>NC_054831.1:75583953-78083953 GCF_018345385.1 Vulpes lagopus
CTAACGCAGAGAGAAGGCAGATTTTCTTTATGACCATAATAAAACATAAAAGGAAGGATGAAAAGGAGTGGGAGAATCACTAGTGATTATCCTCATAGCTGAGTATTTGTTGTGTGGCTGAAAGGGCATTTGGTGGGCTGATAAATGACTCCTACATTTCCCCTTTTCTCATTATGTGACTTTGAAATTGCTCCCACATTTCACAAGTGTTCCCCATATATTTTCAAGTCCAATATTGCCTTTTCTGAGATGGGACTCCGATTATATTCAGGATCCATACTTTCCTAGAAGATTAAGCATTCTTAATAGCAAGTTTTGCTACCAGAAAAAAAAAAAAAACTTTTTAACTCAGCATTACACAAACAAGTCATATCTAATTCTCTGAAGTGAAAGTGCCATAAAAGATATATACATAGACATTCTTTCAGCTAAATTGGTGCCATAAAGCTGTTTGCAAATATGAGTAATGCTTTTCTGGGTGATGTTTACAGCTATATGATACAGTTCAGAGACATTTTGGTTTCTTCTACCTTTGCAGAATAAGGTATTAAAAGAAATCATTACTATATATTATTGAAGATAAAATTGTTGGATTGTGACATTTTTAATATGGTGAACCTAGGCCAAATACTGAAGCCAGCATTTATTTTATTGCTTTTGACATGTCACGTTTAAAGGCTCTCAGAAATGAAAAGTTCCAGCAAAGGCCATATTGGAGTTTACTCATATAATCTCTATAAAGTAAAATCCCAATAAAAATTTATGTCACCTTTGTAATGAGAAGACAGGAAATGGAATCACACTTGGAGACATTTTTTAAATGGTCAATCAGGTATCATTTAAATGTTGCATGATTATCTTTACACAAGTAGAGATTATTGGATGTGTTTTCAAGAGAAAGTTCCCATTGATGCCTTTTTATTCTGCAGAGAACTAACTGGAGATTATTACAACATTCCACACTACACTGACTGTAGTAAAACAATCCAATAACATAGTTACAATGTTATCTGGGGTCTATAAAAATATATTAATTCTCCCCTTATCTTCCTATGATTCAATGGTTCTTTTTTTTTAAAGATTTTATTTATTTATTCATGAGAGACACACAGAGAGAGAGAGAGAGAGAGTCAGAGACACAGGCAGAGGGAGAAGCAGGCTTTATGCAGGGAGCCCGACGTGGGACTCGATCCCGGGTCTCCAGGATCACACCCCGGGCTGCAGGCAACACTAAACCACTGCACCACCGGGGCTGCCCTGATTCAATGGTTCTTAAAGATCTCTGCATGTTAGAATACATATGAGATAAGGAAAACTGATATGTTATTAAAATTCTATGGAGAATTGCTGCTGTAATCTTATTAAATGCTGGGTGGGTATTATGTTGAATCGTATTGAAAGTTAAGTTTGGAGACAAAAACAAACTTTTGTTGTGACTTCTCTCATAATTTGTGTAACTACATATGTAAATAAAACAAACCTCTTCAGTTCATCAAAAGTAAAAATTATGCGCTGGTCACATAGATGTAATGTTAAAAATTAACACCAAACAACTTTGGGAAAATATTTATATATATGTATGTATATTTGATATACTAAAAATTTAATTATATGTATAAACATGTATATGCTATGCAAATAAATGCTAATAAACATCAACATCTTTCCACTAAAATTTTAGAAAAAAAAACAACAAAACTCTTCCACAATTTGCCTTCAGTCAAACTTACTGCACATTTATTTATCAAACAGGTAACTTATTTGTCCAGTAAGGAGAGCTTCTCCCACGTACCCATACAATAATATCAGTGTCTTCCTCAGGAACTATGTATGCTCTTTCTGGACAATCATATCTATTATTTTGACAAAACAATCATGTCTCCAACAATTTCTTTTTGTTGTTGTTGTTTATTTTTTTTAAATTTCTCCAACATTTCCTAGCTAACTACGTGTCATGAAATCCAAGCACCACTTGCCTAAATTCACTGGACAACCCCTTCTCCACTTTGGTTGTCCTATAAACACATCAAATCCAACTTCTTACAACCAGAATTAGTAAAGCCATCAGTGCTTGGCCCAGATGTCAGAGTGTATTCACTGGTCAGGCAGTTAATGAACTAGGGAAAGTCATCTTGCTCTGCTTTCTAAGGTGGGGGTGGTGGTAGTGGACCCTTTTTTGACGTCAAGTGACTCATTAGAATAAATTCGTATTAGAAGCATTTGTCTTTAAAGTTATGTTACCAGATCAAGCAAACAGAACACAGGACTCCCAGTTATTTTGTGATATTTGATAAACTAGGAATATATATATACCTATACATATGTACACACATGCACAATACATATAATTAACATGAGTTTGCCTCACATATTTGAAGTATATTTATAACAAAAATATTCTATTCTATGACATTAAAAATGACGCAGGCATCTTTTATTTTATGTGGCAGTCCTAAGTCTAGAGACATCTTGCACATACGCTCTTGGGTTTGTCTCTAGATAAAGCAGGAGTGAAGACTGAAGACATCTGTTTTCTTAGTTTGGACTATATACATCATGTTACTTACATTTGGAATCCTTTGAAGAGATTTGTTATACTTTGTAAATCTTTTCTAAGTTTTACTGATTAGCGCTTGATAGTAGTTTGGATAATGGTCACAACATATTTTCCATCTGAAGATTGTGTTTGATTTTTCAAGGGAAATGTATCCTCCTTTCCAAGTATATTCCTCTTTCTAGCCCATCCAGAAACTGAGAAGTGGAAATATCTCCAGCACATTTATCAATTTAACTCCATGACACTGGGCATGGCTGTTTTATAAACAGGAACAAAATAATGTCTTAAAAAGTCTCAGTACGAACCCTCAATTCTCTATACTTTAAATAAAAATGTAATATCCCTAAAATAAATTCAGCATCCATTCTATTTCCTTTTGGTTCTCCATAATTTCTGAATTTGCTCCCATCTCTGTAACTTTCAGCATGCTATTCACCGTGCTTCTACTTTAGCACAGCTCGCTCACTTGCTCCAATGACATATGTTTCTGTAAAAGGCTCCAAAGTTCTAGCCCCTAATACTCCCCTCACCTCTGAATGCTCACTGCACTTCTAGTATCATTCACCTGCATTCACATTGGCGTCTACATCATCACGGATCTTTAGCTGCTTTCACTGTGGAATCTTACTGCACAAATAGTTTACAGGATCATAGAGGGGGAAGCTAACTTACTACTTATTATACGATACTACACACCGTGCAATGCACACCAATAAATTCTCCATGGAGGAGCTACTTATTCACGTCTTGTAACCTTTTGAAATTAAAAACAATAGAATAGGTAGTTAGGAGTTTTATTTTTCTTCAGATTATATTTACAAACACGTAGTAGGTATAAATCAAACAGTAATGAACATAAACCAGGGTGCCCTTGTATCGTTTTTTCAGTGATTTCTGTCATTGTTGCTTAAAGGAAACATAACAATGCCGATTTTAGAAATTTTTCGAAATGAAAAAAGTATAAGAAAAAATAAAACATTCATAATTCTACTCTTCCCCTGTACTCCATGTAAAGCAAGCAATTAATTTCCTTTCTCCTCTGAACATGCAATATTAAACAAAAGTTTATGTGAAAGTTTGAATCTGGGCATTTTTTTTTTCACTTGGGATTATATTGTAAGCATTTTTTCATTTTATTAAATTATATGCATGAGGCTGAATAATTGTGTAGTGATCTTTAATAAAGATAAATGGCTATTATATATAAGACTTTTGAACATGTAGCCATGACTACAATTTGAATAATTCCTTATTAGAATTAGCAATACACAGTCAAAGTCATGCTTTATTTAAATCCTCTGATGCAAATTTACAAATATATTTCCAGAAGGTTTGTGGCAATTGCACTCTCATTAGCAGTCCACTTTAACACATTCTGATAAATAACATTTTTGTTCATTGTTTACCAATTTTACATGTGAAACAGCATATTACTTTTGTTTTATTATATATTAAAGTAAATGTACATCTGTATGTTTTATTCTTATTTCAATCTTATTTCAGTGTAGGACGTCCTTACAAGTGAATCATACTCTTCGGTTGTCCTTAGTTGCAAATAATTTTCATATTTGACATAAACCTTCAGAGTTTTGAAAGGGGTGAGATAGCATGATGGTTAAGAGACTATGGTCCTCCTGTGTACTGATCACTTGCACATATAAATTGACTTCTTTCTGCCCTGTTTTTCCATATGTAGAAAGAAGATAATAGTAATACCTATATCATGAGAATTATTAAGGATAAATAAGTTGGCATCTTAGAGTTATGTCTGGCTTATTGCAGTTTTTTTAAAAAATGTTACCTATTATTAGGCACATAATTTAACTGCTTTCACTGAGATATAATACATATATCATATAATTCATTCAAGTGTTCAAAATTGAATGATTTATAGTATATTCACAGGGTTGTTCAACCATTATCACAATCAATTTCAGTCAGTATTAGAATCAATTAGAGTATCTTCATTACTCCAAAAAGAACCCTGCAACTCTTTGCCATAATTTCCTGGCCCTATTCAGCCTTTGGCAATCAATAATTTACTTTTCATTTCATTTCTACAGATTTGCCTGTTATGGACATTTTATTTAAATGGAACTGCAATTGAGTGCCTGCATGGCTCAGTTGGTTTAAGTGTCTGCCTTCAGCTCAGGTCATGATCTCAGGGTCCTGGGATCAAGCCCTGAATTGGGCTCCCTGCTCAGTGGGGAGTCTGCTTCTCCCTCTCCTTCTGCTACTCCCCCTGCTTGTGTGTTCTCTGTCAAATAAATAAGCCAGATCTTTAAAAAAAAAAAAAAAAGGAACTGCAATTGCAACAGTCTGCAATCCTTTGTGTCTGGTTTCTTTCATTTGGAGTGTATTTTCAAGGGTTATTCATTTTGGGGGTGTATCAGTCCTTAATCACTCTTTATGGTTCAATAATATTCCACCATCTCTTGAGTATATATGTAGGAGTGGAATTGCTAAGTCTTATGGTGGCTCTAAGTTTAATCTTTTTGGGAAACTCAAGAGTGCTAACCAGAGTCATGACACCATTATACACCATTATATACAGAGTCATGACACCACAGCAGCAATGTCAGAGGGTTCCAACTTCTCTTCATATTTGTCAATCTGTCATTTTTTTTCATAGCCATCTTAGCAGCTGAAAAGTAGTATCTGAGTGGTTTTATAACCCCTCGTGGCTAATGATGCTGAACGTGTTTTTCATGTTTTCTGTCTACTGTACATCTTTAGAGAAGTACAGATTCATATCCTTTGCCTATGTTTTAGTGGGGCTACTTGTCTTTTTATTATTAAGAGTTCTTTTTATATTAGGATGAAAGTCCCTCATCAAAGATAAAACTTGCAAATCTCTTTTCGCATTCTGGAGGTTGTCAAAGTGCTATTCCTTGTAGCATAAACATTTTCAACTTCCATGATGGCCAATTTGTCTATTTTTTCTTTTGTTCTTAGTGTTTTGGTGTCATAGCTAAGAAATCATTGCCTAATCCAAGGTCACAAAGATTTAAACTATGTTTTGCTGTAGAAGTTTGGTAATTTCAACTCCTTATACTTAGGTTCTTGATTCACAGAATTTTTGTGTATGGTATGAGACAGTGGTCTAAATATATTATTTTACATGTGGAGATCCAGTTGTCCCTACGTTGATGGCTGAAAAAAAATATTCATTCTCCATCGAACAGTCCTGCTAGCCTTGTCAAAATTTAGTTGATTGTAAATGTGAGTTTATTTCTGTACTCAGTCAAGTTCTGTTGATCCATATGTTAGCCCTTAAGCAGGCAACACATTGATCACCGTAGCTTCATGGTAAGATTTGACATTGTGAAGTATGACTCCTTCAACTTAGTACTTCTTTTATAAAATTGTGCTGCCTGTTCTGGGTTCCCTGATATTCTTCACGAAGTTTAGGAATAGCTTATCAATGATCCAAAGAACGCAGCTGGATTTTGATGGGGCTTATGATGAAACTGTATGTCAATTTGCAGAGTTCTATCTTTGTAAATTTTTTATCATAAAGGGCTATTACATTTTGCACAATTCTTTACTCATGTTCACAGGGATGGTCATGTGATCGTTGTCCTCTTTTCTACTGATATGTTGTATTACATTCGGTCATTTTTGGATGTTGAACCAACCTTGCATTCATGGGATAAATCCTTTTTTGTGATAGTGTATGATCCTTGACAAGTGCTGGTAGATTTGGTTTGCTCATATTTTAGTCAGGATTCTATCTAAACTTATAAAATACATTGATCCATAGTTTTATTTCTTAAGTATTAACTGGTTTGATACCAAAGCAATACTGGTCTCAGAAAATAAGATGGTATGGCGTGCTCTTCTATTTTTTGTAGAATTTGTGAAGAATTGGTCTTAAAGTCTTGTTAAACATTTGATGGTGTTCACCAATAAAGCCATCTGGGTCCTGGACATTTCTTTTGGGGCTGATTTTTAATTATTAATTATTTTTACTTATTATAGGCTGCTGTGGTATGAACCATATATAGTCACCTTAAAATTCCTATGTTGAAGCCCTAAGCACCAGCATAACTATATTTGGAGACAGGGAGTAAAATGGGGTTCAATGAGGTCATAATGATAGGACTTTAATATAATAGTATGTGTCCTTATAAAAAGAAGTACCAGGGAGCTCTTACTTGGTCTCACTCCATGCATGACAGAGGTCATAAAAGCACATAGCTCAGATGGTGGCAGCCTATAAGACAGGAAAAGGTCTCACCAGAAACCAACCATATTGGCACCCTGATCTCAGACTTCCAGACTCACAAACTGTCAGAAAATAAATATTTGTTGTTCAAGTCAACCAGTCTATGGCATTTTGTTATGGCAGCTCAAGCAGACGACAGACCTAGTATGATTTTCCCTTTCTTAATTCAGATTTACTAGTTTCTGTCTTATGAATGTTTTCATTTCATCTAAGTAACCTCATTTGTTTGCATATGGCTCATTGCATTCCATTATAACCTCATTTTTTTTAAAAAAAATTGTAATATCAGTAGTAGTGTCCCTTCTTTTATTCCTGATTTTAATAATTTAAATTTTCTCTTCCTGGTCAGTCTATCTAAATTTTGTCAATTTTTTTGCTTTTTGAATTTTGGCTTGTTGATTTTTCTCTTCATTTTCTATAGTAAGTATCATTTATTAGTATCATTATTATTATTATTTAGTGCCATTTTATTTCTTTGAGTTTACATTTCTTTTCCCCAAGTCTTAAGATAGAAGGTTCAGTTGCTGATTTGAGAGTCATTTTTTTTAACATCTCTATACCTCTATAAATTTCCCTGAAAGCCTTGCTTCACTTGCTTACCATACATTTTTGTATATAATGCTTTCATTTTCATTAATCTCAAAGAGTTTTTTAGTTATTTTATTTTTTAAAAGATTTTATTTATTTATTTATTTATTCATGACAGGCAGAGAGAGAGGCAGAGACACAGGCAGAGGGAGAAGCAGGCTCCATGCAGGATCCGGGGACCCCAGCGTCACGCCCTGGGCCGAAGGCAAGCACTAAACCACTGAGCCACCAGGGATCCCTCAAATAATTTTTCAAATTTCTCTCATAATTTCCTCTTTGTCCTGCTTGCTATCTAATGGTATTACACATATTTGTGGGTTTCACAAATTGTATTCTGGTGTGAATTTCTAATTTCATTCCATTATGATCAGGAAATTCTATTTTGATCCATCTAAATTTAAAATTGTTCAGGTTTGTTTTATAACCTAGCATATGGTTTATCCTGAAAGTGTTTCATGTGCACTTGAGAAGAATGTTTATTCTGCCTGCATTTGGTAGACTGTACACAGATGTCTGTTGGGTCTCCTATTGCGCAAGTCTTTGATTTCTTCATTGATATTCTGCTTTTCCTACCCATTATTAAAAGTGGGGTACTTAAGTCCCTAAATATTATTGCTGAATTCTCTATTTGTTTCTTCAATTCTGCCAACATTTGCTTTGCATATCCTGAGGCTCTGTTGTTAGGTACATATACATCTCTCTTATATCCTTTGGAAGGACTCATTTTTTCATCATTATAAAATGTTTTTTAATCTCTATTAAAATTACTTGATTAAAAGTCTATTTTGTCTGATATTAGTATAATACCACAGTTTTCTTCTGATGGTTGTTTACTTGATATATTTTCATCTCCAAGACTTTTACTTTTCACCCATCTCTCTGCATCTAAAGTATATTTCTCAAAGACAGTTTACAGTTGGATCTTGAATGTTTTTATCCATTTGAGCAATCTGACTTGATTTGTGGTTTAATTCGTTTGCATTTAATGTTATTATATGGTTGGGTTTACATTTGTCATTTTTTCTGTTGTAATCTATGTCTTAATGTATTTTTCTTTTTCTCTCCTTTCCTGCTCTCCTCTGCATTAAGTGAATATTTTCTAGCACAGTATTTTAATCCCTTTACATATTTTTCCATTATAGTTTTTGTGATATATTTTTAGTGGTTGCTCTAGAGCTTATCAGATATATAAATTGTCAAAAATCTACTCCAAAATTATACTACTTATAATGAGATATAGAACTATTAATTCTCTAATGCTCTATTCCCTTTTCTACAGGTTGTACTTTTTCCTTATACTTACAAATATACACATATACATACATGTACATACATAACACAAAGATGTTACTTTATATAATTAATGTCACTTTATATAATTTGTGACTATTAAAGAAACTGAGAAAGAAAAGAGAGCAAGTGTGTTTTAGAGTCTGCTATACTTCCCTTATTTGCAATTTCTGGATCTCTCCATTTGTTTCTATGGATTCCAGTTATATCTGGTATTATGTCCTTCAATACAGCTTTTCTCCCACTGTCACCTTTGTGGTATTACTTAAAATACTATAATTCTATATGTTATAAGCCTGAGAATATACTTTTAGAGATACTGTTTCATACTATTGCTTTTTAAATCAAGAGAAAAAGCATATGCCTTTATGCTGTTATGATTACATAATTATTTTTGCTGTTGATCTTTGTTTTCTTGTATGGACTCAATTTTCCATCTGAGCTCACCTGCTTTCAGCCTGAGGAACATCCATTTCTTTTAAGGCAGGTCTGCTAGCAAACAAATCTCTCCATTCTTGTTTATCTTGGAGTGCATTTTGTCTTCATTCTTTATTTTTTTTTTAATTTTTTTTTAATTTTTTATTTATTTATGATAGTCACAGAGAGATAGAGAGAGGCAGAGACACAGGCGGAGGGAGAAGCAGGCTCCATGCACCGGGAGCCTGATGTGGGATTCCATCCCGGGTCTCCAGGATCGCGCCCTGGGCCAAAGGCAGGCGCCAAACCGCTGCGCCACCCAGGGATCCCTGTCTTCATTCTTTAAAGATAGATTTGCCGAAGATAAGATTCTTTGTTGATAGTTTTTTGTGTTCTTTCAGTACTTTTTCATATGTCATCCCATTTTCTGGATTCCTTTGTTTCTGCTAAAAGTTAGTTGTTAATCTTATTGGGGTTCCTTATTAATTGAGGAGTCATTTTCTCTTGCTACTTTGAAGATTTACTTATTGTCTCTGGCTTTCAACATTTTTACAATGATATGTCTATTTTTGAATCTTTGTTCATTTATCCTTAGAGTTCAAAGAACTTCTGGGATGTACAGATTACTATTTTTTTTTTAAACTTTGGGAAGTCCGTACCCATTTTTTGAGTATTTTTCCCCTTTACCTTTACCTTCCTCTTCTTGTATTCCATTACACATATATTGGCACACTCAGAAGTCTCCCACATTTCTCTGAGGCTCTGTACTTTTCACCTGCTCCCTCTCCCATTCTTCTGATGTATAATATCCACTGATCTCTCTCGAAGTTTTCTAATTCTTTCTTCTGACAGTTCCTATCTACTGATGAATCCCTTTAGTGAATACTTCATTTCAGTTATTGTACATTTCAATTTCAAAATTTCTACTTAATTCTTTTAAAATAATTTCTCTGTCCTGATATTCTCTTTCTGAGGTTACACTGTCATCATACTCATAGTCTCAGTGTGTCTGTAATCATGATTTCTTTTCTTTCTTTTAATATACTTATCCTAGCTACATTGACATCTTCTGGTATCTGGTCACTCTTATCAACAGTTTTGTTGTCTCTTTCCCAACATATAAATTATAGTTTCTTGTTTCATGTCTCATAATTTTTTTGTTGGAAAAGTAACAGTTTAAATAATATATTGTAGCAAATCTTGTTATTTATTTCCTATACACACTCACTATCATCCCACCCTCCCTAAAATTGGTCATTTCTCCAAAGAGCCCTGTTTTCTCTTACTAGAGAATGGTTTTAGAAACTATTATCTGGGTGATAATTGTATGCTCATTGCTACTGGGTTCCTGTAGTTTCTAGACTGTCTTAGCTATCAGAACAAGGAGAGATATATGCATATACCAACCAGTGCATATAGACATTTATAAATAAATCTATGTGTAATCATCTGTATCTATATTAAGTCAAACATGAGTTCTTACTTATTTGTCCAATTCTGATCTATTATCGCATCAATCATTTTATTTATTTATTTTAAAGATTTCATGTTTTTTTTTTAAGATTTTATTTATTTATTAATGAGAGATACAGAGAGAGAGAGAGGCAGAGACACAGGCAGAGGGAGAAGCAGGCTCCATGCACCGGGAGCCCGACGTGGGATTCGATCCCAGGTCTCCAGGATCGCGCCCTGGGCCAAAGGCAGGCGCTAAACCGCTGCGCCACCCAGGGATCCCATGATTTCATGTTTTTATTCATGAGAGACACACAGAGAGAGGCAGAGACTTAGGAAGAGGGAGGAGAAGCAGGCTCCACGCAGAGAGCCCTATGTGGGACTCCCTCTTGAGCCTCTGGGATGATGTCCTGAGCCAAAGGTAGATGCTCAAATGCTGAGCCACCCAGGCATCCCTCACATCAATCATTTTAGACTCCTATACTTGCCTACGTATAAACTTCCACTTCAACAGTGAGAAATCTGGCCCCTACTACTCACTATCCATTATTTAATCGTTGAATTCCAATATACATGTGTAGCGGTATCAGAATTATTAACCTATAACTCCTGTAATAACCTTATCAACTAAAGTACGGTAGGTTTTATGCAGTTCATTCTGCCTTTATTTTCACAGACTCCTTTCATTTTGAAAGATACTTAGATCAGCACCTTTTCCCCAATTCCTTCAGTGAGATTGTTTCATACATTTCTAACAGTTATATTCTTTTGTCATAGTCTGTATTCATTCCTGAAATCCCCTGACCTCCTAAATAATTTTTTTATTCATATACACTAAGTTTACTCTTTGCTCTATAAAGCTCTATGGGTATTGACAAATGCATTGCCATGTATCCATCATAGAGTATCATACAAAATAGTTTCACCACCTTAAAACTCCCTGTGCTTTATTTATTCACCTCTCCTATATCCAGGCAACTAGTGGTCATTTTACTGTCCTTGTAATTTTCCCTCTTCCAGAATGTCATCTAATTGGAATTGCCCAGTATGTCCAGACCGGCTTATTAACAGTCTGCATTTGAGGTTCTTCATGTCTTTTCCGAGCTTCATAGTTCTTTTTTTTCCTGAATAATATACTGTTGTATGAATGTACCACTATTTATTCATTTCCGTATTAAAGAACACCTTGGTTGTTCCAGGTTTGAGGATTATGAATGCAGCTATTATAAAATCACATACAGACTTTTTGTGAACACAAGTTTTCAAGTCAGTTGGGTAAACACCTACGTGCACAATTATTGCTTTTTATGGTTAAACAAAAAAAATTAAAAAAAAAGACAGACTCTTCCAAAGTGGCTGTACCATTATACATTCTCACCAGTAATGAATAATAGTTTCTGCTTCACTGCATCATCAGCATATGATATTATCAGGTTTGTTTTGTTTTTAGAGAATCTGTATAGAGCTATCTCATTACTGCTTTAATTTGCAATTTACTAATAACAAATAACATTGAGTATCTTTTCCTTACTTACCACCTATTTCTCTTGTTTGGTAAGATGTCTATTCAGTTCTTTAGCTCATTTTGTAATTGGGTTGTTTTCTTCTTGTTGAGCTTAAAATATTCTTTGTATATCTTGGATATAGGTCTTTCATTATATTATGTGCTTTGTAAATATTTTCTCCTAGATCTGTATCTTACTTTTCATGCTCTTAATAGTGTCTTTTGTAAGCTTTAAATTTTAATCAAGTTTTGTTTATCAGGATCTTTTTCTCTCATGGATCATAATTTTAGTTTTGTAATTAAAATTTTATCAGTAACCCCAGGTAAATTACATTTTCTCCTTAAATTATTTTGTAGAAATTTTATAATTTTACATTTTACATTCAGGTGTATATTCTGAGCTAATTTTTGTGAAATAGGTAAATTCAGTGTCTAAATGATTGTTTCACATGAATGTCCAAATTTTCCAACATTTTTTGAAAGCCTATCCTTTCTCCATTGAATTGCCCATTTCTTTGTCAAAGTTCACTTGCCTATGTTTATGCAGACCTATTTCTGAGCTCTCTATTCTGTTCCGTTGATCTATGAGTCTATTATCAATACCATGCTGTTTTGAATACATGGTGTCTTGATTGTGCAGCTATCCCTCAGTATTGTGTTGTTTACTGTGGGTATTTTTTTCCCATACAGACTTTAGAGCCAGTTTGTGAATATTTACAAAATTATCTGCTAGTTTCTATTTTTTATTTTTTATTGCTTTGAATCTACAGAACAAGTTAGGAATAAATGTCATGTAAATGATATTGATTTTTTCTTTTTTTAAAAAATATTTTATTTATTTATTCATGAGAGACATAAAGAAAGAGGCAGAGATATAGGTAGAGGGAGAGGAAGGTTCCCTGTGGGGAGCCTGATGTGGGACTCAATCTCAGGACCCCAGCACCACGACTGAGCCAAAGGCAGATGCTCAACCACCACTGAGATACCCAGGTGCCCCAATACTGAATTTTTCTATCCATCAACACAGAATTTCTCTTGGAATATTTGACTTTTTTCAACAAAGTTTTGTAATTTTCTGCCTATGTACTATCAAGACTCATAGGGTTCAGAAATGTTGTTATAATAATGGATATTGTTTATTATAGCAAAAGGACACTCATTAGCTAAGGAATTTAATCTTAGCTTTAAATTTAATCTCTTGAAAACTAAGAACGAGTTTCCAGGTGTGTTTTCTTAGTGGAGTGACACAACACACTTAAATTTCCCAGCAACAATCTGTCACAACTTGTGCAAAGTACTTTCTTTACCAAGGAAGGTAAGCCAAGTCCAGTGTCCAGTGTTTTATTGGAGGTAAGTCACATTTGTATGGGGTATTTGCACTACTAACTTCAGCTACATAGACACCAACTCCTCACCCAAAGTATGTTTTTACCATTTATCATGTTGGTTAGCACAAATTATATGATTGATTTGGTAGCATTTGGTCCAAGGCCTCAGATATCCTAAAATTAATATTCACAATAAAACACGTTTTTAAAATAATGAGAATAAGCTATACTATCAAACACATGTAGCACAGCCCCATACTTCAGTCACAGAAACACACTCTTATCAGGAAAATATTCCAAGACTGCCCAGAATCCAGACAATCATTAACCCTGAAGATAGTATTTTAATCACAAAGTGCAGAATTTGAGCAACCGAGGCCCATGAGTTATTCCTTTCCTGCATATAGTATAGGAAAGAAACTGGTTTTTGTATATTAACTTTGCATTTGGCCACATTGCTCTAATGGTTTATTAGGTCCAGGAGTATTATTATTTTTTTTATCCTTTTGGATTTTCTACAGAGACATCTGTGAAAAAATTTTTTTAAAAAAATTCTTCCAAATCTATAATACTTTCCTCTTCTTATTTGTTTTGTACTAAGTAGGATTTCTGGTATAATGTCAAATAGAAGTAGGGAGAGGGAAACTTCTTGCCTTGTTCCCAGTAGTAAGGGCAAAGCATTCAGTTTCTGGTTATTAAGTTTGATTTTAGTTGAACATTTTTTTATAGGTGTTTTTATCAAGCTAAGGAAGTTTCTACTTATTCCTAAGTTTCTGAAAGTTTTTAACATGGATGTTGCATTTTGTGAAGAATTCAACATCTGCGTCTATTGATATGATCATACAGATTTTCTTCGTTACTGTCAAATTGATGAACCAACCTTGAACACTGGAATAAATTCCACTTGATTGTAATGTATGATACTTTTCATGTATTTTTGGATATAATTTGATAATATTTGGCAAAAAATTTATGTCTATGTTAATGATAGATATTGCTTTGCAGTTTTATCTTGTAATGTCTTTATTTGATTTTGGTATTAGGGTCACAGTAGCTTCATAGGATATGTTAGGAAGTGTCTTCTCTGTTTGTATTTTCAGGAAGAGATTGTAGAGAACTAGTGTTATGGATTCTGTAAATGTTTGATAGAATTTACCAGTGAATCCATCTGGGCCTGGTGCCTGCCTGTTTTTTTTTTTTTTTTTCTTTCTTTCTTTCTTTCTTTCTTTCTTTCTTTCTTTCTTTCTTTCTTCTTTTCTTTCTTCTTTCTTTTTCCTTTCTTTCTTGTTGTTAATTTTTTATTTAATTTATTTGATAGATATAGGCTTATTATTATTATCTGTTTTTCCTTATGTAAGTTTTGGTAGACTATGTCTTTCAAGGAATTATTCCATTTCTCCCATGTTATCTAATATATGCACAGTGAGTGGTATATAATATTCCTTTATTTTCCTTGTAATGTCCATGAGATTATAGTGATGGATAACTCATGAACTTTAGTATTTTAAGAGTTTTTGTTGTTTCTACTTATTTCTCCACTTATTTTTTTCTTGTTCATTTAATTAAAAATATTTTTACATTTCTCTTTAAATATTTTTTGACTTGTGCTTAAAGATGTCTGTTCACTCTCAAATATTGAAGATTTCCAGCTACCTTTCTGTTATAGATATGGTTTAATTCCATTTTGATCTTAGAGCATACTTGATAGGATTTCTATTATTTTAAATTTATTAAGGTATGCTTTATGTACCCAAATGTGGCCTATGTTCCTTAATGTCCTTTATGAGCATTTGATGAATGTATACTTCTGGTGGAATATTCTATAAATGTCGGGTAAACCTAGTTGAAGGTTGTTGGTGCTGTACATTTTAAATACCTCCTTATTGATTTTCTCTCTGTTGGGTTTACCAATTACTGAAATCAATTGTTGAAGTTTCCAGCATTACTAATGATTTTTAAATTATTTCTCACAGTTCTATCAGGTTTTGCCTCACATATTTTGATTGTTTTTATGTGCACATTTTATGTGCACATAATAGGTGCACATATCATGGTTGATCATATCTTTATGGTTATTGACTCTCTTTATCACTTAAGCCCCAATAATTTTCATTGTTCTGAAGTTGGCTCTTTTCTGAAATTGATATAGCAACACCAATTTCCTTTGAGTAACACTGTCTTGGAACATTTTTCTTACTTCTTTATTTTTAACCTATCTGTGTCTTTATAGCTAATGGTGGTTTTTTTATAGGAAATATAGAGTTGAGTCCAATTTTTATAATCATGCTGACAGTGTCTGTTCTTTGATGTATTTAGACCATTTATACTTAAAATAATTATTAAAAATAACAATTTCCCTGGGTATAGAATTCTAGGATGATGTTTACTTTTTCTTTCAACACTTCAAGTATTTCCTTATATTATCTTCTTGTTTCTGTGGCTTCTGATGTGAAATATGTCGTAATTTTTATGTTTGTTGCTATGTAACAAGGTGAGTTTTTTTTTTTAATCTCTTGAATTTCAGGATTTATTCTTTGTGTTCCGTTTTCTGAGCCTGATATTCCCATTGTTCATATGTTCTGCTTTTGTAGCTATTCTAGATATTAAATGTTCCATTTCATTTGTTTCACTATTTTTCTCTTTTTGTTTCTGACTGAATAGTTTCCATTGACATATCTTCAAGCTCAGTGATTGTTTGCTTAGCTTTGTCCAGTCCAATAATGAGGTCATCAAAAGCCTTCCTCATTTCTACTACAGTGGTTTTGATTTCTAGCATTTCTCTTCTGTTTTGCTTGGTTTGGTTTCTTTCCTAGCATTTCTACTTCTCTTTTTATATTACCCATATCTTCTGGTATATTGTCTATTTGTTACATTGGAGCCCTTAACAAATGGATTGTAGCTATTTTAAATTTCTTATGTTATTATTATGCAACTTGCATCATATTTTAGACTGGTTCTGATGCTCACTTTTTCTCTTAAGAATATATTTTTCTTGAGTGTTAGCATGTCTTAAAATATTTTTTGAAAGCCAAACTTGATGTATCAAGTAATAGAAACAGGTAAAGAGGTGTAAAGTTTAGTGTGAAGCTTTATGCTGATGTGAATAGGAGCTGAGTTATGTTTCAATATTTTCTACAGCCATAGATGCCAGAAGCTTTGATTTCTCTTTCTCGTAGAGTACTTATTTGCCCCCTTGACCTTAAGTTTTCCTAAGAAATCCATCCTAAGGGCACCCTGGGGGCTCAGCGGTTTAGTGCTGCCTTCAGCCCAGGGCCTGATCCTGGAAACTGGGATCAAGTCCCACGTCGGGTTCCCTGCATGAAGCCTGCTTCTCCCTTTGCTTGTGTCTCTGCCATTCTCTCTCTCTCTCTTTCTCTGTGTGTCTCTCATGAATAAATAAATAAAATTTTTAAAAAAGGAAATCCTTCTTAAATAGAGTCTATGACTTGTAACTCAATCATTGTAATTAGTGGTATTATACTATAGCCCTGTTGATGTGGAGGAAAGGTCTGAGAGGGAAAGCATTCTATAATTTTTTAATAGACATGAGTCCCTGGGCTTTGAACTTCAGATTTGTTCCTTAATCTTTTTTAACTTTCCCTTAGGTAGAGAGAAAGGCTATAGCAGTTGAATTTGGCTAAATGTCATTTCCCCGGAGAGACAAAGCTTGGGAGAAGTCATTTCCACTGGATGGTAGGCCTTTGTTATGTAATTTTCCCTTTTCTATCTGAAACATAAAAGGATTGTTCTTGGAATTTCTTTGTGAAATTAAAGCCAAAGGCATCCTATCATTTCTTTATGAAATTAAACAAAAATTCTGTGTTTGTAAAAACTGTCTCATGACTCTAGACAACACGTGTAGTGTTTAGATATTTGTCTTTTTATATGTATAGTTAGGACATCAATACTTAGGACTTTAATACATTTGTGAATTATGTTTTATGGATATTCAGATGAGATCTAGTTATTTAACACTTTTAAATTATTTATCTTCTAACTGCAAAATGCTATCACCTATGTCTTATATGAGGATTTTATTTATTATTGACTTTATTTCTAGTATTTCTACTCTTTTCTGTTGTTTTGTCAATTAACATTCAAACATTTATTAGTTTCATTATCATAGTTTTGTTCTTCTATATAATAAGGTTAATTTTACCCTACGTATTTTCACTGCTATTGTTTTAAATAGTTTTTCTTGGTTCTTCTTGGTTAAATTTGTTTGAATTGGATTGGATAAATAAATTTATTATTTCACAAAATATTAAACATATCCTCAATTCAATGAAAGAAAACAAAGAAATTGTGATTTGAATTGCATTAAATGTATATAATAACTTCAGAGAAGTTGACATTTTTAAAAAAGATTTTATTCATCTATTTGAGAGAGACTGAGAGAGAAATGCAATGAGGGAGGTTACATGGAGAAGTGAGTCCCTTCTCAGTGGGAGCCCTACCAGGGCTCAATCCCAGGACACAGGGATCATGATCTGAGTCAAAGGCAGACACTTAACGCACTGACCCACCCAAGTGCTCCAGAGAAGTTGATATTTTACTGTCTCCCATACAACAATTCAAAAGGATGAAAAATAAAATTTCTTGCATAACCTAGATCCCAGAATCCTAAAATGGAGATCACAATGCTCTACTAATAATAGTAGTGACCAATAATAATAGTAATATTGACCAGTACAATAGCTATGGGGTAAGGGGATTTATAGAAAAGGAACTGGAAAAATGGAAGAAGGATAAAAGAGGAAGAGACAATAGAGGAGACAGAATCTATGCTGCCACTGAGACTCTGTCAAAATACAGCTAATTTGGTATTTATTGAGTATCTAAGAAAATTAACACATCTTTATAACTCTTATTATTTACCATATTTATATTAAATCTATTTATAGGGGCACCTGGGTGGCTTAGTCAGTTGGGCATCTGCCTTTGGTTCTGGTGATGATCCCAGGGTCCTGGGGTTGAGATGTGCACCTGGTTCCCTGCTTAGCAGGGAGTCTGCTTTCTCCCTCTCTGCCCTGCTCCTGTTCTCTGTTGCTATTTTTCTCTCAAATAAATAAAATCTTTAAATATATATATATTTATATATTTATATTTAAAACATTTTATCTGTGGGTATACAATTATTTTTCCCCACCGATATTTACATAGGATTTTCAGATTTGAGTTTACCTTGTACTATGTAATAAGAAATTACAAGAGCAATGGACATCATTCAGAGATCAGGTGAAATTCGTAGAGAAACTATGGCAGATCTATGTTCACAATTAACTAAAATAACCAACTGGTTCTACAGCTATTAAGGAAATTGAATCAACTGTTAAGTATCTTTTCCACAAATAGAGGAGTCTTATTAAAACATTTAAATGACAACAGCACTAACAATACAAAGGACAGAAATATAGATAATATTGACAGAAATTCAGGAATAAAGTGTCCTTCTCAACTCTATATATGATGCTAGTGAATCTAATAACAGATTAAATTTGGTTTGGTAATGAAATACAATTACATGCCAATGTCACTTACCACTACAAAAGTTAAAAAAAAATTTAAATACATAAAAAAGATATTGCTTTGTCTATGTTGGGTCTATTCTATTTGTGAATAGTGGTTCAATATTAGAACATTTATCAATGTAATTCACCACATTAACAGATTAAAACTAAATAAACATATGATCCTATCAAAAGGCATAAAAAACCAAAATAAAGCCCAAAAAAGCAAAATCAATAAAATTCATCCACTCAGGGGATAAAACAACTCTGAGCAAACAGAGAAGGCAGTAATTTCCTGAACTCAATAAAAGGTATCTATAAAATATCCACATGAAACCTTATGCTCAATAGTAAAATCTTTTGGGCAGTTTTTTAAATAAATACATAAGGACAGAAATAAAATAAGGATGATTGTTATCCCTATCTCCTTTCAGCTTCATGATGGAGCTCCTAGTCAAGTCTCTAATTTAAGACATTTCTTTTAGAAACAAAGTGTGTGGTGATTAGAAAGGTTTTATGCAGATGATGGTTTACATAGAATTATATTATAAACCCAATATTCTACAGAATTCAAAGATTCGATAAGACAAATAATTAGAATTATAAACAGAATTTGGCATTATTGCTACATACTGGATCATTCATTATGTGAAAGTAATCTGCATTTATAGCAACAAAAGATTTGATTTTAACAAACTATGACTTATAACAGCCCCAAATATGTAATATATATAACATATACATAAGTGATTTAACTGTAAATAATTTTGTAAAAGGATAATAATGATATCACTTCAAAAAATAGATTAAAATACCAAACTTTGGGAACCAAAGTACCTATATGAATGGAAAGATTAAATATTTACCCTCTATAAATTTCCCTTAAAATTGATCTAGATTTATACAATTTTAATGTATTACTTTCAACTAACTAACTAAATAAATAAAACCACATTTTTGCACTACATGAATATCTCCATTTTCTATGGACCTTTATAGGTTGATTCTAAAATTTATATGGAAATGTAAAATTCCAATAACAGTTAAGACCCTCTAAACAAGCTGAGAAATCTTACCCTCTCAGAGATTAAGACTAAAAATATATTTCAAATTATTAAGATACTATGAAATGTAGTAGAGTTAAATAGGACTAATCGACCTGAACAGAGAGCTCTGAAGCAGATTCATGGATTTATCATATTTGATATCTGGAAAAATCTAAATTTTATTTATTTATTTTTAAAGATTTTTTATTTTTATTCATAGAGACAGAGAGAGAGAGAGAGAGAGAGAGAGAGAGGCAGAGACACAGGCAGAGGGAGAAGCAGGCTCCAGGCAGGGAGCCCGACGTGGGACTCGATCCCCAGTCTCCAGGATCACGCCCTGGGCTGCAGGCGGCGCTAAACCGCTGGGCCACCGGGGCTGCCCGGAAAAATCTAAATCTTAAATCAAAGAGGAAAAACAATCCATTAAGTGTGTGGCTGCAACACTGGTAATCTACATAGGAAAACATCAAATTGAATCTCTACCTCAAACTCTACTGTCAAACCAATCCCTAATGGTTTAAGGACTTAAATACAAAAAACAAAACTTCAAATTTACATAGAAAATTTAAAAGTATGTCTTCGTATCATCAAATACATAATCACCACAAAGAGGATAAAAACACTATACCTTTGGAAGAGATCATTATTAAGGAAATTAAAAGAACCCCAATGAATCATTAAGAAAAGAATAATCACATAGAAACGCCAGCAAAGAGCTTGAATAGGCATTTTGCAGGATAGGAAATTGTAATAAATCATGTGAAAAAAAGTGTCCACTAGATTAGAAATCAAGGAAATTCAAACTACATTCACACTTATAACTTCATGGACATCAGATTTGCATACATCCCGCTAATAGAAGTATAAATTACCTGTCTTTCAGAAAGCAATTGAGTACTAGTAAAGCTGAGCAGATATATACTCTATGACCAGTAATTCAACCATAGGATGAATACCCTAAAGAACACTTAGTTCATTTCCATCCAGAGGCATATTGAACATTACACACAGTCACATTCTTTAGAAGACCAAAAGATAAAACAATCCAAATTCCAGTAGCAGCATAATTAGCAATCAGGCAAAGGAATATGATACAACAGTAAAAGCAAACTATAGTTATATACTTCATGATGCTAAAAGAAAAGTCATCAAAGAATGAATAACTATATATAATTCTATTCTTATCTAGGTCACAAATAAGCAAAACTAAAGAAAAAGTCAGCAAATTAATTTGTATAGAGAATTATTAACACAAAATCAAGATGGTAATTACTCTCAGGAAAAAAAAAAAAAAAAGACTGGGATAAAATCCAAAAGATGCCTACAGGGGATTTTCAACAATATTGTCAATGTTCTATTTAGCTAGACACAATGCATGCACATGAATTTGTTGATTAGTATCTTTATACTGCACATATATGTCATATCTATAGGCTAAAATAAAACAATCATATAGGTATTTTAAATGAAGTATGCTTTTTCTTTACAAAGAAAATACAAATATACTTTCTCAAAATGTAAATACTATACCCAATGTTTCCCGCTTGGAATAAATTATTTTTGGAGAGTTTATTGAATTTACCATAAGAAAGATGTCTTGAGCAACTGGGAATAGTTTCTTAAAGGAAGGTAAGTTGATTCTACGAGAGGTGACCTTTAAATTTTTGTGCCTTTAGGAGTTTCTGCCCTGATTCTGCTTCAAGAATCTACCAATCTCTATAATTATGATTCCCTTATAAAATCCTTCTGTATTTATTGTTTAATTCTCCTGACAACACCTTTATTTTATGAAGACCCCTGCCTCAAACACAGTAGTTCCCTGAAGGTACTTATTCATTATTGTAGAAATTCCCAAACTGAATTATGAAGCTGCTTTACCCTGAAGAGACAAACCAAACTAGAGGAGAAATCGAATGCACTCTGAAGAGACAAAACGGAGCTAATCACTTTAGATAGATATTCCATTGCTTGCACAGCTGGGCGTAATATGCTCATTTTGTAAATATGCTTTGTTATTTTCTTGGTATTAGTCAGTTTGCTTGAATGGATTAGAAATTTGAAAGCTGCTTTGTCTAATGTCATGGTAAATTTGTATCCTGATACAAGAACGCTTATATCCTGTTAAGCACTGATGCCAGCCACCCCCCAGCCTGCCACAGTACCCACCCCTCACATTGGAAACCAAGGGGAGAGAGAACACACAAAGGCTTAAACTCAAGACTCCTAAGCTTCTGTAGCAGCTTGGAAATAGTATTTTTAAAAATCCACTGAATTGAGTATAATAGTCAAGCTGTTGGCATAGTTTAGAACTCTAAGAGAGGAGAGATTCAGGAAAAATACATCCTTTCTTCTTTTCACAGAGGGTACCTACAAATAACTTCCCCACCATCACTGGCAGTGGTAGCTTCATTAGGTATCCACCCAAAATATCTCCAGAATACAAGATAAGATGATAGAAATAGAGAGTACCACATCACTGATTAAATGGGTAAAGGATATTTAAAAGGCACTGTAGGTACTCCGAGTTGGATGAGAGCAAAGACCCAGGGGCTGTTTGGAATGCAGGAGTTAGAGACAACTTTTTTTTTAAGGCTTTATTTATTCATTTGAGAGAGAGAGAGAGAGAGAGAGAGAGAGAGAGAGAGAGAGAATAAACACAAGCAGGGGAGGGGCAGAGAGATTGGGAGGAGCAGACTCTGCTGAGCAGGGAACCCAATGAAGGGGTCCATCCCAGGACCCTGGGATCATGACTTGAGCTGAAGGAAGATGCTTAACCAACTGAGCCACCCAGGTGCCCCTTGGAGACCACTCTTAAGAAGCATCGGAATTGCCCTAATGGGTAACAACTGCACTGTAAGAGATCATTTGTGTATGTGTGTGTGTATGTGTGTGTATGATGTTTTATCCCTCAAAAGCCCATGATAATATCTACTAGCCCATATCCTCTTCCTGAGCCTTACCACCCCATCAGGTGGTGGAGTCTAAGTCTCCTCCCCTTGAAACTGAGGAGCCATTTGTGACCACCTCCATCCAGACAGGTTAAAGTACCACTGTATGATTTTGGAGATTAGAGCAGAGAAGGCTATACAGATTTCCAACTGCTCTATATTGGGGCTGCTCACCTTTGGGACCCAAGCCAGATGAAGCCCAGGCCACATGGGTCTCATGTGAACTAGAACAGAGGCCCCTGCTCTCAGCCCCACCTGAGAGCTTCCAGAC
Source organism: Vulpes lagopus (assembly GCF_018345385.1). NCBI lineage: Eukaryota > Metazoa > Chordata > Mammalia > Carnivora > Canidae > Vulpes > Vulpes lagopus. The sequence continues at coordinate 75,607,093 of NC_054831.1, forward strand.
TACAGCCAAGGAATACCAGCTGCAGCCATATGAGTTGAGCCAATTTGGAAGCTGAGCCTCCCCCTCAGCTGAAGCTGTCTTGAGCAGAGCTGATGCTCAACAACCTTGCCCAAACTCAAAATCTGTGAGGAAAATGAATGTTATTATTTTAAAGTACTCAATTTTAGGGTGGTTTGTTATGCAGCAATATCTTAACCGGAACAGAATTCCACAAATCATGGCTGGGTAGGAACTAACAAATAAGTGAGCTCAGAAAAAGAAAGAAAGAAAAACACTAGATGGGCTTTGAAGGGATTCTACAATCAAAAAGTTTTTTTAAGTTCTTCAAAGAAAAATTGTGTGGGACCACTGGAAAAGGTTATTCCAAGTAAGCTTTGAATTAAAAAGGTAATTGAGAAAATAATTAGATTATTTATGTTTTAATGGAGTTTCTTTGGAAGAATCACTATCCTTAGTTCTCCTTTGAAGTAGGGATCACCAGTGCAGATAAAACCCTCTGGAACTTCTTGGCAAAGGAGATGCAATAATTATTGAGACATAATAAAATCCTCTCAAAAGTCTGGAGGACTGAAATCGTGGAAGTGCTGAATATAATGCGCAAAGTGCTATTTTTACAAAGGTTTTATTCTATGTGCGTTAGTAATTTAGAAGGTCTGTTTTTAATGTGAATGTAAGTCAAAGACGACTCTCTAGTTGAATAAAATGTACTTAAAAGTAGGTTTCCGAGTGTCAAGTTTTAATACCGTAGATCACTTACTTAAACACACACATGAAGGGAAGGTGAAATAGATTCTGCAGGGGATGTAATCCTTGACTGTTAGGATAGATATAATATCCATAGGCCTTTTTTAAAAAGTATTTAATAATATCCTAGAGCATATGCTTACTTATTTGTTTACTTTAAAGAGATTGTTGGATTCTATGGGCTCCAAGCCACTCTGGTAAGTACAACTCTCTAAAACTTTCTCTGCTTATTTTGACGTATCCTTAAGGACAGCAATTTCTCATAATGGCTCACCCAACTCCCCAGAGGTGAACAAGATACTCAAAGACAAGTTATAAAGATGATGTTGGACAGTTAAGGGATACCTGGAGCTCCTTTCATTCCACTTGATTCAACTCTACAGGTAGTTTAAAATGTATAAGATGTGGAGAAAAAAAGGAAGGTGAGTACATGATATCAAGTAAATCCATTACACAGGCACAAAATCAATGTCTCACCACACACACTTTGATGGTCGGTCAGTCTATCTATCAGATTAGTTTAGTTTTGTACAATAGTGATAATCAAGGAATTATACCATTGTCTCTATTTTCCTGGTCATATAATAAGATACGAACGGTTTTTGTGGCACATTCTAGTTCCATAGCACAGAATGAGTTAAATTGGTTTTCATGGAAACAGGCCCTTAATCTCAAGATAATTAGCATAGAATTTTAGCTAACTGTGCATACATAGGATTTTGGAGGATTCTTTTGAGGTTTCTACATATAGTATCACGTTATATGCAAACAGTGAAAGTTTTACTTCCTCCTTACCAATGCAGATGACTTATATTTTTGCTGTCTACTGTGGCTACGACATCTAGTCCTATGTTGAATAAAAAGTGGTGAGAGTGGACATCCGTGTCTTGTTCCTCATCTTAAGGGGAAAATCTCTCGGCTTTTCACTGTGAGCTCTGAACTATGAACTATGTTAGCTATGGGTTTTTCATACATGGCCTTTATTATGTTGAAGTATGTTTCCTAGTCTAAACCCACTTTGTTGATGGTTTATATTATGAATGGATATTGTACTTTGTCAAATGCTTTTTCTGTGTCTATTGAAATAATCATATGGTTCTTATCTTTTCTCTTACTGATACAATGTAGCACATTGATTGATTTGGAATTACTAAACCCCCCTTGTAACCCAGGAATAAAACCCACTTGACTGTGGTGAATGACTTTTGTTATTATATTGTTGGATTTTGGTTGCTAGTATTTTGTTGAAAAGTTTTGCATCTTATGTTCATCAGGGATACTGGCCCGTGGTTCTCTTTATATGAATTTGGTATCAGAGTAATGCTGGCCTCATAGAATGAATTTGAAAGCTTTCCTTCCTTTTCTATTTTTTGGAATAGTTTGAGAAGAAGTGGTATTAATTCTTCTTTAAATGTTTGGTAGAATTCTCGAATTTAGCCATCTGGTCCTGGAGTTGTCTACAGATTCAACTTCTTTGCTGGTTATTGCTCTGTTCAATTTTTCTATTTCTTTCCGTTTGAGTTTTGGTAGTTCATAGCTTTCAGGAATTTAACCATTTCTTCTTGGTTGTGTAATTTGTTGGCATACAGTTTATCATAATATTCTCTAATTGTATTTCTGTGGTATTGGTTGGTACTTCTCCTCTCTCATTTGTGATTTTATTTATTGAAGTCCTTTCTCTTTTTTTCTTGATAAGTCTGGTTAGAGGTTTATCAATTTTATTGATTTTTTTCAAAGAACTAACTCCTCTGGTTTTATTGATCTGTTTTATTGTTTTTAAGTTTCTATATCATTTATTTCTGCTCTAATCTTAATTATTTTCTCTCTTCTGCTGGTTTCAGGTTTTATTTGTTGTTCTTTTTCTAGCTTCTTTGGATGTAAGATTAGCTGTTTGAAATTCTTCTTGCTATATGGTACTATATATACACATTTTAACATGAATTCATATATATACACAAACAATGCATAATACACAATATGTGGTACATAGGAAATATATATAAATAAAATATGTATATATTATACATATATTACAAGGTCTATCAATCTATCATCTATCTGTTTTTTTCTCATCCTAATTAACAGAATATCTAATAAATCATTACATTTATGGAAAAATAATTCCTCAGTCTTAAAACAAGAATAGAAATCTTGGCACATCTCACTAGTGAAGGGCTATGAGGTATTTTGAAAATGCACATTTCTATATAATTAGTAAACTGCATAGCAGTTAGATATGGGGCATATTATTGAATACAAAGAGTAAGATACGTTAAAATGGATGTATTATTTTTATTTACTTATTTTTCAATATCAGAGTGTTTCTACTTTGAAAATTGTCCACTGGTTTTGTACAGGTTTTGTAAGGAAATATTTTAAATTTTAAATTGAGACTGAGACATATTCACATTAAACAATGTATCAACTAGGTATAGAACAAAATTATTAGACATGCAGTCTGCTTAAATTACATTTCATTTTCTTTTAAAATTCTGGCTAACTGAAGTCAACACAAGTTCAATTATTTGTGAATGTTGTTTACTTTCAAAAGCAAATGTGCTAAAGACTATTTTATATATTTATGCATTTTTTAAAAAGGTTCAGCTAGCTTATTTATTCATGAAATGTTGAGGGGACCCAGACAAATCCCCAAAGTGATGCTAATTTTTAAATTAAATATACATAAATTAATCCACATAACTCTGGGAGCAAAATAATTCTTAGAAAATGCATGGAATTCATTATGAGCCATTAAAAAAGCATTTAGTAATTACTAGTGGTGAGAACAATTTATAAAATAAACTTGTACTTTTTTTTCCTGTTTTGTGATGATGAAGCTTACTTAAAGAACCAATTGCTTTTTGTAGTATTTTCTGAAGAGAATAACTTTAAATTATCTGCTCTTAGGAAAAAATACTAAACCTTCAAGATACAGAGCTTTGAATGGAAAATTTTTGACATGAATATCATTAAAGCAGAAGTTACCTTATAATCTCAGTGTTTAGTCACTTAAATAATTAATCCTCTCTCATGACTTGTCTAAAGAATATTGTATGAATGAGCTTAAACATTAATTCACTTGCCTCCATCTTGATAGTGTATTTAATGTCTACAATGGGCTATATTCTCTCATAGGTATGTTACTTACATTATCTCAGTTATTCTGATTTACTTTAAACCTATGAGTTAAGTTCTGGTGTCTCCATCTTACAGATTAAAAGGTACAGTAATTTGCTCTTCATCAGAGCTGGGCAATAAATCGCCTATCGTCTAGATATGCCCATCATCAAATGCTTTGTAATTGAAGTCCTACTGGAAGCTATGCCCATTCATTTACATCTTGTCTATGGATGCCTTCTCTCTACAGTGGAAGAAGTGAATATTTACAACAGAAACCATATGCCCTGCAAGACAAAGATATTTATCTGGTCCTTTATTTAAAAAAAAAAAAAATCCTGATATCAGCTTTTGGTCACCTAGTAAGAACTATCTTTCAAATCTAGGGTCTGTGGATGCTAAAATAGCGCTCCTTTCACTAGATCTTGGGGCATGCCAAAAGAAAATAAATGTTAAGGTGTAAACAATAACTTCTCCTTAAAAAACAAAAAAAAACAAAAATAAAACACTTTATGACTTATTAAATGAAGGTTTGGGATTTAAATCCTATCTTAGAAATGTATCACTATCATAAATGTAGACCAGGCATGCAAAAATTCATGCACTCAGAACACATTATTTAAAACATGGAAATCATAATACCTGACTACCCTGCACTCAAGGGCAGGGATGGATGGGCTCTAACACTATTACCTATTATTCTGTAATTCTGATTCCAGGTCAAACCTAAGGGAGGTCTGACTCAACTGGAAATGATCCAAAATAGTTTAAAATGTTGTTTTCAATGTTCAGTGCAGATGAACTGTGCCAATATAGAGAAAATAATAGATATATCACATTGTCATAACCTAGCATGGTTCATTCTGAGCAATTATGAGAATAACCCATTATAATTCAGCGTAAAACAAAAAATGTTTTCAATTTTTTTCCAGCATTCTGTGAGGCCCCCCCGAGGGGGGGGGTAGAATTAATATTTGCATAGTTATTGATTTAATGTTAGAGTCACTTTTACATATATTACTTCTTTTGAATTACCCACCTACACATACACTACATACAAGCAAGCATAGCCTATTTAATCTAATTACAATTTAATAAGCAGATATATGATTATGCTAGTTCTAGACATCAAATGCTGATATTCTTGAGGAAAAGGCAGATTATAAAACACTTTTTTTTTACTATATTACATAAAAAGTTTATAACAGAGTTAATCAAGACACTATGACAGGAAGTATGTCAGTGTAGAGCCAAAGTTTCTCAAAATCAGTGTGTAAGCACCACTGACATTTTGGGATGAGTAATTCTTTCTCATTCTCTCTTGTTCATTTTAGGGTGATCAGCAGCATTCCTGGCTACTACTCACTAGGTGCCAAGTAGTAGCCCTATCTATGTTCCCTAACTGTGACAAGCAAAAATATTTCCAGACATGATCAAATGTCACATAGTGGGGTAAAATCATCCCTTGTTCAGTAGCACAGTGTAACAGAATAGAATGTGTACAGTCAAAAATGAATCTAAGACATGAAATTAAACAGTTATATTAGTCATTGGGAAATGAGGAATAGAGGGAATCATATAAGGGTATCTTCTGGAGGCTGACTGCATAGGACTTGATGCAGTAGAAGTGGACTGTAAAGCATTTTCAAATTCTAGTGGGAAGGTGTATCATTAGGGGTGTCTGTCATGAAGTCTACCTTAGAACAGTTCTGATTCATTTGGTATATGAAGGTGCCCAGGAATATAGGTTTCAACAAATAATAGAGAAATAATGGATGTAAACAGTGGAGCTCTAAGCAGACAGGGTTAGCATTAATGAGAGAGTAACTGACTTTGCAGCTAAACATAACTAGAATGATTGATGAAGAAATCATACACCCACTTTGGGTATATCTAGAGCCAATGGCTTACAAAAATGTTTCTTTCTAGAAGTTTGTAACATTATGCCATCATTACATTACAGCCAAAAATTCTCCGGCCTGGGTTACTATGTTGGCTTTAACAATTCCAGGAAAATAAATAAATATATATATATATATCATTTTTGACAATTGTAGGTTTATATATATATATATAAAACCTACAATTGTCAAAAATGATTATGTATCCTAAAAACATTCTACTACATATGGCATGAGATCACTTGGGGAAATGTTTTATGTTCATGATTTGTCGAGTTCTTGTTTCTAAATGGCAAGGAAAAGGAGTGTGTTCTCCATATCTGCTGGAGGGAGAGAGTGGTACTCTATCAGGTCTTTGTCATCTGTGCTTACCAAGTTCGAAGCCCCGGCAGGCATTAGCTCCTTGGAAGAAAGATTCCTGTCAGACCACAATGCCTACCAGTACTTTCTATGGTTTAGAAATGTTCAAGAGCCCTGTGTTCAAGAGCCCTGTGTTCAAGAGCCCTGTGGTTGATGTTAATGAAATGAGATTACTTGGGAGAAACGTAAGAATTATAAAAATAATCTTAGAAATCTAGTATTCTGTTCTTGTGACCTTAATTCTTGGTAAGATTTCACTAAGCCATGTATAATATTAGGCCATTTAGTATTTATTTGTGCTAAACATAATTTTTACATATTTCATATTTTATGAACTTACATGAAATACTTTTTAAGTTTATATATTTATTTCTGCTAAAAATAACTCTTTGGGTCAATTTACTCCCCCCAAATTAAGAGTTTTAAGAAAGACCCAAACAGAAACATTTTTACACATTTTGCTCGAAACTCACTAGTATTGGTGAACTTAAGAAGCAAGGGTACAGTGGGTGGCACATCCACCAGTCATGCATTTCCATTTCGCTGAAGAAAAATCACTGATCACATTATTCATCTTTTGTATTGTCTGTAATTTTCTTTAAAATCCTTCCATATCAATGGCATGCCATCTGTCTTTACATTATAACCTAGGAGAATTGAGTCAAAGTCTGTACTCCAATTGGATAGGAAGCAATGGTATTTTCATTAGCATGCTGGATTTTAGGAACATTGTTTTTATTCTTGAAATTCTGTGATATTTAAGATGCGGTTTGGGTAGAAATATTGCAGAGGCACTACTACCCTGGTCTGAACAGAGAATAAGAAAGAGTATAATAAGTGATTCATTGTATCTCTTTGAAATGGAGGCCTATATTATAATACTCTTTCTGTAGCCTGTGTGTAGCTACTTATAGAAGGATTTTTTGTCTCATGTCTTGTATCAGAAGGTTAGGTGAATTCCAAAACACCTAACTTCATTTTGCTTTCCTTTCTTTGGCCTGCAGTTAATAAATGTATGTACTGATGGGAGGAGAATCAGTCTGAAACTTCTTTCTTTGAACCACAATACCTTTTAGCAAAAATGTCAGTAAGGAGAAGGCAGGCCATATTTTACAGATTCTAAAATGCACCTTCTAAAAATAATATAGCATTTCCAAAGTTGGGACATATTTTACAATCTGTTGGCTAGATGACACTCAGGATATACTTGCTATTATCAATGCATTCAGGAAAATTAAAAAAAAAAAAAGCACTACCTTTCCAGCTTGAAGAATAAGCATTAGCCTAAAAATCAGGGATAAAGGAATAGACTCATTTAAAAAATGTTACACCAATAACCTTAATGGCATGGAGCATAATATTATGTGGGGATGAAAACAAAACAATGATGCTGATGCTCTAATGGGGGAACAGAGGACTAACTGAGGACAAAGCACAAGCCCAGGGTGGCACACTGGCAAGTCTTTGAAACAGGCAGAGGGACATTCCTCTATGGATTCAACTGCCTCGATGTTAATACTTCACGAAGGGCAGAAGGCCATCTTAGCTCGACCCTCAGGATCCTCTAAGTCTACTTTAATGTATAAAAATTCCTTTAGAAATTTCCTTTATCTCTACCCCCCAAGATACATGTTGGCAATCATTTTCCAAGCACATGGCCCACTGATATACAACTGAATGGTCTCATGACTCAATTTTTATTACACGGTAGTAAGTGACTTTTTCCCAACAATGGTTAGCCTCCTCAAGATCCCAAAAACCTTGCTTCCAAATTCCCTCAGAGAGTATGCTATCCTCAAACCCTTCCCAAATCCCAGGTATATAATCAGCCACCCCTCACAGGCCCGGGGCAGCAGCTCCTTCCTGTCCACTGGTCCAGTCCCCGTGCTTTGATAAAACCACCATTTTGCACCAAAGATGTCTCAGGAATTCTTTCTTGGTCATTGGCTCCGGACCTCACCTATATTCCAAAACTTCATCACTTTCGAGTTCCAAACTGATTGAAAAGGGTTGAATTTTCAATGTGATATTTCACAAACCCTGTAATTTATGCATTTTCTTGTTTTCCATTTAATATATGCAAAAGAATATCCTCCTCCTCATCATCATCATCACAAAAATCATCCTATGTCTAAATTAAGTAGATTGACTCAGTACACCCTCAAAAAATTAAGTGGTAAGATTTGTTTCACAATTTGGCTACAGCAGATTTTTTTTTTTTAGCTTTACAAACAGAAAATAACACCAAAAAATCACAAAATCATTCATTTTACAATGAATGCCATCTTAGAATTGATGATATATGGTCATCTTAAACGGAGGACATGCTTTAGTTTATTTGTTACCCAAACCTTGATGAAGAAGAACATGGCACTTCCTTTCCGAAAAGTAGCCTGAAGAGACTGGTCACTCACCCCTGAGAGCTAACAAGCTCAAATTCCAAGGACACCTGTAAATACTTTCAAATTTCTTTTCAAATTCTTCCCCTATTTCCACCCCAGGCCATCTGTATGAATCTAACCCCAGGGTTCTTCCAGGTAAATATGTGAATGAACTCTACCCAGGACCCTGGGCAACAGTGACTTGATAAACAATTCTTTGAATTACTTTTAGGGTGTAAATTTAAACATAAAATGACCCCAGCAAGTTCATGGGTTAAAATTAAATTGCACAACAGAACTGTAATATATCAGAACTTTAATAGATAAAAAAGTCATTAAATCAAAATCTTTGTGCTTTAATAAATCAAAACCTTGTCAAGCTTAAGAAAATATGAAATGAATCCAACCTACTACCTAATAATTAGTGTTTTTCCATCCCTCACACCTGAAAATGTAATAAAGGATCCCTGTGTTGGATATCAATTTATAAATAACTTATATAGGCTATTCAGTTTCCCTATTATAGGGAAACAATATCCTGTTGCCATGTTGTTGTTTTGGTTTGGTTCTAGTATGAGATTATTGTTATTTTTCTCACCTCAAATATTTATTTATTTATTTATTTATTTATTTATTTATTTATTTTAATTTTTATTTATTTATGATAGTCACACACAGAGAGAGAGAGAGAGGCAGAGACACAGGCAGAGGGAGAAGCAGGCTCCATGCACCGGGAGCCTGATGTGGAATTCAATCCCGGGTCTCCAGGATCGCACCCTGGGCCAAAGGCAGGCGCTAAACCACTGCGCCACCCAGGGATCCCTCACCTCAAATATTTAAATTCTGCACCATCTGTGAGGATTAAAATACCAAAACTAAACACAAGCTCATTGGAGAAAAAGGCCAAAGACCATTCTGATATTTAGTGCAAATTTTGTTCATACTGAGAATAAGCAAAGTCATAAAATACCGTCCTGAGTCATAACATATTGTAAAAGACACAAGTGGATAATTCAAGAAATTCTGTAGTAATTAGAAGTTGATAAAGAAAAAGTCTGCTGAAATCAGAAGAAACGTAATACAACAACAAAAATGAACATACATCATTGGAAGAGTATTGCACTTGAAGTCAACACAATTTGTGAAAACTCTAAACTTACAAAGAAAAATTAGAGAATGAGTCTTGTAAATGAAGTCCTCAATTCAATAAATAATTTTGCATATGGTTTCTCATGTGCTAATTCCAGAGTGTAATGTGGCATTAGCACAGGAAATTCCCATCAGTGTCACTCTTGAAAGTGAGTGAAGGAGCTTTTGAAGGAAATCCTAAGGGGAAAAAAAAAAAAAAAGTTTCCAGAAGAAATTGAGAGTAACTCTTGGTTTTCACAGAAAAAGAAAAGTGAAAATGACATAAAGGGGTATGAATTAGTAAGGGGGAGTAAGTGAAACTAAAACACCCTCTCTTTTATCAAATTGGAGGTGTTTCTGCATAGAATGTATGTGTTTCTGGAACAAGTAGCAAATTGCTAAAGGCACTGACTTCAGTGTTGGTGGATGCCTCCCATGCATCCTTGCATTTTTCCTTTCCCATCTGTTTAAAGACTTCCACAAAGAAAGGTCATGAGAGACTGAAGGGTGTCATCTGCTATCAGTGAGGTAGTGAGTAGAGAATACATTATCAATAATCACTAATTCATACATGAATTTAAGCTTAAAGAAGTGAGCATCTCACTCACTGAAGATAAGCTGGAAATTTGCCATGAAGGAAATGAGAATCCCAAATGTAAGTAGAGAAATCAGGCTCAAAGGAATAAGGAATTTACTGGTAATATTGAAGCCCAACAACCATCTCTGGAGAGATAGGAAGGGCTCCTTATAGGATGTGAAAGATCTGGACTTGTGCTAGTTGATTCTGAAGAAAGATTAGGAAAGTGGGGACCCTATTTAGGAATAGATATTATGAAGAACTAGGAATAATTCAGTAAGTTGATACTGCCATAAGTTGTGTCCTCAAGCTGCAAAAATTAAAGTGGGGCCTCTGATTGTAAATGGTAAGGAAGTAGTGACATTTTGAAGTATGGTATGTTAGTCATTTGGAGATTTACTTTTTGGTTTAGTTTATGGCCTATCAGTCCTGTTTTTTTTTTTTTTTTTAAGATTTTATTTATCTATTCATGAGAGACATGAGGGGGAGAAAGAGAGAGAGAGAGAGAGGCAGAGACACAGGCAGAGGGAGAAGCAGGTCCCATGCAGGGAGCCCAAAGCGGGACTTGATCCCGGGTCTCCAGGATCATGCCATGGGCGAAAGGCAGGTGCTAAACCATTGAGCTGCCCAGGGATCCCAGAAACACTCTTTCTTGATTATCAGTTGGGAAGATTTTCATTTCCTCAGTGGGACTGGCCAGAAAATATAATGAGATTCAAGATTTACCAAAAAGTTCTATGCATAACTTGCTTATTGACTGTTAACATCTAAAAAAACAATGTAATGAAATGGCTAATGTGCATGAAAGCAGACAGATTAATCTGATAATACTATAAAACAGCAATAAATAAATAGATGACTCAGACTGCACCCCACTGCATAATAGGCACCATAAAACTCTGCAAGTGACAAACGAAATAGAAGAATCATAATTATAAGGTCATCTGAGTAAGGCAGGCTTGATGACAAGGCATTTGATAGCCAGAGAAGAATGAAGGGGAGGTTTGGCAGTTTGTACTGTAGCCTGACACTAATTTAATATTAATACCTGGAGTTATGCTTTCTATAGTTCTGTGAACTAAATGGTGTGCTCACCACTTGCTTTGAGTGCTGGCATTCCTAAGTGTTATACATATGAAACTAAGAACGATGTCTACAACATCTTTATTCTAGGCCAAGTGAGCTCTTAGGAGGCCTAGTAGGAGAATTAAGTAGAAAAAGTCTAGACACCAGGACTGAATCATTCATATATCATGTATGTGACCTTGGAAAAAGAACTTAACCTTTCTAAGTTTCTGTTTGCTCACTGTAAAATAGGGTTGATGATATATACCTCTTAGGGTTGCTAATAGTGTTATTTAATATACATAAAAATGTCTGCTCCACACAAAGCATTCAGTTGCTGTGGTTAAATTCTACATAAAAATCTAATTTCTATTACTTCAAAACGTACCTGCAAGTTTTCAGTACCTATTTTAAATTCTTGTGATTATAAGGTTACAAATAACACAAAAATATATTAATTAGCTTTGGCCAGAGGAGGAGGAGGAGAAGGAGAAGACAAGGATGAGAGCTGGAGAGACAAGGGAAGGAAGAGGAAAGGAGGGAAGGAGGAGGAGGAGGAGGGCATTGGTATGAAACACAGTCCTTTGTTTCTGGGTACCCAGGGGACACAGATCTAGAACCAGAAATCAGCAAAGCCATTACCAACGCAACTTGCACTTTCTCCATTTTTTGACTTTGCTTCTCCGTATGTTTCCATCTTATTTATATCTCTTTGCAACTCAGATTTCTCAATGCTTCACATCAACATCTACACAACAATTAAAAGAGTATGTAATCACCATTCAAGAGAACACCCAAACTGTGTAGCTATCTCTTATTTCAATTATTCAGGGAAGAGGATTTGACTGCAATATGAGGCCAACTGTAAAATATAAAACAGCCAGAGGATGAGATTTGAGGAACACAAATTGTGGGTTGCTCCTGAATAAAGGGTGTCAATAGGTCACTGGGAGTTGGGAAGATGTAGTAAAATATATTTACCATGAATATCTAGTAATACATATTAATTATTTTTCTCAATCATGGTGGCAAGAGTAGAATTTAAATTTAGTTTTCATTGAAATATTAATTTGACTAAAATAATAATAGCTATCATTATGAGTTCTTACTGTTTATGGGGCAGTCATTTTTATAGGCATTATCTCATTAATCTCTACAAACTCAGGGATAGGTGCTTTCATTATCCTCAATTAGAGGTGAAGACATTTAGGCCGAGAGAGGATGTTCAAATTTGCGTGCTTTAAGATCTATATAATTGAGGGTAGAATGACTCTAAACCTGTTAAACAGTCAAAAATAGATTTGGAGACTAAATATCACAAGTATGCCAATAAGAATCTGAAAGAAAATGGAAGATATTTTCCCTGAATGTTAGGCACTTTTTTTTTTTTTTTTTTTTTTTTTTTTTGCTAAGACAAGGAAGGCAAGAGAAAATTCCCTGACTTTAAAATAAATATGTTGAAAATAATAAAAATGCTTCACTTTAATGATTATGATGAACCTTAAAGTAAGAAAATCTACCCAGAAATTTCAACCTATGATTTCGGTGAATGTCTTGATTTTATGATATCTGTATGTTTTTTAAAAAGTCCTGAGATTAAACAATTCTAAATATATTTTTAGATAATATAAGGACACAAGCAAGATCATGTTCAATGGTACTAATTCTTAACGTTATAAATTACAGCAATGTACCTAAAACAACTCAAGAGTAAATCTATCAGGCATATGTCAGCTAAACTTAGAGAATCATGCAACTAAGAGCAAGCCCCAATTCTGTACTTAAGAAAACGATGAAATGAAAAGTAGCCTTCCAAAGGAAAAAAAAATAGAAAAAAAGAAAAAAACATGAGAAACAGGATATACAGAGCAAGGATAAAGGTAACAAGGGCAAAGTCAAAAATGTAATTATAACCTCTCATGGGAGAACCGACTTTCAGAGTTAAAACTTGTCTTACAATTTTGTGAACATGGAATATTAACCTGATATAAAGGGAAGAGGGAAGTAGCACATCAACTTGCACGTTACAGTTCAAACACAGATTTTCAGCAAACACATCTTCATACAGGAAATAAAAGAGCCCAGTTTTATATAGGTTGCAGTTCCTGAGCCAATTTTCTATAAATACCCCACTGATGTCAAGTGAATTACAGTCTTCTCCAGCTAAGGAAGCTGTAGGCAAACCCAGAAGCCTATTAAAGAAGGAAATGACAAGGTTCAGGCACTTAATTGCATTAGCTCATCACCAGTAAGACACCAGAAGTCTAAAACTGATCTGACTGGGATTGACTGGAGTTGAATCTACTCTAGGATGTGTTTTTCCCATCTCTTAAAAGCCTTGCATATTTAAGGAGAAATACCTGTTCACTAGTTTGATCAAAGGCAATTTGATTTTCTCTTTTAGCCAATGAAATAATTTGAGATGCTTTGGTAACTTTAATAATATTTATAATAAAAACATTTATAAGAATAAGAACATAAAAATAATTTTTGGAGAAAAAGTATATATTTACCATCTACTAATGAGTCATCAGTGGCAGTCATAAATTATAGATAGTATATCAGTATACACTGACCTCTCCACAAAGAACTCTTTCCCTATCTTCACTCTGTCAAAATTCCTTGTCCTCTCTGCTGTCCATGGTGGGTACCTACACTATTTGATCTGTTTCTTACTTATCAAGTGGTTATTGTCACTTGCAGCAGATAGGATCCATGCTCTGCCCAGATGTTTTCAGAATGCTTACTTATTCTGCGGGCTTCTCTCTGGTGCCTCTGTGCCTTCACATAGCTTCTAATAGCCCACACTTGAAGCTCTTTTAGGAGTGCTTACCTTGAGCTATGGGAACACCTAGCCTTCAGACAAAGAGATGGTCAACAGTGAAGTCTGAATCCCACACCTCTTGAAGAATATACTTACAGGGATTAGAGCCTGAAAGCCCAGTACCCTTGCTTCCAGTCAGGGAAAACAAAACAAAACAAAACAAAACAAAAAAGCTGAAGTATGATTTATGTTCCAGGTCTCCCTTACCAGAATCAGATTGAGGCTGGGGTTTTGCCTGAAATCATACCCTTGCCTGATTTCCTTTCCTTCCCTGTTCTGTGGCCCTGGATTCCCTACTGGTTACCTTCAGAACACTTCCATAATAAATCACTTGTAGATGAATTCCTCTCTTAGTCTGCTTTGGGGATCTCGATCTAAGTTACCACTTTTTCTCTACTTTCCTGCTTTCTTTATTATTATTCTCACTTAGCATTCATTCATTAGAAGTTTCTTAAATATTTAGGGAAAGCCAAACAATTTCCTATGCTCTAGGAGGTTATAGTTTATTGGGAATAAAAAGGAAAATAAGGGGGAGGGATTGTTTTACCTGTCCACAAGAGAACTTCACCTACATTCTCATATGTAGCACCCATCATGGTGATCTCTTTCTAGGATATATTGCACTTAATTTATAAAGGAGAAAGAAATGGTTGGAAAATCTTGGCTTGTATAAAAACAAATGATCAATCAAGTCCAAAACACTCTTTTCATACATTAAGTGTGAACTAGAAGGCACAGACAGTCCCAAAAGATATAAGATACAACTGGTATTTCTTAGTGTATTGATTAATTAAATAAATAGTAATGCAATTTGGTCCAACAAGTTGGTAAATGACACAAATTTGAATTTTCTAATTGGAATGTATTCTAGGTATTTGTTATCTGCAAATCAGAGTAAGAACTATTATTACATTGGTAAACTAGAGGATTTATCAACCTATAGATTGAAGTTAAATAAACATAAGAATTTTTATGAAATATAATCACAAAAAGATAAAATAGAGAATGATACTAAAAATAGGTTAGTTGATCAAAAATAATTGGGAGGGGGTTATTAAATAGTAAAGGATGACAGAAACCATATAGTTTCATTGTTCAGAACAGTATTCCTAAAAGGGGTGTCTGGGTGCTCAGTTAACTGTCTCATTCTTGGTTTCAGTTCAGGTCATGATCTTGAGGTCATGTGACCAAGCCTCATATGGGGCTCCTCATTCAGTGTGAACTGCTTCAGATTCTCTCTCCTTCATCCTCTCCCTCCCCCTCTGCTCCTCCTCTCATTTGCATGCATGTGTGCTCTAGTTCTCTCTCAAATAAATAAATAATATATATTTATATATATATATATATATATATATATATATATATATATATATTTTAAGTGGCAATATTATTCCTATGACTTCCAGGGAAGATGGCAGTGTAGCACCCTTAGTTCACTGTGTCCCAAGGAGACAATTAGATAACAATCTATCAGTGTAAATAACCTAGAAAACAACCCAAAGACTGGCAGAACAGGCTGTCCACAGCTAAATGTACTGACAAGTCCACATAGAAGAGGGCAAGAATGGGGAATATAGCCTGGAGCTAAAGGGACCTGTGGGATTGTACATGGGATGCAGGGTCACCAGGTGTTCAGACAGGGGAAAAATGCCGACTCTCATACTAAGCACCCCTGGCACCAGGAACTTACATGGGGAAGATGAATCCCTATAAAATTTGGCTTTGAAACCCAGGAGCCAAATTTTGCAAATTCTTACAATTAATGGGATTTTATACCTAGAACTTTAAAATTCAGTGGCTTGGCTCTGAGAGAGGCAGAGGAAACTAAGTCTCTGCTCTGAAAGAGACATCACAGCAAACACCTTCTCAGGGGTAAAGCATAGAAGCAGTAGTTTGAAAACTGCCAGGGATATACAGTAGGGAGATCTGTTTACTAATTTGAGAGCATGTACTGGAGGAGCTAGGATGCTTGGGAGACTTCTGCATGAACAAAAGAGCTGCCAGACACCTTTTCTCTCTCCTGCCCCCAGCCTAGACATAAACATACCTTCTGGAACCAGCACAGTGCAAACACTCACAACCTAACAGTATGACCCATCTGCCTGTGCTCTTCTGCAGACATGCCCCCTCCACCTGGGCCCTGGTCCCAAGTTTTTTCCCACAGCCACCTGCAGAAACCTTGCTAACACTGTGTACCTCAAACTTGCATGCTTCTGTGGATCTGCCTCTTTCAGCCCACCCAGCAGCTTCAGGTATCCTCTTACAGTGGACCTGTGCAGAACTTGCTGCACCATGTACCTGGTCTCCACATTTTCCTGCAGACCCCATCTCTCCAACTCCATTGGCTAGAGTCCATCTAAAGAGATGCCATAGACCAACCAGTACAGAAGTAGTGTCAACAGGCCAACACAACTCCAAAGTGACTCCAGCCCAGGAAGAGGGGCAGATGACCATACACACCAATTCAACTGCAGTCCTAGCAGTGCTCTGAGGGGCAGACATCTGATCTGATGGCAGACCTGGGTCATCAACAAAAGATTTGCAGGGGACAACACAGGGATAGTGTCCTGAAGTTTGGTGCTGCTCGATCTCTGGAGAACACTTGGTCTAACTCAATTTAAGCCCATGGAACAAACTCTGCCCCCTACAGGTAAAGAAGGCCATTGCAGGGATGCCTGGGTGGCTCCTGGCGAAATCCTGGGGTCCCAAGATCAAGTCCGGCTTCAGACTCCCTGCATGGAGCCTGCTTCTCCCTCTGCCTGTGTCTCCGCCTCTCTCTCTCTCTCTGTGTCTCTCATGAATAAATAAAATATCAAAAAAAAAAAAAACGCAGACAACTGGACTAAAAGCAAAATGACCCAGCCACAGCATCAAGGCCCACACAATATGAATGAGACAACTTTAAAGCACCAGGTTCTGGTGAGTAGGGAACACTGCGCAGCAGGGCACTAGAGGACCTCTTATTTTTAAGGCATACTTGCAAGGGCATGAAATGTAGCTCATTTTCCTAACACATAGAGACATATAGAGAGACAAAGTGAGGAGACAGAGGACTATGTATCAAATGAATGAACAATACAAAACCACAGCAAAAGAGCTAAACGAAATAGAAATAAGTAACATCCTTGATAAAGAATGTGAACTAATATTTATAAAAATATTCACTGGACTCTAGAGTGGAGGACTTCAGTGAGGCTATCAATAAAGACAGAAAACATAAAAAGAACCATTGAGAGATGAAGAACTCAATAACTAAACTGAAAATACACTAGAGGAAATAAATGGTATACTAAAAAGTAGAAGAATGGATCAGCAATCTGACACAGTAATGGAAAGCAATCAAGCTGAACAAGAAAGAGGAACAATAATAATAATAAAAAAAAAGAAAACAGACTTAAGGAACTCAGGGAAGCACTTAGAAAATAGACTTAGGGAACTCAGTGATATTATTACATCAAGGGTAATGAATGACATTTGCATTATAAGGATCCCAGAAGGAAAAGAGAAAGAAAAGAGGGCAGAAAATTCATCTGAAGAAATGGTATCTGAAAACTTCTGAAATCTGGGAAAGTAAACAGAAATCCAGATATAGGAGTTAAGGGGAGCCCTGAAGAAAATCAACCCAAGGGGGTCCAAACCAAGACACATAGTCATTAAAATAGAAAAATAAATTACTAATCAGAAAAAACTACTGATAAAGAGATAATTTGAAAGCAGCAAGAGAAAAGAAAACACTTACATACAAAGGAAACCTCATGGGGCTATGAGATTTTTCAGCAGAAATGTTGCATGCCAGAAGAGGGTGGCATAATATAGTCAAAGTGCTGAAAGAAAACAAAGCAAAACAAAACAAAACAACCAACTCCCCCCGCCAAAAACCTCCAAACATGTAGTCAAGAATACTTGACCACCAAGGCTATTGTTCAGAAGAGGAGAAACTTGTTTCCCAGACAAATAAAAGTTCATGACCACTAAGGCAGCTCTTCAAGAAATATTACAGGAGACTCTTAGAATGGAAAGAAAGCACCATGAGTAGGAATAAGATAAACAGGAAGTATATAAACAGTAAAAGTAAATATATCTATAAAAATCAGTCATGGATTCATAAAAAAAAAGGATTTAAAATCTGTCACAATAAATCTGAAATGTGGGGGGAGAGGAGATGTCATATACAAACCTTATGGTATTCACAAATCAAAAATCAGTAATAACACTGAATAGCCAAAGGGATATTTAAAGAGAAAACCAATCCCAGGGGTATCATGATACTGGATTTCAAGCTGTACTACAAAGTTGTGATCATCAAGACAGTGTGGTACTGGCACAAAAACAGACACATAGATCAATGGAACAGAACAGAAAATCCAGAAATGGGCCCTCAACATTATGGTCAAATAATCAACAAAGAAGGAAAGAATACCCATTGGAAAAAGGACAGACTCTTCAATAAATGGTGCTGGGAAAATTGGACAGCCATGTGCAGAAGAGTGAAACTAGATAATCTCTTACACCATACACAAAGGTAAACTCAAAATGGATGAAAGATCTAAATGTGAGACAAGAATCCATCAACATCCTAGAGGAGAATGCAGGAAGCAATCTTTTCGAACTTGGCCACAGCAATTTCTTGAAATGTACATCTATGAAGGCAAGGGAAACAAAAGCAAAAATGAACTATTGGGACTTAAAAAGCTTAAAAAGCTTCTGCACAGCAAAAGAAACAGTCAACAAAACTAAATGACAACCTACAGAATGGGAGAAGATATTTGCAAATTACATATCAGATGAAGGTCCAGTATCCAAGATCTATACAAAACTTATCAAACTCAACACCCAAGAAACAAAAAATGCAATCATGAAATGGGCAGAAGAAATGAATAGAAATTTCACCAAAGAAGACACACACATGGCCAACAAGCACATGAAAAATTGCTCCACCTCACTTGCCATCAGGGAAATACAATGAGATGCCACCTCACACCAGTGAGAATGGCTGAAATTAATAAGACAGGAAGCAACAAATGTAGGAGAGGATGTGGAGAAAGGGGAACCCTCTTGCACTGTTGGTGGGAATGTGAACTGGTTACCACCACTCTAGAAAACAGTGTGGAGGTTCATCAAAGGGTTAAAAATAGAGCTACGCTATGACGTAGCAATTGCACTGCTGAGGATTTACCCCAAAGATACAGATGCAGTGAAAAACCAAGACATCTGCACCCCGATGTTTATAGCAGCAATGTCCACAATAGCCAAACTGTGGAAGGAGCCTTGATGTCCATGGACAGATGAATAGATAAAGAAGATGTAGTATATATACATTATGGAATATTACTCAGCCATCAGAAAGAACAAATACCCACCATTTGCTTCGACGTGGATGGAACTGGAGGGTATGATGCTGAGTGAAGGAACTTTATTGGAGAAGGACAATCATCATATGGTTTTACTTGTATGTAGAATATAAGAAATAGTGAAAAGAGGGGAACTGAGTGGGAAAGATTAGAGAGGAAGACAAACAATGAGAGAATCCTAACTGGGAAACAAACAAAAGGTTGTGGAAGGAGAGATGGGCAGGAGGATGGTGATGGGCACTGAGGAGGGCACATGTTGGAATAAGCACTGGGTGTTATACTATATGTTGACAAACTGAACTTAACTAAAAACAAATGTAAAAAAAGAAAAAAAAGAAAACATTATGTTCAGTGAAAGAAGCTAGAAATAGAATACCAAATATTTGAAAAAAAAAAACAGTAATGGATTTGCAAGAAATAAAGACAAAGAATCCAAGTAAATTACTAGAGAAACCCAACAAACTATAGGAGAAGAAGAGAAGAAGAGATAGAGAAGAACTACAAAAACAACCATAAAAGTAACAAAATAGAAGTATATATCTACCAATAATTACTCTGAATGTAAATAGACTAAATGCTCCAATCAGGAAACACTGAATGATGGAATGCACAAAAAGCAAGACCCATCTACATGCCACCTACAAAAGACTCACTTCAGACCTAAAGATATATGCTTATTGAAAGGGAAGGGATAAAAAGCATTTATCAGGCAAATGGAAGTGAAAAGAAAGCTTTGGTACCAATACTTATATAGGACACAATAGACTTGAAAACAAAGTCTATAACAGACAAAGAAGAATATATACAGTCATAAATGGAACAGTCCAACAAGAAAATATAACAATTGTAAATATTTATGTACTTAAGATGGGAACACCCAATACATAATGCAGCTAATAACAAAACAAAGAAGGGAATCAACAGTAATACAATAATGGTAGAGGACATTAACACCTCACTTGTATCAATGGAAGAATCATCCAATCAACAAGGAAACAGTGGCTTTGAGTGACAGATTGAACAGATGGATCTAAGACTCAGAACATTTCAATCTAAAACAGAAGAATACACATTATTTTTAAGTGCCCGTTGGGCACTCTCCAGATTAGGTCACACTTTAGGCCATAAAACAAGCCCCCCAAATTAAAAAAGATTAAAATCATATCATATGTGTTTTCTTGCCATAAACTATAAAACTACAAACTATAAAACTACAAACTACAACTACACACACACGTAGCGCGGGAAAGAAGAAAAAAAAAAAGGAAAGAACACAAATACATGCAGGTTAAACAGCATGTTACTAAACAATGAATAGTTTAACCAAGACATTAGAGAGGAAATCCAAAATACATGCGGACAAATGAAAACCAAAGCAAAACCTCTGGGATGCTGCAAAAACTGTTCTAAGAGAGAAGTTTATAGCAATGCAGGCCTCCCTCTGCAAACAAGAAAAATCTGAAATAAATCATCTAAAAGGAGAAAGAAAAATAACAATAACAAAAATCCCCAAAAGCAGAAGGAGGGAAATAATAATTAGGATAAATATAAATTAAATAGAAACTAAAAACAGAAACAATAGATCAATGAAACCAGGAGCTATTTCTTTTAAAAGATCAACAAAATTGATAAATCTTGATTCATAAAATGAGAAAAGGGAAAGAAATAACCACCAATTCCATAGAAATGCTAAGGATTATAAGAGAATATTATGAAAAATTATATGCCAACAAATTGGACAATCTAGAAGGAATGATAAATTCCCAGAAATATATTAAATACCAAACTGAATCAGGGAGAAACAGAATATCTGAGTAGATTACAAGCAATGGAACTGAAACAGTAATAAAAAAACTCCCAACAAACAAAAGTCCAGGACCAGAGAGCTTTGCAGGTGAATTCTTTTTTTTTTTTTTTTTTTTTTTTTTTTTTTGTTTTTTTTTTTTTTTGCTTTTTTTTTTTTTTTTTTGCAGGTGAATTCTACCAAATATTTAAAGAAGCATTAATACCTATTCCTCACAATCTATTCCAAAAAATAGAAAAGGAAGGAAGACTTCTAAATTCAGTATGAGGCCAGCATTACTCTGATACCAAAACCAGGTAAGGACAATGCTAAAAAGAGAACTATAAGCCAATATCCCTGGTGAACATAGCTGTAAAACTTCTCAACAAAATACTATCAAACCAAATCCAACAATAAATTTTAAAAAATAATCCACCACAATCAAGTGGGATTTATTATTGGGATGCAAGGGTGGCTTGATATTCACAAATCAATCAATGTGATATGCCACATTCAACAAATGACAGATGCAGGAAAAAATTTTGACAAAAGTACAATATCCATTCATGATATAAACCCTCAACAAAGTTGGTTTAAAGGGAATATATCTAAACATAATAAAGGCCATATATGAAAAAATCCATAACTAACATACTCAATGCTGAAAAACTGAGAAATGTCCCCCCTAAGATCAGGAAAAAGCCAAGGATGTCCTCTTACCACATTTACTTGACATAATACCAGAAGTCCCAGCCACAATAATCAAACAACTAAAAGAAATAAAAGTCATCCAAATTGGCAAGGAAGAAGTAAAACTATTTGCATATGACATGATATTATGTATAGGAACCTCTAAATAGCCTAGGGAGCAAAGTGAGTTAAGCACCTAATTCTTGGTTTTGGTTTAGGTGGAATAAGAATGGAATAGGAATAGGTATTAACACTTCATGATCTCAGGGTCATGGGATTGAGCCGTGTGTCAGGCTCCACAATAGCATAGAGTCTGCTTGAGTTTTTTTCTCCCTGTCCCTCTGACTCACCCACCCCTGATCTTTCTCTCTAAAATAAATAAATCTTAAAAAAAGAAACCCCTAAAGAATTCATAAAAAAGATACCAGAACTGATAAATGAATTCAGTAAGGTTGTATGATATAAAATTAGTATACAAAAATAAATCGCATTTCTATTCACTAATAATGAAACAACAGAAAGAGAAATTAAGAAAGCAACTGCATCTATAATTGCTTCAAAAATAATAAAATAGCTAGGAATAAACAATCAAGGAGGTGAAGGATCTGTTACTCTGAAAACTATTAACACTGATGAAAGGAACTGAAATTGATACAAATGGAAAGATATTCCATGCTCCTGGATTGAAGGATTACTCAAAGTAATCTACAGATTTTATGAAATCTCTATCATAATACCAACAGCATTTTTCACAGAACTAGAATAAATAATCCTAAAATTGGTATGGAACCTTAAAAGACCCTGAGTAGCTAAAGTGATCTTTAAAAAGAAGAACAAAGCTGGAGGCATCATAATCCCAGATTTCAAAATAGTCTACAAAGCTGTAGTAATCAAAACAGTATGGTACTAGCACAACAACAGGCACATAGATCAAAGGAACAGAATAGATTGTCTAGAAACAAACCCACAATTATATGTTCAATTAGTCTTTGGCAAATTAGGCAAGAATATGCAATGGGAAAAAGACAGTGGCTTCAACAAATGGTGCTGAGAGACTGGGTCGCTACATTCGAAAGAATAAAACTGGACCACTTTCTTACACTATAGACAAAAATAAACTCAAAATGGATTAAAGACCTAAATGTAAGATCTGAAATGATAAAATAATAAAAATCCTAGAAAAGAGCACAAGTAGTAATTTCTCTGACTCTGGATATAGTGTCAGATAATTTTTTTTTTTTAGATACTCCCCTGAGGCAAGGGAAATTAAAGATGAAAATTAACTACTGGGACTACATCAAAATAACACAGCAAAGAATCAATTAACAAAACTAAAAGGCAACCTACTAAATGGGAGAAAATGTTTGTAAAGGACACATCTGATAAAGGGTTAGTATCCAAAATATTATAATACATTATACAACCCAACACCAAAAAAAAAAAAAAAAAAAAAAAAAAAAACCCAAAATAATCCAATTGAAAAATGGGCAGAAGACATGAAGGGACATTTCTCCAAAGAAGATACATAGATGGCCACAGACACATGAAAAGATGCTCAACATCAATAATCATTAGGGGAATGCAAATCAAAACCGCAATGAGATAACACGTTACACCTGTCAGAATGGCTAAAATCAAAAACACAAGAAATAAGCAGTATAGGCTAGGATGTAGGGAAAAAGTAACCCTCATGCACTGTTTGTTGGTGGGAATGCAAACTGGTGCAGCCATTTGAAAGACAGTATGGAGGTTTCTCAAAAAAATAAAAATAAAACTACCAGGGCCCAGTAATTCCACTACTGGGGATTTAAGTAAAGAATATGAAAACACACTTTGAAAAGCTACATGCTTCCCTATATTTATTGAAGCACTATTTACAAGAGCCAATTACAGAAGCAGCCTGAGTGTCTATCAGTTGATAAATGGGTAAATAAAGTATGGTGTATATAAAAAATGGAATATTATTCCACCATAAAAAAGAATGAAATTTGTAACACCATGGATAGATCTATAGAATATAATGCTAAGTAAAATCAGTCAGAGAATAAAAATACCAAAATTTCACTCATATATGGTATTTAAAAAAGATAATAAATGAAAAAGGAAGAGACAAGCAAAGAAACAGACTCAACTGAATAGTTACTAGAGGGGAGGTAGTGGGGGATGAGTAAAATAGGTAAAAGGGATTAAAAGCACATTTACCATTGTGAGCACTAAAGTGTAGAATTGCTCAATCACTGTATTATATACCTGAAATAGTATTGTATGTTAACTGTATCAGAATTAAAATAAATAAGAGAAACACTATAAAATAATATTATTCACTATTTTTATTATCATCATTATTAATGTTTGGCAGAGAAAATGCTGTTTTTACCACATGATTTTCTCTTCTGGACACACAAAAAGACTGTTCACCCAGTCATATTAGGTACCATGAGAATAAGCTCAGATTAAAGCAATGTAGTGACCTAAGTGACTTTGAGACTTGGTTCTTTAAAAATACGGTTTAATACTAAAACTTTGCCTTTCTGTAGTTCACGATGGAAAGAGCTCAGATTCCTGAGGCATGAAGAAAACCATCCCTCCATTTCCTAACTGTCTTTGTAACTCGAAATAAGTCTCTGATCATTGAAGTTGCTGAGATTTTAGAGTTTATTGTTTACCTATGCATAGTTTAGTCTATTTTGACTAACATGTGTCCAGAATTTGGTGGTATACAATTCATCAATCACAAAAAGACCAATTAGAACCATACATATTTTGTTTATAATATACTAATGT
This sequence comes from Vulpes lagopus, assembly GCF_018345385.1. Classification (NCBI taxonomy): domain Eukaryota; kingdom Metazoa; phylum Chordata; class Mammalia; order Carnivora; family Canidae; genus Vulpes; species Vulpes lagopus. The sequence continues at coordinate 75,631,798 of NC_054831.1, forward strand.
GTGTGCATTATAAAATTTGCAAAATGTAAAAGGAAGCTGTCATTCTACATAGGATGTAGCTAAACTCAGGGGACTATTGCTACCAAAGTAAAATGATAATAATTGAAGTAACCTACAAAGCCATAAATATTTTAGCCCATCAGAGAGGTGAGAATGGAAAGATATTGGTGATCTAAAGTCTACAAATGAAAAGACTCTTCTAGGAAGCTGCCATCAGCCTTGATAGAAGTTTGCAAGAAGTCATCATAGATACGAGTAAGGATAAAACAGCTACACTTTTAATGAAGTTTAAAGGAGAAATGATGAGCTGATTAACAGTTTATGATTCTCTGGATCCCCACTGACAAAGAGAATTTGAAGTGAACTATCAACTATTGTCCATGGGCCTTCACCAAAATGGTCATGACTGAGGGCAGGAAAAAAACCTGAGACCCACCATCACCTGAAATGCAGGTTCATGAGCCCTGTATTCTGAGGCTAGCAGAAGAAACCAGAGAATCTCTTTAGGCACTTACTCTTCTGATCCATATTGACACACATCTTCCACTATGCTACTTGGCATTCTAGTTCTTAAACTGAGTAGGAGAGGGTGGTGGTTCAAACTTAGATACAAAAGAAAGAGTGTCAAAAGTAGAGAATACCATCCAAGATGTGTGAGCAATATCAAAAAATCTATTGTATTTGTTACTGGGCTAGCAGAAGAAAGGTAGAAAGTGCAACAGAAAAATGTTATTTGAAGAGACAATGGTGTGTATATATATGTATATATTTTTTTCATTTGATGAAAGATATCAAAGATGGAGGAATTTCAACAAACCTAAAAAGTGGGGAAAATACAAAGAAAGTCACATATAATCAAACTACTGGAAATCAATGATAAAGGATGATTGGAACATTCATTCTAAGGAACAACAATAAAAATGATGGCTGTTTTCTCAACAGAATCAATAAAGGTCAGAGGATAACAAAAACATGTATTTGAAGAAAAAAATTGATAATCTAAAGTTATATATGCAGGAAAAATATCCTTCAAAAATGGAAGCAAAATATAGACATGGGTGTGTATGTATTTGTTCTCTCCATCCATCCATCCGTCCATCCATCCATCCATCCATCCATGGACGCTGAGATTGTTTCCATATCTTAGTTATTGTAAATAATGCTGCAATATACATGGAGATGCATGTATTTCTTGAAGATAGTGTGTTTTTTTCTTCAGATAAACAATTGCTAGATCATATGGTATTTCTATTTTTAATATTTTTAAAGATTTTATTTATTTGACAGAGAGCGAGTGAGCACACAAGCAGGAGGAGCAGGAGAGGGAGAGGGAGAAGCAGGCTCCCCATTGAGTAGGGAGCCTCATGTAGGGCTTGATCCCAGAATCCCAGGATCATGAGCCTAAGGCAGATGCTTAACTGAGTGAACCACCTAGGAGCACCTATTTTTAATATTTGTGGAACTTCATATTCTTTTCCATAGTGGCTTCTCCGATTTAAAGTCTCATCAACTGTGCACAAAGGTTCCCCTTTCTCCATATCCTCTCCAGCACGTTATTTCTTGTTAATACATTATTTTTAAGAGAAATTTTAGGTTTACAGAAAAATTAAGCATGAACACAGTTTCCCCTATAGTTAACGTTTCCTTTGATGTGGTACATTTGTTACAATTAACACCAATATTGATATATTATTCACTAAGGTCTACAGTTTATGATTCACTCTTTGTGTTTTTTAGTTCCACGTATTTGTTTTGACAAATACATAATATTGTATATCCATTAAACTATCATACATAATAGTTTCACTGACCTAAAATCCACTGTGCTTTGCCTTTTCTTTTTTTTTAAACATTTTTTAAAGATTTATTTATTCATGAGAGACAGAGAGAGAGAGAGAGAGAGAGAGAGAGAGGCAGAGACACAAGCAGAGGGAGAAGCACTGGATTCTGAGACTCCAGGATCACACCCTGGGCTGAAGGTGGCGCTAAACCACTGAGCCACCCAGGGATCCCCTGCTTTGCCTTTTCATCCCTTCTTCTCCCCTAAACTCTCACAACCACTCACCTTTTTACAATCTCCATAATTTTGCCTTTTCTAGAATATCTGGTAATTGGAATCATATGGCATGTAACCTTTTCATACTGGTTCTTTGATTTAACAATATGTATTTAAGATACTTCCAAGTCTTATTGTGGCTGATAGCTCATTTCTTCTTAGACTGAATAATATATCTGATTGTATGGATGTACCATAATTTATCCATTCATCAACTAAAGGACATCTTAGTTCCTTTCAAGTTTTAGAAATTATTAATAAATCTGCCATAAGCATATGTATGAAGGTTTTTGTGCACACTTAAGTTTTCAATTAAATTGGTTAAATGCCTAGAAGTGTAATTACTGGATTGTTTGGTCAGATTACACTTAGTTTTGTAAGAAACCGCCAATTTGTCTTCCAAAGTATCTGTACTGTTTTGCATTCCCACTATAAATTATTGAGTTTCTGTTGCTCCATATCCTTGTCAGCATTTAGTGTTGTTAGAGTTTGGGGTACCAGCCATTCTAATAGCTGTGTAACAATATTGCCTTATTATTTTAATTGGAAATTCCCTGATGACAATATGAAATATGTTTTTTCATATGCTTATTTGCCACCTGATAGCTTTTTTTGTGAAGTAGCTATTCAGGTCTTCACTCATTTAAAAACTAAGTTGTTTTCTTGCAGAATTTTAAGAGTTCACTGTATATTCTGTATACCAAGCCTTTAACAGATACAGGCTTTCATAACATTATTTTCAATGTATGGCTTGTCCTTTTAGTCTCTTAACAATGTCTTTTGTAGAGTGTAAGTTTTTAATTTTAATGACGTTCAACTTGATTTTTTTCATGGATCATGCTTTTGGCGTTGTATCTAAAAAGTCATTGTCAAACCCGCAGCTACCTAAATTTGCCAACATTATTTTCTAAAAGCTTTATAGTTTTGTATTTTACATTAAAGCCTCTGATCCATTTTGAGATATCTTTGTGAAAGATATAAGGTCTGTATCTAGACTCAATTTTTGTATGTGGATGTCCATTATGTTCATAGCATCTTTATTCATAATAGCCACAAACTGTAAACTAATTAATTCATGGGTCAAAGTGGAAGTCTCAAGGGAAATAAAACATACGTAGAATTGAATAGAATTTGTGGGATGTACATAATGGAATACTGAGATGGAAATATGTTGTACTAAATGCTTATATTAGGAAAAGTATTTCAAAGTAATCATCTAAGCTTACATCTTAAGTGACTAGAAAAAGAAGAGCAAGATAAACCCAAAGCATGAAGAAAAAAGTTATAACAATTAGAGCATAAATCAGTGAAATAGAAAACAGAAAAAGAGAAAATGAAGCAAAAAGCTATTCTTTGAAAAATAAAGGAATAATTAAGTATAAACCTAAAATTTTGCATATAAAGTATATGCAAAGATGGTATCATGAAAAGTATAAAATGTTAAGAAAGGAATAACAGAACATAAACAAATGGAGAGATATAACATATCCATGGATCAAAAAACTCAACATAATATGTCAATTATCTTCCAAATTGAAATGCAATTCCTATTCCAATTTTTAAATAATGTTTTGTAGATAGAAGCGAATTTATTTAAAATTATTGATGGGGAGGTGATGAAACTAGAAATAAAAAAAATTCAGTTTTGAAAAACAGAAGAAAATCAAAAGTTTTCAGTTTTGAAAAACAGAAGAAAATGGGGAGGATCAGTCAGCCTGATACACACACACATTAATCAAAAACAATGTACTGGAAGAGTGATAGATATAGATATCAATGGAATAGTAGACCAGCATCAACAAGTCAATTGACTTGTCAAAACTGCTAAAATATTTAACTGAAGGAAGGAAAGTCTTCTCAACAATTGCTGCTGAAGGAATTAGATATCTGTAGGAAAAAAAAAAAAAAACTAAGGCTTGATCTAAACCTCAATTGTACACAAAAACTGACTCACAATGGATCTTAGATTTAAATGTAAAGCATAAAATTAGCCACGTTTAAAGAAAATATAGCTCTAGGATATACCATGCTATAACAATCAAGAGACAAACTAGACTTGATTAAAATATTTGCTATCCAACTATCTGACAAAAGACTAATTTCTAGAATATATATAGACAACTCCCAACACTCAGCAGAAAAAGTAAAATCCAATTAGAAAATGGGCAAAAGACATGAACAGACATCTTACAAAGAGGATATTCAGATGGTAAATAAGCACATAAAAATATGTTCAACATCATTAGCCATTAGACAAATGCAAATTAAGATCATGATGAGGTATTCATAACATACCTTTTAGAACAGCTAAATATTTTTTCAAGTATTAATAGCTAATATTGGTGGGAATGTGACAAATTCAATTTCTCTTATCATTCATAGGAATATAAGATTGCACAGCTACTCTGGAAAATAGCTTGGTAATTTTACACTTTGCATAGAACCCAGTAATTATACCCCTGGGCATTTATCCCAGGAAATAAAAACTTATGTCTACACAAAACCTGTATACTAATGTTAATAGGATCTTTATTCATAACAGCCCAAACCTGGAAACTGTCTAAATGCCATTCAAAGGGTTTAGAGGATGAATGTTTCAACTGGCACATCCATATAATCGAATGTTACTCAGCAATTTAAGAAACATACTGTTGATAGCACAACAACTTCAGTGGATCCCAATGGAATTTCACTGAATGAAAAATGCCAATCTTAAAAGGTTACATGCTGTTTGAATTAATGTATATAACATTCTTAAAATAGTAAAATTACAGAGATGAAAAGCATGGTAGTGATTGCCAGGGGCTAGAGATATGGGGAGAAGGGAGTAGGTGCGACTATAAAACGGTAGAATGGGGATCTTTGTGTTGAACGAAAATTTTGCATTTTGAATGTGGCAGTGGTTAAACTAATCTATATATGTGATATAGTCACATAGGACTACAAACACAAAATCAAGTGCATGAAAACCTGGTGAGATCTGAGTAAGGTTACAGATTGACCATACTGATTGACCAATGTCAATTTTCTGGTTTTGACAATACATTATTTTTATGGAAGATGTCCTTGCTAGAGAAAAGCAGGTTATGGCTACACAGGATCTATCATTTTTTAAACATCTTGTTAGCTTATAATTATTTCAATTTTTTTTAAAGTTAAAGAATATACAAAAAAATAAAAAAAGAATATACAGTAGAATGCTAAACCAAATGAATAATAATAAACCCTCAATTCACCCATGAGAAGATAGATAACGGAAGAAAAAAGAAAAAATCAGGGATGTGACACATTAAACTCAAACAATAAAATGGTAGGCTTAAACACAAATATATTAATTGTAGATATCTGACAAAATTGAGGCACATAATAGAATACTGGTCTTCAGTGCAAGGGACAACTTTTCAACAGACCTAATGAATCTTAAAAGAAATATGTTTATGAAAAACAAATATAAAACCCAAAGAACACAGTCTAGTGCTGTATTTGTTTGAGGTCTGAAATCAGGCGATGTTAAACTATGGTAAGACAAGTTAGAAAAGCGGTTGCCCAGGAGGGGGTATATTTCACTGGAAGTGAAAAAAGAGGGAGCTCTATAGAGTGATGGAAATATTCAACACCTTGGTAGATGTGTGGGTTTCACAAGTATATGCACTTGTCAAAACTAATCAAACTGTACACTTAATGTGGGTACATTTCTATGGATACAAATTATACTTTAATTTTAATATGTTCTTTAAAAAGAACTTTAAAATTTTTCCCACATCCATATGAATCATTTAATATACTTCCTGGGAAGCCCACGCTCCATTTGGGTATCACCAGAACAGTAATATGATATGGTAGTTGTAGGGACTTTGGAAGTTAGATCTCAAGGGTTGGGCATCCATTTTTACATGATTACGTATTGGCCAGATGCTATTCAAATCATCCATGTATTTTCACCCCATATTTTGAAGGAAAGACAAAATGAGAAAGCCTCAAAGTATTTTATTCAACCAAACGATAGAGATTTTATATCCATTTTGAACAACATTATAAGGAGAATGCTAACAATTTCTCCACTTTCTTGAGAGGTAAAATAAAAGCCTCAGGATCACTGTAGTGAAAACTTCAGTCAGACTTTAGGAAACACTTAAATAACCTATAAGGATTAAATCTAGTAATAATCATGTATCTCTGAAAATGATCAAATATATTATATGCAAAACCTATATTGTAAGACTACACACTTAGGGTGAAAGTCGTCCTTTCAGATGACACCTTTGATTCCTTAAGAATTTCCCATCATGTGAAGAACTGATGTTGCAAAATCTTTTGCCTTGTATTTACTTGCTGTAAGCTATTCTCAGAAAATGATCTCTGACAAACACTTGTTGGAACTCCTGGCCCCTACCCTCTACTATAAGTTTATTTAACTTGACTGAAAAGAGCAGAAAATAGTTCAGGTAAACAATAAAGTGGACACGGTATAATGTCATTGGGTGAATTTATAGGAATATTCTGAAAAACAGTATTTTCTGAGAGTAGGTGAAAATCAATAAATAAGGTAAAGATAGTATCTCAGCAAGGCCCTGAGATTCCTGTCAGCTGATAAGGAACAAATAAAGCAGTTCAGATTGAGCTCAAAACAAAGTATATCTAAGATAACAAAAATAGGGCAATTTAGGTGTGGGCACCAATACTTCTACAGGTTTTCATACCCCAGGCCTTTTTAAAGTGCTGACTTTCTCTTTGTTGCTATGCCCTTTGTCTTATAAAGGAGTAGTCAGGAGACTCCTGGGTGGCTCAGTGGTTGAGCATCTGCCTTCAGCTAAGGGCTTGATCCTGGAGTCTTGGGATCAGGTTCTGCCTTGCGTTCCCCATAGGGAGCCCACTTCTCCCTGTGCCAATGTCTCTGCCTCTCTCTTGTGTGTCTCTCATGAATAAATAAATCTTTTTATAAAGTCAATATTTTACTTTTTCCTCTTGTGCATTTCAAGATTCCAAACTCATGGGTGTCTGGCTGTGTTCCATTAAAGTGAATAAACAAGTCAGCCTATTCATTGAACAGATCTGTGGAGAATCCAGCAATTACTCTCTGCTGAGAAGTCTAAAATGAATACACAGATCTCTGCCTTCATGGAGATTAGCATCTTGCAGGAGTTCATAAGTATGTGTTCAACAGATTAGTAAAGGGGTATCAGGAGTGCAGAGGGGGTTAGAACTGTTCATCCACAATTTTTATCTCTGTGAAGCCTTTTGTGTGTCCTCTCATTTAATCCCACCCTTATCTCCTTTTAGAGATGAATAAAGGACACTCAGAAAGCTGTTCAGAGGCGCACAGCTTAAGAAAGAAGCCTTAGTTCCTAGCTGCTCAATATCTCATTCAATTGGACTACCATCCTATGATACTACAATTGTTTTTATTATTCAGTGATGACTATAAAACTTCAAATAAGAATCACATTACTTTGATTTAATGGTTCATATTTTGCAGTTTGGATAGTTCTTTAGCTTTAAGTGTTCCACCAGAAAAATACAAATGTCACTTCCTCAGGGAAGCCTACTCTGGTATCTCATGCTGTTCAAATCCTTTGATTATATGATCTCCTACTGCCAAGTACCTTCCCTTCATGCTACTTAATCTTTGAATAATTTCCACCCTTTTCTCTAGGTTATAAGCATAGGGGGTAAGGCAGAGAATGCATCTGTTTTTGCTTAACTGGTACATCGCTAAGCCTACAGAGGCATTAAATAATAAACTAGAGTTGCTGAATGAATGAACATCTTAAGGGACCCGTAGAGAATAATTAAAATGCCAGAAGCCTAAAACTGACAGCAAATTACAGGTAAAATCCTCTGAGGGGATAATTTAAGAGAGAGTTGGGTACAGGGGAAGAGAAAGAAGGGCCACTGAAGACACTGTAAGAAATTCAATGCAAATATGCACCTCAAACAAGATCAAGAATTTGGGTGATTTCTGTATGGATACTAGGTTGCAGCCATTTACTTGACCAACTGGGACAGAGGTCTCTCAAAATTTCACACTTCCCTGGACAAGAACCATGAATCCGTGTTCTAAAATTTCCAAACACTGTGTTGAAAAAGCAATAATGAGAGTTCTGACTTCTGAAACTGCTCTTGAGGCATCAAAAAATTCTATTCAGAATTTGAATTTTGAATTTGATGAATTTTACAGAGGTAAGAAATAGTTTGCCAAGAGGCTCAGTGGAGAGGAACTGGATCCCTTTCATTCATTGCTACTATATTAAGTGATATGAAGTGTTTGGAAGAATTTAATGCACTGTAGATATCAGACAAGTACCTAGGATGCTGCACATGTGATTTCAACGTGTTATAAGTGATTTAAACAACATTAAATTCCTTTGTGGCTCTTATTTTACGGTGAGAGGGCAGGACAAATAAATAACTTAATAATTAAAAAAAAAAAAGTAATGCCCACTTTGTAATTATAGCTTTCAAGGAAAGCTTCTGGGTTTAAAATGAATTACTGAAAAAAAAAAAAACCCTTTGTCATCTAATTTTTTAATCATAAGCTTAGGTTTAGTGCCCAATTCACTTCGTAGTTCTTTTGCATCCCCCATTAACCAGTCCAGCTTTGTCCCTATAGTTGTTACACACAAAATACTGGTTTGTAAATGAGCACATTTTACTGCTAATTATGCTTGTGCATTTGTGTGTGAGAAAGAGAAAATGCTTTGTCATGCCAAGTCTCTAAAAATATAAAGTGATTTTAAAAATTTTAGAATAAATAGCATTTTATAACATAATTAATATGTATTGATGAAATCTGAAAAATGGAAAATTATAATGAATCTGAATATTTTCTGAGATTTTACTTTGTGTTTACTTTTCTCATATTTTTTTGCCACTTATTTCTTTCCAAATTATGAGGTAGGAGCAATGTGAAACAAAGAAACTATGTTTCATTGCCTCTGTGAGTACTAAGGCACCGCCCAATACAAAAGTATAGTACCATACTTTCTGGCTGTTTTTCTTTTTCTTTTTTTTTTTTTTAAGATTTATTTATTTTGAGAGAGCGAGCCCTTGTGTGTGAGGGTGTGGGGGTGGCACAGAGGGAGAGAGAGTCCCAAGAGGGAGTCTCATGCTGACTGTGGAGCCCAAGCTCCATTTCACAATCCTGAGATCATGACCTAAACCGAAACCAAGAATCAGATGTCTAACTGCACCATCCAGGCACTCCATTATCTTTCTTTTCTAATATTTAACAATTTTTGGACATTCTTTAAATATCTCATAAATTCTTTTTCAAGTTTTTATTTAAATTCCAGTTAGTTAACACACAGTATGATATTAGTTGCAGGTACAGAATTTATTTACATACAACATCCAGGGCTCATCACAAGTGCCCTCCTTAACACCCATCACCCATTCACCTGTTCCCCACCCACTTCCCCTCTGGTGCCCATTAGTTTGTTCTACAGTGAAGAGCTCATTGCTTGGTTTGCCTCTCTTTTTCTTCCCTTTGCTTCTTCATTACTCTTAAATTCCACAGGTGGGCAAAATCATATGGCATTTGCCTTTCTCTGACTGACTTATTTCCTTAGCATAATACTCTCTGGCTCCATCCACATTGTTGCACATGGCAAGACTTTATTCTTTTTTTTTTTTTTTTTTAAGATTTTACTTATTCATTCATGAAAGAGAGAGAGAGGCAGAGACACAGGCAGGGGGAGAAGCAGGCTCCATGCAGGGACTTCAATCCCCGGTCTCCAGGATCAGGCCCTGGGCTGAAGGCAGCGCTAAACCGCTGAGCCACCCCGGCTGCCAGACTTTATTCTTTTGGATGGCTGAATAATACTCCATGAGTGTGTGTGTGTGTGTGTGTGTGTGTGTGTGTGTGTGTGTACTCCCTCTTCTTTATCCATATATCAGTGACATAGCTCGCTTCTACAGAGTCCATTCTAGGCTTAGGCAATGAAGATGCTTAGTCAGGGAATGCTTGATTTCTCAACATCCTCCTCTCCACAAAAAATGAGTATTTCCCTGATATTTGTCAGTCTTGACATCTGTTCAGTAACAGTTACAGAAACCTAGGAGCCACCTTTGATTGCTCCCTTCCTTCATTCCACTAGTACGTTCCCCAACCAGCCCCAGAGTATTGTCATTTCTACATTTCTCTCTACACTCTACGGATCCTTCCTTATACCAGACACTCCCTATATGCCCTTCTGTAGCTTCCTAACATCTTCCATGCTGGCTTTCTGTCAACGGGTTCTAGGAAATAGACTGTATCATTTAATGTAAATTGGATTATGTCATTCTTCTTTCAAAATCCTAAAGTCCTCCTCTCACTGAGACAAAAAATAATAATAATACAAACCATTACACAAATTCTTCGCATAACCTGGACTCTGCCTCTTTCTCCACACTCTTCCTGAGACCTTTTTACTGTCATTTGACTTGCAATTGTTTTTATCTTAGACTGCACCAACTTCTGTTTTCTCTGAGATGATTTCCCTGCAGCTCTCTATCAAAGGGACCTTCTTATTCAGTCTCTATCTGCAACTTAGCATCTACAGAGAGGTATTTCCTGGCATCCGGCCCCTTTCCACTTGATAAGGCATGTACCCCATCTGCCCATTAAGTTTCACAAATGTGCCAATTGGTATATTTCAACTAAAATCGAGAAAGGAGAAATTCAGTAACTCACCTCAGGTCACTTAGTTATTTAGTGCTGGAATTTAGATTCAAAGTCTAGAAAGATTTTCACTCTTAGGTCTTGTGCTATTTACTCTTGGGTTCATTTTTTAAAAGATTTTATTATTTTACACAGAGGGAGAGAGAGAACAAGCAAGCATGAGCAGGGGAAGGGAGAAGACTCCCCACTGAGCAGGGACCCTCCCACCCCCGCCCCTGACATGGGACTCGATCCCAGGACCCTGGGATCATGACCTGAGCTGAAGGCAGACATTTAACCAACTGAGCAACCCAGGTGTCCCTACTCTTGGGTTCTAAAGTTATTTGTTCAAAGAATGAAAAATGAATGTCAGCAGAAAGGATGATGAACTTGAAGTTTCTTCCATGTGTCATTTCTGGGTTCTATCTTCTCTTCCTAGAGCTTGACCTTTTGCAAGGAGAGATCACATAATAACTAAGATAAAATAACCTTGAAAACTGGTACAATGGTATGCCATAGTCATATTAATTTTATTTAAAATGAATGACAAAAGTGATTAAAAAACAACTTGAGTTTGTAGACTAAGATTCTAATAATTTCATGGTGCATTTCTGGCTATATTTTTACACATTTTTAGCTGTGGGATTCCAAATTACACCCATGCTATAATTTTTTTCTATCTCCTAAGTTTGTGTCTTTAAATTTTCTTAGACACATGGTATCATACATTTAAGGATGCATATGAACCGAAAAGTAAAATCCTGACAAAGTTGAACAGAAAAATTGATAGAAAATAATCTAAGCCAAAAATGGCAGAATTCAGAGAAGTTGGTAAAGAAAACCTAGAGAGTCAGGTAAGTGGCCTGAAACTGCTTTTTATTTCTCTAGAATCTTCTTTGAAGTGGTGCTTTACAAATCATAAATAACTTCCACTGTCCTATGAAGGGCAGGATTAAGGCCCCATTATTATGAGGAAATAAAGGTTTGGGTCATTGCAGCAAATTATATGAGGCTTTACCCAAGTGGCAGTGGAAATTACCTTCTCTGGTTTATAGTGTCTATTGGGCATGAAAATAATTGGGAATGGCTAAAGTACCCAATATCATGAAAAAGTTGTGTTTTTTTTCCAGAAACTAATTCAACTCTCAAGCTACATCCTGTTCTTAGAAAGTCTTTTTTCCCCTTTCTAGTTACAATCGAATTCTTACCCTCAAAAAAGGACACAGTACTCCAGAAATCCATTTCATTTAGCAACATCTTGCTAGCAACATAGTTATGATGTTAGATAGGTGTCATATTTTGATGTCCTGGATACTTTCTGGTGTTCATTCTTACTTCTAGTCTCTGAGTTGCAAATATAAACAAAAATTTTACTATACAAAGCATCATGATTTTTCCCTTATATTTTTATGTCCCCCTCTTCCACCTGAAAAAACAATCATAGTAGTAAGGAGCATGCCCAGATAAATCAGCTAATGTTGCCATTAGGGTCCAATTGTGAAGTCAATAATCTTTTTCACCCATGTTGAAATAATTCATGGTGCCTGTTACCATCATGACTTCTTTTTGAAAGTAATGCTGTTGGTTGGGGGGAGGGGTTGTGGTATTGGTGCTAGATTGGTTGTGGAAAGTTATTTTTATGTTTATCTGTGTCCTAACAAATGTATGTTACTTGCCCATTGGATTTTTTCACAATTCAGTTACTTTTGATTTTTCCTCTATTGAGCAAACACATCTTGTAAGATTTACCCTCTGCTCCACCAACACTTATGCATAGTTTATAATAAACATCATGGCACTTATAAATTGAGGAATTGGACTGCTGATCAAAAAGTGCACATCCGATTAATCACTGATATGAAAGTTTTCATAAATTACCACTATTCCTTTCTAGATATAAAAAATAAATAAATAAATAAATAAATCACTCTTTTGTGGCCTCTCAGTACATCTCTTTCTCTATTACTGCTTTTGTAAGATTTACACATCTATAAATTACTATTATCTTTGGCCAGAGGGAAAATTATATACAGTTACAGTAATTGTTGACAGGCACTTGTTAAAAGTCATTCTTAATTTTAAGAAGATTTAGCACACATTGACAGACGGAAGTTACCTAAAGACTATTCCTGAAAAAGTTATCAAAAGCTATCAGTATAGCATATGTTTACTGATGCAATCATTTTATTCAGTCAGGAATAAGAACCAAAGACCTGTATGTAACACTGCCATTTGTTTTTTTTTGTTTGTTTGTTTTTGGTTGTTCTAAAAAATTTGATTTAAAAAAAGATTGGGGGACACCTGGGTGGCTCAGTGGTTGAGTGTCTGCCTTTGGCTCAGGGCATGATCCTAGAGTCCTGGAATCAAGTCCCACATTGGGCTCCTTGCATGGAGCCTGCTTCTCCCTCTGCCTGTGTCTCTGCCTCTCTTTCTCTCTGTGTCTCTCATGAATAAATAAATAAATTTAAAAAAAATATGAAAAAAAATAAAATAAGATTGGAAGGAGAAAGGCAAATTTGCCATTAATTTCCAAAGATGTGTCCTGATACTGAGAACATGCAAGGCAATCTTCTGAAAAATATTTAGAACCTGTGCAAGTTTTGTATGATGGAATTGCTTACAAAATAAATAAGATGAAGTTAATAATTTATTGATATTAATACAGCAACCAGTAGTAAAACATAATGCAAAAATAACATATTTACAAAAGAAAAAACTAATTCTGAGTAAAAAAATAAAATGAAATAAACCAAACCAGATTCAATGGGAACCAATTCTTTGTTTTTCACATTTATGGCAAGTTTTCAAAATTTGACACTCACTTTGAGATTCTGTTGATTATACTCTTAAGTATAGGATCTTTGTATTTCCATCATTTGTAGCCCACCCACAAAGTGTTTTGACATTTTATTTGGTTTCAGTGGCTCTTACTGATTTTAGGCAAAACTGATGTGATAGTAGATAGGCACATGCAAATGAAAAAAATTCTATGAAACTACATATTTTATACATATGTGCATGCATGTATCCAATGCCAGCTCACCCTTGCAATTTCTTGTATCTCCTTAGTGAACGTATGATTTTCTGTGCTGTTCCTTGAATTTCTTTCTTATAAATCAACTTCTGATGCACAATTCTTTGAAATATAAAGACATATTCAAACAAATTTCAAAAGGGGCCATATGTGGCATGCCAGAGACATGGAGCCTGATTAGAACGGGACTTGGAATCTTTTTATGGTGCTGAATATAATTTAAGACACCATGTTGTTACTTAGGAGGAAGCCTTATTTATAACATCAGTACCATGCTGCATACCAGATGCCAGTGGAAAGTGAAACTATGATGAATTTAATTTGACCTTTCTCAAGCCCGCAGAACGTAAATCAGTTATATTTAATAAAGATCAAGTTTGCAAGAAATAGCTTCGACTTCAGACGTGTAAATGCTTCAATGAAAGAAATGAAGGCAACACTTTGTACATTTCTGACTATAGTTTAAATTAAACAAAAATGATGAAAAATGTAGTCTGGCGATATGCAACTTTTTCCTCATTAGATATATGTGGCACACTGAGTAACCCAGTAGTTTTACTGCATTTTTCAGGCCATTAGGCATAGTACAGGTATCTTCTCTTGTGTATATAACAAAATGTTTTTTTGATGCCTAACTAGGATAACTGCATTAAGCAGATTTTGACATTTATTTGGGGATGATTTTGTTATCAAATCTTCTTTAAAACCTATGATCTAATTTTTAACAAGATTCTGAGAGTCTCGAAATCTTTATATATGAAAAATAATGGAGCAATTCTTCCTCAAAATAAAAGCAAAATGATTGAAGTTTTTCTGGCTAGGAAAGAGGGCAAAAGTTTATTCTGAAGACAGAAATTTTCAAGATTAAAGCCAGGTTGGCAGGCTGCCTGCTTTATTTTAATGAAAGAATGGACAGGGGCCAAACTCATTACTATTGGAATACCTATCTGCCCCCGAGCACATAAGTAAAAGTAGGAAGATACCACATGTATTTTAGCTTGTCAAGACCAGGACAAAATGGAACAAAATTCATTCATTTCATCATTCACTCATTCATTCATTCAAAAACCAATCCCTACCATGTACAGACTCTGGAAAAGCAAAATGAGTTAGAAGCAGATACTGTTTTCAAAGTGTTCTCATCAGATTGATTGCTACCATTTGCTTGCAACACATCTCTTTCAAATGGCTAAATGCTGTAATTACGGAATGTGTAAAATTCCAAGGAGCACAGTTCTGCCTGCAGAGTATCAAGAATGGCTCTTTAGAGAATCTGACCCGAGTCTTTGAATACAGACATGAATTCACAAGACTGAGAAGGGGGAGAATGCAGTTCCAGGCAAAGGAAAAAGAATGAGCAAAGATACAGAATTCAGAGTGAGTATGAAGGGTCTCCCACATCAGAAACTGGAGATTAAATTCTACCATAAAAGTAATGAAGAGTTTAAAAAATGGGTCAAGTCAGAGGAGTTTATGGCTCTATTTACACTATGGTAAGATAGATCTGATTGTGAAGTGATTGTGAAGATGGTGTGCAATGAGCAGGAGGCAGGGAAGCCTTTTAGGACAGTGTGGAACTGAACCAGAAGGGATTGGGGCTCTGCATTAGCACGGCAGTAATGGTAGTGAAGTGAGGAGATGCGTTCAAGTGATCTTCAAGAGGTGATTCACAGCATTCCTGTCTCATTAGATAGGTGGGAAATTGAGACAATATTGAATGCCACTTATATCAAAATACTTGGATTTGGGATGCCTAAAGGAAACCCAGCAAGATGTCCAGTAGGCTTCAGAAATCAAAGACTGATTGATTGGGAAATATATTGTGAGAGACATAGTTTCAGAAATCATTGGCACAGTAATCCTTTGAAACCGTAAGATTAGATGGGCTGGCCCAGAAAGTGGATACAGTAGAGGAGAAAAAAAAAAAAAAAAAAAAAGAGCACACAGATGAAATAGGAGAAATACAAGCATTTGGTTGAAAGAGCTAGGAAGTGTGGATAGAAGGAGGATGCTGGTGATGGCATTGGAAGAAGCAACTCATAGAAAACATTTAGGGGATATCCCTCCTGCTAGGTAGAACACTAGATGTTTTGTACATTTCTCATGACAGTTACCAGTATTTTATTTAGTCCTAATAACTTCATGTCCACTTTATAGATGATGAAAGTCAAACACATAGAGGTCAAGTAACTGCCTTTGCCCACAAAGCTATTAAGTGGCAGAAGGTGGATTCTAACCCAAGTATGTCTGATTCCAAGTCTGTCATCACTGGAAATGAAACTGAATATCATATACATTTCTATTCTGTGGGATGTGTTGAAAATGCTGTACTTTGGGATCCCTGGGTGGCGCAGCGGTTTGGCGCCTGCCTTTGGCCCAGGGCGCGATCCTGGAGACCCGGGATCGAATCCCACGTCCGGCTCCCGGTGCATGGAGCCTGCTTCTCCCTCTGCCTGTGTCTCTGCCTCTCTCTCTCTCTCTGTGTGACTATCATAAATAAATAAAAAAATTTAAAAAAAAAAAAAAAAAGAAAATGCTGTATCTTTCCTAACAGGGCATGATTTCATGATAGGATACATTGAGCTAAACATTGTATGGTCACATATGTATGTTTTGAACTATGCAAATATGACATACTTTGTAAAATATTGATATAACCATTTTATAGACTGATTTGAAATATAAATTTCATAATTTAAAAAGTATGTGATGCATAATTTCACAGCTAATTATAAGCTGTGCCTACATTTTTGTGGTTCTACTCTAGTTGGTAAATGGAAATTCTGTGTAACATCCATTGTTAGGAGCTTGTGAAAAATCCTGTTCTTAAATTACAATTTGTGAGTTATTTTGGTGATTATTGTGCTATCATTTGAACATTCTGTTATTATAATGTAAACTATTGTTAATGTCCTATAAAAGTGTCTTCCAAACATGAGTTAAGTAGTGGACCTTGTGCTGAAAACAAGCTGGGAATTAGGCTGGAATATAAATTAGATGCAATAAAAACACTATGAAGATGGCCAAACAGCGGCCATGATAAGCTACTAATTTAGTAAAAAGCTCTCTATGAAATATTAGAGATAATGTTGAATAAACAGGCAATATTAGAGCAAGCAACCTTTACATTTGCAAAAACTATCAAATAATCAGGCAAAAATAATGCAAAACTGGAAAAAAATGTAAAAAGAAAACACAAAACTTGGAAGGTATAACATAGCAGAAAGGTGATATTTTTATAGATTAATATGATTTTAAAATACCTTAGCCTCTTTTACCCTCCCCACAAACTCACATTTAGTGTTTAAAACTTGTGTTGAAATAAATGTTTTTGTGTGACCTAAATCCCTTGTGTTGTGACTGTCCAGTATTACAATCCAGGGGGCTATGAACACAACACTGCTGGGTTTATGAGAGGGGAATGGGAGGGGAAATTCCAGCCATAAAGGACTTTGCTGGGAGAGGTAGAGCAGCAGGTGGTTTGTTGAGAAGAGAAGGCAAATAAGGGAATGTCGGCATACCACACACCTGAGTGCTGTTCAAGTGTGTCTACCCTCCAGACCCTCACTGAGTCAGGAGAAGCTCCTGAAAATGTCAAGGAGCAGAATAGGGCCTGCAGCTATTTCTCTGAGGCCTCCCTGCCCAGCCCCTAGATTAGAGTCTTGGGAGGCAGCCATTCCTTCTAAAACGTTTGTTTCTAATGCTAGGACTTGGAGAGATTATAGAGAAGTCTTGGTCCTCACTCAAGAATTCATCAGAATGCTGGGAAAACTAGAACAAACTGCTGATCCAATTCAACTCGCATCCAGGTTTCAGCTCCTGTCAGCAGTGAGAACTTTTGGATTTGGGAACAAGTCCTGAGTTTCGAGCACATTTAACAGTGAACGGAGAATTCTTCTGTGGCTCACATTTCACCCACAACGTATGCACAACAAAGCACAGAGTCCTGGCTCCACTGGACTTGAGAGCACGTGAATACTCATCTGAAACTGCAGTTTTGCTTCCAAGAAAGTGTCACCATAACCCTGCTGTGTGTCTTAGGTTTTAAAGATTATGATGAGGACAAGTCACTGAAAAAATTCACAAACCTAGACAATCAGGTGATGGATAAAGATCCTTCTACATGCAGTTTACAAATACTATGTCTGGGTTTTATTTTTTTTATTTTTAATTTTTTTTATGTCTGTTAGTTTTAAATGTCTAAGGCCACATCCTATCTTACGAGATAGGAGTTTATTAAAAATCTTCCTCCTTGAAGAGGCTTAGATTTTCGTTTAAAAAGAACCATCTGGAAATGCGTTTCCTGTTTAAACTACCTCTAAAATAAACAAAACAACAGTTAATTTTTACTGGGATTTAATCTGATGTTTTTCCATAACCAAATGTGTTTTAGAGCTGTTCCATTATAGAGGTGCCAAAATAACAAAGAAGCTAGAATATTTTTATCTACAGAAATGCAATCGATTTCTCAAACAGTGTATATCAAAAATCCATTATTCTAGCCTTGATTACCTGAAACTGTTGAGGACGGTATTATAGGTTTTTTTTTTTTTAATACAAAATATGCCATACTTCTCCCATCTCATTTTTTCTCCAACATCTTCATCATTTTGAAAGGATCACGCTTTGAACAAGCAGCAGATGTTAATATAGAAATATAGAACATCTCAATTTTCTCACTGCTAACTCAGCTTACTGAGCCAATTTCACAATTCTCACATTCCTGAGTCCTAGGAGAAAATGCTAATTTAGATTGTTAAAATTGACACGGGTTAGGGTATAAAGGGTAATTAGCATAAAATCCTACACAAAGTGTTCTTAGCACCATTAATCAACACCCACCTAGGCATACACTTTTTTAGTCAGAGCTGATGTTTAACGAAGCTGAAAAATATCTAAAATATTCTCTTCTAGTTAAGTCATAAAAAATGCATAGTTTGTCCTCAAATCCAGTTTGAGGGGCTTTAAGGAAAAATACCTAATGTGCAGTTCATGCATAACTTTTAGTTTATACTTAAGGATTATTTAAGGCATATAAAAGTGCTCTCTTGAGGAAAACACCTTTTAAACACTTGTGTTTTTGACATATTTGTGTCAGTGCTGTCCTGTACATGTGTTGTTATTGCTGGAAAAACTGATCTGTTTTCTTTTTTCTCCCTTGGTGCTCGTAAAGGCTGTTGCATTTGGCACCCGTGTTCCCATTTTCAGGATAGGACACTGCTGGTGTTTCTCCCTCTTTCTTTTGTCAGACTCCTAATCACGCGCACAAAGAAAGCAAAAGTCACTCAGGTCTGAATCTTCTCACCAGTTCGGAGATGTTCTTGGCTCTTCAAATTTTGCAAGCCTAGTATATTAATTATGCTCCCTGATTTTCCTCTCCATGCTAATGACGGGAACTACTGGCAAGAGAACAGTCTTCCAGTTGGATGAATGATTCAGTCAGGGAAGTTTTCTGTTTAGTTTCTTCATTTGCAAAATAAAATAATGGCAAAGATAACATATATGGCAGACAAAATTATACCTAAACTTCAGGGGCACAAGGAATATACGTTGCTAGGAGGCAGTCCGTATATATTCCTGGAGACACCAGGGAGATCTGTCTTCAGAAATTCTGTCTCGGAGAGCCCAGTAAGGGGAACAAGGCTACAAATGTGATACCACAAAAGTCCATTTATTCTGCATGAGATAATGCTGCTTTGTATAAGGCATGGTGAAGCACACAGGGTAGAAGCTGATGAAACAGTCTCGGGAGAGAGAAATTAAAAAAAAAAAATCCACAGCCAGAAGACGTGCACTCTGATCAGAGTTGGTGCTATGAGAACACACAGCAGGAGCACCTAACCGAAATGGGAGGCTAAGAAGGACAGGCGTGGTTGGCCTGGTGAGGAACAATACGGAGTGACCGTTCCTAACATTGAGAAGGGCATGTGTGCAAATAGGAAGAAAGGGGAGTATGGTGAATCCTGGGAGTGGAAATGGTAGTACAGGTGGGGAGCAGGCCCGAGGTGAAGCTGAGGTGTCAGGTGAAGAGGAGTCTCACACACCTGGGTGAGAGTCTAAGAAGCACTGGCAAGTAAATGAAGGGTATTGAGCGGGGAAGTGTACAAGCATCCTTGTATTTTAGAAAGATCAATCTGACTGCAGGGTGCAGGACAGACTGGATCCTGGGGGAGATTTTAGGCAGGAGGTCAATAGGGAAGTTATTGAAGTGACCCCTATGAGAAAGGCCTGGGGGAGGAGGCAGGATAGAGAGGGTGGGGGCAAGTGATAAGAACAGCTCACATGTATGAGTATTTATCACAGGCTAGACCCAGTGCTCTTCCTGCACTTTCTCATCAAATTCTCTCTCTCTCTCTCTCTCTCTCACACACACACACACACGCACAGACACACACGAATCCGATAATACAGATATTACTTTTCTATTCAGAGTTGAGGTAATTCAAGTTTAAAGAGGAAATCAGCTCAAACTCAGGCATTCCCAAAAGGCTAAAGCTGAGTTTGAAGCCGGGAAGTCCTGCTTCAGAGCCCTGTCTGCGATCTGCCTTCCAGATCAGTTTGGGAGGAAGAACTGATAACGCCCAGTGACAGCTGGTAAGAGGTGTGGTAAGTGGAAGAGGAGGAGGAGGCCACAAAGATGAGTGCCTACACTGTCCGGCCGTGAGATAGTTGACGTAGGCACTGAATGTTAGAGGAGATTCACTGGGCAGAAGGGGCTAGATTAGTGGGCCACGTGAGTCTGAGGTGCCTGCAGGATTATCAAAGGGGACAGGCAGTTTGAAGGGTGGATCCATCTGGAGAAAAGGATCTGTGCTGCATGCAAGTAGATTTTGGGGTTAATAGCAGGATACCAGCATATTTCATGGTACGAGGTTGCAGAGAAGTATGTGCAGGGTTAGAGATTAAGGGAGCCTGAAAAGGAGCAAAATTAGGAGGCTGTGTTGTCAGAAAAGCCAAGAAAAGTGGTGCTTTGTGATCAGGAGTGGCTGAAAGCATCAAATACTCCTGGGAGGTTAATACAATTATGAAAACAAAAAGGAGCTCTCTGATTTTTGCCACAAGACGGCGTCTTCCCAAAGACAACAGGCGTGGTGGGCACACAGTACAGTGACCACGCACAGGCTTTAACGGCTACTACTCTACAGAAGACAAGGCTGCATAACTGTACAGATTACAGGACTCGGACAAGGGGCTGCTGCTGGGCTAACGCCTCCAGAGCCTCAGTGGTCTCCTCACTCATGCCTGTCACTCAGGGCTCAGGTCCCAGTGCCAATGAACTGGCTTAAACTTTACCAACTTGAACTTTACCAACTGGTAAAGCCACATCCTGCCTCTTGTGGTTTACCAAATGGACCACAAAGGCTGGATATTTATGATAAAAGTGATACCTCATCCTCTCTGAAGGTCTGATACCAAGTCAAGAAAGATATCATGGCAAGGAGATATCATAGTAAGAAACTTGTTTAAATGGAGAACCTCTCCCAAGATCATTATTTTCCCCCTAAAACTAATTATTAACTTTTTTTCCCCAATAATTTAGATTTTTCACACTCCTTTCATTGATGTCTTCCTTTAAGATGGTTCGTGGGGGTAAAACAAGCTGGAAGAGAGAAGAGAAAAGGGAAAAAAAATGTGGTACGTATAAAAACAGGTCTAGGAAATATCCCATGTTTCTCATTCTTGACTTTTTCAAAACTGATTATAAAATAAATGTAACTTAAAGCACTCTTCATGCACAAGGTTCTTAACAAATTAACAACTTACATAAACCCCTGTAAGGCTCAACAGTAATACTCACTTACTAAAGGGAAATGATGCATTTATATTACTTACTTTGGGACACCTAAAATGTCAGTAACATACTGGAGAAGGAAATCACAAAGAAAGCTAGAATTATAATTTCTCCAAATCCGAATCTTTTGCTTTAACTCTGTTGCACAGAGGATTAACAA
The DNA here is from genome assembly GCF_018345385.1 of Vulpes lagopus. Lineage (NCBI taxonomy): Eukaryota > Metazoa > Chordata > Mammalia > Carnivora > Canidae > Vulpes > Vulpes lagopus. The sequence goes on from NC_054831.1 coordinate 75,653,481, forward strand.
ATTTAGTGTTCTCAGAATAGGGAAGAAAAGATTCATCTTATTTCTGTTCTGTTTGAAATTATGAAACCAAATTCAGTTTCACAGAATATTATCTGGAAGCAAACCAAGCCCATTCGCTATGTAAGGAAGTCTCTCTCTGCCAGCAAATGTTCACAAGATGAATGTACAGATGAAAGACAAGCAATTTATTTTTATTTCATACTGAGAATGGCAATTTAAACTACAGTAAATTTGTCCTTTGAAGGAAATGCAAAATATCAATCAAATATCTTTATAACTTTATCAATATATAAATAAGTAATAAAAATAGTAATCAAGCTGATTTTGAGCTACAGGACAAGTGTAGCAATCACACATTTCATTGTAATAGAAGCATCAGTACATGCAATGCATACATATACTAAGATTCAGAAACTACATTCTAACTTCTGTTGCCGAGTGAGTAATGCCGGGAATACCATTCCATTGCAAATGGGTCAAGACCTCATGCCTCTCTAAGCGGGACATGATCCAGCTGAGATACTGGGATTCTACAAAGCAAACTAGCGCACACTCTCTTATCAAAGGTGTGGAAAGTGATACTTCACAAAAACCAAGTGTAAGAGATGAAAATAATCCTCATCATCTTCAAGCTGGAAAGGGCCTTTAGAAAATATTTAATGAAATTCTTTTACAGACAAGGTAAAACAAGCTTCCAACAGGTGGTTGCCTATTACTTACTATTTACCATGGTTCCTAGGTGTCTTGTGTGAATTCCAGTAGAGGGAAGTAACCATGGGAAGCACGGAAAATCAATACAAAAATGTGGAATAACATCACGTGTTCTAAGATGTAAGAAAGCACAAATAAAGCACTATTTCCCAAAGTTAAGAATGCTCATAGACTTCATTTGTAACTTTGAAACCCGAGAAAGAAAAGAGATATAAATGTGTGGCTGGACATTTTTTATAATAAACAAGAGGCATATCACCCTGAGACACTGCATTTTATCACGAATCAACCCGATATGCCTCAGAGCAGCTAATCTCTGAATGTTTTTGCTGTAATTACCATAAAGGCCTTAAACTCTTATTTATTACAATGGCATTGAAAAGTAAGTTTTCTCAATTTTCATTTTAGATAGGTTGTATTAGAAATATCTATTTTTTAAGTGGTTGGAAAAAAAGCTGCTAGTACCTATGCCCACTCCACCCAAAAGACCTTATTATTTGCTTTATTCTTCTAATGGTTCTCTCACTAAAACTATAACTTCCAAAATGGAAAAGGTGTGGATGCAGGTAGTGAGAGCCATATGCCTGCTTCTTGACTTTGGTCTCTGCCAAGAAAACAAATACATTCTCTCTGAAGACATTTCCATACTCTTTCTTGTTGGAAAAAAAAAATGGTGCTTATTTGCTTATCCCATTTTATCTTTTTTACTTTGTAATGAACGCACTTTGAGTGAAGCAAGTCCCTTTTCTCTTCAGCTTCTTCATCTCCTTCTCCTCCCCTTGTCTGTGTTCTCTCTTCCTCCTCCTTGATTCCTTCTCCTTCTTTTTAGTGGAAAGCTTGTCTCTGCTTTCAACAGCTTACTTTGAAGACTAGAAATATGACATTGGGGGATGCCTGGGTGGCTCAGCGGTTGGGCATCTGCCTTTGGCTCAAGGCATGATCCCGGGATCGAGTCCCACATCGGGCTTCCTGCATGGAGCCTGCTTTTCCTTCTGCCTGTGTCTCTGCCTATCTCTCTCTGTGTCTCTCATGAATAAATAAATAAAATCTTAAAAAAAATAAAAAAATAAAGATTACCTGTGAATAGGGTCACAGGATCAGGTAAAAGGAGAACTAAGAAAGTTGAAGAATGCAGGATTAGATGTATATTTACCTAGTACCATGTATTCTTGAAATCTAACAACCTGCTTTTCTGTTGTACAATACACTTATGAAGATATTTCCAAGTTGTTAAATACTCTTCTAGCAGAGTACTACACCAAAGTTTATTAAATGCATTTCATGTTGCTGGCCATTCACTTTGATTCCAACTTCTTGCACTATAAACAATCCTATAATGAGCACCCTTGTAGCTCTGTCTTTATGAATATAATTATGTCCTTCAACTACATTTCTAGAAGTGTAATTGCTAGGTTAAAAGTTGTTGTATTTTTTAAATACAGAGTTACATAATCACTGGGATGTTGTTACCAGACCACTCTGAGGCTAAAGCTGCATTGCCTGCAGGTATCTTTTCTCTGGAAAATGAAGTGAGCCTAAGTAATTTTTAAAATTGATTATCCATATTCAGATTAGTCTGTAAATACTTCTCAGACTAGTTTAAGGTGAACCACAGTACCAATTCTTACTTCCAAAAAAACAATAAATTGTTAATATTTAGTTCCCACTATGTAGCAAGAAATCTTCTAAGTTGGTAGATCGAAAGGTATAGAAAGACAGAGAGAGAAACAAAGAAAAAGGTGGATGATGGATGGACGGATGAATATATATAGAGAAAGGTTAAGTAGGTAGATGACACATAGGTATTTAATTCTGTTAAGATTCCCTATTATTCTTTCATTATTTCTCTTTAGATGTTAAGTGGACATAGAAGGTCTAGACTATTTTTGACTAGTAGGATAAGTGAATTCTCATGTTTAATTCTGAGGACAAATTCTAGGGGAACTAGACCCAATAGTGGTAATATCCCAAATGAATAGAACATGGGATTAGTCAGTATTGAGGAAGAGCATTAGAAGGGTCTGTGTGCTCTATGGAAATCCTAAGGTCAGAAGATAAAAAAGCCAGTCACATACTATTGACAGCTGCTTATCAGGAAGAGTTAAAGACAAGCTGGTGAAAGAACCTGGGTTTTCTAGATTCTCTCACAAAAAGAGGAATGAATTACATTGTCTGGGCTTGGTCAGTACCTAACCCAACGGTTCACATTTCATAGTTCTGACTGAAAATTTAATATCTAGTCTTTTGGGATCATAGAGAAAGTACTGGGAATGGTAGCTTGGAAATCCAGAGGTAAGGCCAAAAAGAATAGAGACAGATGGGTTGACTAGGCCACATGAGCAATAGGGAAGGGGACCCATGACATGCAGGTAAGTTGGAGCCAAATGGTAGGAAACTATAATCTATTAGCCACTCTTTCCTACTACCAGCCAAAATGTCCGTTCTGGTTTTTTTTTTTTTTTATGTTATGAAATTGTGGGGAGTTGCTTGTTAAATCAATTAGCTCACTCTTACCAAATCATCAGGAGAAAGAACAGGGCCGCTGATTCAGGAGGAAGGAACAGCATGCTAAAGAGTTCTGCAGAATTGGTGAATATGGGAGTATAAAAGGCCAGTGTAGTTAGAAGAAAGAGCAGGATTGCTGTACCACATGAGACTACTACACGGTAGCCACAAGTCAAGGTGATTTGTCTTTACCTAAGTGTGGTTAGAAATCACCAAAGTGTACTAATCAAGGAAGGGCTGACATGATTATAAATACAACTGTGAGTTGGAGGTAGGGCAGAGTGAGTATGGAGGGGCCATTAAACAGGCTGTGACAGTAGTTCAGGTAAGACTTCATTGTTACATAGAGTAAGACAAGGACAACGCTGGAGAGTGATGGTTGGAGAGGATTTCAGAAGGGAAAATGGACAGGATTTTTGCTAGGCTTGTTTATAGAGGTAAGGTTGATATTAAGAATAACAATTACTGGGATCCCTGGGTGGCGCAGCGGTTTGGCGCCTGCCTTTGGCCCAGGGCGCGATCCTGGAGACCTGGGATCGAATCCCACGTCGGGCTCCCGGTGCATGGAGCCTGCTTCTCCCTCTGCCTGTGTCTCTGCCTCTCTCTGTCTCTCTGTCTCTCTGTGACTATCATAAATAAATAAAAATTTTAAAAAAATTAAAAAAAGAATAACAATTACTGTGTCTTGCATAAGTAAACGGAGAGCAGTTCTATTCAGAATTAGGAATCTGAAAGACTACCAGGTGGTCACCAGTTTGAAGTGGGTAATTCAGGGAGTAATAATGTGTCTCATTTTAGATATGTTGAGTTTGGAGTGCTTTTTAAATAACCAAGAGTTCAATGACTGCATTGTCAGGCATATGGTTTAAGCTTAAATGAGAGTTTGGATAAAGATTATAAATACACAAGCTATCTGTGCACAGAGGGAAATTATAGCCAAGGGCATGAGTGAGAGTCCCCAAACATGAAGAATAAAATGAGAAGATGAGAGCCCCATCCTATGGCTGGAAGGACGCAAGCCTTTCACAGTAGGTGGTACAGAGAAAGTTTGACAAAGACATGGGAGAATGAGTGCTCAGAGAATGAGTGGTCAGAATGAGTGGTGTCTCTTAGAGAGATCTGCAAACCATGGACTTCAGGTGATGAGGATGTGTCGGTGCAGGTTCTTCAGTCGAAGTAAATGTACCACTGTTGGGAATGGGGAGCAGGGAATGCAACCAATTGGGAAAGCTGTGTAGGAGAAGCTGAGGGTAAATGAGAAATCTCTCTACCTTCCCCTCAATTGTGCTGTGGACCTTAGACTGCTCCAAAAAATTAAACCTTAATAATAGTAATTTAAAAAAAATCTAAGAGACATAAAAGAAGAAATGTGTTAGGTTACACAGCCAACATAAAAGAGGGGTTTTCCAGAAAGAGTTCATTGTGTCAGTTGTGACTGTGAAAGCAGGTAAGGTGAGGACTAAAGTTTACCATCTGGCTTTTTTGACCACAAAGCTAAGCAGTTTACAGTTCTAGGACTTAAGTTATAAAATACATTTGATCGATGTCTCTAGAATGATCCTGAAATAAACAGCCTCAGACAGCTGGAGGTGTCATAAGATCCAATTAATCTGTCAATGAAATAGTAAAACAAAAATACCCTAAGAGAAAGAAATTTAAAAAGTAGTCCCTGGAATAGCTAATTCGTTTGATTGTTTTTAAAAAAAACATTATGGCAATCCTTTGAGATTCTATGTATAATATACATGGAACAGAGAAGTTATTTGTCCTAGATCATGACACTAGTAAATGGTATAGCTATAACTCCCATTTAGATCTGCCTGATTTTATCTCTGCATGACTCTTGGACAACTGTGGGCTCTGGAAGGAAGTGGTCCATCAGGCACTTATGTACTACCCATCACATACCCACACGGCTCAAGCATCACTTTACTGGACCAACTTTTGATGATGAGCTCTCAGCTGGTAGATAGGAGAAATGTAGACCTTCTCACAATCCTCATTTCTCCTCGGGTCTCCCACAGCTGACCTGAATTATAAAAATGGCCTGTCTACCAGTGTTCTCCATGTATAATGAAAACAACAGCTGGCTGTTGAGGGGGCAAAAGTCACAAGAGCTTATGAATAGAGAACATGATACAATAATATTATTAATATTCCATATTACACACTGAAGTTTCAACTGCAACCCACACTAACAACTTTCTTACTGAGAGTAGCATACTAAACATATATACTTATAATAAATAAGTATTTTTTTAAAATTTATTCTGTCTTTATTAACCATGAGATAAATACTGGGAACTCTGAGAATTAAAGGATGGGTAGGACATGGTTCCTGAAACTGAGAAGTGAAAAGCAGTGGTGAAGAGAGACAAGAAAACAGTATTACTGCACAGTATAACATTAGAGTTGGCTGGCAAGGTGTAGAGGGTGTATGTGCAGGCTGGAAGGTCAGGGTTGTCGAGTATCCAGAATGGGGGGGCCGGGTCACAGAAGCAGGCTATTTGGGGATATCTAGCTAGAGCCATGCTCAGTAGAAAGAAAAACTCTAAGCTAAACCTGAAGGATGAGTAGGAGGTATTCAGGCAGGTGAGAAAGGGTTAGTGATGAAGGTTGGACTCTAAGCAGAAAAAAGACCACATAACACAATAGATATGGGAAACCCAGAGTATTCTAGGAACTCCTTGAAAACATTTCTATGTATTGGGAAGGAGGTGGGAGATGAACTTGAATAGACACTAAGAAGGTGTAATTTTTTTGCTCCTTAGAAGACTTGCTAAGAAGTTTGACCATCCTGAAGTGATTCTGAGAAATCAAATCATATTATCACAGTTATATTCAAGAAAGATCCCTTCTATAGCACAAATAGGGAATCAATAACTTCAAAATTGTTATAGTAAGTTTTCTAGGAGTAGCTACCTGAAGGCTATAAAATTTCCTTGGCACTCTCCAGAATTGAAAAGACAAATATGAGGAGGAAGATTATGAAAAATATGCTACCAACTAATGAAAGAGTAGAGTGGTTAAGACCTAAGCTTCTGAGTCAGAAAAAAGCTGTTTTTTTTTTTTTTTTTTTAAATCTTGGTTCAGCTAGTTAAGGCTTCATAATCTTAAAATATTGCTTAATTTGTTTTAGTTTCAGTTTCCTTTTTTTTCAAAACCAGTGCTACTTCCAGGATTGACTGTGAAGATCAAATAACACATTACAAATTTTAGAGCATATAGCAATAGCATACATTTAATAATTATTTTTAAATAATTAAATATTCTTTTGGAATAATTTTTGTGCATCTATCAATGTGGATATTTGTATTCATTTGACATATTTTTATTAGAAATCTAACAAAGTTGATGTAATATTGTGAAAACTCTTTTTAAAGACAGATTATTTCTAATCATATTAAATAATAGTATCTGGCCATTCCAATATTAATAATTGAATTTTATGTAGGCCAAAAGACTTGATTTGATTGTCAGATGTCTTAAAATAGGAAAATGGGAAATAAAAAGGCATAAATTAGTTAAATTTTAAATACTCCTTAGAGATCAAATTGATCATTAGATCATAAATTCAAACTGAAGGAAAATAATGACAAGATCAATCATATTGGACATATTGCCAGTCTGCTTAAAAACTGAAGGCATTTGAAATCCCAGTACATAAGGTTGGATGACTAATTGTGCCAAGTGTCATGTGAATGATTTTCCCAGAGGGACAAATAAGGAAATCCAAAAAATCAATGTGCCATGAGGTTGACATTTCACATACTGATTTCCCTAGCTCCTTTTTCTCCATATTTGCTATGTAGAAAGGAGTAGAAATGTCCTCTGACAGATGTCCACATAAGTAGAGATGGACTCACTCCCAGTTGAGTTGGAGGCACATACTACCATCTTGGTTTGAGTTGCTAGATGCCAACCACGTGCATACAATTGGAAGGAAGGGACATGGGAAGACATCTGGATAATAAGCAGACATAACTCAGTTTATTAAAATTGAATATTTCTGAACAAAGTACAGTGGTATAAAAAGCTCTCAAATCTCCAGGCCTCCACTTATTAACATCCAGGTTTTATGAAAAGTTTTCATTTCGATTTATCTAACTTACTTTTTTATCTGTGACAAAAGAATGCCCTTCCCCCAAAACAGCCAACATATTTCTCAGTCACTTAATGGCTACAAGTCTCTTTGTATCTGAGGACTTCCCCTTGATCTTTAACTCAATTGCTTTCATTCTGACTACTGTGGGTAGAAACTTCTCTCTCCTCCTCCATCTATTTACTCGCCCAACCCATGTACTGAATGTCATCCCAAGTGAGAGTGGTGATTCTGGACCAGCATGGCAATTTGAGTAGCAAAGGAAAAACAGATAAAGGTAAGATTATTGCCTTACATGTATCTCCCTTAATAACAGTAACACTCCCCAACTCAACCTCATTCCTATACTATTTTAAAGCCCTTGCCAGCATTTGCTGTCTGTGATGAAATGCAGATGAACCTTATCCCAACCTTCTGAGTGGCCAAAAGTCCACTTTTAGGGAGAACAGACATTTTCTTTTCACCAAGAGCTGTCTTGGTTTACTTTTGTCGTCCTAGCAGAGTTATTTTGCATCCCTCTTATTTTCAAAAGTGTTTGTTTTGGAAGGAAAAGTATATGGGTGCTTATAGTGTATTTGAAAAAAATGATGAAAGGAATAAGTATAGGGAAAACTCATTTTAACTCTTGTGTCTTTTGCATTGCTAATGGAAGACAACCCATCACTTAAGAAAGCAGTGAGGGTAGGTAAAGGAGAAAAAAAACAACAATGCAAACCACAGACTCTGACTCTCTCTCTCTCTCTCTCTCTCTTTCACACACACACACACACACACACACACACACACACACACATACACACACACCAAGGGGACTAGGTACTCTATCTGTATCCAGAGAGGAACGAGCACCCAGCAAGAAGCTACTGCTATAGCAGTGGAAGAGAAGCTATATGGTTAAACTCTACCAAATGGTGGAAAAGTAGGGACAGGAGAGGCAAACTGGGGACATGAGGTTGGGGGGAGGACTGGAGAGCATGAGCAGAGCTAGACTGCTTGGCTGGGCTGTAGGCAGTCATCTGTTTTCTATCCTCTGCCCTTAGAATTCAGAGCCTATTTTTGCAAGAATACTGTCATACATGGTGATTAAGTTCTATAATTTCATTAGTGGAGTCCTAAGCTTCAGATACATTGGGCTTAATTAGGCTTTTATAGAAAAAGGAACTAGGGAATTAACCACAATGTATAACACTGTTCATTTGAGAAAATGTATTTCCAAATACAAACACTGCTCTACAAACAAACTTCTGGTATACCAGTCCTTTGACACTTATAGATGAGAACAGGGTCTGATCAATTCTTCTCAACTCAGGCTGTATATTTATTTGAGCTATTGAGGAGCTTTTAAAATTATACTGTGTACCTGGGCTCCACACCAAGAGATTCTAATTTAATTTTTTATTTAAAAAATAAGTATTTTTTAAAAGCTCCTTACAGCAGGATTGAGAACCACTAGGCTAGCAAATGCTTCTTAGATCTATATTTGAACAAGTGGCTCCAGAGGGTTTGTTTTCATTACAAAGAGGTCTTTTCTTTAAATAGGACTCACTTTCAGTTTCATTTCTCAACTGTTATTCAATCTAAAATAACCTCTTTAGCTGCACCTTCCCATATACACACGTATAGTGTAAAAATAAATACACCTTCTTGCCAAGCCTACAGTTATCATCGAGTCTTTTAAAACCCTCAGTATACTGCCAAAAAGGAAATAATAAATCCCAACATACTGACAACAGAAAATTTAACAAGAGTAATTCTATATATTTGAGAGATTTCAACTTCCTCTCTGTCTCACCTCCCCTGGGATCCTGGCACAATTTTAGGACAAACTTGAGTCATGAACTAGTCCCTGAAAGTTGTCTGAGCAAGATTTTGCTGCTCCAGCAGAGATCAGGGTTGTGGAGATACAATTTGTTAAGCTCAGTTCAAAAGGAAGGGCTGATTAGAAGAGTCAAACTTTACATTAGACAAACTTAATATTAATAGTATTATCTTGTCGGTGATACCCGGGCAATTCAGACAAGCCCTATGGTGTCCCCTTCATCCTTAGTGTCATAAACAAGGCGACTGAACACTGCTGGAGCAACCTCACAACCATGTGGGATAGTGTCTCCGCACCCAACCCCAGGCTCTCTTTCTGTTGATGAGTGTTTTTCCTAGTTCACTTACTTTCTCCTTCCCTACCGAACAAATGCATTAGGATATCTTCTGAAAAAATTTGCCTAGAAAGTGAAATTCCATGTACTGAAGCCTATTTCCCCCATCCCCACTGACTTCCATTCAGTAACTGCAAAGGTATGCCATAGAAGTTTTTTGTTGTTGCTGCTCCCCTTTGACATAAACTGTGAATGGTAAATAAGAGGTAAGATTCCACCATCAGATTTCTTTTTTCCCAGATTAGATAAGATCTATGCTCATTTGGTCTCAGGCAGTGTGGGAAGTGAGTGAATACACTTTTCCTGCGTATCTATACACACACATACATATTTCATGTCAAGTTATGAAATCTATCTTTACCTTCATAAATTAAATTTTAACCAAATACGCATGAAATACTTTCATATGAATAGTGCTTTCTGCTTTCCGTTATTAATAAGGGTGTCTTTGGTCTGTTTTGTTTATGTTACCTTCTTATGGGACTACCTTTTGCTTTTTGTTTTTTCTTATTGTATTTGCAGATTTTTCTGTACAAATGTCTTGAGACACTGGATAAAATAATCTTTCTTCAAGAGTAACATTCCATCCTTCTAGGTGTCTATTTTTGCAGTCCCAAAATTACATTATTCTAATGTTCTGTTCTATAAACAGAAAACAACTAAGTCTAATTTTATTACCCCTAAAACTTAGCCTTATGTAGTTACTTAGTGCAATTTTGAAGAATATAAGAAACAGATATGTGTGGAATTTATTTGGTTTCAGTTAGGGAGAATATGAAGAAGGATAATTCATTTGTTGAGCAAACATCTACTGAATAACTACTATATGCCTGGCAGGATTCTAGACATTGAGGACAAAAAAGTGAACAATGAGTCAAAAACACCTGCTTCATGCAACTTACATTCTAGCAGGGATTCACAGTCTTATAACATGTAATGATGCTCTTGAACCTAGATCTAAAGTTTGTTTCTTAAACCAAACTTCAAATAAATATTCACCCAAGCTAAATTTGTCTGCTTTTTTTCTATAGATATTGGAAAGAATGAGATAGAGAAAGTAAAGGGTTCGGTCAATGAAAAGAATTGTGTAGCATTGGAAGAATAGAATGGGTAGAAAATTAATGGGCTAAAATTTATCACTATCCAAAATTCCCTAATCCTAAGAGTTGTAGGAAAAATGTTGGCTACTCAAAACTAAAAATGTTGAAAGTCAACCCATTTTTTAAGTACATTTGCTTAGCTTAATCCATATGCATGCTTTTAAGAGGCCTATGGTGATGGCCTCAATGCTACATACACTCCGTCTTGCATGTTAAGTCATGATCATGGTAATAGAATGGTGAAAAGTAACTCTTTCCAAAGTGGACAGCCAAGTACAGACCTAAACAGTGAGTATAAAGAAGCCTTTGAAGGGTAAATAAATGGTAAATTAGGAGGCAAGGGGCATGCAGAGAGAAAACAGTGCAATCAAAGACTAACTGAAATAATTTTGCCTAATAACACGAAGGGTAAGAGCTAACTGCTGGCAAGGAGCAGGCCAAATGCAGGTGCTGCTGGGCTGGCCAGAAGATGGCAGGGCCATCAAGCTGAGGAGAACACAATGACCTAGTATAATTCAGAGGGATAAAGGGAAGCTGTGATTATAAAATGCAAACCCTAATGAGATATCCCGATGTGATCGTCTTTCAATACTTTAAATTTGCTTCCACCTATAAATATCAATTTTTAAGACAATGACCAACAGACCAAGAGAAACCATCCTCCCTCTCCTTCTAAGCCATGTCTGATTTACCACTCCTTGTAACGACAGAATGCCTGGAATGAGTCATCTATAAATTCTCATATAAAATAGACTGAGTTTCCTGGGGAGAATGTTAGTGATGCATGTATTTTTTTTGCTTCTCTGTAGATTAAGATTATATTGTAAAACATTATCAGGACACATGTATGTGGGATTTTTGGTACAGTGAGAAAATGTACTATATTGTCAGTGACAAAACATCTTCCTCCTTAAGATGCTTATTATCGGAGCAACCAATGTATTTCTTATAATGAAGACAAATGCATTCAAATACTGCACAAATCAATCTTTTCTATGACTGGAACATAGATATGCATGGGGATTGTATTAGTTAAGATCTTAAAAATAAGTTATTTTTACAATGTGTAGATGAAAACTATGGCAATCTATTCAATATGAGATTTACATGCTTTACAATTTGGTGGAGTAGTTTCAGTCAGTAATTTAAGCTAAAATTAACTTTCATTTTACCTTAAGAAAAATTTGAGTCTCCAAGACTTAAAAATTGTATGAATTTCAAATACATCTTACCGAGGAAAACAATATCTTAATATAAAACTTCATTTAAAAACTACAACAAATTACACAGAAAAACATAAAATATAGGAAAATAGGCACATTACTTTGGATAATTAAACAGAAATGTTTCTGCATTAATAATGGGAAAATCCTTTGGAGTAGAACGGTTTAATTCTATATTATCTTCTGTAACAGCACATTAATATATTACAAATTGAGCTAACTTCAAAATACTTGAAATACTACAGCCATAAAATAAAAGATGCAGAAACAGTAAATATTATTTTGTTTAAAAAATACTAAGAAAATTTTAAATTTTCTATCACAAATTTAATTTTTATTTCTTGATACTGAGAATCCATTCTCTTTGTGTTTGAACCATCACTACACATTTTCCATATTGCAAATGTTTCCTAAACACAGGATGGACATACACGTCTTTTTGTGTCTGGAATGGTCCTACAGCCCTACTGTAATTATTAATGGCTCTCCCTTTCTGAAATAGAGCGACTGCATGAAAAACTATGCTGGTCATTCAACCTAAATTATATTAACTTTGTGATGTTGACAAATGTTTACAAAAGACGTTAGAATTATGACTTGTGTTTATCACTCTGGAAAACAGCAAATTACATGTTTAATAATATTACTATTAATATGAGCTACCATTTATTGAGTGCTACAATTTATAAGCTGTTATGCTCTGCCCATATTACATCGTTATACTACATATTATTATCCCTAATTTATAAAGAAGGAAACTGGCCCAAGGTCATGTAACTAGCAAGGAGTGAAATAGGAATTTGAAGCCAGGTCTGATTCTAAAGTCCACATTAAGAGGATAACTACTATAAACACTTACTATTATAATATAATATTGTGTTAGCAATATTGTGAATGAATGCACAGGAAAATGTCATATAGCTATTTTCTAAAGTCAAAAATCTTGGTGTGACTCTGACTGCATTAATTTCCACTTCAGAGTTTCCATTTCAGCTTCATGGCTAACTCTTATTCTAGGCCCTTTTAGGTATGTGCTGTGATTCAGCAATGTTCCTCCCATAATTATTTCTCCTTAGGATCAGTTCTAACCTCAGGAGTTTATGCAGTATGAAAGCATTCATGGGGAAAAACAACACTGGTCAACCTTGGTCCATCTTAGCTTTCACTGAGATATCTAATTTTTCCCTTATGGTCTTTATTAGAAGTAATATCCACAGTATCTAAGTTTACAAATCCTGACATGCCTACTGAGAGAACAGCCCATCCTTTAAGGTCCTTTCTTCAAAAACTTGACAACCCTCTGGATCTATGGCTCTTTTATACTGGCTTTCTATCTATCTTACTTGTCTTTCTGGATACTAGAAATACTTAGTTTCTCCAAAATCCACGCAGATGACTGAGCACCTCAACGCTTTTGTCTCTGCATCCAATGGAGTGATTAATTCCCTAGAATTAGCCATGGTATTGTGGTTTAGGGCACATGTGAAAATCTGCTATCCCCTAGACTTCCAAATGGAAAACACATATAATCTCTTCTAGTTTTAGATCTCCATATTTTAAGAGTATCTATCACCCTTCTCAGTATCTGCCTAGACCAAAAAGATGGGGGGAATGGTAGAGTTTCCTTTATCATCCACACTGGCTTCACTGGCTTCCAATTTTCTTGTTTCTCTAGCTATTATCCCTTTCTCTCAGCATGGAGATTCTTGTATCAAACTCAAAGGCTATATATTTCATCTCCTCCCTCTTTTACTGATAGATGTAAGTCTTTGAACCTAAAAGTACAAAAATAGCTGCTTTTATTGTTCTCTCATTTCACAGTGTTCTAGATAAGAGAAACAAACAAACAAACAAACAAACAAACAAACAAACAAAAACTTTGGGATATAAGTGAATGAAGGGATGAGCAGATGTCAATGCTAGTTAATACTTGAAAAATAATACCTGCCCCCTAAAGGGGCCAAGTCTTAAATGACTGACTGTGTCTGTGGATACTAGGAATTAGTAAAAGGAATAGATAAAGAATATAAAAATAGAATAAAGCAAGAATGGAGAAGACAAAAAAGGAAGAAAGAAAGGAAAGGTAGTAAGTTATGTAGAGAATGTGGAAAAGGGGAAAGAAGATAGTTGCAGAAAGAAATAGAAAAGAGGAAGGAAAACAAGGATGGAAAAGAACAGAGAGAAGATTCAAGAAGTGATGGAAAGGCATGGAAAAGAGAAGAAAGAACAGGGGAAGAGAAAGAAACTTCAACCGAGAAAAAGATGTAAGAGAGCTACAACAAAAAGAAAATAAAGATTTTCAGAGGTGAAAAACATTTAATTTTGAAATTCCTAACTGGCAGCCTGAATTCTCTTTCCTCATTCTCTCTGCTGCCCATAGGATGTTTCCTGATTCTCAGCTTTGCATCCGTCCATCCTAAGTATATACAGTAGGACAAGTGCAGATATTACAACTCTTAACCTAAACTGCCGCTCCACCAGCTACTTTCCCCCCCTATTTTTCAGTGTCAACTGAATCCCAGACATTTATCTAAAGGGCTTATGTACATTATCTCACTTAATCTCATAGTCAACCGTGAGACACTATTCTTTTTCCTACTTTACATACTGAGAAATTTGAGGCTTAGAGTGAGTGCATAAGCAACTTGTACAAAATGCATAGCTAGCCAACAATGAAGCCAAAATCCAAATCAGGCAATTGACTGCGGATTCTCTGCCTTCCTAACTGCTTCGCTGCGTCCTCTAATGTCCCAAGTCATTAAAATAAACACCCTACCTACCTACCTTTAATTTTTTATATGAAAGAGTAATATAATGTTCGATTCAGCCCATAATTGGGGTAACTGTTATAGTTTCCTTTGGTGTTGATTCCAATTCAAAGTTCCTTATTCCCATGGGCACAGTACTGATCAATGGAATGTATGCTTATTAAAACTAATCACAGGCAGCAAACCATGTTTGGATGCAATTACGAGGTGATACTTTGTAGTCCTGAAGAGAAGTTGTGTGTTTAAATCTGCACATGATGCAGCATGTCTCCACAGAGGTGAGTATTTTTCATGTAATGCTGGGTGGGAGTAAAGAGGCTGCAGAGTCCCGGAGCTGAAATGGGACGACGATAGGAGGATAATTCTTCTGCCAAGAATTACAGCTGTTCTTTATTTATCATAAAGAAAGGCACTTGAGAGATTTTAGCCACCTATCCAACATTCTTCTCAACAATGAGGAGATGAAAGGAACATTCCTATAGATCAGGTGAAAGAAAAAAATAGAAGCCTAAGAAGGATTTGCAGAGTTTTCTCCAGGGTCAGTGGTGATGTTATGAAAACTCCCTCAAAAGTTCATGACCCACCTTCAGTGTGATTTTTTTTGTTCCCTATGTCTTCCAAGATGCTCCAATTTAAATATGTTGTTTTTATAACCCCTTAGCTCATGACATATGGCTCCTTGAGAGCTGGGATGGCCAAAGAGTCAGGAAATCCTGAATTATCTTTGTGACCTTAGCAAGGTCCTTCTAAGCTCTCAAAGGCTCACTTTCCCTATCTGGAAAATGGGGATAATAGTAGTTATCAACCAATACTGTCCTTATGAGTCTCAAATAAATTTGGCATGTGAAGTACTTGATATATTCAATAGATTTCAGCAATGATAATAATAGTACTCATCATTCTTATTGGTAGCTCCAGCACTTATTGCCGTAAGAGTTTGCACAACAAACTCTCAACAAATGTTTGCTAAGTGAATGAATTCTAAGATTTAGGAGCAAACATTGCACTATATGTATACAAGGTTAATTTAAAAATGACAAAGTAATGATGTAATATAAAAACCGAAACAATGCTCTCAACTCACATGAAGTTTCATCACTTTTGGAAATTAAGTACCTGCAAAATGTTATTCTGTAATGATTCTTAGCTTACTGCTTCAATGTTTTAAAAAAAGAAGGCCAAAAGTGAATGTGTAAGATGCTGGTAATTCCAGAAATCTACAAGTATCCTGGTATCTATGAAAAGTTTAGAATCATTATTCTAATAAAATTATAAACCAACAATCAGGTCTTTGATTAATCTGTTTCACTCTGATCAGAGAATTTTATCAAGAGTTCTACAAAAGAGCTTTGTTCTTTACCATTCCTCTTCTGACATAAATCAGTGACTAACTTAGGCTTAGCTAACTCGGTGTGTTGTTTTGCTTAGAAACATTTATATGCATATATATATATATATATATATACATACATACATACATATATATATAAACTATTTTGTTGAACATAAGACTAAAATACATTGCATCAGTCTTCTAACACTGAGAATCAAATGACTACATAATTAAAGAGTAAAAACAATGTTAATGATGCATCAAACATTCATTTTTTGTTAAGTAACAGAACTCTGTTTATATGTAATTAAATGAGACATCTACATTGACTTAAAACTATTTGGACTTTCTTGACTGATTCTGACCTCTGAGTGTATATGAAATTCCTGATATAGATGTGACCAAAGCATAACTGAAAATTCAAAGAAAACATCTCCCCTGACATCAGGACAGCTGACTATTAGGAGTATTTCTAACTGAGATTACTGCAATATGTTAAGGCAGTTTATTTTCTCAATCTTTGTGCAATTTGTCATTCCCCAAATTAGGCTCCTTATTAATCATCTCTGCACATATTATAGTTTTTAAAAGTATATCACTATTTTATGCTCTACCTTCCATAAATGCATGTAGTATTGTGTACCCACTTATATGTCGTTAATGTAACCATGGCATGTCCTTCATTAGGGCAGGAGTGTGCACCTAACTTACTTTGATGATCAGGAAACTGAAACACAACCTCTTTCAACATGTAAAAATTTTACCATTTGAAGATTAATACTTTTACAAAGCTTCACTTACTCAAATTAGATGACAGAAATTCTGCATCGGGAACACTGCTGAAAGTATTTTTGTTGTATATGTTGATTTACTATGATTCCAGTTTATCAGAACGGTATCTTCTATGTTGTTATAATTAAAGCCTCAGTAGAAGATGAGACTATCACAAATACTTAGTTTTTATTTTTTATTTTGTTGGAAAGATGTCACATTAGTCACTTCTTTGTTTTCAGTTATAATAATGCATGGAAATACCACAAGGTTCTCCCCCATCCACCCCTTTTCAATTTTTCCATGCAAGGCTTATTTAGTGATGATTAAGTTCTTGGAAGACAGACTGTTTACAGAGTAGAGGCAGTACTGCCAAATATAGGCTGCGGTGCTTTACATCTTATAAATTTAACAATGAGCTGCTCAGTCAAGAAGGAAGAATTTCATTTGTGAAAGCCCATCTGCATTGCAGGCCTCTTAATTGAGCCAATCCCTCCTCCCCACCCTCTGAGGAAAAGACTCCTCCATATACAGGTTAGTTCTTGGCTAACAAGGTCATCAAATAATGATGCTTGACTAGATTTTCTTGTAATTAAATAACTTAAATGCAAAATAACTGTGGGTCCTTATCAACTGATCAAGAGGGATGGATGGTTTCAGAGCTGTCAGTTTCAAGACTCTGGTGATGGGCTAATTTCTCCGAAGTGTTGATTTGGTTC
Source organism: Vulpes lagopus (assembly GCF_018345385.1). Taxonomy (NCBI): domain Eukaryota; kingdom Metazoa; phylum Chordata; class Mammalia; order Carnivora; family Canidae; genus Vulpes; species Vulpes lagopus. Next base: position 75,670,866 of record NC_054831.1, read on the forward strand.
TTTTCTCTTGTACGAATGTATAGAATGATAACCCAGCTGTGCCCTAACCATATGTTCAGATTCACACAAAAGTCAAATCAGCTTTCTTTTTCTAAATTACTTCCTCCCTTGATATATGGACCTTATTTATAACCTCCCTTTGTGCAGCCATAACACTATCACATAGGGCTTAGTTTTTGAAAACCATAGCAATTGCCTGAAAATTGATTTGATGTCTTTTGCCCATCCCTCCCTTCGGTCCCTGAAGACATTTTAATATGAGCCATGACATTATGATGGATGAAATCTGGCATTTTACTGTAGCAATGCTACTCCCATGTGGAAAATAACAGCTTGTTCAAAAGCTGGTCTTCCAGCCAGATTTAGGATATACAGTAAGACACATTTCCAATCTTCCTTCTTTTTCTTTCCTTTCAAAATATCCTTCCCCAAACTTCTTTGTGTTATCAAATTCTCCAGGTATGACAGGTTGAGGCTGGTATAACATAATAAGAGTGATAAATATGTAACCAAAAGGCAGGGCTAATTGTGAATAGGAAACAATGTAGATATCTGAACACAACATAATTTTCCAATACAAATTCTACTCTGCAAAAACACTAAATTTCTGCTGACTTGTGAAATAATTACACCTTTTTAAGATATATTGTAAGGCTGAGAAGAAACTCTCTCTAATGCCAGTAGAACAGATTGGGGGGGAAAAACCTATGAGCTTATTCTTTAATTAAACATATGTTCTTATTTGTAAATTACGACTTATATTTTTAACTTTAATATTAACTACCATAGCGAACTCTTTTAAGGAGAATAAATACAACTGTATTTACAAATTTCCTAATCAAAAGGGGAAAAAAGGTATTTAAGATTCCACTAGTATGTGAAATTCCTATTACTTATATTCAATCATAGGTATATCATGGGCCTTGGTGTTTTAAATATATTGGGTTGTAGAACACCTCTGAGGATATTAACTGCAACCATGTTTCTATTTATTCTTTGGTGTTCTGTATAGACCCATGTTCCCTATTAAAATAGAAAAATCAGGATAAGGAAAATGGGGAATATAATTAGAGCATTAGTATTTGAATACATGTAACTAGTATTTACGTCCTTCAGCAATAGAATTCAGTATTTATTTGAAGACCTGCAACAAGTAGTGATTATTACAGTGAAGGAAGAAGGATGGCTGGTGGTGTGTCCTGAATTCAGGGGGCCTGACTCCCCAAATGCTGCCCTGATGCCTTCAGTTCTGCTCCATCTCATTATGGAATAGCTGTGATATTCCCCACTCTTTCGTGGTTAAATGATAAAACAAGGTGATAATTGTCAATAACCATATAATCCTGTGAATTATGTAGCTATATTCATAATTTTAATGTTCATAGGATATTGATCTGAAGGTAAAATCTAGTTCATGACATTGACATTTTGTATCAGTCCAGTTTACTCTGTGTGCATTAATTTGACTTAATTTACTTTTCAGTTTCACTTTTATTCTGTTCACTTTTTGCAGCTACCTCCTTCAAATTCCTTTGACAACCTGAGAATGTCTTGCAGCTGAACGTAATATTAATTACATTTCAAAGCAAACCTTTATTCATTTGGGGACAATCTGTGAAACAGAAATCTGTGACTGAAGCTGCTGCCAAGCCAATTACTGCAAAATAACTCAAATATGCCTCGACAGATTGCATTTTTCCTATTGTTAGATTGTTTATTCTGTAGATCAAAAGTCTACATTTGCTTTAATTAAAATGAACTAACTTGCATAGTTAAATATATCATCCATCCCTTGGAACCATATATGGGTTTATGTATAGACAGAATGCACTAATAAAAATCTTTGGATTTTTTTTAAAACTGTGCAATTTTTTTTTCTTAGATGTTTCCAGACTTCCTTTATGTCAAAGCACTCTCTGTATGGACAAACCAAAGAAAGAACTAATCAGCACTGAAGACCAGAGAGCAAGGAAACTACTCAGTGCTCAGAGAAACTCACCCTAGGCACACAACACACTGCATCATACATGCAGAAGAGATTGGTGAATTGCAACAGGTTCAATGGGAGAAGCACTTGACATTCAGATATTTATCTGAACTTTATCTGAATAATCCAGATTTCTTAGTTCCACACTACAAGCTGAGAATTATTATTTTCTGAAGCTCTTGAGGCACTGTTAATGAAGTTTTGAAATGACCCTCTCTGTTTAGAATGAAATAATATCAGTCAATATATTGATCTACAGAAGAATAAATTTTTAAATTTTAACAACCATGATATATATAAAATAAAGCACTTAACTGACTGTCCTTTCATACGTGTGCTTTTGCCATTCTGCCATTCAGAAGCGAAAAGTGGCTTCATATCCCCAACATCACCATCTTTCAACTTTTTTCTAAGACTGTATTTAGATTTAAATATATAAAGAAGCACATTTAAAGCTTATAAAGGATCTGCAAAATAAAATTATTACAAGCTCAAAGGTCCTCATCGCCTTTAACAATATCTGATAAATGATTTCTCTTTCACTTTATGGGTTTTTTAAAATTAATTAATTAATTTATTTTTTACTTTATTGAGTTTTGATAACATTTAAGGAGAAACCTGAGCAGCTCACTTTGGCAGGACAAAGAATCTCAGACTCTGGGAAGTCTGAACTTTAAACAGGTATAGCATTAGCCAGAGATAGAACAACGGAGAGTGTGTGGACACCACAAACAGGGCCAGAAAGCCCTGACTCACTAGATTCCTCCTCCCAGTACCCTTCCCCTGGCTCACAATCAGGTCCTTCCCTTTGCCAGTACAGTGGGTGAGAAGGGAATGTGTTTTCAAACATACACTGTCATGGCTCTCAGGACTAGTGATCAATGCAGCCACTGAGTTCCCTGGCTTGAGTGAACTTCAATAACCTATACCCATCTGCTACATTGTTCCTCTTCCATTTCTGTAGATTGGGACAGAGTTACTGGTCAACAAAAGGTTGGCTTTTTAACCCACTGTTCTGAAATGCTCTGGGTTTTTTTCTTCCTCTTGGCACCTTATCAAACTCAGGAATCTTCTGTATCCCCATTTAGCAGAGGATGATGTGAGTTGCCCTCAAATAGGAATGGTTGATTCATCTTTGTGTCCTTCACTTCTCTGACACAGGCTTAGTCAGCTCGGCTGCCACAACAAAATACCACAGACTGGGTGGCTTTAACAAAAAAAAGTTTATTCCTCACAGTTTGGAGGCTGTGAAGTCCAAGATCAAGGTGTCAGTATGGTTGGGTTCTGGTGAGAACTCTCTTCTTGGTATGCAGGACAGTCACTTTCTTGGTGTGTCCTTACGTGGCAGAGAGTAAGCCAGCTCTGGTTTCTTCTTCGTGTAAGGACTGGCAGCCTTCACAAAAGTATGAGAACCTTACATTCATGACTCTATCTAAACCTACTCATTCCCAAAACCCTGACTTCCAAATACCATCAGTCTGGGGGTTTAGTGTTTCAACATATAAAGTCAGTGTGTGCTGTGTGTGTGTGTTGGGGGGAGGCGTGATGTAGTCTGTAACAAAAGCTATGTTTGTTCTGCTTCCTTCTGACCCCTCACCTAGAGCTACCTTACAGGGAATTTGCATAATTTGACACCAGCCAAATTGAACTTTCTCTTTGGACCTACAAAAGTTGGAAGGGGGCTTTAAGTCACAAGTACACCACTTGGACTTTTGAAATCTGTAACTCAGGTCCAAGTATTTCTGACCACCAGCATCGACAGAACCCCAATTTTTGTGTTTCTGGTGATTAATGGACTGTCAGTGATATTCAACAAAATACAGAAGAGAATTCTAAGTATAATTCATCTATTTGGCAAAATAAAGGATGGAATTATCAACCAACTTGGAAATGTGATGGCATTTTAAATAAAATAACCCCATATTCTATACAAATTGCTAAAGAATGTAAAAACATGTTTAGTTATATATAACTTTGTCCCTTCAAAATGCCTATCACTCTTTAAAAATCTAAGTAATCATTATGGAATCTCGGGGAAAGAATAAAAAGCTGGGAAGATTGCAAATAATGAATCTTAGCTTCAGAAAGACGAAGGGAAGACCAATCTAAAATAATGTTTACATATGTATGTGTTTGGCAGCCCTGGGTTTGCAATACTCAGATCCCCCTTCAAGAGACAACCCGCTGCACCAGGAGTAGTTAGCTGACAGCTTCCTGCTGCTGTACCTTCAGGATCCACCCCACAGGGTCTGAGGCTGAGGCCTCAGTCTCCCCAGGCTGTCCCTAACCAATGATTGCGCTTGGGAGGAGAACTGGACTCAACCATGCAAGAACTCTTCTAACGGGCACCTGTTTTCTGGAGCTTACCATCAGCATGGCAGGAATTTCTCAGAGTTGTGCTATATAGTCCGAGGCTCTTCTTACTCCATCCTCTATCCTTCCCTCTCCTTTTACAGATGTCATACCAACATTGTCCCTGGAAGGTTGTTCCCCCTTGACCACTTCTGCTCTTTCTTTCCTTTACACCCTTCACAAAGGTTTACACCAATGCATTTCTTACACTAGCTCCCATCTTGGCCTAGCTTTCCTAGAGGACCAGAATGAATACGACATGTGTGTATACCCATATTATACATCCTCACAGAGGTGCAAACACATGTGCATGTTTTTATATATACAGACACTTTTACATGTTTAGGTGCACATATGTATATAGATGTAGATGCACATGCAAAACACACTTATTTAACCCAGCAGGCTACATTTCAAAAGTTAACTGATATTCTCACACAGATATGCTAAAAGTACATTAAAGACAGTATGACTTTTCTTCCACTGTCTTGATAAAGATTCCTACTGATAGGCAAGAAAGCATTTTAACATATGTGTTAGAGGGCATATCATAGTATATATTAATGTCATGACTGCTTATACTAAGAAAGGTATAGCTAAAACTAAACTTAAAAATATGGAAAGACTAATATACCTTATTCTATTAAAGAATCTGGTTTTTTTGTCTAGTAGGTAGGAATTCATGGAATATATTCATTTTCCAGTTTTAAACTGGTATTTGTTCATGTTATAAGGATTTGATCTTCTGTGAATATTTTTTATAAGAATGTTACCAATGACTAAGCCTGCCCTAGAATAAGAATGATATTTATTCTTACCCAAATAGAAGTTGACATTTATCAAATTACTTTAAGAATCTTTCAATATATTTTCCTTGAGTATTGATAGATTTCAGGCTAGTCGTGGCATTTTCAGTAAATTTTATCTGATGGTATGTTGATGACTATCAACCTTTTGATTAAAAATCCATGATTTTGAAACTACATTATACTGAAATTCCTGAAACCACTCAGGACATACAGTTTTAAATGAGATATTTGGGGAACAACTTCAGATATAACATAATCCATGCAATATTTCAGTATTTTAGAATGGAGTTTACTTTAGGCCTAAAGTATTTCCATAACCTGAGGAGGATTAATATGAGAATCACTTTCTATGATATATTTAATGGTACATTTTTATATAATTATAAAGAATTAATACATCTTCCTAAATACATACCATATTTTGCATTCTTTTCTTTTGAAAAGTCTCATTTACTTTTTAACTCATTATATTAAAGTCCAGTCAAATTTGTAGGATTAAAATAATTTTTATGTAATTTGATTTTGTAATCAAAGAGTACATTAAGCAGAAGCAGCCTTTTTTAAAATCTGATTTTCCCAGGGTTTTTCCAGTACACTGAATTCAAGTCATGAATGAAACCTGGAAAATTCTATTAGTCTTAAATCAGAAAAATATAGTCTACATGTTGAAATGGAAATATACTTTCTGAACAGCATATTTTTAAAAACAATAATAAAAAATATATTTCACACTATTTCAGAATTTTCAGTGCCCAAACATCTAAAAGGAACAAGTACACTTTCAATGTCTGTTAAAGCAGAAATTTACAAATTTAGTATTCACATGAGAATAAATGTTATCTTTAGGTCTTTTATGAAGACCTGCTATGAAAAGAAAATATTACATGTTTTCTTCTTCATTCTATTGCATTTCAATGAAAATTATATAATGTCTACATGATAACAAATGATAATTTAAGCAGAGATATCCTGAGGACAGTCCCTCTTTCTCCCTTGCCTCATTGTTGACTTCGAGGGCTTCAACATGCACTAACTAGCTCTGTGTAGCAGCACATTCTGGGTGGTTGTTCAAGTGGATGAGATGAGCTAGTACATGCAGATCCTAAAACATGTGAACTTTCTTTGAGAGAAAGAGCATATTTTAAAAGTTGATAAAATCCTAAAACTCTCTCATCCTGGACTTCAAACAGTTTTTCAAGAACCAAAATATGAGAAATGTCTAAATGAAACACAGGGTATCATATCCCTTATATTTCTAGTTTTTTGAGGTTATTAAAAGTCATGGTAGCCAATCATGGGGTAAATATTTAGAAGTTTTAGGAGAAAGATGATCTCACCAGTTTCCTTATTCTTGCTTGGAGCATCTGCCCTCTGTAGCTGAAGATACTTAGACAATTCTCTATATAATTACCACTCAAATATCTAGTGACTTAGAGAATTATCTCATGGTGGTCAACAGGTCAGAGTAGAGTAGGTTAAACAAAAATAGCTATAAATCTCTGCATCTACTCAAAATTTATTTTTTTTAAGATTTTATTTATTTATTTAGAGAGTCCATGAGCAAGGGGAGGGACAAAGGGAGAGGGAGAGAGAGAATCTCAAGCAGACTCCATACTGTACAGAGAGCCTCACATGGGGCTAAATCTCATGACCCTGAGATCATGATGTAAGCTAAAATCAAGACTTAGATGCTCAACCAACTGAGCCACCCAGGAAGCCCTCTACTCAACATTTAAATAAGTCTGGAGTCCTCTACCAAGCATGATTTCTACACTATTACAGACCAAATTTTATTGAAGTTCTAACCTCCAATGTGATGGCATTTGGAGATGGGACCTTTGGGAGGTAATGAGATGAAGGTCATGAAGGTGGGGTCCTTATGATGGGATTAGTGCCCTTATCAGAAGACACACCAGAAACCTTGCTCTCTCTCCTGCTCTTCACCATATGAGAACATAGCTAGAAGGTAGACATCTGCAAGACAGAGAGAGAGCCCTCACCAGAACCCAAATAAGTCAGCTCCTTGATCTTGAATTTCCAGCCTCTAGAACCATGAGAAACACGTTTCTGTTGTTGAAGCCACTCAGTGTATGGTATTTTGTTACAGAAGCCAAAACTAAGTGGTATGGACACTTTTCCACCCTTTGATTCATCTGTGCATTTTTATCCCTATTATTTAAACTAAAGAAGAAAACAATACATTGTAAGTTCCAGTCATACTGTTAATAATCCTACTGCAGCAAAACTTAATAATCAGTCTGATTTTGGAAATTTAGCAGAACTCAGATTTGTGTAAACCCCAAAGGAAAAGAAGTAAAGATCAAAAAGGGTGAACATGCATATTCCACATATTATGGTCTTAAAAAGAAACTAGCATCCTTATCAAGAAGGCATGCAGTTTTTAGAAGGGACCCACATGGCAAACTGGTAGAAGATGAGAAATGGCTTTGCCATCTAATCTATTTTAATAAAATGATGGATGTTTTGACCAGATCTTCCTCATAGTCAAAGGATATTCCCTGGAAGGACTCTTGGCTCTTGTCTACAGATACTCTTTCCCAAACCCACTTCATTAAATACTTTATGTCTACTACTCAAGTACTAATGTCCTTCTGAGTCTGTCTTATCAGATTCTTGTGATTTATTTTTTAAAAGATTTATGTAAGAGAGACAGAGACAGAGGAAGTGTGAGTGAGAGAGCACAGAGAGAGTGTCAGAGAGAGGGAAAAGCAGGCTCTTTGCTCAGCAGTAATCTCAGGACCCTGGGATCATGACCTGAACCAAAGGCTTAACTGATTGAGCCACCCAGGAACCCCAGATTCTTGCTATTTATAGCCTCTCCCCACCGCCCATAAAAAGCTTAAAATGGTTAAGTAGGTAAAATATATGCTAGATTCAAGGGTAATATATCATAGATTAACCTAAAACCAGGTAACTATCCTATACAGATCAAATAGACCTTTTTCTCCATAATTCTTAATCTGGAAAATTTGTATTTTTCTTAATTTATTTACTTATATTTATCTTGCTATAGTCTAAGTGATATAAGTTCATATTCTTTACATAAAAAAGAGTAAATATAGTAAAGACTTGCTGAAGAGGAAAACTAACTTGTTTGCATATGGAATAGATTTGAGGTGGGGTGGATTAAGCACAGTTGGATTTATGGATCACACATTCAGAACTTGGTTTCCTTCTATGCTGGTTTCAAACTCCATGTATCAGCAAGATGGTGGCAGTAGTGTTCAGTTATACTTCTCAGCTTCAAGCCCAGATAGAGATGTTACTTGCACTATTTCAGAGAGATCAGCACAATTTTCATGATTTATAATCTCTGAAGCCATCACTGTGGCCTAGGGGCTCTGCTGCTTTCATTGATCAATCCTGAGTGACAGGATTTCCTTGGGTTCACTGGAACCACAGTGAGTAGAGGGATTTTCAAAATGAAAACCAACTGTTAGCTAAAGCAGAACAAGAGGACACCTATTGGTTACTGAACAAATAATTTCCTAGAGCACAGTGCTTTTGGCTGCCTTTTAGCTCATAATTCTTTACTAACATTCCATGAAAACACATGCCTTTATCTTCATAAATGTACCCAGTTCTTCCACCAAGGAGAGAATGCTACTTCTCAGCTAAGGTTTAGGATCATTGTGTAATATACAGAAATAGTTCCTCATGCACTTTATAGGCAGCACAGGAGTGAGAAGTGAAAAACTAATGTCACAACTTAGTTAAGGAAAGGAGGAAGGATTCTGGCCCCATGTTCCTTCCAGGTTCCTCTGGACATAAACAGTGAGAACCCATTGGTGGTAAGAAAGAGTTTCTTAGTTTCTCACAGGGTTTGTCCCAGATGCTGCTTCTAAGGGGCATCTCCCCGGTCCATGATCCCTCCTTGCAATATAGGACATAAAATGTGATCGTGGGACATTCTAACATGCACTGGAGGCACCCCAAATTACCTTCAGTGGGTTCAAGAATTCAACTGATACCATGGACAAGCAAAATTGTGATACGGAAAGAGTAACAAGAATATCAACAAGAGTGTTGGTAGGAGAATGGAGACAAAATACTATGAGAATAAAAGGGAAGAGTCAATGTTCAATTTGCAAATTATATAGGTTTCTGAGAAACATCTGGAATGACACTGATCAATTACTGAAAATTACATCTGGCACTAACGATGTATTCTGTATTGGCTAACTGAAATTAAAGAATAATAAAAATTTAAAAAATAAGAGAAACATAAAAAGATATTAAAAAAACAGTTGATACAAAATCAATAACTAAATAAAAGAAACTTTCCTATGTTGTAAATGGTTAATATACAAATAAAACTTTTTACTGTGTTTGGCAAAACCAATTAGGGAAGAAAAAGATACATCTATGTGTACTGGAAAAAGCTTTGAATTCTAGGAATAAAGACAGTTATCTAGGTGTTAAAATACACATGTGCATACACAATTAAACACTAAAAAGAGATTATTCTGTCCTCCATAAAAAGTGTAAAAACGTAAATGAAGCTACCTTAAAAGTCTCTGAAATATAAAGTATGAGGACAAAACAGGGAATATTCAAAGCAGGGACTATAGACAATGATCTAAGAATGCTGTATTATCCTAAGGTGTGACCCATGTTTAAAAAGTAACTGAAAATTACAAAATGAGAGTTTTAACCATGATACAAAAAAACAAAACAAAACAAAACAAAAATACTTAAATAGAACACACAATATATTAGCCCCTGTTCCAAACAGTTTATGTATAAAGGTTCATATAATTCTTGCAATAAACCTATGAAACAAATATTATTTTTATTCTAACGATAGATGAGTCCAACTCCAATGAAAGTAAATATCTAAAGCTTTACAGATATTGTGTAGGAACTGGAATTTAATTTAGGCATTCTGGCTCCAGAGTATACACTAAAATACAGGATGTGAGTGTGGTACTGAAAAAAAAAAAAAAAACCCGAAGATGCATTTCACCCAAATGAGATGTGACCTGAAACTAAGAACTTAATACCATGAAATTTGGAAATACGAAGACACTGCTCTATCTGACCTTACCATTGACAAAAGGATTTTGAGGCCCATCAAGAAAAAAAAAAAGAATGAAGGGACAATGAAAAGTCTGAGGAGTGGGAATTGTGTAAATAATGTGTTGACACAGGTTAACTTTGGGTGTAGAAATTATTGATTATATTCTCTCAGTTTTCTGTATCCTTAACTTTCTATTAGTTAGACATGATTCCCTTTAAAATAGTAATATACTCTTTCTTAACTTTTATAACATGACAAACTCTTTTGATAGGCCTCATTATTTGCATGATTTTCCTTTTACTATTGTCTTTTACATTGGAATCATAGGACAAGTTAAAAGGATTAGCACAGATTAAAGTTGCTGAACCATTAATTTTCATGGGGTTGGCCCCTCTGTGCCCATCTTGGGTTATATATATCAAAGAAAAGTAGTCACATTTTCTGTGCTGACCAGATACTAAGGGAGTGAGAACCTAGCACAGGTGGTTATGTGTGGAAGAACTGATTTATATAAATACATAAATATTTATACATAAAATTATATAAATACATAAATACATAATTATAAATATTTATATAAAGAGAGATAGAGAGAGAGATAAGGAAAGAAAGAGCATGCACACATAAATGCGAAGGGCTGGGGTTGCTCTGGTTGGCTCAGTAATAAGAGTCTGCCTTAAGCTCAGGTCATGATACCAGGGCTAGGTCTGAGCCCCAAGTCAGGCTCCTGCTCATCAAGGAGTCTGTTTCTCTCTCTTCTTCTGCCTGACCCCACTGCTTGTGTTCTCTCTCTCTCTCAGGTAAATAAAATCTTCAAAAAAGAGAGACAGAGAGAGCACGAGAGAGCATGTGTGCACAAGACTGATGGGGAGGGTGCAGACTGGGTGGGAGAGGGAGAGAGAGAAGCTTAAGCAGGCTCCATGTCCAGTGCAGAGTCCAAGACGGGGCTCAATCTCATGACTCTGAGATCATGACTGAGCCAAAATCAAGAATCAGATGATTAACTGAGCCATCCAGGCACCTCAGGACTATTATTTTTATGTTTTTCAAGTTTGTCTACTTCTTTTATTTTGAATTGATTTAGATATATACAATAAGATCAAAGTCACTGTGAAGGAGAAAATACAGGAGCTTTTTCAAACTGGATAAACTGAACTTTCTCCTATCACCCACCTCTTCAGAAAATGAACAGAAAATATAACCAACTGACTGAATCTATACTCATTTTTGCCAAAACAAAAACAAAAACAAAAAATGATGCCACACCACCTCAGCGCAAGATTTATAGCCTTGTCTATTCTGATAGAAGTCTTAACATTTGGTCAAAAGGCTTTTACAGACCAGTCTTCACTCCTTAATTCTTTCCTAGAACAAATTGTGATAGGATCCCAACACGAATGAATGTCATTCAAGGACCTATAAAGAGATGAAATGTATTCCCTGAGAAATGCACTATTTCTAAGATTTTTGAATGGTGGAGATGGATAGATGCTGCATGATGCTTCCTAACTTGCAGAGATAGTGTTAATTGAAGAGGCTATTTAAAAGAATTAACACACCCAATATACTAATTTTATGTAGATTTAGCAAGGGAATCAGAAAGGGCATCACATGAAGAAAGGCCTAAATTTTCATTAGTAACTTGAATCTGGCCTGGGCCTCTCCAATATGTCTGGAAGAGAGGCAAAATGGAAGTCTTACATTTCTTTACGCAAAAATCACTCCTTCCTAGTCTTAAAGTCTGTTTGTACATAAGTGTTTGAAGCAACTTCCTTCACTGTTCCCTTTTTGGAAATTCTAAATCAGCTCAATTTTGGGCACCCCTGGTGGTGCAGCAGTTTATCACCACCTTTGGTCCAGGGGGTGATCCTGGAGACCTGGATTCGAGTCCCATGTCGGGCTCCCTGCATGGAGCCTGCTCCTCCCTCTGCTTGTGTCTCCACGCCTCTCTCTCTCTCTCTCTCTCTCTCTCTCTCTCTGTGTCTCTCATGAATAAATAAATAAAATCTTAAAAAAAACAAATCAGCTCAATTTCAACAACAATGGCCATCTTTTCTGATGAGGTCGTTAAAACTGTAGTGAGCAATGAAGGTTGTGTTAGCATCTCTCTGTAAGTTAATTTATTTGTATCATCTTTCCAAAGTATACATAAACTACATCTATCTATCTATATATATATCTATGTATGTGTATATATAAACATTTGCATATAAATGTAGTTATACTATGTATACACCATTTTAACAAAATTACATAGAGAATTTTTGAATTTAGATATTGTATATAATATAGACTATACATATGATTAAACTCTTATGAACTATGATGCTACATTACAGAACAAAGACACATTCATTTAAAAGCATAAACAAGAAGTTACCTCAGTAGCAAAAAAACAATCTTAATAATTAAAAGCTTACTCATGTCAAAGCATATGTGCTAATTAGACACGGCAGCATGTTTATATAGATGGCACAGGAAAATTTCAGGCAGATATCTAAGGTCAAGTATCACAGCTCAATAGCATCCTACTCTACAGGGTCTAGCCCAATGCTTTGCATAATATAGGTAGGCAGTAAAATTATGTGCTTCTAATATGTGAGAACAGACATCTGAGGCCAAGAAACCAGCCTCAGATGACCTCAATCTAATGAAATGAGAGGTGGTGGATAGAAAGCATCCTTCCCATGGAGGCACAGGTGATTTGGAAAAAAAAAAAAAAAAAAAAAAAAACAGACAGACAAACCATCTTCAAGAGCAACATGCAATGGGAACCTCAACAAAACATATGCATTACTGTGTTGCGGAACTGGTAGAAAGCAAGAGCACTCTCTGAGGGCCAAAGAGCAAACAAAACAACAGCATGGGGAAGTAAAATAAACAAAAACAGTGAAATGCAAAAACAAAATCCAACAATATGTTGTTTGCAAAAGATAAAACTAAAATATGAGAAAACATAAATATTAAATGCAAAAGGACACACAGAATGGTATCAATCTACAGTAAGTGGGTCTGTCTTTGCAACAAAATTAATTTAAATACAAAATCCATTAGTAAGGGCAAAAGCTCATGCCAATCATTTTAAGTTTTGTGGGCCTAAAAATATTCTAAGAAGATAAAGGAAAAACCGATTTTACAAAAAAAAAAAAAATATATCATCCTAGTGAGAGGTTTCAACATCTTTGAAAAATTATCAGTAGGTTAAGCAAACAGGGATACTATAAAAAGATCTGATTTATTATTATTAAATTATCAGCATAATTGACTTCATGCATATATTCATAACCTTGTAGCCAATTACACATACTCTCCCAAGCAAAGGTGGATATTTTTCAAATGACCATTTACATGGACACAGAGCAAGTCAATAAATCTCAAATGAATATGCACATATGACAAACACACTGAAGTTAAGTTGAAAATCAGTAACAAAGGTAGTACTTAAAAATATGTGCAGTGGAGGATATTAGACCTTGTAAATATATATCTTACGGGTAAATAATCACAAATTTTAAAATACTTTCAACTTTAATCATAATAAAAAATAGTTCAGGTTGAATTCATGAAAGCAAAGTCAAAACAGGATTTCAAAGGACATTTATGGTTCTAAAAGTCTACATGGAAAAGAATGAAGACTGAAAATGGATTAGTTATAAAGTTAGTATTTCAATAGAAATACAAAGAAAGTGAAATGAGGGGAAAATAAGAATAGAAATAATACATACAACCATACAATAGCATTGATCAAGAGTGTCAACAGTCAGTATTTTATAAAGACTAACAAAATAGACCAGTATCTGCTGAGATTGATAAGGAAAAAAGAAAAAAAAAATTATCCGAATAAACAGTTTTAGGGATGAAAAGGAAGGGCACGACTGCCTCTACAGAAATCATAGATTTAAGGCACTTCCAGTTTCTTGGTAAGAGATTATTAGGCAATAATAACTAATTCTCTTGCTAGAGACAACCAAACAAACCAGAAGAAATAAAAATACAAATTACTAAGTAGTATTCATTTTCTGTCAAAATAATGACAGATTTCTAAGCAGGAATTCAAAGATGATAAGCACTCAAAAAAAAAAAAATAATAAGGTTTCAGTCCCCGACTATGCCAGGTCAGGAAAGGTGGCCAAGAATCTGAGCACCTAGTTACTAACGTCCTAAGGCCACAAACAGGGTTAGAATCCTTAGGCTGATTGGGGTCAAGAATCCCTTCAAGGGTCATCTGACTTACGTGTTTCATGCACAGTAGAGGTGCAACCTAGAGGTGCAATTGCCCCAGGGTATCTGTGTATCTCAGGAGGCAACCAAAAGTAAGGCCTACTTGATGGACACCGGATGCTGAAGGAACCAGAAATCTCATAGCTACAGAATATGAGTGTCCTATAGGATGGGTGTTCCACAGTTTATTAGGCATAGCCGTTGAGACGGCTTTGGTTTCACTGTTACTATGTACAATACATCTCCTTCCCTATGCCTGTGTGCTAACTAACACACAATTTTTCTAGTCCAGATGGCTCAAACTAGAATGCTGGATTATAGAATTAGCTACCCTTAAAATTTGATAGATAGTCCTCACTTCCTACTAATAATACAGGAAATAATCAATTTAGGTACATTCTCATTTATACTTGATGTTACTGAATATTTGAAATTTTAAAATAGCAAGGGATAAAAATTTCATCTCGTGATTTTGATGTGCATTTCCTTGATTACTAGAAAGGCTGAAAAGATGCTATTTATTCTTATTGGTGTTATTCATAGTTTATTGTCTATTTATGCTATTTTTAATTTCCTGTTTAAGTATATGCTATTTATTCTTATTATTTACTGTTTGTTGTCTATTTATGCTATATTTAATTCCCTGTGAATCATCTCATATTAAAATATCCCTTTATGATTTTTAGGTTTCATGTCATATGAGTTTTCTTATCCCAAGTTCTTTTTTTTTCCTCTCCCAAGTTTGTAAACATAATTTCGCCCATTTAATTTTAATAGTTTTTGAGATTTTTAAAAGTGTGTAAGTTCGTCTTTAGGTTTAGACGTATACAGTAACTAGAATATTTTTGAGTATTTTGAAATAATAAAACATTATTTTATTTTTCTAATAGGACAGTCATTTGTGCTAACACCATTAATTCAGTGATCTGCCCTATCATCAAAGATTGGAAAATGCTACCTGTATGATATTTTAAATTATCACACATATACACATTGAACACACAAAAACAAGTTAGCCTATACTGTAGAGTCCATTCTGTCCCATTGGGTTACTTTATTTCTGTCCAACACCTAATTGTTTCGATACAGTTCTGTAATGATTTTTAGACTGTCCAAAAATTAATCTGAAAAATATACATAATGTCAAGATGGCTTTGTATATAAGGTAGATATACATATACATAAGGTAGATATACATATCCAACATATATATACACACACACACAAAATATATATTTTACTACCATATTGTCTTAATTAGTTTACTTTTTAAAAAAGATTTTATTTATTTATTCATGAGAGATGCAGAGAGAGAAGCAGGCTCCCTCTGGGGAGCCTGATGTGGGACTCGATCCCAGGACCCTGGGATCACAACCTGAGCCGAAGGCAGAAGCTCAACCACTGAGCCACCTAGGTACCCCTTGTCTTAATTGGTTTAAAACATAAATACACACATGCTTATGTATTTCCTCCTAAATTTTATTCATCTTTAAGGCTGCTTAAGCATTATTGTTCTTTTACATTTTTTGGAATAATTTTGTAACTTTATTTTTTTTAATTTTGTAACTTTAAACACATACATGGAGACTGAGGTTTTGACTTAAATCATATTCAATATATACATACTGATTTGGGAAAAATGGACATATTTTGCATTACCGAGTTTTCCAATATATGAATATGGTCTAGTCCTTGATGATTTACGTCTTCTTTGATTTTTCTCAATAATGCTGTGTAGGTTTCTGTGTCTCCGTCTTCTCCATATTTTATTCTATTTTGTCTTACATTTTTGAGCTCTAATTGTAAATTGTACCTTATATATATTCAAATTCTATTTATTTCTGAAATAAAAAATACAAGCAATTTTTATATTACACGCTAAACCTTAAAATAAGGTTTATTTTTAATAAGGGATCCATTATTTTTCCATGACACGATCACATCTACTTACAAATGTGAATATTTTAATATACTTTAAGATCTCTATAGCTTTGATTTTTCTGTCTTATTATAGTAACTAGATGGTCTTTTTCTAGATCCTCTTTATCTGATTAAGGAAATTCATCCCTAATTTTATTTTGCTAGTTTTTTTTTTAAATAAAAAATTAATGTTGAATTTTATAAAATGTTTTTCACCAGTTGAGATAATCATATGATTTTTCTTCTTTAATTTGTGAATCTAGAGAATTATGCAATTGAGTTTGGGATGTTGGATAAAATTCCATTTCTTGGATGAATCTGTTTGTTGAATATATAGTTCTTATTTTGATTTGGTAATACTATGTTTACAGTATTTAAATCAAATTCAACATTGGATTGGTTTATAATTTTTCTTTCATTATACATTTTTTTAAAGTTTTATTTATTTATACATGAGAGGCAGAGACATAGGCAGAAGGAGGAGAGCAGGCTCCATGTAGGAGCCTTAAGTGGGACTCAATCCTGGAACTCGAGGATCACATCCTGAGCCAAAGGCAGATACTCAACCACTGAGCCACCCAGGTGTCCTTTCATTATACCTGTAACAGTTTTTTATTTCAATTACCATTTCATGTTCTCTTGACTTTGTGAAGTTACTACAATATTTTTTTCCTTAAGATTTCACCAATGAATTTTACTGATGAAGGCTTCTACCTTGAAGCTTTCTTTATGGAAGGACTTTTTATTAGAGATTAAATTTACTTAGTGTTTGTAACAGTATCCAGATTTTTTATTACTTCTTTTGTGAGTTTTATAAGTTGTATTTTCTAAGAGTTTGCTATTTTACTTGGTTTTCAAATTTATGGCATAATTTGTTTACTATAACCACTTTAACCACTTATAGTTGTTTTAATTTCTCTATGGTCTAGTGGACAGCCTTCTTTTATTCCCTTTTTTGATAACTTCTCATTTTCTATCTTAGTCATTCAGAGAATTATCAATTTTGTCAGACTTTCTATAAACCAATTTTAATTTTGCTAATTATTTTGAGTATATTTATTCATTTCTGATTTTCCTATTACTTTCTTATCTGTACAATTTGATTTCAATTTGTTGTCCATCTCTACTTTAAATAGATTTTGTATATAATTTCAGGATTCCTTTTTTCTAAATATATACATTTAAGGTTATAAGTTTCCCTCATGACAAAACTTTACACTAAAGAGCTTTATATACCAAGTATATTTATTATTTTTTTTAGAAATATTTTATTATTATGATTTTATTTTTTCCTTAAATCCTGGAAAGTTTAGATATATAATTTTGTTTTTGAATTTGCAGAGTTTTTTTAGTAGTCTTTTTATGGTTAAATTCTGGCTTACACTATGATTAGAAACATACTATAAGTATTTTAATACATTTGAAATTTGAGATTTGCTTTGTGATGCAGCATATGATCAATTAAAAACAAATGCTTTATGAATACTTGAATAAAATGCATATTCTGCAAATGTCGGATGGCCTACATATTTGTATAGTGTGTTGCTTAAGCTTCTATATTACTGCTTTATTTTGTCTGTATGAAGAGGTGTACTAAAACTTTTAATTATTATTATGAATTAATATTTATTAACATAGTTATTAATCTCTGCTTTTTATGTTTTATGCTATATTTTCAGGCATATAAAAAGCCAAAATTTTCATATATTGGCAAAATGCAGTTTTCACTCTTGTGAAATGTTTCTCTAGCTCTATTAATGATTTTTTCTTTGAACCTTTTTCATCTGGTTTTAATGTCGTTAAACCAATGTCTTTGGTTAATGTTTGCAGAACATAATTTTCCCATATTTAAAATTTTATTCTTAGCTTTTGATTTTAGACTTTTTTCCTTTTAAGAAATATATTATGGGTTTGAAGTTTTTATCCAGCCTGGCAATCTTTATTTTTTAATTAGAACAATCTCTTTCATTCACAGTTAATGTAATTACTGGTACATGTAGGTCTCATTTGAAAAATTAGTTATCCCTGTTTATGTCACTCTTTTAAAGAAATGTGGTTTAATTTCCCTGGCTGCTCTTAGACTGTCCCTTTGTCTAGTTGGCAGTGGTTTAAATACCATAAAGGGAACTTTCAAAACCCTAACTGTGATTCATAGGTACTGCTTGATTTCTGGATTGATTTGATTGTGCTGGTTTCTCTTGGTTTTCAGTCAGACTATATTATCTTCTCACATACAGTAGTATTTTGATTGAGCATTAAACAGAACATATGAGTAACTGAAGAAATATTTGGGGCCCTGTGATGTTTCTCCATAGAGAGCCACAAATTTATAATACTGGCAGGCATTTGCCGATGTTGGCTGTATCAACTTCATTCAATTTAGGAACTAAAACGATTTAATGGCTTCAGTACTTCTTGAGGACTTGTCTATTTATGGGTCATTTTTATTCCTGTTACATAGCCTTTTGGTATCCCAATCCAGGTCTCTGCAGAACTCTGACACAAATTTCTGCTCCCTATTCTATGTTGGCTGAGCTGTGTCTATTCTTGTGTATTTTTCGTGTGACCTCTATGCATACGGTCTTGAGTGATGACCCTAGCAGCAGAGCCTCCAATACTCTTCTACCTGAGATCATATATGCTACCCGATATAATTAATGTATTAATTTCCTACTCATATTTGCCAGAGTTGGCTTCTGTGGCTCAGACTACAAAACCTGATTGAAATCAATAAATTTCATTATCTGTCAAGGAGAGTCTCTATTTGCTACTATTCATTTTTCTAAATTATTCTGTGAAATTCTCACTTACATTCTCTCCTGCAGACTTTAAAGTCATTTAAGTTACAACTTAGAATTATTACTGAAATTGTCAATTTGTATAAGACTGGCATTTTTAATATTAGCTCTTTCCAGAATGATATTTCTTTCTAATCTTTTTTCACTCTTCAATAAAGTTTAGCAATTATCTTATTAACTCCTATACTTACTTATTTTGATATTTTAGTTTTGAAGTTATTAAGCTAAGATCTTTTTCTATCTCCATTTCAAAGTGCTTATCGTTATTATAGAAAGTCTATAGACTTTTACATATTATGTGTATGTAGGGGATTTACCTTACTAATTCTACCAGGTGATTGCTTGTTTGTTTCTTAATTATGTATTTTGAGTTTTCCATGTCTATAATCATTCACAGGCTTCTCTCTCATTACTGATTTGAACAGTCAAGTATTTGAAATTTTATATGGTATTTCAGATATTTTTGGGGAAAAAGAACAATCCTTTTAATTGGGTGTATCTTCCTTTTTTCTTGAAAAACATATTTAAAACTTAGCTGCCATTCTTAATATCTAAGTATTTTTAGTGTATGTTGGATTTTTTCAACATACACTTCCAACATCCAAAAAATTGGATTTTTCTCAATCTTCCCAATTTCTATACAGTTAGTCTGATTTTCTCACTCTTCTTGAGTCAATTTGCATGTAATATTCTTTGTTGTTACTTTCAATGCTTCCTGTATCTGTGACTATTTATCAACTTATATTACATTTCCTGTTTATTTTTTTTCAGGTTTGTCAAGTGTTTTTCTATTTTATTCTCAAAGACCTAAATTTGATTTTATTATTTTACTATTTTGTCTTCTTTTATTTCACTTGAATAGCACTTTACTAACTTTTGCTTTCATTTATCTTTACATAATAACATTGTTTTCATGTTATATATTTAAACTATTGTCAAGTTTTCTTTTTTTATAATAGAATAATGTCTGTCTCTAAAGTTCCTCTTAACACAGCTTCTGTATATTCTGATATGGTTTCAGGTTTTAGTTAATTTTTGATTTATAGTTTCATTTTAATTTTCAGTTTAAGAATTATTTAGGAGGCAAAGCTGATGATGTCTTCTGAGACCCTGTTAGCGCCACAAGAATTAATATTAGTTCTGGTAACCCAACAAAGAAGGTTGCCAAATTGAAATCTCCCCTCCGGGTTCTGGCTCTTTGGTCTCAGGTTCTCCAGGTGCAAATGGGAAGGGGGAAAGGGTGAGGAGAGAGGGGAGAGGGGAGTGAGGACAGGCATCTTGCAGGGGGACTGGCAGTGTGGCCTTCCTCTAAACACACTGGTGCCAGCTGTCTCGGGCTGCTTCCCTGTTCTTGAACAGGCTGCTCAAACAACAGAAAGCTTTCTGTGCTCTCTCATCTAGATAATTCCAGGCCTCTGAAGAAATCTGTTTTATTCCTGAGTCTAACGTTAAGGCTTGTTTTATTAGTCACATTGTTTTAGCACAGAGTTGGGAGGGGAAAAGTTTTCTGAAATGCATTCAGCATGCTGTCCTTGGTAATACAGATTATTTTTTTACTGAATATTTTTGGAAACCCTGCTAATTATCACCCCTTCCACTACTGTTGTCTTAACCAACACCCTTATTAGCTCTATCTTGGACTGCTGAAATTATTTCTCAGCTGGAATATCTCCTTCTTGTATCATCCTAAAAGCAATCTGTCCCTCATATTTATTTTTAAAAAAAACATGTGTGAACTTTCTGGCCTCAGCTATGAGTGGTTTGTGCTGCTTAACAAGAGCATTGTGAAGTCCAAATTCCTCAAGAAGGCATACAGGCCCCTTTCAGACTTCGGCAGCCTATCATAACATCTAAGACTCCTCAGCTTCACCATTTAAGATTTTACTTATTCATTTACTCTAATACCAAGATCAGTTATGGAAATTGGACATTTCTGATATTTTTTAATTGGTCTGGATGATATTTGATGTCAAGGACCATACCTAATATTTATACTAAAAAGATTATGGAACTTTAAATAATTACAAATATTCACTGTATTATGCAGAAAATTTCTGAAAATTCTCAAATTCTAGTTTTCTGTTTTATATTTATTACTTCTTCAGAGTGGCAAAAATGTAGGGATATTATACCATAAACTATAGGTTAGAGTATAACATAAAGAATTGGGATTATTTTTTATCTATGAATGAAATCGTTTTAACTAAAATCACTCTGTAGAAAGCCCGCCATCAAGAATAATCAGAAGTGATCATCAGCCATTTAACAATGCAACTAAGCACAAAAGTAAACTTGCGGCTGCCACAAAATCTAGCAAGTAGGCCTCATAAAAAGCTTGACTGGCTCCTAGTCAAGAAATTAGGCACTTATTTCCATATGGCTCCTGTTGGAAAAAAGATAAACGTGAGAGCCCAGCATCTGTGCTTAAGAGTTGCCAAGAACATCCACTGAGTGACCATTCTCTTGGCTTAAATAATAAAACATACTGAAAGGGCGTACGGAAGTAGACCAACTCCTGCATCGCCAGCAGGAGAAGAGGTGTGGGCCAAGCTGGTATCACACTACAACATAACAGCCAATTAGTTGTGTGATTGTATTTTGCCAATAAGAAGGCAACGCTGTATTTGGAATACGGCAAACTTCATGCATGTCCACAACATACTGCAATCTGAAGCAAAGGTGAAAACATCATTTTGTTATTAGTGTTACTGTTAATCAATAATTAGTGATTTTTAGAAGACAAGTTTAACATAATGAAATAGGTAGAGCAAACTACTATGACTCGTTTCTCTACAAGTGGACCAAATAAGATGGCAGAGAACTATCACTGATCAATGGGGCTTCAGGATATAAGGGAAAGAGTGATTCTATGACTTTGTGTGAGCAAAACTGCCTTTATGCACATGGAGGGAGGGAGGATGATTTTTTTTTTAATGGAAAATAATTTCTCCTTGTGAAATACGCAAGTGCCCAGGGTAAGGTAACAGAAGGCAATAGTTTTATTTTCAAGTAGCACTATCTTCATTTACCTTGTTTTACTAAGGGATCATTATGAAAAAAGAGGAGAGTGGTGGTAAAGGAGGATGAGAGGACAGGAAGTATCCTATCTAGGAGTCATACCAAAAGAACAATCTACCTAAATTTCGAGCAGATTCGCCTCATTATAACTAAATTATTAGAGAAGAAATGAGAATGAGGAGTGATTTAGAGAAAATCTTGCATATAATCTAGTAAGAAACATTTGTTTTAAGCAGGCACATTCAAAGAATCTTAAACTATTTTTCAGTTGATGTTGGTGGTAGGTTACTCAACGTAGAGCTTGTTAATGGACTCCTCCTTCAGGCTCGTTTCCAAAGTGTGGTCCACAGAACACTAGCTCACAGGAAGTTAGTACACTCCATGAATAAAGGGTTCTTTGGCCACAGAGGTTTTTAAATTCTTAAGACAAAGTTAGATAGAATTACTAGTGTAATACTTTACAGAACCTTTAATATGGAAAAATTTCAAAGGAGATTGAGAAGGTAGATTTTTCTCAAATTTACTTGGCCAGTGAATTTCTCAATGAGTCTTTTACAGGACTAATCTTCCATGAAACATATTTTAGAAACCACAGTATTGACATGTGCTTATGAATCCATATCGCTGAACTGTTTTCAGAAATTTCATGCAGTATCCTCAATTGTTTTGTGAGAGTTTTCTCAAGGAAAAACACAACTTGCGAAAGGTCTATCTAGAAAGTTAATCTTGTTGGCAGATAGAAGAAGTTTGAGTACGTACACACACATTAAGTATATATATATTTAAAGATATTATTTATTATTCATGAGAGACACAGAGAGAGAGAAAGAGGCAGAGACACAGGCAGAGGGAGAAGCAGGCTCCATGCAGGGAGCCCGATGCGGGACTCGATCCCAGGACCTGGGGTCATGACCTGATCCAAAGACAGACGTTCAATTGCTGAGCCACCCAGGGATCCCCTTAAGTATAATTGATACACCATGTTGTAGGAAATTCAGGGGCACCACATAGTGATTTGACAATTCTGTACAATATGCAAGCACTCACTAGGATAATTGTAGTTACCATTTTTTACCACGTTATTACAATATTATTGACTACGTTGCTTCTTCTGTACTTTTCATCACCGTGACATTTATTTTATAACTACCCCTTTGCTCAATCTATAGCCTCTGACTTACAGGTTGCATTAAACTTCAAAAGACAGTGTTTCCCATTTTCAAGATCAATTTTAGAATCGACATGAAAGCTTACATGAAGTCATTTAATAAGGTTCCAAATGTTTAATTTCAACATCTGACTTATCAGACACAATGAAGCCCAGAAATCAGCTACATAACCTACTTAACGTGCTCAATGAAAACACCTTTCAAGCAAGAGGTCCGTATCCACGAGAAACAAGGACAAAATGAAGACATTGCTGGGGATCCCTGGATGGCTCAGTGGTTTAGGGCCTGCCTTTGGCCCAGGGCGTGATCCTGGAGACCGGGGATCGAGTCCCACGTCGGGCTCCCTACATGGAGCCTGCTTCTCCCTCTGCCTGTGTCTCTGCCCCCTCCCCTCTCTCTCTGTCTCTCATGAATAAATAAATAAAATCTTTAAAAAGAAGAAGAAGAAGACATTCCCAAGGAAATAAAAAAATAAAATTTCTGTTGCTAGCAGATATCCCTTACAAGAGATTCTAAAGTTCTAGGGGCGCCAGGGTGGCTCAGTCTCTTAAGCATCTGCCTTCAGCACAGGTCATGACCCACCAGACTCCTGCTCAGCGGGGAGTCTGCTTCTCCACCTCCCTCTGCCCCTCCCCACCGCTCCTGTGCTTGCTTGCTTGCTCTCTCTCTCTCTCTCTCAATTAGATAGGTAAAATCTTAAAACAAACAAACAAACAAACAAAAAAAAAACAAAAAACAAAACAAAAAACACCTAAAGATTTTAGGCACAAAACTTTCCTGGTTTGTTTTTCTCCAGCCACTATGGTCACTCCTTCCCGGTGTCCAGTGGATCATTTTATTCGGTTTTTCAGGCATCAATTTCCTCAACACACAGCCCTTGTTATTCTTTTCTCCCTCCCTGGGTTATCTTACCTGAGTCATCATGATTTCAATATGTTGAGGACACATATATAAAACCTAAGATATCACTTGAGTTCCAGGATCACATATCCACCGGCCCGAGTGTCATCTCCACTTAGATGTTTTGTCAAGTGTTACGTTTTTGCCTCTCGCTCAGCTCTAAACTCATTCTTTTGTTCTCTTCTTTTTCTGACTGGGGCTCTGAAACCACATTTCTTCTTGGTCAACTGGATTCCTCACAGCCTCTGCAAGTAGCGGGTAGGGGCCAACTGAAGGCTGGGAGAAGAGTCTCTGGTCTTTTCCCATCTTTGTGTGCAGGTTGCGTCTGTTGGACTGACTTCTTGTTGTTGTTGCTTCTTCCCTCCAGCAACAGGGATTCTCTCCTGAGGAAGCAGTGAAAACCCTCTACGTATTTCCCAGCACCAGCATGAAGAGCTTCAGATAAGGAGAGTTGCCAGTGCCCAGTTCTTGGAGGTATGGGTCCCGGCCTGGGGGAGCCCAATCTTTGAGTTCAGAAACACTCCAGGCCAGTTGATGTGCCTCCCCTTCAGAGATGATTTTCTGTTTTTTTCCAAGACTCTCCCCTGAGATCCTAGTTTTGTTTGTTTTTTGGTGTTCCTTGTCTTCCATCAGCTGGAAGGATGGCAGCTCTTCCTGCAGCCTAATACTTCTGCAGTGTCTTAGTGTTTTTCTTAACCTTTTCATTTGTCAGTAATTTATACTTAGTTTGACATTCTTTCCTAATTCTCCCTATTGAAACTACAGGTATGTTTCTGTGCTTTCAATGGACTTTAACTGATAAAAGATGCTTAGAGTCTTTAATGTTTCTAACTCACAATATGTCTTCAAAAGCCTGACCCTCTTTCAACATTCTTTACCTTAGTGAACGGCATGCCAACTCACTCAGTAGTGCAGGCGTGGATTTAGAATTCACCCTTGACCTTCTCCCCCTCCCTGATCACACCCCTCATACGACTCATCATATCCTCTCAATATTACTTTTTCTGTCTTTTAACTCCATCCCTTTTTCCCATCTCCACAGCCACCAATGTATTGAAGCTGTCATCATTTCTCATTAGAGTAAAACAAGTTTTCTTACCATTTTTTTTTTTTCCTTTTGAAGCCTAGATCTAATTCCAGCTGTTCAGTGGCTTCTCTTTGCTCTAAGAGTGGAACAAAATCGTCATAGTGGTGGCTCTGCACAGCTCTGCTCCTCCCCTAACATGTTTCCTTTCTTTCCATGGTTCTGTGCCCAGCTGTGCTGCACTGTTCTCAGAACTTTCTCACATTCACTACCCTCCCTCCTAGGCTCTTGATGCTTGTTCTACCTCTCTCTGGAATGTTCTCCCTGAGACCTCTTTTTGAGTTACTTGACAGTCACTCATACTTCAGAACTCAGTTTGAGTTGTTTTTTTCTTGGATGAGCCTCGCTTGATCCTTGGTCTAGCTTAGTTTCTTTTGTTCTTTAATCTAAAGCATCAGATTCACTTCCATCACAACATGCTACATATCATCTCTAATTTCTGAATCCATATTTATCTCAGGCCGTAGATCATAAGTTCCATGAAAACTGAGTCTTGCTAATTATTGCCTTCCCAGCACCTAGTGACATGGCTGCAAAGTGACAGATTCATATCAAATATTGTTTAATAAAAATGTATATGAATTTGTGAATAATTATGTGAAAGAAGAAGTACCTAATGGGTGGAGATCTCTGTATCTGAAGCAAGGAAACCAATACTGATGTTCCCTATCATATGGGAGGTGGCCTTTGTTTATTTTATTTTAATTGATGCATTTTTAATCTGAAAAGTAGTGTTTCTCTGAGATTATATGTAACATTTTCAATAGTTTATTTTCAATTAGTTTAGTTAAATAATTCAATTAGTGTTGTTAATATACATTTACTTTTAGTAGTGAAATTATAGTAGGCCAAATCTCTAGGGATGTCAAGAGGATAAATGTGAATATAAAAGCCTGGTACTTCTAAGTGCAGCCAATAACAAATACATTAAAATAACTACATTTATAGCTGAACATCTTGTCTACATCTTTACATGTTATTTACAGATGGGGGAAATTAAGGTCAAATGTACCATCACTCTGGAAATCTCACCATGGTAATGAAACCAAATCTGTTTGTCTACTGAGAAAAGTATGTCTGTTAGGAAAAACAACAACAACAACAACAACAAAAGAATGTATTGAGGAAGAAAGATGCAATTTGAAGTATATTTGAGGTGTTATTTCATTAAAAGCAAGCATTTCAGTACAGATTATATTTAATCATAAGTTTTTCTTTTCTTTTTTTTTTTTTTTAATTTTTATTTATCCATGATAGTCACAGAGAGAGAGGCAGAGACACAGGCAGAGGGAGAAGCAGGCTCCATGCACCGGGAGCCCGACGTGGGATTCGATCCCCGGTCTCCAGGATCCCGCCCTGGGTCAAAGGCAGGCGCCAAACCACTGCGCCACCCAGGGATCCCTTCAGTTTTTCTAATTTTCATTATCCAAACTGCCCTACGGTTTATATACACAAACATACATATACATAATAGGTGTTATCCTGTTGGCCAGTATCTTGAAGTTTGAGCTCAAATCTAGTGAATAATTTCTCTTATATTCTAGTGATAAACTAAAATGCTACAAATGGGGCAGCCCCGGTGGCGCAGCGGTTTAGCACCGCCTGCAGCCCAGGGCGTGATCCTGGAGACCCTGAATCGAGTCCCACGTCAGGCTCCCTGCATGGAGCCTGCTTCTCCCTCTGCCTGTGTCTCTGTCTCTCTCTCTCTCTCTCTGTGTCTCTACGAATAAATAAATAAAATCTTTAAAAAAAAATAGTAAAAAAAATAAAATGCTACAAATGTTAAGTTCTTTTTTATAGTAGGAGAAAAAAGACCAAATACATTTCGAATATAAAAACTGAAGCAAGAAACAAAACTGTTATGTTTATTATTTTTCATGAAGAAATATCACTTAGACAAAATTCACAAAAAATAAAAAGATCTTGGATCATTAGTTTTCTGCCCTACAGGCAAGTTTCACAATGTGCCTTTCCTTTTTTTTTTTTTTTTTTTAAGATTTTATTTATTTATTAATGAGACACAGGCCAAGGGAGAAGCAGGCTCCTTGTAGGGAGACTGATGTGGGACTCAATCCTGGGACTCTAGGATCACACCCTAGGCAGAAGGCAGGCGCTAAACCGCTGAGCCACCCAGGGATCCTCTACAATGTGCCTTTCCTACTGTCCCCTTTCATTGTCTCCCTTTCAATCATTATAAAGGAAGGGGACAAAAATACATCTTTTAGAACGGTAAGCATTAAATAGTAAAAAATAAAAAAAATCTTTGATAGTCTCTATGATTTAAAATTACTTAGAAATTAAAAGTTAGCATTTCTAACAGTTATTTTAAGAATTTAAATAATATATAGTGTTAGTTGGGGAAAATATTGAAATATTGTGCAATTTTGCAACCCTACTTTATATGGAATATTAAAACCAATTTTCTGAAGGCTAAGGGGATGTATGTTTAATAACCTTTCCCACGTGGTTTATAGTAAATTATACATGTGTATTTCTACCTTTTTGCAGAAAATCTTATGTTTTTTTTTTCTTTTATCAGTCCATTCTCTTCTTATCCTTAGGGAATATTTCAGATATTATGGTGGGAGTCAGCTGTATTGATGAGAGACTAACATAGTAATGTGGGCCAACCAGACTTTTGTAATTACAAGATAAGGGTAGAAATAGCCCAAGCTTTTTGAAGTATTTGTAGCAGAAAAGCTCTTGGATGTCCTAGCAAAAAATGACTTGTTGAAGGATCTGAGGATATCACAAAGGAGAAGCGGAAAATTGGACTACGCGCATTGCAAGAATTTGGTTAGGTCTGATAATGGAAAAGATGTCTTTTTAGAGAATTTTGCAAGAAGTTTTGAGTATTAGCATCAATTTTGAAGAAAATGTCAAGTGACTACTTCTGCAATTGATAAAACACTGTCCCTGGTCCTAGTCTCATAACTTGTTACTACATTTCATAACTTACAAAATGGTGGGAATAAATACCCTAATTATTTAATATGTATTGCACGTCTAGGTATAATACACAAAAGTGCTCCCCTTTCCAAATCATTTTATACTATAACTTGGACAGAGTGAATGCACATGAGAGAAAGAATAAGTTTTCCAACTAGAAAAAGACTGATAGGAAGATTTTATAATAATTTTAAAGTTACTAAGTTCCACCTGCCCCCCTGCCCCCCTGCTTGGAATATGGCTTGCTGGCTACAGCTCCACAGCCACCTTGAGTTCATGAATTAACCTTTAATATGAAAGTCAATTACTAGGGATGGTAGAACAGAAAATTTGGAAGAACTCGGTCTCTTCATCATACCAGTGCCAAACTACTATACCAGCAGACTCCATGTCGTGTTGGGATGTGTGAGGAGAATATGTGGGTGGGGGTGTAGTAGTTCCAGGCCTGGTACTATGATCCAAATATGTCACTCCAAAATTTCTATATGTGCTGCCGAAGCGAGCACTACCCCAAAATTTATATGTTGAAACCTAATGCCCAATATTACAGTATTAGGAGATGGGGTCTTTGGGAGGTAATTAAGCCATAGGTATGGGACATTCACAATTGAATTAAGCTTGCATTCTATTTCTCTCTTTCTGTCTGTGCTGTGAGATATGACAAGGTATTTGTCAGCAAACCAGGAAGAGGGTTCTCACCAGCAACCAAATTTAACAGCACTTTGATCTTGAGTTTGCAGCCTCCTGGGCTGTGTGAAATAAATATCTGTTGCTTAAGCTCTCCCAGTTTGTGGTATTTTTGGTATAGCACCTATCGTGGATGAAGACAGCTATCATAATAAAATGCCACAGACCAGGTGGCCCAAATAACAGACATTTATTTTCTCATAGTTCTAAAGACTCTGGAAGTCCAACCAAGATCCAGGTGTTGGCAGGTTTGGTTCCTCCCCAGAACTCTCTCCCTGGCTTTCAGAGGACCATTCTCTTGCTACCTCTTCACAGGATCTTCCTTCTGAATGTCATAATCACATCTTCTTACAAGGACACCAGTCACATCGAGTTAGGGCCCACCCTAACAACCCTATGTTAACTGAATTACCTTTTAAGTCCCCGTCTCCAAATACAATCACATTCTAAGGTACTGAGGGTTAGGGCTTCAACAGATACATTTTTGGGGGCCAAGGACATGATTTAGCCCCTAAGAGTATGTATACCTGCTCCTAATTTGTTTAAACTACCTTTATTTTGGAGTTTTGTTCTTAGCAGCCAACCGATACAAAAAGTACGTGCTCTCATATTACTTACAGACGTATAGGCTATCTCCCCAAAAAACTTTAAACAGAAATAACAAAAGGTTTTCTTCTGGGATAGTAAACTTCTTGTATTATAAGCCTTCTGTTTATCTGAAGTCATATGCATGTATTATGTTAATTAAAAATTAGCAAATTAAAAATATTGCTTAAAACTATGAAACTTGATAGAACTGCTGCATTTCAGATTTATTTTTAGGAAACACAGTGGAGTTAACATGTCAAATATTCTCAGTTATCCTCTCTTGTGGCCAGCATACCTTTTTAGAACCTTGAAGAAAACCAAATATATGTAATCTAATTCTGGTATAGTGGCAAAGAGCAGAAAAATAGTCTGTGAAGGGCTAGCCTATACATTAAACAAAACTGTAAAAAATGCATCACTATATATCAGCAGTGATACTAAAAATGAAAATATTTAAATATAATTATAACAGAAAATAGTTTGATAATTGTTTTTGACTATTGATAACGCATGACCTGTCTAGTCATGATAAAGTAATCTATTGTTTATAGCTTCTTTTATGTTTTTCATTTCTCTATAACTGAATAACATGTGTTATTTTTTATTTTTTTTAAGATTTATTTATTTGAGAGACAGAGAGCACACAAACAGGGTGAGTGGAAGAGGGAAAAGGAGAAGGAGGCTCCTCGCTGAGCAGGGAGCCCAATGCAGGGCTTGATCCAAGGACCCTGGTAACTTGATCTGAATCAAAGGCAGACACTTAACCAACTGAGACACCCAGGTGCCCCTGAATACCGTCTTTTATTTTAACTTTCTTGGATTAAATTTGACATAATATTGTCTATTTTTCCTTATTAATCAGAAATTAAATTAATTCCATTATTTTGTCTCAGTTTTATGTTATTTTTAACTTTCATTTTTATATTATTCTATAATAATAATAACCATTATTATAATGATAATTGATTAATTGATTATTATTATTATTATTATTATTTGGCAAAGTATCCTTGATGCAACAGTAACATTACTACACAAACTAACCTCAACCCTTTACCTTCACTCTCTCCATGTCCCCACAGATCAGATGTCCATGGGTTCAAGAGACAATGTTAAAATTTCTTGTTAAAATCTTCTGCCATTTCTAAGGATACAGACACTGTGGTTTAGAGAGATTGAGAAGTGTTAAGCCACATAATTTGTAGGTAATAAAATCAAAATTCAGAATCAGAGGTTTTGGTTCCAAAACAGAAAATAAATGGCACTTACTGTCAGGGAATTTGCAGTACAGTGAGGGATACAGGAAAGTAGAATAAAATAAATAAAGTACAAAAAAAGTGCCAGGAGCAGATGAGGAGCAGGTGATTTCAGTTTAGTTGGTAGGCTGGAGAAAGGACTAGCAATGAATACATCCAGGAGGGTGGGTAATAATTGGGAAATAATTGAAGTCCAGGGCAATAGTATGAACAGGAGCTCAAAGGTTCATAAGTAAATACCATTTTTGAACAGAAGCAAAAAATTTGGTGCAGCTAAAACATGCTGTAGAGAGTGAAGGGGCATAAAAGCAAGTGAAATGAGAAGAATAATCCTAAATCCCGTCATGAGTAGTAATAAATGCTTTGCTAAAGTAATAGAACTTTTTTTTTTTTACCAAGCAATAGCCTATGAAGTTATGTTTTATTTTTAATGAGGATGACTTGATTGTTACCTGAAGCACAAAGATTTATAGATAATTATATATAGTATTATTATTTTTAGATAGAGACAGAAAGAGAGTGGGGAGCACCAGAGGGAGAAGGAGAAATAGAATTTTAAGCAGGCTCTATGCTCAGTGTGGAGCCCAACACGAGACTCATCCCATGACCCTGAGATCATGACCTGAGCCAAAATCAAGAGTCAGATGTTTAACTAGCTGAGCCATCCAGGTGCCCCAAGAGATGAATATAGTAGTATGGAATATAGATTAGAGTTGTGACAGAAATTGTATCAAGGAGACTAGTTAGTAGAATATAATTTGATTCAGAGTACATGATCTAGAGGTCAAAAACCAGGGCACTGGCTGGGAGAGATGGAGGATACTGCAAACATCTTAGAGGGTGTATTGACAGGATTTGATGATTAACCAAGATCATATATGATCCAGGGTAGAGCACTCACGGATGTCAGGTATTCAATGGAGAGCAGATTTTGGACATGTTGAGATTGAAAGTCCTCCTGACCTTAAGGCTACAAAGTCCAGTATGTAGGTGAACATTGCAGAAGGCATTTGGGCTTTCGGAATGATCATCTTACTTAAAACTATAAATACCTTGAAACCCTTGGTCATGTTTGTTTGTTTGTTTGTTTGTTTTCCCCACTACAGTGTGTTTTATTCACTCCAAGGCATGTTTCTCCACACTTGAACAGGTCTGAAATTGGATCTTGCAATCTATGGAAGATTACAATTTAATTATACATAAGATACATAAGAGAGCAATGTGCCTCATGGTAATAATAATAATAATAATAATAATAATATATTCTTCTCTATAAATATTTGTCTTTCAGGCTTATTCAATTTATCCTCAAAAACAAAACAAAACACCTCCACAAGCTAGAAGTTGCACTATCTTCCATTTGATGAAACTTGCCTTATGCTGTCCTTTCCTAGACTGCGAGCTCTGTGGGGACACTCTGTGGTTTTTCTTTCCTTTTACTGAAGTTCTGTACCTCCAGTGCCTCAAATGGTGTCTGGTATACAGTAGGTGCTCAGTAAATATCCACTGGATGGATGAATGACATAGACTATTTTCATCAGTTGAAACTGAGAAAGTGGGTGTTTTTGTTGTAGGAGAGAATAAATATATGTAGGAGGGGGCACCCGGGTGGCTCAGCCGTTGAGCATCTGCCTTTGGCTCAGGTCCTGGTCCTCGGGTTCTGGGATTGAGTCCCATATTGGGCTCCCCGCAGGGAGCCTGCTTCTCTCTCTGCCTATGTCTGTGCTTCTCTGTGTGTCTCTCATTAATAAATAAATAAAGTCTTTAAAATAAATAAATAACTACGTACATACATGTAGGAAAATGAGAAGACTTGAATGCTTATATCTTTGGACAAAGCTCAGGAATCAGGAAGCCTGAAATGCTTGCGCAGGTGGTGAGGCTCCCTATGGGAAGCAACGTGAAGTGGCAGGTGCTTAGGTAAAGAGAATGATATATAACATACCTCAGTCATTTGGAATTCCTTTTAGAAGCCCTAAGCAACAGGTGAGGAATTGTCTTTCCACTGTGTAAGAGAGTTGTAGAGAAAAATGTTAGTCTCGACTTAAAAAAGGAAGAAGTTATTCTAATTGCAGGTTTGGATAAATTATTACAGGCTGGGTAGCAATTTTATTTCTGATTTATATGCAACCTAAAAGTATTAAACACATTGAGAAGCCAGCTCCCCCCCCCAACCACACACACACACACACACACACACACACACACACACTTACACATGCGGAGAAGTTAATACATATAAGAAACAAGTTCTGCTCAAATAATTGAAAGCCTTTCTCAAGGGAACAGCAGTTTATCCCTACTGCAGAAGATGTACTTAAAACCAGCAATTACATGGCAACGTTTTGGCTCAAAAAGGGAAGAATATTCCAAGAACTAGATCATTATTGGCAATAACTGACTTAAAAAGTTGTGAAACGTGTAGGTGGAGACTTTTTAAAAGAGATAGTATGGGACTCTATGCAATCTCTTTCACTATAACACATTCTGCATTACAAAGTGGGCTGGTGAATGGAAAATTCGCCCTTGCATAGGAAGGGGATGCTGTGATCGCCATGTGGAAGTTCCATTGGTTAATGTGTGATTTTTCCAAGGATGTGAGTGGTTTTTGTCTCCAAGGAGTGCATAGTAAACTGAGGCCACAAACACATCAGCCACAGAATACAGTGTTGTAGAAGTCATTCATTTTTCTCTTGATCTTCCCCTTGGCTGCCTTTGGCCTAGTGGTTGGTCTTTGCCAAGCTTAGTCTACAGGTCTGTGTCCATTTTTCTCTTCACTCCATAACTCACCAGGCTCAGCCTTTCTTAGGATTTGGAGAGTCTGTTCTAACCAGTCTTCTCCCCGATGTTACTTTAATGCATGCTTTTGCAGAATATCAGGGGGTTTGGGGACCATGTATATCACATTATAGCACTGGAAAGGAGGTTGGAGAGATGGACTCTAGTTTTTGTTCTAACTTGGAAATTCCGCAGTCAAAGAAGTACCTGCCTAATGAGAGTGAACAAACACAAATTTGTGGAACACCAAAGCAATTTGAGATGGCTGATCTTAATTGTTGTTCATTTGCTAAAATTAGAAAGTTAATGTTAATATTTAACTATAAACTAATTTGAAAGTTGGTAATTTTTACTATTAAATCCACTTATAAATGAAATCTGTCAGCTCCCTTCAAAAACGACTTTACCAAACAACCTACGCCCTTTTCTGTGATTTTAGGAGGCCTGACACTAACAGCTCTTCCAAATGTATAGGTTATCCTATAAGGCATTAAGAATAGTCTTGATAATTGTCTCAGAAAACCTTGTGCATTTGCTGGAGGAAATGCTATGAAAAGAGAAAGTACATACTTCAATTTTAAGGATCTATTTACTTGAAGGACATCAGTGTTTGCTCCAATATTGGTCTTTTTAAAGCTCTTTCAATAATGCAGGTATCTACAAATTCATCAGTGTGAAGACTTTGCCTTTATCAGCAACATTACCACTATGAGACCAAAAATAAACACATAAATAAATAAATAAATAAATAAATAAATAAATAAATAAAGGCAACCTAATTGCAAGTCAAATTCTCCAGATTAGCATTCAGGTACGACTTTCCTAGTAGAATGTAACAGTTAATTTGTTTTGTGAGCCATGAACTAGGAGAATTACTCATCTGGTGGTGTTGGAAATGCTGACAGCCTGTAGCACTAAATGACTTTTTTATAGACTGGAAGAATTATCTGTATTTCTTTAGGACATGCTTGTTTTCTATCTTAGAACAACATAGTGAATTTCTGTTCTGCCCTCCTAATATACTGATTTCCTCTAACACTCTTTAGGGAGTATTTTGCTGCCTGTGGAATCCCCGACTGAAGAGAAATAATTACACTGGTGAACAAAACACACTTACCATCGAAGAGGCTGGGGTCACAGCAGATCACTGTTTGGCAGAGGGGGAGATCATGGGACTAAGAGTTAGATTGCTTCTAGTCCCCACCTTTTCCACTTGATAACTCAATTCCTGCTCTTTATCTCCCCAGTCTTGTCTGTTCCTTTGAAAAGGAGATTGGCAAATCTTTAACTGGGATGGCATCAAAATCAACCATGCAGCTTTCACACAATGGACAAGTTGTTGCCCTTTGGAACTTCCAGGTCACCGTCTCTAGTAGTGAAGTCTAGTCACATGTATTTTTAGTGTCACTGGGTTCTGTGGATGTGCCCTACTCGCTAAGAAACCTAATTATTTTCAAAGGACTTCTCTAGCATCATCGCTTTACGACTCTTTATAGTTCGCATTAGCATTAGAATAATAATTAAAGTTTCATGTGAATATAGCAATTAACATTCACAGATGTAACAGTATTTTTTTTTTGTAGCAGGATTTTAAAATCCAGTTGTGTCTCAATGATATATTATCCCTACATAAGTATAGTTACCAAAATGAGTGTGACATAGACCCTTCAGCCAGATCAAAGATATAGAAAGGAATATTGAAAAGGGAGAAATTTTGTAGAGACTTTTTGTTTTGTTTTGTTTTTAGAGAAAGTAGCATTACAAGCAACGTTGCCTTTCCTTCCACAGGGAAGGAACTAGCTGAGGTACTTAACCAAGATAGAATAGGCTTCAGCAAGATGCCACCATCTTCTGAGTTGTGAGGTCAAGAAACAGGTGTGCTTTGGTGAGCTAATCCACCAAAATTAGAATTGGCTTGCACTCCAGAACATGTCAGAGCTTGGTAGACCATAGGGTAAGGAGGGACAGACATGTCAGAAGTCCACTTAAGAACTCTGAGGGGTAAAGGGATTTCAACTGCAGGGTCTTATGTGGAAGGATCTCTGGAGAACCTTGGCAGGGAATAACCAGCGTGGGAGACCGTCTTGCTACCGTGTGAGAATCATAGGTAAGAACACCCCATGAGAGAAAAATATGTCAGGTCCTGAGAATAGAAAGCGATTAGGTCAAGTAAAATCCAGTTTCTCTCATTCTCTTCCTGTCTGAAACCTAAGCAATGGCTCATAGAGTAGTTTTCTCACGGGGGAGGAGGTTTTTCTCAGGAAAGGAACTAAAAGGACAGATATGCCCCTTTTTTAAAGGCAGGCAGCCAGCAAGTACCACTTCAGCCTGAAAAGGAAAGACCCTCTCCCCTCCCCTCACATTTGTAGGACCAATCAAGAATATAAATGAAGCCCACATGTGATAGTTCTAAGTATTTGAAAGCTACTTCATTAATTATGAAATAATGTTATTTTGTTCTACTTTGACAAACCCTTTGTAATGACAGTATAAAACAAATATATTTCAATCTACAATGATTTTTCCTGGAAGTTATCAAAATATCAGATTTGATAGAATTAGGTACCAATATCTAGAATTAGGAGTCCAGGGCTGGGCCAGCAATGTTAGGATGTGTAATCAAAAAATAACATGACCTGGAGCATCTGCTGGCTCTGTTGGGTAAGCATCTGACTTTTGATTTTGGCTCAGGTCATGATCTCAGGATTGTGGGATCAAGCCCCAGGTTGGGCTCTGTGCTGGGCTTGCAGCCTGTGCCCTTTGCTCTCTAGAAAAAAAAAAAAAAAAGAAAGCCATATGATCTACAAATTATTATGTAGTTTCCATATAATGTATTTTTACTTCAGAAAATTTGCTGATTGCTGTATTTAACATTTTCACGTAGACTGATGTATTGACAGTATTGCCAAATTAGAGTACCTTTCTGTGTTACTGCAAATAGATTTTTAAAAATTATTACTGTAATTCAGGAAAACGTCACTTGCAGGTGATTGCAGCAACTTAAAACAAAATTAACAAAGCAATATTTATATCAGGATGAAATTATGATAGTACATGTCATATAAAAATAATTGTGAGGGACCTAATGTAATAAATTTCCATTATAATAAGAAATAATATTTTCGTGTATCATAAATTATCATTTTTTATTCCCTCTTAATGTAATACCTAGATATACACGATATTATGAAAGACTGGTATCACCTTTCACAAACCCGTCCATATCTATATCTATTATTTATCTATATATCATCTTATTATCTATCAAGATACTTTAGATTATCCTGAACTGTGTATTACTGCCAAATGTTCTTAAATAACTGTTGTTTTCTTTTTTTTTTACATTTTATTTATTTATTTGAGAGAGGGAAATAGAGAATGCAAGCAGGGGAAGGGGCAGAAGAAGAGACAAAAGCAGACTCCCCACTGAGCAGGGAGCCCAATGCAGGGATATATCCCAGGACCCTGGAATCATGACCCAAGCCAAAGGCAGATGCTTAATCAACTGAACCACCCAGGTGCCCCTCTTAAGTAACTGTTTTAAGTGACAGTTTAATTCATGGATACTGCCAGACCCATCAACTGAAACATAAAAGCAAGAAAATAGTCATTTAGTGCTACTAAAAAATAAGACCTCAGTATGCAAAAAATCTATCATGTTAATACTTTCTTGGGAAGGATTTGACAAATTGATTGCTTTTTCTCTTATTGGGAAAGGCAGATGATTGACCTGCAATCCATTTTTCTCCTCTTTTCAGGGCTGAGGTGGGCTGAGAGGCAAAGAAGACAGACAACCCAAATAAATCTTCTGGTAGACATGCTACTAATAGAAACCTGGCCAATAAGCCAATAGTACTTTCTAGTAAGGATCTCTTGTCTATGAAGTGCTTCCAGTAGGATGATCCAATCTATACTACTTTATTTACTCAAGCATTTCTACTGCCCAAATATTGCAGCAATCTTATGTAGTGTCTGTCTCTGACATCAGCAATGACACAACCCTTAAATCTTCACGACATTCATAGTTTTCTTTTGTTCCAGAACATAGGATAAAGGAGTTGAATATGTGTTTTACTGTGCCCAGATGCTTTGCCAGCCTTGAGTGTCAGACTCCAAGTGAGAGGCACCCATATGTTCTTATATAGATGTTTTAGTTAGTATTTTTTGTGAAACATGGGATCCTGTGGGAGAGTAAGTTCTCAGTAGGTAAAAGAAACAATAAGAACAGGTTAATGCATAAATGGCAACAGCTTTATGAATGTGGCAAAAGCCAATTATTCCTGATATCCGTCTGTACTGAAAACAGCAATGATGGAGGATAAGAACTGCTGAGGTCAGTTCTCCCATCCTCTGGGGGCACCTAGCTAATGTTCCTCTGAGACCCATACAGATAGTCACGTACACAGCTCCCTGCTGCCCCTCATGTGATTGGCTTCTTGGGCTGTTTTTCCTTCCTTGTTTCCACACGCTTTACATTCTATGATAATAAAACTAAGAGCCAGCCCGGACTTGGGGCTCCACCTCGGCACCTGCACTTCTTGGCAATGCCTGATGATGTAGC
Source organism: Vulpes lagopus (assembly GCF_018345385.1). Classification (NCBI taxonomy): domain Eukaryota; kingdom Metazoa; phylum Chordata; class Mammalia; order Carnivora; family Canidae; genus Vulpes; species Vulpes lagopus. Next base: position 75,708,984 of record NC_054831.1, read on the forward strand.
CCCCCCCCACCCCCCGGCTCTTTGTTCCAAGATATTGGACTCTGAGTAATCATCTTGTCTCTCTTCAGAACACACCAGAAGGCAGGATCCAGAGCAGGGGTCCCTCTTGTCCAGATCTAAAAGGCAGTATTGGAACAGAAGAAGAAGAAATTTTCACTTTGACTGAAGTGTTTATTAATGTTTGTAATTGACCTTATTTTAATGAGTAAATCAAGCTATATTTTGTGACATAGAATTGCCATATTATATCTCTTTAATACTAAACTGAAAAACTAAGGATTTTTCCCAATCTTATACTCCAAAGCAAAATAAATCACATATTCTAAATGTAAAAGTAGCATGGGGAAGAGTAGATGATAGAATTTTGTTTAGCATTTTCCAAAGGCTATGCACTCAACTTACCAGTTGTAAAGACATAGTATTTTCCCATTAAAGAAAAAAACGGTTGGGCAGCCTGGGTGGCTCAGCGGTTCAGTGCTGCCTTCAGCCCAGGGCATGACCCTGGAGTGCCAGGATTGAGTCTCACGTCAGGCTCCCTGCATGGAGCCTGCTTCTCTCTCTGCCTATGTCTGTGCTTCTCTCTCTCTCTCTCTCTCTCTCTCTCTCTCTCTCCCTCCGTGTCTCTCATGACAAATAAATAAAATATTTAAAAATAAATAAGTAAATTAATTAATTAAAAAAGAAAGAAAAGGTTGAGGAAAATAATCATGGAAAGTAGATCTGAAGCCAGAAATAAGCCCATCCTAGAATGAAACTTGTCATCTTGGTAGAAATGAAATGAGAATCATATTTTCATCTCCTTATATTCATTGCGAGAAGATTTGTCCAGATTTATCAGGTGAAATGTATGTAAAGGTCACTTTTTAGATAGTTTGTCTTTTAACCTTTTCAGTGCTTTGGAATCAGATACTTTTAAATACTGCAGCAGAGCTTAGACAAGATATTTCCAACACACCCCTCTGCTGTTCTAGAATTGATTAAGGAGAGAGCCTGCTGAAATGGAAAGTGGCCAGTGCATTTCTGGCCAGAGCAGTGGGAAGCAGTAGCAGCTGGTGAGCAGACTGCATTCAGGGGCCCAGCTGGACTCCAGGAGATATGGGAAAAGGCTTCTGAGGGGTGGCAGTGACTTGCCTTTCTTGGAGGCCTTTAAAAATCAGATGGGCACCCTTCTGTCTGAGTTGGGTAGGTTGCTCTACTGCCTGATGAATAAATAGAAGATAGTCAAATATTCCTGCCAGCCGTTGAATTCTGTTGAGAATCTGCTACGTGCCAGCTGATAAAGACACCAAATGGACCAAGCTGATAGGACTGTTGTTCTCCTGAGTCCTGAAGTGCTTATCTGTCTCTGAAATAGATATTCCATAATGAATGAGTCTTTGGTAACAAGGACATCTCTCAGTGAGACATTGCTCTTCATTGCAGTGAGAAGTGGAAACTAAGGGTAGCTTGTGTTTTTTTGTTTTCTTCTCTGAGTTTCTTAAATTTCTGAAGTAATGAAGCTTGTTAACATATGGGGAACCCCTTAAGAAAACCATTTTGATGTAGACTTGGTTCTCAGTTAAGGGTATTGTGGGACAAGTTTTACTCCATTAAGTTGCAAATCCTAAACTATTATGAATCTTTCTGTTGAAGCAATATGCCCAGGGGTGTGCATCTCTTTTTTTTTTTTCTGGACATAAAGAGATTTGATACACAGTGTTAAATGAACCTCACAGGAAACCAATGGAACAGCATAATATCTCTGGCAGGGAGAATGCAATCTAGTAGAGGCATCCCTGCTCAACTCCCATGGTGAATTTTTTTTTTTTTTTCCTTTGTTATGTTTTGATTAAAGAATCATAGTTTTAAGAGCAACAGAAACTGGAACCAGTGTGAAGAACCAGGATGTGTTGTCATTAATCCTACTTCTTTTTTGGGGATGAGGATGAATTATTAGATAATCTCAAGAGCTCACTCTCTTATAGAGGGTTAACCAATACTTAGATCACTATATACAAGTTACATTTTAAAATACACCACATTGAAGTCAGTGCCGCTTTGCTGTGAATCATTTCATTCTCTAAACTACGACTTGAAGGTATCTGGTTTCTTTAGCTCCTAGCTATCTGAGAGAACCTAATGTATGCACTCACTGGTAGGAAAAATATCATCCCAGCTTTCAAGAAATTGTTAAATGCACTTTTAAAATAGAATATCCAACAGTTTTGTAGTTTTGAGGGGAGGGGGCAGCAAGAGAGATTGAGAGAGAGAGAAAGAATACCAAGAAGACTCCAAGCCCAGCACAAAGCCTGATGCAGGGCTCAATCTCATGACCCTGAGATCATGACCTGAGCCAAAATCAAGTCAGACCCTCAACCAATTGAGCCACCCAGGTACCCCTGACAGGTTTATAATATAACTAGGCACCCAAGAAGACAGATAACATGAACAAAAGAATAGCAAAAACGATATACAAGTAAACCTTTCAGAGTTTTTGATTTTGAAATTATAGACTAAGACTTTATGATATCCTTACAGTGTTCAAAAGAATAAAAGGATTAGTTTTATCAGAGGAAGGGTAAAACCTATAAAAAAATCACAAAATTGTAACTATGGTAATGAAAAATAGAATAACTAAAATAAATTTTCAGTGGATAAGTATATATAGAATAGAAAAAGTCAAAGAGAAAATAAAAATCAAAACATGAATCAGAAGAAAATAATTAGAATAAAAGGCAAGTAAAAATGTGGAAAATATGATAGAGTTGGACATGAAGAGGATAAAGTTGAAAGCTCTAAAATTTGTGTAATTTGAGTTCTAGAAAAAAGGTGAAAAAATGGGTTAAAATAATATTTACTGAGATAAAGATGTATCAATTTTCCAAAACTGATGAAAAACATACTGTTAGAAATTTAAGATGCCCTATGTTTTCTAGGAAAGTTGCAAAAGGAAGAAAAGGAGCAGTGAGAATAAAGTTTTCAACTTTGCTATGTCATATACATTCTATATAATATTTCATATTATTTTATTAATTGTTATTTATATTATATTTTATATATTATACTAGTTCTTATATATTATTTACTCTATTATATCCTAGTAAAATACCCAAAGCTAAAGATAAGGAAAATATCCTAAAAACAACCAGAGAACAATAGATTAAAAGTAATACAAAAGGGAGTTTTCTAGCATAGAGAATATGGACCCACATGGTATTTCAGATATGCTGAAAGGAATAGAGAGCAACAGAAATGGTATAAATTTGCCTAAGTCTAAATGAATATGAATTAAAAATATTACTAATTTTCTGGGGCATCTGGGTGGCTCAGTTTGTTGATTTTAGCTCAGGTTGTGATTTCACGGTCATGAGATGGAGGCCATATTCGGCTCTGTACTCAGCAGGGAGTCTGTTTGAGATTCTCTCTCTCTCCCTCTGCCTTTCCCCCTTCCTCTCATGCTTGCTTGCATTGTCTCTCTCTTTCACTCTAACACAAATAAATATACTTTTTTAAAAAAAATACTACTAATTTATTTTGGTATTTGTAGCATAACACAAAAAAAGTGTAGTGTAAAATCAGAGAGTGGGAAACAGGGTGGTGGTAAACAGTCAGTGTTCTAACTTCTCACACTGTCTGGGGATAAGATAAATTGCATATTAGATTTAGGCTTGAATAAATGACAAATGCATGTTGTACTCTTGTAGGTAAACACTAAAATGCATAATTTAAATAAAGTACATAATTTCCAAGTAAGGAGGGGGGAAAATGGGAAATAAAAATGCTCAATTAGACAGAGGACCAGAAATGGAGAATAATGACATTGAATCAATGAGGATAAATCAAAATCAAGCAAGAAAAGAGAAAGGTTAAATATAATATGCCAGTAACTATATAGAAAATAAAGGGAATACATGACCCACATGAATGAAAAACCATCAGAATAAATTTTTAAGTCAATTTTATGACATTTGCAGGTTATATGTCTAAAAGTAAAGAATACATAAAGTTGAATATTAAAAATGGGAAAAGATATACCATGCAAACAATAACCAACATTAACTGTGAATAAATTCGAATGTTTAAAGAAGAAATAAAAAAAAATAAAGAAGAAATAATGTTAATATTATGCAAACCGTTTTAGAGAGCAGAAAATCAGGAACCTTCCACAATTTGTGAAATATAGTATAAGCCTATCTCCTATATTAACACTCAACAATCCTAAGCAAATATTAGCAAATTAAATCTGGCAGTATAAATCCGATCATATGGTTGTGTGCAAAAATGGCCACAGTACTTGGCAGTAAGTCCCATCAAGAGGTAGAACCTATTTTCCCATCTATTGTTGGCCATAAAACTTGCTTTGGCTATTGAGACATTGACAAATAGGATGCAGACAGAAGCTTAAAAACCTCTTGAGTATAGGAACTTATTATTCCTGCAGTGTTAGTGCTATGTGATGAACAAATCTGCTATGTGAGTTTGTCTGGCAGATGATGAGTTACACATGGCCAAATCACCTCTATTGCCCCATTTGACAGCTGGTGAAGTGCCAGATATGGGAGGTCATTCAGGAATCTATAGCCGCTAATTAAACTGAAAACTGCCTATAAACATGTAGAGCCTAGCTCAAATAAGCCAGACTCAGCCTAGATGAGAACAACTCAGTAAATTTGTAACCTAAACAAATGCCTGCTGCTTTAAGCTACTATTACTAACTGTTACGGGAATATCTGACCAAGTTGGTTTTATTCCAGAAATCCAAAGGTGTTTTAACTTATCCTCTCTTAAAATGTATTCTATTGGCAAAGGTCAAATCCAAGCAAGTGTCATAACCATTGATTAAATTAGCAAAACAATGAAACACTGAAGATACATCTTTCAAATTCACAAAATCTCTTAGAAAACAGATATTAAGATGATTCTTCTCTTTTGGGATGATGATACTCCTGTCTTACATAGAGTATTGAGAGATTGAGTGTCAAAAATAGACATAGGGATGAGAAAACAGAATTATGGCATATCTCAGAAGTATTCCCCCAAAACACCGTGTATCTAGCTATTACATTGTGGAGTTGACACAAATCAAATATAGAAAATTGAGTTTTTGAGGTAATCATATTGCTAATGGAATTCCTGGCCTAAAGAGAGTATTTGAAATTTGAAGCAACCTTTTAGATCCTCCAAATTCTAATGTGTGGGAAGGTAGATAAGAAATTGGCTGAGCAAACAACTAAAGCATGTGCTATAAAGCTATTTGGATGAAGCCAAAGACCAAATTAAAAAAAAAAGAAAAAGACCTCCAAGAGAGAAGAATCTGAGCGTCATAATGTAGAGATCTAAAACCAGGAATCAGAATCAGAGTTTACTCAAAGAACACTACCCATTCCAAAATGCACTTTTTTTTTCCTCTTCAAAATAGTGATTTTTTTTTTCTTTTGCATGCATGTACAAAAGTGAGATTGCTGGATCTAATGGTAGTTCCATTCTTAATGTTTTGAGGAACCCCCATACTGTTTCCCGTAATGGCTATACCTATTTTCTGTTAACTTAACTTAAACTTAACCTATTTTCTGTTACCTATTTTCTGTTAACTATTGTGATAGTTGTCACAAATGTTACATTAATTTCAGGTGTACAACATATTTATTTCATAACTCTACATATTATGCTGTGCCCACAAGTGTAGCCATCATCTGTCACCATACGGTGCTATTATAATACCATTGACTATACTCCCTGTGCTATACCTTTCATCCTGTGACTTATTCATTCCATACTGAAGCTAAAGATTATTTCTCATGTCTTTCTAGAGGGACTTCATAATCCCTTGGACCAATGGTAGATATTTAATATCCCATCCTTAAACAAATGAAGAGTCTATTACCACCATCTTATTCATGTTCCATCAGTGTGTATCTGTTGTCTTTATGTTCTACTCAATTTTTTTTGGTGTATCCACTGGAAACACATTTTTTTCCAGCTTTGTGATATTATTTACATAAAACATTATGTACATTTAAGGTGTACAACATGATAATCTGATACATTTATATAGTGCTGGAATGACTAACACATTAGGGTTAGTTAATACTTCGGTTACCTTACATAAATATCCCGTGTGTGTGTGTGTGTGTGTGTGTGTGTGTGTGTGTGTGTGGTGAGAACATTTGGAGTTTACTCTCAGTAGCTTTCAAGTATATAATAGAGTATTAACTATAGTCACCATGCTGTATTATAGACCCCAGAATTTATTTATCTTATGATTGGAAGATCGTACTCTTTGAGCAACATCTACCCATTTCCCCCACACCCCTACCCCCGAGCTCCTGGCAACAAGGACTCTACTCTGTTTCTGTGAGTTATATTCCACATATAAGTGATGTTATATAGTGTTTGTCTTTCTCTATATGACTTATTTCACTTAACCAACACTTAGGTTGCTTGCATGTCTTGGATACTGGGAACAATGCTGAAATGGACATGGAAGTACAGATACCTCTTTGAGATCCTAATTTCATTTCCTTTGAATACATATCCAGAAGAGAGACTGCTGGGTCATATGATAGTTTTTTGTTTTTGTTTTTACTTTGTGAGGAACCAGCACAATATTTTTCCCTAACGGTTGCACCGATTTATACTCCCACCAATAGTGGACAAGAGTTCCCTTTTCTGCACACCCTTACCAACATGTTATCTCTGGTCTTTTTGATGATAACTATCCAACAGGTATGTGGGTTATGAATTTTGATTTGCATTTCTGTAATGATTAGTGATGTTGAATCTCTTTTCATGTACTTGTTGGCCGTTTATATGTATCATTTGAAAAAATGCCTATTCAGATACTCTACTCATTTTTTTATTAAGATTGTTTGTTTTGGGGATCCCTGGGTGGCGCAGCGGTCTAGCGCCTGCCTTTGGCCCAGGGCGTGATCCTGGAGACCCGGAATCGAATCCCACGTCGGGCTCCCGGTGCATGGAGCCTGCTTCTCCCTCTGCCTGTGTCTCTGCCTCTCTCTCTCTGTGACTATCATAAATAAATAAAAATTAAAAAAAATTGTTTGTTTTGGTATTGAGTTGTATGAGTTCTTTACATATTTTGGATATGAACCCATTTTCAGATAGATTGTAGAAACTATCTGCCATTCCATAGATTGTCTTTAATTTGGTTGCTTTTTTTTCTTTTTTTCTGTGTGTCTGTATGTGTGTGTGTGTACATGTAACATCTTTTTAGCTTTATGTACTCTCACTTGTTTATTTTTACTTGTCTTTCTGTTTGGTGCCAAATACCGCCTCCCCCCCCCAAAAAAAACAATTGCTAAGATCCAAGAGGAGATTCCTTTATGTGTTCTAGATAGGAGTTTAACAGTTATGGGTCTTATTTTCAAGTCTTGAATTCATTTTGAGTTGACTTTTGTGTATATTGTAAGATAAGGGTCTATTTTCATTCTTTTGCATGTGGGAATCCAGTTTTCCCAACACCATTTATTGAAGATACTATCCTTCTCATTGAGTATACTGGATCTGTTGTCAAATGGGAGTTGAACAAAAATGTATGGGTTTATTTCTGGGCTTCTGACTTTTTCCCTTTGGTCCATGTCTAATTTATGGCAGTACCATGCTGTTTTTATTACTATAGCTTTATAGTATAGTTTGAAATCAGAAAGTGTAATGTCTCCAGCTTTGTCCTTCTTTCTCAGGATTGCTTTGGTATTTGAGGTCTTTTGTGGTTACATATACATTTTAGGACTTTTTTTTCTATTTCATTGAAAGATGTCATTAGGATTTTTGTAAAGATTGCATTGAACCCACAAATGGCTTTGGATAGGACTGACATTTTAATAATTTTAATTTTTCCAATCCATAAACATAGATGTCTTTCCATTTATTTGGGTTTTCTTCTACTTCTTTTATGAAAGTCATATTTGCAGTTAATCTTTTACCTACTTTGTTAATTTATAAATATTTCATTGTTTTCGATGCTATTGCAAAGAGAATTGTTTTCTTCATTTCCTTTACAGATGTTTTGTTATTAGTATATAGAAACACACTGATTTCTATATGTTGATTTCATATAGAAACTTTACTGAATTGGCTTATTAGTTCTTAGAAAGTTCTTTTGTAAAGTCTTTAGAGTTTTCTATATACAAGATTATATCATCCATAAACAAAGACAATTTTATGTCTTCCTTTCTGACTTGCTGGCTTTATGCATTTTTTTTTTCTTGCTTAATTACTCTGGCTAAGATTCTAATACTATGTTGAATAGGATTGGTTAGAGTGAGAATCTTTGTCTTATTCTTGATCTTAGAGGAAAAGCTTTCAACCTTTTACCACTGAGTATGATATTAGCTGTGAGTTTGTCATACATGGCCTTTATTATGTTAATATACATTACTTCTATATTCAATTTATTGAGCATTTTTATCATGCAAGAATGTTGTATTTTATTTAAAGCTTTTTCTGCACCTGTTGAAGTGATCATGTGGCTTTATCTTTCATTGTATTATTGTGGTATATCCTGTTTATTGGTATGTGTGTTTTCAACCATGCTTGCATCCTTGGGATAGATCTCACTGGATGTGGCATATGATCCTTTTGATGTGATGTTGAATTCATTTTTCTATCATTTTATCAGAAATTTTTGCATCTATATTCATCAGGAATGTTGATCTATATTCTCCTTTCCTAGTAATCTCATTATTTGTTTTTTTTTTTTTGTATTAGGGTGATGCTGGCCTCACAAAATGATTTTTGGAGTGTTCCCTTTTTATTTATTTTATTTTTGTTTTTGTTTTGGTCTACAGTATAAGATAAAGATCCAATTTGAATTGGATTATCAGTTATACTTTTTTAAATGTTTGGTAGAACTTGCCAGGGAAACCATTAGGCCCCAGACTTTTCTTTTTTGGGAGAATTTTAAATTACTGATTCAATCTTATTTCTCATTATTGATTTGTTCTGACTTTCTTTTTAAATAATTTTATTTAAATTCAATTAATGAATATATAGTGTATTATTAGTTTCAGAGGTAGAGTTCAGTGGTTCATCAGTTGCATATAACACCCAGTGCTCATTACCTCATGTGTCCTCCTTAATACCCATCAACCAGTTATTCCATTCCCCCCCACCTACCTCCCCTGCAGCAACCCTCAGTTTGTTTTAGAGTTAAGTCTCTCATGGTTTGTCTCCCTCTCTAATTTCATCTCATTTTATTTTCTGTTTCATGTTTCAGTCTTGATTACTTATGTTTCTGGAAATGTATCTATTTCCTCTAGTTTTTCCAATGTGTTGGCATATAATTGTATGTAGTAATATCATACTGTCGTTTATATTTCTGTGGTACCAGGCGTAATGTCACTTCTTTCATTTTTTGTTTTATTAATTTGAATCTTCTCTTTTTTCTTAATCTAGCTAACGTTTTATCAGTATTTTTAATATGTTTAAAAAATCTCTTGAATTTCCAATTTTTTTTCCCTATTTTTGAGGGTCTCTTTTTCACTTGTTTCTACTCTGAACTTTGTTTCTGTCTTTCTCCTGTTAACTTTAGGCTTAAATGTTTATCTGATATCTTTTTGTTGTTGTTGTTGTTGTTAATGTAGGTTATACACTTTTCTTTTAGAACTGCTTTTTTGCTTAATCTCATAATTTTTGGTATATTGTGTTTGTATTTGTTTCAACATATTTTTGATGTCCCTTTTGATATCTTTCACACACTGACTTTTCAGGAATATGTTATTTAATTTGTACATATTTGTGATTTTTCCAGTTTTCCTTCCATTCTTAATTTCCAGTTTCATATCATAGTAGTTGGAAAAAGTACTATGTATGATTTTGGTCTTCTTAAATTTGCTAAGATTTATTTTGTGACCTATCGTATGATCTATCCTACAGAATGCTTCATGTGCACTTGAAAAAAAAAAAAAGTGTGTTTCTTCTGCTGTTGGATGGAAGCTCTTCTTTTTAGTTCTCTGGGTCAAGCAGAACCATATCCTGACCTGACATAGGAATTAATTTATGTTATTCAGAATTCAAATGAACTTTGAATTCAAAGAAGGAGCTGTTTGAAACTTTTGGATTATTTCAATTATTGTGAGTGTGGATTTTTTCTAATTATGTGAGGTGTGAACAAACCAAGAATCTGCAGAAATCAAGGACAATCTCTGGTAGACTTTCTTATTCTTCTTCAATATCCAGTTCACTTCTTTTCAGGAAGACTTTACTTTCTTTGCTTTTTGAACTCATACAAGTCCATGTCACATTTTTTGTTTGATGAAATGTGATTAGAACTGGCATGTATCATTTCCATGTAGAAGCTTTAGGAGCAAATGTGTCTTTGTCAATTTTTTCCTACTTCTCACCAGTGCTGCATCAGGGAACCCACCAGATAGTAGCTGCTCTGTCATACTGGATCTCAAAAGAATGATAACTCAGGTAGCAAATCCCCAGCTAGTCTGTAATGGGCATGAAGCCTGAGTGAAAGCAATCCTATTGATTCAGACCACAGAAACTTGGGAATTCCATTTCCTTGGCAAAACCCAGCCAGTATTGATTGATACATATCTGTTTGTATGTTAATTAGTAAAACATATAATTAAACAAACAAATAAATAAATAAATAAATAAATAAATAAAAAATTTAAGGATCATGTTATAATCATACAATGGAATACTACTTAGTAATTAAAATAAACACACTTCCCAAGAGCTAGAATAATTTTCACAAAGATAATATCAAGCCACATTAAAGGGCTTAAATTCCATATAATTCAATTTCCGTGAAGCAAAACTAGAGTATGTGTTTTGGCATGTGAGTTTACATGGTAGGACTATAAAGAAAATTTAAGAAGTCATTATTGTGCTTATGTTTAAGTGGCAGGGGACATTAAGTAATTGGGAAGAGTGGTGAAAGATATTTAAATATTATCTTGATGTGAATGTTGGTTTCAAATGTATTTGGTGATAATATGTTGAATTGGGCATTTAAAAATAATTTGAAAAGGTGATTACATTGACATGGAAGGTAAAGTCATTATATTAATTAGATTCTTACATTGTAATATCATCTCATTCTGATAGGTCCCATTAAGACAAGCAAGACCAAAGATGTAGATTAATTACCAGTATTAAGTTATAGACACATAAAGAAAGGAATTCCAAGCATCTCATCTACTTTTAAATTTACCAGTAATTTTCAAATACGTTTTGACCCTTTAATGATTGCTTTGAAGCTCTAAAATAGAAACTATAAATAAGATTAATATAGAGCCACATTCCCAGTCAGTTTCTTTTCATTTACAACCAATAATTTTGAGCTATTAAATGAAGAAAAGGTCACCATTTGTTTTACTCTATTGACTAGGAGAGATCGATAATGTGATTTTTTTTCTTTGCAAATAACCAGTTGTCCCCCTGCAAAACTCTCAGAATATTATTTATATCTTCTTGCCATTTATATCCATTAGTTAATGAAAAACTTTGTCATGTAGGATTGTGACTGTCAGCAGGATCCTATTAAATTAACCATAAAGAAATGTTTTTCAGAGCACTAAAATAAAATGAGCAAACTCTGATAACACCTTGATCAGGCCTTGTTACACAATGAAAGTCAACTTCATAAATGATCTCCTACTTCAGAAATGAATTCTATCACTTTGTGTTATATTCAAAGTTACTCAGTTTCTGAACATGACATATATTTCTCTTTTTAGCTTCTGGCATTAACCTGAGAATACCCTGTTTATTCAGCAAGATTTATTTTATTACTGATCCATGGATCTATTCTACATACTCAACCTGTGCATTTTTATACTTACATCTTTGTTTATATGCATCCTACATAAAGTAAATATCCATTATTTTCTTGTTAAAAAATGACACAGTGTTTTTCTCTCATTAACATTAAAAATGGGATGATGTCAGTGCAAATTAAATGATGATTTTAATGATGTTTATAAAAACATTAGCAGTTCATTATAGTTGAAGGTGATGAGCAGTGAGTTGGATCCTAAATATAACTGTCAAATACTGTAAAAAAAAAAGTCAAGAATAACTGCAAATCTACTAGCTAGTCACTAGAAGGATGTTTGGAGAGTGGAATGCTTAAAATTGAGGCTATGAAAAAGATTGTATATTTTCACAATTACAAAGTCTACCTAGACCATGGCAATGAGTGCCAACACTATGGTAGGGAGTAAAATTACTGAAGGAAAGTAAGTTTAGGAGTGGAAAGACTAATGCTGGAAGGATGATCTGTATCAAGATTGGAAGTACCAAGAATTATGAAAGGAGAAATTTCAGAAAGAGTGGCAAACACCAGGAAGTAAATTCTTTAAAGTAGAGGGGATTTTCTTGGGCATTTGAAGACCATTCATTGTAGCACAGTAACATGATGTGTAGAATAACTCAATGACCTCAAAATTCAAAGCTGGCTTTTTGGAAAGAGGAAGGAGGGTATCCAGTTCCCTTGAGGTCTGATGTAAGGAGATGTATAGAAAACAGCATACAGGGATCCCTGGGTGGCGCAGTGGTTTGGCGCCTGCCTTTGGCTCAGGGCGCGATCCTGGAGACCCGGGATCGAATCCCACATCGGGCTCCCGGTGCATGGAGCCTGCTTCTCCCTCTGCCTGTGTCTCTGTCTCTGCCTCTCTCTCTCTGTGACTATCATAAATAAATACAAATTTAAAAAAAAAAAAAAAAAAAAAAAAAGAAAACAGCATACACATTGCAAGGAAGTATCATAGGAAGTGAAGTACCAGAGAAAATGAAGGGACATTAGAAGAGGAAGGTATTTGCTACTCTGTGGCCATGAGATACAGAAAGTACAGTGTAAGAGTGTCAGAAGCTGTGGTGGAGTAGAAGATAGGCCAATAGATGGTTTGAACATAGTTTTATATAGATTAGCATCTGAGGGATAAAGGCTTTTCTGGGACACCTCAGCTTCTGGGGTGACTGTGATAAGATTAGTCCAAATGGTCTCTGGGTGTATAATTGTCTGAGACTGTGCATTTTAAGGATAGGAAAGGGTGGGGATCTTGTCAATCACACACAAAGTTCTGGTTCTGCTGGGATTTATATATTGACAAAAAGGTGTTCATACTACAAACATGGGTTCCCTATTGACTTCTGGCCATGGAAGATTAGTCAACTAACACATTCATTGTTCATTTCACAAAAGGTTTGTTTTCATTTTTTGTTGGAATGTTCTAGGTGCTGAGTGTACAATGGTAAGCAAAAACAAAATCCCTGCTGTTAATTATGGAGCTTACATTTTATTTTAGGGTGTGGTACTAGTAGTGGTTGAGATAATTACTCAAAAAACAATTAATGATAGGCAAATAGTAATGCAGGATAAGTGATAAACTATAAAGTGATAAACTATGCTATGTTAGGTGGGGACTTCATATAGGGTCTTTCTGGAGAGTTAGTTTTACCAGAAAACTTAGTAATGTGAGAGGGTGAACTGCATGACATCTAGGATAAAGGTCTTGTAACACAAGAAACAGCAAGTGCAAAGAAGCCTGTGGCAGGAATGTGTTTGGCTTGTTCAAGTGAGAGTGATTCAAAATGTGGCCAGAGGAGATGAGCAAGGGACAACTGATAGACTGTGAGTCAGAATGGAGTCAGGTTGTATAGCTCAGAATTTCCAATTCCAGCACTATTCACATTCTGGGATATTCTGTACATTATGGACGCTTCTCAATCTCCCTTGTCTCTACTCACTAGATGCCAGTAGCACCCCTCTTCATGTTGTAACAGCTACAAATGTCTCCAGGCATTGTGAAATGCCCCTGGGAGGTAGGTAGTAGGGTCAAAATTATCCCCAGTTGAGAACCACTGCTTCAGTATGTTATAAACTTTGCTACAGAGTTTATTGGGAAACCATTGCTAGGTTTTTTTTTTTTTTTTTTTTTTTTTAACCATTGCTAGGTTTTATGCAGATTAAGGAACAACAAAAAAGTCTAATTTAAATTTTAAAAGATAATACCAATCTTTGTGTGGAAAATGAATTATATTGGATAAACAGTGGAAACAAGTATAACATCTAACAAAGTGTCACTTGTTTGGCTTTTTTTTTTTTTTTTTGGTAATCAAATTGGAAAAAAAATGGCACTTGGAGGAGGATGGTGTTGAGTCATTAGTGTTGCAGTGTGAGACACAGTTGAAGTGAAGATGTCTTTTGGAGTTATAGCCATCAAGGCTTCTTGATGTCTTTGGATTTGAGTACTAAGGGAAAGTATGACTTCAAGGTTTTCTACCTCAACAATGGAGTGTCATTTACTCAGATGTGAATAACTGGGGAAGAGCAAGATTAGGGGTGCAGATGAAGAATCAACAGATAAGATGCCAGTGACAATACCAAAGAAGTAATTGCATGTAGATTTCAGGAGTGTAATGGAGATTGAGATATGAATTTTTCATACCATTTCAGATCAAATCTATATTTGTTTGCTTGGGCAGCTTTAACAAAAGTATCACAAACTTATACCTTTAAACAGAAATAACTTGTCTCACCATTTTGGAGAGCAGAAGTCCAAAATCAAGTCTTCATGGACAGGGATGGTTCCTTTCAAATGTTAAAAGGAAGAGCTTGATTGCTTGATTCATGCTTTTCATTAGCTTCTGCCAGTTTGCTGGAAATCTTTGGCATTCCTTGACTTCAAAAAGCATCACTTGGATCTTTGCTTTCAGCATTGCCTGGTTTTCTCCTTGTGTTCTTGCCTGTGTTTGAATTTCATCCCCCCCCCCCTTTAAAAAATATTTATCTATTTGAGAAAGAGAGAGAGAGAGAGAGAGAGAGAGAGAGTCGGAGGAGGGATAGAGGTTGAAGGAGAAAGAGAATCCTCAAGCAGACTCCCACTGAGCACAAACACCCACCCCCCGCAACCCCCAAATGCAGGGCTTGATCTCAGGACCCTGAAATCATGACCTGAGCTGAAAGCAGAAGTCAGGACCCTGAGATCATGACCTGAGCTGAAACCAGAAGTCAGTTGCTTAACGGTGCTCCAAATTTCCCTTTATATAGGGACACCAACCATCAGATTAGGGGCCTAGCCTGTTCCAGTATGATCTCATTGTAATTTAATTAACTATGACCACAATGACTGTACAAAGTTTAACCAACACATTTAAAAATGATACGTGTCTGCATAAATTTAACAGCTCATTTATAGGGGTACAGAAAATTATTTCCTAATAAAGTTACATTCTTACCTCCAGAACTGTGAGACAGTAATTTTGTTATTTAAGCTACCCTGTGTGATACTTCCTTATGGCAGCCCTAGCACAGGGATATAGATTTGATTCGACATGATATACTTCAAAATATGAATTTGTGGAGGGTTAAAATTCAACCCAAAACAATATACAATATTAATGTAGATGACGTTTGAGGCAGTGATACTTGCTAGATTATCTGGGTAATGACATAAAATGTAACAGAAACAGATTTGAAAATGGAGCCTTCCAGCATACCAAAATGTGTAGATCAGAAATAGATGTACAAAAGAAGTGACCACTATTAGAAAAAAACAAGGGAGTGTTTGTCCTAAAACCAAGTGAAACAAGTGTTTCAGGTAACAAGGGAGTGATCAATTCTGAGAAATACAATAGCAATAAAATGGGGTTTGAGAATCGCCTGTTGGAATTACCAGGAGATAGGGCTTTAGTGAGCTAGATAAAAGCATTTGAGATAAAAGTCTGATTGAAAAGAGTTTAGGAGATAAAATGAGATGATGAAGAAAGTATATACAGAAAATTCTTTGAAACAGTTTCTGGAAATGAAAGAGCTGAGTTACAGGAATCAGCAGATTGTCAATTTTTCTTAAGTAATATCTCTATGGATATACTGATTATGTTCTGAAATCAGATGATCACATATTTATTGTTTATTCCATGTCATCAATATTTTATATTCCCATGTATTCATATAACTTCCTTTTGTCTGAAAGGCAAATCTGAAGTTAAGTAATACATAGTCTATTGTGATCATTTAACATAATACATTTCACATTTAACTATGTGAACAATAATTACTGTAAGTTCTTTTAAGAAATGGAGTCAAATGGTAGAGGCAGAGTTTGTTATATCCTTAATGATTTCTAATTTATTCAGCTAACACAAACACCTTGTATGAGCCAGGCAGGTTAAAATGTTGAAGCTTTTCTTCCTATACATAAAATTTTAAAAGAACATGAGAAAATATGCAAGTATAAATAATTACCTAAACATATTATCAAATACTTAAAAATGATTTTCTGAGACTTATATTTACATTTTAATTTGGGGATAAATGAGAGGCCCATTTAGGGGGTACAGAAAATTAGTTTACATGTCCTTATAAATACAAACAAAAGCTGTATTATGCCTAACATAATTCCAACATCTTCTGTTGCAAGTTATTTCTAAAATCATTAGAATTAGGCCAAGGGATCATTTTGCTTCTCTAGCTCACACCTGTCTCTTGAACGTTAATGCAACTGAAAAAGTTATGCTCTGATATTTTCTTCTTTAATTGAAAAAAGATACACTTGGAGCATCTTGATGCCAAGTTAATACATCCCGAAGAAAGGATTTAATACCAGAAACATGGATATAAAGTCTGAATGGACTGAATTGGCTCTACTCTAATGAACTGTGACATTTAATTCATAATGGCAGAAATTGCAGCTTAAATCCTCTTAATCAGAATGGAACTAAATCATAAATCACTAATCATGACTTTCTCCTCATTCCAAAAAGATTTTAAAAAATAATGCAAAGAAACTCACAGTAGGACACACAGCTTTGACATATCTCACATGCTTTTATTTAGCAGGGAAGGGAGGGAAAAAGAGAAGAAAAATTAATCCCAAGTGAACTTTAAGTCCCTATTCTTACATAAGTGGCACTTGACTTTTTATGTCTGTGCGTGCATGTATGGGAGTGTGAGTAATCAATGCTTTTTAAAAGACTCTATCAAAGGAAGCACTCTCTGGCATCAAGTAAGTACATTCGGAGGAAACTGCCCAACCTCCAAGAAACTATTGTCTCCTACTTTCTTTCTCCTGGTTCCTACTTATTGACCCAGCGTGATGGGATTGCTAAGGTTACCAACAGAGAAGGACAGCATCTCAAATAGAGGAGCTTGTCTGAGAAGATGGGTGGTGCACACTCAACAGGCGCTGTCTATCTGCAGCAATTAATCACACACTCGGGATCCCTGGGTGGCGCAGCGGTTTGGCGCCTGCCTTTGGCCCAGGGCGCGATCCTGGAGATCTGGGATCGAATCCCGCGTCGGGCTCCCGGTGCATGGAGCCTGCTTCTTTCTCTGCCTGTGTCTCTGCCTCTCTCTCTCTCACTGTGTGCCTATCATAAATAAATTAAAAAAAAATTAATCACACACTCGCAGAGAGAATAGCAAAGCTATAAAGCTGACTTTACTGGCCTCCCCACACATGCAGGGCAAAGGGCAGCAACCCTGCTCCCAATTCAAGACCCTTTAGCCAAGTCCTTGCATTTTTCCTATGGCCTCTTAAGGATTGTTTGAGATTTTGAATTTTCTCAAATAACTAAAGTGATATTTTCATTAAGGTAGGAGGGTAGAGGGGGACATCTGGGTGGCTCAGTGGTTGAGCATCTGCCTTTGGTTCAGGGCGTGATTCTGGGGTCCTGGGATCGAGTCCCACATCAGGCTCCTTGCAGAGAGCCTGCCTCTCCCTCTGCCTATGTCTCTGTGTCTCTCATGAATAAATAAATAAAATCCTAAAAAAGAAAAAAAAAAAGATACGGAGGTAGAATCCTAAAGGAAGTCCTAATGTTCCATTGGTCCAAAAGACAAGAGGCCAAATCAGTGATCATGTAATCTGGGGTTGTAGGGGTGAGAAGGAGGCTGAAATTGGTTCAGGGGAAATGTTCAGACTCATGGAAAAGCTCTAAATCTGGATTGCAGTAATGATTTCACAACTCTGTGAATTATGAAATCATTACTGCAATCCAGATATATATATATATATATATATATATATATATATATATATATATATATATATATATATATATTGCATTGCACCCTGACAATTATTGGTGACACTCATTGCAAAATGCATAATAACAATCTTTAGAAGGTGGTGTAGCCCGGGACCTTATGCTGTCCTGAATATTCCTACCTTATACCACTTCATGCCAATTTTAGGCAGAGCTCATTTTTCCATCTGTGTATTCTGATAACAGTGAGCACATGGTTTTGCTGCAATATTGATTACTCTACATAATAGGTGTTCGTGTCTTTCTTTACCAGTCTGTATGCATCTTAGGACAGGGTTTATGTGTTATATTTACATTTGTTACCATAGATTCTCGAACAGTATCTGGCAGAAAATATGTAAGGAATAAATGTTCATTCAGTATGTGTTTTTATTAACAATAGGTTTGTTTCTCCATGGGTATAAGAAGAGACTATATTATTATCTCTTTTCCAGTTTCCTATACTTGAGTAAATAAAAAGGCTCAGAGGTAGACATTTCTTGGGATGTTCATTTGGTTTCCTATAAGACTGAAATAAATATTGAAATAAAGGTTAATTTAGTACTGTTTGAAACCACTAGCTACATATGACTATTTTAATTTAAATTTTAAAAAATTAAATTAATAAATTAAAAATAAAAATTCACTTTCTCAGGCACACTAGCTGTATTTCTGGTGATCAATGATCATGTATAGGTATTGGCTACCATATTGGAGAGAACAAATATAGGAAGTGATCAGTAACGATCAACAGCCACATGTAGGAACTTTCATCACAGAAAGTTCTGTTGGACAATTTGTCTAGATCCTCTTCTATATTGTGAAGCTGATCTGTATTGAAATTAGGTGATTTTAAACCAGGTGAGACTATCAATTCAAGACATGCTGGGTTACACATCATTGTACCAGACCACTAAGAAAAGTATGAAAGGGATGACAGATGTCATATTCCATCTTCTTTCATACTACCTTCTGTCTCCTCTCTATATTGTCCAAAAAGTAGATTCAGGATACCTTTAAAATTATTAAACAAATTCCAAATTCATGTATAGAGAAGTTGATTTTTATCTCAAAGAAATAAACAAAAATTAGGTTAAATACACATGCCTTATGTATAGCTACTTTTGAAAAAAAAAACTAAAAACATGGCCCTTGTAAGTGATGTATGGATACAATAGGTGTGATAATCACATTATTAAAGGAAATTTGAAAATGGGCCCATGCTTCTCCTGGATAAATGTTTTCAAAACAAAAGAGAGAAAACTCTGCAAAAGAAACATATTAAGATTCATTGAGGTCTTAAACCCTTGAGACCATTAACACTGAAGAGACTTTCAAAAAGTTGATAATTACATGGCCACTTACATTTTGTAGCTATTTATGTTAAGGATGGAAAGAAGGATAATCAGACCCTAGGCATCCAGTAACAAGCTGATTGCCTCCAGAGGGAGCAAAAAATTTCTTGTTTTCTCTGTTCTTACTTTCTCTGGCCAGAGTCATTACGTATTTTTCACTACCTGAGTAGAACCACTAGGTCATGACCACTCTCAGCTGCAGGTACAAAGGGTTAAAGAAGACATATGGATTTTTTCCTTATGCCCAAGAAGAATGTTTGGAGCACACATCTTGAACTAACTGCTAGAAAGGTTAAAATACATTTGGTATGTTCAAGTCTAAATTAGCTAGATTCTCTTCTAGGTACCCTAAATAACTGACGTCTCATCATTTTAGTCATTTAGATTTTATCAGCTCCATTTTATAGATAAATAAAACTGGGGAACAGAGAGGGTAAATAACTTCCTCATGGTCTTGTGCCTAGTAAGTAGCAATATTGGGAGTAGAATTTAGGTCTCCTTGACTCAAAAGCCAAGATCTCCTTCTCTCTTGACCCCTTTGAGAGAGAGAGCCAAGAGATGCTTAGACATTTCCATTTAGGGAAAAGTGTGTTATTCAAAACAATTTGTGATAATTTCCATAGGAATATTAGAAACTAGAGACATTCATTCAAAGGGATAGTAAGTCCTTGTGCACTATTTAAACTGCTCCCTCTGGGTCTTACAGGTATTCCCCTGAGACCACCAAAGACTTCCATTCAACAGTGAGGGATGTGGTGAACATAACTGCGGCAGCAACACCTTCTAAATATGTCTTCCATCCTCTCAATTCGGAGTAGCTTTTATTCATCCATCTATTTATTCATCTACTCATTTGCAAAAATATATTTGATGTATATTTTGTGCCATACATTGTTCAGTATTGGGGATACGATAATGAAAAAACACCCCTCCCTTACTGGCTCAGACCATGAAAGAAGGCCCAGCATCTTACCAAAGGAAGCAGAAAGAAGTCTAAATAGTGATCTCTACTGGGATTTGTTCCCTTGGCAGGAAGATTGGCTTAGAGTATTTGTTTTAACAAAAGACTTGCTCAGATTTTCGTATTAGCTTGGCCTCTCTTACATGCCAGAAGAGACCAAAATACAGCATCCTTACTAAACTATGTTAATCGAACCGTACCTGTTAGATTTGATTCTCAGAAATGTCAGGAAATTAAACACCAGAGATCCCACAGCAACTCTTCAATAAAAAACGCTGCTTGTAAGAGGAGTCAAAGTGCAATTAAGAACCATCCTTTTGCATTAGCTTCTTGTGTCTGCCTCTCCCTCCTTTCAGATTTTCCACATTCTTGTAGCGCTTTCTTAAGAGTGGGCTTCTGTGTCTAAAATGGAGTTGGGGAAATGGTATGGAGAAAATAAAAGGATCTTTCTTGTCCTAAGAATCTTTGTATAGCCTAGTAGTGCAGTTTTATTACAAGCATGACTTTGCAGTACCATGAACTTATTAATACTATATAAATAAAAGAAACATTTTCAGCTAAGCCTTAAAAATTACTTGATCTATGTCTTCTGAGATTTCTCACATCCTCCAGTGTCCTATATCAGCTGCCTCTGCATTTGGAGTTTATCTGACAGAGAGCTTGGGATATTGGACTCCAAATTCCAGGATGTTCTAATTTCTGAAATCTTACATAGAGAAGGTCTGTTAATCTTGTCAAAGTAGTTCTGTGCCCTGCCAAGGATTTTGACCTCCACAGTATCTTTGTGAGAATAAGAACAGAAATGTCTCTCCCAATTTTACTTTCTTAAAATGTTCATTGAAATATCAGTTACATACAGTGATGTATACTCTGTTTAGTATGTAGTTACATTAATTTTACAAATGCAAAACTGGGTCACCATAATGACAATTAAGATGGAGACCATCACCCCCCAAAATCCACTTATGGATTTTTGTATGATTCATAGCATGCATCTTTAATTAATCACAGTTTGACCTTAAATGGTATTACACTGCTTCACAAGCAGTTTAAAACCCTTGTAACTAATCTCAGTACTTCCCTTACATCTTTTCTGATATTGTCACCATTCATTTAACTTTCCCATGTGCCCTTAATCAACAATGCATTGCTATATTGCTACTGTTTTAGCTTTAGACAGGACAGTTTTTTTATTTTAAAAAATATTTTATTTATTGATTTGAGAAAGAGATAGTGAGAGAGAGAGAGGACACAAGAGAAGGGAGAGTCAGAGGGAGAAGCAGACTCCTTGCTGAGAAAGAAGTCTGATGAGGGGCTCAATCCTGGGACTCTGGGAACTAGACCTTAGCTGAAGGCAGATGCTCACTAAACCAACTAAGTCACTCAGGCACCCCGAGACAGGACAATTATTTTTTAAAGAATTACAGCAAATAAAAAGTCTACCATGTATACTTTGCAGTTTACTTTCATTTTAACCATTTCCTGGGCAGCCATTTCTTCATGGAGATCCAAGGCCCTGTTTGTTATTTTCTTTTGGTTATAAGAATATCTCTTAACATTTCATTTAGTGCAGTTCTACCATTAATGAATTATGTTTTTAAGATTTTATTTATTTGAGAGAGAGGGTGGATATGCACATGCAAGCAGGGGGAAGGGCAGAGAAAAAGGGAGAGAATCTGAAGCTGACTCTGCTTTTGAGTGTGGTGTTCAATGCTGGGGCTTGATCTCACGACCCTGAGGTCATAACCAGAGCTGAAACCAAGAGTCAGCTGCTTAACCAACTGAGCCACCCAGGGACCCCTGTTAATGAATTTTGTTAGCTTTTATTTGCCTAAAATTGTCTCAATTTATCCATTCTTTTTAAAATACATTTTTCCTAAATGACACAATTCTGGATTGATAAGTTTTTATCGTTCGGCATTTGCCTTCTGGTTCCCCTAGTTTCTAACTAGAAATTGGCCGTAATTATATATATTTTTTGTTCCTCTCTATGTATTTTGTCTTTTTTTTTTTTTTGGACTGTGTTCAAGATTTTCTTTTTAATTTTGCCTTTCAGTGGTTGGAATACAAGGTGTCGTGTGTGTGTGTGTGTGTGTGTGTGTGCATGTATGTGTGTGTGAGAAACAGAGAGAGAGAGAGAGACAGAGAGAGACGCTATCCTGCCATGATTCTTTGAATTTTTAAGGCTGGATTTTTATGTCTTCATTAGTTTCTAAAGATTCTGGATTATTGTCTCTTCAGATATTTCCTCTTCCTTTTCTCTTTTTTCTTCTTCTTGGATTCCAATTTTGGGTATTTTAGGCCATTTGATATTTTTTTACAGCTCTTCAGTGCTTTGTGCTGTTTAGATTTTCAACAGTTTTGTCATTTCCTCAACCTGTGGAGACTTGTCATGGTCCGAGCAAAGGAAGATTGCATCACCTTCAAGAATAGAGAGTCTGTTTTCTCTTCCCTTCCCCCAGCCTCTAAGGGTATTGACCTTTTGCTCTGTAGGCCATGGGATTTTTCTACACCTTCCTGAGTAGATGAAGATTTGTATTTTGTAGGGGCAACAAAAATGGTTGTGGCTGTGAGCTGTTTCCTCAGTGATACTTGCTGTCTTTGAAACTTGCACCATGAAGTGAAGGTGTCTTTTGTGTTTGATTTTATACACCCACTTTTCCTCAGCAGCTCTAGGAGTGTTCTGTGAAGAAGAGGAACCTGTAAGTTGATGTAAATTCCCCTTGTGTCTGCTGCTTCTAGGTATTCTGTATTTTCATTCTCACCTTTAATAATGCATTAACAATTTTACCTAAATTCTCCTTGATAATTTCTACAGCAGGTATACTTTCCTCTCCAGCTCAGCTAGGTCTGAGTCAGTGTCTGCATTCCATTTCCATTTCCCCTAGCAAACCCTGCTTTTTTTTTTTTTAGATGTCAGCATATTTGATTGCCCTCTGATAATTTCAAGAACACGTATGCTTTTATAAATGATCTAGCATTTCCTTCTTACGCTGCATGTGGTAGTCTTTCTAGCTTTCCATATCTTAGATGATAGCCACAAGTGCTCTCATGTGGCATTGCATCTAAGTACTGAATGCTAGAGTTAGAGAATCTGCCCACAAATATAACCATACAAGTTGTAACAATCCACATCATTTTGGGGTTTTTCAGTATCCATTTAGATGTTACCTAATGCCTATAAAAGTTGTGTTATCCTATCACCCATAAACAACATGGAAAACATGTAGGATCACATCAAGTTCAGATATAATTAAGTATTTAAATCCTTTGATTGTCAAAGGAGTTCTACTAAATTAAAGTCCTCTGATATCCTGGGTGGTTTGTATATTTGTATATGTCCACGACCATACCAAACCAGAAAATGTAAAATTTTGGTTAAGATTTCATTTATTTATTCATTAAAGACAGAGAGAGAGAGAGAGAGAGAGAGAGAGAGAGAGAGAGAGGCAGAGACACAGGCAGAGGGAGAAGCAGGCTCCATGCCGGGAGCCCGAGGTGGGACTCGATCCCAGGTCTCCAGGATCACACCCTGGGCTGAAGTTAGGCGCTCAACCACTGAACCACCCGGGCTGCCCCTGTAATTTCTTTTTTCAGTTATTAAGTCCCTGTAATACACTGCAGGACAGCTTAGCATGTCTCATTAAGTTAAATTAAAGGAATTCACCCTGGTCAGAATCCTTATCAAAAATTTTGTTTAATAAGTAACCTCCATTAGGTGAGAAGTTTTCCTCATAGAGACTTGAGATCCCTTGACCCCAGGAAGACTTATAATTCAGTTTGGAAATATTTAGAACTAAATCCATATTGTTAATGCATAGTGTTAAATATAAAACTAAGTGTTTATTTAATAGTTTATTTACTTGCAAGGTTTAAGATAGTTCAGCATGCTAGAATTATGGGAAGCCTTGTGATTTAAATTAAAAGCTGTCAGAAAATAATTGATCTAGATTTAGTTTTAAGTAAAGATCTTATTAAGTTGAAATACAACTGTTGAACATTTATTATAATTGGCTTGCATACTTACAAGTTTAATCTCATAGAGCTAAAAGTATTACTTAAGTACTTGGGAACTTTTATCACTCGGACCATTGAAGTACTTTAAAATGGAAGTAGCTATATTAAATTTATAAATGCAATTTATTGTTAATTATATCTAATTAATTAAGATTTTAAATGGGATCAAATTTAATCAGTGGCCTCTTAAACTGTTAGAATTTGTTAATGCATAAATATAACAGCAAGATTTGCAAACAAAAATAAAAACCTTAAAGAAAATGTTTTTCGAATATATAACTTGAATAAATTGTACAGTAATTTTTAAATAAAATAGGACAATCTTTCTGACACAGAAACAAATTGTTCCATAAGACACCAGAACTTTTATATTTCCCAGTTCTAGAAAAAAGGATATTATTAGTAACAATTAATTAAATATAAATTCATTTCGGAGACTTGGATATGTGTGTATATGGGCAAGTACAAGTGTTGTAATAATTGGTGATAAAAGGAAAATATTAAATTAACTCAGCATTGCTGTATTAAATTTTTGCTGTCGTATTGTCTTATTTCTTGCCTTAATGAGTGGGTAAATATTAGCACCTACATATTTCACTGTGTATTCCAGTGAATGCAGCTAAACTGACTTTAGATACAGATGATTAGAAAGTCCTGCTTTCATTTTTATTGATATTATTAAATTTTTTATACAACTTATTATACTTTCTATCACAGATAATGTGAGGATAAGTGTTTGTCCAAAACAGCATACTGTTGTGCAAAGTGCATGGGCTTTACAGACAGACCTGAGTTTTAATCTTTGATCTGCCCTTTTATCAGGTGTATGATGTGGGCAAGTTAGTTAACTTTCTATGCTTTAGTTTCCTCATTGCAAAAGGTGATTATTACCCCTCCTTTAGAAAGGCGGGTTAAATCAGATGATATATAGAACAGCACATGGTATAAAGTTGGTATTTACTGAATTGTAGCATTTGTTCCTATATAATTTTATGGTGTTTTATATTTATTGGTGCTTGATTTATACTCACTAAATATGTGCCCTGGCCAAATTCTTTAATATCTGTGTGTCCAAATTTTCCTAGTGACTAAACTGAGACAATAATAATTGCTGTGTAGATAAAATGAGTTACTATACAGAAAGGGTTTAGTATTGTGCCTGAATATTGAAAGTATACACTATTTATTGTTATTTTTACTATTATTATTATTTTAGTATTATTATTGATTCTTAAAGTTTTCCTTACATATAAGCATATTGCTTCACCCTCAGCATATTATTCTCTAGCAGAGAATCTATGGACTAGTCAGTGTATTAGTGTATTAGTCAGTATGAGCTCTTATAATAACCCCCACATTTATTAGTGTTTTCTAAAAACACAGATTTAATTGTTGAAGATTAGCAGCAGGCTGCTTGCTACCACTCTTCTTTTAGGGATCCAGGATGATGGAAATTCTATTATTTGTAACAGTATCAATTTTCCTGGCAAGGCAAAGAAAATCTATGAATCAAAAAAAGATTTTCTTATTTCTGCACTTTAGATGTCATATTCCATTGGTCAAAACAGATTGCATGGAACATCCAACTTCAAATGAGCAGGGTGGTACAAGCCTACAATGGAAGTAGTATATTCATGAACAACCCTGATAGCTACCACACATTGTCTATGAGGTAGCAAACCTCTTTTATGCCATATTCTGAATAAAATAGATAAGTTTTATAAAACTGTGTGGTATCAATAAAGCCATCATGACGCTAAGCATGTTACCTTTTTTTTTTTTTTTTTATCATTGGAACCCAGAGGCCCTTTATGTAAAATATCAAAAGTGAAGTTTAAAAAAAGAGTATTACTAGTACTAGTGTAATTTCAGACCTGGAAAAAGAAGAAATAATTACCTCATAGTCTAACCCATGTAATATTAACCAATTTGATAATGCATACTCTCTCTTTGCTGATTATAAATTCTTGAATATGCTTGTTAGTATGTATCATGTGTGATAAGAGTTGTTCTGAGAAGTTATTCAAACTGTAGCACAGTGTAGGAGAAACAAACGGTGGCTTTGTCTTCCCTTAACACTGCAACCATGACAGTCCCTTAACTGTGCATAGTTAACAGTCCCTTAACCATGCACAGTTCTGGCAAAAGATGGCATTTGAGAAAAGGCTAAAATTCTGGTAGTTGATTATTCTGATAGACTACTTATTAGCTGCTAACATAACCTGCTTATTGTGTTAAGATCTAATGTTTGATGGCTCAGTGGGAGGTAGTATTAGGTTATAAGAATGTACAACCCTGCAATCTCCATATGAAACCATAGCACTTCTTCACAGTTTTAGGAAGTCACACCATGCATGAAGAAATATACCTTCCCTTCTGTTTAAAGTGAGAGTGTAAATACTACAGCAAGAAACAATGGCTGGGAATTAAAATGAACTCAGGTGTGTGGGGTGCTGGTACCACAGAATCATGGCTTGATAGGGCTGTTTGAAATTGTTTGCGTCCATTTTTTTACACTGATGCTTAAAAGAAAAAATTGATCCTATTTGGGGATGTAAAATAAGTACAGAATTTGGGGTGGAAGTTTGGGAAGGGAATCTAGGCAATACTAGCATAGAAATGTCCAGTTCTCTTTAAAACACAAGCTATGACTAAATGTTCAAGTTTTCATAGAGATGATTAAATTTTTATGAGTCTGTGCTTCTTGGCTCACATGGCATAAATGAACTATAAGTCAAGCACATTGTTAATTCTTATCACTGATTGTGTGGCTTGAACTGACATTTTCTTTCCTCTCAACCCTAAAATTTTATTTAGTGTTTGGTCATACAGCCTTTATTTCCCAAAGTTTTCTCAAAGCATGTAAAATACATGAGATGAAGGGATATACTAAATTTCAGAAATTATAGGTGGTGTGGATGTGGTGACAAGTTCTGCCAAAGCAAGTGGATTTCTCAGTATTAGACTTGAAAATAAGCAGATTAAATTTGACAGGGATCTGGGAATAAAATATATACATTATTTATAGACTACATATATCTGTAAAGAGGAACACTTTAATATTTTAATATAGTGCATGAATCTAAAAAGAAGAGTATCAGAAAAGATAAGGAATTAAAATGCGTTTGAAGAAGAGTCACAGGCTATATAGCTGGATTCTGGATTTTGCATACTTCTATTTTATGTGAAGAGACTTTAGGATTCTGGAGCTAGTATGCCTTTCACGTGTTTCAGTTCACATACATTGAGATAATTTTGAATACATAATTTATAAGTGCTGTAGGAAGATTCCAAATTACTTTTCTGTTCCATGTTACAAAAAGTATGAGTAAACATCTGGTTTAAGAAGGTTGACTATATTATACCATTGTAACATCATCTTGACAACTATAACCAACCTCATGACCATGGCAGAGACCATGTACAAAAAAAAAAAAAAAAAAAAAAACCGTAGAAGCATGGATACAAAAGAAAGAAAAATATCAGACAGCTATTCTGAAACATTTCTGAAAAACAGAAATCAAATTAGACTGTGGTAATTAAAAATACAAAGAAATAGGAATCATGGGTGTGAAGCTACAACTCAGAACACAGAAAAAAACTAGAGTGGAAGCAAGAGGCATTCTCTGAGGTGGAGCCATGGGAGGCTGTGAACTTGGAGTTCTCTGGTATAAAAATTAAACATTAGGTTGGAGGAATGTGGTAGAAGTCAATGTTATTAATCAATGCACTCTAAATGAAATGACAGAGTAATTCAACCTCATAAAACCTTTGTGTCTATCCCTCAGCGTCTAACCAAAGTATTTACCTCCAGATTAAAACCAAATTATTATAATATATGTAAATAAAATTATCCTTCTGGAAAGAGTTTGAGCTTTTTAATTGATTTGGTGGCACTCCAGAGTAATGTCTTCCCTGAATTTTCCATTGGAAATTTGGTGTGCAGGGGTGGGTGGAGGAGGAAGGAATGACAAGCCTTCATATTTGCTCTCTACTAATGCAAAACAAATTAGATTCTGTAGTCTTTATGACTTCTAACTTAGAGAGCTCAAAACCAACCAGTTGAGACCTGGCAGGAAAAGAACTTTATAGAGCATAGGGAAATCACACAAAGCACCTACTATAAGCAGACTAATCCATCATTGTCAATCTGTATATGTATGTCAGCATCCCACTGTCAAATGGGAATAGTATATATGCAGTCAAGTGCTAACAGGTCCTGAAAGCATAAGTAAGTCCATTAGCAAGTGGCTCAGATGGTCATAGCTTCTATATCTACAACATAATGTCCTCTCAATCTACACCTTATATCCTCCTGGGGAGTTTTCTATAATCAAGTAACTGAGGAAGAAATCATATGGGTCTGTTTTACAGTTGATTCTGCATGTAATAGTGACACTATCTGAAAGTGGATGGCCACATTTTAGCCTCAGTCTGGAGTGACCATGAAGAATGCGGAAGAAAAATTCTCCCAGTCAGCTGAATTTCAGAACTTTAAAATTCATTTGGTTCATTTTATCTGAAATGAGAAGTGACCAGAGGAATGGAGCTACAGCAATCCACAGACAGTAGTGAATTATTTGACTAGGTGGTCAGGCATTGGAAGAAACACAATGGGAAGATTGATAACAAGGAGACCTTGAGAAGCTGTGTTGGGTGGATTTCTCTGAAAAGACATTGAATGTGTCCCATGTGAATGTCCCATGTGAATATTCAGAAGAGTAGAATTTTAATAATGAAGTAGATATTATGAACCATTCTTCTTATGTCATCTTTCCCAAGGGTCTAGTGGGCTGCTAAGGATGAGAAACTACTCATCGTTCATGGTCAACAAGGTGATGAACAAGTTAACCATGGTGGCATAAATGGAAGTTATGCATAGACTCCACAGTATAGACTCCCACTCAACAAGGCTGATTGACCTCAGCTAATGCTGAATGACCAGCTTGATGACAGCAGAGATCAATTCGGTACCCTGATGTAGCACCATTTTCCAGGGAGACCAGCCAGTCATCAATTGACATTGATGATTTGCACCATTCCCATCATAGAACAGAACACTGTGTTCTTATTGGAATTTTCTTTTACCCTGTATATAAAAATTAGTTTATCTAATCAAGAATATTTCTCTTAACCATCATTCATGAACTTGTGAATATCTTACTCATACATCATAATATTCCTCATATTCCTCATAGTAGTGTAGAAAAAAAAGTTTTTTTTAAAGAAAATTATGTCTGGCAATGAGCCTATACTTGTGGAATTTATTGGTCTCGGTAGATTCTTCATCACTTTGAAATGACTGCGCTGATGGAATGGTGTGATGATCTTTTGAAGATCCAGCAACAGTTTTTTCTCAGTGGCAACATCATACAAGTTTTAACAAGTTGAAACAGGTTATAACAAGTTCATGGATCTGAGGAATCAGGAGTTGGAAATGGAAATGTTTCCTTTATTACTCCAAGTAATCTACTAACAATTCTTTTCTTGCTGTCTCTACAAACCTGTGCTGTTATGGTCTAAAATTCTTAATTCTTTTTTTTTTTTTTTTTTTTTTTTTTTTTTTAATTTTTTTTTTAAATTTTTTATTTATTTATGATAGTCACAGAGAGAGAGAGAGGCAGAGACACAGGCGGAGGGAGAAGCAGGCTCCATGCACCGGGAGCCTGATGTGGGATTCGATCCCGGGTCTCCAGGATCGCGCCCCGGGCCAAAGGCAGGCGCCAAACCGCTGCGCCACCCAGGGATCCCTAAAATTCTTAATTCTTAAGGGAGAAAGACTACCAAGAGACATAGTAGTAGTTCCATGTAATGGGAGCCAGTGGGGTCTAGAATGTGGAACCTGGATCCACTGGTCATCTCCTGTCAGTGAAACCACAGGGAAAGAAGAGGATTATTTTAATGGCTAGGGTAATTGCTCCTACCTACAAAGAAGAAATTGGATTGCTGATACACAATGAGGGGGTGACAAAGAGTAGTATCTAGTGCAGAAGATCCCCTCGAGCACAACTTGGCACCCCGTATTGTGTTATATGAGTTAATGGAAAAGTAACAAGAAGAAGGACTTTACAAGTGAAGGTTTAGAATGCCTTACCAGGCAAGGAGCCCTGACCACTTGGCTGCTTCCTAAAAGCACGGGGAACATGAATGAACAGTGGGAGGATTTTTAAATACTAGTTGTGACTTTATGATGAGTTGCAGGAATGAAGACTATAGTAATTCTAAGTTTGCCTCTTAGTTTGGTATTTAAGGTTTGTGTGTGTGTGTGTGTATGTGTATGGGATACTATATATAGCATAGTTATATATAACTAGTTCTTCTCTTTATATTTTTCAATGTCCTGTGCCCCTACTTAGCATAAGTTATGTTGATATTAGCCTGATTTCCGAGGATTTATGTTGTAGGCTATCACAAGGACAATGTCACTTAGATATAAGAGAAATCACTCAGAGGATAAAATCATTCGAGGAGGGAATTCGCATGTTTTCATTTATCTGAAGGATAGTTGACTTGTTAGGCAGAATTGTGACTTTTATATTACCTTTATTAGGAAGTTAAAATGTATTAAGTTGAAGGGTGTGCAGATGGCATTTTGACAAGGGACAAACTCCAATGACATTGTACTGGTTCAGTTTACTTTAGCTAAAATTACTTTTTTTTTTTTTCAGAATTTCTAGATTTGGAAGGTAAAAGTAGGGCAGCATCCCAGATGATCTGAGGGCACCATGAAATTCATGAGTGCTCTGACTTATCTATTGCCACTCCACTCAGGCTGGGGGCAGCAGCCAGGCCTGCAGCTCCTCTGACACCTCTGTATCATCTCCCCCAGTTTCCCTGAGTACCAGGACGGATGCACAAGTAGCTTCTTTGCAGGACTTGTGGCTCTTTTTGCTTTGGATGTGGTGGGAGACAGACATGGGTCTTGGTTTGTCTTTGTGGCAAGTGATCCATTTTGTCCATGTAATAGTGTTCCTTCTGCCTGCAAATGCATGTCCAGCTTTTCTTTCCAACCTCTGTTCCTGCTGTCTTACAGCAAATTTATGGCCACTACATGTGCACAGAAATCAGCTTTCTACTAGTTTCCTGATGAGTTCCCAGAATTTTATAAGACTGACTCCCTGTGCTAAATGTAACATTGCATGTCATTCATAGTGGGTTTGCTTCTGTATCAAACTGTCGATGCAATGAATAGTATAGATAAATTCCTAACTTAAAAAGGGTGAGAAGTCACACATATACAACCTAAGAAAACACTAAGAACTAGTTACTGAAACAAAGGACATTTTTTTTTGGTCTGTTTCTTTATATTTTTCCCTGCTCTAGTGAGATAGAATTAATATATAACATTGTGCAAGTTTAGGGTTGTGCAACATATATTGACAAATGATTAACCCCATGGCATTAGCCAACATCTGGATCACCTCACATAGTGATTACCTGTGTGATGATAACATTTAAGATCTACTCTCTTAGAAACTTCCAAGTGTACCAGCATCTTTCTCCTGCCCCTGATGATCACCATTCTAATCTCTGATTCTACAAGACTGACTTTTTCACACTCAACATATAAATGATACCAGGCAGTATGCCTTTCTCTGTATGACTTATTTTACTTAGCATCATGCGCCGAACATCCATCCGTGTTGTCACAAGTGTCAGGGTTATCTTGATTCTTGTGGATAATGTTCCATTGAATATACCAAATGATATTCTTAGTGTGTTATTCATTCATTAATGGACACTTTGGGCTCTTTCCTTATCTTGGCTATTGTGAAAAATCTGTAGTAAATGTGAGTGCAGATATCTCTTTGATACCCCATTTTTGTTTTCTTTGAAAGTGTACCCAGAAGTAGAATTGTTGGATCTTGTAATATTTCTACCTTTAATTTTTCAAGAGACCTCCATCCTATTTTCCATAGTGGCTGCATCAATTTACATTCCCACCAGAAATAGGCAAGAAGGCCCTTCTCTCCACATCCTTGTCAGCATTTGTGAGCTCCATTTCCCAAATTATATATAATAATATGCTCTTCCTGAGAGTAGAGGATAAGTTGAAATGCTTTTCTGTATCTCCCATAATGTTCTAAGCATACTGATTGGGCATTTAAAATTGTTTTTGGTTCATTGATCAAAGGAAAATATCTTAACAAAGATTGAATCTGTGAATATGTTTATGCTTCAATCCTAACAAATTTTCTGATGGTAGCCATCAATCTCACTGAGCCACTTTTCACTCTTGGAGCTTCTGAAGCCAAAGAAAAATATTATTGGCTTTTCATAACCTGCATCTCCCTCCGTTTTATGGCCTTTTTCTGGATGTCCATAGCTCTCTTTTGTAGGGTCACTGTGAGGCTAACTGCACAAGTGTGCGTTGGAATTCTATGAACACCTTGGGTGAGGGCAAAGTAGAGTGTGATTACTTCAAAGTATAACTGATATTAAAACCTATATATCTTGTGCCATGCTAGAGGATAGTACCTAAAAATACAATTGATAACATCATCTTAGCTGCAATTAAATCCTGAAAAGTACAATGTGAGTGTTTTCATTTTAAATCAGATTGGGTATTTGCCATCATCAGTCTCCCTAAATTCTACACACCAATGACCCACTTTCAGTTATACACCACAGGGATGTTCAGGTCCCGGGGTAGAGGGTCTATTGGTGTACTGTAGAGAATAGATCAAGCGTTAATGTGTGACTATAGCTCAGCTTTGCAGGAATATTGAATTCTGCAAATGGAAAAACATTCTGGAAAGGCAGTGCAGGAAATTATCAATGGCCGAGGGCAACAACCAATTACAAAGCAGCCAGTGGTTTTCCTGTACTGTATGTGTTTTTCTTTAGTTTATTTATTGTAAGATGTTTTATGATAGTGTACATTTCACGCATTTTTAGTTTGGAGAGAAACATAGCAGCAGCTCAAAATAAAGGAAGCTTTCACATCTTTTCTTTCAAGTTCTCTGGGCTGTAGCCACCTACTCTGTAGAACAGAATTCTGGTTCCATGTGCGTCTGTTTACTTAGATATAGGCTTATCATAGTCTCTGCCAGCACTGGTTTGCTATGTGTAGGATTTCCACATGTTTAGGATCGTCCCAAATACTTCAGAAATATATATATCTTCTATCATATGCTTTCATTTCAAATAACTACTCTAAGGCTCATCAGAGATAAAACTCTTGCCAGAATTGCTCAATTCTTGACTTCTCAATTTATTTTTGTAAAATAGAATATTTTGTATGCTAATAATGAGAAGTATAGAATCAGAGGTTTTTTATAGATAAATATTTTAAAGTAAAGCTTAGTTCACTATACTTTTATTTTATCTTTTTCTCCAGGTAATTCACAAGCAGGGAAATACATAACAGCAACGTTACTTATAAGGGATGATGCATTTCTCTTTCTGCTGACTTAATAAAACTTTATTAACGTGAATCACCATTTATAATGTTAGTTTTCATGCTTTGGAAGGCTGTACCATTGAATTCCTTTCAATAGCTAATATTAATGCTGCAGTTTTTTTAAATTTTTTAATTGGAGTATAGTTAACACAAGTAATGTAGTATTTTTTTAAAAAATAATTCAATTTATAGAAAGTTATCAGGAATAAGCTTGGAGTGTGCAATGTTCTCTCTTTCCCCAAGCCCACCATCCATGCTGGCCACACTGAATTTATCTTTCTAGATTGATATCCATCATTTTTGCAGTAGCCAGTGGGATCAGAGCTCTGTTCATGCCAATAAAGCAAAAAATTGTAAGAGTAAGAAAATCTCCTTCACCCTGGTGCATACAAATGGCTGTGGTCTTAGTTCCCTGAACTATATCTACAAGCCTGGGCCCTAGGATGTTCTATCCTAATCTCTCTAAGGTCTTTATTTTGTTCTGGTTATTTCATATGGTCTAGTCATTTGAATAAAATGCTTATCTACTTCCTTTTGATAGTTTTCCCCAATAAATTCATTTTCTTATGTGACATTCATGTATTGTTACACTCTTAAAAATATAGATTCCTTGTGTTTTCAAAAATAAGCTCCTTTATGATAAGACTATTTTGAATACTTCAATTGTATTTTCCACAATTTTTATGTACAGAAGTATTCAGAGAAAAGAATTGCATTTTAACATTTAATTATATCAAGTATGTGTACAGCAAAGTATGTGCCTATGATGATTTGTAATATGTTGCTCTTAGTGGAATAGCTTTACTTTGTCTAATAAATCTCATGTTTATAAATTAAGACTGATTGCATAAAAATCTGTACAGATAAAAGGCTAAGGATAATATTAGTGCTTATTTCTGGTCACTAATCTGATGACGGTGAGCTTCTAATTAAAATTATTTTCAATCACTTTTGTATGTTTCTTATATGTCCTTGGGAATACTACATTTTTTCTGTAAGCTTTCTATGTGACCTATCTGCTTCTAATTTTCAGTAATCATATATTTTAACCTTTGCAACCAATGTTTTATTATAATTGATCTAGTAATTAGTCACATACATGTTGTTATTCTTCATAGATTTGAGACAAATTAGACAGTAACATTTGCTTATATTTCATTCCCAATTTGAAGTCTTTCCACATCTTGTTATTTTATTTGGTTTGGAGAATGAAGGCTGTGTCTACATAGTTGTAAACATGTTAGTTTTTTTTTTTTTTCATTCTAATCCTTTATCTTTAAAAAAAAAATCTCAGGGGCACCTGGGTGGCTCAGTGGTTGAGCATGTGCCTTTGGCTCAGGTCATGATCCCAGGGTCCCGAGATTGAGTATTGCATCAGGCTCCCTACAGGGAGTCTGCTTCTCCCTCTGTCTACATCTCTGCCTCTCTCTGTGTGTCTCTCATGAATAAATAAATAAAATATTTTTAAAAAGGCTTATCACATAATCAATTTACTGGTCCAGTGCTTCCTGTTCAAACTGAATCTCTCTTAAAACCATATCTTGCCCATAATTCACAAAAAACAGTTTTTATTTTGTGAATTCCAGTTAAGTAATATAACTATGCAATATTGTTCAACAAAAAGTACATTCTATATATGACCATGATCTCAGGAAGTTTCCTTAAAAGGTCAGTTTCTTAACTACATATGCTAAAGTTGTAGATTTTTTGATTCTATGATGTAGCAGAATTGCCAAAGCCCTTACCAATCTCTCCAGGAAATCTAATGCTACTTCTTAACCTGTCCTATATTCTCTGACACTACCTAACTGCTAATACCATGTTGTCTTTTTTTTTTTTTTTTACCATGTTGTCTTATACTGTAATGTTTTGGAGAATTCTGAATTCTTGTTGAGATGTCTGCTATTCACATTTTGAGCAACTTGGCCCCTCTTCATCAGACTCTTTTCTACCTATTATGTGGAACATAATTTAGATATAGCTTCATCTCTGTGGTCCTATGACACAATTTTTTAAACCTCTCTAATAGGAGAAAATATATTATATTGAAATTCTTTGCTTTTGTATTTGTCTCTACTTCTTGAATGCAAGCTTTTTAGGAACATAGATTGAACTTGTTAATTTGTGTACTCTCAGTACTTAGCAGTTGTTCAATATATGTTTGTTGAATTGAATTATGTGTTAAACTTATCTCCATATTAAGTAAAACCTAAATAAACGATTTCTAAGGAAGATAGGGAACAGTCCTGAATGTACAGTCATTCAGGGTGATATGTTTCAGTAGTCCTCAAGATTATTTGAATGAAGGAGCAGCTGAAACTCCCAATGTTTTTTGAGAAAAATTTCACAGATATTTACATCTGCCTTTTAGTTTATTTCTCATTAAGCTACACAGTGTTTTTACATTATGATCTTGAAGAAAGGAAAAATAAACAAGGTAAGCCCTTAAGCCCAATGATTGTCCCAACTTACTACCTGGGGAGAGGTTCTGGGCTATATGCAGAACCTGACATTTCCCTGGGTTGAGCAAATGGAGTGTGGGGAGTTGGGAGAGGCAAATGGAGGTAGAGTTTTAAGGTAGAATACCAGAGAATAAGGAGATGCACAGAGTGAGAAGAAGCCCCAGAGATGTGAAGAGATTATCTTCAGCTGAGTAATGATCTATTCATGAATCCAAAGAAACTGTTGGAGGCCAAGGAAAAGACTGTCAGAATGGGAGAATCATTAGTGGGGCTCATGTATGGGCAGAAATATGTCATATTTCATAAGGTAACATGAAAAATGTTGTAGAGGCACCTGGGTGGCTCAGGGGCTGAGAGTCTATCTTCAGCTTGGTCGTCATCCCGGGGTCCTGGGTATGATTCCCACATCAGGCTCCCTACAGGGAGCCTGCTTCGCCCTCTGCCTGTGTCTCTGCCTTTCTGTGTGTCTCTCATGAATAAATAAAATCTTAAAAAAATACAATAAAAATGTAATTCAAGGGGTATTGATTAGAGTAGTAACAAGAGTATTGTACCAGTAGTAAAATTGCATTAAACGTGTAACTGTTGTTTCTGAAGGAGAAGAGATAGAAAGGATATGGAAAAAACATGTTTGAGTAAATAATGGCCAGTAATTTTCTAAATTTGATATAAACTGTAAACCAAATTTTCAAGAAATTCAATGAATTTGAGGCATGAGGAACATAAAGAAATCTGCACTAAGAACCATCCTATCATGTTACTTATAACAAGTTGTCCGAATCCATTAGGGCTACTATAACAGAATAACACAGTCTGCAGGGCTTAAACAAGAGATATTTATTTCTAAGAGTTCTGGAGACTGGAAGTCCAAGATCAAAGTGTGTCCCAGTGAGGCCCTCTGTTTGACTACCTACTCATTGTGTCCTCTTATGGTAAGATCTGGTCTCCTTTCCTCATCTTATAAGGATGGTAATCCCATTATGGAGACCTTATTCTCATGATTCCGTCTAAACCTAGTTACCTCACAAAGACCCCACATCAAAATACCATCACATCAGAGTGTTAGGGCCTCAATATACAAATCATGAAGAGACACAGGCATTCAGTCCAGAAGGCAGGAGTTAAGAGAAAATTTCAAAGGCAGCCAGAGAGGAAAGAAACATTCCATACAGAGATACAGAGATAAAAATGACAGAAAACTTCTCATCCAAAAAAGAAAAAAAAATAATATATATATATATATATATATATATATATATAATCTTGAATGCAGTGAAGCCACATATTTAAAGAACTGAAAGGGGAGGGGAAAAAACCTGTTAACTTATTATTCTATACCCAACAAAAATATCTTTTGACAACAATGGCAAGTAGAGATGTTTTCAGACACATGAAAGCTAAAAGACGCTGGCCCCAGCAGACTTGCATAAAGGAAATGTCAAAGCTGTATAAGCAGAAGGGTAGTGATACTGGTTAGGAATAGAAATCTACACAAGGAACAGATTTCATAGCAATTGGTAGCAATATTGGTAACTATATAATATTTTAAAAGTAATTATTTTTAAAGTCCCTTAAAAATTATTTATTTTTAAATTTAGAAATAACAACATACCATGTAGTTTACAAGATATGTGGAAGTAAATTTTAAAATAATTATATCACAGAGTCCAGGATGGGAACATTGGGCCAATGCTATTGCAAGTTTTTTTTTTCTTTAAAGATTTATTTATTTATTGGTGAAAGAGATTGCAAATGAGTGGGGGGAAGGGTAGAGGGAGACAGAGAAACCTAAGCAGACTTCATGCTGAATGTGGCGCCTGATGCGGGGCTCAATCTTACAACCTTGAGATCATGACTGAGCACAAAACAAGGGTCAGATGCCTAACTGCCATCCAGTGCTCCTGTTGCAAGGTTCTAATGCTGTATGCGAAATGATATAGCATTAATTAAAGGGAAATTATGGCAAATTAAAAATGAATGCCATAATCTGCAGAGTGGCTGCTAACAACAGCCAACTAGATGTTTTATCTAAGAAGTCAAGAAAGGAAATAAAATAGAATCATGACAAATACTCAATTGAAAAGTAGGGGAAAAAAGGAGAACAAATGGAGTAAGATGATAGGTTTAAATTGATACTAATTGCTTATAAATCATATAGATATTTGATTAAAAGAGATTTTCAGATGGAAAAAAAGTTGACGCTCAAATATGTGCTGCTATAAGAAACCTACTTTTGTTATGAAAATACCAACAAATGAAAGGTAAAATATTGTAAAAATGTGGACTATTTAATCACTAAAATTTGAGTCACTACATTAATATCAGACTAAGTAAATTCCAGAGCAGTGAGAAGTAGGTCATTTTATAATGATAAGTCAATTTGCCAAGTGAACATGACATTCCTAAACACTTAATGCTTCTAATAACAAAGTGTTGGAATACATGAAGCAAGAACCAACAGAAGCAAATAGAAGAAATAGAGATATTCACAATTATAGTTGAAGAATTCAATGCTTCTCCTTCAGTAACTAATAAAACAAAGAGACAGAAAATCAGTAGTTAAATACGAATACTTGGAACAACAGTAACTTGACCTAAGTGGTATTTTGAACCCTCTCCTGACAACAGCAAAATATGCATTTTTCACAGGTACACCGAGATAATGTAACAAAATAGACTCATTCTGATACATAGAGCATGACTTAAGAATTTCAAAATAATTTAAATCATACAGAGTAGTTTACTTTATCATAATAGGTTTATACAGGAAAATAATAACAGAAATCTTCAAGTACCTGGAAGCTAAATATCACATTTCTAAATAATTCCTAGGTAAAATAAGAAAAAGGAAATGAGAAACTATATTGAGCTGAATCAAATGAAGTACAACTTATCAAAATTTATGAATTGCAGTTAAATAGTACTTAGAAGAAAACATATAGCACTGAAATGCTTATATTAGAAAGAATTTGACTCAAATGAATGATCTCAGCTTGCACTGTAATAAACTAGAAAAGAAGAGCAAATTAAACCCCAAATAAATAAAGAAAAGGAAGCCGTGTAAGACCATAAATAAATAGAAAAGAGAAAACCATTAGAGGAAATCAGTAGAACCCAAAGCTCGTTTTTTGAGTTCAGCAGAATCAACAAGTTTTAAGTCAGACTTGGTCAGGAAAAAAGGGGAAGACACAAAGTTCCAATACTGATAATGAGGGAAGTGACAGTACTATAGCACTACAGAGTTTACAAATATTAAAAAGATAAGTAGTGTGTCCAACTTTGTGTTGGCAGGTTCAAACTTAGATGATATGGCCAAATCGGTTAAAAGACACACAGGACTCAAAGTCACTTGGGAGGAGACAGATCTGCTATATCTATTAAATACGAATTCATAAGCAAATACTTTGCAGCAAAGAAAACCCCAGATACAGATGGCTCTCTTGTTGAATTCCAATAGACATTCAAGAAAGAAATAACAGTAAATTGGGACGCCTGTGTGGCTCAGTGGTTGAGCATCTGCCTTAGGCTCAGGGTGTGATCCCAGGATCCTGGGATCAAGTCCCACATTAGGCTCCCCGCAGGGAGCCTGCTTCTCCCTCTACCTATATCTCTGCCTTTCTCATGTCTCTCATGAATAAATAAATAAAATCTTAAAAAAAAAGAACAGTAAATCTTCATAAACATTTCTAAAAAATTGATAGGTGGAATTGCTTCCTAAAACCATTCTGTGAGATCACACTCTGTCACCAAAAGAAAAGTGCTTAGATAAAAACAAAAACAACAACAACAACAACAAAAAACCCTTCTTATGAAGAATATCCACATTTAGTGTTTTGCACATATTACACACACACACATATATATACACACACACACACACACATATATATATATATATATACTAACAAATGAACAAGAACAGACCTTTAAGAATAAAAAAATTAACAAGAGGAATCTATAAATCAAGAGGATTTCTAATTTATTAGGCTAAATCTTCTCTGATATTGGGACAAGATTTCCAGAGTCTTCCTTGCAAATAAGCCTATTTTAAAGACAGTTGCTAACCAAACACTTACCTGATTGATTTTCAAAAAAAGAAAAAAGGGAAATCCCAGATGAATTTTTACATGACTTTAATAGAGCTGATGCCTGGACTTTTAGGGAACCAGATGTCTTCAAAATTGTGAGGGGAAATAAAATTATTTCATGGTTTTATTTCATAGTTTATAACTCTGGAATAATATGCAGAAAGAGTATTTAAAAAGAGAATACTGATTAAAAAGGAATCTATTCTGATTATAAAATCACAAATAAGTCCTGTGAAGCATATAAAGGAATAAATAGAAAATTTTTATCCAGGACACCTTCAATGAGATTAAATTTTTAGAAATAAATATTTAAAAATTTAAAGTGGTAGCAAAATAATTAAACAAAAGTGCTGGGAAGGCTTGAGTAAAATGTCTGTTGCCTAAAGTAACTCACTAAAAATCGACAAGAAAGTAGAAATGGTCTTATGAAATACAGTTGCAGAATATGAATCAGATTGGTGAAGTGATAGATTTGCCACTGAGGTGGGTAGACTAATATATATTTATGCTTACTAAGCTCCTCATCACTCCTAGAAAGGAAAACAAAAACAAACTTATGTGCTGACTCAGAAGGTCCTTCCTGCCCTCCCTGTTGCCTAATCTCCTGCCATGTTCTTTCACTACTAGGGCCCTACGAGAGCCTAGGTTCACTAACCTTCCAGTTCTCTGAATGGGACATTCTGCCTCCCAACCCAGACCCTCAGAAGAGGGTGATCCCTTGATCCTCCTGTTCTCCTCCCCATTTCCTAATCAATTCTTGCACATCCTTCTTATTGCAACTTAAAGGTGACTTGCTCCACTAGAACAGATTACCACAGATCTATAATTCTGTTTAATTGTAACTTTATTTCATAGCATTTATGGTGTTGTTATAAATTTTGGTAAGTATTTGCTTCATGTCTGCCCCCTCTACTAAACTGGTAACTTCTCAAATGATGGAGACACCCATTGTGTTTGTACTTTTTTTTTTTTTTTAAGATTTTACTTTATTTATTTGAAAGAGAACATAAGAGTGGGAAGATGGGCAGAGGGAGAGGGAGAAGCAGAATCTCCACTGAGAGGGGAGCCTGATGATGACATGGGACCCTATGATCATGACCTGAGCTGAAGGCAGACACTTAACCGAGCCACACAGGCGCCCCATGTCTGTACTCTTTAGCTTAGACATGGCACAAAGTGAGAATTAAAAAAAATATTTGAGATGTTAACAAATAACAAAGAAAAAGGAGAATCAAACTGAAAATATAATAAATTAGAATGAATACAATTAACACAAAAATGAAACATTAAAGCCCCAAATTAACTGAGGCAGTAAGAAAACATGGCTTTCAGATACTCAATAAAAGATAACATCGTGAATAGATAAATTGATGAATGGCAATGGTAGAAGTCCTCCTCATGGCCATGAATGCCACTCAATCTAAGAAAGAGCTTTAAGTGAAGGAATGATGCCATCAGGAGTCTAAAGCCCAACTGGAGACTTTTGTTGACATCCATGATTTTCCATAGTTCATCGGCATTATTCTCTTCTGGCAATGATATTTAGCTCTAAGCGTGGGTAAAACAACCAGCTTCAAAAACATCGAGCTAGTGTAATAAAAGATAAAGGTTCTGTAACCACAGCTATTCTGTTCATCACAAGGTACACAGATAATGTAACCTTGCTGCTGGAATGATTGTTGAAGGTCTGTCTGTAGTTTAAATCTAAAACTTAGGAGAAAGAATCTAAACAAATTTTTTTTGTTACCTTTCTGATGTCATTTTATTGACTAATACTGCTGTGACCCAAGCCATCATATTTATAATAAATAATAGACTATCTTTATACATAATTTTAATTATTAATATTAATATGATACAAATATGAGTAATATTATAATATGTAATTGCATATATAATAGTATGAATATGGTTAAAATATAATTATATAATACATATTAATTATTAATAATTACTTCAAAATAATAATTACTTTCATCTTCATTATATACATTTGTTAAAAATGAAAGTAGGAGGGAACCCTGGGTGGTTAACGCTAACACCGCCTTCCACCCAGGGCCTGATCCTGGAGACCTGGGATCGAGTCCCACGTCGGGCTCCCTGCATGGAGCCTGCTTCTCCCTCTGCCTGTGTCTCTGCCTCTTTCTCTCTCTCTCTCTCTGTATCTTTCATGAATAAATAAATAATCTTAAAAAAATTAAAGATTTCATTTCCTATTTATATTCTAGAGTCAGTATTGCACTGATGGAAAATTTATAACTATAGGTTGTAGAAAAAATATAATATTAAAAATGATATGTATTTATTTTTTATTTATCCTATTGTGCCATTTCAGAAAGTATCTGGGCTTCTTTTATGGACAAGCCTACTTTCACTGAACCTTTTCTTCTTTGTTAGT
This sequence comes from Vulpes lagopus, assembly GCF_018345385.1. NCBI lineage: Eukaryota > Metazoa > Chordata > Mammalia > Carnivora > Canidae > Vulpes > Vulpes lagopus. Next base: position 75,751,647 of record NC_054831.1, read on the forward strand.
AGAAAGCCCGCAGTCTCAGATGCTATTCTTTATTATGTTTGGCCAAATAGTGAGTCATCTTAAGCGCAAGTGCAACTCATACAAAGACCCCATGAGTTATTTACATTTTGTGGACAAATGAAATAACCTTCCTTCTGGATTTTACTTTGTCTGGCAGCAGGTCTGGGATGATCGGTTCTCTCTAGAATAAGAGATATGTTTTATTCCCTGCTTTTTTCCATACTTTATATTAGGAATCCAACTTAAAAACTTTATGGGAACACCAGCCACGAAGCTGACATATACCACAGTGACTTATATAAAAGCAACCCCAGCACAGATGAACTGCTCTTGAATACAGAAGACTGATTTCGGTTCCGGACAGTCAGGATGGGAATTGTATCTGTGATAATAATGGCACAAGGCAGACAGAAGCTATTTTTAAAAGAACTGCCTGGAGGCCAGAGGGTTACTCCCAAGAGGAGGAAAAAAAAATCAGCATTTCCATCTTCACTTTTGAGTGTGGAGCTCTGACTTTCCCAGCCTGCGAACAGTAAAAGCTAAACCTATGTGTATTAGTAAAAATATGCCGCAGAGAATAGCAGGGGAAAACGCAGCCAAACTATTCTCTATGGTGCATTATGTATAAATCTGTGGTTAACATCTGAACAGCTTCATGTGGCAAGGAGAAAACCCAGTACATACAAAGAGAACTTGTAACTAATTATTCTCAGTCTGTTGCATTGTTACCAGTTATTGCTTCTGAACAATGCATGCTCCTAACAACTATCCAAGTCATACATAATGCATTGTAAATTGGAAAACACATACCCAAACTAGTCATATTAAATCAACAACTCAAAATATAAAACCTTGGCTTATGCACATCCCTCTACTTTTGACCTTGCGGTTCCAGTTTCATTCATTTGCAAAGAGGGGCTTATCTGTTGGTCTTCAGAAGTAAAGATCATATCTTGAAGCAACAAGAACAGACAAAAAAACAAAAACAAAAACAAAAACAGACAAACAAACAAAAATACTTTAGCCTGAACTAAACTGCTTTTCTTCCAAATAAGTTTGATGTGAGGTAATCTCATTACTCTATAAGTGATCCCTTTCATTCTCAAAGCTCACATCAAATAGCAAGAAACATCTGTGAGCAGAGAGGAGAATAATTAGGGATCTAGAGAGAATTTCATAAACACAGCACAGCATTCAGCCTGTGCATCTCAAAGGCTCAGGAATTGTTCATTCAACAGAGTAATATCCTTTATTCAGTGTCATCCTTCCCACTCTTTCTGGAGAAATCACTGCTGTTAAGATGCTTAATCTCCTTTGAAATAGAGATATTGAAGCCAGGATCACAGTTAAAAGCAAAGATTGATAGTGCCTGTCAGAAAAATGAGGCATTTAAAAGTCAGGCAGTAAACAGGGCTACTTTGTGTGTGGCTCTGTTGTTCCGGGGCTGGAGGTGGTGGAGTAAGACACACCACAACCCCTCCTAAATCTTGTGCAGCTGTGTTTTCTATGCTGTTTTCATTCTTTTTAATAATTGAAATGAACTTTTAGTTTGTTTAAATTAGAGCATATATAATAATGATAAACCTTTTTCGAATACCTACATTTTCAGCAGCAAACACAATCAAAACAAGCGTGGATCAAACATGTAACTACTTGCTTTAAAAAATCATATTATCTACTATTCACTGCCCTATTTTGGCCATCATTGCCTTCACAGATAGACTTCTTTAAAGAAAGTTCCCATTCATTCACTCCAATTACTTGCTTTTCACTCATTCTTCAGTCTACTGCAACTGAGCTTCTGTGCCCCAAACCAAAATCCAAATGACGTTTGTCAAATACAACTGATGTTTCTAGACCCGGATGGGTACAGAATTGCACAAGAACTACACAGTTCAGGGAGTATTCTGGCTTCATATTCTCACTCCTCTTGCCACCTCCGACTTTAACACTGCCAGTCCTCTGGTAACTATCTTTCCATTCCCCTGATGATGCGTTTCTATGAGCTTATTCATAAATACAGGTAAGACAATCTGCTTTTCATCATTTGCCTTCTAATCACTTAAGATACTCAGGACATCAGTGTGTGTGTGTATCTACTTTATTCTTTCTAATGACTTTGGTGTGGATGCTTCATGAGGTATATATCACCTCTCTGTTGCTGATCAACAATTAAGTTGTTAACACTTCACCATTTTTAAACGTTTCAGTGAGCATTATTGAATAGGGCTGGTGAGGCATAGGTAATGCACAATTGCAGACACTGCCCAGTCCCAATAAAGTAAACTTTTCTCACCTACAACATCTAGGAATGTGCATCCATATTCCTTCCTGTGAATCATACTTCTTTGTTCTTGACTGTCTCATGGTGAAAAATATCTCCTACTCATGATTATTAGTGACATTGATCATCCTTTCATATATTTACTCACTATATTATAATGTTGTTTTCTACTTTTATAATCTTTCCAAAATTTCTTATAGCATGGTTTGTCAATCGTAGTGAGATTGATATTGGAGATTTTAATTTGAAGGACTTTAGTTGTTTGCCTTTTATGTTTTGCAAATATTTCTTACATTACATTGTTGAGTTTTGAAGATTTTAATGTTATACTGTGTTGGACATGAGTTTCTTAAATGTTATGTAATCATATCTTGCAGTCTTTCCTTTCATGATGCTTGGACTATGTGACTTGCTTCTGAAGGTCATAAAATATTACTTTGTAGGTTATTCTACTATTTTTCTAGTTCTTTTACCCATCAAGACATTACTTTTATATGTGTATAAGTATATATTTACACATCATATATATAAAATGTGTATATACATAAATATATATGAAATCAGCATTCTATTTTTTCTCCAGATGGAAAAACAAGATCCTAAACCATTTACTGAATTATTTATTATTGATTAGAGGTTTTTAATATTATCTTTATTTTAAAAATTAGCATGTCATAGGCCTATTTATGAACTTTCCATTTTTTGTGCTGTTTATTATGTCTGCATGAATACCATGTTATTTCAATTTTTGCAATTTAATACTTCATTTTCATAACTAGCAGAGTATGATCATCCTGCTATTGTTTTCCAATACTGATCGACTCCTTTAATGTTTTTGTTTTCAGTTTAATCTCACAGCACTCACAAAAGTTAACATGAAATAGATTAAGGACTTAAATATGAGACCTGAATCTGTAAAACTTTTAGAAGAAAAAAGCAGAGAGAAATGCTTCTTGAGATTGGTCTTGGCAGCAATTTTTTGGATATGACAATAAAAGCACAAGCAATGAAGGCAAAAATTAATAAGTGAGACTATATCAAATTAAAAAGATTTTGTACAGTAAAAGAAATAGTCAACAAAATGAAAAGGCAGCCCACAGAATGGGAGAAATTATTTGCAAACCAATCTACTTGATTAAGTGGTTAATATCCAAAATAATGAAGAATTCATACAACTCAATCCAAAAACAATCTGATTAACAAACGGATAGAACATCTGAATAGACATTTTTCCAAAGAAGACATACAACTGGTCAACAGGTGCATGAAAAAGTCCTCAACAGCACTAATCCTCAAGGAAATGCACAACAAAGCTACAGTGAGATACTATCTCCCCCTTGTTAGATTGACTGTCATCAAAAAGATGAGATAATAAGTGTTGGTAAGGATGTGAAGAGAACCCACATATCCTATTGGTGGGAACATAAATTGGTGCAGCCACTATGTAAAACAGTATAGGGATCCCTGGGTGGCGCAGTGGTTTGGCGCCTGCCTTTGGCCCAGGGCGCGATCCTGGAGACCTGGGATCGAATCCCACGTCGCGCTCCCAGTGCATGGAGCCTGCTTCTCCCTCTGCCTATGTCTCTGCCCCTCTCTCTCTCTCTCTCTCTCTCTGTGACTATCATAAATAAATAAAAATTAAAAAATAAAAAAAAATAAAAATAAAACAGTATAGACATTCCTCAAAAAAATAGAAATAGAACTACCATATGCTGCAGCAAGTCTTATTCTGGATTTCTATCCAAAGGAAACAAAAACAGGATCTCATAAAGAGGAGTTTGTAGTCCCATGTCCATTAGATCATTAGTCACAGTAGCCAAGACATGGAAACAACCTAAGTTTCTATTAATGGATGAAGGGATAAAGAAATTATGGTATATGTATGCAGTGGAGTATTATTCAGCCATGAGTAAGAAGGAAATTTTTCATTTGCAATAGCCTGGATGGACTTTGAAAAAATAAGTTAAGTAAGTCACACAAGGAACAACAAAGAGCAAATATACTCACATATATCGGATTAAAAAAAAAAAACAAGCTGTTGAGTTTAATAAGTTCTTTATAGATCAACAGCAAAGAAACAAGCAATCCAATCATGAAATGGGTAAAAGACAGGAACAGAAATCTCACAGAGGAAGACACAGACATGGCCAACAAGACATGAGGAAATACTCCGCATCACTCCCCATCAGGGAAATACAAATCAAAACCATAATGAGATACCACCTCACACCAGTGAGAATGGGGAAGATTAACAAGGCAGGAAACCACAAATGTTGGAGAGGATGTGGAGAGAGGGGAACCCTCTTGCACTGTTGGTGGGAATGTGAACTGGTGCAGCCACCCTGGAAAACTGTGTGGAGGCTCCTCAAAGAGTTAAAAATCAACCTGCCCTACGACCCAGCAGTTGCACTGCTGGGGATTTACCCAAAGATGCAGATGCAGTGAAACGCCGGGACACCTGCACCCCGATGTTTCTAGCAGCAATGTCCACAATAGCCAAACTGTGGAAGGAGCCTTGGTGTCCATCAGAAGATGAATGGATAAAGATGTGGTCTATGTATACAATGGAATATTCCTCAGCCATTAGAAACGACAAATACCCACCATTTGCTTCGATGTGGTTGGAACTGGAGGGTATGATGCTGAGTGAAATGAGTCAGTCGGAGAAGGACAAACCTTATATGGTCTCATTCATTTGGGGAATATAAGAAATAGAGAAAGGGAATAAAGGGGAAAGGAGAGAAAATGAGTGGGAAATATCAGAAAGGGAGACAGAACATGAGAGACTCCTAACTCTGGGAAAAGAATAAGGGGTGGTGGAAAGGGAGGTGGGTGGGTGGTGGGGGTGACTGGGTGACAGATGCTGAGGGGGGCACTTGATGGGATGAGCACTGAGTGTTATGGTATATTTTGGCAAATTGAACTAAATAAAAAAGAGCTCAAAAAAAAAAAAAGAAAAGAAAGAAAGAAGGAGAAAAAAAAAAACAAGCTTATAGAATGTTACAAATGTTCTCACTTATATGGGATTTTAAAAAGCCAAACTCATACACTGGGAATGGGAATATATTCATCAAAAGATCATTACAGTTATATGATGAATAATTCTGGTAACTTAATGTATAGTGTGGTGATTGTCATTAATAATATTTTACTAAATATTTTCTAAGAGAGTAGATCTTAAATATTCTCAGCATGCACACACACACATACACACACACACACACACACACAGGTAATTGTTTGATGTGATGGAGCTAATAGCTCCATAGTAATGTTACCATGGTAATTACTTTGCAATATATGTGTATCAAAGCAATACTTCGTACACCTTAAATTTATATAATATTATATGTCAGTTATATCCCAACAAAGCTAAGAAGAACCTTTTCCTCAGAAAAGAGAGATAGTGAAAGAAAGAAGGAGAGAGATTGGGAGAGCCATAAAACAAACTTCTGGATTTCTCTCAATTTGAAAGAAAATCTGTTTACTAACTGAATCTGAGATTTTGCTCAAGAAACAGGCTGTGCCTTTATTGAAACTCTCTTCTTCAGCTCAACATGTCAATAAGAAATGGCAATTAGATATTTCAAATTTACCAGGAATGGAGAGTACATTGGTCCCATAGAATGAACTAAAAAAAAAAAAAAAAAAAAAGTCATGGAAAAAATAAAGATAAATTTACTACTATAATAGTATGGAATAATATTTTGTTAGTTACAGTCATATAGACAATTATATATATATATATATATATATATATATATATATATATATATATTAATATAGCATTAATTTGCCATGCTGTATCTCAGTCATATGGCTGAGTTTTTCCATCTGATATTCATCAGAGGATTAGAATACTTCCATCTAAGTAGTCTGAGATGTTGAATTAGCTCCTATCTATTAACTGTTTTACTTATTGATTTCCCTCTCACTTTCATTCTGATTCAGTTTCTACACTTACTGCCTTTTAGGATGACCCAACTACCATTTCAGCAATGCTGTGACAACCTTATTTAAAGATATTTGCTTCCCATTCTCCTCCTTATTTTCCTATAGAAATGTGTGCTTCTCTAGGTCACAGGGAATCCTCAAGCCAGACCTAGGAAGCCTTTGCTACTAATGATTAATCTGCCAATGCAAATGCACCCTAGATGGAAGGATCATGGCCTTGTAAGTGGAGCCATTGCTCTCCTGTGCACTGAGAGCTCTAAGAAGGTGAGCATGGAGAAGGAGCAAGGTTTCTGGGGATCTGAGGTCTCTGCCTGGCTTGGGAAAAAGGGTCAAATAATTACTGGAATAAATTTAAAGGAAACTGATATTTCCTGCAAGAAAAATTGCTCTGTCAGCTACTCCCCTCATAATATTATTGGCTACCAGATTAAGGCTTAAAGGCTTATACAGTCCTTCGATTTGGGGAGCTTTCCCTCAATACGGCTTAGCTTATTTCCCACATCTGCATTTTCTAGGAATAAACAGCTCATCATGTTCTACTTCAGATGTCTGCATAGCCTGCCTGCATCCATACCGGATAACCATAACCAGATTTGCTAAATGGATAAAGAAGTCTTCTGGAAGGATTTCTGAAAGCATCAGATGAAAACATTTAAAGCCAACAGACTCAGTATACTAACGGGGATGTCAGTTCCTCCAACACCTCAGGGTATTCACACCCCTGAAGAAATTTGTAAATGTGACACACAGAAGCTCAAAGAGCATCCGATGCAATGAAAAAAAAAAAAAAAAAAAAAAAAAACCTTCTCTATCTCCCAAAAGCCAAATGGGTGAAGAAAGTCCACTTTACTTGCTCTGCTACACTTATATACACAAAGCAAGTGATGTTGCCAAATAGAGAATGACAGAGAAAAATATTCTTTAGTTTTATTACTTTACTTCATGATTCCATATACCGAGTTTTTATGGTAAAAGAGTTAGGAATGCATGAAGAGGGGATGGGGATGGGGATAAAAATCAGAAGCTTAACCATTATAGTGTCGGCTTCTGAGACTTGTTGTTCCACCAACCACCCTTTTCCACTTAGAGGTCACGGGAGACGAGGCACCCCGATTCTGAGAAAAGCTAGTCAGGTTTAGCTTCTTTCTTCTCACCACTGTGCACTAATTCTGCAAATTAGATAACAAAACAAGCTCTGTACTGACAGTCTACAGGCAAGCCAAACTGTTCCAGTTGAGGACCAAACAGACCAATCCCAAAAGGGATTGTTTTTCTTTTATCAACACGATGGGAAAGATTTATTACCATGTTGAAATAAATTGTTGAAAATCTATTTCTTAAGAAGTCTACAGTGATCTTTGTCAATCTGACTTCTGTGTGCACAAGAATGCAAAAATTCTGTACAGAGCTGACTATTAATAGAACAAACATGACTTGTTTCTTAAATTCTCCTTTAGCTTAACCTTGTTTTTTTTTTTTTTAACACAATTTGGATACTTGCCTTCAAGGATTGAGAAAATAAGCCGATGATTTCTTTCCACAGAAGTCTTGAAAGGTCTTCAATAGAGTTTAGCTTTCTAGTATGCCACTAATTAAAATTAACTCTGGGGATTCTTTAGAAAAGGTATTCTTAAATTATAGTGGTGCTACTACATGTTAGGGTTTGTTTATGTAGGTCTTAAATTTCTATAAAACATCACTCTTGCAAAATGTCAGTGTATTGATTATCTTCCCCAAAATGATACCATCCCTTTTTATTAGACCATGTCCAGGAGGCAATGAAAATTTATCTTATCTTATGTGACATTCAGAAAAACAGTCCTAGAAAACTAGGAGAAAAAAATCCAAGAGCTATTTAAAGCAATGGTATGTGACCTTAATCATCACTTACATCAGTTCTGCAACTAAACAAACATTTCTTGGTCCTAACTTTGGCTTTAGTTAATGAAATCACTGAAATTAGATTAAGATTAGCTACCATATCATATTCCTGTATCAGTTGGTACAGTTTCTTTTTAACCACTGGGCACTATCAATAAATGTTAGCTTATGTTAGTTGGGGAAAGCTGAAGAAAAATAATAATAATAAAAATAATGAAACAAAAATCAAAGAATGTTAAAGTATCAAGCATGATATGAATAATCAAAGTGACTTTATCTTTGCCTCTGTGTGTTTTACCAGAATTTCTGATGAGCTCCTCTTCGATGATGCTGGTAATCACAATGATGCAATAATAAAGGGAGTGAAGTGTTACCACTAAGATGTGGAGGAAAGGAATTAAACTCACCAAACTTAAGTTGGATCCTAGCCATCCCATGCACAACCTTATGCTAATATATCTGAAGTTTGAAATCAGAGACCAGTTACAGCAGAGGAAATCATTTTCTCCACCAATTCTCCATGCCTTAGCCTTGGCCTTAGCTGGCTTGCTTACTTAGCTTTTTTTTTTTTTCTTTTTATATCAGATTATATAGGAGTAGTTGTAAGTTTTGGACTCCTGTAATGAGTTGAATTGTGTTTACTTATAATTCATATAAACCTCAAGTGCTGACCTTATTTGGAAATGGGGTTATTGAAGATATAATTAGTGAAGGTGAACTTAGAGTAGACTAAGATTGGCTTCTAATCCTTATAAACAAGGGAAATTTGGACACAGAGACACATGCAGAGGAGAGAGCACCTGCAAACCTCTAGAAGCTTGGAGGAAGGTATGGAAAAGATTCTTCCTCACAGCCCTCAGGAGGATCCAAGCTTGCTGCCATCTTGATAGACTTCTAGGTTCCAGAACTGTGAGATGATACATCTCTGATGGTGAACCCACTTACTTTGTGGTGCCATGTTAAAGAAGCTCTAGAAAACTAGCAGGGCCCTCTAGATGTATATGCTCTGCATCACATTTCCCAAACTTGTCTGATCACCTGACTTATTTGTGCAACCTTAAAAATATAGATTCTGGTGGAAACATTCACAGCAGATTCCAATTCAGTATGTCTAGAGTGGGCCTGGAAATCTTTATAACAACAAATCAACAACCAAACTAAACAACTCTGGTCTTCGATTCTGCTACAGAGTTAGATTTGAGAATTTCTACTGCAGGAAACAGTATTAAGAAAAGTTTGCAAATGAAAAAAAAAAGTTCTTGTTTTTCTTTAATTTACTTGGTGAGATTAGAAAACATACATATATATATATGATATTATATATATGTAATTTTTTATTTCTAGGCCTTAATTATGTCTTTTGCAAAAGAGGAAGGTTGGCACTATACTGTAAAAGATAGAAATTTGTAGTCAGAGGTGCTCTCATTAATACTTCCTTCTTCTTTGATCGATAATAGGAATATGTGCAATGTTTTCAGAGACAACCATTGTTCAGTGGGTCGTGCTGGCTTTTCTGGGGTTTTTCTGCCTCCTGCCCCAAAACCCAGCCCTTCCTTAAAGCTGGGAGAGGGGGCCAGTTCCTGACTCTGAGCACTCTGAGGTCCAGGGGTAAGCCACCATGAGCAAATGGAAGGCACAGCAGCAGACACTCAATGGGGAAATCACTAATGTGCTCACAGAACTTGAAAACTGTGGGAAGACCATGAACCAGGCCATCCTCAAGTACAATGCTTACAGAAAAGCAGCATCCGTGATAGCAGAAAACCCATACAAAATAAAAAGTGGAGCAGAAGCTAAGAAATTGCCTGAAGTAGGAACAAAAAATTGCTGAAAAGATTGATGAATTTTTAGTGACTGGAAAATTGTGTAAGCTGGAAAAGATCAGCAGGGTGATACGAGTTCCTCTATCAATTTCCTGACTCAAGTTAGTGGCATTGGTCCATCTGCTGCAAGGAAGTTTGCAGATGAAGGAATTAAAACATTAGAAGATCTCAGAAAAAAAATGGAGATATGTTGAACCGTCATCAGTGAATTCGGCTGAAATATTTTGAGGAGTTTGAGAAAAGAATTCATCCTGAAGGAATGTTACAAATGTAAGAAATTATGCTAATGGAAGATTAAAAACTGGATTCTGAATTCATTGCTATGGTCTGTGGCAGTTTCCGAAGAGGTGCAGAGTCTGTTGGTGACATGGATGTTCTGACTCATCCAAACTTTACTTCTGAATCAACCAAATAGCCAAAGCTGTTACATCGTGTTGTGGAGCAGTTATAGAAGGTCCATTTTATTACAGATGCTCTGTCAAAAGGGGAAACAAAGTTCATTGGTGATTGCCAGCTTCCCAGTAAAAATGATGGAAAGGAGTATCCACACAGGAGAATTGATAGCAGGTTGCTACCCAAGGATCAATATTACCATGGTGTTCTCTATTTCACTAGGAGGATATTTTCAGTAAGAATATGAGTGCTCATCCCCTAGAAAAGGGCTTCCTGATTAATGAATACACAGTCCATCCCTGGTGAGCCACTGGAGTTGCTGGAGAACCTCTGCCATGAGTGGATCATGAGAAAGACATCTTTGGCTACATCCAGTGGAAATACCAAGAACCTAAGGATCAAAGTGGATAGGGTCTATTCTTCATCCCAGGCATAGCTCAACTCAATAGGAGTCTTACCTTATTTCTTAACCTTTGCTATGTAAGAGTCCCTGGTGTTTTTAAATGATTGTTTCTTCTTCTTGCTTTCGCTTACGCTGTAGTCAATAAGGCCTTTTGTACTATTAAAGAAAAAAAAAAAGGATATGCAGTGTTTCATCCATCATCATGCAAGTACCAGTGAATAACCATCATTTTACTTTGTAGGTCAGGTTCCCCATGAAACAGACTCTTAGCTGAAGTACAAGAGGCTTATTAGGGAATGAAGAAATCAGGATGGGCAGAGGGAGAGGTAGAACTTTCATGGAGTCCTCACAGGGCTCTCAGACAATCTGTAATGCAGGTGTATGACTTCTGAGATGTCTCAAATGGAAGTGAGGGGTCTTGGGCTGTGGACCTGCGTACCAGCCCATCTTTGCATGGGGATTGCTTTCAGAGAAGGTGCAGAGGCTGTGCATGAGGCAGCTCCCTTCAGTTGAGGGAAATTCCTGGCTAAGAACAAACCTGAGAGAGGTCAGCAGACAACAGTGTTGGTAGCTGGTGAAAGGAGTTTCTCAGTCCTAAAGAAGGGTGGTCCCTTGGAGGCTCCTCACAGCATCTGCTACAGTTTACCTCTTGTCCTGGTGGATGCTTCTGCCTCTGTATATTCACTCAGTCTGAGAATAGCCGCTCTACGATGTTGGTTGCTCTGCCTTTCTAGGCAATTTAAAGAAGAGAAAGGTGAGTTGGATGAACTAAATGGCCCTCAGCACTTGAAGCTTACAACCTGATACCTACTGTCTCTTCCTTCACTCTACAATCCAAAATCATGGGGCAAGGGGGTGGCTCAGTCAGTTAAGCATTTGACTCTTGATTTCCACTCAGGTCATGATCTTGGGGTTGTGAGATCGAGCCCCATGTTGGGCTCTACTCGGGGTGTGGAGCCTGCTTAAAACTTTCCCTTTTCCTTTGCCCTTTCCCTCACTCATGCTTGTGCTCTTTCTAAAATAATAAAATAAAATAATAAAATAAAATAAAAATAAAAATAATAAATAAAATAAAATAAAATAAAATAAAATAAAATAAAAATAAATAAAATAAAATAAAATAAATAAATAAAATAAAATAAAATAAAATAAAATAAAATAAAATGCCTTTGCCTGCTGTTACCACCTCTGCTGGTCTATGTGGCTTGCTGGGGAGATGAGCCTTTTGTCACCAGCCTTTTTGAGGCCCTGGTCACTGCATTCATTGCTCCCTTTACCATAAAAAAATGGGCAGAGGGATGTCAAGAATTATTCTCTGAGAATCACCTGGAGTCCTTTTTTTTTTTTTTTTTAATCACCTGGATTCCTGAGTGATACATCACAGTACTTGCTCCCCATTGTCTTAAGATTGTTTTCCTTTTATTTTTTTCCTGACATTGGTATGTATGTTTGTGATTTTTATATTCCCTACTCTATAGGAAAAAGACAATAGTTACTATATGCAGAGCTTTGACAGGAGAAACATTTGAAGATTCCTCCCGTTATATGTTTCTTTATCTGAATGTGAAGATTGTTGTGGTTAGCTAGCTAGATTCTCAGTTTCTTTGAAGTGAAAGTGATGCCAGGCAGATAAGACTGGAGGACTGTCACCTGTCACATAAGAGAAGGTTTTATTTATTTTTTCTCATTTTTCTATAATCCTTATCCAGAATTAATTTTGGAGCTAGCTGGGAAAGATTCAAGCACTGTCACCCATTGTGAGAGATATAATATTAATTTTTTAAAATCTTATTTTTGCATGCTGAGGTATTTGTCTTAAGCCATCCCAGGACCTGGAAGTGGCATAGCTATTCAAGTTCAGACACCCATAATAAACATTGATATTAAGGTCCTTTTTTTACATAATAAATTTATTTTTTATTGGTGTTCAATTTGCCAACATACAGAATAACACCCAGTGCTCATCCCGTCAAGTGCCCCCTTCAGTGCCCGCCACCCAGTCACCCCCACCCCCCGCCCTCCTCCCCTTCCACCACCCCTAGTTCATTTCCCAGAGTTAGGAGTCTTCCATGTTCTGTCTCCCTTTCTGATATTTACCCACTTATTTTTTCTCCTTTCCCCTTTATTCCCTTTCACTATTTTTTTATATTCCCCAAATGAATGAGACCATATAATGTTTGTCCTTCTCCAATTGACTTATTTCATTCAGCATCATACCCTCCAGTTCCATCCACATCGAAGCAAATGGTGGGTATTTGTCATTTCTATTGGCTGAGGAATATTCCATTGTATACATAGACCACATCTTCTTTATCCATTCATCTTTCGATGGACACCGAGGCTCCTTCCACAGTTTGGCAATTCCATATTCTGTATATTTTAGGTAGAATTCTCTATCAGGGCACCAACATTACCAGTGATAATGGAAAGGAATTGTGATCCAAATAATTCAAATATTTTGTTCTTTGTGTTTTATCTTCTCTGGATTCGAGAAGTATATTTTGCCTTCTAAACCCTCCAAAGCCTCAGAGGATAACTCTAAGTGATTGGTTTATCACTCTGTCATGTTGACAAAGTTTATTTCCAAATGTAACAAGAAAATACATGATTAAATGTTACAATAAATAGGAAATACATTCCCTGGTGAAAGTGAAACATCTTTGTACATACTATCCTAATAATTTCTCTCAAGGCTCCTCATAGCATTTTACTAATCTGAAGTTTAAAACCGGTGATGAATCTCAATCCTGATTTTCACATATAGTTTTATGAGGAAGAGCTGCTTTTGTGGGTTACATTATTGAATACAAATTACAAACGAAGCGTGTTCCAAAATATCCTCTTGTTATTCAGCTGTTTCATCCTCAGAACATATTTGCTTAAGGGTCAGAGTTGTATATGATGCTTTTATAAATCACTTTTTAAAGACCTATTTTCTCAGATGTTAATGATGTAAACATAACCAAAACATCATATGTAAGCAATATTTTTTTTAAATAAGAGACATTTTGTAAACCAAGTTTTAAATTTCATGAACTAAATTTTGTGGTCTAATTCCAATGTTGACCTGCCATAGTACTTGTGTTTCTTAGGAAAAATGAATTTTGATTTTCAAGTCACCTTATCGTGGAAAACAAACATTTCCCATCCCCCTCCATGCGTTTCTTCACTCCCTTCATTTTCCCACTCATTTTTTTTTAATTCTTCCCTCCCTTCCTTCTTTCAATATTTATTGAAGATAAAGATTGAAGTATGTGTTGGGTCCTGTGCTTGGCTGAGGAGGTACACAAATAAAATGAACTACCCTTCCTTTAAAGAGCTCACAGTGCCAAACGAGGCAAATACACTTATGTGTTACATTATGTAAGTGTTAAATGTGTGAATGAATAACTACAGTACAGGATAGTGTGGTAAGCACAATGACAGGAGGATGAATTTTTTTTAATTTTATTTTTTAAGATTTTATTTATTAGAGAGAGAGAGAGCATGAGAGAGAGGAGGGGCAGACAAAGAGAGAGAAATAGACTCCCCGCTGAGCAGGGAGCAGGGTGCCAACTTGATCCCAGGTCCCTAAGATTATGACCTGAGTCAAAGGCAGACACTTAACCCACTGAACCACCTAGGCACCCCAGGAAGATGCATTTTTTAAACTTTAAATTCAGCTAGCCAATATATAGTACATCATTAATTTCAGATGTAGAATTCAGTGATTGATCAGTTGCATATATCACCCAGTGCTCATCACATCATATGCTCTCTTTAATGCCCATCCCCCAGTTACCCTATCTTCCCACCCCTCTCCCCTCCAGAAACCCTCAGTTTGTTTCCTAGAGTTAAGAGTCTCACATGGTTTGTCTCCCTCTCTGATTTCTTGCCATTCAATTTTCTCTCCCTTCTCCTATGATCCTCTGCACAGCGGAAGCTGCATTTTATTTATTTTTTATTATTATTTTTTTTGGAAGCTGCATTTTAAAAAGAGGAAGTAAACATCCTAGTCTTGCAAAACTTTGCACAAAAAGAGAATGCCCTAACCTGATAAGTCTTTTTTCTGTATTTGTTTTTCCGTGTGAGAAAATAGTAAATAATTACTTTATAGGCAGAAAAGAAATCTCAAAAACTGGAAAAGAAAGAAAGAACAAATGAACAGTGCAGAGACAATAATGCCAGTGAAACATGACATATTTGGGAGATACAAATTTCTCTATCACAGGGCTTAGCTCAGAGTTGAAGAGGGTACTAAATCAAGCTTTAGAGGCAAATGAGCAAGGTTCAGCTGAAATGCAGGGGCTCCTGGGTTTCATCCTATTGGAAAAAGAACCAATAGAGTTGTTTTTATATGAATGGCAATATTAAGGAGTGTGTATGTGCATGTGTGAGAAAATAAAATTCAATGACAGTTCTTAGGATGAAT
Organism: Vulpes lagopus; assembly: GCF_018345385.1. Lineage (NCBI taxonomy): Eukaryota > Metazoa > Chordata > Mammalia > Carnivora > Canidae > Vulpes > Vulpes lagopus. Next base: position 75,766,796 of record NC_054831.1, read on the forward strand.
TATAAAGTTGGGTAATTAGCTAAACTTGAAAGCAAAGATGCCAGTTTCAGGTAAGACACTACAAAATACCCTAGAGGTTTCTTTTATGAGACTGGTGATGTGACAGTGAGAGAAACTTAAAAGTCATAGTGTAGAGACACCTGAGTGGCTCAGCAGTTTAGCGCCCGCCTTTGGCTCAGGGCTTGATCCTGGAGTCCCGGGATCGAGTCTCACATCGGGCTCCCTGCATGGAGCCTACTTCTCTCTCTGTCTATGTCTCTGCCTCTCTGTCTCTTTGTCTATCATGAATAAATAAATAAGATCTTAAAAAAAAAGTCATAGTGTGAAAAAAAGTCATTCCAGCTTGGAATGCTAAATGGTTAGTAAAGTCTTTATTCAAAATAGGACGCTCAGAGAAGGAGCAAAAGCTACCTTAGGACTCACTGAATTTGCAGTACTTGTGGGGATACACAGTTGGTGTGTTCATGTTTTGTTTTTGTTGCTTGTTTTTTAATCATAGGAAGTTTATTTTTCCATGTATAATTTTTTCTCATTGATTTTAGGTATGTCAGCATAGCAGTAGCCTGGTTTGTGTCCCTCTGTGTAACTGTTGCCACTTGAAAGAGTGATATAAAAGGTGTTTCATGTGATACTCAACATGCTACTTTTTGCAAATAGATCCACTATACCTTTGGGTGAAGGCTTTATCATGAGCTACCCTGAAGTTATCCAGAAATGGACAATGACAGATTTTTTAGCAAGTTGTCACCTATTTTCCTTCTACTTTCTCACTATCATCGAGTATAACACCTCTGACTTTAAAGTGTTTTACAATTGGTAACTCATGTATCTTCACACCCTTCTTGTGAAATACAATTGTGATGAGACAACCTGCTATGTTTTGAGAGGCAGGTGAGGAGAAACAAAAGCTCAGACAATTGCTTGTATCTTTAGTAAAGAATCAAGGAGAGAATTATTGCAAGACTCTTCATTTCAGACTGAATTATTTCAGAACACGCTTCTCTACTTAATTGTAATGCCTGACAATCATTCCTTCACTATTGCAGTCTCTAAATCTCATCAATTTATCAACTAAAAATACAAAAACAAAAACAAAAAAACCCTAAGTGTAATAGCTATTCATGCCAGAATAACGGGCATTTCTGAATGCCGTAGCTTGATGTGTCTCCTACTTTCATCGTAAGCAAAGTGACAGAAGCTCTACTTTCCCTGAAACTCTTGAATAGCATTTTAAGTCCTATTCTAAAAAATAGCACAAGTGTATGGCCCCAGGTTTTGAGGAAAACTATAGTAAGATGAGATTTTAAAATAATCTATATAAGAATCATTTAAGACATGCACATAAACATAATAAGCTTTTTCAATTTCTCTTACTTATGAAGACTCATAGCTCTGATGGGCTCATCTGTCTTTGAACCCAAGAATACCTAATTCTTAATGTCCTTATTCCAATAATTGCTACTGGTCCAAGTGCTGATTGACTCAGATACAATAGAATTTTCTCAATTTTTGTCCATTAGGGAAACACATGTTAATTAAGCAGATTTCAGATTTTCAATGCTCAAGTTTTAGAACTCAATTGTGCTGGCACACATGGATCATTATTTCAGGAGTGACTTTCAAAACAAACATTGTGTCCCACATTAAAGCATTAAACCTCAGATGTTCACTGAGTGACTCACTTAGCAGCTGGAATACAGCTGGGATGCTGCCAGAATCGAATAAAACAAAAGAGTGTGGAATCTGTCATCACAAGCAATGGTTCATATTACTGCCTCGTTTGAGCCCAGGTTGGCCTGAAGAGCCAGGCATGCTCAGTCTAAAAGGAGCTGTTAACTCCAATTCCGGCTCTATTTCTTCTTAACTGTGTAGCTTTGGGTATCAATTAACCTCTCTGATACTGTTTCCTACTATGCAAATATTGAATATTCGGGTCAGCACATTGTCTCAATAGAATTATTAATTCACCAGGGGCTGTCTTAGCTGTACATGTGGAGAATAGTTCCCATGGGTTGACTTCCCAGCAATCCCTTTCTTTTTGCAGAGGCCATCACCCAGTCAGGTATTGAGCATATGATAAGAGTGACTGCTTGGCAGTCTGTTTCTGGTAGACCGTAGAAGGCACATGGGTTTAAGTTTTCACATTTCATTTAATTGTTGGCCATAAAAACATTAATAAAGATTGTACTTATTAAACATCTTCAAAATTGCCCAATTAGTAAGACCTTACTAATTAGCATGGCTATGGCATTATTCTTCCTGGTGTACACTGTGACCTAGAGGAGGGCTCAGGCTAAGACTAGTACTTGTATTATACCTATGAACACACACCCAGAGAGCCTTAGGCTCCTTTCTTTCTCTAGAGCTGTGCATTATAGAGTCTTACTAAACTGCTCCCCTCCCAACCAAGATGAGAAAAAAGAGAAAGAAAAGGAACAAATAGTGCATTGAATATTTAGTAGGCCCTTTGCCATCAGCAAAAAAAGTACTGTTTTGACAAAAATAGAAATATTAGGAGTGTATAATTGTGGTGGGCAAGTGATTGAGAAGATTATTGAATAAGCAAAGTTAACCTGAAGAACTAGAACTGACACCATGTCCTAAGAACAAATGTGCCCATAGCTCAGAAACATCAAAAAGAAGAGAGTATTTAGAAATAAACCTGCCACATAAAGACTAGTTAGGGACTGTAAGCAAGTATGTCACAGATCTATTTTTAGGTAATTTTATAAATAGATGCAAGATGTTAAGGTAACAATAGCATCTATTGCTGTGTATCCCTAGGTTTGGTGAGACCACTCAAAAGGAAAAGGCAACTGGAAGGTAACAGAAAAACCAACAGGATTAGTCTTTAAGAAATCTATTAAGCATTCTTTTTCAATTATAAAAATATTTCTCTTTGCCTATTAAGGAAAACAAATAATTCTTTTAATAAACCAATACTAGTCATACCTTACTAGATTATATTTCTTCCATGGTATTTAAAATTGTTTTTACCATACAAAAGTGGAAAATTAGAGATAGTCTACTCTATGTAGTCAATTTGCCCTTGATCTTGAATCGTTTGTAGGAAACTACTGAGGGCATATTTATTATTCTCAAAGCAAACTCATTGTATGATTTTATTATCTTGAAGATTTGCTGGATATCGTTTGAAGTGTCCTTCCCTATTTTTAGACAATAATCAAAGATTCAGAAATTAAATTGACATTAAAACGAATAAGCTTTCTAAATAACACTAAACTGTACAAATTAACTGGTCCAGGTCAGCTGGGACTCTCATACATTTCTGGGGGAAAGGAAAATGGTATAGCCCCTGTGAAAAATAGTTTGACAATTTCTTAAAACACACACACACACACATATGATTACTGTAAGACTAAGCCTTCTCTCTCCTACACATTTCCCAAGAGAAATTAAAATGTGTGGTAATGCAAAATGTCCATATCTGCATGTTTATAGCAGCTTTCTTCATAGTCACCCAAACTAGAAACAAACAAGATAACCTTCAACTAGTGGATGGATAAACACACAATGGTACTTACATAGAATGAGATCCTACTGAATAATAAAAACAATTGATTCACATAAAAACATAATCTTAAACACACATTGCTGACTTAAAAAAAGCCAGCTATAATGATTTACATATTGAATGATTCTATTTGTATGACATTTTGGAAAGAGGAAAACCATAAGGTGAATGACAGGATGGATCGGTAGCTTCCCAGAGCTGGAAACGAGAGAGAAGTTCTCTACAAAGGGCCAGCAACAAGGGAATTTATGGGGATGGTTGAGCTATCTTCTATCCCAGCTGGATAGTGCATACACAGTGCTGTGTATTTGCTCAAAAAAATAGAACCATATATCACAAAGACTGAATTCTACTGTATGTAAATTTTAAAAAATCAAGTAGGATGTAAGGAAAACCCAAACAAACTATACTGAATGAACTAATTGTGTTACAAATGAATAATAATAAGACATGTAACTTTGTATGCAACTTTGGAAACTATTGACTGAGTAATGGAAAGCTAAAGACAAAAAATTACCATAAACAAATTCTCTAAGTCAGAAAATAGTTTCTCACAGGAGTTAAGTTAGCAGTTCTAAAACCTTTCAGAGGGACATTAGGGATAAATAATTAAGTAAATATATTGTGGAAATTAGAGCCAGAATTCCTGCTGTTGGAGAAAGAAGTTACATAGAAGAAAAAAATAAAAAAAAAGTCTACAATGAATTCTTTATGTTAAAGTTGAATTGGAGGCATCAGAGTTAACTCATTTTTAAAAAATAGATAGGCAATAGATATATAGAAAAGCAGGCTGATATGTAGGCATATACATGCATGTGTATAAAATAAATATAAATGTGGATGTAAATAGGAGAGGTATGCACATAAATATTTCCCAAGTTCTATCAATAATGAAAGCCTAGAAGCAATGACACCTCAATATCAATGAGCATATCATGCTGCCAGATCTTGGTTTCTAAGTCCCAACTGCCAATTAACAAACAAACAACAAACAAACAAACTTGAAGAAGTGATATATCCCAGACTTAGGGCAGGAAAAATTGGCAGATGGGCCTGGAGTATTTTCTGGGGCCAGAAAGTAAAGACATGCTTTAAAAAGGATAGAGAGAGTGCTAAAAGACATAGCAGTCAGCCTGAAAGAACTCCCAATGCCCCAAACTGGAACATTTTGGGTCGCAAAATATAGGAATAGATTATAACCCAGAAATAAAGTATCTATAATTCCTTTGCTTGTAAATAAATGGATAGATTATTGGGGAATAAAGCACAGCTCTTCCTTATAAAAAATTCCAACTAATAAACTCAGAAGGTCTAGAAAATTAGAAATCATGATTAGGATTCTAGAATTACAGTTATTTCAGGTCAGATCCATCAATGGAAACAAAACTAGTGAGTGAAAGTTTGAGGAGAGATCGGATACTTGCATAGTCTTGAATCATTTATTCATTACAGCAGGAAAAAAAAAAGGCAATTTTCAGTGGAAAAACCCAGCCAAAACCACTTTAATGAGATGATCAAGGTTAACTTCACCACTAATAAAACATATCAACATCGTGTACATCCAAATGTGATGCACTTAGACGAGCACATCATCTCTGTAATGTTCTTGTTAAAAATAAATATGCAGACTCAATTAATAATTAAGTGAGATAATATTTGCCAGGTACTTAGAATGGTGTCTTATGCATGGGAAGCCCACTACAAGATTTGAATTGGAATGAAAGCAAAAAAAGAATAAGGAAGGAAAGGAACAAAAAGGAAAGGAAAAAAAAATCTTAGAAACTGAAAATTAGTTTTGGGTAGATAGCACATCTACAGGCATGGTTTTAAAATACTTTACTGAGCAATATACAAACAAGCACAAATTAGCTTTGATATAAAGAATAAGTACTCAAAATGCTGAGTGAGGGAGTGATCCCAGTCAAGTGGTGCTAATCAGGGAATGCTAAAGATAAATCATTTTTTTCCTATAAATATTGTGTATCTGATGAACCTACCCTCAAGGGTACTTCATCATGTTTAATAAAGGCAAATTACATTTCATCTGTGTATAGTTAGTACAATGCAGTACTAATAGCAAGTGCAGGCAACTGCTTTGCCTGACAATATATCTGAACCAGCAGCTTCTCCAAGTTCTATAACTTCGGCAGTTGTATATACCCAACATAGTTCCAATTATCACCTCTTTTGATGACTTAACCTCAATTTCTGATTCCTGTCCCAGCAAATAATACAGTATTTCTACAGAGAGCCTGCCAGGTACCTCGGTGCTACTGATTTAAAATTAAGATTTTTCATATTTTTCTTAAAATCCATCCTTTCCACATCATTTTTCCCCAGTCACATACACATATAACATCACATTTTGGAAACCTTTTCCATTGAACCGAATTGGCAAATAGTTATTATTAGTTCTGCATTTATTAGTTGATGAGAAAAAAAATACATATGGAACACTGACCAGCACCAGGCATTTGGCTTAAATGATACAGATTCAGTAGGGAACGTGACATTGTCATGGATACAAGGAGGTGTCACTTAGAGGCTTACAGAGCATTTCATGTCTTTTTCGCATTCCCTGTCTTACTTGCTGTTAGGCAGGGCCATGAGACCAGTCCTGGCCAGCAGGCTGTGGGAAGCAATGACACATGGGCCCCCTTCAGCTGAGACAGTAAAAATCCCATGAGCAATTCTCCAGTAACTCTCGATATGTCATGGTGACTAAAACTGTCATGTTTTCAACAGACCTTGAGGTCTATTTGCATGTAGGAAGTTTGCATGTAGGAAGTTTATGTCCTCTAAGGGACAGAATGTGAAGGAATGAAGGAAGAAGGGCAGATGGAGAATACGAATGTCTTTGCTACAAAAGCTTCAGCTGATCCCAGGGGTCCCTTGGAGTTCAGAGAGTTTGCAGATTTGTCCTAATTCGAGGCTGAGTTTCTGAGTCTTTGCAGTCCCTTATCAATCTGTTACTAAATTTGCCTGCTTCTGGGGAAAGGCAGCTAGCTCCCTTTGGCCTAAGCCCGGGGGATCTTCAGAATTTGGATTCAATTGTGAGTCTTCAGCAGGCAACATTCTTGGTACCTGGAATAATGAGCGTCCTGATAACGAAGGGGAGATAGGGTTAGCAGAACACCAACTACCCTATCATGGAAAACCTTTACCTTGTCATTAGCTTGTTTCCAGTAGATCACTACTTACAAATGAAGCTACTATAAATATTCATGTCCCAGTCTATGGAAAGGGATAGATGACCTTTGTAATTTGGCAAAAAATCAAGCGACCTTCTTCTTTTTTTTTATTTTTTTATTATTTATTTATGAGAGTCATACAGAGAGAGAGAGAGAGAGAGAGAGAGAGAGGCAGAGACATAGGTAGAGGGAGAAGCAGGCTCCATGCACCGGGAACCTGACGTGGGATTCGATCCTGGGTCTCCAGGATCGCGCCCTGGGCCAAAGGCAGGCGCCAAACCGCTGCGCCACCCAGGGATCCCCAAGCGACCTTCTTCTAAGTACAAGTCTCTTTCTTATTCCCAATTGTTTTTCTACCTTTATGCCAATACCATATTGTTTTAATCACTGTAGCTGTATAAATCAGCTAGTTCAGCTAGTGTGAGTCCTCAAACTGTTCTGTTCTTTTCAAAGTTATTTTGGTTCATTTTAGTTCCTGTGCAGTTCCATATAAATTTTACTATCATCGTGTTTCTTTTTTTTTAAAAAAAAAGGTTTTATTTATTTAGTCATGAGAGACCCAGAGAGAGAGAGAGAGAGAGAGAGGCAGAGACACAGGCAGAGGGAGAAGCAGGCTCCTTGGCAGGGAGCCCAATGTGGGACTTGATCCTAGGACCCTGGGATCAGGCCCTGAGCCAAAGGCAGACGCTCAACCCATTCAGCCACCTGAGCATCTCTCATTTTCGGTTTCTACAAAGGACTGTATAAGGTTTGTATTGAGATTGAATTTGTGGAGAAATGACATCTTTGCATTATTGAGCTATTCAATAAAGAGACACAACATATCCATTTATTTATACGTTCTATCATTTTTTTTCAGCAATATTGTTTCATGTATAGTATATAGGCCATGTGAATCATGTTTATCCATAGTATTTTATATTTTGATGCTATTGAAAATTATACTATTTCAATTTTAATTTCTTACTGTTTATTGTCACAATATAGAAAGAGAACAAGGAGCGCCTGGCTGGCTCAGTTGGTGGAGCATGTGACTCTTAATCTCAGGGTCATGGGTTCGAGCCCCACATTGAATGGAGAGATTGTACAAGAAACATAATAATACTATAAAAATAAAAAGATTTTTGAAAGACAGCTAATTTTTGTATATTGATTTCATATTCTGGAAACTTATGAATTTCACTCTTCAATTCTAGGACAATTTTTGTGGATTCCTCAGGACTGTCTATAGAAACAATTATTTTGTACTTGAATAAAGGGATTTCTTTTATGGATATTTATTTATATCACTTTATTATCCTAGCTTGAATTTATAGGACACTGTTTAATAGCAATGGTGAGGACAAACATCTTTACCTGATTCCTCATCTTAGGGATTTTTAAAATTAAATAGGACTTTAGGTAAAGATTTTTGCCTTGTGATCCTTTATCAGGTTGAGCAAATTTTTTAAATCTTAGTTTCTGTTTTTTTTTAATGTCGGTAATGGATTCTAGACCTTGTTAAAGAACCCCACCCTTTTTGTGTCTAGAGATTATCAGATTCCTTTTCTTTTTTAGTGTATTTATAGGATAGATTACATTGGTGAATTTCATAAAGTTAATACAACCTTAAACTCACCAGATAAATTCTACTTACTTATTGGATATTAGTATGTTTACATATTTTTGGATTCAATTTATTAAAATTTTGTTACGACTGTGTGTGTGTGTGTGTGTGTGTGTGTGTGTGTGTGTGTGGTGTAGTCCATAAAGACTATTGTTTTGTATTTATCTCTTTTTTAATGTTTTTGACTTATTTAAATATTATAATTTTGATGTCATTGAATATATTGAGTAACATGCCCTTGTCTTTGATTTTATGAAACATTTTGAGTACAACTGGTATTATTCCTTCAAGTATAATTAAATTCACCTTGAAGATGTCTGGTCCTAGCATACTTTTGTCAGAAAGTTTTAAACTATAAATCTAGTTTCTTTAATAGAGTAAAGTTATTCAGTTTGGGTTTCTTTGTTTTTCTTGAGTGAACATTGGTGATTTGTATGTTTCAAGAACCTTGTCCATATCATCTAAATTGGAGAATCTTAAATGCCATTAAGTTAATGGACATATTCTGGTATTACACTTCTAAGTCCATAGAATTTGTAGTGATACATATTTCACTCATAATATTTGCATCTTCTCTTTATTTTTTCATGATCAGTCTGCTTAGAGATTTAGCAATTTTATCTTCCTGGTGAGCCAACTTAGTTTCACTGATTTTCTCTATTTGTATTCTTTACTCAATGTCATTGATTTTTGTTGTGATCATTGTTATTTCCATTCTTCTGCTTTGTTGTGCTTAATGCTTTGCATTTTTTTTTAATGGGAGAAGTTTAGATAATTGATTTGAAATACTTTTTTTTCTTTTTGAGAGAAAGAGAGAGAGAGAGAGAACAAGCATGAGCATTGGGGGGGAGGGGAAGCAGAGGGAGAGAGAGAATCCCAAGCAGAATCTGCCCTGAGTATAGAATCCGATGTGGGGCTTGATCTCATGACCCTGAAATCATGACCTGAGCTGAAATCAGGAGTCAGGTGCTTAATCCACTGAACTACCTGGGTGCCCCTGAAATACATATTTTCTAATACAGACTTTCTAATATAGGTGATAACAATTTCTGTTTTAGATGCATCCCACAAATATTAATATATTGTGTTTACATTTCATTCCAACAAGAATAATTTCCCATTCCTCTCTTCTATGTCTTCTTTGATTCATGGGTTTTGGAGAATTGTGTAATTTATGTTCCAAATGTTTAGTGATTTTCCATATATATTTCTTATTTATGTTTAAATTAATTCAACTTTGACAAGAGATTTATGCTTCCTGTTTTCTTAAATTCGTTCTTCTTAAATTTTTGGATTTTTCTTATACTCAGAATATAGTATCTTTTGGTAAATATCTTGGAAAAAGTTAATTCCACTGTAGATTGAGGTGTTTTATGAACATCGGTTAGGTCAAGATGGTTGATAGCATGATTCCCATTTTCTATATCCTTATTGATTCTCTGTGTACTAATTCTATCAGTTATTGAGATGGTGGTGTTAAAATGTCCTACATAATTGTAGATGTGTTTAGTTCTCTTTGATGTTCTACTCATTTCTGTTTCACGTGTTACCTCTATTACTATGTGCAGAAGCATTTAAAATTGTTGTGTCAACTGATGAACTGATTCCTTCTTCATTTTGATATAGTCCTACTTATTCACATTAATATTCTGTGCTCTAAACCTACTTTGTGTGTTATTAATAAAGCAATTCCATCTTTGAAAAAAATGATATTGACATATTTAATTTTAGATTTTTATTTTTATGATATTTGTGTATTTTTATGATATTTGCATTCCAGTTTTATCATTGATCCTTCACTGCATCTTTCCTTATTCTATTTTGTGGATTAATTGTTTACTTTTGGCAATTCCATTTATCTCCTCTTTTGGCTAATTAGTTATACCTTTTTTTTTTTGAGTTATTTCAGTGGTTGCTTTTAAGCTTTTAGTATACAACTTAAATTTATCACAGTCTACTATTAGGTAATTTTATACCACCTTACATATAAGAACTTTGTAATAGTGATGTACCTCATCCCTCCTCCAGCCACTGGCCTGTGTGCTATTCTTTTTTTTTTTTTTAGAAGATTATTTATTTATTTATTTATTTATTTATTTATTTATTTATTTTAGAGATAGAGAGAGTGGGATGGAAGGGTCAGAGGGAGAGAAGAAGGAGAAAGAGAGAACCTCAAGCAGACTCCTCTGCTGAGCATCGAGTCCAAAACGGGATTTGATCTCATGACCCTGAGGTCATGATCTTAGCTGAAACTGGGAATTGAATGCTCAGCTAAGTGAGCTATTAAGGCACCCCTGTGCTTTGCTTGTTAATCATTTTTATTTCTCTCTATATCCGCAATATATTGTTATTATTTTTGCCTTATACAGTCTATAAAAAAGTCACAAATTATTTAAAGAAATTAAACATTTTAATATACCCATAGAACTACCATTATTGTATTTACCCATGTAGTTAACATTTTCATGCTCCTCATTTCTTTATGTAGATCTGAATTTATAACTAAAATCCCATTCTTTCTGCCTGGAGCATTTCTGTTAAACACGTTCTGTGTGCAGGTATGACAATGATATATGTATCTTCCAGCTTCTACATGTGTGGCTATATGTGTATTTAATCATTTCTGAAAGATATTTCATTGGATATATACCATAATTCTAGTTGGTAGTATTTTTTAATGATTCAAAGTTTTTGCTTTATTCTCTTTTGGCTCACATTATTTCCAATGAGAAAAATGCTTTTACTCTTACAGAATATCTGTTTCTAGTGTATTTTCTTGCCAAGATACTTTGACTATTTTTTTCTTTTATTTCCAGTTTTTAAAACTTGATTATTAAATGATATATAGTTTTCCTCACATGTCCTATTTTGAGAATTTTTCAAACTTCATGGATTTTCTGTTTTATTAGTATTCCTAAATTTAGAGAATTTCAATCCTTCTTTTGTCAAAAAAATATTTTTCTTTTTCTATCCTTTTGTTTTAGGACTCAACTTACAAATGTATTGTGCTGCTTGCAAATTTCCCACAGTTCTCAATGCTCTTTTATTTTCCTCTCTATGTTTATTTCAAATAGTTTTGTCTGTCTTTATGTTTGCTGATCTTTTTTCTGTGATTTTTAGATTTTTAATCTGACTTTTATCTTATCCAGTTTACTTTTCTTTTTGTCTCAAGCAATATATTTCTCATATCTCTAGAAGTTTTGATTCTCTTTTACGTAGCTTGACTTAAATATTGTCTTTTTCTAGCTCTTAAACATCAGAAATACATTTATAATAATACTTTTAACAACACTTCATTGTGTCATCTCTGGGTTTTGATTCACTAAAGTTTTTGTTTTTTTTTTTATCATTATGGATTACATTTTTTATCCTTTTTTTCCCTTAACCTGGTGTTTTTTATTTGATTTGAACTTTTAATGTAATGACAGATAGAAATTTTCCTTGTTGGGTTTGTATTCATATAAATATTATTTTACTATGTCCTGTGATGTAGTTAAGATACTTAAAAACTGTTTGATCCTTTCAGTTCTTGCTATTAATATTTGTTAACCTGAAACAGAGCAGATTTTCATCTATAGCTAATTTTCCTCACTGCTGAGGATTTAAAACATCTGCCCAGCATGATTTTAGAATTTGCTATAATTTGTTAACTACTATGAACTTTCTTTCCTATTCTTTTTGAGCTCTAATATTTATTGAGATTGTTTTACTCCTGTTCTTCGATTGCTTTTGTAGATGATGTGGTGGACAGATAACTATTTTTCCTCTTTAAAATTTATTGGTTTTTGCCAAAATGAGTCATAGACTGCCCTGATAGAGCATGTCATAAATCATTGAGATCCTAGACTCTCATTTCAATATGAATGGATGACTTTGAGTTGTGTCCCCTGGGAGGAATTGAGTACCTTGTGTATGTTTTACATGAAGGGAAACAAAGCCAAGATTCATGATCACAAGGGCATTCTGAGGCAGGGACAGTGACAGTCCCCAAACATTTGTCTCCTTCACTGAATTTCTCAGTCTCCTAATAGTTAAGTGAGGCTGTGTAACTAATGCTTCTGCTCTATATGTAGATTAATACATGCTACTTTATGGCTGACGTTATTAAAAAATCCATTTGCCATTTTAGTCTCTCTTTCTAAGACTATGGCCTTTGAGAAAGCCATGTGTTCAAGATGGTGTAGCGACAAGAGAAAGGCATTCTGTCCCTATTAATAACTCTGTAGAGAAAAGTTTCTTATCTGACACTGAACATGTAGCATGGTTAAGAAATAAATTTGTTGTGTTCAGCTGTTGAGATGGGGAATTTTTTTATCATAGAAAAACATAACTTGCCTGAGCAATGATAGATATATTAATATATGCAATTGGGGTATCATTAGTAACTATCCTTCTAACTGAGTCCAAGCTCTTTCTGCTTGCCATACAACAGGCAAGTAAGTTGGGTGGCAAGATACTGGGGCATGGAAAGTGACTTTATTCAGAAAGCCAAAAACCAAGGAGATGGCAGGCTACTGTCCTAAAATATCATCTCCCCTAGGTGTGAAACTCAAGCTTCTTTTATGTTAGCAAGTGGGGGAGTAGGGGGAGTAGAAGCTGGAGTCAAAAGGTGACTAATGTATGTAGACATCAAGGAAAGTTATGTAACTTCTTTGGCCGTGGTTAGTTGATCCTTGCATGCAGGAATCTGGTCGTGTCACTCCTGTAAATCTTAAACATATATAGTCATTTCCTTATCTCCTTGGGCAAGGTAGGTTCAGTTAAAAAGCAATATTTATATAAGATTTAGCTGTAACACACCTGTGTGCCAGGTTAAGCCAAAGTTTCTAAGCTGTAGAAGTGATAAGAGCAATATGGTGCAGACATGCAGAGTTCCTCTCTGTTACATTCTGAGTCAAGGGTATCAGCCTGGTTCAGTTCACTTGAAGAAGTGTGAGAAAATCCCTGATCTTCTATTAAGAGAACCTGTTAAGGTCTTTAATTTTCTTTTATTTCCTTCATCTGAAAATTTTCTTGACTTCTACATGTCTTGGTGAATTGTAAGAGATAGATGCCCGTATAGGATTGATCTGATAGTAACTAAGCAAAATCTTAAAATTCAGATGAACATGATTCCTATTAGGCAGTAATTTGACCATATAGTGGAAGCTAATGAGAAGTACACAAATATTCCCTGAGTACTGATGATAGGTAGTGCTCATCTGAATGAAGGTTGGCTACTTTCTGAATGATGGTGAAATATTTCACATCTTCAAAGTGATTGAACATTGTGCCTTAAGTCTTTCCAGGAAAGCAGTACTTTTTCCTTCTCAGGCATATAACCCAGAAAAAATTCCCTGGCTCTACATTTGCCCTGGTAGTTTCTAAACTCCCCCAACTCCAGCACCAGGAAATGGATCTGTATTTCCAGCAAAACAAAACAAATCCTGTACGTCTTTTGATTAATTCCTTCTCCATCCTTTTTTTTTTTTTTTAATTTCTGAAGATTTTTGTGGTCCATTAGATTTAGAGATAGAACCGACCCTAAATTAATTCCTGCATACTGAAATGCAAGGGAACACTGGGGAGAGAGATGTTATCCTTCAAACTTTTATAGTATAGTAAACTAGAAAAGTAAAAGCTTTTGAATTGCCATATTCATATTGTTTGCCAGTCATATACATGTAACTAAAGTTCTAGATATCTTGATAAAGATGTAGACATTACCAAGTGCCTGCAGAAAGAAGGGCAGGTTGTTTTTCTCAGGAGAATCAGGAAGAGCTTCACAGATAAGGGGTTGTTTCGAAGCAGCAATTGGAATATAAGTATAAATCTACTAGACTCACAAGAGAAGAAAGGGCAGTATGGAAAAGAATACTAATGGCCTAGAGGCCCATCACCAGTACTTTATGTCTTCTCATTTAACTTTCATAACAGCCTGAATACAGTCAATTTTATCACCCTAAATATGTTAGCAGAAGCCTGTTATGTACTCAAGATTGCAGAAAAGACCAGGGTCTCAATGAAGGCCTGACTGACTTCAAACTAATAAATGCCCTACATTACCTTGTCACGAACACACCCAGGAGATAGCAAGAGGGAATAATGACTCATGTAGAGCCTGCAGCTAAGATATAGATTGAGACTAGACCACATATTGTGGCAGATAGAAGGTTGTGGTTGATCTGAGCAAGTGGTGTAAATTCATGTATAGAAGCTTGGATGTTGTGGGCTGAACTCATAAATACGACTTAGAACTCATAAATATGACTTTTCTTATTGTTCAAAGTAATACATTGAAAATTAATTGTCTTTACAGATAGCCCTCCACTCCCTAGTTCTTAACATTTCCCCACCTGTGTCTTTTCTCTTCATTACTGTATGGTTCCCTATCCATGCAGTCACCTTTCACAAACCCCTCCTGATAATCCTAGATTAATATCATCCTCAAGAAAAATATAGCTCTTTGTTTGTGATATACAATCTAAAATATGTTATGTACATATTATTCATGGTATAGGCATAGGGGTGATTGCCTTTATAACCCAAGTTTGAAGAATTATTTGTGGGAAAAGAGATGTTGAAAGAAGAGAGTTCTGTGAGAAGTGGATGCTGTAAAATCTCAAGAGCAGTTGTGTGTGGGAGGGAACTTCTCATAGCCCCTTCTCAAAGAGTATGTTATAGGAAGTTCTCTTTTTTCTTCTGATTCTACACCTGTGGATCTTTATCTCTTATATGCACAAATGCAAGCACACATGCACACACAACACAGCTTTCTTTACTAATGACAAATATTCTGATATAATAATGCCCATATCCACTAGAGAAAACATACTTTTTAAATGCTCAATGTTTTGCTATTTCTAAGGCAACTGCTCTCCAATGGAGAATGATATTATGCACTGCAGTGTTCTTTCCTCTCCCTGTCTACCCCTACAACTTTTATAATTGGGCCAGGAGAAAAAGTGATCCCCTCTTCTGAATGGAAACTATTGGCTGCATATTGGGGTCATACGAAAGGATTTACTCATATCCTTAGCCAAAGGTTATTCTTATTCCAAATATTTGTTTAGAAGGAGATTGTATTATTTTTTAGTTTTAAGAATAAAGAGGTTGTTATAATAAGAATTCATTCATATTTACGGTACAGGAAGACAAATGGAACCTTGACAAATGGCTGCTGTTTTCTCTTGGGTAAATGGTGTAGAAGAGAGTCATGAATATTTGAAATGGCCAGTAGAGTATGAGAGAGGGGGCAGATAAAGGTAAAACAAAGGGTTTCAAATGGTCCTGGGAGAGGGGTCCAGTTGAAGGTGGAGATTATAAATTTGTCATGGCAGGAATCTGCATGGTTGTGACCTGGTTCAGAAATGGAAAAATATGGATCACCAGACTGATCTACAATTATGAGTTTGTAGGAGAGTGGATTGCAGACCTGAGAGTAGCAGAAGGATGATGTTGCTGCACAGGGACTAATTGAGATGGGCGTAGAAGCCCTTCCTAAGTAAAAGGGAAGAGGAAGTCACAGGTGTTTCATCTGTTAACTTTAGTTCCATTGTGACTAGCCAGAATCATGTTGGCAGTCCTTCCTGAGGGTATTCACGCTGGCTCTCAGGCCACCCCCTCTTGAACATATGTGTCATGATAACAAACTTTGGTGCTGGTTTACTATCCCTATTGCAACATTCTTTAGGAACTCCCTTGCTCAAACATATTTAATATCTTCTCTTTGCCTTTTCAATGTCTTCCATTTTCCTTATTTGCAACCTAAAACTCTCATATGGGTAATATTGTTCAATAGAACATTCCAGCTTAAAGTATGATCAACTCTGTTAATTATGTCGCTCCATGTCAGGTAACGTAGTTGATTCTGACTCTTCATAGGAAATAATCCAATAGGTGTTGATCCCTTTATTCTGATCTCTTGGAGGACAGGAACGAGGGGGAGAGACTGATTCTGTTCTGATGGACGAGGCGTGGGGAGCATAATAAAAAGTTAAATCCCTGCCCCTAAACTGGAGTGTTGTGGTTGGCGGTAATCCATCTCCCCCACAAAGAATACCTGAGACCTAACTTCACTTTCCAACACTTCCCCTGCAAGTGGTCAGATGGCAGAATGAGTGGTGTGTATTGTTATGCAGGATTCACAACTTGTTAAAATTATTTTAATTGTTAGATCACAAGCATCCTAAAGAAAGAGCGTGCATTCTTTGTATTTTTCTCTAGGGTTGAAAATGTTGCCTTGGGGAATGTTGTCATTTTTATCTTTTTCACATATATAATTAAGATTCTTTTCTTTGTTACGACTTTTAATAAGTTATAGTCTTAAAGAGCACTTAATTTAGATGAACCATGCTAGTGGGCAAAGGGAATTGAAATATCTTATAAATTATTGAAATTAGCCTATGGAAAACAAAATTCATTAAGTCCATGGCATTCTGGAAAAACTCTACACTCTCTGCATCCCCTCCCTTTGGAATCTTACCCGCTCTCCAAGGCCCAACTCCAAGGGGACTTCCTGCATAAATTTCCACCATCCAAACATGTTCCCTTCCTCCTTTCAACTCAGGTGACACTTTTGTACCTTGGGAAGCTAATGTATTTTACATCATAAAATATTTATTTTTCTAGATGCCTTATCATTCCAACTGCAAAATCATTAAGTAGCTTACAATGATACTTGTAAACATATTTATAAAATTAATGGCATTGTTATTTTAAATTGAATAAGGTTTTAATGCCTTTTTATTGTAATCCTTGGTACAACCCTGTGTATAGACATTTTGAAGACAATGATCATTGTATAGCATTAACTGTGAAGCTTTGGAGTAAAAGTCATAGGCTGTATTCGTGAATCTTAAGCTTAATCAACTTTGTGACTTGAGGCAAATCCCTTAATTTCTCCAAGATTTGGTTTCCTCACCTATAGAAGTAGAATAGTATTTATATCTTTAAAATTTTGTACATATTTATGTATTTATATAATACATCACTGCTCTAAGAAATGATGATTGTTTATATATGAGATACCACATAAAATGCTAACAAGTGAGGTATCCATATAATTTCCAGGGACCTGTGGGAATAGTTTGAAACATTTTTTTACTAGGCATATTGGAAGCCCACTGACTTTCAAAGTAATGTCTATGTACTTGACTATTACCAGGTAGGGCATAAGTCAAAATAAAATATAAAAACCTGGAGACCTGTACTTTTTTTTCTAGGGAATAGCAAATCCCAGAGTCTTATAAAATCAGAGCAAATTCAAAGAGATTAACAAGTGCATACATGTATATGAGAGACCCAAATAATCTGAATAGATATCAATGTTTTGAGTCATGAAATATCAGTCATGAAAGAAATGTCAACATGAAAGGCATTATCAATAAAAAACATTCATTTAGTAAGTTCCCTAATATAGCTAACAGACACTTTTAGGTAAGTGTCAAGACAAAACAGGCATAGAAGTCCTCCCAGATTATTCTCAGCACCAAAGAGATTAAGAAAAAAAGTTTACAGAGATGACACAAAACAACACTAACTTGTGAGGGGCACTGTGTGTCTGACCATGCTCATTTTAACCTCTTTCTTTAGAACGGATTTTATTTATTTATTTGAGAGAGAGAGATAACAGGGGAGAGGAGCAGAGAGAGAGGGAAAAGCAGACTCTGCACTGATCCTGGAGCCAGATGTGGGGCTTGATCTCATGACCCTGAAATCATGACCTGAGCTAAAACCAAAAGTCAGATGCTTAACTGAGCCACCCAGGCACTCTTAATTTTAACCTGTATACTCATGCCTGTTGTAGGTAGGGGGAGAGCATGGCACACACAGTAGGGTGGATCTGGAGACTAGTTAAATACCTGGGCACAACTGATGAATAATGCTTTGGCATTTTCTGAATATCAGACTCATTTAAGCTTATTTTCAAAAAGAAGAAAAAAAATGCTGTTTCACTTAGAGTGATGAAACAAACATTGGCTTTGGGCAGTTAGACAGAGAGTGACCAGCAAGTTAGCTTCCAAAGAGGTTGCCTTATTTTGGAGAGCAACAGGCCACAGGTCATATTGATTGAGATGGGTATCCATACCAAGATAACCGATGTAGTTTTTAAAGACAAAAATATTTTATTAGATGATCTGGCCTGCCATCATAAAACAGTAGTAACTTTACACAGGATAATAAAAGTTTATGTTGCCACACTCCCCAAATTATTACAAAATAGATTATCAATGGGAAATTAAATAATTCCATAAAATATTTTGCACAAACCTAACTATGTAGTTATAAAGACATAGGGATTTTGTTAAATAAAATATAACTTCACACAAATATCTTAACATTTATGGAGTCTAGGATGACACATATAGAAGTACAGTATTTTGACTTGGGCAGAATTTGCACTTGGACCTGCCACACCTTCTAGCCATTACCTTCAGAATATACTCTGATAAAGATGTTCTTTATGCTTCTGGTTTTCCTCTTTTAAAATGGGTGCAAGATTACTTATCTTGTGTCATTGTTGAGAAAGAGACATTACCTTGTAATGTGGTTAACACTGTGCCTACTGTGTAGTAGAGTAGGTACATGATAAATGGTAGATTTTCATGATTAACTTTACTATGATGCCAAAAAAAAAAAAAATCCATGAGTTGAAAAATCCATCCTGAATTCCCATTAACTTTCTGGCTTTTGATACTAAAATTAAATATTACCTTAATAATACCCTGAGAATCAGGGTCAGTAGGGATGATTTCCTAATGTACTGGATAATAATTTTCATTTGGAATTAAGAGAGGTATGTTCTTGCCCTCCCTTATTTTTATGAACCTTAATGATTTGATACCACTTTTGGATGAGCTAAGTGTCCTTCTCTGTCCCCTTAGAAAACAGAAACATTATAAGCATTCACTGGTAGTTAGATGACATGGTTATATTATCACAAATTAGGGGTAGCTTTAAGAGATAACTGGGTACTTCTACATAATTACTGTTAGAAATAATTGCTTAAAATGAAGTATCTCAAGGTCAAAATAATTTTTGGTAAGTGCCCTTCAGCTTAGAATGAACAACTCCACCGAATAAATCAATCCATTCAATTGCCTGGGAGTACTTTTTATAATGTGTTTATTTTAAAGGATTAAACCTGTACAGTACGTTACTGGAAGTTACATATTCTCCAGGTGCACCATTGGAAGTATGAGTTTAGTAGCAATTTAACATTTTTCAAGTTAATGTTATTGCAACATTAAGGGGAGAAAAAAACCACAAAACCGTGGAGGCCTTAATTGTCCATTTGTCAGTTTGTTGGTATGAACTTAGCATTTCAATCTTTGGAAATCTTGGCCCTGTCCACCCACACTGTATCAGCAGCTCCTCTAAGCTGAGGTGAGTTGTTTGGGCTTGTTTCTTGCCTTTCTTGGCTTTTTAAAAGTCAGGTATATATTCCCTTTATTATCAGCACAGTTTTATATTCTAACTGCTGTATAATATTTTTAATTAATGTTCATGGAAGACCACTTATTGAGTAATTTATTTCTTTAGATACCATAAATCTTATTATTTGGTGAAATCAGGCTATTATAAATATACCACAGATATACATTACTCAACAGAAGTTCAGTTTTGTGATATCAGGCAAGTTATACTTCTTCCTCCACATTTCTTCTGAAGATATTTAGTTATAGCTCAGAGCGTTCAATTTTGGATTATACCTTACTTCGCAGTTTTAGAAAGAGTTTTAATCCCTTTGAACAACTACATATATTAATTTATTGGCAGAACTAAATTATATAACTGATAACATTTCCTTTTTATTTTTGGTTGTTAAAATTTCAGAGCAAAGTTAGTGATCCATAACTTTATGGGATATTTTGCCTAATCTTATCTCCAGCGTCATGCTATTTTTCTCACTCTAAAATTCTTCTTTGGATTTCTGGAGCAACAGGGTGCCTCATTCAGTTAAATGTCTGACTTCTGATCTTGACCTCAGGGTCGTGAGTTCAAGCCCTACATGCGGTTCCACGCTGGGTGTGGAGCCTTCTTTACAAAAACCTTATTATTAAAAAAATAATAATACTAAAAATAAAAAAAATCTTATTATTATTTCCTATATCACGTGAATTTGTATGTACACAGTATTGTGGTAGCTCTGGAAATGTATGGCTCTGATCTCTGAGACATTCAGCTGGGTTGGATAGTGGGTTAACACACCCACGGATTCTCCATAATTTATATAGAGATTGCTTTCTCCCCTGGGAAGCTATCTCAGAGTAAACCAAGCTGAAGAAAAGGGGAAAAGTTTAAGGTTGGCTTATGGATGGATTGACTCCGTATATGAAAATGACAGTGTCGAAATCAACAGTGGCTGAATTTAAGTCACACTTAAGGTGACCTTGAAAAATAGTGGATGGAAAAGCTTACTAATAGATGAAGTTTTTAGCAGTGTATAGGTCATCAGCTTTGTGTGGAAGAAGTAACCTAAGGTTAGACTGTATGTATTTCTGGCTCCTGGCCAGTGGCCTAGCTAGCTGACTGGGGGCTCATAGGAAAAGGACTAGAAGATCAGAATCAAGGACCTAGTTAGAAGCATGTAGATGGAGGTGTAGGAATAGCTTGGAAATGTATCTCATGTTAGTGGCCACCCGAAAGCATACCCTATGGAAGTGGCAGTGAACAAACAACTAGAGGATGTGCTTGGCTGGTTCACATTAATCAGTCTTCATCATTTATTACACTGGAACTGGAACGCTGGCCATGACAGTAGGTTTGGAGGCTGTTCCCTGGCTCATCAACATAGATTCTCACTTACCAAGGCCAATCCAACTACTGCTGCCCTTGAACTTATGAGCTGCCAGGGACATGTATCAGAGCTGAGACCTCAGGATAGCATTATTCTGTAAGGAAACCAACCTGTTACTTGGAAGGAAGCGTATTCCACTGGACCCCTTGCATCCTGGAGAGGGCAGTGCTTCCTCCTCACAGTGATGGATAGCTATGTCTTCTTGGTATAGGTTTGCCTTTGCTTGCCAGCAAAGCCTCGAGAGTTCTACTCTCCGGAGATATAAGGAATGACCGATCTACTATCCTGGAATACCACAAGATAATATCGGGCCAGGAGACTCATTTAATGCTGAAGGAGATGCATGAAGAGACCCATGAACAGGGGCTTCACTATTCACTGGTCACTTTTTCTGGAGAGAAAGACAAATGGGGCTGGCAACATGTGTGGAACTCATCATGATAGTTCACTAAAACCACATGAACCAAAGAGAAGTGTTTCTGTGCCTACAGAAAAGAAAAGCAGAATGGAAATTTTCATCTGTGGGTCTTAGGAACACGTCTTAAGAGACAGACATGGATGAATTCTCATTAGTTGTAAAGGTGGGCATCCCTCATTAAACTGCTGCAGAGAATGAAAGTCTCCAGGGTTGAGAAGGTTCAAAGGCCTCCCTAACGTTTACTTCTGCACTGAGTGCTTTGTGCCTCATTGCATCACTCACATTACCAGGCAAAAAAAAAAAAAAAAAAAAAAAAGGCGGCGTGACTTCATTTAAATCTGTGAAGACAAAGATGCATTTAAGCACGCAAACGCATTTTTGTTTTCTTAAACAGTTGTGTAATCTCTGGAGATCTGCCTTAGTCTGATAAATACATCACATCAATAATGCAAGGATGAGGCTGTTAATAGAATCTCTATCATATTTCATTTTCACATTTCTATTTCCCCAGGAATTTGATGATAGTACCCTCCATGGGGGATTGGTGCTGATATTTTTATGTTGATGAAAATATATAATGAAGGAGTATTTTGGAAGTATTCTTTGACTGAATATGGAACTGAATGCTCTCATGTTTGGAGGATCCATCCTAAATACTTATTTCTTTGTCCATATCCTTAATAATAGTAGAAATCATATATATATATATATGATATAAAAAAAATGATTGCCCATGGCCCAAATACTAAATAATGGAGGAGAGCCAATAAAATGCATTGAATAACTGCTATGTGCCAGGTATTACACTGGGGTACTTTTACATGATATCATATTTAAATTTTTACCATAAGGACAGCTTTTTTACCTATAGTCTGTATTTTATTTTATTTTTTAATCAACTATTGTCACTATGCTTTACATTAATTCCTGATACCATATTCATCTTATAGCTGAAATTTTCTACCCTCCTCCAGTCTATGTTTTAGACACACATAGAGAAAGAAAGAGGCAGATCATTTGAGAAACTTGCTTGTCCCTGGTTTGATAGCTCGGTAGTGGGATTGCCCTTAACTTAAATGTGAATTCATTATTTTCTGACTCCAATTACTGTATTCTCTCTACCACTTCATCTTAACTAAAATTATCTTTCCATATGATATAAGTAAAAAAAAAACACAAAAGTGTCTTTCATAGTATATCAAAGGAAGATGTTATATTATGGGGGGCAAGGTCAAGGTTCTACTGGCTCTCACAGATGGAAGCTGGAAAGTCTCCTATAAGAGAGAACCTTCCTAACAGGTATTTTTATCTAAAGGGAGCACAGAGAAGGCTATGTATTATGAATATCCTTTCAATTCCAATAATTCACACAAGAAGGCAGTGTGAAATGCAGCTATAGTGAGCCCTGACTAGTATACCTCAGGTAGTTGGAGGAGAGATAGGAAAAACTAGAATATTTCTTCTCCATTTCATATCATTCTATAAATGAAAAGGGTTGCTAAATGACATTAGACTCAACATTAAGACTTGTTTTATTACAGGCATAATATCTCTTTCTGTTTCTGCTTTTTACCATTATTTACACATTTTGTTTGCTTTAAGTAAGCTTCTTTCCTCTCTCCTGTTATTGTTTCTATGCATATATTTTTAGCTTTTATATAAAGTGTGTTTTATTTGAGTAGCTTGAAAGGGCTCTTATGATATGTGCAGTCTTCTACATCTTACTTTATCGCATTATATTGTTAAGATGCATTCATAGTTGTGCATGCCATTGTAGTTAATTTATGTTCACTGGTATATAATATTCGATTGGGTGAAGTTGCTATAGTTCATTCCTCTATTCATTTATTTTTTTTCCAGGTTGTTTTTATTCTGAACAATTCTGCGAAAAGTATTTGCTGCACTGTTTTTCTGGTCTATTTTTGTGAGAGTTTCTTTTGGTTATAAAGGTAGGAATGGAATTGTTGGGTCATAGGATATATAAATGCTCAGCTTTATAAGAGTGCCAGTTTTTAAAAGTACTTGCCCACATATATTTTGTTTAGAAGTGTAATAGAAAACCTATAAATTCACATCTGAACTCTATCTTCTTGGAATTAATGAATTTTGTGGAACACTTAACTATTTATATATATATGCATAATATTTATTATATTTATTAGTATTTTATATAAGTGTGAGAAACTTACTTTCAACCTGGCTTTTTTTTAATGGATTGCTGGGTTCTGGCCTTTTATTTTTATTTATTTATTTTTTTGGCCTTTTATTTATTTATTTTTTGAAATACCTTTTGTTGGCTACTAGTTTGACAATGGCTGCGTTCCAGTTTATCTTACAAAAATTTTCTGGAATAGAGATGGAATTGTTTGCACTATTCTAACAATAGTAAAATAATATTAAATAGAGTATATTCAGAACTGTTATTTGAAGCAACTTTACTTAATTTTTGGACATATAATTAGTAGTAGAGCTTGTAAACTGATGATATACAATTTTTTTACATGTTGACAGTAAACAATCACTTTTAACCTATAATAGAATAATCTGTTCACAGGTAATTTCTCATACATCAGTGGCATCAACAGACTTCCAAAATATGAAAAACTTAAAGTCACATCTGCTAACATCTATTTAGTCCTACTGAATTCCGTTATTTTTCAATAACGATTCAAAACATTTTTTCCAGTTTCATGTAATTTAAAAAATCTTCTGAATAAATTTCCTACATATTCATTTTCTGTATCCAATAAAGAGTAATAAAAAAATAGGATAAAGATGACCTTTCAGCATAAAGTTAGAAAAATCCCTCTGATTGTGCAAAAATTTACATTAGTGGATCTTTATTTTATTTTATTTTATTTTTCATTAGTGGATCTTTAGCCATAGTCATATTTTTATTTGGCTGTCCTCTAAACCTACAACTGGGTTGTTACCTGAGTGCATCCTTCTGTTCATTTGAAGTTTCAAGTTCCAGGTACTAGACTATCACAAGCTATTATATGACACTTATTTTATTTTTTAAAAGATTTTATTTATTTATTCATGAGAGGCAGAGACATAGGCAGAGGAAGAAGCAGGATCCATGCAGGAAGCCTGGTGCAGGATCTGATCTTGGGACTCTGGGATCACGCCCTGAGCCAAAGGCAGACGCTCAACCACTGAGCCACCCAGACATCCCTATATGAGGGAGGTAAAATATAGTCATAATAGAAGCATAATGTTTATATTAGGTAAGGAATAATAGCTAACATTTAGCTAATACAGTTGCTAACATTTATTGCATAGTTCGTGTATTCCACAGTTTTTAAAGTGTTCCTTATGGATTAAGTAGTTTAGTTTTCACAAAACTGTTTATGATTAGGGTGTACTGA
Organism: Vulpes lagopus; assembly: GCF_018345385.1. NCBI lineage: Eukaryota > Metazoa > Chordata > Mammalia > Carnivora > Canidae > Vulpes > Vulpes lagopus. The sequence goes on from NC_054831.1 coordinate 75,791,698, forward strand.
GGCATGATTTGCTCTACATTTCTTCTATGCCAGATTTACTGAACTTCTTCAATTTGAAAGCTCACATCTTCCTAATTGGGAACATTTTGGATCATTATTTCTTCTAATGTGCTTTCTGCCTCATTATGTCTTCTTTCTGGAGCTTCAGTTACATGTATGTTCATCCTTTTAATATTGTCCCACAATTCCTTGAGACTCCTTATTTTACTCAATCTTTAAACTTTCTTTTTTCAGACTGAATAATTTCTATTGCTTCATATTCAAGCTTTCTGTTACAATTTCTTCTACTATTAAGCTCATGTAAGGATTCTTATTTCTATTCTTGTATGATTAGCTCTAAAATTTGCATTTTAATATTTTTATAGTTTCTGTCTTAATTTTGATAGTTATAATATCTGTTTTAAGTACTTAACTTCTGATCCTAACATCTGTTTCATGTCATTGTCATTCTCTATTGATTTTATTTTCTTTTGCAAATGAGTTTCATTATTCTATTCTTTTTGTGTCAAGATATTTTTGGATAGTGTCCTAGACATTGTGGTATCAGGTTATAAAGACTCAGGATTCTATTATGTTCCTCTGAAGAGTGTTGATTTATTCCTTTTAGCATACAATTAACTTGAATAGACTCAAACAAATATTTTTGTAAACATTGAGTCAGTTTTATGTTTTTCATTCCTAGTATGAAAACATCCTCTCTTCTTCTTCTCCCTCAATGCTAATTTAATCTTGACATGTGACTAATTTTAAGGCAGCTTTGCTTTGAAATTATTATCATTTTCTATAGAGGCTAGACTGCAGCACAAGTATCTTCATGAATATGCTGCTCAGGCATTCAGCTTCTAGAAAAGTTATACTGGCCTTAACAAACAGCATGTTGGCAGTAGTAAATTGTAAGTAAATAATGTCAATATAAGCATCCACATAAAAATTCTCATCCATGTGGGAAAAAACAGCCTCATTAAACTAGCTTTTTCCCCTAAGATTTATTTATTTATTTGAGTGAGAAAGAGAGAGCTTGAACATGAGTTGGGTGAGGAGCAGAGGGAGTGAATCCTCAAGCAGACTCCCCACTGAGTGTGGAGCCCAAAATGGGTCAATCCCAGGATTCTGAGATCATGTCCTGAGCCAAAATAAAAAGTTGGTTGCTTAAATGAATGAGCCACCCAGGTGTCCCTAAACAATTAGCTTTTGATAAATCTTGTCAAATTATTTGGGATAGAAATCCTGATTTAATATGAGCCATAGATAAAGCTTTTTAGCAGTATTTTATGTTTTGACTATAAAAAAGTATAAAATTATATGTGCACATGTATTTACTTCTTAGTGCTAAAATCTTATTTCATACCATTTTTCCTGCATATAGTGCCAAATAATTAAAAAAAAAAATTCTGGGTCATCTGTGTGGCTCAGTGGTTGAGCATCTGCCTTTGGCTCAGGTCGTGATCCTAGGGTCCTGGGATCAAATCCTGAATCCACTCCCTGCTCACTGCCTCTCTCATGAATAAATAAATAAAATCTTAAAAAAAATTCTGATGGCAATCATAAGAGAGCTACAGAGGTAACTAATATTAGAAAAGAAAAAATACCAGAGAAACAAAGCATTTTGATATAAACTGGCCCTGTATTGCTCTTCTCTTTGAGACATTTGCAAACATATTAGAAACATAGATTTGAGAGGCTGAAAAACTCAACTGAATGCAGTGACTAAAAGGCTTAGTAGTTTCAGCAGTCTTATTTGAGTGTGGAAACTAAAATTTGAGTTCAGGGCTAACAATATAGTCAGGACATAAAAGGCAAAGATTTTGGAAGGGATTACTGAGGTGGGATCAACAGCTGGTACCATTTTTACTTTCAACGTATTTGCATTTTTAAATTATTATTTAATTATAGCAGCTGAGAAGGTAAGTATACTTGTTATATTTACTACTGTAAGAGTAGTATTGAAATACCAAGCTATAATGATTGAACTGATTACTTTTCCTATTCTGTCAGGTTTTAGTTCATGTATTTTGGCTCTATATTGTGAGGTACATATATATTTGGATAGTTTGTCTGTATTACTGATATATTTACCCCTATGTCACTAAGAAATATCTCCATCTCTAGCAATATTCAGGTTTTTTTAAAGATTTTATGTATGTATGTATGTATGTATGTATGTATTTATTTATTTATTTATTTATTTATTTATTTATTTGAGACAGAAAGAGAACACAGGCAGAGGAGAGGAAAAGGGAGAAGCAGACTCTCTGCTGAGCAAGGAGCCATAGGTGGGGCTCAATCACAGAACCCTGGGATCATGACCTGAGCTGAAGGCAGACATGTAACCCAATGAGCCATCCAGACATCCCAGTAATGTTCACTTTCTTCAAACTTATTTTGTGATATTAACATAGCCACTCTAGCTTTGATAATTATTATTTACACACTATATCTTTTGCTATCCATTTACTCCAACCTGATTTGTATCTTTGAAGGTAATTTACATGTTTTAATGTTAGATATAGTGGATCTTATTTTTTATCTAAACCTACATTCTCTTTGGATATCTTTCTTTTGAGTTTTTAGTCCATTCATATTAAGTGATATTGATGTATTTCAATTTGCAGATTCTATTTTGCTGGGGTTTTTTTCTGTGTATCTTACATATTTTTGTGTCTTTATTTCTTTTAATGGCTTCTATTGTGTTAAAATATTTTAGTAAGTCATTTTAACTCTTCTAATAATTTTTAATTATATAATTTTCAGTTTCTGTTTTGTGATTACTCCTAAGATTATAAGGTGCACCTTTAACTCATCACAGTTTTCTTCAAATTAGTAATGACTTGATTCTCTTAAAACATAGCATCATTGCATCAGTATATCTCTACTTTTGTCATCCCTCAGCTTTGTGCTATTATTGTTGTATATACTACTTCTATATACTTTACAAACTCAACAATGCAGCATTATAATTTTGTTTTAAATTATCATATGATTTTTAAAAGATTAAAACATCATGGGCATACAAACACACACAGAGTCATTTTTAGTTAACCTATTTGCCATTTCTTGTACTCTTCAATTCTTTCCTATGGATCTCTGTTACCAACTGGAATTATTTCCCTTCAAATTGAAAGATCTCCATTAGCATTTATTGTTACACAAGTCTGCTAGCAATGAATTATTCATTTTTGTATATCTTCCCTTTCATTCTGGAATGCTCATTACACAATATTTCAGAAAAATTGAAATTGTCACATTAGCTTTTGATATTATGCTCTCTTTTCTTCAATGTTGTGTCCTCTGCCCTTGGGATTAGATAATTGTTATTGATTTTTCTGAAGTTTTGGCAGTTTTTTTCTTTTGCTATCTAAAAATCTCTTGTTTAACTAATGTCTAGCAATTTTTTATTTTAGTTACTTCATGATTCACCTCTAAAATTTAAAGTTTTGTAGTTATCATTGTAATGCTGTGATTCCCAATTTGCTAAATCAGACTATTTTATTTAATTCTTTGAATATGTTTATGTCTTTAACATTGTTATATTAGCCACTTTTAAATTGTCTTATGCCTAATTTAATAACTAGATTTATTCAAATTCAATTTCTATTGACCAATTTTTAGCAGAATAGGAGTCTTATTTTCATTTGTTACGTATTCAGTAATTTCTGGTTGAAAGCTGAACATTTTTTATCATATCTTACAGGAAATCTGAACTTCTAAAAAATTTTGTTCCCCTGAAATTGGTTTATTTTCAATATATTTGCCTTTTAAAATTATTATTTAATTAAAACAGCTGAAAAGATAAATACACTAGTTATATGTACTACTGTAAGAGTAGTATTGAAATATAAAGCTAAAATGATTGAATTTATTATTTCTCCTATTCTGTCAGGTTTTAGTTCATGTATTTTGGCTCTATATTGTAAAGTACATATACATTTAGATTTTTCTCTATTCCTCTAGAATCTGAGACTCTTGGTACAAAATTGCCTTCAACTAATCACTATGAAATAAAGGGAAATGTGTGCATGCATGTATGTGTGTGTGTGTGTGTGTGTGTGTGTAGTTATAGATATTGAGAGAGAGACAGCAGCGTTTTGGGGATCTTTTCATTTTGGTCCTGCTTGTTTTAGGCTTTTTTAATTTTGATTTTGTTAATTAGCTTTTTTAGCCAGTATTTTTATGGTATCCCTGACCTAAATGGATTTAAGTGAGTAAAACCTGCACTATTTGAAGTATACATCATTTAAGGAATGTTTCTGTATACATATAATAAATAATATCATACATTATGAAAAATTTTATCTTGACATTTTTGGTTACTTACCAATTAAATTTCAGTTTTAAAAAGTATTACCTTATGGCCACTAGGTCTGTAGTTTATTAGTGAAAGTTGGAATTATGCCCTGGAAACTTCTCCTGATAGGAATCTGTATTCAACATAATCTCTCATAGACTGTGTGTCTCTGTTGCTTCAGCAATGGTTATGATCTGATTCTCCTCAGAGTTATTGAAGACATTAATTCACTGATATAAGATGGAAGCAAAAAAAGCAAAACTAAAATAATGGCATGTTTCCACCTTATAGAAACATTTTCATTCTATATTTGCCATCTCAGTTTTCTTGTTAATGAAGTTTAAAGAAGGAAACTTCTATTCTGCCTGTAGAAGGAACAAAATGTAGTATTTTTACAAAAATATATTTCCTTTATTTTATTATTTTATTTTATTTTATTTTATTTTATTTTATTTATTTTTTTTTAAAAGATGGGTCTTTTTTTTAAAAGATTTTATTTATTTATTCATAGACACAGAGAGAGAGAGGCAGAGACACAGGCAGAGGGAGAGGGAGAAGCAGGCTCCATGCAGGGAGCCCGATGTGGGACTCCATCCCAGGTCTCCAGGATCACACCCCAGGCTGCAGGCGGCGCCAAACCGCTGCGCCACCGGGGCTGCCCTATTTTTTTTTTTTTTTAGATTTTATTTATTTATTCATGAGAGACACAGAGAGAGAGAGAGACAGAGGCAGAGACACAGGCATAGGAAGAAGCAAGCTCCATGCAGGTAGCCTGATGTGGGACTTGATCCCAGGACTCCAGGATCACGTCCTGGGTGGAAGGCAGGCGCTAAGCCACTGAGCCACCCAGGCATCCCATTATCTTTCCTTTAAATATTGTTCTATTCTTCCTTTTTTTATCTATGAAAGATATAAAATGTTTACAGTAGATAATCCAATTATTTATTTCTCTTACTATGGTGTTTTATTTATGGGAAATAAAGGACAGCTGGTGTACTCCACAACATATATTTAGGAGTAAAGTGTATTTGAAATCTGAAAATGCACTTTGAAAAATTCAGTGCTGCTAATTCTGTTTTATAAATGAATAATACTTTAAAAACTCCAGTTCAACTGTGACATTGTTTTTATTGGCCAAAAATATGTAGTCTTTTGCTCTTTTAATGAGCATAGAATAGAATATGGATGGAGGAAAAGATACTTTACTTACTCGTTATGTCTATAGAAATAAAAATTAAATCAAACTATCACACAGTGCTATCATTTGCTATTTGGGAGTATCTTCACAGTTGATGTATGTCAATGTTCAGTTAGCTCAATCATCTGCCACACTATTAACACAGCTGAAGACTCTGCTACCATTTTAATGATGCAACATCAAAAATATATTATAGGGGAACTTGTTTAAAGTAGAGCATGTAGCAATTTCATAAATCTAGTCTCTTTTAGTTCCTAAAACAACTCCAAATTGAAATAAGTTGCAGAAAGATTCTCTAGGGAAGAATAATGGCAAAGCTCTTGTATTGTTAGGAGGCTAGCCCCCATCTGCCATTCACATAAACATCTTCTGTATTACAGTGCCAGACCCGTAGAAGAAGAATTGATTACAATTAGCTATTGGTTCAGTTATCTGCTATATTGATTAGGAAAGTCAGGAAACAGCTGTATCTCTCTCATATAGTATGATGGTAGTGTCTTAAAATCCTAAATTGCAAGAGTAACTAGGGAGGGCAAACACAAGTATGAGAGAAATAAGTGCTACGTCATGTACAGTTCAGCTATGAAAAATAAGGTATGAAAACCTGTTTTCAGTGTGAAAAAATCTGAATTTAATTATGATTTATATGTTTATGAATCATTATGTTCCTGCTCTATAAAGAAAACACCTCCATACCATTACTATCCCTTACAAATATTTTACAGCACATCCCTCAAGGTCAACTGTGATATACTTTGCTTTTTAGGTCCATATTATTCTTGTTAATATTGATTCAAGTTTTGCTTTCCATGCTCTATGTATAGATGAAAGTTTGTCATGTATTTAACTCTCATTAGCAATGCAGGGTAACCAGCAGAGGTTCACTAAATTAATAAGTCAATATTCACATCCTAAATTTATCTCCCTGGTGTAAGACATTACTTAATTTTCATGTTAAAGGAGCTCTACAGATGTCTCAAATATCTCTCCAGCTGTGGAAATTCTATTATATCATGTAACATTTCTTGGGAAGTTGAATTAGTTATTTTAGTGTATGTATTTACCTATAATGTAAATATAAATAAAATAAACATATTTGTGAATATATATTTACAAATATGTTTCTACATGACATTTTTCTACTTCTTGTATATGTGGAATTCTTTCAGAGTTTTTAGACTTTTATTTTATAAGATAAAGAATTCCAGCTCTGATGTAATGGTTATTTCAAAATAAGATTTTAACTTTCCCAATAATATCCTACTTTAAACCTATAATATTGTGAACTGTTTATTTATAAAATTCTAACATATACGTGTAAAAATCAAAAGCTTAGTTTTTCTTAGTACATAGAGATAGGCATATAAACTATCACTTTTATTTATTTTGAAATATTTTGATATTGTGAGATTTGAGAGACAAATATTAGGACATTATTTTGGATACACAAGTTAAACATTACTTTCTAGAGAATAAATAAATAAGTTTTCTCAGAGGAAGGGGTATCATTAAAAAGTTCTAGCGTATACTTGATAGACCTTTTATGAATGCCACAGAATTAAAAGCATAATATAATGGCATGTCATTAGAAAGGAAAAACATGGTAAGTAGGACTTCTTTAAAACTAAAAATTTCTGTTCCATGAAAGACTATTCAGAGAATGAGATAACAAGCCAGAGACTAGGAGAAAATACTTGCAAAACACATATTTGATAAAAGACTCGTATCCAGAACACACAAAGAAGACTTAGAACTGGAGAATCAGACAGCAAACAATCCAATTAAAAAGTGGGTGAAAAACCTGAAGGGATGCCTCACCAGAGAAGATATATAGATGGCAATAAGCATACGAAATGATGCTCAAAATCATATGTCATTGGCGAATTGCAAATTGAAACAACAGTGATATCACTGTATATCTATTAAAATAGCTAAAATCCAAAACATTGTCAATACTAAGTACTAAGGAATGAAGAGAAACGGGAAATCTTACTCATTGCCAGAGAGACTACAAAATGATACAACCACTTTGAAAGAGTTTGGCAGTTCTTTTTTCAAAGCTAAACATGGTCTTACCATATGATCCAGCAATTGCACTCCTAGGTATTTACTCAAACAAGTTGATATGTGCAGACAAGATTTTTCACATGATTTTTTATAGAAACTTTATACATATAACCAAACCTAGAGCAACTGAGATTTCCTTCAAAGGGTGAAAAAAATGTGGTACATGCAAAAAAATGGAATATTATTTAGTGATTAAAAGAAACAAACTATCAAGCTATGGAAAGGTATGACTGAAACTTAAATGCATATTTCTCCATGAAGAAGCAGTGTCAAAAGTCTGAATATTGGGATCCCTCGGTGGCTCGGCGGTTTAGCACCTGCCTTCAACCCAGGGCATGATCCTGGAATCCCGGGATCGAGTCCCACATCAGCCTTCCTGCACAGAGCCTGCCTCTCTCTCTGCCTGTGTCTCTGCTTCTCTCTCTATGTGTCTCTCATCAATAAATAAATAAAATATATTTTTAAAAAGTCTGTATATTGTATGATTTCATTTATGTGGCATTCTAGAATAAGCAAGACTATAGATAATAAAAAGTTGAGCAGCTTCTGGTGGTTCTTGAGATGGAGTAAAAGTTGAACAGGTGAATCAAAAGTGTTTTTATTTTTATTTTTTTATTTTTTTCAAAAGTGTTGTTAAAAGTGAAACTATTTTCTATGATATGATAATGACAGATAAATAGGACTGAAATTGTCATAACCCATAGAATATTTCAGCACAAAAATGCAACCTTAATATAGGCGAATTAAAAAACAAATAGAGATCAGGTCACCCAGAAAGGAACATAGATTTCTAAAAGTATCTAACTTTATTACAAATATTGAAAATGCCTCATTATAGGGGTGGGGAAAAGGTGCTAGCCTAAGTAAGAAATGAGCTGGGTCATAAGGTGAGTGGTAAAAACATGGTATAGAAATATTGTTTTTTGGTTGATATGGTTTTGTATAGGGGTACTACATGTTAATATTTCTAATACTATCTTTCTATACAAGAATTGAATAATTAATAATTAAGTAAGTAGACTATAGATAATGGGAGCTATGTTTTGGTTTTTTTTTTTTTTTTTTTTTTTTTGTTTTGTTTTCTGCTGGAATTGGAATTTCCAGATAAGAGAGAAGCTTGGAGTGACCCATGTAAGTTAGAGACAGCACTGAACTCATGTTTAGCTTAACATAAAGATATTACACTAGAAATATTTATAAATATGCGCATACACATTACACACATATATTCCCATCCTCATGGCTGAGAGGGCCTATAAACAGTAATGTCCCAGTAGCCACAAGGACATCTAGTGTGCATATCTTGGTTTCTAATACCATTCTCCAGTAAATGGAATTAGGGCTTTTGGAAAAATGACTCATTCTAGGACTGGGGTTGGAAATATACAAGATGAATCTGGAGCAGCTTCATAATAAATAAATTAATAAACCCCACATCCATGGGGCTATTTCAAAGAGTCATAGGAACCAACTGTAAGAGTCCCATTGACCAAAGCTGACATAATTTGACTAACAAAATAAATAAATTAATGTTAGATTATAACCCATAGTATAAAATAAATGTTCATGAGTCCCTACTGATATAAATAAATGAACAGGTACATGTGGAAAAGGACAAATCTTCTATGCATCCAAATTCCAAATAATTTACATAGACATTCTGCCCTCTAAGAGAGAGGGAGCATAACTCCCCACTTCTTTAGTGTGAGTTGTGCATAGTGACTTCTTCCAACGAGGACAGTATGAAAAAAAGGAAAGAGAAATCTCATAAACGCTGCTTTAGCCAGATAATCAGTCAGTTTCAACAATAATAATTAATGGTTAGAGAGTGTATCTCTGATACGATGTGATAAAAATGGCCCTTCACCTTTGTGTTCTTCCTCCACAAAATTCAGATACAAATTCTACTCATGAGAAACAGCATTAGGGAAATTCCAAAGAGAGATATTCTACAAAATACCTGACTAGTACTCTTCAAAATTGTCAAGGTTATCAAAAACAAGAAAATCCTGAGAGACCATCACAACCAACCAAGAAAACAGAGCCTAAGGGGGCATGTTACATAAATGGAATCTGATGTCTTGGGTGTGCTCCTGGAACAGAAAAAGAGTATTAGGTAAAACAAACAAACAGAAAACTAAGAAAATATGAATATTGTATGGACTTTAATTAATAATAGCATGCCAATATTGTATTAAATATACTATACTATCTTAAGATGTTAATAACAGAGGCAACTAGGTGAAAGGCGCTATGGAAATTCTCTGTACTATCTTATTTTTTCTGTAAATCTAAAACTATTTTTAAAAATGAAGTATTTTTAAGAAAGGTATAATTTCATTTGAATAGTCTTACCCTGAATAGGTTTTTTTTTTTTTATTAATTTTTATTGGTGTTCAATTTACCAACATACAGAAAAACACCCAGTGCTCATCCCGTCAAGTGTCCACCTCAGTGCCCGTCACCCATTCCCCTCCAACACCCGCCCTCCTCCTCCCTTCCACCACCCCTAGTTCGTTTCCCCGAGTTAGGAGTCTTTATGTTCTGTCTCCCTTCCTGATATTTCCCAACATTTCTTCTCCCTTCCTTTATATTCCCTTTCACTATTATTTATATTCCCCAAATGAATGAGAACATACACTGTTTGTCCTTCTCCGATTGACTTACTGCACTCAGCATAATACCCTCCAGTTCCATCCACGTTGAAGCAAATGGTGGGTATTTGTCGTTTCTAATTGCTGAGTAATATTCCATTGTATACATAAACCACATCTTCTTTATCCATTCATCTTTCGATGGACACCAAGGCTCCTTCCACAGTTTGGCTATTGTGGACATTGCTGATAGAAACATCGGGGTGCAGGTGTCCCGACGTTTCATTGCATCTGAATCTTTGGGGTAAATCCCCAACAGTGCAATTGCTGGGTCGTAGGGCAGGTCTATTTTTAACTCTTTGAGGAACCTCCACACAGTTTTGCAGAGTGGCTGCACCAGTTCACATTCCCACCAACAGTGTAAGAGGGTTCCCCCTTTTTTTTTTGGATTACAGCATTCCCCACCTCCCAGCTTTGATAGGTAATTTATTGTCTTCTGGTATCCAATGTTTTTGAGAAGAAGCAGTCTTAATCATTATTTTCCTACATAAAATATGTCTTCCTCTCATCCTAATTCCTTGGCTGCTTTTAGTTTTTATGTTTGTTTTCAGTTATTTGAGTATAATGTTATAAGATGTGATTTTCATAGTATTTATCTTTAGTCGGTTTGCTGGGCTTCTGAGATCTCTCCATTGATATTCCAGGAATATATTGAGCCATTATTTTTAAAAATAATTTTATATGTCTACTTGTCACTCTGTCCTTCTTCTGGGATTTAGATAAATTATATTAGACCACTTAATATTGTATTATTTTATTACAGCTTATTAAGTCTAAGTTTTGCTTCTCTATTATTTAATTACTCTTAAAGTTTACAGATCCCTTTTCTTCACCAATCTGCTACTGATACCACCACATATATTTTTAAAAGATTTTATTTAATCATTTATTTTTTAAGATTTATTTATTTATTTATTCGTGATAGACAGAGAAAGAGAGAGAGAGAGAGAGGCAGAGACACAGGAGGAGGGAGAAGCAGGCTCCATGTTGGGAGCCTGACGTGGGACTCGATCCCGGGACTCCAGGATCATCTCTGGGCCAAAGGCAGGCCTTAAACCGCTGAGCCACCCAGGGATCCCCCTATTTATTTATTTATTTGAGAGAGAGAGAGAGAAAGAGCACATGTGTGCACGTGAGCTGGGGTGAGAAATAGGGGGAGGGAGAGAGACAAGCAGACTGTGTGCTGAGTGAGCACAGAGCTCTGCCCAGGCTTGACCCTACGAGCCCAAAATCAAGACCTGAGCCTAAATCAAGAGTCAGCAGCTCAACCAACTGAGCCATCTAGGTGCCTCTAACACCAGCATAATGTGTATACACAATATGTATATGTATGTGTGTGTATGTATGTATATATATATATATATATATGTGTGTGTGTGTATGTGTATATATACATATATATGTATGTATATGTATATGTATATATAACAGATATCAGATTATATTTTTCATATATATAATTTTTACTTTTTAATTTTTTTAAATGCAGCTCTGTTGGGAAATATGTTCACTTGTTCCAACTATGTCTTTATTTTCACAGTAACTGCTTTGACTTTTTACACTGATTTCTCAAATCAGTGTCATCTTGGGATCTGTGTCTGTAGATTGTTTTTTTCCTTAATCTTTCCTTTCTTGCATCTTTAGCTGTTTCTGGTTGATAAGCTAGGTCTTTTGGAAGGTATGAGGTAAAAGTATGAATTCCATTTTCATCCTCTGAAGAATATTATTTTTCTTCTAAGAGATAGTTAAGTTACTGGAAGTCCAAGGTGTTTACTGAGCCCCTCCAAATAACTTCAATTTTTTTCTGCTGAGGTAAGCAACCATTTTAATATTGATTGAGCTTTATCAATCTTCTGGCTATTGAGTACTGTGAAACTACTTGGATTACCTCAAGACCTGGGAGGTTCAGAAAGCAACCAATGACTTGAGGGGAGTTTATTAGCTAATTTGAGAGGTTTCTCTAATGGGCTTCTTCTTCCTTTTGAAGATTTTTTCTCTCAGATTCCAAATGTGATAGTAGAGTAGAGCTGATCTCAATCTTTGATACCACAATACATGAAAAGACTCCAGTTCTTTGTTAGAAGTAATAATCACTTTGAAGAGTACAAACCAGAGTATAGTTTTGTGAGAAAGCTGTAGAATATTGTCATTCTTTTTCAGGAGGCCAATTCTTTCATTCTGCATGCTTTTGGTCACTTTTAATTTTATTACAAGTTTTTTTGGTATTTTTTATATTTCCATAATATTTAACAGTTGCTATCCATAGAATGTTTAGTTTGATACAAGGTCTCTATAATCTCTGAAACCATAACCTCCCCTCTTGTTTTTGTAGCATCATTTTTCCCATCTCTTTTTGTCTCTACCCTCTCTCTCTGTCTCTGTCTCTCTCTCTCCCTCACTTTTCCCTCTTGCTTTCTCCATAATGTCCTCAACTTTGTCTTCTATTCTACCTGTTACCTCCTCCACTATAGGTTCAGCTGGTTTATCAAATCCATCAAATTTTTCACTTTATTATGCTTTTATTTCTAAAACTTTTAATTATGTTTCTCAACTATAATTCTTAACTTCATGTTATCTTTGTCTTTTATACTTCCGTACTTTTTTTTTTTTTTAATTAACTTTTATTGGTGTTTAATTTACCAACATACAGAAAAACACCCAGTGCTCATCCCGTCAAGTGTCCACCTCAGTGCCCGTCACCCATTCCCCTCCAACACCCGCCCTCCTCCCCTTCCACCACCCCTAGTTCGTTTCCCCGAGTTAGGAGTCTTTATGTTCTGTCTCCCTTCCTGATATTTCCCAACATTTCTTTTCCCTTCCTTTATATTCCCTTTCACTATTATTCATATTCCCCAAATGAATGAGAACATACACTGTTTGTCCTTCTCCGATTGACTTATTTCACTCAGCATAATACCCTCCAGTTCCATCCACGTTGAAACAAATGGTGGGTATTTGTCGTTTCTAATTAAAGAAAGACAAATAAAAGTACTTCCGTACTTTTATTTGTCTTTCTTTAAGCATATTGCATATGCTATTTTATCTATATCATAATAACTGGGGCAGCAATCAGACTAAATATACATGTTATATAGTTATATGGTCTGATTGCAGACTATATATATATCATATATATTGTGGGTATATATGATATATATATATTATTTTTGTCAAGTCTATGGTCCATACATTTGCCCAATCCATGGGTCACCACTAATGCAAAGTAAAAGAAATTTTTATGTGTATTTTGAAACATAGAGTAGTATAAATTTCTGCCACATTCTTGGGGGGTGAATACAGATGTTTTTCCCTCCATTCAAATCAAAATCAAAATCAGTTAAATATTCCTGAAATATTTCTACCCAGAGATATATTTTTTCTTTTTCCCTTGTTCACTCATTTAAAATTATTTTTTTCAATTATTTTGGTTTCATATGTGTCACTGATTTTCCTCTCACCTTACACAGAGTTCTAGGCTTTTTCTTCTATCATCTGTGCACGCATAGACTATCATTTGCCTTCTTAAAAAAGCCAGTGTCACTATTTGTATTCCTCCATGAACACATGCATTATTAGAATTTCTGAACTCCAAAATCTCCCTTAATTTCTTACCAGAGTAATACTATGTTTAATTAACTATAAATATGTATGTACTATATGTGTGTGTATATAAAACACCTGTGTTCTGTATTAAAAATATTTATGAAATAATTCCCCTCACTAAAGTTTGCCAAATATGGAAGTCCTCAAAACTACAGATTTATAAAATAATCTTTTTATTTTTTATAATTTTAAGGACATTGCCATAGGAGATGAAATGCTAATTAATTTTTAAAAATAACAAATTATTTTATTTCTTCAACGCTACATGCTAAGAACTTATTGCAAGGCACTGTCTGGAGATTGAGGTTACAGTAGAGATAATATAAACATTATATTCCATAAAGCTTACTATCTAAAAAGTATTTGAATGTAATTTTGATAAATCAAGCAAAGATAAGGCATAGGGAAATAATAGAAATGGATCAAAGAAACAGAGTACCATTTAAGCTGAGATGTAAAGCCTGATTAGATTTTGTCACTCAAACAGAGGAAACAATGTGTAAAGCTGTTGAGTCTGGTAGAAACTCTCTGGTAGATGAGAATAAAAAGCCAGATAAGAGCCAGATTATTGTTTTGTTTCTACTGCCAATTTTAATTATATTGAACTTTAACCCTCATCCATATAATCATTTATTTATTCCTTCAGTCAGCTATTGATTAAGTAATTCAGTATTTACTGTGGCTGTATATCAGGTCCCACTTTAGGAAATGAGGTGACAACAGTCAATAAGACACAGTCTCTGTCATCAGAGAAATGAGAATTTAGTGAAGGAAGACAGATTATATACATGTAAACAAGTAAATATGATACATTTCAGTGTAACTTTCTTTTTGGGCCAATTCATTTTGCCTATCACAATAATCCTGGGGAAATGTTTTCACTATAGATTTTGTGTAACTATGGACTTATTTTGTAAATACAAGGTTATGAATAGAGTTGAGTGGTATCATCACAGTCAGTGTTGGTACATTCCAGCACAGATGTACCAGCAGTTTATGCTGGCCTCATTACTGATTGGCTCATACTTATTCCCCTACTGGTTGTTAAATTTTTCAAATACCACCCATGTTCTTGCTGCAAGGTGAATGTTGCAGTATTTTAGTAGCTCGATTAAAAGGCAATTACAGTGGCCCACAGGAGAGATTATGAAGTCTGGGTTAAGACGTTTATTGTAGACACACAAGAGATGAGAAGGTTTTAACACTAATTAGGAAGGACAGTCAGTAAAACTTGATGACAGACTAAATATCATGTATATGTGAAGTATAAGTAATATGAACTTACATAAATCACATCAGGCTGTGACTTATACAATTGTGTTGGACGGCTCTGCTGTAGTTGATATTCCATAGTTCTATAGGTGGTTAGTAGTACTAAAAGCACAGTTTTTTTTTTTTTGGTAAAGAAGGTGTTTTGGATTTTTTTTTTTTTGAAGTGCTTGTAGTATATCTAGTGAAGCTCTTTAATCAATATTCAGATATAAAGGTGCCTGGGTGGCTCAGTCATTTCAACATCCAACTCTTGGTTCTGCTCAGGTTGTGATCTCATGGTGGTGAAATCGAGCCCCACATGGAGCTCTGCACTCAGCAGGGAGTCTACTTGACGATTCTGTCCCTCTGCTCCTCCTCGAACTTGTGCACATTCTCTTTCTTTAAAATAAATAAAAATAAATAAATAAATAAATAAATAAATAAATAAATAAATCCACGAACAAACAAATAAATAGATGTTCAACTATATAGAGGGATCTGATTTGGGATTATTAAATAAAATAATCAAAAATTGAGGCTGTGAGAGAGAATAAAATTTCCCAGGGAGAGAATATGAAATAAGAAGAGAAGGATGCCAGGAAGAAGCCTTAAAGTAATCATATTTAAAAGTTAGGTAAGAAAGAAGTGTCAGTGAAGGCAGTTGAGAAGGAAGGAAATGAAGAAAGCAATGGTGTCACAAAGCCAAGGAAATATAATTTTTTAATAAATAAAAGTCACCATTGAACTTGAAGAGAGGCCAAAAGACATATGGATTTTTTTTTCATTTTTTCTACAAAAAAACAAAAACCAAACATACTAGCATCTGAAACACTGCAAGAGCTCCTTTGAGTTCTGGTAATGCGTAGATTATCTGTTTGTGTCCTCAATTTACCAAACAAGAATGATAAGTAATAGGTGCTTTTTATACAGTGTAATAAATCAGTATTACTGAAAAATATCTATCATTAAGAGCTATAGAATATCAACCAAGATCTTCAGCAGAGTTGTCCAGCACAATTGGTATCATTTTTCATTTTATTTTTCCCTAAGTATTAGCCTATAAAGAACTAAATAATCCCTAATATTTTTGTTGTTGTTAATAATCTTATTTTTCATAATTATCTGGCATAACACTTCACAGATGTTAGGCATAACATCCATCAAATGCCTTGGTCTAATCTGTAGGGGAAATGTACATTTAGAATCAAATGACTTTAAATGAGGATAGTTAGTATGTTTATTATCTGTCTCTCTAAGGGAACAAATGTGGCTTTAAGTGAGGCCAAGAGGCTCAGTTGTAGTATTCAGAATTATAAGGTGCTGGAAAGCAGACTATGCCTTACTCCACAAACTGGCATTAATTACTAAACTTGATACATGATCAGAAAGCAAATAAAATTCTCATTCAAAATGTATATATTGTTATATAAAATAGAAAAATATGGGTCTTTCCTAATGGCATTATTATTTCTAGCTATGATAAACTGCTATATTAATAAAAAAAAACACTATTTTTTCTCAAACTAATAAATAATCCTATGATATACTAGTTGCTTCATTATTTGACAACATAAGACTTTAAATTAATTGAATATAATAATTATTCTGGTAAATACCCTATTACAACTATAGCATCATTTGTTATTGTAATAACATTAAAAAAGTTTTTCTTTGGAAATGGTAATTCATTGTAGCTACATTTGTTACATGGGAGCCTTTCATGCTAATAAATATAAATCACAGGTTTCAAATATTTGTCAGTGATCCATGGGAAGTCCATAATACATTAATTTGTAATTTGGGGGAACATAACTCTGAGTAAAATATGCTGCTGATATTGAGTTGGGGACCAAGTCATGGGGGCAAATGATCCTACATTGACATTTCAGAATTACTTAGCTCTTTGCTCAATTATCAATGAATGTGAAGCAGTTACCTAAGAGGAATACAGTTAGATCTTATAATAGAAATTATAACTTTGAAGGATTATCTAAATTGGGGGTTTGTGAAGCCCTCCCGATTGTTCTCTTACAGAGGTCAAATATGGCCTATTATGGGAATTAATCATATTTAGGAGAAATGCAGGGAGAAAAACAAAGGAAAATAAAATACAAGCCAGAATGATACATATAGGAAAGGAATGGTATGAAAGCGAGATATGTTTTTAGCCAAAGAATGAAGTTAATGAAGACACTTGTTTTTTAAGCTAGATGCGTGCTAGTAAAAATCACCAGCTTCTCTGAATGAACATCGAGGTTACTAAAAAAAAACACACAAAAAAAACCCCAAAAAACCTACAACACTCACAGCATGGAACACTAGACCACTTTATGTGATGGTAGCACGTGGTTAGTAAGAAAAGTAGAGAAGTTTATTTAAGGTTGTGAAAATACAGTTCTTGTATGGGGGGTACCCTCTAATTATTGTCTGGTTAAATTTCAAGTAATTTTTATATATTTTCTTATTGTCTGCTTGTTTGCCTTATTTTTAATATATAGAGGAACTCTGTTATTATTAAATTTAAAACATTCAATTTATTTAAAATATATTATTTGCAGTATTGGTGAACATCAAAATATCTCAGTCTTCCTTTTTCTTCCTTCATTAGTTTATTTTCAAGGCTCACTCATTTTGCTTTTCCCCTGTCTCCCTCCTGGGGAGGTGGGATAGTGGTATGTGTACTAGCCTAGAACACAATAAAGATAATAAATGGAGTGAAATGTTAAATGAAGTCGAGACAAAGAAATGTAAAGTAATATTCTTTATAAAATCAGGTAACTCCAAGTGCTTAGAACAAACTTCAGGGAAAAGACGCCTCAACAAGAAAGGATGGCTTGAACTTTTTGTTACCTTCTCTGTAATGGGCACGTCTCACTGGCTGACCAAAGTTTAAACCCTAAACAGATCAGGATGCCAGAATGACTGTAAGCAGCTTTCCCTCGGTGTATTCAAAGATTACCTTTGGATTTCACATTGAGTGCATCACTACCAGGAAAACAACCAAAAAAATAGCCTACCTAGCACTTTTTTTTTTTTTTTTTTTTTTTTTTGTATAGCTTAGTGTACAAACTGGGTGTGACGGATTGCTAGGATTTGTGTCATGACTAGTACTTGGAAGGAGAAAGAAACAGAGGCTCTCATCACAGGGGGCAAAAGATGAAATGTGTGTTTGTATTTTTTATGCCTCCGCATGTAGAGTCCTCAGTTCATTGTCAGATCCTAAGAGATCACAGAGGTTATATGAGCAAAGGGAAAAGGCATTGCAGCTGTTGTTTTTTTCTCTGTTAGAGATTTGGGTTTTACTATAAAAGTAACTTCCTTTATCTAGTGCAGCTTCTGACCTCTGTAAACCAGGTAGCCTTGGATCAGTGGACAGCAAAAGGGGTCAACAGAGCCAAGAGCATCCTCTTAGCAGCAGTGCTGGGATGTAATATTTACATGAATCTGAGAAATTCAAAAGTGGGGCAGACATGACCCAAGAAGATGCATGCATGAAGTGCCTCACTTGACAATATTTCTTTGCTAAAAGATGAGCCCACAGAATAATAGTGGTAAACCTAGATTTCCTAGTTGAGAAGTGCCCATCAGATTGTGCAGTGCCTGGGCAAGATTATGTGACAACCTGAAATAGTCCACCATCTCCCTTTGCTTTTCCCCAACAGAAGGCAGATCCAGGAGTCATACAGAACAGAACTGTGGGTAGAATAAAGTATTGCTGACTGCTTCTTGAAATCCCAACATTTCTGCCATCAATAAGAATGAATCATTAAAGAGGATCCTTATGTGATGAGTCAGGAAAGGTTAAGAGCTGCTGCCTTAGTTCTAATTCTGTAATGTCTTTTAAAATGTAACGTTTGTTACCTGACGCCGACTGAGTACAATCAGGGAATCAGTATATCTATATGTGGGGAAGAGGAGAGAGGATGGTGATGAGGGATATATAATAGTTTATAGTCTTAGAGTCTTTTTCCCCCTTTAGATGGAAACAGTGGCAGAGAGTAACCAGCTGCCTCTTTCTAAGCCAAGCTTTTTTTTTTTTAATCAAAAGGTAGCTATTTATTACAAACCCACTAGAAGATTGCAATAATAATAATCAGAATGTGGGAGGGCTAGCTCATCAGTGGGAAATAGGACAGGGAGTTTGTTCTATTAATGAATGTACATAACAGTCTATGTTTTTCCAACATTATATCATGGAGTCAGACAGACTTGTTTAAATTCCAGCTCGTATACTTGATTGCTCTGTGAACTTAGCAAGTTACCTAACTATTCTAAGCTCAGTTTCCTCATCAGTGAGTGCTTGTAATAATAATGAATACCTCACAGTGTTCTTGTACGATTAAGTGCAATGATGTGTATAAAGCAATTAGCTTAGGCTCTGACACATAGTAGATAGTAGTAATCGATGTTACTTGTGTATTAATCAACTAATTATTATTAAATGAATAATCTACCATTCAGCATGCTTTGTGAAAATACATATCTGTTCTCTTTAAGAAATACATATTTAGCTGGCCAGTTATGCATTCATTGCCAAAGTCCGTAACAATCAGAAATCAGTCTAGACAGTTCTTCGTATTTTGGCAGCTATGGATTTCTTGCTCTTTCTCTTTTTAAAGATTTACTCATCTGAGAGAGAGAGAGAGAAAGAGAGAGAGAGAGCATGCGGGAGGGGCAGAAGAAGAGGAAGAGAGAGAATCTCAACCCAACTCCCTGCTGAGTGAGGAGCTAGAAGTAGAGCTTAATCCCATGACTCTGGGATCATTACCTAAGTCAAAACCAAGAGTCAGATGCTTGACTGACTCTCCACCCAGGCATTCTATGAATTTCTTTATTTTATCAGTTATTAGCTGTGTGAACTGAGGTAAATTATTGAATTCCTTGAGGCAGAGGTTTGACACAGGTAAGTAGGATACTTACTCCTAATGTTAGAATTGAGCAGAGAAGTCCAGAAATCCCATATTGTTGCCATTATGGAAGCCAATAGCAAAGAAACTAATCATGTCTTTTGGGTTTATTAACCTCTGCTCTGTATAGATATGTACCAAAATGATTTCAAAACAATGGAATATCCTGAATCTGAAATTTTAATAGTTATAACATCTGCAAAATGTTTATAATAGATAAGCTAATAATAATGACTGTTAAAACAACTTCCTTCAAAATGCTTGAGAAGTAATCCTCTTTGAAGAACACCTTATGCATGAAAATATTGTTACCTGCAGAAAAGACATAACTTGAAATTTAAATAAGATTGTGTATAATAATTTGTTCTACTAGCTTTGCTCCTGTCTAATTACAAATAGTAGTAGTTACCATCAGTTACTAATTCTAAGTTAGTCATGAGTTACTAATGGTAGTAGACTTTTCACCTTTGGCTCCTTTCTTTTTTATTTATTTTATTTTATTTTATTTTTTTAAAAGATTTTATTTATTCACTCATGAGAGGCACAGAGAGAGGCAGAGACATAGGCAGAGGGAGAAGCAGGCTCCCTTCAAGGAGTTCGATGTAGGACTCGGTCCCACAACCCTGGGATCACGACCTGAGCCAAAGGCAGATGTGCAACCATTGAGCCTCCCAGGCATCCCAGGCTACTTTCTTTATCAAGTGATCAGGGCAACTGGGTGGCTCAGTGGTTGTGTGTCTGCTTTCAGCTCGGGTCATGATCCTGGGGTCCTGGGATCGAGTCCTGCATCAGGCTCCCTGCACGGAGTCTGCTTCTCCCTCTGCCTGTGTCTCTGCCTCTCTCTGTATGTCTCTCATGAATAAATAAATAAAATCTTTAAAAAGAATCAAGTGATAATTTTTATGAGAATTATATTTTTTCTTGCCAAGGGCTTATTAAAATTGAGTTACTTAGGATTAAATTTTGAAACAGAAAACAATAATCATCTTTAGGCTGAACTAATAGAACCACTGAAGTGTCGGGCACATGACTTTGGCCTTTTTGGCACCATCTGCAAATCTAACTTGCCCAGACTTATAAATATTACGAAACAAAAAATTACCAAACAGTATTTTTTTTCCTTAAGAGATGGCACATCCTTCAGAACAAAGGGATAATCATGCCTTATATACTTTACCATAATAATTTATCTGATTACTAAAAAACCTGAAATGTTGAATAAAATTATTTGTAGTTTGGTATGAACATGGATCTTTTTAAGAAAAAAATACTTTATTTATTTATTTGAGAGAAGGAGAGAGAGAAAGAGAGCACATGGACAGGGAGAAGCAGACTCCCTGCTGAGCTGAGAGCCCAGTGGGAGGCTCCATCCCAGAACCCCAAGATGATGACCTGAGTTGAAAGCAGACACTTAACTGACTGAGCCACCCAGGTGCCCCATGCATGAATCTTTAAAAAATATTTCCCCTTCAGTATTTATTTAATTTCCCTAGACTAACTTTCCTATGTTTTTAATTGATGGTTTATTAT
Organism: Vulpes lagopus; assembly: GCF_018345385.1. NCBI lineage: Eukaryota > Metazoa > Chordata > Mammalia > Carnivora > Canidae > Vulpes > Vulpes lagopus. The sequence continues at coordinate 75,813,193 of NC_054831.1, forward strand.
TTCAGTCAAAAAACTTAAATCCAATTTCATTTGCAAACTTAAATCTTAAAAAAGTTTCCCCCAAAGTAAAAGGAACAAATGGCTTTCTGCAGATAAAGCTGACACAGACAGAACAGAACTAATGCAGAACTCTAGTGCGAGAAGGCGTGTGTACAGTAAAGCTGTGTGCACATGTTTGGGAGGGTTCCAAGCCCCCTCCCCTAAAATGGGGATACGTTGCCCTCTCCAGGACTTAACAATGCAAATACCTTTCTGTCAAGTCTGTTATGAAAAGTCGTTTAAAACATTATTCTGAAGAATCTTTGAACATATTAGCAAATTTAAATCCTCATAACAGATCAGCAACACTTAATCATAACATTGCAAACCAATGTAAATCAATACGGATAGGTTGCAATGCATTATTTTGCTATTCTTGTCATCACTTATAAAAGGTTTACATTGCCTTTTATATTTAAAAATACCACTTATGGAATTAATAATTCCATTTAATATATTGCAGATGTGTTTAGGCTACTTACTGTTCCTCTGGAAATCCCTACTTTTAAGTAAATAATTACTTGAGTCTACTTTTTATCTAAAGTTCTGTGTGAGTAGAGCTAATTAAAATCAACTCATTTTAATGAGTTCTGTTAAATCAGAGAACTTCTATTATTGGTCATGCATATATCATTTCTTTTTATTGGCTGCATAATATTTCATAGTATATTTTTAATTTATGTAAGCATAACTCTAGTCATATTTTCATAATAAGCCACCTCCTTGATTTTCACAACTTGAAATATTTTATGAGGACTCTCAACTTTATACACAAAGCAGAAATAAATGATGATTTCCCAAATAGAACAAAGCTTATTTATTCAGAGCCTAGAATAGCAAGGGAGTCAGCCACCATCACTTGTGTTTGGTAGAGACTGAAGGGGCAGGTGGAGGAGTGGGAAAGATTTATAGTGGAAAAAGAAAAAAAAAATAAGACTTTGGGTGTGTACCAGACAGAGACAGCTCATTCTTTCATGTTACATTTGGGAGATTGAGCTGGGAATTTCAGAGCCCTTTCACTGCTTTTTTTTTTTTTTTCTTTTAGAAACTTCTATTACTTACCATATAAATGTTGTTTTTGAAGTCTTGTAGAATTATTTTGGCCAACCCATCAGACATCTGGGGGTATTACTTTTTTGGAGGGAAGGATACACTTGAACTCATTTTGGTATTTCTGGTCTATTTTTGTGTATTATGATTTCAGTGACAATTTGCAGAGTCCTTGTAGTAAGTACTCTTCTGCCTGCTTTGTTGTGTTGGTCCATTTGAAATCTTGGGAGAGACAAAATTGTCTCTACATTGTGTTTCACCTAAAGCTCTCTGCCACGTTGGTTTCACATATGAATTGCTTGGAGATCTGCCCAAGACTTCATATTAAGGTTTAGAAACATTTTTCTAGCTACCCTTTCCCCCTACTCTTGAATTGAAAGGGCAAGGAGTGATGGTTCATTGACGTTGAACAGGAATGGAAGTCAGACTCCGTTGAAACCAACACTATACCAGTGAAGAGGGGAGAAGTGATGGTGGTTGTATGGGATTTTTCCCACATGATAATTGTCTAGAGTAGGAAGATTTCTCTCTGTGTAGCTACCTTTCCCAGTCTTTTGGCTGAGGAAAACAAGCATTTTGGGGGACTTTTTTTTCTCTCCACCCATGGGTGACTCCATGTTAATGGCCTCTTCAATGTCCAGGAAGATAAATAGAATGGAAAGAAAAACCCAGGGAAGTCACTGCCATCTTGTTCCTTGAGTCACAAGGTCCCTAACCAATCTGCTTTCTTTTCTCTAGTTTTCAGAGTTTCTCTGTGCTTGTTATATGTATTATGTCCAGGGTTTCTATCGATATTTAATGGTAGGAATAGGGAGGGATGCATCTACCTCTTCCTGTCTGAAACAGAAAATCCAAAAGATGCATTTGTAACAAACTTCCTGGTAAGACAAAAGCAAATTAAATAACAGGATACTGTCTTACTCCTGTGGTATGCTGGAGAAAGCATGGAAAATGGTAGCTTACAAATATACCAGTGAACATGTAAATGGGTTCAAAATTTTTGAAAAGCAATTTAGTAATATTCCTGCAAAGCCTTAATCATTTTCATAAATTTGGGTTCAAGATTTCCACACCTTAGTATTTGTCCTAGATAGAGTCAGAAAGATTGATATATAGTAATTTTTTGCATTTATAATGACTATAATAATATCACTAAAGGGTGAAGTGACAAAATTACAAAGAACTAGAAGCACACACAATCTCAAGTGTATGTAATCTTGGTGAAATCTGAATAAAGCCTGTGGATTGCATGAATGTCATTCTGGCTTCAATTTTGCACTATCGTTATGCAAACTGTTAGCACTAGGTGGCACTGGGTGAAGGGTAAAGGAGACTTATATGTAATATTTTCCACAACTTCTTTTGAGTCTATCATTATTTGAAAATAAAACTATGTACAGAAAAACCATTTGTCAAAAGAAGTATTCCAACTTTTAAAGCAGAAAATAAGACTACTACATCTATGGTCTGCTACTTCAATCCACACCTCCAACCTAAATTTAATGTGCTCCTTATCCTATTTATCCACTAACTGGAGTTTTTCCCACAAGGCTTTCAGGTAAAGTCTGCTCTCACTGGGCACTGCCTTTCTGTACTTACTCTCTTGCACATGCGCATTTCAGCATCTGTAGCTTCAGTGCCTTGATGACTTACTTTGTTAACCAAACCACATCCATCTTTCCTTGTAAGAATTCCTACTACATTAGATTGAATTATATGGTAAATATTTTATTTCCTCATTGTTTATAATATTATTTTATCAACTGGAAAATGAGGACCATTATGGAGAACTCTGTCTTCTGGTAATCTATCCAGATGCTATTTGACACAGAAGTTGAGCATCTGGTAGGTGCTTGGCAACTGCTTAAAGCTAATAAAAAGCTTCTTATAGAAGCAAAAGATTAAGAAACACTGAAAAAAGAAGTGGTAATATTTGAAAACTTTATAAAAATTCTTTTTTTTTTCTCCTAGCGTTTAGAAAGAATAAAGCTGAAGGGAATGTAGTCTTTTCAACAAATGATGCTGGAACAACTAGATATCCATATGCAAAAAAAAAAAAAAAGAATCTTATACCCTTCATAAAATTAATTCAAAATGAATCATAGACCTAAATGTAAAATGTAAAAACTATAAAATTCCTAAAATATGACACAAAAGAAAACCTCGGTGACCTTGGGGATGGCGATGACTTTTAGTTGCGATATCAAATGCATAATCTTTGAAATAATTATTTAATTGATAAGCTGTATTTCATTAAAATTAAGATCTTATCAGAAAAGGACAATGCCAAGAAAATAAGAAGATAAGCTATGGACTGGGAGAAAAATATTTGCAAATGACACATCAAAGGACTATTATGCAAAAAATGTAAAGAACTCTTAAAGCCCAACACTAAGAAAATGAATGTCCCAATTAAAGAAAAAAAATGGGCAAATGATTTGAACAGACACCAAAGAAAATTTATAGACAGCAAATAAGCTTATGGAAAGATGCTCCACATCATTTGCCATCATACAAATGCAAATTAAAGCAGCAATGGGATAGTACTACACACCTATTAGAATGGCCCAAATCCAAAATACTGGCAACACTTGTGGCCAAGAATAGTGAGCAACAGGAATTTTCATTTATTGCTGGTGGGAATGCAAAAATGGTGCAGCCACTCTGGAAAACAATCTGGCCGTTTCTTAGAAAACTCAACATACTCTTACCATACAATCCAATAATTCTGCTCTTTGGCATTTACCCAAAAGAGTTTTTCAACTTTGTGTTATGTCCACACAAAAATCTGCTCATGGATGTTTATAGCAGTTTCATTCATAATTGCCAAATTTGGAAGTAATCAAGAAGTCCTTCGGTAAGTGAATGAGTAAATAATCTGTGGCACGTTTAGACAATGTGTTATTATTCAGTGCTAAAAAAACAAAAAAAAAAGAAAAGAAAAAAAGCTGTCAAGCTACAAAAAGACAGGGAGGAAAACTTAAATGCATATTCCTAAGGGAAAAAAGCCAACGTGAAAAGGCTACATATTGTAAGATTTTTGCTATTTGACATTGTGGAAAAGGCAAAAACTATGGAAACAGTAGGAAGATTAGTGGTTTCCAGGACTTAGGAGAGGCAAGGAGGCATGAATAGGTGGACCGAAGGATTTTTGGAACAGTGAAGCTACTCTGTATGATGCTATAATGATGGGTACATGTCATGATACATTTGTCCAAAACCAGAGAATATACAACACCAAGAGTAAACCCCAATGTGCACAATAGACGTTGGTGATAAAGATGTGTCAATATAGGTTCATCAGTTACAGCAAATTAACCCAGTCTGTGGGGAATGTAGAAAATGAGGAGCCTGTCCATGCGTCAGGCAGGGAGGTTTGTGGGACTATTCTACTATATGCCCAATTTTGCTATGAATGTAAAACTCCTCTAAAAACTAAAACTTCATTAATAAAACAAAAAAGAATAAAGGTGTAAGTATCCATATTTTGAAGTTTTACATTTCCTTATGGCTATAAGGGAATTCTTAAATGCTCTGGTGACAAGATACAGTTAATATAAATTTTCTATGACAGAGATGTCTGAGTGGCTCAGTGGTTGAGCATCTCAGGGCGAGATCCCGAGATCCAGGGATCAAGTCCTGCATTGGGCTCCCTGCAGAGAGTCTCTACGTGTGTGTGTGTGTGTGTGTGTGTGTGTGTGTGTGTGTGTGTGTGTGGTCTCTGTCTCTCATGAATAAAAAAGTAAAATCTTTAAAAAATTTTACTATGAGAGCTCTATTAAACTAAGTTTCCACTACAGGGAGGGGGAGAGGAAGAGGGAGAGATAAACTTTAGTGACTGCCCTCAGCAGCCTGACACAAGGCTCCATCCCATGCTCCTGAGATCACCACCTGAGCCAAACCAAGAGTCAGCAGCTTAACCAACTGCACCTCTAATCTGCCATTCCACTGTATTTTTTAAAATGCTGTTGCACATCACCATGAAGTTTTTGCCTATATTAAAACAATGGAGGGAAACCCTTAATAGATCATCATTCATTAAAATCTGGTCATTGTAATCCGAGTCTATGTTTTAACCTTATTGTGATCAATTAGAGACAAATCCAATGTATGTTCTTGAAATTTCTATCTAAGCTTCAATAATACCTATTGTAAGGTTTAAGAAGTAGCAGAAAAGGAAACAAGCACTTTATCATTTTTAGTATCCTAAAAGCATCAATTAAAGTTAAACGATGTTATCATTTAGACAAAAGTAATTTATTTCTTTGATGTGAAAGAGCAACTCTGAAATTCAAACTCATGGAGAGCATACTTACTGAGATAACACAAACTCATCATGAAGAGAATGACCCCAGACACCTGTCCAATCAAGCGACTTTGTCAGTAAATTAAATCATTCATTTAATATTCTCCTGGATAATGTGGGATTAAAATGCAAAGGTGAAAATAAAAACTTATTCATGAATTTTCTGTGAAATAATCCAAAGGCAGAAAAGTTTCAGAAATAGCTCAGGAAAGAATAATGTAATCATTACCCCTAAACATATAGGGGAAATTTTTAACCAGAGAGGGCACAGCTCTGTGGACTCAATTATTTGCACATTGGTTCATTTCAGTGGCAGAATGATTTGAGTTATTGAAGATACATTTCTAGATCTGGGATAAAAACTCTGATCGTGAATTTCAAAGATGTGTACCTGAATTTTCATTTAAGTACTTTGATTCAAACTGTCCCATATATATAGTGATAATGTCATAAATCATAAATCATAAGGCACTTTTCCTCTCATTTATGATGTATATTCCTAGGATAACATGATGTTCCCAAGATTTTTTAACTAAGCAAAGAATAAGATCACTTCACATGCACAGAGATAAATGCAAATAAATTCTCAGCACCAAATATTAACTAAAATAAAAATATTTTTCAAAATAATTGACTTATTAATTTTAAATTTCTTATATATAACAAAAATCAAGAAAAATCTGAAAAATTCTGAAAAAGAAGACCAATGTGTTCATGATGCTGTCATTTATAAAAGTATATTATAAACACAGAATTAAAACAGTATGGTATTGATGCACACGTGGCTAAGTAGTCCAATTCAGACAGTGAAAAGGGCAGCACTAAACCCAAGTGCATATGGAAATTTAGTATACCATAATTGAGTGGCATGTGAAATTAGTGGAGAAAGTGTTAATTTAATAAATTCTTGGAAGTCTTATAAAGATTTGGAAAAGAGATAAAATTAGGATCATACTTGATTTCATACTCTAGTATAAACTCCAAATGGATCAGAGAGCAAAATGACCATATAAAGTGGAATCATAAGAATTCTGAAATTAAATATGGGTGATGTCCTTTTTTTTTAAAATTTTTATTTATTTATGATAGTCACAGAGAGAGAGAGAGAGAGGCAGAGACACAGGCGGAGGGAGAAGCAGGCTCCATGCACCGAGAGCCTGATATGGGATTCGATCCCAGGTCTCCAGGATCACGCCCTGGGCCAAAGGCAGGCGCCAAACCGCTGCGCCACCCAGGGATCCCAATGGGTGATGTCCTTGACAGCACAGAAGGGCGGAAAGCTTTTTTAAAAGTGATGGAAAATTTACCATTAAGTCTGATATTAACTGTAGACTTTTTGTAGATGTGTACTAATTTGTTGAGAACTTTTTTTCCTCCCCCTCTGCCCCTATACTCACTCTCTCTTTCTCTCAAATAAATAATTTTGGAATTTGTCAAATGCTGCCTCTTTGTGTTTCTTCCTTTTTTAACTTGTTGATGTTATGAATGCATTGACTGGTTTTCAACTGTTAAACAAACCCTGCTTTTTTGGGGGAAAAAATCACACTTGGTCATCATGAGTTCTCTTTTAAAAATATTTTTATATTAGATTTGCTGAAATTGTAGTAAGAATAATTGCCTCTGCTTTCATGAAATAAATTTGTCAGTAGTTTTTCTTTTTTTTTTTTCCTTCTTTTCTGGTCTGGTTTAGCATCAGAGTTGTGCTAATTGCATAGAATGACTTAGAAAATATTCTCTTCTTAATTTTCTGGAAGAGTCTGTGAAGAATTTTAATATTTCATCCTTAAAGATTGAAGCTGTGTCTGGAGTCCGAGTAATCTTTCTTAAGTGAATTTTGGTAGTTTGCATTTTTCAAGAAATTCAGAACTTTAAGTTCTATAATTTATTGGCATAACTTTGATTGTAATATCCCCCTATTATCCTTACATATCCCTTGATTCCATAGTAATTTCACATCAGTCATTTCTGCTATTGGCATTTTTTGTTGCTTTTCTTCATTTGTTCATGGCCATGGGCTAGAGGCTTATCAAATTTATTTATCTCTCAACTAACTTTCTGTTTTATTGATTTCTCTATTGTTTTTCTATGTTCTTTTTTATTGATTTATACTGTGGACTTTGTTATTTCCTTTCTTTTAATTACTGTTTTGCAGTTTTTTTTAAGGTAGACACTGAAAGTAAATTTAAAACATTTTTTCTACATTTACCTATAAAATTCTCTATAAATATTCCTTTAACAGCATTTCATAAATTCTGATATCTTGTATTTTAATTTTCATCCTGCTCAAAACATTTTGTAGCTTCCCTCTGATTTCTTCAGTGACCTATGTATATTATTTAGAAGTGTGTTATTTATAATCCTTATTGGGACATTTTGTAGAGAACTATATTTATTTTTAATTTAATCCTGTTGTAGATAGAGAGCTTAGTTGAGTTGTTTGAAATTTATTAAAAATTATTTTTGGGGGGGCACCTGGGTTGCTCATCAGTTGAGCATCTGCTTTCGGCTCAGGTCATGATCTCAGGGCCCTGGGACTGAGTCCCATATTGGGCTCCCTGTGGGGAGTCTGCTTCTCCATCTGCCTGTGTCTCTGCCTCTCTCTCTCTCTGTGTCTCTTATGAATAAATACATAACTTTATATGTGTTTGTGTCTGTTTTTTCCTTTGTGGCATGTTCTATAAATACCAGTGAGTCCAAGCTTTTTTATAATGGTGTGCACATCTTCTGTAACTTTACTGAATCTCTGTTTACATTTTGTTTCAGTTTTTTTAAAGCATCTTATTTATTTATTTGAGAGAAAGAAAGAGTGAGTATAGGGGCAGAGGAGGAGGACAAGCAGATTCCCCACTGAGCAGAGACCTCTACGTAGGGCTTGATCCCAGGACCTGAGATCATGACTTGAGCCAAAGGGAGACACTTAAATGACTGGCCACCCCCCTCCCAGGTGCCCTACATTTTGTATCTGTTATTGAGACAAGGTATAAAAATCTCTGAGCATGTCTATTGATATGTTTGTCTTTGCCATTTGGTTACTTTTTACCTGATTTATTTGGTTGCTCTATTATTGTCTATTTATGGCTTGTCAGTGAATTATTTATCATCATGAAAGTACCTTTTTTACTCCTGATTCTTTTTTTAAAAATAATAAATTTATTTTTTATTGGTGTTCAATTTGTCAACATACAGAATAACACCCAGTGCTCATCCCATCAAGTGCCCCCCACCGTGCCCGTCACCCATTCACCCCCACCCCTCGCCCTCCTCCCCTTCCACCACCCCTAGTTCATTTCCCAGAGTTAGGAGTCTTTATGTTCTGATATTTCCTACTCATTTCTTCTCCCTTCCCTTACTCCTGATTCTATTCAATGCTCTGCAGTCTATTGTACCAATACTAATACTAATACAACACAGCTTTATTTCCATTACTATTATCAGATGATTTTTTCCCCATCTTGTCACCTTTTAGCCAGTCTTTCTCTTTCTATTTAAAATGTGTGTCCCCCCCACCCAGGGAGCTTGTAGGTGGGTCTTACTTTATTATTCAATCTATCTCTTTTTTTTAGATTTTATTTATTTATTCATGAGAGACACACAGAAAGAGAGAGAAAAGGAGGCAGAGACACAGGCAGAGAGAGAAGTAGACCCCATGCAGGGAGCCTGACGTGGGACTCAATCCCAGGTCTCCAGGATCAGGCCCTGGGCTGAAAGTGTCGCTAAACTGCTGGGCCACCTGGGCTGCCCTATCTCTATCTTTTAACTGGGACATATAAGCCTTTCCTAAGTAATGTGATTATTGATATTTTTAGGTTTCATGCTTTGTTTTCGTTTTGTATTTTCCTTATCTAGTCCTTGTTTCCTTTTTTTCTTCCTATGGATGTTTTTAGAATAATTGAATTTAAAAAAATGATTCCATTTTATCTCATTTTGACTTAATACTCAACTTGTGATTTCAGTGACTTCTTCAAGGTTTTAGTGTAACTTGTAAAAGTCCGCCTTAGGATATTGTTGTCCAAAGAAGTTTTCTGTCTCCTTTCCCCTTTAATTCAGTGACTCCAATTGTACGTGTATTAAGTCTCTTGAAATTTTATTGTACTCACTGATACTCCATTCATTTTTAGAAATTATCCTTTCTTTTTGTGCATCTTAGTTTCTATTGCAATGTATACAAGTTCACTCATCTTTTTCCTTTTTCTGTAATATCTAACATGATATTAACTCCACCCTTTGTAGTTTCCATCTGTAGGAGTTTGATTTGGGTCTTTTATATATCTTCTTTTTTGCTACTTAACTTTTTTGAATACACAATAAATAATTGTAAAAACTGTCTGTTGCCTTCACGTCTCCTAAATCTAGCATCTATCAGTTCTGAGTTAGTTGTAAATTGATTTATCTCATTATTAGTCATGTGTCCTAGATTCTGTAAATGCCATGTTATTTTAATTAGATATAAGTTTCCAACCATTATGAATTTTACCTTGTTGGGTGCTGGATAACATTGTAGTTTTCTGAAGATCTTCATCTTTGTTCAGGTATGCAGTTATGATACTTAGGAATATTTGAGCCTTTCTGCCTTTTATTGTTTTATGGATGGAATCAGAGCAATGTTCATTGTAGATCAAATTATTTCCTGCCTGTTGATGCAAGGGCCTTTTTGTGCATTCTACCCAGGGCCCTGTGAATCATGAGATTCTCTGCTATGGCTGGTGGGAATAGACACTATTTTTATTTCTTTGTGAGCTCAGGACATCATTGTCTTTAATTCTTTCAGGTGATTCTACCATTGGATTTGAGTAATTTTCTTATAAATGCACACTGGTCCATATTTAGCTGAGTACTCTTGAAAGTTCTCTGTGAACTTTCTTGTTTTGGGTAGAATGACCAGCAAAACTCAAGATATCTTGATATCTGTATTAGTTTCCTATTGCTGCTATAATAAAGTACTGCAATGCAAATTTATTATTGTACATGGCTTAAAACAACATACATTTATTATGTTACACTTCTTTAGGTCAAAAGAATGGCACAGATTCCACTGGTCTAAAATAAATAGGTCAAAAAAAATAAAAAATAAATAAAATCAATAGGTCAGGAATGCAGGGCTGCATTTCTTTATGGAAGCCCTAGGAAGAATTAGTTCCTTTGTGCTTTCCAACCCCCATGCCTCTGCCCATGGCCCTCTTTTGCCTATCTGCAAATTCAGTAATAGCAGATCAAGACCTCATGCTGCCATCTCTATGTCTCTTTTTCTCTGTCTGCAACTGGAAAAATGTGTCTGCTCTTAAGGACCCAGCCCCTCAAATAAGGATAATCTCCCATCTCAAGATATATACTCTTTACAGAAATCTACAAAGTCTGCTTTATCATGTAAAGTGAAGTAAAATATCCACAGCTTCCAGGTATTAGAGAGAAGTCTTTGGCAGGACATTATTTCTCTTACCAGGGTAGATCTGTTTTCCAGGTTGGTTTCCTCTAGTCATGGCCTCTGCTATGCTCTGAGGAGGCTGTTGCATCCTCCACTATGGCCTGGCAACACTCTCAGGGCAGTTAACTGGGGCAGTTGTAGGGTTCACTTCATTTATTTTCTGTGTTCAGGGACTTCTGTTCTTCGTGGTTGGATGCCTAGTGTCTTGAAAAAAAAATTCCACTTTTTTATAATTTGTTCATTTATTGATTGTTTTAGATGGGGAGGAATAGTTCTGGTCCTGATTATGCCATCTCATTTGGAAGTGAAACTTCATGACATAAATATTTTGAGGCAAGGTTATATCATGATTTTTCTTGGTAGATTAGTCCTTTATCCTTTTACATATGACATTTTTTCTTATATGTATTTCCTTGTCTTGATATCAGCTATGCCTAATAATTTACAACTATAGCAGCTACTTAGTTGTTAGTTTAAGATTTGCAAATTCTATCTTTGTTATCTTTGTTCCTTTCTTTACTTCCAAACTTTGGATATTTAAGATGTGTCTCTCATAACAACATATTGTAATTGTTGATGTTGTCAGTACTGCTGCTATTTTTAATATGTCCCAGCAATGTTAGCCTTTAATTGGATTATTTAATCATATTAGATTTAATGAAATTACTGATACATTTAGGTAGATATTTCTTTTTGAAGAATATATTTCTGTATATTATCTTTCTATTTGTGCACATGTTTAAGTTTCCATTTCTATTTTTTTTTTTTTACTTCTCTGGGATTTAGTAGTTTTTGTACTCAATCTATGTATCTATACATTCCCTGAATAGGTAGAGTGATATGTTTGTCTCTTGTTATGTGTGCATCGTTTATTATATTACAACTGTATAGTTTATTTTATTTTTTGAATACTCAGAATTTATCTTTGTCTATTATTTTGTTGATAGACATATGGGTTACTTCATTTTGTGACTATTTTAATCGAGGGTGATAGGAGTATAGTGATGTGTGGTGTATGTGGTATATGAGTATAGTGGTATTGGTATCATGTGTGTGTGTATGTGCAGGTGTGCAGAAATACCTATATTCCTTAGACATACAACTACATCAAACTTCATTAATTAATAGGTCAGGTATGAGTAACTTTATGGAAACCACTAAAGAGTATCTAGCCCAGTACTCATATTTACCTGTATTCCAGGTATTTGTGAAAATTACATTGAATCTCATCATTGCCAAAACATAGCATTTTTTTTCTTTCAAATGTACATTACAATGAGTGTCATATTTTATTTTGCTTTCCATTAAATAATATTTTCATATGCTTTATTGGACATTTGGACATATAATCTCTGAAATGCTTATTTACAAAAGAATATTTTCATATGCTTTATTGGTCATTTGGACATATAATTTGTACAATGCTTATTTAAGTCTTTTGTCCAATTTTATTGGTTTACTTTTTTCCTACTGATATATACAAGTGCTTTCAATAGCTTGGACAGAAATCTTCTGCTGTATGTTTGTGCACTGAAAATATTATTCCCAGTCTCTTGCTTGCCTTTTCATTTTCTTCATATTGGCTATAGTTTACCAGAAATTCTTAATTCTGACGAAATATATGTTGTTTTCTTTTATGCATATTGTATTTTGAGTCTTTCTTGAGAAATCTTTGCTAACTCTAAGTTAATGGAGAAATACTCTGATTTCTTCATGGATCTTTGCAATTTTGGCCTTCATATGTAGGCCTATCATTCATCTCCAACTTTTTAGTTAAAAAAAGAGAAAATAATAGGAACTTTTTAGTAGTAAAAGTAGATTCAAAATTATTTTTTTACACAGATACCTAAATTTTCTAGCACCATTTATGGAGAAGAACTTTACTTATTAAATTGTATGGGTAGTTTTAGCAGAATATAAGTTACTATATAACTGTTGTTCTATTTATGAGTTATCTATTTCGGTTCTATGAGTCTATCAATGGAGCAATATCAGTATTGATTGCTGAGGTTTAGAGTAAATCTCAAACTTAAATAGAACTTCTCTTGGAAATTCTTATCCCTTTTCATAAAGGGGGGGGGAGTTAGTTTCTTTATATTTTTTCATACCCACAACTCTCCAGTATCCTTACAAACATTATTTTCAGTTGATGTATGTTGTTATGACATGAACATATATCTTAAGCAGAAATGGAATTTTAGATGAGGACTTTTTACAGGGCACAGAAATCAAACTACAAATAAAAGTCTGATAAAAATCAACTGTATTAGTAAGGACTTATTTCATGAAAAGATACTACAAAGGGAATGGGAAGATGAACTCGTCTAATGAGGCTCTTTTGAGCACTAAGAGATGTGGAATTGATAGTTTGTAGTGGTATTTTTTTCAAACATAGAGATTGGAATCTGTCCAAGTATATTTGACAATGGATTTAAAAAAAAAATCAGTGTTGGCATACCAGTACAATATAATGAAATTCAGCATTAAAATCGAGCCTTGTCCAACTAAATCAACACAGATAAATCTTAAAATATGATGCCATGTAAAATTAGGAGTTCGTGGAAATACTGATGAATGTGTAGTCATCTTTTATTTTGTATTATTGTTACTGCATTTTAACATGTTAGGAACACGCAAAACTATCCAAAGGGCATGAACGGGGCGTGTATTTTTGCAGAAAACATTAAGTGCCAGTATTAATAAACAAAATTTAAATTTCAACCATATGGTGTCTTCATTGATGAAAATAGGAAGTACTTTACAAGTCTATTCAATATACAGGATATCATCAGGGTGGAAGAAATATAATGTTCATAGTCTACTATTTCAGGGATAATTTGATGAACACTTTCCAAGAATAATTTGGAAATAGCTGTAAGCCCTTTTTCAAAATATATGTTTTACCTTGGGACACCTGGGTGATTCAGTGGTTGAGCGTCTGCTTTTGGCTCAGGGCATGATCCCAGAGTTCTGGGATCAAGTCCCACATCGGGCTCCCTGCATGGAGCCTGCTTCTCCCTATGCCTGTGTCTCTGCCTCTCTCTGTGTCTCTCATGAATAAATACATAAAATCTTAAAAAAAAATATATGTTTTACCTTTACTTGCAAATACTACTGTAAGGATTTACCTTAAATTCCATTCAGAGACACAGAAATGTTTATAAATAAGAAACTATGCCGTAGTTTTATGTAGAATGACAATAAGTAATTTTGCTCATTTATTTGGTGAACAGAAGATAATAGTACTAATGTTAAAATAAAAGTTATATACTATAATGGATAATATAGATTGATATTACTTCAGACATATCTTAAATCAGATTCAGAAAATTTTAAATTCTCTCAGATAAAATCTACATAACCTCTATTTTATTTTTTAAGTTTTTTTATTTTTATTTATTTATGATAGTCACACACATACAGAGAGAGAGAGAGAGAGAGAGAGAGGCAGAGACACAGGCAAAGGGAGAAGCAGGCTCCATGTACTGGGAGCCCCACGTGGGATTCGATCCCGGGTCTCTAGGATCGCGCCCTGGGCCAAAGGCAGGTGCCAAACCGCTGCACCACCCAGGGATCCCCATAACCTCTATTTTATAGTACAGTGCTTTTATTTTGTTTTCTAAAAAGCTGTTCCCACCTGAGAATCAGTAATTTATTTCGATATAGTTATGAGTAAAGCTGCTGTGAACATCCCTGTCTAATGAGTTTATAAACATATGCTTTAATTCCTCTTCAGTAAATGTGGAGAAATAGAATTCCATGGTCATTGGGTACACATATGTTTATTAAAAACTCCTAAACAACTGACCGTCCCTGTGAGAATGGATATCCAAATTATGTTATATAAGCAAAGGAAAAATAAATGAACCACTGCATGGATTAACTTCAAAAACGTGTTGGAAAAACAAACAAACAAACAAAAAAAGTAAATAGGATGGTGGTTATACAGGTATATACATTGGTGAAAACTCATTGAATACTATGATTTAGAAAAAGAAAGGAAGAAAAGGAGGAGGAGGAAAAAGAAAAGAAAGAAAAGAAAAAAGAAAAAATGCATAATAACAACCCTATTTTACTTGCTCATCCTAGGATCAATATTAAAATTACAACTCTTCCCAGTTTCTATACATTTTATTTTTTCACATTGTTAAGTTAATATCAAAATAATAGTATTCCATGACTGTATTTAGATGGCATGCATTCTTGAAATATTTATTGAGAAAGTAGATGATAGATGATGATAGATAGATAGATAGATAGATAGATAGATAGATAGATGATAGATGGTTTGATTTAAGTTACATCTGGGCAAGAGATGATATGGTGTCATTGCTATGTTGTGATATCTTGAGTGATTTTTGTTTCTTCTTGGAGTTTTTCAGTATTACATAAATTGACTGGAAAAATTATCAATTTGGAAACTGTGAGAGGGAGGTGAACTCAATAAATACTTAAGTTGAAGAGAGAGAGTTGGCAACATTATTAAATTCAACGTAAAATTTATAGCAAAAAAACTAAGAAGCAAAAAAACCACTAAGAAGCAATGAGTATGTATTTATTTTCTTTTGTAATATTCCATTGTAAGTTTGGAAAAAACATATACTAGAGTGGCTAATAATCTCTTTGCTGTCCTACAGCAAAAGAGATGGATATAAAATTCCATTATTAGGGACTCATTCTTCTAGTATAAAAGTAGCCCTGGGAAGTATCTCAGATAATTTTACCACTAGCCCTAGCAATGTAAGGTCGTTGCATGCACTATGGTGTTAAGACACTGGAGGAGGTCTGTTTATAGTGCCGTTTGCTTGGCACCTATGTCTTCTGGACCTATTTTACTCATTCTGTGAGTGATTTATCAATATATTTGAATTGAAGCAAATACACCACTGGCTCTTATTTTCCCTCTTATGCAGGTAAAAAAAAAAAGAAAATTCAGTTTCTATACCACTTTCCTAGTGGGGAATCTTAATATATATATATATATATATATATATATATATATATATATATATATAATCTGACAGAGAGAAGTGGAAGAGAATGCCTCAGGTTATGGTAAATGAAGAAATAAACATCTCCCCGATAAAATTTCATGAATCCAGTAATGCTGTGGGATAGTTTAGATGGTCACATCTAATGGTGAGTGTAAAACAAAACTATTATTCTGATTCATAAAGATGCACTTAATTATGAAGTATTATCTGCGTGGCGAAATAAAAGGTAACAACATCGATTTCTTTTCACCTCCTCTCAACAATTACAGGAGTTGTTTTCAACGTGTCTCAAGGAGAGTAGTTCTGGAAATAATGAAAATGAGCTGGAATAGAACAAAAGTAGTAGGCAGCTTGTATCTAAATGAGCAAGAGTTGTGAGTCTATTATTTTTAATGTTTATTGGTGATAAGGGAAATGTATTATGTATATTGTAGTCTATTTTGCAGTTTAGTTACATGAATTGGAATGAGTAAGATGGCATTGTTGGCTACAAAAACCAGTTGCAGCAGGCTTTCATAGGAAGGAAACTATACTGAGGGAATAGGCTAAGTAGTCTACGAGTTCAATAAATGCTTATAGTTCATTATGGTGCTATCATGAAAGGTAGCCTCAAAGTGTTAATGCAGCATCTAAAAGTGCCTAGCACTCTCCTTAGACACTAGAAGTAACTGGCTCAATAAAATTTAAGAGCAGCAATATCAGAAGCAGAGCTCAATGCCTCAGAGTTTTATAAAAGCACTGTCATCATCATTGAGACTTAAATTGAGAACTCAACAGTATATATCTATTGCTTTCTTTGGAAGATCTTATAACATTGTATGAGAATATTTGAAAATTTCAGGAGTAAATGTTGGAAAACATGGTCTTGTAGTGATGGTGGCTGAGAAGAAATGTGACTATTTAAAGAAATGCTGATGAATGGATCACAGTGTCTTAGAAATAAATGTGGTAATGTGTTTCATAAGGAGAGTTTTCATCTGATAAAGGAGTCTCCTTTTAAACAGGTTGGCTTCATAGCAAATGCTCTACTTGTTCTTTTAAAGATACTATCCCTTCCCCTCCCCTTTTTTTCTATTATAGAGTAGAAGGTAAAGTTTCTGTGACCCCTTTCATTATTTCCAAGAAGAACTATTTGAGCAACATCTAAGTGCAAATCACTGAAGTGTAGTCTGAAATCCAAGAGAATAAGGCTTCAAAACTATTGCAGAGTATATTCCAAGTCATGAACCATGGATCATTCAAAATTCCAAAAGAAAGAGATAATCTCCCCTATTTCATACTTGAATCTGCTTGGCATACTGGGGGAATGGTACAAATGTCTGAGTGGCTGGAGACTATAGTTTGACATAGGAATTATAGGAAAAGAGACTGGAATAAAAGCTGGGCTATAACTACAAAATGACTGAAATATCAGACACATTATTCTGTAGATAGTGGAGAATCGTCATTATTTTTAAGCAGGTAGTAGAATTTCCAAATGTATGTTATTTTTAGAAAGACAAGTTTGAATAGAAACTGAGTATAAAAAAAGGAAAGAAAATATATTCAGGAATATATTGCAATAGTCCAGGAATTAAGTATAAATTTTCACAAGTAGGAGTAGGAAAAAGAGAAATAGACTGTTTGTATCTGAAAACCATCATAGAAATAGACACATTAGAGATTGCTGTTCCCTTAAATGAGGCTGACAGAAAAGGAATGTTAAAAGTTAATCCCTTGATTTTTGCTTGGGTGAATGAATGGTGCCATTGCACTGTACACAAATACAGAAGGAGGATGGGTTTTGAAAGAAAGATAACAAATTTAATTTTAGGCTTGTTCCTTCAAGTCATTTGTAACATTGTATACTTTTTGTATTAGCTATTAGAGACTTATTGAATATTTAATATTTGGAAAGAACTAGCCAATGGAAATTTTGTTTACTTCTAGAAGTTCTGTAGATTGAAGATACAACTTTGGGTTTCATTTCATTAGAGATTTTGTTTCAGACATAAGTGGATGGCACGATAAAGTAGGAGAACAGAGAACTATGGGCCGTTCTGGCTGAGCGCTGAGCCTCGCAGAATATCCCCACGGAATGGATGTCTGGGAGGAAGACAGACAGTGGAAAAGATATTAGTCAGATAGGAGGAGGTAAAGCTAAACAGTATCCTGAATGTGAAGCAAGAAAGTTTTACTAAGGAAACCCAGGAAGACAGCAGAGCGGTTTTCTGAGAGTCATGTAGGAGAGAGCTTGAGAGTAGATCTTTGGGAGAGAGATTTAGGAAACCACTCACAACACTGAAATTCAAGGTTCAGTACAGTAATGCAGCAGAATTCAGCTTGTATTAGGTGAAGCTGAAAAAAGTGAGAGTTGAGAATGCAAATTGTTCTTTTACTGAATTTGATGGTAAAATAAAGGCAAGATAACTTTTAGTAACCTTTGAAGAGACAAGGTCTAAAAATGTAATTGAAAGTCAAAGAAAAGTAATCATGAAAGATAACGGAGATAGAAGTGAGAGAGAAAGTCAGTAATGAAGTAACAGATCTGGTTCAAGCAGTAGAATCATTGTGGTGTTGGAAATAAAACTATCAAGAAAGTGAGGAGTTGGAGTCCATTTCTCACACTGTGTTAGAAATGGGGGGGGGGAGTTCAGAAGTGGGATTAAAAGTAGGGCAATCTCATCTTTGCATTTGCATTTCACTATGACTATAGAAGCCAAACCTAGCATGGGACGTGACTCCTTTATTTACAAAAATTTTTTAAAAATATTTTATTTATTTATTCATGACACACACCCACACACAGATTGAGAGGCAGAGACATAGGCAGAGGGAGAAGCAGGCTCCATACAGGGAGCCCGATGTGGGACTCGATCCCAGGACTCTGGAACCATGACCTGAGCCAAAGGCAGATGCTCAACCACTGAGCCACCCAGGGATCCCCTCCTTTATTTTCTTTAACTCACATGGCAAACAGATCTGAACATTCTAAACCCCGCAGACAAGATGGGAAATACCTACCCTTTCATTTAGGGATTTGATCCTTCTGTTAAAGACTGAACAATTTCAGGGGCGCCCGGGTGGCTCAGTTGTTTAAGTGCGTGACTCTTGGTTTTGGCTCAGGTCATGATCTTGGGGTCCTGGGGTTGAGCCCTAAATTGGGCTCTGTGCTCAGCATGCAATCTGCTTAAGATTCTATCTCTCTCTCTCTCTCTCCCTCTGTCCTTCTCCCCACCCGTGTTCTTTCTTTCTGTCAAATAAATAAAATAAATCTTAAAAAAAAAAAAAAAAAAAGGCTGAGCAGTTTCAACGGCCAGACATCTGCATAGAGACTTTCCTTGTGGATGCGCTCTCAGAGTGCTTCTCAAACTTTTGACATAGAAATTAATATGCAGGTTTATGACTAGAACAACTAAGTATTTTGTTCTGTATGAGAGATTTAGTAGGTTTCCAAGGGTTATTATTTGAATACATGAGTGTCAGATTTACTGACAATAAAATCTAATACAGGTAACATGCAGTCCTACTGTAAATATACTAAACAAGGTCAGATTGTCTGAGCCTGGAGAAGTAAGGGAAATAGCACAGATTATCATCATGGGCAAAGGACAAAATGGATAAATCAGTAGGAGAAAATTGGGATGTCTCTAAGATTTTGTTCAACTCAAGATCAATCTCAGTTTGCCAGGATTAGTGACTCCCCAGTGTGGTTTCAACAATAAGTCTTATATCCTTTTGCACTTGCGTATTAAAATGTTCTACTTCTTACTGTTATCTCTACTTCATGTTATCTAACTTCAGCCACTCTGGTCTTCTAGTATGTAAAACATGCCAAAAAATTCTTCCCTCTAGAGCCTAATGACTAGCTGTCCCTTCATATTTGTGCATAGTTTGCATCTTCAAATATTAACTTTTTATGCATTAGTTTATATATTAAATCCTCAAAATTAAGGAAACTCCATGGACTTCTTTTTATTTTTCCAAATATTTGTTTATTTTAGAGAGAGAGTGTCTGTGTGAGTAGAGAGGAGGGGCAGAGAGAGAGAAAGAGAGAGAGAGAGTGAATCCCCAGGCACACTTCCTGCTGAGCGTGGAACCTGATCCAGGGCTCAATCCCAGGACTCCAAGATTATGACCTGAGCCAAAATCAAGAGCCAGCTGCTTAACTAACTGTGCCATCCAGGTGCCCCTCTACAAACTTCTTCATTATCTTTTTATGTTTTATATTCTTAATTGAATCAGGACCTATCATATATGGGATGCCTGGGTGGCTCAGCAGTGGAGCATCTGCCTTCGGCCCAGAGTCCCGGGATGGAGTCCCACATCGGGCCCCCTTGCATGGAGCCTGCTTCTCCTCTGCCTGTGTGTCTGCCTCTCTGTTCTGTGTCTCTCATGAATAAATAAATAAAATCTTAAAAAAAAACTATCATATAGATTTAAATTCAGTTGTCTATTTTTGTCTCATCCTAGGAAAGACCGAACCTTATATGTCATATTTATCATATAACTTCAGTACACAAACCATTGTCTGCATAAATAGGTGGATATGTAATATTCTGTTTTAATAGTGTATATTATACTGTGCATAAGTATGAACTATGTAATACAGAAAATATACCACCATAAGAAAAGAAGTCCCAATTATAAAACATACTGCCCAGTTTTATAGAGATTCTAGGAATTAAGAATATGAATAGAAAGCAGGTAGATCAATTCAGTGACTGGGGATGAAATAGAAGATGATATATGCAATAAGAGGTATACTTTCAATCAGTTAAAAACATCACCCCTGGTTCAAGTTTGCTGAGTTAGGAAGATCTGAGCTCGCTCACATTTTCCTGTGAACATATCAAAACTACAAGTGCATATGGAACAGCTGTCTCTGTGAAATCCCCAAAGACCATCAGAACAGGTCTTCCACAACTAAAAATAAAGAAAAAAAACACATCAGACAGGAGGGGGGGTAGGAACATGGTCTTTTCAGAACCCACACTCCCAGCTTGGTGACCCCCCAACCAGGAGGGATATTATTAATGTGGAGTTCTTCCCTGAAAAGTGTTGTTTTCAAGTCCCATATTGGATACCACTGACCTGGGGACTTGCACCGGGAAGGTGATCCCCCATGACATGTGGTTTTGAAAACCAGGAGAGCCAGAGAGCTATAGGAAATGAAGGTTCCACCCTTAAAGGGCTTACACACAAACTCCTCCAAAACCCAGCACAGAGACAGCAGTTTGAAAAGTGCCTGTGCCATATGTGAAGGGGATGTATGGATTGATTTTAGGGCATGTAGTAAGAGGGGTAGGGATTTATTAGAACTTTCTCTTGGAAGGGAAGAGATCTTGGGCACCATTTTTTAAAACTTATTTTCAATCTAGTTGTCTCAGCTCTGGAAGATACAGTTTCTAACACTCTCCATCTACCTTGCTTGGCATTACTAGCCCTACCCTGTTATTCCTCTGCAGACTGACTCCAACCAACCAGTACACCCTGGCAGGCAACCCTCCAATACTGCTCCTGTATTGCCATAGTTGGTGTACAGCTTTGATTAGGCTCTCCCCCACCCACGTAAGTGGTGATGGTTCTCAGGCCTGACAGGTAGCCTCAGCCTCGACTATTATCCCACAAAAGGGTTCTCACCATGGTAGGACAGAGAGAAGCCAGGTCCACCATCCAATGTACCTGCATTGGCCAGCCACCCACTAACATGCCTATAGCAGTCTTGTGCTACAGCAGGAAGGCACATGCAGCCCACTGGAGACACCCCTGGAGTGCTTGGCTCTGATGACTGAAGGGATTATCCTTCTGAGTCCCATAGAACACCTGCTACCTAAAGCCACTCTCTCAAGACGAGGAGATGTAGCTGGCCTCCCTAAAGCACAGAAACAAACATGGAGAATCAGGAAAAATGAGGAGACAGAGGAATAGGTTTCAAACAAAAGAAGACAGAAACTAGGATAAACAACTAAATGAAACAGAGATAAGCAATCTACCTGATAAAGACTTCAAGGTTAAGGGTCATAAAGATGTTCACTGAACTTTGGAGAAGAATGGATGAACACAGTGAGAATCCCAACAAATAGAAACTAAAAGAAAGTACCAATTGGAGCTGAAGAATACAATACCTGAAATGAAAAAATACACTTTTGAGGAACTCAACAGATTAGGTGATGGAAAAGAATGAATGAACAATCTGAAAGAGAAGGTAGCAGAAATCCCCAAAGCTGAAAGAAAAAAAAAAAAAAGAATTATTTTAAGTGAGGATAGTTTATGGGACCCCTAGGACAACAAGACATTTACATTATAGAATATGGGGGCAGTGACAGAAAACCACAAGACTCCAAACAGTAAAAGCAATCTTGTGAACGAATAAAGCTGAAGGTATCACACTTCCTGATTTCAATCTATACTACAAAGCTATAGTAATCAAAAGACTATGGTACTGGTACAAAAACAGACACCTAGACCAATAGAACAGGATAGAGAGCCTGGAAATAAACCTATGTTTATATGACCAGTAAATCTATGACAAAGGAAGCAAGGATGTGCAACAGGGGAGAGTGAGGCTCTCCAACAAATGGTGTTGGGAAAACTGGACAGCTACATGCAAAAGAATGAAACTGGACCACTTTCTCATACCATACACAAAAATAAAGCCAAAGTGGATTAAATAATCAAATGTAATATCTGAAACCATAAAATTTCCCAAAAGAAATTATAGACAATAAACTATATAACTAATTATAGACAATAAACTCAGCAGTATCTTTAGGGTCTGTCTCCTCAGGCAGGGATAACAAAATTTAAAAAACTGAGCCTACATCAGACTAAAACTCATGTTGCAGTGAAAGGAGCCGTCAATAAAATGAAGACAACCCACAACCCAAGACAACCAATGGACGAAGATATTTATCAATGATATAGCCAATACAGGGTTAATATCCAAAATGTAGAAAGAACTGATAAAAATCAGCACCAAAAGACCAAAGAATCCAAGTAAAAAGTGGGCAGAGGACCTGAATAGACATTTTTTCTAATGTCCAGATGATCAACAGATACATGAAAAGATACTCAGCATCACTCATCATCAGGGAAATGCAAATGAAAACCACAGTAGATATCACCTTACACAAGGGAAACCCTGTGCATTGTTGTTGGGAATGTAAATTGGTGCGATGACTATGGAAAATGTGAAGGCTCCTCAAAAACTAAAAATAAAACTGTCGTATAGTTCAGGAATTCTATTTCTGAATTCTATATTTCTATAATATTTCTATATTATTCTATTTATTTAAACAAAAAGGAAACACTAACTTGAAAAGGCATATCCACCCCCATACTCACTGCAGCATTAATTATAATAGCAAAACTATGGAAACAAGTGTCTGTTGATAGATGAATACCACATTAAATATATATGTATATATTAAATTAAATTATAATATATTTATATGTACATACAAATATTATATATGCATATATAAAATATTATATATACATATATATGTAAAACAATATTCCTCAGCCAAAAATAGAAATGAAATCTTGCCATTTTTACAGCATGGGTGGACTTACAGGATATTATGCTAAGTGAAATAAATTAGACAAATATCATTTCATTTGATTTATATATGGGATCTAAAACAAAAACCAAATGGACAAACAAAACAGAAACAGACTTATACATACAGAGGACAAATTACTGGCTGCCAGAGGGGAGGAGTTTGGGTAAATAGTCAAAATAAGTGAAAGGGATTAAGATGTACAACCTTTTGGTTGTAAAAAATAATAATCATGCACAAGGATATAAAGTATAGGCTTGGGAATATACTCAGTAATATTTTAATAACTTCATGTGGTGACAAATGTTAACTAGACTTATTATGGTGATTATTTCATAGTGTATATAAATGTTGAGTTGTTATGTTGTACACCTGAAATTAATATAATAGTGTATTCAATTACCCAGTTTTTAAAATGCACCTCTAAATTGTGGTGCGTAAAAAAGTGTAGTGTGAAATCTTAAGTATTCATATGAAGAGTATTGTGAGTAGTTACCCCTTAACATTCTTCCAGCTGGGGCGCCTGGGTGGCTCAGTGGTTGAGCATCTTGCCTTCAGCTCAGGACGTGATCCTGGGGTCCTGAGATCGAGTCCTCATCGTGCTCCCCGCAGGGAGCCTGCTTCTTCCTCTACCTGTGTCTCTGCCTCTCTCTGTGTGTCTCTCATGAATGAATGAACAAAATCTTTAAAAAATGAAACAAAACAAAACTAAAAACATTCTTCTAACCTACTAGTAGGTAGATAGATACCTTTGTCTCTACCTAATATTGATGGATTATTCTGGGGTTACAACACAGACTTCTAGCACCTCATTCTTTCAGGTAGCAAAATTCAACACCTATCTGATGAAGCAATCTGAGACTAAGCAAATGTGAGCTTGATATTCTAGGAACTTAATGGCTTATCACACATTGGCATTTGTTTAATTTTCATAAGGGATAAGCATTTTGCTAAAAAGAGGAGATGAAATAGAGTCCATAGAGATGTTTCTTCCTTTTAAGTGTCACACACCCCATTTTATTCTGTTATATTTAATCACAGGCTTCATATCTAAGCTACGGAAAAAGTGAGAAAATGAGAGCTAGGTCAGCTATTGTACAATTTTATCATTATAGCTTCTGCATTTAAATTTGATAGGCTGTTTTCAGAAAGAAAGGCATTTTGTAAAGCATAATGTAAAGGCACTTTAGTTATAAAATATAATGATGTATCAGCCACCTTGTGCTGAGGTTTTATTTTTTTATTGTAATATAGATTATGTATCTTGACAAATATGTACAGTTTAAATAAGATTTATAAATCAGTCGTGTAACCAGCAGTCCGAGCAAGCAGTAGAACAATGTAAGCACCCCAGTAGCCTCTCCTACAAGCTATCTCTTTTACATTTTCTGTTTCTCTACTAGATTTAAACACTATTTTGATTTTTGCGATCATTCCCTTGACTTTTTGGAGAGTTTTAAGCCATTGTATATCTTAAATAATGTAATTCAACGTGGCCACTTTTGGAACTTTATATAAATGGGAAAGTTATTTCTGTCTTTTTAAATAAGAATTTCTATTTTTACAACAATTTTAGGCACTTAGCAAGTAAGGAGGAAAGTATAAAGATCCTCCAAATACCCTATGCCCCCCATGCATGCATAATGAACATCCCTCACCAGAGTGATACATTTGTTATAGTTGATAAGCCTACATTAATTATGATTATCCAGACCCCACAGTTTATAGTAGGGCTTGCTCTTGGTGTTGTCATTCTGTGCTTTTAGACAGATGTGTAATGACCTGTGTCAATCATAATGGTATCATGCAGAGTATTTTCACTTTCCCTAAAACTCCCATGATCTACCTATTTATTCCTACCACAAACCTCCTACCCACCATCCCTAGAAACCACTAATCTTTTTACTGTTTTTGTAGTTTTGCCTTTTCCACAATGTCATGTAGTGGAGTCATACTGTACGTTGCCTTTTCACATTGGCTTCTTTTCCTCAGTAACATGCATTTTAATTTTTCCCAATTCCATTTATTTATTTATTTATTTATTTATTTATTTATTTATTTTAATACATTTATTTTTTATTGGTGTTCAATTTGCCAACATACAGATTAACACCCAGTGCTCATCCCGTCAAGTGCCCCCCTCAGTGCCCGTCACCCATTCACCCCCACCCCGGTCCTCCTCCCCTTGCACCACCCCTAGTTTGTTTCCCAGAGTTAGGAGTCTTTATGTTCTGTCTCCCTTTCTGATATTTCCTACCCATTTCTTCTCCCTTCCCTTCTATTCCCTTTCACTATTATTTATATTCCCCAAATGAATGAGAACATATGTTTGTCCTTCTCCGATTGACCCATTTCACTCAGCATCATACCCTAGGTTCCATCTAAGTCGAAGCAAATGGTGGGTATTTGTCATTTCTAATGGCTGAGTAATATTCCATTGTATACATAAACCACATCTTCTTTATCCATTCATCTTTCGATGGACACCGAGGCTCCTTCTGTTGCATTATCAGGATGCATCACAATTTATTTCTACATTCATTTACTGAAAGCCATCCTTTTTTTCCCCCGAGTTTTGGAAATGATGGGTAAAGATGTTATAAACATTTGTAAGTTTTTGTGTAGATATAATTCCTTAACACTTTTGGATAAATACCAAAAAGCACAATTGCTGAATCTATAGTAGGATCATGTTTAGTTTTCAATGAAGCACCAAACTGTTTTTCCAGAGTGGCTGTACCATTATGCTTTCCCACCAAAAATGAATGATGCCGTTGTTCGACATCCAGGGCCACATTTGTTGTAGTTGGTGTTTTGGATTTGGGCCATTCTAATACACTGTAGTAGTATTCCACTGTTGTTTTAATTTACATTTCCCTGAGATCTAGAAAGTGGAGCATCTTTCTTGTGCTTATTTGCCATTTGTGTATCTTTTTTGGTGAAGTGTCTTTTAAGGTCATTGACACATCTTAAAATTGGGATGTTCTTTTTTTCTTATTATTGGGTTTTAATTGTACTTTGCATATTCAGTCCTTTATCAGATGTTTCTTCTGAAAATATTTTCTCCAGTCTGTAGCTTACCTTTGCATTCTCTTGATATTGTCATTCACAAGGAGGAAAATTGTAATTTTAAAAATATATATTTTATTTATTTATTCATGGGAGACACACAGAGAGAGGCAGAGACACAGGCAGAGGGTGAAGCAGGATCCCTGCAGAAGCCTGATGTGGGACTCGATCCCAGAACCTTGGGATCATGACCTGAGCCAAAGGCAGATGCTCAACCACTGAGCCACCCAGGTTCCCTGAAAATTGTAATTTTAATTAAGTGCCGTTTTCCAATGCTTTCTTTTATAGGTCATGCTTCTTATGTTGTACCTAAAAAATCATCACCACCCCAGGGTCATCTAAGTTTTCTCTTATGATGTCCTTTGGGAATTTTTATCATTTTGTGTTTTACATTTAGCTCTGTGATCCATTTAAGGTCTGTGTCTGTATTTATTTTTTCTTTGTGTTGTCCAGTTGTTCCAGAGTCATTTGTTGAAAAGACTATATGATGTTGCTTATATATGGAATCTAAAAAGGTAAGCTTATGAAAATAGAGAGTAAAATGGTGGTTGCCAGAGGATGGGGGTGGGAAATGGGATAAATGTTTTTTTAAAGGCACAGACCATCAAGCTGTAAATAAGCCCTAGATATCTAATGTACTATGACAGACAGAAATATTGTAGTATAACTGTCAAACTTCGCAAGAGACTAGAACTTATTTGTTCCAACTATTAAAAAGGAAGAATCATTATGTAACATGATAGAGTTGGTAGATGTTACTAAAATGATGATCTTTTTACAGATCATCATTATAGATGATTCAAATCAACACGTTGTACACCTTAAATTTATACAGTGTTATATGTCGAATATATTTTAATAAAAATACTATTATTGGTGCATTATATTGCCTTTGCACTTTTGTCAAGGATCAGGTGACCATATTTACATGAGTCTGTTTCTGGATATTCTTTTGTTTGTTTGTTTCTGGATATTCTAATCTGTTGTATTGATCTATTTGTTCTTTTGCCAATATCATGTTGTCTTGATTATTGTAGTATATAGTAAGACTTGAGATTGGATAATGTCAGACTTCCCATTTTTCCTCTTCTTTAATATTGTTGGCTGTTCTGGATCTTTTGCCCTTTCCTCTAAACGTTAGAATCAGTTTCTGGATACCTACAAAATAACTGGCTGGGATTTTGATTGAGGTTTCAGTGAATCTGTAGACTTAGTTGGGAAGAACTGGTATCTCTACAATATGGAGTCGTTATCCCTGAACATGGAATATCTCTCCAGTTATTTAGCAATTCTTTGATTATGTTCATCAGAATTTTATAGTTTTCCTTATATAGATCTTGCAATTATTTTGCTAGACTCATACCTAAATATCTCCTTTTAGTGGTAATATAAATGGTATGATATTTTAATTTCCAATTCCACTTTTTCATTACTAGTATAACAGAAAATTGTTGACTTTTGTATATTACCATTAAATCTTGCTACGTTGTTATAATCTCATAAACTTCCAGGAGTTTTTTTGCAAATTCTTTTAGATTTTCTACATAGACAATCACCAATGAACAAAGACAGTTTTATTTCTTCCTTCTCAAACTGCATACATTTTGTTTCCTTTTGTTGTCTTACTGCATAAGCAAGAACTTGCAGTAAAATATTAAAATGAAGTAGAATGAACATTATTGCCTTGTACTTGATATTAGTGGGCAGATTTTATTTTTTCACCACTAAGTATGATGTTAGCTATGAGTTTTCTGTAGATTAAGTTGCAGACATGCCCTGTATTTCTAGTTTGCTAAAAGTTGTTTTAATCATGAATGAGTGCTGGATCTTGTCAAATGTTCTATTTTGTATTAACTGATATGATAATGAATTTTTCCTTTGTAACCTATTGACATATTGGAATAAATCCCACCTGGTTGTGGCATATCATTCATCATGTACGTTGTTGGATGAGATTTTCTAATATTATGTTAAGGATTTTTACATCTACATAATGAGAGATATTATTCTCTAGTATGGTTTTGTTAATAGAGTAATTCTGGCTTCATCAAATGAATTAGTATAGTCTCTGCTTTTCCCTTTTGAAAGAGATTGTAAAGAAATGGCATCATTTCTTTCTTAAATATTTGTTGGAATTCATCTGTGAACCTAACTGTGCATGATGATCTTTGGGGAGATTATTAATTTTTGATTCAATTGCTTTAATAGCATAGATCTATTTAAATTGTCTATTTTTGTGTGAGTCTTGGCAGATTGTGTGTTTCAAGGAATTACTGCATTTCATTTAGGATATCAAATCTGTGCACATAGATATGTTCTTAATATTTCTTTATTATCCTCTTAATGTCCATGAGTTCTTGTAGTGCTGTTCTGTCTCTCATTTCTTCTATGATTTACATCCTCTCTCTCTGTTTGTTGTTGTTACTCTTATTATTGTTGTTGTTGTTAGCCTGGATATAGGATTATCAATTTTGTTGCTGTTTTCAAAGAAAGACTTAGGTTTTGATGATTATCTCTATTCTTTCTACTCTAATTCTTAGTATTTCTTTTCTTCTGATTACTTTAAGGTTAATTTGTTCTTCTTTTTCTAGTTTCTTAAGGTGAAAACTTAGATGATTAATTTAGATCTTTCTAATATGTAGTAGACCCAATGCCATAAATTTTCCTCCATGCACTACTTTCTCTCAATAACACAAATTTCAGAGTTGTATTATGATTTTCACTTAGTTCAAAATATTTTTAAGTTTCTCTTGACATTTCTTCTTTTACTCATGCAATAGAAGTGAGATGTTTAATCTTCATGTATTTGGCTATTTTCCAGTTATACATTGTGTTATTCCATTTTAAATTTCACAGTAGTCTTAGAGAATATATGCATGGTTTATATTATTTTCAATTTGTCAAGCTGTGCTTTATGGCCTGGAATATAACCTATCTTGGTGAATTTTCCATGTGAGCTTAAGAAAAATGTATATTCTGTGGTTGCTGGATATAGTCTATAGATGTCAGACGTATCCAGTTGATTGATGGTATTGTTGAGATCAGCTGTGTCCTTATTGACTTTCTTCCTGCTTTCTGGTCCTTTATGATAGAAAAGTGTTGAATTCTTCAACTCTGATAGTGGATTCGTTTGCTTCTCCTCGCAGTTTTATCAGTTTTTGAGTAACATATTTTGATGCTTTGTAGTTAGGCACATGAATGTTAAGGATTTTTATGTCTTCATAGTGAATTTACTCTTTTATCCATTATGTAATGCTTTTCTTTATCTTAATAATATTTCTTGCTCTGAAGTGTGCTCTGCCTAAAATTAATGTAGATTCTTCTGCTTTATTTCGGTCAGTATTAACATAGTATATTTTCTCCATCCATTTACTGTTAAAAAATATATGATTTTATATTTAAAATTGGTTTATTTTAGCCAGCTAATAGTTAGGTTGTAGTTTTTGGTCTTCTCTCACAATATCTGTCATTAAATTGATGCATTTACACAATTGGCATTTAAAGTGATTATTGATATAGTTGGATTCAAACCTATCTTGTTACAGTTTTCTTTTTTAAATTTGTATTGTTTTAAATTTATTTCCATTATAGTTAACGTACTGTGTTATATTAGTTTCAGGTATACAATATAGTGATTCAACAATTCCATACATTACCCAGTGCTTATCATGACAGATACTTTTGTTTTTGTTCCTACTTTTGACTTCCACTTTTTTGCCTTTGATTTTAATTGAGAGTTTTCCAAATTCCTCTCTCCCTTCCCTTCTATCATTGTTGTCATTGATTTCACTTATGCATAAATATCTATGTTTAAATACATAATAAATGATATATGCCTAAGGATAAATAATTGAACACATTATTGTGCTTTTCATTTTGAACAACTTATCTGTTAGAGCAACTGAATGAAATAAAAGTGTTTCTTTTACCTTTTCTTATATCTTCTTTGATGCTCTTCTTTTCTTACGTACATTTGAGTTTCTGGTTTTCCTTCTCTCCAAAAAATGTATGT
This sequence comes from Vulpes lagopus, assembly GCF_018345385.1. NCBI lineage: Eukaryota > Metazoa > Chordata > Mammalia > Carnivora > Canidae > Vulpes > Vulpes lagopus. The sequence goes on from NC_054831.1 coordinate 75,843,629, forward strand.
TAATGTTTTTTGCAAGGCAAGTCTATGGGCAATGAAGGACCTTAATTTTTGTTTGTCTAAGAAAGTCTTTGTTTCTTTTTTTGCTTTTGAAGGGTAGCTTCCTTAATGTCCATCACCCTGTGACCCCATCCCCCGACCTCTGTCCCCACCAGCAACCCTCAGTTTGTTTCCTATGATTAAGAGTCTCTATGGTTTGTCTCCCTCTCTGATTTCATCTTGTCCAGCTGCACTTCTCTCATGTTCTTCTCTCTCACTTGTGATTGACCTTATAATTCAACATTTTCCCCCAACAGTACTTGAACAGATTGTCATTCACTATTGCTAGTTATTTATTGAGTTCCTATAAAGTGCCAAAATTTACTGTAGAGGAGAAAGTGTGTGGTAGAAACAGGCAACAAGCAATAAAAATAAGTTATATAATATGTTAGAAAGTTAAAACAGGGAAATATATATGGTAAAAAATAAAAAAGAACCAGATATGAAATTAGAATTCTAATTTTTTTTAAATTTTTTTTTATTTATTTATGATAGTCACAGAGAGATAGAGAGAGAGGCAGAGACACAGGCAGAGGGAGAAGCAGGCTCCATGCACCGGGAGCCCGACGTGGGATTCGATCCCGGGTCTCCAGGATGGCGCCCTGGGCCAAAGGCAGGCGCCAAACCGCTGCACCACCCAGGGATCCCTGAAATTAGAATTCTAAATGGGACTGTAAAGGATGGATGTAATATTTGAGCAGTGTATTGGAAGAGGTGAGACCACAAGCCATGAAAATGTACCGAGTATATTTTAGGCAAAGAAAAGAAAAAATATTGAAGCAGAAATGTTCCTGACAAATTTAAAGAACAACAAGGAGGTAAATACAGATGGAGTTAAGTAGAAAAGAATAATAATTGTTGAAGTTATTAAAAGAATGATAATTTTTATGTTTTGTGAGCTATTTCAATGACATTGCATTTTTAGTGAGTGAGTTGGAAAGACTTACCCTATAAAGGGACCTAGAAAACATTTATACTAACATAAAAATATAAATTCTCAAAATGGGTATTATGTAGCCAAAAGAGTAAATATAAGTAAATGTATAGCTTTATATGTTAACATTACCAAAGAAGAGGGATTTTAAATCAAAATATAGCTTTATATTTTTAGGAATAAGAAAAAGAAGGGGAAATTAAATGAAAGAAAATAATGAAAAATAATCAACGGGCAATAGAAAAAATAACTTAGTCATTGTTTCTATAATTGGGTTAGTGAAATTGATAAATACCTAGCTAATAATGAATGAGAAAGACAAAATATTAAAATCAGGAATGACAAAATATTGCCACAACAGACTAAATATATTAAAAATATAATATATTAATACTATGGATAACTTTATTTCAATAAATTTTAAAACTGATGAAATGGTCAAATTTTTGAAAAAACAATTTCCCAAAACTGACACAAGAAGAAATAGAAAATTTAAAAGTCTTTACCTATTAAGGTAATTAATAAACATTTTAGTAAAATGGCTTTCTTCAAAAAAACTTAAGGTAGAGATAGTTATAACTCTGAATTATATCCAATATTTAGGAAGAAATACATCAAATTTTACATTACTTTTAAACTTTTTCAAAAATAAGAAGGAGATACTTCTCATTCCATTTTATGAGGCCATCATTATTCTACTAATGAACCTGACCTAGATATTACAAGAAAATAAACATTAAAGAACCAGCAAGAAAATAGATGTGAAAATCTTCGATGAAATATAACATTCAAATCCAGCAATATAAATAATAGATAACATATCACACTCAAATATGACTTATTTAAGAAATAAATAAGGAGGTTTAACATTAAAAAATTAATTACTATAATTAGCCATAATAGAATAAGGAAGAAAATACATAATCATTCTAATAGATGCAGAAAATGCTTTTGACAAAATTCAATGTTTAATATGTAATCATCTTACAAATATAAAGCAAATTAGAATAGAGGGAACTTTCTCCACTATTAAAACATATTTGAAACATGTTCAGCTGATATCATACATGGTGAAATAATAACGTTTATACTAAGATTGAGAACAAAATTACAAAAGCCAGTTCTCTTATTTATTTAATTTTTTTTTTTTTGAGAGAGAAACAGAGTGTGTACACAAGAGCTGGGGTGGGAGTGGGAGTGGGGGCAGCAAGCAGAGGGAATAGAGAGAGAGAACCTTAAGTAGGCTCCATGCCCTACCAAGAGCCCACCCCAGGGTTTGTTCTCACAACTCTGAGATCATGACCTGAGCTGAAATCAGCTGCCCAGGCACTCCCAAAAAGTCAGTTCTAAATCCATCTCTTCAATATTATCTCTTGCCAGTGTACTTGGCAAGGTAAAAGAATAAATAAATAAAGGAGGTAAGAATAGACATTTTGGAGGAAAAATAAAACTGTTTTTATTCACACATGACATGATTGACTGCCTGGAACTTCCTCAATAATTTACATAATAGTTTCAAACTGGAAACACCTAAAATATGCATCATTAGGTGTTGAGAGACAGTTCTCTGTGGTTTTTCTTTTTTTCTCTGTGGTTTTTATGCATGTCTTCTATTAATTTTTGCTCTGGACTATCTTTTCAAGGATGCTTGTATGGAAAACAGTCTTGGAATTCAGAGATAAGTGTCTCACTCTGAAGTAGAGGACAGATTTATTTTCTGTTTATCATAATAAGGATAAGACCTCTCCAAGGAAAAGATTGAGCAGGTCCACTAGCATCTATACCCACCTCCAACTCATGCCCTGGGAGATTTGGAGGTGGATCAAGACAAACTCATACAAACATGAATTTCATGCCTCTCTTCTGCCATGAGTAATACAGTGTTTTATATCTGACCCAGGACTCTTTAGCCCTGTCAGCACTTATGAAACTGGGGCAGGCTAATTTGTTAGCTTACAAGTAGGGTAAAATCTCTTTTTCTCCATTTCCTGACACCAATAAAATGGATAAGCCAGGAAATATTTATATAATCAAATATTACTTAGCAATTAACAGAGAAACAAGTATTGATAATACATTCAGCAACAGAGATGGCTCTTAAAAAACCATATTGTGCTTAAGAAGGCAGACAGAAATGTCTACAGACAGTGAGATAAGTTTGTATGGATCATACAACTGGTAAAACTATAGCAATAGAAATCAGATATTTTGTTGCCTAGAGTGGTGGCTGTGGGCTTTGACTGGAAACCCACATGAGGAAACTTTCTGTGATGGAAATACTTTATAACTTGATTGGGGTGTTGACTCATGGATGTACACATTTGCTAAAACTTCTGGAATTGTATATTTAAGATTTATGCCTTTTATATCAATGTAAAAGAATATGAAAATGTCTGGAGTCTATCTTAAAAATCCAGCACACCTCATATTTTGCCACTATTATGCCCCTCTACAGCGGTAGTTCTTGTTTATACCTATCTTTTGACCTATAGAATTATGAGGCTTCCTTTTTATTCAACTATAGTTTATGAAACTGCTCTTTTTTTTTTAAGATTTTATTTATTCATGAGAGACACAAAGAGAGAGGCAGAGGGAAAAGCAGGCTCCCTGAGGGGACCCTGATGTAGGACTGGATGGCAGGACCCTGAGATCATGACCTGAGCCAAAGGTAGACAACAACTGAGCCACTCAGATGCCCTGAAACTTTTCCTTATTAGAGTTTCTACTTCTCATTCCAAATTAAATATGCTTTGACAAAGGTCAAGATTCTCAGCATTCTTTTGTTCTGCATGACAGCTGGCTAAACACTCCCTGCTTTGTGTCTGTGAATAGTTTATCTCACATCACCTATTTTACAAAGAATTTACAAAGACAGACATGATGGCGACATTTTATAAAGAATTAGGGGTTGATTTGGATTCTCCAGAATTTTGTTGCTTATTCAGGATCCACTTTGCACTTACTGTGATCTCTTAAGCACTCGTGTTCTTCCTGTAACTTTCCAGCATGCTCTGAACAAGATGAAGGAGTCTGAGGTAGTGATACTGGAGATGGTTTTTAGAGGCCAGTCTAAAATTCGGTCCATTTAAAAATAAATAAATAAATAAATAAATAAATAAATAAATAAATAAATAATAAAAAATAAAATTCAGTCCATTTATTAGAGTAGAAATAGACATACCATACGAGATGATTATATGAAGTACACATTGGTAGCATATCCTGGCACCCATTAGCACAAATAATTAGGTTAGTTTCACCAACTTCATCCATGCTTTGATTTTACACTACATCGTAGAAGGGCCACTTGGTTCTGAGATCCCTGAATTCACACAGAAAATAGCAATAGCAGCAATTTTATTTTCCCAAAATAGCAGCATTCAGTCAGTGCTCTAAGATGTTGATTCCAAGAACCTATTAAAAAAGTCTTCAGAGAATTAAATTATGTTTAAATTGAATGAGTGTCATTTTCTGTGGCCTTGTCGTGTCCCTCTAACCCTGGTTAAGCTGAGTGCAATCACCTATGGGAGCCCTGGTCACAGGTTGAGTGTCACACTAATGATCTCAGGTCAGAACTTGCATTTTCATCCGAGATACACTTAAGCCTCTGGTATTTCCAGGCTTCAAAAGCTCTTAGCACAACAGGAGTTCTTAACCTTACATGATGTATTTTTTTATTTTTAATCCTTGTCTCTCCTTGTTTAACAGGCAAAGGTCCTGTGCCTGGGTCATTTTCTGTGACTTTCTTGTTCTTCCTTCCTAAATGCCCAGCAATTGGCAGGTAACATTTACCAGGTCACTGTGACCTCCGTGTGCAAAGTAGTTTTTCTCTAGTGTAGGCGGGTGGGAGAGGTGGGGATGAAGCCAAGGATGCTTACTAAACCATTGCCAAGTTTAAACCATGTAGATAGAAAAAATGTTTTGAAGTTGCACTGAGGTTCACCTTCAAAGTGCCTGCTTTAGGTCAATCCTGATTTGACATATTCTCTTGATAATAAATTAGGCCCCAGAGATTTAAAAAAATACCGTTAGAAGTATCCTTCTACATTTTGTGTTAAAATAAATTTCCATAATTCATTGCCTTGACACCAACTGTTAAAAATAATGGGAAGAATAATAGCAATGGCAGGGCAGGAGACTAATCGACATAGCAAAAATAATTAGTACTGTGAGTGGAGAAAATACTAGTGTGGGCAGGTAGTAACTTTCTGGGAAATTGCTGCATTTATTACTCCATGCACTTCCTCAGATGCTAACATTTGTTCTTACAATATATTCACATAGAAGGGGGATTTAATTTCCTATTTCAGCAACTCTTACTTAACTTTTGAAGAAATTACTTATGGTGAGTTCACAGTTTCACTGAGAGAGATTGTTGGTTCATCTGCAACTGGCCCACCAAAATATGGATTTATCTGTGTCTAGGATGTGGCCTTCAGTACCTTAGCATCAGAACTTGATGTTGGCAGTCCACAGGAGGAAAGAGAAGACCCATTTCTTAGAACTGGTTCATATTAGCCAGAATCAACATATTAATGAATATTGAATATATTAAAATAATATTAACAATGCAGTAATATAAGAATGTTACTGTTATTTTATCAGTTTATACTAGGAAACATGAACAATATCATACCTATTTGCAGGAACAGTTATTCCCTTACTATGACCAACATGCATGGAAAAATCAAGAAAAAAGAAAAGGTTGATAGAAAATGAACAAGAGCAATAAATTATTTATGGAACTAAAGGAGTTTAGGTTTTCACCTGTATAACATAAACAGGTTTGATATACAATGTGTGATACTTGAATTTTATGGGCTGATTCCTTATCTGTTATGTAGTGTTTATTTATTTATTTTATTATTATTTTTTAAAGATTTTATTTATTTATTCATGAGAGACACATAAAGAGAGAGACATAAGCAGAGGGAGAAGTGGGACTCGATTCCAAGGCCCTGGGATCACGCCTGAGCCAAAGGCAGATGCTCAACTGCTGAGTCACCCAGGCATCCCAATTGTGTACTGTTTAAACTTGTGTCCATAATTTACTAATTTTTTTCTGTTTGAAATTTTATTTTCCTAAATATTTTGTTGCTCCCAAATTATGAAGTTGCTGCTATTCCTGGAGCCCATAAACCTGCTGTAGCCACTTCCCGAGTTCCCATCCAGTTGTTGGAACCACACCGGAGACCTTGTATGAATGAGGTTGTGGTGCCACTGTCACCCCAGCAGTGCAACTGGATCCCTAACCTCTCACAGACACTCTGTTGCCTATCACTGTTGCCTTCTTAGAAAGGCAGATAGAAGAAACTATCTTAGAAGAAAGATAGAAGAAACTATCTTCATGGGTAGGAGACCTCCCTTTTCATTCTATCTCTCAGTATCACCCTATTGCATCCCACTCAAGGTCTGAGAAAGTACTTTGTAGGATTTGATCCTAGTAGTACCCATGGGAGTATATATGGGCACATTTGGAACTGAGAGACCCTTAACATTCTCTGATACAATGTCTTGCTCATAACTGGGATGAGAAACTGTGAGAATTGTTTGTGTCTTCATATGGTTGAGGAGGGTCCTTCACAGATTTTAGACATCCTTGATAGGGCTTGAAGAGGTCATTGATTTGTTAAGAAGAGATAAGGCAAACAACACATTTGAGTAAAAAAGCATGTAATGTAGAATTAGAGGCTTAAATGATTTGGAAGAGTGGGAGGAGTAGAAGCCAAAGAAGGTGCCACTAAAGTTATGGAAACCGGTGCTGACAGGCAGGAGATCCAGCAACCAAGATTTCAACCAAAACATTAAAGAAAATAGTTCTCAAAGTTGTCACAATGTTGTTACAATTCTAAAAACAAAACAAAACAAAACAGAAATTATCACTAGCTGCCTCCGCTTGCAACACTGAGATGGCTTCTGAGAGCTTCTGGGCCAGCTGTCAGGAATCTCACTCTTCCCACATCTGGCTACAACAGCCTCCTGAGAACTTTGGTTCCACTTTTTTTTTTTTTTTTTCTGTCTTCTAAATGTTACACAATTTCTTCTCATTGGCAGACTCTATCCCAGGAAAAAGATTCTAGAAAAGTAGCTCCCGACTTTTCCACTGCAAGGAGGAGTTCTTATAAGGACATGGTGGTGGTGGTTTATTGACAACAGACTACCCAGAACAGGGCTGGAGTAGGGTCAAGACTGTTGGCTTTTATGTTTGTTTGTACCCTTATGAGTGTCTGGACTTAAGTCTGCATGTGTAAGGGTTTGCCTGCCTTGATAATTCTCACCCTAGCCTCAAGTAGACTTTTAACCTAACTCCGATTTTCTCCTGCTAAAATATACCCATGGATGGTTACAGTCCCCACCCAAAAGGCTTATTCTCAAGGATCATATGTTAATATTATTATTGGAATTTTAAAGGAGAGTTGAGGGGTGCCTAAGTGACTCAGTTGTTTTTCTGACTCTTGATTTTTGTTAAGGTCATAATCTCAGCACTAAGGGACTGAGCCTTGAATCCATTCAAGCAGGCTGTTCACAGTGTGGAGCCTGCTTGGGATTCTCTCTCTCTCCCTTTCTTCCTCTGCCCTTTCCTCTATGCATGCACGTGTATGTGTACTCTCTCTATGTCTCTCAAAAATGAAATAAAATGAGGGCACCTAAGTGGCTCAGTTGGTTAAGGTTTGCCTTTGGCTCAAGTCATGTTCCCGGGGGCCTGGGATCAAGTCCCTCATTGAGGGACTCTCCCTCTGCTCCGACCCCCTGCTTGTGCTCTCTCTGTCTCAAATAAATAAAATAAACATAAATACAAACATAAATAAGATAAGATAGATTAGATAAGATAAGATAGAAATGAAATAAAGGAGAGTTGAATCTGCCAGTCACTGCAGAAAGGATTTTCAGGCAATATCTTCCTTAGAAAATCCTGGATAATTTTAGGAGTTGTTCATAAGTACTATACACACACACACACACACACACACATGCATGTATAATATACGTATCATGTATGTGATAATATATATCATCTATACATATCATAATATACATATCCAATATGATTATATAGTATATATATTAAATTATGTGTGTGCATATATATATATATATATACACTTTTTAACATGTAACATTTTTTGAAAGTAGAATACTGCAAAACTAAAGTCTAATTAAATTAAACTTAAACTCAACAACCTTCCACTACTTTTGACAGAAATATTCAGCGTGTTTCAAAGAAAAGCTTCCAGTTATGTGTACGTAATTAATGTGGATTTGACTAGCCAACATGTAGGGGTTTTTTAACGGGTGAGTAAAAGAAACCAAGCTTACCCAAGCTTATTTCTCAGGAGTCAAACTTCAGTGACTAAAGATTTACACCCCGAGTTAGATTTCAAAAGACAAAAATTATTATTGAGGGACTGTTTCTACCCAAACGTCTTCATTTATGTCTCTTTTATTGCTCACCTGTGGCTATAGAATTTTTCTTCTCTTTTTCCTTTGTCAGCCTAAAAAATAATATATAAATAAAGAGAGGACGAAAAGGCTTGGGAATCTCTTCTCTTGAGTGGCCTTCCTTATATGAGTTTCCATCCCCACATTAATGGAAACTGTCCCAGTTTACATGTAAACAGAACAAATATCTGTCTTTTCTATTCAGGATGGATTCTATTTTTAAGCATAAACCCCTTTGAAACCAATTAATACGAGGTATCTGACCTACATAACAGATTCTGAACTCCTTACTCTGTGTTTCTCCTTCTTTTTGTTTTTAAAGCAACACACTTGCTCTTAGGTCTTTGTATTGATTTCATGGGTAATGTTCTCAATGTGTATGTATTATTTGAAACAGATTTCCAAAAAGCTCTTTAACCAGCTTTTTTACCCTACTAAATACTTTTTTATCACTTCCCATAATGCCAGAGTCGATGTATATCTTTGAGCTGGCAATGTAAAATGTCTCTAACCGCATATGCTGATCCCACAGTAAAGTTGCCATATTCTCTCTTCAGAAAATTTGTGATGGGGGGAAAAGTGATTCCTTATTTGTTCGTCTGTGCGAAATCTATGCCTTTTTTGTTGTTGTTTTCTTTTTTTCTTCTGGCCTCAGGACTCTGTGTCTTTTCCCACTGAGAACCATTCCTCTGTGATCTTACTTTTAAGTATCTTTTGTTGTGACCTTTCTGTGGAAAAGAAATCACCACATTTAGGTTTGTTCCACATCTGGGTCTCTGCATTTTATTTTATTCTAAAAAAGATTTTATCCTTTTCTCCTTTCCCCTTTATTCCCTTTCAAAAATAAGTGGGAAATATCAGAAAGGGAGACAGAACATGGAAGACTCCTAACTCTGGGAAACGAACTAGGGGTGGTGGAAGGGGAGGAGGGCGGGGGTGGGGGTGACTGGGTGACAGACACTGAGGGGGGCACTTGATGGGATGAGCCCTGGGTGTTATTCTGTATGTTGGCAAATTGAACACCAATAAAAATGAATTTATTATTAAAAAAAAAGAAAAGAAAAATAAAATAAATTTTAAAAAATGAAAAGATTTTATCTATCTATCATCTATCTATCTAGTTATTTATTTACAGAGTGAGCCGGGGGATGGGAAAAGGGAGAGAGAGAATCTCAAGTGGACTCTATGCACTGAGCATGGAGCCTGTTGTAGGGCTCAATCTTTCTACTGAGATCATGACCTGAGTTGTATTCAGGAGTCAGAGGCTTAACCAGCTGAGCCACCCAGCCACTCCTGGGTCTCTGAATTTTAAAGGAAAACATTTTTCCTTAGTGGTTGAGCATCTGTCTGTGGCTCAGGGTGTGATCCTGGGGTTCTGGGAACATGTCCCACATCAGGCTCCCCTCAGGGAGCCTGCTTCTCCCTCTGCCTATGTCTCTGCCTCTCTCTCTGCGTCTCTCATGAATAAATAAAATCTTACAAAAAAAAAAAAAAACCTTTCAAGAGCTTTACTAAAAGAGAAATAATGTCTAGAAGGTACAAATTCCAGCATCATTTGTAATGCTGGGTAAAAATATTTTTGTGAAGGAGAAAATTATTAATTCAGAGGCCTTAAAATTCAGACATATGTATACAAATATTGCCCATGTTGGAGTGCCTGAATGGTTCAATCCCTTAAGTGTCCAAATCTTAATTTCAGCTCAGATCATGATCTTAGGGTTGCAAGATAAAGTGTCGTGTTGGGCTCTGTGTGGGTGTGGAAGCTGCTTAAGATTCTCTTTCCCTCTCTCTCTGTCTCCTCTTGCACTTACACTCTCATCCTTAAAAAAAAAAAAAAAAAAAAAAAAAAAAAAAAAAAAAGGCCATGTTATATGTAAAACAGTTTTAAAGGGATGCCCAACCTTTTATCTTTCTTTGAAGTTCAGTAGAACAGAGATTTTGCTGAGTCACCTTGGTGATCACAGGATATTATTGAACCACAGCTTCATGCTTTTGAAAACCCAGATGATTTCTAGGACTTTTGTGATTTCTTTGTAGTATACAATGATGTAAAGAAGACTAACCCAAGGGCTTTATGTCTAACTATATGTCTGCTATTGATGTCTTTATATCCCTCTACTATGATATCTACATTCTTCGGAGTAGGGTGCTGCCATTATGCACCTCTATGAATTCTATATCTGGAGTGTATCATTGGCATTTCCCTTTCCCTAATATCCCATTTTTAACTAAATCCAGAGTCCTCTGGAACTTATCCTTCATGTATACTGCAATGAACACCCATGTGAGAACAGCCCATCTTAAGAAATTAAACACATCACTCTGAAATATTCCTTTGAGTGCTTCTTATATATTCTTTCAGAATCACATACTTCTCCCTCCAACATTCCCAAAGATAACATCTTTTTAATATTTTTTGTCCAGGGAACCCTGGGTGGCACAGCAGTTTAGTGCCTGCCTTTGGCCCAGGGCGCGATCCTGGAGACCCGGGATCCTGGAGTCCCACGTCGGGCTCCCGGTGTATGGAGCCTGCTTCTCCCTCTGCCTGTGTCTCTGTGTGACTATCATAAATAAATAAATAATTTTAAAAAATATTTTTTGTTCGTTAATACTGCATTTCTTTTTTGTTTAACTATACTTATTCATTTTAAAAGATATGCCTACATATGTATATATACTGCATATATTAACATTTAAACATTCTACATAAATAGAATTATATTGTTGTAACTTACTTTTTTTAACCAAAAATGTATTTGGGCCACTTGAGATGTTCAGAAGATTTTATTTTCCTAAACGTCTGTGATAGTCTTTCCCATCCTATATGCTTTCCTGTTTTTTTTTTTAAATTTTATTTATTTATTCATGAGAGACAGAGAAAGAGGCAGAGACGTAAGCAGATGGAGAAGCAGGTTCTCTGTGGGGAGCCTGATGCAGGATTCAATCCCAGGACCCCGGGATCATGCCCTGAACCAAAGGCAAATGCTCAACCACTGAGCCACCCAGGCATCGCCTTATATGCTTTTCTTACCACGTGACTTTGATGATGCTCCTGAGAGGTGTCTAAGGATTCCCTTGTCTTGAATCCGGGTGGGAGCTTTTGATGTCACTGACGGATAAAATATAGCAGAATTACGTTGCATGACTTCTGAAGTAGATCATAAGAAGGATACAGGTTCTACTCTACTCTCAATTAAAAGATGCTTGCTCAAGGGAAATCATCCACTATGATAGGAAGAAACCCAAACCACTCCATGTGGAGAGACTCATGGAGAAGCCTCATGGAGAGGAACTGAGATGATTAGCTGACAGCCACAATAGTGGATCGAAAGGAGCATAGTTTTAGATGGCAATAATCCCTAGCCTTCCAGTCTACCCACGGAGGCTTCAGACAAGATAGAAAATTTCTGTTCAGATTTATATAGATGCCATTAACCATTTCCCCTATGTTTTACCAAAATTCTGACCATTGCAAACCAAGAGCATAGAAAATGATTGTTGTACATTGCTAATTATTAGAAAACTATGATATGAAGCCATACTAACTGGACAAACATATATCTCTACTTCATTTACTATGGTTACTGTTCTTAAGATCTTTGAATATATCACAATTATAAATTTATTCTGTGGCTAGTTACTTAGTCTCACTCATTTTATTTAAAGCTTCTAATAACATTCATAAACATATCTCTAGTGTGCAAATGCCAGAGTTTCTCTAGTGGCATATAATAGGGGTAAAATTAATTTGGCACCCTTCAGTTTTGCCAAATACATTGTCAAATGCTTAATGAAGATTGTTCTAAGTTACACTTCTGCCTACAATATGTGTTTGTAGTATCCTATAACATAATTTTTTAAAGATTTTATTTATTTATTTATTTATTTATTTATGAGAGAGAGAAGGGAGTGGGAGAGAAAATCTGAAGCAGACTCCTCACCTAAGCACAGAGCCCCACATAATCCTCAGTCTTACAACCAGGAGATCATGACCTGAGCCAAAACCAAGAGTTAGATGCTTAAGTGAATGAACTAACCAGGCACCCTTAAGGCTTAGCAACATTTTATAATGTTTATATTGTTTTATATGTTTATATTGTGATGAATATATTATATAGATAGATAGATAGATAGATAGATAGATAGATAGATAGATATACTAACAAAGAATTCATGAATCTCTTGGATTCATGTATTTGTGTTTTTCTATGTATTGACTATTTCAGGTTGAGTAATCTTTTTTTTTTGTTCTATTACTATTAAAGTATTGATATTCATATCTTAATTTGAAAATTAAGATCTTTCTCAAATTTTCTTTGTTATACTATAATTATTTTCTTATGGTTTCTAGTCTACATTAATATCATAACATGAATTACCAGGAGATCTCATCTTATTTTTCTTAAAATTAGGTTTTTTTTCTTTTAATATTTGTACATTTAACTAGATTCACTTTTGAAAATTCCAGGCCATATTTCATTGAAATATGCTCAATTATAAGTTTAATTACTTTAACAATTATAGATATGTTTTCTTAAGCCAATTAAGTATATTATATATCTAAAATAATTTTCCATTTAATTTCTGTTCAGATTTATATAGGTGTCAATTTCAGTAGTGTTTTATAGTTTTCAGAGAATCTATGTGCACTAATTTTGTTACATTTTTTCTAAATATTTTACTACTTTTGGTTTTATTTTAAATAATTTTTGTTCAATTTCATTTCACAATATTTATCACTGGTGTATAGAATTACAATAGATTATTTTGCTTCAATCTATCTATATCCTGCAACATCACTTAACTTGTTTATTATTTATAGTAGCATCTATAAATACTATAGTCTATTGTATTACTATATAGTAGTAGATTTTTTAGGATTTTCTATACACAACATCATGTCCTCTGCAAAGAGAGATACTTTCACTTCTTACTTTCTCATTTTGATTCCTTTCGTTTACTTTTCTTGCCTAATGGTCCTGGCTAAAATTTTCAGTGAAATGTTGAAAATAAATGACAATAGGAAACATCTTTATCTTGCCTCTGCTGTTAGGGAGAAAACATTTAGTTTTTCACCAACAATATGATGTTATTTGTGGGGATTTTTATACATGAACTTTATCAGTTTGAATAAGTTCCCTTCTATATTTAATTATTGAGGGTTTTTTAATCATAAAGGATATTGAATTATATAAATTGCTTTTCTGCATCTATTAGGATAATTGCATAGTTTTGTCCTTTATTAATATGGTATAGTACATTAATTGATTTAAGCCAACCTTATTAAACCAATTATAGAACAAATATTAGTTTGTTTTGGTATATATTCCACTTAATGTACCACTAGATTCAGCTTGCTAGTATTTTGTTGAGGATTTTTCAATTTAGATTCTAATGAAATATTGTTCTATAGCTACCTTTTCTTATGAGTGTTTACACTATGTTATTGTGTTTTGAACATATCACAATTTATAAATTTATTTATTAAATATTTTATTTATTTGTTCATGAGACACACACACACACACACACACACACACACAGAGAGAGAGAGAGAGAGAGAGGCAGAGACATAGGCAGAGAGAAACAGGCTCCATGCAGGGAGCCTGATGTGGGACTTAATCCTGGGACTCCAGTATCATGCCCTGGGCCAAAGGCAGGTGTTTAACACTTAAGCCATCCAGGTGTCCCCTATAAATTGATTTTATTGTTACTAGGCACTGAGTTTGTTTCACTTTTTTGTTATTTTATATACAATGGCTAATAGCATTCATAAACATTCTGATTTGCTATCAGGAGACACTGACCTCATAGAATAAATTGAGAAATATTACCTCTTCTAGTTTTTGGAGAAGTTGTGAAGAATTGGTATTAATTCTTTAAATGTTTACTGGAATATACCAGTCATCTGGGCCTTGGCTTTTTATTGTGGTAATTTTTAAATAGCTGTTCAAATTCTCAACAAAATATGATCAAACTAAATCCAACAACACATTTAAAATGTCAGTGTTCACAATCAGGTGGAATTTACTCCAGAATTACAAAGGTAGTTCAATATTCACAAATCAAACAACATGGTAGATACATCACATTAACAAGAGAAAATATAAAAATGATATGATGATTTCTATAGATGTAGAAGAATCATTGACAAGGTACAATATCCATTCATGATAAAAGCCCTCAACAAAGTGGGTGTAAAAGAAACGTAGCTCATCATATTAAAGACCATATATGAAAACCCACAGCTAACATCATACCCAATAGTGAAAAACTGAGAGCTCTTTCTTGGAAGATCAGGAACAATACAAGGATATACATTCCCACTACTTTCACTTAACATAGTCCTAGAAGTCCTAGCCATAGCAATCACACAAGAAAAAGAAATAACACACATCCAAGCTGGTAAGGAAGAAGTAAAACTTTCACTATTTGCAGGTGACATGGTAGTAAATATAAAAAACTCTAATGACTCCAAAAAACAGCAAGAACTGATAAGTGCATCTACTGAAGTTGTTGGATATAAAATAAATATACAGAAATAAGTTGCATTCTGTACACTAATAGTGAAGTATCAGAAAGAGGCATTAAGAAAACAATCCCGAAAAAGACGGGGGAGGGGCAAGACGGCGGAAGAGTAGGGTCTCCAGGTCACCTGGTCCTCAACAAATTACCTAGAAAACCATCCAATCATCCTGAAAATCTACGAATTCGGCCTGAGATTTAAAGAGAGACCAGCTGGAAGGCTACAGTGAGAAGAGTTCACGCTTCTATCAAGGTAGGAAGACGGAAAAAAAGAAATAAAGGAACAAAAGGTCTCCAAGGGGGAGGGGCCCCGCGAGGAGCCGGGCTGAGGCCGGGGCGAGTGTCCCCAGGACAGGAGAGCCCCGTCCCGGAGGAGCAGGAGCTGCACCGACCTTCCCGGGCGGAAAGGGGCTCCCGGGGAATTGGAGCAGGATCCCCAGAAAGGCGGGGATGCCCTCGGGCTCCCTGGGACAGTAACAGAGGAACTGCGCCCCGGGAGAGTGCGCCGAGCTCCCTAAGGGCTGCAGCGCTCGGCGGGACCCGGAGCAGCTCGGAGGGGCTCGGGCGGCGGCTCCGCGGAGGGGGCTGCGGGGCTCCGGGAACAGCTCGGAGGGGCTCGGGCGGCGGCTCGGGCGGAGGAAGAAGCTCCGCGGAGGGGGCGGCGCGGCTCCGGGAACAGCTCGGAGGGGCTCGGGCTGCGGCGAGAATCCAACAGCGCAGGCCCCGGAGCACAGGGCGCCGGGACACAGCCCAGGATCCGGCCTCCCCCGGGACAGGCAGAGGCCGGGAGGGCCCAGGACAGCAAGGACGCTCCTGCCTGGAGCTGAGCAGATCAGCGGCCCCGCCCCGGAGCCTCCAGGCCCTGCAGACGGAGAGCCCCGGAGCTACTGCGGGAGCTGACTCCAGGGTCCCAGAGCTGCCCCCGCCACTGTGGCTTCCTCCCGGGGCCTCACGGGGTGAACAACCCCCACCGAGCCCTGCACCAGGCAGGGGCAGAGCAGCTCCCCCAAGTGCTCACACCTGAGAATCAGCACAGCAGGCCCCTCCCCCAGAAGACCAGCTAAAGGGACCAGTTCCAAGGGAAGTCAAGGGACTTAAAGTACACAGAATCGGAAGATACTCCCCCGTGCTTTTTTTTGTTTTTGTTTTTTTTGTTTTTTGTTATGTTTTGTGCTTTTTTTTCTCTCTCTTTCTTCTTGATTTCTGATTGCTTCCCCCACCCGCCCCCCTTTTTTTTCTTTTTTCTCCTTTCTTTCTTTTTCTTCCTTTTTCTTCTCTTTTTCCCCCTTTTTTTTCTTCTTTCTCTTTTTTCTTTTTCTCTTTTCTTTCCTTCTCTCTCTTTTTCTCCTTTTCCCACTACAACTTGTTTTTGGCCACTCTGCACTGAGCAAAATGACTAGAAGGAAAACCTCACCTCAAAAAAAAGAATCAGAAACAGCCCACTCTCCCACAGAGTTACAAAATATGGATTACAATTCAATGTCAGAAAGCCAATTCAGAAGCACTGTTATACAGCTACTGGTGGCTCTAGAAAAAACCATAAAGGACTCAAGAGACTTCATGACTGCAGAATTTAGATCCAATCAGGCAGAAATTAAAAATCAATTAAATGAGATGCAATCCAAGCTAGAAGTCCTAACGACGAGGCTTGACGAGGTGGAAGAACGAGTGAGTGACATAGAAGACAAGTTGATGGCAAAGAGGGAAACTGAGGAAAAAAGAGACAAGCAATTAAAAGATCATGAGGATAGATTAAGGGAAATAAATGACAGCCTGAGGAAGAAAAACCTACGTTTAATTGGGGTTCCTGAGGGCGCGGAAAGGGACAGAGGGCCAGAATATGTATTTGAACAAATCATTGCTGAAAACTTTCCTAACTTGGGAAGGGAAACAGGCATTCAGATCCAGGAAATAGAGAGATCCCCCCCTAAAATCAACAAAAACCGTTCAATACCTCGACATTTAATAGTGAAGCTTGCAAATTCCAAAGATAAGGAGAAGATCCTTAAAGCAGCAAGAGAAAAAAAGTCCCTGACTTTTATGGGGAGGAATATTAGGGTAACAGCAGACCTCTCCACAGAGACCTGGCAGGCCAGAAAGGGCTGGCAGGATATATTCAGGGTCCTAAATGAGAAGAACATGCAACCAAGAATACTCTATACAGCAAGGCTCTCATTCAAAATGGAAGGAGAGATAAAGAGCTTCCAAGACAGGCAGGAACTGAAAGAATATGTAACCTCCAAACCAGCTCTGCAAGAAATTTTAAGGGGGACTCTTAAAATTCCCCTTTAAGAAGAAGTTCAGTGGAACAATCCACAAAAACAAGGACTGAATAGATATGATGACACTAAACTCATATCTATCAATAGTAACTCTGAACGTGAATGGGCTTAATGACCCCATCAAAAGGCGCAGGGTTTCAGACTGGATAAAAAAGCAGGACCCATCTATTTGCTGTCTACAAGAGACTCATTTTAGACAGAAGGACACCTACAACCTGAAAATAAAAGGTTGGAGAACCATTTACCATTCAAATGGTCCTCAAAAGAAAGCAGGGGTAGCCATCCTTATATCAGATAAATTAAAATTTACCCCGAAGACTATAGTGAGAGATGAAGAGGGACACTATCTCATACTCAAAGGATCTATCCAACAAGAGGACTTAACAATCCTCAATATATATGCCCCGAATGTGGGAGCTGCCAAATATTTAAACCAATTAATAACCAAACTCAAGAAATACCTTGATAATAATACACTTATACTTGGTGACTTCAATCTAGCTCTTTCTACCCTGGATAGGTCTTCTAAGCACAACATCTCCAAAGAAACGAGAGCTTTAAATGATACACTGGACCAGATGGATTTCACAGATATCTACAGAACTTTACATCCAAACTCAACTGAATACACATTCTTCTCAAGTGCACATGGAACTTTCTCCAGAATAGACCACATACTGGGTCACAAATCGGGTCTGAACCGATACCAAAAGATCGGGATAGTCCCCTGTATATTCTCAGAACATAATGCCTTGAAATTAGAACTTAATCGCAACAAGAAGTATGGAAGGACCACAAACACGTGGAGGTTAAGGACCATCCTGCTAAAAGATGAAAAGGTCAACCAGGAAATTAAGGAAGAATTGAGAAGATTCATGGAAACTAATGAGAATGAAGATACAACCGTTCAAAATCTTTGGGATGCAGCAAAAGCAGTCCTGAGGGGGAAATACATCGCAATACAAGCATCCATTCAAAAACTGGAAAGATCTCAAATTCAAAAGCTCACCTTACACATAAAGGAACTAGAGAAAAAGCAACAAATAGAACCCACCCCCAGCAGAAGAAGACAGTTAATTAAAATTCGAGCAGAACTCAATGATATCGAGACCAAAAGAACTGTGGAACAGATCAACAGAACCAGGAGTTGGTTCTTTGAAAGAATTAATAAGATAGATAAACCATTAGCCAACCTTATTAAAAAGAAGAGAGAGAAGACTCAAATTAATAAAATCATGAATGAGAACGGAGAGATCACTACCAACACCAAGGAAATACAAACGATTTTAAAAACATATTATGAACAGCTCTACGCCAATAAATTAGGAAATCTAGAAGAAATGGATGCATTCCTGGAAAGCCACAAACTACCAAAACTGGAGCAGGAAGAAATAGAAAACCTGAACAGGCCAATAACCAGGGAGGAAATTGAAGCAGTCATCAAAAACCTCCAAGACACAAGAGTCCAGGGCCAGATGGCTTCCCAGGGGAATTCTATCAAACGTTTAAAGAAGAAATCATACCTATTCTACTAAAGCTGTTTGGAAAGAGAGAAAGAGATGGAGTACTTCCAAATTCGTTCTATGAGGCCAGCATCACCTTAATTCCGAAACCAGACAAAGACCCCACCAAAAAGGAGAATTACAGACCAATATCCCTGATGAACATGGATGCAAAAATTCTCAACAAGATACTAGCCAATAGGATCCAACAACACATTAAGAAAATTATTCACCATGACCAAGTAGGATTTATCTCCGGGACACAAGGCTGGTTCAACACTCGTAAAACCATCAATGTGATTCATCATATCAGCAAGAGAAAAACCAAGAACCATATGATACTCTCATTAGATGCAGAGAAAGCATTTGACAAAATACAGCATCCATTCCTGATCAAAACCCTTCAGAGTGTTGGGATAGAGGGAACTTTCCTCGACATCTTAAAAGCCATCTACGAAAAGCCCACAGCAAATATCATTCTCAATGGGGAAGCACTGGGAGCCTTTCCCCTAAGATCAGGAACAAGACAGGGATGTCCACTCTCACCACTGCTGTTCAACATCGTTCTGGAAGTCCTCGCCTCAGCAATCAGACAACAAAAAGACATTAAAGGCATTCAAATTGGCAAAGAAGAAGTCAAACTCTCCCTCTTCGCCGATGACATGATACTCTACATAGAAAACCCAAAAGCCTCCACCCCCAGATTGCTAGAACTCATACAGCAATTTGGTAGCGTGGCAGGATACAAAATCAATGCCCAGAAATCAATGGCATTTCTATACACTAACAATGAGACTGAAGAAAGAGAAATTAAGGAGTCAATCCCATTTACAATTGCACCCAAAAGCATAAGATACCTAGGAATAAACCTAACCAAAGAGGTAAAAGATCTATACCCTAAAAACTATAGAACACTTCTGAAAGAAATTGAGGAAGACACAAAGAGATGGAAAAATATTCCATGCTCATGGATTGGCAGAATTAATATTGTAAAAATGTCAATGTTACCCAGGGCAATTTACACGTTTAATGCAATCCCTATCAAAATACCATGGACTTTCTTCAGAGAGTTAGAACAAATTATTTTAAGATTTGTGTGGAATCAGAAAAGACCCCGAATAGCCAGGGGAATTTTAAAAAAGAAAACCTTAGCTGGGGGCATCACAATGCCAGATTTCAGGTTGTACTACAAAGCTGTGGTCATCAAGACAGTGTGGTACTGGCACAAAAACAGACACATAGATCAATGGAACAGAATAGAGAACCCAGAAGTGGACCCTGAAATGTATGGTCATCTAATATTCGATAAAGGAGGAAAGACTATCCATTGGAAGAAAGACAGTCTCTTCAATAAATGGTGCTGGGAAAATTGGACATCCACATGCAGAAGAATGAAACTGGACCACTCTCTTTCACCATACACAAAGATAAACTCAAAATGGATGAGAGATCTAAATGTGAGACAAGATTCCATCAAAATCCTAGAGGAGAAACAGGCAACACCCTTTTTGAACTTGGCCACAGTAACTTCTTGCAAGATACATCCACAAAGGCAAAAGAAACAAAAGCAAAAATGAACTATTGGGACTTCATCAAGATAAGAAGCTTTTGCACAGCAAAGGATACAGTCAACAAAACTAAAAGACAACCTACAGAATGGGAGAAGATATTTGCAAATGACCTATCAGATAAAGGGCTAGTTTCCAAGATCTATAAAGAACTTATTAAACTCAACACCAAAGAAACAAACAATCCAATCATGAAATGGGCAAAAGACATGAAGAGAAATCTCACAGAGGAAGACATGGACATGGCCAACAAGCACATGAGAAAATGCTCTGCGTCACTTGCCATCAGGGAAATACAAATCAAAACCACAATGAGATCCCACCTCACACCAGTGAGAATGGGGAAAATTAACAAGGCAGGAAACAACAAATGTTGGAGAGGATGTGGAGAAAAGGGAACCCTCTTACACTGTTGGTGGGAATGTGAACTGGTGCAGCCACTCTGGAAAATTGTGTGGAGGTTCCTCAAAGAGTTAAAAATAGACCTGCCCTACGACCCAGCAATTGCACTGTTGGGGATTTACCCCAAAGATTCAGATGCAATGAAACGTCGGGACACCTGCACCCCGATGTTTCTATCAGCAATGGCCACAATAGCCAAACTGTGGAAGGAGCCTCGGTGTCCATCGAAAGATGATGGATAAAGAAGATGTGGTCTATGTATACAATGGAATATTACTCAGCAATTAGAAACGACAAATACCCACCATTTGCTTCAACGTGGATGGAACTGGAGGGTATTATGCTGAGTGAAATAAGTCAATCGGAGAAGGACAAACAGTGTATGTTCTCATTCATTTGGGGAATATGAATAATAGTGAAAGGGAATATAAAGGAAGGGAGAAGAAATGTTGGGAAATATCAGGAAGGGAGACAGAACATAAAGACTCCTAACTCGGGGAAACGAACTAGGGGTGGTGGAAGGGGAGGAGGGCGGGTGTTGGAGGGGAATGGGTGACGGGCACTGAGGTGGACACTTGATGGGATGAGC
The DNA here is from genome assembly GCF_018345385.1 of Vulpes lagopus. NCBI lineage: Eukaryota > Metazoa > Chordata > Mammalia > Carnivora > Canidae > Vulpes > Vulpes lagopus. The sequence goes on from NC_054831.1 coordinate 75,864,907, forward strand.
ACTGGGTGTTTTTCTGTATGTTGGTAAATTGAACACCAATAAAAATTAATTAAAAAAAAAAAAAGAAAACAATCCCATTTACAATTGCACCAAAAAGAATAAAATACTTAGGAATAAATGTAACCAAGGAGGTGAAAGATCTGTACTCCGTAAACCATAAAACACTGATGACAGAAATTGAGGCTGACACAAGCAAATGGAAAGATATTGCATGCAATGGATTAGAAAAAAATAATGATATTGTTAAACCATCCATACTGCCCAGAGCAATCTACAGATTATTTACATGATATATTATACAATTGATTCTTAGATAAGAAGAGAAAGAGGAATATGCACTTATACTATATTTACCTACATTATTATCTTTACCAGTATTCTGTGTTTGTATTTAGTTCATTTTCTAGACTCACCTACTTTCAGCTTGGCCAAAACTTCCTTTAGTATTTCTTGTAAGGTGGGCCTGTTAGCAAGGAAATCTGTTGGGTTGGTTTGATTCTTTGTTTTTGTTATTCTGGGAATGTCTTTATTTTGCCTTCATTTTTAAATGGGGCTTGTTGTTGTTGTTTAGTTTTTTAGTGATACAGCTGGCATATTTCAATGAAGTTTTTTCTACTGCAGTTTATAACCTCTGATGTCAGTCTTTATAGGGCACACAGCTTGGAGCATCCTCAGTCATTCTGGCATGAGAGAAGTCTTGGCAGGGTTCCCTTGACTTTTTTCTTTCCCTGATCTCTGTTAAGCTATCGGCTCTTGTTGGTATAACACCCAGCTGTTCACCTACAGCAATTGCCACCTCACCACTCTATTGCTTTCAACAAAGTCATGAACATAAATTGCCACACCTCAAGAACCAACAAAGTTTAGGTCCCTTTGCAGGGTGGTCTAGTGTCTTTGTGACCAATTTTTGAGTCTTGTTTAAACCCTAGGGACCTCTTCTTACCTGTCTTTTTCACTAATTCTCTCTGTTAACCTTATATCTGATCTATAGTTGACTCTGTTTGTATTCACATAACTATTAGTCTTCTCTTCATTGTATATCATCAAAATCTTCACTGTTTTCAATAATGTCCTTAGGCTTGAACTTCTTTACATTCTGTCTGTTCCATAAAAGTTAGTTCCCTTGAAAAGAGCTTCAGAACTCTCTATTCTTATGTCTTACCTCTCCCTGTGAATGAGACACTTGCATTATGTCTCCAAAGTTGGAATGGAAACCAGACTTCGCTTTTCTCAGAATGCCATTCTTGCTTTACAAGCAGAGTTGCTAGGCAGGGTGATAGTCTCTGGTCTTCATGCATCATATCTCATGGGATGGGGCCTACATCTTTTGAGTAAGCTCAAGCAAGGGTGTCTGTTGCTTCATATTGTCTATCTTCCATGCTTGGAGTAAGGCTTCCATGTTATGAGTGGAGGCTGGGTGGAGGAAGGGAGCCTGTGATCTCTCAGCCATTCTTTCCTGGAATAGTTTCTGCAGCTTGGAGCTTGAGTTAATGTGGAAGAATGAGAAATGCTACCTCATGATATCTGCTTAGCATCTTGTAATACACTACTTAAGCATCAGCAAATACCTTGATGAGAAAAGCACCTTGGAATGTTGGGCTCAGTTCAATGAGTATCCTATTTCTTGAGTAGCTTGGAAACTCAAATTATGCCACCTTGGTAAATTTCTAAGGGTTTCAAATGTGTGTATTTGTGTGTATGTATATATATATATGTGTGTGTGTGTGTGTGTGTGTTTGTGTGTATTCATAGCTTAACCATTTGATTTAGTGGGAGGCTTATTATGGATGAAAAGTGAAAATCTAAATTCAGAACAATTAGATACGGAATATTTCAGTTTTCTTCTTTTTACTTTTCTATTTTTTCATTGAACCATAAGTTATTAATATTAATTTTTATTCTCAACCTTATCAACTTTGAAGATATGTTTATTCATAATTTTGTTGTACTTAGAAAATAAGTCACAACTACCAGTAATTTCCGAATATTCTTTGGCAATTGATTTATTTTTTTTTTATTTTTTTATTTTTTGGCAATTGATTTACTACTAATGACATGATTCTTTGATCAAATATTCTATATATATTTAGAAAAAATGTATTACATTTAATTGTTTCTTTCAAAGGTTAAGTATATCATGAAGTTTTTTTTTACTTGTATTCTTCAAATTATTTTTTCTTCATGATAATTATTTATGTTCATCATCTATCCAAAACTCTGAGAGCTATGTCAAAATATCCACACATCATTTAGTTTATCAGTCTTTTTAAAATTCTGTTATTTTGTGATTCTAAATTTTGAAACTTTAGTGTGAGGATGAATACAAGTTATTTCTCATAATTTTTCTTTTAAAAAGTCCAAATTATTATATTTGCATATCAGATCTTTTCTGGAGTACATTTGTCTAATGATTTTTCCCTATCTTTTTAGTTTTGAATATTTAGCATTTAATATTTCATAAGAATATTTTATGATAGCTACATTTCAGCTTTTAAAAAATATTTGGTGTGATTTAAATGATAGTGTGATTTGTATGTTGTTCATTGAATGTACTATTTTCTTTATTGAAAAAGTATATTTACATGGTGTGTGTGTGTTTGTATGTGTGTATGTGATTAAAGACACTGATTTTTAAAAATTGTTTTTAAATTTAAGTTCAATTAATTAACATATAGTGTATTATTGGTTTCAGAGGTAGAATTCAGTGATCCAACAGTTGCATAGAATGCCAAGTGTTCATTACATTAAGTGCCTACTGAATGCCCATCACCCAGTTACCCTATTCCCCCACCCACCACCCCTCCAACAACCCTCAGTTTGTTTCATAGTGTCTCTTATGGTTTATCTCTTTCTCTCTGATTTTGTCGTATTTTATTTTTCCCTCCCTTCCCATATGATCCTGTTTTGTTTCTTAAATTCCACATATGAGTGAAATCTTATGATAATTGTCTTTCTCTGATTGGCTTATTTTGCTTAGCATAATACTCTCTAGTTCTATCCACATCCTTGCAAATGGCAAGATTTCATTTTTTGATGGTGGAGTTATATTTATATTTATATATATCACATCTTTTTTATCCTCAAGACACTTGGGAAGTCTGATTCTGCTTTTCATTTTTTTTTCTGCTTACTTATAATCAGGATGGTTACTTTCTTTACATGCATTTTTAAATTCATGATTTTGTACTTAATGCCTATTTAGCAAAGCACTATTTTATTGTGAAAATATTGTGAAGAATGTGGTAAAGTAAGAATCTATAGAAAGAGTTTAGAATCATTTCTTCCTTTTGTATAGAGTGCTACAAATAAGTGATCCATTTAGGATCACTTCCATGTTTTGTGTGTCCTGGTGCATTCAGATGACCTGAAATTGGACCTTAAATTCACAGTGGGTATGGCCTACAGTCATAAATTCCTACTGCAGTAATATTTATGTACTTCCAGAGTCTACTGTAGGCAGAAAAATGATCTGGATCTCTCCTTTATAAGGTTGATTTTTTTCTTAATTAGGCTACCCTTTCCGCATGATATTCTCTTCAGTGCCCTTCCTTTATATGAAGTATCATGGTCACACCCACTGTTTTCAAGGACACGAGGCTTTATCTTTTCTTTCTCTCCTAACAGGTCATTAAAATTCATTCTGTAAGTTACTGAGAGCAACACATCTCTCCTGGGAGCTACATTATCAATGGAAGTTTGCCACACTGATTTTCAATTTGCTTGTCATTTTTTTTAAAACTAAAGTTTCTATTTCTTTCTCCAAGTTCAAGTATGTTTTACTTTTATCCTTACTTTGGAAGATATTTATGACATCTAGAACACCATTTGCCATCTAGCCTTAAATCATTCTATAGAGAGCAAACAAAGTAATCTTTTCAGAAGGAAAATCATATGATTGGAATCCTTTTCATGCCTTTCTGATGATCCTTAGATTAACACAGAGCTTCCAAACAGGGTCAGCCAAGTCCTGTATGCATATTTCCATGCATGCTGCAGCTTTATTTTGCACTATACTTTACGTGACACTTTGTTATCCTGAAACTTCAGCCTTTGATCATAATTTTCAGTATTGTCAAAGGGCCTTTGTACGTGCTCTCTCTCTCTTGAATATTCTTCCCTCTTTCTCTCTCCCGGTTAATCTCTGCTTTCCTTCAGATCTCATTTTGAGCTTCACTTCCTCAAGAAAGTCTTTCTTCCCTTCCTGACTTGGTCCTTCTCTCTCCTCCCCCACCCAGCACCATTTACTTCTCTGTTTATCTATAAGCACATTTACACTTTAAAACCCCATATATGTGTGTATATTCTTTGATTTATATATATTTCTCTCCTTGGATTGTAAATTCTCTGAAGGCATGCAATGTATCTGTTTTTATTTATCTTTGTTATCTCCAGCATTCAAAGGTTTACACTAAATACATATGTGTCTATCAGAATAATAAACTATTAATGTGGGATATTTCTAAAGAGGAAATGTTCAATTTTTAGTCTTTCCAGTCAGAAAGGATCCCTATTGTACAGAGGACCAGAGGTGAATCTAGAACTAATATGCGATCTAAAATAAGGAATTTAAGTTTCCTTGGTCAGTGTCATATAACAAACTCTTCTTCCTTCTACCGTGTTCATAATTTAGTCTGTTGGGTCATATTTCCATATGATTTTGCTATTTTAGCAGAGCCCCCAAACCCAGGAGTCCTGGGTATTCAGAACCCTACAGTAGGTACTGATGGTCAGTGTTGTACAGGCTTGTGTTGATGACACCCATATATGGTGGCTGTTCAAAAACAATGACAACTTATTTGCAGTGATAAAGAACATTTCAACTTTTAGTGCTGTGGGCTCTGCTTCTGGGCAATCAGGGAAGCTATATTTTTTACTTTTACCAAGGTCAGAATGATTTAACCAAACTTCAAAGCATGGGCACTATTTTCTGCCCTAAGCCCACATGGTACAACTGTTTTGTTAACAAATAACCTAAAAGAAACATTTCTATAGGTGAGAGTAAGTATCTCCATAATCTCCCATACCTCTGAAGCCCACAACCTTGTATGTTCTGAAAACATAAGATAAGGTTATAATTGTCTGTAATGTCTTATGTCATGATGAATTATAATTCTTGATGCAAACAAACACACATATAAATATATATGTATATTTATATATAAATAAATAAATAAATAAATATATATATATATATTACCCTGTATCAAACATTCTTTCTTTCTGTGTATCCCAGGCAGCTGTCCTAACTTGGGCTCAAATTAAACTGTTTTTTTTTTTAAAGATTTTATTTTATTTTATTTATTCATGACAGACAGACAGAGGTAGAGACACTGGCAGAGGGAGAAGCGGGCTCCCTGCAGGGAGCCCGACGTGGAACTTGATCCCGGGTCTCCAGGATCACACCCTGGGCTGAAGGCATGCTAAACCGGGGCTGCCCAAACTTTTTTTTAAGAGAAAAAACTAAAAGGTTTGTTCCTTTTCTATCAGTGGGGTTGAGTGCCCCTACATACCTCTAACCTCACTCATAGGCATGGAATATGTGTTCAGGAGCCACAGCCTAGCAGATAGTTTATGTTTCATCAGAGTCTCCAAAAAAAAAAAGGCAACTGTGGGCTTTGTTTAAGCAAACATCATCACCAGAAACACAGGAAGTTTAATCAAGAAACTAGTGAGAAGACTGTTGGAGAATCAGTGGTTATATGGCTAAAACACATGGGTAAGATACCAGATTATATCCTATATGCAGAGTGCAAATCCACCCACGGGGATCTAACTCAGAGATAGGGATAATGGCAAAGCCAAAAGACTGTTCTAGTTCAGATTACTGGACACATTTTTCTGGAAAAAGAATGCAGAATATTCATAGCAATAGGAGTCTAGTGCTGCAACGGGACTTATCTAAGAGGGTAGAAGAAGGAAACACATCCAAGATTGGAACTTGAATGCTAAAGCCCTGTCACCACAAAAGAAACTCAGTGAGAGTAAGTTGAAGGTTGGAGATAAGCCAGTGCATCCACAGCTTAGCACAAATGCACCATGACACAGTTTATCCTATTTTGAAGAATGACTCTATCTTAAACCGTTTAAGATTGTCAGTAGGATATTTTGGTCTCGAACTAATGGACAGGACATCTTTATTTTCTTCTCCCTCTTTGCTTCACCTAGTTAATTATCATTTTCTCTCAAATATCAGTTCAAGCTTCACTTTCTTGGGAAAGCCTTTCTTGACTTTCTGAGTTGGCCCTGTTCCTCCTCCTTGCTTCTGTTAATTTGTCCAGTACCTTATTAGTTACTGATTTATATCTTGGCATAGATACTACAACGCAGATACTAATCTAGAAGCTAGTGATACAAAGTGAGTTTGGGGGATTTCTCAGTCTAGAACACCTGGGTATGGCCCATTGTGCAGAAACAAGAGAACTGCAAGTTCTCTGGGTTAGACCTGGTCCCACTTCACTTACTAGAAGTAGCATTTCCACGATCCTGAAACTCGCTAAAAATAATCTCCCAACAGAATATGTGTTTGTGTCACAAAGGAAAAGCAAAGGGTAATAGGAAACCCACTGGGGTCTGCAGATCTGATGTTTTATGCTCACTATGAATTACTTTAGTCTATAACCAGGCCCTAAAGAGCAGACCTCTTTAAGAGTGGAAGATTTTCTACATTTCAGTAACAGCTTCAGTTGGGAGATTTTTGACTCTTATTATCTGAAGAAAATAAAAGAATAAATTATTTGCAACAAGAACCCGTATGAGCAGTATTTGAATTTTTTTTTTCCTATGGATGTGGAATGAGGTTATCCAACAGAAATTTGATATTCTTGTTAATTCTTGAGCTCCACTGGTAAATGTGCAATTAGGCAAAACATTCCCCATCACATAGCAGGCAAGAGAAGAAAGCACTGATTCGAAACACAAAAGCCCTTCCTGCTCTGGCATGGATTCTTCATCAGGACGAACCAGGTTGGATAATGACAGAGGCTTTTTGTGCCAGAGCCTGGATTTTCATAATGTGAGAGATGCTTTCTCCTTGTAATTACTGATAATGTTGCTGGGTGAACTGAAGACACATTGAGCAGTGAATTAGATATTACAACTCTCTCTCACAGGGCATGGAAGACAGCAGTCTTGCTATTTACATCCCACAGACTTCAGATGCAGTTTTTGGATCAGCATACCCTGTCCTCATTTTCATTTTTATCCTTTCTCTCCTCATTTGCCCTGCGAAATATCCTTTGCACATTTTCATGTCATCTGCATTGTTTGGAATTGTTTTCGAAATCAATACCACTACTTCATCTGGACTTTCCCTTCTGAGCACTCATCATTATCATTTGCCAATTGAGAATAATGAAATAACTACCTTATGTTTTTAGACACTGCTTCTTTTGCCTCAAGAATGACTTAATCCATTACAAATGCACAGCTGCTTGACATTTGACCTGGAAAAGCATGTATGCTATGTGTAAATCAGTTTGGGCTACTATCACAACGTATACTGGGACAGCATATAATGGGTGGCTTAAGCAACAGACATTGTTTCTTACAATTTGGAGGTTGGGAAGTCCAAGATGAAGGTCCTGGCTGATTAGGTTCCTGGTGAGAGAGCTCTTGTCACATTTTGCAGATGGCCATCTTCTTGATGTGTCTTCGCATGATGGAGAGACTGCAAGCTCTCCGGTCTCCACTTATAAGGACAGTAATCCCATTATGGAGGTTCCATCCTCATGACATCATCTAAATTTAAGTACCCTACAAAGTGTCCCCTCCCCAGCACAATCATCTTGGGGGTTAGGGTTTAAATTATGAGTTTGGGAGCTGGCGGGCCCGGTGGGGGTGGGGGATGCAGGGGAGAAAAATAAATAAATAGATGATAGATAGATAGATACATGATAGATAGATAGATGATAGATAGATAGATAAATTATTAGTTTGGAGGACACAAAGACATTCAGATTAGAATGTACTAGATCAGCAGAACATCACCCCTTTGTTATAGGGCTCGCCAGAGAGTTCAGTCATGTGGGCACTTCAGTGATCAACTCACTGATACATCAACTCTGGGAAGACTGTTTCCGGTGGCAGGGTATTTTCAGTTTGTGAGTTTTCAGTAATTTTTCAGAATCTTTCCATGGAATCGGAAGTACATTTAATAGGTACTGTTTAAATTACTTCACATATTTAAAAAAGATGGTAAATTGTGCAAAGCTTTAAGTATGTCTTCTATAGGCAGCCCTTTCACATCCCATGTAGTGAACTTTTTCTTACTCTGCAATCAGTTGATTATTTCTCAGGACCAATACATTTTTTTTAATCTCTCATGGTCTGTTATTTCTATATTTAACACACTGGCCCAGTTTTTCCAGAGTAGCTAAACTGAAGAGTTCAAGAGTTACTTTGGATTAACTCTTTGAGGTTAAAAGGCTTACCTGACCTCACCTTTAAAGTTTTTTAAAGACTTACTGAATTGGAAAAGTAAATTGCGTTTTCTCATTACCTGGAGGTTCTCACTGAACAGAACAGTGCTTAATTCTATCTGTGTATCCCCTGAAGCTTGAGTAGGTTCAAATTTCAGTATATGTAGTATATATTCTCTTTCAATCCAAATCGCTCCTGAGAACACTGACACCTCCAGATGCTGTTAGCTTTTCTAAAATTACCACCAATCTCTTTAGCAACTATAGAAAGAAAAGTAACAGGATATGGTACTGAGCTATGATTTGTCTGGAGGAAAGAGAGAGCTGTGAAAGCCTCTTGTCCATTTCCCTAGAATTAATGTAAGAATGTGTCCTATGGTAAAATTTCAAGGACTCTATTGAAAACAGTTTTAATAAATGCAAGCAGCAACACAAAGGAAGAATAATGTGCCCTGGTGCCACTTTTAAAAATGCTTTGGAAAAATATGGAAAATTATGTTTTATTTTTCCCTGATTGGTTTGTACAGAAGAAATCTAGAAGTTCTCATTTCTTTGCATGAGTTTTAATTCCCATTTCTTATGTTAGAATGATAATAACATAAAAAAATAGACTATAGAAAAAAACCTGAAAAATGTTCTCTCGTAGATATTACTGAATTACATAATACATTTTTCTTTAAGTAAAACACAAATAAAAGCTCCATTGCTAGGGCAACTGTAATGCAATGAAATAAGACATCAGTATTACCACAAGAAAAAACAAAGGAAAATTTTATTTGTGATGTTTAGTTTTATTACAAAATAGCAGTCTTAACTATGATCCCAGTTAAAATATTTTGTGAAAAAGACGGAGATGCCTTGACAAGTAAGCTGAGATGCTTCACTGGGTTTATTTAATGTAAGTTTTAAAATTTAATTTAAAATGTAGATTAATGGAGACAACGAAGTTAAAGATGGGACGTTGAAGCCATATCATAGAATCTCTCTTCTGTAGGACCCAATGAGAAACAGGGCAAATCCCAACAGTGTCAATAAGAAAAGAGGAACCAAACCAATCAAATTAAGAAGCAAACAACAACAAGAAACAAAAAACAAGGAAAGAAATGAGATATTAAGGAAATAAATTATACTTAACCATTTTCATATTCCCTGAAAGTAATTCTCATGAATTAACAAATCCCTGAATGTCGAAATACAAACCTTTTGACCACTCTCTATTGTCCTCTTTCAACTAGGGGGTAAGGAAAAGGGTTGTGGGGGTGAGATAGGGATGAGCGAAGGCAAGAGACATAAAGTAGAAATTCTGTCATTTTAGGGTTATCTACAACTTGAAGATACCCCTCAGTGGAGTGACCTATGCCCTTCAACTATGTGGAGTGAGTGTTGTTACAGAATTTAACTGTCTCACAAGTAAGAGCAGAAGCCAGATACTCTAGTAATAACAACAGAGTCATAGCACTTTAACTCTTATATGAACCATTTTTTCTGACACAGATGAGTAAGTAGATTAAAAAAAAAAAAAAGATCCCCTTTACCTTGTACTTCAGGAAGAATAACAAGTCCCATGTATAGTTGTAAATGTTAATTGTTTAAAATCTCACAATATTGTATCAGAGCAAATAAAAGTTTTAGAAGTGAATCACCAAGCACTGGAGGTGAAAAGAATTGGTTTTGTTCCTAGGTAAATAAAGTATAGGAAGGAAGGCAGGGAAGGAAGAGTGAAGAGGGAGGGCAGCCCAGGTGGCTCAGCGGTTTAGTGCTGCCTTCAGCCCAGGGCCTGATTCTGGAGACCTGGGATCGAGTCCCCCGTCAGGCTCCCTGCATGGAGCCTGCTTCTCCCTCTGCCTGTGTCTCTGCCTCTCTCTCTCTCTCTCTCTCTCTCTCTCTCTCTCTTTCTCTCTTTCTCTCTCTGAGCCTCTCATGAATAAATAGATAAAAATCTTAAAAAAAAAAAGAAAAAAGGAGTGAGGAGGGAGAAAATGTGTAACAGACAAGGACTCTTTGTAGAAGAAAATGTAACACAATTACGAGAAAGAAATTCTCTCGACTGTTTTCTTTATTCCATATGATGGCACCTTATTAACACTTACTTTAATAAAAAATATTTCAAAAAGGAAATGAATTTTAAAAATGATACGAGAAGTTGTAGATCTGATTAAATGAAGGGCCAAAATAATTTCTCCAAAGAACATTGAATTGGAATCATCAGAGACCATAGTTAATTTTTTTTTAATTGTAGGAAAAATCTTGAGAAGATGTGATGAAAAAGACAAATATGTTAAAACAATCTAACAAAGCTATTTGATATTGAAAAGAAATTAAGCAGAGATCATTGGTACCCTTGAGGTAGAGTATCCAATAAATGAAGATAAACACTATTCAAAATTGAATACAGAAAAGATCATTTTCCTTAAATAAAGTTCTAAATGTGCTGCTTAAAGGATCATGACCTAAAACAGGAAAAATGTTTTGGGGCATGCAAGCCATCTACAAGAGAACAAATACCGCACAGACCTCAGACCACTTCACAGCAACTTTTAAAGCTAGCGGACAATAGAACAATGTTTGCAGAGCTCCAAAAATATTTTCAATAATGTATTCAAGGTATATGATACCAAGGTACAATGAGGTACAATTCTAAAGGAGCTTCTCCCAAGTTGTTTTTGTTTTTGTTTTCACAGCATGGCTTCATTATTCTCTTGACAATACCTTCCCGCCCCCCCAGATCAGGCCTGTAATATTAAACTGTGCCTGAAATCCTTGAGAATACAAAGAGTTTGGCAAGGTTCAAAGACATATCAGGAATAACAATAATAACATTTAGGTTGCTTTCACTCTATAAGCCACCAAACAAAAAAGGACAAGGGTACAGGACAAATAAGAATGACAGTGAGTGGACAAGGGTTTATAACACTTCTTGAGGTGCTTAAGGATCTGCACTGATTCTATCAGTAGTACAGCTTGCATTGGAGCAAGGATCTGACTAGGTCAGAGGATCTAAAAAACCTTAATCTCATTGCCTTCTATGACATTAGACTAGGTGTGAGGTTGAGGTGGGAAAGACATGTCAACGCTTGACATAAGACCTCATAGAGACATTATTTTATCCCACAGTTAATTTTTTTTTCTTTCTATTTCTTACTGTGTAATCAGGCCTACATCTGAACTAGCCAGAGCCTGTTTTGGCATGTAATGACTAGACTATATGGGCAAATAGATATATCTTTTTAATTTTTATTTTATATTTTTCTTTTTTTTTTACTTTCGAGATGTACTGCTAATATATGGATAAAGTAATTTATCTTTACTTTTTTTTGCTTTTTTATTTTGTATTTTGCTTATATGGTTTGATTTTGTTTTGGTAAGAAATATAGAAAGAGATTCTGGCTGTTAGATTGCAGAAATGAGAGAGGAGATGAGATGACTAGATTCTACGTGGGAAAGAAACAAAGAGCTAGCTTGCTTTGCATACACATGCATACACATACATAGCTGGTTGGTTGATTATATAACATGTATATATATATATATATATATAATTATTCAGTTAGTTGGTTTTAATGCTCATCTGTGGCTTCAGATTTACTCACTCACTGATGCTAAGGGATTTCTTTATAGCAAAACAAATATGAAGAAACAAGAACCCATTAACTGAGTTCCTAAGAAAGCAGATATTGATATTTGCGTTAAGTAGTGCATATAAGAGATTGAGATGGAGTAATCCAAGAGGATTCCTTGTACCTTTGGAACATGTTAATGGTATTTCTAAGACTGGTGAACCATAGAGGTGTTCTTAGCTTCATTGAGCAATCTACAGCTTTAATTTACTAAGCATTTGTTTTCTCTGTAAATTAGGAATACAGTAGCATTTTCATTCATCCATCCATCCATCCATCCATCCACACACCTATCCATTCATCCATCCATTAATTCAACTAATGTATATTCAAATTCTCTTAGGTCATATTGACAGTTTGACATTGGGTAAATATCAGGAAAGACAACAAACAGAACTTTCACTCTCCTGTAGCTACATTTTTAGTGTTTAGCTATATAAACTGAGTGAAAATTTCCCATGCTATGAATGTCTTTAATAAAGGGAGTAGGGTTTCAAACTAGACTTACGCAACACCATTTACTACAACCCCTTCGTAATCTCAAGTTTATGTTCCCTACTCTGTACCATTTTCTATCTTTCCAGCTCATTCTCTCTAGTCACCCAGTTGCAAAAACATTTGCTCACTGGTAATTCCATTTGATTTATCTGACTGACTTTTTGCTATACCTTATTCCCTAGATACCTGTGTCTTCTTTCAAATTAGTGTAGATTCCAGGTTAGCCACTATAATTACTTCCTTGCATTTCCTTTGACGTCCTTAACTCCTCTCTCACTTCATGTACTAACCTAGCAAAATCAGAGCCTTTCTTAAATCCGACTTTGCCTGTTTGCCTGTTCTACACCTGCTACCATTTGCTAAGTACAACTGGAAAAACACACACACACACACACACACGTACAGAATCATGCATTTTTACATTTATGACATACACCACAGATGAATACTGAAGGCTGCCTAGAAATCATTTTACATTTCCCCAACCCATTTGCTTCCCAGTCTATTTCAGACTGCAAACATCTTGTCCCAGCATCCTCACTTGTAGATGGTAACCTAATTTCACGGAGTAAATGGAAAATAGCTTTTATGGACTTCCGCCACTACATACACTTACTGCCAGCATTCAGTTTCCCTGCTTTTTAGCCTTTTGTCATAGTTGGACTTTCATCATATTCCAAAAGCAAACTTTCATTTGTAGCTGGACCCCATGCCTTCTATCATTCCTTATAGTATATGCTCACGCTGTTTTCTCCCATTTTAAATAAAAGCTCTCTCTTGAATCCATCAACAATTATTTTTATCCCCTTTATAGAAAAGCTTGCAAATGTTACCTACACAGACTCTCTATCTAACTCTTTTACTTCTGTTCTCTCAAACTACTAAGGTCTGGTTTTACTCTCACCACGGTACTGAAGCTGTTGACTTCTCTGTCTCTAATGTTAAGGAAAGATTCTCAATGTTTTTTTCAGCAACATTGGACCACCTTTCTGAAACGTTCTTCCTCTGGATTCCGAGATATCATTTTTATTTCTGTTTGCTTCCTGTATTACTGGCTTTTCCTTTTCCCTCTACATGACTGGTTCTTATGCTTCTCTGTGACCCCCTTAAAATTGAAGGAGCCAGTCCAATATCTTCCCATATCATGGCCTTTTTCAGCTTACCAAAAAGTATTGAAAAATATTTTCTGAGCAATGAAAGTCAACATGAGAGTTACATAAATGACTGAGGGGATAGTTATCTGTAATTGTAGATTATTGATATCCTTCTATCAGATAGTCAAATAATTCAAAATTGACGGTATTTCCTTGAGGAACCTTTTGATAAATGAGCTACTTGTGTTATAATGAGATATTCAGTAGTAGTAACATGAAATCAGGAAGAAAGGAAGAAATAAATAAAAGAAGGAAGAATGGAAGGAAGGGAGGGAGGGAGGGAGGAGGAAGGAAGGAAGGAAGGAAGGAAGGAAGGAAGGAAGGAAGGAAGGAAAAGAAGAAAGAAAGAAAGAAAGAAAGAAAGAAAGAAAGAAAGAAAGAAAGAAAGAAAGAAAGAAAGAAAGAAAGAAAGAAAAAGAAAGAAAGAAAGAAAGAAAGAAAGAAAGAAAGAAAGAAAGAAAGAAAGATTGCTAATAAATATTAAATATTCAGGGCAGAATTTAGTGTCATAGAATTTGAAGACTTTCAAGTAAATCAGTCAGTCATTTATTGAAGAGTGTGGGCCAGAGTGATTACTTTATTAAGAAAGAGTCTTCCATCCTCCCTTCTCTGACATAAGTATAAATATCACGTAAGAAATTATTGCATTTAACGAGAAACTGCACAATGACAATTCTGACACTTTGAATAGCTCAGATTAATTTATAAATAATAAATCCATGAAAATTTTGTTTGATTCCTCATAATTTCAAATGTGTGGACCTGTTAAAAGTCATTTTTTTTTTTGTCCTTGGGGAAGCAGTTTAAAACTTCAGTAAGTTTATCAGAAAGCATTTTTTGTGTGGATGACAGTTGCTTTAAAAATGGCCTTTTTTTTTCCTTCTTAGGAGGGAAAGTATCAGTGTCATGTGGTGTGTCAGTTGCTATGGTTACTATACCTCTTCCCCACCCCCCCCCCCAAATAACAGTTTGAACTGACTCTTAAATCCAAGCAACAATCTGGCCTACTGAAGAGTAAATTGCTACCTCACAAGAGATCTGCTCTTAAGCCTACTCTCCCTTCCTTCCATCTCCCACCTCCAGGTGATTATTTGAAATTAATTTATAAGTATTCTCACTCAGTCCTCCTGGTTAGCTATGCAGTTCAAAGGGCAGTGTATTAATAAGGGATCACAACTGACCCTTGAAAAGTGTGGGGGTTAGGGACACCAACCATCTCGCAGTTGAAAATCCACATATGACTTTGTACCCCTCCCCAATTTAACTGCTAATAGCCTGTTGTTGACCAAAAGCCTTACTAATAGCATAAACAGTTGTTTAACACACATTTTGTTTATGATTTGTGTTATATACTGTATACTTATAAAGTGGGCTAGAGAACAGAAAATGTTATGAAGAAAATCATAAGGAAAAGAAAATACATTTACAGTACTGTATATATTTTTAAAAATCCATGAATAAGTGGACCCACACAGTTCCAATCTGTGTTGTTCAAGAGTCAGCCATACTAGTTAAATAGGAAGAAAAGGGTAAGTTCTTCAGTTTACCTTTGTTGGTAGAAGATGAAATGACTTTATTTTTCATAAACCTTTTAACTCTCTTGATGTATCGACTCCAAGTGTATGTCCCACACAACTCTGATTCCATTATGTTTGCCCACTCTTCTCCACTTCAGTGTCTATAATGGCCTTCTGAATACAAATAAGGGTCAACGTAGACTGAGGTTTATTTTAATTCCTGTGTTATTAAAATGAAGCTGAGACCACCAAATCTCCACTGGGGAGAAAAGTAAAGTACCCATTGACCAACGTCATAAAATAGCAATAGAGAAATCAGATGACCTCTATCTATCACTCTTTTTATAGCTGCTTATGAAATAAATTGTGAAGTATTTAGCAATATATTATCCTAAGATCATGCTTTTTAAGAAATGAACTTTGATTAATTTCATTGAGATGCATAGACTTGTCAGTGTTATAGTAGATTTTATTTGAAAATTGCTATCAAAGAAAGACAGACTAGAATCTAAATGCAACAGAGCTCATTAATATAAGATCTGGATTTGAGTTCCATATGTCCTTCACAACATAAACTACATAAAATAAATCTGAACTTAATTTGCTAAAGAGTAATAAAGGTTATGTGCTACTATTACAATGGGTTGTACTATGTGCAAAATTGATATATTCTCACATATCCTATTGCAATAGTTAGGTTACATGATAAAAATATTACTAATATTTTTTCTCATAGAGCTTGAAAATAATAGCATTCCCATGGATTCAAATATATATGGAATATTAGCAACATAGGACATACCAAAATAATTTTGATGTATATATGTACATATATTATCCACATTATAAAACACACCCAAAAACGCAGAATTTAAATTTTCAAATTCATGGTAATTTTAATTAATATTTGTAAGAGTAAATCAATATAAGTTTCCTGAAAAAAATTCTTCATGGCATTCCTATGTTCCTAAAATTTGTCAGACAATAAAAACTAACAGAAAATGACTAGCATACTGAGAGGCAGCCTGAAGATTCAGAACAGAACTGAGAGCTTCTTTCAGTAAAAAAAGACTGCATGCTCTTTCAGGCCAATCATAGAGGTGCACTAAATCCTACCCCCTGTATCATGATACCCCCACCTCCTACCACTCTTGCCAACAGTCCCCTAGAACTCATGGACTTTCAGGGTAGTGAAGGGCTAACTGACTCTTACTTCTTTCTCAGGCAATATTAAATTTCAAAGAGCAGGATAGAGTGGGAGCAATTGAAAAACCCTTCTTATAATGTAATATAATATTAGTACTTCACGTTTCTCCAGAAAAACAGAACCGATCTCTCTCTCTCTCTCTCTCTCTCTCTGTATCTTTATATATCTATCACCTATTTCTATCTATTTATCTATCTCTGTATCTGTATCTATATCTGTGCATCTATGAATTTCCTGCTCAGAGGTAGTCAGCCTTTTTTCTTTGCAGACTTCAACTGATTGGATGGGGCCCACCCACATTAAATCTGTTTCATTAAATCTACTAATTTATATGTTAAAACACCCTCACAAAACACCCTGAATAATACTTGACCAAATATCTAGACATGCTGTGGTCCAGTTGAGTTGATATATATATTTTTAAAAAAGGTTTAATTTATTTTTATTAATAAGAGACAGAGAGAGAGGGGAAGAGAGAGAGAGGCACAGACACAGGCAGAGGGAAAAGCAGGCTCCAATCCATGCAGGGAGCCTGACGTGGGACTCGATCCAGTGTCTTCAGGACCACACCCTGGGCTGAAGGTGGTGCTAAACCGCTGAGCCACCCGGGCTGCCCCTGAGTTGATATATAATACTAACCATCATACCTACATTCTCCTGATTCTGCTTCTGTCTAGAATTAAGTTAAATCTTGCCAATACCTTAACTCTGTGGAGCTTATTTCAGTACTTGAAAATAAAGATATTACGATTAATAAGTAAGATTAATTTTAAAATCCTTATTAGTTCTAAAAGCAATATATTCTCATGCAAGCACAGATATTTTGACAATATTTATTTTTAGACCTCATGGAACTAAATAAATATGAGAATCAGTAGGATATGATCTACCACAAACATATATTGTCATTACTGAGAGATACAGATACCATGTTCTTTTATTGGTCTTTAACCTTATTTTAATCTGTACAATTTGAAGATGCATTTACATTATCACAAATAGAATCAGAGACACCTTTGGGATATTAGGATATCAAAAAAAAATGTTCAATAAGAATGAGAGAATGTATCTGTATTCAGATGAACCTATGCAGTGGTTGAGCTGTTATCTCCTGTCTCTATCTTGTGTAGAATCTTATTTTCAGTGGAACTCCTAGGAATTGACACATTTATAAAATATTAAGACACAGAAAACTTGCAAATCAGAGTTGTAAATAGGGCAATAAAAACCACAAAAAAATTTCTTGAGGTAATATGTTTGATAATGGACACCATGCACTCAATTCACATCCAAACCATTAAGGTGTCTGCAGATGTACATATTTAAATGAGTAAAATGATCACACAAGTTCCTTGGGATATGTCAGTAATTACATATTTAAATAACATTTACTGTTAGCATGAACTTAGTAATCGTATATCAGCTTTCAAATTCTTTGTTTTGTGTTTCTCATCAGTAAATTTTTATGAGTATGTTCCCCATATATATTCATTTATCTAAAAATAGTATGTAATAGAATGATCAGAATATATCTAAATTGAATGAGATTGAAATAAATCATACATGTCATTTCAAAATTTTCTTCTTACTTCCAGTGAAGCATTTTTCACCAACCCATATGTTGTACATATACCTACACTGGTATGACTTCATACCATTTTGAATAAAATTTATTTATTTTTAAAAAAATTTCGAAGATTTTATTTATCTATTTATGAGAGAGAGAGAGAGATTGGCAGAGACACAGGCAGAGGGAGAAGCAGGCTCCATGCAGGGAGCCTGATGTGGGACTTGATCCTGGGACTCCAGGATCACACCCCAGGCTAAAGGCAGGCGCTAAACCACTGAGCCACCCAGGGATCCCCTAAAATTTATTTTTATAAGGGAAAGGATGGGACAGCAGCCATGGGGAAATATTTCTTTCCATGTGGGAGAGGTTTGATCATATTAAATTCTAATGAGAAATATTCAGTAAAGAAGGAGCAGTTAATGGCACATAATCAGCAAGACTACAGGTTCTTGATAAGACTTTGCATGGTGAGAAAAAGGAACAGAGCACAAGGCTGCAAGAGAGGAAATATGAGTTGTAGACTCAATTCAGCAATTCATTAGATTTGTGACTTTGGGAATGTATCTAATCATCATCATAGTTTTCTTATTCCTAAAGTAAGATTATTGTCATATGGTATCTTTTTTTAGCTTGGAAACTTCAGTTCTGAACTACAGATTTCTGGTCCAACATATGAAGAGCTTGAAAGTTGTCAGTCCTAACTTCACAAAATGAAAATTGAAAAGAAAAACATGAAAATCAACAACTCTTCCTAGATCCATTAGAGAATTAGGGTCACAAAACAAAGCATTTTCATTAAAACTGGAAAGACAGGTGGATCCTTAGCACCGCAGCCTATTGGAAGCAGAGACCCACAAGCAGAGGCAGCTGGAATCAGCACTGATAATAGCACAACAGCTGTAGCTGAGGAGCCTCCAGGGGCTCTGCGTCACTGAGTCTGAGTTAAAAACTGTAGAGAGGAGGACAATCTTAGGAGAGACTTCATACTTTCCTGAGTTTTAGCATCAAGATCCCTACCACTTTCTCAGGATGAATATAAAAGAAAAATCCCCATGTCCTTCTGTCAGTAAAAGGGAAAAAGAAACCATTTTGAAATATGCCTCACACATTCTGCTCTCTTCGAAAAAAGACTGACCCTGGAAGAAACTCTTATCGGATCCTCACATACTTGGATTTTAGCAGAGCCTAATTGACCTGGAAGAAGGTAAATAGCTCCAGGTCACACCAGATTTCCTGCTTCACCTAAGGAAGGGGGGACCTGGCAAGGTCTTGTGAAAGTAACTGCCAAAGGACAGGCTGGGGGAAAGACTGAGATCTGATTATAAGATTACAGAGCACCTTCCTACCACCTTCACCCCTCAACCACATCAATAGGGTTCTCTTGTAATAATAGGGGACTATAGCTGAAAGGACTGCAAGCCTCAGACACTATCTAACGAGTCTCCAAGAAACACCCAAGGATAACAGGGGAGACAAAAACAAGAACACTAGAAGAAATTTTATTCTCTGACACGCACAGCTGCAACAAACAGTAAACACAACCATATAACTTCTAGCCAAACATAAACCACAAATGAAGGGCCTTTTTACCTCAGTTCCTTTTACCTGATGCATTATGTCTGGCTTTTAACAAGAAGTTAAAAGACGTGCAAAAAAGAAAAACAAATAAACATAATCTGAATAAGTAAAATAGCATTAGAATCAAACTCACAGGTGGCAAAGACTTTAGAATTATCCGTTGACAACTTCAAATAAATATGATTCATATGTTGAAGGCTCTAAGGGGCAAAAACAAAAAAAAGGGGGGGGACAACATGTAAGAGGAGATGAGTAATGTAAACAGAGAGGTGGAAACTAAGGGTCAAAAGGAAATGTGAAAAATAAAGAACTTTAACAAAAATAAACTTGCTTTCAAGGGGCTCATCTGTAAACTGGCTATGGCCAAGAGAAGGCTCAATGAACTTGAAGATATGTCAGCAGAAATTTCTCAAGCTGAGAGGCAAAGAGAAAAAAAAATGTACAACACAATATCCAAAACAGTGAGGGACATTTACAAAAGATACATGTTATGGGACTGCTAGAAGAAGACAAGTAACATGAGGAAAATTTGAAGTACTGTTGAAAGTTTTCCAAAATTAATATCACACACCAAATCACAGAGGCAGGAAGTCAGGCAACACCAAGCAGTATAAATGCAAATAAATAAATAAATAAATAAATAAATAAATAAATAAATAAATAAACCTACATCTGGACATATGTATGGATGTAGTTTTGACGTATGGACATCAGAAAGTCACAGACTAAGAGAAAAATTTTGAAGACAACAAAGGGGGAATAAAACACCTTCCAGAGTAACAAGGATAAGAATCATAATGGACTTCTCCTGAGAAACCATGCAGGCAAGACGAAAGTATAGTATATTTAAACTTTAAAGAAATAGACCACCCACCTAAAATTCTGTATACAGTTACATATTGACATATCTATCTTTTTCCTTACAAATGAAGGACAAACAAAGATTGTCTCCAAGAGAAACTGAGGAAATCAGCCTGTTAAGAATTACCGAAAGAAACTCTTCAAAATAAAGGAAATGATACAGGCCAGAAACTTGAATCTTTATTTAAAAAAGAAAAGCATTAGAGAAGGAATAAAAAAAAAAAAGTAAAATAAAATCTTTTATTTTTCCCATTCTTAATTAATCTAACAAGTAAAGGTGTATTCAAAACATGACAACAATGTATTGAATTTTTGTAGCTTATTGTTAAGTGAAAAGAATGAAAGCAATGTAATACAGGAAGGGAGAGAAGACTTAGGAATACTCTGTTAAAAGGGACCTTCACTATCCATGAAGCAATACAGAGTTATTTCAAAGTAAATTTAAATTAGTTGTATATGTATATTGAAAGCTCTAAGCAATGAGTAAGATAAATAGAGGTATAGAGAGATGGATGGGTGAATGGATAGATAAATGAATAAAATTAAAAGAAGCATAATTGATATGCTAAGAAGAAATAAAATAGAATCATATAAAATGTTAAATTAAAATCTAAAAAACAAAGTCAATGGAAAGTAAAATTAACATATGATAGATATCATTCCAATTATTTCAATAACCACTGTAAATGTGAATGGATTAAGTGAACCAATGAAAAGACAAAGACAATTAGAGTGGATTTCAAAAAATTAAAAAAACAAATTGGACTCAACTGCATGTTGTCTACAAATACAAATATACCAACTCAAATATAAAGATATAGATAGATTAAATGTTAAAATATGTATAAAGATATACCAGGGCTAAAATTGATCAAATGCCTATCTTAATTTCAAACAAAGCAGAAAAAAGAAATAATAAAAATTAGAGCAGAAATAAATGACATTGAAAACAAGAAATCAATAGAAAGATCAGCAAAATCAAAAACTGCTTAGTTGAAATACTCATTAACAATGATAGATCTCAGCCAGGCTAACTAAGGGGGCAGAAAAAAAAAAAGAGGAAACACAAATTACTAATATCAGAAATGAGAAAGAGAGCATAACTATTAATTCCATATATGTTAAAAGGATACTAATGCAATATTGTGAACAACTCTATACTCATAAATTTGATAACTTAGAAGAAAATGATCAATTTCTTGATACGAACTATCTACCAGAAGTCACACAAAGAGAAATAGATAACCTGAATAAGCTTATATTTACTAAACAAATTAAATTTATAATTAATAGTCCTCCAAAGAAGAAAACACTATAGACAAATGGTTTCACTGGTGAATTCTACCAAATATTTAAGGAAAAAAAAATACCAGTTTTCTAAATCTTTTCCAGAAAAAATAAGCTGAGGAAACATTTTATCTTGTTATTAGTCCAGAAGTATCCTAATAACAAAATCAGACAAAGTCATTACAAGAAAGGAAAACTAAAAACCAGTGTCTCTTATGAACATAGATGCAAAACTCCTCAACAAAATATTAATAAACTGAATTCAAAAATGTATAAAAGGAAATCTATACCACAACTGAGTGGTGTTTATCCCAAGTATGCAAGGGTGATTCAACATTCACAAAGCAATTAATGTAACTGTGATATGAACAAACTAAAGAATAAAAATGACATTATAATATCAGTAGATCAGCACATTTAACAAAATACAGCACCAATTCATGTTTAAAACTTTCAGCAAACTCAGATTACTGGGTAATTTCCTTAACTTGATAAAGAACATCTGCAGAAAACTATAGCTAACATCATATTTAATGGTGAAAAACTAGTGGCTTTCTCCTTAAGATCTGGAGCAAGATAAGGTTGTTCCATCTCACTAGTGTTATACAATATCATAGTGGGTGTTGTAGTTAATGTAGCATGACAAGAAAAGAATAAAAGGTAAACTGATTAGGAAGGGCAGAATAAAATAGTTTTTGTCCTAATATGACATGATTGTCCATGTAGAAAAGCTCAAAGAATTGACAAAACTGTTTTATTTAGCAATTATTGCAAGGCTGCAAGATAAAAGGTTAACACATAAAAGTCACTAGAATTCCTATATACCCACAGTGAACAATTGGGATTTTATTTAAAAGTATAACTCCAGGGATGCCTGAGTGGCTCAGTGGGTTAAGTATCTGGCTCTTGATTTCAGCTCAAGTCATATTCTCAGAGTCCTGAGACCTAAGGCCTATGTTGGGCTTCATGCTCAGCAGGGAGTCTGCTTTAGATTCTCTCCCTCTGTCCCTTCCCTGACTCACATGCTTGGTCTTGCTCTCCCTCTCTCTTAAATAAATAAATAAATGTTTAAAAATGCAACTGTATTTACATTTACTTAAATTTATTTAAGAGATTATTTCGGTGTGAATTTACCAGAGCACAGACTATACTCATATGAGGAAAACTCTACAATTCCGATGAAATAAATGAAAGAAGATCTAAATAAATGCAGAAATAGTCCATGTTCACCTGAAGGAAGATTAAACATGGTCAGGATGTCAGTGCAGTCCAATTCGATACGTAGAGTCAACACAATCCCAATGAAAATCTCAGCAAGTTATTTTATGAACATTGACAAGTGACTCTAAAGTTTATATGGAAAATCAAAAGACCCAGAATAGTCAATATAATATTGAAGAAGAACCAGTTTGAAGGATTGGCATTACAGGACTTCAAAACTTACTGTAAAGCTACAGTAATTGAAAGAGTATGATATAGACAAATAGATCTGTGGACCAGAATAAAGCCCAGAAATAGACCCACACAAATACAGTAAACTAAAAAAAAAAAAAAAAAAAAAAAAGAGTAATGATGATTCAATGGATAAAGGATCATCTTTTCAATAAGTGGTGCTGGAGTAGTGGACATCCACAGGAAAAACCAACAACAACAACAAAACACTAGATAGGGGCCTTAAATCTTTCATAAAATTAACTCAAAATGGATCATAGACATAAATGTAAAACCAAAACTAAAACTCCTGGGAGACAAGATATGAAAAAATTCAGGTTCACATGGGTTTGGTGATGGATTTTTAAATACAATGTCATAAATGAAAAGCCTGCAAAATGGTACAGCCATTTTGGAAGCCAATGTGAGAGTTTCTTTTTTTTTAATATTTTTTTATTTATGGTAGACAGAGAGAGAGAGAGAGAGAGAGTGAGAGAGAAAGGGAGGCAGAGACACAGGAGGAGGGAGAACCAGGCTTCATGCCGGGAGCCTGATGTGGGACTCGAACCCAGGATTCTAGGATCGCTCCCTGGGCCAAAGGCAGGTGCTAAACCGCTGAGCCACCCAGGGATCCCCAATGTGACAGTTTCTTACAGAGCTAAATCTAATCCTAGCATGTAATCCAGCAGTCATTCTCCATGCTATTTACACAAATGACTTCAAATTTTACATCCACAAAAAACCTGCATAGGAGTGTTTATAGGACTTTATTTATAATTACCAAAAATTGGAAGCAACCAAAATGCCCTTTGATATATGAATGAATAAACCAACTGTGATAATCCATACAAAGGTATTATTATTCAGTGATAAAAGGAAACAAGCAATCAAGTCATGAAAAGACATAAAGGAACCTTAAATGTATGTAGCTAAATGAAAGAAGTCAACCTGAAAGGGCTAAGCACTGTATGATTCCAACTATATGACATTCTGGAAACAGCGGCTATAGACAGTAAAATGATCTACTTGTTTCTAGTAGACGTAGGAGGTAGGAGGTATGAAACAGAAGGGAACACAGGATTTTTAAGGCCATGAAAGTATTTTGAAGAAATACTTTATTATTATTATTATTATTATTCTCTAAATCCAAATGATTGAAAAGGAAGTAGGATTATCTAGGTTTTGAACCCAAGAACTTTCATACCCAAAGCAAGAATTATATCCCGAGATCAATGAGCCACCTACAACCATGAAATCATTTCATATGATATTGTAATTGTAGATATATAACATTATGAATTTTTTCAAAACCCATAGAAGTGTACAACACAAAAAAGGAAACCCTGCTGTAAACTATAGACTCTTGTTATAATGTTGTATCAAAATTGGCTCATAGGTTGTAATGAAAGTACCACACCAATGCAAGATGTTAATAATAAGGGCACATAACAGGGGGAGGAGAGTGAGACAGTATATGGGAAATCTATACTATTTTTTTCTGTAAATCTAAAATTTCTCTTAAAAATAAAGTCTACTAATCTAAGTGAAGGAGTGATTTGATTCTGTGAATGCATGACTATCAAATCTGTCTGACTACCTCAGCCTACCTCAGGTTGCATGGAACTAAGTGAAATGTGAAGAGAGCTCTCCCTAGAAATGTTAGTGCTTTTTTTTACATTGTATTTAGTGTATTAATGGCTGACTTCTGTTGAATTCTTTATATATATACACACATACATACATACATATATATGTTAGAAGTTTTATTTCTAGCAAAATTTATGGAAACAATTATTGTTCTCACACTAAAGATGAGGATATTGAAGGGCACCTGGGTGGCTCAGTTGGTTAAATGTCCAACTCTTGGTTTCAGCTCATTTCATGATCTCAGGGTCCTGAGATTGAGCCCCACATTGGGCTCCATGCTCAGGGAGGAGTCTGCTTGAGGATTGCTCTCCCTCTCCCTCTGCACCACCCCCCTCTCTCTCAAAAAATGAGGGAATTTTTTTTTTTTAAGATGACAAAATCTTTTTTGTTCTTTTTTCCAAAAAGAACCTTGGTCAGGGTTAAACAGCTCCTAAAGGCTAACTCCCTAAGCTCACACTCTTTCTTCTATGCCACATTTTGGGTTTTGAATTAATCCATTTATGAGAGCATTATTCCTGGGGAGATTATGCATTGGAGAGTTTTGTACAGAGTGCCATGCAACCACGTGGGGATGAACACAGAGGTGAAACACATCCAGAGACAACCACAGTGAGAAATAGGAACAATGCATTGTTGATTCTTGGCCACTAAATTCCAAGGTCTTTAAAAGTACTCAAGAACGCTCATGTATTCCTTTAATCAGCTATTTTACCTCTTCTCTAGGTTAAATAGACTGTATTCTTTTAAATCACTGATGGCACATGTTCTTTTATCACTCTCTATGCCCAACCTTCCTTTTTACTGTATGGAGTTAAGTAAAACCAACCTCTGAGATTCATAAGAGTCTACAACAAAATATGGCAAAATGGCTATTTCTTTCTTCCTTATTCTGCTACATTTAGGACATCTTTTAATTCTTCAGATACAGGTTAGTGAATTGTTGTCTAAGACACTTGACGCACTTGATTACTCTACTCTCTTTTGATATCAGGGTATTATAAAATGAGTTTGAAAGGGTTTCTTCCTTCTCTATATTCTGGAAGAGTTTGTGTAGAATTGCTATTATTTCTGTTTTATATTTTTAGTAGAATTTTTCAGTGAGGGCATCTGCACCTGAATATGTTGGGTGGTTATTTCATAAGGAATTGAATTTATTTAACAGATATAGGACTATCCAGGTTATCTATTTCTTCTTGAGTGAAATTTTGTGCCTTTCAAGGAATTTGTTCATTTCATCTAAATTGTTGAAAATGAAATCTCTATGGAGTCTCTTTCTTAAAGTTGCCATCTCTCCACTGACATACCTCACTTTTTGTCTATATTTCTCATCTCTTACAATAATAGAGCCTTCAGCATATTAATTATAGTTATGTTAATTTCTCCATTGCATAGTTTCAGCATCTGATGATACCTGAGTCTGATTGTGTTAATTGATGTGTGACTTGATGATTTTTTTCTTTGTGATATTTCTAAGATTTATTTATTTGAGATAGAGAGAGAGAATAGGGGAAGAGGTAGAGAGAGAGGGAGAGACAGTCTTAAGCAGACTCCACACTGAGCACAGAGCCTGATGCAGGGCTCAATCTCAGGACCCTGAGATCATGACTCGAACAGAAACCAAGTGTCTGTTGCTTTACTAACTATGCCTCCCAGGAGCCTCACTTTGTAATTTTAATTTTGCTCTATTGAGTGTCATAATGTTTTATTTAAACCAGATATCTTGGGTAGAACAAAAAAAAACTGTTTAAGAGTAAAAAGTACTTCCAACTGCAACTGGGTGGATATTCCTCTTCCTAATCTAAAATTGATCTGTGGTTATAGTCATTGAACCACTGGTTTCAACATACTCTAAGGATGACTCAGGCTGAGTGAGGAGCTACCAGGTTGTATAAAGTCTATGCTCTGCTTTAATATTTCAGCTACTCTGCTATATTTATACCAGAGAAGGCCTATTATTTTCACGTTCTTGCCCCTCCCAGCACAGCACTGTTGTTGCTCACTACTGCGTCCCAGGTTGGGTGGTGGATGGCAAGTGATGAGCTCATCATCTGTGTTCTAGCTTCATATTTAGGGAGGCCTTGTGTGCCTGAGACTTGGGGGTGAAATTTTCTTAACGTTTCTATTCCTTCTCCCTGTGGCATGTTTCTTCCTGACACTCAAATGGAAGTAGGAGGCCTCTAAAGTCCCTTTGAAGCCCTCCTCAGATTCATAAGATTTTATTCCTAGGAATCTATCTCCATCATGAATAGGTGTGCATCTGTGACCTTGGGGCTGTAATGTTCCTTGCCCTTCTCTCAGAGACTTAAGTCTTTTGAGAGAATGACTCATGCAGGAGAGTAGATTTCCATGACATTCTCCTCCATACTTATACCAACAGGGAGGTCTGTCTCTAATCTTTGCCCCTAGTAATCTTTCTTGCAAACTCTGAATTAAAGTCCATGGAAATATGCCTGCAAGTTGATACAAATTCCGTTTGTGTCTGAATTTCTCTGGTGTTCTGTTTTCTCATGCTAACCCATCCTCATCCTTTTGCAATCCACTGATATTGTAGGCAACAGCTTTCACATCTGCCCCTGTCTTCTTCCTGTGTTTTGCTAGAGCCAAGACATTCTCTATGGGGGAAGGAGGAGCTGATCTTCCTGGTCACAGTTGCCCTGTGAGCGCAGCTCTCTGGAAGTTGTGATTTCATAGTTTATTCCACTTTTTCTCTTTTATTAGAGGGAACAGGACTCTTTCCTTTTTTTTTTTTTTTTTTTTACATCTCAGGTGGAAGTAGAAATCTCTCTCTATAGTTTCAATCTTTCCTTGTAAATTGTATCCTATCCAACTAGATTTCAAGAGTTATTTTTTTCTTTACAGACACATACATCCTCTTTCTTTCTCCCTCTCTCTCTCTCTCTCTCTCTCTCTCAATCTCTCTCTCTCTCTCTCTCTCTCTCTCTCTCTCTCTCTGTCTCTCTCACACACACACACACACACCCTGTTCCAGAACTCTTTCCTATGTATCTCCATGTCCTTCTACTTCCCTAGCTCTATTTCCCTTTTAGTCTAGTGTAGCACTGCCGGTTTCTGTCTCTGATACACTAATGTAGTGGCTTTCTTTACAACAGCCTTTTTGTGGCTAAATCTAATGGTCAATGTTAGTCTTTGAACAGGCAGTAAGTCATTAGGGTATGGAGTAATCAGACCAAATAAAGTACTGGAATTTGGAGAATGTTAGCAGAAAATGTGCTTTATAATCAAATTGCACAAGGTTTATTGTTGATAGAGAAAATTAAAAGAAAAAAAAAAACAAGAGAAAAATAGTGCAAAAGGAAAATGGTAGACAGATGAAGAGTAAGATTTAAATGTGAATTAATACTGAATGACTAAAAGCACTGGGGAAAAAAGTAGAATTAAGAATAATCATATAAATTACAGGATAGAATGTTCCAATGACAAGGACTCATAATTGGGAGTAATAATGAAATGGACAATATAATATGCTTGAGTCACTAGGAGCCTAACTAGAAAATAATGTGGATAATACAGAAGCAACTGTTTTTGAGATTGCACTAATGCACACATGATATTATTTGGGGTCAAAATGCACACACACACACACACACACACACACATACATACACACAGAGCATTTGGGAAGCAAGGTAAGAGAGTAGGCAGTAATACTTGGGAAAAAGACTGATGAAAATCAGATAAGAGTTCTTTGACCATTTTACTTAAATTAGGTGAGAATGTTTATACCTGAAGGACTAAGAAGACAGAGAAGATATCCTAAGGATCATGACTGTTTTGTTTAGAGAAAAATATTTCACCATAAGGAGGACAAGAAATATATTACATTTCATGATGTAATATATAATACATACATTAATATTAATATATATTAATACATATTATATATAAAGAATAATATATATATACACAGTTTACATGTATGTTACACACATAAATATACATTGATATATATTGAAGAAAATATTAAGGTTTCACTTTGACAAAAAACACATTCATGGGGGGGAGCAGTAGGAGGCAGAAAAAAGTCTTTGCATAAATCTCTTGTGGAAACAATCCTTATGAAACAGAAAGCTCTACACTGCATTGCCATTTTGTAATGTTAAGATTGAAGTCACATTTGGGGCCTTACATTATTCCTCGCTTTGCTAAGGATCCCACTCTAAAAGTTTAAACAGAAACTAAGAAATGCTTGCTTGTTGGAGTCTAAGCATCTGATAGGTGTCCTCCTTACCAGCTTCCACAGACTCTGTCAGAAAAGCCCACTAACCAAATCACTACATCAACTCCAGACAGAGTGAATGGTCTCAAATACCAGGTGAGTGAAAGGAGGAAGTTTGACTTCTGTACCTTTTTATCCAGAGTTATTCAGTCGGTTGTTTAATTCAACTTAATTGTACCTTTATTGTTTAACTTTCCAAGGAGGGGCATAACTTATGTTCAGATTTGTAATCCATACTGATATAACGCATACTGCAGTATTTAGCAGCATCCAAAAGATGTGCCCCAGAGAATACAGACAAATGGTACCACCTGCCATATTTCAAGAAAGAAAAAGGAAAAGAAAAAAACTTAATTCATTCAAAATCCTTCCATAATAATTTAATATAAGTATAATCTTTTGATCTAAACAGATACAAATACAAATAAATTTGAAAATTTACTCTAAAGCAATAAGAGACAAAAGACAAATTCTTGTAGAATCCAAGCTAAGCATCAAACAAGGACAGCTGCATGCCATGCTAAGAACATTTCTTTTGGGGGAACTTTATGGCATGGGTTATGAGGGGTTTAATATCATAGCTCAATAGTTTTCTATAACTTCCTAACTGTTCTAGTGTAAGGGGGTAGCAAAAAATCAAGGAGACTGGTAGGATAGTAACATGAATCCTCTATGGTTCTGCTAACTTTTCAATAAGAAAATGTTGAATGGGGTGCCTGGGTGGCTCAGTGGTTGAAGGTCTGCCTTTGGCTCAGGTCATGATCCTGGGGTCCTGGGGTTGAGTCCCGCATCAGGCTTCCCACAGGGAGCCTGCTTCTCCTTCTATGTCTCTCTCTATGTATCTCTCATGAATGAATAAATAAAATCTTTTTTTAAAAAGAAAAAGAAAAGAAAACATCTAATGGGAAGTCCATGGATACCTATTATTTTTCTTTATTTGGAATCCCATTTTAAAAATTTCCATATCTCTTTAAAATTGAAAATACTGTTACACTCTGAGAGCTTTCACTTGGTTTAACTTTTAAATTCCTTCAGTTATATGTAGTTAAGTCTGTTGTCAATTCTATACTATAAGATGATACTTCTTTAGTGGTTTTGAAATTTTGGGTACCTGACAATTATAATAGGCTCTGGAAATGTTTAGCTATAGTAAAAAGCTGACTGAATTGCATTTCCTTTATAGCATTACTTTGATTCTGCCAATGCCACATGCTAAAATATGTTTTTTAAAAAAATACCACAGTAGTGGTTTGTGGTAGAGATAAATAATTAAAAGAAGGGGTTAGGGGGATCTCTGGGTGGCTCAGTGGTTTAGCACCTGCCTTCTGCCCAGGGCTTGGTCCTGGAGTCCGGGGGTCAAGACCCCATCGGGCTCCCTGCATGGAGCCTGCTTCTCCCTCTGCCTGTGTCTCTGCCTCTCTCTGTGTGTCTCTCATGAATGAATAAATAAAATCTTTAAAAAGAAGGGGGGTTAGCTTTCTGAAGTGCTACATTTTATATAGTGTTTTTGTTTGTTTTTACTTAATATGACAGTGTGAGCATTTTGACATCACTGAATGATCTACAGCATATCACCTTTTATTGAGTGTGTATTATTTCATCTTGTGCATATACTTAAGTTGTTTCAACTATTCTATTTTGAACATATGGAATATATCTAATCTTTTGCTTTTATAAGTAATCGTGGTATTTGCATCTTTGTACACACTATTCGACCTCTAGTATGAACAATTATTTTGCCTTGTAAGTTTCTAAAGAATAATTTTTATTAGAAATAAAGGCAATAATTAACTAATTTGCTCAATCTAATTTTAAAAAATTAAGTCACCTAAAAAAAATTGTCACCTCCTTGACTATTTCCTTTCTTGATTTATGTTCTCATCACACATTTTTTTTAATTGACATATACCGCCATCCAGTATTTTATTCAGGTGTACTTCATATTGATTCAGTATTTTATATACTATGAAATGATCCCCACAAATCTTGTTACCATGTGTCACCATCAAAGTTATTATAGTATTATAGACTATATTCCCCATGCTGTACATTACAACCTCAAGATTTATTTATTATATAACTTATATCTATACCTCTTATTCCCCTTTACCTTTTTCACCTGCCCCCTGACAACACCTCATTCTGTTAACAGTTTCTTTGTTATGAGTCTATTTCTGTTGTTTTTATTTGTTTTTTTCTTGTTGTTTTTGTTGTTGTTCTTTAGATTTCACAAATGAACAAAGTCACATGTTATTGTCTTTCTCTGACTTATTTTACTTAGCATAGTACCTTCTAGCTCCATTCAGGATGTTGCAAATGGCAAGATTTCATTTTTTTTTTTTTATAAATGAGTAATATCCCTGTGTGTGTGTGTATCACATTTTTTTTTCTATCTGTTCATCTGTCAAACAACATTTAGGTTGCTTCCATACTGTAAATAATGCTTCACTGAACATAGAAGTGCATAAACCTCTTCATATTGGTGTTTTTATTTTCTTTGGATAAATATCCAGAAGTGGAATTGCTGGATCATATGATAGTTCTATATTTTTTCTATCTTTTTATTTTTGAGAAACACCCACATTGTTTTTCCCAGTGGCTGTACCAATTAGCATTCCCATCAACAGTGCACAAGGGTTCCCTTTTTTCCACATCTTTTCCAATGCTTGTTATTTTTGTCTTTTTGGTAATGGCCAAGCTGACTGGTGTGAAGTAAAATCTCATTGTGATCTTGATTTGCATTCCATGAAGATTAGTAATGTGGAGCATTTTTTCTTGTGCCAGTTGGCCATCTTCTTGAGAAAAATGTCTATTCAAGTCCTCAGCCCATTTTTAAAATTGGGCTACTGTTTTGTTTTATTTTTTGATACCAAGTTGTATAAGTTCTTTATATTTTTTAATATTAACCCTTTATTGGATATATGATTTGTAAATATCTATTTCTTTTCAGCAGATTGCCTTTTTATTTGCTTTCTTTGCTGTGTGAAAACTGTTTAGTTTGATGCAATCTTGTTTGTCTCTTAGCTTTTGTTGCCCTTGCCTGATGACATTAGTCCAAAAAAATATTACTAAGATCAATGCCAAAGAGCTTACTATCTATGTATTTTTGTAAGAGTTTTATGGTTTCAGGTTCTACATTCAAGTCTTTAATAGGTGTTAAGTTTAATTTTGCATACGGCAAAGATAATTGGTCCAGTTTCATTCTCTTGCATGTAGCCTTCAGGTTTCTCCAACACCATTTATTGAAGAGTCTATTCCCCCATTGTGTATTCTGGCCTCTTTTGTCATAGATTAATATACCATGCGAGTGTGGGTTTATCTCTGAGCTCTCTATTCTGTTCCATTGATTTATGTCTCTGTTTCTGTGCCAGTACCATACTGTTTTGATTATTTAGCTTTGTAGTATAATTTGAAATCAGGGACTGTGATGCCTCCAACTTTGTTTTTCTTTTCTTTTCTTTTTTTTTAATAAATTTTAGTTCTATTTTTCAAATTAAGTTCTAGATGTAAGATTTTCTCCCTATTATTTCCAATGAATTTTAGTTTCTGCCTTAAGCAGATTCACTTTTTTTTATTTTTATTTTATTTTATTTTATTATTTATGATAGTCACAGAGAGAGAGAGAGAGGCAGAGACACAGGCAGAGGGAGAAGCAGGCTCCATGCACCGGGAGCCCGACGTGGCACTCGATCCCGGGTCTCCAGGATCGCGCCCTGGGCCAAAGGCAGGCGCTAAACCGCTGGGCCACCCAGGGATCCCTGTTTTTCTTTTTCAAGATTGCTTTGGCTATTTGGGGTCTTTTGTGGTTCCATACAAATTTTAGCATTATTTGTTCTATGTGAAAAAAATATCATTGCCATTTGATAGGGATTGCATTGAATCTGTCAATTGCTTTGGATAATATGGACATTTTAGCAACATTAATTCTTCCAATACATGAACACAGAATATTTTTCCATTTATTTGTGTCTTATTCAATTTCTTTAATCAGTGTCTTATAACTTTTAGACTATTGGTCTTTCACATTCTTGATTGTATTTATTCCTACATATTTTATTATTTGTGATAAAATTGTAAATAGGATTTTTTAAATCTCTATTAAAGAGGAAATTTTTATTTTCCTGAGGTGTAATGATCATGAACATTTCTGGTGGCAGCAGTGAGGCTGTGAATTGCACTTCTCATGTCTGTGAAAATTCCCATAATCTGAAGAGATTGGATCTGTTGTTTCCTATGTACTGGGACAATCTTATTCCATACTTCTCCTGGATACACATGCCCACCTGGGAAGAAGTGTGAGGGCTGCAAAGTGAAAGAATCTTAGTATGATCCCTGTTAAGCTCTTGGTAAAGAGAGTTAATTCTCAAGGATTCCTAAGGAAAAAAGCTACCAAAACCTGAACATAAGGACCACTCGATTATTTTGAACTTAATTAAAAAAAAAAAAATCAGTCCATTAGATTTAGAAGAGAACACTCGATGGGCTGCCAGCCATTTAACGCACATGAATAAATGCATGTACATATGTTGTATCTATAATGCTTTTTAAAAATGCTAGCTCTCTGATAGTGCTGGAAGAACAAATGGGTTATTACTTGCCCTTCATTTGCTTTTGTCATTGGAAAAAAGTGTTTGAGCGTCTGTGCCTGAATTGTAAGGGTTTATGAGTGTGTGGCTATATGTATCTCTTTTATTGTCACAAAACTTTTATTTATTAGTTGCTAGGCAGTCTGACTTGGTACTGGGAAGGACAACATCCTGTAAGTTCAGACTCATAAGCACTTGAGCACGAAACCCTCTGTCCTGTTCTCCCACAGCTTTACATATTGGTATTTGCTCCTCCTTAAAACTGATTTATCGATGATCAGTAGAATGATAGAACTATAAGGTGTAGTTCAGCTCTGTCACTAATGAGAACACGTAAAGACAAGTCAAAATACATTACAAAGAAGCACGTATTGACTTAAAGTTTGAACCAGGAAGGAAAGGTGAATTCTCTGCCTCTTGATACTCCAGTTTACTCAATAAACCTCTGTAAGGAACTCAAATCAGGGAGCACGTCTGGATCTGAGTGATTCTCAAATTTTAATTTCCTATGAATCACCTGATGGGCTGTAAGATTCTGTATTGCAAACAGACTCCCATGTTTTCCACTATGGCTGCTTGTGGATCAAGTTTTGAGTAACGAGCTAGAACAAAATTGCCAGCCTCTTTGCTCACAATACATTTGCTCACCATAGAACCCTTTTGCAGCTAAAGAAATGTGTGTGTTCCAAAGGAAATGAAGGAGTGTTTCAAGATAAATAAGCTTAAAGAAAGAAACCTTAACCTCCTGCATTTTAAATATTTCCAAAATTTTAAACTTTGACATTTCACAATATGGAGTGCTGTCTTATTTAATTATGAAGTAGGTAGAATCATTGTAAACACATCATGAACATCTTACAAAATAGCACACTAAGTTATAATATATACTTGAAACTCAAAAGCTTTTTGCTTGTTTTAATTTATCTAGCAAACTTAAGTATACTCAATGGTAAACAAAACAAAACATAAACAAAACATTAATTCTTGAGGACTGATTTGGTACCTTACTTCATCTGTTAAGGTTTCTATAGACATGATGTTAGAAGGAATTCCAACTATAAAAGAGAAGATACGATTGCTAAAAATGATTTCTATGTTATCTGACTCTGACCCACATTCAAAAGCAAGATACAGCTTGTAAAGAAAACAGTTTGAAAAAAATTTTAAAAAGAAAAGTTTGACTTAAAATTAAAAAAAAATTAAAATCCTGACTTCTAATGTTCCTTGTGATCTGTGCAACTCACTATTCTGTGTTGCTGGTCTAACAGGGTTGGGAAGGTCTGAGCCTTAGGACCTACTTTCCTGTCTTACCTGATGTTTTCCTGCCAGAAATTTGTGGGTGATCTGAGCAACTCAGTGTTCTCGAATTCAACTATATCCTCTTTTTCTACCCTGTGCTACACCATGTCTTCACCTCAGCTTTTCGCGTGAAACTGATAAAAAAAATCTTATAAGCTCCTTGTCACTGACCCTGTTAGAGTCTGCATATACATTCCGTCCCAGGGATAGTTGCCTCTGGGTACATGGTAGGATTACCTGGAAAGCTTTTAAAAATAGTGAACCCAGACTTCCCCAAATCACTTAAATCAGAATTTCTAGGGTCAATTCCTGAGCGCGGGTATTTTCAAAAACTTTCTTGGTGAAGCTAATGTTCAGTTAAGGTTTATAATCACAGTTAAAAAAGACAAATAGAAAGGATACTGGTTATCATTGGCTGCGCCTCAGGAGATGGAGTGGAAGCACATACACCACGTATTTATCATCCTTGGCTTGTGATAGAACATTAGAACACAGGAGATATTTTGGAGAAGGAAGCCTTGCCATCCCACTTCCAGGGAAAGCATATGGGCTGAATATAGGGGAAAGGAAAGAGGGGAGTCCTGAGATGCTCCATTTGGCCACCTGTGCTCTCACCTCTTGCCAGCCCTTCATCCATCACATCACATAATCTAGAAAATTACTCAGCTTGTTTTGAACATCTCTGTCCTTTCTCCTTCCCAGTACCTCCTTTTAAGAATGAATCTGTCCAGTTAGAAGAGGCAGTTAACTAAACAAAATGCAGTATGGTCAACAAGCAACATCTTGTAAATTTTCCTGACCTTGAAACCATGTTCTAAATTTATATATTGGGTTTCCATTTGGTTACCAAATCGTCTACTTCTGATCTATTTCTTATAGCTTGAAATCATCCTTGGCCCTTACACTGAAGATCATACTCCTGTAATCTGCCATGGTTTCTTAATGCCTTCAAAGTCTGAAGCCCTGCATTGCCCATCATCCCATGATTGCCATGGTAGCAAAATTACCTGACTCCTGTCCCACTAATAAAGAGTAAGCTTCATCGTTCCAGAGCTCCAAGTCTCTTTACCTGTTTTACTCTAAGCAACTGACTTTCCCCAGATGATAATTAAGATGCAATATTTCACGCAAGTTAACAGTATAAGTTCACACAATCTCATTAAAAAATTTCACACAAGATCTCCCCAGCATTTCTTATTCTAGTGCCACTATGGGTAAGTGCCTTTGAATAATCACTGATGTGGTGCTCTATGTTTTGGACAATAGCTCCATTCTATCTGAAACTACTCAGAAGAGGTGGACCAACTGACCTCTAAGAAGCACGCCTTTGTTCTTAAAAGGTCAGCAGAAGGCCATGCTAGTTATTCCTCACTTGTCCCCCTGAAATCTACATTATCAAAATGAAATGTTAAAGTGTGTATGTACACACACAAATATGGAGAAAACACCAAGAATTCATTATTTACTTTTGTGCACACTTGAGTTAGATAATCCTTAAAATCCCCAAAATGTATAATTGATTATTTCTTATTCAAAATAACAACCAAGAAGATTTTACTTTTTGGTCATTGACTTAGATCTGTTTTCCCTTAGTTTTCTGGTTGGGCCCTTATCCACCTTATCCACCTAGAATTATGTTATTGGTGCTTTAGAAATTGTTACACTTTTTATTTTATATTTATTTTCCTCCATTGGGTAGGTGCTGTTTAGTTTTTTTTTTTAATATCGTTGAAATAAATCGGATTCCTGTAATCTTTCATTTTAATATGCAGTTAGCTTTTTGCCTATTATTGTTGCTTTAAGAATCTTTCATTTTAATATGCAGTTAGCTTTTTGCCTATTCCGAAAATACGGCCAATCTGTCATTTCTCTAATTAAAAAGCAAATCCATCTACTTTTATTATGTGACTGGCTAGTAACAAATTTGGGAATAATGACTTGTTTCTTTAAAAGTATAAATATTTTTACCCTAAGAAATCATATCACCAGCATACAGAAATATAAATCATTTGCTGAAATACTAATTTTTATGAATTTTTTGAATGCCCTTTGGCTAGGTGCGTTTTGGATTTCTGCTAGAGATGCTCATGAATGATCTTCTGTTCTCTGTTGGTGTCTCCTATGCATGTATAGTTAAGAGATACTTTCCATACAGAATACCAAGCACCCTTGGCAGGTGAAAATTAGGTGTCTCTTCAAAATCACACACTTTATCAATGGCACAAAACATCACCACTTCAAACAGGCAACCAGAGAATATGATCAAGTAATCAAACAATAGCTCTTGGTGATGTAACTTAAAATATATTACTACTTAGATGAAATAATAGTAAAATGCTAAGGCCAGATATTATTGCTTTTCATTTTTAGTATCAAATATTTGTCAATAAGTGATAAAGTATATGCTCAGTACCTGGGGAAAAACATGGTAAGTTTCTTCTAAGAGCCAATTTCTAATTATAAATAGAAAGCAGAGGATAATCCTGAATCATGTATACAAGCTTATGGACTATACCATAAAATTATAGTTAGTGTTTATGCTTGTTTACTCTTAATTTAGTTAAAGAAAAAGAAAAGTAGATATAGGGAGAATATTTCCAGAAACTTGGGAAATGCTGTGGGTAATAGAGAAGTGACTGTTGTAGTAGATGGAATATTCTTGTGCAGAATATTCAGGTAATTAGAGTGCTGTGAGGTAGTGAGGAGATTAGACAGTATCCAAAATATGACTTCCAGACTTTGAATGAGGTTTTAGGATAACTGTGTTCTCTAAAGCTGTACTTAGTGATATTAAGGTCTCTAATGGAAATATTGGGAACATAGTATGTTAAGAACGAGAAAAATCCAGAGAGTTTCTTGTGGAGAAAACTCTTGAAAGATGCTTGTACAGAAACATAGATAATGTCACAAATTTTACTCATCTCTTAGATTCTGGCTTTAATGATTTCTAGATGCTGGGTCTCTCTCCTTGAACTACTGTACAGTTTCACATATTTATTTAGCTTCAGCAGAAACATAATAATATATAGTCTCTTCTATCATATTTACCTAATCTGTCTTGATTTGCTTTTATTATTTGTCTCAGCCACAAAATTCACTTTGCATTAGTTTATATTTGGTTTATGTTCAAAATATATTGGATTTTACATTTTTTATTATACTACTTTCAGTTTCTTGAAAAAACTCTGTGCAATAATCATGGTATTTGTTGATTTGATCCCATGTTTTGTTTCATAAAACAAATATTATAAACAGTTTCAACATTTTTGTGCAACAGAGAGAAAAAGCTTGAAAAATAATCTTTATAAATAATAAATTTAATAATAATTTATAGTATTCATTGTTATTACGTGTATTGCTAGATTAGAGGACATGCTTGAATTGCTTTGTATAAGTTATTCTATTTTTAACC
Organism: Vulpes lagopus; assembly: GCF_018345385.1. Lineage (NCBI taxonomy): Eukaryota > Metazoa > Chordata > Mammalia > Carnivora > Canidae > Vulpes > Vulpes lagopus. The sequence continues at coordinate 75,903,225 of NC_054831.1, forward strand.
TTTATAATATAACTACTAATCTTTTATGGATTTTATTAATGAAGAAAATAATAGTATCTCTCTTGACATATACTATAAATATATACACACACTATATTATAGTAATATTATATATTAATATTACATATGCATTAAATATATGTATCTTCATGTACCCTATCAATAGCATTTCAACCTACATTCAACTAAGACTAATAAACCTAAAAAGGTAAATTTAAAAAATCTTTGCTTAAAAAAAAAATCTTCGTGGGATCCCTGGGTGGCGCAGCGGTTTGGTGCCTGCGTTTGGCCCAGGGCACTATCCTGGAGACCCAGGATCAAATCCCACTTAGGGCTCCCGGTGCATGGAGCCTGCTTCTCCCTCTGCCTGTCTCTGCCTCTCTCTCTCTCTCTCTCTCTCTCTCTCTCTCTCTTTGTGTGACTATCATAAATAAATTTTAAAAAATTGTTTTTTTAAAATCTTTGCTTAAAACTGGAAACTTTACTCTTCTAATCCATGAGTGTGGAATGTTTTTTCATTTCTTTGTGTCATCTTCAATTTCTTTCCTAAGGGTTCTACCATTTTCTGAGTACAGATCTTTTACCACTGTGGTTAGGTTTATTCCTAGGTATCTTAAGGTTTTTTGATGAAATTCAAAATGGGATCCATTCCTTGATTTCTCTTTCTGCTACTTCATTATTGTATAGCAATGCAACAGATTTCTATACAATGTTGTTGATTATGTTGATTTTGTATCCTGGAACTTTGCTGAATTCATGCATCTGTCCTAGCAAGTTTTTGGTGGAATCTAGGTTAAAAATAGAACTACCCTACAACCAGCAATTGCACTATTAGGTTTTTACCCAAAGGATACACAAATACTGGTTAGAAGGGATACATACACCCTAATGTTTATAGCAGCATTAATCAACAATAGCCAAATTATGGAAAGAGCCCAAATGCCCATCAACTAATTAATGGACAGAGATGTGGTAATATATATATAATGAAATATTACTCAGCCATCAAAAAAGAATGAAATATTGCCATTTGCACTGATGTGGATGGAGCTAAAGAGTATAAAGCTAAGTGAAATAGCTCAGTCAGAAAGACAAATATCATATGATTTCATTCAGATGTGGAATTTAAGAAACGAAACAGATGAACATGATGGAAGGAGGATAAAAGAGAGAGAGTCAAACCATAAGATATTCTTAACTATAGAGAATAAAGTGAAAGGTGCTGGAAGGGAGGTGGCCATGAGGATGGACCAAGTGGGGGATGGGAATTAAGGAGGGCACCTGTGATGAACACTGACTGTTATATGTAAGTGATGAATCACTAAATTCTGTTCCTGAAACCAATATTACACTATATTTTAATTAATTAGAATTTAAAGAAAAGCTTGAAACAAAAACAAACAACAAAAAAGAAACAACTTTCATTTAAGCAGTAGAATAAAAGCTCTGATATATAAAATATAAAATATGCAAAATATTTGTGAATTATCAAAAAAAATAAAACTGGAAACTACTATTATTCTCTTAGTAAGTGATAGAAAAAGTAGATAAAAATCAGTAAGGATACAGCATATTTAAAAACTAACACGAGGGCAGCCCAGGTGGCTCAGCAGTTTAGCACCACCTTCAGCCCAGGGTGAGATCCTGGAGACCCTGGATTGTGTCCCACATTGGGCTCCTTGCATGGAGCCTGCTTCTCCCTCTGCCTGTGCCTCTGCTTCTCTCTCTCTGTGTCTCTCATGAATGAATAAATCAAATCGTTAAAAAAAAAAAAACTAATATGAAACAAACCTACTTAAATGACATCTATAGAGAACTTCACACAATAAAAACACTGTATAAATTCTTTTAAAGGGCATTTTAGTCACAAAGCTATACTATAAGCTGAACAATAAAAGAAATCTCAATACATTTGAAATTACAGAGATCATACACATCATTATCTACTATGATCACAGTGGAAATAAATTTGAAACAATAAGAAAGATTTGGGGAAAATTTCTAATGCACTCCAAAATAACCCATGGGTCAAAGAAGTATTTAAAAGAGAAATCTGAAACTATTTTGAACTGAGTGAAAATAAAAACAAAACGTCAAATTTATGATATTTGACTAAAGCAGTGATTGGAAAAAAAAAATTAACTCTAAAAGCCCTAAGAAAGATCAGAAAGGGCTAAACTCAATGAACTAAACTTCCATCTTCAAAAAGTAGAAAAAGAAGAACAATAAAATCAACTAAACAGAAAAAGGAAAGTAAGAAGAAATTTAAAAGGATAAAAATGAAGAAGCAATGAAGAAAGACAGTGAAATCACAAGCTTATCTAAAAATATTGATAAATTAATGATCTCCTAGTTAGACAAGAGCAAAGGTAGAAATGACCAATATAAAGAATAAGAGTGGAAATATCATTACAGAAGCTGTAGGCATTTGTGTAATATTAAGAAAACATGTTGAACAAACAAATTCATGCCAATTAATTTAAAACAAATGAAATAGCCAAATTCTTTCAAAGACAAGAATTTATTCAGGAGTAAATACATAATCTGTATAGTCATCTAGGTATGATAAAAATTGTAATTGAAAAAAAAATTGTAATTGAAAATCTTCCCCAGGCTCCTGGGTGGCTCATTGGTTGAATGTCCAACTCTTGATTTTGGCTCAGGTCATGGTCTCAGGGTGATGGGATGGAGCCCACATTGGCTTCCAGGCTCAGGACTCAGGGAGGAGTCTGCTTGAGATTCTCTCCCCCTCTGCTCCTCCCCCAACTTGTGATCTCTCTCTCTCTCAATAAATAAATAAATAAATAAAATTTTAAAAATACCTATTATATTTCACTACACTAGCAACAATCAACTGAAAATATGTCCTAAAAAGTAACAGTATTTACGGTGTTACCTGATATCATGGAATAAGCATACAAAAAAAATGAACTATGATGTAAGACTTATAAAAAGAAAATTGCAATAAATTGTTGCAAGAAATTATAAAGAATTTAAATACATGGGAATATATACTCATTTTTAAGATACTAATTCCAAGTAGATGAATATATCTAATGCCTTCCCAATAAAAATCCCAGTAGCTTTTTGGTGGAAAGTATCATGTTGAATCTAAAATGTATATGGAAATACAGAGGATACAAAATAGCCAAAATAACTTTGCAAAATAATTTTGTATTGACTTTAGACAAATACACCAAGATTGCATAGGAATAGGGTAATCTTTTTTAACAAATGTTAGTGGAAACAATAGGATATCAATGTAGGTAGATCTAGATATGACCAGTCTCTGTTAACTTGTTTATAATAAATTAAATGCAATGCATCAAATATCTCTAGAAAATGTTTTCCCTGATCTTGCTTGTTTAACAAATCTAATCATGAGATTATATGGAAATTGAAAATAATCAAATCAAATCATCCCACAGATAGCTGTGGGAATGGGATATAGGAAAATACCATGGAGTATTTGGGTTTGTGATAGTACTTAAAATTTTTGGTTAATCTGTAGAAAACTGTTTCACACAATTTGAAATGCAATCCCAGGGATTTGGGGTTCTCCTGAAACCATTCATGGATTCAGCCGAGTATATCTACTGTAGTGGAACCCTGCACTTGACTCTTTGTCTTGCTGTCAAGTAGCACCAGTGATCATGCTTCACCGCTCTGGCTGGTATGAGAGCTTCAATGTTTTTAAAATACAGTTAAATCCATGATGAATTAATATTTACATAAAAAGTCAATAAGTTAAAACTCATCCAAATTAGCAAACTACTCAGTAAGCATAGCATCCTAAGATAGATCTAAGAATCATCAGGGAAATTGAGCAAGCCAAATTGTGTGGGGGGTGGGGCCAGGGGAATACTTCATTTTAGTCTTTATAAGGTATTACGAGGAGGCAAGGAGACTAGAATTATATAAAATCTTGTTTTATTAGGGAATATATTCATTTCAATAATGTCTCATTGAAATCAAATTATTTGAGCTGTCTGGAGATTTTCTTGATACATGATTCTTTACTATTACTATCAAGATGAAGTTTAAATTTATTCATTTTTTTGAGAATCTGCCATGTAGTGGGTGCTGGGTTCAGGCTGCAAATAAGAAGATGAATGAAACATAAAATTAAAGTCCCTGCTCCAAAAACGACTGCAGTAGTAAGAGCAAAATATACCCTGTATAGAAGGGGAAGAAATGATTCAGTATTAGTGGAAGTTTACCATAACTTCGGGGAAAGACTTTTTGGAGGAAGTATTCTCAAAAGCAAGCTTTGAGGAAAGATTGAGTGGTCATTTTCTTGAAGAAAATTAGGGTAAGAGCATCTGAGACTAAAGTGACAGATTTTCTAAAAACAATTGGTCACTCAGTTTCCACTCATCCTTTTAACTGGAAACTATAGCACATAGAAGTCACTGTAATGTCATTATAAAGCTTATTACCAGAAATTAATTAACTAATTTGCATTATGCAGCCTCCTATGTAACAGGGAAAGCTTATTGTTCTTGGAGTACATGACAATTAAGCATAGAAGGAAGTTCTGTGGAGGATAAGTGTTGGGAAAATCCTTAAAGGTGTAAATGTTTTATTGCTCCAGTGGGAATCATTCTACAAAGAAAAGGTTGAATCCTTAATGAAAGGCAGACAGGAGTTACAAACCTTTTTCTTTTCTTCGATTCTTTATGTAATACCAGTTCTTCCTGTAAGGATATTAAAATCAAGTTGTGTATATACAGATATATTTTTAAGTAATTTAGTAATTGACAGTAGATGCATGTGACATTCTCATAGTAGGTTGGTCCATGATAAGAACTATCATCCAAGATGCCAACCTCAGTGTAAACTAAAGATAATGTTGTTCATAGTCTAAAGGTAACATACAATACATTGCAAGAAATGAAACCTCAGTGTTTCTAAGCCATGGATCAAGGGCTTTGGGTCTCACAGAGATGAAAATGACATTCACCTTCTAAATGCACAATAAAACAGGTCTGAATGGCATGACCGATATGGATCACACAGGATAGTTATAAAATTAAACTATATTCTCTGCCAAATCACAAACAAAGAAGCACTTTTTTGGTAGATTATCAAATCTAAGAAAATCAATGCTTCTGCATCTAACTTGCGCATTAAAAAATCTTTCAGGCAATCAGAGTTATACTTCAGACTGTCTCTTCCTTTTGTTGAGGGAGACAAAAAACTAAATTGGGGTCAGCTAACCACTGGAAACCTTTATATTTTCATTTAGTGAAATATTTGAAGTTGTGCTTCAAGTGGTTGTTCTAAATAAAAATGAAAGCTATGACAATGTGGAAATGTCTAAAATTAAAATGAGTAACTATCAAGCTGCCTTCTCATTCTTATTATTGCTTGTGTCTTGTGGTTTTAATGAGGACTGATGAGATAAAATTGAGCAAAGGGAAATGTAGGCAGAATCTTAGGAACAATTATATAGTAGTGAGATCTGTTGAAAAGTGGATGAATCTCTGTGGGGAGCCTCTTCACCTGAGTTATTTAAATCGAATTGGACAGAGCACACCAAATTCCCTGCCACAGGTACAGTCTTGTATTACAACTAGACACACTAGATAACCTAGTGGTTCTTGGTTTTATTTGTTTGTTTTTAAATATGAATTTTTGATTCCTAAAACTTCTTTAGATGGGATTCCCAAATATGAGTTGTGTGAAGGCAGTAAGAACTTTCTGCTTAGGGTTTGATAGAACTTGAGTTAATTTATCAACTTATGATAGGCCAGATATTATGCTAGCTGTTTCCTAATCAATAAATGGATAAGAAAATACATTGTAATGATAAAATTATTATATAGATATATAGATTATATAGATGAGGGTGCTTATTGTCAGAAAGTTTAATGTAACATGGATCAACGAAGAAACAAAGTGAAGATATTCCAAATGAATGAGTGCAAGCTGTTATGAAACAATATTATATTCTTCCCACTGCAGGATTTCATACCATCAGAAATCAATCTAATTGAATTGTTAGTATCTTCAAATACTGTGGAACATAAATTGATAAGAAGCACCCCCCCCCCCCCATGGATGACTACCAAATATCCAAGCTGGCCAGTGTAGCATACTCCATAAATTCCCAAATCACATTTGACTGTCATCAGTTTGTAATGACAACTCTGATTATAGGATGAGTGTCTGAGGCTAATGCTTTCCCCATGGGGTAAAGTGGTGAGGATCAGAAAGTAAGAAAAGATCAAAGCATGTACAGATCAATGAAATGTCAATGACATTGTCATATTCTCTCTCAGATACATTTGTCTAATAAACCACTACTCCTTGTCTATGTAGGGAAGTCATGGTTGCTTAACTGCAAGAGAAGGGCAGAAAGGAGGGGTGCTTAGGTGCCTCAGTTAAGTGACCGACTCTTGATTTTGGCTCAAAATCTCAGGGTCATGGGATTGAACCCTGTGTCCAGGTCTGCACTCAGCAGGGAGTCTGCTTGAGATGTACTCTCTCCCTCTCCGCTTTACCTAACTTGTATGTATTCTAAATAAATACATAGGTAAAATCTTTTATTTGTTTATTTTTTAATTTGTATTTATTTATGATAGTCACAGAGAGAGAGAGAGAGAGAGAGAGAGAGAGAGAGGCAGAGACATAGGCAGAGGGAGAAGCAGGCTCCATGCACCGGGAGCCCGACGTGAGATTCGATTCCGGGTCTCCAAGATCGCGCCCTGGGCCAAAGGCAGGCGCCAAACCGCTGCGCCACCCAGGGATCCCCATAGGTAAAATCTTTAAAAAAAAAAGGAAATGGTAACCTCAAAGTTCCTTATACATACTTGCAGCCAAGGTTCATGTCTTAAACCCTATTGCTCACATGTTATATTAGGAACAAAATGAAATATAAGTAGAGAACAGTGATTTTTTTTGAAATTGAAATTTAATTAAATTTTATTACAATAATTTTGATAATGTAGTTAAAATAGAAAAGGATCAGAGGTCAGCTCCTTCTCCATGAATTAGTATATCATGAGGAAATTAAATTCAGCCATATTAAAAAAAGACATTATCCTCCTGATGTAAATAAAGTAGAAAGCTAGAAAGAAAAATAGAAAATAATTATTTTCATACATTGGATAATAGGTTACACAAGATTGTTAGCCTTTAGAAAAGGAAACCAACTGAAGTAAACCTCAGTATTTTGTTGGAGCAATTCTGGAACTGCAGTGCAGGAAAAACTCTTAAATTGATCCTAATGAAGAGAGAGAGAGAGAGACAGAGAGACAGAGAGACCTCAAAGAGAGAAATCTCAGAGAAAGAGATATCAGATATTAAGGATACTGAAAGAACTAGAATAAAGTGAGCAGAATATTCAAAAGGAGGAAGTTATACAGAGATAGTGTTGCAAAAATATTTATGGGGTTTTCTTGATTGTTTTCAGGATATCAATCTGGCAATGTAGATTTCTGGATTTTTTTATTTCATTGCTCTATTGTCTTCCAATTTGCATAGTTTCTGATGAAATTTCTACTGTATTTTCTCTTTATTCCTATTTAGGTAATGAGATTTTTTGTGTGTGTATATAGTTACTTTGATTCTTTTTTTTAAAGATTTTATTTATTTATTCATGAAAAACACAGGAAGAGAGAGGCAGGGACACAGGCAGAGGGAGAGGCAGGCTCCATGCAGGGAGCCCGATGTGGGACTTGATCCCAGGACTCCAGGATCACGCCCTGAGCCACAGGCAGACGCTTAACTGCTGAGTCACCCAGGCATCCCCATTTTTTATCTTCAATATTCAGCAGTTAAAATATGTTGTGCTGATATTTTTTTGTGTGCTCTGTGTTTATCTTGCCAGATGTTCTGAGTTTCATGGATATGTGGTTTACTGTTTCTCATTAATTTGTGGAAATTACCGCACAATATATCTTTAAATATTTTTTGTACTCCATTCTCTTTTCTTCTGGGATTTCAAATATGCATGTTAGACATTTTGATATTGTTCACATGTGTTTTTACCCTCCTTGTTCCCTTTGTTTTTTAGCTTATGTAATTTCTAATGTACCAATTCTTCTAAGATGACCTAAGTCTACCAATGAGTCTGACAATTGCATATATTTTCCTTTGTTATTACATCCATTCTAGTATTCTCATTTGATTGTTTCATATGTTCCTAGCTCTCCGCTAAAATTCTCCATCCGTGCGACTGTACTAAACAAGAAATTTTCTTATTTTAATCATAGCTTTTTTTATTATTATTAGATCACTTTCTGATAGTTTCAACATACAAGGTATACCCTTGAGCCAGGTTCCCTGATGGCTTTATCTCTTGAGCGCATTTTCTTCCCTTGCTTTATGGTGGCTCTCATAATTTTTTGTTGAAGGTGTTACTCTGTTTCGTCAATCAGGAGTTGAGCTGGGGTTGGATTTTGTTACTGCTATAATTATTGTCAGTATACCACAGCTTCCCATTGCTGTAGCACTATCCTGTGATGAGAGTGGGACTCTTTTGCCAGGAGGTTTTTCTTAATATCTGTTCTACTATGTTCCCCTTATGCCTGGGCCTCAAAGAAGGTCTCTGTTCGTCTTCTTGCCCCTCCCTCTGCAGTAGACCAAAGCCAGTTGTTATTCAATACTTGATCATGGAGACAAGGATAGCCTTTATTTTTTCTGGTTGTACATCAGGGTATAGTTCTGGTGTGTCCCTGGGTGTTGGGAATAAAGGCTTCCCACGGTACCTATCTGTCCCTCACGGTAGGAAATCTAATGATCTGAGCTCATGATGTTTTCCTCCCCTCTTCTAGGGTGTTAGGGGTATGGGGGTAGAAGTTGTTTGTTTTTAATTGCTTTCTCTAGCTATCTGTGAGTCCCAATTCCCCAAATGGCTATGGCTTCCATAGTTTCCACATTCAAGCTGGCCTACTCTCAGCCTTTAGCAATTCATTACCAATCTTCAAATTTTAGCTGATTTCTTCTTATGAGTTCATATCAGGTCCATTATCTACTTCAACAAGAAGTACGTGTATCCAATGTCTCCTTGAAGGTGCCAGCTTTTCTTGCATTTGGGGTTATTATGGTCCTTAGGACCTCAGCTCTGTGATGAAAACCATTGATTAAGGAAAAGTATTGATTATACAGATTACTTGTCATTTTCTATTGAAGAGATAGGAGCAACACTCTCTCCAGCTAACCTAAGATGAAGCAGGAATGCTTCTGACGCTGAGTTTTAGGAACTTTGTTACTTAGCAATTAATAAATGAAACATAATCTAAACAATAATTTAAGAAAAGAATACATTTAAAACTATACATTAAACTCTCCCTAATCTTTATTTCCTATGATTTTAGTATTTGACATAATCACTACTCTATAGTTCCAAATAATTTGTAACTTGTTTTGTTATTTAGTTTAATTTATTGGTATTTAGCATGTTTTTTTGTGACTGCTTTTTTTCCCCTTAGAATTTGGATCAGACCATATTGTCATTTTATTTTATTTTATTTTATTTTTTCATATTGTCATTTTAAATTTGAATTTTTTCACTTATCAATATAACTTGATTATTTTTCTATACAATTAAATGTTTCTGAAAATCAATTTAATCTCACAACATTTTATTCCAAACTCCATTTTAAATAAAAATAACAGAATTAGTATATTTTAAAAAAACATAAAAATATTTAGTCTTTCAGATAAATGGTTTAATTAACTTCAAATTCTTTTGAAATGACTGCCATTTCACTGCCTGTTAGAAAATACATTTACTTGGTTCTGAATAGACATTTCTCCAAGAAAGATATATAAATTTCATCAAGCACATGAAAGGATGCTCAATATCACTAACCATTATGGAAAAATTAGGGAAATTTTTGTTTATTGCTGGTAGGAACTTAAAATGGTACAGCCTTTGTGGCAAATAGGATGGTGGATCCTCAAAAACTTAAACATAGAATCACTGTATGATCCAGAAATTTACTTCTGCATATATATTCAAAAGAAGTGAACACAGAGACTCAGATCTCTTCCTACCAATGTTCATAGTGAAAATATTGACAATAGTCAAAAAGTAGAAATAGCCCAAATGCCCATTGATGGATGAAAAAATGAAATGTGTTTATTTATACAACAGAATATTATTCAGTCTTAAAAGGGAATGAAATTCCGACTTGTGTGACAGCATGGATGCATCTTGATGACATTGTACTAAGTAAACTAGCCAGACACAAAAGAACAAGCATCATATAATTCCACTTGTATGAGATGCATAGGGTAGTCAAATTCATAGAGATGGAAAGTACATTTGGCGGCTTCCAGGGACAAGGGAAAGGTTGGAATGGGGAGTTAGTATTTAATGAGTATGGAGCTCTAGTTTAGGATGATGAAAAAGTTCATCATGGAGATGGATGGTGGTTACCGTTGGTTGTACAACAATGTGAATGTACTTAATGCTACTGAACTGTATACTTGAAAGTTATTAAAATGGTGAATTTGTGTTTTGTATATTTTACTACAAAAATGGACTTCTTTTAAGGTATGACAGTGAAGAAAACTTTATTTGTTGTTACTAATAAATTATCAATGTCAAGCAAAAACTATAAACCATTAAATAAGAAACCTAAAAAAAAAAATAATAATAAATAAATAAATAAATAAGAAACCTAAGCCACAATACCCAATTATATTAATACTATAATTTCCTTATGTGTAAGTGCCAATCATTTTCTTTCTTTTTTTTACTGAAGATTTGTTTGTGAAAGAGAGAGAGAGGGAGCAGAAGCAGGAGGTGGAGGAGAGAAAGAAAAAAGAGAGAGAGAAGCAAAGCCCCTGCTGAGCATGGAGCCCCACACAGGGCTTGATTTCAACAACCCTGAGATCATGCATGACCTGAGCTGAAATAAAAAGTCCAGCACTTAACCGACTGAACCACCCAGGCATCCCAGAGTACTTATAGTTTTCTATCACCATAGTGAGAAATAGTAACATTTATTTTATTTATACTTGCCTTAAAAAGATATTTTGATTAGATATATTAAAAATGGCCTAATAACATAAAGGCAAATAATTCTTCTTTACATTTTACATTTAAAAGCACAAAGATAAGAGAAAGTGCATTAAGTGGCCAGTTAGGAAGGAATTTCCAATTCTGACATCTTAAGAAAATTCTTAAATATGATTTGAACATAGCTTTCCAATTATACAAATCATCATGTACCTTAAATGGTTAGGTTGCATATTAAATCTAATGTATAAATGGTGGGAGTAAGTTACTGTCTAAAGAGTACTAAATACTTAAAACTGCAAACAATATTACCCTAATTAACTGTATATTATGCTCTGGTGAATTTTTTTTCCTTCTTGATAAAACCTCCATTTATTTAAAGAACTCAGTTTAAGAAAGCAGACATTTTGTTTCCTTTTTAGAGTTTATTCTAGGTCTGATATTCAAGCTCCTCAATTTCATCTCTAATTTTTTCCATATAGATGTTTTCTTTGAGGAACTGGTTAATTTTGTAATTATATAACTAAGGTTTATCACTGTATTATTATAATTTATAGTTATAATATTTTATAATAATCACTGAGATCAGGAGGGTGGAGAGCTCAGGCAAATGAGAATGAAATTAATAATGATGGCTTGATAGTAATATAAATGTCACAGAAATCTTGTGAATGTGAAATATCTTTATTTTTATTCTAGAACTCTGCTTGCGCTTTTTGGCTTTATCTGCATTTCGGTCCATTTAACAATAGCATATATATCCTGAGTATGTTCAAAGTATACAGAGTAACCCAAGCAAATTTTGTGCTTGGAATATCCCCAGAATCCATGTTGGCTGAACTTCCTGGGGTGGAGAGTGGTATTGACATAAAGAAAGTGGTAGAGGAACAAGATAGATGAAATATATCTGTATCTATAACTGTACCTATATATCTGTTCTATTCCTACATAATTCCATTGTATCTTAAATAATGTAGTGCTGGGATCCCTGGGTGGCGCAGTGGTTTGGCGCCTGCCTTTGGCCCAGGGCGCGATCCTGGAGACCCGGGATCGAATCCCACGTCGGGCTCCCGGTGCATGGAGCCTGCTTCTCCCTCCGCCTGTGTCTCTGCCTCTCTCTCTCTCTCTCTCTCTGTGACTATCATGAATAAATAAAAATTTAAAAAAAAAAATAATGTAGTGCTTTTCTTTTTAAATGTCATTATAGATCTTTATATGCTTAGAAACAGAGAAACATCGAGTTGATCATAAATAATTGGGAATTCCCATACAGATGATAAGAAAGTAAGTAAACATTGGAAATCATCTCATCAATCAAACAATGAGACCTCACTGATATTGGAGTCATTATCATTCAACAATCAGTAGCATGATTAGTGATGCAAGAGAAGGTCTACAAACCTCTTCATCTTGCCACGTTTCCCACCATGAATAGTGAATGCATTTGCTGTGGAAACTCAGACATTCATTTTTTGTCTTCATTACCCTTCTCTACTTTTGTTATTTATCGTCCTGAACCATCTGCTTCCAAATCTTTTCTCTTCCCTTTACATTCAGGACTCTTGGACAGAATGAATGACTGTAATCACCATCCAAAATGGACCATCCCTACTGAATATAATTATTTCATTGTGTACTCTGTGTATGCTGTGGCATTCAGTTCATCCTAGAAATTAATAATAATTATGGTAATAAAAGATGCTTATTGAATTTTATGAGCCAGAGACTCTTAAAGATTTTAAATATATTCCTTAATTCAATTTGCACCATAATTTTATGAGGTGTTCGCTATTAACATCTCCCAGTCACAGAGACAGAGATACTCTAAATAAATGGCCTATGGGTGGGTCAGTCAATTAAGCATCCAACTCTTGGTTTCCTCTCAGGTCATGATCTCAGGGTTGTGGGATCAAGCCCCGTGTCAGAGTCCATGCTCAATAGGGAGTCTGCTTGGGATTCTCTCTCTCCCTCTGACTCTGCCCTTCCCCCCACTCATGCTCCTGCTGTCTTTCTCTCTCTCTCTCTTTTCTTTTTTTTTAAGTTTATTTATTTATTTATTTATTTATTTATTTATTTATTTATTTATTCATGAGAGACATAGAGAGAGGCAGAGACACAGGCAGAGGGAGAAGCAGGGAGCCTGATGCGGGACTCGATCCCGAGACTCCAGGATCACGCCCTGGCTCAAAGGCAGGTACTAAACTGCTGAGCCACTCAGGGATCCCCCCCTCTCTCTCTTTCTCAAAATGAATAAATTTTTAAAATAAATATCCTATGGTTACATGTTTACTAAGTGTCAAACCTAGATTTTTAGTGTCTTGGCTCCAAAGTTACAACTTTAAGCCACACTTCTCCAGACTCATTTTGTTCCTATGTAAAATAACAATTTATTCTAAGACTCAGGACCATATGGACATGTTAGTCTTCTTATTACACAGAGTATTATAATTTAGGCCCTGTAGTCCACCTGTGTTTGCTTTGCTTAAAAGGACACTGGGCATATACCGGGAACAATTCTCTTAGATAAAAAAACAAAACAAAACAAAACACAAATCCCCCCAAACCTCCAAATATTGTGAATGCCTTGATGGTAATAGCTATATTTTCTATAGTTTTCATACCCAGCGTGTCCAGTATAGTGGTTTGAATATGTAGTAATTAAAATAGTCCGTGGAAGTGTGAGGCAGAAGCAACTAGCATATTAAGTTCCTACTATACCCAGGCATGGTCCTAGAGACTAACTAAACTTCAAAGGTGAGCATGCCACGTGTTTTTTGTCAAAAGATGGAGTCTCCCATTATCTGTATTTGACATTGAGAGAGAGAAAAAATGCAAAGATGTAAAGCAAATTATCTAAATCATATCATTTATAAAATAATGGTTTATGTACTAATGTATTATTTGAGCCACTTATAATTTTTGGTATGTCATGCACATTATTTCATCTTTTCAACTTTATGAGGTAGGTAGTGTATAAATCATGGATTGTTATTGACCAAGATTGCTTCTACACATAAGATACTATTAACATTACAGAAGAGAAACCAATAATTATATACGTCAAATCATCTTTTCCTCCAGTGGGTTCTGGCTCGGGTTTTTCAATGAGAAGAAAAGGAAATTTGGAAGAAAAGAGGAGAGTCCATTAGTCTTAGGAGATAGTGGTGGGCAAATGCAGTATTTTTTCAGACATTTCCACACACTCTGGTTTCAAATCTCTTCATGGACTTCTGTTTTGGAATTGTGGCAGTCAGGTATTGGCATTCTCTCAGATTTCTGTGAGCTCTCTCTTCACACTTGTTGGGGCTGATGCTATGGAGTCTCACACTTTTTTTAATGAGTTTTGATGTTTCCATCTCATCCTGGTCAGTACATCAGACTGAAGTCCTTTGGGGCTGACTATCTCTCTGGCTCTGCAGCTGTAGCCTACTTATCCAGATCTCCATTCCTCACCCTTCTCCTGTTTTTATATTCCTTAATCCCTCTATGAAACTATTTTATTTCCATAAACATTGTGGTGGCTCTCTTGTTTTCCTTGCTGAACGTGATTATTTAATCTCCATTTTACAGAGAGGGTAATTGTGCCAACAGCAGTTGAGACGCTCGCTAACGGTCACCAGTCAGGAAATGGCCAAAGTGAGATTTAAAGCTAATATTTCTGTCCCCAGAGCCCATGCCATTACACAGTAATATTTACTGCCACTTTAGTTACATAGAAAACCGGATTCTAAATGAGCTTCAGCTGACTCACAGATTTTGATCTTCCCATCACACTACTTTTTCTCTAGGCAAGTAACTGTTTCATGGATTTAAACAGGAGCTTATTTTTTAAAAGCTTGCATTTATTTATTTATTTATTTAGAGAGACAGAGAGAGAATGAGTGGGGGAGGGGCACAGAGCAAACTGCTGGCTGAGCGTGGAGCCCCACATGGGGCTGTATTCGGGACTCCAGGATCATGACCTGAGCCAGTGGCAGAAACTTAACTGAGTTATCCAGATGCCTCCAAAAGTATTTGTTTATTCAGAAATTGTGTGGAACTTGAGTGCACACAATGGTAGTAATCTTAATATTTGGATCATGACATTCTTCAGTCCATTTATAAATTTTATTTCTTTATTTTTTTAAAATATTGTATTTATTTATTCATGAGAGACATGCACAGGGAGAGAGAGACAGGCGAGACACAGGCAGAGAGAGAGGTAGGTTCCATGCAGGGAGCCCAATGTGGGACTCTATCCTGGGTCTCCAGATCAGGCCCTGGGCTGAAGGCAGTCCTAAACTGCTGAGCCACCAGGGCTGCTCTATTATAGATATTTTTAAAATTTAGTTGAGCATTCATACATTTTATTGCCATTAATTTTACTCCTTCTTTCTACCCAAGAGAAATACCAGCATGTATTTACCATGGGTTATATGTAAGAAAAAAAAAAAGTAAACAACTCAAGATCTATAAAATAGAGATTGGATTTTTTTGATAGCAGTGTAGTAACATATATTTTTGATGTAAATAAAAATGGATGGATCCTAGCGATATAATATTAAAAATATAAGACCTAAACTTAATATATAAACATAATATATAAAATTAAAAATAATTAAGAAAAAAATATTTAAGAATCCTTACAGAATTTTGAAACTACACAGAAAGCAAAGCAAGAAAAGGATGGGTATGGAATTCAGTATGATGGTCCTGATTAACAGGGAAAGTCAAGAAGAAACAATCGGAAGCTACGAGGTTGGAAATAGGTTATTCAGATACATGTAAATATATAATTTAACAAATTATATAAATGCACATTATAACTGTTTATTAAATTAAATGTATATATGTGTGTGTATATATATATATATATATATATATATATATATATATAATATAAATTGAAAGAGCAACATGAACAAAAGCTGTCAGTATATAGCTAACAGAACAGTTAACTCTGTGGATAGGGAGGAAGGTATTAAAAGCCTTGACTAGAAATCACAGAAAGAGATAATTGTTTAAATTTGTAAGTAGGAATTCACCACAAAGAGAATTAGAGATATTAGAGATGGAAAGAATATAAGGCCAAAGAAGAAGCATAAGCAAAGCAAAGGGATACATAAAACTAATCTGTAGTAAAAGGGTACAATAGTCACAACTGTGCTAGTTGTAGATGAGATGAAGCTGCTCCATGACAGGCCAGGAACACTCTCAGGGACATGAGCAGCCTATCGGGGGTTATCAGTTGTTGCGAGCTCCAAGCTCTCATATGTCTATAGCTGCTGAGATAGGCAGCAGGAGATTTTCAATTACTGATTGCTATCACTTCCAAGACCAATCCCATGGTTATAGTCATCCTTGATTACCTCAACTGCCCTGAAAGAAGTCCAGAGCACCCAGATCATACCCAGAAAAAATAATCTATTTACATATATTTTTCTGTGCATCGTATAATCAGATTCCATTTCTCACTTTTACCTCCTTTCCAAAATTACCATTAGGCCTATTAAAATGAATCATCAGCAAAGTGCTGTACGACCTCCTCCCTTCTCTAAAATCCCTTCAACTTTTGCTCCTTCACATGTTCTCTCACACATGGCACATACCTCAGAACTTTAATACAAGATATATTTCCTTCTTGTTTCCCAAAGATGCTTTTAAACTGTCTCATATTTTTGTCTTTAAAACACTCAACTCCTTTGAGTTTCATGGTGCCAGACTTTACCTTTCTTTACCATCCATTGTTTCTGTCATCGGTCAGTCTGTGAATTTTCCTTTACTGATAACTTCATTACTTTCAACTTCATTACTGTTGTAATTCGTGGAGACATGAACTCTCCAAACTTGTGTATTTTATTTTCTTGCTTTCCTTAGATCCAATATTATTTTTTTATCCACTCCTAACTCAGCCATCCAGTGGTATCAGATAATTCACTCTCAAACTACCATCTCCTCTCATGTTAGCTCATGGATTTTTTTTTTTCCTCTTCAACATTTCTCCAACTTCATCATGAACAGAATTTATTTCACCATCCCTTAGTCTGCTAGGGTCTTTTTATACAGCCTCTAAGCCATTATCTATCATTAAAAATACTCCTTTGCCAATACTTTAACACATTTGCATCATTGTCTCTTTCTTATTCACTGGCAAAATCCCATCCCAGGTTAAATTCAACTATGCTCTTATCTATACCTGCACATGAGTAAAACGTTGTGGAGGGAAAAATCATACAACTCTTGTTAATAGGTAAATTTCTGAACAGAAATTTCAATTGGACATGCTTCTGGACTCAAATATCAATTTGGCATACAACAAACATTAAAAGATAATATTGCTAGTAAATTCACTTTTCTCCTCCCAAGCAAGCCCATTTCACACCTAGCCTCCTATCAAACACTACATTCTCAGCTAATGACTTCTTTACATACTTCTTAGAAAAAATAGAATCAGTGGATAAGAACAATCTTATCTTAAAATACCAACAGCTGCAACCTAAGTGCAGTTCTAACCACATACTTTGCCGTCCTTCCTGTTAAGATGCAAGACATTTTTCTGCTTAAATGCAAATCTCACCTCTCCACTCATTTCTTAGAGTTTTTGTGTGTGTCATCATTTCTAGGATTTTCTTCCTGTACTTTCCTTTTTTTCTCCTGCCATTTGTTTCTTTCCTTCTAACCTGATGAAATCTATTGACATATGAATATTTCTTAATATTACCCACTTAAAAAACTCTAAGCCACCCTTGATCTTGCTTATCCTTAATTTACCAGTTATAGTGTTCTTTTTCACAATAAAACACTTCAGATGAGTTCTCTAGGCCTTCTATCTATTGCCTTCCTCTTCTTTTATGGTTGACCTCAACAGTGCTTTCCCTCCCCCACACCATTTAATTGAAATGGCTCTTGGAAAATCAACAATATTCTGAATCATCCACATAATGTAGATTTCATTCCAGTGTTCATCTTACTTCTCTTTCTGTAGTATTTGACAAAAGTGACCACATATTCTAATGAGAATGTTTTCTACTCTAAGCTACCATCTCACCCCCATGAATTTCTCCTGTTCGTGTGATTTCTCTTCCTGAGATTTATTTTTTGACCACCCCTTAACACAAAATCTATTCAGAAATTCCCATGCCTCTGTTCTTGGCTCCCTTTTCTAACTACATTTTCCTTAACAAATTTCATCTAGTTCTATGATGCTAAAATGTTATGGATACAGGCACCTGGATGGATGGCTTAGTCAGTTAAATGTCCAACAGTTGGTTTTGGCTCAGGTCATGATCTTCAGAGTCTTGACATTGAGCCATACTTCAGGCTCCATGCTCAGTGGGAAGTCTGCTTGAGATGCTTTCCCTCTTCTTCCCCCTTCCCATGCTCTCTCTCTCAAATAAATCTAAAAAAAAAAAAAATTGTGTAGGTTTTCTTATTTCTCGTAAATATGTCCCTATAAAACCTTAAACTTTCTCATAATCTATTATGGTCATGCCTTCAGAAAATGTGATAAAAGAACTTAAATATAAAAGCCAGTGATCTCTGTTCAAATAACAGTAAAGAAATCTGTAAGTTATGGAAAACAAAAAGCAGAAGAGAAACTGAAAATGCTCTTTATGGCTACTTTAAAGAACACCAAAGTGAAGTAATAACACTGAAGATAAAAACAGGATAGAAAGTTTATCTTATCTTTAAATATTGTGGGCTTTGTGTTCAGGCTTGAGGCAAAATATATGTTATTTACCTGATGGATCAGAACATTTCCCTCATAAGAAATGAGTTTGTAATGAAAATACTGGTACATTCTCAGTCATTAGAGCCAGAAGATGCCAAATTAATAGCATCTCTATTGTTCCAAGACCTCAGAATATTATAAACCCATGCTTGTAGTCTTAAAAATATTCTAATCAAAAATGCTGTCATCTCCCCTCTTCTTCTTATTGCAGAAATCTGGAGATAACATTATTTCCATAAATTGGTTCTTTTGTCCTTTTTCTCTAAAATCTCTTTCCAAATTGAAAGGTTGATATTAAATTATTTTTAAAAGATATATTTACTTATTTATTAGAGAGAGTGTACGCACACAAGGAGGAAGAGAATCCTCAAGCAGGTTCCCTGCTAAGCTCAGATCCTGAAGCAAAGTCTAACTCGATCTGAAGACCCATGAGATCATGACCTGAGCCAAAATCAGGAGTCTTTCACTCAACCAACTGAGCCACTCAAGCACCCTTTAAATTATTTTAATCAATTTAGCCAGTGATAAGATTAGAACAACCACATGTATCCTTCTGACAATACTTAAATTCTCTGCTACCCTTTGCTTAAATCCATACCTTCTCATCAATCAAGAGGCATTTGGTAACATGAAGAGTGCCCTTCCTGATTGGCTTCACTGATTTTCCTAAGATTGTTGGAGAATTTATGCTGATATAACAGAAATTCTACTTTTAAACTTTGGTAAGGAAGCATTATTAAATACGGGAAAAGTAGATTCAAAACAAAATACAGTAGTCACCAATTTTTGAATGTGTCAAATTCCAGAAGTTCACATGTGATTGAGCACCAGCAAATTAAATGATAGAGTGAACTATCTGACTCATTAGTCTCAAAAGATTTATTTTCTACATTACTAATCTTCTTCTGTCAATTATTGTGAGATACGAGCCAAAGTCTCCCCCTTTAAGACTTACTCACTTATTTATTATTTTAAAATCAGTTATGTACTTATTTCATAGATTCAAAGAAAAGACTTGAAAATCTGACATAACATCTCAGAATATTTTAAGGGATATATTTTATGTACAACATTTTGAGGAACACCACCTCTATATGCTTTGAAGTACCTGAAAACATCCCTTTACGCTCTTAAAAAATTGCCAGAACGGAAGGGAAACTACTAACTCAATATACAGTGAAAATGGGAGTCTTCATCTAATCCCTCACAAAAACTGAGAGGAAGCACACCAGTAACATAGAAAATAGATCCTTTGAAAATGAGTCAACTTGATTATTAATCTGCATAGAATGTTACCCAAAACAACAACAGAACAGTCATCTTTTGGGTGCATATAAACATTTGCCAAAATTATACCATAGGGCAGTACAGAACCTTAACCAAGTTGATTTAAAAAGCTAAGCATCTGGGGATCCCTGGGTGGCTCAGCGATTTAGCGCTTGCGTTCAGCTCAGGGCATGATCCTGGGGTCCTGGGATTGAGTCCCACATCAGGATCCTTGCAGGAGGCCTGCTTCTCCCTCTGCCTGTGTCTCTGCCTCTCTCTCTGTGTCTCTCAGGAATAAATAGATAAAATCTTAAAAAAAAAAAAAAAAGCTAAGCATCTGATTTAAATTCAAGCTTTCCCACCTAGTAAGTATAGAACCACACTCTTCTGGCCTCTCTAAACCCCGCAGATTGGCTTAATAATAATAATGCCCACCATTGGGTTGTTGTGGGTTAACAAATAAATACCAAGTGCACACACCTGGCATGTGTCAAGAAAAAAATATCTATTACATATTTAAGGACTTCACTATTTCCTGAAAGTGTTGAGGGAAAAAAAGAAACACAACAACCCTGTATTACAGTAGATATAATGCAGTTAATAGAGCTTTTAGTGGAAAGAGTTAGAACGGGTATGAGTCACAGTGGAGGGCACAAGTGAAGGAGGCATATTTGACAGGAGGTAAATAGTGGAAGGACTTCGAGTTGCCCCTGATCAGAGTGGGTGGCTTCAGTAAGCGTTAGGTTTACTGCCCCTGTAAGTGTGGAACAAACCTGCACAGCACCGTTCCAGAATGTCAGAGAACAGTGGCATTCAGTCTGTGTGCTCTGAAGGACCTGGGAGCCTGCGCTTTTGCAGAGGAGGCTGTGGGAAAAAAGGAATATTATCCTCCTTTGTCCTGCTCCCAGCCAGAGTAACTCAACTCTTTTCTAGTTAGCATACAGAGTTTCTAAGTAGAATTCTTTTTGAAGGAAATGTTCTGCTATTAAAATAAACATTTAAGCATTGCTGCTACAGATGATATAACCATACTCAAAAGAGAGGTTAAACTAAATAACCTGTAGGTCACCTCCTAGTTTACGATGCTGCATAAGTTGCCTTAATTTATCCCATAGGCAAAAATGCAACACAATCACCACTGAATAAAAATACAGAGCTGAGAGGACTCACATATTATGCAATATTCCTAAATGCGTCTCCGCTCAAATTCATATAGCACTTGTCAAGAAGAGGCAGTTTCTACCTTGTGCAACTTTGAATTTCGCCTTACAGTAGATCCATATTGCTACATTTAGTCTTCCATTTTAGCTCTTGGAGACTTTATTCAATCACTCAGCAGCTTATTGATGCACAATCCTGTCATCTAAAAGCAAAGGTGAAGAACTCCAGGCTATGTTTCAAAGTGCTGCTCCATGTTAATGGAAGGATTTCGAAATGCCACAAGGGAAATTATTAGAAAGAAAAAGAAGGCACCAGATTAAACCACTCTGGACATTTTTTAAAAAGAATCATGTTAAAGTCTTTCCAAATTCTTAGAAAACAAACAAAATTATTAAACAATCTACTATCTTTACCACATTAATTTTTTTTCATAGCTATAGTATAATACAACTGGCAGAGATTTATGCACACACATAAATGTTTATAGCTTTGGGAGATAACATGGCCATTATGAATTTTATGAAATTTATGATTGTGTTTTTTTTTCCTTGATGACTCACTAGTTTATAATCTGGGTCCTTGGTAGAAAATACCACTCCACTAACCTATGATAAGTTTGTTCCTAAATGGAAATATTACCTGTTTTCATGAATTCACATTTAGTCATTGTTTCTGGGATGAATTAGTGGTAACACAAACTAAAAGTTTTTCTTCTGAACTACTTGTCAATATGATACTATATTCATTCTTAGATTCAAGGATTGAATCCATGGAGATTACATACTTATTCAAGCTTAGAGTATTTCAATAGTTTTAAAATCTTTTTCTAGCAAGTAACAATTTCTAACTCTAAATTTAGATTAAAATGATTTGTTTGACAGGTTCACTATATTAGGTGACAATTTTCCAGATATGGTAGGGCAGTAAGAACCCATCAAAGCACACAATTTGGCATGGTAAATCTTACTTTGCCTTAGCTTTCACAAGATTTTATGGCAATCTTGTCCCAGTGGGTCTGTGTCCAATAATCACTAATGAAGGTAAATATCATGTAATTTAGCAAAACATTTCTCAAGATTTTTGGAGACTCCTCCGATTGACTTATTTCACTCAGCATAATACCCTCCATCCTGGGTAACAGGCACTGAGGGGGGCACTTGATGGGATGAGCACCGGGTGTTATTCTATATGTTGGCAAATTGAACACCAATAAAAAATAAATTTACTAATAAAAAAAGATTTTTGAAGACTTTTTCCATCCATTACTTCAGAGTCAAATTCATTTATTTGCCCAAAATCTTTAGGGTAAACTACTTTCTAGTTAATACCGAGATTATACCCTTAGCAAAAAGATCTCTCTCTCTCTCTCTCTCTCTCTCTCTCTCTCTCTCTCCCATTAAAATCCTTCCTTTTTGGTGATTCAATAAGATGACAAACCACATGACAAAGCACTAATATTGCCTTTAACATTCTGAGAGTGAAAATATTAAAAATATATTTTAAGCCCTTTCTATGGATTATGTATAAGCATATTTTGAATAGAGGATGATATAAACTGATTATCTCTGGTAACTGAATCTCAGGATTTGTTGGTTCCTTCAGTAGAATGCAGATGTCCTGTGTATTGATACCAATATATATGTTATGCTTAGGCAAATTATTTGGCCTACTTGGTTTTAACTCATTTGGATTATCCCATAATGAACTGGAAACCAGTATGGCTGGTTTATTATTGATTGGAAGAAAGCAAATGAAAACCTTCCACTACTTTGCATATTGGCACTAGAGAATGTATTCTAGGACTTGCAGAATAGATTTATAATTAAGGATATGGACAGAGTAAGAGAAAGAAACGTAGACTTGAGGCAACATTGGGCTTTCAGTACATTTCCATGTTTTATAGATTACTGATTAAGAATTTTCTCAGAGTAGGGACGCCTGGGTGGCTCAGTGGTTAAGTGTCTGCCTTTGGCTCAGGGCGTGATCCTGGACTCCCAGGATTGAGTCCCACATCGAGCTCCCTGTGTGGAGCCTTCTCCTCCCTCTGCCTATGTTTCTGCCTCTTTCTCTGTGTCTCTCACGAATAAATAAATAAAGTCTTTAAATAAGAAGAATTTTCTCAGAGTATACTGGGTCTTAAGATCTGTGATAAATCCTGATGGTGGAAGGGGGGGACATACTAGTAAGTTATGTTTTTGTTTTTAAAGATTTTATAGTCTTGTGAGAGGGAAACAGCATGTTAATAGTACAAGATTACCTGTTTTTGATTCCTTGCATATAGACTAATGACTTAACACTTTAATTTCTTTGTTTTCTGCTGTACATTTTCCTTTGACAAGGAATTTTAAGTCTCAGAAGTGCATTTACAAATAAGTCTACTTCTCTGGATACCGTATATGTCCTAAAGTCCTTCTTAAAGCAACTGAGATTTACCAGTCACTGATCAAGAAAGAAGGCTTTATAAATTACCCAGTGAAGGAATTAGCCAAGAATCTAATTTCTTCTAGTTTTCTCTCATAAATCATTTCATGGTTCATTAGGACCTCCACCAGAGGGTGACTTGGAAGGGAAGAAAAAACAAAAACAAAAAACCAAAATCACTGTTATTTCACAGCAACATTAGAAATAACATAAATTGGATTGACTAAAATCGTTAAAATAAAAGCCAAAATAAATCTTGAGATATCAGTTCTCCTATTCCCAGGTCTTGACTATGCCCGCTTTATAAGTAGGACCATTTTATCACTTTATAAGCACAACTGATTTTATTATTCCACCCCTGTGGTACTTCTGTGACTTTCAAACGAAAGAAACACTAAATGCCTAGAAAATGGTATTTTTGTATTAGCATGTGCCTGTGCTAGCAATTATCTAACCAGATAGATAATAAAGGACTCTGAAATGTAACCAGAACATTAGAAAAATAATTGCAATGGAAGAAATAAATTGGCAAACTAAGGTTCTTTCCAAATCAAGCCCTAGTGAACCATTGGCCCATCTGAATCTCCTCCTTACTTATTACTCACATCTTGGGAGATTTTCCGGAGATTTCTTTCCCTTTTGAGGCAAAAGCCCCATTATTTTTATCACTAAAAGCAAAGAAAAGCATCCACCTTACACTTATTATGGATGCCATTAGCCTTATGGGAAACTGGGTGGTTGTTACAATATTTTTCAGCAGATCTCATTTCTTTCTGTTCCCATCAAATATGTCTTTATTAATCCCAGTATGGAATGGTTTATACAAAATAAAAACTGCCAGGTATCTTTTACAGTCTTTTCTGAAGGTAGTTTTAAAAATGCACTGGATTATATGAAATGACTCATCTAGTGTCAAACAACAAGAAATAATTTAAAAATCTACTAAAGGGTTTTATTTCATCGACTATAAAAACAATAACAAAACAAAAGAAAGCAACAAACAAAACCAATATATATTCTTATTTCTTCCTTTGAATGGCAGCTGGCTGATGAAATTCCTTATTGAAGATAAACATGCTACCTAATGCTAGTAGAAGATTTTAGATAAGATGGGGAAAATAAATATTGGTTAGGGTGGGAAAATGGGAGTAGCTCAGAAAAACATGGCAACTGGATACATTATTCTTACAAATATAACAGCTAGGGACCCCTGGGTAGCTCAGTGGTTGAGCGTCTGCCTTCAGCCCAGGGCATGATCCTGGGGTCCTGGAATCAAGTCCCACATTGGACTCCCTGCACCCTGGTTCTCTCTCCACTATGTCTCTGCCTCTCTCTGTTTTGCTCATGAATAAATAAATAAAATATTTTAAAAATATATAGCAGCTTACCTGACTATTGGGATATCTTAATTTACATGCCATAAAGTTGGAAATATTTTATCTATGCTGTCCTGTGACTAAGCAAACAAAAATGAATACATGAAAAACAAAAAGCAGTATTTTTAAAAGGTGGTTTTTATTTTCTAGATAACAACACTTAACTAGAAGCTTCCTGCATTTTTTCCCTTCCTTTTTCTGAAAGAGTTCAGTACAAAGATATTTTCATGGGAACCAGTCTAGTCTTTATTGATCATGACTGCATTGGTTCACAGAAAGGCTGGTCTCCATCAGCAGAACTATCAATTAGATAGTGTGGAGTAGAACTAGGAATCATTTTACTTACTGGCTGCAGATTTTCTTTATATATAGTGGTGCATACTTTAATTTCTATTTTTCTATAAAATAGCATGTTTGAGTTACATGATTTCCATGTATTTCCATATTTTAATATTCCATGTTTCTAAATATTTTTTATTAAACTTACATAATAATTAATATTAAAATAATAATTGGCTTATTTACTGTCTTCCGAGTACAATATGTGTTTGTTGGCCTCTGTCCTATAATGTCAGTTTTCACAGTTAAAACAATTCATTTTATTGACTATCTACTATGGGCATGGTACATCTCTTTAATCTACAAAGAATCTTACTCACCACATTAGCAAGTCTGTCTTTTTAAAAAAGAATCAACTGGAAATCTTTTGTTCTATACAATTCCCTGAAATTCATCTTGAGGAAAAGCTCTACTATTTCCAAACGCCTCCTTTTTTTTTTTAATTTTTTTTTTTTTTTTAATTTATGATAGTCACACAGAGAGAGAGAGAGAGAGAGAGAGGCAGAGACACAGGCAGAGGGAGAAGCAGGCTCCATGCACCGGGAGCCCGACGTGGGATTGGATCCCGGGTCTCCAGGATCGCGCCCTGGGCCAAAGGCAGGCGCCAAACCGCTGCGCCACCCGGGGATCCCTCCAAACACCTCCTAATGAATGTAGAGATTATAGGGAATGGAAGAAGGGAAACTCACTTTACCTGTGAAGAGTTCAGGCCCTATGACACATGCTAAGCTATGGTATTTTTCTTCAAGGACGATGCAAGCTGTATGCAAATGTCCACATCAAACAGAAGACTTTAAGATGCAACTTGGAATGAATTATCCAGTCACAGGAGTGAAGATTCAAGTCCACTCTTTTTCACATTACCCTAACAATTATTGTTGACACAATATTCATTATTGGAATTTTGTTAGGCTAAATCTTGTTAATCAGAAAATTATGTACTTGGCTTTTTAAAAACATGCACATTAAATCAGAAAGACTGAGTTTGAATTCAGTTCATATCACATAGGAGGCCTATGACATGTGACAATTCACTTAATATTTATAATTCCTAATTTCAGCCATTTCTAAAAGAAGTTAATGATACTATCTCTCTCAAAGTATTGAGACTAAAATAAGTGATATTAGGCATTCTAATAATGCAGTGAATACATGCTAATCTCTTTATCTTCCTATTGAAATTTAAGTACATTAATGGCAGGAATATGACAAGTTCCCCCAACAGAGGGTTTTACAATCAGCAAACTTTATATGTATATATGTGTGTGTGTGTTAATTATACATTATATGTAGCATATACTACGTTTTATTAATTAACATATTATATATTTCATATATATCTTTAATATAAATTTCTAATATATTTTCTAAATTTCAAAGTCAGATAATTGCAGATATAAAAGAAAAAGTAACTTCTTGCTAACTCAACTTTAAGATCTATGTATTTCTCTACAGAGAATCAGAGCAAATATTTTGAACAGGTTATAAGGTTGGCTTTTGCAGGATAACACTTGAGAATTACCTACTGCAGAATTTCTATACGTACAGGTCACAGGGATCAACCATAAATCATAAAGAAACAAAAATTCCTTTTTAGATGATATAACTAAATCTGGTATTTGCTTGAACATCTTCCCTTGACTGACTACTCAGACAAATAATATATTTAGTCTCTCAATCATAAGCTCAATATCCCCTAACTTCCCACTTGACAATTTTGAAGAGAAGCTTTTGGTCTATGGTAAAATAACACTATGTTGGAGGATAAAAAAAAATATATGTATCAAATTAGTCATCTTTCCCTCCAACATTTATAGACATGAAAGTTGTTTATTGTCATAGCCTGTCTTTAAATCTGAGCTTATTTTCTCATAAACTGGTACTTGTTCCTGGTTTTATGAACCGTAATGCTATATCCACAAACTTCTAGGGCTATTGTGAGCTGACTTCAGAATTCTATCTCAGAGTAGGATGGATAGGAGAGAAAGAAACCCTTAACTGAGACAGCCAATCTCTTCAGAAAATTGGCCAAGGCCAAATATTGTCCTCTGTAATTTTGTTTGGAGGCTTTATGTAATTTCTCAAGTCAACACTTGCTCTTCTAGAGTCATTTTAAAATTTTAAAAGGATATACTTTATGATGAAGCACAATGTAAGCACTTTTTTTTTCTTTTGTTGCTTGTGGTTTTGGTATCATATATAAGAATATAAATTAATGAGTGGCCTTTCATAGGTCACCTCTTAGTTCAGTTTTCTTGTTTGTAAATTGGGTGTGTTAGTCTGTTTGGACTGCTATAATAAAGTACCACAGACGGGGAAACTTCAGCAGCAGAAATTTATTGTGTCATAATTCTGGAAGCTGCAAGTCCAAGACTAAGGTGTAGGCAGGGTTGGTTCTTTCCCTGCCCTCTGTTTATGGAGTTTTTGTTGTTGTTGTTGTTGTTGTTGTTTGTTTATGGAATTTAGATGGCCATCTTGTCCCTGTGTCTTCACATGGTCTTCCCTTAATGTCCAAATTTACTCTGCTTATAAGAGTACCAGCCGTACAGATTAAGGCCCATTCTAACAATGTCATTTTAACTTCATTACTTTTGTGAAGATTCTATCTTCAAATATAGTCACTTTGAGGCATTAGGAATTAGCACTTCAGCATATAAATGTTGCAAGAGACAGAATTTAGTCCATAAGGGTCCATAGCTCTTATTCTCATGTCTATTAGATGTTATGGTGATTCAATGAAATGATATTGAAAAGAACTTGCTATGAAGCCACAAAATAAGTATCAAAAATCATTACCAGTGATTGAGACTTCTGACAGTTTCATTTCAAAAATTATCTTTTCTTGATAATTTTTATAACAACTGCATTGAGGTATAAATTACTTACCAGAAAATTTACCCTTGTAAACTCTATATACAGCTCATTTTTTGCATATTCAGTTATTAAATGATCCTCAATATCTGATTTTAATATATTTTCATTGTCCCGAACGGAATCCTACATCCATTAGCAGCCCCATTCTAGTTCCCCATTTCTTAGACCCTGGAAGCCACTAACCTGGTTTCTGTCTCTGGAAATGTCTCTGGACATTTCCTCTAATGAAATTTTACATATGTGTTATTTTGTGATTGACTTCTTTTATCTAGCTTAATGCTTTCAAGGTCAATCCATGTTGAAGTATGTATCAATACTTCATTGACTTGTATTACCACATTATATGTCATCATATATTTTGGGGTTTTTATCATTCATCAATTTATGGGCATGTGGTTATTTCTACTATTTGGTTATTATGAATAATGCTACCATGAATACTCTTTTGTAATTTGCTAGGTGGACATCTTTTTATTTCTCTTTCTTGTACATATTAGGAATGGGATTTCTGATGTATAAAGGTAACTATATGCTTAGGATTTTGAGGAACCATCACAGTGTGCTCTAAAGTGATTGCACTGTTTTTACAATCCTACCAGTAATGTATCAGGGCTCTGGTTTCCCTACAACCTTGTCAATGTTTTTTACCGTTTGTCTTTTAGTTTTATTTTAGCAATCTTAGTGGATTTGAAATAGTATAGCAGTGTGTCACATTTCTCTGATGACTAGTGATGTTGCGTATCTTTTCTTGTGCTTATTGACAATTTCATCTTTAGGATGAAGATCTATTCAGAGCCATTACCCATTTTATAATGAGTTTTCTTTTATTATTGCATTATAAGACATCTTTATATAACTTGTGTGTGAATCCTTTATCAGATATATGATTTGGAAATTTTCTTATATTCAGTGGATTATCTTTTCACTTTCTTAATGGTATCCTTTGAATTTCAAAGTTTTCTAACTTTGATGAAGCACAATGTAAGCACTTTTTTTTTTTTCTTTTGTTGCTTGTGGTTTTGGTATCATATATAAGAAAATGTAATTTGTCCCAAAGACAAAAGGTGACTCCCATATTTTCTTCTAAGAGTTTTAGAATTTTAACTCTTCCATGTATATCTATGCTCAATTTTCAGATGATTGTGATGTATGGTATAAGACAGGTGTCCAATTTCATTATTTTGTATATGATATGCAATTGTCACAACAGTAATTGTTTAAAAAACTACTCTTTCTCCATTGAATTTTCTTAGTGCCTTTGTCAAAGGCCAATTGGTCATAAAAAAAAAAAAGAAAGAAAAGAAAAACAAAAAAGTCAATTGGCCATAAATTTGAAGCTTATTTCTGGAATCTCATTTCTATTCCATTGATCTATGTCTATCTTTTTGTCAACGTCAAATCATCTTGATTATTGTTAATTTGAATGAAATTTTGGAATTTGGAAGTGCAAATCATTCAACTTCACTATTTTTCAAGATTGTTTTTACTATTCTGGATCCCTTACATTTTCATATGAATTCTAGAATTCTCTTGTCAAATTAGATTTAAAAAAGCAACTGGTATTCTGAGCATGGTTGAGTTGGATTTTATATACATTGGAGTGTTGGCATGGATTACTGTCTTCTTTAACAATATTAAATGTTCTAAACTATAAACATGAGATGCCTTTCCATTTCCTTAGCTCTTTAATTTCTTTCTAAAAGATTTTGTTATTTTAAATAATAACTTGCAATTGTTTTATTAAATTTATTTTCATATATTTTATTATTTTTATTGTGATTGTTTTAATTTTTTATTTAAATTTAATTTAATTAACATATACTGTATTATTAGTTTCATAGGTAGAAATTAGTGATTCATCAGTTGCATACAACACCCAGTGCTCATTACTTCATGTGCCCTTCTAAATGTCCATCACTCAGTTACCCCATCCTCCCACCCACCTCCCCTCTAGCAACCTTCAGTTTGTTTCCTAGAGTTAAAAAGAGTCTTTTATGGTTTGTTTTCTTAAGTTTATTTTTTGGTTATTTGTTGCCAGTGTATAGAAATAAAAATATTTTTATATAGAACTTTTATCTAGAAATCTTGTTGAACTATTTAATAATTTGATAGTGTGCTTTTTTTAGGATTCTCTACATATGAGATCATATCATCTGCAACTAAAGATAATTTTATTTATTTCTTTTCAATCTGGATGCTTCTATATTAATATTCTTGTCTAATTGCCCTGGGTAGAACTACGGCTAAATGTTGAATAGAGGTGGAGGGAATAGACTTCCTGTTCTCAGATGAAAAACATTGAGTTTCACTGTTGAGTATGATAGCTGTGGGCTTTTCTTACATGCCATATATCAGGTTGAAGAAATTCCCTTCCATTGCTAGTTTTCTCATCCTTTTATCATGAAAGGGTGTTGGATTTTGTCAAATGCTTTTTCTGTATATTTTGAGATTATCAAATGTTTTTTGTCCTTTATTGTATTAATATGGTTTATTACAATGAATAATTTTCAGACGTTAAACTCACTTGACATTCCTGGGACAAATCCTGTCTGATCACTGTGTGTAATCATTTTATATGTTGCTGGAATTGTTTTACTGTTATGTTGTTGAGAACTTCTGCATCTATATTCATAAATGATATTGCTTAGTAGTTTCTCTTGATAATTTATAGTTCAATTTTATATAGATGCATTTTCCTCTCTGATCACTAATAAATCAAAAAACATTTTATGAGTGTGCATCTTTTAATCTGACATTAATCTTATGCTTGCTTTTAATATGCTATGCTTCTTTATTTCACATAATTTTTCTAATGAATGTCATTTTATTTTTGTCAATCAACAGCAATAACACTCGTTGTTACTTCCTCTTTTCCCTCATTTCTAATAGAAATAAAGCTTTCCAAGTTTATAGTGCATAGCATCTTTTCTATGTATCAGAAACTAACCGGATTTTCCCTTGTATCATGTTATGAAGTACAAATTAGATGATACTTGGCATTCTGTTTTTCTCTTCTTAAAGAATGGCTTCCTCCAAACAGTTGAGCAATCAAAAAGTCTCTTTCTCCATATGCTATCTATCTTGCTTCGATATCAAATTCCTCTCCACTGCCACTGAATGCTATGGGTTCTTTTCTGCTATAGTAAAAGACAGGTACTAAAATCTCTTTTCTTTTTCTTCTGAAGAGCTGGAACATAATACTTCCTCAATCCTCTTGATCCAATAGTGTCCACTAGAACTTTACTCATTAAGGATCAACTTTACTGTGATCTAAGGGATCACATATAGGAGGAACATAATTTAAAGTTCCAGTCTACATGAACTTTCTTTTACACTGCACGAGAGAAGGCATCTCAAAATCTGGGCCGTCACAAGGAGAATATTCCAGAGAACTGTCCATCCACTGGACATCCACTGTCCAGGAGATGTTGTCCAGGAGAGTTGGCTCTCCTGGGCTCAATTTGTATCACACATATCTCTGTAAATCTGTCATATGACACTTGTGACCCTGCCCTCAGCAAATCTCTACCATTCCACAAGAAAAGCTGTCATTTCTTGCTTTCTTTCTGATTCCCCAGTTTCAAACAATGTCAAGTGAGTAAACCAAATGGAAACTAATATTCCAAATCTCTTAGACTATCAATGTTGTATGGTCTCCAGTCCATGTATCTATTCCAACATTCACTTAAAGGAATTATTAATTTATTGCTTCCCTTAATAGGTGACTTATGAAGCAAAAACAATCTCTTAAAATATTTTTTCACTCTGGGACAACATGTCATTGATATCTATTAAATAAGTCTATCATAAATTTGTCCCTTCAGGAATAATGAAACAGCATTATAGTTGTAAGAAAAATTGACTGGGATGACTAAGAAAGAAATTTTCTGTTCACCTAGGTGTTATGCTCACTATATTAATTTATTTCGATTTAGGAATTTGTTCTGGCAGGAGCTCTTTCATTTGAAACTTCAACCCTACTTGAATCGGTTGGTTGGGGTTTATAGTATCCTTCAGGAGATTGTCTTCAGAATCAGTGGTGTCCAATATGAAGAAGTCAAAGTTAACCCCCTACATTTTCTAGTTTATTAGGTACTTTCTTGAGTCCTTACAATAATCATGTGAGAGATTTCCAAAGAAAAATTTATTTTCCCATTAATTGACACAGGAACTAAAGCTTAGAGAGGTCACAAATGCATGTTCTAGTGAAACCAGAACTTAAATGTAGTCCTTTCGTTCCATTCCCAGGCAAGTTACTTACCAATATCAGATGCTTATCATGATGATACTGATATTTGTATTGTGTCAATTTTCTAAATATACATCTGTTAAAGAAAGCAGATTTGTGGTATGTAAATTTAGGAAAGCTGAGTTAAACACAGATCCCATTTTTACTATGAACTCAGAGCCCTTGACATCCATCATGAAACTAAAGGAAGAACATATAGTGTAAGGACTTCCTAAACTTACTTGTACAAGAATGCTTTTTGCCAAGTTGACCTCATGAACAAATTTTCTGAGAAAAAAACTTTTTTATTTTTGTAAACACTACCCTAAGATAGTTATTTGAAACAATTAATAGGTTTCTTCCTTTACTTTCAGATCATCTATTTCAGTGTAATGTCTTATGAAGTAGATGAAGTATGTCTTTGGGCCCTTCCATCCTCCCTTCAGTTGCTCTCTCCATTCTCCTGTGCCTTAGCAGCCTATTTATTAGTTTAGGCCATATTCTTTATTTCATCCTTTTCATATCTTGTTCTCAGTCTCCCAAAATATTAGTTGATTTTCAGAAATTAACCTTAGGTGTTTAATATCCTAGCCATATCTGCATTTTAATAGAGAATTCTTTGGAGAGTGAAAATAATTCAGCCTGCAAGGAATGAATTCTAATGTGGCATTTCAAATAGACAAACTATCAAATGGTGGGGAAATGGCTTTTGAACAGGGAACCCTGTTTATGCCTACAAAACTATACTCTCTTGGGCAATTTTGAGGCTAGCTGTTGATGAAGTTCAATCTGTGAGTCACTTTAACGCCTATTGGAGTTCAGGATGTGGGGCATTTTGTAGTATGTTCAAACAAGAAAGTTGGATTGGGAATGTAATGAGTTATGGATAAACTATCAGAGGCCATGAACTACACATTTCTCAACTGGATGTTGAGGTAGGAAAAAAGTGTAGTGTCCAAGTGTATAGTCCCATATGAAAATCATGTCTACCACTCTTCAACTTCATGATAGAATAGGATGAAGGCAACATGTTTTAGTTGTTATTTTTTTGTTTGTTTCTTTGTTTATTGGCTTATTTGTTTCCTGGTGATCAATTCTCTATTCTGAGGAGTAAGAGTAACAGTAGACTCCACTCACAATCTAAATTCAGTAATTGATGAAATTTTCTATAGTATATTTTTCTTCTTGAAGATTTTGACCTGTTAAAATGATTATAATTTCATTCAACTAAAGTAATATGCAGAACTCACACTTCAAATATGCACTAAAGGAATATTTAGAAAAGGTGCTAACCAGAGAATTAAATAGTACTTTACACATACTTCTAATTCAAGAGTTGTAAGAAAGCTACCAAAGCACTCACAACAATAGATATAAACTCAAACACAGTATGCAAATTGTTGTTTATCTTTATAAGAAAATATGTCTGTAACTCAGAAGGTTTTACTAATTTGTACAGGTAAAAGAAAAACTCAGAACTTTCTGTGGTTAGTTAGAAATTTGATTAATGAAAAAGATCAGGAAAAAATTCAAATGTGGTCTATTCTCTGTATCTAAGATAAGACATTGATGATACTTTAAAGATAACAAACATGTCTGGCTATGCCACAAGTCTGATAATAAATATACTCAAAACCATACCATTTATCTACATGTTAAATCTATCTAAATTTTATGTCCCAAGGGACCTTCTACTTTAGGCCATAATGGTGTTTGTGATTCTCTGCCAGTATTATTTAATTTTTTAATGTTTTATTAAGGTCTAAAAATTTTATCTCTAGTATTGTTAATATACAGAGTTATATTAGTTTCAGGTGAATAATATAGTGATTCAACTCTTCCATCCAACACCCAGTGCTCATCACAACAAGTGCACTCTTCATCCCCATCACCTATTTCACCCATCTCCTCACTCACCTCCCCTCTGGTGACCATCAGTTTGTTCTCTGCAGTTCAGACTCTGTTTTTAGTTTGCTTCCCTCCTCTTTTTTTTTTTTTATTCATTTGTTTTGTTTCTTAAATTCTACAGATAAATGAAATCATATGGTATTTGTCTTTCCCTGATTTATTTCACTTAGCACAATACCCTCTAGCTCCATCCATGTCATTGCAAATGGCAAGATTTCATTCTTTTTTATGACTGAGTAAATTAGTAATATTCTATTTTATATATATACCACCTCTTCTTTATCTTTTCATCTGTCAGTGGACCCCAGAGCCACATAATTTGGCTATTGTAAATAATGCTGCTATAAACATAGGGATGCATATATCCCTTTGAATTAATGTTTTTATATTTTGGGGGGTAAATACCCACCATTATGAACACCAGATCATATGGTAGTTCTATTTTTAACTTTTTGAGGAAGCTCCATACTGTTTTCCAAAGTGGCTATATCAGTTTGCATTCTCACCAATGGTGCACAAGGATTCCTTTTTCTCCACATCCTTGCCAGCACTTCTTGTTTCTTGTGCTTTTGCTTTTAGCCATTCTGGCAAGTGTCAGGTTATGTCTCATTGTGGTTTTGATTTGCACTTCCTTGATGATAAGAGATGGTGAGCAGCTTTTTATGTGTCTTTTGGCCATCTGGCTATCATTTTTGGAGAAATGAATGTTCATGTCTTCTGCATACTTTTTAATCGGATTATTTAGTTTTTGGGTGTTGAGTTGTGTTAGTTCTCTGTATGTTTTGGATACTGACCCTTTATCAGATATGTCATTTGCAAAGTCTTCTCCCCTTCTATAAGTTGCCTTTTAATTTTGTTGATTGCTTCCTTCACACTGCAGGAGCCTTTTATTTTGAGGTAGTCTCAGTAGTTTATTTTTGCTTTTATTTCACTTGCCTCAGGAGTCATATCTAGAAAAAACTTTCTATTACCTAATGTCAGAGAAATGGCTGCCTGTGCTCTCTTCTAGGATTTTTATAGTTTAATTTCTCACATTTAGATCTTTATTTTTCTGTATCATATAAGAAAGCAGTCCAGTTTCATTCTTTTGCATGTTGCTATACAGTTTTACCAATACCATTTGTTGAAGAGACTTTTTCCCATTGTATATTCTTGCCTCCTTTGTTGAGGATTAATTCACTAAATAATTTTGGATTTATTTCTGGGTTTTCTATTCTGTTCCATTGATCTGTATGTCTGTTTTTGTTCCAGTACTATAATGTTTTAATTACTACAGCTTTTTAGTATAACTTGGAGTCTGGAATTGTGATATCACCAGTTTTTTTTTTTTCTTTTTTTCTCTTTTTCAAGATTGCTTTGGCCATTTGGGGCCTTTTGTGATCCCATATAAATTTTAAGAATGTGTGTTCTAATTTTGAGAAAAAATGGTGTTAATATTTTTATAAGGATTGTATTAAATGTATAGATTGTTCTGGGTTCTATAAACATGTTCACAAATTTTTTTCTTACAATCCATGAGCATGAAATGTCTTTCTATTTCTTTGTGTCATCTTTAATTTCTTTCATCAATGATTTATTCTCAGAGTACAGGTCTTTCACTTTGTTGGTTAAGTTTATTCATTGGAATTTTATTATATTTGGTTCAATTGTAAATGAGCTTGTTTTCTTTCTTCTTTAATATTTTACTTATTTAGGGCACCTGTGAGTGGGGTAGGGGTAGAGGCAAAAAGAGAGAGAATCTCAAGGAGACTCATGCTGAGTGTGGAGCCCAATGCAGGGCTTGATCCCATGACCCCAGATCATGACCTGAGCTAAAATCATATATGCTTTTATATGCTTAACTGACTGAGCATTCCAGGTGCCTTGAGTGTTTTCTTAATTTCCCTTCCTGCTGCTTCATTATTGATGTATAAAATGCAACAGATTTATGTATATTGATTTAGTACACTGCAACCTTACTGAATTCATTTATCAGTTCTAGTAGTTTTGTTGATGGAGTCTTTTGGGATTTCCATATACAGTATCATGTCATCTGCAAATAGTGAAAATTTTACTTCTTTCTTACTAATTGGGATGTCTTTTATTTCTTCTTGTTTGATTTCTGTGGCTAGGACTTCCAGTACTATGTGCAATAACAGTGATGAGAATGGACATCTTTGTCTTGTTCCTGACCTTGGGAGAAAAGCTCTAAGTTTTTCCCCTTTGAGGCTGAAATTAACTGTGGGTTTTTTTTTTAAATGGCCTTTATGATGTTGATATTTTCTCTCTATCACTACTTTCTTGAGGGATTTCATTGTAATGAATGTTGTACTTTGTCAAATGTTTTGCCTTCATCTATTGAAATGATCATATGGTTTCTTTAAAAAAAAGATTTTATTTATTTATTCATGAGAAACATACAAAGAGAGAGAGAGGCAGAGACACAGGCAGAGGGAGAAGCAGGCTCCATGCAGGGAGCCTAATGTGGGACTTGATCCCAGGACTCCAGGATCACAGCCTGGGCCTAAGGCAGGCGCTAAACTGCTGAGCCACCCAAGGTTCCTGATCATATGGTTTCTATGTTTTCTCTTGTTGATATATCTCATTGATTTATTTGTGAATATTGAACCACCTTTGCATTCCAGGAATAAATTCCATTTGATTGTGGTGAATGACTTTTTAAATGTATTGTTGGTTTTGATTTACTAGTATATTTTTTGAGAATTTTTGCATCTATGTTCACCAGAACTGTTGGCCTGTAGTTCTCTTTCTTTCTTTCTTTCTTTCTTTCTTTCTTTCTTTCTTTCTTTCTTTCTTTCTTTCTTTCTCTTTCTTTCTTTCTTTCTTTCTTTCTTTCTTTCTTTCTTTCTTTCTTTCTTTTTCTTTCTTTTTTTTGTAGTTTCTTTATCAGCCTTGGCATCAGGGTAATGTTAGCCTCAGAGAATGAATTTGAAAGCTTCTCTTTCTCTTCTATTTTTTGGAATAGTTTGAAAAGAATTGGTGTCAACTCTTCTTTAAATGGTTTTGTAGAATTCACCTATGAAGCCATCTGGTCCAGGACTTTTGTTTGTTGAGAGTTTTTTTTTATTACTGACTCAGTTTCATTGCTGCTAATTGGTCTGTTCAAACTTCTTATTTCTTCCTGCTTTGGTTCTGGTCGAACACCAGTCATTTTAAAATGTGACTATATTACCTTGTCTGTATCTTCACGAATAGGGTCCTATATTCCAATATGTCTCTATGTGGAATTCCTCATTTGCTTTCAGTGTTCAGCTTAGGGCATTTCACATTTTTATTCATTCCTCTGGGGTTTTGTTATTTTCTTTCAGAGAGTTTAAATTCATAGTAAACTCATGAGGCCATATATCCCATCTTGATCTCGTCACGTAGTTACCATTGACTTCAGCAAAATTCCACAAGAAGATCTAAGACGTTAGCCCTTAGAAAAATTCATAAATGGACTGGCACGTCCATCTGGTTTAGAGAGCACCATTAGGAACAATGATAGAGACATTAGTAAAGATAGACAGGAGGGAATATTGGAAGGATTTTTCTTCCCTCAGATGTGACTAAAACAAGAACTGAACCAAACTGCCTGTTTCTTGCTCTGAGGAATGTTAGCAGCAGAATGGGAAAGAGTTGAAAGAATTTCTCAGCTGCAAAATTTCACTCTAGGGACTATGTCTTTGAGTGGGCTCTGGCTACTTAAATTGAAAATGAAATTAAGCATTTTCAGAGATTTTTCAATTCCTCCCTTGCCAGTAGCTCCCAGATCAGCTGCAGTAGCAAATGAGGTGCTTGGTAGGATATGGCCTTGGAAAGACCTGCCCCCTATAACCCCCCCGACACTAGTGGCTATTTATTACATTTCATTTGAAGCTATCATATACTCTTTTTCCACTGTGACATAATTTGGATCCTTTTTTTTCTTAGTACCATATATTGGACTGATAGAACAATGACTTAGCTGACATTTCTGGCAATTTCAGATACAATGTGTGTAAGTGATAAAATGAGTCAACAAGGGATTTCCTGGGAGGTTTGGGATCAAACAATACATTATTTTAAAAACTCACATGTTAATTTACCCCAGCTTCCTTTGTGTTCTAACATAATGGTCCCATTTAAGAATTCTTCAGACTCGGGGATCCCTGGGTGGCGCAGCGGTTTGGCGCCTGCCTTTGGCCCAGGGCGCGATCCTGGAGACCCGGGATCGAATCCCACATCAGGCTCCCGGTGCATGGAGCCTGCTTCTCCCTCCGCCTGTGTCTCTGCCTCTCTCTCTCTCTCTGTGACTATCATAAATAAATAAAAAATTAAAAAAAAAAAAAAAAAGAATTCTTCAGACTCTTTTGTGGTTCTCTAATAATATTGCATAAGAGCTGAAGAGTTGACTCTTGAGGTGTTTGCCATAAATCCACGTAAAGTAAATATTTTAAGAGATGTAAATTGTATCTTAATTTTCTCTTCTCAGTAAATAAGATAAAAATTAGCAAGTAAATAATCTTGTGGGCAGGCATTTTCTTCCCAATTGTTTTCCATTATACTTAGAATAAAGTCCAGATACCCTACCATGTTTTAAATGAATTGTCTTATGTAAAATGCTTCCTGGCGAATTCGTTCTTTACTTCTTTCCTCCTTCCTCAATCCACTGCAGTTATGTTAACCAATTTCTTTGTTACTCTTTTTTATTATTTTATTTTATTTTATTTTATTTTATTTTATTTTATTTTATTATTTTATTTTTTAAAGACTTTATTTATTTATTCATTCATGATAGACAGAGAGAGAGAGAGAAGAGAGAAGCAGAGGAAGAAGCAGGCTCCATGCAGGGAGCCCGATGTGGGACTCAATCCCAGGACCCCAGGGTCATGCCCTGGGCCAAAGGCATACACTAAACCACTGAGCCACCCAGGGACTCCCTTTGTTACTCTTTAGTTATGCCAAGCATATTCCTGATGTGGGTCACATGGCCCCATTCACCTCTCTGGGATCCTACTCAAATATTATTTCACCAGGGGAACCTTCTGTGAGCAAGCAACCTAAAGAAGATTAGTCTTACCAACTTTTTACTTTGCCCATTATTTTGAAGTAAAACAATAAGTGCTGGAAAAATATATGTTCTTTATGCAAGCTCTCTGCCTAAAGCAGTGATTGGCACATAGTGAGTGCTTAATAAATAATGTAAAATGAACTTGAACAAATTGATGTAGTCATCATCCCACTGTTTAGCAATCTAGCTTTGTTATAATAAATAGTGTAGAATGGACATGAACAAATTGGTGTAGTCATTATCCCACTATTTCACGTTTTAGATTTGTTAAATGATTTTCTTATGATTAGACTTAAGCTGGACATGTGGGGCAATCATTATATCAGTGACAGCATGTATATCTCTGGTGCTTCACACTAGAAGAAAGATTATATCAGTCTATCCCAATAATTAAAATGGTGACCACCAAAATCTTCCTGTGAAAAGTTCTCTTTTGCCTTTGTTATTAACAAATAATTAATGGAGTGGTACATGGAGATGTTGTGAATATTTTGTCCCATAATCATAATTCTCTCCCAAAGTTCAGTATCTTTTGATGGCCTTTGCCAAAATCATTCATAGTCATGGTTGAAAACAGTGTTTTGTTTAGTTTTTTTTTTTTTTTTTTTTTTTTTACCTCCATCCCTTCTCTCATTTTTCTGTAAAGAAGTTTCCTCTCTCTATCTTGCTTTCTCTCCCCCCACCACCTTTCCTTTATTTTTTGTAAGTATTGTTATGGATTTATGGATTCTTTTACAGTCAGTATATTTTAATCCATTGTAAGATTTCTTGTCAGTGTCTAAATTTGTCCAATAAGGATTTCTCCTTTTGATATGTCCAATTGACATGTTAATTCCTTCTTTTCTCCCTGCTTCCTTTCTTGTACAACCAGATGTTTCAGGCTCAACCTGTACTGTCTTGCCTGCACCTGCATCAGCCATTTGTCCATGGGGCTCACATTTCCTTAAGTGGAAAATGGTAGTTAGAAACCAAGATCTGAAAATTTACTGTACCTATGGTACTGAAGTGTTCTGCTTCTAGACAATTTAACTAAATAAGCTAGGGAATATATACATAAAACTATATGGAAACTTCCAATTCAAATCCAGTACTATAGTGTATCCTCCTTATCTTTCCCATTTCTTCCATACTCTTACCTTTATTCACAGTAACAATCCTGGCTTGAAATATATTTATTCATTTGCTCAATTCTAAAATTTATAAAGAAACAAAGAATTACTAGAGCAAATCAATACCACTATTAACAATAATTCTACTAAGAGAAATTAAAATTTTTATTTATTTTTACTTTTTTTTTAGATTTTATTTATTTATTCATGAGAGACACAGAAAGAAAGGCAAAGACATAGGCAAAGGGAGAAGCAGGCTTCTCACAGGGAGCCTAACGTAAGACTTGATCCCCAGACAGCAGGATCATGCCCTATGCCTAAGAAAGACACTCAACTGCTGAGCCATCCAGGCGTCCCTATTTCAGTTATTTTTTCTTAGAATGTGTTCTAGAATATTTGTATAGTTAGTATGCTACGTTCAAAACTTATATTTTTCCTATGCAGTTATATTTTATATAAAGCACTGTTCCTTCATTTCTGTTTGTTTTCATATTTAGGGTTTGCATTTTCATTCTTTTTTACTTAATTTCATTTTTCTCTATAAAACAGGATTCAGAAGCCAATATGATATAATATAGACAAGTTCACTTGTTTACTCAGGAAAGTCATACTGCCTCCCCTTTCCTTCCACCATCCTCAATTCCCTTCATTCCACTGTTAAAATGATTAAAGAAGACAGTTTAGGTGATAAAAATGAACTTCATTTAATACTTCATTAATCAGAGAGTCTCCATTCAGGCAAGAACAGAGAACAGGCAAGAAACTTTTTAAGATTTATTTATTTATTTGAGAGATAGAAAGAGAGAGAGAACATGCAAGCATGGGGAGAGGCATGGGGACAAGGAGAGAGAGAACCTTAAGCAGACTCCATGCGGAGTATGGAGCCTGACTTGAGCTCCACTTGGAGCTCAATCTCAGGCCCTGAGATCATGACCTGAGCTGAATTCAAGAGTTGGACACTTAACCAACTGAGCCACCCAGGTGCCCCAGAAGGCAAGAAACCTTTATAGAATAAAGAATAAAAATAGGAGAAGAAAAATAGAAAATACATAATCAGCTGGGGCTACACAGTCAACCTTGTTGGAGTGAGAAGGCCCAGAGTTGTGTGACGATTAGCTGACAGGATTTACTGTTTCTAGTTAGGTGGAACATTTACAGGGACACAAATGTTATCTAAGTTTCAGTTTGCTGACATGACACCCTAGGTAGGACGGGCTGTATCTTGGGCCTACAAAGTTATTTCAACAAGATAATAGAAATACTAGAAAGATGAATGTAATAAAATATGAGCTAGTTGTTTAACCAGTGTTCTAATGAAAGACCTAACCCGTGCACTCTGATAAACATTTATTCCATGTTTGTCTGTGACCACTGCAGCAAGCTTATACTGTTATAAGTATTGGTTAAATCATGGCAGGCTGTCAACAGCAGGATATCATTATTAATGATCTTGTCTCTCCTGTTATAATTCAATAGAACAACCAAGAAGTATAGATGAAGCTGCTCAAGGAGATGGATGTTAAAAATGTGTTCAGCTCTCATTTCAGAGACATTAAGGAAGTTTTAATGTACCACTGCTTAACAGGTTGTTAGTTTACTTTGAAATTTAATGCTGCAGGACAACATACTCTGTTAGCATCCCAATGCACAGGCTTCTTGATGTACACCCTACCTGTTTACTCTTCATCATTCAGCATGCAGTAGATAATGAATTTCTTTCTTTTTTTTTTTAATTAATTTTTATTGGTGTTCAATTTACCAACATACAGAAAAACACCCAGTGCTCATCCCGTCAAGTGTCCACCTCAGTGCCCGTCACCCATTCCCCTCCAACACCCGCCCTCCTCCCCTTCCACCACCCCTAGTTCCTTTCCCCGAGTTAGGAGTCTTTATGTTCTGTCTCCCTTCATGATATTTCCCAACATTTCTTTTCCCTTCCTTTATATTCCCTTTCACTATTATTTATATTCCCCAAATGAATGAGAACATACACTGCTTGTCCTTCTCTGATTGACTTATTTCACTCAGCATAATACCCTCCAGTTCCATCCACGTTGAAGCAAATGGTGGGTATTTGTCGTTTCTAATGGCTGAGGAATATTCCATTGTATACATAGACCACATCTTCTTTATCCATTCATCTTTCGATGGACACCGAGGCTCCTTCCACAGTTTGGCTATTGTGGCCATTGCTGATAGAAACATCGGGGTGCAGGTGTCCCGACGTTTCATTGCATCTGAATCTTTGGGGTAAATCCCCAACAGTGCAATTGCTGGGTCGTAGGGCAGGTCTATTTTTAACTCTTTGAGGAACCTCCACACAGTTTTCCAGAGTGGCTGCACCAGTTCACATTCCCACCAACAGTGTAAGAGGGTTCCCTTTTCTCCGCATCCTCTCCAACATTTGTTGTTTCCTGCCTTGTTAATTTTCCCCATTCTCACTGGTGTGAGGTGGTATCTCATTGTGGTTTTGATTTGTATTTCCCTGATGGCAAGTGATGCAGAGCATTTTCTCATGTGCATGTTGGCCACGTCCATGTCTTCCTCTGTGAGATTTCTCTTCATGTCTTTTGCCCATTTCATGATTGGATTGTTTGTTTCTTTGGTGTTGAGTTTAATAAGTTCTTTATAGATTTTGGAAACTAGCCCTTTATCTGATATGAACTATTGGGACTTCATCAAGATAAGAAGCTTTTGCACAGCAAAGGATACAGTCAACAAAACTAAAAGACAACCTACAGAATGGGAGAAGATATTTGCAAACGACATATCAGATAATGAATTTCTTATGCAGCAATATCTTGGGACATGTGTCTCCTTGGTCATTTCTGACAAAGCCTTAGAAAGACTGTTGTGTGTGTATGGTAGATTTCCATTTGCTCATTTTCAAGTTTATATTCAAATCGTAGTTCTACAAATAGCTCATAGTTATCACCATCTCTTTATGTGTAAGATCAAAGATACAGGGATTTATATACCATAATACAATGCTTTTTGATTGAATTTCTATGTAGTGGGAGAAAATACTCATTGGTAGATGATTTTTAAAATACTGCCTGAGGGATCCCTGGGTGGCGCAGCGGTTTGGCGCCTGCCTTTGGCCCAGGGCGCGATCCTGGAGAACCAGGATCGAATCCCACGTCAGGCTCCCGGTGCATGGAGCCTGCTTCTCTCCCTCTGCCTATGTCTCTGCCTCTCTCTCTCTCTGTGACTATAATAAATAAATAAATAAAATAAAATAAAATAAAATACTGCCTGATAATTAAAGAAATATTTTGAAATGCTCTTCTAAAAAGTTTATTCTCTTCTCTTTCTAGTATAGTTCTAAAAATCTTTAAATAAAACGTAATGCACATTTGCTTTTCATGCTGTTGGAAAAGGCTCAGAAGTAAATGGTGAAGGTTTTTAGAATGAGAACTGCCTTTTTTAATAGCTACCAAATTCCACTTTACTATCATAGCAATGGTTAAAAGAAAGGGAAATAAATTTATAAACAAAGGATCACTCTCTTATATCTTTGATGGAATATGAAATTTTATAACATTAAGGAGGAAAATTTTGCAATAATAACAAAACTGCCTACACATTTGCAGTCAACAATACAATTTCTAGCCATTTACATGGGAGAAAAATATTCAATAATACAAAAGTATATATGCACAAGTTTTTTTACTGCAGTAATTTTGTAGTAGAAATGTATAGGAAATAACCCTAATACTCAACTATGAGAGGTTGAAGAAAATACAAAGATATATTACAGAGTAATAAGCAGTTTAAAGATTGATGAATATGTCTATGAACTGAACTGATAGGGACATA
Source organism: Vulpes lagopus (assembly GCF_018345385.1). Taxonomy (NCBI): domain Eukaryota; kingdom Metazoa; phylum Chordata; class Mammalia; order Carnivora; family Canidae; genus Vulpes; species Vulpes lagopus. The sequence continues at coordinate 75,947,444 of NC_054831.1, forward strand.
TTTTAAGAATTTAAAGCAATGCAAAATCTAGATTTAATAATATGAGGAAGTAAGACTATATTTATGAATTTGAAAAACAAACAAACCTCAAGAGGTAAACCAGAAACTATTGAAAATTGTTACCTTCTGTTGAAATAACTTTCTAGATCCAAGATGGAACCGCTCTTGCCCTGTGTACCACATCAGGAAATTGAAACAAATAACTTCTGTGTTTCTGTAAATACTCTGCTTGACCAAACACAGTAAATCCACCCCACCGATCCCCAAAGCAAAGCCAACTCTGGGCCTTCTCACTCTAAACAAGATTGACTGTGTGGCCCCAATCAGAAATTTGCAATTTTTCTCTTGTTCTTTATTCTTTATCCTATCAAAGTGTATTGCTTCTTCCCATTTTGCAGTTCTCTAAAATAAGATTGCTTCATGAAGTGTTAAGTAAACTTTTTGTCACCTAAATGTATCCTTTGATCATATTTTAACAGTGTTTTGTGATGAGTATGGGGTCTGAAGCTGATGGCTAATGTTTACAGTATGATGAGATTTACCCTGGGGACCCCTGCTAAGACCTTTGCATTAACTGTTCCTCTCATTACCAAAAGTCCTGGGTGACTCTCAGATTTGAGCTCCACTCCCTTCCGTGCAGCTCTTCAATCCACAAGTTCTATTTTTTTTTAAATAGATAGATGATAGGTCAATAGATCAAAAGATAGATAATGTTACATGGTAGATATCCAACTAGATTATTCCCAAGCAAGATTTAAAAATGAAACACTAATTACTGAACATAAGTTTGTTCACTTTTTGTTTCCTTTTAGAGGAACTGAAGGGTCTATCAGTATATGCATGTTTTGTGCCACATTGAAAAATTTACTATGAAGAAGAATATACTTCTAGAAATCATGAAAAATCTTCATAAATTGGCCAGTCCGCAATTGCTTCCTTTTTAGTTTTCACTAGAATTAGGGATTCTAAGGGTTACAAATGCTAATTAATATATGTAATTAAAATCATTAAAAATAAGAGAAACATCTCTATGGAAATTAGCATTTGCTTTTTTGTAAGAAAAAAATATGAGCTATAGAGATGTGTCTTTTTAAGGGGGGAAAAAAAAAGAGTAATTTTGTCCTAAAATAAAACAACTGATTTTTTCAGAATGAGAAAAATGAAAAAGTAAGATAAAAATATAAATAAATATTTAAAAATGTAAGTTTATGGAAAATGAATCCTGAGAAAGGATTCTTGCTTGTGGTCAAGCTGCCTAAGAATGGAATTGATTTATTTTATGTTTAAATGAGTTTTAATATCAAAAAAGTATACCTGTGCAAAATTAGAATTTGGTTTTTCTTTGTTAAAAATGCCAAAGTGTTTTTTTTAAGGTTATCTATCTCTTCTCTCTTTTTTTTTTTTAAAGATTTTATTTATTTATATGAGAGAGAGGGAGAGTGCACAAGATGGGGGAGGGGCAGAGGGAGAGGCTGACTCCCAACTGAGCTGGGAGCCCAACTCCACTTGGGGCCAATCCTGGGGCTCCAGGATCCTGACCTGAGCCAAAGACAAATGCTTGACTGACAAGCCTCCCCAGTCAGTGCCCTTACTGGTTTGTTCTTAATAAGAAATTATAAACAAAGGATTTTTCTTTACCTTTTAACTAATCAGCCTGTAAAGCTGATTTTTGTCTCACCAAAATAATTTCCTGTACTTCACATCATCTTTATCAGATCTTTGACTACCTAAGACAGTATAGTCTTCTCAATAATAAAAGAGCTATTTTCTTTTTAACCATGGAACTTTCTGTATTTGCCTTTGAAGTCTTTAATTTTCACTTTCATTAAGTGGATATTTTTGACTTCGCAAAATTCAAATTCTGAATGAAGTCTTACCTTGAACAAACTCTGGAGTTTTCCAGACAGTCTCTAGAACATCTCAAAAGATTTGTTCTCTCTTCTTAAAAAAATAAAAAATGTTAAGCCAATTAGGCTTTTTTTGGCATGTTAAATTACATGAGAAGTGTCGTCAAATCAAAAGTGATACTAAATGTTCTTAAGCTTATATCTGTATGGGTATATGTTATTAATAGAAGTGTTCCAGAAATTATATGCAACTCTTAAAAATTTGATATATCTTGGTTTAATGTTACAAGTCATGATTCCAATTATTATCTTAAAATGTTTTATGTCAGAGAACTAACCAAATTTCCTTGTCATTTCCACTATAATGAACTCTCTTCTTTTTTTTTGTATATTTTTTTATTGGAATTCGATTTGCCAACATATAGTATAACACCCAGTGCTCATCCCGTCAAGTGGCCCCCTCAGTGCCCTTCACCCAGTCACCCCATCCCCCTGCCCACCTCCCCTTCCACTACCCCTTGTTCGTTTCCCAGAGTTAGGAGTCTCTCCTGTTCTGTCACCCTCTCTAACGCTACAGAGAGAAAGGTTTTGCTTATAATGAACTCTCACAAGATCTTTTGCAATGGACATTTTTAAGTCTTTTGTCACATATAGAAAGGTATTGTTTCACTCTGATGCTTTTGCAAAAATGAGATTCTTGGAATGGATCCTACTGAGAACTCTTGACCACTGACAACACTGTCAAATTATAAGTTCTTAAACCTTGGTTGCATATTTCACAACTGAAGAAGCTTTTTCCTGATATCTGGTCCTGTATAAACACAGGAGACCTCAAAATCAAATTGACTAGGAAAAGAAATAGCCAACATCGAGGTAGACTGCTTCCTTTCAAGATGTTGGATCGAGAACATTCTTTCCTTTCCTCCTTCCCTCTCTGACCATCCTTTTCCTGGTTCTTACACCACGAAGGTCTTTATGATTCTTTGTCCACCTTTCTCCTTGCCCTGGCATGAAGAGATAACGCTGGTGTTGATGTGTCTTGGGCCACTGCAAAGAGAATAATTCAACCTCCACCTGACTATTTTGCCATGATGCTTTGTGATTTATAGTCCCTTCTGCCTATGGCAAATTTCTCCCAGATTTCCAGTGTCTCATTTTCTCTGGAACAACTTGACTAGATAAACACTTCTGAGGAAGTGGAAATATAGTTACATGAAATATGTAAACAGGCCACTGGCTTAAAGGAGCATCCCTTTCTTTGGGATTATTTCTTGACTTATTTGATTCTAACTAGTTTGGGTTATGGGGACTCTGGCTCAGGAGCACTCTTTAAAACATAGGCATTATTTTGTTGCTAATAATTTTAACTGTCTCCCTGATATGCTGCATTCTCTTAAATGTTTTAAATGCATGTGGGTATCCATTAACCAACCAACAGATGGTCTCTCTTCAACTGGAATGACAAGACACAAAAATGTAACCAGGTCCAATAATATTAGTTTGACATTATCTCCTGAGAACAATATGCTGAGATCTGTAAAGGCAGTGGTTACTGAGAGTCATGCTAAGACCAACATTTTGATCAAACCTCTTGAATAATAAAGAATGATCAAAACAAGAGGCACCTGGATGGCTCAGATAGTTGAGCATCCAACTTTTGATTTTGGCTCAGGTCACGATCTGAGACTAAGCCCCACTTTGGGCTCTGAGCACAGCACAGAGTCGACATGTTCCTCTCCCTCCAGTGCCCCCCACCCTCTCTCTCTCTCAAATAAACAAACAAAAGAACAAACAAATATATTTTTTAAAAAAAGATCAAAACGAAAGGACTCTTAAAATAACTTTCTAGGTCCATGATAGAGCTGTTCCTGCCTGGGATGCCATATTGCAAGCATGACTTAAGTAACTTTTTGTCCCTGTAAAAGCTCCACCTGAGCAAACACACTGTATAAACAAGCAGCCAATCCCAAATGCCAAGGACTCTGGTCCTTCTTTCCTCAAACAAATAGACTCTGTGGCCCCAACTTAGCAGCTATTTTGTTTTTCTCTTCCTTGTGCTTTATTCTTTATTCACAGGAGCTTCCAGCCTTCCACCCTGTTTTGCAGTTCTCTGCATGGAGACTGTCTGCTTCATGAAGTGTTAAATAAAGTTTGTATCACCTAAATTATCTTCTCTAATCATGTTTTAACAATGTTAATCCACTTTAAAACCGACATTCAAATACTAATTGACAGCGCATATTCTTAGGGAACACTATTATTCATGTTGGTTTAATTCACAACCAACCAGGTGGTGCAAATTCAGATTATATGTTCAATTACTTTAGTATGTTGTTTGTCTTCAGTACCTGTCATCAACCAAATGTTTCTTTGTTTTATATGTGCAATGAATTTTGGGGACAATTATGTTGTCGTGAATCACCATGATATCTACCTTACCAAATATGTTTGCCTGTATTCTATCACCTAAAAGATTTAATTATAACTTTCGACTAAAATGAAATGATTATAAAAGTAAATGCCTTGAGATGAATTTACATTTTCCCAAGAATAATTATACAATTTAAATTTGAGGACTGGAGCAAAGTTTACCATGTTAGGTAAATCCCAGAGTCATTTTTTTAAAGATTTTATTTATTTATTTATGAGAGAGAGAGAGAGAGAGAGAGGCAGAGACACAGGCAGAGGGAGAAGCAGGCTCCATGCAGGGAGCCCGATGTGGGACTGGATCCTGGGTCTCTGGGATCACGCCCTGAGCCAAAGGCAGATGTTCAACCTCTGAGCCACCCAAGTGTCCCTCCCAGAGTCATTTTAGCGGGCACAACATAAAGTAAAAGTAACAAAATATAAGTCACACATCCCTCCATCTTCTTAAAGGTACTCATGGTTTGGATAGCAAAAGTCCCATTTTTCTCATGAAAATCTTTATTAAAAGGAACAAAAGATAATTCCTATCACAATTTCCTTCCAAAAATACCAACTTCAATCATATTTTATCACATATTTTAGCTATCAATTCATGTCTTGGAAATAAGGTTTCACAATACTCTATTTCTATGGAAAATTTCACTGTATATTTTGTGATTGGTTTACTATGCCTTTGCCAACAGCTCCCTCTATGTTCCATAACACAGATACTTATTGTTCATGCTCTGAAAAACCGTGGATGTATTGTTTCATAACAATCATCCACAGAAAGGAATTTCAGTTTTTTGGTATTATGCAGTAGAACTTAGGACCATAGTTATTGTCTCTATTAGTTGTCTCTGTTGTTAAAATTGTGTCTTATTACTTAAACTAGACTTTCATTACTAATTTGGGGGGGTTGATTCATTAAACTCATTTTTAAATTACATTGTGTACAATTATCTTACTGTAGAAAGAACTGAGATCATATGTAGGCCACTGTAATGTTGTTAAATATTAGACTAGTTTCTTGTTACTCAAAATCATATATATTCTCTGTTCATATCTGTGTTTCCCTACTAGGATAAAATAAAGCTGGCTTAGACTTTTGAAATGAAATATGATGAGAGGGAGAACATGCATATCAACAAGAACAAAGAATATATATTAGCAAGTGAAAAAAGTTGATGAAGTATGTATATTTGCCATTTTTGATCAAACTAAGAAATTATAAAAGGCTTACCTTTGTGTGTGTGTGTGTGTGTGTGTGTGTGTGTGTCTAGTGGGGGGGGGATTCAGATTGTGATGTGTAAAATACAGTTTCACTGTTGTTTCTGATTGTGTTCTTGGATGGCAAGTCCATAGCAATAAAACGGGCCAAACTCTTTTCCTGTAATGACGTTAAGTAACCACCACTCTATTCCCTGTTGTGCAAAGAGGTGACTTCAGAATCCTTCCCAACAACTCTATTCCTAACAGCCACAAAGTTTGATATTAGATAAAAGCTACACTTCATTTCTGTTAATATTTCCTGTTGGGCAATAAATATTAACATTTTAATGAAGTAACTCTGCTGAAATTTTGATAAACTACTTTTGAGGTTAAAAGTACAATTAACCATACTAGGGTTTTTAATTTTATTTAAATTTAAATTCCAGTTAGTTAACATACAGTATAATATTAGTTTTAGGTAACAATTTAGAGATTCAAGACTTCCATATGTCTCCAGGTGCTCATTACAAGGTGCCCTCCTTAATCCTCATCACCTATTTCACACATCTCCCCTCTGGTAACCTTACTTCTCTGTAGTTAAGAGTCTGTTTCCTGGTTTACTTTCCTCCCTCTCTCTCTCTGTCTTTTTCTCTATGATCATTTGTTTTGTTTCTTCATTCCCACATATGAGTGAAATCATATGATATTAAGCTAAGTGAAATAAGTCAGAGAAAACCAATATCAGACTGGTTTATAAAAGTTTTATATTAGAGTTGTTTTTTTTTCTAAAATCTGCAGTTTAGAGCTAATTAGAAGCTATTCCATTCCCTTATATCAAGATACTAATGTTACTGCCTAATAGGAGACTTGTTCTAAAGTTACTTGGTTAAACAGGAATGTAAATATATAAAGGAATTGCACCTAAGTGGGATAAAACTTGGAGTACATAAAATTACATCATCAATGACTTTATTTATAACTTAAGCAAAACTGTACTAGGTGAAAATATTTACACCATGTGTATCAGTCAAAAAACTGATATCTATGCTATAAAAGTGAGTCTTACAAGTGGAAAATCTGCATTCAAATATCCCAGCAGTAAAACCAAGAAATATGAGCAGAGAATACATATAAATAGAAACGCAAAGAGCTTATCAGCAGAAGAATCTCACCAGTAGTCCAAGAACAACAAATAAATCTAAAAATAAGATACTATATATTGCCTCTGTACTGGAAAAACATTTCTTATAGATTTATAAAAACTTGTGTTTGTGAGGGTAGAGTGTAAAGTGGAGATTAATCATTAATAATAGAATCATATATTTCATAAAACTTTGGTGAGTATTATATATACATTTTAACTCAGTTCCACTTTTACTAATATATTAATATGTGATATATATGTAATAATAATTACCATATATTAATACTGATATATTAATATGTGATATATAATATGTGATGATAATTAACATATTAATTCATAATATACAATTAATATAACATGTAATTAATATATATTAGTATACAAAACCCAAAATGTCTACCAAGTTACATGTTACAACTGTATTTGTGTAAGCCAGCAAAGGTTGTTCAAATTTGTAAAATGTTTAAAGAGGATATTAATCATCCATGTTGTGGAATAAATAATAGGGTAGAATGTACAAACTTTGAAGGATGTCCATAATATAAAATTGAAGAAGAAACAGAAACAATGACTCAATAAAGTATGTAGAACATGATCTTGTTTTCAGTTTTCACAATTGTCTCTCATAAGCATAGCAATAGCAATGACGATAAAGGGAATAGTAGGACATTTACTTATATTGAACTCTACCTCTATATTTTTAAAATTTTCAAATGTGTACTTTTATTAAGTAAAAATCAATAACTTCTTTTTTTAAAAAAATAATATTTTATTTGTTTATTCATAAAAGACAGAAAGAGGGGCAGAGATTTAGGCAGAGGGAGAAGCAAGCTCCCTATGGTGAGCCTGATTATAGGACTCGGTCCCAGGACCCTGGGATCACGACCTGAGCCAAAGGCAGATAGATGCTCAACCAATGAGCCACACAGGTGCCCCCAAATCAATAACTTTTTAAAGTAACTTTTCTCCTCCATTGGGGAAATTGGTCTCTTCACATGAGCTAACACCAACACAGATAAAACTAAAAAGTTCCAAAGAAATTAGCAAAATTAGGTACACTTTTTACTGAGAATCTAAGCTATATCTGCTTATATGCAAGATAACAACAGAACAGTAAAGAAGAAAATCATTTTGGAAGAAAAATATAGCAGTGTCAATTTGGAAGCATTGCTTTTCCAGAACGCGGAAACAAATGACAACATTATATAATTAAGCAAAGCAAATTTGTTATGGAACAAATCAAGCACCTTTCTGGAAATGGAAATGCAGTGTCAGTTCCTCTACTGGAGAATATGTATTTTGAATCTTGTCAGGAAATCCAGAAAATTAAGTGATATTTGGACTGTCACCAGATAGATAGGTAGAGCAAGCAACTTAGCCACATAAAACAATTATAAGGCATACCTAATGCTTAGCATACCAAGAATGCTAAATTCTTGTCTTTTTTTGTTATTCTCATCTCTTGTTTCATTCCTTTTGTACATTAAATTCCACCTGAACAAATCTACACTTTTTTTTTAATCCCAAGATTTGCTCCATGAGACCCTTATTCCCTCTTGGTGATTCTATGAGCAATCATCTTTCTTAAGGCTAGGCTACCTAACAAATTAAACTTATCAGGGGCGGGGAGGATGCCTGGGTGGCTCAGTGGTGAGAATCTGCCTTTGGCTCAGGGCGTGACCCTGGAGAGCTGAGATGGAGTCCCCACACTGGGCTCCCTGCATGGGGCTTGTTTCTCCTCCCTTTGCATGTATCTCTGCCTCTCTATTTGTGCCTCTCATGAGTAAATAAATCCTTTAAAAAATTCAAATCATCGGGATTATAAGAACAAATAAATAATAAGTCTTTTCTTTAAAAGGCTTAATTTTTTAGAGCAGTTTTAGGTTGATGGAAAAATTAAGAGGAAGTTCTAGAATACCCTGTGTTTCTGCCTACACACACAGCTCATTATCAACATCCCCACCACAGTGGGACATTTGTTACAATTAATGAACCTACATTGACTCATCACAATCTGCCAAAAGTCTGTGCTTGACATTAGAGTTCATTCTTGGTTGACGGACGTTCTATGGATTGAGATAAATGAATAATGGCATGTATTTATAATTATAGTATCAAGCAGAGTATGTTCACTGCCCTTAAAATCACCTGTGCTCCACCTACTCAACTCTCCTTCCCTCCAGCCTCTGACAACCACTGATCTTTTTCCATCTCCAAAGATTTATTTTTCCCGGAATGACACATAGTTGGGATCATACATCATGTTGCCTTTTTTGAATTTATTTCTTTTCACTTAATAATATGCATTTGTGATTCTTACATATCTTTTCTTGGCTTAATATTTCATTTGTTTTTAGCACTGAGTAACATTCCATTATCAGGATATAACCCAGTTCATTTATTCACCATATTAGGGACATCTTGGCTGCTTTCAAATGTTTATTTTTTGTTCATGGTTCATGAAGTTAGTGGATAAGCCACAATTGTCTTGGGCTCTGTGGGCTCTGAAGACCCAAACCACATCATCTAGCATTTCAGAATCCAGAAATTGGGACTCCTGGGTGGCTCAGCAGTTTAGAGCCTGCCTTTGGCCCAGGGTGTGATCCCGGAGACCCGGGATCGAGTCCCACATCGGGCTCCATGCATGGAGCCTGCTTCTCTCTCTGCCTGTGTCTCTGCCTCTCTCTCTCTCTCTCTCTCTCTCTGTCTGTGTGTGTGTGTGTCTCATAAATAAATAAATAAATAAATAAATAAATAAATAAATCTTAAAAAAAATAATCCAGAAATGAGGACTCATCTCTGTCTACAACATGCTGTTCTCATGGTTGAGGGGTGTAGCAGAAAGATTCCTTGTAAGTCAGATAACAGCATTTAAATACCTGCTTCCATGTGGCAAACATCATATCCACTTGCCACCCTTTGGGCAGAGTCTCCCATGTACTGGCAAAGCCACTGGGTGGGAAAGCATGAAAGGAAAGGAAGACCAACATAATTATAAACATATATTACAATGTATCACTGTGATTTAGTTATAATGGAATAGGTTGATCACATTTTTGTTACCCTAGACTTTTTATATCTTTTAAAAATAAATTCGAGTGTTCACACACAAATACAACCTCACAAACTATGTCAATAACCAACTATCAAGAGCTCATTTCCACTTTTACCATTACTAAAATGTTGAATAGTAAATGTTTAGATGCCTAAAAAATGGCCTATTATTTGGACTGTTGGTTGTACTATAAAACTAGAGCAAGTATTACATGAACTCCTAGCTTGTTCTTAATTAATGGAGAGCCTGGAAGAAGAGTTTGGTTTGTCTGTTTGTTTGTTTTTCCATGAATGTTACCATCCAAAAATCTAGAGTTGCCTGGCATTCATAGCTTTAGTTACTTGCAAGTATGTATTTTTTTTTATTTTTAATAATAAATTTATTTTTTATTGGTGTTCAATTTGCCAACATACAGAACAACACCCAGTGCTCATCCTGTCAACTGCCCCCCTCGGTGCCCACCAAAATTCAAATTATTTTAAGATTTGTGTGGAATCAGAAAAAACCCCGAATAGCCAGGGGAATTTTAAAAAAGAAAACCATATCTGGGGGCATCACAATGCCAGATTTCAGGTTGTACTACAAAGCTGTGGTCAGCAAGACAGTGTGGTACTGGCACAAAAACAGACACATAGATCAATGGAACAGAATAGAGAACCCACAAGTGGGCCCTCAACTTTATGGTCAACTAATATTTGATAAAGGAGGAAAGACTATCCACTGGAAGAAAGACAGTCTCTTCAGTAAATGTTGCTGGTAAAATTGGGCATCCACATGCAGAAGAATGAAACTAGACCACTCTCTTTCACCATACACAAAGATAAACTCAAAATGGATGAAAGATCTAAATGTGAGACAAGATTCCATCAAAATCCTAGAGGAGAACACAGGAAACACCCTTTTTGAACTCGGCCACAGTAACTTCTTGCAAGATACATCCACGAGGGCAAAAGAAACAAAAACAAAAATGAACTATTGGGACTTCATCAAGATAATAAGCTTTTGCACAGCAAAATATACCATCAACAAAACTCAAAGACAACCTACAGAATGGGAGAAGATATTTGCAAAAGACGTATCAGATAAAGGGCTAGTTTCCAAGATCTATAAAGAACTTATTAAACTCAACATCAAAGAAACAAACAATCCAATCATGAAATGGGCAAAAGACATGAACAGAAATCTCACAGAGGAAGACATAGACATGGCCAACAAGCACATGAGAAAATGCTCTGCAAGTACATTCTTGATAAGCTTTTTACCATTCACCAATCTTCCATGTTAGGCAACTTGCATATCCCACTGAAAATGCAGACACATTTGTCTAAAACTGAAGTTTCAAACCTAAATAATTAATAGAGAAACTTCTCAATGGCATTCTAGAGTTGGTATTTTAATAAATTATATCATTTGTTACATTTTAGTTCCATATATTTGTCTCACTGCCTTCTTGGCCCAAAACCTATAACTTAAAAACCTTTTTTTTTTTAAGATTTTATTTATTTACTTGACAGAGAGAGAGAGGGGGAGAGAGCACAGCAGAGGGAGCAGCAGGCAGAGGGAAATGAGGCTGAGCAGGGAGCCAGACACAGGGCTCAATCCCAGGACCCTAAGATCATGACCTGAGCCAAAGGTAGACACTTGGCCCAAGACCTATGACTTAAAAACCTTTTTTTTAAAGATTGCATTTATTTACTTGACAGAGAGAGAGAGAGGGAGAGAGCACAAGCAGAGGGAGCAGCAGGCAGAGGGAAATGAGGCTGAGCAGAGAGCCTGACACAGGGCTCAGTCCCAGGACTCTAAGATCATGACCTGAGCCAAAGGTAGGCACTTTGCTGCCTGACAGGCACCCTTGACCTTAAAGCTGATTATAAAACACTTATGGAAGATTTTAAACATGATTTAAGTGGAGATTTGTACCAATTCAACATCATGAACTCAGAATGTAAATAGCCACAGAAAATAAAAGTGAGATCAAAATACTTAAAAATAAAGTAGAATTTTTGAAAGTATTATTTTAAAGAAAACTAACAGAAAATGGAAGTCTTTGGGAATACTAGTGAAGCAGGGACAATATCTCTTTTCTGTTTTCCCTTATGTGGCTTCAGGTTTATTAACAGATTATAATCCATTTTAGTAAATATGTGTAAGCTTACTAATATGAATGTGAAAGAGAAATAATTGAAAACATATATTGGTTTTCCTAAAGGATTAAAGTTTAATTTGACATTTATTGATCTGTAAAAACTAGCTAGGAAATTGTTTTGAAAATAGAATAGTTTTGGAAATTGAATGGAATCATTACGTACCCCAACTCACGAGGCCCATCTGACTTCAAATGTAGCAGATGTGCAGAGTCTGCATGTCTGGCTAGAAGCAGCATGCAGATCATAGTAAAAGTGATCGAGGCTCAGTTTATATAGATATGTCTTCACCTATGGTTTACTTGAAAGAGAAATAGGTTGTGTTTAAATCGTAGAGGAAGAAAACAAAGAGCTCCATGTAGCTTTTTAGTTAAGAGCCTTTTTCTGTGTCTTCCTATATGGGCATTTGTAGAACACAATAAGCTCTGACCCTCCTCCGAACCTCCCCCCACGCAAGTCACATGGCATGGGCAAGGATGAAACCAAAGTCGAGATTATACATGTAGATAAAGCAATTTTTTCAGAAGCAGTTCAACTTAAAAGTAGAATCAAAGTGTTAAACAAACATTGTAGAAGCATTAAACTCAAAGTCTTAAGAATAAGACCCAAGTAAACCCCAAAAGCCAAGTGTTGAAAACCACAAACGGAAGTTTAATAGAGCTTAACATTAATTGTTGAGGATATGGTTTCCTTCTTGTGGGTTGTTTTTGATGAAACCAGCTTGAGGCACCTGGGCGGCTCAGTTGGTTCAGTATGTGACTCTTGGTTTTGGCTCAGGTCATGACCTCAAGGTCCTGAGACAGAGCGCTGCATTGGGCTCCACACTCAGCTCAGAATCTGCTTGAGATTCTCTCCCTCGCCTTCTCCCTGCTCTTGCACGTGCTCTCCTCTCTCCCTCTTAAATTAATTAATTAATTAATTAATTAATCAATAAATAACAAATAAATCCATCCTTAAAAAAATGGCTTAACTATTTCTACTCAAACTAAAAGCCATTTTAAAATGTCTTGAAATTTCCTTTCAACAATTTAGCGGGAGTGAATTAGGAATGATAGAAGTGGAATTAATGCATAAGTGAATTAAAAACTACATGGAAATTGAGGGGAAAAAACAAAGAAACAAATGAGTGTAGAATACTCTTTTCAGTAGTTTCAATAAGAGGAAAAGAGAAAATGTACATTTGATATTGAAAGCAAGGCAAAGCTTTAGAGCAGGCATGTTGTTCTCAGAGCTGTTTTAGAATAATAGAGGGGCTTAAAATCTCTGAGTATGCTGTAGGGAAGCAGACTTTGAAGATACAGGAAAAGGGGGAGAAAAGCTGATAGAACATTATCCTTGGCTTCTCTTTGCTGCTGGGTCAAAATCATGGAGCCATATTTTTTGCTTTTTTTTTTTTTTTTGTCATAGTCCACATCTGGTACATCAGCAAATAGTGTCATGACTACTCTAAAATAGATCCCGAAGCTTACTATTTCTCACCACCTCTGCTGCTAACATTTTAGACTTGCCAATATCATTTCTCACTTTGACTGCTGCTGTATCCCAATTGACCTCCCACTTCCATGCTTTACTACCAAAGGTCTTTTACTCCACGCATTGGTCATAACTTACAGCAGATCCTGTCACTCTTCTATGCAAAAAGCACAATGGTTTCCCATCACACTTAGGAAAAAAAATCCACAAAGGTCCTGCATGATGTGATTCCTGCCTTTCTTTCTGGGTTTCTTGCTTTCATTGTTTGTTTTACTGTATCCACTCTCATACCTTTACTCAAGCCACACTAGCTTTTAAAATATTTGTTGAACATGGCAGCTACATCTTCACTCAGACTGTTTTTTGTTTTTTGTTTTTTGTTTTGTTTTTTTTTTGCGTTTGCCATCCCAACAGCCTGTGTAGCCACAGAGCTCACTTGTCCATTATTCAGGAATTTGTACACATACTAGCTTCTCAGGCTTTATCTGATCAGAAAAGGCATTCCCTATTGCCTTCCACTGTATTTTCTTTTTAGTACCTGTCACTACCTGACCTTATATCTGTTTATAAAGTTACATGGTTGGTATTTGACGATTCTGTATTGCCCCAATAAGACCAGGAAACTTTTCTTTTGGTCTATGACTAAATATTCATCACCTAGATGTTTATACACCAAGAGGCTATCTTTAAGAAAGAGAAAAATACAGATGGTTAAAAATAAGTCCTGAAAATGAATATTTACAAAAAAAGACAAAATATATAACAAAATCTTTGCTTTTAATTATTTTGGTCACTTTTACTGAGGTATAACTTATGGACTATAAAATTCACTAATATTAAGTGTGCCATTTTGTGAGTTTTGACCGCTGTGCAGAGTCATACAACACGCACCACAATCATAATATCACCCGTCCAGGCTATTGTTGCTCTAAATTCTCACCAACAGTTGATAGTTTGGGACTATAGTGAGTTGGTGAGAATTAGAGCAACAGTAACACTAATATTGTCCTGGCATGAAATGTACTTTGGAGGACAATTTGAAATTTCAAATTTTTTGACATTCTAGTAAGCGTGTTGAGGTACCTCATTGTGATCTTAATCTGTACCTCTTAAGGACTAATGACTAAATATTTCCCCTGTGCTATTGGCTTTGCATTTATCTTCTTGGTGAAGAGTCTGTTCATACTTTCTGACACTACTAGTGTACAGAAATATAGTTATATAGAAATACAATTGAGATATGACCATTCTTTATCTATCTGGAAAGTTGTTTTTATCAATACATGTCTTGAGAACAGTTTCTCTCTTTCTGTATAAAGTTTGTTTGTATACAAATATTCACTTGTTACAGCATCATTTGTTGAAAAATTGTTCTTTTTGCAATGAATTTTCTTGGTACTTTTGTTGAAAATCAGATTTATGAGTGGCTCTATTTCTGGAATTTCTATTCTGTTCCACTGATCTATACATCTGCTTTTTGACCATATCACCCTCGTGTTTCTTGGCACTTTATAGTAAATCTTGAAGTTGAGTAATATGTATTCTTTGATTTTTCTTTTTTTAGTTTCTCAACTGTAAATCCTTTGAATTTCAATATACCTTTAAAACCTGATTGTCTGTTTCTACAAAACAACAACAGGAAACCCTGCTAGAATTTTGTCTTAAAGATTTTATTTGGGACGCCTGGGTGGCTTAACAGTTGAGTGTCTACCTTTGGCTCAGAGCATGATCCCAGGGTCCTGGGTTCAAGTCCCACATCCGGCTCCCTGCATGGGGTCTGCTTCTCCCTTTGCCTGTGTCTCTGCCTCTCTCTGTGTGTCTCTCATGAATAAATAAATACTTTTTAAAAAGATTTTATTTATTTATTCATGAGAGACACAGAGAGGCAGAAACACAGGCAGAGGGAGAAGCAGGCTCCTTGCAGGGATCCTGATGCAGGACTTGATCCTGAGACTCCAGGATCATGCCCTGAGCTGAAGGCAGAAGTTCAACCACTGAACCACCCAGGCATCCTCAAGCCTGGTAGAATTCTGATTGGGATGTCTTGATCTGTGGATTTGGTGCTTGAGTCTCTCAGTCATGGCATGGTATACCTCTCTATTTATTATTCAATGAATATCTCTCAGCATTGTTTCATTGTCAGTGTACAGATTGCACATATAGCTTAATAAATATATTTTTATCTCTTTAACAATCATGTTAATTGTAAGTGGTATTTTAGAATTTAAATTTTGGGGATGCCTGACTGACTTAGTGGTTGAGCATCTGCCTTTGTCTCAAGTCATGATCCCAGGGTCTTGGGATCAAGTCCCACATCAGGCTTCTCAGGGAGCCTGCTTCTCCCTCTGCCTATGTCTCTGCCTCTCTCTGTGTGTGTTTCATGAATAAATAAATAAAATATTTATTTTTTGATCATTGCACATATACAGATGCACAAACTATTTCTACAAATTGAGTTTGTATTCTGCTAGTTTACTAAATTTGTTTTTTTCTAAAAACTTTTTGATAGATTTCTTAGTATTTTCAAGTGATAAATTAATATAATTTTTCTCTTTGTAGTAGTTTTCTAGGGCTGCTGTAATAAAGTACCACAAATATTGTGGCTTAACACAACAGAAATGTGTTGTCTCACTCTTCTGAGGGCTAGAAGCCCCAAATCCAGGGCTCAGCAGGGTTTGCTCCTTCTGAGGCTGTGAGGGAGAATCTGCTCCATGCTTCTCTCCCAGCTTCTGGTGTCCCGAGTATTTCCTTGACTTGTAGAAATATCATTCCAACCCTTTGTCTGCATGGTATTTTCCTTGCATCTTTGTCTTCTCATGCCCATCTTCCTATAAGGACATCAGTCATTTTAAAGTAGGTACCCACCCAACTCTAGTTATGATCTCATATTAAGTTACATCTGGAATGATCTTATTTCCAAATATAGTCAACATTTTTGAGGTATAAAGGGTTAGAACTTCAATGTGTCCTTTTAGGAGATACAGACTCATAACACTTTCTTCCGTTCTGTATGCCTTTCAGTTTTACCCCTGAATCATAATATTGAATGTGATTTTTAGTACATTCAGTACCTAGAAGTGATGACAACAGATATCCAAATCATGTTTGTACACAGCTGGATTATTATAACAAGGAGGAGGAGAAACTTGTATTTGAGACTGAGAAAAACTGAGAATGATTGCCATGAGCAGATCCTCAATAAGTAGAATTCTAAGGAATACAGTTTAGCATAGATAAGATTGACTTTATCGAAATAGAAAGTTCTGATACAAAAAAGAAAAAGAAAATGGTAAACATGTGGGGAGATGTAAATGAACATAGGCTGTCAAGAATAGATAATATAAATTGGCAAAGTTAAAAACTAAGTTCTAATATCACTCAATGCTTTGTTAAATTATTTGCAAATTTTCCTTTAGGCTGGAAGAGAATAAAGATTTTTAGTAATTTGAGTTATGATACATTAGGTTTATCAGTTTTATTTTATTGATTAGCCAATAAAAATGGTTAATGGAAACCAAATATATAGGTTATAAGGCAATAGAGGAAAAATAATAAAAAATAAAATAATAATAGCAATAAGTCAATTAATATATTTATTTAGTCCTAACAAAAATTTTATTCACAGCAAATAAGGATATTGCGGGGAGTGGCTTCCAAAAGCCATGATTCCCTGAAAGAGGGTGAATAGGTTCCTTTTATTTAGGGTTAGGATGAATATTGGATAGGGAAGCCTTTTCATCCTATGTAGAGAGGGATTTATGGTCATGCATGTGCCTTAAGGAAACATGCCTATTCTACATTGTATGTGATGTAAATGAGGGTGAGGCTCCTTCTTGGGTAGAAACAGTAGCAGTATAATTAGATAAAGTAGTTGTTGGTCATTCCAGAGATCACAATGCGGTCTGTCTGTTTAGGCATGAGTTGAGAGGTTTAACTAAGAAAGTCTGAGTGGTCTGAGCCCGTGAGAGGTCTTGTCAGGGCAGTCACCATCACCTGAAGGATGGTTTAGGATTTCATTTGCCTGAATAACTCAGTAAATTTAAAAGAAAGTAAGATAAGAAAAATAAATAAATCATAGAGAAATGTGGGACAAATAAAATGTGCAAAATAATTGAAAATAAAAAGCAAAGACAGTAGATTTAGGTCCAAATACATCTGAAATTATATTAAATGGACCAGTTGTTTATCTAAAAGTTAGAATTTTCAGACTGGATACAATTTCATGAAAAACTAGGAAACATGTATTATATTTAAGTTTCTTATTTTAAATATTTTAAATAATATTAGAAAATAAAAGAATCATCAAATTTGCATTTTTACATAAAACCATATTCATTTTACTTTCATTTGGTGAGCAAATATCTAGGTTCTTTATGTCATAATTTATTGTCAGTTAGATACCATATTTCATAGTCATATTGATTAATTGAATACTAGTTTAAATATTATAACAATACTAATTATAGCAAATAGACATAATATTTTATAAATTTCTTTTTTTTAAATTAATTTTTATTGGTGTTCAATTTACCAACATACAGAAAAACACCCAGTGCTCATCCCGTCAAGTGTCCACCTCAGTGCCCGTCACCCATTCCCCTCCAACACCCGCCCTCCTCCCCTTCCACCACCCCTAGTTCATTTCCCAACATTTCTTTTCCCTTCCTTTATATTCCCTTTCACTATTATTTATATTCCCCAAATGAATGAGAACATACACTGTTTGTCCTTCTCCGATTGACTTATTTCACTCAGCATAATACCCTCCAGTTCCATCCACGTTGAAGCAAATGGTGGGTATTGGTCGTTTCTAATTGCTGAGTAATATTCCATTGTATACATAGACCACATCTACTTTATCCATTCATCTTTCGATGGACACCGAGGCTCCTTCCACAGTTTGGCTATTGTGGCCATTGCTGATAGAAACATCGGGGTGCAGGTGTCCCGACGTTTCATTGCATCTGAATCTTTGGGGTAAATCCCCAACAGTGCAATTGCTGGGTCGTAGGGCAGGTCTATTTTTAACTCTTTGAGGAACCTCCACACAGTTTTCCAGAGTGGCTGCACCAGTTCACATTCCCAGCAACAGTGTAAGAGGGTTCCCTTTTCTCCGCATCCTCTCCAATATTTGTGGTTTCCTGCCTTGTTAATTTTCCCCATTCTGACTGGTGTGAGGTGGTATCTCATTGTGGTTTTGATTTGTATTTCCCTGATGGCAAGTGATGCAGAGCATTTTCTCATGTGCATGTTGGCCATGTCCATGTCTTCCTCTGTGAGATTTCTCTTCATGTCTTTTGCCCATTTCATGATTGGATTGTTTGTTTCTTTGGTGTTGAGTTTAATAAGTTCTTTATAGATTTTGGAAACTAGCCCTTTATCTGATATGTCGTTTGCAAATATCTTCTCCCATTCTGTAGGTTGTCTTTTAGTTTTGTTGACTGTATCCTTTGCTGTGCAAAAGCTTCTTATCTTGATGAAGTCCCAATAGTTCATTTTTGCTTTTGTTTCTTTTGCCTTTGTGGATGTATCTTGCAAGAAGTTACTGTGGCCGAGTTCGAAAAGGGTGTTGCCTGTGTTCTCCTCTAGGATTTTGATGGACTCTTGTCTCACATTTAGATCTCTCATCCATTTTGAGTTTATCTTTGTGTATGGTGAAAGAGAGTGGTCTAGTTTCATTCTTCTGCATGTGGATGTCCAATTTTCCCAGCACCATTTATTGAAGAGACTGTCTTTCTTCCAATGGATAGTCTTTCCTCCTTTATCGAATATTAGATGACCATACATTTCAGGGTCCACTTCTGGATTCTCTATTCTGTTCCATTGATCTATGTGTCTGTTTTTGTGCCAGTACCACACTGTCTTGATGACCACAGCTTCGTAGTACAACCTGAAATCTGGCATTGTGATGCCCCCTGCTATGGTTTTCTTTTTTAAAATTCCCCTGGCTATTCGGGGTCTTTTCTGATTCCACACAAATCTTAAAATAATTTGTTCTAACTCTCTGAAGAAAGTCCATGGTATTTTGATAGGGATTGCATTAAACGTGTAAATTGCCCTGGGTAACATTGACATTTTCACAATATTAATTCTGCCAATCCATGAGCATGGAATATTTTTCCATCTCTTTGTGTCTTCCTCAATTTCGTTCAGAAGTGTTCTATAGTTTTTAGGGTATAGATCTTTACCTCTTTGGTTAGGTTTATTCCTAGGTATCTTATGCTTTTGGGTGCAATTGTAAATGGGATTGACTCCTTAATTTCTCTTTCTTCAGTCTCATTGTTAGTGTATAGAAATGCCATAGATTTCTGGGCATTGATTTTGTATCCTGCCACGCTACCAAATTGCTGTATGAGTTCTAGCAATCTTGGGGTGGAGGCTTTTGGGTTTTCTATGTAGAGTATCATGTCATCGGCGAAGAGGGAGAGTTTGACTTCTTCTTTGCCAATTTGAATGCCTTTAATGTCTTTTTGTTGTCTGATTGCTGAGGCGAGGACTTCCAGAACTATGTTGAACAGCAGTGGTGAGAGTGGACATCCCTGTCTTGTTCCTGATCTTAGGGGAAAGGCTCCCAGTGCTTCCCCATTGAGAATGATATTTGCTGTGGGCTTTTCCTGAATGGCTTTCAAGATGTTGAGGAAAGTTCCCTCTATCCCAACACTCTGAAGTGTTTTGATCAGGAATGGATGCTGTATTTTGTCAAATGCTTTCTCTGCATCTAATGAGAGGCTCATATATTTTATAAATTTCAAAGCTATTTTAAGACTTCTTGGGTTGCCTGGGTGGCTTAGCAGTTGAGCGTCTACCTTCAGCTCAGGGCGTGTCCCAGGTTACTGGGATCTAGTCTTACGTTGGGCTCCCTGTGGAGGCGGCTTGCTTCACCTTCTGCCTATGTTTCTGTCTCTCATGAATAAATAAATAAATCTTTTTAAAAAAAGACTTCAACTTTCTTTAAAAAAAAAAATTTTATTTATTTATTTATTTTTTTTAGAGAGATTGAGTGAAAGAGAGCATGAGTGGGGGGATACAGCAGAGTGAGAGGGAGAGAGAAAATTTCCAGCAGACTCCCCGCTGAGCAGGGAGCCCCACATGGGGCTCATTCCCAGGACCCTGGGATCATGACCTGAGCCAAAGGCAGACGCTTAACCACCTGAGCCACCCAGGAGACCCAAGGCTTCAACTATGTCATTTATGAAATAAAATGGTTAACCTAGGATCTGTAGAGACAAACATTATTATTTGTTGACTATAGGTAATGCCTATATCCATCTTCTGGGGAAAGCTGACCACTTGACCATCCTAGGCTAGAGCACTGGAGTAAGCAAGCCCCTGACCCAAGAGAAGCCAACTGAAAATTGAGTCATATAGAGATCTGGAATGAGAGCTATATGCAGAAGGGAAAATGTACCTATTTCTATCAATTAAATCTCATTTCATAGAGATTCACTTTGTAATGTATGGAATGAATTTAACATAAATTGAGAGAGGACAGAGCCAAAGACATACAGGGATTAGCTAAAGCCGAGATAGTAAAACTGTGGGATGCCAGAAGCCAGGGTAAGTAGACGCTATAAATAAACAGAGCTGTCAAGCATCGTTGAAAGTAGAAATAAATTGGTCTCTATCAATAAGATAGTGGAATAAGACACTAAGTGGGACAATGATAATATTGGATTAAGAAGCAATGATGTCTCTATCAAAAAAAAAAAAAAAAGCTAGGGTTTCTTATGATCCCTTAATCTGATTCCACACTACACTATAATTAGTTTTTCCTCATCAACCGTATTCTAGATCTTTAAGACCTTGCTATAAAACCAATCTTATCTCCTCATTCCTTTATGAAAAACAAAACACACAAAATGTCATATCTTCTGAGTAATGTGAACAACTGTCTTGCAATCTGAAATAACCTAAAATAAATCTTCTCTGTATTTCTTCTTACTCAAATAATTTCTACAAGAACGTCGTCCACCGACCCTCTAGAAGAGGCAGGAGTTAGGCATGAGGTGTTATTAGCCAGCTTGCAGAATGGCAAGCCCAAGTGTTCCCCATGTGGGAGGGATGCCAGGCACTCTGAGAAAAGTGGAAGGAACACAAGTCTGGAAGCACCATGTGGGAGTATTTGGAGATGAGACTGCCACACTCAGATAGGAAGGGGTGGTGTATGTTACCTGTAGCATTTAGACTGTGTCCTGCACATGGGAGGGGGTTTGGTGTTAGGCATGGCAAATTTGCATTTTGTAAGGTTCCCTTTGTCATCCAGGTGGAAAGCACATCTCTGGAGACTCAGTTTACACTGGATACTGGTTAGAAACCTTTGCGATGATTGAGATGAGGAATGACACACCGTTGGGCTAGAGGGTGACAAATGAACAAGAGAAAGGGGCATTGGATAATTACTATTAAGCAGGCACTCTGCTGGGTTTTGGGTAGCCAGAGATTAAGATTAAAGATCCCTGAGTGATAAAGAACTCCTATGATTGCTAGAAACTAAGGAGAAAGCAGGTCATACAGAGTAGGACACATTAACTAGAGGTCTTCACAAGTCTGTAGGAATATGCAGGCAGGGAAGGTCACAGACCAGAGGGAACAGAATGTTCAAAGACACTGGAATGAGAGAAAGGATTTATTTTACACTCTGTTTTTTTTTTTAATTTATTTATTTGAGAGAGAGAGGGTGCGCACAAGGAGGGGCAGAGGGAGAGGGAGAAGGAGATTCCCCTGCTGAGTAGAGAACCCCACCCAGGGCTGGATCCCAGGACCCTGGGATCATGACATGAGCCGAAGGCAGACTCATAACTGACTGAGGCAGCCAGGTGCCCCTACACTCTGGTTCTTATCAAGCATACCTGTCCATCATTTCCGTCCATCCTATTTCAGATTTGCTGCTCTCTGCTCTGTAACATGTTCCCCAAATGTGCGCCTCCTCGCTCATCCACTCTCACTAGTAGAAAACCAGCTCAGATTCTAGAGCCTCCCTGAGGACTTTTTTTTTTTTTTTTTTTTATTGTTGATGCTGTTTTTTTCTTCTCTAAGCTATCATCATTTCTCACCTGTAACTTGGAGTTGGTTATGCATTTACCCCTGATATTTTTACATGTGTTTTTTTTTCCTCACTGCTGAACTGTAAATGATTTTATTGAAAGGGTCATATATGTATTTTTTTATTCTCTCTACAGGATTCAGTACCTCATTGGTTATGTTGTCTGCAATAAATGTACTTGCTTATGGGGGAATGGAGAAGTGATGGGCGAAGGTAAAGAACCAGGGGTTTAGTTCCACAACTAGCCCTAGGTGTCATTGATTTATAGTGAATAAAGGGAGAAAAAGTGTTATAATAATGTGATTGTCATGGCAATGGGAAAATAAATTGAATTCTCAAAGGTATAGGAGCATTTTTCAGCACAGCCTCTCCTCTTCTTATCAAACGCCATTAGTTGTTTAAAGGGTTGTTCCTTTCAGTTACAGGAATTAGGTAAGACATTAGTGGAGGGCCAGTTCATACACAAACTCTAACATACTTACAAAGGAAGTCTTATTGTCCTGAAAGCGTTCTGGGTCTCTAACGTACCCAGGCATCGTTTTCTCTCAGGATCTTTACATCACAATATTCTTTCTTCTTTCATTGTAAGATCATTTGTAACATCTCTAATTTGGTGCTCTCTCCTTTATTGTTCTAAGCATTTCACAGTATAATTTTCTAC
The DNA here is from genome assembly GCF_018345385.1 of Vulpes lagopus. NCBI lineage: Eukaryota > Metazoa > Chordata > Mammalia > Carnivora > Canidae > Vulpes > Vulpes lagopus. Next base: position 75,970,432 of record NC_054831.1, read on the forward strand.
TCCCTTCCCTCCTTATTATATTAGCTGACCTTCTTGTATTGGTGGATTCAAATTATTATGCATGTGAGATTCATAGCAATTACAGCTTTGAGTGTTAATAAGTATTTATTCTGATTTTATTAGAAATAATCTTAGGATGATGTTGAATATAGAAATGTGTGAATTGGTTGTGGGCCTCAGAAAACAAAGCCTTTGAAACTATCGCCAACAGCAAAAGTAAACGGAGCTAGCTTCTTTAAAAATTCTTTGCTAAAATAAACATGTAAAAGTTGTTAAATAAAAGTACCAAAGCAAGTTTTCACCTACAGTGACAGAGTTAGAAGGATAAAGACAGAAGATATTCACTCTACTATTTCTGAGTGAAAATTGTTCTAACAGCCCCTACACACACTTTTATTGTGTTTACTCTTCTTTAAAAGAATGTTCCAGAGCCTTAGCTTAGAATAACTATGATTCTTTTTCTTTCCCCTAGAGATACTAGATAAATGGCTATAACGGACAGAAGCACTTTGTTCCATGACCTAAGACCATGTTCAGATACACAGGTTATTAAAAGGTCATACCGATACCCAGGTACAGGACTCTAAGTCGTGTGTGTGAATAACAATTGGTCTCAAAAATCAATAAAATGCAAGGCTAGTGACAAAGGTGAAGCAGCTGGAGTATAATAACATGGTGACCAGCCTTGGAGCAAGTGAGTTGTTGTGTATGAGAATTTTCTTCAAATGAACTGTTTGATTAGGTAGTCTAGTTAGTTCCCAGAAGCGAACAGGAAGCCAGGATGCCAGTCAATAAGCTTGCACATCACCAGCTTCCAAGAATTCTGTGATAAAAGAAACTTAGAATGCTTTCCCAATCACCGAAATAGATATTAGGTTCTAAAATGTGAGCTAAGAAATGAGAATTTGGGGAATTTCTGTTTTGCCCTCTCCTACCAACTACTGCGAGGTCTTTATGAAGCATTTTTAACCTCATTGTATGTTGGTTTCTTAATATGTATGATGAAAATGATAATGCTGAACAATTCCGGAAGGCATGGCAATTAACTAGCATTTATAAAATGCTTTAAAGAGAGGTACCATGTGAGAGCAAATGATTTAATGTAAACCAATAGATGGCTTATGAGCATACCATCTGAATGAGAACCGTATCCACTGAAATAGCTGGATGTGATCAAAGACACAGCTGGAATTTAAAAATAAAAGTTTAAAAATCTGGCAATTAATCCAGAATTCTCAGGACATACAGATAGCTAATTACCATGACTCTGCTCTTCAGAGCACATTGTAACAAGTTATGTTTTATTTTGATCATTCTTTTCAGTGGTTTGGCTTCCATCCACAGAAGAAAAACAAAATAAAATATCATCCAATCAATCAATTGCAATAATCACCATATTCCCAAAAAGCGATTAAATATATATATATATATATATATATATATATATATATATATATATATCAAGAGAAAGCTGAAGTGGTTGAATAAGAGAGGAACCTGTGGTATGAAAGGTAAATACAAACAAACAAAAAAAAAATTTTGTTCATCTGGGATCCCTGGGTGGTGCAGCGGTTTGGCGCTTGCCTTTGGCCCAGGGCGCGATCCTGGAGACCCGGGATCGAATCCCACATTGGGCTCCTGGTGCATGGAGCCTGCTTCTCCCTCTGCCTGTGTCTCTGCCTCTCTCTCTCTCTCTCTCTCTCTCTCTCTCTCTCTCTCTCTCTCTCTCTCTCTCTCTCTCTCTCTCTCTCTCTCTCTCTCTCTCTCTCTCTCTCTCTCTCTCTCTCTCTCTCTCTCTCTCTCTCTCTCTCTCTCTCTCTCTCTCTCTCTCTCTCTCTCTCTCTCTCTCTCTCTCTCTCTGTGACTATCATAAATAAAATAAAAATTAAAAACAAAAAACAAACAAACAAAAAAAAAATTTTGTTCATCTGGGATCCCTGGGTGGTGCAGCGGTTTGGCGCTTGCCTTTGGCCCAGGGCGCGATCCTGGAGACCCGGGATCGAATCCCACATTGGGCTCCTGGGATGGAGCCCCTATGAAGTCCTGGCAGTGTCGAGTTCCTCACTCGGAGGGGAGTCTGCTTGTACCTCTCCATTTCCTTCTGCCCCTCCACCTGCTCATGCTTTCACTGTCTCTCTCTCTCAAATAAATAAATAAAATCTTTTTTTAAAAAGTGTCAATTTTTTGTGTATTAAGAATATAGGAAAGAATATAAATAGATTTTTAAGGCACTTACGATGGATAAAGAGGATGCTAGCTAAAATCACGCTGAAGTTAAAATGAAGTTTAAACCTCAAGACGTATCCAGGGGAAATTTTTTCTGTAGTTTCTAGCTAATAATCATCCATCGAAGTGTTTAGAATATGAGGAGAGTAATTAAGTAAGACATCTGAGAAATGTGGGACTATAGTCTTGGGCTGAGGATTCCAGAGCTGAGATTAAAATTCAAAATTTTGTTCATCTGGGATCCCTGGGTGGTGCAGCGGTTTGGCGCTTGCCTTTGGCCCAGGGCGCGATCCTGGAGACCAGGGATCGAATCCCACATTGGGCTCCTGGTGCATGGAGCCTGCTTCTCCCTCTGCCTGTGTCTCTGCCTCTCTCTCTCTCTCTCTGTGACTATCATAAATAAATAAAAATTAAAAACAAAACAAAACAAAACAAAATTTTGTTCATCGTTGACCCCTCTATTTAGAATATATCCAATTGCTTTCTTGATGGCTTTGATAAGGTTTAGCAAGTTGGAGAAATCCTTCTGATAATTTAACTTATTTAGGGTTTGAGAATACCTATTGCGTGTGCTTACTTTGGCACCTATACTAAGAAATTGGAAGGCTACACAGAAGATTAGCATGGCCCCTGTGCAAGGATAACAGGAGAATATCTATTGAGCAATAGGGATCTCCTTCCTTTGCTAAAACCAGGGAGTGAAGCCAAGCATGAAGATACCAACAAAATTTACATTTTTCACCTTTTTCGTTTTTTAAAAATTTCTGTTTCTTGGGTCTAAGGAATGGGAAGAAGAGACAAGCATATCAAAAGCATAATAAGAAATCAGTAGATATTGATATTTCTTAACATTTGCTTTTCTCTCTAGCATGCCGTCAAAGAATATTAGAGAATATTGGTAACTGAAGGGAAATTCTTTCAGTACAAATAGCTTTATAGAGTTTTATAGACTACCCGGATGTAGATGGACAAAGGGAAAGGGAAAACATGCTAACCAAACTGTTTTCATAGATAAGATTTCAAAGGACTTTTTACTGTCTGTTGCTTCCATTTTTGTTTTGTGTGAAATTTTATTATAAACGTATGCATTATGTAGCCATTTTGTTATTTTTTTCCTTTTTAATTGTCAAGACAATACTTGAAGAGAGGTTCATAGTAAATTATGTGTTACATATATATAGATGTTTATTTTATAGACAGACTCAAGCTCTACATATCAATTCATATTGTTTTCTTAACCAGCTTAAAAATGCAAAGAACTTACCATCACACACACTAGGAATATGTAATACATGCACATGTAGATCTACCTCATTTCTCTAAATTTTCATGTAGGAGCCCTTATGGATATTCTATATACACATTCTGGATTTCAGTAAATACCGTAATAACAGGTAGCTGCAAGAATTGATTTTAAATACGTTCAGCCAAGCAGCCACTTGCTTCTGCAAACATGCTTTTGCAATTCAGCCAAGCAGTGACAGACAAATCCTGCGTGTTGGCCAGTCAGGAGTGGGCTCATTCTAATAAGCACACTTGCAAGCACAAGCCACTCCAGAACAATTGCATTTGAGTAACTGGGCTTGTGTAGATAGTAACAACCCATGTATAGCCCCAGAAATCCATCAAACCCTATAGTGATAGAGTGGATTTTACTATATGAATATTAAAAATAAATTTTAAACCATGCCACAAGTCATTAATATATTGGTGTTCATTTGTCCTTTGGTTGACCACTGGAATCCCTTTCTGGTTCTTCCTATATCATTCTAATGTGTCTCTATCATTTTTTAAAGAATTTCCTTACTTTCTGGTACAATTTGATGTTCCAGGGTTACCATGTAATATCTCTGATCAGCACGAGAATCTGATCTCTTCAGGGATCCCTGGTTCCTTTTGGTGTGGAAAATTGTTATAAGGATCAAAACCTTATGTTTTTTTTTTCATAGCTACTAGTGTCACTGTGTTGGGGCTCTTACATCAGATAGGAATTTATACTGTATATTTATATTATACATCGTGTATTCATGTTATATTTCACATATATACACGCAAATACATACTTTTATGTTATTTTTCATGAATTCATAGTGACAACTGTAGCTCCAATGTAGCCTGCTACCTGAAAGTGTTCTTTATGTGGGGACCCATCCCATGTGTGTCTGTCTTCTCCTGTGTGAGAACCACCCTGATATCCACAAAAATATATTTCCTTATTTCTTCAGTTCTACAATAATCATGAAACATACTTTCAGAATTGCTATAGCTATAGCATTACCATAAATTACCACCAGTGACCTACTAATTAGAAGAGAATATTTTTCAGCTCTGCTGTTGTATTAGACTAAGAAAGCATAGTCTAGGTTAAATATATAAAAGGTTAAATTATTTTTTTCTTCTTTGTGGGTATGCTCATTTTGTTTTTTGTTTTTTTTTAATTTTTTATTTATTTATGATAGGCACACAGTGAGAGAGAGAGAAGCAGAGACATAGGCAGAGGGAGAAGCAGGCTCCATGCACTGGGAGCCCGACGTGGGATTCGATCCCGGGTCTCCAGGATCGCGCCCCGGGCCAAAGGCAGGCGCCAAACCGCTGCGCCACCCAGGGATCCTGGGTATGCTCATTTTGAAAGATAATTAGGGCAATAGTATCAAAGGATGTGCTTAATTCAAAGTATCTACACCTATAGTCAAATCTGTAAATGCTCTCCTGTTGATCATGTTATTGACCATTTTATCTTGCTTGAAGATTGATTCATATTTTTTAATTTGACAGAAATAAAGTTTTTTTTCTGCTTAAACAAACAGATGTTATTTCAATAGTTGGTTTAAAAGGGAAAGACGTGTTTCCAGAGTGGATTAAGGGCATGATAGAAATCACCACTGTAAAGAAGTAGTGATATAAAGGAATCCACTAAAAAAAATAAAATAAAATAAAAAATAAAGGCATCCACTAGAATAAAATAAAAACCTTCCTAAAGTTAAAAAAAAAAGTATAAACAAATAAGAATTATGACCAAGTGAAGTAAAACAAAAACAATTTAATGGGCAGTAAGTATTAAATGATAAAGTAAGGTTAACAATATCAGACATATGCATAAATATGATGGGGTTTAATGACCCATTAAATGAAAACATTTCAAATTGTTTCACAAAACAACACCCTATGTGTTGTATAAGAAACAAACTAAAACAAGCAGCTTCAGAAAGGCTACAAATGAAGAGAGGGGCAAAGATATACTAGAGAAATGAGAAGACACTAGAAATAAAGATACACTCATGTTTCAAAAAACATGAGAAGCTGGGGTCACCATTCTGGTATGGCCAAACTCATCATAACCATAGGAAATAAACTTGGAAAAATGACCCTTCATAATACTTATTACACTACTACTTTATATAATGCAATTCAACAAGTGAATTATATACAATTCAAAATAAAACATTTTAGAATATCTCTGCAACAACATGGCAACCACTCAAAGTATAAACTATTTAGTTATAGTAATTTGAAGATTGAAATATTCTCTCTGCCTCCTAGTCATGCTAAAAGCATGGATAATGTGTGGATTTCTTTGCTCTTGTTAACTTACACATGCTTTTTGAGGAGACATTTCTGTGTACTTTGCCTAACACTAATACAGAAATTTAACTCTATAACGTACTTCTTCCTTTTATTCTTTCATAAGCACAGTGCGGTAGGCACAATTGTCTTTCATTCAAAGATGAAATAGTTTCCCTGAACTCTCAAGAATAGTTATACTCCTCCACAAATCAAAAAACTCTTTTCAAAATTTCAGAGTCCAACTTTGCATGACATCGAAGTTCTTGGATACACAAATGAATATAGGTAAAATATCTGACACCCCATTACAAAGGCCACGACATTACAGCTGTAATAATAAATATAATTTGGTGATGAATGGAAATCACCATTTGAAAGAGAGCTTTGCTGAGTTTGGAAGATGTATTTGGCAAAATTTAGAAATTAAAAGAAAGAAAATTAAAATAATTTTAATTTTATATTGCTTATCGTTGGGTGATCACTTATGTATAAAATTATACTTAATATGGCTTCATTCTTTTGAAACTAAGAGGAAATACTGAAAGAAAAGGAACAATGTAGCATGAAAGGATTAATATTTTCAGAGCAATTTATTCATTATGTATCATCAATATATCTTATGCATTATGCAGTGTATTTTGGATTTCTCAAGCTCTGTAAACCAGTAGTTTTGTTTATAGAAGACCCGATCTCTCTCTCCCCTAATTTTATGTAAACAACAACTCAAATCACTTAAACTCACTTTTAATTCCCTACATTTCATGTCTGCCCCTGTTCTTCTCAGTTCCCATCCTGATATAATTAAAGGAATGGTAATAAATATGTCTCTGATAAATATATTTGTTCAACATTTCAGGTTTGCTTGGTAAATTTGGTATTTGTAGTTTATGTTCACTCAACTGTAGAATCCAGAAACAAATATTTGTCAGTATTCTCAGAGAATTAAATATTGAGAAATGACGGATTCTAGGGTAGACTTTCAGGTTTCTTTTTTTACATTGAAATATTGCATAAGTATATATGTGCATAACATCTAAAAACACAAATTGAAAAACAGATGTAAGGAAAACATCTTTGTAATTACCACATAGAAAAATATAATAAAGAAATAACTTCAGTGCCTTTCACTTATTATAACTTTCTCTACTTCTGTGGAAATCAGTTTTTTGACATGTGTTATTTATCTGCTTCCTTTTATTCCTATGTTAGCAACCATGTAGTCTTCTCTAAATAATATAGTTCAATTTTGCCTTAGTTTTGAATTTTATGGAATTGGAATCATGATGCATGTATTATTTTGTACTTTTTTCACATTCAATTTTTGTTTTAAAGATTCAGTTACGGTGTGGCAATTAGATATAATTTTGCATTTTTATTTCCTGTAATGTCCAGTGGTTTGACATATATTTATCTAGATATTGTGAAGGAGATTCAGGTGGATTTCATTTAGCCAAATATGAATAAGGCTATGTTTCAGTTAACAGTATTTGCCCTAGTGTTAAGTGAATAAATTGCCCTGTGTTACATTATCTATGAGTGGAAATCTAGCATCATACCACTTGTGTCTTCAACTGTACTTGATAGTGGTAAAGATTTTTCAAAGTGGTTTTAACCAGTTCAGTTTCCCTAAAATTGTGTAAGCTTTGCCTTTCTCCTCTATACTTATATACACGTCACACAATCATTATTTTTAATATTTTCCTCATCTGTAGGGTATGTGGCATCTCTAATTTACAATTCCATGTCTTATCAATGAGATAGAACATTTTTTTTGTATTTGTATTGACTATCCCTATTAGTCTATTTCCTTTTTCTTTTTTAAGATTTTATTTATTTATTTATTTATTCAGAGACACAGTGAGAAGCAGAAACACAGGCAGAGGGAGAATCAGGCCCCCTACAAGTAGCCTGATGTGGAACCCGATCCCGGGACCCCTGGATCACACCCTGAGCCAAAGACAGACCCTCAACCTCTGAGACACTCAGGTGTCCCCTATTAGTCTATTTCCTATTTGTTATTTTAGCTGGCATTTCCAGGTGTCTCTTTCTCTGCCTAAGAAAGTACTTTATTTTTTTGTATTAATAGATTAATTTTCAACAGTGAGCGTGAAAATTGTTTACAAAGAAAGCTCTTGATTTGGGAGCTTACAATTTATATCCCATTAGTTACAAAGATAAAAGTGTATATGTGACTATGATTAATTCTGTAGCCAGCCATGCCCCATAATTTAAAACTTATTTAGAGAGACTGACCATGTCTTCTAAAAAAGTTTTGTTTGTTTTTCAAATAATGCCTTCATTAAATCTTTCTGCTGGTAAATATTAAAGCATGTAATCCAAGGAGGACTGGTTGAGATTAGTCATTCATGGGGAATACTGAAGTCTAGAGGGACCAAGCCACAGACCTGCTGTTAATCCCTTTCTAGTGAAAATTAAAGTGTGGATCATCAAGGATTGGAAACGCCCTCAAGGACCAAGCACATTCAATGCTCTGACAATTGTAAGTTCCTGACTATAAACCATCAGGCCAAAAAAAAAAACCCACCACCACCAACAAAAACACCTGACATACCATTAAAGGAAGTCAGAATACAGAAGAAGCATAAAGAATTTTTCTTTGCTCTGCCTACATGAAGCAGATGACCCAACAACCATCTTTCCAAATCCAAGTTTTTGTTGAACAGTGGAAAGTATCTTCCAAATAAAAATTGCAAGTGTCCCAACTGTCCATGAGTATTACAGCTCTGGTTTATTTAATCATTTTGTGGACTGTAGTAACTTCTGAGTAGACAAAATCATTGTGGATTAGATATTTTGAGGCATTGCACCTGAGAATACACTGCTCATTAAAGCAAAACACATTTGTATAGCAAATTAACATCTTAGCATAAGACCTTTGATTAAAGAAAAAATAGCTAGAATGAGGAGAAAAATGGATGAGGTATCCCCAAGATCACCATCAACAACAATCTACTGAAGTTCTGGTGACCAGGCAAACATGTGAGCGGGACATTTAATGAATAGCCAAAGTGTCAATGCATAAGAAGAAAAATACATTTTTTTCCTCTCATTTTGCTTATAACTCAGATTGGAGACTACACACCCCATGTTGAACTGCAAAACTGTTCTCTCTGGTGTTATATATGCTCACTCCATCATTTCCTGAACAGCTTCTGTACTTCCTGGAATTGCACAGCTGTGCATGCTCCAGACTAACGCTGGCCTCAGGAAGCCGAGCCCTCGACATTAGCCTTCCAACTCCTGGTAATGAAGTTTTCCAACAGGACTTAATTATAACCAGGAAATGCAGCTGCAGCAGATTCACACTTGCTGAGATGAAGTTTGAAAACAGTGTTGGATTCTTCCATTCATTCAAATTCATTCATTTCACAGGACGAAGATGGATTATTTCCAAACTTCTTCAAGATGAGGTAAGGAAATACATCAATGCTTAAAAACAATACAAAATAAACAGAAACACCTACAGATTCAGAACTTTTATGTTTTTATAAATATTATGAAAATTTATGTTTAAGCGCCTTGCCATATGTGTCTTTTTTCATTTTTTACCTCTGTTTATGAGGCTCATTTTTTCCACCCTTACTTGCCTTTTTTTTTTTTTAGCCAACTTTCTTTTCCTTTCTCAAAAGCAATAGTGCTACTTTTAATTCTAGAATATAAAATTGTGGCTCCATATGATTTCCCTAAATAAAATGATTATTAGCTTGTGTATTAGTCTAGGGCACTTAAAATAAGGCACATTGCATTTGTTTTTAGGGCTCTAAATGTAGGAGAAGAGTATATGGTAGTGAGTACCATCTATGAAAAATTTTAGAAGCAATCAAGAGCAGAGTGACTCATATATGAGAAATGACTATGTAAAGGAATAATTTATTTTGGGGAAAATGTCAGCAAGTGTTATTCCCTGAATTCAATAATTTCTGCCTTCTTTTCCTTCCCTTACCTATTTATTGAGTCCTCAAATTCTAGTAATTGCTTGTCTAATTACTAAATACTTGGGGATTTCAAATGAAGTATATCTGAGTATTTGGAGAAAAGAAGAAAAGCCTATGAAGATTTTATCATGTACAGTTATTTGTAGATCACAACAAAACACAGTCAGAGGAGAATTACCAGCTCTTTTATAGATGAATTTCATTCCCTTTGAGTTAATTTTTTATGGCAGCTAATTGATATTCCTAAGTATTATATTCATAAAAACTGTGCTACTTTAGAATGCCTTTGACCTGCAACATAATTTGGACTCAGCAGGTTAATTCATCATTTATAGCTGCTGAAACTTCACTCCTGTTCTCTCTAGAATCTTTTTAGATTAATAATAACACAGCAGTGAAGAACTTTTCTTCCAAAATATATACAATCTAATATTTGCATAGTATTTTATGGTTTTCAAGGGATCTAACATATATTCTTGAATCTCATCAACAATTCTAAAGGTGGGAAGAACAAGTGTTATATGGTTCAATTTGCAAATAAAGACATGAAGAATAATTATAGTGACTTACCTATGTAAGTTCTGTAGCATATATATTAAAATTAGGAAAATTATTGGGTTTTCCAAAACGTGGTACAATTGTTTTAATATTTATATTATCTATTTAAAAAGAAATACTGGGGGCACCTGGGTGGCTCAGTGAGTTAAACATCTGTCTTCAGCTCAGGTCATGATCTTGGGGTCTCGGGATCAACTCCTGCAACTGGCTCTCTGCTCTGCAGGGAGTCTGCTTGTCCCTCTCCCTCTCCCCTTAATCCTGCTTGTATTCTCTCACTTTCTCTCAAATGAATAAATGCAATCTTTTAAAAAAATTACTGAAGTATAGTTGAAGAAAATCAGTATACTTTTTAAACAATAACATTAGATAGTTCGTCATTTACTTAGTGTCTATCCATTATATGCACACTCAAACACTTTATAAACATTATTAATTCTCAACCTCTATTATGTATAATTAATTTACTATTCATGTTCATATGTATCCTAATGTATTGTTTAATTCCTGTCTACTCTCCTTTTCAAATATGTGCATATTTGGATACCAAAGTTTGCTTAAAATTTGTCATTGCAGAAAGCAATGTGTTTTCTAACCAGGAAAAAAAAAAACAAGGTTATAGAATCATAAAATAACATACTGTTGGTATAACAGATATTTGTGGTTTTTATATACCCACTGTTCTATTCATATCTATTACCTTTTTAGATGTTCAGGTTATCAGTCTGTGTAGTTCAGTTTGATCCCCTATGTAATTATAAAGGCTAATAAATGACCTATTACTGACTAGTTTGAGCCCTCCTACCTGTCTGGCTCTAGCATTTATTTTAGGATAGATATGTGAGCTGTGAAGGTCAGTCCTCATTAGTCCAAAAACCTTTGCTAAAATTCTGAAGAAGAAGGTTGTATTAGTTAGGATTCTCCAGAGAGACAGAACCAACAGGATATGGGCATACATAATCAGGAACAATCCTGATCCTGGTTAGAAATTGTTTCTAAAAAATAGGAGTATATTTGAACTTATATGTGAGGATGATGAAGTATGGGTCTGGAAATCATTGCACATGGAGGCAGAGAAATAGGCAGCCCTTGGTTCTGTAGTAGCTTATGCAGGAAGTCCATGAAATGTATAAAAGAGTCAAAGATATACCTTCCTAGGTAATATATTGGATTCATGAAAAGCATTTCTTATCTATGCTAATGCATTAGGAATTAAATTTCATAGATCTGCTTTACACAATTAATTTTCTACAAGATCAGAGGTAAAGAAGCAGATGGGAAGTTTCTCATGCTTCTGACTGGTAGAACCATACCTGAAAAGATGCCATCTCTCGAGTGATCACTCATGAGCCTATTTTGAAAAATCATGAAGATTCGAGGAACTTTGGTGGGACCCATGATTTTTGAAATAAGCATTCAGAGGGAAATCCAGATTTACTGGTTCTCACCATGAAGCATTAAGTAAGTATATTTAGTCCTCAAAGTAACACTTCAAAGTGAGAAACTAAGTAAGAAACCCCTAAAGGATTGGGGTGGGAAATCTGAAACCTGAGATATCAATAATATAACTGGCCTGGGATCCTCTGGCTCTGGCTTACTTTTTCCATTTCTTCTTATTCAGTCCCCAATTTGTTCTCAGTTCAAATGTAGTGGAGTTTTTTTTTTTTTTCTAAAGTCCGTGTTGAGAATGCCTTTGCTCTCTTCTGCCTTAAGGTGTTAGCCTTGTGTTCCTCTCTGTGGAACATTCCCCCACCACTTGGACTAGCTATTTCCTATTGATTATTTACGTATCAGTATGTAATTCCCTAAAAGGGGAAAATATGAGGTGAGTCCCATGATTGCCCTGGCTCTGAGGACACTTTCCTCCCCATGGGACATCAAGCTGGAGTTCAAGCTGTGTATAGTGTTTTGAATCTGTCAAGGAGGCACAGATCGGAATTCAGGACAGTTTAAATGTTTGGACTCCATAGAGCAGAGAACAATAACAAAAGAAGATGCAAACATGAGATGCCCAGAAGTTTCTGTGGGGATCTTGAGTACTTGGCTGAAGAATAGGTTACCCATACACAAGTGAAACTACCCAAGGCTAATGGGCTATAATGGGGCTGAAACACTAGAAAACTAGTTCTGCTTGAAATCTTGGAGTTCCAGCCCAACCAGAGTAGAGGAACTACATTAATACTTCCTTAGCACCTTGGGCATCCAGCTGAGATGTCGGAAAGACTGAGTTTAGAGATAAGGACCATGATATAAGGATATGACTTACTGTAGTTTTTTGCTAACAAAATCAAAAGCCAAAGTCTTGGTAGCTTCATGGGGAGACAGAGTTCAGAGATTGAATTGAGCTGAAAGCTTAGAAAACAGCTTGAGGTTTTCACAGATCACTTAACAAAGCACAGAGTCAAGCATGTATAAATTGAAGCTTTTTAAATACATGTAAAACCACACCCGGACCCATGAGTGGTGAGAAAAGATGCAGTGTGGTACCTGTTGCCAGCCCCCATGAGAGGACTGCAAAGCATTATTCTGATGAAAGCAAAGAGAAAGAGAAAATCTTAAAATCAGAAAGAGAATAAACACATACTACATGCTGGAGAACAAAGTAAAAAATTATGTCTGACCTCTCATCATAAACAGAGACTAGGAGAAAAAGTAATGAACTTTTAAGGGCTGAACGAAAACAAATAAACAACTAGAAACCCCAAATTCTGTATTCAACAATAATATTTTTCAGAACCAAGACTGAAAAAACCACAGTTGAGATGCACAAATGCTGAGAGAATTAATTGCTAACAGAAATACACTACAAGAAATGCTAAAGGATATTTTTTCATGCCGAAAGCAAATGATAACAGATGGAAAGCTGTATTATAAGGAATCTTGAAGAGTCCAAGTAAATGTAGAAGAAAATGTGTTATTATTATTTTGACCTATAAGTTTTTCTAAAAGGCCACAAGCTGCTTAAAGCCAAATAAAATTAAAAGGTGGATTTTACATTATGCATAGAGATAAAATATATGATAAAAGAACAAAGTGATGCAATGGGACAAGTGCATATACTAGAATTTGTTCATTGTATTTGTGATGGAGTGCAAAGCTGGATATGGGAAGTGTCAGATAGATTGCAGTAGGTGTAGAGTATATAAGTAAAAGGTGGATAATCTCGTGTATGGAATGTGAAGTGGAACAATGATGACTACAAATAGACTCTCAGATTCAGGATGCATGTTGTAAGCCTCAAAGCAAATACTAAAACTACCATTCCTCAAAAGAAGTACTATTAGGAAGTCATTAGAGAACATAAAAAAATATCAAAAATATGTTCCTAAAAAAATAAAAAATAAATAAAAATATGTTCCTGACTTCTGGATAGATTGCCACCCAAGTTTTGCCTCCACACACAATAAAACAACATTAACAAAAAGGAAGATAATAATCTACACAAAACAATACCATTGGCATAAATAGCAGGTGGATAATGGGACAGATTCAAAATAGTTGCTAAATAAAAACCAGCAGAAAAAAATCACCAACTCCCCACAACACTTTCTCCCTTGCTTCCTGAAAGCTCTGCTGTAAGAGCAGCCCAAGGGAAGTCACCTGGAAGAGAGAAGCAGGGAGCTAGCATCTGGCCTAAAATTCCTTTAAAACCACCAGAAACAGGGCAGCCTTCAGCCCAGGGCATGATCCTGGAGACCCAGAATCGAGTCCCACGTCGGGCTCCCTGCATGGAGCCTGCTTCTCCCTCTGCTTGTGTCTCTGCCTCTGTGAGTATGTGTGTGTGTCTCTCATGAATAAATAAATAAAATATTAAAGAAAAAAAAAACACCAGAACACCAGAAACAGAAAGTCCACCTAGCTGGTAGGAAATGCATCCTTGTATATAAGAGCCTGATTAGAGGGTCCAGGCTTTCAGATATGTGTGATTTGAGGGCCAGTTTTCAAAAGGGGCAGCTAGAGGAGTAAAAGACAAAAATAAATAGATAAAAATATTTTTTAAAAAAAGGAAAAGAAAAGAAATAAGCTCCCTTTATCTCCTTCATCAAGTATATCGAGAGATTATATCATGAACAGATGTGGAATTTTGTCTAATGCTCTTGTGTCATATACTCATATGACTCTTATCCTTCATTTTGTTCCTGAAATGTATCACCCTGATATGTGGATGCTGAACCATCCTACACCCTAGAGATTAATCCCACCTGATCAAAGTTTGTGATCCTTTAAATGTTCTGTTGAATTCAGTTTGGTAAATTTTTTTAAGGAATTTTGTGTCTGTGTTCATGAGGCATAATTTTATTGTTTTGTAGGGTCTTTCTCTCTGGTTTTGGTATCAGAGTGATGCTGACCTCATAAAATGATTTTGGAATGTTCTCTCTTCATTTTTTTTTGGTAAAGTATAAGAACGACGGTATTAATTTTTCTATAAAGATTTCATAGAAATCAGCAATGAAGTCCCTTGATCCTGGAATTTTGTTTGTTGGAAGGTTTATGGTTATTGATTCAATCTCCTTACTAGTAATTGGTGTGTTCAGATGTTGGTTCTCCGTGATTCAGTCTAGGTAGGTTGTATTTCTAGGAATTTATCTGTTTCTTCTAGGTTTTACAATTCTGGGTGTCTAATTGTTCACAGCAGTCTCTTGCATTTGTGTGGTATCATTTGTAATGTGTCCTTTTTTGTTTATAATTTATTTACTTGAGTTGTCTCTATTTTCATGGAACATCTAGTTTATGGCGTATTTCCTTTATCTTTTCCAAAAATCAGCTCTTAGTTTTAGTGATATTTTCTATTGATTTTTCAATTCCTATTTCATTTCTTTCTCTCTTGATCGAACTTCCTTCTATTAACTTTGGATTTAGTTTGTTCCTCTTTTCCTCTCTCCTTGAGGTACAACTTTAGGATGTTTATTATGAAACCAATTTTATTCTTTTTTTAAAAAATTGTTTATTAAAAAGAGAGAGAGAGAGAGAGCATGCATGCCTGAGAGCAATAAGGAAAGAGAATCTCAAGCAGTGTCCATGCCCAGTGTGGAGGCCAAGGCAGAGTTCAACCTCATAACCCTAAAATCATGATCTGAGCCCAAATCAAAGGTAAGGCACTCAACTGATTGAGCCACCCAGGCACCCCAAGTCCTCTCTTTGTTCTTAATGTCAACCTTCACTGCCATAAACTTTCTTCTTACAACTGCTTTTTGCTTTATCAGATAAATTTTGGTATGTTGCATTTTCATTTGTTTCAGATATATATATGAATATAAAAAATATATATATTATATATATGTATTCAATTCTCTTTTGATTGTTTCTTTGACCCATTGGTTGTTCAGTAACATGCTGTTTAACCCACTGTTTGTGAATTTTCCAGCTTTCACATCATCATGTTTCATACCACTGTGGTCAGAGGGATGCTTGATGTGATTTCAGGCTTCTTAAATGTATTCAGACTTGTTTTGTGGCCCAAGTTATGATCTATTCTGGAGAATGTACTGTGCATGTTGAGAAGAAGGTACATCCTCCTGTTTCTTGATGAAATGTTCTATAAATGCCCATTACGTTCATCTGGTCTAATGTTTTAAACTCAAGGTTCTTCCTCATTAATTTTCTGTCTGTGTGATCTACCCACTGGTGAAAGTGGGCTATTGATGTCCTCAGTTATCGTTGTATTGTTTATTCTTACTTCACATCCATTAGTGTTTATTCGCTTTATATACTCAGGCACTCCTATCTTAAGTGCATACATATTTATAAGTGTTATATTAGCATATTAATTTGATTCCTTTATCATTATAATTACTTGCTTGTCTGTTGTTTAGGTTTTTTACTTATAATTTATTTTGTCTGATATTAAATGTAGCTGTTTCTGCTTTCTCTTGGTTTCCGTGTTCATGGAATATCTTTTTCTATCCTTCACTTTCAGTTTATATGTTCTTATAGCTGAAGTGGATCTCTTGTAGGCAGTATATGGTTGGGCCTTGTATTTTTATCTATTCAGCCACTCTGTGTCTCTTGAGTGAAGAATTTAATCCACTTACATTTAAATTAATTACTTAAAGGTATATAAATTTACTATTGTCATTTTGTTTACTTTTTTCTGGCTATTTTATAATTCCTTTGTTTCTTTCTCATTCTCTTGGTCTTTTCCTTTGAGGTTTGATAATTTTTCTGTGGTAGTATTCTTAGATTCCTTTCTTTCTTTTGTGTATCTACTCTAGATTTTTTCTTTGTGGGGGCCATGAGACCTTCATAAAACATACTGTATAGATATAGTATATTGTAAGCAAACAGCTTACCTTTATTTTTTTTAAGATTTTATTTATTTATTCACGAGAGACACACAGAGAGATTGCAGAGACATAGGCAGAGGGAGAAGCAGCCTCCATGCAGGAAGCCCGATGTGGGACTCCATCCAAAGACTCCTGGATCATGCCCTGAACCAAAGGCAGACCCTCAACTGTTGAGCCACCCGGGTGTCCTAAACAACTTACCTTTAAATGCATGTAGAAACTAAAGCTTTATATTTTTATCCCCCCTCAAACAATTTATGTTGTTGATATCACAATTTTCATCTTTTTACTTTGTGTATACATTGACAAGTTATTGTGGTTATAGTTATTTTTGCTACTTTTGTATTTTAATTTTTATACTAAGTTAATAAGTGATTACCTACCACCATTGCATTAGAGTATTCTGAATTTAACCCTTTATTTGCTTCTACCTGTGAAATATATTATTTCATATATTTCCTGTTACTAAGTACCACCCTTTTGTTCTAGCTTGAAAACTTATCTTTAACTTTCCTTGTAACACCTTATTACTGCTAATAAACTCCTTCAGGTTTTGCCTGTCAAGGTAACTCTTTCTCTCAATTCCAAAGTATTTTCCAGACAGAGTATTCTTAGTTGCAGTTTTTTTTTTCTTTTAGCACTTTGAACATATTGAGCCACACTCTCTAGCATTCTACAAAATTTCTGTAGAAAAATCTGCTTATAGTCTTATGGGGTTCCTTTTATGTAAGAAGATATTTTTCTCTTGCTGCTTTTAAGATTCTCTCCTTGTCTCTAACTCTTGACATTTTCATTATAACATTTATCAATATGATTCTTTTTGAATTCATCTTTTTTGGAACCCTCTGAGCTTCACAGATCAAAATTTCTGTTTCTTTCTTCAGGTTAGGGAAGTTTTCAGCCATTATTTTTCTAAATAAGCTTTCTGCCCCTTTCTCTTGTGCTCTTCTTCCATGACCCCTATGTGCACATGTAGGTCCATTTGATGGTGTCCCATAGTTCCATTAATAGTTCACTCTTTTTTTTTCTTTTTGTTCTTCTGTTTGAATAGATTCCACTGTCTTGTCTTCAATTTTACTGCTCCTTTTATCTCCTTGATCAAGTATGCTGTTGAATCCCTCTACTGACTTTTCCTTCAACTCAGTTATTGTATTCTTCGGATCTGTGATTTCTGTTTGATACTTCCTTATTTTTTTAATCTATCTATTGAAATTCTCACTCTGTTCATGCATTATTCTCCTGACCTCAGTGAGTGTCTTTATGATTATTAGTTTGAATTCTTTGTCTGTTAAGTTACTTATTTGTGGTTCACTAAGTTCTGTTCTGGAGTTTTTTCTTGTTCTTTTGTTTGCAACATTTTTCTGTGTTTCTTTATTTTCCTTGTGTCTCTGTATCTTCTGCACAGTAGACAAAACATTCTTCTCTCTGTGTCTCTTGATGGAATGTTCCTATATAGGAACATATAGGAGATAAAACTTATTGCCCAAACCATCCTGAGCTCCTGGTTCTCTCTTAAAGTTTTGTGATTGTCCAAGCCATCTTCTCTGTTCTTAGTTACTCCTAGTAGTTGAGGTTGTGCAAAGACTTGTTTGGCATGGGTATTTTCTCATTCATCCTGTGTGTAGGAGTTGTTCAGCTAGTCCTGGGTTTATTTCAGAGGGAATTGTTCCGTTTGTAGCTGTATATTTAGTGTATCCATGGGAGGTGGTGAGTTTAAGAGCCTCCTATGTCACCATGTTGGACTGAAACTCAGCATGCAATTTATTTATATATACTATTCAAAAGTAGAGAAGCTGAGAAATCATGAAAAAGCATGTTAAAAAACATTTAAAAAGTTAAACCCAATATACTATCTTTTTATATTTTACATATTTTCCTCTTTGGAAGGTTCAGAGAAGGCTTAACAAAAGGTATTGAAAATCAAATTCTTCTTACACAGAATTTCATAAAGTCACTTAGAAGTCATAGCTATATAGAAAATATCTAGCTAGATAGAATATAGATGAATAATAAATAATAGATATAAGCTGATGGATGAATGGATAGATGGATGGATAGACAGACAGACAGACAGAGGTGTTTCCATTTTTTAAAAAAAAGTAATGCTACACTTAACATACCTCCATTAGAGTGCTGTTAATAGACCAAAGCAATAATTGTAGGAAACCTTGTAAATATAAAGTGTAGAAATATGAAGTATATGAGACAAATATAAAACATAATTCAAGTACAAAATGTGACAGAAATATTTAATATGTCAGGAACCTAGTCTTGCAGATGTTCAGAGGTAAACAAAAAATTCAAATAAATATGCTATGCTGGGAAATATCCCCTTAGTGTCCCACTAGGTTGCCTAGAGGTATAAAATATGCTGGTTCTTCTCTTAACATGGAAAACTACACCTGCTGTGATTGTCCCTTAATGAACCAGCCCTTAAAAAATCAGCCCAGTGACTCAAAGTTGAGTAGGAACTGGATAGAGAATAGCCCCTCTAATTTTCTCTAAATTTAACAGCCACTAATTGCATTGAAAGACCCCCTTCCTTTGCTGATTACCTTAAAGTACTCCATGAGATAAGGTGTTAATGAGATTTTCTTTCACTCTTTTTTTTCTTTTCTTTTTTTTTTTTTTTACAGCACTATTAATGCTGGCATATTATACAAGATTTACTCCCACTAACTATAGCCCAGTCTACGTTTCCTTTTTATATGTATATAGAAGGTTATTTTGTTTTATGGAAGATGAGGATTAATTCTCAAATGAAGATGCTTTTTTTTCTATCATTAATGAGCAAATTGCTATTTTACAAGGTTTGGTTGTAAGAGATTAGCTGTTTCTTTCTGGTTATTTAGAGGCCCTTCAGGCTTTCTTTGGGGATCTCATTACTTTCCACAGTGCTTCAAAAAGAGATTAAAGAGTCCTAAAGGATGCTAACAAATACATAAAACTGAATATGTTATTCTTCTTAGAAAGAGAATGGAGAAAGTAACTAGAGGTATGTTGTTTGGGGGCCTTATAAAAACCTAAAATATTTCATCTATGTGAGGGTTATGGCACCTAATTCCATTATTAAACAATCATGAATATTTTTTTATTTATTGGACTTTTATAAGCTATAGAATATAAATACTGAATGTTATAAAAATAATATTTTGTAATTATTTTGTTTACCAATTCATGAATGACTATGAACTATAATTTTATTTATCAGCATAATTGTTATCATCATCATTATCATATTAGTTAACATTTACTGAACAATTACTACACCCTTCAAACTATCCAGCGATTTACACTCTTCTTTCATTTAATCCACTGAATAATCTATAAGATTATTATTAGCCATTCTTAACCTTTTTTTTTTCTTTCACATCCACATTCATTCCAACAAAATACATGGTCTCCATTCTATTATCTCCATTTATAAATGAGGGAACTGAAGGTCATATACTGAGTAAATGGTGAAGCAGAAATAGAAACTAAGTTTGTCTGACTGGAGTCCACCATTGTGCTGCATTCTAATCTATTGCATTTTCAAACACAAGTGTGGAAATTGAGAAGTTACTTTGTGAGACCCACTGGTTGAAACTAAACTCTACTTGTAAACTATACATTTTGTTGTCAATGAGCCCAAGTCCATTTGGAGGCAAATTTCATGGCTTGCATTTACTAGATCAGTTAAGGAAACATAATTTGATTAAGCAAGAAGTATATTTAATGGCTAGATTTTATTCAAATTAGTGATCTTTAGACTGTGGACTGTGACGTCAGAACTTTTATCTGACAGTAGAACCACCTTTGTGTCTATCTACATATTTTGGCCGGGATCTTTGTTTTCAGGCTGGATTTAGGAGATAATAGAAAATATTTCATTTTCTTCCCTTAATGAAAATCAATAGCTTAAATCCCATTTCTTAAATTGTTCACTAATTTTTATGTCTCTATATGTATATAGATCTATTTTTGAGCTCTCTGTCCTGTTGTAGGTGTGTATTTTTTTCTATTCTTGTGCTAAAATATTTATTTGATAAAAATTTTATTGATATCTCCTGTCCTTCAAAAGTGTCTTACTTATTCATGGTTATTCTTTCAAATAAATTTTGAAGTCATTTTTCAAGTTCAACACAATTTCACTTAAATTTGGGAAAGGAGTAAGCATTATATGAAATCTATTAGTCAATTTGGAGAGAGTTGATATATTTAAAATATACCTATGGCAATGGTATATTTCATCATTATTTAGGTAAATAGAATAAATTTTAACAAAATAATATTTTGTTAAATATATTTATGATACGTGTATGTTATATAATATAATATGATATATAATACATTGTATATAGCATATATATAACTATATAAGTTGATGTTTATTTTGAGAAAATGTGTATTTTATGAAACATATGTGTGCTGCTATAAATTACATGCAAACACACACATTTCAAGAAATTAAAAAAAATACCTAAACTATCTTTTTTCTAGCATTTTGTTGCAATATGTGGAAATGCAATTAATATTTCTATTACTCATATTTCTAGCAATCTTGTTAAAATATTTCATTCTTAAAGTCTACCAAACGATTGTTTTATATTTTCACATAGGTAATAATATGTGATTAATCATTTATTTCTTCCTTTAAAATCTTTACATTGTATTTACTTATCTCAGATTTATTGCATAATCCAACAGAAGTGGTGGTATTAGTCTTTTTCCTTGTTTCCAAATTTAATCAAATGACCTCTAGAGCATTGAAACCTCTCTATTGAAATGAGACAATCTACGGCTTCGTCACTGGGTTAGTTTTACTCCAAATGCTCCACCATACATGATAATCAATTGAATACTTTTTTTTTTTCTTTAACATCTTCTCAAAGCCTATCTCTTAGACTTCTCTTCTGTTCTGCAATTGAACTTGGTCACTATTCTGATTCTTTACTCCACTCCTCAGTAATATATACTGTAGTCTAGTTTACTTGTCTGTTCTTGAATTTCTCACTTTATTTCATTAAAAGATTGTGCTAAAGGTAAATATTTTCCTTGAGTTTCCAAAAAATCCTTATAATATCACATAATTCCTAATTATTTAATTTATAATAAGTTTATATTCTCTTTGGATTTTATACTTTTGCAAAATCTGATATTATTATAACTTTTTGCAAATCTGATATCATTATAACCTTTTGTCTTTTTTTTTTATAACTTTTTGTCTTTTTAAAAACATTACAGTTCTCTTTAAAATCATCTAGGACTTTTTAAGCATTTGTAGATCTAAAATGAAGTTTAGAAGTTACCAAAAGGAAAAAAAAAAACAACAAAATTACCTTTGGCTCTCTTCAATTTATATGCAATTTATGTGTAGAAATTTATTTTGCATGGTGTGAAGGTCACTTATTTACATAAAGATTTTAAATCTTTAATTTTGCAGTAGGAACTCATTTTTGTGTGGTGTATTTTAACTTTAAAAAAAATCTTACCCAAGAAAACATAGATATAGAATTAATAAAATGAGATGCTATAAGATTAGAATCTTAACCATATTGCATAAATTCCTTCTACAACAGGAATTATTTTTCTAAGTGGCATTCTGCAGTAAATGTTTTCATATCAAAGGTGTTTTTATTTTGATACTAGATTTTGGCCATTTTTGAATGTAGCAATTACCAAGGAGAATCTATATTCCATCCAATTTTCTGGCCCATAATGCAATACAGTGATTTTATTTGCAATTAGGTGTCAGATATAGATGCACTCACGCACACACACACACACACACACACACACACACAAAAGCAAAATCATTACTGTTCTTCTCTGCGAGAAATATGACCTTCCCTTTAAAAGAGTGAAAGATAAGCAGCTTAATTGTATCTTTGAATCACAAGACTGTTGAAAATAACATTTGCAAGGATGAAAGGCAATTAAATGTGCCTGCCAAACGTGGTGTTTATATTATAAACCATTTCTTTAGTTTAATTCATTAAGAATAATATCATTACTGGAGAGATGGTAAAATGATAAAATGTATTGAGTCCTACAGACAGTGCAGAGCTATTTTTTTTCTTTCACTTTTTTTTGTGGTAGGATATTTTTGTTATTAATATTATGTGTTTTACTCTTTCTGAATAGCCAGTGGTTAAGGAATAGGACATTTATATAGTTCATTGAAAAATTCTACCTAATTTGAGGTAGTATCTAGACAATCTGCTATAGGAGTGAGACCCCTCTATTGAGATGGGACAATCTGCCAATCTGGTCATAAGGATAACAGAATTATTTTATTTTCATTGCTTTTAGGATTTTCAGTTAGTTACTGACTTAAGCAATTTAATCATGATGAGCTGTGGTGTGTGCTCTCTGTATATCTACCTGTGTGTGTTGTATGTAACATGTTATTTTTTTTTTTTGGTTTTGGATCTGTGGGTCGCATCACTTTAGCCAAAATCAGACAATTTTTGACATTTTTATTCAAAATATTTTCTATCCCCTCACCTTTTTTGTTACTAGGACTCCATTCCCATGTGTTAGGTTGCTCAGAGTTACACTAAGTTTCATTCATTCGTTCTTTCTTCTTTCTTTTTTTCCCTAAAATTTTAGGTCTATCACTAGTTTAAACTCACTGATCTTTTTTTCTTCAGTGACTAAGCAGGTGTTTATCTCATTTAGATACTTGTTCATTTAAAGTACTTTTTCAACTCTAAAAGTTCTGTTTTCTTATCTTTATATCTGTCATTCCCTTCCTTATTATATCCATATTTTCCTTTAAATATTTGGGCTTAATCGATGTTTCATCCTAGTTTTACTAATTTTTTTTTCATTTTGGCTATTTATATGTCTGGTTATATAGGCTGTTTTTTTTTTTTTTACTTGTGATGAGTCACATTTTTGTACATTTGGCATTTCTAATAACTATTTTTGGATGCTGGTCAGTTATACTACATTGTGCAGCATGTGAATTTTGCTGAGTTCCTTAAAAAGTGTTAGGCTTTGCTAATTTACAGGCAGTTAATTGACTTCCAGATTAATTTGATCCCTATTTTAATATTTGCAAGGGTATGTCTAGGGGGATCTTCCCTGTGTATCAGCTTATTAATAAAGCTTGACTCTCTGGAGTCTGTACTGTATCGGGGGATCATTAAGTACTCTTCACTCTTACTATCCAGAACTTGAATATCGCTCCCCAACTTGTTTGATCTCTGAGAATTGTTTATCTTATCACTCTGTGTTTGGTTTGTGTCTTGTTTTACTTAATTTCAATTTAGCTTGCATAGTCTAATACTCATCAAAAACTCAAGAGGGTTTCTAGCAGCTGTCTGGAGCACTCTTTCTATACTTCCCTCTTTTCTAGTACTTCTATCTACAAATTCTAAACTCCAATTTCTTCCTTCTCAAAATAGGCTTCTGGGTTTTGTAGGACTTTTCACCCTTGCCCCTGCAGCCCAAAAATGTCTCAATGAGAAAGTCGTCATGATCACAAAACTCACCTAATTTGTTGGTTTTTGTCTCTCAGAAATCACAATCCTTTGATGCCAATTTTTGAAAAACCTAAAAGTGGTTGATGTACCTTTTTTCCTGTTTTCTACTCGTGTTTTGTGAAAAAATCATATTTGGTACTTGTAACTCCATCTTACTTGGAAGAAGAAATCTCTAAGTCTTTTTTAAATAATACTGTATTAGGGGTGTCCAGGTGGCTCAGTATAAGCATCTGCCTTTGGCTGAAGTCATGATCTCAGGGTTCTGGGATTGAGCCCCATGTGGGGCTCCCTGCTCAGTGGGGAGTCTGCTTTTCTCCTCTCCCTCTGCCCCTCCCCCTGCTTGTGTGTGTACTCTCTCTCAAATAAATAAATAGAATCTTTAAAAAATAAATTATATTTTGTCTATAATTATTATATTAGGAGTGGAGAAGATCACAATGTATTATATTTTTAATTTGTATATAGAATAATTAATTAAAATTATGTTTTAGGAAAATTATTTTCCTATTAATTTTCTCTATTTTTTTTAAAAAACACAATATCTCATGTTTTATATTTTATGTGTTACCTTATGGGATTTTTAGTGTATTATCTACTTCAAAATTTACTCTACTAGGATTAGCAGTGCATTTACATGAGTAAACTGTAAAAAAATAAAAATAAAAAAGGAGTAGCTGTATTTAGGAACACGTATCATAGATATATTTGATCATAAAAGTGAGGGCTTTGGGGTTTGGGATGGAGGGATGAACAGGCAGGACACAGAAGATATTCAGAGCAGTGAAATACTATATATGATATTCTAATGGTAGATGCAAACCAATCTACATTTGTCAAAATCCAGATAATTTACAGCACCAAGAATGAACCCTCATATAAACTGTGAATGTGATAATGATGTTTCAATGTGGCCTCATCAACTGTAACAAATGTACCACTCTGATGGGGGATGTTGGTAACTGAGAAGGCTCTTCATGAGTGGGGGCAGGAGGTATATGGCAAATCCTTGTATTCTCCATTTTTCTGAGAACCTAGAACTACTATCAAAATAAAATAAAATAAAATAAAACCTTTAAAAAGTGAGGCTCTCTGCTGTTAGCTTTCAAGGACCAGCTCTGAATTGGAAGTTAAACAGGAGTTGAGTGGAAAAGGGGGATCATACAAAAAAAGTGTTAGAATATGTTCACCCTAAGATATGACAATGAAACAACTATATGGTGGGGGTGGCCCAAGATCTTTTAAAAGTTTATGGGTCTCCTAACCCATGTATCAGTTGTTTGCAGAGTGACACCATAATACAGCTTCCTGTTGTATCTTCAACTGTACAAGGCATACAATTTTCTTGTGGAGCAGCAAATTCTTCATTTTGTTTTATGTTTCTTATCAGTGTTTACAGATAACAAAAAACAATAGCCTCAAGGCAGGAGATGGGTGCAATATCCCATAATATCCAAAGATTATAGTAAGAAATGACCAGGAGAGTTAAAGTTCTTGAGAATTCACAGATATCTTAGGTGAGGTGTTGAAATTAACACATTTACATCATAAAGATCCTCAAGTGACATCTGAAGTGGTTAAACTTTGCTTCTTAATATTTATGTTTTGATGGTTAAAATAAAACTTCTACTTTATGTTGATTTTTGTTATTTTCATTTGCAGTTTCTATTTCTTTATGTTTAAATTTTGACGGTTCAAATCCCTATAGACACACTACATGGAATTATTTCTTATTTTCATTATTAAAAGGGAAGCAAAAATTCTACAATATTCAAGAAATGTGTATTTCTTAATATGGATAAGTGTTTCACATTTCTTAGAGGAAGATGATGAAACTTTAAATTTCAAGGTTCTGGTTTGTGTTCATCATTTGCATGTTCTTATATAGAATAATTATCCTTTCTAGTTTAGTTTTTCTTCTATACAATGAGAACTGCTGTCATTTTCAGAAATGGACATTTTAAGGAGAACTCCCTTAAAAATAAAATGTCTGTAGAACACTAGTCTAAACTGATGTATATTTGGGAAATACTACTTGCTATATCTTTTTCTAGATTTGCAATGTGTATTTACACAGTAAAAGCACATTATAGTAATTGTGAATTACTATAGTAAATGGAAATGTGTTTCATTTTTAATGAATCCTTGGCTAACTTATTTGAATATGAAAATATTTTTTTCAAGTAATATGTAAAAACTTTCTTTATGATTATGTTCTGTCTATACAAGACAGAATTTGGAAATTCTCGTCCACAGAATTGTGAAACAGTTTTATCAGGTTTCATAATCATATGTAACATATGAATTCAGCACTCCTTTCTTTGTTCATGCTTACTTCTCTTGAAATTATTTCCTTATGGTACTTTCTTTCAATGATACTTCTAAATTGCCTCTGAAAAAAAAAATTGCCTCTGATATGTGTCATTTGGAGATTTACAAGCTGTTTTTTATAAATTGATATTGGAATTTTGTCTCTCATTTGATCAGAAGTATGCTGAAACTGCATTCATATTTCTAGATCTTTCCATGAGTTATCACAATGTCTCACTAGACACTCTATTTTCTATCCTCATTGTTGATAATAAAATTTGTTCAAATGCTGGAAATAGGATGAAAAAGAATTTACAGGCTATTAATATTGCTATACTAAAAATATTTCTTTTCAAATAACATCTTAGTTTCAGAAAGCATTCATTGTATTACTTAGTCACCATTATTAAATGCCAAAAATGGTGATTGGTGACATTATTTGCTTGGCAATACAAATTGAGGGAAAGTACGAAAAATATTGTCCCGAATGAGTATGCTTTTATTCTCTATGGAAACCGAAGCAGCCATGCCAAGATAATTTATTTGGCATACATTCCTATCAGAACACCCAACTCAAAGTTGCAAATCTTCTCCCTTCTAACACTGAGAGCTCCTCTGTTAGAGTTGTGTGAGGACACCATGGAAACTTTCTTTGATTACTACCAGTTATATCTTGGTGCAAAATTAAATGGAGAGGTTGGCAATGTATTGGATTTTTAAATTTGCAGATAGAATGATTAATTAAAATTATATTTTAGGGGCACCTGAGTGGCTCAGTTGTTTAAGCATATGACCCTTGATCTCAGCTTAGGTCCTGATCTCAGGGTCATGAATTTGAGCCCTGCATTGGGCTACAACTCTGGGGCATGTGTTTTAGGAAAATAATTTTTCTATTCATTTTCTCAATTTTTTAAAACACAATATCTACTATACAAACATCCTACAGCAAGTATTTTGGAACATCGTTATGTAGCAATGATTTTACTAGCTATATATGATAATTAGACTTTCATTAAGTTTTTCTTTTCTTTTGGCTTGTTTAATTAACTAATATAAACTGTACATATTTTCTTTACTACCCTGAATCCATCATTATAATTTTAACATTGAATCAACTTTTTTGAAGTTCATTATAAGTCTCTTAAATACTCATCAGTATGTAAAAATCAAATCACCCAGAGGTATCTATGCTATGCTGTATTTTTTTCATTCTATATCAATCAGAAAATATTTAGAGGTAATATTTACTTTGATAAAGAATTCACTTTCTTACATTAGAGGCTGACAGGGAAATATTTTCTTATAACCCAAGATGACTTCTGTGGAGCACATGTAAGGTATTTTTGCCTATCCCAGGGATTGATAGCTGGCAGTTTATTTTAAGTTGACATCTTTTTACATAAATTGTTAACATGCTGGTAAAATTGTTCAACTTGAATTGAATAATTTGTTTTCACATTTTACCCATAATTTCATTTAAAAATAAAGTGATGAAGATGAAAAAATGAGAATGCTACTATGGGTTTATGAACTAAATGCAATCTGTGTAAAGATGAAATTCATTATGTGTGGTTAAAGTGGTAAATTTTTAGTCTTAATCTAAAGCTTATATAAGAAATGCCAGACCTATTTCATCAGCTATGGTACCTAAACTATACTTAATAATTTGATATTTTGCAATATATTTTGTCTCCTGGATATCCTACCACTTTTGTGCACATGCCCAACTCACAACTTATAAATTGTTATGTATTTAATTTATATATATACTTATTGGAAAGTTTATACAGAAATGGATATTACTTGTAGCAAATATCCCAAGAAAACTGAAAGTAGATTGTCTTTAATACCTATTAATATATCCATTTCATTCTCTTTACCATCTTTACTGAGCTACTGAATTTAGATAGTCAATTGTAATGAATTAGGGTTAAATAAGTGATTTTAGGAAAATATGTAAATATTTGTATCAAATATTTTCATGGTAACTTAACTGAGATTGCTGCTATATAATTTGCAATTACTATAATAGTTCCTTCTTCTTAAAAAAAAATTGTATTTATTTGAGAAAGAGAGAGAGAGTACAAGCAGGGGGAGTAGCAGAGGGAAAGGGAGAAACAGGCTCTACACTGAACAGGGAGCCTGATGTAGGCTCATTCCCAGGACCCCAGGGATCATGACCCCAGCCAAAGGCAGACACTTAACTGACTGAGCCACCCAGATGCCCTAAAATAGTTCTCATTATATTGAAATATAAATGAGGATGATATTGAAATAGCATATATCTCCTTGTTCTCCACTGTTCATTAGTTAACGCTAAGCCGTATAATGCCTTTATGCAAATAAGAAAATGCACCCCTTACTCCAGGCAGATGAAACCCTATGTCAGGGCCTACAGTTGGTGAGTGGGCCATGGTTTGCATTTGAGCTGTCTCTTGCCTCTTTAGCTGAGTGCACTTATCCAGGGCACCTTTCCTTACAATCCTACTCATGTGAGGACTCACTTTTTAAGATGACTCAGATAAAGGGAGTAAAGAAATTGGAGAGGATGAGTATTAAACTTCAACCTTATTTTTTCTTCTTAGGGCCAACCAGCTCTTAATCCTACTAGCTACCTTCGATTAATGAAAAAGCTCATGGCATTGTTTTCAATATTTAAAAATTGAAATATGATACATATAAAATCTACTCTCTCATAGTGTGTAGTTCAGTGGGTTTTAGTTCATTCTCAGACTTGCACAATCATTTCAGAACATTACATCACCCCAAATTAAAACCCCATATTCAGGGGCACCTGGGTGGCTCAGTCAGTTAGGTAGCTGCCTTCGGCTGGGATCATGGTCACAGTGTCCTGGGATCAAGGCCCATGTCAGAATCCCAGCTCAGTGGGGAGATCGCTTCTTCCTCTCCTTCTGCCGCTCCCCCTGATTGTGCTCAAGTTCTCTCTCTCTTTCTTTGAGAAATAAATTTAAAAAAAAATTTAAGTCCCATATTCATTACCAGCTCCTCCTTATTCACCACCCACAACGACTGCAAATCTACTTCTGTTCTCTCTGATTTTACATATTCTGGATATTTTATATAAATGGAATCATGCAATATTTCTTCTTTTTGTATTTGTCTTTTTTCATTTAGCTTAATCTTGTCAAGGTCCATCCATATACTAGGTTATATCAGTATTTCATTAGTTTTTATGACTAAATTATTATCCATTGTATGAGTAGACCACATTTTTGTCTGTCCATACATAAGCTAATGGGTATTTGGATTATTTCTGCTTTTTTCTGTTAATAATGCTGCTGTGAAAATTTCAGGTACAAGTTTTTATATTGACATGTATTTTCAACTATCCTGGGTATAATATGTAGGATTAGAATTATTGGGTCATATGATAATTCTTTAATTTTTTGAGGGATGGGCAAAAACTACTTTTTAAGCACCTGCATCATATTATATTCCCAACAGCAATATATGAGGGCTCCAAGTTTTCCACTTTCTTGTCAGCATTTATAATTATCCATCCTTTTTCTTCTGCCATCCTAGTGTGTGAAGTGATATCTCATTGTGGTTTTAATTTGTATTTTCCCAATAACTAATAATACTGAGTATCTTTTCATATGCTTATTGGTGACTTATATATCTCCTTTGGAGAAATGTCTATTCAAATCCTCTGGTCTTTTTAAAAATTGGGTTATTTTTCATTTAATTTGTTGAGTTGTGTTTTTTATATATTCTGGATACTAGCCCCTTATTAGAGAGATGATTTGCAAATATTTTCCTCCATTCTTGGTGGCAATTTTGTTTTATTGGTTGTCTTTCAAATCAGAAAAGTTTATAAAATTATTTTTAAGCCTATATAATTTGATTTGTGTTTCTTGTGTTTTTGGTGTTATTTCTTAGAAATCGTTGCCTAGTTCAAGATCATAAACATATACATTGGAGTTTTTTTCTAAGAGCTTTATAGTTTTAACTCATTTAGGACTTCAATCAATTTTTAGTTATTTTTTATATGTGGCGTGAGGTAGTGATATTAGGTATGTTTAAGCATTGTAAAGTCACAGCAATTTTTAATATGGGCCTTAGAGTTCATTAGCAAAAAACCTCCCTTAAAAATATGAACAGTTTTTGTTCCTTTTGCTTTCAGTTTCATATTCCAGAGTCACATTCAGAGATCTGATGTGACAAGTCCCCTTATCTTCTATGTTCCTTTACCCTTCTATTACCATTCTTCATCTTTTTCAAATTAAAACAGATACCATAAGACTATCAGCTATGAATGGAAAAACCTCCCTTTTAATCTAGTTGTTGACTTGAAACACATTGTTAAACTAAGAAGCTTCCTCAACACACACAAATGTTTTGATATTCACTCCTTTCCCCTAGAACTGCTAGCTCAACTGTAGTCCAATGGTGTATATTTCTTTTTGTGACTCCTCTGAGAGTAAAATATGTACTTTATAAATCTAAGAGATCATCAAGCATAAACTTCAATGGAACTACAAAGGCCTGTATTCTCTGTGTACAAACAAATAGGAAGTCTCTAGATCCACATAAAACAAATATAAATTATTTTTAGTTGTTAAAAAAGTATTGACTACTTAATCTATGTGGAGTTATAAGTATATCAGGTGATATCTTTGGCAATTGTAAAATGACCTAGTCACAGTTTCAGCTCTTGAAAAATATTCAGTAGGGTAGACAACATTCATATAAAATTTATTTATTTTTATTTGTTTACTAATTTTTTTTAGTGCTTTAAATTATCTTTTTTTTTAAATTAATTTTTATTGGTGTTCAATTTACCAACATACAGAAAAACACCCAGTGCTCATCCCGTCAAGTGTCCACCTCAGTGCCCGTCACCCAACCCTTCTAACACCCGCCCTCCTCCCCTTCCACCACCCCTAGTTCGTTTCCCCGAGTTAGGAGTCTTTATGTTCTGTCTCCCTTCCTGATATTTCCCAACATTTCTTCTCCCTTCCTTTATATTCCCTTTCACTATTATTCATATTCCCCAAATGAATGAGAACATACACTGTTTGTCCTTCTCCGATTGACTTATTTCACTCAGCATAATACCCTCCAGTTCCATCCACGTTGAAGCAAATGGTGGGTATTTGTCGTTTCTAATTGCTGAGTAATATCCCATTGATACATAGACCACATCTTCTTTATCCATTCATCTTTCGATGGACACCAAGGCTCCTTCCACAGTTTGGCTATTGTGGCCATTGCTGATAGAAACATCGGGGTGCAGGTGTCCCGACGTTTCATTGCATCTGAATCTTTGGGGTAAATCCCCAACAGTGCAATTGCTGGGTCGTAGGGCAGGTCTATTTTTAACTCTTTGAGGAACCTCCACACAGTTTTCCAGAGTGGCTGCACCAGTTCACATTCCCACCAACAGTGTAAGAGGGTTCCCTTTTCTCCGCATCCTCTCCAACATTTGTTGTTTCCTGCCTTGTTAATTTTCCCCATTCTCACTGGGGTGAGGTGGTATCTCATTGTGGTTTTGATTTGTATTTCCCTGATGGCAAGTGATGCAGAGCATTTTCTCATGTGCATGTTGGCCATGTCCATGTCCATGTCCATTCATATAAAATTTAACAAAAATCCATTTTATAATTTTTGGCTATAAATTACAAATGATCTGGTGTCATAGTTTTTAAAAAGGAGGATAATCTTAGGAAGTATGTTTTCAATATGACTTCTTAAAAATTTAAACTTGACCCTTGTTTGTAATTATAATTCTTACCCATAGTATGTCCTTTCCAGAAGCTTTTATTCTTTTCTTGATATGTTTTTTGTTTGTTTTTCCATTGATTCAATCTGAAAATAAATATGGAGAACATTTTCCTATCCTGGGTACTATAGAGTGGTTGATAGACAGTCAAGATCTTAGTCTTATGAAAGACAAGATCCTAGTCCTCATGAATTTAATTTGTGTGGCTATACACAATTAAATGGCTACAATAGAATAATGTGATAAATGGAATTGGAGGTGCAGGGTTGACATATGGGAGAAGCACCTAATCCAGGCTTCATAGGAGGGAAAATGTGGCCTATTAGGAGTTGAGGTAAACAAAATCAAAGTTCATGAGTGGAGGTCAGGAAGCTTGAGGGAAAGTCTTCCAGGCAGAAAGAACAGCGTATCCCAAAGCTCCAAAGAAGCAGACGTGAAGGTGTTTTGACAGAACTGAATGCCAGCCCGCTTTGCATCAGTGGGCATGGTGAGAATTTGTGGAGAGCAGAAGGAAGGGTAAAGACAGGACTGAGAAGGTAGGTACAGGGGGTGGGGAATGGATTATTCAATTCCCCAAAGTCCTAAAAAGCAGTTTAGATGTTTTCTTGAGGAGAGTACGTATTTTTAACAGGAGGATGACTTGGCATAATTTGTGTAACAAGGATCACACTAGCATCAAATATGGTGGAACAGTAGGACTCAAGGATGGAGGCAGGGAAGCAAGTCAAAAGGCTATTACAAGGATCTGTTCTTTTCAAAGACTGACCTTCCTAGAAACTTTTTGTTTTGTCCCAGGCCAGCACTATTTTTATGTGCAAAGAGGAGGGTCCTAAAAATGACTTCATTCATGCTGCTGTGTG
This sequence comes from Vulpes lagopus, assembly GCF_018345385.1. NCBI lineage: Eukaryota > Metazoa > Chordata > Mammalia > Carnivora > Canidae > Vulpes > Vulpes lagopus. The sequence goes on from NC_054831.1 coordinate 76,003,399, forward strand.
ATCCCCTACTAAGTGGTTACTGTTGGTGACCAGCGCTCTTTCCTCATTTATCTTATTCTCATCTCTTATTCTCATTTCTATTTTATCTTTCCCATGAAGTGGATTCTCACTTATATTTGGAGAACAAGAAATTTGTCATACTTGTGGTTGAATCACTTCAATAGATATTTAAATGTACAGTTTTTCATGGTCATAAAAACCAATCCTGAAGACCAACCAGAAGTACACACTGCTACAATAATAGGAAGCAAAAAGTGCTTTGCACTTTTAGACTTTCTTTCTTTCTTTCTTTCTTTCTTTCTTTCTTTCTTTCTTTTTTCTTTCTTTCTTCTTTCTTTCTTCCTTTCTTCCTTTCTGACTTTTTATTTCTTTAAGAGAGACAGAGAAAACAAGCATGAATAAGAGGAGAGGCAGAGGGACAAGTAAACTCCCACTACCAGGGAGCCCTATGCAGGGCTTGATTCCAGCCTCTGAGATGATCTCAACTGAAGTCAGAGCTTAAGTGACCTGAGCCACCCAGGTGCTTGACTCTCTTATTGATATTGCATTATGTTTTAGTTGATGAATATAAAGGATTGAAAGTTTTATTTTTTTAAGATTTATTTATTTATGATAGACACACACACACACACACACACACACACACACACACACAGAGGCAGAGACACAGGAGGAGGGAGAAGCAGGCTCCATGCAGGGAGCCTTACATGATACTCGATCCCGGGACTCCAGGATCGCACCCTGGGTCAAAGACAGGTGCCAAACTGCTGAGCCACCCAGGGATCCCAGGATTGAAAGTTTTAAACTGAGGACTATGCACAGCGTAGCTATGAAGAACAGAAATCAAATGCTTTTTCTTCAAAAACAGAATTATAATGAAGCCAGCAACCCTAAAAAAAGTAACATGAGAATATTGTAAAGATAGCCAATAAATTAAAATTAAAACTAAACCGGAAGGCAAAGAACAGTAGTCTGTTCAATGATCAGATCCAAACCCTTTATGTAGTGGTACATATAACACACAGTGAAGTCCACAGTCACTCTGAGGTGTCCTTTCTTAACCAAGTGATGAACTAAAGGGTTAATTTATGTTATGATTCTGAATTCAAACAGAAGTTAAAAGCCACCTTTAATTCCATGAGAAATGCGTTTTAAATCTCTACTACCTAGTTTAAAATAAATAAGCAAACAAAGAAATTAATTAATTAATTAATTGATTAATTAAATCTCTACATCCAGATTTGATCTTTTGGTTGCCTGACATCCATACCTGATTAGCTTGTAAGGGAAATAGTGTGCCAGTGATACTGGGGTTGTAGTTCCAGAGCAATTTTCACTGCAGTTCCTGTGAAAATACTTTCTCTGTGATCTTTACCAAGACACTACAACCCCACCTGTGGTAATGTGGCAACTAGGGAATGCAGCTAATGAATTTGGTAATCTAGCTAATGGGACTTCCAGGCCAAATATCAAGAGGACCACCTGGGTTCTCTTCACTGTCTAAGATGAAGTGCTAATGGACAAATACGAACTAAAGAACAAACTGTTTTCTAATAAATTGTAATTAATTTGGAGGATACGTGGATGGCCTGTGGCCATCCTTCCAGCCTGAAAAGTGGACTTAAAAAAAAAGGAAAGGTTTAAGGACAAAAATTAAAATGTAGCCACATATGTGACTATAAAAACCTTTACTCAGACCTTATGAAAATATAAAGTAGTGCCATGAAGATGCTTTGAGGTAGACAGAGACATAGTAAGAGTCTTGGTGTTGTAGCTGGCAGGATCTCTCTGTTAATAAAGGTTCTAAAATCTTCAGAGTGTTGTCCTATAAAAGTATGCCAGATAGCACCAGTAGAGAAAGCATATGCAGAGGAGATTTGTGGATGTGGCTTTTGCCTAATGCGGTGCATGTGGAAGTGTTATACAAGAATCCTACACAAATTTAAAAGTTAGATCAAATTGGACTTAAAGAAAAAAAAAGAAACAAACAAAAAGTTGGACTTAAAGAGGAAAATAAGAATCCTAAAATGAACATTTAGACCTCTAACTTTTTAAAAAAGCAGATGATCCAGGCTACTTTATTATTTGTTTTATTTTTATTTTTTAACTAGGCCCCATGCCAAGCATGGAGCCCAGCACGGGTCTAGAACTTAGAACCCTGAGATCAAGACCTGAACTGAGATCAAGAGTCAGAAGCTTGACTGGCTGAACCACCCCTGGGGGTGCTCCAAGACCTCTAAAATTTTTATGAGCAGTTGGCAGCCTGAAAAACACTGGGCAGCTGCAAACACAAGTTATTTCTTATTACACAGAAAGCATGTCTCAGTGAAACAGGAGCACGTAGGGCCGAATGCATAGACACAGAGTCATTCCCTGGAGCAGTGTGAGGCCTTAACAAGAAAATAGTAGTGGTGCCCCACTGGATTTAACATTGCTACAGAGCAGTGATGGCCATGTGCTTCTCCTGTTTTCTTTCCTTTTGAATTGAATCCGTTATTGCTGTTATACTGTACCTGTCCTACCATTGTGTGTTTGGGTATGTGGGAAACAATATCTTGGTTTTTTTTGTTTGTTTTTTGTTTTGTTTTGTTTTGTTTTGCTTTTGTTAACAAGTCTTCGAGCCAAGAGAAACCATAACAAAGAAATTGAACCCCAGATATCAACCACACCTGGACCTGATATGGATGAAGCTATCTTGGACATTGAACATGAGTTTGATGCAATAATGGGATGAGAGCTTTGAGTGTCTTATGAGGGGGAATAAGCATGTTTTGCACAAGGGGGAGTGACATAATTTGTGGCCAAAATTTTAACTGTGGCAGTGTGATAGCAGAACATGGCTATGCAGTCTTGACACTCCTGCCATTAAGACGGGAGGCTGGTTTTCTCTCCCTTTAAATATAAACAGCCTTGGACTGCTTTGACCAATAGAGTATATATCAGGAGTGATCAATGGAGTCTCACAGAAATGACCCTATATGGCTTTTGAACCTATATCATAAAAGACCTTGAAGCTTCTGCTTTGTTCAATGGACAGAGCACTCCACTAAGAACCCTGATCCACCAGATAAGATTAACTACTCTGGGGTCACAGTGCTGTGAGAACGCCCAAACCACATGCATTTCTGTTTCCTGTATGTCAGAAAATAACAATGCTATCTATAACTTGGTACAGTGATTTGGGGAACATCTTTAATATTACTTTTTTTTTCCTTTCTGGATTGAATTTTAGATCAATTCCCATCTGGAATAAGGCATTAATTTCCCTAAAGGAGGGACAGATATAAATGTATTTTATGCTTAAACAGTAAGAGCCCAGATGCTACATATTTAACATTTAACTGACAGTTCAATATGCTTCAGTAAATTTTTTTTTAGAACTTCAAAGTTTTGTGAAAAGCAACATTCAGAATGAAAGAAGAAAAGTCCCGTATAGGCAAGGAACATAGTGATCTTTGAGGTTTGGGGAAAAAAAAAAGTGTAATGGAGGGCATGCTCATTTGGGTGCTAAACCTCCACAGCATAGGCTTTAATGAAAAAGATGTGAGAAACATGGTGCCTGGGTTCCTTCCTTTTTCTTCATTTAATTAATATGTAAAGGTTTCCTCACCTGTAAAACGAAGATTGTATTTGTTAGGGCTCTGCAGAGAACCACAACCAATAGGATACATACAAACACACACACACGCACACATATGTACAAAAAGATTTATTTTAAGATACTGGCTCACACAATTGCAGAATCTGAAAACCCCATGACCCACCATCTGTGTGGTAGAGGCTTCAAAAAGCTGGGGTTAGCTCAAGGGCCTGAGAGCCAGAGAGCCAATGATGTAGATTCCAGTCTGGAATAATAATATTTATATGAAAATAGACATATCCTCTCATTGTTTTTATCATTCAGAAAGCATTTATTGAACATCTATTTATGCTACATTTTGAGGACAATAAAAAAAGATATTCTTCAGATAATGATTTATACAGTCCCTAAGGGAAGACTTATAACTGAATGATCTTGATTGTCTTCTCTGGAACCATAAAGTAAGCATTCAACAGGCATGTGATTGAATGACTGAATAAATGAAACAATATGAAGAAAAAGTACAGTCTCATAGGAATAAGCAGACCTCCACAAATAGTTATAACATGAGATGTATTGAAAATGTCAGAACCCCAGAAAGAGAAAGAAATCATTTACACCTGGAGTAATGAATGCACTCTTCATAACACGGGTAAAATTTGAGTTATGTCTGGTCCAGACCCTTTCATCATTAATTTCTAAAGGTTTTTATGCTTTGACATATCATTTCTTCTTACTTGAATTGACTCCATTCTTTATAGATAAAGTAATCTTTGCAAAGATACATAGCCTTTTCTCACCTTTTATTTGCACCTAAACATATGACATTATTTCTATCACTGGCATTTTAATTAAATTTGACTGAGAAGTGTGGAACAGTAACTGGGTGGTTAAAACATTAAAAAAAATGTTACTAAAGTCCTCTCACTTGCAAGCTGAGATATTTTGATATTATTGCTAATGCCCATTATTGATATGGTTGCTAAGGTTTGATTTTAGTTGGGGGACAAAATGGACATGCCAGAAATACTCTGATACTAAGCTAGCCACTGCATCCCAAATTTATTTTTTTTATTTTTTATTTTTTTTGCATCCCAAATTTAAATGATGACTACAGAACTAACCACACAAGAACCAAATGATTTTGTGAGTTTGAATTGTCCAAAGAATTGCTAGTAATAAATGGATGGAGGACTCTTAGGCTGGAGGAAACTTCACACGGGCAGAGCAACTGTGTCTCTCAACAATTAGTCCACAGTTGTGTTCAGATGAACTTGTCTCTCTTGTTTTAATGATTTAATAACCATTCAACCAGAACAACTGATCCATCAAGATCTCTGTCAGGAGATATGGTGAGGGGCACTTATTTTGCATTGTATTTCTATTGTTAGACTTACTTTTAGTTACATTTGACAGATTTTATTACATACTTATGCTCAGCACCACAGTGATTACTGAACAAGATAGAAGAAAACCCATAGGGCAATAAATATGAAGCTAATCTTGGCTCCCTCAGGACATAAACCACATTTTTGGTAACTTGGAATACTAAAAACATAGCATAGTTCTTCCTAAGTAAAGGACATATCTTTAAATAAAGAGCATATCTTTAATCTCCTATTTTGGAAGACTTAGCTAAAAATTGTTTATCTTCCTTCTAATGAAAAAAATTTGTAGGGCTATAATATAGATGTTGAATACAAGAAGCCATTTATGTATAATACCTGTATTTCATGTAACTCGATTCTATTGCTGAACTGCCTACTTCAAGTGGTCACACGTTTACAAATAATTATCATTTTTGTTCTAGAACTATCATTTGGAATAGTTGGTTAATGTGCAGTTTGTTTTCTTTCTGTATGAAATTTCTAGACTTCTAGATTTGATCAAGATTTTCTAGATTCTATTACTTAGTACTCATCAATGTGTTTAGACTTTAATCTTCATGTTTAGATTGAATATGAAGTATATACGGCACCCAATAAGTAAGACAAGCTCTATAGACTCCAACTCAACACAAATATAAACGTCGTACTTCTCGAACCAGAACCACTCAGGATGGTCCACATCTTGGACACTCAAACCATGAATTTCATGGTTTGAAAGGAATTTTTCCAAAGTTTCAAATTCATATAATTTAATGGCACGGACACATGAGTAAACGCTTTCCATCCACAAGAGAAACATTTTTGCTAAATTTGTGAATATACAATGTGTATCTGGAAAAAAGTAAATCAGGTAGCAGAAGGTAGTTAACTACCTGAAAACACCTGGATTTCAGAAAGGTATCATGCACAGTAGGATAATTGGCTTGACGGTTTTTCTCTTGGTAACCTAGCCTTACTCAGAAATCCCAAGTTCTCACAAGAGCATTTGACCAGGTAGCTGACATAGGGCAGATGTAGTCTGGGCGTTGAAGTGAGCCACAATTCATTTATATTTAACACACTCATACACACAAACACACACATAAGAGGAGGAAACAACCTTTTATCCAAATGCCTTAAAAAAGATTTAATAGCCATGGCTATATTTTCTACTGTTGCTTGACAGGCCAAGGCATCACTAGTATTTGATGTTTTAAGGCAATTATTTTTACTGCTGCTAATGAAAAGGGAGGTTGAGACCACATGAGGAAGCACTGCTAGGAGGCATAGTGTTAATAGAAAATCCAAACAAAGAGGATTAATCTGTACATAGCCAGTATTCATGTCTCCTACCTCCTTTGAGATAGCTGAGAGAGATGACATTGTTCAATTATTGCGTTCCCTTGGACATCGCCTAAACCTTCCAGATCTCTGCCACTACCTGGAACTTATAGATCTTCTGGGAGGAACTTATAGGGTTAGTACATTTTTAAATCAACAAAAATGCTGACACACTCAGAAGGGAGACTAAGTATTTACTATAAACTGTGGATTTTTTATTGGGTCAGGTGCTTTGGCAGTAAAAATGGCCTTAAAAAATATGCTGGTCTCATCAGAGGCAACCTGAAAAATGCTCCTTTCTCAGCAGCAGCATCCTGACCTATAAACCCATTGTTTAGCACAGTTTCAAAAATCTTCTGTTTTCTGGCCATTTATGGAAAGCAGCAACCTTCAAATAAGGCTTCTTTTTACCCCTTTGAGCTTCAGTTGGCCTCATGCAGCTTTAACAAGATCCCTGAAGAACCCAATTCAAAGAGATAAAAGGATGTATGTATACACATCTGTTTTATGAGTAGATGAGAATCAGAGCCAAAGTGTTTTCTAAATATTTTAAGGGAATTTAAACAACAGGTATTGTTTCATGCTGAGTCTTTAGTGCAAAATGCAGGCATTTGGGGAATATATGTACACAAAAACAATTAAATAGTTGTACTGCAAAATGTATCCAATCTTTAACCATAAAACCCAAACCATAAGACATCTGTGACAAAATTGTCAGATATCCTTGAAAAATATCTTTCCCAAAAATCTCTTATCTTTTTTTCCCTGTAAGCCATTAGCTAATAAGGAAATTTACACTTTGGAAGATTTAGCATGTTCCATCCATCTATTTTGGCTGTATCTTTGATCACCAAAGACTAAATTAACCGTAAAAATATAGATAGAATACAGAATAAGTATTCTTATTAATAATATAATTCTTATATTACCTTCTTATATATATTAAAATATAATAATATAGTATTATTAATAATATAAGTAGAAAAATACACAAGTCATGTTAGCAGTATCTATATCATTAATTATGTTTATACCTCATGAGTGGCAGAAAATGAAGGGGGATGTATTCATGGTGGAGGGCACCAAGTCTCCTTTTTTATAAGTAACGTGATTATTAGGAATATTTCATTTCTAACACATTAATCATATGTTTGGAAAGAAAACATGGCTTTAAGTGTTGATCTCTTCACAGAAGAGAAACAAGTGGTTCTGAGTCCTGAGGCCCCCAATATAAAATCTGGGCTGGACATCACATCATCCCCTGAGACAGACAGAAGTCAGCTCAAGACTGAAGAAAACTCTGAGAAGTTTGGGAAATAGAAAAATACCTGGGATTATCTTGGTGTCAAGCCTCTGGTGTGGTAGGGGGTGACACATCTATGGGCAGAAATAAAAACAGTCCACATAGTGATGGGAGCTGCAGAGCTCACATTCTGACATATCAACTGAGATAGAGTGCTTCGAGTAAGGGGTCAGGTGCATCTATTTGTATGATGAAAATAGTCTTTTCAGATTTGGAACATATTGCCTGAATGCAAGTAAGAAAATCCCTGTGGCTGACACAATGCATGCCAGTTATGAATTTATTGCCCCTCAGCTCCCCATCCACCCTTCCTTGTCTGCTGGTGGTACCAGAATACTTCACCCCTGACAGCTGGTGTGATGTCGGTAGTGGGTTCTAGTAGAAGATTGGAGGAGAAAGGAGCATCTTCTGGTTTCCTCGTGCTCTGCATTCTCCCCATTCTCATGGCACTGAGCTGGTACTTATAGCTGCAGGAGACCTCTGCCTTCATGCCTTAGAAGCATCACTCAGGGTTTCATGGGATCCACAGACAACCCAGCTGGCCTCCCAGTGGCTTCTGCATCATGACATTCTAGTTAGTTATACAGATGCCCCAGCCAATTTCCCAGAAAGTTCAACACAAATCCCCCCCTCCGGCCCCATAAGCAACTTCCTGGTGAATGTCACTGGCTTGCTGCCAGGCTTTTTCTGGACCACCAGCCTCAGCCACCAAATATGGACGAGCTCTGGTCTGGAGCAACCCAGCAAACTCTGTTGCCAGCCAGTGGGCTGCACACACCCTCTCAACAGTGTCTGAATCACAGACGTCCTTTTCTGTGTTTGTTTTTCCTTTGAGCACTGTATTAATTTGCTTGTGCTGCCATAATAAAATACCACAGACTGGGTGGCTTAAAAAACAGACATTTATTTTTGCACAATTCTGGAGGCTAAGAGTCCAGGGTATAGATGCCTGCAGACCTGATTTCTGGTGAGGACTCTCTCCTTGACTTTCAAATGGTCACCTTCCTGCTGTGTCCTCATGTGGCCTTTCCCCTGTGCCAGAGCAACCCCTGGTTCCTCTCCTTCTTTTTATAAGGATATCAGTTATATTGGATTAAGGTCTTATCCTTATAAGTTCACTTAACCTCAATAACTTCCACAAAGGCCCTATTTCCAAATACAGTCACACTGGGGTTTGAAGCTTCAATATATAAATTCAGAGGAAGCGACACAAATCAGTCTGTAACAGGCACTCACCCTAAACTATAGATTATTCTTTACCACTCTCTTCGTTCCCATTTACTAATTGGTTTCCTCTAAAGAATGAATAATTCCTTATATATTAAGCCTTTTCATACAAATTACTATGTGATCAGTCTCTGCCTCCTGACCTGGACCTGCTTGATGTAAGCGCTGGAGATGGACAGACCCCAATTCCCTTCTCCTTAGGACACTTTGGTGTATAGAAATGAGCCTTTTCTGGGGCACCTGGCTGGTTTAGTCAGTTGAGCATCCAACTCTTGATTTTGGCTCATGGTCTCAGGATTGTGAGATGGAGCCCCATGTGGGGCTGGTCATGGAGCCAGCTTGAGATTCTCTCTCTCCCCTTCCCTTTGCCCCTCACCCTATGCTTTCTTTCTAAAAAAAAAAAACAAAACAAAAAAACAAAAAAAAAAAACAAAACAAAACAAAAAAAAACAAAGAAAGAAAGAAATCCCATGAAAATGGGAACAAACCAAAGGCTCTTTTTCCATTTTAATATCCCACCTTGTTACTCTAAGTGGCCTGGCTCTAACCTAAGCCTGCAGACTTGGTTTCACATATGATTTATGTCTATCTGCCTTTTCTGAGACTGGATTAAACCACATATGGGAAGATATCTAAACACTTCCTAATGAAGTCATTGCCATGGTCTACTTGGCCTAGAATCCTTTAATCTTTACGGTTGAGCCTAAACAAATTCAACATGACGGCCAGCCACCACAAAATGAATTTCTAAATACTATGATTGCTGAGAAATTTGTAATCCTGTGTCCTGCTTGTCTTACTGATTGTTCCAAAAATCATTTAAGAATTAGGATCAGTGTGTGTCTCTCTCAGAAATCAGGATTCTAGGATTTCTTTCCCTCGTGAAATTACTGCAAAGCGACTCAGCTCCTTTATGATTAGGTCTGATCCTGCTCTGTCTTAACAGGTTGCTTCCTGGCCAACTCAATTAAGGGATAACTCCATGGGCCCAGTGCTGCCTGCTGGGTTGCCAGTTTAACCGCTACCTTCAACTCTGATTTCAAGGGGTTTAAAAAGGAGCTTATTTTTGGCTTTCTAATGGCTTGCATTTAGATCATACAGAAAATAAAATCTGTATCCCTCTCCACAGCCCCAGTTCCAGCCCCTGAACTTGTGCTACACAATTGAGATCCTTCATTCACTGATTAAAAATATTACCTATAATATTAGAACCCCAAAATTCTTTTCTTCCTTCCTCCCTTCCTTCCTTCCTTCCTTCCTTCCTTCCTTCCTTCCTTCCTTCCTTCCTTCCTTCCTTCCTTTCTTTTTAAAAAATAACATTACCATTTTAAAGGACAGTGGGTTCTGCTAACTAGGGGCCCATTCTAGCAGGTAAGCATGAGAATGGGAGTTCAGAGGATCTGGGATAGTGTAAAATCCCCTACTTGAAAAAAGAGTAAATTGAGACAGAGAAGAGAGGGTTTAGATCTACCACCTACACAGGTTGTGTATTAAAACAGGAGCTTCTACGGCAAAAAAGACAGTGAGTGGTGGCAGTGTTGCCTGAGCTTTGGGAGAAGAAACAATCTAGTAGGAAACATGAGGTAATTTGCCAGGAGGGAAGATACATATTTTTTAAAGACTTATTTATTTTATTTGAGAGAGACTGGAGTCAGGGGCAGAGGGAGAAGGAGAGAGAATCTCAAGCGGACTCCAGGATGAGCACAGAGCCACCTCGGGGCTGGACCTCATAACCTGAGCTAAAATCAGAAGTCAGACACATAACCACCCAGGCGCTCCAATGGAAGATATTTTAAAAGTCTCTCCTCTAGCTTGCCTTCTAAATCTTCAGCAAATTCTATATAACTCACTGGCTTTTTTAGAGCCATAGAGACTTTTTTAAAAGTATTTATTTGAGAGAGAGAGAACGAGCAGAGAGAGCGAGAGCCCAGGAGACTGGGAGGGGTAAAGGGAGAGGGAGAAGCAGATTCCCCACTGAGCAGGGAGCCCAGTACAGGACTCTATCCCAGGGCCCTGAGATCACCACCTGAGCCAAAGATAGATGCTTAACTGCCTGAGCCACCCAGGTGCCCCCATAGAGCCATTTTGGAACCATGCACACTGAAATCTGCTTGGATTATTGGCAGTGCATGAGAAGGCAACAGCCAAGGACAGCCACACATCTGGCAATATAGGACACCCCACACTCTGAAGACACAGGAGTCAGAACTCTACTCTGGTCCTGTCACTTGAGGGCTGATAAGGCAAGTGGCTTAGCCCCTCTATGTCTCATGGGGTTTCTCCTCCATAGCATGAAGTCAATAATCATAATGACCTTAGAATTGGGAATATCGGACTTCAACACTTGCAGTCAAAAAGACAATGACACATAGTGAAAACAGGCAACAGAAGTTTTATCTATTTTTAGTTTGCATGCTTTTGAAAGATATGGTTATATGACTCCAGGCATTATTCTTTCCCAAATATGTGCTCTCTTTTTAAGAACATTTGTTGGTCTGACAGATTTATACATAAAATACAAGGTTATAAAGTGAAGAAATGTTATATCTAACCAGTGAACCCAAATCTCTGTACTATTTATTTATTTAATAATAAATTTATTTTTTATTGGTGTTCAATTTGCTAACATACAGAATAACACCCAGTGCTCATCCCATCAGTGCCCCCCTCAGTGCCCATCACCCAGTCACCCCCACCCCCCGCCCACCTCCCCTTCCACCACCCCTAGTTCATTTCCCAGAGTTAGAGTCTCCCATGTTCTGTCTCCCTCTCTGATATTTCCCACTCATTTTCTCTCCTTTCCCCTTTATTCCCTTTCACTATTTTTTATATTCCCCAAATGAATGAGAACATATAATGTTTGTCCTTCTCCGACTGACTTATTTCACTCAGCATAATACCCTCCAGTTCCATCCACGTTGAAGCAAATGGTGGGTATTTGTCATTTCTAATGGCTGAGGAATATTCCATAGTATACGTAATGTAGTGAAACGTCGGGACACCTGCACCCCGATGTTTCTAGCAGCAATGTCCACAATAGCCAAACTGTGGAAGGAGCCTTGGTGTCCAACGAAAGATGAATGGATAAAGAAGATGTGGTTTATCTCTGTACCATTTAAATCACTTAGAAACCTGATACAGTCACAAGTTCATTTGTTTATTCAATGAGCCTTCTTTCTGGGCCTAATATCTAGATACACTGCCAACAATTATATCGTTAAATCAGATTTTGCTTCTTGGAAATTGTTCTGATGATTGTATTAAATGAAAATATGAGTGAAATCTTAACTAGAAGTACCTCTGTTTTGCTAACTTTGGAAAACCTAATTTGGTAAAACCAATAGTGAGAAACTTATCCTGTTAGAAAAAGAGGAAAAAAAAACTAACACATAAGCATCTTATAATGTTTACATGGAAACTAATTTAAACCAGTCTTCATGTGGAAGAAAAAAACATTATCACCTCTATAGACATTTGAGAAAATTGGTTCTTAAAATTGGTTTTAAAAGTAGAGACACAAGCACTATGCATCTCTCACCCTTGGAAGTGGATCTTAAGGCATGTCAGATGCTCTCACTTGATTCTTGTTTTTGTTTCTTGCTTGTTGCTCTGATCCAGCAATAATCTGGCCTGTAGTCCTTTGCCTCATCATCTGTTTTCAGGACTTCTTCCCGTAAACCTGAGAACAGACATGTCTTCTCTGGTCCTGTCTCTCTTCTTTCCATCTGTTTCTTCCTGGGTTCTCTGAGCAGCCACCTACTTGAAGAAGCTTCATGGCCACCCCCTTGCAGATGTCAGTCCATGTGAATGATCTTTTGGCTGCATCTCCCTGGGCTCCATTCAAGGAAGGATAGAAAAGACATCAAAGATCATTTTAGAAATATTCATTGTACAATAATCTGCCCTGAGGTTTTAAGACAACTCACATGATTAGATTATTTCTGTCATATAATTCATTTCAGATATTGAAAGATATTGAAATAAATACTCGAACCATGCCAGGTCTATTTCACATAGCGACATATAAATTAGATGATGGTAGGACACCTGGGTAGCTCAGTTGATTGTGTCTACCTCTTGATTTTGTCTCAGGTTGTGATCTCAGGGACATGAGATCAAGCCCCTCATCCAGCTCCATGCTGTGCCTCCCACCCTGCCATGTGCATGTTCTCTCCTTCCCTCAAAATAAATGATCTCTTTTAAATTAAATTTTTTTAAATATTTTATTTATTCATGAGAGACACACAGAGAGAGGCAAAGACAGGCAGAAGGAGAAGCAGGCCCCCTTCAAGGAGCCTGATATGGGGCTCGATCCAGGATCCGGGATCACACCCTGAGCCAAAGGCAGATGCCTAACCACGGAGCCACCAGGCATCCCGATTAATTATCAATTAATTAATTACTTGATGGTAGTTGCCAATGTGTGTCACTAAACTAATAAATTTAGAGAAATCATCTTATTCCCATAAGCACATCTAAGAAGGGTGATTTGTGAAACTGAAAATGTTGGAAGTCTTGTTTTCAGCAAATGTTCAAACCAAAGGGAAAACTGGAAAAGAGAAGTAAATAAAATAAAACAAAACAAAATCCCAGCAACATATGATTTCAAAACCTTGGTGAAGGAAACAAAAGTATCAAGAACATTTATTTTTATCCCAAGGAAAGTGATGTAATCTCCTTGGTCCTACCATTCCCCTTCATTCCTGTACACTTGGCAAATGGCACCACTGAGTTCCTCCTTCCAAACCCTTTTATTTCTGAGCTTTATTGTGCTTTAATCAGCATGTAACATCATGGAAGTTTAAGCTGCATAATGTGATCATTTGATATACATATAAATTGTGAAATCATAACCACTGTAAAGTTAGTTAGCACCATCTGCACCTCACATAATTACGTTTGTTTTTATTGTTATGGTGAGAACATTCAAGATCCACTCTATTAACAACTTGCAAGCATACAATATGGTATTGTTAACTATATTCACTATGCTGTACATTAAATCCAGATTTACTCCTCTTGTACTGGAAAATTGTATCTTTTGAACATCTCCTTGTTACACCCATCCCCTAACCTCTGACTACCACCAGTCAACTCTGTTTCTATGAGTTCAGTTTTTTAGGATTCCACATAGCAGTGCAATCATGCAGTATTTGTCTTTATCTGCCTAATTTCACTCAGTGAAATGCCATCAGAGTTTATCCATGTTTGTCACCAATGGCATGGTTGGTTTCCTTCTTGTGGCAGAATGTTACTGCATTTTTACACACACACACACACACACACACACACCACGCCACATTTTCTCTATCCATTTATCTGGCAATGGACGTTCAGCTTGTTTCCATGTTGTGGCTACTATGAAAAATGCTAAAAGGAACATGGGAGTGCAGATATCCTTTTAAGAGAGTGATTTCATTTCCTTCACATAGATACCCAGAAGCCGGATTGATGGATCATGTGAATAGTACTATTTGTAACTTTCTGAGGAATAATTGTACTGTTTTCTATAATGGCTACACCAATTCGCAGTCACATCAGCAGGGCACTAGCCTTCCCTTTTCATCACATCTTCACCAGCATTTGTCATCTCCAGTTTTCTTATTAATAGCCATTCTAACAGGTGTGACACGATATTTCATTACGGATTGGATTTGTGTTTATGTGATGACTAATGATGTTGAGCCTCTTTTCATGTACGTCTTGGCGGTTTCTTTGGAAAAGTATCTACTCATGTCCTTTGCCCAGTTTTAATCATTTTATTTGTATTTTGCTATGGACCTGTATGATTTCCTTAATATATTTTGGATATTAATCTCTTCTCAGATAGGTTTGTGAATATTTTCTCCAATTCCACAGATTCCCATTTTGTTTGTCGATTGTTTCTCATTTTCTCTGCAGAAGTTTTATGGGGGTTTTTTGGTATAGTTTTACTTAGGGACTTTTACTTCTGTTGCTTGTGTTTTTGGTGTCATAAAAATTCATTGTCAAGAGCAAGATCAAGGAGCTTCTCCCCCGTGTTTTTTACTATGGGTTTTACTGCTTTACATGTTAACATTTAAGTCGAATGCATTTTGAGTTAATTTTTGCGAGTGATGTTAGACTTCATATCATCCTTTGTATGTGAACATCCAGTTTTGTATGTTAACATCCCAGCACCATTTATGGAAGAGACTGTTCTTTCCTCATTGAGTATTCTTGGCCCCAAAGAATATTAGTTGATCATGTACATGAGTATTTATTTCTGGGTTCTCAATTTTGCTTCATTGGTCTATGCTTTTATGCCAGTATCACACTATTTTGATTACTGTAGCTTTGGTTTTTGTTTTGTTTTGTTTTGTTTGTTTGTTTGTTTGTTTGTTTGTTTGTTTGTTTGTTTGTTTTTGTAGCTTTGTAATATAGTTTGAAATCAGGGAGTGTGATGGCTTCAGCTTTATCCTTCATTATCATGATTGGCTTAGCTATTCATTGTCTTCTGTGGTTTCATGCAAATTTTAGGATTTTAAAATTATTTCTGCATAAAATGGCATTGGAATTTTGATAGGGATTGCACTGAATCCATCAATGGTTTGAGGCGGTATGGACATTTTAACAATATTAACTCTTCTGATCCATAAATGTAGTATAGATTTCCATTTGTTTTTGTCATCTTTAATTTCCTTTATCCATGTCCTATAGCTTGTGATGTATAGATATTTCACTTCTTGGTTAAATTAATTCCTAAGTATTTTATTTTACTGTTTTTGGTGGTATTGCAAAAGTGATTGTTCTATTTCTTTTTCAGATAATTCTTATTTTACAGAAATGAAATCAACTTTTGTGTATTGATTTTTATTCTGAAAATTTACTGAATTTATTATTTCTAACTTTTTTTTGATGGAGTCTTTAAGATTTTCTATATACAGGGTCATGTCGTTAGCAAAGAGATCATTTACTTCTTCCTTTTCAATCTGGATATTTTTTTCCTCACATAATTGCTCTGGCTAGGGCTTCCAGTACTGGTTGAACAGGAGTGGTGCAGGTGGGCACCTTTGTTTTCTTCTTGATCTTAGGAGGAAAGTTTTGAATCTTTCACCATTAAGTATATTAGTTGTGGGCTTATTGTATATGGCCTTCATTATGCTGAAAGTGTTTAAACTTTGTTATTTCCCAATATCTGAATGCACCACTTCAGATTCAGAGAGAGCTTGTATAATTTATTCTATCATTACCCATGTTATTAAAATCATATTGGAGCTTTTACTAGGAGATCACTAGAATATTTTAAATGTGAATGGAAATGGGTTCAAAGGAAGAATCTATTACAGGTGCCAACTACAATAAACCAGTGAACTTGGGTAACGGGGAAAAATGGCTCAGACTTATTGGCCTATTAATAAAGGAAGAGATCTTTGCATCACAGCCTCCTTTTATACTTCTTACCTAATAGCATCAGACAGTGGTGATCTCTTGCCTGAATGTCACCAAGGTGTGACAATTGATCTTTACCCTGTCCTACCTGACTTTTTCTTATCCATTGGCTTTCTTTGTGTCCAAAGCTCTGATCTTTGGGCTAGTGGCATTGGAATGATGTTTTGGAGAGCATTAGATTTGAAGTCAGGCAGACATGGATTTCAACTTAGTCTCTGTCTCTTACTAAGCTTGAATAATTCCCCCACCTTTTAAATCTCAGCTCCCCACATGTCAAGTGAAGCTAATAATAATGCTGATGTGATAAGGCATCTAAAGTATGTAGCATGTTCCTGGTATATACAGGATACATAATAATTGTTAGTTTCCTTTTTTTTTTTTTTTCAAATTAGGGTTGTTGAACAGATGTGCAACCGATTCTTGGAAGTGCTCTTCAGACCAAAACCCCTCCCAGAATTTCAGACAATAGAGCATCCTTTGACATTAATAGGGGTTTGGGACAATCTAAAAGGCACAATCTGCAATTTCTTGCACTTACCATGTTTTATGCCACTGTGGTTTTACATCTGCAGTACAACCAAAGAACTGTTGTTACTCATGCCTCAAGGTTCAGTTTGATGGTCAAATCCTCTGAGGTGCGTCCCTAATCTGCCCTTTCTTCTCCAGAGTAAGTTGTTCATTTCCTTCCTTGTATTTCACCAAATATGTTTTTCTCAGAATATGGTCCATCTGCATCATATACTCTGCATACTTTATTTTGTTACATATGTCAAACTATATTTCACTTATTTTATGTGTTTACATGTGGAAGCTACATTTTGTTTCAAGCCCATATAAGCCCATATTTGCAATACCTAGCTACATGCCCAGTAACTGATTAGTAAATATATGAATAGCTGAATGGGCAATGACTAGACAAATAAAAGAATGGTTGAATGATTTGGAAAAATGAATTTTTACTTGGTATATAGCTCTAACAAGAGCTGGGAAGATAAATTAGACATAGTCCTTCTGATAATGTGATAAATAAGACAAACAATTGATAAATTTCATAAAGGTAAGAAAGCAAAATATATTCAGAACTTCAAATCTTGAATTCACAATCTTTATATATAGTTCTTTATATACTGATCTAGTTCCCAATGTAAATGGATCCTTCATACCAAACTCAAGAGTAAGAATTGTGTGTGTGTGTGTGTGTGTGTGTGTGTGTGTGTGTGTGTGTGTCGGGGGGGCATGTACCTGGGTGGCACAGTAGGTTAAGTGTCTGACTCTTGATTTCAACTCAGATGATGATCTCTGGGGCATGATTTCAGGATTGTGAGATTGAGCCCTATGTTGGGCTCCTCGCTCAGTGCAGAGTTTGCTTGGGACTCTTTCTCCCTTTTTCTCTGCTCCTATCATTTCTCTCTCTCTCAATCTGTCTCTGTCTCTCTAATAAATAAACAAAATCTTTAATAAAAGAATTGTGTGTATATAGTATGTTTTATATCTATCTATCTAGATATTTATACCAAATCAGCTTTAGCATAACACTATTTATTATTTAGCATAATAACTATCTGTTACTGTGGCATAAGGAACGGCAGTTAGGCAGGTAGGTAGGTAGTTAACATATTATCATAATGGCCCAGACAACTGATCGCAATAACTACATGCCCAAATATCTCTTTTATCAATAGAGTTTTCTTTTATAACCATTCTCTAGTTAGATTTTAATGACTTCCCATTCAACTAAAGTCAAGTCATCTATTATGTATTAAGATATTATATTTGAGAATGAACTTGAATGAAATAATTAAAAGTACTGCCTAGATATTTTTCTCTGCATGTCTTCTAGTAAAATCCTTTTTTTGCATCTTTTTCATAAATCTTGGGGATTCAAATAACATATACTGGTATGTTGAAAACTGATACCCTATTAATTAAATGAATAAAGCAAGCCACAATTTGAATTTAGCTTAATAAGCAAACCAAAGTGAAAGCAGCTGTGTCCCATTAGCTTCTGATTTTCTGCAAAAAAGAGAGGGAATCAGATACACAAAAAGAGTGTCTAAAATTGAGCAGCTTGTGGTTACGTTGCTATGGCTACCAGAGGTCTTTCTGATGCTTTACTGGGTTGGCAAAGAAATAGACTGTTTGGAATAGTCACACTAAAAACTCTTAAGCACTGAAATAGTACTGACATTTGACCGTGAGTCTTCAGTTCCTCCACGGAGTGAACACATGGATGTGAAAGGGAAAAAAAAAAGAAAAATTCAAATTACCTCATGAACATTAGATCATTTTTTTCTATTAGCCAAGGGAGGGAAATCCTGCAGTTTAAAGACAAACGAGGGTTGAAGCTTTTCAAATGACTTATATGCTACCTCTAGAAAGCTGATCTGATAGCTCTCAATAAAAATAAACCCACATGGGAGGGCATTTAGGACGTGGAGATGTTAGTAATACACAGAATAGGGAACTTATCTTAAAGGAACTCTTCTCCTTAAGGAACTCCTGTAGATGTAGATGGCCCCATCAAGAATCTCCCTCTGCTAGTTTGGCTCTCTAACTATAATGAGAAGTATGTCCAAGAGGAAATAATGAAAGTAGGAAGACATAAATTTCCCTACTCTTTAAAAATAAATGCAGAGGTTAAGTATCATTTTTCCCCCAGAAATCTCAATAGCACCATATAGGGTTGCTGTAATGATTCTGAAGATTTCCTGGAGGATCATATCATGATCATAAAGAAGTCACACTGATTCCAAGGATACGTGGGATTTCATTATATTCTTTGGAGTGGGTGCCAGCACTGCCTCCATCCTGCCATTTTTTCCTATGAAGGAATACTTTTCTTTTAAAAATAAAAGATAAAGGGAGCCTGGATAGCTCAATTGGTTGAGAATCTGCCTTCAGCTCAGGTCATGATCCCAGAGTCCTGGGATGGAGCCCCACATAGTGCTCCCTGCTCAACGGAGAACCTGCTTCTCCTTCTCCTTATACTGTTCCCCTGCTTGTGATCATGCTCTCTGTCTCTCCATGTCTCTGTCTCTGTCTCTCTCTCTCTCTGTCAAATAAATAAATAAAATCTTAAAAAAACAAAGAAATAAATAAAATATTAAACAGAAACAGAGTGAGCCTCTAAGAATCGAGCAGACTCTAGGCTGGGAAGCAGCATAGCTACTTGGCTCAGGATTCTTTTCTTTTCAGTTTTCCTATTTTTGAGTTTTTCTGCTCTAATTAAAATCACCAATATCACATTGGCCCCACCAACAACTTTCTTAAGAGTTCAGGCTCAAGTATAGACAACTTCTTAGCACATAGTAGCTCCATAAATATTTGTGAAATGACAGAGTTGTGAATGACAGCATTCATTTTCAGGGCAACAGTCTAATGATAATTCCCACACTGCCATAAACCTTGTTTCTCAGCTGAGAACACACATTTCTTTCTAGGATTTTGATGATTCACCCAGCATATGACCTCATCTTTTCCATTTGACATAGAAAGTGTGATTTAATTCTTTTCATAACCAACAGGGTAAAGAACATCCTACCATCATAACAATATGTGAAGGACAAGAATGGCACCCATATGTAAACAGTGGGGCTCTACTGGCACATTCTTCCTGCTTGTTTGCAGTAATATCAGAAGCTCTGTGCAACCCCAATAAATAGAGCTGCCCTTATTTACATGCCCTATTGTTATTCCAGAATTGTGAATAAGAAGATAAGGAACAGAATTTTAATATTTTAAGTACAAGATAATGACATGACCATAGTCAAGGCCATTTGCCCATAGCAATTATCACAGCATCCATGTCTTCAATATAATTCTAGTGCGAAGTTTGGAAGTGTATAGCCAATTAATTTCCTGAGTAAAGATACTATAGCAAAAAGGAAAAGAAAGGAAAAAATTTAAGGTAAAAAATATCATTACCGGCATTACTTCATAAAAATCAAGTAAACTGTATTGGTACACAATTACCAGTAGGCATACCAATTGGCATATTACGTGATGCTGGGAAAATTGTTTCTTTCTAATTCCCCTTCCCCCACACTATCCCTTCCTCTTTCATTTCCTCTATAATCTAAGAGGAAATAGTCTGTTTCTTGACTTTCCTTTTCTTTTCTTTTTCTATGATCTTTTGTTTTTGTTTCATAAATTCTACATATGAGTGAAATCATATGATATTTGTCTTCCTCTGACTTATTTCACTTAGCATAATACTCTCTAGCTCTAAGAAATGACTCTTAACTGTAGAGAAATGGATTACCAGTGAAAAGGTAGATTGATAGATGGGTTAAATAGAAGAAGTTTAAGGGGGAAATTGTGATGAGCTCTAGGTATTGTTTATAAGTGTTGAATCACTAAATTGTACAACTGAAACTAAACTTACTTTATGTTCACTAACTGAAATTTCAATAACAACTTAAAAAAAATCTAAGAGGAAATAGTATATAAAAATTTGTACCAAGCCGTAGCTGTAATTAGTCAACACATATATGTACAGACTATATATGCCTCTAATTCCTTTTCTTCCTTTTTGCAAGATAATGTTTAAAGGAATCTAATACCAGCAAATTATTGCAGTTTATAGATTAATAAATTCATGATTTAGTGGATACAGTGGTATAAGGAGGCAAATTTTGTCAACAAATAATTGAAGGTTTACTTTTGTGCCCAAATATGCCACTGTAAAATGTTTAGTTTATTTAAACATATGCATGGGTGTTATCTTAATGTGCACTGCTTACTTATCAAATAATCCTTAAGAAATGTTACAAGAATGATTTAGGAATAAAATGTGGGTGTTTCCTTTATAAGAATTCTATAACTGTTCTGTTGGTATATAATTTTTCCACAATGAATTTCTGCTCTGGCAACCTAGTATTTATATGTGAACTACACCACATCATCAGATCCTCAGAGATTTTTAAATGACTCCAAATTACAACATGGAAAAATGTGGAAATGAAGATTCAGGGTAACAATTTCAATGTTTCTAGAACAATGGTTGAAGTAATCACAGTATCAAAAAGGTCTACATGTTTTACTTCAGCATAGCAATTAAGCAAACCCAGCTCTTTAGCTAAGACGAATAAATAAGGCCAAATACCCAATTCTAACTCTGTGTGTGTGTGCGTGTGTGTGTGTGTGTGTGTGTGTGGTGTTTGCTTGATTCCAGTGGAAGCTGTTAGATGACAGAAGCAAGGGATTCAATGTTGTTGGTTTTTTTTTTTTTAATTTCTTGTCAGCTGTGTTTCAAAGACAAGAAACAGCACTACAGGTCTTAGGTCCATTGGTTTGAAACAAATAACATATAGTGTTTCTGTCTTTTTTTGATGTTGTCCACTCTGCTTGTCTTAAAAAAAGGAGGACACAGGTACTTTAAATTACCAGTCATATGTAGCATTGTTAAAACAACATAATTATGACATGATGTACTATTTTTCATGTCTTCTTTGTTTTCAGAGCAGGTGTGCAAGAAAAGGCTGGCAAAGTAGCTATGAAGTTAGATTTCACATTTTGTGTACACTAGTCACCAGTTTTCTGACCTTGACTATGTCAGGTTATAAAACTTATCTTTAATTATCAACATGGAAAAGTAAATATTGGTCTCAACTTTTCAAATGGTATATATTAAACCTGCATAAGAAAATGTAAATCACTATTATTTATATTCCCCAAATGAATAAGAACATATAATGTTTGTCCTTCCCCGATTGACTTATTTCACTCAGCATAATACCCTCCAGTTCCATCCATGTTGAAGCAAATGGTGGGTATTTGTCGTTTCTAATGGCTGAGGAATATAAGGGAAGGGAGAAGAAATGTGTGAGAAATATCAGAAAGGGAGACAGAAAATATAGACTCCTAACTCTGGGAAACAAACTAGGGGTGGTGGAAGGGGAGGAGGGCAGGAGGTGGGGGTGAATGGGTGACGGACACTGAGGGGGGCACTTGAGGGGATGAGCACTGGGTGTTATTCTGTATGTTGGTAAATTGAACACCAATAAAAAATAAATTTATTAAAAAATAAATAAATAAACATCACAAAAAAGAAAGAAAGAAAGAAAATGTAAATCAGGGGCACCTGAGTGGCTCAGTTGGTTAAGCTGCTACCTTGGGCTCAGGTCATGATCTCAGGGTCCCAGGATGAGCTCCACCCTGGACGCCTTGCTCAGCAGGGAGTCTGCTTCCTCCTTATCCTCTGCTGCTCCCCTTGCTTGTGCTCTTTCTCCGTTGGTTAAGTAAATAAACAAAATCTTTTTTAAAAAAGAAAATGTAAATCACTAAAGAAATATGAGCCAACATTCTCTTTATTGGGTAAGTTAAATAAAAGGTATTTTTTTTAATATTTTATTTATTTATTCATGAGAGACAGAAAGAGAGAGAGAGAGAGAGAATGGCAGAGACACAGGCAGAGGGAGAAGCAGGCTCCATGCAGGGAGCCCGACGCAGGCCTCGATTCTGGGACTCCAGGATCATGCCCTGGGCAGAAGGCAGGAGCTAAACCACTGAGCCACCCGGGGATCCCCAATAGAAGGTACTTTTACACAGTCCTGTTCAGGGAAAATATTCTTTTATTGTCACCAATACATGTTTTGATCATTTCACTTGTTTCAATGCATTCTGGTCCCTCTCTAGCAATTCATTACTATATCTATTCCTCGAGTATTTCTTGAACATCCACTAATTGTGCAGTTCAGTGGAGAATTTAAAAAGTAAGTAAGTCATGGTACCTCTCATGTAATACATGAGAGCATTCTTCACAGATTTTCTATTTGAGTGAGGTGTCATATTTATCCCTGTTATGTCTCTGGAGAGATAATACATACTTAGAAAAAGTATAAGGACATTAAGAGGTAATAAAGAGGGATCCCTGGGTGGCGCAGCGGTTTAGCGCCTGCCTTTGGCCCAGGGCGCGATCCTGGAGACCCGGGATCGAATCCCACATCGGGCTCCCGGTGCATGGAGCCTGCTTCTCCTTCTGCCTTTGTCTCTGCCTCTCTCTCTCTCTCTCTCTCTCTCTCTCTCTGTGACTATCATAAATACATACATACATACATACATACATAAAAATAAAGGAAAGAGACAGAAAAAATCAAAGAGGAGAGGATAAAATGAGGAACTGACTGGTGTATCTTTGTTCCTCTTACATTAGGCCTCAGGCCTCCCACCTAAGTGTGGCAGCGAACAAATAATCCAATTTGAATTTTATGAAAATTAAGCATTTCTCTTTTCTGCATTGTTGCTATTCTAAGAACCACAAAATTAAGAAAGAAATGTAGGAGAGAGGTAAGGTCATCAGAAGCAATATTTGTTGTTAATAATTAATTCATAATTAAAGTGCCTTTGGCAGAGATAGTTTATCTTGCAGACCTTCAGAGTCAGAGATACAGGCCACTGTAGTCAGGGAAAGTGACCAGAAGTTTAATAAACTTGGTCTGAATTTAAAGTGATGGACATTTTTGGAACACCTTAAAAGTAGGTGACAAGCCAAAGATTTTAGTGAAAAAGTTTTGTTAGAGAGGTGATCCCCAGAAAATGTGTCAATGAGGCAGGAGGTGAGATGGTATAGGAAGCCAGTTTATCACTGTGTTGGACTGGAGCTTATTCTCACTGAGGGGCTCCCAGGGATCTGCAGTAAGCACCTGCACTCCAGCATCATGCCATCTAAGGAGTGGAAGACTAAGGTATTCATTCATGAAAACCTGGAATTATTAGTGGAAAGTAGCCCTGGAGGAGTGTTAGCTCTCTGGCAGTTCCAGCATTGGCAGTGTAGCTTCAGAGCAGGCATGGTACAGCTCAGAGGGCTTTCAGGCAAAATATCATAAGTTCTGGTAGCTGGAAGTTAGGCTGGTCTGCCCAGAACGTCTCTATGGGTTACAGATAAAGCACTGATAATGTCTTCAATATCATCTTTTGTACTGCTCATCCTTCCATATTCCATGTTAATTTCCCTCTACCCTCGTACTATTGGTTCTTCTATTTGGCAGTCAGTCATATTTTCAAAACAAAACACTTATTAGTGAGACAAGCTATAGTCTCTATTTTTGCAATCAATGCCAAGACCATAACTGATATTCATTTCTCAGTCCCTACAATTTGTTCTAGATTTCCCTTACACTTGCTCAGCATCTATGCTGATCTACATTCCTTGCCCACTGGTTTAATTCCAACCTTCATCCTTGAGAGATGTGAGGCTCTGAGTAGAATAAACTTATCAGGCCATACTTGCTGCAGCCACCCACCCATGTCTATGACTGGATGTGGAAATATAAAAAGATGAGCCAGTGAGTCTGCTGAATTCCAGATATGTGCCATCTTTGTCTCCATAGTGTAACAATAACCC
This sequence comes from Vulpes lagopus, assembly GCF_018345385.1. Taxonomy (NCBI): domain Eukaryota; kingdom Metazoa; phylum Chordata; class Mammalia; order Carnivora; family Canidae; genus Vulpes; species Vulpes lagopus. The sequence goes on from NC_054831.1 coordinate 76,027,971, forward strand.
TATTTCCTTTTGATATGATCATTTCTAGTATAATAATGATTCCTTTCTTTGTGTTATGTTCTATATTGAGACAAGATAATATTTAGGTTAAATGGAACCTTTGCCATGTTCTCTAAGTATGATCCTTGGTAGAAGGGTTCCCCACTTTTGGAAATCAAGGCAACTAGGCAAAAACTCTAGGGCTGAGGAGCATAAATTCCCCATGTGAGTTTATTGGAGTGATGATTAGATGAGCTATTTCTATCTTAGTCTTTTCTTTTCTGGATTCATGCATTTGAGCAATCTGGGTCTCTAAACCATGTAGTGACAGCTGGTTAAAAAGATATACCACATCTCACAGAAGGGAATCCTCACCTGCAGAATGCCATCCCTAAGCTAACATGCAGAACTCTGAGCCTTTGGTCTTTTCCTCACTTTACTATGGTAGGAATTTCTTTTTTCATTCATTGCCATTCAGAAAAGGTTTCTATGCTTCCCTTGTAGAATTAATTCAGAGGAAACTATTTATTTTGTTCAAAATAAAAAAGTGAGAATAACTAGTGAGTAATTTTAACTTGATTCAAAAGAATAATGCAGTCAATCCAAAGAGAAAAAAAGTAGATTTATTTGACTATGTGAAATTATAACAGTATTATGTGGCACAGACACACTTAACAAAATCAAAAGGCAAAAGCCAACTGGGACTAAAATATAATTGTAATACATACAGCAGCTAAAATTTACATTGTTAATATGCAAAGAATTTTTATGACTTATTTAATAAAGATGGACATCGGCATAAAAATGAAATGAAACAAATAGGCTATTTACAAATGAAAGACTATGAAGATCATAGACATAAAAATGTAGATTTTTTTTCACTAGAAAGACCTATTGCAAACAAAAGTCATTCTGTTTAACTTATATGATAAGAAATATTATTACTAGTAAGAGTGAGTTGTTCGTAGTAGCAAATATTTTTAAATTGCTTATGTGTTCTGCAATAAGAACAAAAAACTAAAATAATTTTGCACACACAATGCATATATACAATATAAGACTGTATAGCCATTAACATAATGATATGTCTTTACTAACAAAGATATGTGATAATGTAGTAAGAGAAGTGGATTAGTTTAAGGTCCAAAACCATATCCTTTAGAAATAATACTTGGTTACTTAATGTTTCATGTATTTTTGTCTTGACCACTTAACAAGCTGATGATGCAAAGGAATTTGTTTTATTTAATTAATATGTATGTTTTACACCTTACATTCTAAATCTTTGTATCATAGTGAGTCCACATAGACTAAATTCATACAAGTACGCACACACTCACACTCACATACATCCCTCACACATCGATACTCTCTTTAGTTAGAAAAAGATTTTATTTCCTCCTAAATTTTGCTGAGGAAAAAAACTTCTGTTTTTTCTCTCATAGAATTGTTTGTAGAAACTTAATTTTCTTTTCGAAAATAAAAAATGTGAGAAAAACAAGTGAGATATTATAACTTGATCCAGAAAAGACATGTGATAAAAACCAAGTTAATGAGACAAATTCTTGCCAGACTCTATCACAGGTTTGGTACATTGCCAGAGGAATGAAAGAAAGATGAGCAATTCTTTTGTGTTAGGTTTAAAAAAAAATTAAACAATGAAATAAAGGGGAAAAGATGAAATTTTTACCAAGGAATCTGAATAGGTCCTTAGAGCACATTGGAAATAGACTTTACAAAGGAGGAAGGAAAAAAAAAAAGTAACCCTGGAACTGAGCATATGGACTCTTCGGCTGAAGCAGAAGTTACAATTTTGAAAATAAGAGTATGTAACTTCTGAAAATCATGACGAGAAGCCTAGTACAAGGCTGAACTTGTTCACCTTTATTAAATAAATTGTAGAACATAAATTCCGTAAATCTCCTAAAAATTCCCTGAATGCCTCTATCATGGGTATGGATTTTGCTGTAGTTCATGTCCTGCTTGTAACAAACCATTATTCTATAACTGCCCTGAAATCAACTATTTATCTTTCACAAGGCTTAGAGGTAGAACTGGAGATCAAAGTGTTACAGTAGGTAGGGGAAGTTAGGGGAAGTTCAGGGGAAATCAACAGTGTTTTAAGGACAATAAATAACTTAATCTACATTTCTTTAAAGACTTTCCCGGATCTCAAAAATTTGATGAAAGGTTCGTATATTTTTAAGTAATACCTACACTCAACTCTGCACCAAACTGACAACCCTGAGATCAAGTGTCCCATGCTCTACTGATTGATCAAATGAGGTGCCCCTCCTCTATCAATTGAATCACAATATCAAGTGAGGCCAAAAATATTTGGGTTGTAATCACAAAACTTTTGTTATGTAATTTCTATGTATCCAAAATTGGGTTAGGACCTTGGAGGCACTTAAGGATGTTAACACGTGATCCAAATTGCCCTTGATGTTGAGATATCAAAAGAATTGGAGTTGGAAGCTAATTTTCTAATCATAATTATCAAAGCTGAGTAGGAGTTCAAACTATAAAAGTTTTTACTTCTTCCCAAAATTATAATAATATATTTCATTGTCTGTTTTATGAAAGAACAATAAGCTTAGCTTTTCACATTAACTCCAGGGATAGGATGAGAAAAATTAATAATGATCATAAGTCTGAACTGTATCTTCTGTGAGACAAAAAGTCAATTTTTCATCAGTGATTTTCTACATTTCTCCTCACCTTTTTTAAGGTTATAAACAGGAAAATTCTGTGATAATGTGCTTTCCAATAAAGCAACTTTTAATAGAATTTGTTTGGCCATCAGCTCCTGACCTCTGCCGCTGGTTCTCTTCAGTGATTTCATTAACCTTATGATAATGCAGTATCCCATTTTACACAAGTGAATTTTCCAGACCTACTTTAAGTGGTAGGGGGTTATACATACACCTAGATTTACTTTTGTTGTTTATAAGAATATAGTCATCACTGTTAGTTCCTCAATATAAAGATTAAAAGCTAGCTCCACACAGGGAATAAACTCCAATCAAATCTGATACTTGAAACATTTCAAAATGAGTATAATCCCTAGAAAATTGTGATCCACTTCCTCATCAGCCTACTCCCATACACTACATGGATCCAAGAGCTCATTTCAGTGGTTTGTTTATGTTGGTGACATGACATGCCCCAAAACAGAAAATTGATTGACACTAAGATACCATTTTAATTCAGAAAAATGTTTTCTGGTTATACTTGTATTGATCTTTTGATTATTTTTTCACAACTTAAAGGATGAGTCTTGTCAAATTTCAGGAAGCACTATTGTTTTCAGTGGGGAGAAAGACTTTCTAGAATGGGAACTCAGTTGACACATATCATCCTTTCCCTCCTGACATGACTGATAATGTTTCTCTATACTCACTGGCATGAGACTAATAAGACAATCATAGCAGACTATTGATATTAGAGAAAAACATGAGACTTTCAAAAGGTCCCCATGCAGTTCAATGTTTTAGGAAAAGAACACAGTAGAAAGACAGATTATTTTCTGATATTGGGAACGTACATGGATTATATAGAAGATTCTCACTTTTGAGAAAATTTTTAAAAGGCAATGTTTCTAAAGTGTCTAGATTTCTTATTCTGTTACATAATATATATTGTCTATATGACCTGTAGAGTAAATATCCTTACCTTAAGTTACTTACTGAAAAGCTATAATGAATTGCACTAAATAATCTCTTATCCTGCGTCGATGAGTGAAATTAAACACATACTTTTGCTAGTATTTTGAATAAGACAAGTTGAACCCTGAAAAAGAAGGAAATTAGGAGAACAAAAGTTTGTATGATACATAAAATATGAAAAAAATAATTATAATGAGAAGTAGAATAGAAGCTACCACATTATAATAAATACAAATAAAATGAAAACTCAGGGAGAAAGAGTTTACATTCTTCAAATATCAAGAAAATATTCACAGAATAGTTGAAGTTGAGATGACTGGGTGGTTCAGTCGGTTGAACATCTGACCCTTGGTTTCTGCCCAGGTCATCTCAGGAAGGTGGAACCCTCCTGGAGATTCTCTCCCTCTTTTCCTCCCCCCATTCTCTCACACTCTTTCTCTCTCAAATAAATAATGATTAAAAAAAAAGAATAGCTGAAATTGAGTTGAATATGGAAATGAGTGGGATTTCAGATAGCAGATGTGTTAGGCAGTGACAACACTTTTGTCCTATCTCAGAATACAAAATCTGGAATGAGAGTTTGAAGACAGAGGTTTGCAAAGGAGCAAAGAATGCTCTGTGGTTCCTTCAAACATCTCACCTGTGTGTGTGTGTGTGTGTGTGGATACATGTAATCACCATGTGTGTATGTTTCAGGCAAAGTCAGTTCTTCTAGTTGTGTCAAATACCCATTCCTTCCCCATAGATTTTGTTCCTGTCCCCTGGTAAAATTCTTACTGACTGTTCTGGTTTCAACATAATCATTTTGTTCCTGTGATTCATTTATGTAGAGCTGACTTTCTGTTCTCTGCATTCCTGTAGCATATTTCATTTTTTATAACTTAATATTGTATCTTAGTTACATGATTGTGCATTTATGTACCCCATTGGACTATAATCTCCTCCAGCTAAACAAGTGAATGATATTAATTTCTGTATGCTCAGAGCCAGCCTCATAGCCTGACACGTTGTAAATTTTCAGTGAGTCTTCATTGTTTTTAACTGAATCAAAGAATAAATAAATATAAAGAAGTTTTTAACTTCTTCTCATTATTTTGAGCCTTTGTTTATGATGGTAGTGTAATGGCTCTTTCTTTTACAAGGAACATGATCATGACTTTAAGTATGTGTTTTATCCAAGAGTCCTATTTCTGACTATATTCTTCCTGAAGCATTTTTAACAACATAACTTTGTGGGATAAAAACAGAAAGGTTTGGAAGATTGTGTAAAACCTCATAAATTGTTTAAAGTTATTGAAGAATTCATAAAGAGACAACTTGAACATTTCCTCTTTATTGCTGAGTATCTAGAAAAGGTTATTCTCTCTCTAGTATCGGTTATGTATGGAAGAAAGGCAGCACTTTATAGGTAAGTGAGAGCATCTTATAACACTAACAGAATGTTTATAAAAGCAGAGCTGCAATCATTCTCTAATTCAAAACATAAATGTCTCTTCATATGCAACATTTAGTTATAAAAATTTGAAACTCATTCTCTTCCCACAATTTACATGCCTACTAGAAAAACAGAAATTACCATAAATAGACATATGAGTACATACCATCAGATGTTTAGGTTACATAATTTAAAGATAATAAACTCTAGGGTAACAATATAAACTTTTATCGTGGAAGATTTTTCACCATTCCTAATCTATAAAAATGCTTATAGCACTTATATACAATTCACTGTGGACATTAATATCTTCCCCTCATGGGAAACACCCATTTATTTAGGAATAAAAAAAAGAAAATGGGATATAATTAAAAGTGTCTTTAAAAAGGTAAACAATGGGATTCATATTTGACTGCGATTTGGGGATTTCCATACTGTGGTAATTACACAGTACTATCCTAAACTATAGAAATTATTTTGTACTGTGCTACAGTCATACCTTTCAAATTTTAACAGTATCAAGTTTTAACAACAGACAAGATTGGTCTAATGAATAGGTAATTCATTTTACTTTTAAAATCTCACAAAGAGTACTGGAATTCTTACATTATATAATATTAATATATTTAAAGCAAAACTTGAAAATTCCTTTTTTATAACCATTCATGTCTTTCTGCACCCAAGTCCAGCACTCTCAACAATTTTGTATCTCCTTTCAGATAAATGTTTAAGTATATACATGCCTATATTTATAATTGTGAATATATGGTATTTATGTATATTTGTATATGTGCATTATATGTACATATTATTATACAGCTGCTTCTTTCATGTAAAATTCTTGGGAAGAAAGAAATACAACTATATTTAAGCTTGTTTTATTACTCTAAGTGCTGCCTATAATTCCAAAGTTTACACCAGAATAGTTTTAAACTATTTATTTATGGACATTTAATTTGCTCCAACATTTATTTGTTAAAAAAAAAAAAAACCCACAAAGTCAGAATTCCTTTTAAGGCCATGAAAAATAACCAAAAGGAAGATTTAACCTTTCACATTATAAAAGAGGTAACCAGAGACGTCTGGGTGGCTCAGCAGTTGAGCATCTGCCTTCAGCTCAGGGCGTGATCCCAGTCCAGGGTTGGAGTCTCTTAGGGATCCTTGTGAGAGGCTTGCTTCTCCCTCTGCCTATGCTGTGCCTCTCTGTGTGTCTCTCATGAATAAATCAATTAAATCTTTAAAAAAAAATTAAAAATAAAAGTGGGAATCAGAAGAAAATACATGAAACAACTTTTTCAGACATTGGATAACAGGAAGGACAGGTGTATAATCCCTGAGGGAAGGAAATGGAGCAAAATGAGCCATAAAATTCACCTTGGCTTCCTGCTGGAGGCACATTATAGACCACAATACAGGGGTTGAGAAGCACTATTTCACAACTAAACTTCCCCAGAATTGTAAAATGATCCAAAGCATGACCTGCCCGATCTGCCTTCTTTTTTATTCTTTCTTTCCTTGGCTAAATATCAGAGCTATAGTGCACTCTGGAGAATTTTTTCATCTGCTCCCATCCCTTTCCCTTTTATCTTTCATAGATGTTATTTACAATAAGTATTTTGCATATCCATTCTATCTTCACCAATAATTCTCAGAGATTCAGAAAAATGCAGACAAGAAAAAGAAAGAAAAAAACAACTTGAGCAACATTATTAATCAGTTTAACCTAATTGACAACTATGAGAAAATCCAACCAACAACATTTTGTTTTCCAATTGTATTAAGGTGAAATTGGCATGCAGTGCTAAGTGTGAGGTGTACAGCATAATGATTTGACTTGCATATATTATAAAATGTTGAGCACAATAAGCTTAGTTAATATTCGTCATATCATATAGACATAAAAAATGTGGGGTTTTTTCTTGTGATGCAAACAGGATCCACTTTCAACAGTATCATCAATCAAATGGATATCATGGACATCTTTAGATTATTGCATCCAACAACATGATAACACATTTTTCTGAAGCTTGTGTGGAACATCCTGGGCCGTGAACCTGACCTTAGTCAATTTAAAATAATAGAAATCCTACAATGTCTACTCTCAGACCACAATGTGATTAAACAAGATAATAACAGAAAGATAGCTGGAAAATCCCCCAAATGCTTAAGAGATTAAACAGCATACTACCAAATAGCACATGGATCAAAGAAAACATCTCCAAGGAAATTTTAATGTAAACTAAATATAAATTCAAATACAATTTATCAAATATGTGGGATGCAGGATAACAGTGCTAAGTGGAAGATTTCTGACATTGAATAACTATTTTCAAAAAAAAGATCTAAAATTAAAAAACTAAAAAACAAAAAAACTAAGGATCTACTTTAGGAAACTAGAAAAAACAATAATAAATTCAATCCAAAAAAGCAGTAGAAAATAAAAATTAGAGTAGAAACCAATGAAATTGAAAACATAAAATCAATATAGAAAATCAGTGAAACCAAAAGCTCGTTGTTTGAAAAGACCAATAATATCAATAAGCTTGTAGCTGGTGGGGGGGAGGGGAGTGGACAGAGAGAGAGAGAGAGAGAGAGGAGAACACAAATTACATCAGTAAAAAAAAAAATTAAGTACAAAGAGTTGGAGGACTGACAATGATTTCAAAACTCACTATGAAGCCATAGCAATCAAGACACTGGTATTGGTGATATAACAAATACTTCATTTGAACATAGTAGAGAAATCAGAAATACACCCGAATAAATATGACCAACTGATTGTTGATAAAGTAGCAAAAGCATTTACAGTAAAGAAAAAACAATCCTTTCAACAAATGATGCTGGAACAACTGGACATCCACAGGCAAAACAACAACAAAATAACAAACCTCATTACAGATCTTACAGCTTTCACAAAAATTAGCTGAAAATGGACCATGGCACTAAACATGACATAAAACTAGAAAAGTCCTAGAAGATACATTGGAGAAAATCTATGTGGTGATGATTGTTCAGACAAAAACGTCAAAGGCAGGATCCCTCTTGATAAGGGAGACTTCGTTATAATTAAAATCATCTGCTCTGTAAAAGGCAAGAGAATGAAAAGTCGAGCTACAGACTGGGAGGAAGCATTTACCAAAGACACATCTGACAAAGAACTGTTATCCAAAAATGTACAAAGAACTCTTAAAACTCGACAATAGGAAAATAAATAACCTAATTCAGGCCTGGGTCAGAGCCTTTTTCAGTCTTTGACAAAAAGAAGATATACAGATGGCAAATAAGCATATGAAAAGATGTTTTACATCAGGAAGATGTAAATTAAAATAACAATGAGATACTACTATATACCTATTAGAACAGCCAACATCCAGAGCATTGACAATACCAAATGTTGATAAGCATCTAGACAATAGGAACTCTCAGTCACTGCCAGTGGGAATGCAAATTGGTATCATTTTGGAAGATGGTATGCATCTTGGTTTCTTACAAAACTAAATATACTCTTACCATAGGAACTAGAGATCATACCCCTTGGCTCACCCTAAGAAGTGGAAATCTTAAGTCTACACAAAAACTTGCACATGGACATTATAGCAACTTTATTCATAATTGCCAAAACTTGGAAGCAACCACAATGTTCTCAATAGGTGAATGGATAAATAAGTGATGGTACATCCAGACAATGGAATATTTCTCAGTGCTAAAAATTAATGAGAAACCAAGCTATGAGAAGACATGAACCAACTTTAAACGCTTGTTGCTAAGTGAAAGAAGTCAATCTGAAGAGGCAACATACTGTATAATTTCAACTATGACTTTTTGAAAAAGGCAAAAATACAGGGACAGCAAAATATGGAAATAGTGGTTGTCTTGTAGTTAGAAAGGAAGGATCGATTAATAGGCATAGCATAATGGATTTTTAGGGGAGTGAAACTCTATTTGATACTATAGTGGGGGGGTATATGTCATTATAAATGTGTCCAAAACCATAGAATGTTCAACAGCAAGAGTGATACACAATGTAAACTATTGACCTTGGGTAATTGTGATGTGTCCGTGCAGGTTCATTAGCTGCAACAAGTGCACTGCCCTGATTTGGGGTGTTGTTATTGGGGGAAGCTGTGTATATGTGAGGGAAGCAGGTACCTTCTGCTTAATAATGCTGTGAATCTAAAACTACTCTAAAAAATAAAATAATAAAAAATATATCCATGCCCTAATCTAATTTATGGAGTCTTTTATTTTACACAAGTAACTTTTATGGTTGCATTTTTAAAAACTCAGTCATATTTAGAGAATGATAGAGAGTAATAGTTACATGAAAGAAGTTATTGCTTCATAATTCCGTTGAGGAAGATTACACATAATCATAAATTTGGCCAAATCATACAAGACATAAATGCCATGCTCTTTAAAATGTGGTTGGAAGCCTTTGCTAACTGACAAAAAGAGATGTTAAGGGCCATCTCATTCCAGAAAATTATTCTGTTTATATATTCTTACATACAGTTTTCTAAACCAAGTGTGGAATCATGCATGATTATTAGGAAATAGAAAACAGCATGAAAATAACCTCTATAAGCAAATTGCCTCCAAACCCCATAATGGCCAAACTTCCATTCATGTCTCAGCAAAGATAATTGATGGGTAGATAAAAGCTTGTAATGTTTTGTCTATAAATAACAGAAAGTGTTATATAAGAAGCAGAACAATTAACAGATTCCAGAGCTGTTTGAGTTCCAAAATAAAAGAGCTGCTCAAAAGTGTGTTCCCTCCCTAGAAGAGCCTCCCCTTGGTCCCTGCCACAACTAAGCTGTAAGTCCTACCCTTTGCCTTTGTCACTTACCTCAATGACAGAACTGGTAATAATATTAGTAACCAGGTGATCATTGAGTCCTATTTTGTGATAAGCACTGTGTTAAGCATTTAACGCTCAAAATCTTTAATACAAACAGAATTTTATTGTTTGTTTTTTGTCTTTAAAAAGAAATGAATAAAGTGACCAAGGTTAAGCTACTAAATAAGCACCACAACTTTGACTCAATCCAAGATTGCCGACCTCAATACATTTTTTTTTAATTTTTTAAAAAATTTATTCATGAGAGACACAGAGAAAGAGAGGCAGAGACACAAGTAGAGGGAGAAGCAGGCTCCTTGCAGGGAGCCCGACTTGGGACTTGATCCTGGGACTCCAGGATCACACCCTGAGTCGAAGGCAGATGCTTTACTGCTAAGCAAGCCAGGCATCCCTCAAAATATTATTTTTAATCGCGATGCCAGACAGGCCATATTTATTATATCTGTTACTTGCATGTGTGTTTCATGCCCCAGGCTGGGACCAGAGATCATATCTTATAAGTGTTCAACAGACTAGTAAGAGAATCAATAATTTCTAAGTTGTTTTGAGGCAACAAGGGCTCACAAAAGAGCTTTATTTAGGATATACATTATCTAAAGATTCTATTAAAACCTGTCCGGATATTTTAAAAGAAGCAAAAACCCAGTCAGCTTTGATTGACACAGGTGCAATCTATGCAATCTGCCTTAAACAAAATTAGGACAGACGATCAATTGGGCTTGACGTAGGAGTAAAACCTTTCAAGTCAAAGTACTCCAAGTAAGATGATTACATCCTACATGCTGTGTAGGAGTGATTTGACTTAGGCTTGCCAGCGAAATTACCTGGGTTGATGTCTTGGAATTTCTAGGTGTTAGCCAGAATTTAATTCAAATGCAAGGATGTCTTTTTTAAAAATTTTTTCAAAGATTTGTATTTATTTATTTGATGGAGAGAGCAAGAGAGACCACAAGCAGGGGAGGGGCAGAGGGAGAGGGAGAAGTAGGCTCCCCACTGAGCAGGGAGCCTATGCTGGGCTTGATCCCAGTACCCAGGGATCATAACGTAAGAGGAAGGCAGATGCTTAACCAATTGAGCCACCCAGACACCCTGCAAAGATTCTTTTAAAGGGTGGAAATGTTAGAATTTAGAGGGCTATATACTATTTCCCAAAATAGTATATTCCAAATGTGTAGCCTTGTCTAAATGGTATAATGGGGGGAGGGAGTATTGGTGTGTGTTGTATATGTTTTGACATCTGTGAATTGAAAAAAAAAAAAAAACCTTCACTTGTTATCTAATTAAGTACAGAAAAATAATTTCCATATGTCATTATGAGAAAAAGACAGTTCTAATAGGGCTACTTCTTTGCTGAGATTTAAGGAGAGAGAAAAATACGGGGAAGAGAAAGAAGAAAGGAAGAAGAACTAAATGGGGAGTTGGGAAGAGAGAGAGTGAAAGACCTAGAGCTAATACTCAAGGCAAAATAGGTACAAGAATATGTTATATTACAATTATCTCTCTTAAACCATTAGAATAAATGACCTATTTAAATGTGTATTTTTTCCCTTTTTTAGAGCATTATTAAACTTGAAAGCTACAAAAAAAAAACTTGCAAGCTACAAGATCACATTGGCACAAAAAATATGTCATGGAATTATAAATATGTGTTTTTTGTTTATTGTTTCTTTTGGAGTAGTCTGGTTGTAGCCACATATTGAGTTATCTGGACTAAGCCATCACTGAATAATCTCCAATATATTGTGATTAAAGTCTTTTAACAGACTTTAGAATGTCCAGAAAAGTAACTAACCTAAAATATTACAATACAGCCAAGCTGATAAAGTGACCATTTGGGCAGAATTTACGCTTAAAAAAATAATAAATATCTAACGATTAATGTATATTTATTAACTACTTTTTATAATAGAACGTATTTTCAATCTTTTCTCTTAAACAGTAACATTCTCTTCTCTATCTAGACTTTTTTGGCTACACACAGGCAATTTAAAAATTTTCTCAACAAAAAAAATTTCTTGGAGGGGTGCCTGAATGTCATAGTTGGTTGAGCATCTGACTCTGTTTCAGCTCAGGTCGTGAACTCAGAGCCCTGTGATGGAGCCCTGTGCCCAGCTCGATGCTCAGCACACACTCTGCTTGAGATTCTCTCTCCCTCTCTGCCCCTCTGTGTGCTCTCTCTCTCTCTCTAAAAATAAATAAATAAATGGAACTGAAATAAATAAACGAACGAACTTTCTCAGAATTTAATTTCTGGTACTTCCCAGAATTCTCCACGTTCTACAAAACGGTATGTATTGTTGCTTCTCAATCTTCACTATATTCCCGAAGCAGTCACTAGAGACATGAAAGCTTGATATGGCATGATGCTGTTTTTTAAAAAGTACCATATTGTCAGGATACTTCACATACTGTAAGGCATTTTTAATTATTTCTTGGGTTAACAATTTTTACTACTATATATCCTATGAATCTGTCTTTAACAGAAACAAATCATTCTAGATCTACAATATACATACTTTTCTAAGAAACACAACTCTCAGAAAAACTGGGTTTAGATTATAGGGATATGCTATATATGTCTCAACGTGCACAGGTAAAATCAATATAAAAGGGAAAATTGGAATTTTACCACCTTAGCCATTTAAAAGCCACACTTCTTATAAGCAAAATGTTTTGGAATATTTTCCCCTAAAGTACAAAAAGGAAAACTGAACAGAAATAATATTTTTTTAAACAGTGCCGATTGTTAAGTTGCTCAAACCACCATCTGCCATTTAAGATACCTTAAATTCAAGTAACAAAAATTCTAGACTTCAATCGTTTAACAATGAGAATACTTATTTTTACAGTTAGGAAGACTTAAGGCAGAGTGTCCACAGGGTTGGTCAATTCAGCCATCCAATGTCATCACGGAGAATGCAAGTTCTTCATTTTATAGTTTCCTGTGATCAGTGCTGTTGACTTGGTCTTTAGTGAATCCCCTCCTGTTGGAAACAATGTTGCAAAGTTCTAGGTGGTGTATGTAAGTCTGTTAATATCCAAGAGAAAAAAGGAACCATCCTTTCTTTTCTTATAAATCTCTTTTAATTGGTGAGGATAACTTTCCCAAAGCCAGCCACACACTGGCTTCCATTACTTACTGTCTGATAGGTTCACACATACTAGATTAAGATAGATCAAGTAGGCAGATGACTTTAGGAGTTCCATTGCAAAAGAGGAAGAAAATACAAATGAATGTTGGGGAGAAAAACTATGTGTCCCCAGTGTTATTCTACAATGCTATATTTATAAAATGAATACCCTGTGAAAGAATGTTGACTGTATTTGAAATTATATAAAAACTTAGAATTGCTTACCTTATCGTAGTTCTCCCTCAATACACTGACTACCAAAACTCACTAAGATGGAGAATTTGTGCAGAAATAACTGAATAATTGGGACATCTTGAGATTAAGGTGTTCTCTAATAGAACATCAATTTAAAAAGCCAGCCTATCTTGTAGACTCTCAACACTTACCCTTCCAGCCTCCCAAATAATCTGGAAACGTTTTATCTCTCTGTGCTCTGCAATCAAGCACTGGCTTTATACATACAAAGCAACAACAACAAGACTTTGATTTTTTTTAAAAAGATTTTATTTATTTATTTGACAGAGACACAGAGAGCGACAAAGAGAGCACAAGTAGGCAGAGCCAGAGGGAGAAGCAGACTCCCCGCTGAGCAGAGAGCCTGATGCGGATTCAATCCCAGGACCTGGGATCATGATCAGAGCCAAAGGCAGACAGATGCTTAACTGACTGGCCCACCCAGGTTCCCTAATACTTTTAAGTCTGAAATTATATAATCACAACCAGCTTGTGATTTTTCCATCGATTCTTTCCCACTAGTTGTTTATTATTACAAATAAAATAAGCTGTTTCATAACCTGGGGAAAAATTTTGACAAATATGCATTTTCCTAGGATAAAACTAAATATTAATAAAATATTTATTAGGTACTTTTTATGAACAAGGGGAAAGATTTATTGATCACAGATCTATTCAAATCACTTTTCTTTAGAGGACATAGTTGGAAGCCTGCACTTTGACAGTGCTGCTACCACTTATGCTTTAACATTTAAGAACCGTCAGCTTGTCTTCACTCCACAATCTATCTGCTGAGAGAGGGGGAAGGAGATTTCCTATTCATATCATTTGAAAACAATTTTGAAAACTTTTACCTGGGTGATATTTAAGCTAAATTTTAGCTATAATTGTCAACCATGGTTTTCATTTTATTTCTTGAGCATGACTGCATCATAACTTTTACAGACCCCTGCTCCAAGATCTTCTCTCTCATAAAAGGTATATAATATGAATGACACTATGATTTTTACATCAGAATTTCCATTTGCAAAATCCTGACAGTTCACATATGAAGCTAGGTCAACACAGATCTAATTCTACAGAGTTTCTTGTTTCTTTCTTTAGTTTAAAAGAGTTGAAGAGAGATTGCGTTTGATGCTGATATCTATAGTTCAGTGGTTGGTGAGTCACAGTATATTCTTTGAGATTTGCATTCTTAATCAGGAGTAATTTAAAAAAAACTTACATTTTATTTCAGATGTGACTCATACCTTAAGATATATGTGCACAGAATTTCTCATTTAGTTTTCTTATTTGTCATATCTCAAATAATTAATTGAAGCCATCAGCTGAAGGAGAGTTGATTCATTGTATTTGGGGAAAATATAAAGAGGTAGATGCTCAGAAAACAGATTACCAGGTTATCCAAATAAAGAAATTCTGCATCTTTTGTGCATTGAAACTGCTAAACTAGAAATATTTTTTTGTAGAGAATTTAAACTTTCAACATCCAAGAAAATTATTTTTCCTTGTTTCTGTAGGATATTTTATTTCTTTTTAAGGATATTTTATTGTTTTTTACCATAACCCATTCTGTCTTCAGATAGCCTCTATTTCTATTGTGGGGGAAAAAGGAACAGCTGTTTGTCTGGATTATCCACTTAGCAATATTCAGTCTTCTTCAGTTTTACTCATATTGTTAATATAAAAGCCACTATGAGCAAAGTATCTAGGCCCTTAGCCAAGACTGTCTGTTATGAATCACACCAATAAAAACAAAGGATAGATGAGCATTTGTATTAAAAAGTTATTGGAGACACTAAGCTGTGTTTTTAATGCATGCATTTTCAGAAAATTGCAAGATTATGCCAATTCCAAATATATTTTCTCCTGTGCTTTCCGCATCTTCAAAAAAAGTATCAGTTTATTCTTAATATCATTGTTATTATTGTCGTTATCTTGCTTAATACAGTGCTGAGTTATCTCAGAAAATATGGAAAGAAAAATAAAAATGAAGAAGTCGACTTGAAACCTTCTCATTCTAGAAATGTTCAGTTGCCCGGTCATGACTGAAGCTTTCATAAAAACCAATGGTTGGCAAGAGCTCATTTCATGACTTTAATTCTTTTGCTTAAGGGCACTGTAGGTAGAAATCACATAAGATTGCTCCTTGAAATTATCATGTGATCTTAAACTGACCATATACCATTCTTAATCCAGTGAACCAGTGCACTAAGCACTGGTGGAGAAAAGAGAAGAAAAAATAGCTCAAAATGGGACAATCAGGATCTGGAGAATATTGCATTCTTCATAAACAGTTCCTTTGTATGGGACTTGAACAGTTGTTTTAAAATGTCAATAATGTTTTTAATGGTATTTTAAAAAATATTTTACATCTCATTCTGGTTTTCCTGCATAGCAAGGCCGTTTGAATGATTTGTTGGCTCATTTTTATGTGAAATATTTCAACCAGAATGGCTTCTTGACATCAGGGAGTCAGTAAGATATAATGGAGTTCTGCTAACAAGCCTCATAAAAATATAAGAAACAGATAATAAATTTGACTTATATCCTTCATACATAATAAGTCGAAGTTTTGAATAATTAATTGTCTAACACACTACAGTGTATGTAAACATTAAGAGCTTGATTCAAACAGAAAAAAAAAATGCATACTTGAAGTTGATATCCCATTCTTAAATCAAATCCTCAGATCTCTATGCTGACACATTGGCCATCCTAACTTGGAAATATGGTACAGAGGCCCAAGGGTAACCATTGGTTGGTTATAGAATTATGACAAGTTCTGAGGTTCTTTGGGAAGTTGGCCAGAAAAACAGAAGCAATGTTGTAGTTCAGACACAGCTGGACAGGACATTTCATTAGTGATACTATCAATCTCCGGTTAAATCTCCGGTTAAAAGAGTAAATGGAAATTTTATGAATCATCAATAACTCTGAGCCGAAAACATGGCTAGGATTTTGCCCCTGAGGGTAGAAGTTTGAGAAAGCAGAGATGGACAGCATATTTGTTTCTTTGGTTTTTCAACACATGATTTCTGTACCATAAGTGATACTCAGTGTTGAGCTCTTGACAGCGATTTTTCTACAAGGTCACCTATATCCCAAGAACATGCACAATATTGTAGAATTTCAGAGTCAAAGCTAAATAATAAAAGTAAATAAAAATTTCAGTGCTAATATTAGTTTCCATGATGCTTTTCATCTGACAATCCAAAAAACAATTGAATCTCTTCGAAAGCTGATACAAGTCTTTAAAGAAAATGACTACTTTCAGTTAAAAGTTTTACATTGTTCTTACCCTGGCACTAAAACTCCTTTGTCTTAAATTCAAGCATAAAATACTTCATTTAAGAAGCCTAACACCCAGTGTATCTCATAAAAGGCAGTCTTTTTCATATGCATATATTCAAACAGGAATTCTCTTATATTTGTTCAAAATGTTTTAGAAAAGACCAGTACATGGCCAGTAAATATTGAATATGAATTGGGAAGAATTATTTAGTCTGTGAATATAATCATTGATCTGCTTCTTCTTACAAACCTATTTCTAAGCGTCAACACTAAGCTATAGTGCATATTGCCGATATTTTATCTGATTTTTTAAGAAATAGGAAATTAGAAAGGAAATGAATGGCCAGAAGATAAACAGTAACAGCAGACCTTCCATTTCTGTGTTTATAGGCATCCACCTCCACAGATGTGTATGCCTAAAGAGTCTAGTCTACCATCATATGAAGCTTAGAGAGAGTAGTAAGAAAGGCTGTAATGGTACAAACCTATTTCCTCAATTTAGTGTTTCCTGTTTTAGTTGTGCAACCATAGCTGCAGCACCCTCCTCATTACATTTTAGCAGAGTAGTTAAAGGAACAGACCGGATAATAAGACACTCTGGGTTCAAATCTTGATTCTGCCAATTATAGAACTTGAGAAAACCACTTAGGGTTCATGTCTTCATTCTCTCGTGTGTGGAGACAGAAGCTCATAGAGCTGTTGTGAGTATCCAGTGAGTTAACATAAGACACTTAGCATGGGACCCCTGGGTGGCTCAGGGGTTGAGTGTCTGCCTTTAGCTCAGGTAGTGATCCCAGGTTCCTGGGTTCCTGGGGTCAAGTCACCCAGGGAGTCTGCTTCTTCCTCTGCCTGTGTCTCTGCATCTCTCTGTGTGTCTCTCATGAATAAACAAATAAAATCTTTTTTAAAAAAGACATTTAGCAGAATACCTCACAAAAATAATTGCCTAATAAACAGTGGTTGCCGTGAATTTTAAAAAATCATTATTTCACAAGCACCAAGCTCTTAACTACTTGTTACAGAGACTTGGCAAATCAAAACAAAGTGCAAATGTAAGTTATGCAAAAGCTGCACAGCAGCAGTTGTAGACGGTGAGGAGCAAAATGAAACCTGACCTCAAGGAGCTTACAGTTCAACAGGAAGAAAAATAAAGTAAAACTGGAATATACGATACTACTTGTAAATCAAATGAATAGGGTAGCCACACTGAAGATTTGTGTTTTTGATGGATAGAAGTTCTTAATTTTATTTAGTATGTTTTACCAATCTTTATCTTTATGGGTAGTGCTTTATGTGTACTGTGAAAAAACAAAAGAAACTTTCCCTCTGTGACAACATGAAGACTTTTGACTATTTTAAAATTGTATCAATTATTGGGCATTTAGACTGTTTCCACTGTGCACATATATTTTCACTTCTTGCAGGTATGTACTTTGAAGTACAATTGCTGGGTCATATGATAACTCTTTCACTTTTTCAGGAGCTATCAAGGATTTTTCCAAAGTGATTGCACCATTTTACATTCCAACCAGGAATGGATAAGCATTCTGAATTTCCTACATCCTTCCCCACACTTATTACTGCTTGTACTTTTTCTTTTATTATAGTTATCTTAATGGGTATAAAGTAGTATTATAATTTTGATTTGCATTTTCCTAGTGAATATATGTTTACATTTAATTATGTTTAGCATCTGGTCACATTCTTATTTTCCATTTATACATCTCTCTGGAGAAAGATATATTTAAATCCTTTCTCCATGTTTAATTGGAGTATTGGTCCTTTTTATCATTGAGTTGTTAAAAATTCTTTATATATAAAGGATACAAGTCCCTAACCAGATAATTAGCTTCCAAGTATTTTCTCCCATTACATAGAGCTATTTTTTTCACTTTATTGATGATGTCGTTTGAAACACAGTTCCTTTGGAACAGTTTCTAATATCAATGAAGCCAGATTTATCAGTTTTTTCTTTTGTGGCTTGTACCTTTGACACCATAAATAAACCATTGCCTAATTCAAAGTCATGAAGATCCAAGTTTATGTTTTCTCCGTTATAGTTTCATCTATTACATTAGATTTTTTATCCACTTTGAGTTAATTTTTTATAGACTGTGAGGAATGCACTGCATTCTTTTGCATGTGGATATCCAGTTGTCCAGGAACCATTTGTTGAAGAGACTGTTCTTGCCTCATTGAATCATCTTGACACTCCTATTAAAAATACTTTTGGCTTCTGTCCTCAAGTTTCTTTTGGCTTTTTCTAAATTCCATATGAATGGAATGGAATTTAAAAAAAGAGTAGCTGGAATCTTGGTGAGTATCATACTACATTGAACTAACTGTTGGTCAACTTGGTGGTATTGCCATCTTAATAATACTTAAGCCTTCCATGTCATTAACATGGAATATCTTTCCATTTATTTAGGTCTTCTATAATTTCTTTCAATGAGTTTTTGTTAACCTTTAGCATACAAGTCTTACATTTCTTTTGCTAAATTTATTCCTAAGTATTCAGTTGTTTTTTATTCTATTATAAGTGAAATTGATTCTTTAATTTCAGTTTAGGATTGTACATAAATGTATGTGTATATATATTCATGTCATCTTTCAATAGAAATGGTTTTAGATCTTCCTTGCCAATCTGAGTACCTCTTATTTATTTATTTTTCTTACCTAATTGCCTACTGCAAGAACCTCCAGTTCAGTGCTGAATAGAAATGGTCAGACATCCTTGGCCTGATTGTCTTGCTCTTGTTTTGTTCTTAGGGTAAATGTATCATCTTTTACCATTAAATGTAATGATATATGTAAGCTTTTATAGGTATTTTCTCAGTGCAATAAGTTAATTTTTATAAAGTTTGTTGAGTATTTTAACATTAGGGAGTATTAGTTTGTATCAAATGCCTTTTTGCATCAATTGATATGATACATGTTTTTTGTCCTTTGTTCTATGTGGTGTGTTACATTGATTAATTTTTGTTTGTTGAACAAACCTTCATTCTTGGAACAAATTTCACTGAGTCATAATGTTGAATCATTTTATATACTGCTGGATCTAAGTTGCTAGGATTTTGTTGAAGATTTTTGGCATGTATTCCTAAAAGATATTTGTATTCTTTTGTTGTGTTGAAATGTTTTATCCTGTTTTGGTATCACAGCAATACAATCATCATAGAATATTTTGTGACGTGTTCTGTCTTCTCTAAAGTTCAGAGAATTTTGAAGTATTGGTAGTAATTCTTTTTTGAACATTTGATAGAATTCACTAGTGAATCTGTAGTCTTATGGTTGGTTTTGTTATAATTTTTTGTTTTCTTTTACTAATTCAATATATTTGTTATAGATCTATTTAACTTTTTTGGTTCATTTCAGAGGTTGTATCTTTGTAAGAACTTGTCCATTTTATCTTATCTAATTTGTTGACTTACAATAATTCATAGTATTCTTTTATTTATATTTTCTGTGAGATTAATCATAATTTTTCTCTGTTTCATGTCCAGTTTTGATAATTTTAGTCTCCCTTTATTCCCCCCACCTTGGTTAGTCTAGCTAAAGTTTTATCAATTATATTAAACTTGTCAAACAATTTTCTTAATTTAAAAAAATCTCTAGGGATCCCTGGGTGGCGCAGCGGTTTGGCGCCTGCCTTTGGCCCAGGGCGCGATCCTGGAGACCCGGGATCGAATCCCACATCAGGCTCCCAGTGCATGGAGCCTGCTTCTCCCTCTGCCTGTGTCTCTGCCTCTCTCTCTCTCTCTCTCTCTCTCTCTCTCTCTCTCTGTGACTATCATAAATAAATAAAAAAAAAATTAAAAAAAAAATAAAAAAAAATAAAAAAATCTCTATATCATTTATCTCTGCTCTAATATTTACTATGCATCTGATTTTGCTTGCTTTGAATTTAGCTTACTCTTATTTTATTATTTTCTTAAGATTACGTTATTGACTTGAGGTCTTTCTTCTTTTTGCTGTAAATTACCCTGTAAATATTCCCTTAGGTGTGTCTCATAACTTTTTGTATGCTTTACTTTTGTTTTTGTTTTTACTTTTTTCAAAGTATTTTGTAATTTTTCCTCCCATTGGTTCTTTAGTAGTGTGTTGTTTAATTTCCACATACTTGTGAATATTCCTAATTCCTTTTGTTATTGCTTTCTAGTATTACCCCTTTGTGATCTGAGAACACTGTTTCTCTGATTTTGCTCCTTTTAATTTGTTAAGACCTTTTTTGTCGTAGCCTAATACATGATCTGCATTGTATATGTACCACGTACACTTGAGAAAATTGTATATACTTTGTTGTTTGTTGGTGACCAGAATGTTACAATTTGTGTGATTGCTTTAGATCTTCTATTTCCTTTGTAATCTGATTGTTCTATGGATTGTCCAGAGTGTGACATTGACATTTCCAACAATTATTGTTAAAATGTCTGCTTTTCTCTTAAATTTGTCATATTTTGCTTTACGTGTTTTTGGGCTATGCTGTTATATGCATATATGTTTATAATTATATGATTTCATGGTTAATCTATTTATTACAAAATATTTTTGTATGAAGTAGCATTTTTCTTTGTCTTAAAGCCTATCTTGTCTGCTTTAAGCAATGCCACTCCATTTCTCACTTTTGCTTTTATTACCTTTTCAAAGCTTAAAGATTACCTTTCATACTGTAAATAAAAATTAATCTGACGACTTAGTATGGTATGAGAAAGAGGTTGTTTTGTTGTTGTTTTTATTCTCACAATTTTCTTCTATAGATTGGCAAATTGCCATGCAACACCATTTTAATTCAATGATCATTCTTTCTCCATGAATCTGCTGTGCCATTTTTTCAAAATTGAAGGTTCCATTTATATATAGCTCTGTAATTTGACATTTTTCATTTGTCTACTTTTCTTCCTTTGCACTGAACTCACTCTATCTTACATAATGTGGTTTTAGGTAAGTCTTTATATCCCTTGCAATCCTCTTTAACAGTTCCTCAGTGATTCTTTCCTCGTTGTATTTTCCATTTCAATGTTAGAATTTTTCGTCCATATCCATAAACCAAATGTGGTAGAAAAACATGAGATTACAAATTAACATTAGTATGGCTCTCATTTATTTAGCTTTTTAGTCCATAAAATTAACATATTTTCTGTTTATTTAGATTTTTAAAATTATTATACTTAGTATTTTGTAATTATTTTCTCGAAATTTTCTATTTGTTAATTTTTTAAATAAACTTTAATTTTCAGAGCAGTTTTAGGTTCATAGAAAATTGAACAGAAAGTAGAGTTCCCATTTACCTCCTCCACACACACCCCCAACACACAACCTCCCTTATTATCAACATACCACACCAAAGTGGTAAATTCGTTAGAGTTGATGAATTATATTGACACATCATTATTACCAAAATCCACAATTTTCATTAGGGTTCATTCTTGGTATTATACATTCTATGGGTTTGAACTAATGTATAATGACATGTATCCACCATTATAGTTTTGTGCAAGAATAGTTTTACTACCCTAAAAATCTTCTGTATTCTATTTGTCCTTCCCTCTGTTCCAGCTCCTTATATCAATATTTTAATGATATATTTAAATTTTCATTTACATTTTATTTAAAATTAGTTTTCATTTGAAACAATTATTTCTTTTTATTTTGATTTTTCCTGTATAAAACTATTTTGCAAAACTTCCTAAAAATATATTTGTATATTTGGGGGTTATTACATTAAAATAATCAACTATGAATAATGCTTGCTTTACTATTTTTATTATTCTCATTTTGTCATTTATTTATTTTCCTACATTTGTTCACTTGCTGGTACTTTCAATATAATAGTTAAAGTGATGATCATGGATATATTTGCTTTCAAAATGGAATGTTTTCAACATTTTGCAAATTGTATATTGTCTTTATGGGATCTAAATATTTGTCCTCTAGTCCTTGTGTGCAAAAGATCTGTATTATGAATGTATGTAAATACTGATTTTTTTGTATCTATTGAGATAACTTTCCTTTAAGAATTTATTAATGCATTGGAAAATGTTAAACCCACATTATTAGGGATGGCATTATTGTAAATTTAATCCACAATAAAATAGGAAACAGGATACTTAAGGCCAAAGACTGACAATGTAAAATTTAGCCAGTATATGCTTAAATTTAAACTTTCATACTCATGCACAGAACCTCTGGAAAATTCTTTGGCATTATTTACATATGTTACAATACACATTTGCTAAGCTATATTATATATATATACCTGGAGTGGAACTTATGAGTGCAGTGGAGCACCTGGGTGGCTCAGTCAGTTAAGCATTTTCCTTTGGCTTCGGGTCCTGGGATTGAGCCCTGGGGTGGGCTCCCTACTCAGCAAGGAGAATGCTTCTCCCTCTCCCTTTACCCCAATCCCCACCCACTCATGCTGTGTTCCTCAAATAAATAAATAAATAAATAAATAAATTTTTTTTAAAAGTACACTGGCCTGTGCTCCGAGGGGCATACACAAGAATGTTCATGAGACTATTATTCATAACGACTAAAAATGAAAAATAAATCCCCAGCCAGATATATTATGCTTAATTCAGCAGTGTAATAATATAGATATTTTAAAAATGAATAAGCTATATCTACATCCAACATGATTGATTCCACAAGCATAATATTAAGTGGAAGAGGAAAAAAATAATGTATATAAATGCACAGATACATGCATACATAAATATAATACTAAACTATATTGTGAAGAGATACATATTATGCTCTAAAACTAAAAACGTGTGGTAAACATGGGAGGAAGGGCAATGACTACTTCCACGATTGTCAAGACTGTGTTTTCTTTAATTCACAGGAGGACATACTGATGGGAAAGGCACAACAGGGAGGCTTCTTGAGTAACTGGCAAACTTCTAGCTCTCGATCTCGGTAGCGGTTACATGAATGTTTACTTTGGGATGATTTATTAAGCTGCAATTTTATATTTCATTCCATTTTCTGTATGTGTATTCTACTCCGAATTTTAAAAATAGCTGCTGTTTATTTGTGTGTTTTTTTAAGAGAAAGAAAAAACATTTAATGGTTACAGTATTTTTTTTCTTTTCCTTTCTTAAGAAAAAGTATTCTTTCTGAGTCATCCTGCATCCCCTCAGAGAGAAAGATAAATGCTTGTTGGATGCTGTTACTTATAATATATATTTTTCTCAGCTATTTTTGAGCCTCGGTTCCATATGAGCCTTATAAAAATTTAAATTGCTTGGTTACTCTCAAATTTAAATGTTTGGTATAAATTTAAATAAGAATCTCTCAATAACTACTATAGTGTTTCTCTTCTATATATCGTATGTGGACCATTAGAATATCATTTGGAAGAAAATGTGTCGTTAATGAAAAAAATGGGTAGAAGTCATGTGGCAAGGCTTCCATTCCAATGATAGAATTGAATTTCCTCAGTCCTGAACAGTTCCATGGATAACTGGCTGTATTGTCAAGGAAAGTGGAGTGAGTTGAAAATCATTTGTATTAAAAGTTCAGGTGTGTATTATCTTTACAGCTCTATATGCAAAGTTATCTGTAATGGGCTGAATTTGACTGTTTTGAGAAGTATTATTTATCTTTTAGGTTCCACACCAAAGCAAGGATTCTGCACAACTTCATATTATGCAAATCTATTTTATAAATTAATTTTAACTCACCTGAGTTCTTTTGTGATTTTGAGAAAAAAGTATACCCTACAAAATATAATCAACTTTTTAAAGAATAAGCAAGTTAAAAAAATCTGTCTCATTGTAAAAAAACTCTGAGATATGAAATAATCCAGAGAGTGCTTTAATTTTATAGACTATGTATATAGGATGAGAAATCAATAAAGAGAACAAGATCTTACTCTAGCTCCCTTTGTATGGTGAAACTACTTATCCAGTTTAGACCACATATCCTTGTTCATAAAACCAAAGAATAGAACTCCAATTGTGGTTTTCAAACTGTATCCCAAGAATCTTTAGGCTCTAAAATCCTTTTTTAGAAAGGAGGGGGGAAGGGCACCTGGGTTGCTCAGTGATTGAGCATCTGCCTTTGGCTCAGTTCATGATCCCAGGGTCCTGGGATCGAGTCCTGCATCAGGCTCTCCCTGGGACTTCTGCTTTTCCCACTGCCTATGTCTCTGTCTCTCTGTGTCTCTCATAAATAAATAAATAAAATCTTAAAAAAAAAAGAATGTTTAGGCTCCCCATAATTGGCTTAAGGGCAACCATAAAGCAACAGGGAACCTATGTGGGCAAGAATCTCATAGTTGATTCAGAAAAGTAGCCCCATGTTTTAAAGGTTATAGAGAAAAAATGTTCTATAAACTCTCACTGGGATAAAGGAATTCCTGCTGCTAAATTAAAACAATAAGAAGAATATCAATGATGGGAAACATTATTTCATTTGATATAATTTCTAACTGTAATGAAATAGTTCCTAGTATACAATATAACGCCTTTCAAATTTTAAGTCCCTAGTAAATGGCTGTTGAATTTAGAAAATAATGAGTAAAGTAGATCACAATTATAAAAAAGGGTTATAAATTCTATATATGAAAGGTCATTGAAGACCACAAAATGTAATAAGGTCCTTTGACCTCTCAAGTTCTATAGGTTTTAAATCTGAAAGAGATATGAATGTGAAAAGCTTCTACCTCCTTATTTTAATGTGAGAAAAACACAGTTCAAAGATATTATGTGACTAGAATCCAAGTTTCCAATGCCAAACACATTGCTCTATGCATTACAACAAATTGCTAACCAATTAACCATCCATTTTGAACTCCTTTACCTTCATCATCTGTAAAATGAAGAGACTGGACTAGATAAACTCCAAACTCTTTCCTTTTAAAACTTCTGGTTCTAAATCCTGAAAAGATCCCTAATAAATTTTACCTAATGTTTTACATTTAAAAAAAGAATGCTGAGGAATTCTCCAAAAGATCCACTGTGAACTATTTTTTGAACAAACCAATAACGCTTCTTACTATATTTAAGAACAATACCTCAAGGAACTTGGGAACTGATAACAGAAAGTTCAAGAATCCTCTTTTCATTTCCCTGAGAGTCAGATTTATTTTTAAATTACATTTACTCAAGCAAAGAATCTGAGCACTAATACAGAAATGACATCTAAAATTCCATCATTTCAGTTACCCATTATTGAGTTGTGCCTTTCAAATGAAATGTGAGTGCTCATAGATTTAGACTACATTGACTTAGAGTCCATCATTCTAAAATAAATTTCTTCAATTTAAAAAATATAATCAAATGTTTATTGGGAATTGTGAAGATTCTAAATTGAATTAAAAAGGAATAGAAGTTTTGACAAATGAAAAGGTTTTCACATGCTCATCTTGAAAATTTTAGTAGATATTTACACAAACCTTGAATAGCTTCAGTTCAGCTTAAATTCTAATTAATACTTAAACATGAAGCCAAAATACAATGAAGATGAAAATCAAAATAATTTTGTTATTCAACCTCTAAGTTAACACAGAAAAATCTTTAGAGAATATCAGGTGTACATGTGGTATCTCTAGGAATTACGTCATCCATGGCAACATGTACATGAAATCAAGATTTTCATCACCCCCGCTTGCTTTGGTTTCATTATGCCTTACACCTTATATCATAGTTTTCAATATGAAGAATTTCCAAGATGACAATAAAACAGCCACATCCCCATGCATCAGAGCAACTGCCTCATACATATGTGGTAGCTTAGGGGTCATTTTCTCATGGTATCATCTGTGACTTCAACAAGTAATTGCAGACATATTTTAAAAGAGTTCTGACAGACATGTCCAACTTCAAATATCTTCTCTGTGTCATTACCCTATCCTACCAGTTTTAAAGTTATCAATGGTGGGATGCCTGGGTGGCTCAGTGATTGTCTGTCTGCCTTCAGCCCAGGGCATTATCCTGATGACCCGGGATTGAGCCCCACATCCAGCTCCCTACAGGGAGCTTGATTCTCTTTCTGCCTGTCTCTGCCTCTCTGTGTCTCTCATGAATAAATAAAATCTTTAAATTTGTTTTAAAGTTACCAATGGCATTAGGAAATTAGCCCATTAACATAAAATATAAATAATAATATGGCTTTATGAAACATCCCCTCTGTACAGTGCTGATTCATACCCCTCAAGAAGCTCATTGGCAAGGAGATAATTCTCCATGTACACCTCATCTGCTGGACTCTCATCGTGCTGTCCTATGGGAGAAAACAACACTGCTGAGAAGGCACCCCTTTTTGCCTCTTGATTGTATTATCATTTGATTGTTACTTTCCATTTATTTAGCTTGTTATCTTAATAGACCACCTTGAGACCTGACTACTTAGTAGAACTACAACGGCCAACAGCATTTTGAAAAATAAAAATATGGTTGAAAAATTAACAACCTGATTTCAGGTTATTGTAAAGCTACAGTAATAAAGATAGTTTGATACTAATGTTGATAGACAAATGGTCTCATGGAATACAACAGAGTACAGATATAAATTTAATATATATAAGAACAGCTATTTTTATAAAGGTGTAAATACAATTCAGTGATAGAAGAATTTTTGTTTAATCAAATGGTGCAGGAACAATTGAATATCCATATGCAAAAAAACAGGAACTTGGATTCATTTTTCACACCATATGCAAAAATTCCTCAGAATGGATCATCTATATAAATTCAGAATTGAAAACCAAAAAATTTCCTGAAGAAGTCACAGGAGAAAAATTTTGTAATCTTAGGCTAGGCCAGTCGTTCTCCAACAGGGGCAATTCTGTTTTTGGAGGGTCTTTTGGAAATATCTGAAGACATTTGGTCGCTACAGTTGGAAGGACATGCTACTGTCATTAAGTGAGACCCTACTAAACATCTAGCACTATACAAAACAGTCATTGATGACAAATAATTATCTGGGTCTAAACTCAAAAGTGCCACTACCTAGAGACCTTCTGTTAAGACAAGTTTTTTTAATACAACACCAAAAACACTATCTATAAAAGAAAAAAAAATCTGATAAAGTGGATTTCACTAAAATTAAATACTACTCTTTAAACATTGCCAATAGAGTGAAAATACTGACCAAAACTGGAGAAGCTTCCCAAGGCATATCTAATAAAGGATTTGCATCCAAAATCTATAAGCAAATATCAAAACAATAATTATCAAACACAAACCACCCAAGAAAAATGAATAAAATATAAGCACTTCATAATAGAAAATATAGAGATATATATATCATTAGTCTTCCATCATTGTGGAATGAAACCACAATGAAATACACCTTCACATCTATTAAAATGTGGAAAATTTGAAAGAATGACCATACAAAGTTTTGTCAAAGACATGGAAAAACTAGAGCATGTGAATACTACTTTTGACAATGTAAAATGGCACAATCGCTTTGAAAAACCATTTAGTATATTCTTAGAATATTATACATACACTTAACCATATGATCCAACCATTCTACTTCTACATATGAACTCAAGAGAAATTAAAGCATATGTTCACACAAAGACATACACAAGTGATCATAGCAGCTTTATTTTTAATAAGCCCAAACTGGAAGCAACCCAAATATCTATTGTCTGGTGAAGGGATAAATAAGCTATGGTATATTTATACAGTGGAATGTTTCTTAGCAATTAAATTAAAAGACATATGCAGTACAACATGGATGAGTTTTGAAATAACTATGCTAATGAAAAGACCCAGGCTAAAACACATGCTTACTGCAAAAAGTTAATCACTAGTTGTCTGGTGATGGATGATAATCTGGGGAGAGACAAAAGGAAGGACATAGGGATACTTTTCAGCATGATGGGTATGCCATTTTGAGATTGTGCTAATGATTTCACAAATTTATACCTATGTCAATAATTTAAATTGTTCCCTTTAAATCTATGAAGTTTGTTCTGTGTCAACTACACTTTAATAAGCTACTCAAAAAGGGCAAATTATACAACTAAACAGGTATACCGATCTAGAGACATTAAGAATATACCATCTGAGCATAATAGTCAAACTAGAACAACAAAATCTGTTCATGACTTAAACCCCAATTCAAAAACACATTTTTATATATTATGTAAGAACTTCTGGAACATTGTAGCACTTTAGGAAGATTCTATTTATAAAAGAGCTAATTTAAAATTGTATTTAATGGGGTGTCTCCTGGGTGACTTAGTCGATTGAGTGGCCGGCTCTTGCTTGAGGTTCAAGTCATGATCTCAGGGTCCTGGGATGGAGTCTGCATCTGGCTCCATACTATGTGCAGAGTCTGCTTGTCCTTCTCCCCCTACCTGTCTGCACCTCTCCCCCCTTCCCCACCCCACCCAGCTCACACATGTGCTCTCTCTCAAATAAATTTTAAAAATCTTTAAAATTGTATTTAATCAGTAAACCTCAGTTAACTGAAAAAAAAAAAAAAGTCTTGCGTATGGAAAAGCTTAGTCCTTGAATAAGAGGGGTGAAAAGTGTCATTGTTCATATATATAGTCCATCTTCCACAAGGCATAGACTTTTACACCTAGAACACTTGAATGTTCTGTGAGAACAAACGGATAACTGATATTGAGTTTCATGCCCACAACATAACAGAGAAGACACAGTTAAAAATTGTATAACAGACAGAAAGGACCGTGGTTTTAATTTGAAATGTTACCCAACCCTTATGAACAGGCTCATCAACACCATCTGCTCCTCCCAGGAAGTTCCGATTATTTCAGCTCTGAGTGGAGTTGGTTCTCTCCCATGACAGCAGAAGGTAAGATGCAGTGAGCAGCATACGGGGAGCTCATGGCTGTTTTTAAAGCTGATGGTTTTTCTGTTGACAGTATTGGTTTGTGGACTCCTTCGTGCTGAATGACTGAAGGACTCCTAAGACCTGAAGCAGTCTGGGACCAAAGCAAAACAAAATTCAGAACTTCCCGCCCCTCTCCTGCCATGCTTCCTACACAGAACGCTTCCAAACAAATGTCTCTACCAAGATCTAATGTGATGACCTACGTATACAGCAGCAGCTCCAAGCAATATTTTTTATACTGTTTGTCACAACTCAATACCCATGAAACCATTTAAGTAAATATTATTATACTATTTTCCCTATTTAGTCTTACCCATAAAACCATTTAAGTAAATACTATTATACTATTTTCCCTTTTTTAGTCTTTTTGCTAGAAGAAATTAAAGTGTTATTTAGTTAAAACAATGCAGCACTTAAAAATTTTCAAATGTGATCATGGAAGAACTAATGAAATTAATAGATACTAACATGATTACACAAAAATTGAGAAATATGGCTGAGAAGACATTAATTACGAAAAACTTGACCTAAAGAAATATTGACATTGGGTGGGACACTCAATTTCAGTGAATTCTAGTTTCTCTACCTCTGTAGTCAGAATAGATATGAGGATGCCAGGAATTCTACAAAGAAAAACACAGTTATTTGCCTCTGCTTTAGGGAGGAAGTGGTGTATAATTACACTGTGCAAAAACCAGGGCTTCTCTATAATATTTACAGCCCTAGTTTAAATTTAAAATTTCTTCATTTTGTTCTGCACATCTTGGAATGGAATCTTAATAATTTTTTTTGTTTTTAAATCTTAAAATTTAAGTAGAACTTAGCATATCTAGAGAGCCAAGAAAAATAGGCTTGCCAAACCTTCACAGTGTTAGGGCACTACAAAAATTTTCACATGTGGCAATCAGCCACCTTCTCTTTCCAGGCAAAGCTTGCAAATTACAAATTACAATCATGGGTCACAAGTTAATAGCAACTGTCTCTGTGATAGTCGTCCTTCTACAGAGAACAAAATCATTCATTTCTTTTTCATAGATTTATTGTTTACATTGATCTATTTTGAAGATGAGTTGAAAGTGATATCCACCCATGGGGACTAAATAGAAAACATCAGTATTCTACAGAAAGTAATTGCTATCCTAGGTAATCATTAATTTGAAAGTCTCCATTGTTCAAGGTGTATATTTATATTTTTTTATTTAATAGATTTGTGTATATATAATATATATATAAACATATGCCTTTATTTCAAAATTAGGTATGTAGCTTCAACTTTTTATGTAATTTTTCACAATTTATTTGTCTTTTAAAATATTTATGAGTAACACATCATGTCTTCTGGACCTGCCACTTAATAACTACTAAATCTTGAAAAAATTACTTACTTTATCTTTCCTTTGGTTTGTTTTCTCATTTGTGTAATAATAGCTTAAAGGGATATTCTAAGTTTTAAAGGAACCAATAGAGGCAAAATGCTTAGATTAGTGCCCAGAATACAATAATTCTTCAAGACTTTTAGATAAATAGCTTTACATATGCCAAACACTGTGATAAGGATAAAAAAACCACGGTGTGATAAGACTACATATTCCTTAGCTTCTCAGAACTTAGAATTGAATACAAAACCAATAGTAGTCACAAATTATTATAAGTTATTAATTTAATAATATTATTTTCATACAAACTATGTCCAAAGGAACAGCATATGAAAACACATCAACCCCAATGTCTTACAGTTTTGTGTGTATATACAAACATAAAGTGCTCAGATACAGATAATAAATAATAAAGAATCATGTGTATAATGAAAGCAGAAAATACTATAGTTTACAGAAAGGGAAACTGTGTTTCATTTGAATGATTATGGAGATTATAGAGATGAATAATGTTTTAATTTGATTTCTGGGGGCAGCCGGGGTGGCTCAGTGGTTTAGTGCTGCCTTCAGCCCAGGGCCTGATCCTGGAGATCTGGGATCGAGTCCCACCTTGGGCTTCCTGCAGGGAGCCTGCTTCTCCCCCTGCCTGTGTCCCTGCCTCTTTCTCTCTCTCATGAATAAATAAATAGAATCTAAAAATAATAATAATAATTTGATTTCTGAACATGGTCATTGTGGTTCTTTCTCACCTTAAGATCGCAGGGTTCTAAGTAAATATTGTAAGGTGACCACAGGCAATTCCAAAAAGATGTTCCAGTTAAAACTATAGTTCCTGAAACAAAACAGTAAAATCCCGGTGATAACAAGAGAGAGGTCTGAGAGAATTCACAGAGGAACAAAGAATTTGCATAATATTGTAAGAAACAAAATCATCACTACCAAATCCAGTATGATCCAGTTTGTCTCCAGGAAGAGTAGAGAAAGTCTACTCATGGGAGGGAGGAAAGGAGGAATTAGTAAGGTTGAATTAGGTAGATATTCCATAAAATGGCCACATTAAGGGGACATTCTGTGCATATGCTATGAAAGTATATTTCTTGACAGAGCATATGATGGTTTCCCAACTAACTAATGAAATTCTTTTTTCTTTCCTTATTATTTTGTCCTGAGGGTAGTAAAGGCATTTTGCAAATTGCGCCTGGTTCTTTTCAAGCAATCTTGCGGCCAGTTTAAAAATAGTGAACATACACTTCTAAGAAAAAAGAAACTTCCAGTTATCTATATGGACTGAGTAATTGTTTTTAATTCACATTTAAGTGTGCTTATATGTATTTAATTGGAAATGGGCATGAGCCCTCATGCTCAGAGGTGCTCTCAAAACACAAGCTAATGAGTCTTGGGAGAGCAATGTGAGAGATTACATTTAAAGTGTTAGATCAAATGAACACATGCTCATTTCCTTCTTATCCGGAGGTGGCATTCAGATGCCTAGCTGCGTATACATTATTTTTTTTCACAGACAAGACATTTGGCTCCTTACTCAACTGCTTACTTGGGAAGACTGGTGAGTTGGCTGCTATAGCCATTCCCCATTGTCAGAAATGAATAAAATTGCAAGTTCTAGGATGATTCTTAAAAAGAAAAAAAAAAGTCTTTTTGTTCTTTCACAGACACATATGGATCATTGGAAGAAGAAAGTGTTTTCCTTCTGTCTCTAATTAAGCTTTCATGCACCCCTGGCCTCCATTAAGTTAGAAAAGCAGAGAACCTGCGTAAATGAGATTACAGATGTGAAGATACTTGGAAACCACGAAGCATTATACAATTCTAAGGCATAAACACTGCTGTAAATATTATAGGTTCTCCCATCTTTTCCATGAAATCAGCACTAATTACCTTAGTATGTAATAATAAGCTTCTTCTTTCAAATCTCATTACTGCAATCTTGCTAGTCATTCTTTAAAACAAAATATAAATTCCACACCACTGAGAATGGGCTCAGACCATTCCATCAACAGGGAGAATTCCTCTCCTTGTTTTGCTTTCATAAAATCTTCTTACTTGTTTATTTTAAACTGCTAATTGATCACCTACTATTTACCAGACACTGTTATGAGCCCTACATTACAGAAATCAAAGGGATAGAAATATTTTTCCTTGGAAAGCTTAGTTTGCTTGTTCTCTCCCCTTTATTTCTTCAAGAAAAAGAAGGGAAGCCAGCAGGCTAGAACATGGTCAACTAAGGGAAAGCAAAATCAGAACAATCTGCAATGGTGTTTTGTGGTTCTCTATCACATGGGGAGCATTGGTGCCAAGGTGCCATTTCATTTTAAATGTTATAAAAAATATATTGGAAGGTATTAAGCAACAGGGAATCATAGCCTGATTTATGTTGTTATAAGATTATTCTCTTTTGGAGTGCCTTGGTGACTGAGATAGTTAAGTATCTACCTTGAGCTCAGGTCATGATCTCCAGGTCCTGGGATAGAGCCCCACATTGGAATCCCTGCTCAGTGGGGAGCCTGCTTCTCCCTCTCTGCTTTGGCCTCTCCCCCTGCTCATGCTCTCTCGCTCTCTCTTTCTCCATATCTCTGTCTCAAATGAGTAAATAAAATTTTAAAAAAAGATTATTCATTTTCTATTAGCACTACCCTTGGACTCGGGCAACAGAAAGCCACTGCCTGGAGCCTCACCACTTAGAAAACTCTGTATCACAAATACACAAACAATAAATCTATTAAAGATATGCCCACCTCTATCACTTGGAACATGACAAGCAGCACTGGCACAGAACAACTTGTCACCATAAATACCTGTTCTTGAGACAAATGGTATTTTAGACCCCAGGGCAATGCTTCTCCATATCTCTTGCCCTATGTCCTTAAGACCAAAGGTGCCTGTGTTTGAATGCCATAAAGGTTTATGAGTTATACCCATGTCAAAGTCAGTAATAGATGCCACCCCAGCATGTAAGGATTTGAGCAGCAGGAATAGTTAGGTAGGAGATAAGATGAAGAGGTCTATTTGTCACACCCATTTTCTCAGATGGATACTGAAATGTCATTTTCTCATAACACCAAGCAATCATCTCCTTGTATCTGTTGTCTATGTGAATACTTACAAATCAAACCACATATTTATAATCCAGAAATATTATAAAATTTTAAATAATTTCTGTTGTTTTTGAATTTGTATAAATGTATACCTAGATTGGAGACAAGATAGAGCACTTTAAAGCTCCCGAGCTAAATTGAGCCCACTTTCTACATATGTACATAAAGTTTTAGCCACACTCATTTGTTTCTGTATTTTTATGCCTCTCTTTATGCTACCATAGTAAGGTTGAGTTTTTACTACTGAGATCCTGCAGTCTGAAAACTCTAAAATATTTACTACCCAAACCCTTACAGTCAAAGTATTCTTTCACCTATATATACATGAAGTGCAATGCTAATTCTTGTATATGCCTAGATGTTGCTTAAAAGATAGTAAAACAAAAAAGTGGCTAGCTGTGAAGGGTCACACAGATCATTTCCCCAAAGAAGTAAAAACCTATGCCTACACAAAACACACACCATTGGTAATAACAGCCTTACTCCTAGTATCCTTAAACTGGAGATCACTCAAATGTCTTCTATCAGTTTGATTCATAAGCTCATTGTAGTATATCCACAAAATGACATGATTCTCAGCAATACAAAGAAATAACCTCTGCATATACCCAACAGCATGCACAAATTCAAAAATGTTATGCTGAGTGATAAAAAGCAAACAAAAAGGACACTTAATGCATCATTCCATTTATGTGGAATTCTGAAATAAGCAAAATTACTTTACATTTTAAAAGTAGCTCAGGAGTTGCCTGCAGCCACAGGTATAGGGAAAGGAATTGACTGCAAAAGTACCTAAGTTTGAAAACTCCTAAAAATCATTGGCTGAAACTCAAGGACAAAACAAAAACAAAAACAAAACAGATTTGAGGTGGTTGGCCTCACAGTGTTTCTAAGCCTAAAAGGGAAGTGGGGTTGAATTTTGCAAGGAGCTATCTGCTTTGCTTAAAACCATAGGAAACCAGCTGACAAATTGTCTCCTGCATTCTCTTCAGTTAAATAGGAATGAGAACATATGTACACATGGTTCAGGATCTCATAATGCAAACAATGTGAGCAATGTCTACTGTGACTGATACTGTTGCTCATCAAGATGTTCTTCGAAAAGCCAATCCACCTTTTTCCCAACTTTTGGGACTAGGATCTACAATCTATACATGACTTTGCCTCTCCCTGGGAATTCCACTGAGCTTCAGAAACTTACATCATCCAAGGTGGTGTCCCCTCCCGGAAGGCCACCCTTGATCACTGGCTAGCTAGTGGATGAAGCGATGTGAAATCTATGATTCCTTGCCTTGCATTGGTACATCTAGAAAGGACCAAGTTCAGAATTCCCCGTAGGATCCATAGTGTTATCTGCTCTATGCTCACTATTTCTGACTTAACTTCCTAACAGGAGTATCTTGTAAAGGAAATTTCCATAAATGTCCCATCTCAGAGTCTATTTCCAGGAACCTCCATTTAAGAGAGTGCCAGCAGTGGTCTAAGAAAGCAGATTCTAAATGGGATTTTGGTGCCGGATCACTCCACATTGCAAGTCTGCTTCTCTCTCTGCCCAGTCCTGCTTTTTCTAATCTCCTTACAGATGTACCTTCTGAATATACTCCCAGTAAACCTTCTGCAAGCAATTCACCATCTGGGTATCTATTTTCAGAGAACTTAATCTAAGACAATGATATAACTTGTGACTGAAATCTTTGGCCAAATGCACAGAGGGATAGAAACCACAAGATTAAATTTAACAGAGCTAAACATATTCTGAACTTTCAGTTAAATACTGTATTTTGGACATTGATACTTTTACCTCCATCCAAATATGTCACTAATGTCACAATTAAGGAATTCTTTAAAATGCATTAAACCACAAAGTCAAAAAGAAAGAGAACATAGATTGGGGCTGAAAGCTCAAGGATTAGAGACTTTATGAGGACCAATTAAGGTGTAAGGTTTCTTCTCCCAACCTGTCAATTAGAAGAGTGCTCTGTACATCCCAAGAGCAGGCTACATATTTAGCCTATGGTACCAGTTTAACAATAAAGGTTCTGGATGTAGAACACCAGCCATGGGTGAAGGTGGAGGTACAACATTTATACTACATTATGAATTGTCAAAACATCCAGAGCCCTCTTCCTCTCTTCTCTCCTTGGAACCTTCCATCTGCCTTTTAATGTCTCTCTGTTAAAGAGGGAAATGTAAATTTAATAAGGCACTTAAAAATAAAACACACACAAAATGAGAGTGTAGAAACCAAAGAAAACAATGTATGGAGCAGAAGACTATTTCAAAATGAATATAATCAATATACTCACTAAGAAAAATATTTTCATTTCTCTCAAATAAACAATAAGTTAGACAAGCAGAAAATTCTATAAATAAGGAAGATTTATTGGAAATTAACAGTAATACCCAGACACAAAATTAAGTAATATGGTTAGAAGACAAAATAAAGAAAATGTCAAGGAACATAGTTCAAAATATGAAGGAGAATTATTCCAAGAAACACAAAATCCAAATAAGATCTGTAAAAAGAGAGCATAAAATAGGAAAGAAAATAATATTATTCAAAAAATAATAAAAGAACCCAGAGAATTTTGCCTCCACTTGTGGAAAGACCCAAGAGAAAACTTTGTTCTAACACAAACCTCAAAAATAAAGGAGGATAATCTACAGAAGTGTAACTTTCCTTGAGCCTATCAGGGAGTTGAAGTCAGATGATAATGAAGAAAAATGAATTCCAATGTGGGTCAGTGCCTTCCCAGGAGAAACATCACAAAAACTGCTTTACCTTTGGCAGAACAGAAAAGGAACAAGCAGCAACTTTTTAAGTGAGGTCTAGCATAAAAAGCAAACAACCCAGGACATTTCAGCTAAAATGGAAACTGTGAGTCAAGTGAACATGCTGGGAAAAAAATATGATAGAAAAGTTAGAGGATTTCTCTTAAGGCTTAGCAACACCACCAGACAAAACTGCAGAAAATACCAAACAAGTAAAAGGGAAAAAATCATGTGTGTGTGTTGGTGGGAGCATCCATCTTCTAAAGAGGGAAGATAGCAAGCAGGGGCACTTGGCGGGATGAGAACTGGGTGTTATGCTAAATGTTGGCAAATGTAAAAAAAAGAAAGAAAAGTGTAATATAGGCATAGAGTAAGGGTAGTGGTGGTTGGAAATATTCAAAAATTAATAAAAGACAGCAGACCTTCTATCCAAAAGAAATCAGGGAAACCAAATTATGATAAAGACAAAAGTACATATCATACTCAAAGTGCTACAACCAAAGCTAAAGTCCTGAGACTAGCAGGAAGAGAGAGACACACACAGAAATGAGGAGAGATAAAGAGAAAAAAGGAAGGGAGGAAGGCCGGAAAGAAAGAAGAACTACTTACAGAGAGAAAAAAAGGTAGGAATTACACCATGCTTGACTGAAACTATATAAGCCAGAGAAAATGTGGGGACATAACTAATGTATATAAAGAGAAAACACCCCCAAAGCCCAAAATTCTATATATAAGTAAAAACATCTTTCAAAAGTCAGTCCCCCAACAAAAACAAAAAAAAAAAAAACAAAATAAAAAAACAACAACAAAAGGATTTTCTAAAAAAACAAAGGTTGAGAAAATTCACAGATGGAAATTTGGAGTTACATGCAAATTTGTTTTGAAAATTCCAGTAGTAATGGTAAACCTAAAAGTAAATGGTAAACATCTTTCCTTATTTTTAATGTCCTTAAAATAAAATTGTCTGAAGGAGTGGTCAGCAGCAAGCTACCTGCAGGATTAAATCTGACCCACTGCCTACTTCAGTGAATAATGTTTGATTAGAACATAGATGCAACCAATCATCTGTGAATTATCTATAGTTGCTTTCACCCTACAACAGCAGTGTTGAGTAGTGATAGAAATAGTATGCCCTGTAAAGCCAGGAATATTTGCTATCTGGTCCTTTACATAAAGTGTACTGATCCTTGACCTAAACTCAACTAGTAACAAGCTCTATTAGAGTTAAAATATTTATAAAGGTAAAAGGTATAAAAAATATAGTACAAAGGATGAAAAAGATGAATTGGCAGGAAATTGCAAGACCATGAATTGGAAGGATATTGCAAGGATACTATTCATGAAGTTGTAGAACATTAATAAGAAGTAGTTATAAAGATGCCTGTTGTCAATGCTAGATAGCCACTAAAATTAATTGGAATTAGCTGTAATTAACATGCCAAGAATGAAGATGAATTAAAATAATAGAAAATGTGTAATTATTTTTTTAAATAACCAAAAAAAAGGAAAGAGCAAGTAGCTATATATTAGCAAGATAGCAGATTTCAATCAAATATATAGTTGACCCTTGAACAATGAGGGGATAAGGAGTTCCAACCCCCCCCCCAACATGTGCAGTAAATATTCAGGTATAACTTTTGACTCCCCCAAAACTTTACTATGGGATCCCTGGGTGGCGCAGTGGTTTGGCGCCTGCCTTTGGCCCAGGGCGCGATCCTGGAGACCGGGGATTGAATCCCAAGTCGGGCTCCCGGTGCATGGAGCCTGCTTCTCCCTCTGCCTGTGTCTCTGCCTCTCTCTCTCTCTCTGTGACTATCATAAATAAATAAAAATTAAAAAAAATAACTTTTGACTCCCCCAAAACTTTACTAATAACCTACTGTTTACTGGAAGCCTTACTGATAACATAAACAGCTGATAATATGTATTTTGTATATGTATTATAGTATCTTGCAACAAAGTGATCTAGAGAAAGAAATGTTGTTAAGGAATCACAAGGAAGAGACAGTAGACTTACAGTACTGTACTGTGTGTTTTGAAAAAAAAAAACACATGGAAATGCACCTACACAGTTCAAAACTGTGTTCAAGTATCAATAGTCAATAATTACATTAAATATAAATGATAGAAACACAGTTAAAAGACAGACATGTCAGACTAGGGGGAAAAAATGCAAGACCAGACATATAGCTATCTTTAACAAACCTTCTTTAAATGTAAAACATAAGTAAGATAAAATTAAAACATTTAAAATGATATATGATGTAAGCACTAATATAAGCCATTTGGAATGGCTTGTTAATATCAGATTAATTAGGGATCCCTGGGTGGTGCAGCGGTTTAGCGCCTGCCTTTGGCTGAGGGCGTGATTCTGGAGACTTGGAATCGAATCCCACGTTGGGCTCCCGGTGCATGAAGCCTGCTTCTCCCTCTGCCAATGTCTCTGCCTCTCTCTCTCTCTGTGTGTGACTATCATAAATAAATAAAAAAATAAAAATAAAAACTTAAAAAAATATCAGATTAATTATATTACAGAACAAGGGATACTACTGGTAATAAAGAGAGACATTACATGATAATTAAGGGGCCAGTTCACCAAGAAGGCAAAATCCTAAATCTATATGCACCATACAACAGAAATACCTAAAGCAAAAACTGATGAAACTCTGAAGAAAAAAAAAAAAACTCTGAAGAGAGAAAAATTGGTCGTTACTGTAAGAAAGTTTAACAGAGCTGAAGGACATGGATTCTCAGTTAAGAAAAAGAGCAGGGCAGCCCGGGTGGCTCAGTGGTTTAGCAGCCTTCAGCCCGGGGCATGATCCTGGAGACCCGGGATGGAGTCCCACATAGGGCTCCCCACATGGAGCCTGCTTCTCCCTCTACCTGTGTCTCTGCCTCTCTGTCTCTGTGTGTGTGTGTG
Source organism: Vulpes lagopus (assembly GCF_018345385.1). Lineage (NCBI taxonomy): Eukaryota > Metazoa > Chordata > Mammalia > Carnivora > Canidae > Vulpes > Vulpes lagopus. The sequence goes on from NC_054831.1 coordinate 76,067,576, forward strand.
TCTCTCATGAATTAAAAAAAAAAAAAAAGAACAAAAGAAGAGAAAGAGGAGGAGAAGATGAAAAGTTCCAGGTCATTTCAATATGAGATTTCAGAGCATTTATAATATAAAATAAAATCCACAGTTTTCAGACAGAAGGGGAAAAGAGAGCACAAATAAAAGATCAGATGAGCATCAAGTTTATTAAAGCCATACTGGAAGCTAAAGGTCATGCATCGATGGCTTCAAAATTATGAGGAAATCTTTTCAATGTAGCACTTCTACACCTAGCAAACTGTCAATCAAGATATATATATATATATATATATATATATATATATATATATATCAGTCCTTATGCACCCCTTCTCAGAAAGCAAGTGTAAGACATACTTGATGAAACCAAATACATTAACTAGTAAAAAGAAAAGCAAAAGAATGAGAAAACATGGTCTCCAAATACAGGAAACATGAGTGGAATTCCTGGTATGATGGCAAATGGAGCTCCAGGATGAAACCTGTCCAGAAGCCAGATGAGAAAATAATGTAAATTGGAATGGAGACAAGATAGGATTCTAGGAGGAACTTGCAAAATAAAAAGATTAAAAAGAGAGAGAGAGAGAGAGAGAGAGAGAATGATTCATATCTGAAACAGCAAAAAGTAGATTTTAATTCTATCAGAAAATTAAAGTATATGATATTTTATTTTAGTAAAACAGAGAATTTAGCTATTAAAAAAGATGTAAGTATTAACTCAAGGGAAACCAAATAATTAATTGAAGACAATATTTGCATAGTTTGATAAGTGATTGAATAGTGGCTGGCATTTCCATATCATAATGAGGAACCCTAAATATTGATTTTAAAATATCCTAAAAGAATTTTCACGGCAAATAAGCTACTTTTAAAATTCATATAGAAAACTAAAATATTAAGAATTGTCAAAACAATTGTAGTAATGATAATAATAAGTAATACTTAAATAGTACTTCTTTTTAGTGTTCCCCTAAATCTTAGGTAGCTCAATTTTTTTCATATACACAAAGTGAGTCACAGATTTTAACTTCCTCAAGATTGTGCAGGTATTTACCAGTGTAACTAGGCTTTGAACCCAGCTGTTTGTGTCTAGAGTCCTTGTTGTAACCCCTGGGCTGTGCTGGATTCCCATCATCAGATGTCAATGCAGTTGACCCTTGGGCTCCACAGGTTTGAAACACAAGGTCCGGTGGGCTATTAGTTGTTAAGTTTGGGAAGTCAAAAGTTATATGCAGATTTTTGTCTGCCTAGGGGGTCAGCACCCCTAAGCCCCATGTTGTCCAAGGGTCAACTATACCTATAAAAAGCTATAGTAAAAACACTGTTGATTTTTTTGTAATAGGAAAGCCAAGAAATGCAGAAGTGAAAACGAAATTTGACTGTAAATATATGGGAAATTGACTCAAGAAACACTGCAAATAAATGAGAAGTTGATGGACTGTTCAGTAAATGATGTGGTACAGATGGTAATTAAATTGAAAAGAGAGAGAAAGGCAGTCACTGGGATAAGTGGTATTCATAAAGTAGGGTTTTATTTTATTAAGGAAGACACAAAAGCTGAATTTTGTAAGTTTATGGGAATTATCCCATAGAGATGGAGAAACTGATAGGGCAGAAGGGAAGTTATTGCAGGAGCTAAATCCTTAAGAATTGAGATGAGAATGGGGCCTCTCATAGGATAGCCTTTCTTCCACTGTAATAAGAAAAGAACAAATGTCATATTCAGATACCCATAGTTGTGTAGATTTGACAGCAAGTAAGACAGTTTTTGTCTAATTACTCATAATTTCTAAAGGAGGTGAAACATAGTGTGAGACATAGTAGGAAGTGAAAGAAGGAAGAAGCATCCAGCAGGAGAGTCAGCTTGAAAGTACAGAGCTACCAGATAGTGGAGCTCTCATTAAATGCCATGTTCATATATTTAATAGTGAAGCAGTGTGATTTTTCACAAGTAATATTTAGTTATTTTACTTTAGAGAAGTCAGATGCTTGAATACTTGCATGTTTGGGGGGTTTCTGAAGTCATATTCTTGAGAGGGATAGGAACAAGTTGCGTGATGTTGACAGGTAAGTGATTATAGGCAAAGTGCCTGGAATCCACACTGGGTCGTGGGGACTAGTGGGCACTGAAGAACAAGCTATAATGGGCAATGCAAAGTGGATTGGAAGTTCCAAAAATGTTCAAGATGTCACAGTGGGATCAGGAAAGATGCTAGTTTTATGGGTTCTAAAGCTTGTGTTTTGGGGCCCCCTTCCTTGAATAAAAAATGCAAAAGCATTTTGCCTTTTAAACTACTACAAAAATACAAGGCGTCATTGCTAGGTCTCTTACCAGGGACATGGATGGGGCTCTTACAAGAAACAATCAAAATTGTAAGCCTCATTAGCTTCATAATTAACAGGAGAACAGATAGGAGTAGGAGACACAAAGTGTAGATTTCAAAGTTGCAATTATAGGTGGATGCAGATAAATTCCTTTTTTTTTTTTTTTTTGAAATGGGGAGAAAAGACTCTTGGAAATGCAGAAGAAAATAATTAAGAATGAGAAGATTTGAATTTGTTATTTCAAAGGGTGTGGGGGACACAGAAAAGTATGTGCCAGAAGAATAAGGAGGTACTTAGCAGTCTGGACACTAAAGACAGCAATTGTCTTTTTTTCTTTTTTTTTTCATCTTGGGAACTTTGCACAGGCTCTTTATCCCATTCTTTATTTTATTGAATATGGTCTAAGAGGTTGGGCCAAAAGAACCAAAAATAGAGTGTCCAAAAAAATTAGAAGTGTTTTTTCCCCCCTTTCACATAAGGAGTCCAAAAGTGAGCGAACTTCAGGGAAAGTAAAAACCATCCCTAAACTAACAAGACTAGTTTGCACGTGTCTATATATCTCCACAACAACTTATACTTAAGTTTGCTCCTTTAGTTTATCCTGAGTTAGTTCTGTCTTATTTCATCATTTTATAGGGCATTGTGTTTGACCTTAGGTTCAGAGCTAACTCACAATCACAGGCATATTTCCTCTGTTTAAGGAAGTAATGTCGAAGGGGAAACACTATTCAGATTGCATTCATGAGAGCTTGGTCAACCCCTTACCTGGAATCATGGACTTTATATGGGTGGCCTTGTGTCCTGCTAATGGTGATGCAGTATCAGGGAGTTCATTACTAAACGTAGAAAGGGAAGTAGAGGTCAGGCACAATTAACAATCTCTGTCATACCCCTCCATCAATACTCCTCTGTTTAACACACTTCAAGGCATCATGCATTGAGGTAACTGTTTCTAATCCTACAAAATGGGTTATATTACCCTTCTATAGAATACCCACCCTATAATTATACATGTGATAACACCTGCCATAGTATTTTTCATCATTACTTTCCTCTATATGTTTTCAGACATTTATAGTTGATTATATATAGGAAAGGACAAACAACTGATGCGTCCTTTCATCAGTAGGCTGCTTGCCCGTTCTTACCCCCCAACCTTGTTTTTTGGCTGCTGCCTTAAATGCATTTTTTTTTACCTTTTCTTCCTATCTGTAATGTTAACCTCTCATAAAGTAATACATATCAGAACTCAAACAAATGTTAAGATCTGTAGGTTAAATTTATTAAAATGAATCATGGTAGAGTGCTAAATAATATACTATCGGTTAAAATGAAATAGAAACTAATTGAGTTTGAGGTATAATAAATTATTTCATAGAAGAGGCATTCAGAGGGGCATCTGGGTGGTTCAGTCACTTAAACATCCAGCTCTTGATCTCAGCTCAGGTCTTGATCTCAGGGTTATGAGTTCAAGCCCTGCATTGCACTCCATGCTGGGTGTAGAACCTGCTTGAAGAAAAAGAAAAAAAGAATAATTGAAGAGCAGTCAGAGGGCAGTTTAAGTGAAGGGAACTCTCCAAATATTAATATATTAATCACTTATTTTACTCACTTTCTCATTAAGCATTTATTGAATGTGTATAATATACATGTACTTAGCCTATATAATAATTACGGAGGACCTATTCACATTTTCTGTACATGGAAAGATAAGATCTTATTAGAGGTTTGGGGAAACTAATATAAAATAAATAGAAAGATGGTCAAAACTTTTAAATGCATTATCTTCAACTGGAAATTTATGGATCTCACATTATTTGTTTTAAAAGATTCCTATCTTTTGGCATCAACAATAAATCAGCATTTTCAGGTTGTACCAATTGTTTTATGGCTTTTGAAGCAACTGCAAAGGACACCACTGACAGGCTTTCAACTATATCCCAGACCAAAACAATAAAAATAAATAGAAGAAAACAATATAATCTTTCTGACATTTCCATGAAAATTGAATGCTCTTCTTCTACAAACAGAGAAGAGCAGTTTCATTATTGAATGCCAAGGATCACATATCCATAAAATACCAAGAGATTTTGCATGTCATTCAATCACGGGGCTGACAATCTTCAAGAAAAACTGCTTTTCAATGAGATGGAATGCTTTAATGAGCTAATTAGTTAGCTCAGGAGGGTGGTTCTGTGACATTATTTAAAGAATTACTCTGAAATCTACCCATTCTTGCTGTTAATTTACAATAAATCATTTTACCTTATGGGTCTAATTCTAATATTTATTTTAAAAACAGAAATCCCATTGAATAGCATTTTGCTTGTATGGCAGGCTATTGATTTTTATCTTGTAGTGATTTTAATGTTCCCATTCTTAAATATTTCATTTTATTTACTGGAATATAATGAGCTCTACCATCAGTGCAAAATGTTTGGTCTATAGATTGTCTCTGTTGTAAATCAAGGTGGAAATAAACTGTCATGATCATCATGTTTGTTCTGTTTTTGAGTCACCTTTTCAGACATAACTTAACCATCATTGTACTCTTAGAGACCTGGAGGATGGTGTCTATTGCAAATTTTGCTGCTTTCCAGTCGTATCACAAAGGACTTGCCATCAGGAAAGAAGGTTGACTACATGGAACATTAGCAATAAAAATTAAAATCAGGGGATCCCTGGGTGGCTCAGCGGTTTGGCGCCCGCCTTTGGCCCAGGGTGTGATCCTGGAGTCCCGGTATCGAGTCCCGCGTCGGGCTCCTTGCGTCGAGCCTGCTTCTCCCTCTGCCTGTGTCTCTGCCTCTCTCTCTCTCTCTGTCTATCATGAATAAATAAACAAAATCTTAAAAAAAAATTAAAATCAGCACTGCCCAGAGCCCTGCTTTAGGTCACCCTTTGATGTACTAGGACAAATCAAAATGAACATGGGGGCAAGAGATCGAGTGGGTCTAAATAACAGGGAAAACACAAACAACCATCAACAACAAAGAATCAAGTGGAAAGAGAAGGGAATATTTTATACTAGGGTAGTTGTTTCAAAAGGAGTTATTCTGTCGGGCTCCATGTGTGTCATTGAGAAAGTGTGCTGTTCAGCTGACGTAAAGGGCCATTACCTTAAAATCATTATGTGTCTCTCACCTACCTTGAATTTTCCACCAAAACAACTATTAATTGTTTTTTTTCAAGCCTGTGCTATCATTCCTCATTTTTTTTTGTATGCTGTCATTCTTGCCTTGGAGTAACTGACTCCTCCGTTACTGTTGTCTCAAGTAGATTTCAAGACAAAGCTTTAACAGCTGCTCTTCAGAACACCACTCCCAATGTAAGTAGATTTCCTGCATTACTCTCTCTGCATACTTATGGTCTAAAAATATGTTTTCATCGCTGTATTAGTCAGGGTTCTCCAGAGAAACAGATGTACATACAGGCATAGATACAGGTCCAGAGATACATACATAGATACAAGATATATAGATGTATCTACAAAGACATTATTGTAGATCACAATCATGTGACCCAATTCCTTCAAATAAATCTTTATCTGCATCTCTATATACCTACCTACAGATCAATCTCTCTCTCTCTCTCTAATTCTCTAAAGAGAGTTGTTTTAAGAAATTTTAAGAATTTGAGACATGAGATTATATCTATATGAGGAGATATAGATACATTTAAAAAATTGTTTTAAGGAATTGGATCACATGTTTGTGGAGGGTGGCAAGTTCAAAATCTGTTGGAGTAGGCTGGCAGGCTACGGACTCAGGAAAACGTTACAGCTTAAGTCCAAAGGCAATCTGCCAAAGAACCAAAAAGAGCCAATCTTTCAGGTGAAGACCTAATGCTGTCTGCTGGAAAATTCCTTTTTGCTCTGAGGTCATTCTTTTCTCTATTCAGACCTTCAACTGATTGGACAAGGCCCACTATTATTAAGATCAATAGTCTGCTGATTCAAATGTCTCATTCAAAGGCACCCTCCCAGAAACATCCAGAATAATGTTTGACCAAATCTCTGGACGTTATGTCTCCACCAAATTGACACATTAAACTATCCCACAGTAGCCGCCATTGTTTCCTCAGTTTCTTACATAATGCTTAACTCAATAGGCATTTTTTACATGTTAAATTAAGAAACAAATGTAAGCTGTTAAGCTTTATCAAAGGAAAAAAATCTATGTCAATATCTAGAAGACAAGGGTTCTGCACTGTGCAGACTAGAACAGAGGGCTGATATAATGAGTTTAGTTAGAATTTTAAAAGCAACTGAAGATTGATTAATGAAGTCAGATTGAATATTTTGCAGGGTGTGAATGTCAGAGAACACTGAAGGAGAGTCTAGTGCTATGGCAAGGCTTTCTAACAAGGTATATATGCTCTATACATGTATATTGGCTATTATCTTGGCCCTGTCACAAGTCAGCAATCTACTCAGTGGTTTTTTTTAATTTTTTTATTAAGTATAACAGTTAAGATCTTAAAATGTGTGTATGTATGTTATGTATGTTCAATACTGTACTGTTAAAGGCAGAGAAAATCTGACACACAAAATACATCCTGACATCAACTGTTCTTTTAGCTTCTGAAAGAGCAAATGAGAATATATAACCTGAAACACACGTTTTAGAAAAAATAATTTTATTTTCTTTTATTTTTTTAATTAATTTTTATTGGTGTTCAATTTACCAACATACAGAAAAACACCCAGTGCTCATCCCGTCAAGTGTCCACCTCAGTGCCCGTCACCCATTCCCCTCCAACACCCGTCCTCCTCCCGCCTTCCACCACCCCTAGTTCGTTTCCCCGAGTTAGGAGTCTTTATGTTCTGTCTCCCTTCCTGATATTTCCCAACATTTCTTCTCCCTTCCTTTATATTCCCTTTCACTATTATTTATATTCCCCAAATGAATGAGAACATACACTGTTTGTCCTTCTCCGATTGACTTATTTCACTCAGCATAATACCCTCCAGTTCCATCCACGTTGAAGCAAATGGTGGGTATTTGTCGTTTCTAATGGCTGAGGAATATTCCATTGTATACATAGACCACATCTTCTTTATCCATTCATCTTTCGATGGACACCGAGGCTCCTTCCACAGTTTGGCTATTGTGGCCATTGCTGATAGAAACATCGGGGTGCAAGTGTCCCGACGTTTCATTGCATCTGAATCTTTGGGGTAAATCCCCAACAGTGCAATTGCTGGGTCGCAGGGCAGGTCTATTTTTAACTCTTTGAGGAACCTCCACACAGTTTTCCAGAGTGGCTGCACCAGTTCACATTCCCACCAACAGTGTAAGAGGGTTCCCTTTTCTCCGCATCCTCTCCAACATTTGTTGTTTCCTGCCTTGTTAATTTTCCCCATTCTCACTGGTGTGAGGTGGTATCTCATTGTGGTTTTGATTTGTATTTCCCTGATGGCAAGTGATGCAGAGCATTTTCTCATGTGCATGTTGGCCATGTCCATGTCTTCCTCTGTGAGATTTCTCTTCATGTCTTTTGCCCATTTCATGATTGGATTGTTTGTTTCTTTGGTGTTGAGTTGAATAAGTTCTTTATAGATCTTGGAAACTAGCCCTTTATCTGATAGGTCATTTGCAAATATCTTCTCCCATTCTGTAGGTTGTCTTTTAGTTTTGTTGACTGTATCCTTTGCTGTGCAAAAGCTTCTTATCTTGATGAAGTCCCAATAGTTCATTTTTGCTTTTGTTTCTTTTGCCTTTGTGGATGTATCTTGCAAGAAGTTACTGTGGCCGAGTTCAAAAAGGGTGTTGCCTGTGTTCTCTTCTATGATTTTGATGGACTCTTGTCTCACATTTAGATCTCTCATCCATTTTGAGTTTATCTTTGTGTATGGTGAAAGAGAGTGGTCCAGTTTCATTCTTCTGCATGTGGATGTCCAATTTTCCCAGCACCATTTATTGAAGAGACTGTCTTTCTTCCAATGGATAGTCTTTCCTCCTTTATCGAATATTAGATGACCATACATTTCAGGGTCCACTTCTGGGTTCTCTATTCTGTTCCATTGATCTATGTAACTGTTTTTGTGCCAGTACCACACTGTCTTGATGACCACAGCTTTGTAGTACAACCTGAAATCTGCCATTGTGATGCCCCCAGCTATGGTTTTCTTTTTTAAAATTCCCCTGGCTATTCGGGGTCTTTTCTGATTCCACACAAATCTTAAAATAATTTGTTCTAACTCTCTGAAGAAAGTCCATGGTATTTTGATAGGGATTGCATTAAACGTGTAAATTGCCCTGGGTAACATTGACATTTTCACAATATTAATTCTGCCAATCCATGAGCATGGAATATTTTTCCATCTCTTTGTGTCTTCCTCAATTTCTTTCAGAAGTGTTCTATAGTTTTTAGGGTATAAATCCTTTACCTCTTTGGTTAGGTTTATTCCTAGGTATCTTATGCTTTTGGGTACAATTGTAAATGGGAGTGACTCCTTAATTTCTCTTTCTTCAGTCTCATTGTTAGTGTATAGAAATGCCATTGATTTCTGGGCATTGATTTTGTATCCTGCCACACTACCAAATTGCTGTATGAGTTCTAGCAATCTTGGGGTGGAGGCTTTTGGGTTTTCTATGTAGAGTATCATGTCATCGGCGAAGAGGGAGAGTTTGACTTCTTCTTTGCCAATTTGAATGCCTTTAATGTCTTTTTGTTGTCTGATTGCTGAGGCGAGGACTTCCAGAACTATGTTGAACAGCAGTGGTGAGAGTGGACATCCCTGTCTTGTTCCTGATCTTAGGGGAAAGGCTCCCAGTGCTTCCCCATTGAGAATGATATTTGCTGTGGGCTTTTCCTAAATGGCTTTTAAGATGTCGAGGAAAGTTCCCTCTATCCCAACACTCTGAAGTGTTTTGATCAGGAATGGATTCTGTATTTTGTCAAATGCTTTCTCTGCATCTAATGAGAGGATCATATGGATCTTGGTTTTTCTCTTGCTGATACGATGAATCACATTGATGGTTTTACGAGTGTTGAACCAGCCTTGTGTCCCGGAGATAAATCCTACTTGGTCATGGTGAATAATTTTCTTAATGTGTTGTTGGATCCTATTGGCTAGTATCTTGTTGAGAATTTTTGCATCCATGTTCATCAGGGATATTGGTCTGTAATTCTCCTTTTTGGTGGGGTCTTTGTCTGGTTTCGGAATTAAGGTGATGCTGGCCTCATAGAACGAATTTGGAAGTACTCCATCTCTTTCTATCTTTCCAAACAGCTTTAGTAGAATAGGTATGATTTCTTCTTTAAACGTTTGATAGAATTCCCCTGGGAAGCCATCTGACCCTGGACTCTTGTGTCTCGGGAGGTTTTTGATGACTGCTTCAATTTCCTCCCTGGTTATTGGCCTGTTTAGGTTTTCTATTTCTTCCTGCTCCAGTTTTGGTAGTTTGTGGCTTTCCAGGAATGCATCCATTTCTTCTAGATTTCCTAATTTATTGGCGTACAGCTGTTCATAATATGTTTTTAGAATCGTTTGTATTTCCTTGGTGTTGGTAGTGATCTCTCCTTTCTCATTCATGATTTTATTAATTTGAGTCTTCTCTCTCTTCTTTTTAATAAGGTTGGCTAATGGTTTATCTATCTTATTAATTCTTTCAAAGAACCAACTCCTGGTTCTGTTGATCTGTTCCACAGTTCTTTTGGTCTCGATATCATTTAGTTCTGCTCGAATTTTAATTAACTGTCTTCTGCTGGGGGTGGGGTCTATTTGTTGCTTTTTCTCTAGCAAAAGAGAAAACCTTACCTTTATGTGTAAGGTGAGCTTTTGAATTTGAGTTATTTCCAGTTTTTGAACGGATGCTTGTATTGCGATGCATTTCCCCCTCAGGACTGCTTTTGCTGCGTCCCAAAGATTTTGAACGGTTGTATCTTCATTCTCATTAGTTTCCATGAATCTTCTCAATTCTTCCTTAATTTCCTGGTTGACCTTTTCATCTTTTAGCAGGATGGTCCTTAACCTCCACGTGTTTGTGGTCCTTCCAAACTTCTTGTTGTGATTAAGTTCTAATTTCAAGGCATTATGGTCTGAGAATATACAGGGGACTATCCCGATCTTTTGGTATCGGTTCAGACCCGATTTGTGACCCAGTATGTGGTCTATTCTGGAGAAAGTTCCATGTGCACTTGAGAAGAATGTGTATTCAGTTGAGTTTGGATGTAAAGTTCTGTAGATATCTGTGAAATCCATCTGGTCCAGTGTATCATTTAAAGCTCTCGTTTCTTTGGAGATGTTGTGCTTAGAAGACCTATCTAGTATAGAAAGAGCTAGATTGAAGTCACCAAGTATAAGTGTATTATTATCAAAGTATTTCTTCAGTTTGGTTATTAATTGGTTTAAATATTTGGCAGCTCCCACATTCGGGGCATATATATTGAGGATTGTTAAGTCCTCTTGTTGGATAGATCCTTTGAGTATGAGATAGTGTCCCTCTTCATCTCTCACTATAGTCTTCGGGGTAAATTTTAATTTATCTGATATGAGGATGGCTACCCCTGCTTTCTTTTGAGGACCATTTGAATGGTAAATGGTTCTCCAACCTTTTATTTTCAGGTTGTATGTGTCCTTCTGTCTAAAATGTGTCTCTTGTAGACAGCAAATAGATGGGTCCTGCTTTTTTATCCAGTCTGAAACCCTGCGCCTTTTGATGGGGTCATTAAGCCCGTTCACGTTCAGAGTTACTATTGGTAGATATGAGTTTAGTGTCATCATATCTATTCAGTCCTTGTTTTTGTGGATTGTTCCACTGAACTTCTTCTTAAAGGGGAATTTTAAGAGTCCCCCTTAAAATTTCTTGCAGAGCTGGTTTGGAGGTTACATATTCTTTCAGTTCCTGCCTGTCTTGGAAGCTCTTTATCTCTCCTTCCATTTTGAATGAGAGCCTTGCTGGATAGAGTATTCTTGGTTGCATGTTCTTCTCATTTAGGACCCTGAATATATCCTGCCAACCCTTTCTGGCCTGCCAGGTCTCTGTGGAGGGGTCTGCTGTTACCCCAATATTCCTCCCCATAAAAGTCAGGGACTTTTTTTCTCTTGCTGCTTTAAGGATCTTCTCCTTATCTTTGGAATTTGCAAGCTTCACTATTAAATGTCGAGGTGTTGATCGGGTTTTGTTGATTTTAGGGGGGGATCTCTCTATTTCCTGGATCTGAATGCCTGTTTCCCTTCCCAGATTCGGAAAGTTTTCAGCTAGGATTTGTTCAAATACATATTCTGGCCCTCTGTCCCTTTCGGCGCCCTCGGGAACCCCAATTAAACGTAGGTTTTTCTTCCTCAGGCTGTCATTTATTTCCCTTAATCTATCCTCATGGTCTTTTAATTGTCTGTCTCTTTTTTTCCTCAGTTTCCCTCTTTGCCATCAACTTGTCTTCTATGTCACTCACTCGTTCTTCCACCTCGTTAACCCTCGTCGTTAGGACTTCTAGCTTGGATTGCATCTCATTTAATTGATTTTTAATTTCTGCCTGATTGGATCTAAATTCTGCAGTCATGAAGTCTCTTGAGTCCTTTATGGTTTTTTCTAGAGCCACCAGTAGCTGTATAATAGTGCTTCTGAATTGGCTTTCTGACATTGAATTGTAATCCAGATTTTGTAACTCTGTGGGAGAGAGGGCTGTTTCTGATTCTTTTTTTTTTTTTTTGAGGTGAGGTTTTCCTTCTAGTCATTTTGCTCAGTGCAGAGTGGCCAAAAACAAGTTGTATTGGGAAAAGGAGAAAAAGAGAGAGAAGGAAAGAAAAGAGAAAAAGAAAAAGAGAAAGAAGAAAAAAAGGGGAAAAAGAGAAGAAAAAGAGAAAGAAAAAGAAAGAAAGGAGAAAAAAAAAAGGGTGGGGTGGGGGAAGCAATCCGAAATCAAGAAGAAAGAAAGAAAAAAAAGCACAAAACAAAACAAAAACAAAACAAAACAAAAAAGCAAAAACAAAAAACAACAACAACAACAACAACAAAAAAAACACAGGGGAGTATCTTCCGATTCTGTATACTTTAAGTCCCTTGACTTCCCCTGGAACTGGTCCGTCTCGCTGGTCTTCTGGGGGAGGGGCCTGCTGTGCTGATTCTCAGGTGTTAGCACTTGGGGGAGCTGCTCTGCCCCTGCCTGGTGCAGGGCTCAGTGGGGGTTGTTCACCCCGTGAGGCCCCGGGAGGAAGCCACAGTGGCGGGGGCAGCTCTGGGACCCTGGAGTCAGCCCCCGCAGTAGCTCCGGGGCTCTCCGTCTGCAGGGCCTGGGGGCTCCCGGGCGGGGCCGCTGATCTGCTCAGCTCCAGGCAGGAGCGTCCTTGCTGTCCTGGGCCCTCCCGGCCTCTGCCTGTCCCGGGGGAGGCCGGATCCTGGGCTGTGTCCCGGCGCCCTGTGCTCCGGGGCCTGCGCTGTTGGATTCGCGCTCCCGCCCCGCAGCCCCCTCCGCGGAGCCGCCGCCCGAGCCCCTCCGAGCTGTTCCCGGAGCCCCGCAGCCCCCTCCGCGGAGCTTCTTCCTCCGCCCGAGCCGCCGCCGCCGAGCTGTTCCCGGAGCCCCGCAGCCCCCTCCGCGGAGCCGCCGCCCGAGCCCCTCCGAGCTGCTCCGGGTCCCGCCGAGCGCTGCAGCCCTTAGGGAGCTCGGCGCACTCTCCGGGGCGCAGTTCCTCTGTTACTGTCCCCGGGAGCCCGAGGGCATCCCCGCCCTCCTGGGTCCTGCTCTAACTCCCTGCGAGCCCCTTTCCGCCCGGGAAGGTCGGTGCAGCTCCTGCTCCTCCGGGACGGGGCTCTCCTGTCCTGGGGACACTCGCCCCGGCCTCAGCCCGGCTCCTCGCGGGGCCCCTCCCCCTTGGAGGCCTTTTGTGTCTTTATTTCTTTTTCCCCGTCTTCCTACCTTGATAGAAGCGCGAACTCTTCTCACTGTAGCGTTCCAGCTGGTCTCTCTTTAAATCTCAGGCCGAATTCGTAGATTTTCAGGATGATTGGATGGTTTTCTAGGTAATTTGTTGAGGACAGGTGACTTGGAGACCCTACTCTTCCGCCGTCTTGCCCCTCCTCCCCAGAAAAAAAAATTTTAATGACCTAATGATTATTGCATTATAAAATGAATATATACACAATAGATTTCTAAATTTGTTGTTAGAAAAAAATCAATCTTTTGATGCAGACAAAAGATGTTTTATAAAACCCATTCCTCATGGCTTTTTTTATTTTAGATTCTAGTTAGTCGATATGTAGTGCAATATTGGTTTCAGGAGTAGAATTAAGTGATTCATCCTTCACATATAATGCCCAGTGCTCAACATAGTAATGCCTTCCTTCATACCCATCAACCTTCTATCCCATCCCCCATCCCCCTCCCTCCATCACCTCTCAGTTTGTTCTCCATAGTTAAGAGTCTCCTATGGCTTCTTTCCTTCTCTCCCTCTCTCTCTCTGTCTGTCTCTCCCCCCCCCCCCGTTTTATGTTCATTTGTTTTGTTTCTTAAATTTTACCTGTGAGTGAAGCCATATGGTATTTGTCTTTCTCTGATTGACTTATTTCGCATAGCATAATGCACTCTAGCTCCATCCATGTCATTGCAAATTACAAGATTTCATTCTTTTTGATGGCTGAGTAATATTCCAGTACACACACACACACACACACACACACACACACATCTTTATCCATTTATCAGTCAATGGACATTTGGGCTGTCTCCTTTTATATACATTTGTTTTTACTTAAGTTCGATTTGCCAACATATATTGTAACACCCAGTGCTTATCTCATCAAGTGCCCTCCTGGGTATTCATCACCCAGTTATCCCATCCCTCTGCCGACCTCCCATTCCACAACCCTTTGTTTGTTTCCCAGAGTTCAGAGTCTCTCATGGTTTGTCTCACTCTCTAATTTTTCCCACTAAGTTTCCCTCCTTTCCCTTATAGTCCCTTTCACTATTTCTTATATTCCACATATGGGTGAGACCATATGATGATTGTCCTTCTCTGATTGACTTATTTCACTCAGCATTATACCCTCCAGGTCCATCCATGTTGAAGCAAATGGTGGGTATTCATCCTTTCTGAAGGCTCTTTCCATAGTTTGGCTATTGTTGATAAGGCTGCTATTAACATCGGGGTGCATGTATTCTTTGAAACGTGTATTTTTGTATCCTTTGGGTAAATATCTAGTAGTGCAATTGCCGGATCATAGGGTAGTTCTATCTTCAGATTTTTGAGGAACCTCTATACTGAGACTGCACCTCTCCAGAGGCTGCACCATTTTGCATTCCCACCAACAGTGCAAGAGGGTTCCCCTTTCTTAACATCCTCGACAACAACTGTTGTCTCCTGTGTTATTAATTTTAGTTATTCTGACAGTTGTGGGGTGCTATCTGATCATGGTTTTGATTTGAATTTCTCTGATAATGAGTGATGTTGAGCATCTTTTCATGTGTCTATTTGCCATATGTATGTCTTCTTTGGAAAGACATCTATGCATGTCTTTTGCCTATTTTGTAACTAGATTATTTGTTTTTTGGGTGTTGAGTTTAATAAGTTCTTTATAGATTTTGGATACTAGCCCTTCATCAGATAATAATTTGCAAATATCTTCTCCCATTACATAGGCTGCTTTTTAGTTTTATTGATTGTTTCCTTGCTATGCAGAAGATTTTTCTTCGTGAATCTTGTCTTTTATAATTTTGCATGATTTGTGCTTTGAGCTTGATACCTCATAATATACTTTCACTAAATTGTAATATTTAATATTGTTTAACAACCTAATTTGTTTAAGGGTTTCTTAGTAAAGTTTATAAGATAGAAGAATCAGTTTTATAGTCATGATATATAAAATAAATATGTATACAGATACATCTTAATAGATTTGTTTACTTTGGTACTTCAAATACTCATTAGCAGCCAATTTCATTGCTTTTAACAATTCATTTCTGAAGGAAGGTGTTATCAATTTCTGCCTAAAGAAAATGAATAAATATAAAAACATTCCAAGTTGAAGTTATATTTTAAATTCTTTTTTTTTAATTTTTATTTATTTATGATAGTCACACACAGAGAGAGAGAGAGAGAGAGGCAGAGACACAGGAAGAGGGAGAAGCAGGCTCCATGCACCGGGAGCCCGACGTGGGATTCGATCCCGGGTCTCTCTCTTTTTTTTTTTTTTTTTTATTTATGATAGTCATACAGAGAGAAAGAGAGAGAGGCAGAGGGAGAAGCAGGCTCCATGCACCGGAAGCCTGATGTGGGATTCGATCCCGGGTCTCCAGGATCGCGCCCTGGGCCAAAGGCAGGCGCCAAACCGCTGCGCCACCCAGGGATCCCTGAAGTTATATTTTAAAACAGAGAGATGAGTGGGAAATGAAGCATGTATCTGGAGGGTGTGTATGAGGAATATGCTTTTTCAGGCACTTAGTAAATCGGTCTCTTAACCTTAATTATCAGATTAAGTTCTAATGCTTTACTTAAATGAACAAAGCATGGCTCATGTTCATGACATATTATGTGTATAACTTTGACTGTATTTTCTGATCCTCAAGGTAATAAACATAAAATTTGTTAAATGATTCTTTTTAAAAATTCCCATAAAATCCCACACTCTAAAAAACAAAACAAAAACAAAGATAAAAACTCAGAGAAAAGACTGTGTTATTTATAGTCCCATTTTTACATTTTTTGCCTCAAGAGTTCCACACAAGGAAGAGGAAACTTTTGCTGAAATATCTATAGTAATGGGAAAGTCACTAGTTCCTGACAAGGCACAATCTAATTTCAGGGGGTTCCAGCTGTCACAAAGTCAGTCCTCCATACCCAGAACTTCCCCTCCTCTAATAGCCTTCTGTCTTTAGCTCTAGGTTTGTCTTTAGGGGGCTACTTACAGCATCCTATCCAGACTCATACCTCTGGGGGAAATGGGGTCATTTGGGAGTCGACTAGGAATTGAATTCTACTCCTGATAGTTGAAGCAGGGAGATACAAAAGGGCATACCCATTTTAAAGTTTAGGAATGAGCAAAGCCAAAAAGTTAAATCCTGTCCAAAAGTAGGGGGAGGAGTGGCAAGGAGGCCATTGATGGAGCCAAGAGTCAGGACTGGATGAGAACTGGAAACAGGTCAGAAGCAAGCGAGGGATGTCTTCTAACACAGTCAGCATTGCCACTGGATGCTCAGCCAGGCATGTGCATCGAGACTACTCAATGGTATAGAATCAGGGTAAATTATTATTTCTACCATTTCTCAGTTTCTGATATGACAGTTTCAAGTCCACTCAGTTTCATAGTTGCACTGCTGAAATATGCCCTACTTTTTCCATGTCCTTTGAAACTACTGAGAAAGATAAACTGAGTGACCAATGAAAAGTGGTACTATCACTTTAATTGATCAAGACACTATATTCCTATAAATAAAGCCTAAACTTATATGAAACATATTGACTTTTTTGGGGAAACTTACTAATTAACTTATACCCAGCCTAAAATGAACTGCATCCTAAAGTATATATTACCTCTTTCAGGTCCCCAAGTTTAAGACCTACATTTTTTCTGTTAAATTTAATCCTGCCAGATTTGACCCAATATTCAAGGCTACAGAGACTGTTTTAGATTCTGATTCTATTAACCCAAAATACTATCTCTCTAGCTTTATGTCATCTACAATTTTGAAAAGTACATGTATTAACTGGTAGAAAGTTCATAGTATAATTGCAGTAGTTTTCTTTCAGCACAAAATTTATTCCCAACAATAGTTCCCCATGTTACCTAGACTTTGCCAACTTTAATGTTCATTTTATATCCTTTTAGGAAATAATTATTTCCTAAATAATTACATAAATTATAAATTAAATCTATATATGCTTTTAATTTATCTCATAAAATATATAAGCATTTATAAAATGTGTAGAAATAATAAATCACATAATCCTTAAAACAACCTTATGTTGTAAGTATGTATTATCTTTAGCCCATTTTACAAATGAGGAAATTAAGGTACATGAATGTTGAGTGATTTGCCCAAAGTCTTAGAACTAAGAAGTTACAGAGTTGTATTTCACATCCAAGATTCCTTTCTTCAGAGTCCATGCTTGGAATCACTAGTATCATAAGACTTGGACATTATCCTAGTTGTTAAATAAGAAAAGCCCATAAAGAGCCCCAAGATATGCTTCTAAGATGACCCCACACTGGACAAAGTGATGTGCTAAGGCCCAATATTATGTCTGTCTTGACATCTGGTGAAGCAGAGGATCTCCAGTGGCCTAACTGCAAATTCTGTTCCCCACTCTGTCTCTGGGATAATAACCTTAGTCAAACACCTGTTTTTCCCAAGGGGATCAGGTGTGGTTCCTAACTGTCCTTGACAAGTAGGCTTCCATCCCTGCCAGATGTGAAATTATTCAAACAAGCCAGTCACATTCTTCCTCAGGAGCCAGGGATACTGCTATCCTTTGATACTACAAAGTCTGCCTCCCACCATCTGAGGTTGCACGGTTTGTTCTAGAATGCAATACCCATGTGGCCCTGTATGACATGCAGTGTCCTGCTCTTGTAGGTTGTAAGTTTGTAGGATCAATAACCTACCATCTATCTTATCTATCCAGTGTCAGGTGTATTGTCTTTGCTCATCCCCATTTCAGGAAACCTGCCATCAATAGGGTGGATAGGAAATGTTTAAAACAAACACTGTATGAATATAAGCAAAACAAACTAGTCACATCTATAAATTCATCCATTTGTAAAACAAAAACATAATTTTGCAGATGCTATATTAACTCACTCTTCATGGTTTGCAGCTAAATTATTAATTCACTTATTAATGTATTATTGGAAAATGGGACCGTCATGATTATTCTTTCTCTGACATTTCACCCAACAGGCATTCTCCAGTGTCAAGTGTTCAGAGACTTATTAGTCACTCAACTATTTTGTGCACCTCTTTAGCTGTATGCAATGTGGCCACAAGCACTGCAATAACTTAATGCTTAATAAGATGCTGTAGTGACTTTTCCCTTTTCTAGTTTTAAAAGCAAAACCAAACAACTTTTGGCTTTTAATGAGCCCCTGATAGTTTTTGAGCTCCTAATATTAATGTTACAATAAAAAATCATCTTTTTTTAGATTCTAAAGGATTAGTATCAAATGGATGCTATACTTTAAATGGCATCATAATAATATTTTAAAATGTTTGATCACAAGATACCATGAATTGAATTATAAGTATCAGTACAGATGAGGGAAAGAAAGATTTTGTCATTTTTCAAAATTTCTTATTTAAAGGTCTTTCAAGTTTGTTTTGAATAGATTCTCCTTTTCCATCAGTGAGAGAACTTTCAGTATGTCAGTTTCATCTTTTTTTTTTTTTTTTGGCATATTTAGATGACAATGGCGCAGCTGTGGTTTAATTAATCAGTTCTTTTAATCTTCTCTTCTAAACCGACAATTTAAGCTTAAATATATGAAAAATGTTTTATATTTTAAAAATAGTGCATAATTTAATTTTAAGAGTAAGTTTAAATTTAACAATTTAGAAAGGAGTTTTTAAAATAAAATGTTATTACAAAATCAGACACTGATGTGTACTTATATCTTCTTGTGTTTCTATAAGGAGCAAGGAAAACTTCGAATTTCAGTATAATAACTTATTAAATGATAATATGTTTACAATAATTAAAGTCAGTATAGGCAAAAATAATATAAGTGCAAAGTGCTGAAAGTAAGTTATGTTAATCTCTGAAAATCTACTTATTTGTACCCTAAAACTATAATTTTTTAATTTAAATTCAATTTAGTTAACATATACTGTATTATCAGTTTCAGGGGTAGAATTTAGTGACTCATTAGTTGCATCTAACACCCAGTGCTCATTACATCAAATGCCCTCCTTAATGACCATCATCCAGTTACCCCATCCACCCACCCACCTTCCCTCCAGCAATCCTCAGTTTTTTTCCCTAGAGTTGAGAGTTTCTTATGGTTTGCCCTCTGTTTTTATATTATTTTATTTTTTCTTCCCTTCCCCTTTGTTCATTTGTTTTGTTTCTTAAATTCCACATATGAGTAAAATCATATGGTATTTTTTTTCTCTGAGTGACTTATTTCACTTCGCATAAGACCCTTTAGCTCCATCCACATTGTTGGAAATGGCAAGATTTCATTCTTTTTGAAGGCTAATATTCCATTGTGTATATACCACATCTCCTTTATCCATTCATCTGTCATGGACATCTGGGCTCTTTCCATATTTTAGCTATTGTGGACATTGCTGCTATAAATGTTGGGATGCATGTGCCCCTTTGAATCACTATGCATGTATCTGTTGGCTAAATACCTCATAGTGTAATTGCTGGGTCATAAGGTAGTTCTATATTTAACTTTCTGAGGAACCTCCACACTATTTTCTGGAGTGGCTGTACCAATTTGCATTCCCACCAGCAGCGTTAGGAGAGTTCCCCTTTCTCCATATCCTTGCATCCTTGCCAACATCTGTCATTTCCTGAGTTGTTAATTTTAGTCATTCTGACTAGTGTGAGATGATACCTCATTGGAGTTTTGATTTTTTTTCCTGGATGCCAAATGATGTTGAGCATTTTTTAGTTGTCTGTGGGTCATTAATATGTCTTCATTGGAGACATGTCTGTTCATGTCTTCTGTCCATTTCTTCACTGGATTATTTGTTCTTTGGGTGTTGGGTTTGATAAGTTTTTTATAGATTTTGGATACCACCCCTTTATCTGATAAGTCACTTGTCATATCTTCTCCCATTCCATAGATTGGCTTTTAGTTTTGTTGACTATTTCCTTTGCTGTGCAAAAGCTTTTTATCTTGATGAAGTTCCAATAGCTCCTTTTTGCTTTTGTTTCCCTTGCCTTTGGAGGCATACCTAGCAAGATGTTGCTGCAGCCAAAGTCAAAGAGGTTGCTGCCTCTGTTCTCCTCTAGGATTTTTATGGATTCATTTATCACATTGAGGTCTTTCATCCATTTTAAGTTTATTTTTGCAGATGGTTTTAGAAAGTGATCCAGTTTCATTCTTCTGCATGTGGCTGTCTAGTTTTCCCAACACCATTTTATTGAAGAGACTGTCTTTTTTCCAATGGATATTCTTTCCTGCTTTGTCAAAGATTAGTTGACCATAAAATTAAGGGTTCATTTCTGGGTTCTCTGTTCCATTTAATTGACCTATGTGTCTGTTTCTGTGCCAGTACAATACTGTCCTGATGATTACCCTTTGTAATACAGCTTGAAATATGGAATTGTGATGCCTCCAGCTTTGGCTTTCTTTTCCAACATTCCTTTGGTTATCCAGGGTCTTTTCTGTTCTAAATAATAGAAATGGAAGGAAAAATTCCAAACTCATTCTGTGAAGCCAACATTACCTAGATCCTCAAACGAGACAAAGACCCCACTAAAATGGAGAATTACAGACCAATATCCCTGAATGCAAAAATTCTCACCAAGATACTAGCTAATAGGATCCAACAGTACATTAAGAGGAGGATTATTCACCATAGCTCAGTGTGGCATTTACTCCTGGACTGCAGTGGTGTTTCAGCCTCCACAAATCAATCAGTGTGCTATGTCACATTAAAAAAGAAAGGACAAGAACCATATGATCCTCTCAATTGATGCAGAAAAAGCATTTGACGAAATACAGCATCCTTTCTTGATAAAAACTCTCCACCATGTAGTGCTATATATCTCAATATCAAAAAGCCACATGTGAAAGAACCTCAACAAATATCATCCTGAATGGAGGGGGGGGGGGAGGGGAATGAGAGCTTTTTCACTAAAGTCAGGAACATGCAGAGATGTCCAGTCTCACCACTGTTGTTCAACATAGTATTAGAAGTCTTAGCCTTAGCAATCAGACAACAAAAAGAAATAAAAGGCATCCAGATTGTCAAGAAGTCAAACTTGCACTCTTCCCAGATGATATGATATTCTATGTAGAAAGCCCAAGAGACTCCACAAAAAATTGCTAGAACTTATATAGGAATTCAGCAGTGTCAATATATAAAATCAATACCCTGAAGTCAGTTGAATTTCTATACATGAACAATGAAACAGAAGAAAAAGAAATCAAGCAATCGATTACATTTACAATTGCACCCAAAACCATAAGATACCTAGGAGTAAACCTCACCAAAGAGATAAAGAATCTATGTTCTGAAAGCTATAGAACACTTATGAAAGAAATTGAAGAAAACAGAAAGAAATGGAACAGCATTCCATGCTCATGGATTGGAAGAACAAATATTGTTAAAATGTCTATATACCCTACAATTTTATCATAGAAAATTTTTAGATAACTCAGGAAATCAACAGCATGTATTTCATTAGTCAAAATTACAAAAATATCATCATCATTTATTATAGCCTCTTGTAAATGCAACCATTCATTCATGATAAAACAAGAATGAAAAGAGAAACAATGTATAAGTATTAGTATAAAAAATGTTTTTGACAATCTGAATCCCTTGAAAGGGTCTGGGTTTCTTTAGGGTTCCTCAGACACCACTGTAACAAATACTAATAAGAAAGAGTAAAAGAGGGGATCCCTGGGTGGCGCGGCGGTTTGGCGCCTGCCTTTGGCCCAGGGCGCGATCCTGGAGACCCGGGATCGAATCCCACGTCGGGCTCCCGGTGCATGGAGCCTGCTTCTCCCTCTGCCTGTGTCTCTGCCTCTCTCTCTATCTCTCTGTGACTGTCATAGATAAATAAAAATTGAAAAAAAAAAAAAAAGAGTAAAAGATTTGGAGTTAGAAGATCTTGGTTTCAAATTATTTTTATAGTTTCATTTCTTTTTAGTGAGATATGTTATATCCTTTCATGTTCCCATATGCCTGAATTCGTCAGGTCATTACAGAGGAAGGAGAAACACCAATCAATATTAATCTCTTTTTTCCACAGTATGTGCATAGCTAGCTTTATTGACAAATTTTCATTTTTAAAGTCTTTTATTAATCTTTTAGCCTTAAGTCTGCATACTGTTTCTTTGAACAATATCTGTGTGTGTATACACACACATTCCTATGTATAAACTATGCCCATATTACATTATTTACATATTACATAACATTGATAAATATTAATTATACTTTTATAAGTAGACACCTAGACTAATCCATGCTCTTCCTCCTCCGCCTTCTTCTTAAAAAAAAAGAAAGAGAAAAGAAAAGAAAAGGAAAGAAAAGAAAAGAAAAGAAAAGAAAAGAAAAAAAAGAAAAGAGAAGAGAAAAGAAAAGAAAAGAGAAAAGAAAAGAAAAGAAAAGAAAAGAAAAGAAAAGAAAAGAAAAGAGAAAACCCTGTAAAGTGCTATGTTGTGTATCTTCCACCTAGGTCTCTATCACTTCATGTGTTAATTCATATATTAATTTAGTGTGTCATTACTGGTCACAAAAGTATGAAGGAATTGTATTTGAAAAGAGAAGAATAAAACATCTGCTGCAGGTAGATTATAGTAGGTCACTCCAGGTTGACGTTTCCATTACACTGAGTATAAAAAAGAAGGAAAAATAATTGTAAACACAGGTATGGGAGCAGTGATGATCAGAGCAGCAAAGATTGGGGGCCACATTCATAGGAGAAAGAACAAACATGATGACCAGATATTGTTTCCTCTGGGGTGAGGAGATTTAACAATCTGTCTATCATCTGAGGAGCACTGCTAAAGATCATCAGTGAAGGAAAGAGAAAGTAGTACAAATTGTGCTGTCACTGAGTGGAGACTAGGATCAATCGAAATTTTGCGTGGGTAACTTTCTGTACAGTTTTTGTCCTATGCTGGAGACTGAGGAACTAAGCCAAAATTTTCCAAAGTCAGTAAAATTGCCTGCAGTCTCTCAGAAAAGGTTGTCAGAGTGACTACTATTAATATGTTCAATATAATAAAGATGAATCTTATAAGAACTAGAGAGAAAAGACAACCTTTGGAGAGCCACAGGAAGACAGACAACTGACTACTTCACAGAAATGATGTAAACCAGAAAAACACTGGAAGAGTAGCTTTAAAATGCTGAGAGGAAATCATGACAGACTATGATTATGTATTCAGCAGGACTGTACTTCCAAAGTGATAAGGAAATTATTACATTTTTCAGAGAAACATCAAAAGAAAACAGATAATTTATTACTGGAAGTAATGTTCTAGAAGAAAAAAAATCTAAAAATAGGTAATGATCCCAGAGAGAAATAGAAGAATATGGGAAGAAAGAAAGAACACTGGATAAGTATACAGGAATATGGACTATAGCAAATAATAATTGCAATGTCCTGTGGAATTTAATTTATACATATAACTGAAAATGTGTAACAATAGGACAGAGGTAAGTGAGGAATAAATGATGTGAAAGGATTTAAGTTTCTAACAGTATATAATTATGGAAGTAACAATTTATATTAGACTTTAATAAGTGAAGGTGATTATTTTATCTTTAGGTTAAAATGTAAAAATATAGTAAAAAACAACAAATAAAGCTAATATAAGAAAAATATATCAATCCAAAAAAAGCTAAGAAAGCCAAAAAATACAAAACAGATTTGGAGATTAGAAAATAAAAAATAAATGATAGTTATTATACATCTAACTGTATATAATTAATTATAGAACCTAAGTATATCAGCAGTTTCATTAAAAATAAATGCACTAAAATTGGAACCCTTGTATATTGTTGTAGGAATGCAACATGGTCTAAACACTGTGGGAAACGGTTTGACAGCTCCTTAAAACATTAAATATAAAGCTACCATGTGATCCATCAATTCCAGTTCAAGGTATATACCCCAGTGGTCAAAACCAGGGTCTGAAATCATATTTTTGCACTCATATTAATGGCAACATTATTCACAATACCTAGAAGGTAAAAACAAACCCAGTGTCCATTGACAGATGAATAGATAAGCAAAATGAAGTATTTGCGTACAGTAGAATATTATTCACTCTTAAAAAGGAAGGAAATCCTCACATACTACAACATGGATGAACCTTGAGGACATGATGTTAAGTGAAATAAGCCTAACACTAAAATGGCACCTGGGTGTATCAGTTGGTTGAATGACTAACTCGATTTCATCTCAGGTCCTGATTTTAGGATTGTGGGATTGAGCCCCACGTAGGCTTCTGTGCTGGGTGTGTAGGATGCTTTGGATTCTCTCTCTCCAAAGAGAGAGAATGTCCTACTCATGTCCTTCTCCCTTCTCTTAAAAAGAAAAAAAAAACCCTATCATTAAAAACAAATATGATATATGGTGCCTTGGGTGATTCAGTCAGTTGAGCACCCTATTCTATTTCAGCTTGGGTCATGATTTCAGGATCATGAGATCGAGCCCCCTGTCATACTCTGCACTCAGTGAGGAGATTATCTCTCCCTTTCTGTCTACCCAGCCCCCTCTTTTGCAACTCTCTCTCTCTCAAATAAATAAAATAAAATATAAAATAAATCTTAAAAATGACATGATTCCATTTATATGAGATACCTGGAGAAGTCAAATTCATAGAGATTGAGTGGTGGTGGTTGGTGGCTAATGACAGTGGGGAATGGGTACAGAATTTTAGTTTTGCAAAATGAAAAGAGGTTTGAAGATGGAGGGTGGCAATGGTTGCACCACATGCAAATATGCTTAATACCATGAATTGTGGTTAATAACAATAATAATAAAGATGGTAAATTTTATGTATATTTATCAGCACAAAATTTTGAAAACAAAATGCATTAAGCACTTTCAGTATAAGTTCAAGATTGTCAAACTTGATTTTTAAAAAAGAGATGTACAATTCATTGCTTGTAAGATACACTTTATAAATGTAACTGAGTACTTAAAAAGGTTAAAAGAAAAAAAGATAGGAAAAAATATATACTGAGAGAGGAAAACTGGTATAAACACTCCACGAAGATGAAGAGCCCAATTCAAAACGAAGATATCAAACCCTATCTCTGTATGCATCAGCTAACAGTATAATAATGTCAACTGAAGTGGAAGTGAACAATTCACAATTATAATAGGACTTTAAGATAATTCTTACAATTGCTTGTTTAAAGAACTAAAAAATATTAATAATATAGAACAATTAAAAATCATTGGCAAACATCAAACACAACACTGGCAATGGATGAAAAATTTTATTTATTTTTTAAAGATTGTATTTATTTACTCATGAGAGACAGAGAGAGAGAGAGAGAGGCAGAGACACAGGCAGAGGGAGAAACAGGCCCCATGTAGGGAGCCGGACAGGAGACTTGATCCCGGGTCTCCAGGATCACGCCCTGGACTGAAGGCGGTGCTAAACCGCTGAGCCACCCGCGCTGCCCTGGATGAAAAATTTTAAAGAAAGTTAAGAAATGGAATCACGCACATTGCACAGACCTTAGGCCAATTAAAAATATATATATACACAAAAAAACCCAACAGATTTTAAAATGCAAATGCATGTCTAAAGGCATATTAAAGGAAGGAGAGGAGAGAAAGGAGAGAAAGGAAGTATGGATTAGATATGAAGAATAGGGGAAAAGTAATGAAATAAAAAACAAAAGAGACATTTTGAAGACCTTTTGAAGAGATATATAGTTATGCAGTAGTCCTCACTTATCCATGGGGAATACAGTCCAAGACTGAATGGATGCCTGAAACTGCAGGTAGTATCAAACCCTTCACATACTATGCTTTTTCCTATGCATATATAGATGTAATAAGGTCCAATTTCTAAATTAGGTGCAGTAAAAGGTTAATAATTAATAAAATAGAATAATTATAACAATATACTATAATAAAACTTATGTGAATGTGATCTCTCTTTTCCTCTCTCAAAACATCTTATCATACCGTACTCACCTTTCTTCTTCTGATGACATGAGAAGATAAAATGCCCATGTGATGAGATGAAGCAAGGTGAATGATGTAGGTATTTATGACATAGTGTTAGGCTACAGGTGATCATCTAAGGATGGATCTGAAGGAAGATCATCTCCTTCCAGACCACATTTGGCCGTGGGTAACTGAAACCACAGAAAGCAAAATCATGGATAAGAGGGGACTACTGCAAATGTCTTGTGACATGGGTCACAAATTCATATTTCAGCATCTCAATGAACAGAAAGAAGAAACAAGAAAGTAAAAGGAAGACAGAAAAATCATGAAAATATGCATAATTTATCAGTTCATTGGTCACTGAGATTGGATGGAAATGATCTCTTGCTGGCCCCTACTGTGATTACAGAACAACTACGTAAATAGACATCAAAGAGACATCAACAAAAAGTCCTAGGGCAGCCAGGGGGCTCAGTGGTTTAGCGCGGCCTTTGGCCCAGGGTGTGATCCTGGATATCCTGGATCAAGTCCCACGTCAGGCTCCCTGCATGGAGCCTGCTTCTCCTTCTGCCTGTGTCTCTGCCTCTTTCTCTGTTTCTCTCATGAATAAATACATAAAATCTTAAAAAAAAAAAAAAAGTCCTAAAGAGCTAATTAAAGTATCTATGTACTTAACTGGGATGACTAGAGAATGTTAATGTTCCTATGTTGCCAATGAAATGGCCTTAGTTTGAGTCTCTATTTTTGAGTACTTCAAAACAGAAACATGAGATCACACACGATAATGTCTCTGTGAATCGACTTTCTCTCCTGAAAGCCAGTGTGTCTGTGCATGTGTGTGCACTAATGCACTTGTTCAAAGGTAGTAGAGAAAAGATTCCAAAAACAGAACAAGTAGAAGAGCCCCTTAATGTAAGGACAGGACGATGATATCTGCAAATCTCTTTAACAAGTGCCTGATACCTAGTAAATGCTGCATAGTCTATTGTTGGCTATATGTACAAGAGACATTAAGTGCACATGAATTGGATAAATTGTAGAATTTTTATAGATATCAAGTGTGATCATATACATGAAAGGGGTTTAAATATTTTTAATAACTACAGAAATATAATATACTATTTTTAAATTTTTAATTCCAGTATAGTTAACATACAGTGTTATCTTAGTTTCAGGTATACAATATAATACACTATTTTGAGTCACTGAAACAACAATGTAAATTAATACTGTTATTTCCTCATATATATCTCTTCATTAATACTAATTAATCATACAGAAGAAAAGGCAAAAAGCTCATTATATAATGATATTGTACAAGATTTTACCTTTCTTTTATGATTTCCTGGGCTCATTTTAATACCATTTGCCTAGGTAAATTTGCTAATGTTTTGGGAATGCGGCACCATTTGTCTAAAGACTTGAATCATACCCTGGAAATAACTCTCCCTTCTTATGGGCTCTCTCCTAACCATTCATATTATTATCATCAAATATTATTCCAATGGTTAATATTTGATGAGTTACAAATGAATGAGGAATATGTACTTTTTGCTGAGAGGATCCAATTACCTTTCAGATCATATCATAGGTAATTGATTAGTAAGAATTAGGTAAAAAATTAATACATACATATGATAAAGAAGTAATCACTATGAATGTATTCCTACAACTATCTCCATATGGTGTTAATACTGATTTATGCACAATGCCTTTTTCCAAAGCTTTTCTCTGTGTGTGTGCCTTTGTGTATGTGTGTGTCTATGCCTGTGTGTTTGTGTGTGGTGTGTAGTGTGGTGTGTGCACGTGCCTGCGTGTATGTGTATGGGTCTGTGTGTATGTATGCAGTGTATAGTGTGTGTGTGTGTGTGTGTGTGTGTGTGTATTTTAGTTTTCCTAACTGGGTAAGCAAAAGAAAGAAGAATTACTGATTGTCATATTGCCGTATGTTCATGGCTATATATCCAGTTTCTTCATTTTTAAGTAAACTTCTCTGAAAAAGGTTTATTTTTATTTGACTATGAAGATATTCCACATACATGCACATTGACCACACTATCAGAGTAAATCATAAGTGCTTTCAAAGATGAAATTTTAAAGTAGGACACACCATCACTAAAAATTTGGTGGAGTGGGAAGTTTGTGCCTGAAACTAGTAACTATGAAAGACACTGTGAATATATAAATAAATTTAAAAGGTTTACGCTGTCAGGCTTATTTTTATCTTTTAATTACTGAGAAGGAGATTTTGTAATTCGGGGTTCAGAGGCCATATATCTCTCTCTACAAAGGAGAATGATTCATTAAAAACATTAATTCTGTCCTGAGCTGCAGTGCAGCAAATTAGACACCATTCTCTGCTTGGAGGAAGATTTAAATCAAATTATTAGAGAATTCTTGCAAGGAAAGTAAAAGGAAAGCTCTTATAAATAGTCATCAAAAATGTCATGCTTTTATATATATGTACCTATGATTTGGTACCACCGGAGGTAATTTCGCTTATAGATGTAAAATGTACTTTAAAAAATATCTACTTTTCTTGGGCTTACCATTAAGACAAGCTTCAAAATCACAGATGTTGACTATTTTAAAAAATATTTTTGAAATTCCTACTCAAGAGTTCAATTTATTCCTCTTAAAACGTATTTTTAGAAATCATATTTATTTTAAAAATGAGAGCATTGAAGGTAAATAACATAGTCATTTTAATATGCCCTCCCATGAGGGGGAGCAGGAGAGGGAGAAAGAGAAAGAATCGTCAAGCAGATCCCCCACTGAGCATGGAGTCTGAGGTGAGGCTCAATTTGAGGACCCTGAGATCATGACCTGACCTGAGCTGACATCAAGAGCCAGTTGCTTAACCAACTGAGGCACTCAGGCACTGCTGCATTAAATTAATTTTTATGTAGAAATATTCTATGTTTTAAAAATTATTAGTGTTTCATATTTACATTTTTGTCTAAGTAAGACTAGCTCTGAAAATTATTTCCTTTTTTAATTTTTTTATTATTTTCTTTTTTAAAAGAGAGGGGGGGGCAGGGCAGAAGGAGAGTGAGAATCTTAAGCAGGCTCCACTCGCAGAGCCGAGCCCATGACTCAACCTCACAATCCTGAGATCATGACTGGAGTTGAAATCAAGAGGTGGATGCTTAACTGACTGAGCCATCCATGTGTCCAAGAATTATTTCCTTTTAAACTCATATTTATGCACATTATATCCGGAATATAGATGGCCACCAATATAATGGTTTGACTTAACAATGGTTCAACCTTATGGTGGTGGGAAAGCAATGTACATTCAGTAGAAGCCATTCTTTGAATTTTGAATTTTTATTTTTTCCTGGGGTAATGACATGCAGTCAGATCCTCTTTCATGATGCTTAGCAGCAGCAGCCACAGCTCCCCATCAGCCAGAGATCACAAAGGTCAACAACTGATACACTGACAACCTTCTGTCCCCATGCAGTCACTCCATTTTTCACTTTCAGTACTATATTGAATAAAGTACTTGAGATCATCAACATCTTATTATACGGTAGGCTTTGTGGTAGATTATTTTGCCCAACTGAAGGCTAATATGGGTGCTCTGAGCACATTTAAGGTAGGCTCAGCTAAGCATTGATGGTCTGTCAGGTGTATTAAATGCATTTTTGACTTAGGAGATTTTCAATTTGTGATGGGTTTATGGAGATGTAACCCCATCATAAGTTGAGGAAGATCTTTATTTTTTCTCTACGTTTGTAAAACTGTCTCAATCATTATTTTGCCATGCATGACTTTTTCCTACTTTCTACTCCATTTTAGTTAAAAATGAAACAAAAGTGAATGAGGTAGAACAAAGTCTTCCATCTGGCTAAAGAGTAGAGTAGTCTACCAATACTAGAAAGACGGCCATAGAGAAGATTCCCTTCTTTTCAATGATATCCAGGATGAAGCATCTTTAATGAAGAATAGTAAGCATTTCATGGGTTAGGGGCTGAATGAAACTAGGTAATAATCATTAATAAAAAATATTCCTGTAAAAGTCATTGGATAGCATTTAGGTTAGCTAAAAAGTGGATGAATATCTGCAACAAAAATGGAGCTAACTGGTAAACCTTTTTTTTTATGTGTGTAAAGAAACATGAACATACATAAAAGAGACGACATTTAGCATATTATCTCTAGACATTAACTCAAGATATAAAACGTTTTGTCTTTTAGTCGAAGTTTTGCCTTTTAGTCGAAGTTAGCATACCATGTGCTTTCCTTGACACTGCAGGGCTTGACCTGACTATTTCTCTTTATGTGAAATTAAATTTCTTCCCCTCTTGACACTTACCAAAATGATCTTACGTGGTTTATAAGAATATATGCAGCAAATATAAAGGTGACGTGGCTGAATGTTTGTGTCCTCTCAAAATTTACCACCTGAAACCCTAACTCAATGTGATGATATTTGGAGGAGGGGCCTAATCAGGAGGCTGACTAGGTTTAGATGAAATCATGAGCATGTGTGATCCTGATGTGACCATCTGGTAGGACACATCACTTTCTTGGTCCTCATCTTGAGTGCTCCCCTAATTCAAGTATTCTGTGATTCTGGCTGAGCAAGTTCATGTCACCAGATGCTAATTGTGGGTATGGAGTTCTGGCCTGGACACCCAAACAGCAAGAGATTTCAGGCCATTACTAAAAGCCTGACCTTGAGATGAGTCAGTAGCTCACTGATAAATCTTAAACAGTGGAGGTCATTAGTAAAAAATCTAATTTTCACATTGAAGAATGAACTTGGTTTCTGAAACCAGAGACACAAGGGGTTGGTTGTTTCTGTTGCCTTAGTTTGGGCATACGGTGGGGGCTTGGTGGCTGGAGCCCAGCAGCCCTTGCAGAAGGCTGTCTTTGGGAGCAGGGTGCCTGGCACCTTCCTCTTCAGGAAGTGGTCACCGAGGGGGCCTCTGGGGTCCTAGGAAACTGAAGCTGGATTCTCACTAGAGCTCTCAGCAAGAAGCCCAGAGGGTCAGCTTGGGTTTTATCTTCTGTTTACCCCACCTGCTTTCTGGTCAGAGAAGAGGAATTTCCTAGAGCCTAGTAGCCAGGAAAGCAAAGCCACCTTGTGTCTCTGTGTATGCACAGTGTTTTCACTTCTCCCATTTGTTAGGATATTTCACCGTATGGTCAAGATGCAGGAGACTATTTTAACATACCCCCGGACTGATCTTCATGAATGGCGTAACTTGCTTCAGATCCATTTTTTGTGTGTGTGAGAAATAAAATGTGACAAGAAAGAAAGAAAGAAAGAAAGAAAGAAAGAAAGAAAGAAAGAAAGAAAGAAAGAAAAGAAAAGAAAGAAATCATGAGCATGAAACCCACATGGTGGTATTAGTGTCCATATCAGAAGAGAAAGTTGGGAGGATCCCTCCAGCTCCACATACGTGCACTAAGGAAAGGCCTTGAGTGAAAGGATGGTTGTTTACAAGTCAGGAAGAGGACTTTCACCAGGAAGCTGGTCTGCCTGCACTGTGTGATCTGGGACTTCTGAGCCTCCAGACTGCGGGAGATAAATGTCTTTAGTCTAAGCCACCCAGGCTAGGGTATTTAGTTAAGGCAGCCCAAACAGATTAAGACAAATGCAGTGAAATAAAGAAGAGAAAAGAGGAAAGGAAGAAGTAGATCATAGGGTAGAAATGCTGTATTAACTGCTAGCAAAGACAGGGAAATAATCAATGACGAAAGCCATTTGTTCCATTCCATTTTACAAATTGAACTTGTTTACAAGAAGAAAAATTGCTGTTGCTGCTTGGATTCTGAGGCATGAAACACCATTCTCCACTTGATTCCCAGATTTTCATCAAGAGGGCAGATAGCAAGTGATACGGCAGGAAGGAAAGAAGGAAGTTGTTGAATCTTTCCTTCAGGATTCAATGACAACTCTAAAAGAGGCACAATAACTAGTTTATTTGTGAGTTTTAAGTTTCATTTTTTGTAAGAACATAGGAAGTGGATGGGCCCAGGGAGGAGAGCTGGTGGTTGAGAACCATTAATATTTTAAGGTCCAATAAATAAGTTCTCTGCTTGTGTCACTTGATCCAGGAATAAAGCTCCAGTGTATTTTGAGACCTAGCCTGAACCTAAGCTATGCTCAGGTGTGCATGTGAAACAGGTCTAGCAATCTGAAGGGAGATGAGTCATCATGGTCCTATTTGCATGAGGAAACAAGGAGTTTCAAACATATCTTGTAGTGATGGAAGATTACAAAAACACAAATGTTTCATCAACTAAGAAGTTTTTGTTATCCATAGGAAGAGGTAATTCTGAATAGAACACGTTACCATCGTTCAACCTGACCACCCTTAGATTATTTTTGAGGGATGGAAATGAACTCTTCTGTTACATTTCAAATATTGTCAGCAAACAGACTTAGGAAAGCAATAAGGAAAAATTTTGCAATGCTTTGGACCAGAGTTTCATTTTGGAGCTTCTCCAGAAAAGTGTAACACAAGGAGGAAAAGTGTATGCAAAATTTGCAAA
The DNA here is from genome assembly GCF_018345385.1 of Vulpes lagopus. Classification (NCBI taxonomy): domain Eukaryota; kingdom Metazoa; phylum Chordata; class Mammalia; order Carnivora; family Canidae; genus Vulpes; species Vulpes lagopus. Next base: position 76,100,190 of record NC_054831.1, read on the forward strand.
ATCACAGCACAATTTTTCTACCTGAGACCTTCCATTGTTTAACTTAAGCAAGAGAAGAATCAAGAGAGACATGGCTGTACTAAGTGGAAAGCACTAGCATCTACAGAAAGACAGTGTGTCCAATGGACATAAGTGTGTCCAGAGAATTAGGAGAGGTTGTAAGCAGGAGCAAGAATATCTCCTTTTTTGTTCTCTCTTCTTCTCTTCAGGAATGCTGTGTATGCCAAATGCTATATGGATTTGATCAGATAGTTGAGTACGCTTGATTATTTTGATTTTTTGTTCTACTATAGATTGAAGTTGGTGTCCCCTCAACATTCATATACTGAAATCCTCCCCACCTTAAGCGATGGCATTAGGAGGTGGGCCTTTGGGAGAGGATTAGATTATGAGGGCAAGTCCTAAAAAATAGGCCCCATAGAGCTCCTTAGTCCCTTTTACCATGTGTGGACACGGTCAAAAACTGTGAGCTCTTAACCCAAAAGAGAGATCTTCACCAGACATCAAGCTGCCAGCACCTTGTTTTTGGACTTCCCAGCTTTCAGAACCATGAGAAACAAATTTCTGTCATTTATGTTACCCATCCTATGTTACTTTGTAACAGCAACACAAAACAGAGTAAAACATGTTCCAGCTCTTTGACTCCAATCATGTAAAGACTGCACAAAGGATTAGAGTCCTGCAGTTGTACCTTATATCATAACAAATACAAGGAGTAGGCTGAAATATATAGAAAAATGAATGACTAGTTTATTTTGGGGGTATTTCAAACAAAATATTCTATTTTTTTCCACAAAGGAAGCATTTAGAAGGATTTGAGAAGCAATAAAAGTGGCAGTTGTATTGACTGCAAATAGTTCAGTTTGAAGGCCCTCCATGTACCTATTAATGGCAGATTCTAAGAAATTTAAAAATCAACCAAACAGAGAATAGGATTGGTATACTCATTAAAGCTAAAGTACTTAACCCAAAGTCCCACCTACATAGAAGAACATTTCCTTAAATGGTAACTATAGGCAAAGACAAGGTTTTACCCTCGTTGGTCTTTCCTATATGCAAACACAGAAATTACTGAAGCCTAAAAGTGGCTGTACTCATGATGATTTCGACTTTAAAACTGTCCCTTGAGCTAAATTAAACAGAAGAGGAAAAAAAGAAAAAATAATAATAATGCTATAAAGAAGCACCTACTTGAACAGACATCCTGAAAAGTTCTCCAAAATCAATTGAAAATAATTGACAGCACCTGCTTTAGAGAAGTAGTGACTATAAGTTATTTTTTAAAAATATATCTACTGGTATGCCTGGGTGGCACACTTAGTTAAGTGCCTGACTTTTGGTTTCAGCTGAGGTCCTGATCTCAGGATTGAAAGATCGAGACTACTGGGCTCTGCAATCTAGACAGAGTCTACTTGAGACTCTCTCTCCTCCTTCTGCCCCTCCCCACTGTGTTCTCTCATGCGAGCTTTCTCTTTCTAAAATAAATAAATCTTTAAAAAATAAAATAGAATATATCTACTAAATATATGATTTTGGATTTTAGCATAGTGTAATTCCCTCTCCCTCTTCAGCCCAAAAGGAATTCTATACCACAACCAATTAGCTCTGAGCTTACTTTTTTTTTTTTTTTTTTTTGCAATAAAAGTATATCATCATTTTAGTACAGGATATTTATCTAGAAGTTGGTTAGGAAATGAAAGTAACCAGTGCATCCAAATTATTATATCACTATTGAGAAGACTGTGGAAGTGCTAAAGAACAAAATCCCCCATCCCACATTACGCTATTAAAAATGGTCTCCTCCACTAAGAGATGTTTCTGTCAATCCAAACTCTCACTTTAGGGTCAGTTTCTGTCTGAAAATCCAAAGGTTTTTGAGTTCACAAAACTTAAAGTGTGATAGGTTCCTTTCTTCTAAATCAAAGACAGAAAAGCAATGTAACTGCATATAATTGTGAATTATACCAGAAAGATTTCTCATTTATATGGAAAAATAAGTTTATCTTGTATCTCTTCAAAAATGAGCTCCCATAATCAGGTGCATACACCAAATTTTTTCTCTTCTGTCAATTGAAAAATATGAAAACATCGTGTAAATTCTGAATGTCTATAAGGATAAAAATTGGCAATGATATATCCTCATCACAAACTTTGTTAATAGTTTAAAATAATATTCAATATTGGAATAATTATACTTAGAACCATCTTGCCTTCTAGGTAGAATGTTTTTTGCATAATGCTCACGTTCAACACAGCAATGAAGACCATAGCACAGTGTTTAAATGAAAGGTCAATAACAGCCTTCCCTCCAATACCTGTCCCACTGACCCTTCAATTTTAGATTCAGTAGCTTCTTTTAGGGGCACCTGGGTGGCTCAGTGTTTGAGCATCTGCCTTTGGCTCAGAGCTTGATCCCAGGGTCCTGGGATCGAGTCCCACATCAGGTTCCCTGCAGGGAGCCTGCTTCTCCCTATGCCTATGTTTCTCTTCCTCTCTCTCTGTCTGTCATGAATAAATAAATAAAAACTTTAAAAAAGGTTTCTTTCATATTTTAGTAATAAAGAGATAGGATAAATTTGTGCCAAAGGAAAAAGATCGCTTTTGTAAATTTAATATGAATTTCTTTTAAGATTTTACTTATTTATTCATGAGAGACAGAGAGAGAAAGAGGCAGAGACACAGGCAGAGAGAGAAGCAGGTTCTCTGAAGGAGCCCAATGTGGGACTCGATCCCAGACCCCGGGATTATGCCGTCAGTCAAAGGCAGACACTCAACTGTTGAGTAACCCAGGCGTCCCTCATATGAATTTTTTTGAAAAGAAAGTAACACAGAGGGTGGCTGCAAGATACAATGACTTTCGTGATGTGTCAACTCAGCTAGGCTACAGTCCTGTTATACAAACACAAAGTGCATGATGTAAAGGGAATTTACAGATGTAATAAAAGTTCCTAATCAGTTGACTTTAATAACCTGAGTGGGCCTAACCTAATCAGTTGGGAGGCCTTAAGAGCAAATCTGATGATCCCCAGAAAGGAAAGAAATTATTTTCAGGGACAACAGCATTGACTAGTGTCCCTGGAGTCCCATCCTACTTGTGATCTTCCTTTCTGGCTTCCTGCTCAATGGAGTTTGGTCTTGGTTGCTCAGCTCCTATAACCATATAAGCCAATTCTTCATAATAAATCTCTTTTTGTGCACACACAGACCATATATATCCTACTTATATATATCTGACTGACGATGGCTCAGTGGTTGAGCGTCTGCCTTTGGCTCAGGTCCTAATCCTGGAACCAGGATCGAGTCCTGCATTGGGCTACCTGCAGGGAGCCTACTTCTCCTTCTGCCTGTGTCTCTGCCTCTCTATGTGTGTGTCTCATAAATAAATAAATACATACATACATATATACATACATACAATCTTTAAAAAAATAAAAAATAATAAAGCCAACCAAGGCCGTTTAATTTAATATATATTAGAATTGGTGTTGTTTGCTTTTTTGGGGGGAGGACAAAATGGGTTATTTTATTAGTTTATTTTAAACTATGGCTTATGATAAATTTCCGCAGAACTTTATCTAACATTTTCAAGAATTTTGAGACATCCTGAAAATATTGCCCTCACCTAGAACTCAAAGTCTGAGAGCTAATTTTGCTTAATGCATGTAAAATCCATTGTATATGGTCAAAAATCCTGATTTCATAAGGTAAATTTTAAACCATTATGGAGTCTAAAATAACATAATTATGATTTAAATTAAAAAAATAAAATTTCCCTAACTTGCCATATTCCAACTAGCCATTTATTATTATTGATGATGATTCTGAAATCATGCATCTTCATTATTAAAAATGAGGCCATAGTTGTGAATTTTCAAAAGCAATCAATAAAATCATATACTATTTTTGCACTTGGCAAAATGTTAAATTTTAAATCACTGTCTAATAGTTGGTATCGGTAAGGATAGTAGAAGTGAGGACTTTCACAGAAAGATGGTTAAGGGACATCAGTGTAGCCATTGGACAACAATTGGGCAGAACCATGTAAAGTTTCAAGTGAGTATATGCTATGACCTAAGGATTGCACTTTGGACTGTATTTTAGAAAAACACACGTGTATGTAAGAAGTCACGTATGTCACTGCAGAATTCTATGTAATAACATACAGAATGACATATAAACATGTATCTTATAAGGCTGGCTTAATAATATGATTCTACTTATTTCCAGGCAGAGGTTACAAAAAAAAAAAAAGAAATATTACCTATATAATGAAATTCTTAAAGTTTGTGAGGACCTGAAAGCTCTCCCTGAGATCCCTGCCCCTCTGATTTAATTTAACAGTTTTATTCTTAGCCTTCTATTTTTAATTTTTTCTTTATATTTGTACTAGTGTTCAGGAGGAGGGACAATATCCATAGCAACAGAAGTAATAAGTTTGTTTTAAAATCTGGGTGAGAAAAAAAAATCTGGGTGAGATTATTGTGTATTTTCTTGTAAAACAGGTTTCTTTTCATTTAATATATCTTGCACATTTTCTCATGTAAACACACACACTAATGATTTCATCACATAGATCAATTTCCCTTTTGATGAGAATTCAGGTTGTAATCTCACTGATACTCCTGATCTATCAAAATAACAAACAGATACACATCTTGAGGTTTCAAAACTATTATTCATTGTTCTGTGTAGTACACCTAGAACTTAGGGAGAAATGGGAGGCACTAAGGGTGAAATATAAAAATGACACTATTTGTCTCTCTGTATGTTTTCCACTCTGGGCTTGCTTAGTAAGAGTCTACCCGATGTGTACTAATAGTCATTTTTGCAAAACTAAGTAAAAAATGTATGGCAAATTGCCTGTTTTTCATGAAAAATTAAAAAATGTATGATTCCTAGTGCATAAAAGAGAGGCAGTACTAATTTTGAGACAATTTTATCAAAGAAATGGCTAGCTTCTTTACATTTTCATGAACACAATGAATAATACTTTGTAATTTTGTCTAGAGAAAGAGACAGAGACAGAAAGGGAGAGAGAGAGAGAGTCTCTAACCGAAAAAGTGCTTCCAACGTCTTGCTCTTCTTCCCCACAACCAGGTGCATACATTCCAATAAAGCTGATATAAAAGAAATACTTTATCATTGAATAAACACTGAAAACAATCTAGACAATTTTTCTAGCAGTACCAAATTGGCTTGCTCTAATTTAAGTCACATTAATTTGAATAAATTTACTGTTCAACTTTGCGGGACTCAATAAATATGTAAGAATTAACTTACCACAATTAACACAAATTTGAAATAAATTATTGGATAGTGCTAAAATGCATTGTTCACGAACAAAATGAACTTTAACAAAAGATGAATAACAAACATCCAGTTACAAAGACATTAGAGCAATGTAATAATTGTGCAACAGGCTCAGTATATCAAAAGAAGAGTAATTTTTGTTTCAGTACCAAAGGCTATTAAGGCATGTATGTTTATGCAAATTTCATTTCTTCTGATGAAGGCTTTAATTGTACTCACTTAAAAAACTAGGCTGGAAAATTTAACATTTTCTGTGAAGGGAAGAAATATGAACGTTTTTGTGGGAAGGTGAATTTTAACTAATTCTGAAATAAATGCTGAAAAATGTTATTCAGAATTAAACAATTGTCTTGGCGTGTTAAAGAATTCACAATTAATATTAGATTATTTAGTTTCTGAATGTCAGCTCACTCCTTATTATAAACTTTCTGTTCAGAGATAATGCATGAATGAGAGTTATTACATCAATATTGCTTTTCTCTATCAATTTAACAACACATTAACTACAAGTGCACAGCTGCTATTAGTACTTACCTCCTTTGAAACACATTGCCATGGAAAAAATTATTGAAGCATTTAATCAAATGCTAACAAGGTAGCCTTGACTGTGAAAGAAAATGTAATTTATTTGCTTGAAAACACTTTCATGAAATAAATCTTTTACTGACCTTGTTTTCTGTAGGTACTGCATAACAAAAATCATATTCAGTAGACAAGAAGAAGAGGCTAACCTTTGGCCTTAAAGCTGGAAAAAGAATAAATATTAATTGATGACATGCATCAAAACAACTAGCATGCAAACCATCTTTAACTTAAAAATCCAAACAGAAGCCAGGGTCTACACCAAAGCAAGTTACATCAATCATGTAAATACAGCAGTTGAGCTCAATAACTTAGGGATAGATAGAAATCAAACTTTAAATCAAAAACAAAGTTATGATTTTGTACAGTTTATCCTTTCATTCTCATTTCCCAGTAATGACCCTGTGTCAAGAAAGGAATGACTTTGATCATTTATCTATTTAAAATATTACTCATATTTTATGTTTTTCTGATTTTAAAAATTGCAGAAAGTGTAAAACATATAGGAAAAGCATAAAGAAGAAAGTAAAAATAATCCTCAGTCCCACTACCCAGAAAAAAACTCAGTTGAAAATTCTATTTATACAAGGTGCCTGGGTGGCTCAGCGGTAGAGCGCCTGCCTTCAGCTCAGGTCATGATCTCAGGGTCCTGGGTTCCAGTCCCGCATCAGGCTCCCCACAGGGAGCCTGCTTCTCCCTCTGCCTGTGTCTCTGCTTCTTTTTCTCTGTGTCACTTATGAATAAATAAATAAAATGTTTAAAAAATTATTTAAACACTTCTGGATGCACACACACAGCGACACACACACAGACACACAATGACAGAGAGAAGAGAGTTTTCTAACCTAGTCTCTCATTCTTTGTAAAAGACTAACACTCCTGACATATAATGAACGCTTCATAAATGTAGAGTAAATTAATGAAGCTACTTGATTCAAGACATGGAGAGCTAAGCTCTTACATCCTGCCACTATATGATCAATTGCTTAAAATGTGTTTGGAAGCACAGATAACGTCGCAAGAGGCCTCAGAGATCATGTAACAATATGCCCTCACTTAGTCTCAGTAACCGTTAGTGAATTCTTCTTTTTTTTTAAGATTCTATTTATTTGGAAGACAGAAAGAGAGCATGAGCAAGGGGGAGAGGAAGTAGAAAGGTTAGAGGGAGAAGCAGACTCTCTGCTGAGCAGGGAGCCCTAGTGGGGCTTGATCCCAGGACCCCGCAATCATGACCTGAGCTGAAGGCAGACACTTAACCCACTGAGCCATCCAGGTGCCCCTGTTAGTGAATTCTTATTGACCATACGGTTAGTTCAGAACAGAGGCCAGAGTTCACTGCAGATCTTATAACTGTGGGTCCATTTTTAAAAATATTATTTTAAATATGTGTCTATGCTCATTTCTAAAAAGGAATTATGGCTATTAATGTTCTTTCTAAAAATCTGACTGGAAACTCAGATTTTCTGAACAAAAGATAAAAGAGCTGTTCTCTCTCCCATAGTCTCCTCAGTACGTTTTGGAATAACAATATGGTGTGTTGAGCAGCTATAATCAGGGGCAAAACCAACCCAGGATTAATAGTTGCACCCAGTATGAATAAACGTGCATACTTTCTAGTTTGGATTATTTATTAGGTTGCAACAAAGAAATCCTTGTGATTGCCAAAGATGATCAGGCAATATAACTAAAATTGTTCAACAAATCCTCCTAACTAGGGCAGCAGCAAAATTCTAGCAATTTGCTGATCAACCAAATTAAAAAAAAAAAAATCTAAAGTAAAAAGCTAACACATCTAAAACCAGAAAGTATTCCAAGGGGAGAACAAAACTAAAGAAACAAAACACCCTCAAGTCTCTGAAAGCACATAACATAATAATGCATGTAATATAAAATAATTAGACTGTGAGGAATATACCCACACCCGCACACAACAAGATGTGATAGGCTAGGATGGGAAAGATTTGTGAGTAAATTATTTTTAAGTTGTTCAGTGTAGAGAAGGTTCTATGGTGTAAATATGAAAATATTCAAATTTTTATCTTTTTCTTTTTTTTTTTTAAGTTTTTTTTTTATTTATTTATGATAGTCACAGAGAGAGAGAGAGAGAGAGAAAGAGAGAGAGAGAGAGGCAGAGACACAGGCAGAGGGAGAAGCAGGCTCCATGCACCGGGAGCCCGATGTGGGATTCGATCCCGGGTCTCCAGGATCGCGCCCTGGGCCAAAGGCAAGCGCCAAACCACTGCGCCACCCAGGGATCCCCAAATTTTTATCTTTTTCAAAAGTGCACTTTAATGATCTCAATTGTGTTTCAGATATTTTGTTTCAATGTGTCCTATTCATATGATAGTGGTACAAAGAAAAGAGTAATGATTTGCCTAAATGCCCAGAAGAGTTACCTACCTAGCTGCTAGTTCTGCCTAGGGAACATGCTACCTTACTGGGGTTTAATCATTGCACTCACTATCAAAGTATTTAATTACGATGGAAGGTTGTAATCAGTAGCCTCGTGGCTTCCCATAGTTGTTTTAGTCACTAATCTTAAGCAAATAATCAAGCAAACAAAAAAAACTGTAGATCCTTTGAAGGCTGAGATCAAGAACAATTTAATTTATACCTCAGTCCCCAGCAAAGTGATAAGTAAACATATAGAAATGTGGCCTGATTGAGAGTAACAATATTTTTCTTCAAGATCTCAATGATAGGAAGTTCAGGGTGGTCACTTGACTATGTCAAGTTTTGTGAAGCCTTAAACATTCTGATTCTAACCTAAATAATGCAAATAGTAAAACAAAACAAAAACAAAAGTTTTATGGATGTTTTTCCTCTTTGGTTTAAGTTTCTTTTCTTCAATGTTTTGATATTTCTTAAGTTTATGATTTCAAATTATATCTCCCATGTTTTATTGTTTGTTTCTCACTTTTAAGGAGTTATGCATCTCATAGTATGTCTTTCCTTCCTTCTTCCTTCCCTCCCTCCTCCCTCTCTCCCTTTCTTCTTCCCTTCCTTCCTATTCTTTCTTCCTTTTGTCAGATGACAAAACTTCATAAAAGTGAAGTTGGTTTTAAATCTATTTAAAATTTTAAATCTATTTAAACCAAGATATCAAAAATAGCCAGAAAAAGTTTTATACCATACCATTTCTAGACTCAGCAGTACATTCAAGTTTGCAATTCCTACAAAGCATACAAGAGTGCCCTCTAATGCCATTTTTAAAAAACAATTGTACTACTGTTTTGGTTTTTTGAGGATGCTCTTTCCTTTCCATTTCCGAATCTTATCCTCAAAGAATGAAATGCTTTAAAAATATTTTAACCTACATTTTATTGGGTGATATTTATGAAATTGCCCCAATTACATTGTCAAGCTGTGTTATTTTTGTTACTTGACACTCGCCAATGTCTAGCACATTTACTAAGGAACATAGTGATAAAAGTGTGGATTGGAACCAGGCTCATAATTGTTAAGATGTTTATTCCTACATTAAAATGCATACTTTAACGACATAATTAGGCACCTTTTCAGAGTTTTCTATCTTTTGGGTTTGATAGAAATTGTTTTACTAAGTATATTTTAGGGATATAGTTCTCAATCTCTGTTGCATTTAAGTTTTTCTTGGTCACAAAAAGTATACTTTATCTTAATTGTTTTATTTTTATAAATTCAAATTGCCTACTAAAATTTTTAATAATCATTGTCTTGGCTTTTGAAGCCATTAAAATTACCTAATATATTAAATTATCTAATATATTACAGAGAAAAGGCAAGTCTCTTTTTGTCGATACATAAAATAATTCATTTAGAATAGATGCATTTCTAATCTTTCAATAATTTGGGATTTTAAAATTCCCCCCAAACAATCTGAAAATGTAATATTAATGGGAATTGAATATTTGAATAAGGAGAGTGATTAATACAGTAGATTTTGAGCCTAAGAAATAAATCCTTCAAGGGTCAAGAATACAAAGTTACTAAACAAAGAAAGACATTTTCTTTTTATTTTTCTTTTTTTTTTTTTTTAGATTTTATTTATTCATTTGACAGAGAGAGCACAAACGTGGGGAACAGCAGGCAGAGGCAGAGGGATAAGCAAACTCCCCCCTGAGCTGGGAGCTCTATGTGGGGCTCCATCCCAGGACCTGAGTCGAATGCAGACACTTAACTGACTGAGCCACCCAGGCACCCAGAAAGACGTTTTCAAAGTGATACCAATTCTGTAGCTTGATTGTGCTATGGGAAAATAGTGAGAACAACAAACCTAGCAAAGATAAAATTTAAGAAAAGAAAAGAACCTAGATGTGTACAAACTGCAATACATCTTGGAAAGAAAAAATTTAAACACTTTGATCTCACTGACAGATTTTGAATTAGTTGTAAACTCTGTGGGAAAAGATCTTGGTGTCATCATTGAGAGATCAATGAACACATTTCCTCAATATCCTTCTCATTTCAAATTTAATCACAAGCCTGGATATTCTTATTCTTTATTGTGTTAACCATGTTTCTGGCTTCCTTAGGTTGATGCCTTAACATTGCCCTGTGTGCATATACCGAACAACTCATAATACACCAGTGTCATGATGGTCTTCTGCCTCAGTCATCAACAAAACAATGGGCAATGTTGTTTTCAATTTGAAAAGCAAAATAGGAGGAGGCTGGGGTGATGGGCAATGAGGAGGCACTCAATGGGATGAGCATTGGGTGTTATATGTTGGCAAATTGAATTAAAAAAAAAAAAAGAACCTAAATATAAAACAACAATAAATCCAGAACCCACACTCCAACCACCTCCTCTGCTGAACTGTCACACTCTGAGCCACCATCTACCTGTCCCAATCACCCTAGAATCCAACAAAGGACAAGTAGGCACAAACCCTCTGCCCCAGGAACTGCTGAGATTACTCAAAGTAGCCAGTCCTAAATCTGCTTATCTCAACTGCCCATCACCATCTCACAGAAACCATGATAAAAACTCTTGTCCATGGTACCTCCTCTCCCTTGGCCTCCTGATTGACTGTTGCCTCCCCACTGTAGCCTCCCAAAGGTGTGGCATACTTCCTCATCTTGAGAATTGTGACAGTCTGTCTTTTCAATGGCAATCATATCCTGATCTGTTGGCTTTATTATATCTCAAATTCTCTGCTAATAACTGTGTTTGGAAACATATGCCTCTAAACTTGTCTTAGTTTTATTTCAGGTTTAAGATCAGATGCTCTTTGGTGAGAAATGCAGATTACTCAGATTCATGTTCTTCCCATAAATTATGCCACCATTATATGGAGAAAAATCTATTCATCCAGAGGTTAATTTTCTGCCAGCACAATGTGTGGAATAGAACTTGAGACATGCCCTCTCATTGTTCACAAGCCTGCTAGATCTTAGTCATTTTAATATCAGGGGAAATTAAACCAGATTTTCTCTAATGGCTCCTTCGGCTCTAATGGTTAAAGAATTATAATTAGTCCTCCTAAGTCATGGAAAATAGCACCCAAGAAAACATATTAATAATGTTGCCAACTAAATAAGGGAGAAGTCAAAAAATGCTCAAAATATCTGAAAACAATTCAAAGAATAATGATTGTTCACAAAGAGAAATCTGTTTCCTCAAGAAAAGGTTAGAGTGTATGAGTGCAGTGTTATTCTCTAGTTAAGGCAGGAAAGCCTAATTCCATAGAGGTAAAGTTAAATTCCAAATAAATTAGTTTTAAGATTTTACTACTTAAAGAAAAATATACTCAGGAACATTGTTTTTAATTTATGGAAAAGATACTCCATATCCTGATATTTCTGGTTAAATAACTTCAATTTTAGAATGAATTTGACATATCCCATACAATATACATCGTAAAATATTTTGAATTTCAATTTTGCAATCCTCATATTATCTTCCTCGTTAGATTCCAAACTCTTAGAAACAGAGAGTTTTATAGCTATATGAGTTTTTAGTTAGCTGTTTCATTTATTCAGGAAATATTTATTGAACATTTATAGTGTGGCGAACACCAAGCTAAACATCACTGATGCTTAAAATGAATCACTTTCCCCCCTGAGGCATTGAAGGCAAGAGTATAAATAGGCATCTATAAACCTATATGTGTAATTATTTAAATGTCATAAATCTAACAAAATGAGTATGTTCTAGCCTCTTACCTTGAAAAATAAACCTTAGTAATTCAGAAAGCCCTGATTCCTCAAACTATTCCAATCTTCCTTATTGGAAATTAATGGCCAAAGGAGGCCATCTGCATCCCAGCCCCACTTCATCCTGTAATCTGAGGAGTTATTTCCACACTCTTTACAAGGACCCATACCCAAGGTTCCTTGGTCCTTGAAATGTGTACCCTGGAGTATTTGGACCATAGGCAGCTAAACCTAGGGTAGAGTGCTAGGAAAAGGTTCAGTGAGGTGACAGAGAATGCCAAGACCCTAGGTACTGGAAGGTGGAAAGAAGATATTTTCTCCATAGTGGACATCATCTCCATCCTGCAGACTCTTGGCATCTTGAGGAGGCATGGCCACAGGACTAAAGTGAAGGTGGGAGATAAAGAGTGGAGCACAAAGCCTACAGTCTTTGGGGGAAAGTGAGGAGAAATAAAGAATTAGAGGTGATTGTAATAATGTCTTTGCTAAAAAAATTAAGTAAACTAGATACAAAGAATAATTTAAATCATAATGGAAAGGAAGAATCAAAGAAAGACTTTCAGAAGAGGTGAGAGTTTTGCATGTGTGTTTACCTCACCCTTGGTGTAGTTATGTGTCAATAGGGACTAAGTATATTTAGAATCCTATTGGACAGTTCTTGAATATAAATTTGTAGAAAAAAATGACACATATTTATTTAAAATCTCTATTTAATTTTACTTCCAGTTTAAAAAATGATAGAACTGTGAATTCTGCCTAAATATGTATGATGCTGTTTTTCACCTTCATTTTTGAAAGATAATCTTACTAGATAATGAAATCTGGATTGGCGATTTTTCATAATTCAAATATGTCATCCCATTATCTTCTGTCTTGCTTTGCATGTGAAATCTTGTTTCATCTCTCTATATATAATGTTTCTTTCTTTTGGCTGCTTTTTTAGATTTTTATTTATTTATTTGAGAGAGAGAGAGCAGGTATAACAGAGGGGAGGCAGAATGAGAGAGGGAGAAGGAGAAGCAGACTCTCCACTGAGCAGGGAGCCTGACTCAGGGCACAATCCCAGGACCCAAAGATCATGACCCGCCTTGAAGTCAAGTGCTAAACCAACTGAGCTACTTGGGCACCCTTCTTTTGGCTACTTTTAAGATTTTCTCTTTATCATTGATTTTTTGCCATGCAATTATGATATGTCTGAACATCATTTGTAGGATTTTCTTATGCTTGAGATTCACTGAGCCTCTTAAGTCTATAGGTTTATAATTTTCATCATATTTGGAAGTTTTCAGCTCTTATTTTACTAGATATTTTTTTGTCCTCTTAAGTCTATAGGTTTATAATTTTCATCATATTTGGAAGTTTTCAGCTCTTATTTTACTAGATATTTTTTTGTCCTCCCAATCCTCCTGGGTAGCAGAAATGGCAACAATTTGGGTAAATATAAATATATATATTTTTTATTTTTAAACCCCTTTAAGACATAATTCAGTGTTTGATGCAAAATTAGCAAAGAATTCTGGTTTTTTTAGGAGACAGATATAATATGCATGAACAAGGAATATTACTATCAATAAAATGGAACATATTAAAAATTAGTCATTTCATTAAAGGACAAAACATTCCTAATATTTATGTGCCTAATGATAGTGCTTCAAAATGTATGAAACAGACACGTGTAGATTTGAAAGGAGAAATAGATAAATCCACAGTTACTCCTCCATAGTAATTGACAACAAAAAGAAAACTTCAGGTTAATGATTGTAACATAATTAATCAATTTGGCACACCCATATTCATAAAACACTCCACCCAACAGCAGTGGAATACACATTTTAACAAGTACACTTGGGATATTCATTAATAAGTCCATATTCTTTGTTAGAAAGCAAGTCTTAATAAATTTGGAAGAGTTTAAATCAAAGTATATATATTTGGCCATATAGAAATTGAATTAGATGCTACTAATTGAAACACACATTTTAAATCTCCATACACTTGGAAATTAAATAACTCACGGATCAAAGAAGTCATAAGGACAAACAGAAAATATTATTAATAGAATAAAAACAGCACATTCAAATGTGTGAGAAGCTGTCATAGTAGTGCCATTAGCCAACCACCCTTTTCCTGTTTGTGCCATTTATTATTAATCCCATCCATTGTATTTTCACTTAGAATAGTGTCGTTTTCATCTCTAGGTGTCCCATTGGATTTTATGATAGGTCGGTATTTTTCTGGAATTAGATCAAAGACACAAATATCAGAATTAAAATGATAGAATATTTGAGAAAAAAAGAAGAGAAATGTTTGAAACCTTGTATTTCACAAAAATTTAAAAAACAGAACACAAAAACATGAAATATAAATGTAAAAAATGATTGCTTAAACTTTCTCAAAATTAAAAATGTATGGTCTTCCTAAGATCATGCTAAGAAAATGAAAAAGACAAGCCATCACTTGGAGAAAATATTTGCAAACTGAGAGAATTTATTGGCAGCAGCCTTTGACTTCAAGAGATGTTAAAGGAAATTCTTCAGGGAGATATTGGATGCAAAAAATCTATATGAAGGAATATCTACTTCTTTTTGGGGGGGTTCTTCCTCCACAGCAGGTAGTTTTCTCTCACATATGTGCAAACTCACCCTCACCCAAAGTCTCGAGGGGATCCTCTTTGCAGATCCCTGGATCTCCTTCTCTTTCTCTCTCTGTCTCCAGCTCCCTCTCATCTATCACTCTGCCCTAAATTTCTAGCCAGTTTCCTTTTCGCATATTCTGATCTCGGTCTCCTCAACTGATCAAGATTTCTGGATTCACTTTGCATTTCTCCTTCTTGCAACGTAGCTTGCAAACACAGCAGTAAGCTCCCATAATTTTAGGACTCATTTTGTTTTTCTTCTGTCAGAAATCATAACTCTACATTGCCTGTTGCCCAGGGTCTGAAAAATTGTGCATCTTATATTTTGTACAATTTTCTGACTGTTTCAGTAGGAAAAGTACATCTGGCCCCTATTCAATTTTTGAGAAGAAGAAATTGGATTTTCTGCATTTTAAGAGCAGATTGAGAAGTCATATTTCTTAAAAAAAATATAACTTTTTTATTTTTTTTTACTTCTGACATTCTCACTATATGACCTGTTTGAAAAAAAAAATAAATTTGATTTCAGGATTAAAGTATTTAAGAATTTCATGTAATTGTGCATTTTTGTCCTTTAAAATTTCCTTAAAGTTTTATTTATCATTCATGCTCTAGTTTTATCTATCTAAATATTTAAAAACACAACTTTGACCAAATATGTAACAAATTCAAACATTAAAAATACTCTCTATATCTTTTAAATATGTTGTATGTTAACCCTTTTTCAATTAGTTCTATAAATTAATTCCTCTGGTACACCAATGATACACAAGCCTTGACAGTGCTTAAACTACACATGTATCAGTATGTAGAGATCTAACTCCAGCATGTAACAAGCTAAAATTAGTGTCCTAACTATAGAATATGTGAAATTAAAAACTCTTTTGGTTTCGACCTTACTACTTAGAAGGGCCTGGAGAGTTTAATCTGAAAGCTTCTTAGAAAACCTGTCTTGAGCTGATTTGAATTGATTTTTTTTTTCTTCCCTAAGAACATTTTTCTTTAGAAAGCAGACATTCATAGTTATTTTACTGACTTTGTAACTACTTTAAATGAAATGTTAAATATTCTATTTATTTTTCATAGACGTGGATGACTATAATAGTTTTTCATCTCACTAAAAATATTTTTCTTTTTTTTAAAAGATTGATTGGTTGATTATAGAGAGAGAGTGGAGGGGAGGCGTAGAGAGAGGAAATCTTTAAGCAGACTCCCCGCTGAGTGCAGGGCCCAATGCAGGGCTCTGAAATCCCAGGACCCTGAGCTCTCTACTTGAGGAGAAACCAAGAGTCCAATACTTAATCAGCTGAGCCACCTGGGCACCCCTAAAAATATTTTTTCAAAAATAAAAAGCAAAACCATTCATCTCCTCTTCACCTCGACCCGTCTCCTAATTTCACTTACCATTTAGCTAAATATGAAAATTGATAAAGGCCACTTGAAATATGATAATTAGAAGATTTTGAAAGACTTCGAATTTAATTCCCCAAGATACCATGAAAGCACTAGAGAATTAATTGGGAAAAACATAATAGGTGCCATTTGTAGAGAATGTGATTTGTATGACACCCAGGTGGGTAGGTATCCTTACATTTCAAAGGGCAACTAAGGCCAAAATAAAGTTATATAAGTTGCTCAACATCATCAAGCTAGTATGTGTTAAAGATGGCAGCGCTTATCCTTTCATCACATCAGTATGTCAGCACAGGGTCTACTGACTGAGAAGAGAAGCCCGGATCTTTATAATTTTAATCCACCTTTGAACAGCCACAAATTAAGCCATCTTTCTGTGTAATTAAATGTGGATATCCTTATATAAAATTCAAAGTAGCATGGAACAATTACATATAACTGATATGTATTTTATATAATTCCTTGCAAATATGTATAAACACTTTTTAAAATGCACATAGAGGCATGTTACATCATCGAGATTATCCCAGGTTCCATAGGAACATTTAGAATTTTACATTATAAAATTAACTATGTACTTCATGTGGTGTTGATGTAGTCTTTGCATAATTGCATAATTGCTTTTAGATGTGATGTTTGCACGCTTCTTTGTATATGCTGACAATAAGTAAGTCTGCAGATATCAAAGATGCCTTCAGGGAAGATATTTCATCATTAGAATTCTTAATGCTGAGCAAAAAAAAATGTGTTTGTGAAGTAAATTTGTTTTAGCTATTCAAAAGATGCTTCCCTACTCATAGGGAATATTTACCATTAACTTGATCAATAAGATACAGTTGTCCTGTCTGAAGGACAATATCCAACCTATACCTCAATGTTAGGTGTTTTTGTTTGTTTTTAATATCTAATATTACATCACTTAATGATGACAAGTGTTTAGAATTACTTGCTTTCAGAGCACATGACTACACCTTCTAGACATATAGACAGATTCCTGAATCTATGTGCCTTTCTACAGATGCACTGAGAGATGAACTTCAACTCCACGTACATATTTGCATGAACATACACACTCACAAATATAAAGTCATGCATGGAATCAACTTTTCTGTCACAGCTAAATATGCTGTGGGATTTTTGATAATTTTTTTAATGTCACACAAACCTTGTGGTTTATTATTTCAGCTTTAATTGTGATAACTACTCAGCCCACAAGATATCAAATACAATGACAATTTGATTAAAAAAAAAAAGATATGTTGATGGATGTGAATAACTCAATCACATTCTTTCCAGTCTGAGAAAAGCTTAAAATTAGGTTTGCTAAGATTAGTGCTGGAATGATACATGAGTTAGATATTTTTCTCCAATTCTTTGTATATGTTCACATGTGTGAAAAATTTAAATCTTACAGACTTCTTTTATATTGTCTGCAAATGTGAAAAGTCAGATCACAGACTTCATATGCAACTTTCTATTCATTAAGTGAGTTTAATGATCTGCCCTACATTTACAATTGCCAGAGACACAGATGCAATAGAACTTGAGACGTGTGCTTATTTTAAATATCAGGTACTAACGTGGTCTGTGAGCTGAAGCCTACCACAATCAATAACATGCTGATTCTTTAATTTTTAATTTGAGTACCTTTCTCATGGAAAAGTAGCAAAGGGTAAAGTAACTATTGCATCTTTTTAAAAACCATTTCTAAACAATGCTTATATTTGAGGATAGCATATTAGTGGGTGATACGGCAGGATTGGGTTGCTTACATGAGTCCTGCCCCTCCACTGAGAACCTGTGGACTGCCATAGAAGATGGAAACTTCTGTGGGCCATGATGTTTCAGTTGTATATTGAGCAGATTGAACTGAAGAGCCCCGTCATTCTGTGACTTGACTTTCATCCTTTTCCCCTTAACTCTTGGTATTGATTACATAGAAGATAGTAATATATGAGCTTGCCACAGCTCTCCATTTGGCTTCAAATTATTGCCTCCAGTCTTAAGTCTTTCTCTTCTCATTGAGGCTACATATTTCAAGTCTTATTTTTAGAGGATTTCTACCAAAAAAAAGCTTTTGGGATAAAATATCTACCAGTTTCCCTTTTCTCTCTCTCCCTCCTCATTTACAATATAACATGTTTCACCTAAATAGAATTAAAAGGTTTGTGTTCAGTAACCATAAAAAATTCATTTACAGTTCATTTTATCCAGATCTAGTTTCATTAATTAAGATGCTGTCTTAATCCTCAGTTAACACAGTAGACTTCCCCTAGTAACTCCCGAAATGTTTACCAGGGCTTATGCTTTTTCTCGCCTCTACTACTGGAATATATATGGAATAAATTAATATATACCTGTAGATCTGGAAAAATTGTTTAATAATTTATATATAAATGTATTTTATGTTTCTATAATGTATAGTTTTATAGTTTATATACAGAATAAATGTGTATTCATGTATATTTATTAATCAACACATTAATATAATTATATAATAAATAATAAAATAAATACATATTAACATATTCAGTAATAAAAACAGTGTTTCTATATTTATGCACATAGTTATGCTTTAAGTATATTTATATAGTTATTTATAAATTATACTATATATTTATAAGTCACTTTGAATCAGTTATATTTCATTTTATTTCTGGGCACTTTACTCACTTTGCTTAGTTAGGTATAATTAAGCCAAGCAAGTGAATATAACTCTGTGGTCAACCAAATAACAAATTAAAATAGTGTAGAATTAGCCACTGAAATGCAAAGTAGCTCCCTTGGTAGGAAGTAGCAATATATATATTAGGGCCAAGAAATCTTTGGGGAATTAAAAAACAAAAAACAAACAAACAAACAAACAAACAAAAAAACAAATCAGACCCACAGCCTGCATTGGTTTTCTAGGGCTGCATTTCAAATTACACAAATTTATCAGTTTAAAACAATACAAATATAATACCTCAGTGTCCCTAATTGGTAGCTCTGGCTATGCCATAGCTAAGTTATCTATCTAGCAACTTACATGAGGGTAGTTATTTTAGATGTTGTCTGAATCCAGACATGCAGAGGAAACTGGCTGGCCTCTATCTGATTATTTTTGTACCTTTCTTCTTTAGAGGTTGTAGAAAAAAAGACCAGTGGTAGCACTTTCCTGGAAAGTGCATGTTTTAATGAATCTAATTTAAATTATTTTCCCACCCCCAGGCCAAACGCTGGGGGCAGGTGGATAGGCATTCTGATTAGCCAGATCCTATTCTGTTCTTACAAGAGAGCATAGCACAAATTTAGCTTCTCTGTTAGTCTATTATAAAAAAATATTTACATCAACTGGGCTCTAGTTTATCCACTTTGTGTTTAAAATTTTTCTGTATTATGATAGTTTCCAAATCACCAAAAATTAAGGAGGGATGGATGGAAACTCAATGTACCGATCACCTTCAAAGGCCTTAGTTTTATGTTTTTATCTGGTCTTTTTGGTGGTATATTTTAAGCAATTATATGGAAAGTTTCTTAATAAACACAATCCATTCCCATGGCTATTGAAATTATATGTTAATACCACATAATACTCTTTTTAAAAATATTTTATTTATTTATTTGAGACAGAGAGAGTGAATGAGAGAAAGAACACAGGTTAGGGGGAGAGGCAGAGGGAGAGGGAGAAGCAGACTCCCTGCAGTGCAGGGAGCCCAATGTGGGGCTCTATCCCAGGACCCTGAGATCATGACCTGAGCTGAAGGCAGATGCTTAACTGACTGAGCCACTCAGGCATCCTAGCACATAATACCCTTTAAAGTTATTTTTAATTTATTCTTTAAAAAATTATTTATTTATTTATTTATTTATTTGAGAGAGAGAAGCAGAGGGAGAAAGAGAAGCAGGTTCCCCACGGAGCAGGGAGCCCAATGCTGAGATCATGACCTGAGCCGAAGGCAGACGCTCAACCGACTGAGCCACCCAGGCACCCCTAAAGTTTTTTTTTAAATATGTTTGCTCACATAAGAATCTATACAAAACATACCTACTGTAATTTTTCAAACATTAATAAAATTAATAAACATAGACTAACCAAGAAAATAAAGCTACAAATTACAACTATTAAGAATAAAAGTGGGCTGGGCAGCCCAGGTGGCCTAGTGGCTGAGCGTTGACTTCAGCCCAGGGTATGATCCTGGAGACCCAGGATTGAGTTCCACGTGGGGCGACCTGCATGGAGCCTGCTTCTCCCTCTGCTTGTGTCTCTGCCTCTCTCTCTTTCTCTGTGTCTCTCATGATAAATAAATAAAATCTTAAAAAAAAAGAATAAAAGTGGGGCCAGTACCATAGACTTCAAAGATTTTTAAAATGATAATAGGGTAAAATTATGATTAACTTTATTACCAAAAATTTTACAATTAATTTACAGGAAATTAATAAATTTATTGAAAACTAAGACTAGCCCAAGCTCTTTTATAGAGGAATAAATAATCTGAATACCTATACCTCTTCATGTAAAAAATTAAATTTGTAGTTATAACTGGCTAAAAAAGAAATGCCCAGTTTAATTGGTTCAGATATTTGAACAAAACCCACCAAAGAAGATATGTAACCACAAGAAAACATCGTTCATAATATTTGGCCATTAGAGAGATGCAAATAAGAACCGCAATATGAAAGAGAGAGAGAGAGAGAGAGAGATGACAGGAAGAGAGGAAGGAAGGAAGAGGGAAAGGAGAGAAGGATAAAAGGAAGGAGAAAAAGAAATAAAAAGAAGAAGAAGAAAAAAAAAAAACCTGACCACAGCAAGTACTGTTGATTTTTGCAGTTTCCTATAAAGGAAGATATGTACTTAGCACATGCTGCCAGAACACTACTCCCTGGTTGTTGCCAACGTAAAATAAAAATTATATTTATTCCAAATGTTCAACAGGAACATTTTCAGTGACTTTATTAGTAATCACCAAAATCTCTAAACAACTCAAATGCCTTTAAGTGGGGTATGGATAAACACACCGTGGCAAGCTCCTACAACGGAATGCTTTTCTATGATGAAAGGGAAGGTGCTGGCATGCATGTGGGTGAATCTCAGTGCATTAGGATGATAAGTGAAACAAACCAGACCCCAAATTTTGTGTACTCAATGGTTCCATTTTTTCCAACATCCTGAAGAAAAACAAAACCACAGAGATAATCCAACAATATGTATTGGTACAACTCGTGAAACAGCAAAAAAAAAAAGACTTTTTTTTTTCCAAGAAGGTCACTTGGACTTTTTTTTTTTATGATTATAATATGGTGCTTTAAGTGTATTTTATCTTCCTTATGATTTCCTTAACATTTTCTTTTCTGTAGCTTATTTTATTGTAAGAATATAGTATATAATGCATACAACATACTAAATACATGTTAATCAACTCTGTATGTTATTGCTAGGGCTTCCGGTCAATAGTAAGGATTTAGTAGTTACGTTTTAGCAGAGTCAAAAATTATATGTGGATTTTCAACTGCATGCGGGGGTTAGCACTCTTAGCCCTCACATTATTCAAAGGTCAACTGTACTTGTTCATACTTAATATTTTATATAATTAAGTCAGTCTCTTTGCTTCATAATCATGTATATCTGGTTCTGCAACTTACGCATTTATTATCTCATTAACTTTGAACTTTATAAAAAACTAGCCCTTGGGCTCTATTTATGCTGTCCTTGATAACTAAGAATTTTACTTGGTGGATTGAGAACAATACTAATATTCTTGAAGAATTATGTAGAAGTTGGTCTACAGTCTCCTTAGAAAAGTACAAAAGAGGGATTTGAAAATCTATTGATATGTGTTGCTTCACAGGATCTTGCTTTTCTTTTCTTTATATAATTTTATATTATTTTGTTTCTCCTGGATGTCAGGAGAATTTATACTTTGTTTTCATAATTCAGACATTTTAGTGTGTTCCTCATATTGGTCATTAAGATAGGAGAGAGATGAAGACACCAAGAAGCCACTAGAATGAACATTAGGCAGAGACAGTGGTAGTGATTGGTGAGATATGAGCTGGCTTATGACCACGGAAGTCTAGGACAGCGGAAGAGATGTGATAGCAAGAGTTTGGAAGATTATATTAAAATCAATTTGAACTCAGCACTATTAAGTGAAACAATGTCCCAGGAGTATTGTTCATCAGGACTTAATGAGCAAATACTATTGACAAACTTGGAGAAAGGATGATTGAATGATAAATATGCCTTGGAAGTTAGAGACAGTGAACTGCTCCAGAAGAATTTAAAGACTTATCTCTTCCAGAGTCTTTGATCATACTCTAAAGGGAATAACATCTTAGAGACCTTCTCCTCTTCTCTCCCAGAGAACTTGCTTAAGATCAGAGCAAAGATCTGTCTCTCTTTCTTCTAAGATGAAGCAGATATGCCAGGTGTTCTAGGTTAGTTTTGGATTTTATAATTTCATGGTTCTTTGACACAGAAACATCTGACCCTGAGGGGAATTGGAGTGTGTGGAATCAATGCTACTAAGGTGCTCTGTGACTATATAAAGGATCTGTTCTGTGATCCAGAGATCTTGTGCTTCTCAGATTAACAAACAAATAAGTAAAGATATAAAATTTTATAGTTAACATCTGCATCTGCATTCTGGGTGAATAGTTCAATTTTTCAGATGTTGTTGGGGGAACGTAGAAAATATTATATGAGATTATCCTGATTTCAAGTGATTCAACGCTATCATTATCCTGACATAAATCATCAGAATATCCTAAAATTTTAGACTCAGGTTGTCAAATTATATTTCCCATAATTCCTTCCCCTTGAAAAAAGATTAAAAGGACCAAGGAGAATGTCAGGAAGCAAGTTCAGATTCAGAGGACACTCCAGGTCTGGCGAGAAGCTGGAGGTCTAGGCGGCTGAGGCGGGGCAGAAGCCCAGTGTGATGGATCAGGCTAAAAACTAAAAATGTCTGAAAGTCTGAAAACAAGAAGTGACTTCCAGTACATGGCAAGCTGGGCCTTAATGCAAGCTCACAAAACTGAGTTCAAGATCAATTATCTGCAAAGGTGAAGCAGCTGACTCGTGTCATTCACTGGTTAGGACTGAGCCCCAAACATCCCCATGGGAGGCTGCAACTATATGGAATCTTAGGCTGCACCTGGCAACAGCTGACAAAATCAACCATTAGATTTTATTTTGTTTTGTTTCATTATTTCATTTCTTTTTCTTTTTCTTTTTCTTTTTTTTCTGGTGCTAGTCATGTAGATGACGTTCTTTGGCACACAATAAGAAAACACAGAGGCTTGCACCCCTCTGTATCTATCACTGGTCATGGTTACATGAATCTAGAAAAATGAACAATCCAAAAACATTTACTAGTTCCCTTCTCCTAACCTTCACTGACAGGGAGGACTATTTATTGAGCATTTTGTTTTGTTATTTGTTTTTCCTCCGGGGATTCAAAAATAGTTACTTTCCTCTCAACATGCAGCAACATTCTGATCATTTTATGCAGTAATGTTTGCGGTGTGCTGCCTTTAGTGTATCTGTCTTATTTTCCAATAAAATCCTAAGATCCTTCAGGATAGGGATAATGTTTAATACTTAAATGAGTTATAATCATAGGAATAGTGCCAAGGACCCGCAGAATACTCAATAAGTAATTAATGATATAAAATCAATTGAAACACTAATAAAGAGAACAAAATATATTCACAAGATTCTGAAATAAAGACCGGATAATTGGGGCAGCCCGGGTGGCTCAGCAGTTCAGTGCTGCCTTCAGCCCAGGTCGTGATCCTGGAGTGATCGAGTCCCATGTCAGGCTCCCTGCATGGAACCTGCTTCTCCCTCTGCCTGTGTCTCTGCCTCT
This sequence comes from Vulpes lagopus, assembly GCF_018345385.1. NCBI lineage: Eukaryota > Metazoa > Chordata > Mammalia > Carnivora > Canidae > Vulpes > Vulpes lagopus. The sequence continues at coordinate 76,124,118 of NC_054831.1, forward strand.
CTCTGTCTGTCTGTCTCTCTCTCTCTCTCTCATGAATAAATAAATAAAATCTTAAAAAAAAGACCAGATAATAATAACAATAAAAAAATTAAGAAATTCTGTTTCTAGCCAATAATGAAAGAACTGGAGCTAGACTAGCCTTCTGCCATAAGTGCAAAAACTCTAACCAATATACATAAAACATATGACTGTAATTCCTGAGATAAGGGACCCACACAAGGTGATCTCTGGTTGTTCTGGCTTTCTACTTAAATATACTTCTCAGATCACAGATAGAGGAGGTGATCCTGGGTAGAATGTAGCAATTTCACTGAACTGACAAAGCACATAGTAGATATAATATGGAACTACTGAGACAGCTGACTTTCAAGAGGCATAGTACTTGAGTAGGGATACAACAATCTGTAAAGAAGAATTTCATTGTTTTGGCTGTATAGTAAGGCTTTGGCCAGGTATTCAATTGAGAACTCACAAATGTCACATGTTAGGAGTAGGGTTGCACCCTAGCTAAAAGTAAGAGTTAAGGTAGACTTGATGTGTCAAAAATTTCAAACAATCATGAAAGGGATCAAACTTTTAAACCAGTAAACAATTTTACAGAACAATTTCAATATTACTCAAAAGAGACAATAAAATTTAGATTCTCATCAAAGTATCAAGGGTGTTCAGCATAAAATAAAAAATCGCTGCACATGAAAATAAATTTAAAAAATACATAACCCATAATCAAAGAATAAAGTCAATAAACAGAACTAGTGATGATATAAATGTGTTAGAATTAGCTCTTAAGGACTTCAAACAACCATAAATACATTTAACAATGATAATGAAAGCATGGATAAAATGAGTAAACAGATGGTATTTCAGAATCTCAGGAGACAAATGGAAAAGATAAAAAGATCTAAAACAGAAATTTAGAATTTAAAAAATATATATAAATCTAAAAAAATACTGAATGTGATTAACATCAGTACACTGAAAACTTCTGTGGCTTGAAATCCAGAGTTATAGGAAAGTATACAAAACTGAAGCACAAAGAAAAATATGCCTTATCACAATGGATTGACATGTTTAAAATTCGGCAAGAAAAAGTAAATTTCTTTGCCTAGAACTCAGTTTCAAAAATGAAGGCAAAATAAAGACATTTTAAGCTAAACAAAAGCTGAAGAAATCAATGCTCAATAGATTTCTTAGAGAAATACTAAAGGGAATTTCTCAGGTGGAGAGAATATATTATACAGATACCTAGATCTACATAAAAGTCTAAAGAACACTGGAAATAATAAACATAAAAGATTATTTTCTCATTTGTTAATAGCTTTAAATGCTAAATGATATTTGCTTGAAGTTAAAGCAATAATATAAATGATGAAGTTTATAACATAGGAAGTTGAAGTGGGTGACTATGGCACAAAAGACAGAGGCAGTCAGTGGAAGTAAACTGTTTAACACTCAAATTTTACTAAAAGTGATATAATACTCTTTGGGAATGGATGATGGTAAGTTAAGGATTCTAATAAATCCTTAAGAAAACACTGAAAAATAAAGATGTAAAGATAAAAGTATTTTTTAAAAGAGGAGATAAAGAGGAATATTAATAAATACCTAGTTAATTTTTAAAAGAATTCCAGAGAGGATGACAGAGGAAACACACATATTGGGAACAACAGAATAGAAAGAACTGCTATTATGTTATATTAAATTAACACATCAATCATTATATTAAACATATGTAGACGAGGCTCTTCACTTAAATTTTTTTTTAATTTATTTATGATAGTCACACAGAGAGAGAGAGAGAGGCAGAGACACAGGCAGAGGGAGAAGCAGGCTCCATGCACCGGGAGCCCGATGTGGGATTCGATCCCAGGTCTCCAGGATCGCGCCCTGGGCCAAAGGCAGGCATTAAACTGCTGCACCACCCAGGGATCCCGAGGCTCTTCATTTAAAAGGGAGAGTTTACCACATTCACTCAACAAGAAAGACTCTACTGCTTATAAGAGATACATTTTATATATAAAACTGAAGATATAGTACAAGTGAAAGAATGGAGAAAGATCTGTAAAACATAAAAAATCTGGAATGATTCTACTATTACCTGAAAAAGTAAACTGAGAGCTTAGCAGTTCACTATTGATGAAGAGGGATATTTAACAATGACCAAAAAGCTTATCTATCAGGAATTCATAGCAATACTGAATTTGTATGCACCTAATAACATACCTTTAAAAAACACATGAAAAGAAAACTGGCAAAACTGAAAGAAGGAGGGTAAATCTACACTCTGGGTGGTGAATTCAACATTCTCTTTTTAGTAATTGATAGAAAAATAGAGTATATCATTGAAGGAATTAAAATATTTTAAGTGCAGCTACTAATGATGAGTGGACTTAGAATATACATTTGTATTGACCGTTTTGGATCAATTTTCAATGTATTGTTTCAACACGTAGCTTGAACCTTCTAATACTTCAGGAAAGATTTTTTTTTGGTTGTAGTTTAAATATTTGTTCTATTCCATTTTTGGAGTTCAAAGGATGGAGTTTCCTCTTTCAGTGCTGGTTATTAGATATTAATTTTTTTCTAGTTTTTTGTTTCTCATTATTATTTTCTTATTGCTGTTATTCCTTTTCTCTATTTATTATACAAATCCCTGGTGTCTATTCCACCCTGTGCTCCCTCTTATTTTGTCTTCATTCATAAACTGGGTTTGTCTTTTATTTTTAAATATTTTATTTATTTATTTATGTATTTATTTATTTATTTATTTATAGCATGAGCAAGGGTGAGGGAAAAGGAGAGAGAGAATCTCAAGCAGACACTGTGCTGAGTGTGGAGGACAATGTGGAGCTTAATCTCATGACCATGACATCATGATCTGGGCTAAAACCAAGAGCTGGATGCTTAAACAACTGAGCCACCCCAGGTACCCTGTTCTCTTTATTTTTTTTTTCTGAGTTCAGTTTTTTTTTCCTATTTTCTCTTGTTGTCTGGCTATCTCTTCCTTTTGTTCTGATGCATACATTTGATGCTTTAATTTTCATTGTCTTTTATTTCATGTTGGAAAGTAAGGTTACAATCTTCATCTGTTTTTCATCTGTAAATTTTCCTTATATATAGAAGATTTTTGCATTTCATTTAACTTTTTGCTTATTACACATTTCTATTGTTCTCTACTTAATTTTGTTTTACTGCTCAATTCTGAATGATTCAGAATTTCAGAAAACTATTAACATTTGATTCCTATGGAAAAGGAAGTGATCAGAATTTTCTTTGTAAGGGCACCTTACTTTCTTGCTACTTCAAAGGGCTCTCTTTCATAATATGCACCACTTTGTGTAGCTTAATTTCTTCTGACTCCTACCTTATTCAAAAGAACTTTAACAGCTGGTACAGACATGTTGCTTTAATAGCCACTGCCACTGGGATGCCTGGGTGGCTCAGTGGTTGAGCGTCTGCCTTTGGGTCAGGTTGTGATCCCAGGGTTCTGGGATCAAGTCCCACATCGGGCTCCCTGCATGGAACTTGCTTCTCCTTCTACTTGTGTCTCTGCCTCTCTCTCTCTCTGTCTCTCATGAATAAATAAATAAAATCTTTAAAAAAAAATAGCCACCGCCACCAAAGAACATGGTCACTGCTTTCCTAGGCAATTTCTTTATCTTTAGAAGGTAAATTTTGTGCCACACATTCTGAAAGAAACCAACTGTTCCAGTGTGTTCAGGCTGGTATGACAAAAATACTATAGACTGGGTGGATTAAACCACATACAGTTATTTCACACTCTTATGGAAGCTGGGAAATCCAAAGTCAAGGTACCTGAAGTTTCAGTGTCTGGTAAGCCTGCTACCTGGTTCACAGGCAGCTATCTTCTTGCTGTGTCCTGACATGGGAGAAGGTATGTGGGGCTCTGCAGTCTCTTATAAGAGTACTAATCCCATTTACAAAGGTTCTGCCCTCATTACCTCATCACCTTCCAAAGGCCTCACCTCCAAATACCATCACATCAAGGATTAGAATTTTAACATATGAATTTTAGGAAGATATAAACATTCAATCCCGAGCATCAACTCAGCATCCTTCTGTGTACTTTTATGTGCTATGTGTTTTCTATCTACCTAGGTTTGTTTTCGTTTTTGTTGTTTGTTTGGTTGTTTTTTGTTTTGTTTGATTGTTTGTTTTGTCTATTGGTTTTGCCCACTATCCCTCCCATTTAGAAGGAACATCCATTATCAATTTTTGGGTGGCCATTGACTCTCTACACCTCATTTCATTTTGTTCACCTCTAATATATGGGTAATGATAGCTGTTCAAAGGGTTGTTATGAGGTTTATAAGAGGTAATATTCATAAAGCATTTTGAGCAATACCTGGACCATAATTGTTAGTTAAGTGTTTGTTACATTAAAGCAAACAAACAAATCTATCACCTATAGGCCCCTTTCTCTCCCAGCTCTTCTTGGCAGTTACATCATTGCTTCCCATTTGGAGTTCTCTGGTCTCAGAAGGTTTTGACAGTACTCACATACTGTTTGGAATTTAGAGGTTCTCTCTGACTTGTTGCACCAGAAATGTAGTTTGAAGGTTTTATTTTTTCCCCATTCTTATTTCCTGTTTGCTTTCCTAGAAAATAAATGCAAGAACATTCAGAACATACAGCTATATCCCTGTAGAAATGTCATTTACAACTTTGGAATCATTTGTAGTATCTCTTTTGCTTAAGGGCCTACGTCCTAAATTAGCCTGATGTGGAAATAGAACATCTTACCTCTGTCATTTGCTATGTATCCTATGTATCCATTTCCTATGTATCATAAGATACACTTTGAGGAACTGGCTAAATCATTCTCGTATAAATATTAAAGGGGTTAAATATGAGAAAGAATTAAAAAATGTTTTCAGGGATCCCTGGGTGGCGCAGCGGTTTGGCGCCTGCCTTTGGCCCAGGGCGCGATCCTGGAGACCCGGGATCGAATCCCACATCGGGCTTCCGGTGCATGGAGCCTGCTTCTCCCTCTGCCTGTGTCTCTGCCTCTCTCTCTCTCTGTATGACTATCATAAATAAATAATAATAAAAAAAAATGTTTTCAAATATTAGACAAAGTAAATAAATCTCTTCATTTAGGAATATCTATTTGTGATGGGTTTAGGATTTTTATCAACACACCTAGACTGCCACATCTGTCCATGGGGCAAAATTTGAATCATAGGCTAGGTATTCCTGTGTCATACAAGTCAACCCAGTGGTCTAAAGTAAAACAATATAATGCAAGATATTTTATTGGTTCTGTTCAAATTATTGTTTTTTTTTTATATGAGAATGAAAAATAATAATTTTCTAATCCCCAGGTAACAGTAATGACATTTTTTTTTCAAGTTGATTTTAGCAGCCCAGCAGGAGTACAGCAGAAAACAGTGTGAAAATTAACAGAAGCACATTAGGCTCATTTGCACACACCCACACACCGAAAGTGCAAAAATTATAAATTTGTAAAATACGAAAAAAGGAGGAGGGTGAGACTGCATTAAAAAACAAAGCATTTGGAAAAGAAACAAATAACAGAGCTTTTATAAAACTAATTCTCTTGTGATCCTAGGGACTTATAATTCTCAGGGATTTTTTTTTTTTTCTGTGAAACTGAGAAGAATAAGGTTCTCTTTATCTTGATCTCAGGAAGAAAGAAAGGACAAAACAAAGCCGGGGTGAGGGGAAACATGTTCGTGGTGGTACCTAGGAGAGTCTCAAAATTTTCTCTGCATCCAAATGAATAATTAGGCAGATTGAAGCCCAAATGTCATCTCAATTGCTGATAAAGCTTAGGTTTAAATACATGGCCTCATCTTCTAAGGGACACTCCCTAAGAGTTTGCACCAAAAAAATGAGTTTGCAGACATACTTATCTGAGTCTGTATGGAATTCAACATATAGAAAGGAGAGATATTCTCAAATTCCCATATTCAGGACTTTTGATAGCTTGGATCCACTTAAATAGGCAACTGGTACTCATTTTTTTTTTCTCACCATTCAGATAACTCGCTCCTTCTCCACAGGTTGGAGAAGGAGAAAGCAAAAACATAGAGAGATGTCCTTACGTACAGAAACCAGTGAAGTGGAAAGAGGCACTCTCCTTCTAAAACAAGGTTTTGTTTTGTTTTTGTTTTTGTTTTTAGCTATCCTTAAGAATGCATTTGTGGAAATAAATGAAGACCACCCAAATGAAAACAGAGTTTACTATTTAGAAGCTTGACATAGCAAGGGTGTCGGTCACCATGGCTGTGTTTGCCAAAGACTCAAAGACAGGCAGAGGAGCAAAAAAGGTATACAGTGAGTACAAAGGGTAGATAGGCTTTAGGTACGCTCTGACTGGAAGTTGCTGATTTGGAGGTGTTGGGTGTGGGCTCAGCAGAAACAGGGCAGCTTTTGTAGTTGGTTTGGAGAACATCATTGGCTTTTTCCAATTTGTCCTAAGTTGGAAGAAGGACAAAAACACAAAGATTGGTAGTCATTAACTTAGTCTTGACCACTCAGGGATGACTGCAGCAAAGGTTGTGATTTGGTCTCTTGTGTTTCTTACCTGAAACAGAGATGTATTGTCATGGACTGGATGCTTTCTGTATATAAACTCAGTTTCTGGGGTTGGAACATCTTGATTAAAATGTAAGGCGTATTGAGAATGCAATACTTGTTTCTGTTTCCTTTGAAAAAAATTAGGAAATTAGAGAACTGAGGCCATCTATATATATCCTGAAAAATCTACCTAGATTGAATATGAAGCTGATAGCCCATTAGCAAAGAGTGCCTACTGTACATGCTGGCAAAACAAAACAAAACAAAACAAAACAAAAAAACACATTCGCATGTAGATAAAGTGTGACTTACGTATTCTCTGAAAATAAAATTGCACAATGTTATCATAAGGATTGTTTAGCATAAAAGTATGTAGAACCAACAGAAGTTCATGAAATTTTTGCATCTGAGCAAATAAAAAATTTTATTTTTAAAATTCATGTTAATTACATTAATAATATATTTATAAATCTAATATACTGGATCTTCCCTAGGTCTGTAGGGTATTCCATTTGCCATCTGATTTCATTCAGTCTTTGTGTGTGTGTGTGTTTGTGTGTGTGTGTTTGAGAGAGAGAGAGAGAGAGAGAAAGAGAAAAAGAGAGAGAGAGAGAGATGGGGGAATGGATGAGGGAGAGGAAGAGAGATTCTGAAGCAGGCTCCATACTCAGCACAGAACCTGACATAGGACTCTATCTCATGACCCTGAGATCATAATCTTGAGATCATGACCTGAGCCAAAACCAAGAATCAAATGCTTGTGGTGCCTGGGTGGCTCAGTTGGTTGAGTGTCAGACTCTGCTTCTGCTCAGGTCATGATCTCAGGGTCATGATCTCAAAGACAGGAGATGGAGACCCACTTTGGGCTCCACGATCTGCATAGAGGCTGCTTGTCCCTCTTCCCCCATTCTCTCTCTCTCTCTCTCTCTCATCAAATAAGTAAATAAAATCTTTAAGGGAAAAAAAAAGAGACATTTAACCAACTGAGCCTCCCAGGTGCCCCTGTTTTCAGGCTTAATAAAGCCAATCTCCTAGTGATCAACAGATACAAATAGTTTTTTTTTCTTAAACAAATGGATTTTGATTTTCAGAATCTCATCTTTCAAAACCTTGAGCTTCTGAGTATTTCCTAATTCTTAGAAAAATTTAAAAATTCTCTTCCTTTCTACCTCTCTAGTCATGGAAGCCATATATATGCTCCTTTCAATTTGTTCTTTGCTTCTGTATTTTGTGATAAAGTATGTTTCTAGTTTCCTTTATTGCTTTTTTTTCCTTTATTGCTTTTTAATGCTATTTATTCTTTCAATGTACACAATTTCAATATCTCTTCAATTCACTACCTGAGATTTATAAACCCACCATGTCCATTAATACTACTTTGGTAAAATTTCTCAATAATTAATCATTTATAAAATGCAGCAAGTGTTTTTCTTCCTGACTTATTTGATTTCTGTGTTGATTACTTCTTTAAAAAAATATTTATTCATGAGAGACACACAGAGAGAGATGCAGAGACACAGGCAGAGGGAGAAGCAGGCTCCTCACAGGGAGCCTGCTGTGGACTTGATCCCGGGGATCACGACCTTAGCAGATGCTCAACCACAGCCCCCCAGGTGTCCCTATGTTGATTACTTCTTTATAAAACTTTTCCCTTCCTTGAGTTTTGTGTACGAAAATATATGGTAAATTCATTCCATCTGGGGAAATGGACTCTGTAGTTTGACTTTGTAGGAAGAGAGTGGGGCAGTGTGACCAAGGTCCTAGCAAATTGAAACCATAGGGGTCTCTTTGCTTTTTACTCTAGAAGAAGCAGGATCTAGGTAATGACTCCAGTGGGAAAGAAAGAAATGATAATCTGTGACCTAATTATAAGAGAGAAGGGGAAGACTGAGGAAGATGATGGACCAGGCTCCGTGTTAGATCCAACACACTTCTGAGTCTTTCTGTGGCTTTTCCTTGGCTTCTGCCTAATGTCACCATTTCTCTTGCTTATAATCTGCCTTCCTCCTTGTTCTTTAATGCTTGATCTCTGCTTTCCTCCCCTTCCTCATCTGTTTCCTTCCCCTTACATTTTCTAGGGAAAACTGAGTTTTATCTTACACAAAACAATTATTTTCTTTTTTTCAAAGCTCTGTTGCTTTTCAGTCTCCTTTTTATCCCTGAGGGAAAACCCTGAAATTATAGTTCTCTGAACTCCTAGTCGCTTTTGCTTCTGGCTAAGACAGGGATTTAATAAATAATGAAGAAACTTGCAAAAGAATATATATTTCTCCCAAAGACTTGGTTAATAGGTCTGGTATTTTCTGTGGAAAGCACAATTGATTTCTATATAAAGCTGCTGGTGTGTGTTCAACATTTAACATTTGCAGTTGCAATGAGCTAGGTCCCAAATTAATATGTAGTTTTCGGGGGCATCCTGGACACACACAGGGAAGAAGGTATGACAATATGCCATCCAAACAAAGTCACACTTGCTCTGTAAACATAAACGTATAACTGCTTTTAGCCCATGTCTCTTATTTAGAAACTCATCTTGATGCCATTTAACTCCCAAGAATGTTCAGTTAATGCACTTGGATGCTAGTGATTGTTTCAATGTGCTTTGTGCCTGTCTCCTGAAAATGTGAAAGAATTCTCATCCTGAATTCCTGTCAGAGAAAAAACCTTAGTGTGGGTATAACATTCTTACTTTAATGGAGAGTTGGAGGTGATCTCTTCGGCTGAAAAATATATTTTTCTTTTAAGAGAACAAACCATCCTGAGAGACATCTCAGTGCTTCTAATTAAACATTTGCTATCAACAGACACATTAAAATATCATAGAGAAATAATCCTTAAAAAAGGCAAATCTAAATGTTGGAGCACATTTATTTCCTCTCTTAATTCAATGTATGCCATCTTTCTTTGTGGCTCTCTAAAATTATGCCAAGGATAACTCATCTTTTGTCTAAGAACATATAATCGGCCTGTTGTTGTTAGGGAAAAATTTCCCCTAAAATTGCTAAGATCTTTTATTTTAATCAAATTTTAAAATGTCACTTAGGGTGCATTTGTTTAATGATAACATTTAGTAGGCCCTCCATGTCTTTAACCTTCTCTTTTATCATCTCTTCTCAACAAAACCAAGTGAATAAAAGTAAGTCTAAATATCCCTGTCTCCACCTCAGAAATTCCCCAGGAAGCTCCTAGAGGGGTTTCAAACCATACCTCTATTCTATCTAGTTCTATTCACCTACTTTGAACTACTTTCAAACTTTCTTTGGTCTTTTAAACAGAATCTGGTTTAGACTTGCTGGGCTCCAACCTGAAGATGGTACCCTCGGAGAACTAACCTGGTAGCTTGTATGAATTGGAACTTCTGAGGTCCAGCCTCCAGACCAGAAACTTCTTCACCTCCCCTTTGGAGCCCAGCGGCAGCAAGTGACTCAAAATTCCATGAAGTCAATTTTGAAGAAAGACCGGTTTTAGCACATGAAGGGAAACGTGATTATACAAAATGAGGGCCCTTCTGCTAAAATATTTGCCCTAAAATTTTTCAATCATAGCTGTTCTTTCAAAGCAAATTCTCTGTAATAAAGGTAATAACCCATTCACCATACTTAGCATGATTCAGCCTCTGGAGTTTTGCCATAATAACTCCTTTAGATGCTATACTTGAAGGAAATAAATGGACTAGCCTGTGTGGAAGGAGAGAAAGGAGACCTCTCTTCCAGCAAGCGTGCCTCTTTAGAGTGTCTATAGACACTGGAGCTCTAGAGAGCTGAAAAGCATTGTCTGGAGGGCCATAAACAGGGAAATTTGCACTGGAGTTACCTGGAGAAAAAGAAAAAGGAGAAACCCATTGAAGCAAGGTATTTTTAAACAAACCAATTTTGGAGCCAGTTTGCCTAGCACCATTACTAATTATGTGATCTTTGCAAATTAATTGATCTTTCAATTATGTTTTCTTATCTATAAAGTGAGTGTAAGAGCCTCAACTTCCTATTGTCATGGAATGTTATAACATATTAAACACCTTGCATAAAAATTATTCCATTTTCTTTCTAGTTGAGACTGCACCTGTTAGCATTTTTTAAAGTTCTTTAAGTATAATAATAAGTTCACTTATTAATTCAGGGTACCCACAAAATTACCTGGGTTTCATATTTTCATTGGCTGTATTAACCAAGTAACTCTAGCTGTAAGGTAGTAGGAGAACAATCTAGATCAAGACCCCTGAGTTGGAATGGTGGCTGATTCCTGATAAACTAATTCCATTTGTTTCTTTGAGATAGTCATTAATCTTCTGTGAAACTCACTTTTCTAATCAGGAAAAGATGAATGTCAGTACCCCGTCAGGGTTTTATGATTATTAAATGACAAAGGTGTGCTAAAAATGCATTGAAAAGTAAAAATGATAAAATGTCAAGGGGCTTATTTTCCATAGTCTATTGATTAATGGTGCTCCTCAATAATTTTAGCTATAAAAATAATTTTAATGTAAAATGTTATGCCAATCCAATGCAGAAATCTTAGGCAATACATCCCTTGAGTTGTACCTGGAGACATGAATCATGTGGTTCCTGTGCCCCTCGTTCTGGTGAGTCCACTCCCAAAGGTCAGTAAGGGACCTGAGACCAAATTTCCATGGGAGGTGGGTGGGCTTTTTTCTTGCACCTTCAAAGCAATTCACAGACAACAGCTGGGTGTCCTACAATTCAACTCAATTCTGACACTATCTACTCAGAGATAGCATGAGTTCCTGCAGGTGAAAGTTTCAGTCCCCCATACGCTTCAGATGCCAGTCACAAATCCATGCTGTCACCTATACTTCTGACCAAATCACAACTTCTCACAACCCTTTCTTTGGGTTCCATTAACTTGCTAAAGCAGAACTCAGAGACACATTTTACTTACTACACAGTTTACTTACTACAATCCCAGCTTATTATGAAAGAATATAACTCAGGAACAGCCAGATGAAAGATACGCATACAACAAGGTGTGGGGAAGGACACGGAGCTTCCATGCTTTCTGAGTGTACCCCTCTCCCTGAATCTCCACTTGTTCACCAACCTAAAGCTCTCTGAACCTCATCCTTTTATGGAAGCTTCATTTCATAGGAAAAATTGGTTAAATCATTGGCCATTGGCAACTGCTTCAGCTCCCAACCTCTCTCTCCTCCTGGGACTAAAAGTTCGAACCTTCTAATCACATGGTTGGTTTTCCTGGAAACCAGCTCATCCTTAGGTGGAGTCCAAAAATCATCCCATTAACATCTCATAATAGTAACTCCCACCACTTAGGAAATCCCAAGAGTTTTAGCAGCTCTGTGCCCAAACATATTTCTAATTATAAGTCACAATATCATAGTCTGTATGATACACCTCACTGCTCATGTGTGGAAGGTGTGAGCACTCTCAGAAAGAGAAGCTTGGAAAGAAAGAAGAGAAGAGATAAGTGGGCTCCATGACAACCTAACCCTTATTAGACCCAAGCCTACGGCTCAGGTGTAATGCTAGCTACCTTGAAACATGAGCTTGATTTCACAATTGCGTGGAGCAAATCCACTAAGGGAGTTCTAAACTACTAGTAATATATTTTCCACAACACTCAGATTCCCACAAGGCACCTATTTTTTATTATTTGCTAAGGGAACCACCCTTCAAAAATAAAGACAAATCAAGAAATCCTTTCTTTACAGATTTCTTCACACACTATAATTTCATCGTTTCTTTTCTTTCTGCATTGAAACAAGTGAATAACAGTTCTTTTTATCACATCAAGACCCAGTTGATGTGTGTAATGTGTTGGGTGCCTTGCATGATTCAGAACAATCTGATTTTATCGAAAGACAAGAGAACAAAACGTTTGGGACTTTTCTTTTGGCCTTGCATTTACTTCATGTGAGCATTCATTGTTAAGAAGATAATTTGAAAATATTCATAATTATTGTTATCTCCTGGCAATTAAGGAATCCATTTTATTATGAGAAGAAAAGTTCAAAAATTTGAAAGGAAAATATCCCTGGAGTGGCTGTTAATTCCGATTATTTTTTTGCTCATATCTCAGTCTCCACTTAAGATAATGTCATATTTTATATATTTCATTGGTCACCTCTTTGTTATTATCTACTCCCACTTTTTCTATTTCCTTTCTGTTGGTGCAATTCATAATTTATATTTAGAGTGCTCTGCTTTCCTCTCTGCTTATTAAAACTAATGTTGAGAAAATGATATACTAATGAAGTGGGTAAATGCCATTAAAATATAAAGTTTCAATAATTTTTATTTTCTCAAATTGACTCAGTCTCTTTAAAGTTCCAGATTATGGGACTCCTGGATGGCTCAGTCCATTGAGCATCTGACTTTTGATTTTGGCTCAGGTCATGAACTTGGGGTCCTGAGATGGAGCCCTGCATCAGGCTCTGTGCCCAGTGTGGAGTCTGCTGGAGATTCTCTGCCTGTTTGTCTGTCTCTCTCTCTACTTCTTCCCGCTGCTTATGCTCTTCTCTTTCTCTCTCTCAAATAAGTAAATAAATCTTTAAAGCACCAGACTATGAAAATCCTATATTTTTCAGGTAATTTCTTCAGAACATTTAGAAAGAGGGGCACCTGAGTGGCTTAGTGTGTTAAGCATCTGCCTTCAGCTTGGGTCATGATCTCAGGGTCCTGGGATCGAGCCCCACACTGGGCTATCTGCTCAATGAGGAAACTGCTTCTCCTTCTCCCTCTGCCTCTCTCTCTCTCTCTCAAGTAGATAAATAAAATCTTAAAAAGTGAAGAACATTCAGAAAGAAAGACTATGGCTTTTATCATTCTGGGTAAAGAAGCATAAGTGATTATTTGATTTATGGCAGCAAAAAGCATCACTTTTCCAAAATATTTGTGCACTTTCTATATTTTTTTCTTATTTATCAACCAAAACCAAATACTTATGTTATGGTAAAGTAGTTCTGGGATAGGAGTACATGTGTGCAGATCTGTAACAATTCTATTCTTGACAATGTATGTAACCTTCACCAATTCTGTAGTCATCTATTGAGCATCCTCTCTTCTGTATGATGTCATCTCTTTTCTACATGACTATAGGCAGTTATGAAGAAGGCTAGATGCCTACCATGAAATATCTCACCACTAGAATAGGATATGAGATGTCCATAAAATCCTATGGGGAAGGTAAAATGTATTATATATTCTGGTAAATAGAAATGAACATTTGGTGCAGTTTAGAAATAAAAGAAGGTATTTGCTTCCAGGAATTATTCAGAAGGACTTCCAGGGGAAAATGAGAGTGCTTCTAATTGGGCCATGTGGTGTGAGTTGGATGCTAACTGGCATAGCAGCGAAGGAGAGGTGATCATTCTAGATATTGGGACCATGTGAACAGATTCATGGCCATAGCGGAATGCAGGATGTGCGGGGTGTGTGTAAGAAAGATGAGCAGTGTAGATTGGGGAGAAAATGTGAGATAATGCTGCACAGGCAGACCTTAAATTCAGACCACATTCTTTAGGAATGGAGTGTGGCACAAATGCACATAAGTTTAACAAACCATTTGTTGGTCCCTGAAGCCAGAAATCTACTTTTTTCTCATCAAGCCAAATTTTTGAATTAAAGGTTTTACTCCCCCCTCCCCCCTTTTTTTTTCACCTTATTCCTCTGGTAGAAGAAGCATTCAAACCCAGTTGTGAAATAAAATATGGTCTTGATACTGTTTGTAAATATTTTTTTAATGCAAACAATTTCCTTTTGTAGTACAACAATTCCTTTGCTGTATTGACAGGTGTATATCTTTTCCAGAACAAGCACAGTAGTTTCATTGAAAGAACTTAATGATATTTTGAACTTGATGTGTATAATTTCCCTCTCCTGGCTCAGTTTCCTAAGATAATTCTAAGGCATTTCTTTCTCTACAATACAGTGTGCTTTGGGGGATTTTTTTTTTTTTTTTGAGAACTGCTTAGTTAGTTAGTGGTATTTTGTCCCTGAGATCTATCACTGGAAGAAATCTCTGAGATACACAATTGGAACAGCACATTCTTTTCATCTCTCTTTGATATTAATGGAAGCAGACTCAAGTTACAGAATTCATTCCTAAAGTAGGATACAAAATATGATAAAAGTCAACCTGTACATCACTAATTTTTATGGAAAATATTATCATAGGTACAATACATTATATCTGAAGGTTTAATATTGCATCACAAGGAATGTTTTGCAGACTTACACAAGTACTGAGACCTCATTGTGATTTCCTACAAAATATATCCAGATTGAGCAGAAAGTTATCCATTAACATGTTTGCAGTACGAAATAACAGTTCTTCGTGCATTAACACAGAAACATTCAGCTTGACATTCTCAGGTATATGCTGAAGTTATTTTTTAAAAGCGGAGTATAGTCACTTAATACAACAAAACATGTTCTCATCAACATACTTTCCTGACTTATCTTCCTTGTGTCACTCTGCATTTCTTTACTTTATTCATCTACCATTCAATAACTCTCTGTTAAACTTTACATGTCTTATTTATTTAAAGACCTTCTTTTTTCATTTTTTCCTGAATGCTAAACAGTTTGCTCTATTCTAATACCCTTCTAAATGTCTCATTTTAAATTATGTTGCATCTTCATGAAAAATGTATTACATTCCAGACTGCCAGACCCTTTGATCACCTTGATTTTTAAAAATCAAATACTTTCTCTACAAAGCTCAAATCCTTAGGACTGTCCTATTCTTCACCTTGTCATGAAAGTAATATTCTCTACCTTCAAAATCTTAAGTGACTTTGCAAAGTACATTCTAAATAAGAGCTAATCAATAATGCAAATACTCCTTTTGATTCCAGAGTGCATTGAGATTTTTTAGAAATCTCTCTGCCTGAAAAAAACAAAAAGTTATAACAATACATAGTGATGCAGAAGACTTTCTTCCATAAGCTGATGATTGTCTTGCCTGGATAACCATAGATACAGAAGTTTCTTTGAGTTTGACTTGTTTCCTGTCAGTGTGTGGTTTTATAAATTGTCAGTTTATATAATTGATATATTAAACTGTCTTTTCCATTTTCTGACACAGTCAGCAAAAGTTATCCTCAGCCTAAGAAAACTGGATGTATCCTTGTCGTCCTAAGGGATGGGCTTCTTCCAAAGTCACTTATCTGAAGCAGGGAATATAGTTTTAGCATACCTGCAGCCTGATTATTATGCATGCTTCTTATGTGTTTTTTCCTCTTCCTTTATAGCAGACCAGAAGGCAAATAAGGGAAGTGAAATTTTAATAATTTTATAGATAAAATATGAGGGAAAGAAGAAGAAACCTTGAGTCTCCTTTGACCAAATAAATAACTTAATATTAAAATGTTTTATTTGAATATAATTTACATAACTGTTTAGATATCTCTTTCACTTTTCATTCTTTTTTGGTTTTTTTTTTCCACAAAATGCAGATCATCACAGATACAGCTAAATAAAGATTGATTTACAGAAGAAAGATCTAGAGCTTATTTCTTTAAAGTGGTCATGGTAAATGGGCATTTCGCCATAAATTTGATCCCAAGAAAGGCCAATGTTATCAGATAAACTAAGAATGGGGGGAAACATTTTTAGAGAACCTAGGGCAGAAATACAACCTGCGGATTCGGAATTATGTAAGTATGTGTAAGTATTGCCAAAAGCAAGGTGGAATCTGGCAAGAAGTGATGATTGGACTGACATTGCTGGAGTAACAGGGAAGAAAAAGAATCAGAGAGACCTTCCAGGCACAGGAATGCCTAAAATTATTACCAAATTAGCTCTGGCATTGGGGAGAGGGGGCATGAAAGGGAAGTGCTGGCATGTTTGTGGAATCCAGTGGCCACAGGTGGCAGACCTCAGAACATATTAGTACATTTGAACACCTTCAAAATGTAAGTTAACTGTGCTGTGCCCCATAACAGCTTTGTCTTGGGAAGAAACAGAGCCCATGGCTGGAGAAGACATCCTGCAGAAGCAGAATAGGTTCTGGAGGTCAAAGTGGAGTGGTCTGCATACCTAGATTAGGCGAATGGAGGAAAGAACTTTGAGCTCAGGAGCCCGGAAAGCTCTTTCTCAGCTCCCCAGAAACCTCCTGGGCAGAGACATCCAGGAAAATTACACTCAATCAAATAGAGACAGACTTTCATCGTGTTCTTCCTTATTTTCCTGCTGTCCTATCCTCCTGGTTCGGGTCTTCTCCCTAACGAGCCTACATTATGATACATCACTTACTCATGCAGTTTGCAACGAGTATTCCTGACTGAATCTTTAGTGTATTGTTCCCCTGGGGAGTTGCCTCTTGCACCTCTTATTGCAGAGAGTCCCACGGGAGCAATTGCGCCTTTGCTAGCTTTCTGCAGGGAGTTGCCTAGTCTGGAACCAGGTTCTACACTGATTTCTCAAGCTGGGATTCCCATATCACTCAGTGTGTAGGAGTGTAGAGGCCCTGCTTGTCCTTAGTACTCACTTGGATCTTCTAATGGGAGATTGCTTTGTCCAGTTAGCCAGAGACAGTCTCTCCTAGTCCTGCACTGTCAGTGGGCACAGTGGCTCTCTTTCTCTTCCATGGAATGGGCAGTTCTTTCAAAGCCCAAACTCTATGAAGTAGTTCCATTTCTTTCTGACTGCCTCATAGTGGTTGAAGGCCGCAGTTTCTATCTCTAGTGCGCGTCCTCCTAAGTGCTAGGATCCATAACTTAGTCTTATAAAACCCCCACAGCTTCAATACTTACATGTAATGCTTGGAACCTACATTTCCTGTTTATTTCTGACATTTAACACACACCCCCCAACACACACACACACACACACACACACACACAAACATATACATTTTGTTTCATCCCATTAATCTCAGCTATATGCAAATAATAGTAGCTTATTCTTATACAATCACATCAGGAGCATGATCCAGAGTAGCTTGGTCAATAAATTATCATGTTCAGATAAATTATTGAAAGAGTCGAAAACACAAAGTTATAAGAACTCAGAGTGACACTTTTTCAGTTTGGTGGGGAGAGAGAGATGGTTTTTACTCTAAACCTTCCTGTATCATTTTTAAAATGTCGTAAGGCTATTATTTTGAGGAGAATTTTGTGCCAGAAATTTTTGGTTTTGTGTCAAAAGTGGGACAGAAATCATCCAACTTCCAAGCTGTGCTGGATACTGTCTGTTTATCTCTCCACATCCCATTTCCACTCTTGCTATCTTGCTGCATGGTACTGACTCACTCAGATTGCATCACTCTGTTTCCATCCCTTCTGACTTCTAGTTGGACTGATTCAGTTGGGGGAGGAGAGACATTTGCAGGGAAGAAGAGGATAGGAGGAAGATGAATTTGGCATATCTTCCCCACTATCCTCCAAGGTAGGTTGCATGATTGCATGAGCTGGGTGTCTGTACTGCCGAGTACCACGGTCATGCTTCATGTCAGCCCTGCAAGTGCTCTGTCCCTATTGGTTTCTCTAAATCCTACTTTTTGCTTTGAAAATCATTCTTCTTTATTAAAGTCACCCAATTAAAAGTGAGTGTCCTCTTTATGACTGGTGCAGGAATCATCCCTAAAGAGTCTCAAGGAAGTAGACCTCCATGTATAACTGATATTGGGGTTCCAGGACTGGGTTGCTCACATAAGTGAGGATCTATCTTTCTTGCTGATAACTTTCTTGAGGTCAGATTGAAGTCTGAGCATGTGGTGACAACACAGTTACTGAAATCATTACCACTGTGAACACAGGACTGAGCAGAAGGGACAAGATGTCTAGAGACCAGCGATTGTGATACTAATCACCATGGTGACAACGGTAATTTTAAAAATTATGGGGGTAGCCCAGGTGGCTCAGGCTTTTTGTGCCACCTCCGACCCAGGGTGTGATGATCCTGGAGACCCGGGATTGAATCCCACGTCGGGCTTCTGGTGCATGGAGCCTGCTTCTCCCTCTGCCTGTGTCTCTGCCTCTCTGTGTCTCTCATGAATAAATAAACAAAATCTTTAAAAAAATAAGTAAATAAAAAATAAAAATTATGGAATCAGCTACCACTTTCAGAGGCCTTAAAAAGTATACACAGAGGAAAGGGATAATGGAAGACCATGAACCCTTCAATTAAGAAGAGAAATTGCATCATCCAAAGAGTGGCACCATCAAAATGGTGGAATAGAAGGCTTGTTTTTTTGTTTTTTGGGTTATTTTTAATCTGCCTTTCCACCAAAGAATATTGATTTTTACAATCATGCATGGATGGAAGAACCTTTTTGGAAGACCAGGAGACCAGGGGAGCCATACCAGGACACTAATGGAGGAAAAACCAATCTGAGTGTATGCATTGGAGAGGGTAAAAGAACAGCTTTTATTTACTCAGACCACCCTTTCCCCAGGACAGTGAGAGCTCCTGACCAAGAGAGTCCTTGTCAGCCTGTGATTTCTGGAGGGAAAGTGAGAGCACATGACTGAGTGCCTGGCTTCCCTACCTGTGCAAGATGCTGTCAAAGAGGCTCATTCTTCTCTCATTCCATGCAGAGGACCAAGTTGTGAGATTTTACATAATTTATCTCTGAAAATATTCTTTCATGCAGATATTTACTTTGAAATACTGACATTCAATAAGCATATGAATTTAATTGACTAAGTTCATCAATGTGAAGGCATTTATAGAATTCTATTTGATTTCATCCCGATACTTGTGTTTTACATCTCATATCATTGCATATCAATTAGTTCCAAATGAAGGTTAGGTGAAAAGTCCTTACTTGCAACATTTCAGTGGATTGTGAAGTGTGGAAACTTTCTTTGCACTTCCATTGAGGTCAAAAATGCTGCTGGAACTTTAGTTTGAGCTTGGAAAACATATTCTATGCAAATCTGAGTATCTCACAACTTGTTTTAACTTTTGACAGCACTAGAAACATATCAAACAGCTTGACACTACTTGTGATTCAAACAATGTTTCTTGTCAAAAATGACTTCACTGCAATATAACTTTCACATATAAGTACTGTTTTGCCTGGCAATTTTAGGTTGAATTAATTGAGAAGTATGGTCAAGTAGGCAGCAAAAGCTAATTTACTGAACACTAAATGGTTGAGGACAGTTCTTGTTCAGATACTTTGCAATCTTCACCCCCAGCTCGGAAATCCACAATAAAACTTTACCCCTGCAAAGCCATCAGATTGCTAGTATAGACAGTAGGGCACATCAGGATATGGAAGGGTGTCTTTCTTTCTTTTTTTTAAAGATTTTATTTATTTAATTGAGAGAGAGAAAAAGAGTAGGAACAGGGGCAGGGGTAGAGGCACAGGGAGAGGGAAAAGCAGACCCCCTGCTGAGCAGGGAGCCCAACATGGGGCTTGATCCAGGGACCTCAGGGTTAATGACCTGAGCCTAGTGCAGGCACTTAACTGACTGAGCCACCCAAGCATCATACTCAATGGCTTCTGACAAAAATTCACAGAATTGACAATGGGTAATTTCAGGGAAATGGTGGGATTTCACTGCTGACACCACTGTTCAATAATCTGTGATAGACTCAAATATTTCCTGCAAAGTATCTGCTGATGAACAGTGCAGTAAATAACCACGGGTGGTAAACACCTTCCACATTCACAAGCTTTGTAAATTTGTCTCACGAAGCTTTTTCCTGTTCCACACAATTTCATCACCATCGATTGCAGCACGTTACCAGTTTTCACCTCAGGTTGCACCAATTTAGTGTTTTTTCAACTTTGAAAATATTTGCCTTGGTTCTTCCGTGTAGACTATTCACAGATGCTAATTCTTCAGTTACTTCAAACTCAGCCTTGACTCCTTTCATAAGCTGACAACTGAGCAGTAGCAGTAACATCTGTGGATTCATCCAAAAGGACAAACCACTCAAAATCCTTCACCTTGGTTTTTTAATCGGCAATAGATATTGCTCTCAGGGTGTCAACTTACTGAGCAACGGTTCTCACAGGAGGGTTAGCAATCATAAACAAGACTCATTTGTTTGCTTGTCTGTTTGTTGTTTGTTGGAAAAGATCTGGACACCTTTTTTTCAGCTGCCCTAACCAGACCCAATTTAATTAACTCAACCAAGAGGCAAACAGCTTTCCTTGCTCGGCTAACGAATGAGCCACTCATTAACCTGCTTCTCAGAGTTCCAGAAAGGATCAGCTAAGGCTTCAATGGGCAATCACAACACAGGTCGGCTTTTCCCTCTGACATTATTTTTTCAATTTTTATTTTAATGTAGAAATTCTGCTGTGATGAAATATTTTGAAATTATTTGTCATCTCTTATCACCTCAGATGCTTTGAGATCTATACCTCTTTAGTACCACCTGAAATTCCAAATCAAGGATGCAGCTGGTGATGCTCCTATCTGTATTGGGAGTCTCAGAAACAGCCACAGAAATGGGAAATGCAGAGGCTAACTCTTAACTATTTTTTCCTCCCCCCACCCCTTTTTTATTGTTGTTGTCATGCTGTTTTCCATAAAGAGCTAATGTTTTGGGGACGCCTGGGTGGCTCAGCAGTTGAGCATCTGCCTTTGACTCAGGGCGTGATCCTGGGTCCAGGGATCAAGTTCTGCATGGGGTTCCCTGTGGGGAGCCTGCTTCTCCCTCTGCCTCTGTCTCTGCCTCTCTCTGCGTGTCTCTCATAAATAAATAAAAAATATTTTTTTAAAAAAAGAGCTAACATTTTTGTTTCAAGCAGCAGTATGATCAAGCTGACATTGGCCCACTGCCTCCTTCTCTGCTTCAGCTGATATTCCCTATTGGCAGGAGACAGGAAGCAGGAGGAGAACAAGACTGAGCGCTGATACCCCTGGTTGCCTTTATTTCTCTCCTAAATGCCACATTCCTATTTAGGAGCTCTCTCCAACAACTGGTTCCTTTGAACTGTGCTAACTTCTCTTGCTCTTGCCCTTTCAAGCCTAAGAATGGGGGCTTCCTGCTGGTTGCTAGCCTCAAAACATAGCATTCTGCTTTGTGGTTTCCTTAAATATTGTCCACACTTTTACAAATAATTTTTTTAATGACCTCTCCTCAACTACCAAGTGTTTCAGCTATTATTTGCCATGTAAAAATAACACCCAAATATAGAGGCTGAAAACATCTGTTTATTGCTCATGAGCCCTGTCATTCTGAAATTTGTGCAGGCATCCATAATCATGGCTCATCCCTTCACCCGGGTTAGCTGAGGCAGTGGGATTGCAGCTAAAGGAGCCCAATGGCCTCACTCATGTCTGGAGCTTCAGCAGAAAGGGTTCCAACAGCTGGAATTTGGCTGAGATGGTTGAGCCACCCTCTTCTCATGGTGTCATCTGTATTCCCTTGTATGTGGGAAACCTCAGTTTTTCCTCCACATAGCCTCTTTCTCCATGCACTGTTAGATCCTGCAGGATATATGAAGCCTTTATGTGATGGCTGAATGTTTCCCTATGGCCAAAGCAGAATCTAAAAGCCACCTACTGCCTGGTTTGGAAAGCCTGAGTGCATCACTTCCCCCACATGCTGTGTCAAAATCAGTCTCAGTTCACTCGGGGTTCCAAAGGCTAGAGAAACAGATGACATCTCTGGATGGGGGAAAGAAGCAAAGGCTTTGGGCAGAAGAGGGGACCAGAGGAGATCTTATTCATTGAGGTCCATTTTTTAAAAAAATTCTAATATACCAAGTTGGAGTGTGCCATACTAGCGGGACCCTGACTTACATGTATGCTACTCACCCTACCTACCCTTAGTTATCCTGTCTTTTCAGCCTCACCCTGCTCACCTTCTCTCCATAAGCTTATCTTCTAACCACATTAGATTACAGCAGATTTCTTGAACATGTCATGTCTACCAAGGCTCTCATTTCCTTATTCATGGCTATCTCTCCAACCTAAAATGCTACTTCTCTCCCTATTTTATCTGGAAAAAAAAATCATTCTCATGGCACTTCCCCTGGCCAAATCTGCAGGTAGACCCCTGTCTTTATACTTGATCTGCAATAACAAAGTAGCCCAGAGTCACCCGACACTGGTAGAGTCCTTGGACAGAATTCTGATTTCCATCATCACTGGTGATAACAAGACAGCACTCCTTCCCAGCTGAGTCTGTGTGTGGAGCCATGTAATCCATCCCGGTCAGCTGTGACCACGTGCTGCAGGCAAAATCTGTGCATAGTTCTTTAATTCCCATTACCATCCTGCAGGATAACCTAGTAAGACACAAGATTAAATAACTACCAGTTTCATAATGTAATACTCAAAATGTCCAGCATAAATGTAAAAAATTAGACAAAATCACTGCTCAAATTAATAAAAAGACCATCCAAAGACACTAACACCAAGATCACAAAGATGTTGAAATGATCTGACAATGGTTTTAAAGCAGTCATCATAAAAAGTGGTCTAATGAGCAATATAAACAAACATTCTTGAAACAAAAAGAAAAATTCTGCAAGGAAATAGAAGGTAGAAGACGGAACCAAAGTATAAATGAAAAAAAAAAATCACTGGATGGAGTCAACAGCAGAATGGAGATTACGGAGGCAAAAAAAAAAAAAAAAAAAAAACAAACCCACCGAACTCAAAGATAGATGAAATTGTACAATGTAAATGAGAGAAATTAGATTTTAAAAATGAGTTGAGTCTCAGGGACCTCTGGAACAATAATAAAAGGTCTAAGAGTCTACTCATTGGAATCTTTTAAAAAAGACATGAGTAAATTTTTGTGGCTTTGAATTTGGCAAGAATTCTTTTTTTTTTCTTTAAGATGTTATTTATTTACTCATGAGAGACACAGAGAGAGAGAGGGGGGCAGAGACACAGGCAGAGGGAGAAGCAGGCTGCATGCATGCAAGGAGCCCGACGTGGGACTCGTCCTGGGTCTCCAGGATCACACCCTGGGCTGAAGGCGGTGCTAAACCACTGAGCCACCCAGGCTGCCCCAAGAACTCTAATATATGACACCACAATCAACAAATATGGATAAATTGAATGACATGGATAATTTCATCAAAATTGGAAACTTTTGTGCTTTCAAAGACATGGTTAAGAAAGTGAAAAGCAACACACAGAATGGGAGAAAATACATGTAAATTATATATCAGACAAAGAACATGTATCCAAAATATGTAAAGAATTTTCACAGTAAAAAGTCACATAATACAATTTAAAAATAGGTAAAAGATCTGAATAGACATTTCTCCAAGGTAGATAAACAATTAAGCACATGAAAAGTTGTTTGACATCATTAGTCATCAGGAAAATAAAAATCAAAACCACTGTGAGATGTCATTTTATACTTATCAAGATGGATAGAATAAAAATATAAGATGATAAAAAAAGTTGGTGAAGATATGGAGGAAATGGAAATTTAAAATGGTGCAGCCACCTTGGACAATAGCCTGGCAGTTCTTCCAACCATCTAACATAGAGCTACCATAGGACACAGTAATGCCAATTCCAGGTGTATGCCCAAGAGAGATGAAAACACATTTCTACACATTAACATTTACATCAGTGGTATTCATAATAACCAAAAGGTGGAAATAACCTCCATCAACTGATAAATAGATAAATCAAATGTGTTAAATTCATGCAATGAAATACAATTTGGCCATAAACAGAAATGAAGTACTGATACGTACTATGACATGGATGATTCTTGAAAACATTGCACTGAGTGAAAGAAGCCAATTCTCAAACACTGCATATTCTATGATTCTATTCATACAAAATGTCCAGAAAAGAGACTCTATGGAGACAAAAGGTATATTAGTGGTTGCTTAGGACCCAGAAGCAGAGGAATGAGGTAGTGAGGAGTGTTTATTAGAGGATATAATGTTTCTTTTTGAGGTAATGAAAATGTTCTAAATCTGACTAGTGATCATGGTTGCATTTATCTGTGAATACACTAAAAACCATTGAATTGTACTCTTTAAATAGGAATTATATATTAATAAAGCTTTCTTTAAAACAAAAAAAGCATGGGTATGGTAAGAACAGGTATGCAAAGTGTGTAATCTCAAAGTATGCAAATTGCAACAAAACACACAGAATGCTGTAGTATCATTGTTTTGTGACAGATTCTCTTATTTCTGAGAGAAAAAAAGGAGAGAAGAAAAAGCATGGAACTGAAAATATATATGTAGAAATAATGGTTAGGTGTGCCTGGGTGGCTCATTTGGTTTAGTGTCTGCCTTTGGTTCAGGTCATGATCCTGGAGTTCTGGAACTGAGTCCTGCATCAGACTCCCTGTTCAGTGAAAAGTCTGCTTCTCTCTCTCCCTCTGTGGCTCTCCCAGCTTGTACCTCCTCTCTCTCTCTCTCTCTCTCTCTCTCTCTCTCTCTCTCTCTCTCAAATAAATAAAATCTTTAAAAGAAAAAAAAGAGAGAATGGATAAACGTTTTCAGGTTTGTCATAAGACATAAACCTGAGTAAATTTTCAAGAAGCTGAAAGAAATCCAAACTAAGTAAATCCAGAGAAATCCATGTCCAGATAGGTCATAATCAAACTCTGGAAAACAAGTAACAGCAAAAAGTCTTCCAACAAACAAAGTTCTGGACTTAAATGGCCTAACGGATTAATAGCACCAAACTTTTAAGGAAGGAAAAAAACTAATTATAAACAAACTCTTCCAAAATAGATGAGGGAAAACATCCCATTTTATTTTATGAGGTCATCATTGCAGAGATACTAAAACCAGACAACATTTTATAAGAAAAGAGAACAAAGGACTAATATCCCCCACACTCTTAGATGTAAAATCTTGAAGAAAATGTTACCAAATCATATCAAACAATATATACTGCTACGGGTTGATATTTATCACAGCAATGTAAGAAAGACTCAACATTTGAAATATAATCAATATGTCAGTATTATCAACAGACTAATAAAAAATACCCTATATCATCATTTCAACCGGTAAAGAAAAATAATTCGACAAAACATATTATATATTCGTGATTAAAAACTCTCAGGAAACTAGGAATTGAAGAAATTGTCCTTAATCTGATAAAGGGCATCTACACAAAGCCTACAATATTACACTTACTGGTGGAAACAGAATGTTCCTGAGATCAGGGAGAAACCAAAATATCAATTTTTAGTACTCATATTCAGCTCTATGCTGGAGGTTCCAGCCAATGAAATAGAGTAAGAAAAAAAATTGACAGATTGAAAAGCAAGAAGCAGAAGTCTTCTTATTCTCAGATATCATTATTGTCTATATGGAATGTAT
Source organism: Vulpes lagopus (assembly GCF_018345385.1). Lineage (NCBI taxonomy): Eukaryota > Metazoa > Chordata > Mammalia > Carnivora > Canidae > Vulpes > Vulpes lagopus. Next base: position 76,149,885 of record NC_054831.1, read on the forward strand.
CAAAGGATACAAAAAAAGCTACTACCATTAATAAGTGAATTTAGCAAGGTTGCAGAACAAGAAAAATAGAAAAAAAACTGTTAAAATGAATTCTATGTCTATATACTGGCATGATTCATACAATACAGCTAATTATGTTGACCTCCATCCAAATTAAAAACATGTGCTCTGTGCAAGACACTTTTAAGAGAATGGAAACAAAAGGCCCAGACTGGAAGAACATATTTGGAAAAGACATCTCTGATGAAGTACTTAATCCAGAATATGTAAAGAACTCTCAAAAACTAGTAATAGAAAACAGACAACTCATTTAAAAATTGACAAGAAAATTGAATAAATAGCGGGCAGCCCCGGGGGCTCAGCGGTTTAGCACTGCCTTCAGTCCAGGGCATGATCCTGGAGACCTGGGATCGAGTCCCACGTCAGGCTCCCTGCATGGAGCCTTTTTTTTCCTCTCTCTAGCTGTGTCTCTGCCTCTCTCTCTCTCTCTCTTTCTTTCTGTGTCTCTCATAAATAAATAAAAATCTTCAAAAAAAAATAAAATTGAATAAATAGTTTACTAAAGAAGGTGTGTAGATGCCAAATAAACACTACAAAGATGCTCAACATCACCAGCCATCAAAAAAAAAAAAAAAAAAAAAGCAAAGTAAACCAAAAGGAGACAGTACAACACACCTATATTAGAATAGCTAAAATAAAACCATACTGACAGTACCAAGTACTATCAAAGTTGCAGAAAAAGTGGAAGTCTTATATTTTTCTTAGTGGGGCTGCAGAATGACACAGCCACTGAAAAATGTGGATACCTGAGTGACCTGCTTTGGAGAAGAATAGAAAACTAGACGAGGCTGTATTACACAGAGTTGTAAATTCCTTTGGAACTTAATTTTGAAGGGCAATGCACTATAAGTTTTGTACTTAACGCTATTCATGGAAATTGCCTAATTTGAATGTGTTTATATTCCTATTTGGGCCAGCTCTATTATTAACAGTTTATTATTGCAGTACTTTTCTTCTGTCATTTTCTACAATGCAGAACCTCAAATGAGCTCTATTTAACAATATAACAATATGACTTTCATACTTTGTGAAATAGAATAGAGAATGAATTTGTGCGCCTTTGGACCTAGGCTGAAAGAACAATCCTCCTTCTTTCGCCTGTTTTCATAAAATGAACTTTTGTTTTACTTGTCCATCTATTGTATGTCTCAGCTTATTACATCAAGTAGAATGAGTAAATTTTCACCAGATTTGAAAGGTATATTTGAATCGGTCTCTTTAATGATTGGCAAAATAAGATACATGAAATTCTTGTTGAGTAACTATCCACAGAATCAGCTTAATATAAAAATGAATAGTAATAAACCTGTTAATAATAATAATAATAATAATAATAATAACAAAAGCACAATATAGTTGCCAATTGAGAGAAACAAAAGAACTTGGTTATAAGACCCTGGACAGAAAAAAAAATGGTTTCAGATATGAAGCTAAATCAATTGTGAAAACTCCACATCATCCCAAGACCTATTTCAATCTCAGCTTCCTCCTTTTAAGCCTTTGCAGATCTTCTAAACCATAAATTATATTTCTCCTTTGAATTCTATAGCATTTTATACATTTTTTGGCCTAAATCATGCTTCTTATTGAAGTATCTTACTCCTCAATTAAACTGTGATTTACTTGAAGGTGGTAACCAGGTCATATTTATTTTTCTATCACTAACAAGGTCTGTAATGGCTTCTAGAGCAAGGTAAATGTTAAATGACTGCCTTCTGGGTTCTATGTATGTCTCCATCATTATTTTGTTTGTTATTGTTTTTCCATAAAGTATAACATACAAAGAAAAAGTGCAAAAAATTCAGCTTCATGAATGTCCATAAAGTGTATGCAATCCTGTAATGAGCATGCAGATAAAGATGGGAATATTACCAGCAGTCTGGTAACTTTCCTTATACACTATGTGGTCACCCTGCCTGCCTACCCCAAAGGTTATCATGTCTTAACTTCTAATATCATAGAATAATTTGCCTACTTTTTAACTTTATATCAATGAAATAACACCAAGCTTGCTCTTCAGCTTGTCTGATTTTTTTCACTAGCATCACATTTCTGAGTTTCATCCATCTTGTATGTAGTTCATTCATTCATGTTACTATACAGTGGAGCTACTCAAAGTGTGGTCCCTGGATCAGCAGAATCAATATTACCTGGGATTGTATTAGAAATACACATGCTGAGGTTTCATCCCAGACCTCCTGAGTGAGAGTCTCTTGGGTTGGGGCCCAGGAATCCATTTTAAATCTTTTAAAGGCATTTGACCTCTTTGCTCTCTCTCAATCACCTTTATAAATTAAGATCAGACACAGAACATGAAAACCAGCTATATACTTATCATCTGTCTCAACCCACTAGACTATGAGTTCCTCTAGGGTAGAACTTTTTTTTTTTTTTTCGCATCCTTAGCAATGAAAACAGAACAAGGACTGACACAAAGTGCATAGTCAGCCATAGATTATGGAATTATAAAATGATTGAAATGAAGAGAAAATACCTATAAAAATCATAAATCTTAATGAACTAAAACAATCATAATTCTTTTTAAAAATGTTTTATGCATTTATTCATGAGAGACACACATAAAGAGGCAGAGGCATAAGTAGAGGAAGAAGCAGGCTCCCTGTGGGGAGCCCAATGCAGGACTTGATCCCAGGATCCTGGGATCACGACTTGAGTCAAAGGCAGACGCTCAACCGTGAGCCACTCAGGCATCCCAACAATCATAATTTCTTGTTAACACCTTAAAATGACAAAAACATTTTTAAATTCTCTGAAAAATATTTTTGAACAGTTTCAATGCAGAGGCCTTGTCTTGAGTAGTGTGTGTACAGGACCACCTGCCTCCTGAAGCTTCCTTTCAAATTCCTGTGCGAAAATGTATTATGAGAAGTATATAATTTTGCTTTAAGTCTCCTCAAGTATTCCTAGGAGTAGCAATGTAGAACTCTCTAAAGCATTCTTACAATGTCAAATATTATCTGGAAAATAGAGCAAAGAGAGTAAAGAATTAGTGAGCATTTAGGAAGAATTGATTAAGGGTCAGTCTACCAAAGAGGAAGCCTTTATAAATAATTGGTCTGTTTACTTTATCATTAAGCTTGGGTTGTCATTAGCCACCCCAGAATCCAAGTTGGAGTCAGAGTCTCATTTACATGAATATATATGAAAAATCATCTACTGCTAATTTGATGGTTCTCAAACAGACACATTCAGATAAGTGTGGAAGAAGGAAAGCCTGGTTCAATACTGACAGGTGAAGAGTTGCTAAGATGTTTGAGGCATTAAAAAAAATGGGAAATCAATCTTAAAACATCTCTCTCTCTTGTAAAATAAATGCATACAAGACATCCAGGGTTTGTTTTAAATGTATCAGATCACATATATTTAATAATTGCTGAGGCTGTTGGTTGTAGTTTGTTGGTAGAGATACAGATGATAGATGGTATGTGGGAAAATCATACAAAATAGCAATGATCATTAGATAAGCAAGTTTCTAAGTGTTTCTAAAATCAAAAACATTGTTAGAACTATTGTATATATCTTTGGAAATGTATCATGTTGTGTATACATCAGATGCTATTTAAGTGCTATTTTGCATGCTTGAGCAATCTGAGCCCCCAAAAAAACTGCAGTTTCCAAAGTAACAGTGAATGTACTAGTTTAGAAGGGGATATAAATGTTCTCTGATATTTGGAGCATTACTTATTTATACTATCAATACACATTTAACACTAACAGTTGAAAGATATCTTCGCTAGTGCACATTTTTTAAAGATAAGGGGAGAGCATAGAAAGTACAGAGTACACTCTTATTAACGAGGACACTCCCAAGGACACCTTCACAAATTTGAACCTGGCTTTAATCTCCAGTCTAAAATGCCAAACTTCATTTTCTTTGGACCAGTATTTCTTCTACTTCAGTGAGAAACTTAAGAACATTCATTGTGTTGGCACTCCACTATCAACTCGCTGCCTCTCCACTACACCACGTCCCGTCTCCACATTTCTCCAGTTTTTTTCCAAGGCTTTCTCAAACCCATCACTTCTCTTTTGTCTCCATTTTCACTGGTCTACTATGATCTTGATGTTAGGCAACATCTCTATGCTAACCCTTCAAGCTCTCCTGCTGTATCACTCCCCAATTGCTTACCAGGCTTTAGCTATTCCAGCCCTCTTTCAAACCCTCGAGTTTACCAGAAGAGTCTGAGAAAGAGCCTAGAATGAGGCTGAGCTGCTATAGGTATCTAACTGCTTCCTTCTTATAATTTCACATTCCTCTTGAGTAACAATTCAGAAAGGACTTCTGATAAGGCATCCTAAATTAATATCATGCCTTTATTTTCTGACACTCAGCTTATTGTCTTAACAGGATTTATCAAAATTTATCATTTTAGCATGTCTCTCTACCTGACAAGGTATAAGTTTTTTGAGGGGAGTACACATGTCAACCGATTTAATATATACTGATATACAGAAGGTCCTCAATAAATACTTCATGAATAAAGAAATGGGAATAGTCACATGTCCAAAAACAGAACATAAAATTGAAATTCAGGGAGTAGCAGTAACCCTATGTATTATTCAGGATTTTATAGGTTGCAGGTGATGAAACATCAAATCAAATCAACCTAATGAAAAAGAAAAAAGTCACTGATTCATGTACCTGAAAGTCTGGGGACAATATCAGACTCTGGATACAGCAAAATCCAGAGGATCATACACTAGCATTATGCCTTTGGTTTGCATTCAACTAATCTTTGACTAGCTTTATTCTGCAATCAAACTCTCTTCACCTGGTAAGCATGTACTTGTCATTTCAAACACATATTCCCCCAACCTTAACCAAATTCTAAAAAAAGATGTGTCTCTTTTTTTTTTAATACCAGTTCAAAGGGGCACATGAACCTTGATGGGGTTTTGTTTTGTTTTAAATATTTTATTTATTTATTCATGAGAGATACATAGAGAGGCAGAAACATATGCAGAGGGAGAAGCAGGCTCCCCACAGGGAGCCTGATGTAGGGACTCGGTCCCAGGACTCCGGGATCACGACCTGAGCCAAAGGTAGATGTTCAACCAGTGAGCCACCAGGTGCACCTGGATCTGTCTCTTTAAACGGCTATTGATTTGTTTATTTTATCACAGAAGTTTCTTTAATGGCACTTACTATGAGCAGACATTCTTCAAAATGCTTTACAAATATGAACTCATTTACTCCTTATGATTATTATCCCCATTTTATGGATGAGGGTAGTTCATTTCTAGAGCCACCACCCTTGTGGAGCTTACATTCCAGTGTGTCTGGGGGTGACAGCAACCCATAAATAATAGACATGATATTATATCATGTGAAAAGGTGCCAAATGCTATTGAAAAGGGAAATGTAGGATCAGGAGGGTTGGGAGTACTGCTGGAGCAATGGGCGCTGTCCAGCAGCTGTTTGAGTAGATTAAAGTTTTCTCATTTTCAACTGAAAGAGTTCCAACTTACCCATGTCTCCATGTCTACTCAGATTTCAGGAGTGAGTCTAGAGTCAAAGGCTAATATCTAGAAAAATAAGCAAAAATGACCAGGTATCATAAGAAAAACGTTTAAGTCCCTGCTACAGTGAGTAGGCTAACAGGTGTCAGATGATCAACATCAGAACAGCACTATAAAATAAATTTCTTATCCAGGTCACACAGAATCTGAAATCCTACTATAGCTAATTTAATTTATAAGAAATAATAAATCACCTTCCATGCCAGACTTTCTACTATAACCTTAGATACACAGTTCAGTAGTTGTCTCGAATCAATATCAGAGACAATATCAATATCAATATCAAATTATAAATATTTCTTTTTTATATAAGTTTATAAATATTTCTGCATCGAATAACACATAAAGCTAATCCACTTTTAAGTGTTAATGGCTTACAATGCTATCTCTTCCTTTGCTGGAAGGCTTACTGACTTCTTTGTCTCCTCCTCATTCCCCCCCACAAAAAAAAAAGAGATAGATTTTTTTTCCAAAATGTTTCTTCCTACAAGCTGGCTGTGTATATTATTCGATTATTAATTATATTTCCCCAAATGTTGTTACTAAAAAATTAGCACACTCCGAGTGTTTGGAACAAGAACAAAATTGTAAAGGTGAAAACTTCAAAGGGTAAATATAAAGCTCTTTTTGCTCTCAAAATCATTTTTTTAGGGCTCCATGAAAACATTAATCAATTCTGTATATCTATGCATTAATCCCTTATCTACTATTAACTAGTTGCAGTAATCACATGTTTGACTAGCTGAATAGCCTATGTATTAAAAGTTTTCAAACTGTGATATAATTCTGTTCATCAGCTGCTAGTTAACATATGAGACACTCTGCAAAGTTCTTATCTTAAAAATGTAAGAGAGAGCAAACCACCAACAGAACAATTGTTATTGGCTTAAATGATTGATTTGTTTTGTTTTGTTTTGTTTTTTCCGCTAACGAATAAATTACCGTAAGATACTATTTTCATTGAACAATGAGAGCAATAAGGAGGACTCCGGGTTAAAAGAAAGAAATGAACCTAAAAAATCCTTGAGTTACAAATTTGAGGAAAAAATATGAGTTATATCAGATATTGACACTGTTGAGTGAGGTCTTTGCTGTACTTCATTGTGTGAACTGTATATAAAGTTAAGATGCCCATATGGGATGTGTATGAGTCAGAAACCATATAGGTGTGAGAGGAGTAGCACTTGCTCAGTCACTTGGCCATCATGGTATTCAAAGAAAATAGATACCGGTCTTCAGATGATTGTTAAATCATTGATGATATTGGTCTTATTTTTGTTTAAATTGTGTGCTCTGTAAAAGAAATTGTAAGATTTTTTTTTTGTCCTGTGCCATAAATGGTGTTTGAAGAATTTGAGATAATTTAATGCTCTCATATTTAAGTATATTTGAGATATTTCTGAATTTAGTTTTCTCTGTTCTTCAGTGTCAAAGTTCAAGTCCCAACTTTAATTTCACTTCATTGAAATGCATTGTTTAACAAGGACCAACATAAGTCTTCAGACCGTTGATTCTGTGATTCTGCGACATTTCCCTAGCTCACTGAGATATGGGATTTCAAGCATAAAGTATAGAAGCTAATAATGTGTCATGAAATCATCATGACAATTACACTTATATTGTTCCAGACAATTAAAAAATATCCTCATCCCGCAGCCTAGTTCTTCTGAAACTATTCTCTATATGTTAACTGGTATGGTTCTACTTTTTTCAGCCATAATGGATTCTCATTTTTCTGATTTGTGCTCTTTGATAGTCAACATGGTTAAGTATATTCATCTTTGGTATATTATTATTTTTAATAAATTTATTTTTTATTGGTGTTCAATCTGCCAACATATAGAATAACACCCAGTGCTCATCCCGTCAAATGCCCCCCTCAGTGCGGGTCACCCAGTCACCCCCACCCCCCGCCCTCCTCCCCTTCCACCACCCCTTGTTCATTTCCCAGAGTTAGGAGTCTTTCATGTTCTGTCTCTCTTTCTGATATTTCCCACACATTTCTTCTCCCTTCCCTTATATTCCCTTTCACTATTATTTATATTCCCAAAATGAATGAGAACATGCAATGTTTGTCCTTCTCCGATTGACTTACTTCACTCAGCATCATACCCTCCAGTTCCATCCAGGTCGAAGCAAATGGTGGGTATTTGTCGTTTCTAATGGCTGAGGAATATTCCATTGTATACATTTTAACTTGGCTTCTAAGACACAACCTGTGCTGTTTTTTTCTATCTAATTGCCTATTTCTTCTTGATCTCCTTCTTTTAAAAATCTCTTATCCCGTGACTCATAAGTGTTAGTTTATTCAGGTGTTCTGCCCTGGGGGGCTTACTCACTCCGCTGTCTCTCAGCAGTCTCATTTACCTCAATGGTTACCACTGTATCTCTCCTTCAAAACTTTTTGAGCTTTAGACAAATGTCAGACTTATTTTTAGGCAAAATGATCTTCCCCATTACCAGTAAATTGTGTCTGATCAGTTCCACCTCTAACTAACTCTTTGATCTGATGCATCCCTCCTTCTATTCCGCTTCCACCTGACCGCATCTTTCCTCACCATCTCACTTCTTAGTTCCAGTCATGTCATCCCCTAATCTCCTTCATTGCCCTTCAAGTCCTAATATTTTCCAAATCTTCAATCAAATGCCATTGCTTTCACGAAGACGTTTCAATCCCTGAAATGAAATTAGTCTCTCTCATTTCTGATGCCCTAAAATAACTTATTTGTAGATTTGGTGTGAACTAGGCGAATTCCGTGTTTATGATGTTCATTTTTATTTCATGTGTCTTTCCAGTCAGAGTGTATATTTCTAGAGGGCAGAAGTATCTATCTTCTTTGATTCTTCTTTGCTTCCTAATGCAATGTATTGTCTATAACGAGCAAGAAATAGATGATGTGGAATAGAAATGGGCTTAAATTACCATAACAATTCATATTTTCAGCAAAAGTATTTATTCTATAACTACTCCTCTCTATAAATGCTAATCACAAATAAAATCTAAGCTAAAACTAGTAGAACATAGGCAGTGAGTGTCCCACATTATTTAGTGTTTTGAATCATGACAAGTTTGATGTATTATTTTTAGGAATATCATCCTGGCTATATATATGCAAAATACTTTGAATGTTTTTTAATTCATGTCATTAATTAGTTAACATGTAATACCTATATTACTAATATCATATTTTCTTTTTCATTTTCTTTTTTTATTTTTTTTCACATTTTCTTTTTAAATGTATTTACTTTGTACTGTTTCTTTCTCCTTGAATTACAGTATATTCAATACAATGAGGTAGTGGTTACAATAATCCTGAAATTTGGTGTGACACTCCTTAAATATAAACTTGATTTCTATATATGTCATCAAGTAATGACTGGTAATAACTCCTAGTTAGTTCAGATTAGAGTATGTCTCAACACTTTGGATTATCAAAATATCTTAAATCATGATATCCACTCACTTAGAAATGTCAAGATTTCTTCCCTCTTCAGAAATTTATTCGTTGCTAGACTTAAATAGAGTAACAGCTGAATTCTAGTGGAAGTGGAATAACAATAATGATACCGAAAAGGAACAGACTGCCTCCAGCTCATTGTTGTAGAAATGCCTGAGACTTAGCAAGAGGGCTAAAGATCCAAAACATCAAGACTGAGTTTGATTAGAGGGATCTGGAGACCAGATTTACTAGTGGAAAATAAAGTCAAACTCATTCGACTCTTGTGCCTCAATTCAGAAATTATTCAAACTTAAAAAATATCCAAGCTGCTATGTAAGTCTCTGGAAATTGAGTACACCTAGACTCCAGATTTGTACTTCAGAAACTCTGAAAATGTACTTAGAAGAACAAATTAAAAGTAAACTTTATTGATTGAAATAATCATCAAAAAAATGCAGACTTAGAAAAGGTTTCAATCCAAATAGCAAAGGGAAATAAAGCCACAGATCAGATTGACTCCTCAAGCGATACTCTCAGCAGTACCACTATTTTCTCTGCTGCAGAGCTGTGGCCAAGTATTAAAGTTCCTCTAAAGAATCCAGAAGGAGGTCAATTCTAATATATTTTGTGCATATAAGGACGACTTTTGATGTGTAATTTTCCTTCTCCTTTGCATTTTGATGATTTGTTCATCTCTTCCCAGTAAAGAGAAGATGATTCAAAATTCAGGAGAAAAGGAAGCACCATTTTCTGTAGTGAAAATCTGTTGTTTTTCATCTCTGGATGTCCCTTATGCCTTTGAAATACAACGTATTTCTCTAAAGGATAAAATCGCAAATTTTCATATTGTTTTCTCGGGTCTAGAACCATTGGGAAAATCACATAATTCAGAAAGTTACACCCAGAGATTATAGACTTTTTATTTTATATGATTCTTTCTCTATCCCTTAAAATATATCTTTGATTCCAAGGCTAGTGGTAAAGAAGCCCTGAATAAATTTAACTGAACCTCTAGATACTTGTTTCTTTTTGCCACATTTCATGTAATACTCTCTATAACCAACTTTCCTCTATTAAATAAAACAAAACTGGAAATGGATGTCTTCAAAACAGATGGAGGCAAAAGGAACAATTAACTGATACTGCAGAATAGCAATAAAGAGGTGAGAGTCAGTGTGTATGAGGAAGTAAAGGGAAGGAGAGAGAATTTTTTTATTGGGTGAGAAGGAGGCAAGAGAGTCTTAAATGGACATTTTTTCCCCACTTTAGTTCTTACAAGTTAATTTTTATTTTTATTTTACTCTACATTTCTATACCTAACACATAACATGTAAAGCTATACTCACAATCTTAAGTGGAAAAAGAAAGAAAATTTGTTGACATTCCATACACGAATTTGTTGCCACCAGTTTTACTGCATTATTTTAGTTTGTGAATAAAAGAATTCAGAGTCTGAAAAAATATCCTCTAAATAGTGCTTACCTGAAAAAAAGTTTCTATATTTTAGAAATTCATTCATACCTAGAAGTCACTAGTCTAACAAAAGATAATAGCCTAGAATTTTTCACCTTTTGAATTTCAAACACCTACTAGTCTTATGGTTAATTCTACTCTTCTAGTCCTTATTAGAGGCTCTTGCTTTTATGTGAGAAATATTAGATATTAATGGCCAATATTAATTAAGAACTTACCATGGGCCACTTATTGTTCTAAATGATAGATCTCACTCTCCTGCCACACACAAATATATGTATTATGGTGTGTGTACACAGATAGTTAGATATAAATTGGAGGTATATGTACCCATAGTCATAGATATATATCAACTATGTGTACATACATATATATATATACAGCAACATGTGTCTATATGTATACATCTACATATATATTATATCATATATGTGTGTATACTGTAATAGATATATATCACTTATATGAAATATATATATTGCATTGTTTAACAAGGACCAACATAAGTCTTCAGACGGTTGATTCTGTGATTCTACGACATTTCCCTAGCTCAACTAGTTGCAGTAATCATATATATATATGCAGTAATTATATATATATAATATCAGACTAGGATTTCTACCTAGGCAAACCAGCTTCAGAGACCACATTATGTCATCTGACATATCCTATGTCTTTTAGCATTCCTAGTGCCTGGGACATAGTAGATCTCCAAAAAGGTTTGTGAAGAGGCTGGAGACATGGATTCGCAAAGGCAAAAATGGTACAGGGGGTTTTAGAAATGGGAATTTGAATCCGGTCACTATGACTATGAAACTTAAATTATAAAAGATTTCACAACCAAATATAAATCATTAAATTCTGCTGCCTTATAATAGTACAAGGAATTTAAATTAACAGTCTGTTACTAATATAGTTATTCAAAATAAGGGTTTATTTAGTAATGCATATAGAAGGAGCCAAATTAAAAGTGACTTTGAAATTCTAGATTTATGGCAACAAGAATAACAAGAATTATGAAGTATGCTGAGGTACTGAAGAACATTCAAAAGTTGTTTTTTTAAAAAATCTTAGAATGTAGTTTGACTTCTTTTCTTTAAAGTAGATGCCTAACTAGAAATCTGTTAGTCTGATGAAGAAGCAACTCCTGAACCCTTATAGAAATACTTAAGAAACAGTTTACACAAAAATTTCTGGCATGTACAATACATTCAGAGTACCAGTCTGAAATTTTGTCTTGCATATTTTCTTTAGTACTCAGTCATACTTATTCATCATCAATACAGAATTTCTGAGTCTCGAGGTTTATCCTCTTAATGGACCCTATGTCTATACTTTGTTTACACTCTTTTCCGTAATTAAAATACTTTTTTTTCTCTTTGCTCATTTATCCATCTTCAACCCATCGACCAGTCTGTGTGTTTACCAATTTTATGCATTTCTTATCTCATGCATTTGTTTTCTCTTTTACTACGGAATTCAGAAAATATAGAGCTAAGCAAAAATAGTAGTATATAGATACCAATAAGGATGCCAATAAATACAGCAATAATACCTATGTACTAGTATTTGTGGATATTAATTTAATGTATGTATGGATACATTTTGGTTAGAGAATATGGGTTCATTGTCTTTCTTTTTTAATTTTTTCTTTCATTTTTTTTTTTGTTTTTGAAAAATGATCTTTTTTGTTTGTTTGTTTGTTTGTTTCTGGAAAATAAACCCATATACCAGATTCTGAAGCCAAGTATACTATGTAGCAACATACCTTCTAGAGACATTTATCACTACTCTTTGGGATAAAAAGACAAACATTCCTATCAAAGTGGGACCACAGTGGAGGATAGGTCAATGTGAGCTCCAAATGAGATATATAAGAAATGAAATTACACTTCTCTTTCTTCATTTTATGAAAATAAAATGATTGATGTTTTCCTTTAACAGTGAGGTTATATTTTCAGAATTACTAATTCATACCCCAGTGAAGAACTTTACCAACTAGAGTATTGTCTTCCATTTTTCTAAGTCACTTCTCCAATTAAAAAATGTGTTCAAGATATAATCCTCCAAGATATGTTTGTATAGAAAGCAATTATACCTGTTCTGTTTCTTAATCCTCAAACTCAATATTTTGGTTTATATGAGAACAGGAATTTCTCAGCTAAGATAGAAAAGAATCAGCAGCTGAGGCTGCATTTCCGAATTATTTATATAGAATGAGACATAGCTTTTCCTAAAAATAGGTTTTCAAACATCATTGAAGGGTAAACAGCTCTGATCTGCTGAAATACCCAGTTGTTTGAGACTGGGGACCCTTTGAATAAAATACAATTTTAAGATTATCATTGTTGAGAAGTAATGAATACTACATATTTATACAGGGTCCTGGCACAAACAACTTGGATATGGCACACTCTTGGTTGTCTTGAACATATATGACATTTTCCCCATGTAATTTGGGAAAGCAGTGGCAGATTATTTTAAGATGAATTTGATACTTCTAAAAAAAGAAAATAAAAAGCAAGAGTATATGCTTAGTCCAAGAAGAAAAAAAAAAAAAAGATGAGACTCAAAGAAATAAAAGTAGTCTGTATTTTTTTCTAGTAGCTGCCACCCAACATTTTTGAAATTATGGAACTTCACAAGCCAGGTAATTATATTATTTTAGATAGTTTCTCTTGTGGCAGCAGAATAACAATTGAGTAGATACAATTTTAGCTCACCAGCTGGCACTGTCACTAACATGCTGATAGATACCTGTTTTGAATGAATTGACAGATTGCTAAAATGTTGTTTTTTGGTTGTTATCTGTTAATTTAACTTTGAAAATGGATTCAGTGATAAAGCATACTTTTTTTAAAAACAGGAAAGATGTGTAGTAATTAAGCCTTTGTTGTAACCTGCTTTTATATGGTACTGATAACTTCCAAAGGGCAAGGTTCATTTCTTATTCATCTTTGGCTCATAAATGTTTAGCATATATCACAAAGGCGCTTAATGTCTATTGAATTAAATGGGTGCTGTGATAGCCTCAGATACTTGTATTAAAAGGTTTGGAAATATACTCATCTGTAGGGATTCTGATGGTTTCAAGCTCTTTAATGACTATTGGACTCCATACAGATTTTGACACTCACATCAGTAAAGATATATTGGAGGGATACATACATATTACTAATACCTAGTAGTATATTTTGCTTCTCTTCCTCTTTAATCATCGCTTCCTTGTAATAAAACTGAGACTTATTAAGTCCTGACATTCTCTTTAACCTGAAACCTTAAATATCAGCGTAAATTCCCATAAAGGTGGACATGAAAAAAAATAAATAAATAAATATCTCTACTGACATGAGCTTCTCAATCTACATTAAGTCTAATAATCATTAAAGAATGTGCGCCTACAGAATCTCTCTATATAAATTTATCTTCCAGACCTTTTAAACAATCCAAAAATTGTGTGACAGTACTAATAATCACTTAATTCAGTGCTAATATTCTGATTGAACATAAGCAAATGAGAGTGGCATTCCTAATACTTTCCAAACTATCATCTGATGGAACAAAGTGTCCTCATTTGCTTACCTAAAATCATTTCCATTCTATAACACAAATTCCCCATCACAAGTATATTATTTTTGTTCATTCCTTGAAGATAAATTTTCTTGACTTTAAAGATAAGCAGGTCTCCTTCAGATTTTGCCTGTAGCCCATCTGATCTGAAAAAGACTGAGGTAACACTTTACCTAAGAAGTAAGCACCCTATGAAATTGAAAAGTTTGCTTTATTCCCAAGGCCATACTCTTGAATTAGTGTCTGGCTCTGAGAAGTCACCTAGTGATCTTGCAATCCAGCATCAATAACTGGCTGGCATTTATTGAGCAATTACTGTGTGCCTGGTGGCAGTTCCACATGCTTTCTATAAATTAATTCTCTTAATTTACAGTGCAACCCTAGGAGATAAATACTAGCATTTTCTCCACTTAATAGATGAGGAAATGGAGACATGTAGAGTTTACCTGTTTCGCTAAAGAACAAATGACTAGAAGGAGTTTGGGAAGATGACCAAGTGGGAGGATGTTGAACTCACCTCATCCCACATTTACAACTAGATGCCATATACATCAAAGTCAATAAACCAGAGAGCAATTGAAGATGGGCATAACAAACTCCACAACTAAATATAGAGAAGAAGCTTCATCTGAAAGGTTAGGTAGGTCAGATAGGTGGGGGGAGGCTGCCCACAGGAGAGAGGGAGCTATACCTATGGAGAGAACAGAGAGAGGAGCCCTCACACCACTGAACTCACACAGGAAGATTAATCCCCATAATGTTTGGCTTCAAAAACCAGAGGGGCTGAATTCCCTGAGTTTGTAAAATGAGGGGGACATGGACCTGCAGTTTTAAAAGTCAGCTGACACAGCACTGGGCAAGCTGGGAGAGCAATAGCTGGATTGCTGCCCTTAATGAGACAGCAGCTTATATGCAGAAGGAACATAAAAACAGCAGTTTACATAATGCCAAGGGCATATGTGAACGAGACCTGTTCATACTAATGCGTGTTGGAGGACTTCTCTGAAAACAAGGGATCTAGCAGGCACCATTTCCTACCCTGCTCCCAAGCATAAAAGACACCTGTTGGAGGCAGGCCTGCCAGACACTTGCTACCTAAACTGCTAGCCTAAAAAAAATAATAAACTGTTACCACTGTGCCATATGCCCAAGTTCTCCTAAGGAATCACCTAATCCAAGGCTACTAGCCTTGGCTTTAGGCTCAGGGCAGATTTTGTTAGAGTTACACATATGCCCCACCCAGCTAGCTGGGTGCACAGCTGCCACTTCACACCATGTCCACCCATGGGTATCCAGCCACCCTCATGTGTCTCGCCTAGTCACGTGCCATCAGCCACCATTACATGTCAGGTCCATCTGTGCCTAGCTACCACACCATACTGCACTCAGCCTCACACCCCCAGCCACATAGGCATGAAGCCCCCAGCCCCTGAAGCACTTTGGGAAATCTGGCATAGGACTGCTGGCCCAGCCTAAATTTTGCTAACACTGCTGTGTCACTCTCAAGTTCCCCAGTGGGCATGGCCCCTCAGAGCTAGCCTGCATGGATCCTACTAACACCACAGAGAGCAAGCACAACCTAAAGCAGGCAGAGAATCAGTGGATATGACTGCACTGAAAGGACAAGTGACTCAGACACAACACCCATAAGATACTCTCCTGAATGCCAGGCTCTGGTGAACAGGCGATGCTGCACTGTAGGGCACTTCAGGACCTCTTTTTTATAAAGTCAGTACTTTTTTAAAAAGATTTTATTTATTTATTAGACAGAGAGAGAACACAAGCAGTGGGGGAAGGCAGAGGGAGAAGGAGAAGCAGACTCCCCACTGAGCAGAGAGCCTGATTCAGAGCTTGATCCCAGGATCCTAAGATCATGACATGAACTGAAGGCAGACACTTAACCAACTGAGCCAACCAAGCTCTTCCATTAAGTCAGTACTTTCAAGAGCAAAAGACATAACTGACTTTCTTAGCACATAGAAACAGACACCAAGAGGAAGATAAAATGAGAAGACAGAAAAATTTATACCAAATAAAAGAAAAGGAGAAGGCCATGGCCAGAAATCTAAATGAAACAGATATAATAAGTAACATGCCTGATATAGAATTTGATAGAAAATAATGATCATTGAACTTGAGAGAAGAGGGGAAGACACAAGTGAGACTCTTAACACAGAGATGAGGAATAACATAGCAGAGATAAAGGGCTCAATGAACAAAATGAAAAGCACACTTGATGTGATAGACAGATGACTGGAAGAAGCAAATGAACAAATTAGCGACCTGGAAGACAGAGCAATGGAAAGTATTCAAGATGAACAAAAGAGAGAAAAAAAAAAACAAACAAACATGAACAACGAGAATAGACTTAAGGAATTCAGTGACTCCATCAAATGTAAAAAATATTTCTATTATAGGAGTTCTAGAAAATGAAGGAAAGAAAAGGGGACAGAAATTTTATTTGAAGAAATAATATATGAAAACTTCCCTAATCTGAGGAAGGAAACAGATATCCAGATCCAGGAGGCACAGAAACCTCCCATTAAAATTAACAAAAGCAGACCCACACCAAGACATTATAATTAAATTGACAAAACATAATGATAAAAAAAATTTAAAAGCAGCAAGACAAAAGAAGACAGTAATTTACAAGGGAAAACCTGAAAGGCTAGTAAGAGTTTTTTTTTTCTTTTTAACAGAAACTTTGTAAGCCATAAGGGAAAAAAACTGTAGTCAAGACTACTCTATCCAGCAAGGCTATCATTCAGAATAAAAAAGAGATAGAGTTTCCCAGACAAAAACTAAAGGAATTCATGACCACTAAACCAGCCCTCCAAGAATATTAATGGTGACTCTTTGAGTGGAAAAGAGAAATCAAAAGTGATCATATAAAGGTAGGAAACAGGAAAAATGAATATATCTGTAAAATTTCAATCAAGGAATTCATTAAAAATGATATAAAATATAATAACGTATACCTAAAAGGTGAGGGGGAGAGAAGAATGTGTTCAAACTTAAATAACCAACAACTTAATATAGATTGCTATATGCAGAAGAGGTTATATATAAACCTAATGGTAACTATATATCAAAAAACACTAATAAAGCTGCAAAGAGAAAGAGCCCAAATATCTCTAAAAAAAATTGGCAAAACATGAAAGAAAGGCAAGAAAGGATCAGAGAAAATCTTCAGAAACCACTACAAAACAAGGAATAAAATGACAAGAAATACATCCATGAATAACTATTTTAATGTAAACAGTGATCTGCTCCAATCAAAAAATGTAGAATGACAGAATGGATTAAAAAAACAAGACCCATCTATCTATATGCTGCCTAAAAGAGACTCATTTTAGACTAAAGACACCTCTAGATTGAAAGTGAAGGAGTGGAGAGATATTTATCATACAAATGCATGTCAAAAGGAATCCAGAATAACAATACTGGTACTGAGCAAAGTTGACTCAAAACAAAGATTGTAATAATAGACAAAGAAAGACATTATATTATAATAAAGGGAACAATCCAACAAGAGGATAAAACAATTGTAAATATTTATGCACCCAAACATAGGAGCAAATATACAAAACAGTTAATAACCAACACAAAGGAACTAATTGATAATAATATAATAATAGTAGGGGCTTAATGTTCCACTTACATTAACAAACAGAAAACCAACTGGGAAACAATGGCTTTGAATAGATGGGTTTAACAGATATATTCAGAACGTTCCATCCAAAACCAGAAGAATACACATTCTTTCATGTGTCCATGGAACATTTTCCAGAATAGATCACATATTAGTCCACAAAACAGGCCTGAACAAATGCAAAAGGTTGTACCTTTTCTGACCACAACACTATGAAACTAGAAGTCCAGAAAAAATCTGGAAAGATCACAACACATGGAGGTTAAAGAACATGCTACAAAACAATGAATGGGTCAACCAGGGACAAAAGGAGGAAATAAAAAAAGTACATAGGAACAAATGAAAATGAAAGCACATAGGTCTAAAGCCTTTGGGATGCAGCAAAAGTGGTGCATAGAGGGAAGTTTATAACACTTACAGGCCTACCTCAAGAAGCAAGATATCTCAAATAAGCAACCTAACCTTTCGTCTAAAGGAGTTAGAAAAAGAAAAACAAGCAAAACCTAAAACCAGAGGCACCTGTGTGGCTCAGTCAGTCAAGCAACTGCCTTTATCTCAGGTCATGATCCCAGGGTCCTTTGATAGAGCCACAGTTTGGGCTCCCTGCTCAATGGGGAGTCTGCTTCTCCCTCTCCCTTTGCTGCTCCCCTTCCTTGCTTCTCTCTCTCTCTCTCTCTCTCTCTCTCTGTCAAATAAATAAACAAAATATTAAAAAAAAAAAACAGAAAAGAAACCTAGTGAGATGTTGATGTGTTGATGATAGCTGCCTGCTCAGCAAGGAGCCTGCTTCTCCCTCTCCATCTGCTACTCTCCCTGCTTGTGCTCTCTGCATTCTCTCTCAAATAAATAAAGAAATTCTTAAAAAAAAAAAAAAAACCTGAAACCAGAAGAAGGAAGGAAATAAAAGGATTAGAAAAGAAATAAATGACATAAAAACTAAAAAAAAAAACACAAAAACAAAAACTCATATAATAGAACAGATCAACGAAACCAAGAGTTGATTCTTTGAAAAAAAAATCAATAAAATTGATAAACTTCTAACTAGACTTAAAGAAAAAAAAAGATAAAGGATTCAAATAAATAAACTAGCAAACAAGAGAGGAGAAATAACAACCAACACCACAGAAATGCAAACAATTTTAAGAGAATATTATGAAAAACTATGTGACAACAAATTGGAAAACCCAGAAGCAGTGGATAAATTCCTAGAAGCGTCTAAACGACTAAAACTGAAACAGGAAAAAAACAGAAAACTTGAACAGAGTGATAATGAGAAAAGAAATTGAATCTGTAAAAAAAAAACAAAAAAACAAAAAAACAAAAAACAAAACTCCCAAGAAACAAAAGCCCAGGGTCAGATGGCTTCACTTAAAGAAAACTTAAAACCTATTTTTCTCAAATTATTCCAAAAAATAGAAAAGGAAGGAAAACTTCCAAATTCATTCTATGAGGCCAGCATTGTCCTGATACCAAAGCTGGAAAAGACACTACCAAAAAAAGAGGACTAGAGGTCAATATCTCTGTTGACCAAAGATGCAAAAATCCTCAGTAAAGTACTAGCAAACCAAATTCAATATTACATTAAAAAAATCATTCACCATAATTGAGAGGGATTTATTCCTGGATTGCAATGCTGGTTCAATATTCCCAAATCAGTCAATATGAAACATCATATCAACAAAGGAAGGATGAGAAATGTATGATCATTTCAATAGATGCAGAAAAAGCATTTGACAAAGTACAATATCCATTCATGATAAAAATTCTCAGCAAGGTAGTTTTAGAGGGAAGATACCTCAACATCATAAAGGCCATATAGAAAAAAAACAAAACAAAAACAATGCTAATATGATCATCATTTTGGGAAAACCTCAGAACTTTTCCACTAAAGTCAGGAACAAGACAAGGATGTCCAGTTTCACTAATTCTATTCAACGTCATACCAGAAGTCTTAGGCACAGCAGTCAGACAACAAATTGGCATCCCAATTAGTATGGAAGAAATAAAACTTTCAGTATTTGCAGATGACACGATTATATATATAGACTCCTGAAAGACTGTCTGACCTGTAAGACTCTGCCACCAAGAAACTCCTAGAACTAATAAACAAGTTCAGTAAAATCACAGGACACAGAATCAATGTACATAAATCTGTTGGATTTCTATACACCAATGATGAAGCAGAAGAAATTAAGAAATTAAGATAAATCAATCCAATTTATAATTGCACCAAAAATAATAAGATAGCTAGGAGTAAACCTAACCAAAGAGGTGAAGACCTTCACTCTGAGAACTATCAAGCACTAATGAAAGAAATTGAAGATGACACAAAGAAATGGAGAGACATTCCATGAATTAGAAGAATAAATATTGTTAAAATGTCTGTATTACCCAAAGCAATTGACACATTTAATTCAATCTCTATCAAAATACCAAGGGCATTTTTCACAGAACTAGTACAAACAATCCTTAAAGTTGTATGGACCCACAAGAAGGCCCTGAAAAGCCAAAGTAGTCTTGAAAAAGAAAAACAAAGCTGGGGGCATTGCAATTCCAGACGTCAAGTTCTATTGCAAAGCTGTAGTGATCAAGACAGTATAGTCCTGGCACAGAAATAGACACACAGATCAATGGGATAGAAAACCCAGGAATAAACCAACAATTATATGGTTAATTCATCTTCAACCAATTGGGCAAGAATATCCAATGGAGAAAAAAAATCTCCTCAAAAAATGATGTTGGGAAAACTGGATAGCAACATGCAAAAGAAAGAAAATGGACTACTTTCACACCACACACAAAAATAAATTCAAAGTGGGTTAAAGACCTAAATGTGAGACCTAAAACCATAAAGATCTTAGAAGAAAGCCCAGACAGTAACTTCTTTGACATCAGCTATAGCAAATTTTCTCTACATATATCTCCTGAGACAAGGGAAATGAAAGCAAAAATAAACCATTGGTATTACATAAAAACTAAAAGCTTCTGCACAGCGAAGGAAATAATCAACAAAACTAAAAGGTGACCTGGGGAATGGCAGAAAATATTTACAAATGACATATCCAGTAAAGGATTAGTATCCAAAATACATAAAGAACTTATAAAACTCAATACCCCTAAAACGAATAATCCAATTAAAAAAAAAAAGTCCAGAATACATGAAAAGACATTTCCCCAAAGAAAGCCATCTCCAGATGGACAGTAGACACATGAAAAGATGTTCATCATCACATACAATCCAGAAAATACAAATGAAAACTACAATGAGATGTCACCTCACACCTGTCAGAATGGCTAAAATCAATTACACAAAAAACAGCAGCTCTTGGCAAGGATGTGGAGAAAAAGGAGCCCTCCTACACTGTTGGTGGAAATGCAGACTGGTGCAACCACTTTGAAAAACAGTATGGAGGTTCCTCAGAGAGTTAAAAAATAGAACTACCCTATGATCCAGTAATCACACTACTGGGTATTTATCCAAAGAATACAAAAACACTAATTTAAAGGGATATATGCACCCCTATGTTTATAGCGGCATTATTTACCAATAGCCAAGGTGTGGAAGCAGCCCAAGTGTCCACCCATTGAATGAATGGATAAAAAAAGTGTGGGGAATATTAGACAGTCATAAAGAAGAATGAAATTGTGCCTTTTGCAATGACATGCATGAAGCTATATGTATTATTCTAAGTGAAATAAGTCAGAGAAAGACAAATACTATACAATTTCACTCCTATGTGGAATTTAAGAAACAAAACAAAGGAGCAAAGGAAAAAAGAGAGAGACAGAGACAAACCAAGAAAGAGGCTTTTACTTACAGAGAACAAACTGATGGTTATCAGGGGGGGATGGGGTTGGAGGTATGGATTAAATAAGTGATGATTAAAGAGTACACTTCTCGTGATGAGCACTGGGTGTTGTACGGAATTATTGAATGACTGTATTGTACACATGAAAGTAATATAATACCGCACATTAACTACCTGGAATTAAAACAAGAACAAAAACAAAAGAACACACAACCATGCCTTGGAGAAGCCAGGATGCCAATGCGGTTTGCAGGTGGAATTGCTATGCTCTACTCCCTCCAAAAAGAGTACGTTGGTATTGCAGCAAATTCTTCATGGTTTTCATATTATGCCTGAAACACCATTTGTAACCTTAGACTTTTCCTATGATGGGATTGAAACTTGCGGTCCTATAACTCATCCCTGCTCCTTCCATACAAAGTTGATGCCTTCCCTTTGTGTTTCCACTAAACCAAGCAAATGTCTCCGGTGTAAATTTAGAAGACTGTTTTTACAGTTTTTCATTTACAGGTTTATCTTCTTTCTCACTAGTTTTTTTAAGACTTTGGGAGGAAGAGTTCATATTTTATTTGATTTCTAATCACCAGTATTTAATTCTGTTCAACACAATTTGGTGAGTGAATGTCAGATGATCCCAGGTTGTTCTGCCCCTCCCCAAGAACAGACCTGCTAATGATTTTATTGGCAAACTCTTAGAAAAATGTAGCTGCTATCTTGAATTTCACATATGGTGTTGACACTTAAGAGAAGTATTAAAATTCTGGAAAAGGTTTTGTAAATTTTTGGTCTGCAGCCTATCTGGCATCTTTGATACTTCAAGAAGTTAAAAAAAATTATTGTCAGTAGATGATTCTTTAGCTAAAGGAGATTTTCAAGGTTTTGGGGACCGACATTCCTGGTATATTACATGTTACTCAAGTGGATGTGTCCCTTCAAGGTTTATTTAATACAAAACTTGTAACAGTGTCCATCTTAATGTATTTTTTTTTCATTTCAAATATGGGGTATCTGGGTAGCTCAGTCAGTTAAACGTCTAAGTCTTGATCTCCACTCAGGTCATGATCTCATGGTCAGAGACTGAGTCCCGCCTTGGGCTCTGTCTCAGCATGGAGTGTATTTGAGATTCTATCTCTCCTCCCTCTTCCCTGTCCCCCACTCTCACTCTAGATAAATAATAAATACATACATCAATACATAAAATCTTCAAAAATAGCTTTATTTAGATATAATGCACATACTCTAACATTCATTCTATAAAGTATAAAATCTATTCACAGAATTATGTGACCATCAGACTTGTTGAATTTTAGAAAATTTTCATCTCCCCCAAAAGAAACGTCATGCCTGTTAATAGTCACCACCTCCTCCTCCTAGCACTGGAAACTATTAATACTTTATGATCTCCATGACTTGACCATTCAACCACTTCATATAAATCAAATCATGTAATGTGTGGCTTTTTGTGACAAGTTTCTTTCACTTAGCATAGTGTTTTCAAGGCTCATTCATGCTAATGAGTTAGTACTCCATTCCTTTCTAATGTCAAATAATATCCCATTGGATAGATACACTACCTTTTATTTTTTTTCATTCCTCAGTGGACAGATAATCAAGTTGCTTCTACTTTTTCCCTATTACAAATAATTCTGCTATGAACTTGCATGAATACGTCTCTGTGTAGAATGTATTTTCAATTATCCTGGGTATATACTTACAAATGAAATTGCTGGGTCATATGGTAATTCTATGTTTACAATTTTGAGGGATTGCCAAACTGTTTTTCGAAGCAGTCACCCCATTTACAAACGCTATAGCTGTATGAGGCTCTCGTTTTCACATCCTTGCCAATGCTTCTTTCTTGTGTGCTTTTATTTATTTATTTATTTATTTATTTATTTATTTATTTATTGTATGTGCTTTATTTTTAATTTAGCCATCTAAATTAGTGTGAATGAGGAAGTCATGCCCTCTGGTGGATCTGACTTATTCCTTTTTAATGACTCATGAAGTTGAGCATTTTTCCCTGTGTTTATTGGCTGCTTGTATATAATTTTTTGACAAATATCTATGCAAAATCTTACCTATTTTTAATTGGGTTGTTAGTCCTTTCATTGTTGAATTGTAGGATTTTTTTTTGTATTCCAGCTACAAACCCCTTAACCAATACATGATTTGCAAAAAAAAAATTTCTCTTCTGTGAGACATTATTCTACTTTTCTGATTGTATCATTTAAAGCAGAAACTATTATATAATTCAAGTTCATAGAGGTGTACTCTTGTTGTTGTTGTTTTTGTTGTTGTTGTTTCTGTAAGACTATTTAGTTTTATGTCTTAGATTTAGAGCTATGACACATTTTTTAAATTTAATTTTTGTGTGTGATGTGAAGTACTGGTTCAAATTCATTCACATGCATGTGAATATCCTCTTGTCTCAGAACCATTTATTGAAATGGTTCTTCAGAACCATTTATTATGGTTCTTTCACTGAATTCTTTTGGCACTAAATGAACCATAAATGAACCAACATTTCTGGACCTTGTGAATAAAAAGTCAGAACCACACCATCTCGATTACTGTTGCTATGTAATAACTTTTGAAATAAAAAAATGTGAGGCCTCCTATTCTGTTCTTTTTCAAGATTGTTTTGGTTGTCTAGGTTCTCTTGCATTTCAGTTTAATTATTTTAGAACTAAACAATGTTCTACATCAGAGCTATCTGGGATTTGGAGAGATTTCATTGAATTTTTAGATCAAGTTTGAGAATGTTTCTATCTTACAGTAAGTTTTGTGATCCATGAACATGGGATGTCTTTATTTTCTTTCAATAATATTACATAGTTTTTGATATAAAAATCTGAGCTTCCTTTACTATACTATTTATAAATATGCTTTTATCTTGATGTTTTATAAACGGAATTATTTTCTTAATTTCATTTTTAGATTTTTCATTGTAAGTGTATAGAAATACATTTAATTCTGCATATAGATCTTTCTGAAATAGTTTACTAGTTGTAAAATGTTTTCAGTAGATTCCTTATAACTTTTCATATACAAGATCATACTATCTGCAAATAAAGTTAGTTTAACACCTTACTTTACAACCTGAAATTTTTTTTCTTTTTGGATTTTTTTAAAATTTTATTTATTTATTCATAGAGATACACAGAGAAGAGAGATAGAGAGAGACAGAGACACAGGCAGAGGGAGAAGCAGGCACTATGCAGGGAGCTTGACATGGGACTCGATCCCAGGTCTCTATGATCACACCCTGGGCTGCAGGCAGTGCTAAACCACTGCACCACCGGGGTTGCCCTCTTTTTGGCAATTTGACTATAATATGCTTAGGTATGGCTATCTTTGAGTTGAGTCTCTGCTCTGTTAATTTTGTAGTCAGCTAATGATTAGACAGGGATTTCCTTAAATGAGTTTAGCCCAAATGTCTCAAACCCTTTTTTAAAGGATTCTGTATATGTATTGGGGATATACCTTCAATGCTTTGGCAGTTTATAACTCCCCCTATGACTTTACTTACATTTGCAAAGGGGCCCAAAGTAAGGCACAGAGGAGACGCTGAGGCCTTCTCAGGTAACCTGGGCATGGCCACAGTCCTTCACATGCACATTATTTTCTGGACTTCAAGGAAAGTATCAGAGCTTTTCAAACATCTGTTTGAACAACTGAGTATCCTGTTGCCCAGTTTTTCTTTTGAAGTGTGTGTGTGCATATATTCATATATATATGAATATAATATTATATATTATATATATATATTTTTGTCAGACTTATGTTTGCTCCAACTGATATCACCACCTCAGGCAGCTGTGATTTTAAAATATTGCCACTGATTATTTTTGACAAATGCCCTGGGGTAGAATTGTTTTCATGGGGAGTTTTGAGTCAGGTCAAATAAAGACAAGCCCTGAGAATGGGACTTTTCCAGGGAGCTATCAGTCAAGTCAAATAGTGACAATGCTTTAGTGATTGGGGCTTTTAGGGAACATCAAACCCATTTATGCCCTTCAGTGACTTTCTAATGTCAAATAATATCCCATTGGATAGATACACTACCTTTTATTTTTTTTCATTCCTCAGTGGACAGATAATCAAGTTGCTTCTACTTTTTCCCTATTACAAATAATTCTGCTATGAACTTGCATGAATACGTCTCTGTGTAGAATATATTTTCAATTATCCTGGGTATATACTTACAAATGAAATTGCTGGGTCATACTCAATCTCTGACCATGAGATCATGACCTGAGTGGAGATCAAGACTTAGACGTTTAACTGACTGAGCTACCCAGATACCCCATATTTGAAATGAAAAAAATACATTAAGATGGACACTGTTACAAGTTTTGTATTAAGTAAACCTTGAAGGGACACATCCACTTGAGTAAGATGTAATATACCAGGAATGTGGGTCCCCAAAACCTTGAAAATCTCCTTTAGCTAAAGAATCATCTACTGCTGATTTTCACAGCTACTAAGGTTGCGAGGCTGTTAGTTTTTAAGACTGCTGCAGAACTGGTGAAAGGAGGATGAGAATTGGGTAAATTAAATGCCACAAAGTGTATTCTTAGGAAATTGAGTCATTTTTCTTTAATAAATGCTCTCCATATTGTTCTAAACCTCTGGTAAATTTCCAGAGTTCCGAAAAAGTTAATTTTGAACATTTTTCCACCACTGTTGTTATTGCTTTCATAGAGGATTAGACTTTTGGAGGCCCTTATTCTGTTATTCTAGAAGTAGTTCCAGTTAATATGGTCTTACTGGGCTACTAAATCAGTATATATTTCTGGGAGAATTTTTCCCTACTTTTGGGAGAATTTTACTGAGTAACACTTTCTCCACAGAATGATTTAATTTCCAACATTGCATAATTAAAACCCAAAATGCCTTGGAAGCAGAAATAAATATTTATAAGTATTTTTCAACATACTAAGAATGTGTCTGATTTTTTTTTCTTAAGAATAAATGTTAACCATTTTTGGCTGTGAGGTTGAGTAATAAGGAAAGGAAAGAGGTGGGTCAGAAGCCCTGTGAATAAATTCTGATTATCCAGTAGTACCATATGGCTTAGCCTTGGGCATCATTTATTTTTTAACATAGTGATAGCAGGTCACCATAATTTGCTTTGCAAAGGGTATTAGGGCCAAGTTTTAGAATTGAAAATAGTTTTTCTTCAAGGCTTTTAAATCTTTTTCATTTTAAATTATTTCACACTAAAATGGGCACCTGCATCTAAAAATGATATGACTACAATTTTCCTTTAATACGATGTGTTGTAATATCAAATAGCAGCTATTTTCAGAGACTTTATGAAGAAGAGAATCTGGAGAGAGTGTTAATCTGTCCAGCTGTCTGTATCAGTACACTCTAAGGGAGACTGGCACAGGCATTGAATACATTTTATATTATTTATATTGGAGTTTTGTAGATATTAGCCCTATGTAAGTGTCCAGAAAGGCATTTTAGTTATTTAATGTAGGTTTTCACATTTAAATTCTTAAAAAAGAAACAATCCACTCCTAAACTTAGCCTAGACATTGAGAACTGTAAACCATGCCTGCTATGCTTTGAATTATATTCCCCTCAAGTGTATATTGAAGTTCTAATCCCTAATAATCAGTCAACATGAGATGGCTAATATACATTTTTAAGGTCCTTCTCTGTTTAAATTAAAAACTAAAAACAACATGAAATTGGTAAAATCAGGGGCCACAAAGTATGAATTTTAGAGAGATTGGTAGAAATTGGGCATTTCTTATGTGGCCTGAATGAATGTAGACATAGTAGCTGAAGATGGGGCTCTTGCAGCCCAGAGCATATAGTAATGCTAGAGTTAATGAAGTTGTTACCTGTAGGCAAGGACTTGGGAGATCAAAGATTCATGAGGAAACATTTTGTGATGATAAAATTATTTCATATAGTGATTATGACAATGCTACCTTTCTCAAATATCATCAAATTATTCACTTAAAAAAGTAAATTTTACTCTAAATAAATTATCCCTCAACAAAACTGATTAAAAAGAATAAGAAGGAAGAGAAAGAGTAGGAGAAATTCTAAGAGCTCCTACCTTTCAAGGAAAAGGATCTGGGCCATTTAATTGAACAGATAGCTGCAAGCACACAACCAGCTGAAGGCAAAGGATCTTGGAGGAGAGAATGCATAAAAAGACAACAGTAGCCTCAGGACAAGTTTCAGAAAAAAAGATCTGTGGTGTTTTACTTACACTTTATCGTGTACATGTTTATCTTGTCAAACTAGGTTTCTCTTGTTTTCCTCTCTGTCTCATTCTGTTACAAAAAGTATATAAATGTATATACTATAGTGCTATTCAATGGGTATAAAGTTTCAGTTGTGGGAGAGGATTAACTTCTAGCAATCTGTTGTACAACATAGTGTCTATAGTTAACAATATTCTTGCACACTTAAAAATGTGTTAAGATCTTAGATCTCATGTTAAGTGTTCAATAAATAAGTAAATAGTGTATTGCTAAGCACACTTACCACGAATATGTAAATAAATGGTGTTTTGAAAAAAAATTTAAAAAAAAGGTGTTTTGAAGATTGTTGTAAAAACCTGTAAGGTGTCTGTAATTTTCCAGACATCTTGCAAGCTAACAAGTTAGCCAGGCACAATTTCATGGAAATAAACAGAAGACATAAAACTCTTGAGTCAGAAACAAAAGACTTTATAATTCGTAGTATAGCCAGCAGCTTGAACTTTACATTCCCATCATCTCCCCACCCCCCACACACAGACACATCTGTCCCCAAATCCAATTGAGTTAAAGCTGAGAGGCCCAGTGGATGCTGCACATGCAGTGAGTTTGCATCAAAACTAAGGAACCCAAGTTTAAGAAACCTAAACAAGTGCTCACAAATATGCTCAACATTTGCCCCAGTAGGGCACCGTATCTTTATTATCTTGGTCAGGAAACTAATCTACCTCTGAACTAACTACTGGGAGGAGATATTTATCCTCCAAGACTGTCTGTCATACAGACATCCATGAAAATACAATTTGGAACAAGAACTATCAGTGCTTTTTCTCAGAATGTGCAGAAACATAACAGTTCCATGGAGAGATGTTTCCCAACAACTGTTCATTTTGTAATTAACCTACAACTTTACAGAATAGGGAATCAGGATGCAGGTGTATTGAAGGAGGAGTGGGCATTACCAGAAGTCCTTGACTTGGAGGTGTGCATGCTATCTGATGAGACTGAGTTAGTTGACTCTCCTGAGGTTGAGATTTTATCAGGCAATAGTTTCTTTTTATTCTCCTCCCTCCCTCCCTCCCTCCCTTCCTTCCTTCCTTCTCACCTTCCTCCCTCCCTCTTTAACATAGTTTAGTCATTGCCACTTGTTTCACTATATAACAGAATATATACTTTATTGATTTGAATAGTCTAGTGTTTTAGTTTTCCTCTCTTGACTGAATATTAACTCCATAGCAGAAGGAATCTTTTTCTAGTGACCAGCATCTAGTAAACAATTTATAAATATTCGCTAAATGAATCTCAGCAGCTGAGGAGTATATGTAGTGGACACACGTCACCTAGTGTGAATATTCTTTTCACCTGTGAGGAATTCACAGCTAAGGTTAACAAAACTTATTTACCACTAGGGCAGCATCAACAATCGAAATGTTTACTATCCCCATTTTCCCTGTGGCTAAGGTTTTGCCATATGTTCTAGGTGGTAGTAATCAATAGGTCAACCCCAGTCCTTCAAAGAGAAGCTAGTGATGCAGTAAAGCATGAATGGACAGGATCCCTTTTGACAAGGATGGTGGCAGCAGAAAAATCTAGTTCTAGCTCCCAGAGAGAGCAGTGATGGCAGCTGTCAGGCAGTATTTGGTACCTGGCATTACTGGTGCCTGTAGTGTCATTCTCCAGGTGTGTTCATGGACCTGTTTACCTGCAAGTGTTGTTTCTGGCTCCTTGTACTCCAAACCTGTGTCTCTAGCCCTCTCAGAGATTTTATGAGCAATTAATTATTCTTTTAATTAAAAACATTAATGTCTAAATTAGCTAAAGTTGCTTACATTTATGCATACCAGGGTACTAAGAAATTTTCAGCAACATATAACACACACACACACACACACACACACACACACAAAATCAATTAAGAGCCAGAAGTAGATTTTCAGACATTTTGGTCGATGTTCTTTCTCTCTACTTCCTCAATAATGCCCATAAAAATGCACACAATACAAATGCACATAATGGTAAATAGTAGATACATGCACAGAACAAAATGTTTGTAACGTACCCAGAACAGCAACATAATATATTGAATTTCATAGATTTGCTAAGAATTTTATAATGTAATTAAGGAAGAATAGTGAGGTATTATTTTTATTTAATGTGCAAAAAATGTTAATTTCAATAATTGCTTAACGAGATTCCATGAAGATGACTTGCACTTTCCAAAAGTCAGAATGCTCTGTGAGTGACCTGAGAGATTTTACGATGGACTCTACTGCTTTTATCTTCTCCCTGTTTAGAACACCTCTCTAAATTGTGTGCAATGCAGTCAGTTCAAAACTGTGGTAAAGAGAAGTCAGCTATAATAATTTCCATTCTCTATTTCATTTTATTAGAAAAGTCTCAGTCCAAAACACATACATGATACTATAACACTAAGTCACTCAAGAAGAAACCTGGGGCTAGTCCCATTTGATCATATCTTAGAAGCTTCCAATAGTGGAGAGTTTCCTATACAAATAATGCAAGGAATTTCAAAGGCCACATGCTTTTCTTTTCCTTTTCATATTTTATATCAAATTAATTTCAAACATGCAAATATTCCTTTCATAACTCAAAGTGCTACAGTAAACTGAAGAACAATTTTTGGATAAAGGAGATGGCTTGGATTGAACAGATTCCACACACTAATTTGGGTTGACAGCTCAGTGATTGTTCTATACTCAAAGTTAAAACAGCAGAAACAGACAGCTGAGCAGCAGACACTTGGAGAAGTTCTCTACTTCCCTCTGCTGGATGCTGTGAGATATCTGTGCATTTTGTAGGCTTTTATCTGTGGGTGGGGAGAAGAGGGGGAAGCTAATATTGGGAGAAATGTTTGCTTTCTATATCATAATTTGTATGTGTTTTAGCCAATGGAAGGGTATCGAGAATAAATTTATTTTTAATACAGAGCTGTTTAAAAATGTGGACTAGGAGTTATTTTTAGATTTCCGAATTGCTTAACATGATCAGAAATATTTCTCTTTCAGCGTCATGTTTTGGA
Source organism: Vulpes lagopus (assembly GCF_018345385.1). Taxonomy (NCBI): domain Eukaryota; kingdom Metazoa; phylum Chordata; class Mammalia; order Carnivora; family Canidae; genus Vulpes; species Vulpes lagopus. The sequence continues at coordinate 76,180,700 of NC_054831.1, forward strand.
AAGGTACAGAGTGATTTGTTTCCTCCTTATAATTTGCAAGGGATTTTCTTTTGCTTGTCTGATAGTTGAAAGTCAGCCAATTCACATATTTCTGAATAAGTAGTGACCTTCCTCAATTTAGGATTTCATTTGACTGTTCTTTTTTTTTTTTTTCATTTGACTGTTCCTTAAGCAAGTAGCTATGTATTGTTTGTGTCCTCAAATGATTTAGAAGACATTCCTAAGATGAGAAAGATAAAAAAAAAAAAGTAAAGGATGGAAAATGGGCTTACAACACATTTTGCTGCTATTTCTTGCCAAAGTGAAACTGGAAACAGAAACCGGAAAGAAAACCAAATTTTACTCAATTCTGCCCAGGTTAAAGGCTCTTTATATGAACATCATGGTGTATAATCCAAAACATGCATCTAAAAATTAAGGAAAAAAATTTAAAAATAAAATTAAGGTGAATGATTTCTCTGTTTCTCCATTTCCCCTTCTCTATCTTTATCTCTGTCTCTAGCTTTGTCCATATTTATGTCTCTGTTTTTCTCCATCTTCTCTCATTTCTTAATAATGGAAAATAATAAGAATAAAACTATAAACCTAGAGCAAGGAAAGTGGAGAAATAATATAAAATGCTATAATTTGAATTATGCAATTATTTTTTAAAAAAATATTTACTTATTTTGAGAGAGACAGAGAGAGAGTGAGAGAGAGGGAGAGAGGATGAGTAGGAGGAGCAGAGTGAAAGGGAGAGAGAATCTGAAGTAGATTCTGTACTGAGTACAGAGCCCTACTTGGCCCTCAATCTCATGATCCTGAGATCATGACCTGAGCCGAAATCAAGAGTTGGAGGCTTATTCGAGGTCATCTAGGCATCCCTGTGCTTATTGTTTAACCCTTACAAAAGTCAAGCAAAAATGACACAGAAAATAAATTATGAAAAATTCTGCTCCCTGTTTTCAAGATCTACATTTTGGGAAGATCTAGGTCATTAATTTCCCTTGGAAAGGCCCTATAAGCAGCCTTTTCAATATTCTGAGAGTGAGAAGGTGATGTCATGAGAGACAGGAAGAAGCTGGTTACAAAGATGGAAGTGTGTCAGTGGCCTTAGTCATCCTGTTAGCAGTAAAAGAGGGAAAGCAGAGTGGGGTGTGAAACCCTTCCCCAAACGTCCTTTATCAGCATGGTATTCATGCCCCACGAAGTTACTTCGGGAAAGAATAGGATAGATACTAGACCCTGTCTCTTTAGGGAAATCTCATAGTAATCAGGAACCACCAGGCAAATAGAAACTATTTTGAGTATTTCAAGAAGGAAAGAATTTGATGGAGATAATTAGTCTTGCAAAACTGTTAGAAGAGCTAAGGATCACAGATCACTGAAGCCAGAGCAAGGAAACCAGAAAGAAGTGCCCGTGGTGATCTTGACTGTCTGTACTGCTAAGTGCTGGACTTCAGTAGGATTCCAGTTCTTTGGAGATCATGTGCCCAGTACCTTCTTCCTACGTGGCTTTTGACTTAACAAAGTCTTTCTCCGTGTAAATTTTTGCATTTTTACGTAGTCATATTTGTCTTTAATTTTTGTTGCTTCTGGATTGTGTGTCCTGAAGATTTTCCCCTAATGCAATATAGCAAAGATACTATTCTGTATTTATTCTATACATTTATAGTTTTATTTTTTAAGTTTAGATTTAATTCATCTGGAGTTCATTTTTACATATCTCCTCCAGGTTGAACTGGAAGATAATATGTAAAAGGGGGGAAAGGGAGAGAGAATCAACCCCTAAAATTTTACTTAAAATATTCCATAGAGATTTTTTATTGCAGTTAGGTTGATTATATGGAATCAGTTCAGAAGAACTTCAATCATTATGAAACAGAATCTTTGTAAAACATCATGTATCTCTCAATTTATTAAGTCATCTTATTGATCTATCAGTAAAATGTTATAGCTTTCTTTATTTAAATTTTATTCTTTTCTTCCCAGGTGTCCTATGTACCTTTTATCTTTTTGAAAGAAATTATTTATTTTATTTCTTCCAAATTTGTGATTACTAATAAAAATATTGATTTCTACATGGAATTTTGGCCTCTAGGAAACACTTTTAAACTCCTCTGTGATTTTTTTGTTATTTTTCTATTGATTCTCATGTTTGTAAGTCTAAATATGCAGACAATCGGTCTCTTCCTGTCTTACTATGTATACCTTAATGTTTCCTTGCCTCATGGAAGTCTGTAAAACATTTAATACAATGTTGAATGGATGCCAAATTAGCAGGCACTTTGTTACATTTTCACCTTCTATTGGAAATCTTTCAAATATTCACTATTCTCATTTTGTTGCAGTTTTCTAATATATATCATTAAGGGGAAATCCACCTATTCTGAGCTCAACAGTTTTCATCGGGAATGGCTGTAAATTATCAAACTATTTTGGGATCTATTGAAATCATTGCATTGTGTGGGTTTTCTTCTTCTTCTTCTTCTTCTTCTTCTTCTTTAAATCTTCTGTAAATCTAGCAAATTATTGTAATGGCTTTCCTTCTATTGAACCCTTTGCACTTTCACTCATGGATCTTCAATAGAAGCTCTCAGTTCCAGTTATTTAGGCTCTCTTGTTTAAAATACTGAGTTTTCTGATTTGAGCTAGCAATAAATAATACCCATCGCAGTTGTTATTATTAATTTGCTTGGTCTGTTTATTTTGCAGAATCTCTTAATCAATAATGATTTTTGCAGACAGTGTGACTTAAAGTTTCTCTTGGCTAAGGGTAGGGCATGGGGAGGGGTTACTCTATACTCCCAGTCTTTTTTGTGTGTTAGTGGAGAGAATTTATTCTCTCTAAGCCACTTGGAAGGGGAGAAGTCCTCCAGGAGAGTTTCCCTGGCAGAATAGGCCTTCTCTGAGATTTGCACACAGAGAACAAAGCATAGCCTCCACATGGACTGAAGGGATAGAATCTAGTTAACTTCTGGGGATTCCTAGTGATTAGTATAAAATTTTGATCTTCAACTTAGTGTCTGTTAAACAGGTATGACTTCTGTCATTGGATCTTTGCATTCTGTCAATACTGTGAACAATGATGGATATTTCACTCCATTCTGGCAATAAAACCTGAAGGTTGATTACTTATTATGTTGAATTTTTTATCATGTGGTTATTAAATTCTTATTGTCTCAGATTCTTTAACTGTAAATTGGAATAATAGTAACTACATCAAAGAGTAGTTATGAGGGCTTAACAAGCAATGCATGTAAAGCACTTGGAACAGTTTCTGACTTCCCCAAATTGGATGTCTAACTGCAGACAGACATAATTGTATATATAAACTGGAAGTTGAATTTATTTCCTTGCAGTTGCAGAATTGGAGCTGAACCTCTCCTTATATACGCACCATACTATGAAACTTGCTCCAAGGTATTTATGTGTGTTATTTACCTATTGTTATATAGCAGATAAATACAAAATTAGCAGCTTAAAATAGTACACATCTATGATGTCACAGATTCTGTGGGTCAAAAGTCCAGGCACAGCTTAGCTGAATCCTTTGCTTAGGACCTCACAGCATTGCAAGGTGTTGGCAGGGCTATATTCTTATGGAGAGGTTTTGCTGGAGAAGAATATACTTACAGTCTCACTACAATTCTTAGCAGAACTCATTTCCTTGTGGTTGTAGTACTGAAGGCTGCTGCCAACTCCTAGAGACCACCCTCAGGCCCCCAGAGGGTCAATAGTCTTATAAAATGTAAATACGGAAGTGACATCTCATTACCTTTGCGTTATCCTGTTGGTGAAAAGCAAATCACAGGTCCCACCCACAATCAAGGACATAGGATTGTACGTGGTTATTAAGACTATGTCCTGAGGAGATACCCTCCATTCTGGTCAACAGAATATGACTTCTTAAATCTACATACAAAAGCAAATGTTAATGATTCTGTTAAATAATTTCGTACATGACAGTGTATGTGCTTTTCATTTTTTCTTTATAGAAAATAGCTGTTCCATACTGTGTTCCCCATTTTCTATATTATTCTTTCATCTGGCAAGACATTTTGAACATGCTCACTGTCAACTACTATTTTTGCATAGTATGATTTTTTCATAATTGCGTTTTAGACCAAACTTAGCTAAAGCAGGCTTGCATGTTGGTTGAGAACATGGGATGGTCCCTCCAGAGGTTAGACAATCCTGTGACCTTGTGTGTTATTTCATTTTCTTAAGACCTCATCACCCTCTTTCCAAATGTGAATAATAATAGTATCCACTGAATAGCATATTATGACACTGAAATAACATAATAACTGGAAATGTATGAGCAAGAGCTACCATTTTGCCATCGCATACTTATTCAATACGTTATCTTTAGCATTTAGACTTTTTCAACTTCATGTAATATGCAATAGTACAATAAAAATTCTATTTAAAAGCATTGAACAATATCTCTAACTCCTGAAAATAAACAACTAAAAGTGGAATTTCTGCATGAAAAATGTACATAACTTTAAGTAACATACTGCAAAAATGCTTGCCAGAAAATAAATGCCAATTTTCACTCCCACCATCGTTGTGTAAAAATGTCTTTATCCCACATCCTTACCAACATTGAGCATTACCATTTTCTAAAAGGAAGAAAAGAAGAAGAAGAAGAAGAAGAAGAAGAAGAAGAAGAAGAAGAAGAAGAAGAAGAAGAAGAAAGAAGAAGAAGAATGAAGAAAAAGAATTATTTTGTATACCAAATCATGGTACTACATTGCTTTAATTGAAGTTTTTGTATTATTTTGCTGCCCATTTTCTTTTTTCTTTAAGATTTTATTTATTTATTCATGAGAGACACAGAAAGAGAGAGAGAGAGAGAGAGAGAGAGAAAGAGAGAGAGAGAGGCAGAGGGAGAAGCAGGCTCCCTGCAGGGAGCCAGACGTGAGACTCGATTCTGGGTCTCCAGGATCACACCCTGGGCCCAAGGCAGCGCTAAACCACTGGGCCACCGGGGCTGCCCGCCCATTTTCTTTTTTATGAAGTATATATTTTTGAACATTTTCCTCTTCACTGTTGATTTTCTTAAATTAAAAGATATTAATTTCTTGATTGTGAAATATGTTCCAATTTTTTTCAGGTTTGACTTTTAAATCTTGTATTTAACATTTTAAAATGTTAAATCTATGAATGTATAAATGTGTGTTTTGTTTCTGGCTTTAGTTGTTTTTCTTTTTTTCTTTCCTTGAAATAATATAGTCACCCACTTTCATTTTAAAAATTTTGCTTTGTTGTTTTCAATTTATCTAAAACTTATTTTGGCATATATCTAGGGAGGATTCTCTGGAAGAGCTTGAGACAAGGTTCTTTTTATTTGCAGGTGATTTATAAAAGATGGGCTTTCAGGAGACACCTAGAAGGGGGTGAGGGAAGCAGGATAGAGAATAGGAAGAAGGTAAGTGGGGATGGATTTCCAGAAGTCTCATCTGAGTGTCTTCCTTTGTGATTTTCTGGGACTTAAATAGCACTGCAGAGCCCTTCCCACCTTGAAGCAGGGGACAGGGATTTTATAGACACTCTCCCCCCAGCAGCCAGGCCCTGGGCACTCACGTATCACCCAGAGTTACCTGCTAGTGGAGAAGTGGCTCCAGTTACCCAAAAGCAAGCTTCTGTAGAAGTTTGCTGATGGGAGCCTTTGGTAACAACCACAATCCGTGACAGATGGACACACAAAACCAGTTAAAAGTGTCCTGTGGTAATGACCTTATTAACATCTTGAAATACTCCTTTTTTTTTTTACATTTTTTATTTAAATTCAATTTAGTTCGCATATAGTTTATTATTAGTTTCAGGGGTAGAATTTAATGATTCATCAGTTGCATAGAACATCCAGTGTTCATCACATCAAGGGCCCTCCTTCATGCCCATCACCCAGTTACCCCATCCAGCAATTCTCACTTTGTTTCCTGGAGTCAAGAGTCTCTTATGGCTTATCTCCCTGTCTGCTTTTATCTATGACAATAATATTTAAATAATAACCACAGTATCATTTGGCAGATTCAGCTCTTCCTGTTTCTACTGATATTTCTTGCAGCTCTCCTGCCTTAAGATTCAGTATGAGCACATATTGGCTGAGTAGAAATAATTTAAGTGACAGATAATAATATTCTCATCCCCTCTATTTCTCAGACTTTGTGGTTTCCCAGAAAGACCTCCTGAATTCTCTCTTCCCTCAGTGGGACCTTTCCCAGTGTGGTCCTCCATTCTTTGTCACTAGACTCCTCCTCCTAGACCCAACCACCTGTCCAGTAAATGTGCCCTAGGCCAAGAAAAAAAAATGTAATAAATGTAAGCTCATGCTGAGACCCCTGTGATGTATGGAAGAGATTTGTCTTTTCTTAATAGTAGACATTAAAAAAAAACTCAAATGAGTGTGAATAGAAAAATCACATGAAAGTATATTGAAATATTAGCTTTTTTCCTGCTTTGTTTTTCTTGTCTATGCTTCTTAATTTGGAGACAATTTCATTTTTCAATGAAACTTTTCACAGATTAACTCTATCATTAGTGGTAGCAGTAAGGAATGAAAGCCAGAATTCTAAGCAGGAAAGCAAGGAAATTTGAAATCTCTTTTATGTGAACAGTAAAGTAGAAATAAAATGTCAATTATATAGAAAGAGACTCTCCATGTGCCAAGTTTAGCCAAAGAAAATACTTTGTAGTATGACTTCTGCCTGTGGCCTGCAGCCAGAGTCCTGCACCTCCCCGCCCAGACCTTGCTGCAGCCATATTAAGCTTAGCTTTCCTCAGAACCATGCTGCTTGCTCCCTTCACAAATCATGCTGTTCTTTGTTGAACTTTCTCTTTCCTTCCCCAAATACTTTTATATCAGATATTCCTAGAAGCCTAGCCTCCAGTTGAATCTAATTATCCATTCCTCATATTTTCATGGCATATCAGGCGATGCCACTAATCACACTCTATTATAATTTTTAATCTTTTGTTGTATTCTTATTAGAAGATAAGCTTAAGGATAAAGATTATGTCTAATTGTCTTTGCTTTGCCCTGCAATGACTAGCATAGCATCCACACCTACTAAGTCACCTTCAGTTACTGGGAACTTCTACTTGAAACATCCATCTTTCAGTAATGGCCTTTCCTATTGTGTTGGCAGTAAAATCAGGAGGAATCTTTGTGTGGCCTCACTTCCCTATGGTTGCATCTCCAGTTGTTCACATTACATTCCTGAAGAGAGCAGCCTTTATGTACTGAAAGAACATCCTCTTTTCCACAACTTCTCCTTTAATGATCCTTGTTCCTTGACATTAATTTCTATGAACAGCTCAATTTGAGAGCAGTCCTTCAGCCTTGGCCCTCCACTGTCATCACCCATTTTATGTGTCAACTTGATCAGCCCATCGTCCCCAGTGAATCATACAACAGAAATTTAGATGCTGCTAGGAAAGGATTTTATAGATGGGATTAACATCTACAACTACTTTACTTTAAATAAGGAGGTATTCCTCACTAATTTGACTGGCTCTGATCCAAAAAGTTGAAAGCACTTAATTATGGAATAGAGGTTTCCACAAGGGAGAAAAAAAAAATTCTACCTGTGGATGGAAGCCTTCATCTCCTGCCCAAAAGTTTCTGACTTATTCTTTCTGACAGCCTGCCCTCTGGATTTTGGACTTGCTTAGCTAAACTTTGCAATCATGTGAGCCAATTCTTTTAATCTCTCTCTCCATCCATTCATTCATCTGGGTCTTTTTCTCTTGTGGAATGCTGACTAATACAATCATGTTGAATTCTAGATGAAATGCACCTTAGAGTGTATATGACTATAAACATGGGTTCTGGCTTTTTGTTCACACACCATCTCCAGTGGATCTGCCCTTAGGAGGCCAACCTCAGTGGGCTATAGCAATAAGGCTTTGGCCTGTGTTCAGGGTGAATTCATCCCAGAGTAGATGCTGGCAGCAGACTCCAGCGGAGGAGGAGGAAGAAGTTGGGGAGTTGGGGTAATTATTCCTCCAGTTTCTTTGGAGCTGAGCCAAAGTTGAGTGTTCCGCCAGCAAGGTCATGGCTTCTGTACTAAGGCCATCTTCTACAGCTCCTCTTCCCCCCACTTGTACCTCCATGTATAGGCGTCCTAGTGATTCCCTTATATTACTAGCAAAAAGCCTGCCTACCCGTTTTCAAATAGATTTTCAGCAAGGTCTGTCCAGGTGCCACATTTGACAGTCCTTCTGCTTCCTGCCTGGCCTCAGACTGATACACCAAGAATGCATAAGTTTCCTACAGTATTCCTGATCACCCAGCCTCTGGTACTACAACTACACGGGAGAAGGATTAAGAATAGATGAGATGGAAGTATCTTGAAAGCATGAACCTGACCCCAAATTGAGGGAGTACACAGATCCCCATGGTCATGCAGATATGCTGTGTTAGCAATGCAGAAAAAGGTAGCAAGTAATAAAATTAGGTTTATTTGATCCTCTATCTACCCTAAGAGGATAAGGGGGAGAAAAACACAATTAACTAAATTACAAATAATCCCCTGGGAGAGTGTAAAGGACCATTGTTAAAATAAACATATATAGCTCCTCAAATACATGAAGTATCTTAACTTTATAACTTAAACATTTTCATCACAGAATTTCAAAGCAGCTTTTCAATGCAAATGACAAGAGCATCAGACCAAATCTGGGCCTCTAGACTCACAACAGACTCCTTATGTAACTACAGAGACTACCTTATGTTTTAAGGGAATTTTTAAATCAATCTTACAATGTGCGCTATGTTAAATACCACAGTTGTCAGTTCATTTCATCATTAATCTTTCTTAATGCCACAAATAAAAATGATCAAGTTTCTCAAGTCGTTGTTAAAATTGTGTCTAGTTTATCCTCCATACTTGCCAGTAACAAAGGAGGAAAAGCAGTTAATATGTCATGAGGCAGATTAAATGCTATATTTCTTGACCAGCTATCAATATTTTAAGAACTCAGTTTGTTATGAAAATTTCTCAATGGAAAGATATAATAAATAATGATCTAAGTCATTATACTCACATAATTTAGAGTTATTGAAAGCATTGCTTGAGATCCTTTTAATGATCTACAATAAATTGAATGTAAAAGGTTAAGTAAGCAAATCACAATTGTTGTACATAAACATTTTCATTAAATATTTAAAAACATCTGACTCCCTTTAACAGTTTAGAAACTTAAGGATTTTAGGCACTATTGATTTTAAAACAAGACTCTTACACCAAAATAGATGGCATCGGACAAGTTTCTGTGCCAAAGTCTAGAATAGGCACTCTACCTTTCACAGTGTTATATTTTATATTCCTAATAAAGGTTTGAAAATCATTTAGTTTGGTTCAGAAAGACTAGTTCTAGGTCTATTTATGAACACACTTTATGTGCCAGAAACTTTGCTGGGCCTGAAAACACTTGGGAATAAAGATATAAAAAGCTAGACATGCAGACACATAAGCAAACAATTTCAGTTCAAGTCGATGACTGCTCTGATGGTACTTGTCGCAATGTGTGGACACCATGTGCACAGTTGGATCTGTGCCTGCCTGAAAGAGGCAGGGAAGACTTTACAAAAAAGGGAGCAACAGAACCAAGACAAAGAACAATATGACGTTGGCCAGGAAGGAAAGTGGAGAAAGATATGCAAATAATTATCAGCTATCTTCCACATGCTAACATCTCTGAAAAGTATATCTTTAACTCAAGTGTAGCTGCTGCCTTGATACTCTTATGTCAAATTGCCAGTAGGGCATCTCTACTTAGATTATCCCATGAAACCTCCAGTTTTCTGTGTTGTCTCATCTCTATCCAATATCTCTATAACCTATTCCTTCTCTGGTTTTCTCCACATCGGTAAATGTTATCACCTTCCTCCCACCTGAACAAGCAAAACTGTTGGATATTAGCTTTGCATCTCCATTTAGTTTCATATCTCATGTTGAATGAGTTACCAACCTTAGCCAATTCTACTTGTGTTATTTCTTCTAAGACATAGTTTTTTTTTTCTCCTTATGTTTTGGTTTAAGTCTTCACATTTTCTCCCTTGAAATATAGCAATATCTTAATTGGTCATTCTACGTCCATCAGTTTGTCAGTTGTATTCTCTTCCAACCATTAAAGCTGCCTCTCTGAAAAATACATTTGATGACATCTCTCTCCTGTTTGAAGTCTTGTGTCGATTCTCATGGTAGGTGAAATCATAGCATAAAAAGCCCTTCATGAAGTGAAATTCTCTGCCTTTTTCTGTGCTTCATCTCAGCACATTCTTCAACAGGCATGATGCTTTAGCTGTTCTTGAGTCTTTGTAAATGTTCTACTAATCTGAGTGACCTTGAAATCTCTTTCCATCTGTACTTAAATTATTTTTGCCTTTCAAAATTCTGTGCGAGTGCCACTCTTTCCAGGAGGACTCTTCCAATCTGCATCCCACAATTCATACTCTCCTTACCATGAAGACTCTCCCTCTCTATGTTCCTCAAGCAACTCAGAGTTGTCACACTTCATTTAAACTGTTTTTGGTTCTCTTTCCCTTGATAGACTTTGAGCCCTAACGTACATCTTGACCATTTAAGAAATAAATATATTGGTTAAAACAGCTGGTAAATAGTCTTTTATTTTTGGGGCAATATATCCTTTTCACATAAAAAAATCTAGTTTAAGTTTTCTGTCAATTAATTTAAATATGGAGTAACTCGACATTTTTCATTTAGGGAAGCCATGTTTTTTTTTTTTCACCTTGTCACATATTCCTTAAAAGAGTGCTATGAGAAATAAAATAAATAAAAACTAGGCGAATGAGAGAATTCTTCAAATTGAAAATTTAGAAAATAAAAATGTACATTTATTCTAAAAATGGGTATTGAGTATCTATATTTTGGATAGTGTACCAGAATTGAAATTGATGGAAATTGTAACAGTCAATAGAATAACACACCATATACTCCATGAGTTTGCATGAGTTTATATCGTTGTGTTTAATGCTTGGAGACAAGTTACCTGAATTTGAATTGGGATTCTTATACTTTCTCACTGTATCAACTGGTACCTCAGCTTTATCACTTCTAAAGTTATAGAGTAGGAACATGTTATAATGAATTTAGAGTAATATGGTTTATTAGAGCTTTCACATTCTTTATCTCATTTAAAGACACTTTCACAAATTAACATTCTACTCTAATGAAACTGATTACAAATTCACATATATTAATACATGTAAAGTTCTTAGAATACTGCAAAGAGTATATTTTCCACAAATATGGATTATTAGTGTTTTTATTTGAAGCACAAATTGAATCTATCTGCCTGGAACATATCACTAACAAGACTCCAGATCTAGCTCTTTGATTTCTTCTCTGCACAACTCAAAGGAACCCATACTGAGTCTTTAGAATAGTGCAAACCTCTACTACTTTGGAAAAGAATCAGTACAGTAATATGTGTTATAGGTGAACAGAATAAGTAAGTGAATGAATAAGTGGCATTAATCACATCACTCTGTGAGAAAATACTGGTCGTATGCTGATCTCTCTGAAAGACTTCAGCCCCAGATGCACTGGTTAAAAATTAGACAGATGTCTAAAATAGGAAAAACTACAGAGAAAGAAAGGCTCCTGCTTCTCCCTCTGCCTGTGTCTCTGTCTCTCTCTCACTTTCTCTGTGTCTAATGAATAAATAAATAAAATCTTAAAAAAAAAAAAAAAGAAAGGAAATTAGTTGCCCAGGGCTGGTGGGGGAGGGGAGGATGGTCAGCAAATAAAAGGAAGTGACTGCTAATTGGTACAAAGATCCTCTTAGGGGTGAGAAAAATGTTCTAAAATTAGATTGTGGTAAGCATAACTCTGTAAACTAAAACCCACTGAATTGTATACGCTTTACTTATTTTTAAATATTTAGTTATTTTTGAGAGAGAGAGAGGGAGGGACAGAGGGAGAGAACAGAATTCCAAGCAGACTCCTCACTGATTAGGGAGCCCCATGAGGTGCTTGACCTCAAGACCCTGAGATCATGACTTGAGCCAAAGTCAAGAATTGTATGCTTAACCAACTGGGCCATGCAGGTGCCCTGGAACTGTACACTTTAAATGGGTGAACTTCAAGATAGGTACAATGTAAATCAATAATGTCTAATAATGTTTAAAGATAGAGGGGATCCCTGGGTGGCGCAGTGGTTTGGCGCCTGCCTTTGGCCCAGGGCGCGATCCTGGAGCCCCAGGATGGAATCCCACATCGGGCTCCCGGTGCATGGAGCCTGCTTCTCCCTCTGCCTGTGTCTCTGCCTCTCTCTCTGACTATCATAAATAAATAAATTAATTAAAAAATATTTAAAAGATAGAAACCAGATAGAAAACTAAATTCAAAAATTGGACATCTAGCAAACAAGTTCTCAAAGGAGTGAATGAATGAATTGGAGAAAATAACTAACACTGAGAAGCATTATGTTATTCTCAAGGGGTAAGTAGACCTCTCTTTAAATGTACATTTTTCACTCTGGCTCACTGAAGACCATGTTAAAAAAATACTGATATAGTTCTAGGCTTATTTTTAGTAATTGTATAAGGTGAGCATTTTGATGGGATAATTATACTTGACTGTCATCTAGTGGTAAAAAAGGTAACTGCTATATTTTAAGTACATAAAACCATATTAGAATGACAGTCTCATGAACTAGTGCAGCATGATATTGGCGTAAAGACAAATATTGATATGGGCAATTATAAGACAAGCAATTATTGATATAATCATGGAATATTGGTTAAAGATAACTGTAATTCATTGATATATTTAAATACAAACAATGATAGAAGTAAAGCTACTCAGGATGTATTTAGTTAAAATTTGGACATGAGCTTGGGGAAGAAGCCACCTTATTTTTTCTCTTTGTAAGCTGGATTCTTACCTCATCATATTGTCAAGGTGATATCCCAGTGGCAAAATAGTTTACATGTCAAAGGTGATAATGTCAGAATTCTGTCCTTGGAACTTCTCGTGAAAGTTAACAAGCAAACAGTGTAACAGACATGTACCAAATAATAACTTAAGTCATGATGCTAAACTTGAACTTTGCCTTAAAAACTACTTTAGATGCTAGCTGAATTATTGCTAGAAGGTTTGGGTGCATAGTAACAGAATCTGAGGTTTGTATAATAAAGCGAAGACTGCATAAAAAGTCAAGAAATGATAGAGTGTAGGCTACCTTTTCTTAAAAAAAAAGACCTATTTATTTTAGAGAGAGAGTGGGGGAATGAAGGGCAGAGAGCAAGAGAGAGGGAGAAAAGTCTCAAGCAGACTCTGTACTGACCTGAGTGGAAACCAACAGTTGAATGCTCAACCAACCGTGCCATCCAGGCATCCCAGAGTATGTAGGCTACCTTAAAAAGTATCTGTTATTTTGGGAAAATATAATATTAATAAAAAAGCCATATTCAAAATATATGAAGCAGGAAAGTGGCACATTGATCCAGAATTGTTGTTCAGTTTTCCTCTGTATCTGGGAATGAAGGTTGAGGACTTCATTGGAAGTACGTTTTTGATCAAGTGCACTGGTTGGATATTTGAGAGATCGCTCTTCTCTTGATATGGTGGTAGGGGCCTGCAAAGCCTTACCTTACTAGATTAAGCAAGTTTATTTTACCTTATCTCTGTTTGGGGTCAGAAGGAATGATTTATGGACATAGCAGATGAGTAGAAAACTTAAAGTTGGAAGAATAAATAATATGATGGTATTTGTTGGTGAAAGTATCAATGCCAAGATAAGAATGATGTTTTGGGAGTCAGATGTACTTCTGAATGGAACGTTCCTCTAAAGGATGGGGGGGGGGAGCAAAAAGGTTTTCACTTTTTATTCATGAAAGAAAACCCTCCCCCCAAGATTTATGCCTATATCTCATTGTCCAAGACCAAGTGACTTAGCCACTTTTAGCTTTAAAAGAGATTCCTAATTCTAGTTTCTAGATTTCATAACTTCAATAATAGAAACAGACAAAGGATAAGGTTGCAATTGAACATTGATTCAGCCAATCCAGAGTCTGCCAAACTTACTCTTCAACATGGTGGAAAGAACATAATTGCTTACCTCCCCTTTTCCTAAGATTCTCATTAAAAAAAAAAAAAAAGTAAAACAAAAACTATAAGGAAACACATAAAGCAATAATATAGCTGGGAAAAGGAGGAGGAGGAGGAGGAGGAAAAGGAGGAAGGGAGTGGGGAGGAGAAGAAAAAACTCCAATAGCACATCTTGAGGGATTGATGGACCACAGGAAGCAGAAGAGACTGGAGTGAGTCAGAAACCAGAGTAGTAAAAACAGCCAAACACAGAGAAAGGCTACCATGATGAAAAGAGCTTGGAGTCATTTCAAGTAATGGTAGACAAGTACAAAGAATCATACCTGGCCATAGAGTAGGTAAAAGGATAATTATTGAAAGGACTATCATGTCCCACACCTTGTTTCTGTGTACAAAATGGTGGCTGCAGAGTTTATCCTCAGGCTAAAGCACAAAAAAAAAAAAAAAAAAAAAAAAAAAAAGCTTTTTGAGCAAAATAAGAGAACTATGAGAGGGTGAGGAGTCTTTAGAGTAGGTGTAGGAGTGAGGGATACAACGATACAACGAGGTAACATAAGAACATAAGAAAGTTCTGGAACTGGGACAGCTGGGTGGCTCAGTCAGTTAAGCATCCCAGTCTTGACTTTGACTCAAGTCTCTATCTCAGGATGATGAGTTCAAGCCCTGTATTGGGAGGGCTGGAACTTAAAAAAAATTAAAATTCTAGAAACTTAAAAGGAAATTTTTTAAAATTCTAGAACTCAGTACAGAGAAGAGAAACAAGAAGACAACCCTGGCTGCTAATGAAATACATTAAAATTCTCCACCATGAATGTAAAGTTTCTGCAATTAAGTACTTCTGCAGTTTCCTCCCCTGCTTCTCACCCAGACATCACCAGGCGAAACCTGACTGCCCAGATATTCTACTCCTGAGCAGTAGGTACAACAGTTGGCTCTCTTTCAAAGGGCCTGTCTGAAGATTGGATTAGCCTTCTGCCAAGACAGAGCCAAGGAAATCCCTCAGGACACAGAAGAGAAAGAACAAATGAGAGAGGAGTTAAGAGTGGTAGAGACTAGATGGAGCAGACCCAGCATCCATGTCACCAAGGCCCCAGGAAAAGAAGAAAAAAAGAAACATTAAAGGGGGACATGGCATTGTGGGGAGAGAAGTCATAATGATGACTCAATCAATAATTTGTTAAAGAAAAATCTCTACAGACTGAAAAACAGAACAAGTCTTAGGATTAAAGTGGCCCTTAAGGCAACGATAAAGAAAAAAAAAAAAAAAACATTGAAAAGACTTGCTGAAACATTTTTCTATGGCTTCTAAACTCAAAAACTGAAGGGGAAAAAATCAAAACATCAAATTTCTCAGTTGAAAATCTAGCTGACAAAAATGTTTTTAACCTTTTTTTCTTAAGTAAGAGGGGAAAATTTGAGTTAGAATTGTTATCCTTCCAAATTATCAATGAAGTATGAGGACAAAGATATCATAGAACATGTTAGGACTCAAAAGTGTTGTCACTAACAAAGCTGTCTTTGGGAATTAAGTATTAAAGATCCACTACAGCAAAATAAAACAAGAAAAGAGAGCCAGAATTTAAGCAACATGAGAGTCCATAAATAGTGAAACTGATTGTGAAATCTTAAAATGTATTTACAATATAAAAGTGGAGATTATTGGAATTATCAAAAAGAATTGCTTTTTTTTTTAAGATTTTATTTATTTATTCATGAGAGACACAGAGAGAGAGAAAGAAAGAGAGCAGAGGAAGAAGCAGGCTCCCTGCGGGAAACCTGATGTGGGACTCCATCCCGGGACCCTAGGATCACGCCCTGAGCCAAAGGCAGGTGCTCAACCCCTGAGCCACCCAGGTGTCCCAAGAACTGGTCTCTGATGTAAAAATGATTTGTGTGCAGGTATAATTTCACTGTTTTAAAATAGCAAATAATGAAACGGAAAAAAATTAAGTAAGATAGTTTTCAAATACTCTGGCTTGTTCGAAGTAAGAAGCTTATGCATTCTCATTACTTTGTTATGATTCTTACACAAATGTAAAAATATATTTCATTAAGCTTTTAATTGTAACCATTATAACAATAAAGACAAGATCAAGTACATCTAACCTCTAGAGGAAAATAAAGGAACAAGATGTTAAGGAAAATGTACAAACATAGGAGTAATCCAAATACTTGGATAAAGCTACATTCTTACCTTAAGAAAAGAAGTTCTCAGACTGAGCGAAATAAATCCAGCCACATTCTATTTGTAGGATAAAACATTTAAGAATTGATATTGGAATCCTGAAAATGAGCAAGAGGAGATTTTACTTAGCAAGCGACGAATATCACCGGCCTTTAATATGTCACCAAAGGATCAAAACTATAAATACGGCACTAATTTTAGATTATTAAATGGACTTTTATCGTATTGGACCTATGGTGTTAATGCTGTAAACATAAACATCCACGTCTCCAAGACTCCCTGGAAACTGTGCTCATTGAGTATAGTTTGTGCCCAGAGAAGGGCTCTTCTGCTTCTATTATCTGGGACCACGCATTTGGAACCTGGACCAAGATAATCAGATTAAAAGAGAGAGTGCTACTTGATGCGTCTCTTTGTGGAGACCGGCTATCTCCAAGTCCGTGCTCCAAGACTTGTGTGGTTCACAGCAGAAAATAGGATGTTCAGTGAAGCTGCACTTGAAAAGGCCAGTGTTCTTTTTCTTTGTATTTTA
Source organism: Vulpes lagopus (assembly GCF_018345385.1). NCBI lineage: Eukaryota > Metazoa > Chordata > Mammalia > Carnivora > Canidae > Vulpes > Vulpes lagopus. Next base: position 76,197,486 of record NC_054831.1, read on the forward strand.
GCTTGCTCTGTAAGCAACCTAAATCATACATTCTCCAAGGTTCAAAGGGGCTTAATTTACAAAATCTTCTAAGTAACTGATTGCTTTTACAGTATGGGTTCCTGAGCTGGATGATCAGCCATAACAAACAAAAAACAAAAGAAGAAAAGAAAAGAAAAAAAAGAAAAGAGAAAAGAAAAAAGAAAAGGAAAGGAAAGGAAAGGAAAAAAGAAAAGAAAAGAAGAAAAGAAGAGAGAAGGAAAAAGAAGAGAGAAAAGATTCTTTAAGTTTCTCTGTTTTCTGCAAAATATAGAGAAATAAGGAAATTCATGGGAAATAAGGAATTCCATGATATTAGGGAGCTATCAAATCATCATTTTTGTGAAATACTGTTTAATAAGCACATACTGCTGCCATCCCCTAACACGTCAGACTTATTGTCTTCATAAGAGGATTTTTCTGACTTGTCAGATGTCTCTTGAAATAAAGAAATTAACACAGTACGTCTGGACTCTCCAGTAATGCCATTCTCATTCTCTTGATTATGTTCAAAAGGAAGAGATTTTATCCCTCCAAAATGAAAAAAAAAATGCTTAAGCTGACTGCTGGGCAAACATGTATCATTTGAAACAAGATGTCAGTTATAATGGAAAGAAAGATACTTTATTTTAAAGCTTTGTTCTTAATTGGAAAAATCTCTCTCTCCTTTTAATTAAAAAAGAATAGGGCCATCATTATTTTAGATCTAAGATAACTCATTTGTTATGCTAATTTTCACTCACAGACTCTTACATATTTCGGACATATATATTCCACTATATATTCCTACACACACACACACACACACACACACACACACACACACACCTTCTCCCGAGAGTTTTTCTCCTACTCTTTGCCTTGGCTTCAACAGGGCACCCAAGTTCTGAGGATCTACTTTCAGAACCATATACCTAATTTGCAATCTGACTCTAAGCTGTTCTCTATCCATCCCAGAGTCTAGTCAGGAAGCAGTTTTTGATGTTTGCTCACAGAGCCATGATGCTACGCTGAGGATTGATTATGTGCACAATCTTGTTCCTTGAGGGTTGGCCTTTCGACAACCTCAGTGGGCCTCCTGACTCCTGCCCGACTATTTTTCATCTCTTCCTTATCCCCGGCCCATCACAGAGGTTTAAATATAAGCTATAAGAGTGCTCACATGAGTTTGGTCAGCTGTAAGGTCGTTCTGCATTTGAGTTTCTGCATTTCTTCTGAGTTATGAATCATCTTTTAAGATTGGTCTTGGGGCACTGGATGGCTCAGTGGGTTAAGCCCCTGACTCTTGGTTTTGGCTCAGGTCAAGATCTCAGGGTCATGAGATCCAGTCCCCCGTAGGGCTTGTACTCAGCACAGAATCTGCTTGTCCCTCTCCCTCCCCCTCTGCTCCTCCACCTGCTCTCGAGGGCATTCTCTCAATCTCTCTCTCTCTCTTAAATAAATAAATAAATAAATAAATAAATAAATAAATAAATAAATAAAATCTTTAAAAAAAAGATTGATCTTAAACTACAATATTTTTGCTAACTTTTAAATCCCTTAGACCAAGCTTTCTAACATAAATTTTTCATTATTTTGTGCTAGTTTATCATTTTTAGTTAAAAATCCATTCTTCACGAAGCCCTAAATATTTAGAGCACTATGAAGCAGAATGCGTAATAGTTTTTTTAGAAAGCTTATTGAATAAAATATATACACCATAAATATCAGTCATTATAAGTGTACAATCAATGATTTTTTAGTCAACTTACAGAGTTGTTGGCATCATCAAAACAATCTGATTTTAGAATGTTTTCTTTAGTGAAAAAAATCCCCATGAGTCCAGCGCTTTATTGATTGTCAGGTCACTATCCACAATCATACAGCCCCAGAAAACTAGCATCTCTAAAAATTGCCTTTTTCTGGATACTTCATAAAATGAAGTTAACACACTATGTAGTCTTCATATATGTTTTTTTTTCCTTAGAGTAATGTTTTTGAGGTTCATTCATGTTGTAGTATGATTCAGTTTTGTATTCCTTTCATAACTGAGTAATACTACTCTTACTGGAAAATTTTATATACAATATATAATATTTTATATATAATATAAATATATTATAATAAACTTATAAATATATAAATTTATATATAAAATATATAATATATAAAAAATGTAAAACATAAAATGTGAAATGTCTTCATTTTTCTTAGGTAGATTATTAGTGTGGAATCACTGAGTTTTATGATGTTTAATCTTTTAAGAAATTGCCAGACTGTTTACCAAAGTGGTTGTATCATGGACTAATATATGAGAGATTCCCTTTCTCCATATCCTCACCAACACTTGGTTTTGTCTGGTTTTCATACAGCAATTTGAATGGCTCTATAATGGTATTTGATCGCATTTTTCATTTGCCTTCACCTAATGAAGAATAATATTGAGCACATTTTAAATCTTCTCAACGTGGATGGAACTGGAGGGTATTATGCTGAGTGAAATAAGTCAATCGGAGAAGGACAAACAGTGTATGTTCTCATTCATTTGGGGAATATGAATAATAGTGAAAGGGAATATAAAGGAAGGGAAAAGAAATGTTGGGAAATATCAGGAAGGGAGACAGAACATAAAGACTCCTAACTCGGGGAAACGAACTAAGGGTGGTGGAAGGGGAGGAGGGCGGGTGTTGGAGGGGAATGGGTGACGGGCACTGAGGTGGACACTTGACGGGATGAGCACTGGGTGTTTTTCTGTATGTTGGTAAATTGAACACCAATAAAAATTATATAAAAAATAAAAAATAAAAAAATAAAAATAAATAAATCTTCTTAATGAAATGTCTATATAGGTGCTTCGTTTTTGCTCATTTTTAAGTTGAGATACTTATCTTGGTATTATTGAGTCATAAAAATTCCTTACATATTCAAAATACAAGTTCTTTTTCAGATGTAATTTGCAAATAGCTTCTATTAGTCTGTGCATAGTATTCTAATTTTCTTATCAGTGTCTTTTAAAACACAAATTTTTAAATTTTTATGAAGTCCCAACTATCAGTATTCTTTGATATTTTGGCAGCGCATCTTAAAACCCTTCCCCAAATTTATGCATTCTCAATTAGGCATGTCAATCTTGAAGGGACAAGTATAGATTCTCCTACATGGGTGAAAACTCAAAGAAAAAGAAAGAAAAAGAAAGAAGAAAGAAAAGAAAGAAAGAAAGAAAGAAAGAAAGAAAGAAAGAAAGAAAGAAAGAAAGAAAGAGAAAGAAAGAAGAAAGAAAGAAAGAAAGAAAGAAAGAAAGAAAGAAAGAAAGAAAGAAAGAAAGAAAGAAAGAAAGAAGAAACAAAGGAGGGAGGGAGGGTGGAGGGAAGAAAGGAGAGAGGAGGGAGAGAGGTAGGAAGAACCTACGTTTATTATATTAAAATTCCAATTAGAATTTTCCAGTTAGATAAAAATGCTTAAAACTCTCTTTAAAAAGGGATAATAATGAAAACAGGGTTAAGAAACACCAGTTTAACCCAAGGATTTCTCCTGTGACTCCTAGAAATGTAACAGTTTTATTTTTTAAAAGATTGTATTTATTTATTCATGAGAGACACACAGAGAGAGAGAGAGGTAGAGACACAGGCAGAGAGAGAAGCAGCTTCCCTGCAGGGAGCCTGATGCAGGATTCGATTCCAGGACCCCAGGGTCACTCCCTGAGCCGAAGGCAGATGCTCAACCACTGAGCCACTCAGGCGTCCCGAAATTTAACAGTTTTAGCTCTCAAATTTAAGCCTATGATCCATTTGAGTTAATTTTGTGTATGGTTGTGGGATCGGGGTTTATTTATCCACACGTGAATATCTCAATATTATTCCTCCCCTACTTGTTGAAAAGACTGTATTTTCCCCCATTTAATTGTCTTGGTACCTGTTTCAGTGCCAGCGATCATAAATGTGAGGGCTTATTTTTGTACACTCTATTTGGTTCTATTGATCTCTATGCCTATCTTTTAGTCAATACCACACTGTCTTGATTACTTTAAGTTTTGAAATTGCATAGTGTAAGTCCTCAATTATATTCTTCTTTTATAAACTTAGACTATTCCACATTCTTTGTATATTCCTATCATTTTAGTTTCAGTTTGTCAATTTCTGTACAAAGGTCTACTGAGATTTTTGACAGAGGTTAAGTTGAATTTATAAATCAATTTGGGGCAGGGGGACGCGTTGGGTGGCTCAGTTGGTTAAGCGGCTGCCTTCAGTTCAGGTCATGATCTTGGGGTCCTGGGATGAAGCCCTGACTCAGGGTCCCTGCTCAGTGGGGAGTCTGGTTCTCCCTCTCCCTGCTTGTGCTCTCTCAAATAAACAAAACCTAAAATCACATAAACACATAAACAAATTAATTACATTTTTTTAAGTTAATTTGTGGAGAATTGACACCCTCACAATGTGATGACTTCCAGTCCACAAACCTGGAATATCTATTTAGATCTTCAATTTCTCTCAGCAATATCTGGCAGTTTTTTATGTACGAATCAATACGTGTTGTTAAGCTTATCCCCAGCTCTTATATTTGCTTCGTTGCTATTTTAAATAGTAATACTTTCCAGGATGCCTGGGTAGTTCAGTGGTTGAGTGCCTGCCTTCCGCCCAGGGCGTGATTGTGGAGTCCCAGGATTGAATCCCGCATCGGAGCCTGCTTCTCTCTGCCTATGTCTCTGCCTCTGTGTGTGTGTCTCTCATGAATAAATAAATAAAATCTTTTTAAAAAATATATAAATAGAAATACTTTCCTAATTTGACTGTTGGATGGTTCATTGCTTGTGGATAGAGAACAAATGACTTTTAAAGTAAACTTTTAACTTTGGGATAGTTTTAGGTTTATAGGACAGCAGCAAAGAGAACAGAAAGAAAAAAATTCCAATGCACTCCAAACCCATTTCCTTATTATTTTCAGGTTACATTAGTATGGTACATTTGTCACAACTCATGAACTAATATTCACCTGTTGTTATTAACTAAAGTCAATACTTTATTCAGATCTCCTTGGGTTTTACTTATTGACATTGTCTAATTGCAGGATTCCAACTGGGATACTACATTACATTTGTTCTTCCTATGCCCAAAGGTTCCTACTGGCTGTGACAGTTTGTTAGATTGGTTTTGTTTTTGATTACTTTGACGTTTGAGGGGCATTGTTCATATATTTGTAGATTGTCCAGCAACTGGAATTTGTCTGATGTTTTTCTCATAATTAGACTAGAGTCGTGGGCTTGAGGAAAGAGGACCGCAAAAATAAAGTGCCATTTTTACAACACAATATCAGATGTACCTACTATCCACCTGACTCACCTTTGCTGATGTCAACTTTTATCACGTGACTGAGGTTTCTTTACTCTATTTACCCTCCTCCCTTTCCCACCATACTCAGGGGAAGGAAGTCTCTACGTAGAGTCTATGTACAGGTTGGAGTATCTACATAAATTATTTGTAAGTATGCCATATGGGAGATCTATCTATTCCTGTCCTATACATGTATTTCAAAATCATTAATTTATGAAGTATGGATGGAATAATGATACAATTTTATGTTTTAGGTTAAATTCAGTAATACATTATTTTGTTGCTCAGATTTTTCCAGCTTTGAACTTTGGAAACTCTGTTACTTGGCATTTTGTTCCCTTGATATAACCCCATTTTTGTGGAGTTTTGCTTTTGTTTTATTTCTGAGTACACCTTCACCTACTGGAACCATATGATACTCAGGATCATAGTCATGGTCCAGCCATGGAGTTAGTCATTTTTCCAAGGAGCTATGGACCTTCTTCTTGGTGAGTGGTGTGAGAAACCTAGGTATGCTTATTTTTACAGGAGTGTCATTGCTTCAAGTTCCTCTCAACTGATGGAGCAAGTAAATGTATGTATGTATAGTGGTCTCTGTATAGTTTAACCACAGATATAGCTGCTTACCATTGTAGAACAGATAAAAATTTTTAAACACATAAGTTTATGCGAAATAGGGATGCTGGGTGGCTCAGCGGTTAAGTATCTGCCTTCGGCTCAGGTCATGATCCCAGATCCCGGGATCGAGTCCCACATCGGGCTCCCTGCATGGAGCCTACTTCTTCCTCTGCCTGTGTCTCTGCCTCTCTCTCTGTGTCTCTTATGAATAAATAAATAAAATCTTAAAAACATTTAAAAAAAAAGTTTATGCGAAATAACCTTATACCTCTTCAGGTATGGTGTAGAAGTACCTTATAACAGAGTATCCTCATTTCTCCCTACTTCTCTTACATCATTATTAAATATATGTTATATATATACATATATGAAATATAACATTTCACATGTTATACAGATATTTTTGTATAGATGTCATATTGCATAGGTGTCAGTATATTATATATTTTATGTACAGATGTCTGTATAATCACTCATTATTATTATTGAGAGATTTGTGTTAAAATTTCCCACTAACATGGACAGTTTGCCAATTTCTCCTTGACTTCATGTTAATTTCTATTTTGGTATTATTCAGAGGCTATGTTAACATATCAATAAATATATAGAATAATTATTTTGCCCTAGCAGAATGATTTTTTTTTAAAGTTAGTGATATTCTTTAGCCTTAATAATCTTTTTTCTCCAAGGTCTATTTTGAATCACTGTGTTCTTTGACTTAGTGTGTCTCTTTGGTTTGATAGTGTCTTAAAATTAACATTTAGTTGAAATTTTAACAGATTTAATTGTGTACAATCAATATACCAGGAAGTTCCCTCACTGAAAGTATACAGTTCAATAGTATTTAGTATATTTAGAGTTAGATAACCATCACCATAATCTAATTTTAGAACATTTTCATCACCCAACAAAGAAGCCAGTCACTCCTTCTTTCCCATTGCCCTCTACCAGCCCTAGACAATCATAAATCTGCTTTCTTCCTCTATAGATTTCCCTATTTCATACATTTGTCATAAATGCAATCACACACATATGGTCTTCTGTGGCTAGCTTCTTTCACTTAGTATAAAGTTTTTTGAGCTTCATCCTTACCATAACATATATCAGTACTTGTTCTTTTATTGCCAAATAAGATTCAATTCTGCTTGAATTGTTTAATTCAACCTAAATATCTATTATTTGTAATTACCAACTTTATCCTACTTATAGATACCAGAGTTATGTCTCAGAGAGTATGAGCTCAAAGTGTAAATACCTTACAGACCAAATGAATTCCTTAGTTATAGAAGCAGGAGAAACCAGGGAGCCTAGTGAAAGTGACTCTTCACATTGTTGAACTAAAGAGCAGAACAGAAGCTCATCCTAAATAGGGAAGAATTTATTGACATGTGTGTTCAGCCATGACAAAATCTAGTGTTCTGATAAGAACAGCTGAGACAATTCAGAGTTGGGTTTTTACCACAGTTTCTTGAATCTTGTATATGGTGACCACCTAAGTAAATAAAGTGAAGATAGCAGAACTTCCTTAGCATAGTATTGAGGTAAGAGAGAGTTCAGGAAACTGGATGTGTTAGAATGGTTTATAAACGTAAGAGCTTTAAACACATTACGTTACTATGTTCCACTGAAGGAGCCAGACTCCTTCCGTTGGAGGATCCAGAACACATCTTTAAGAGATGGCTAACCTCTATAGGTTGGAGTCGATGGCTGAAAATGATACATAGTACTGGGATCCATATTGGAAATGAGGATGGTAGGATACTAGCACTGCAGGGATCAGAAGAGAACAGTTAACTGTCAGAGGCTAAGTAGCTATAAGTGCCATCATCGCTAGCAGAAAGGCATGACTTGTAGCCAGGATGTCTTGATCTACAGAGATCTGTGAGGAAAGCTGATACATCATGATGGTCTTAGGCATGAGATAAGTGGACAGTAGACTAGAGGGTCACTTAATCTGTATAATCAAAATCAAGACTGGTGAGCTGCAATAGAAAACTGTCATCTTTCAATCAATATCCAGGTCTAATTTCATTCACAGATTGATAAGTAATCCACTAATTAAAGAACAAGCCAGTTACCGTGATGAAAGTCACTACCGTATCTTTGTTAAATATTCTTTTGGTAATTTACAGATAAGATCTGAGCCATATGCGGAATAGCCATGTAGTAACAAAATGGGAGTGTCGAGTCAAATATGTGACTCAAGCTGAATAGAAAGAAAAGCACTAAAAAATATCTTCACAGGTTTTCTGGTAAAAGCGGGGTAGGTTTCTGGAAGTTATAAACAGAATTTGGCCAAAGTCTATCTCACAATGAGTATACTAGATCCATAGACTCACTTTTAGTTATTTCCTCCTAACTGAAGCATATGAATTGGAACAGATATGTTTAGCACCTGCAGAACTCATACTGTGGTTCTGTGAACTATGGAGCAAGAGTCATTATTTTAATATGGCCAAGTGGAATCCCATGAAAAAATTCTCCACCCACCCGAGTCAAAATAGAAGCAATATTACATCTCAGAAGAGTTGGCTATATGCACCAAAGGTCAGCACTGCAGAAAAGAATAAAAATTAGACTTTACAGAGGAGTATGAATCAACTCTCTTCCCTCACAACTAGGTTAACTTGCACACTTTGCCATCATATGATTTTGGAAACATTGAACATCTTAACATTACAAAGAATATTATCCTGACCCACTCTGCCCATGATATCATGGTAATGGGACTTGGTGAGAAGAAAGTGATGGGCACTGTAGAGGACCTAATGTAGCAGAGATATACCAGAAGGTGGCAGAAAAACATCAACAGAAATTCAAATCCTGTCAGTTAACAAAAGTTTTAAGAGTCCAATGGTTTGTGGCACGTGGGTGGCTCAGGTGGTTAAGCATCTACCCTCTGCTCAGGTCATGATCTCAGGGTTCTGGGATGGAGCCCTTGTTGGGCTTCATGCTCAGTGGGGAGTCTGTTTCTCCCTTTCCCTGTTCTTGTGCTCTTGCTCTCTCTCTCTCCCTCTCTCTTCCCCCTCTCAAATAAAGAGACAAATAAAATATTTAAAGGACGCCTGGGTCGCTCAGTGGTTGAGCACCTCTGCCTGTGGCTCAGGGTGTGATCCTGGGATTTGGGATCGAGTCCCACATCAGGCTCCCTATGAGGAGCCTGCTTCTCCCTCTGCCTGTGTCTCTGCCTCTGTCTCTCTGCGTCTCTCATGAATAAATAAAATCTTTTTTTTTTAAATCTTTAAGAAAGAAAGAATAAGAGTCCAGTAGTCTGGGGTATGTTATATATCCTCTGAGACAATGGACATGTCATGACCACCCACATCTCTTGCAACTAAGGAAAATACATGACACGTTGTGAATCTCTGTATATTTCGGAGACAGAAATTATGCCACATATTAAATATGTTCTGACCCATTCCTTTTTTGAGGAATCCAGAGGCTGACAGGTTTGAGCGGGGCCCAGAGCAAGAGAAGGTTCTGCATCAGCTCTGGGTTTACTTATTCCTTCTTCTTCCTATTGATAGCATACAGAGTATACAAAGTCAAAATGCTGTTTTTGTTAAAAATATAAGACAGCACATTTGGGTAAAGACATGGTGCACAGATTTGGAGGTGGGAAGTTCCTGCTTCCTCTGGTTGAGCCCTGGCAGGAATGTCTGTACACCAAGAGACACTGAGCACAATATACTTTATTGGCTTAAGTAATAAAGAGCAGTAGGTATTGGACAACAGAGCTTCACACTACAACTCATAAAACTGTAAGTGTGCAACTTCAAGCAAGCAAAGTCTTACTCAGTTGTAAACATCCAAGGACAATATTCTTCAAGGGAGAGTACTAACATGGTCTCTTCTCTATAGAATAAAATGGACACACTGACTTTAGATTAAATGACACACGTTGAACATACAGATGCACCCGTGACCCAGAATATGAAGGAGTGTTTATTCCCAGCAAAGAATTATTATGCCTGATTCACACAAATGTAAAGGGAAAAATCCAAGAACCCTTTCTTTTGACCAGGCATACTTTAGATTTTAACAAAGGAAACTTGAAGCATTTGGAAGAACCAAGGGTTATTCCTGGCAGTTTCCATCCATTGCTCCTGACCTCAGCCATGCCTAACAATTGAAATGCATAGACTCATAGTGAAAGGAAGAAAGGTGATAAAAAAAGAATGATTATTATGTTTGACTAGAAAGAAGATCTTTTCAATGGTGAATAGCTGCTTGAAAAATAATTCATTGATTTCCTTGGAATATGACTTTTATAACTTTCTTTATTCCATAGAAGTCATGGAAAGATATAGTTATAAAAAGGTCTTCTGCAGGATTGCATTAGTATCTCTGAATGATTCACATGCAAATTTTTTTTAGTTCAACTCAAAAAGAATTCAGAGACATTTTCAATCAAGATTATGCTCTTGGTTACATACCGTAGACTCTGCCAAAAAAGCACTGGAAAGATTACGGGGTTGAAGGGGGGTGGGGATTGACCCAAGAGTTTTTTGTTTTGTTTTGTTTTGTTTTGTTTAAGTTTCAAATACATTTTTTGCCTGGTTATCAAAATTAAATGAAAGGAAATTTTGAGCTGATAAGAAGTTGTTACTTGATTTTCTTTTCATGTATCTAAATCCCTTATTTATCACATTCTATGGATTGATCCATATATTCACAGTGAATATATTTGTACTTCATTTAGCAGGTTTTGTGTTTGCAAGGCAAACTTTGTTGAAACATTTATATTACCAGAGAGTTTGCTTAAAATTGAGGAAGTCACTATTAGGTGCATTGTAGTGCTTGGGATATTGCAGAATTGGTTAGCTGGCCAGATTTTCCCTTACATATTCTGAATTCTAGAGCATCTGTCAATGCTCCCCTTACAATGACAGAGTGGCTACTCACATCACATGTATTTTATAAGATTCCTTTATAACAAATTTCAGTTAGGGCAAATGTATGTCTCTGTATTCTAAAAGACTCAAGAAGTAAAGCTGCTAAATGCTTTGTGTCATCTCTCCTTTTAAGTGCTACCCATTTGCCTCTTCTGCTTATGTTGACTTTTCTTTGTTACATTAAGAGTCTATTAGACTTCTCTAATTTATATGTCAGAAATTCAACATCCTAGGCACTTTGCTGGGCCTCCTGTAGAAACCCAAATCATTGATTTTCTCTCGCTGCTTCCTTAAAAATGTCAGTAATGTGCTATCCACTTTCATTTTTTTTTCTCTATCACTATTTTCAGTAATGTATTTGTACCTTCCAATTACTCAGTTCCTTTTCTCTTCCTAGGTTTATAATGTCCTAGGTTATCTATAAAGTGACCATCCCCAGCTTCAAGATGGCTCCTGAGAAGGAAGGACATCTATGGTCAGAGAGTTTGGGACAAGGAACTATCCCTTTTTCTAGCTAATTCTCTTTTTGTTTTTCTGCTTGGAATCAGCCCACTCTTGAAAAGTACAGCTGTGGCCTCCTCACTGAGGGGCTGGCAAAAGCGCCTTGTCTAAGTTATGGTTGAGTGAAAGAACCCATCACTGGTGGGTTACAGTGCCATTGTCACACATGTAAGCCACATACTTCACTGGCTTTATAGTAACGTATATGACGTGCTAACTTCCATTCGTCAAGCATCATTGTTCCTCAAAGGTGGTTCAAAATTTGAGCCTGGGAATGACATATTATTCATTATCTCTCTAATATACTACTAATAAATATATTTCTACATCTTTTATCCACTCCACACACACACACGCACACTCTACAAATGAATCTATACATATATAGATTTAAATGTTTAAATCTATGTTTGTATGATTTATGTATGTTCATATGTATGATATGAACATGTTTAAATCATGTTTGTATCTTTATCTATCTGTATGTAGTAAAAAGTATGGATCATATTGCTATATGAATTCCCATCCAACTCAAATTTATCTTAATTTTCCTCCTTTCTATATTTGTAACTCCTTCTATTGATGGTAAGATATCTGATGTCCACTATCCTTGATATTTACGTATTTAATCAACTTCTCTTTTTCATATTTTCTTGAGCCGGTAGGATGAAATGTGTCCATAATAAAAAAGCCATAACTTAAAAGATTGTTATTGAGAAAGTAGTCAGTATAGAGTATGAATGAACTCACTTATTAAATTATATCCTGTGATATTATTTAAAATAAATACCATCATGCTTATTTTACAGATGAAGAAATTGAAAAATCAGAAGGTTTAAGTTCTTGGTGGATTACTTAGAAAAAGCAGTGATGGCCATGCTGGTGTAATATAAGATCCTTCCTCCCCTAAGAAACCAGTCGCTAAGATAAAATACTATGACATACGAAATTATTTTAATTATATAAATGACAGTAAAATATAATAATATTTCTAAAGTTTATTAGCTTTGATGGAAGTGAGAAAATTGATAGGAACATTATCCAGACCTTTATAATTGTCGAATTGTTAACCAGTTTATATTCTTAAGACCAAGATGGTGCTAATTTTAAAAAAAACAATGCACATTTCATAAATATTTATTAAGTGATTCTGGGAAAGGGTTATGCCAACTAGTGCATTATTCATGCCCCTAAATGAATGTCACTAAGAGATTTTGGTTCAAGCTTTTATTATCTAAATTAAACCAAAAGATGCATATTTCAAAGGCATGAGAAAAGTTAAATTTCTTTCTTCTCTACTCTTACAGAAGAAACAAACACATAATGGCCACAAACAGCTTTTCAATGTAAGCAGCCTAGTTTCTGTGTACTTTGGCTTATATGAGAACTTATTTCTCACAGTACTGATCTCTCCCCTTGATATAACTTAATCTATCATGTCTTAATATCCATATCCTAGCTAATGGGCACACAGTTCCCTCAACTATTTGGTTTCAGTCTGACAGGTTTTTTTTTAAAGATTTTATTTATTTATTCATGAGAGATACACAGAGAGAGAGGCAGAAATATAGGCAGAGGGAGGAGCAGACTCCCTGCAAGAAGTCCGACGTGGGACTCGATCCTGGGACCCTGGGATCACGCCCAGAGCTGAAGCCACTCAACCACTGAGCCACTCAGGCGTCCCCAGTCTGACAGGTTTTTAATACTATAGACTCACAACACCATTGTTAAATATCTTCGATTTAAAAATACGAATGGATGACAAATAATTTTTTTGGCATTTCATTCTTGTAAAACTGTTCAGAGAATAAAATAATCCACCTTGGTCACTTTTCCAGGATGTTCATTTGAAGTTAAGTAGATAGTAGCTGACAGCAAAATTGTATTGAATCCAGTCTAACATCACTGCATGAAAGCCAAAAGTAAAGTTTAAATGAAATTTTAACGTACAGCTTTAATTAGTGATCCAGTGAATAGGCCATTTATTTATTTTTAATTTTTAATTAACTAATTTTTTAAAGATTTTAATTACTTATTCATGAGAGACACACACAAAGAGAGGCAGAGACACAGGGAGAGGGAGAAGCAGGCTCCACACAGGGAACCCGATCCTGGGACTCTAGGATCATACCCTGAGCTGAAGGCAGACGCTCAACCTCTGAGCCACCCAGGCATCCCTTAAATTTTAATTTAAATTCAATTTAATTAACATACAGTCTACACTGTAGACTGTTGTGTTCGTTTCAGGGGTACAATTCAGTGATTCATCAGTTGCATAGAACAACACCCTCCTTAATGGCTGTTGCCCAGTTACCTCCCCCCCCCCCCGGAAACCCTCAGTTTTTTTCTTTATGGTTAAGATTCTTTTATGGTTTGACCATTTAGTGATCTATCAGCCTTTCCCTAACAAGCTCCCTCCAAGACATGGACAGTTAGGTAGGATAAAAAATGAAAACCTCCTTGAAAGATTTTTTTTTCTCTTGAGCCTCAAGAATGTGGTCCCTTCATTGGCCATAAACTTAACTGGCAATGCTCAGAGAATAAGAAAGATCAGGGTTTTATTTGTGTTTGTGAATGAGTGTCTGCATTTGTGTTTCAACTGGAATGAATTCTCATTTTCTGTTTTAACTATTGTTTATGAGCGGTTTACTTTTTAACTTATACAAATAGAATGCAGACCCAATGAACCAGTTACAGCTGCCTTTTGGTAGGAATATCTGGAAAAGTCATCGGTTTTAATACATTCAGCAATAATTTAATACCGTGATCCTGCTATGGGGCAGACTCTAAACTGAGCTACAGATGATTGGTTCTCAATCCTAGCTGCACTTGGAAATAACCCAAAGGGTTTTAAACCACACAGGGCATGGGTACATCCCCATGGATTCAAGTGTAGCCTAAGCCTTTGAAAATCCAGAAAATCCTCTCGAGATTCTATTGTGAGGCCAAGACGGAGAACCATTGAAAATAAAGAAGCAGTCTTTTTTTTTTTAAGATTTTATTTATTTATTCATGAGAGACACAGAGGGAGAGAGAGGCAGAGGCATAGGCAGGGGGAGAAGCAGGCTCCCTGAGGGGAGCCCGATGCAGGACTCTATCCTAGGAGCACGGGATCATGACCTGAGCCAAAGGCAGAGGCTCAACTGCTGAGCCACCCAGGCATCCCAAGAAATAGTCTTTCTAAACAGAAAGAATTTTGGTTTGACGAGGACTCAAGAGAGTTCTCTCTCAAGCTGACTCCTCTTTCACCCCATCTATCCACTTAAAGCTCCATGAAGTCAGAGATTTGGCTTTTTTTCTCACAGGGTCTCAGGGTCCAGTACAGTGCTTGCAAAAGTGTTTAACCAGTATCTGTTGAATGAATGAAAATGGCTTTTGAAAGATAATGTCATTTAATCTGTGTCGTTAACATTATATAAGGATGGCTTTTAAATCTACATATCTCATCATATCTTTGTATCAAAATTGGACCATTATTCTCGACAGTTTAGTCTTTTCCTCTTAAATATAATGTAGGACTATTAAAGGACCTTGACTTATAATACTAGCCCTCTATTTCAATTTGCCAATACTTGACCCAAGACTCAGAGGGTATATATTTAGTAAGTAGCAGATACTGATCTAGATCCAAACATTTTTTTTGTCTTATCATCACAATACCATGCTAGTGGTGCACTTAAATATTCGTATATAATATTATACAATAATATAATATGACATTATATTATTATAAGAGAACACACATATTCTCTATGTGACCGAATGAGGTTGGAGATGAGATGGGATTTCTGTAATCACCTGATGGATTAATGAAAAGCAACCAGTTTCACATTTCATCGTTTTGGGTCCTGCTTCCTGAGTAACCCAGGATCCACCATTCAGAGGCCTTTCCTAAATTCCGTTCTAATTTTTCCAGCCTTGCAACTGCTTAGAAAGTTGAGTAGACTGCCTTTCAGCATGTGCCCATTCAGCTTTAAATGGGTCAAACATGTCAAAGGCACGACAGTCCACTCTCTTTCCACAAGATTGTGAGGTTTAAACAGTAAATACCTCAATATTAGAGAACATTGATGTCTTCAAATAAGCTTTTGAGTTTCCCTTGCAGGATATATCTCAACTGCCAAATAAGAGACAGCGTGAAGAACAGAACCAATGCCATGAGCTGCCTCGATGTATCCCATGATGGCCTGTCTGAGAGCAGAAAAATGAAAGTTACTCTTCTGAGCCCTGCAAGTACAAGGCTGGCCCAAATCCGTCCTGATAAGCATCAAACGGAGACAACTAGCTACAAGAAATTCTTCCAGCAACAGAATAAATATTGGCACGCCAAGAAATAATCTACTGATGGGGACAGAGGCTCTGAAAATCATCCTGTGACTAGTCAATCCCAAGTTCAGCAGCAAATCCTCATCTTGACACAATCAGGAAGATGTCAAAGTAAGTATATTTCTGGTCAATATAAAAGCAATTATCCCTGGTTTTCACCTCCCATTGGTAGTTTTGCACCTTCCCATTTATTCCACCAGAGTTGTTCTTGCTACACTTTTACTCTGGAGCTAGAATTGATTTAACCAAGAGGATGAGTCACTGGGTATTTGCTGATGGGCCAGTGGAGCAGTTTTTCTAGACCCCTTCTCCCCACCCTCACATTCAGGGGCCATGGCCCCCAACATGGCAGCAATGCATGAGTGTCTCTCCATTAAAAGTGAAGCCTTGTGTGCAGCAAAGAGACGCAGAATAGGAGTAAGTACACCCAGCCCTACACCCGGCATTCTCCCTGTGTCATGTGGATAATACTTTTGTTTTGCAGAATTCACAGATTGTCATGTGGATAGAATATGATAGCCAAGTGGAAGGGATCTCAAAATTATAAAGTTATATGGAAATGAGTGCTGTTATTTTTTTTGAAAGATGTATTTATTTATTTGAGAGAGAGAGAGACAGACAGAGAGAGAGAGAGAAAAGGGAGGGACAGAGCAAGAGGGAGGTCACCATTGAGCCAAAACCAAGAGTGGGACGCTCAACTGACTGCACCACCCAGGCGCTCCAAGTGCTGTTATTAATATGTAGGTTTTATAAAACACTTTCAGGAGATTTTGGGGGTCATTTCTCTTTGAAACACACCAGCGTCCACCTTGTTTTCATGAAAGACTTTGTGTAAAAAGAGCATGATACCCCTCTCATAAAATTTCTGCTGATACTCATCAGTCATTATTGAAAACTATAACTTTAATTTTCTTTAGCTTTGCAAGCCTGTCCACATTTTTGGACAAAATCTCTTTTAGCAGTGAGTGTGACCCCACAACGTCAATAATACAAATTATAACATAGAACTGGCTTAACTTCTTGCCCTGGGCAACAGTGAAAGGCAAATAATCCTGTTCTTTTTTTTTTTTTTAAGATTTTATTTATTTATTCATGAGAGACAGAGACAGAGAGAGAGGCAGAGACACAGGAGGAGGGAGAAGCAGGCTCCATGCAGGGAGCCCGATATGGGATTCGATCCTGGGACTCCAGGATCATGCCCTGGGCTGAAGACCGGCATTAAACCACTGAGCTACCCAGGGATCCCAACCCTGTTCTTTTTTGGGAACCATAACTTTTGCTCAGGTAATTAAGTAACAGTTTAGTAACTTGGCTGAATTAAAATATATTTTGTGCCTCCTCATATTGTAATAAACCCAAATGGTCTATGATTCTAAAAAACTTGGGATATACTTTTTAAGATATTATTCCATTGGCTATAAATAAGTGTTTGTCTTCTTTCCATGTCCCGTGTGCCCTGTGTCATTTACTATCCATGTCTCCTAGTCTACAGATGAGAACACCGAATACACCATCCAGCAAATAAGAGGTGGAATGAAGGCAGTAGCCGAGCCCATAGTTGTCCCAGTAGGCTGTCTATCCCTTGATAAAAATGCTCGTTAAGGTTACACCAGTGCCGACCTTGGCCGTGGCAGCGATGGGCCCTAAAACAGCCCTGTCACACGTCTTGACAAGCCATGTTCCATTATACAGTAAGCACTGGCCACTCGCAGTGATGGATGCCTTAATTCATCTCCTTTCTGCTCAGAACGTGATCTAACAAAACAAGGCTCCCCATATCCAGTGAGTCAAATGCAGGCAGGGTAAGTAGAAACAAATGTCAGCGTTAGGGTACAGCTCAGGGATAGTTTTCTCTAATCCCAGGATCCTTAGGAATCTGTGAGGATGCTTGCTTTTAGGCTATTTGGCAGAAATGAGCTTATCCAGCCTAGGAAACAGAGCGCAGTGACTCAACGTTGAGTAGGGAGCATTGCATGCACTGTTTCCCTGACCACATCAAACACAAACCCTCCCACTGAAAAATTTAAAAAGATGCACTAAGCAAATGGAAACTCATTTTGTGGATCTTGAAAATTCCATTCAGCATTTTAGGCACCCTCTGTATTTTCTCCTTGCAGCTTTTGTAGCAGGCATCTCTCTCTCTCTCTCTCTCTCTCTCTCTCTCTCTCGCTTCTCCCCCTCTCTTCATGATGCCCTTTTTTATGCACAGGATCTTACAATGCCCCACACCCAGTTTGTGTCAAAGCCAGAGGTAGCCATAGATCCAAGGGGTGTGTTTTAACCTTCATTTTTTTTTTAATATCAGCAGAAATATCTCAAATAAGAACTCAGCTTACTAGAATGCCCAGGTAGTTCTACTGACAGAAACTTGCTTTGTTTATGAATTTTCTTATTAATTACACATAACCATCTGCTGCACATCAGCAAATTCACCAGTAATAAATGGTCAGTAATACAAATTTTGTTGCATCAAAAATAAGGAACTCAGGCAAGCATTCCTGGTATTTGAGGGTAAATCCACTTTTCTACTGGATGGTACCTTGTGTGGAATCTCTCTATCCTTCCTGAATATCCAGGTGGAGGGTCACATTGGCTTTGCCTATTATCTGGATCCTGTCAGTTTATCTGAGATCTACTCTTCCTTTAATTTCCTTTGCTTTGCTTTGTTGTAGATATTCACTTCTGCAGCTGGGGACTCAGAAGAAACTCTTTTTTTTTTCTCCTGTAAGATATGCATAAAGCTAAGCCTGCATTTACTATGGCCTTGATCATATTAAACACTATTTACCAACAGAAATAAAGCAAGCAAGCCAACATTTAATATAAATGAGCGTGTTGGGAAGTAAACCTGAATAACCAGTAGAGGTCTCTGCTGCTCTATGTAAATGTCCCTTTAGGGCAAAGCAAACTGAAACAAAACTTTAAAAGAAGTGTGCTGGCCAAATCGTAGAGCGGTCTACCGAGAACGTATTAGATGAAGAAAGTGTAATTGAACATCAATAAAAAATAAATTTATAAATAAAAAAAAAGAAAATGTACTCTTTTAGTGGTGGGGGAAGAGAAGAAAAAAAGTGGAGGGAGAATTCACGCCAGATTTTAGGGGTGAGTGGCAGGGTCTGAGAAACGGTGCACCCAGAGGAGAGGCAAGGTGGGAAATATGGAAGCAAATGGAGCTGTGTTTCTTGGGAAGACTGAAGTCAGGCTCACAGTGAGATTCCACACAAGGTACCATCCAGTAGAAAAGTGGATTTACCCTCAAATACCAGGAATGCTTGCCTGAGTTCCTTATTTTTGATGCAACAAAATTTGTATTACTGACCATTTATTACCTTACTTAGCTCAGTGAAGTCCAGCAGGAATGTAACGGGGCAATGGGGACTCAGAGCTGGAAGTAAACAATGTCAAATTAGCCAGAGAGTCAACTATGGGAATGCCTGGTGCCAGATTTCTGGATTTCCAGCTACCATGCTGGAGTTCAGCCACACTAATTCTGTCCCAAGGAACAGCAGCATGAAACATGCAGGCAACAACACCTGAGGAACTGGGGTATCAATGTTTCAAGGTAGTAATTAGTCACAGAGGAACAAATCAGAGGCTTCGATGTTGCCCCTATTCCATAAAGTTTATGATGTTATTACAGAAAGAAAAGGAGATAGACACTTGTTAGAAATGGATGTAAATATTAGAGCCACCCTGGTAAATAGATGATTGACCAGAAGCTGAACTATCTAAATGTAAATTCCCTCTGCATGGGAATAAGTTTGAATTTAGAGCATGCAGATGGTCTAAACGTGCAAAGGTGAATTGTTCCAGGTATACACATAGACAGACCATGACGGCCAAACTTAAATCTGGTTTTAATGGTTCCTCCATGATTTTTCTTCAGTCTTAACTGTGGATGGGAATAATCCATAGATATTTAATTGGATTAGCACCTGGGAAAAGGAGAGGAGGAAGCAGGATTGGACAAAAGGAGGGGTTGAACCAGAGACAACTCAAGGAAGTCTTGGCCAACCCAATGGAGAGCTCTGGAAAGGGGCATCCACTAAGGTTGTCACACAATGGGCCGCCGTGGCCAGGACTGTATCCCTCCTTGTTCCCTTCAGTCGGCATGAGAGGGTGCCTAATAAGGACTCAACCCTAGGAGCTCTTTTTGATAGAAAACTATCAAGCTATTCTTCAAAGGGCATCACCTAAGACAGAGGACAGACATGCAAAAGGATTCCATCAGTACATTTGACAAGTAAGAGAATCTTGGTGAAAGCAATTGTTCTAGACTGATGAAGTTCAAATTAGGATAAAACAGGTTGTAGAAATCCAGTGGATGGGCACCTGGGTGGCTCAGACAGTTGAGCACTGAACTCTTGATCGCAGATCTTGATCTCAGAGCTGTGAGTTCAAACCCCACGTTGGGTTCCATATTGGGTGTGAGCCTACTTTAAAAAAATACAATGGAGATGTGGGAAAGAAGAGATTTGTTAACATTAACAAACAATCCTTATGACACCCAAGGACTTGTTAGGGTATGTGGGTATTTCCTGATTCTCAGGGAGCCAGCCAGAAAAACTTTGGCATCTGTTTACAACATTTCCAGGTGTCCTAATGGAGCAATCAATAATCAAACCCTTTGGAATTTTGTTCTGTTGTTTTGGTTTTTGTTGCATTGTTTTTATTGGTGGGGTGGGGAGAGGGCATCATTACAGAACAAACAGGCAGACAGCAAAAGCAATCTGTGTGGTTTCTGATGAGATGAGCCTCAGCTGACACTTCCTCAGTGAAACAAAATTCATGAATTCAGTCTTCCCTTTTAAATTTCTCCAGGCTGCACCCAGCTTGATCCAGTTTCCCAGGGAGTTACCACTGGTGAATTAGAAATGGAAGTTTGTGTGAGCTTTAGTAAAAGTGGTCAGAGAGCTTTGATCTCAGGACGCAGCGCCTGAGAAGACTACAGACACATATTCTTAGCATTATACTTTGAAAGTTTGATTCCATTTCCCCAGAAAAGCATTGGCATCTGTGTGGTTTAGATTCTGTATGATAGCAAAATACTGCAGGGTGGACTATTCATCAGGCAGTAGGATGTGATCCAAAGAATCTGAACTATTCATCCTAGCCTTAAATTATCACCCTGCCACCCCTGACCCATATGGAGTCACCTGATTGCTTGGGGCACTGGTTTCCTCATCTGTAATGTGGTCAGTTTGCAGACTTCTGTAAAGTGCCACATAGCTACTAGACTCCGTAAATAAGGTTTTTGGAAGTTAGACCCCATTTCATAATCTCATTGCAAGGTACATGGGATTTTGGGAGCTTCCTTTGGAACTCGACCTCCACAGACAACGTCATTTCTATGCACACACAATATTCCAAATCCCAAATAACCAAATTAAACAGACCTTGTTAACCAAACACAGGTAAATGGCTTAGTTTAGTTCGCTCATACGCGTACATTTTAGGAAACTTTAATTACGTTCCTGATCCTTCTTTCCACAAGATGTCACTGTCCACCACAATTTGTTTTTACAATCCGCAGCCTGGCATACTTTTCCCCTTGGGCTTTATGACAACATGCCTGAGTTACAGACTTAAGAACATCTAGAACAAAACCCCTTGTTATCATTTCTGTGTTCAGTAAAATCCCAGGTACAATCAGCAGATTTCAAGGGTAAATATGCATAGTTCATGATAGTTCTAGAAAAAAGAGCTTTTAACCTATCTGTTGATCTTTAATGTAAAATGATTCTGTTGTACGTTTTTATGATAGAATCCTAAGAAACCAATCATATCAGATGTAATATTTAAGGGGCTGAAAATAATTTCTATTGTAGCAGAACACAGTGTAGCTTCAGGGAAATTTAGACTGGGTATTTGCCACATCTAGTGACTGGTCTAAAGTGACAAGGCCGAAATTTTGGCTAAATGCAGATCGTACTTCGCTGTCACGTTTGACGTCACCTGGGTGTTTAGAAAGGCACCCGGCACTTCTCTCTGTTTATATAAGACTGAGGGTTCTGCAGACTTGGCTTTTCCCAGGGATTTTATGCAACGCCTGTGCCTTTGTTTACAAGGCCCTTCTCATTATTTATGCCTCATTAGCAGCACAGAATTAACTGTGCCATCTCTTCTGGTTTAGGGACCTGCATTACAATGGTCAAACCTCACTGGGATCGTTCATGTTACCGTGCACCACAGAGCGAAACCCGTGAACCCTGAGTGTAGTGACTGATAGAATAAAGTATTTCACCGTGTGACAATTGTATCTGTAAAGTATTCCCTTAGCATAGACTGGGAGGCTACTCTTAGAGAAAGGATCTTACTTCTAATTGCCTCCGTAAACTCAGATCACAATTATCAATATAATCTGACTCCTAAAATAGAGATTCAGCACATTAATCCTTACGATTGCCAACTGCGGGGATCAGATTCTTTTTTTTTTTTTTTGGGGGGGGGATCAGATTCTGTGAAATGTTTTCTAATCATATGTGGAGAATTGGCAACTCAAGCATGACAATCGAGTTAAAAATTGGTATTTTCAAATAAACATGTAGTATTCAGGGGAAGCACAGGATGTCAGGCTTCACTCTGAAATAGTTCAATGAGTTCAAAGTCACATTTATTTGCCTCCCATTTCCCTGGATCTGATGTTGTAATAAGGTAAGTTGCTTTCTATTCTGTGATCTTTGGGAGGGCTATTCATTTCATCTGAGGGTAATTATATTTTTCAATGAATGTATAGATAAGGTGAAAAAGAACATAGATTTTGTTTTCTTGTTTGATATGCCCCCATACTTTCTCACTTACTCCTGGGTGACTTTTCTGTTAATGTTAATATTTCTACATTAAAGAAAACGAATGAAAGGAGCCAACAGCCCCTCCTCACTCTTCACATGTGAAGATGGTCTCTTGGGCTAATTGCTTGTCTCAATACTAGAATCACCGAGCAGGGGGGCCGGGGGAGGTGGGTGTAACAGTGGACTGCCTCTACCAGACCTGGGTGCAGATCCCTGTTCTATCACTTTCCAGCTGAGTGCCACGAAGTTCTATATTCTCTCTTGACCTCAATTCTAAACGTTATAACATTTAAATAGCTCCGACTGATTTCATAGAAGTTTCATATGGCCGGCAGTGTCGCATTTTCTGACCGCCAGCTGATAGCCAGCATTCAAGAGTTGTGGTAAACTTTTAAGGGCAGCAATTTCATTCTTCCATCAGCCAGACTCTCAAATCCAGCCCAGAAAAGCTTTATCCACTGACCGTAGCCTTTACCCGCAGGATGTCGTTGCTACTTGATAGAGGACAGAGATGCAACCGCACGAAAAGCTGGAAGTAATCCACTTGCTAGGCCTTGCTCACTGAACCAGACAGAAAGTTTGGGCAGGAGTGCAGTGTCCAGGAGCATGAGCTTGGCACGCAGCTTGGTGCCTCATGGGCTCTGAGTCATCTTTCAACCTGCCTGGGCACGTAGTGGCTTGATTGTGTCCCTGCTCTTCCCAGCCAGCATTCCAAAGAGCTTGGGTCAATTCTGCTGCCAGGCTAACAGGAGGCACAGATGTAGGCCAGCACTGAAGTCTGTCTTTGGTGTCATGTAGGATTTGCACTGGGGCAGCCAGATGTGGGTTAATCAATGGTCATCTTGGTCCTCAGCATTGGTCTGCAAACAGGTCACACCTGTGAGGAGTAGTAACATCTCTCGCCTCCCTAAAGGACTTCAACACCAACAGAAGACAACTTCAGCATTTCAGTTTCCTTAGAAATCTGAGGGAGTTGTCTTAACGTTGACATCCAGGTCTCATTTCTTATGATCTAAACTTCCTTTGAAAATTAGAGCAAATGAATCTTGCTCTACTGCATTGGTGAGGCCGACAGATTTAAGTTTAATTATTACCTAAGCAGGGGCACCTGGGTGGCTCTATCGAGTGTGCAACTCCTGATATTGGCTCAGGTTGTGATCTCAGGACCCTGAGATCGAGCCCCACATTGGGCTCTGTACTCAGCAGGGAATCTGCTTGGGCTTCTCTCTCTCCCTCTGTCCCTCTCACCCTGCCCTCTCTCGCTCTCTTAAATAAACAGATCTTTAAAAATAATAATAATAATTATCAGCTAAGCAAATCTTACCAATTGATATGGCGAAAAATAGGAAGGTAGGGACCTTTTGTATGTGGCCCAACTTTCTTAGCTTTGCAGCAAAGCCCCTTTACGTGGTAAACCTAACTTCTCTTTAAGTATTATAGATCCTATTTACCTCTGCATCCCATTAATTCGAGTTTGCCCAGTAATGAAGAGACTGAGACCACCAGTGAGTTTGCAGAGTCTATAGGGAATGTTTTGGACTGCCGAAAATGTAGCTGTAATTCAAGATATTGTGAAAGGAGACAGAGATGTGTGTTATACATAGTGCTGTCCATCATTAATAGTCAATCCAAAATATAAACCATAGAAGATTATTGAAGAGAGCGTGAGCGAGCACACTGTTTGGATTATTTTAGGAAGCCATATCTAACCCTGTATAGAATATAAATATAACTTTACCATATGACAGCATTATAACTTCTTTAGTGTGTTTCAACCAAACATTTGATTGGAGAGATATATTGTAATTAGCAAAGGTTGCCAGCAGGGACAATATTTTTCTCTGACTCATATCTCATTATGTTAACATGTGCTTTATGGCCAGACGGGGATTAATTTATTGATTTGGATTCACAATACTAATATTAATTCATCATAATTCACTTCTTTATGTGTTGGGCTAATGACCCACAAACTATAAAAAAATAAAAGGATAAAAACCTGTGAGTATCAGAGTACCTGATACCAAGTATCAGAGAAAGAATCTTCCTCCCCATTATAATTGTTTGAAGCGGTGTTTACTCACCTGCTTGGAAGATTGGTCTGTAGGAGCCCATTGTTTCATGCTTCTCTATGTCTGTTCGACAGTGGCAGGTTTCACCTATGGCATTTCTATTTGTCTGATGAGCTAAAGAAAAAGCTTTGAATTAATTTTCTTGGATAAAGGAGCCCAGTGGTGAAATAGGCAAATGTTCCATGTCCTTCAGAATTCACATGAAAACCTTGATTTTCAACAATATTCAGGCTTTTATGAAAAGGAAGAATAGCTTTTTTATATCTGAAATGTACATTCCTCTCTCTCTTTCTATCTTTTCTCTCTGTTTCTCTGACTCTTTCTATCTCTTGTCTAAATAGATAGACAGATAGATTATATATAAATATTCACACACAAAATAATTGCCTGGCAATTATCTGGCATGTATCATCATTTAAATATAAATCAATCTTCCTTTAAGATGATCCCCTTGGGTTTCTAAAAGGTAGTCATCAACCTGCTAGCTTATCTACAGTCACCAAACTCAAGGTAGTTTTCATCATGTTACAAAGATCATTAATCAACTTTTTGCATGTAAATTTCCATCTTTTTTGTTCATTTGGGGGCAGGGTTTCCCCTGTATAAGGATTGCAGGAGTTAACCTTTTAACGGTTAAAGATGAAATGAGAATCAACTTTGGCCAATAAACAGTGAATGGTGACTTAAGGCATTGAGTTAGAATTAAATTCATGGTGCTGTAAAATAGTAACCTCATTGAGGATCAAAGTCATGCTTTTTTATCCAGCGTTTCTTTGTGACAAACACATGATGTCAGCTCCACTAGCTCATTTGTCTGCTGTAGTTCCACTTTATCAGGCTGGAGTAAAAAGAATTGATGTGTCTGGATAGATAAAGTAAATGGAAACTCAGGACTCATTCCAATATGCTGTACTTTGATATATTTTGCAAACCTGAGAGCAGCTGGTGTAACACTAGTTACTGTTTGTATTTAAATATTGTACATTAGAAGACCTTTGAAAAGGTGTTTTATAATGTTCTTTTTTTTTTCTTTTTAGCACCGATTGGCTTTCAGATTGTGCTTTTTTTCTTTAATTTCCTTATTGTGCTCACAAATATTTTCAGAGCCTGCCTTTTCAGAAAGTTTGCTCTTATTACCAAGACTGGTAAAACAAGGTTCTTTACAAGTACGAATGGAAATAAAATTTTAAATTGTAATCGGTTACCTTCCTTTGCTGTTTGTCCTTCTCCTTTACAGTATTAGATCGGGGCTTTCATGAACTAGTAAGATTTATTTTCCAAAATTTCCTGTTTTCCGATCTCTTATCTTTCTGATTCTATTCCAAAGTGCTGCCAGATTTAGTATAACAGGTGTATTTCCTTCAACTTTAGATCGAGTCAACATAAATGTGCTTTCATATAAAATTGCACTCTAACATAAAGTAAGTCATTACATAAAAATGAAAATCTTTAGTATGTTTTAACATGTATACTAGTGAAAATGGATAATTCCACCAAAAATTGCAAACAGTGGGGCTTTCATTTATCTCAAATTATTAGACCCAAACAAGTATCAAAACAAGTGGATACTGTTGCCAAAATTGCTGATACTTTATAGGTTTGAGTTGCAGATAAGTTTAAGATTATAGCTTTAGGTGCAATGAGGAAAGATAACAATTTTTGATAGTGAATGAATTCCTAAAAATTAGTCATTCCTATATTTTGTCTTTTCTTTCCTTTAAAACCAGTTTATACAGTCATATTAAGATGAATTATTGAGAATATTACTTAAATAAGTTAAACCTCAAATGTCCCTATTTCATTCTTTAGATGCTTAAAGTAGTATTTATTTTTAGTTTTGTTTTGAATTATCTCAATAGACACTCTGTGCTTTCATTCTGTACTCTGATAAACATAGTGAAAATCTCAATATAGAATTCTAGTGCAAGAGTAGAATCATGAAGCCTCTCAGTGATGTTGAACTGGTACTCGATATTATGCACGCTAAACGCATTAGTAGAGAGACGTGGGGGGAGGCCTTTGAGACAGGGAGGTATTAGGAATGAGTAGCAAAATGACCCGCAGATCTTCCTTTACCAATACATTTAGGAGGAACTAAATCAGCTACTGATAACTCTGCTGATTATGGGCTTTCTCAAGCTGCCTTTATGAAGAACAGGAAGACAAGATGAGCAGCTCTTATCCCTGAAGAGGAACTTGATCCTGATGGAAACATCCTAATGGAAAATGTGGGGCTTGGACGAGAGTCTGCGATGAAGTGGCAGCTTGGCCATGCCACAAGTCATTCAATATCATCCATGTGCCTTCTAACGTGAAATTTTCAGACAGATTTTTACATATGGAAAGGATAGGCTGTGATATAAAAAGGCTACCATAAGGTCTACATTTCTATTGATTCCTCCACCACATATCAATTAACATTCGTGTTTAGAATACAATAGACTTTTTGAAAGTATAAATGAGGAAGGGAAAATATATGTGCTTCTCTCCTGGCAGATATACATGGCTGTACATTTGATTTTTATTGGAGATGCAATTGCTAAAATATTTTAATCCAAAGGAAAAAAACAGCATGAAAGAAGGCAGAAATAGGTGAATGGTGTTAAGATATATCTATGTAAAATAAACACATTAAAAGTGTTCTTTAACGTGAGCTCTTTCAAACATGTATGCCAAATTTTATGAGTTTAATTACATTGAGGATTTTTTTTAATAATAAGAAAATGTACAGGCTCAATATTTTTAAAAATAATTCTCCTTAAAGCTCTTATTTACAGAGATAGCCCTGAGTATATGCAGGATAAATAATAAATATGTAGGGGACACCGGCAATGACAAAAGTGTCATACATGACTAATACACACACATATATTTATACACCTGACACTCAAACAAAATGATAAAGATGCTACACCTAGATGCCAAAAATGTCTTTCTTTGCTTGGAAGATTGTTTGAGGAGCATCTCTATTCCTGGGTCTCTGTTTTTATGAAAAGTAACAATGAAAAAACAGAGAAGCAAAATAAAATGTACTCAAATACTCTGAAGACCATGAGGATTTCACGCTCTTGAAGCTCCAATAAAGTTGAGCTTCTGAAGAGGCAAAATAAAGACTTTGGTCACTAACAGGGGTAAGGATGATTGAGAGCAAAAAGGAAAAGGAAGGGCAGACCAAGAGAGGGGTGTCATTTAGGATGTGCACAGTGTAGACACCATGTGGCTCTGCTTTCAGCGGCTCAAAATGTCATGCCATTGTTCAGTGTGCTCAAAATGCCATATATGCCGCATAGTTTGTGCAGTGACATTTTCTCAGTTATATCAGCAGGAAAGAACAGTGTGTAGAGTGTCATGGGCCCTACGGGGTGTGATCCTATGGAATGCAAGCACACACATTCAGGGATGGCACCGAATCCTATCTCAAGCAATGGACGTCAGCCAGTCTGTCTGCCAAATGCCTCACTTGATGTGGCAGGGATGCAATGAGAAATCCCCCCCTCTTACTGAACTTCCTTCTCTGCAATTGGCCAAAGCTGATTCCTTTTGCTACACAAATAGGTTAAATGATTCTGCATTTGCCTACTCTAACCTGAACAACCAAATGACCCAAAGAATGAAGAACCTGCTTCAAGCCTCATTCAGTGTGAAAACCACTTGATAAGGGTTGACGGTGTGTTATAGCATGAAAATTCTGGACTGGGAGTCTGGAGCATGGAGTCCTTGTCTGAACCCTTCCCCTGAGTTGCCAAGTGACTTGGGCGTGTCATTTAATCTCTAGGAGTCTCAGTTTCTTTACCTGTAAAGTGAGAATGATGAAATGATCTTGACAGTCAGCTTTAGGTTCTACAAGACCTGAGGACAAGGCATCTTAATTTCTTCCTTCTGGAACCTGATTTCTAGCATAAGAATAATTGGTAATACCCAAATATGCTACTGTTGATGAGAAATAATGAGGGTTATTTATTTGCCTTTTAAGGTGGGAAGATTTCAGACAGCCCTTTGAAATGGAAATCCTCAGAGAGCTTGAAAGAGAATTTTTTTGTAGCTTCTCCAAGTAGAAATTGTGCATACTCTGTCATATTTATGTTTCATAAGAGCTCTATGAGGTGACAAAAGTTGTTTCCATTTTACAGATGAGAGATCTGAAGCTCAGAGGATTGTCAATTGGCGCCCAACTTGAACACTCTTCCAGATCCAAGTTCATGTGATTTCTGCCACATTACAGCTGCAGAAGGGAAGAAAGACATGTATGCTGCACCTAGAATGTGTCAGGTACTAAGCTATATCATCACTTAATCCTTATTCTGAAAGAAAGGCAAATTGTTCTCATCAGTATTTCAGGGGTTAAATTAGAGGGCGGCTAACTGTACTCTATAGGTGAAATCAGCCTGAATACCTGTTTTTGTCAATAAAGTTTTATTGGAACAGCATCATGCTCATTCATTTGTGTGTTGCCACTGAGTGCTTCCAAGTTACAACAGGTGAGTTCAGTAATTGTGACAGACGCAGGATGGCCCACAACACAAAATATTTATTTGGGTCTGTATAGAAGAAGTTGTCCGATTGTTGGATTAAATGAGTTTCTGAGAACAATTTAAGAAAAAGTTCTAAAAATATTTTGAGTGATGACAACATTATTGGAATAAGTTATTTATTATCTTTTTAACGTATATTTATATTTATATTATAATTATATAATATAATAATTATATGTATAATAGGCTCATGTTTATTATAAGTTTATAATAAGTTTTTATTTGGTTAATATAATTGGATGAAGTTGCTTACTTTGAAAGACAACTAACATTTATTTGTGTAATTTCTGGCAGGTTATTTTCTTAATGCGTATCATTTTTAAGCTTCTTTTATCAGAATTATTGCTGGTAGGATGGGATAGGCTACAATATGACATGAGAAGATAAATATACACGTGAGGAGTTGACATTTTTTCATCTCTAAAAACTTTCTCATCATGCTCTGATACACTTCCCCTTGCATATGAGAAAGTAGGAACTAACATGTGAGCCACCTCCAGACAAAATTGTTAAGTGTACGCCTTCCCAACCTTCTGTCAATCCTCTCTGATTGCCATTGTGCTCCGAATCTACTTTCTCTTCCCAGGATTATTTTCTTGTTGCTTACTGGGACCCAGAACGCCCCATTATGAAACTTTACTCAGATCTCCTTTCCATGCCTGAGACCTAGTCCCTTTAAAGTTGCTCTATCAAAAAAAAATAAAAAAATAAAAAAATAAAAAAAGTTGCTCTATCAAAATTTATGAGATTTGCTTCATCTTCACCATGGTCTGTCAACGCCTGGCAGCGTCTGTCAACAAGATCTTCTGTAGGATTTTTACTTCCAGCCTCCGAAGCATACTCAGTAACAACTAGCCGTTTTGTTGTGCTTGCAGTGTGCTAGGCACTGCTCCAAGTGCCTCACACAT
Source organism: Vulpes lagopus (assembly GCF_018345385.1). Lineage (NCBI taxonomy): Eukaryota > Metazoa > Chordata > Mammalia > Carnivora > Canidae > Vulpes > Vulpes lagopus. Next base: position 76,227,453 of record NC_054831.1, read on the forward strand.
AATAATTCATTCATCCCTCATGATCATCTCTGCATTGTTAGTTGCTCTTATTATTTCCCTTTTACTGACGAGGTGGCTGTGCACAGAGAGATCACCCGGTCAGCTGTCAGGGGCTTGGTGGGATCTGAACCCAGGCATTCTGCTCTTTGTCAGCACACAATGGTGTTTCTCTTCCTGCACCTAGTCTAACTTATTTATGTATCATTGTTTTTAAAAATACTTTATTTTTATGTGTGTGTGTGTGTGTGTGTGTGTGTGTGTGTGAGAGAGAGAGAGAGAGAGAGAGAGAGAGAGAGAGAGAGAAAGGCAGAGACACAGGCAGAGGGAGAAGCAGGCTCCCTGTGAGGAGCCCGATGTGGGACTTGATCCCAGGATCCTACAACTTGAGCCAAAGGCAGACGCTCAACCACTGAGCCACCCAGGCATCCCACTAACTTATTTAATCCCCCGCAACTGCCCCATGAGGAAGGTACAGACAAGTGAGTTTATCATTCCCAGACAGACAGTGGGGTGAGGTGTTTTTATGTGTGCCATAGCTAGAAAATGGCAGATCTAGAATGAGAGCCAGAACCTTCTTTTTCTCTATTCCACAAAACCACTACTTCCTTCTAGCAAACGATGAAGCACACATATTGTGCTTGAGGTGATAATGCTTTCTTAATCGTTAATGTTTTTTGGAATAGTTGTATTGGATTAGGTGATAATGAGAAAAAAATGGCTGACTCATAGGAGTAAATTGCTAATAGAGTCACATTGGGAACCATGTCAGATTAGTGGGGACAAAGTTTTTGGCAAAAGGGATGGGCGACCTCTCAAAACTAGGTAGAAAGTATATGGCTACCTGGACTTTCTGGGGCAAAGTAGAAAACAGGTATAGATAATCCTATTTGCCTCACTGCAGCCACCTTAAGGATTTGTAGAATCATCTATTTAGCATCCTGAGAGGGTACTGACATCCATCAGCTCAACTCAATCCCCAGATTGCACGGCAGTAATTAACTGAGATGTACACAAAGTTACTGAAGAACTGAATTGCTTAAAAGATACCGGCAGTGAATACAAGCTGACATCTACAAAAGCTGTCTGTGACTAATCAAAAGACTTTATCAGCGGCTTGCTATCACAACTTAGCAACGTGGACATTGTATTGAGACCCAAATGATGTAATAATCATGTCTAGCAATGAAATATAAGGGCAACTGATGAGATGGAGTAAAAAGAAATCTCATTTCTTTTCTGCCTCAAAATAACTTTTTCAATAGACATAGCTCATTGCAAGCCCCAAATAGATTCAGAACAAGTGGGAAAATGGTTAGAGAAATGTTCCTGTTCAGTCAAAACCGACTAAAAAGAGAAGAACAGCATATGGAGGGGAGAACCTGTTTGTCTGTGTATAGATTTTCAGCTTCACTGTTTGAAACAGGTGGTTACCCCAGATTTTGGCAAATTCCAGCAAAAGCTGAAAGCCCTGAAATAATCAGTTGTCGATGTTGACCAAGGTGTCCATGATAAAAAGGCTGGAAGGGCAACTGGTATCAATGATGCCATAAAACCTTTCAAAGCAACAGATGTAACAAAACATACCACACTGTGATATCAATACGGTTTGGCCTCTTTTTTTCCTCGAGGAAAGAAAAGCCAAATCTATGCTTAGTTTCAAGGAAGAAATATATTTCTGGTTTTGGAAAGATAATGGTAGACTCGGTCATGTATGAAAAAAAGTTAGTGGAGAAATCACTTGCAGGAGCCTTTTCAAGGAATATCAATTACTTTGGGGCTTCCATTTTCCATGCAGACCCAGGAAGAGATCTTTACCAAGTGAATGACCTCCACGGCCCTTAGCACAAGTATCCTAACCATTTAGAAGAAAAATAATCTCCTCTCCAAGTACCAACAATTATTAATGTCTAAAAGAAGCATTTTAAAAAAATTATTGTCTCCCCAAATTAAGAATTATATCCAGACTCACTATACATATACACACAAAAAATGTTGCATAAAACAAAGCTTATACTTTTTTCTGGGTGATACAGCTTGATATTTTTCAACTCTCTTGTATTTTATTCTAATATGTTGTCTTCCATTTAAAAAAGTAGTTTTCCCCAACAAAATTAATTTATCAACTCAATAATGATTCTCCATCACGTTTGAAACACAGCAAACAGAGGCATATCTTCCCAAGTGTGTGAGTACATGTTTAGCTATAAAAGTTGAATAATACAAAGACCAATGTTAAAAAGCAAGTTTGTCTTTTAAAAATAATCAAGCTTAGTTGAGATATCTTGGAGTACCAAATTCTGTCTTTATTGAGTCAATGTCAAGAGATATTTTTTTAAGTGAGCCAAACATGTTATGATAAGGTAAACCATTAATTATGTAAAGAAATAAAATATTTGTTCTAGAAAGTATTAGAAACTTCTGGAATGGTTAGGTCCTGAGAGGCTGTTTTTCAAAATATTAGTTTGTCTTGACATAAGAAAAGTATTGGATTCAAAGCATAAGACACACACACACACACACACACACACACACACACACACACACAGATACACCAAATGCCAGTACTTACTATTAATGTACAAAAGATTTTTTTTCCAAATTCCATATAATCTGCCTCTTTCAAGAGCTGTGATATAAACAAATGTAAAAATACTTATCTATAGAAATCTCTAAATTAATTTTCAAAAGTTTTGGTTCATTCTAGATCTTTCTAGAACAAAAGATGTCTTTGCACTATGACTTGTACATGAATAGCTCAGTAAGAGCTTCTTACTGATCTGTGTGGAAGACTGCCTCAATAGATGATGACTTCACAGCATCAGGGACTATATTTTGATCCTATCACCATCACTCAGCACTGGGACCACTCTCACATAATAGCTACTCAACATGAGTTTGAGGAATAAATCTGTTCCGGTTACCATCTTACTGTCACCTATATTCTAAAAAACAACAAACTCATGGGTTGGTACTCAGGAGGATCATAAACCATGGTCATCCCAACACAATATATTAAATTATTTGGTTAAGTTAGTTAGAAACTTTGAAAAATCTAACAATAGAATACCTGACCATGTTTTCTGACATCATGCTCACATTTATTGCTATAGTATATCCCTGGAAAAATCTTTGGAACTATTTTCATTTCTTTTAAAATCGCTAATTAAGAAGATGAATTGCAGAGTTCCATCACCTAATGCCATTGTCATCAGAAAGGATTTCAAGAATAAAGATTTTCCAGTAGATTCAGTGGACTCTCATGTATGGTCATCCACATAACGGAAACATTTAATAGTTATTAGAGATGATATAGATACATCTGTTACAACTGTTTTTTGGAAAGTTTAACACTTATCAATAGTACTACTATTCTCTGAATGCGTTGACCTTGTATTTCTATCTCAACATCTTTAAACATGCTGTCTTGTTGGTCAGTCATAAATTTCCTCTCAACTCCTGAATTTGACTTGTTGACCTCCAATCTATTCTGCAATGCCCAGCTCTTTTGTTACATCTTCACAGAAGACTGATGGGTATTTCTCACATGAATGGCACCTCCTTCTCTTTTTTATGCCAGGGGCATTCTATAATTTTCTCTTGCCTATCATTGGGGCATTATTTGTACAATATTTATTTTCCTTCCTACAATCTAATCCTTTATGACTTAAGGGACCTCATATAATATCCTCAAGCTTGTACCCCAATAGGATCCGGAAGTGCTTTGCACACCATGGATATCCACCAATTAAGCATTTATTCAACAAAGCTTTATTGAATGTTTAACCCTATTGCAATGTTTAAAAGCACTGAGGATATCATGGTAAACAAGATAGATAAGATCTCTGCCCCCTGAGCATGTACATTTATATGTGAATATCTAGATTTTAAAAATGAGTTAATTAATGTATTGTGGGACTATTTAGAACAATTTTATTGGATTTAGGATTTGGACTATTTAGAACAATTTTATTGGATTTAGGATTTGGACTTCAAGTACTGGGCCTGCCATCTAAAAGCTGAGTGAAGCTGGAAACACTATTAATTTACATAGAAACTTTAGCAATGATGCTTAGCTTACAATATTATTTGGAAAATTAACAAGTATATAATTTGCTGGCACACATTTGTCACTTGTTAAGTGTGAATTCCCTTCCAATTCCAAGGGGATATGGAATACTCTCATAGTTATTTGGGACATATAAAGAGTAGTAACTTGATCGGTAGTTCTATAAGCTACAAAGGTATCAAATTTATTTAGAGTACTAATTTCTCTAATTCAGATTAAGGAAGATTCCTCCCCAAAATATTTATTGATTCACTAAAGAAGAAATTAGGTTTTAATTTTTTTTGGTGTAAACTCCTAGATAATGTTGTTTTGACATTTGTAATTTGTAATTTTTAAAATTAATTTAGGTTAACCCTAACAATTAAGATTAAGTCAAACAATTTATTTACTCCTTGATTGATCTCAGGGAGAAAAATATTCTAGGTATTTAAAGCTTAATTAAATTTATGACATATAATTAATTTGAGATATTCTAATGAAGACAACATCCCACTCTTCCATAATTTCGCTCCTGTAACACTTAGAAAACATCCATAGAGAATGAAAGCATTCTCTATGGATGCTTTCTGTTTTACTCTCGCCTTGGCAAAGGGAGTGCAATACATATTTGATTTTTCTTTCTCACAAACACCTCTGCCTTGGATAATAACATGAATCCCACTTCAAAGGAGAAGGCTACTGCTTCAGTGATTCACTCAGGGTCAGGGCAGGAGAAACGGTCAGTGGTCCACCAAAATACCCTCTCTTTGTTTTAGGGAAGATGGTTTTTCTCCTAGATTACATTTTCTATCCTCACTTGCAGTTAAGTGTGGGCATGTGATGGAGCTCTTGCCAATGGAACATGAGTGCAAGAGATGTGTGCCGTTTCCAGCCCAGGGCCTTAGGATGGGCATATCTCTTCCACCAGCTGGAATCAACAGCCTGCAGCAAGCAAGATTGACCAAGCAGACAACAGCAATGCACCACTCAATTAAGGAGCAAAACAAGCCACTTCACTTAAGTTCAAATTAAGAATTATTTACAGTGCCTACTATATGCCAAGCACTATTCTAGATGTGCAGAACACATCAACAAAATAAAACGGATGAAGAGCCTTTCCTTTGTGTAGCTTTTATTCCAGTGTGGATATACAGGCAGCAAGCAGACAGGATGGTCCATTAGTGGGTTACAGAGTATGATAAACAAAGAAAAGTGCTGTGGGGAAAAAAGAAAACAGCAGCAGCACAAAGTGGGAATGAGCAGGGACGGCGAGGTTGGGGTAACTTCACAAGGAAAGTGCCATTTGTGCAAAATCTTCTCAAACCAATCACAGCAGATACACATATGAAACAACTGGCATATATGCTCTGAAGATCAGCTCTGTGTGTAGAGCATATTATATATATAATATATATATATTTACTTTTCTTTAAACGTGAAAGATGGTGGCAATAGGAGGATTTATTGACTACAGTACAGAGTGGTCCTCAAGTCGAAAACCTCTACCTAGTGTATGCTTGTCTCCGGTCAAATAATTAATTGTGACTGCTAAAAATGCATAAACAAATGCATAAGCTCCCATCTCCCACAAACTCTCCCCTTAGTGCACCTACATGAACTATTGGGGTAATGGTCCTTTGGCATACCATTCATCAGACTTTACCTCTTGAAACAAGGGCACGCTATTCAAAATGTTTGGGGACAGGTAGGCTTCTAGAAGCTGTAATTCGGCCTCCATTCTGCACATGCTATGTGGCCGACTATCTGAGGAGAAAGCCAGGCTGCCATTATAAAGCATTCCACACGCAGCGATTCAGATGATAGAATGTTTATTTTTCACACATATAACTTCTGAGGTAGTAAGTCCAGTCCAGCCGGGCTGCTTGGGTACAGGCCATCATTTGGAAACCCAGACTTGTGTTGTGTACGCCACACACTTGTGTGTAACCACTACGAACTGGATCTTTTTAAGGTTAGATTAGAGTCAGAGTTCAGGACGGAAAGTTGGTGCCTGTGCTTTAGTGGTTGTTATATATTTTGGATATGATTCCCACCTCTAAGTCCCTGTATGACGTGACCGGGTCTCTTCTCAGCTTGATCTAGGGTAACCACTCCTTGCCTCTTCTCTTGTCTCTATTCCTCAAGTATACCTGCTTTCTTTGGGTTTGGGAACTCACCATGCTCTTCATTGCTTACATCTTTCTCTCTATCAAGCATTACATCCTTGTGATCCACCTCTTTGCATATCTAACTGCTACTTCTTCTGTGGACCTTACATTAGAGGCTGCTTCTTTGGGAAATCATCAGGGGCTCCATGTACCTCCTTCCTCTCAGACTGTGCTGAGTTCAATCTTTTCTGAAAGACCATAAGCTTCCTAAGGGCAGGAGCTATTTCTGTCTTTTTCACTGTTTTACTGTTTTTAATCCTAACATGTTAAATCACACAGGCAATTCCTATAGGAGGTCCTCAGCAAGTATTCGTTGAATGAATGAATGAATGAATGAGGATGTCCCATTGTCAGAAGGAATTATTCTCATAATATTTACACCTAATTTCTGAGATAATTGACTTTATTTTGGCTTCTATATAACCAACCAACCAACCAACCAACCAACTAACAAAAATCACATCAATTGAATCAGCATTTGATGAATATCCAACATTTGCCAAGCATTGTGTAATATGCTGACAAAGAAACAATGATGAATAAGGTGGGATCCGTTCTTCACAGAAGCACCAACTTAGGCATTTTGGAGTCTTCCTGGCCCTTGGTCTTGACTTACCCATGCCTGAACACACACTAGAAAAAGTATATTATAAAATCCATACCCACATATACTTAGTAATATTTAAAATAATGGCTTCAACGTGGATGGAACTGGAGGGTATTATGCTGAGAGAAATAAGTCAATCAGAGAAGGACAAACATTATATGGTCTCATTCATTTGGGGAATATAAATAATCGTGAAAGGGAATAGAAGGGAAGGGAGAAGAAATGGGTAGGAAATATCAGAAAGGGAGATAGAACATGAAGACTCCTAACTCTGGGAAACGAACTAGGGGTGGTGGAAAGGGAGGAGGGCAGGAGGTGGGGGTGAATGGGTGACGGGCACTGAGGGGGACACTTGACGGGACAAGCACTGGGTGTTATTCTGTATGTCGGCAAATTGAACACCAATAAAAAATAAATTTACCATTTAAAAAAATAAAATAAAATCAAATAAAAATTTCTGAATGGGCATTTGGAATTTGTTGTCCTGACCTTTGAGAACCTGAAACGTCTCAGTTGAATCTCTATAACTCGAATTTAGTTGTTTTTTTGTTTTGTTTTGTTTTGTTTTGTTTTTCGAATTTAGTTTTGTACTTTTGCTTGGTGTTCAGGGTTGCATCTTATTGACAGAGAATGAAAATGGCTGACTTTTGATTCCACCACAGGCAGACGAAGAGGCAGCTTCACGTGATAGGACACACATGAAGCCAAAGTCAATGGACTGCTTGAAGGATCTTTGCCTCCTTGATGTCACTTTTCACATCCGCACAATTATTAGATGAGACTAGAAGAGCTGTAAGGTCTGGTGCCAACAGTCTTGCTTTCAATGGCTCTCCATGCCCAGCGCACAGGGAGGATGAAGGTATGACCATGGTCTCAGTGGGTTCCAGATGATTTACCCAAAAGCGAGGCTGTGTGTTTGAGAATGCATTGTGTAGTATTTGAGCTGGAAGTCATGTGCAGGCTGCAGAATCTCCAATTAGAATCAGAACATTTCCATATCCAGCAGGAAGCTCGTCTAGATGAAATCAAACTTCCATTTGTAATTAAATTCAGTAGCTCCTGTACATAACCGATTTAGTTAAATAATAAATTACAGAATTATTACTTTTCTTTATTTTAGAGAAAGATGACCCATGCTTGAAACCTAGGCCCACCCATTTTAATAAGCATTCTTGCAATGCTGTCGCAAAGCTCAACCATAGCACAAATTAAAATTAGCTGCCTCAAACAGGGGTTTAAATATCTTTAACTTAAAATGCACAGAACCTCTAATACTATAAATCTTGAGGAAGATTGCTGATAATTCATAGTTGTTTGTTAATTCATGGTTTGTTTGTTTTTAAAGTGGAGGGAGTTATTTTTTTGGGGGGGGGGGGTTGTTCGGTGTTGTTTTGTTTTTAGCTTATTCTCTCTCCCCTACTTTTGTTCTACATGTTTTGTCTCATTTTGTTTCATCAAGCATCTGTTTTTCAGTTTCTTGCTCTGGTGACAAATTTTAATTTATATTTATTTTTTATTTCCAGAGTATTTATTCTATTTGTACCCACTGACTCACAGGCCAGGATGGTGATTGTTATACAGTAGTTTACTTTTAAAAGAAATAAGACTGCTCAAGCAGCTAATACGGGAAGATGTATCACCAGCCTGAATAATTGTGACAACCATAGACCGTATCAGTGTCTGTTTGTTTGCACAATACCCTCCTGCATTAAGAAAGCCGTCCCAGCTGTCTTGGGCTCCGGAGCCACCCATTTCATCACTTGACACTGCGGCAGATGTTATGGATTGATAACAGACTTCACTTCATTCACTCCACATCTAAGATTACCTCTGGAAAAAAAAAAAAATCTAATACATTATAACCCTCCGAGCCATTTGTTTAAAAAAAAAAAAAAAAGATCAGCAATTTATTCCCCTTTTTAGCATTAAATTGTGTTTTTTCTTCCTCTTTGAATGCACGTACTATTTAAAAATGGCCATTTAACACATTCATTGCATGGTTTTCTGTGGGCAGAAATATCAGTGGAGACAAGAATGTAATGATTTAATTGAATTAGGACCAGATCAGATTTAGGGTTGATGACTCACATTCCCATTGTATAAGAAAGACACTCTTTGCCTTTAATGATAGAGATATGTCCTGCATTCACAGGTTTGTTAGAAAGAAGTGCTTCTTGGTTTCTGGAAAACTGAAAAAAAAAAAAAAAGAGCTCAGTCTGGGATTGAAAAGGAGGTATAAAATCTGTATTAAGTTGAACAGATTTCTTAGCTAAGCAGCAGATTCTCCTCTTTAGTTTGGGAAATTTAAGGATTTCTGTAAACGTAATGCAAATAGGATTGACCATTGCTTAAAGATCACTCAATGAAACAGTCTGAAAAGTGGGCATTCCTTACACACAAAGAGATTTTATGGAAAAATGTGGATAAAAATGAATAAAAATAACATACTGTGGGCCTTTTTCTTAGATGTGAAGACGCTATGTGCACGAACAGCATGATTTTATTGTTCAGGTTGCAGAATAGCATGGGATTGAAGTGCATTTAGAAATTCAGTGTGGCAGGAGAGGAGCTGTGGATCAAGGAGGCCAGGTTTTCTCTGTCTTGGACTGGCATGCGGAGCTTCAAGTCTGCGTTGTACATTCAGGCAGTGTCACGGTCTTAGTACCTCTCTTTCTAACCTAAAATTAGCTCCTCAGGGGCCACTGTTAGTATGCGGATCCAGCACGTACCCATGCACCACCACCCATAGGCAAGGTCAGCAAATCCAGAAGCAGGTAGAGGTGCTCAGCGCATTCGTGGCCAGGATCCAGAGGAGCAAGGATGGAGAGTGGACATGATGAGACAAGAGAACTTCCATGAGAATGATCATTTCTTTTCCTGCCCAGATGTGTAGCATCTTAAAGTTCACAAAATTCTTTCCTGTTTATTATGTCATTTTTGTTTGGATCCTTCATCACACTGGAATGATGAACACGGAGCAGATATTCACTCGTTGTCTATGGAGGGAAACTGAGTCTCAGAGAGATTGGAAGACCTGCATAAGGTCTCTCGGCTGGTAAATGACAATGCCAGCCATGCTTCAAGTGCCAGCCACGTGTTCCTTCTACATTTTGGCGGGCTCTCAATGAGAGTGATGAACATCATTGAAACAAAACTCATTTACTACACCTGCCATTCTACTGAGACTGGGATGAGGGACAGAGAACAATGGCCCTGATTGCTCTGATTTTCTTTCTTTCTCCCTTCTCTCACATGGCTCAGGGAGGCATTGGCTGGGGTGGTGGCAGTTCGGAGGCCAAGGCAGCAAATGGGTGAAGGAACTACTGAGAGCCCAGTTAGCTGACAACGGTGAAGTTCATACACTGCGACCATCTAGGCCAGTGCAAGAGAATCTTTTGTTGGCAGCTGAGTTTTGAATCTACACTCAACACAAAATATTATATATTAGTAGAGGAAACTTGTCCTGGGAGTCTGAAAGTGTGCAGGATGGATGAGCTTTTGCTTATCTTATTCATGTTGAGTCTTTGTGGTAAGTTTCAAACCTCATGTTGATGGGCTGCGAGACACATTGTTCTGGTCATGCTGGCCATCAGGTCTCCAGCTCCCCCAAAAGCAGATTGTTTTACATCTAAAAATACACAGCCTAACCTTGCTGGAAGTTTTCAGATTTTGAGGAGTGCCCTGCAGAATAGTTAATCTCTGACGTGGAAATCCAGCGGAAGAGCGTAGGAATTGAGGAAGCAGATTGACCACAGCTTTGATTCCAAGGGATGCTGATCCCTGAAGAGATGGATGAGGAAATAGGAAATAGAAGGAGAGCAGCCCAGGTAAAGTGCAGAGTTCTTTGCAGCCCTGAGGGCTGAAGGAACCAGCAAGAGCCACGTGAATTCCAAGTTTCCCATCAAACTAGTTGTTATAGACTGAATGCTATGTCCCCCAAAATTCATGTGTTGAAACCTCAACACACACACCAATGTGATGATATTAGTAGGTGGGGATTCGAACAGGTAATTCAAGTAAATTGAGGATTCATGCCAGTATAACAGTCTTCAAGGTGGGATTGGAGCCCCTGGAGGAGTTATAAGGGCCTGGCTTTCTCTATCTGCCCTCTGCCTTGTGAGGATCCAAGGAAAAGCTGCCAGTCTGCGACTCAGAAGAGGGCCTTCCCCAGAACCCGGGCATGCTGGCACCCTGATCCAGGACCTCCAGCTTGCAGGACTGGGACAGATAAGTGGCTGCCATTTATAAACCCACCCAGTCTCTGTTAGAGCAGCCTGAAGAAATTAGGACACGAGTCGAGGCTTTCAGAATCCTAGATCCAGTAAGAGGCTGGCATGCCAAGTGGGAAAACACACAGAGGTAAAGTTGTTCAAAAGGAAGCAGCACTATGATCAGTTAGGGAAAACAGTGGCCTCTCAGGATGTAGATTCTTGAGACAAGCCCTATTTAAGGAAACCAGATTTACTCGGACCCCACAACCAGCAGGGGCAGGAATCATGATGTACTCCCAGTTGCGGTAAGGTTGCTTCAGAAATCAGGAAAGGCTCATAATAAAAGTTGCAGGCATCAAGCTGATCCAAGGCTCCATACCCTACAAACATTATAGGAATCCTAGAGTTCTGCATTACATGCCAGAAAATATTTGCTGTCACATTGCATCACTTGTATGTCACCGATGCTCTCACATTATAGCATCTTTGCAATGAGAGTACATCAATGAGACTCAGAGGTATCTCACAGTCATAATCAGTAGTGTTTTTACTTTCTTAATAACAAGATAGAAATTGTGTTTGTTGCAATGGAAGATGTCTAAAATATGATCAAGTCATGGTCAGGTGCCTGTTATGAAATAAAAAACAAAAAGAAAAAAAAAGAAGAAAAAGAAAGAAGGAAAAAAGAAAGAAAAACAAAGAAGGAAAGAAGACAAGAAAAAAAAAAAGGACAAAAAAACAACAAAATCCCACCTCAGTTGAGATGCCCAGATCCAGTAGAAAAGAATCAAGGATCTCTAATGACAATGAGTCTAAAAGGGAGATCCTAGGGAACTTTGGGGTGATAATCAAATATGAAGTAAAAGGATCTGACTGAAAGAATAATACAGATTTGAGTAAGATGAATACTTATAAATTGTCTCTCAATCCATAATTTGTACCAGTAAGATTAGTAGCATTGAAAAGCACATTTTATTTTCATTTCAATTATGCATGGCAAAGGAAGGATACAAACTGGAAAGTGAGGTAAGACTAGAGACCCAGAGTCTGGGCAGACGAGAGAGCCGGCCTAGGGATACCACAGGAGAAGGATCTCAATCCATTGAATACGAAGGTGGATGGGAATGCAAGACGCAGCCCGGACACATTCTGTTTGAATATATACCCTGTCAAGGGGAACTCAGCATGAAAACTTTTATTTAGTTTCTATCTGCTTCAGATGGCTTTTCTACTTTATAAAATTACGTGTGTTCCTGAAAAGTCCTATTCCACATCGATACAATTTGAAAGACTGTGAGAGTTAGTAAGACTTGGGCAGACCTCTTTTGTAAGATGAGTAAATGCTCTCCATTTATCTAGTCTGTAAATTTAAGTTGTCAAGTTGATACACACCTACACTTAAGATGGTAATGATGGTGATGATATAAAACCGCTAATTAGCTCTAGGCCTGTGATCAGTCTTGCATAGACCATATTCAAAGATAAGAGCCTAGGCCATAAGGAGTCTGCATTATAAGACAGAGATAAAATAGAGAGAGTTTGCATTCTCTCAAGGCACCGGGTCTGGAATGACTTGGAGATGAAAGTGAAAATGTTCTCTGAGTTGGCATGAGAGGAAGGCAGTCATAGGTTCCTTTTGTGTCATGAAAATCTTAACGTGTAATCCTCCCAACTAAGTTCTAAGGTTTTCCATGCTCTTCTGAGGAAAACTGATCTTTTTTTCCTGGTCCCTCGCCAGTGACTGATCAGTGACAGCGAAGAGGGCTTCCCTCTCTCCAATTTTAGGGCTACCTACAAAGTCTCTGGTCCCTTTCAGGAATAGCTTCATCTTCCCAACATGTGAGTTGTGTTTTGTCCTGGGTGTGAGGCCATGATCATCCTGATTGCTGAAGAGCTATAGGGGGATATGCTAGTGGACAGAATTATCCTCATGGATTTTGGTTTTGTTTGTTCGTTTTTATTTGAGAGAAGGTAGACACTTGCTCTAGGAGAAACTGGGAGCTAAGGATCCTCATTTCCATATTATAGCACAGAGGAAATGTTTTTCTACTTACTTCCTCCTCAATCTGCCCAGATCAAAACTGTTAGGCTTTCTACTATGTGATGTCATTCTACTGCTTGAGAAATATGAATGACCTGACCTCTACAGGGGTGAGACAGTTGAGAACAATGCACAGACAAAGGAAAATTATAACCTAGTTAAGGGAGTCTGTGACCTAAGGCAGCTGGGAGATCCAACTGGATTAGAATGAAGAGTCAGATGGGAACTTTGACAAAAAAGAAACGTAACAAGGCTGATCAAATAGATGCATTTAGCACCCCCCCCCTCCAATAAAAGCACTTCTTGAAAGAGTAAAGAGACATTTTCAAGTTTAAAAAGTCAGTAGAGAAACTAAAAAAAAAAAAAAAAAAAAAAGATGCCTGTCAAATCACATGATGAAGTAAAATAAATCTTCACAACACAAAGCAAACACGCGAGAGGCAAAAGAGATGGGAAGCCTAAGGAAAAGTAATCAGCTTAGAAAACTCCAGGAAGGACAGCATATGAGTGAGGGGCTCATAAAGAAAAACACAGGAAGTAGTCCAGTCCAAGTTACAATACTCCTTCAGAAAAAAAAAAAAAAATCAGAACTAAAAGCATGGAAACAGCACAAATACCCATCGTAGGAGAGTAGTGAACAACCAAAGATGTTCACTAAATGAAATATTATTCAACAATCAGAATAAATGAGCTAAAGCCACACAATACTGTAAGGAACAGAGCAATAGGTGCCACAGATTTCTACATACATATGACATCCTTTCTATAAATGTAGAAAAACATGAAATTTTACTTTATTTAAGATTTTATTTATTTATTTGAGAGAGAGAGGGACAGAAGGAAGAGGAGCAGAGGGAGAGGGAGAAGCAGGCTCCCCGCTGAGCAGGGAGCCTGATTGGGGCTCAACCCTAGGACCCCAAGATCATGACCTGAGCCAAAGGCAGATGCTTCACCAACTAAGCCACCCAGGCACCCCGAAAACATAAAATTTTAAATACATATATTTGAAGTAATGTGTATTGACACAATACGAGTTTATAAAAAAGCAAGCAAGGGCAGCCCTGGTGGCCCAGTGGTTTAGCGCCGCCTTCAGCCCAGGGCGTGATCCTGGAGACCCAGGATCGAGTCCCACGTAGGGCTCCCTGCATGGAGCCTGCTTCTCCCTCTGCCTGTGTCTCTGCCTCTCTCTCTCTCTCTCTGTGACTATCATAAATAATAAAAATTAAAAAAAAAGTATGTAAAGCAAATATCAATGGTTTCGACTTTGTCTCTCTCCCACCAGTCTTCACTGTTAAAAGTTTGGCAAGAGTCCTTTACACACGTACATGCACATGTTCACATACACACAGACACACATATAAATATTCGTATCTAATTTGTATACTTTTTCTTCTAATAAAATAATATGGCACGTATTGGTCTGCAAATAGAGGTCCTGCTAAGAATTTATGAGTTTGTACATCACAACCTGTAGATCTATTTCGGGGTTTTTTTATTTTTATTTTTTTTATAAATGTATTTTTTATTGGTGTTCAATTTGCCAACATATATAATAACACCCAATGCTCATCCCATCAAGTGCCCCCTTCAGTGCCCGTCACCCAGTCACCCCCACCCCCTGCCCTTCTCCCCTTCCACCACCCCTAGTTCGTTTCCCAGAGTAAGGAGCCTCTCATGTTCTGTCTCCCTTTCTGATATTTCCCACTCATTTTTTCTCCCTTCTCCTTTATTCCTTTTCACTATTATTTATATTCCCCAAATGAATGAGACCATATAATGTTTGTCCTTCTCTGATTGACTTATTTCACTCAGCATAATCCCTCTCCAGTTCCATCCACATAAACTATATATAGTTTTCCTGTACTTAAAATCAAAGCTGCAATGAACATCATTTTACATAAATATTTACCTATTGGATCAACAAATAAGTATTTTAAAAATTTTGATATGTATTTTGAAATGAGATAAAATTTTACCTGAAAAATGTTTAAATGCCCTATAAAGTTATACCAACCTACATTCTCTGTTACCTACTCTCCTCGCATTACCAGTGAGCAAAATTCTATTCTTTACAACTCACTTAAAATAGATTTCTTAGTGCCATAGGCAAAAACGGGGATTGCCTCATTTTAATAAGACTTGAAACCCTGTTGAAATGGATTTTAGTCAGAGCTTTGCCCATTACTTACCTGCACATATGACCATGGACACATTATTTAATCTCAACATCCATATTGTTCTGGGGAAGGCAGGAGCACATATCCTAACTATTCACAGAATTGCAATAAATATAAAAAGACAAACACACAGAGACTATATAGGCAATTAAGAGTATCACTGGGAAAAAAAAAAGAGTATCACTGGGGACAAAAAAGCATCTAGCTACATGCAACGTACATACCAACACACACTTGGAATTGGGTTAATACATTATAAAGATCAATTGAGACCAAACTCATCAGCGTCAGCTCACACGTATTAAGGGTGAGCTAAAGGAACTACAATCTGCTTTCCTCATTATTCGTGACACTTAGAGATTTCACATATTATTTTTTTAAGATTTTTTTTTTTTTATTCATGAGAGATACAGAGAGAGAGGCAGAGATACAGGCAGAGGGAGAAACAGGCTCTTCATGGGGAGCCTGATGCGGGACTCGATCCCAGGACCCCAGGTATCACGCCCTGAGTGGAAGGCAGAGGCTCAACCACCTAGCCACACAGGTGCCCCACACACCTTATTTAACATACTTTGGCTGTGGAGACATGAAGGAGTGAGAGATAAAATATATGTAAATGTCAGTGACTGCATAGACCTTAGTACAGTTAAAAGGTTACAGCTGTGCTCATGAGAAGTCAGGGTCATTTTCATGGGCAAAAGGCAAACGTTACTGATTTATAAGACAGCCCCCTGATGCCTTAATCCATCTGTTTACTGGAGAAATCTGGGCTCAGGAAATAAGATTTAAGAAAAACACATATTTCAGTAAAGCATGGAACTCTTGATCTCAAGGTTCTGAGTTCAAGCCCCATGTTGGACGTAGACATTACATAAACATAAAATCTTAAAAAAAAAAAAAAGACATATTTGGGACACCTGGGTGGCTCAGCAGTTGAGCATCTGCCTTCGGCTCAGGGTGTGATCCCAGGGTCTGGGATTGAGTCCCACATTGGGCTGCTGTAGAGAGTCTGCTTTTCCCTCTGCATGTGTCTCTGCCTCTCTCTCTCTCTGTATCTCTCATAAATAAATAAATAAATAAAAATCTTTAAAAGAAAAAGCTCATATGTTTAAAAAAGAGACATTTTCTCTAGATGTACTATTAATTAATATAGTGCCAATAATGTTGTGCTTTGTGAAAGTTTGCAAACACACACATGTGTATGCATGTACATAAAATTAAAGCCATGCTACAATTCAAGAACATTTTTATTCTAGGGGAGTCTGGATGGCTTAGTCATTTAAGCATCTGCCCTTGGGGCTCAGGTCATGATCTCGGGGTCTTAGGATCAAGTCCCTTGTTGTGCTTTTCTCTGCTCAGCGGGGAGTCTGCTTCTCCCTCATCCTCTGTGCTGTCTCTTCCTCTCTCTCTAATAAATAAAATCTTTTTAAAAAAGGAACATTTTTATTTCACTGATAACGATCTGGATTGACCTACAGAGACACAGTGGCATGATTTAACCACATTTATTTTTTCATGCTAATATCAAAATGGGTTCTCTAAATGTCAATCAACTAATATCATTCTTATATTCTTGCATTTATTTTGAAAAATTTTGAAACACGTGTGCCAGAGCAAAATACAGTGCTTTATTTGAGAAGTTTTTTAAAAATTTCAACTTAGCTCTATTGTGTATAACAGAAACTCAGTAGGCTTGGGAGACCACATAGCAGTCATATAATCCTGGTAACTGAGCATTTGACAAATACGTCATTCATATGGTAAAAATCGGGACATATCATAAGCCTGTATGTGATAGTCAGCAAGTCAACAAATAAGTTGTGAATGTCTACATGTGAGTTTCAAGACAAATCTGTTTTCGTACCAGGTTCCTTGAAAATCTGTTGTTAATCTATATCGAGTAATAAGTCTGTGTTAATGACAATAATAATAATAGTATATGCTGTGGTCACACTTACTGTGAGCCAGGCATAGCTATGAGCATTATGTGTACATTAATTAATTTAATCTTCTCGAACTTTCTTACAAGTGAGGGAAAATGAGACACGGAGAGGTTATAGAGCCTTCTCAATGTCACACTGCAAGTAAATGACAGTATGGACTTAAACCCAAACTATCGGGGGGCACCTGCATGGCTCAGTGGTTGAGCATCTGTCTTTGTCTCAGGTCATGATCCTGGGATCCTGGGATAAAGTCCCGTATCAGGCTCCCCCAGGGAGCCTGCTTCTCCCTCTGCCTGTGTCTCTGCCTCTCTCTGTGTGTCTCTCATGAATAAATAAATAAAATCTTAAACAATCAGGTTACAAGTCCTTCCTGTTATCCAGCACACTGTATAATCTTTCTTCTGTGTCTTGACAGATAGGTCGATCCCTTCAACATGTGTTACCTAGTACCAATTTTTCAGAGAAGATAGACATACAAATGTTGGATAGAAACACAGCTGCTTTGCTTTACAAGAAAATGGCTGAATGACTTTTTTGTTTTTATCTCACAACTCATTAATTGGCTACTTAAGATCATCTTTAATATAAGGATGGATTTGCTAACAGCTACTAAGGACTAATAATTTTGTTTCTGATGAATATATATGTGATATCAGAATCTATGTCCTTATTAGAAAAATACAATAGAAGCTTAGAAAACCCATTGTTTAATTTGGGCAGAAAATACTTTATAAAGAAGGAGATGATTCATACAAAATACAATAGCAATTCCTCATATGCTTAGAAATAGGGTCTTCTTAGTTAGTATAGTCACAAATCTGGAACTGTGAGGCTTATCTATGTTAATTTCCTAATGTACCCTTGCAGATACTCCTATTAGATTCAAGACATTCAAGAATATCTTGAGAGTTAAGGTCACTCATATCATTATCACTTATCTTGGTAAGCTTCTTTAGAGTGTATTTTATTATAACCCATCAAAGATTGATTATTGAACCATCAGATAGGTGCTCTACCAATTAGCCAAATATTTCTCTCTAATCCATTTGCGGAATAGCAAACAAGGGAGAATCAATATGCTAGGCATTATGGGTAAGCAGCGATGTCTTCTTTATCTGTGTGGTCTCTGCTGTAGCACCCATTACAAGAGGACATCGTGAGTATCCATGCAGTAACAGTTGCCAAACTGCATTGTAAAAAGAGGAATTTAAGATATGATCCTGAGTTTCAGAGTGTTTGTAATTTATTTGAAGAGATACATTTAATGTATATGAAATAATAGAAAAATGACTAAGTGGGAAAGAGAGATAAATTAGTGCATTTGGACAATAAGCCCATTAAATTGCACCAAGCCATGCCCACGCCGAAGACCAAAGTGTAAGGCTCTTCCCTCAAAACTTCTTGTCTGAAATAAAGGAAACAGTGACCAGATGTGTAGATTTGAGTTCTTGCATCTTCCTCCTCTTGTAGAAATTAGGGAAGAAAAGCAAGTGTACAGTGACTGTGGTATTAATCAATGGTTCAGCTCCTGTGACATGCCTCATCCTACGCGACCCTGTCACCTGTGGCATTCCTTGTCGATTGACATTCTCATATTTCCCCGCTCCATCGACACACCATATAGCTCTTCAGGTTAGTTTCTAACTCTTGTTCTTTTCTCCTTATGCCATTGGAAAAAGAAATGACACTCACATGTTCATATATCCTAGGAAACAATCATGTTCAAGGTCAAAATCAAGTGAAATCACTTTCTCTCTCTCTCTCTCTCTCTCTCTCTCTCTCTCTCCCCAGCTTTATAATTGAGCCCCATGGGTTCTTCCTAGTGACTTTAAAGGAGTTATTTTTTCCAATTCCTCCTGTCACATATATAACCATTCATAGGCCCACATAAATGTATTCATGTATGTATATAGGTGAAAAGAGAGACAGTTTACTTGTTGGTGTGTGTGTATGTGTGTGTGTGAGAGAGAGATAGACAGACAGACATAGACAGAGAGAGAAACAGAATTTTGGAATCAGAAATGGTGGCAATATAGGTATTTACCAAGTAATACTAACAATGTCTGGAATGTCTAAATGGCTTTTATCCAAGTTACATAATTCACTTAGGTACCATTTCATTTTTTCATGCTTAGATAAAGCCAAACGATTAGGGTCATTCTCTGGCCAGAGAATTTTCTTCTCTGGGAGTTGTAAGAACATAATAAGGATGGGATCCCTGGGTGGCGCAACGGTTTGGCGCCTGCCTTTGGCCCAGGGCGCGATCCTGGAGACCCGGGATCGAATCCCACATCAGGCTCCCGGTGCATGGAGCCTGCTTCTTCCTCAGCCTGTGTCTCTGCCTCTCTCTCTCTGTGACTATCATAAATAAATAAAAAAAAAAAGAACATAATAAGGCCATAATCACCTCTACCTGTAAAGAAATTGTGTTCTAAAACAAGCAAGTATTTTAGAAAGGAGAACATAGTGCTTGCAGATTTTAGAACTTTGTGTTTCACTCAACAACAACCAAAAGATATGAGTTTCACCTGTGTACAAAAGAAGTTGTAATACTTGTCTCCCCACCTTCCTTCCCTCTTTGCTCTCCCCTCATGCCCAATTCTACTCTAGTTTACACATCTACAGATTAGAATAGACTGAGTGTGTCATTTGGGGAAAGCAGAAATTATGTTTCATTCATTCATCTTTGAATCTCCCCAGCTTGAAATACAACGGATGTGTAATCAATATGTATTAAATCATATATGGCCAAATGAAGACTTAGATAATCAGATATAGCAATGGTTTTATGTGAAAATGCATTGTGAAGAGCTTAGGAGTAAGTACAGGGTTTCAGAGGACAAAGGGGCAGGAAGTCACAAGATAACATATTCTGCTGTGGACCTTCATCCAATGTAGTTTGACTCTTCACTTCACCCTCTGGCCATGTGTTTGCCTATCCCATATATTCTACACACACAATCTCTTCTAATGCTAACAACTATACTGCAACTAGGAATTACTATCCATATTTTACTACCAACAAAATGCCCAGTGGATGAATTGCACTCAATAAAAAACATCCCTCTTATCCAGCCATTAAACAGTTTTCTATTTAATCCCAACTCAAAGTGATGTCTTTGCCCACACAAAACATATCTCAGATGTTGTTGGCATTTTTTGCATTCCTATCCAATATTGAAAATGTCTTTTCTCACAAGTCCAAGAGGTTCCCCCACAAATTAAAAAAAAAAAAAGGACTGATATCCCAGAGTTGTAAAGGCATGTTTCTCTATGACCTAGATTGTAGCAGAGATACAGCTTAATACATGAATGGATGGAGAGAAATTTGAATGTGCACGATATGTAAATCCCATGTGTCACCTATTGGACTAGCTGCCTCTTCATCTCTCTTCTGTGTAAGTACAATTCTGTTGTGCTTTTTCACAGTGCCTGGGTGGCTCAGTCAGTAAAGTACCTGCCTTCAGCTCAGGTCATGATCCTGGGTTCGAGGATCAAGCCCCACATTGGGCTCCCTTCTCCCTTCTCTCAGGGGAGCCTGCTTCTCCCTCTCCCTCTGCTGCTCCCTGAGCTTGTGTTTTTTTTTTTTCTCTCTCTCTCTCTCAAATAAAGTTTTTAAAAAATTCTGTTATACTTTTTCAAAGTAATTCAAAGAAACTGCCATATTTAATCAGACATTACAAATTTATTTGACCAAAGGCATGGGGAAAAACATTTCAGGTGTTCCTTAGGAATTGCAACTACTAATTTTTAAAGTTTGATGGTAGCTCATTCCATTAGGACATGTTAACAGTTTGTAGTGAATTCTATTATTAACTTTATAACTTTTAGCTTTCTTAAGTGATAACTATTTACAAAGGAGGCTGCTGTGGCAGGAGTGAACAAAGACATAAGTAAATCCACTTCTTATACTTTCATATATACCCGACTTCAAACTGGACCATTAGACCATTATCTAATTAAACAAAATGCCTTGAAATAAATAAACATTATATGGTCTATATAAATACTTTATACAAAAAAAAATAATAAATAAATAAATAAATAAATAAATAAATAAATAAATAAATACTTTATACAACTCAAAACCAAAAATAATGATAATAATAAAAATAATAATAATCTAATTAAAATGGGAAGAGGAGCTGAATAGACATTTCTCCATAGAAGGCATACAGATGGGGCAGCTGGGTGGCTCAGTAGTTGAGCTTCTGCCGTTGGCTCAAGTCATGATCCTGGGGTCCTGGGATCGAGTTCTGCATTGGGCTCTCTACACAGAGCCTGCTTCTCCCGCTGCCTATGTGTCTCTGCTTCTCTTTGTGTGTCTTTCATGAAAATAATAAATAAATAAAATCTATAAAAAAGAAGGCATAAAAATGGCCAACAGACACATGAAAAGATGCTCAATATCACTGATCATCAGGGAAATGCAATTGAAAACAACAGTGCAATGATACATAACCTCGCACCTGTCTGAATGGTGAGAATAAAAAAGACAAGAAATAGCAAGTGTTAGCAAAAGGAAAGGGTGCACCGTAGGTGGGAACATAAGCTGGTGCAGCCACTCTGGAAAACAGTATGGAGATTCCTCAAAAAATTAAAAATAGAACTACCATATGATCCAGAGTTCCACTACTATGTATGTACCCAAAGAAAACAAAAACAGTAATTCGGAAAGAAATATGCGCCCCTATGTTTATTGCAGCATCATTTACAATAGTCAAGATTTGGAAGTAGCTCAACTGACTATCGGTAGATTAATAGATTAAAAAAGACATTGTATAAACATTAAGACATGTAGATATAGGCAAAGAGAGACAAATACCATATGATCACACCTATATGTGGAATCTAAAAGAGCAAAGCAAATGAATAAACAAATGAAAGCAGAAACAGACCTGTAAATATAGAGAACAAACTGATGGTTGTCAGAAGAGAGGGGAGTGGAAAATACAGGATTTCAGTTATGGAATGAGTAAGTCATGGGAATAAAAGGCACAGCATAGGGAGTATAGTCAGTGACACTGTGATAGCCTTGCATGGTGACAGATGGTAGCTACATTTATGGACAGCAGAGTATAATGTATAAACATGTGGAGTCACCGTACTGTACACCTGAAACTCGTGTTACATTGTGTGTCAACTAGACTTCAATAAAAAAAATAATTAAACAGGAAAGTTAAACAAAATGAACTATTTAAGTGTTGTACTAGTATGAGAAAAACATGCAATAACTTAAGTGATATATATTTTCATAGATTTTTACATATAAAGTATGCTGGCTGCCTGTTACCTAGTCTATATTTCCTACAATTCCCGACTTATTTTCTGCTACTTATAGATTTATATTTAATAGACACAATGATATTTGTGTAGCACCAGATTTACATATTTGAAATTGCCTAACAATTTCAGAGAAACATATCAAACACATTTTCAGAACATATTTTCTGGAAAACTAGGAATTAAATTATTTGAGCAAATTACCAATCTTCATCTTTTTAAAAGACCAGCCTTAAGTCTTTGCTTTTTTTTTTTTTAGTTGTAAACCTAGCTGAGCATGGTGAAAATAACACAAAATTTTATGAGGTTTTAACATGGTTTCTATGATAAGACATTTATTTTCTTTCTGATGGTACAAGATAAAGTACATTTATTAATAGCATTCATCTTTACTTCTACATTTGAAAATATGTAAACCTTAGCACATAACTGAAATTTCTTCCGTAACCCCTATAATGTTAGCTAAAGAGACTTGCATTTTCTATCACTGAAAAACCATTTTTAAGTTGTTGACTTTTCTTGCTTGCTATCTTATAATCTCACCTCCCTTCAAAAAACTTAATATATCTTAGTGATTTGGCATAAAGCATAGCTATAAAAATACCATACAGCTATTTTACATTGATCTTTCCCTCTGTAAAAAAATCTGGTTAATTTTAGGGCCACAGATATTGAGCATATTATAGTAAAAAAAAAGTAAAGTATCACAAAATATAAATGAATGAACCAACACTTAAGGAATGATATGTAATGAGAATGTGATAATTCTTAGCAGGTGTCAGGGATCTGTTACTGCATTAACAGGAAAGAGGAAGAAATTCTGTCTTTAGAAAAACTAATTATTCTAAAAATTTTAATCTGCCAATCAGTTTAGTCCTTTGTGTCGTAAAACTGTCAGCAACCTAATATTCACTGAATTCAATTGTTCTAGAAGTGTGCAAAAACTCTGATGGTGATGAACACTGTGTATATAAAATATAATACTTACCTGCATTAAAAGTCACTAAAGACTTGTCTCTCCCATAAAGATCTTCTGGATATTGATATTCATTCTCAGATATATGATGAATAATCCTTTCCTGATATTTATTGCCGTATTAATTACATAATTTATATGTGATTGACATATACCAAAATTACATATTTGTGTTTGAACTCTAAATTTTTTTAAAGATTTTATTTTTTTTAAGATTTTATTTATTCGAGAGAGAGAGAGAGAGAGAGAGGGAGAGAGAGGCAGAGACACAGGCAGAGAGAGAAGCAGGCTCCATGCAGGGAGCTCAATGTGGGACTTGATCCCAGGTCTCCAGGATCAGGCCCTGGGCTGAAGGCGGCACTAAACTGCTGAGCCATCCGGGATGCCCTTAAAAGATTTTATTTATTTATTTATTTATTTATTTATTTATTTATTTATTTATTTAAGAGAGAGAGAAAAAGAGAAAGCACAGAAGGAGTGGGAGAAGTAGACTCCCCACTGAGCAGAGAGCCTGACTCAGGGCTGGATCCCAGATCCTGGGATCATGACCTGAGCTGAAGACAGATGTGTCACCGATTGAGTCACCCAGCCACGCCTGGACTCTAATTTTTATCATTTAGCTTTAAATCCTATAGTTTTATCATTCTATATTAGTTTTGTAATGTAAATTCATTCCTGTGTTCCATGAATATTTCTAGCATTTCTGATAATATTTCCATACATTTACCATATACATAAAGCACCCCACTTTGGGATGATCCAGAAATAGCTACAACCACCTCAAAGAGTTACTGCTTGATCAAGAAGACACACTGTGGATTAGGAAGGTAATAATGCAATGCAGAATATGTTTATACTAACATAGAGGAATATAGGAAATATTCTGTATATTCAGAAGGGAACATGATTCCTTGTACTGAGGTAAGCAGGAAGTAAAGTGGCTTCTGATCTACAACTGAAAACAGCATAACAATAATTTAATACTTAATACTTTAAAATTAGGTACCAAACAGATAAAACAGAAGCAACCCTAAGTGTAGACATTTAGATACCAGGACAGCGAATCATTTGGTCTGAGAATTAGAGGTCTTAGTAAAGGGAGAGTAAGGGGATAGTGTGCGGCAACTCAGAATGGGTAAGATTTTAGAAGTTCTTGGGTATGAAGATAAGAAATCTAGATTTATTTGAAGGTCAGCAGATACCTAAGTGCTAACTCTTTGTGCTTCTGCTGACTCTTTAGAGCTACCTACTTTTTTGAGGGTAAAACTATAATTTTATACCTTCCATGAGTTTTGCACTCATATGCTTGGGATCCAATACCTCTGACCTTCCTCCAGTGATGTAGCTAAAATGGGGAAGGTTTTAAGGACACCACGCCGAAGGCTAGCACACAGTATTAAACAATAATTTTCAGGTCAAACCTCCAGGAGTTGGTATGCCTGCCAAAGATTTCTCTAAATATACCCAGCCACTTTGCCCTACAAGTTAGCTTAGAAATCTTGATAGAGCAGCTCTCTGGAAGATTGTTATTTCCTTTCTGACTTGCACAAAGCAGAAATTACTCTGAGAATGGCCTTTCACCTTGTATCTTGATATATCTGCTTCTGAAACTAGGAAGTCAGTGACATGTAGAAATATGTTTTTTCCTTAAATGACAATATGGTTGTTATTTAAAAATCAGAATAAAACCAAGTAGCCCTGCTCTTTATTTCTTATTTTATCTCTTCATCCATTCAATATTAATTGAGCATCTGCATATACATATCGATGACAGGAGCACCAAAAAGAATGCACTGGTTTCCAGGAGCTCCAATCTGATAGACAGCACACAGGATAAAATAGTTATAATAAATTGCAAGCAGTGCCAAAACAGATATGAAATCTTCACCGAAAGCCCAAAGAAAGTAGTTCCTACCTCTCACTGCATACATTTTGTATTTTATTGAATATTTATCCAATACCTTTTCATTTCTTTCTTCCTTTTATCTATTTAATGACAATATTAATCAGGTCAAAGTAATTCATTCATATAAACTCTCTAATCTCTGCATTAGTAGGGCAACAGTAATATGCTTTATAACTATGCTGATTCAAAGCCCTTTCTGGTTTTTTGTTTTGTTTTGTTTAAGATTTTACTTATTCATGCACAAGAGACACACTGAGAGGCTGAGACATAGGCAGAGGGAGAAGCAGGCTCTGTGCAGGGAGCCTGATGAAGGACTTGATCCCAGGACCCCGGGGTCATGACCTGAGCCAAAGTCAGATGCTCAACCACCGAGGCACCCAGGTGCCCCCAACGCCCTTTGTTAAATTATAAGTTCAAGTAGGTATCCAAAAGGAAACCCATGTTTTCTATGTCCAGCCCCCAGCTTGTCCGCTCTGTCACTGAGATTTTACATACTGTGTGGTCTGTTGCCTTGGAGAATTATGATGGGCATATGCATCAGACAAGAAAAGTTTGAGTTTGTTAGCAACCTGCATTATAAATTCTGACTGCCTGTGTCTATACTATTGGCCATAGTAATTTATAAAACTGTCGCTATGTGTTTGCTGCATATTTAACATAATTCATTATTTTAATGTCTGAATTCTTACAAAGTCTTAGAATTAGCAGTCCTAAAGCAACAAGAATTTAAGTAACTTTCCTTAGGTCAAAAGGAAGTCTTTATGAAATTGGAATTCAAAAATCTTAATTCCTCTATCAGAAAATGAAGTGAAACTGAAAATTTCTAAGACCTTCCCTCATATGTATTTCCCTACATATGAGTTTTTATTTTATTTTATTTTATTTTATTAAACTGCAGGGACAATTTGACTTTGGCATATAATCTTTTGCTTATTCCACTTGAGCGATTCCCAGAATTGGCAAATTCCTAACATTATGATTTTTCTTTTCTCACTGACCCTATTTGTGTGGGTCTAACACACCTTTCCACAGTTAAAAAGATAACAGAACAACAGAAGCTGACACACAGACGTGGAGAGATCCTTATCTCTCCTGTGGTAATATGATTCCGCTGTGTGACCACCACTCCGGGAACCTTACCTCAAACCCACATATCAACAAGATACTGGATCTTGAATAACAAATGAGGGAAATGAGAGTGAAAAGCAGAGAAAGCATTCTCTTCAATAATAGAAAATCGCTCCTCTAGAGAGGCCTGCCCTCTGTGAGCCCAGTGGTCCCCTACGGGCCAGTCCCTTTAATTTTCAGAAAAGCTTTAGCTCACTGTTTCTCTCAGTCAAGGTCACTTCAGAGAGACGATTTATGGTCTCATATTCTTCTGGCTACACCTTTCTCTCTTGCCGTCCTCGCTGAGTCATGGGGACAAATGCAGCTAAGAAACGGGTGGGTTGCCATGCGGGGGGTGGAGGTGCCCGAACCTTCCACTGTGTTACATGCAATTCAGGGAGTCAGTTCCCTCCTCTCAGCTCTTCTGTCTACTTTCTAACTAATCCTTTTAACTTCCTTTTCCTTCCTCTTCTGAGAAGTTAATGATTTAAGAGTGTGGAAATGGAGAAAAGGCACTTGACGCAAAGTTTTACAATATTTCATTGAGATTTTTCAGGCTGATCAATATAAAAGAGCCAGGGATTCATGTGTGGAATTAGGCTCAAGTCAAAGCAAACCTAAATCCACGTAGTGGGGTAAAAATAATAGTCCTCCATGGATCTAGCTTCACAGCCTACAATGAACATTATCACATTTCTATATGAACAACCTAGTTCTTCAATTAAATAATAAAATTAATTAGCTCTCTGAAGGAGAAGTGACTGTCGTACACAGATCAAAGCATTAAAACTTCTTGAATTTTTCCAGTTGATTGGATTCCAATTTTCCAAATACATTCCATGCTTTCTGTGGCAAGCTGGCAAATTTATTATCAAGTAGTATTAATACACGTATGTTCTAATCCAGAATCAATTTACTTAACTTATCAGATTCCTGGGCATACTATCATTACTCTAATTAAAATGAAGCTAGCTTTAAACATGAACCTGTATCATAAACATGGGGTTTGGAGTATGGGGAACATTTCTGTTTATGGATCACATATCTGTTCATGGCATTCCATGGGCAGAAGTTCTAATGAGATATCATTTCTTCCACACTATGTTTCATGTTGTCTGATTCAATGAAATAATTCATGACAGTATAAAGGACAGCCGTACAAAATTAAAAAATTTTTTGATGCAGGATCCTAGGAAAGTACACGCAAGCCCAGATATGCAATGCCAATGCAACAAAAATGACAAAGAGGAATATGTATTTGTAGTTGCATGTTTAGCACTTGATATATGATATACTGGAAACATTTTATGAAATTTCTCCAACCATTCACAGATAACCTTTCTACTACTAGTCCTGGTACATAGAAACTTCCCTTTAGGGTATGTGGCCATTTTTACATATTTTTAAGGAACTACTGAAAAGTATCATCCTATCAGGAGTAGTTGCAGAAAGGTGGGGAAAATATGGCTGAAAAACCAAATCAGTATCCTTGAGCCTTTATCCTTGTGTTCTCTCTCTTTATCTCATGATGTAAATACTAAATAGCATATGTTAGTTTTCACTGGGAATGTGAAGATAGAAGATATGGTTTTAAGAAAAAAATTACCCCTGGGGTGCCTGGGTGGCTCAGTCAGTTAAGTGTCTGCCTTCAGCTCAAGTTGTGATCCCAGGGTCCTAGGGGTCTGCTTCCCCTCTCCCTCTGCTCCTACCCATCCCCATGCACTTTCTTATATAGATAAAGTCTTTTAAAAAAAAGAAGAAAGAAAGTAAAATACTATTCCCTAAAGTACCAAGAAGCAATGTAAACCCAGTCAAGGCAGGAGTCAGTAAGTGATTTCCAAATCCAACATATTTAAATCATTGCAAACAGAGTGTATATGGCCATGAACAAGGGAGGTTGCCTATAATGTCCAGGGCATTTGCAAAACATATTATGCCAGTGTGTAAAGGGAAATTTATACGCATTAAACTTGTCTAGTGAAAGCAAGTATAAAATCCATTTTTATTTTTTTGTAATGTATTTTTGATGGGACAGGGAGAGGAGATTTTTTTTTTTTTAAAGGTGAAATTGGAAAAATGAAGTGGTCATTTAAGAAGCTTTATCTTTCTTTAGACTTGTCATTTCCACCGAAGTGAAAATAAACCTGAGACATATGGCTTCGGTTAAGAGGTCACAGGAAAACAAATTTAAAGTCTTAAGGCCGAAGTCTTCATGGCAAAAGGCTTGTTGAGTTTTACTGAATCCAAATTCCATAGAAAAGTTTTGAAAATCCGAAGGGGGCAAAGAGGCAGATCACTCAGGCCACAAAGAAGGATGTTCCAGATTCTGGGTCAGCACCTAGATGTATATAGGGGAGAGCATTTCTGTCTTTTCCTCCCAGATCACTGGAATCTTCCATCTGTCAATGCTGGTGAGGATCATGGAGGGGGAGGTCAAATTGCCAGGCTCTGGGGATAAAAAGTGGCATGGGGTAATAGATGGTAGAGGCCCAATTATGCCTGACTACAGGCCATGGTTAGAGTTTGGATTTTGCTCTGATTGCACTGAGAGCCCACTCAGGGTTTCAAGCAGGCAGGGGTGTGTGGTGAGCAACATGATTCAGTTTGCATGTTAAAAATATTGATCTTGGTGCAATGGGAGAAGTCATTGGAATGGGACAGGTTTGGAAGTTAAATGACCATGTAGGGATCTGTTCCATAGACCAGAGATGCTGGGTCCCGGGAACAGGTGCCAGGAAGACAGAGAGGGCGATGTAAGCCTGAAAATACAGGAATGACTTCTGGATTGGGTGTAGGAAGACAGGGGCACAAGAGGATGCAAAGATGAATCCTAGATTCCGGCTTGAGTTTCTGACTGGGCAGTGATGCCATTGATTGAGAAGAGAGCCATGGGGGGCAGGTGCACAGGTGTGCAGCCTAAAAATCAAGGAATATGTGTGGACGTGCTAATCGGAAATGACTATGGATCATAAAAGAACAACTAATGTTATCATGTGCTTTACCATGTGCCAGCCTGAGTTTTAATCAGTTGGAATTAAAATCTTTATACTTACAATAACTTTGCTGTGAGGCCAATCCCCATTTTACAGGTTAGAAAACCAAAACCTAAAAATGTTCAGTGAAGCACTTTGACGTCACACTACGAGGGTGTGGTTAATCTGGAATTCAGGCCTGTGAGATCCGACTCCAAAGTCCTTGTTTTTAAATATTTTATGTATACCGTTCACCATTTACTACATTATTTAGACAAGTAAACGATTGTATGTATGAGTTTGAAATTCAGAAGAGAAGGAAGGCTGTGCTGCAGACATAAATTTAGGGGACCGAGATTATGAGACCGGTTTCATTGGCTCAACGGCAA
Source organism: Vulpes lagopus (assembly GCF_018345385.1). Taxonomy (NCBI): domain Eukaryota; kingdom Metazoa; phylum Chordata; class Mammalia; order Carnivora; family Canidae; genus Vulpes; species Vulpes lagopus. The sequence continues at coordinate 76,257,278 of NC_054831.1, forward strand.
CAATGTGCATTCTGGGCTGGGGGCATCCACTGATAATCCAGAAGTTCATCCTAGAAAGACAAAAAGGAAATAAGCTTTCCTGAAGGGCCATGGGAATTGGGGAGATTTTGTATCGATTTTCTGATTGGTGTGCATTTGTTTTTAAAAACAGAAAGAGTGTATTTTGTGTATGAATGAGAACAATTTGGTGGAATAGAAGAGGTGTGATCCAGAAGACAAAGAATAATTGATAGAACAAACCACCCCAAGCAGCACGCAGATGGAGATAGGATTGACTGTTTCTGGGTCAAGTTGGGATCTAATTGCATGCATGCATTCACTCATTCATTCATTCATTCATTTAACAATGAAGGGGGCAAGTCCATAAATTGAGAGACTAGGGTGAAAGACAGATGGGATGAGGTGAGAGGTGAACCAGACTGTGCTGGCCCTACTCTCTTTAGGGGTGGGATTCAAGACATGAGAGTTCTCTGAGGTGTTGTAGTGGTAATATGATCCCCCCCATATCCCACACAGTAAATCCAGATACACAGACACCCACTCCCCACCCCACACGCACAACAAAGTAGTACAGCATCTAAGGCTGGTGAGAAGCATGGTATGTTGTCAACTGTATAATGTTTCACAGAAAAGTAAAAAAAAAAAAAAAATCTTAAAAGACCATCAAATAGTACTTTCAAAAAGGAATGTTAATAACTTTGAAACAATGCAATTCTGGAAAATCAGGTTCTTCCTGCAGCTCTGGGTACAGTGTCATGGCTGAAATATGAAAAGAACTTTCCCATCACAGAATCCTTTCTTTTACTTTCCTTTTCCAAATATTTATATCCCGTGGAACAGAACGGATGCATTCACTTCCCAGGGTTTCCTGGAGAAGGCTTGTCTCAGCATCCCAGTGTCTCTCACGAATAATTGTGTCCCACATGCTTTTATTCTCTAAATACATTTAGTCAGCTACCTTGGAATATTATTTGTAAAGATCTACCGGCACTATCCACCCTTCATCACCACATTAAAAATTATAATTTTTTTTTAAATTTATTTATTTATTTATTTATGATAGTCACACAGAGAGAGAGAGAGAAGCAGAGACACAGGCAGAGGGAGAAGCAGGCTCCATGCACCGGGAGCCCGACGTGGGACTCGATCCCGGATCTCCAGGATCGTGCCCTGGGCCAAAGGCAGGCGCCAAACCTCTGCGCCACCCAGGGATCCCCACATTAAAAATTATAAAAGGTAGGGTGTTTGGGTAGCTCAGTTGGTTAAGCATCTGCCTTCGGTTTAGGTCATGATCACAGGGTCCTTGGGATCGAGCCCCACGTCAGACAACATGCTCAGTGGGGAGCTGCTTCTCCCTCTGCCTTTCCTTGCTGTCTCCCCTGCTTGTGGGCTTTCTTTCTCTCTCTGTGTCCAATAAATAAGTAAAATCTTTTAAAAAGTTATACACAGTAGATATTAGTTCTTATAATCTTATCACCTCCTGAATGCCAAATTTAATGATCCTTGAACAGGTCACTAGGGCCTCTTGTGCATTCATATAAGCATGGCTACGTGCAGAAAAGCACAGTTATGTTATTTCTAAGTGGTAATGTTCAGTTTACGTCTGCCTCTGTGTGTGTGTGTGTGTGTGTGTGTGTGTGTGTGTGTATGAGAGAGGGAGATACCTGGTAAGAGATATTTCTATTATGATACTTCAACAGTGTCATGAAAATCACACTTGAAAAATATACATAGGGCTTATTATCTGGTTTTAAAGAAAGCAAACAAACGACAAGTCAGTTCTGTTACTAGAAAAATCGACAGCTTAGAATGATGCATGTTCAAAACATCTCCTCATTAATTTATCCTTTTATTTGCTCAAGAATATCTTTTAGATATTCAACAACATTCATATTTCCTTGAATAACTTTTATTATTTTAATGAATGAATAAGAGACATTTAATCACTCATTCTTCCAAGAAGAGTTTGTGGAACACTTTTATGAGGCATTTATTTCCTGGGCAGGGTTTGCGCACAATTTGTATGTCCACACGAATTGGATAGAAACTCTGGCTCCAAATATTAACCAAAGAACAAGCAATGCTCAAAAAAAAATGTAATAAAAGTCAAAATAAAAAACACTTCGATGACCATATCTTTTGTTTGTTTTCTAATGTAGCTAATGCACTAGAGTCATGTCAAATGACCCATCCTGACTCCAGCTTCCACAGACTTTAAACTTCACTGAGGAGACAATTCCGTTCTACCAATAAATCCAATTCTGACACAGTTTCTGAGAGCTGTCTTGTAATAGCCAGAAGAAATTTTCGTTGCTCTCATTTATTAATTTAGAAGAACAATCCATGAGTTGGCCCTCTCAGACCTATTTTGCCTCTGGGGATAAAAGATAGAAAAGAGACCTTCCCTTGATCCTGGGATCAAGTTCACCCTATAGCTCCAATAACTGGGTTCCTGCCTTATTTTTTAACCATGGATTCCTTTTCTCTTTGTCTTTTCGTATTTTCTACAACCACCTAACTACGGATGAATCAAGCTACTTGTAATTTCTATTCTCACCTCTATACCTCTGACCCCTTTTCAATAGGCCTGATGGTCTGTCCCCTCTTACTCTCAGCCAACCATCTTCCCCTGTACTAGAACCACTCCAAATCCACCTCCACTGATAATGATGAACTCTCTGATAGAAAAAAATCTATAATAAAGGGAACTCTACTAAAATCTCCCTCCAACACACAGGCCTAGGTATTTCTATTTATCTTAACTCTTTTCCCATCTGGGTGGAAGGCATGTTCTCACTCTTGAAGTCTTATCCATTTATTTTCTTGCCTCCTGTACAACATGACTCCATCAATTACTCTTGCCTCCCCCGTGCCAAACCTGTGTAAATACCTCTCCCCTCTAAATCAAACTCTCTTAAACCTGTCTTCCCTTTACCTCTACCTCTGACTGATTTCTACATCATTTCTCATGTCTCAATCTTATGACTTCTGTCCTGGAAAGTGTCACCTGACTTCTCTCTGCTTTCTCTAAAGACACTGTTTCTCCCTCTTCTTCCCAATTTTCTAAATACCTGTGCTCACCCTATAACACTGAAATGATCAGCTTTTGGATCTGTATCCTCAAAGAGGCCAAGAACGATTAGAGAATGAATATTCATCATTGTGTACCCATTTTCAGTCCAGGGCACAGCACAGAAGGCATCAGTTAAGTTCTTACTAAACTACATTACATAATTCCATGTGATTATTTTAAAATTTTGTCAAATGCCCAAGCTAAAACAAAACCAAACTTACTTTCCTCCTTGTTGGTTCTATTTTCAACATTATGTCAACCCCCAAGGGAAATAGTTATCCAGGGAAGCAGAAGTGACATAGCCAGAGGGACTGTCTCAACTTCAAATAAGGAGGAAAATGAAGGAAAAGAGGAAAAGTGGTGGAACGATATGTGTTTGGTAAATGTAAATGCTGTAATCAAGAATTAATTTCCAAGATAAAATGTTGGAAACACAAGAACTGAATCAAATAAAAACCCTAAACAGATAGAAACAGGTCAGGACCAACATGATGGACAATTGGAGTACATTTGAGGTTCAGTTACCTGGACACAAGAATAAGCCTCAAGATTATATTTTTGTTTTGTTTTTTAAGCCTCAAGATTAAACTAGAGTTGCCTCTTTATTTGTGACTGTTATTGTGAGTGGTACCATTATCCACCTGGTTTCTCCAACCAGGACTATGATTTCTTATATTTTCCTTACCTGTCCTCCCATTATCTGGTCAACTATCACATTACCTCACTTCTAAATATTCCTTTTCTCCAGTCCATGCTGCCACTTGAATTGAGACACATATTTTATGACCACATTGTAATTTCTTGCCTAATCGCCCTCCCTCAGCTAATTCTCTCCACTGCTTCTAGAGGTCTCCTTCTGACACATATATACACATATACTGTGCTCAGAAAATTCCAACAGCAGCTCCCTAAAGCCTCATGTGTGTGTGTGTGTGTGTGTGTGTGTGTGTGTGTGTGTGTGTAAAATCTAAACTCTTCATAGTGACAAACAAGATCCTTCATAATTTGACCCTTCATACTATTTGAACCCACCGTTTGTCATTTCTTTTCAAGTACGAGGCTCCAAATTTTACCAGGACACTTGCTGTCTCCAAAATATTTCACAGGTACTCAAGCTTTCTTTCTTTCGCTCTTAATGTTCTCTCTGCATAGAACGGCTTTTCCTTTGTCTATCTAGAAGGCTTTTAACTCAATATCAAAGTCTCCAGTCAAGTTGACCACCTTCTTTAGACTTAAAATCTGAGTGAGGTGCTATATTCCCTTTGACTCTTTTACATTGCCCCATGACACCATTTAACACAGTGTATTCCCAGTGTGTCTCCCCGACACACTGCATGTCCTTTGAAGTCAGGGGCCCCCAACTATTACAAGTCTACGTCTATAATATGATTGTTATTTTCAAAGAATTTCTTCTTGAACAAAGAATAAAGGAAAGAACGAATGGATGTCTTGATAAAATCGACTCCTTCTGCATTAGGATTTCTTTCCTAACTTTCTATGAGCTCTAAGTAACTAAAGATTGATTCCCAAGACTCTACCTAGAAACTGAGCCCATTGTCTCTGTTGTTGGAGACTTTTTTTAGACTTTATTTATTCATAAGAGACACAGAGAGAGTGTTATTATAGACTTTTGTGGGGATAACCTTTTGTCTCTCTAGATTCCTGCCTAATGATTTTCTTTAGACTCTTCCCAACTCCAGAAAAGCTAATTTAATAGACAGCCAGTCTAAATGGGCACCATGCTTTCCTTACATTCACTTCTCAGGCTAGACTTCCTTCAATTCCTCTCATTTCACCCAGCCCCGAGCTACTGCCCTTGCCTATTTCTCAGATCTGAGTGACCCCCTGACCACTCTCTCTCACTGCTACGGTTATTTATATTCATCACTTTAATGGAGATTTTCATTCTACTGCTTCATAATTCTTTTGTACGGAAAATAACCCAAAGAAGTAGACTCCCTAGCTGCTTCCCTACCAATTCAGTGGGAAGAGAAGAAATGCTCTAATTTTTTCACTGCATCCCCCCTTCCCAAAATATAGGGATTCTTTCTTTGACTCCAAATACTTGCTGAGCCAGTTCTTGTGCTTTTTGTGATAATTTGTGGAATGACAGCCCAGAACACAAGATGGAAAGCTTTCCAAACTGTCCTCCTGGAAAGATGCCAAAAAAGGGGAGGGCAGCAGTCCATTAAAATAATATAGTGCTGTGCTATTTAGGCAATAATATCAATCCTGTACAGAAAAGCTAACTGGGTGTGAGGGTAGATACACAAACTGGATCAAATGTCAAAGTTATATTTAGGGATAGAATTTTAAAATATATATACATATTATTATTTTTGCTCCCAAAAGCTACATGTGGAATTAATCATTTGAATTATTTTGACTAAGAGGAGAATAAGCACACATAGAGAGTAAAGATGAGTTCCTTTAACCCCTTTTAGGAAGTTAAGAAGAAATGCTTCATAGTTGCAATATAATAGAGTACATCTGGACTGGTAAATGCTAAATAATCAGGATTAAAAATCTGACATTCACAATAGGCTGGTTTGACTTCTCAGTTAGTGGCTATAGATATCATATGTGGACAACTATCTGAAGCATTAACACATGACATGAGATTCGCTCATATGAAATAAAATCTCTGGCCCTTATTTCTGATGGTAACAGAAGCTCTAGGGATTTGTTATGCTCGGTGGATCCAGCATTTTTTTTTAAAATAATAAAGAATTTAAAGAAAAATTCTGGGAATGCCAAATTTCAGCTAACTGTGTGTGTCTGTTTTTTTTTTAATACAAAAAAATTCCAAAACTATTCCTTTGCCTGGTATTTGATTTGCTGATGAGTAAAGATTCACTTTTTTTCTCCTCTGTCTCTCTGTCCCTCTCTTCCTTTTCTTTTATTCTCTATTCTTCTTTCCTTTTTTCCCCCTTCCTTCCTTCTTTCCTTTATGACTTCCATGTCATGAAGTTCCTGATTCAGTCTTTGGTGTCTTATATCTTAAGGAGGACTTCCCCAGTCAAAGATTCCCACCCTTTTGATTGTGTGGACACAAATTTCATCCCATAGTGGAAGCCACTGAAAAATAATTCTGGAGTAGTCTTTAGAGTGAATGTTCTATTTTTTCTTTATCTGCTGCCATTGCCCTGCTAAATTCTGGTATTACTCTGCTTAACTCTATTAAAACTTCAGCCCAGTTTGATTGTTTTACCTACTCATTCATGAAATGAAATCATCCCATTTATAGAAAATAGGATATATCAATCATTAGGCACATATAGATTTTTCTGTCTGCAATATCAACCAGTAAATTACCACTGTGCTTTGATAAGTTTATTTAGGATATTCCTACCCATTTCTACAAATGTCAAGAATCAAAATGCAAATTTAGATTAATAGGTGCTTTAAAAAACTTATATAAACAGAATTAGTATTAACTTTCTATCCAAAAAGCCTGATTTTAAAATACCTTTGCTTCTTTTCATACTGTCTGCATGTGCTATTGAATAGTGAATTTCTAAGATATTCTTTCGAAGACCAATGTGAAGAAGAATCAAAAATTGAAAGGCTTGTTTTCAAATAAGAAAAAATATGTTGGCTTTTTAAATAAGAAAAAAAATATATGTTTTTCTCTGAGTCTGAACTCTGTTCTAAATTTCTAACATAGATGTTGTTAGACATTATGACTCAAGGTAAATGTTTGCCTCTTTCATAAGCTTTTTTTGGCAAATATCCAGCACTGGATTCCATATTGATACAGAGAATAAAGTGTGTGTTTATTTGGGGGGACAGGTATATGTGTCATGGAGCCCCAATTAAATCCTTAGATAGAGATCATAAAATTTTGAAATGACTTTGTTTGACAAAATTCCAACATCCTATATATTCAGGGACAGTATATTTCAAATTAATGTATTTTTTAAAAAATACAGACAGCACTGTCAAATCTAAACGTTCTCAAACATTAGCTTTGATTAAACATTCTAAAAAATATGTCAATAAAGAAGAAAAAACCTTAATGCTGTGGGTGAATATCTCCATCCATCTTTCTTTGTGAAAGTTCCAAATAGTACTATTACAGTAAAAAATATTAATTTGCCAAAGGGGACTATTTTGGTAAGTACACAAAGACATTAATCTTTGGTGAGAAAGAAGCAAGAAGGCACGGAATTGACTTTGTGGGTGAAAAGGGATGAAACTTTTTTTTTTTTTTCTGTGTAAGTGTTTCAATGATAAATTTTAAATGATGATTACTGTTTAGGAGGGGTCTGGTAATCTTTGCTCCCACATGTTGTCTCCTTAAACTATATTTCACAATGACATATCTTAAAACCTAGAATCACAGCGAGATTTAGTCTAAGTTTACTTATTTTTGTATTGAACTCTTTCAATGGCCATGCACTTATTAGACCTACATTAACATAGATCAAATATGATAAACTTTGCTAATACTCTTCATTAATAATTAAATCATAATGAAATTGATTATGTAAATAAGGATTCCAAAATCAATTTGCCTTTAATATTTAAAAACTGACTAGATCTTATAAAGCACATAGCAGATATTTTAGCTTAGGCAGTGTGATCTCATTTGCATTCATCATTTCATATGATCCATGACTGGACATTTGTGATAGATATAAGCATCTATGAGTTCTGTAATCATTGCATATGTCTGTATGTGGTGGCAAGTAGGAGCTTACGTCTCAATAAAGAATGTGTGATTCATGTAATTATACTTACCAAAGCCGAGTAGCATTTTGGGTGCATAACCCCAAACCATGATACTTTGGTAACTTTGGTTTATGGTAATCTTCAAAGAAGCGCTGTTGTACTGTTATTTTACACCACTGTTCAATGGACAATTTGACCCAATTCTATTATTTTTAGAATATTCTCACTTGACTTCCTTGCTAATAACCACTAATGCTTTTGCAGACACAAAACCGTTTACTGCACACAATTAGAAAGAATTCAAAGGACAGAGTAAGGAACAAAGAAGAGAAGTAAGTATTTCCAAGAGAGGATTTTAATTCAGTGTTGGAGGTACCAGCGTTTTGGACAAAGGTGAGATATGCAAGTGGAGATGTCAGGGCAGGAGTTGGATATATGGGTATAGGGTTCCGAGGAATGAGTGAGGGGGGTGTGGTCAGAATGTGGGCCCTGGCAATACGTAAATAGTCAGGGGAAGGGTATATTGAGAAGAGAGACAATTATGAACAGAACCCTGAGAAATGGCAATATTTTAAGAGATAGTGAAAGGATAATCTAAAGCATTCTTTTTTATTTATTTATTTATTTATGATAGTCACAGAGAGAGAGAGAGAGAGAGGCAGAGACACAGGCTGAGGAAGAAGCAGGCTCCATGCACCGGGAGCCTGATGTGGGATTCGATCCCGGGTCTCCAGGATCGCGCCCTGGGCCAAAGGCAGGCGCCAAACCGTTGCGCCACCCAGGGATCCCAGTGAAAGGATAATCTAACCGAGGAGCCTATCACATGTTTCCGTAACATGATTTAGTCCTCAAGCATAGGATTTACTGGATCTGAAATTAATGTTTTACAAGCCAAAGTATAAACTTCATGAAGAAGGGGATCATGTGTGTCTCATCCAGGGCTATATTCTCAGTGCTCTGAGTGGTGTCTGGTGTGTAGAAGAGCTTAATAAGTGTTTCTGAATGAGTGAGTAAATTAATGAATTTGTAAATAAGTGCATGAATGATGGATGAGTGAATGAATGCTGGAATGGAGTAACAATAACGATGAGGATGATGATGTGTCTGTAGAATATGAAACATGAATTCCTAAGTGACTTGGGGAAGAGAAATTTTATTGACTTGCAGAGCATACGCTAATGGTCTGCCGAATTGCTGTAGACTATGTGTAAATAGCGGATCAGTGTCTTTCCATCAATAATGTGTTGGTGGTGTTGATTTTAGAAAATTGAGAATTTTCACTTCATTTGATAGTGGCCCATATGGCTGTTTTATAATATGATGAAATGGTTATATTATACCTGAAATACCAAGCTCTGTGAAGTAGGAGGTGTAATTCTTACGTGATAATGGGGAGCTGTGCTATAAATTGGTAAGAACCCAAGACCCCTGGGTCAGTGTGGCCTGGAAGATCCTTGTAGTGCAGTCTGTAAAATATTGGTGCCTGGATGACAGTATTCTATCTTGCTAACAAATCCATGAGGTTTGCCCTTTGACCATTTTACAGATATGGAAAAAGAAGTATATAAAGTCGAGAGGACACTCAGCACACAACCCTTGTGGTTGAGTGAGGATGTTTCACAATCATATCCTCACCCCAGATCAACTGTTCTTACTATGTGATACTATCCCTTATAGATTAAAATAAAAAAGGAATTCTGCGAGTGTGTACTAGATCAGTGATAGTTAATTTTTAAAGTATTCTATTTTTATAGGCACTAAAAAACATAATTGTTGAATAGAATAAAATGAAGAGAAACCTAGATATTTTCATGCCTACTTGATGTAATCATAATTATTAACTATCCACAGATACAAAGTGATTTATATGTAGGAGATAGCTATTTTGGAAACTGTACCTATCTCCTTTTGTAATTTTTAAATTATTGACTTACAAATTTCATCTTTAATGGAGTGGAATTTTCTAATTTTCTAATGTGATCATTGTAAAGAATATCTATTTCGATGATTTACTTTATGAAGTTGTAATATTGATAATTGGCAATGATATTTACATACTGTGGGTATCTGGATAGCAGAGACTATGTCTTTTTTTTTTCTTGAAATGTTATTTAAGGTAACTAGATATGTGTTTATCGAATTTAAGATGAACTGTTGGTCCATTTAATTTTGTTATAGAATTGAAGGATTATCCCTGCCTTCTTCTCATCATTCTTTCTTGCACATTTGGGAAATTGGCAACTTTTCTTTTCCTCCTCTATCACTCTTTTGAAAAATAGAAACTATGAATCCTTCCATGAATCTGCTAAGAATGATTTTGTAAATAAGATATAGATGGGGTTCATACTGAGGAAAAGTAAGTTCAAATTATTTGGTATATTTGAAAATCAGATCTCCTTCATAATAATGTGCTACTATACCATAATAGTATGCTATTATGTTTACTTTATATTTAGTGAATATTAATAGGGTTGAGTCTACCATCTTGTTCTTTGTTATCCACTCAGTTATCTATCCTCTTTTTCTTTCCTTTGGATTAACTAAGTAATATTCATGATTCCATTTTATCGCTGGCTTAGTTTTTTTTTGTTCCTTTAAGTCAAAGTTAACTTACCACAATCAATCTTTAAAAATATTTTACCATTTCAGGTTCACTTGGCCGGGCGACCAACTCTTCATTTCAGCTCAGGTCTGGATGTCAGGGTCATGAGAATAAGCCCTGTGTTGGGCTCCCCATTAAGCATGGAGTTTGCTTGAGATTCCCTCTAAAACTCTTTTTAAAAAAAAAAAAAAAAGGAATATTATACCATTTTACATACAAGATACAACAATACACTTTTATTTCTTCCTTCCTAGTACTTGTGAAATTGCCATGACTTTGACTCCTCCACATGTTATATAACCCAATTATAGTGTTTTTTTTTTGTTTTAAACAATCAACTTACTTTTAAAGAGATTTAAATAAGGAGAAGAATGGGTTAACTTACCTGTGTATTTACCATTTTTCTATTCCTATGTTGCTCTGTACTGATTATCTTCCATGCTGACTACTTTCAAGATTTTTCTCTTTCCAGTTGGTTTTAAGCAATTTTATCATGTTCTTAAGCAATTTTATCATGCCTCTGTGTAGTTTCCTTCATGTTTCCTGTTTGGGGTTCATTGAGCTTCTTAGATTTGTGAATCTAATCTTTTCATTACATTTGGAAAATTTTGGTCATTATTTCCTCAAATACATCTTTCTGTTGCCATTCTCCTTCTTTCTATTCACAGACTCCAAATGCAGGTGCATTAGTCACTTAAAACAGTCTATATTTTACTAAAATTGTGTTTATTTGGTAATCGTTTTCTCTCCGCGTTTCACTCCCAGCTCACAAACATTTCTTTCTGTAGTGTCTAATCTGTTCTTCATCCCATTTGTAATGGTTTCTGTCACTGCTGTAACAAATCACCACAAACTCAGTCTCTTAAAACAGCACACATTTATAATCTTACATTTTTGTACTTCCCAAGTCTAACATGGGTCCACTAGGCTGAAAATGGAGGTGTTGGCCAGGCTGCAATCCTTTCTGAAAGCTCTAGGAGACATATGGTTTCTTTGCCTTTTGCAACCTCCGCAGATCACATATATTCCTTGGCTTTTGGCCCCCTTCTTCCTTGAAAGCCAGCAACATAGCAACCCTCTGGCCTGCCTGTACTGTGACATCTCTCCTTTGATTTCCTTGTTCTGCCTGCATCTTCCCTGTTTAAGGACCTCTGTGATCACATTGGACCCAACCAGATAATCTACAATAAGTTCCCCCTATTGAGGTCTTTAACTTAGTCTCTGTAAACTCCTCTCTGTCATGAGGCTATCAATTCACAAGCTCTGGGGAATGAGATGTGGACATTTTTAAGAAGCCATTATTTTGCATACCACACTATCCAAAGTATTTTGTGACTTGTCATTTTCATCCCTACAAGTTTGATTTGGATCATTACAATATGTCTTAAGCCTCTGCTTAAATATGCTCAATCTGTCCTCTACCTTCTTAAACATATGAGATATAATTACAATAACTGTTTTAATGTCTATATTATTATCTGTATTATTCCTAGTTCTGTTTCTATTAACTAACCTTTTTGCCCCTCTTCATAGTGGACCATATTTTCCTATTTCCTTGAATACCTAATTCAAGGTAATTTTGACTGCTGTCAAAACTGTGAATTTTATCTTTTTTGATGCTAGATACTTAGGTATTCTTATAAAAATACTGAGCTTTTGGGACACCTAGGTGGCTTAGTTGGTTAAGCATCTACCTTCGGGTCAGGTCATGATCTCAGGGTCCTGGGATCAAGTCTCTCATCAAGCTTCCTACTCATTGGAGAGTCTGCTTCTCCCTCTCCCTCCACCCCTCACCCCAGCTGGTGTTCTCTCTCTCTCTCAAAAATAAATAAATAAAATATTTATTTTAAAAGACACTGAGCTTTGTCCTGGGAAACAGGTAAGCCATTGGAAAACAGTTTGAACCCTTTAAAGCCTGTTTTGAACCAAATTTAAGTGTACTAAAGAAGCCTTATTCTAGAATGAATTTGTTTCCCTCTATGGAGTCAAGACCCTTCTGAGTACTCTAACCAATGTCCTTTGAATTACAAAGTGTTTTCAGTCTAGATGACTAGACGGAATATTTTTAGTGTTTCTTTGACCACTCTTGAGTAGACACCTCTCATGCTTGCAGTGATCCGTACTGGGTTATGCTCTCAGGGAGGCCTCCAGAGCTTTCTTGCTGTGTCTCTTCCCATTACTCTTCCAGAAAGACCCCCAGGCTCACCTAGTTCCTCCTTCCTGAAGAGCAGCTTGGAAGCTTTCACAAGACAGTCCCCTGGGGTAACCTTAGGGCTCACTTCGTTTGTTTCTTCTCTTTCACGAATCACTGCCCTTTGCTGCCTGATATCTGTGTCTGAAAAAAAAAAAAACAGTTTTCTTGTATTTTGTCTGTTTTTTATTTTCAGTTCTTTCGGGCTTGAATGGTAAACTCAATCTCTGATACTGCATCTTAGCTGGAAGTAGAAGTCCTTCTGTCTTTTCATTCCAGTAGAAGGGAGGTCATTTTAAAGATACTTGACCTACCATATCCTGGCAACCCTCTGAAGGAAAGGGTAAGTGTGTATATACTATTTAGTGTCTTAGGAGGATTTGATCCCCTGCATCATATAAATTTAATAACTTCACATATTGGTACAGATTTAATTTTTTATTGCAAATTCAAACTCAAAAGGAATGGCTATCAGGAAGATGGTATGATGGAGAGCAATGTGTGGAATGGGAGTACTGATATTAGAAATATTTGGATGCTGTTACTTTAAAGAGAAGCAGCACAGTTGACCTGTTTGGCACTGGGGAAACAGGAAGGAGGGGCTGCGGGCGGACTGGTGCCAGGGAGCTGGGAATTAGGACAGCTGCCCTTTTTGTTTAAACTGCCACTGGCCTTGCCAACGCATGTGAGCCTCTCACAAATCATGCAAATTTCAGGTTCTTTATGATGCCACCTTTGATTCATGCAGGCAGTGTGAGGGAGAGAAAACACTTGTGCATGCATGCACACACACACACACACACACACAATTGCAAGATTTGGCAGGAACTTTGTAGCTGCTAAATCATGTGAAAAGAGAGCATGGCTGCTCTCACGCCGCTGAGCCTGATGGCCCAAGGAAAGTGGGCACTTTACGTTTCTCCTGCCAAACGAGAGCAGAATTAGGGAAATGTATGACCTAGGATGACCAGCTGTTCTGCCCCATTGGAGGATCCTGGAAATCCTCTCCTAAGGGATGTCTTTCCTTGACCATGGCAACACTCAATTATTTTCCTCTTCCAAATGCCTTTAGCACTTCTAGTCTGTCCCATGCAGTTTAGGACACAGTTGGCTTATCTTTTTTTTTTTTTTTCTTTTAGAAGGTATTTCCTGTTGAGAAGTATTATCTCTTGGGTCACACTGAGTGCTCCATCCGGACAGGACTTGGGTGTACACGTTCATGATGCTCCTGCACCTTGACTACCACCTTGATCATTGTGCTCCCACTTAAAACTGAATGTTAGTTGTGTTTCAACAGGCTTGTTTCCTTTTTCTAGAGGTGATCAGTGTATATGCTAGCCTACTAGTCTGTATAGTATTAGACTACTGCCTAATATTATCATCTTCATCATCATAGAGGTTAGGATGCTGGTGTCCAGGAGAAGGAAGTGGCAAGGAGCCACAAATAAGCACCTCTGACAGCCTTTCCCTGACACCAGGTCATAAATCAGACTGCAGTGAAGGGAAAACTCAGCACAATTCCCACTTCCTCTGCATTCCTTCTTGCCTCATCCACCTTTACCAGATCAAGTGTTTTAAGGCCATGGGTAGCACATAGTCATTGTTAGGTGAGCATTTGGGCTGCTTTCCTGTGGGGTCTGCACTTGAGGCAAGGGTTCAACTGGAATCCAATTTAGAAAGAGTCAGAATAAGCCCATGTGACTTCGTAATTAATTCAGAATCTGTACCAAATTAATTCATTGATGAATGCCCCAAAATAAAGGGAAGCAAGTTGATTTGTTTGAGGACAAGCCAGGTGATCCGAAGAAAGAAATAGTTGGAAGAAAACTCTTACCATCTTTCAAACTTGGAGAGGGGAGGAAAATCCCATACAGCACAAAAACCAACCAAATGAGTTGTTCATTGGGTATAAAGTTTCCATTATGCAAGATGAGTAAGTTCTAGAGGTCAATTGTACAACATTGTGCCTGTAGTTAAGAACACTATCTTGTATACTTAAAAATTTGTTAAGGTAGATTTCATTTTAAGTGTTCCTACCACACACACACACACACACACACACACACACACACAAAACACAAGAGGCATAAGGAAACTTTTGAAGGTGACGTCTAGATCTACTCCATGGACAGTAGTGACGGTTTCATGGAAGCATGCATATGCCCAAACTCATCAAATTGTCTATGTTAAACACATGCAGGTTTTTTATATATCAATTATATCTCAATAAAGCTGTTAAATATGTGCATATAAAGGTTTATATCATTTGATCATTTTAGTTTCAGAGAGTATGGAATGCCTCTCCCAAAATCAGTAATTACCATAGTAATAATGAAAAATTGATCATTTAAAAACATTAATCTCTCTGGACTTCACAGAGTACTTACTTTTTTCCTTTTTTTTCCTTCTTGGATGTATAAATAAAGAATGGTTGGAAGCAGAGAGAAATATAAAAACACAGAATAATACGATGATAGCCTCTATTTTTGTTGCTAGAGTTGTTCTTTTTCGCTCCACTGTAATGGTAGAAAAGGAGCTGTCCATCTCTCTGGGAGTCCATTAAAGGGATTCAAGAAATTCAGTTGCCATTGAAATTTACCCCTGTCCTAATTGGAGCTAAGCAGTCAGGGGTCAAGTTCTGGCTGCCACAGCATAGCAGCTGAAAATCATTCCTGGTCTTACTAATTGCTAATGGCTTTTTAAAAAAAATCATTCACTTTATTTTTTTTAAAGGTTTTATTTGTTTGACAGAGAGAAAAAGAGCACAAGTAGGGACAGAGGCAGGAAGAGGCAGAGGGAGAAGTAGACTCCCCACTGAGCAGGGACCCTGATGGAAGCTCCACTCCAGGACCCTGGGATCGTGACCTGAGCAGAAGGCAGGCGCTTAACCAACTGAGCCACCCAGGCTCCCCTAATTTCATTTATCTTAAAACCAACTACTGTACACAGGAACTGAGAATAATGGTCTTTACTCATTCTTGATCGAGTATAATGACTGAGAAAATACTGAGATTTTTAGAAAGTAGTGCTTCCAATATGACCCTATTTTTGGATCACACCAAAACTCCTCATATTTCAATACCACAAAAAATATGTTAACTTTTTAATAGAAAAAAAAACACTGATTAAAAACAAGGGAATAGATCATCATAGTTTTAAATCTATTCTTATTTCCAAATTCAGGGTAATTTTACTGAATATTTTCCCCCATCCATCTGGGAATAAAATTTTAGATTGCAGTCATCTTAATAAATACTGATATATATTTTTTACCTTTGAAAATTGTAACATTTTGGGACACCTGGATGTCTCAGTTGGTTAAGTGTCTGCCTTTGACTCAGGTCATGTTCCCAGGGTCCTGGGATTGAATCCTGCATCATGCTCACCGCTCAGTGGAGAGGCTGCTTCTCCCTCTGCCCCTCCTCCTGCTCATGTTCTCTGTCTCTCCCTCTCTTTCTCTCTCTCTCAAACAAATAAATAAAAGATTTTCTTATAAAGTTGTAGCATTTTAAGCTCTAGTCTGGTCATTGCAGGTCAAGAGAGTATATCTAATTAATGTAAATATTCCACATAGAAAAGGATGGTTGAATCTGTAATATCTGTTTCAAGTTTTTATCTTACTCTTCATATAAAATCTAACTTTCCCTCAGAAAATACTTCCTGTTTGGAAGTTTGGAAAAGCAGTCTTCTATTGATGGTCTATTCACACAACACAGTAAAGTAAAAGGAGTTACACTCTGAAATGTGACCATACTCAATTTTTACTGTATCTATTCGGTCCTGAATCACAATTAGGTGGCAAATTATAAACTTTCAACTGTTCTTGACAAATAAGGTGGTGCCTGAAAGGGCACCAATCATACCTCTTGCTCAGAGCCCAGCAGGACTTTCCTCTGATGCAGGTTGTTGTGGCTCAAGGAGGAGTAACTTCAAAGCCATCCTACTCCCCCTACCCCCCTGCTTATATTGGAGGGATCGCCTTATCAGTGTCTGGAAGATTTATTCTCCTGAAGCACAGGTGTTCAGTAATCAACAAAACAAAAAGTCATCTAACATTTCCTCTCATATATGCAACATACATATGGGGAGATGATTTTCATTCTGCCCACCTGTGGTTTCATCCATCTGCAATGTAAAATATCTGCTGACAGGGGCCCATCAAAGTCACCATCTCATCCCGAAGGCAAAACGTCCACAGTGCCATTTCATAAAACAATTTATCCCCTAGCTCATTTTGCTTTCTGGAAAAACACATACAAGCACACGTGTGCGCGCACACACACACACACACACCATCATAATTTGCAGGTAGTTTTTTGAAGATTCTTGGAAATTATCCATGCCACTTTTTGTTTTAAAATGTAACTTTCAAATGGTTCTCTGTAATTTTTATCTCTGCTTTGACTTTTGTAACAAAGAGAAGCAATCTTTTGGGGTAATAACATTTAACATGATAACTATAGGCACTGTATCACACAGCAGCTCTCTAGAACTTATGCATTGTGTATAACTGAAACTTTATACCCCGTGAACACTAACTCCCCAGTTCTTTCAACCAGCAGCCACTGGCAACTACCGTTCTATTCTCTGTTTCTACAAATTTAACTCTTTTACATACCTCACATAACTGGAATTATGCACCGTTCTTCTGTGGCTTATTTCATGTAGCATACTGTCCTCCAGTTCATCCATGGTGGCACATGTGACAGGATTTTCTTCTTTTTCTGTGGTTAAATAATATTCCATTGGATATGTATATCGCTTTTTCCTTATTCGTTCATCCGTCGATGGACACTTGGGTTGCTTACGTATCTTGGCTACTGTGAATCATGTTGCAGTGAATGTAGAGTGCAAATACCTCTTCAAGACCTTGAGGTTAAGGATTTTGGATACATATCCAAAAGTAGAGTTGCTGGAAATAAACTGTAGTATTATGTGGTGAAATAAATATCTGTACTTTCTCTGAAAAGCCTCAATCAGTTTGCTGGAGAAACCATAGCTAAGTTTATTTTATTTTATTTTATTTTATTTTATTTTATTTTATTTTATTTTATTTTATTTTATTTTATTATTTTATTTTATTATTTTTTTAAAGATTTTGTTTATTTATACATGACACACACACACACACAGAGATGCAGAGACACAGGCAGAGGGAGAAGCAGGCTCCATGCAGGGAGCCTGACGTGGGACTCGATCCAGGGTCTCTAGGATCACACCCTGAGCTGAAGGCAATGATAAACCACTGAGCCACCTGAGCTGCTCTAAGTTTATTTTAAATTAATAGTCTCATGTGATTATTTGGTGAGCTATCAGGAGACTCAATATTATAAGTAGACTATGCCCCAATAAAATAAAATGTTCATGATTATTCCACTATTTCTTATTTGTATTTCTCTCTCTCTTTCTGTACACAGGTATCACACTCACATATTTGGTTGCCCCAGCATGGCAGGTATTTACAATTGACAATAGAATATATCAGAATGGTAGTAATTTAAGAAATATTAGCACTGAAGTGAACTGTATCTTGCATATAGCCTGTTAGCTAGGGCCATTTAACCAAATCGATTCTTTTTTCCTTGTGAGAAACATTTAAATATAATAATGAGTTATTATTATAACTTTTATAAATAATGAGTTATTAAGAGGTTTCTTCTTGAAGATGGTCTCTCAGGCACACTTCTGTATCTTGACTGCCTCCTGAAACCCTATTATAATGATAGTAAAGATAAAGTAGGTGTAGAAAATAACTGAAAACAAATCTTTTTAGAATTTCCAGAATAATATGAGAAGATACACACACACACGCTCATAGTCATGCATTCATGCAAAGAAAAAGAGCAAATGAAAAAGGATGGGATGCCATGAAAAAGGAGCTCATGGAAATTAAATTAGCAAACAAAACCTTCAGATACAGAATTGGAAGACAAATGCAAGAAATTTGGAATAGAAAGCAGAGTCTGAGAATACAAGATGAGAGGTAGGAGTTACAGATGAACTTTCCGGAGACTCACCATTACACTACTGGAATATCTAAGAAGAAAGCAGAGAAAATGCATGTAAAAAAATTATCAATGAAATAACAAATATTGCTAGAGCAGAAAAGAAGCTTGAGAATTTGATTTGCAAGGTCCTCTGAATACCAATTTGGATGAGTTGAATGGATCCATATCATGTTACGGTGAACCAACTGTAGACCACTGAGAAGGTCAGTGATATACAGCAGTACATCCTAATATATTACCTAGTAAGATGAGAATTATGTAAGGAAAGGAGGCCTATATTCACATATCACGTAGAAAAACAGGCTAATTATAATACATAATATGCCTCAAAATGGTAATTTACATAAGTATCTGTGGTCATTTTACTTCTATTCAAAATGCCCACCTTAACCTAAAAGAGTGATTAACAGTTTACATAAAACTTTAAATGGAGTTGTAAGCACAGCAAAGCAATTTCTTTTATAAACCCTCGTTGTGAAACACTGACATTTTCATGCATACACATTTCGTTAAAAGTAGCAAATTTTTTTCTTCAAATATATATTATATATGTATTATATAGTGTATACATATTATATACAACAGGTAGAACACTGAATTTAGGTAACAGCTTTTAAAGTACATTCTGAAATTCAGTTTCTTCATCTGTAAAATGAGCTGAATGATACCTATAACATATAGTGACTTTTGGAAATAATTGCACCAATACACACAAAGTAAGACAATGCTTGACACAGAGTAATTGCAGTGAGCATTGGGTACTATTGTTAGGACACGGAAAAGGCAGTTGTAGAGGGTATGCTGGTAATGAAAAACAGAACTTTAAAGCATGTATGCAAATAAAAATAGAATGCATGAAAACTGGCTAGTTATTATAAAGACTGGGGATTGTGTAGGACACAGTGTTTCTACCATTTAAGTCCTTTTGTACGATTTGTAAACATATTCATATTGAGGTAAAATTAAGTCTTTGAAAATTTGCTTCCATCATATGTATTTACTGATTCTGGATCTCTTAGGTCAGTACACAATAGGCAGTGAGTAAACATTTGTTGATGAGTCGATTATGAAGGAATAATCTGGAGAATCTTAATTATCTATCTTACTCTCGCCAATGGCTTTCAATATAAATTTCTACTACACTTTGAGAGCTTAGCTTAGCAAACTTTTCATATGGCCACAATAAGTTAATTATTTTCTTCTTTACACCAGTAATCAAAATGCTGAATTAGAAATAATAAAAAAGTTATCTGTTCATTTCAGGCAATATGTTGTATTTTGTTTTGTTATCTAAATCATCCTTCATTTTCTTTCTTTATCTTCTAGAAATCTTTCTGTGAATAAAGTACATTATTACATGGCTGGAAATGTGGCCATCATCTCAGGTCCTGCCAAATCCTGCCACCAGTATCTAATTTATCATTATGTCACTCACTAGTTTTGCTCATGATTTGGGGAATTGAGGGTAAGGCTCTTCCAATCACTTACTTAAAAGGAATAAAGTGAAATTCTGCAACAGGCCTCAAAGAGGAAGACGTGAACCCGTGTCCTGTCTGTATCATTTATTAAAGAGATCTAAAAGTAGGTGTCATCCTTCTCATTGGAGATGGGTGCAGAGGGGAGTAATTATATTTATATTCCTCATGGGCTTTCACTGAAATCAGCATCTGCACGGGATGTGGAAACTGTCAAGTACTCCATCAACAGCAATATTTAGCCCAGACCTAAAAGAAGCAATGCCAACTCTTATTCTGCTTGGAAAAGATATAGCAGTAAAATTCGAAAAGTCACAATGGTAATTATGCAATATCAAACCAAGACTATCCCATCTGTCGTCTAATCGGTAGCAATGAATAATGAAATAATAGCGAGACTGAAGATTTTAAAGTTTTTGTAAACTTGGTTAAGTAACCAACATGGTATTTTTGGCTACCCATAGTCAATCTTCTAGAGAAAACTAGAGGTCACATTCAACGAGTTTGGAGGGAAAACAGTAAGCGTGAAGTAAAAGTTGATTAACCTATGCTTATTGATCCTGGAATTACAAAGAAAGCTTAGAAAAATTAACTCACCAAGGAATAGTGTGTCTCTGTGGTAATGTACATTTATGTGCACAGAGCTCCTGAATGGGATGCATCTTTAAAAACTGTGGTTCCACGCTACTGTTTTCATAGATAAAATAAACCGATCGTGGCAACATCCTTAATCAGAATATATTCGAAGGGCCTTGTCTCGAAGAATAATTTTGAAGGACAAAATGAGGAAAACAAGCAAACAAACAAACAAACCTGTGCTTGCAGAAAAAATAAATAAATAAATAAATAAATTTGCAGTTTGCTACCTGTGCTTCCACTCAAAAAGGAAAATACATTACTACATTTAACCTATATCTTAGATTATGTTCCTGAATGATACTCTGGCTTTTGCTGCAACATCCACCAAATCAAACTTTAACTATTTACAGTTTCTTTCCCCACCTTGAAATCGCAATAACGCCTCTTTTCCTGGGGGTAGGAGAGAGAGGTGAGGCTGTAAAAGCTATCTTAGAATGAGCATTTTATTTATGCTGTTTTTATTGAGCCTAGAAAAGGTTGGGAGTGTTGAAAACTATTCAGGACCTCATGCCATCTGCTCTTATTTCATATGTTCCCTCATATGAGTTGGAACAAAGGAGTGGGCTGGATGGAATTAAAGAATGTATATAAAAAAAAAAGAAAGTAGTGATCAAACGGTACTGATAAGGCAAGCCAGTGTGCTCCTGGGTGATGTGTGTATTCAACTCCAGGCTGACTCCTCTTATGCTAATACAGCCAATTTCCTCTTTTATTTCATTTCTGGAGCTTGAATCTGTGATCTCTGATAAGGTTCCCAAGGATACCGCCTTCACTCACAAACCAGGAGGGGGAAGGGGAGTGGGTGATGGAGATGTGTAACTCGGAGAGAGCACTAGTGGATGAATAATTTAAAGCTCCGCCCGGAGATTTGAGGCAAAATGCAGAGATAAGACACACCACAGGGTCTTCTCTGTTTATTCAGAGCTTCATCTTCCAATGACAGCTGACCTCCAAGGTCAAGGGTATGATGGGAAATGGAACCAACAGTGGGGAAAGGTACTGCGCATCCCAGAAGAAAGTAATGATTTACTTTGTGTCAAATGAAAAATTGATCTTTTTATTTAACTACTTTTTTGTTGCTCTCCATCGATGGAAAGCCTGTGATTGAAGGAACTTTGCATACACCTCAACGTTTCCCCGGGATGTTGAGACACTCCCCTGAGCTCTCTCAGCTGGACGTGTTTTAATACCCTAATCAGGGAATTTTTAAGGTCAAAATCAACTGAGCCTGAGACTGAGAACCGACAGTGTATGTGACTTAAGACTTCGGGTGACAAACACAGTATCTGGAGTCAAAGGCAGCTTGATCTTTAGTTTCTCATGGGCAAACGATATGTTAGCTTCCTACCTTTTAAACTTTGTACCAAAAGAGGCTCCGCGTTTTCCCCTCATTACATTTTTCTGGAGCCTAACATAATCCCTTTTTGCAGCATAACACAACATTACATACGTTGAACCTAATCAAATCTTTCTGTTCTTACTAGTTGACTGCCTAAATCCCTGAATCTAATAACTCCTTGCAGTTGGGAAAATTTGAAGCCATTTGTCCTGGCTGAAACCGTGTTGTTAGTTTTAGGATCTTACAAATTCTGACAGTAAGACACGCACCTACGAGAAGCCTGCTCCCCATTATCAAAACCGTCTGCTTGGTCGCTCCTATTTGTTTCAATAGAATACAACCATGACCTCTGCGGGGAGACAGGCAATGTCAAATGTTTCCAAGGGCTGGTTTACATTTCCCTCATCGTCTTAAACTGCTGTTTCTGCTTTCCTCTGTTTGACTGTTACCCATGTTTTCATTCCTGAGCAATCATACCTTTTATCTTTTTTAGATAAACATGAAAACATACTAAGGTCACTGCTGGGTGAGAGGTAAGATGTGCGTGACTGCCACCCAGCCTTACTGAGCCTTTTTTTTTTTTTTCCTTCCTTCTCCCTTCCTTGACAAACACCCCTTGAGGGTTCCAGTGGAGTGAGACAAGTTACAAGCATGATTCACAGGCTGGCCACATCAAGTGCCCGTACAGGTTGTCCTTCCAAGGGTTCCATTAGCCTGGCGCCAGCCTGCTTGGGTTTTAGCACGCACTTTGCCCATGTATCTCTCTCTCTCTTCCTTCTTTCTTTCTTTTTCTTTCTTTCTTTCTTTCTTTCTTTCTTTCTTTCTTTCTTTCTTTCTTTCTCTTTCTTTTTTTCCTTTTCTCTTTCTTTTTTTTCCCTTCAACATTCTTGTTTTTACATTTAGAATCTATCAAAGCAAAATGCAAGGTGCACTACCACATTTTGCTGCTTTCTGGGTGCATTTTATGCATTTCTACCAAGGCTTAAAAGAAAACCATCCCCATTATTCTTGGCCTGGCCTCTTCTTTTTCTTCTACTTCTTTTTTTTCATCTTTCCTCGTTTTTGAGTAGTAGGAAGAGCAATGGGAGAGCACACACAAACACACACACACACACACACATACAGTAGAAACCAAGCTAAACTAAACCGCAGAGCCTCTGCTCAGAGTGGGTCCCGACCACTGGCATAAAGGAAGCTAAAACACAAACTTTCTGCTGCTGATGGAATGTGGGCCTTCAGGTTAACCCCATGCAGTCCTCTTTCATTGACCTAGAAATTAGATATACAATTTCATTTTGGCATTGGGGATGGTTTTTAAAACAACAAGGTACAACTTTGATTAACCACTAGTGAACATAGCAAATGAGTTCCTCGCTCTATGCCCCTTTCATAGAGATTTTGGTCATATTAGCTTTTATATTTCAACACACGCCACATTTTTATAATTGTTTGCAATAAACCGATGAGAAAAGTGCCCTTTGGCTGGATAATGTTTACTAAACTATGTTTCTAAAATGTAGAGCACAGGGGCACCTAGGTGGCTCAGTGGTTGAGTGTCTGCCTTCAGCTCGGGTCATTATCCAGGGGTCCTAGGATCAAGTCCCACACTGAATTCCCCACAGGGAGCCTGCTTCTCCCTCTGCCTGTGTCTCTGCCTTTCTCTGTATCTCTCATGAATAAATAAATAAAATCTTTTAAAAATAAAAATTAAAAAATGAAAAATAAATAAAATGTAGAGCACAATATCACAGTGGCCTCAATATTGCCTAGAATCCCATGATACATAGTATTCATTTTATTCTAAAAAGGGATTTTGTTTTTAAAATCTTTGGCTTAAAAAATTAAAATAAAATAAAATAAAATAAAATAAAATAAAATAATAAAATAAAATATCATTGGTTTCCTAAGGGTGTGTTTCTATTCTTTTTTGTTCCCAAACTATCATAGTTATATAGTATATAATTTCTTTTATTTTTCATCTTGAAAGTAGCTGGTGATCAAATACAGAAGTTCAAATTTTCAATTAAAAGTAATATTTGAATTGAAAGAGGACACCAAAAATAGTAAAGTTAGAAGCATAAATAGACAAAACTATAAGAAAAAGAGCCTTCAGCTGAGAGACTCTTCTTCACAAGCCAGGTTTTAGAAAGTAGATTTCCTGTTCAAAACAGCAATTAGAACTTTGTCCATTTTCATAAATGTATCTATTGATAATTATAACAAAGTAGACTTGGGGCAGGCATTAAAGGTACCTTAGTACAAACTTTTTAAGAGAAATTAATGACAATAATGATACCAAAACCTTCATCTCCAACTAGCCCAGTGGTCTCTCCACTTATCATCCAATAACTTTTGTTAATATTATTTAGTGAAAACCTGTCAATTTTCCCCACCTTAGATCTAAAACAAGGCCAGAATTCACTCATATTCTTAGACCCTTCAAATCCCTGAGCTTCTGATTTTTCTTTTTTTTAGAAATAACTCAACTGTTCCATACAAAGCCCAACTTTGAAATGTTTAGGTCACATAATTCAGTGCACAGGCATGGGTACCATAGATAAATTATTGAAGCATTAAGCCTTTACCTTTTCTTTTTTTTTTTTCTTTTTAAACTATGTTAGTTCAAAAATAATGTATTTGAACAACAATAAAAGTTAATGTTGCTGATGATTGGACCATCACATATGAATAGGGGAATGAGAGGGAAATGGGTGAAATCATCTTGTAGAACTTATGAACAGACATCTATGCTTACCTATAGGTAGCTGTTAATGCAAAATAAATAAAAATAAAAGAAAGGAAAATGAATTTAAAATGGCAACAAGTATTATTGTTATAGAGAAGGCACTGAAAGTAAATCAGCATGGATGAACTAAATGCAAAAGCTTATCAATGAAAATTTAAGCCTCTAGAGAATATTTCATTAATTCATTTAAAACCTGAAGTCCCTGAGGCTCTGAGAAATTAAGGGACTTGCCCAGGACAGCAGGGCTGATTTGCAGTGGAGCTGGAAACTGAACTCATACCCCTCACTCTCCAGCACAAATGTAGACGAGGTACCTAGGTGGACCTTTCTCCAAATTCCAATGTCTGCCTGAAAATAGAAATGGATATTTTCTCTGCAATTTTCCTGAAAGGGCTTTTTCTGCACTGGTGTTTCAACATTCATCTAGTGTGATAATCTGTGCATGCCTCGGATTATCATAATCCCTCTTTTCTAGCCCCAAATCCATGATCCTAAAGTAGGGAAGGATCAGTTTTAACAAAGATGTTTCCCTATAACTTGGTATTGTTGTCTTTGAATTTGTGAGTGCATATTTTTTTCCTTAAAATGTAAGTTAAATTTGGATAGATCTTAATGAAAACAAACACCAAACAAAATAAAGCACACAAGTATCAAGTCTGTATTCTCTTTTGTTGTATAACTCGTTAACATCTGCACATCACTTTATGTCTCTGAGTTCTGACCTGCTTTAGATATGGAGTCAGATTTACTTTGGGCCATCAATTGCTGTCCAGAAGATTCTTATGCATCCAAGAAGCCTCATTTGTAGGTTTCTTCTGACAGAGGCATTTTTACTGAGTGTAATGGTGCAAAGCACTTTACTTCACCTATGGGAATATTGGCAATAGGGTGTTCAGTCATTAAATTAAGGAGAACCACATTCCTCTCGGCTCTTTCCTGTGGAAATGAATCTGGCCGTCTGTACCATACCCTGTTTCACTTCCCTTGGGTGAATTAATCCATACATAAAACCAAATCTGTGGGGGTGGTTTCCCTCTTATCTCTACTGTTTGGATTTTGTTTCAGATTTGGGAAATTGGTTTGATCTAAGAGTTTAACTTTCAAGGTCACTCTTTTTTCTACAGTACTCAACATTGCTAAAACATCAATCGTGGTGCACTGTTTGTTTAAAATCTATAGTTCATTATTGATATTAATGCATTTTGATCACTTGTTATATGTTAGCATTATAGAATATCACTTGCATATAGTTTTATGAAATATTATTCCACAGATAATTTAGGACTGAATTTATGTCTTAGTTCATTTGTGACAAACCTAAAAAAAAATAGTCTGTACAATTTTTTTCTTTGTAAACTTCATCTGGCTTTTACATTTAGATTTACTTATATGGTATGTGTTAGATAAAACATTGATCTTAGAGGTCAATGAAACTGGGAAAGCATTATTACTTTTAAATTCTGGGGGGTTTTGCCTATGTTTATGTTCATTCAATTGAATTATTCCATATACAGCTGATTTCTTTCTCTCTCTGATACAAAGAAAAAAATTCACATCGACACTTAAGATAAACATTTTTTTCTGTCATATTTAATTAGTTTCCTTCTTTAACTAGTACTTATGTGATATACATTTATAAAGAGAGAGATTAGCAGATGCTCATAGCTTTATTACCTAAAACCCCCAAAATAATGATACTTCCTTTAAACATAAATGCACATTATATTTTTCAGAATTAAGTTTTTCTAAGTTAAAATCAAGCTAGTGACTAAAACTGTAGCCTTCCATGAGTAGATATTTCCAGTCTTTTTTTTTTTTTCCCCCTCTTCATGTTTGGAAGGACATGACTTTAGAGAAATGCTTTTAATCTACTTTTGAAAAAAAAAAACAAAAAACAAAAACCCCAGGATGTTATAACTACTTTTCACTAAACAGTATGAAAGTGTCTTTCCATCTAGTTATGAATGAGTCTAAGAAGGCAACACCTTGATGTGTCTTATCTATGACCTTAGTAGAATTTCCCTTCATGATACTATTTATAAATTTGTGAATCACATGACTCTTCCTATTTTTCCAACAAAAAATGTGTGAGTACTGGCCAAGGCTGACAAGCTGGGTGTGTACTTGTGAGGGGTCCTGTCAATTTTTACTTGGGAAATAATGATCCCCTGGGTCTGTGTGTGTCGCCAGACTAGGACTCCTGCTTCATATTCACCCACTTACCCAAACTATCATCTACACCTCACATTTGGATGCCTTGGGTTTTACACAAGAAAGATTCACAAAAATGATCAAAGGTGGAACTTGGTCTAACAAAATATTAGTTTACTCATCAGTTAGGAAAAACACTTGAGAGATTTGGAAAACTGATTTTATATTTCTCAGATAGCATGTATTGAGTATAAATTAAATAGTGCTAATTTTTTGAGTATTTTAAATAATCTTCAAAATTACTTATACAAAAACCATAAGATATTTTACAAGTTAGTATCGTGTTTTTGGACTAAGAGGAAAGTTTAGGTTTGTTAAACTTACAATCTGAGCTTTCCGGGGGAAATAGCCATGAAGGGAACTGTGATTGAAACCGTCAATGCAACTTTGGACATAGCTTTAAAAAACTGTCACTGTTTTATCTTGAAACATTACAGATAATTTCATGTAGCAACAGTTCTAATGAAATAAAACTATTTTGATAATATCTTCCAAAACTTGGTGTTTATCTGCCAATTATGGCTTAAAACAGTTAACTTTTGTAAGAAGAGAAAACATGAAAATTCCTAGTTAGGTATTTATGAATAAGGAAATGCAGATCAAAACAAGGTAGTAGATAACCAGAAAATATTTTCGTAGCAAAATACTAAACGATAATTTTTGAAGCACTGAAATGTCACATACTGACAAAGAAAACAATTTTCATGTTTTCCCCCCTTTTAAAACAGCCATAAAGGAGAAATACAGTGAAATAACATGTATAACCTTGCTTTTTTACATAAGAAGACAGCAAAGGGAGAGATGCGGCTCGCCCTGCACCTGTGTACCTGGTTATTCTCTAAAGCAATACAACTTTATTCAACATATTTTATTTGGAAAAGCCTTACCTGCTAATTATGGATTTAGACAAATTACTAGAAGAAAAAAAAAAGGAGATAGCATTTTACAGACCAAACATTTAAAATACAGAACATGAGTGTCTAATTCAGGGTTTTTTAAATGTTATTGATCCTGAGATTCTGAACTAATATAAAGGGCATAAAATGCTAGATATTAAAAAGAACACTAATAATAAGAAAATGTCGGTCAATATTACTTTCATCTTTTTTTCTCTGTACCGGTGATTTTTTTTTTTTACACACCCCAATGCCTTATTGAGTTGGTGTCATATCCTGTGTCACTGCATGCTACCTTTTTTTTATTTAGTTCCACGGAATGCAAGACTGACATTCTGATTGCACAGAGAAGATAGGGATTCATAACAAAAGGCTCAAAATTAGGGTGTTTTTCCCCCTATCAGGACTGCAATTACAGTTGACACTCGGTTTTCAGAACAAAATTATCTGTAGTTTAATTTGATTCTGTAACATGTTTAGAGGCTGAAATTTAAGTTCACTGATAAAGTAACTTCTTTTGGATGAAACTTCAGGAGATGAAGAGAGATATAATGCCCAGGGCAATATCAACACAGAGCAGATAGACTGACGATCTCAGGGTAGAACAGTGGCAGGGACGAGGAGTTATTTTCAAGCCTCCCATTTGGGATCTCACTCCCCTTACTTAACATGGGGTTGGCCACATTTTCCTCCTTATGCGGTAATGCATTTGTATTTATTCAGGACAAATTTTAATGATGCCACCTTAAGGTAAAAAACATTATTCTCCACTACAGTTTACAGAAAGATGGATTGCAGAAGTAGGTGGAGAAAGCCAGGTGGGAATCGAGTGACTCAATAATTCTACCCCAGTTGAGTAGCCGACCTCTGACCCTCAGATCAAGAAAGGACAAAGTGAACTACCAAGAACTCTCTAGATCCTCAGCAGGAAAGCCCTTTGCACCCAGGCCTCCGAGGGCAGGTGGATGTTGTGGAAGCCAAGGTGGGAAGATGGTCAAAGAACTGTCAAATAAGCCACTGCCTTTGTTATTTATTTATTTATTTATTTATTTATTTATTTATTTATTTATAGATTCTAGCCTTTAGGACTCTAGGAAATTTGCCTTCAACTTGTCTCTAGGAGTAAACTGATTCCAACTGTTACAAAGAAGAAAACAGCACTCTCGGAGGTATAGTGAATCTTCCTTCGATTGTTATCTTGTTGTTGTTGGGGTTTTCTGCCTCCTAAAGCTACTTTACATTTGCACAGTAGAGCATTGAAGACTAGTCATAGTCACATTTATCTCATTATGGCAATTTTCCAAAAATCTTTATAAAACCCAGGAAGGTGGGATGCCTGGTGGCTCAGCAGTTGAGCGCCTCCCTTTGGTCCAGGGCATGATCCTGGGGTCCCGGGATGGAGTCCTATGTTGGGCTTCCTGGATGGAGCCTGCTTCTCCCTCTGCCTGTGTCTCTGCCTCTGTCTCTGTGTCTCTCATGAATAAATAAATAAAATGTTTAAAAAATAATAAAAACAAATAAAACCCAGGAAGGTGATATAATAATTCCCCTTAGGGAATGGGAGCACACAGGGAATCTAAGAAGTAACAGAGGCTTAGAAAAGTCGGTGATTTCTCACAAGGTTTTCTGACTCTGATCCAGTGGCTTTTCATTTCTCAGTCATGTCCTTGACCAAGTGATCTTGGCTTTCTCGGTTTTCTGCTTTGGAGATCTTACCACTTCCAAGCTCAGTTCTTGACTTTCAGTACCACTCACTGGCTGGTCAAGTCAGCTACATTTGACCACACATTTAGTTATGTCACTTGTCATGTAGTTGTGCTGTGTAGAACGTAAGTGTATTCAAACAGGTGTGTTTTATATCACTTAAGTCTTCATCAGTACTTTGCAAACAGTGGAGATTCAATCCAAGTACTGGCGCACCCTGCTGGTCTACTCAATGGTCATCATAAAATAAATGCAGGCCATAAGAGGTTTAACTAGAAATGTCCACCAGGAAGGATTTATAACTACAGAAGTTATCACATCTCTCATACAGTCAAGAATGTAGAATGAGGGAGTATATTCAGACTTCAAAGGAGGTAAAGCTGTATTTCCCAGTATAAATCAAGCTTAGGGTAACAGTTTGTTTTAAAAATTAAAACTTTAAGACTATAGAAATCGTATTAATCCATTCTTAAGGAATAAGACATTCACAGCCAAATATATTTGAAACTGGAATTAAAAAAAAAAAAAGCTGGACCTTCACGCTTTGTAAAAATGTAACTGACCACATACAGAGGCAGGAGGTTAATATCCAACTGCTTGCATGGCCATCTTCCTTACTACCATTCCAACTAATTGTTTTGGGGTGCCTGGTTGGCTCAGTCTCTAGAGCATGCAACTCTCCATCTCAGGGTTGTGAGTTCAAGACCCACATTGGGAGTAGAGACTATTTCAAAAGAAAATGTTAAAAAAGAAAGAAACTACACTTTTTTCAACCAATTTTCTTTTGCCCATATGATTCCTCCCTACCTTCCCGTTTTTTTTTTTTGTTTTGTTTTGTTTTTTTGATTTTGTTTTTGTTTTTTTTTTTCCCATCATTAATTCTTCACTGAAACTCAGCATAAGACCCATCTTCTCCAACTGGCTTGTCTTTTCTCATCTGTGGTTCATAGCAAACATTTTCTCACTTTGCACTCCCACAGCTCTGATTAGTGTTGACTGACGTGTACTTGCTTCATTCTGCCTCTGTGTTCAGTGTACATCTTCTATTCCTTACAATACCATCTATTTCCCCAGATATTCCAGTTAATTTTTACTCCTAAAGACTTGGGTCAGCGTGATGGCTGGAGTAGGCATTTCACAAATGCTTGATGGATTAATGCTTTTGCACATGAACAGACAAGTAAGGAGCAACCAGATAGAAGAATATTCGCATGGAGAAAAAGAACGTACAGAATCAAGTAAGAGCAATGAATGTTATTAATTATCTCAGCACTGACTTGGTTGCATTAAAACGAGGAGGCTGGTGTGTGTTAGGATCTGGGCAAGGGTTGTTTCCTAATTCAATATACGCATCAGCATACAAGGAAGGAGACTCTGCTTAATTTGTGATGAAGTATTGAAGGGGACATGGCTGGATGTCTAAAGATAGGGAAATCCCTCTCTACAAACTTGCAAACTCTTCTTTTTTGCTAGAAAGGATTAGTGTTGTGAAGAAAGAGATGTTGAAGGGACAATGCTTCCACTTATATCTGGGGAGTTAAGTATACAAACAAAATAATTCCCAGTCTAACGGAGGAGTTTTATGCTCGCTGTTTTCGTGGATCCTTTCAAAAGCAAGAGACAACTAACTACCCAACACTACCAACACACGCACGTTTCTATTATCAAAGAAAAGCATAAAGTTTACAAAACAACAACAACAAAAACAGAGAGTGTTAGATGTAGGGGGTTGATGTTTGTGTTTGTGATGAGAAGGAAATAAAGCGAACAGTTCATTTCAATCAGCTTCAGCATCTTCATCACTCATTCGTTAGGGGTCCAGTGTTAGGTCCCGTATGGAGTAAATTATGAAAGCCACGACCCTCATTATTATGTGTTTATAATTAAAACATGAAACTAACAAGCTGATGCCAAATTTGCAAAGTTAAACAGCGGACAAACACAAAAGGTAAAGGGCTTAAATGCTTAAGTGTGTTCTGAGCAATGATGATTGGCACGGTAACGGCAGAAGTTGTATTTTTAGTTGGTGAGGTCAAGTGGAAATCACTACCTTTCTCCCCAGGAGTCGAGGAAGGTTGTATTTGTGGTTTGACAGCTACTCCCGCCAGATGTCTAAGTAACTCCATGTGAAGTTGGGGGGAAAAAATCTCCCTTCAAAGAAGCTCTGAGATCTCAGTGGTGTGTAGTGGTCACTAGGAAGACTGGGGCAGGAAATGATGAGGAAAATCTCTCCAAAGTCATGGCAGGGGAAGGCTTTCTTCAGATTGGGTGCTGAACAACCTCTGGCTTTTATCACTGGTCTGTCCATACTCAATGTAGGAGTCTCCTATATTTTTGTAATTCCTCAAAGCAATTACCCAAGCGGATGTGGTGATATCCATTTCATTTCAGAGGAACATAATTGAATCTACATCTCCATCCTATGCCTTCTTTCCCCTGTCCTGCTCCCAACCCCTTGTTGTTGGAAGATGGCTTATATCTCAATATTTCAAGATCTAAGTACATTTTTTTTTAAATCAGAACAAATTCATGTGTGAGTAAATCTCAACTAAAGTTCTTAGTGAAGATCACTTTATCTTTTGGGCACAGTATGCTGGCAGTACTAGTTAACCTTCTTAGCTAAAACAAATTTCATTTCCATATAGATCCATAACAGATTAGCCCAGTGTTAGTTTAATACATGAAAGATTATTCCAGCCTCCATTTAAACAGAAAAACAGGATGAGAAGGTCCACTTTTGAGCTATTAGTGAGGAAACATCAAAGTCCAAAAATACCACACTTGGAATTTAGTGTATAAGAGAGTTTTAATTTCTCAGAGCCACACCAATTCCCCTTCTAGCTCACATGCAACATCCTCTTATTTGGGTCCAGATTTTGTAAGGAAATTAAAGTGCCATACTGGGAATAGGCCATATCAGGAGAAATAGATGCAATGAATGTCTCCAGATAAAAAACAATTAAGGATATTAAATTGATTAAAGTAGATCAAAGGGAGTTAAAATAAAAGGGATAAAGAAAAACAATATTCCCAAGGACAAATAATTTGGGAGTGAGTCATGATAGCCCTGGAGGGAGGAAAGTGGGTGGTTCCATGATAAAAGAGCTTGACATTGCCAAAACCCAAATGAATTTGCTGCAAACTGTTCCAAATAAGTTAGAAATCTGACCTTGATGCTGCTTATTTCTCATGATGTCCCAAAGTAGATGGGTGCTGTTATCTCTTTCTGCTCCCACCCTCCCCCCATCTCTTTCTCTCTCTCACCCCCTACCACACACAGACAGGGTTTCTAAGGCAAAAGGAAGTTGAAAGTCATACAGAAAGCTCGTGGAGGAAATGGGACTACAATTCATGTCACTATTGAGACTAATCTATGTCTAAACTCAGTAACCTTGAGGGAACTCTTGTTCTTAGCAGTAGCTACAGATTTCATTGTTAGTCCCGTAGCCACATGAAATTACCCCACGCTAGGGTATTCAGAGACTACTTGTCAATTAGAAAGACCGGTCAACTATTGGTCGACAATCTCGGTTGTTCATCTGCAGTTCTCTGCTACTATCAACAGTACATTAGCGGCCCCTGGTACTATTATTATTATTTGTGAGGGGATTACTGCTGGGTAATGACCCAATTACACGAGCAAGCTGCTATTGCCCACAGGAAGCTGGGTGGAAAGGGACAGGGTGAGAATCAAGAATGACCCCTTGGGCCCTGATCCGGGAGACATGGTGCTACCCGGAAAATATCTTGTTCCAGTCCCTGCTCTTCCTGATTGAGAGTCCCTATATGTACCTTGCACCACAGCCCCAAGGCCTGATAGCTGTCCTGTGGAGCTCATGCTCCCAGCAGCCGGGACATGTTGTTCTACAGAGGTCTTCCATGTACCCTACTGGTGTTAAGGTTGGTTGAATTTTGGTGTTTCAATGAGGCTGAGAGGGAATTCTACAGCCTTGGGCTTTGTGGTCACATGCCCTGCGGGGGTGGGGGAGGGAGGACCTGCTGCCCTACTTACTACTGTAGGGCATGTTTGTGTGGTGGGTCAAAATACAGCGAGTTACTGGGGAAATTGTCGCCCTTCAGATCTAAAGGATATAATTTAAGAGAAAAGCCATGGTGACTTTAGAATCTATGTTTTTACGTACCCAAACCTTCCAAAGAAAGAGTTCTTCATACTGGCAGATGTTGTGGGTATCAATAGGTGCATCAGTGGTAGAAACGCCCAGCAGTTACTCAGTTACTTCAAGGGAAATATGTTCTAATCTCCCTATAAAACTTTCAACTTTAAAAAAAATAAAAAATAAAGAAAATAAAACTTTCAACTTTGCCCTCCAAAGAAGTTTTGGATCTACCAGAACCACCTATGTGCAGTTATTTAGCCAACACATGATTTTTTTTTCAACCGCCACTTACTTGGCAATTCTTCGATTGCCAATTAAGCACTTAAAATTTTACACACATTATAAGCTGTGGCCCTCTCGAGGTGAAGACTTTCCCCAAATCACTTATGAAGAAATTGAAGCTTTAGAATATACAGCTAGTTCATAGATAAATCAGGATTTGAATCCAGCTCCGAGGAAACCTGGGTGGGTGGCTTAGAGGTTGAGCATCTGCCTTTGGCTCAGGTCATGATCCCAGAATCCCGGGATTGGGGTCCCATATCAGGATCCCTGTAGAGAGCCTGCTTCTCCCTCTGACTATGTCTCTGTCTCTCTCTCTCTCTGTCTCTGGTGAATAAATAAATAAAGTCTTAGAAAAAAAAAAATCCAGCTCCATCTTATTTCTTAAGGTGAACTGCCCTCAAATGGTGATACTGTAAAGAACCATATCAGAATTGCCAAAGCTCTTTTTGTGTTCTCGCACAAAATAAATGCCCCTTGCAGTAATTTGAAGTAACAAGGCACGCTCTCACCTCTCCACTGATACCTGTTCTTTGTCACACGCCTTGCCATGCATCCATACTTTCTCCCTTCTCTTTTGCTCAGTACACTTTCCCCAGCTGTCTTGAGAGGTATTCTTTTGCACTCAGCTGCTTTTGCCTTAGTCACTACTATTGTCTACCTGTTGACCACTGTGGACATAACAGTAGATCAGAAGGTTTGACATCCTTCTGGTTAGTGCTGAGGATGAAATCTCACACAGCCAAGCTTTGGGGTTTGAAAACAGGTGCCCATTTGGTCCCCTTGTAGTGGCCTCAAGTGCCAGGATTCTCACCAATGCCCAAGGGCCAGGAATGGTTCCTAATCTTTCTTCATGATCAACTTCAGTTTACACTTTCTGCCCTTTTGCAGGAGGTTGGTTTATCAAATCCAGGCAGCCATTTGGCTCCATTCTTGCATGAATTCAGTTTTTCGATTTAACTGATTTCTTTCCTATAGTTTGGAGCTTTAGTCAGAAAGCCGCAAAAAGGTGTCTTCAGGTCTTCATTGTCTCTCATCTTTATGAGGGTACCTGCCCCCTGAACTTGCTTGGTAGATTTTGGTGACTGAATACATGCTGCTGTGAGCCATCTACCTTCAGCCCCTGGTCTGCTGTGGGGGTTCCTACAGAATTTTGCACATTAGAGTTCTTGAATTCCTTATTCCTGCCCAACATGCTTACAAACAGTAGATATCCGTTATGTTCCAGCATCCACCCAGATTTCATGGTTTTCTGATTAAAAGCAATACACCACAACCTCTCACTGTGGTTTCATTACCCACAGCCTCATGAACTGCCAAGGAGAGTCCCACCTCCTATTTTAAGGAAGCATCAGCTTTTCAGAGAGATTTTCAGAGATATTTCAGTGAGCTGCTATCTTTATAGAAACAAAAGGTTCAAGTGCTATTTTTTGACAGATGCTTTTTTAAAAAATAAAAGCACTCTTGTGGCGCTAAGGATATATCAATAAGTTTATTAACATTAATTGAATATATACATGTCTTAGGGAAAAGGAGAAGAGGGTAGACGATTAATACTGAGCAGAGGGGGGATCCCTGGGTGGTGCAGCGGTTTGGCACCTGCCTTTGGCCCAGGGCGCGATCCTGGAGACCCGGGATCGAATCCCACGTCGGGCTCCCAGTGCATGGAGCCTGCTTCTCCCTCTGCCTGTGTCTCTGCCTCTCTGCCTCTCTCTGTGACTATCATGAATAAATAAATAAAAAATCTTAAAAAAAAAATACTGAGCAGAGGGAAGGGAAGGGAAGTGCAGGTGTGCAGCAGAAGTCACTAAATGGCAAATATCAAGCGGCACGTGTGGAACAGGATGATGTCAGAAAAACTCACATGTACTGAACAGTCTACTTGTACTGGAACAAGTCAGCCATCAGTAGACAGTGCTGAACATCTCATTGTATTATTGCTACCACTCCCACGATTACTCCACTGTTGCTATTAGTATTTCTACTGCCACCAGGACAGCTGGTTGGCTCAATGGCATACACACCGCTCGGCGCTAGATTCACCCTCTCGTGTAATGCTCAGGGTGCATGGATGATTTAGCTGCACTTTACAAAGGTTTCTGGGGTGCTCCCAAAGTCACAAAACTAGCACGCCCTCAAGCTGGAGTTTGGATCTAAGTTTGTCTAAAAAGCGAGGGCTCTTTCTACTGCACCAGAAAATGACAAAGGTGACATTTTTACCATGGTTTTCGCTTTGTCAGTTCTTCTCCCCTCTAGGGCACTGCTCTTTCTGATTTTTTCTACCCCCGTCCCTACTCCCCAGAGGCTAATGGTCTTTTTAATTTCAAATTCCATCTTATCAAAATTTAACGTCAAAGGATATTAAATCTGTTTTATTTTCTGTCTGTCTCAAAAGCACTAGACCATGGGGCGACACACTTTCAATTTCAGCTCCGGTCATGATCTCAGGGTCATGAGATCAAGCCCCATGTCCAGCTCCATGTACTGGGCTGGAGTCTGCTTGAAAGTCTCTCTCTCTCTCTGCCCCTCCCCACTGCTCATGCTCACTGTCTCTCTCTAGATCTCTCTCTAACACATTTTACTTTTTCTTTAATTTAGACTTTATTTTTTTTTAAGATTTTATTTATTCATGAGAGAGAGAGAGAGGCAGAGACACAGGCAGAGGGAGAAGCAGGCTTCATTCAGGTAGCCCAATGTGGGACTCGATCCCAGGACTCCAGGATCAGGCCCTGAGCCTAAGGCAGATGCTTAACCACTGAGCCACCCAGGGATCCCTCTCTAAAACACTTTAGTCGGGAATCCCTGGGTAGCTCAGCAGTTTGGCGCCTGCCTTCGACCCAGAGCATGATCCTGGAGTCCCGGGATCGAGTCCCACATCAGGCTCCCTGCATGGAGCCTGCTTCTCCTTCTCTCTGTGTCCTTGCCTCTCTCTCCCTCTCTCTGTGTATCTCATGAATGAATAAAATATTTAAAAATAAATAAGTAAATAAATAAATAAATAAAACACTTTAGTCCATGTATGAATCAACAGGTAATGAATCAACAAGTAGAAAGAACATAGGAGTTAGAGTTGTCAGACACACGTTAAAAAATTCTAAACCTCAGGTTATTTCAAGTAAAGGCCTCCCTAGCCCCCTTGAGGCCCAATGCATTTGCTCTGCCTGCTACATGGGGGATTGTAAGGAAAAAAAAATGAAATCACATATATGAAAGTGATCTTTTCTTGGACAGGGCTGTACAAGGGAATTTTGCATGTGCTTATTTAAAAATTTAAAGACTAAAAACAAACAAACAAACAAATAAATAAATAAATAAAAATAAAAATTTAATGACTAATTATGGGCAGAAAGGCTCTGACTTTATTTATTGAAATTCAGCCACTAATGAAGAGGTGAGGAAAGTATCTTAGGTCAAAGGAGTCATTTCTGATACTTAGAGTCAGAACAAGCAGCTGTTTGCCTCTTCTCGGGATGCAGAAGTACAACTGTTAATTAGGCGGAACGAGAATGCTCAGAGCAAGGACCGTGGCAAGGATGTTCCAACGCTCACTCTCTGCCAGGTCACAGTGAGGCTGAGCCTAGGGTGGCCTCCCTGCCGCATGTCGCTGGGTGTCCTGAGGGTCAGCATGTTAGTGCTCTGCCTCTTTAACTGAGAAACTCGGGAAGAACACATCTGAGCAGAGGTCTCTAACTGCTGAGAGGATAGAAGGTCCAACCGGAGCTGTAGAGGCCGTTGGAAGGGGGTTTGCAACACTAATAAATTAAAAGTGACTTTCCAAGGCACTTATGCATAAGGACTCATCATCTGGGGCTTCTGTACAGCAGATGAATCATGACAGGACATTAAAAAAAAAAAAACACTCATTTGCTTTGAATAAAGAGTATTTAAAACGGTCCACAGGATGATGTCTACAGGGTTTCGGCTGGAGCCGCTCGCTGCACAGAGACTCAGAGATGCTCTTGCGACCTGGGCACCTGTGCACCTCTTGGGCGTGCTGCTTGGGGGGGGGGGGCTCCGAGAGAGGAAATGGTGCAGTAAGCAGCACAGAAATAAACATAAAGAGAGCAACACCGACAACAGCAACAGAAAGGTGATCCTGAAAACACTCAAGTTAGGTAAGTGTGAGCACGACGTCCCAGTGGAGATTCACCAAGTCGTCACACTACCCTTCGGTTATAAGAGCATCAGCCTCGGTTATAACCTGTGAACACAAGCATATGCCAGCAGGGGAGTCTTAGCAAAGAATTTCCAGTTTCACATTCTTGACTCAAAATCAAAATAAGGGAAGATGGGTCTTTGTAAAAATGAGTAAAACAAACTCTAAGTATTGGGATTCTAATATATATATATTTATTAGAATTCCTCCCCTGTTCGTTGTCCCAAACAATTCTCCACTGTAACCTCCTTGAGGTCGGGCTCTATTTCAGACTTCTATCCAGAATCTCCTGGCTCTCTGCACCTCACCACATAAATGACAACCTTTTAAAGGCCCTCACAGCACCTTGGAACTCATTTTTCAGAGTTGCTTTTTGCATTTGGTTATATGATTCCTTGTCTCTCTATTGGGTGGCATAAGCCATATTACCAGGAGATCACATCCGTTCCTTCTCATCACTGTGTCCACATGCTTAACACAGCTCCTGGGACATGGTTGATTTTCAATGACTGTTGTTTTGAATGAGTGATGCATGAATGACTGCATGGACGGCTGTAGACATTCAGGGCTTTTCTAATTGAGTTGGAAAACTTAGGTATCACATCTTTCTGTTTAGTATTTTTTTTTTAAGATTTTATTGATTTATTCATGAGAGACAGAGAGAAAGAGAGAGAGAGAGAGAGAGAGAGAGAGGCAGAAGGAGAAGCCGGCTCCATGCAGGGAGCCTGATGCGGGACTCCATCCTGGGACTCCAGGATCAGGCCCTGGGCTGAAGGCAGGTGCTAAACCGCTGAGCCACCCAGGGATCCCCTGTTTAATATTTTTATATAACAAGCTTTGTTTGCCATTTCACAGAAGTACCCATGATATGAAAGTTAGAGGCACCTGGGTGGCTCAGTTGATTAAGTGACCAACTGGTGATTTCATGATCCTGAGATCCTGAGATCGAGTCCTACATCAGGCTCCTCACTCAGCGGAGAGTCTGCTTCTCTCTTTCTCTCTCTCTAAAATAAATAAATAAATCTTTTTTTTTTTAAAAAAAGAAAGTTAGCTCACATAAATGAAGACAATATTTTTGTTCATGCTAGCATGAGGGATTTCCTTTTGCTCTGAGACAGCCTCCTCCAGTTCACATGGGTTGGAAACATGGCTAGTTGTCTACCTAGAGCCATCTCCATCCCCTGCTAAGAGAATGATGATTTTGTTTGAAGAGGCAATGAATGACAGTC
Organism: Vulpes lagopus; assembly: GCF_018345385.1. Lineage (NCBI taxonomy): Eukaryota > Metazoa > Chordata > Mammalia > Carnivora > Canidae > Vulpes > Vulpes lagopus. Next base: position 76,296,618 of record NC_054831.1, read on the forward strand.
TTTTAAGCACTTAGATTATCTGGTCACGAAGGGTGTCCGAGTGACACGGTCTCATGCTCAGTGAGATATCTGCACAAGTGGCTGGGAGGGCCATCCCTCCAGAAATAAAAAGATAAAGACTTTATTCAAAGAAACCTCACCAGTCACTCGCTCCTGCATCTGTTGTCTGCTTGAAAGATGGGCTTGAACCATGGAGACAGAAGGGACATTTTACAACCGTAAAGTGGCAGCACGAGGGCAGAGGATCACGTAGTGAGAAAGTCAGAGGAAAAAGATGGCAAGAGTGAGGGTGTCCGATGCCACCAAGAGCCACTGGACCAGCTTGGGGGGCTGCCCCTGCACTCCCTGTGATGTCAGGAATAGATTTCACTCTCTTTAAATAAATTTCTTTCTCTTTGAGCGACTATTCTTGGGCCTCATGTAGCTAAATGGATCACTAGAACAACTGATACAATAGACTTTTTAGAATTTGGTGTAAGATCATGACGTTTTAAGCAATCCCATTGATTAATGCGCCAAGTTAACAAAATGATTCTTTCCATTTACAATAATTATGCATTTTGGTGAAACAAACTTCATAGTGTTTTCTTAAGATTTTCATCTAATTTAAAGACGTATTTGGGTCTACTAAAAACATTTTCTGGGTCGCCTGGGTGGCTCAGCAGTTGAGCGTCTGCCTTCAGCCCAGGGCATGACCCCAGAGTCCTGGGATCGAGTCCTCTCTCGGGCTCCCTGCGGAACCTACTTCTTCCTCTGCCTGTCTCTCTCTCTCTCTCTCTCTCTCTCTCTGTCTCTCATGAATAAAATAAAATCTTTTAAAAAACAAACAAACAAACAAACAAACAAAAACACATTTCTTTCCAGTCTCTTCAGACTGCATATCCAGGTGGAATTTTTTGTGTAATTGGGGGATTTTTTCCCCTTTTTTAGAATCTTTAACTGCAGGATCTGGAAATATACAAATTATGCACTAAGGGCATTAAGCTGGTAGAAATTGACGCCTTTATTAGGGAGTAAATATGCATATCTGCCCTGTGCTCTACAGATACAGAAGTTACAGCCACAAGAGGAATATGTGCAGGGTTACAACACGATAAATCTCTTTATTATGACTATGGCTCTCCATCAATAACTTTCATTTATATGGAGAAACTTTTAGACTCTCAAGATAACCAAATCTGGATCAGAAATGAAAGGAAAAACATAAACACTACTCTTATCAGAGAAAAAGGATAAGGACAGCTACAAACAGTGCACAATCAGATTAGCAGTATTTTCTAGGAAATAAATGAAAATGCCTGTAAAACAGTGGAAACTTGGAGCAATCACTGTACTGCCCACTCTCGTTTCCCAGTCCCATCGACCTGGTCTAACTGCTCTCCCCTCTCCCACATCCTGGCACATCTCAACATCTCTGCTGACTTTTCCACAAATGGAAGAAGTGAGCTGTTTACTGGCATCTGAAGTGTTCCTGGCAGCACCTAGCCCCCATTCTGCAGGCTTTCAAATGTGTGGAACCGAGGTACCCTTCATGTATAGTGCTGAGAAAGTGGGAGGTAGAGTCATCGAGCTGTTATGCATGAAAACAGAGCAGACTTGGATAACTAGTATGCATGAAGAAGAAGAGCAGGTGCAGCATTGTAAACTTGGTGTTGCATTCCCCGGCCCCACAATTCTCTCTCCTTCTCCACATTCATTTCTTCTTTCTAGTCATTTCTGTCTGTGTCACCACAGGACTTCAGCTTTCCAGGAGTGGTGAACATGAGAACACACACCACTCACAGAACATCTACCGTATTCTACATACTTCATACTCATGATTTCCAATCCTCATGAACTTTCATGGGAGATTTTTTAAGTTTTCTATTTTTTTTAGATTTTTAAAATTTATTTATTCACAAGAGACAGAGAGAGAGAGAGAGAGAGGAGAGAGAAGCAGAGACCCTGGCACAGGGGGAGAAGCAGTCTCCATCCTGGGTCTCTAGGATCACACCCTGAGCTGAAGGCGGCGCTAAACCACGCTGCCCTTAAGTTTTCTATTAACCCACCAATTTAGCGATGTAAAACATCACATATTTATTATCCTGAAGATTCTATGGGTTGAGAGTCTAGGCAAGCTTTCACTGAGCTCTCAGAGGCTCAGGGCCTCACAAGACCATAGTTAAGGTCAGGCTGCTTTCACAACATAACTGTTTGCTTCTTCAAGGACTGAAGAGAGTGTTTCTTTACTTGGGAAGGACCTAGTCCCCATTCTGAGGTCTTTCACCTGATTAAGTCTGGCCCACCTTGGGTGATCTCCTTTTTTATGAACTCTGAATCCACTAATTTGGGGCCTTGATCCCATCTGCAAAATCCTTTCACCTTTTCCATACAACATAACCTAATTACAGAGTAATGCCCATCAGATTCACAGCCTTCCCCCATCCCATACACACTCACAAGGAGGGGATTGTATGGTTTTCCAGGTGGTGGGAATTTGGAATTCTCTCCACAGTCCACCTTCTCAACTCCAAGATGTACATCCCTTCCCCATGCAAAATGCATCCTCCCTCTCCCAAGTCAATCTGTGAGGTATATCTCCTCAGGCAGAGTTCTTCTCCCTCTAAGGAGACATTTGTCCCCTACATGTTGTTATTAGTAGTAATAGTAATAGCATTTTCAATGTACAAATCAACGATATGAAACCCAAGGAGAGATGAATATCTCAACACATAGAACTCTGAAGTCATCAAAGCCTAAGTTTACAAGTTAATTCTTGCCATGATCTCAAGATATCACTCCACACACACTTTTGCTTTTTTCACTTGTGATCAATGTCCCCCGTTACAAACACTCAAGAAGGAAACATATCACCGGTGACTATAAGAGGAGGCAGAAATGGCTTGCTCACTTTTGATCATCTGTAATAATTCTTTGAATGAATATAAGTAGGGATATTTTAAAATCCTTAAATACTTAAAAATACTTTAACATACTTTAAATGATCTGAAGCTTTGAGACCTTTACCAAAAAAATGTATTTCCTTAGTCTATACACTTCTTCATGTAACCCCAGCAGCAGCTTTAAACAAAATATTACTCCTATATGTGTAAACACTTCGTGAACTCAGCTGCAGGTTAGTGAAGGACAGTTCTTAAATTATATTTCTGATCATGTAATCAGCTTGCATGAGACCAACATTCAGACGCATTTTGATTCATTAGTGCTAACTTCGGCAAATGATAATTATGGTGGTCATTCCTTGGGTCCTCAGCACTCAGGGTTGTCTCTAATGGGCCCCAGAAAATCCCACGGCCTCAGTCACTTTACTGCATCTGCTGGAAAAAATAGACTTTACAAGTTTTATTAAATGCACTGAAAACCTCCAAAGGGAATAATGATACATATTACTGAAGTCACCTTTTTTTGATTATCACCTGATTATCACCGTACTTTTAAGGCTATTCCTGAATAGTATGTGTGTGTGTGTGTATACATATCTGCATATATGTTGACATCACTGTATACACATACACACACACATATATGTAGATACAGGCACATATATACCACAGTGATGCTGAGTGCATTGATCTAATACATATTTATCTCTGAATCTTTTGGTTTGTAAACTCACATTGCTCGTTCTCTACAATGTAATTGGATTTAATCATCACTACCAACCCTCTACCATGGCCATTTCAATGACCTTGAAATTCTAAACTTTTCTGTCATTCCCTTTTCTCTCTTAGAAAAAGGTTAGGGCGATGGCCTATTGCATAGGAAGTAAGACAGATGAGATCCCCCAGGTGGCTCAGTGGTTTAGCGCCTGCCTTTCACCCAGGGCGTGATCCTAGAGAGCCGGGATCGAGTCCCACGTCGGGCTCCCTGCATGGAGCCTGCTTCTCCCTCTGCCTCTCTCTCCATCTCTCTCTCTCTCTGTCTCTCATGAATAAATAAATAAAATCTAAAAAAAAAAAAAAAAGGAAGCAAGACAGATTATGCTGTCCTCAAATTATAATAATATGAGTTTTAAAACTCTTTATTTCGAGTCAGGGCTATACCCTGTTTTCTGGTTGTCAAACCAGGAAATCACCTATATACAGGTCCATTAGCAGAGCAAGAAAATAAGAACCAGCATTTCCAAGGGTAGAACTCCTGTACCAGGTGATAAAGCCCTTTAGGGCAGGAATTATGTCTCTTTAACCCAGTACAGAAAATATTTGGTGTACTGTGTAAACAAATAATTTAGATGATGGATGAGACTGCACTGTTAGGAATTTGTGTCATTAGAAGATGGGGCCACAGTAGGACAAGGGCGAAGCTTAACTGTCATTGTTCCTCTTCTGGAAAAATCCTGGCTCCTGTTTGTAACAAAGGCAACGACCCAGAGCCTTCCCTGAAGGAAACTTTACTTTCTGCTGACTATTTTTCTTTATTATGATGATTATAATGATCATTTTTGATGCTGTTATTATTAACAGGGTTGTTTTTTTGTCCAGAGACATTTATAAAGGACCACTGCTGCCTTGCGATGTCCACATCTCCTCTATATTGAGTTTAATCAAAAGATGAGAACTTTTGGGATCTGGGTAGCTCAGTGAGTGAAGCGTCAGCCTTCAGCTCAGGTTGTGATGCTGGAGTCCTGGGATCCAGTCCCGTGTCAGGGTCCCCGCTCAGCAGGGAGTCTGCTTCCGCCTCTCTCTCTCCCTCTGCATGCTGCTCCCTCTATCTTTCTCTGTTAAATAAATAAATAAAATCTTAAAAACAACAACAACAAAAAAAAGGGATGGCAACTTTCTAGTTACTGAAACAGTGCACATCCCTCCATAGTCTTGTTTCAACAGTTTTACCTGAAAATACCTGCAGATTGGTTTCCACTGCCTAGCTGGTTCCCTAATTAGCAGGCTTCTCCTGCAGGCAAACACCTGTACAGTCTTAGCTGCCGGCCCAGGCACGTGAGAGGAGAACACCAACATGTACTTTGCAAAAAGACCCCAAACACACTTTTTTTCCCCATTGTTTTCACAACCACATATGCAGATTTGATATACATTGCAAGCAAAAAGTGGGATCAAGCATTCTCACATATTTCTTCCTGGAAAGTCAAAGGCAACCCAAATGCATTTCCCGAAAATCATTTAAAATATTAATAAAAAATTGACTACAGATTTGAAGAAATGAGTGGATTTTTCCCATTTGACAGCTTATCAGTAAGTTGTCGTTTAAAATGTTTTTTTCCCCGGGGAGTGTAACTCCGGTGATGATAGCCATGTATAATTCATAAAGGAAAATAGATTTAAATAAGCCTGCTCAGTAGTTCTGTGTGTGAAAATTCAACAAGCTCGTTTCTTTTCACTGTGACTACAGTTCCTTTCCCCATCCAGGCTCCCCCATTCCACATTGTATTTACTTTTTGTATTTTGGATCATAATATAATTTGTTTCCAAATGTATATTTAAAGAAGGCAACTTTGAGTGACACAAGAACAGCGCAGTAAATGAAAAGTAGGATGGTATTTTCATGTAAATCACATTTTATAAATATTTAAATTACTTTCTTTTGCAGAATAAAAGTGTATGAATACACTTTACATTTAAGCTACAAATTATGCTGAAGGAGTTTTACCTTGTAGAGTTATTGTTCACAACAATGTATATTAAATTTTTTCTGTTCTTACATAATTCTTCAAGATTTTCTACTGACTGAGGTCTTGAGAAGGCCAGAGATAATCCATCTGAACTTGATAAGAGTGTCATCACATCCAACAACTAAACGATCTCGTATTCAACCTCAAAATTTTAAAATTCGATACAGAGTGAGTATCAAAGCCACATTTTATTTGCAAGAGCAATTCTAAAATGTATGGCTTAGAAAAGTACAATCTAATCGCACTAATTCTGATCCTGCTAATTTGATTTTGCAATAATCTGAAGACGATAAGTACACATTAGGGGAAGAAAGCAGTTAAATTTAAAAGGAAGAGCTCCAACCAACGCATCAAATCTGAGTATTTTGAATCGGAGGGAATGAAAGGGTGGTAAAATAAAACTATCATTTATTATGTGCTTATTACATGTCAGGAATCGTGATAAGATTAGGTTACTCCTAAGCATATTCGAATGTTTATGGAATAAATTATATTATACAAATTTTTCATGATGAAACGACAGCCCAGAGAGGCTGATTAAGTTTTCTTTTCTTTTTTTTTTTTTTTATTAAGTTTTCAATTGGCTAAAAGTGGTGAGGTCTGACCAACTAGGAAATATGTACTTTTAATTAAAAATTATTTAATATGTTTTCAATTTCTGTTTTGAACTACTAAGACTCCTATAGACTTTTGTATGTGGTAAACATTTTATTAATTGATGTAGATCTATTTTGAATTACCATTTTCCATTATCTTTTTTTTAAATAAATTAATTTTTATTGGTGTTCAATTTACCAACATACAGAAAAACACCCAGTGCTCATCCCGTCAAGTGTCCCCTTCAGTGCCCGTCACCCATTCCCCTCCAACACCTGCCCTCCTCCCCTTCCACCACCCCTAGTTCGTTTCCCAGAGTTAGGAGTCTTTATGTTCTGTCTCCCTTCCTGATATTTCCCACACATTTCTTCTCCCTTCCCTTATACTCCCTTTCACTATTATTTATATTCCCCAAATGAATCGGAGAAGGACAAACAGTGTATGTTCCCATTTTCCATTATCTAAATCTACATTTACATTTTGGTTGCTAATACAAAATGTACTTAAAAGGAATAAAGTTAGGAAAGCTTAATCATTCTAATTTCTTCCCCATTTGTTTAATTAGTAAGTTTTTACTATACTGAAGATCTATCTCAAAAAATAATTTAAGAAGTAGAATAGTTATTAAATAAGTTTCATGGTCCATTATCCTAAATAAATTCTGCACCACTTACTTAAAATTAGACTATTCTGCATCAAATTTGAAAAAAATAAACAGCAAACAGAATTTTATCTGAGCATGTGTAATTATCATTTTCCTATCTCTAAGGCTCAGATGATAATTTTTTTTAATTTATTTTTTATTTTTATTTTTTAAGATTTTATTTATTTATTCTTGAGAGATAGAAGGAGAGACAGAGCCAGAGACACAGGCAGAGGGAGAAGCAGGCTCCATGCACTGGGAGCCCGACGTGGGATTCGATCCCGGGTCTCCAGGATCGCGCCCTGGGCCAAAGGCAGGCGCCAAACCGCTGCGCCACCCAGGGATCCCCGATAATTTATACTATATAAGAAAGCAAATAAGTGTCATTTAAGCAGATAGATGATTTTGCAATAGAACTCATAATAGTTTCAGGAAGAATCAGCTTTCAAAGACTTCTTTAAAAAATTAGTGACAATTTTATCCTCCCCCAAATAATCTCAGTGTTTTTTTGTTTTGTTTTGTTTTGTTGTTTTGTTTTGTTTTGTTTTATTGATTGAGATATTAAGGTTTGGACAGAAGTGTCCTATTCAAGCCCATGATTTTCCATGTTTTTTTTTTCCCTACAAAACCAGGCATCAAAATTAGTGAATTGGGATTTGAAAATGACGATGTCACGAACTAGTTTGATACAACATGACTAATTGTCATTAGATTTCAAGCACTGAAAAAAAACATTTTAGAGAAAAAGCTATGGGTATGAATATAACAGGCTCTAAATTGCCAAAGCGACCATTTTCACCTTTGTTGACAAACTTTACAGGATTTGCAGTTGTATGGTAGTTTTCCAGATGAAAGTTTTTATTATTATTATTATTATTATTATTATTATTATTATTATAGATCTGTGCTGCTTTATATTTAACAAACTTGCTAACTTTCTAGTCAACAATGATGTAGTGATGAGACAGGAGAAACTAAACAATATTATGGCAAAGACCCAAAACAATAATGGCTTAAATAAAATAGAGATTTCTTTCTTCTTTCTCTCACATGCAAATTGAGCTCATGTGGCAACTCTGTTTGGCAAAAGTTCTCATGAGCCCAGGCTCCTTCTTTCTTGTTGTTCTATCATTTTTAGGGAACTACTTTCATTTTCAAGGTCCATGGTGCTCATTACCAGGTCTACTTGTCAGCCAGACAGAAAGGGAAAAAAAGAGGGAAATGTCTTTCTACTGCCTTAAAAGTTATGATTTGGAAGTTGTACTTTCTGCTCCCTTCTGCATCCTATTGGCCAGAATGTAGTCACCTGTCCTATCTAGCTGCAAGGGGGTCTGGGAAATTTAGTCTTTTAACTAAATAGCCTTGTGCCCTGAATGTTCTGTTATTAACTAAGAAGTGGTGAATGTATAATTAAGCTGTCTCTGCATATACAGTCTTCAGATTAAAAGAAACAATTACCACCTTAACATGAGCACACATTGCAATTTGTAATATTGTGGCATCACAATTGTAGATTCAGAAAAAAAAATTGATGACATCTTGTTTTTTAACTCTGTATGTGTGTGTTTTAATTAACAGACTAATTTTTAGAGCAGGTTTAGATTCACAGCAAAATTGAGTGCAAGGTACAGAAAGTTCCCATAAACTCTCTGCTCCTTAAACATTTGTATTTCCCATTATTAGGTCATGTCATTCTACGTGTCCAAACCCATAGAATGGACGACTCCAAGTGTGCACCCTAATGTCCACGGTGGACCTTGGTTGATAACGAGGTATCAGTGTACGTTCATCAGGTGTAACAAACATTGTCACTCTGGTGGAGGATGTTGGTAATGATGACACTTTCCAAATTAAGTAATGTCACTTAATTTACCCATCTATTACCTCTCAGCTCCAAATAATTTCTTCATTGCTCTGTTTATAGTTCCTAATCACTTCTCCCCCATTGGCTGGCATTGTAAAGCTTTTTCAGCGAGGGTGCTAAAGGGACCCTGCAGGAGGAGGGAGTGCTTCATCCTGGTTCCAGTATGTTCTCCATGGGCTCCTGTGATGTGTGGCAGCCAACAGTGCATGACATCCCCTTGAGCACAATCTTCCCTGATACCCAGAGGGACGATTCCCAGTGTACCTTTCCCACTAACAGATTCCAAGTGGGTTTCATGTGGCCATCTCTCAATGGATGACTTCCCCCGGGCACCTGAAAGGGCAGATTGCTTGTGATCCTTAGTGGTATGGAAATCTAGCCAACTTCTCTTCCATCCAGGGGCACAGCCATGCTCTCTCCAATGAGGAATGGATCTCAGCTCTGGCTACAGAGTCCGATTTTATACTTGTTTTTTGTTTGGGTGCTTTATTTCAGCCTTAGGAGTAGAATCTGCTATTCATCTATTCTTGGCTTATCTTTACTTCTAAGTCTCCAAACCTCTGTTACTCCAAACATCTGGTGTAGTTAACGAATTTGTATTTTACACATTCCTTGTTGAATTTACTGAATAGATTCTGTTTCCTGGTTAGACACAATGAGGAAAGCCAGTCATAGTAACACAGTTGTAAAGGTTTCATCATCTCTCTTGTGAAATGTCAAAGGCAGTAGGGAAAATGGAGGCATTTATGGCATCTTTCCATGTCATTTTTGAGGTCTATGATTGAAGTTAGTCCTCAGGTATTCTGAGGATCTGTCTGGAAAACATGCTATATGTATCAAATAAGATAGCAATGAATTGTTTATGTATTAAAACTTGGCATGTCTGAAAGTATTAAGAATTCATGGGAATAGAATTAGTGTGGGTGTTTAAAAATCCGGTTGTGCTTTGATATTTTTTCTTCTTTATCAAGATCAGATAAAAAATAAGCCTTTAGAGTTCCTCCAAAAATTGTGTTTCTTCTCCTACACCATACCATTTACACTTTTAGGGAAGAATAGTCACATGCCATACAAGAAAAATGTTTCATTTTGATAGGAAATGACCCTGTTTTCTGCATGACTTCATAGTGATATGTTGTTTTAGATAGCCAAGATGGGATCTTTGAAAACTGTAGCTCTGGAAATGAAACTAGATAGAAGACAGAAATTTGGTAACTGAGCTTTTAATTGGAGTGGAATACCAAGAAATATTATGGCATTAATTTTTTAGGCCCAAAGTACCATTTGGGCTATGAGAATGAGAATAGGTAATGTTATTTGAAACATTGAAATCAGGTTCATACTTTAGAAAAAGTTTTTTTTTTTTTCTATCCAGTTATCATTCCTCTTGTTCATTATATGTGTATGTTCAATAAAATTCTGAAAAATCACTACTTATGGGCTTAATTGATTATTTTATAATTATTTCAAATATATATATTAACTAGAAATAATCTATTTTGGATTTACTAGCAGTTTTTGCTTTGTATGTTTTTAGTAACTGATAAAGCATTTTCTACTTTGATTCAATTTCATGAACTTCTAAAACTGTCATCCAAATGCAGCTTTGGAAGTATTATAGGCATGGTGCAAGAAATGCTAAAATGAGAGAACTTTACTCTCAATGAGTAATGTTTCATAGGTTATTTGCATAATGAATCATATTTATTTATATTCTTATTTTTCCATATTTTGAACCAACCATGTTAAAGTTCTTAAAAGTTTCCTTTAGCAGTTGCTAGTAGATCAAATTTTCTATCAGAGGACATTACTAATGTAAATTTAGGCAAATCTTTATTAACTTTAATCAGAAGTGCATATGGATAACAGATGATTAAATTAAATGAATTTTGACAATGGGGTAGTTGTATATGGAAATTTGGATATATTTATAACTTATTTTCTCAGTCGGAACTTTTTCTTTTTAAATTTTCATATATCATACATATCAATTACATATTAAATTATTTACTTATTTATATATTTTAGAGAAAGGAAGAGAGACAGACAGATCACAAGTGGAGGAGAGGAGAAGGAAAGGCAGAGGGAGAGGATCTCAAGCAGACCCTGTCTGAGTGTGGAGCCCCATGTGGGGTTCCATCTCAGGACCCCTGAGATCATGACAGGAGCCAAGAAAGCAAGAGTTGGTCACTTAACTGAGACACCCAGGTGCCCCAAGTGTTAATTTCTTTTAAATGCGGCATTCTTTTTTCTGAATTTGCTTTTCTCCTGCAACAGATACCCAACTATCTTTTCAAAGTATTTATCTTGCTTATATTTCACCTTAGTCATTGAAGTCAACAAGAGACTTGGACACGTGAAGGATAAGATCTGCATAAGGAATTCTAGGAAGCTGCTTCAAGTGAAAACAGTAAGAATCATACAAGGAATGTCTACAACCAATCATAAACACCAACATCTTTGGAGTATTGTTGCTAAGATGACTTTTGTACAGTTCTCCACAATATCCTGCAATTAGTAACTTCTCATGTATTTGCAGAGTGGATTAAAATAAGTCCCGATTTATGCATAGATATTCCTTGACTTAAGATGGCATTTTGCCTGGATTGACCCATAATGTGCTGAAAGCATAAAAAGTCAAAAGTGCATTTAATACACCAAACTTACTGAACATCACAGCTTAGCCTCGCCTACCTTAAATGTGCTCAGAACGCTTGGATCAGTCTTTAGTTGGCCCAAATCATCTAACACAATGGTTGACACAACTTGAAAATAAAGTGTTGTCTATCTCATATAATGTATTGAATACCGTATTGAAAGTGATGAACAGAATGGTTTTAAGGGTACAAAATGATCTTCAATGTATCAGTTGTTGATTCCCAAGATCACGTGGGAGACTGGCAGCTATAGCTGCCACTGCCCAGCATCACCAGAGAGTATATACTATATATCATTGACCTGGGAAAAGATCAAAATTCAAAGTACAGTTTCCACTGACTTGTGGTGCTTTCTCACCATCATAAAGTTGAAAAGTCCTAAGTCAAACCTACATCAATTGGGACCGTCTATACAGTGGTTTCAAAAATAGAGTTCTAGACTACCTCCTACACTCCGAACTTCAAGACCCTGAGTCAAAGCCAAACCTTGAGACAGTTTTCAATTAGAAAGGCATGAAAATGACTTATGTTCACATCTAAAATTTAAGTCAATAGCACTGCAAGATTCTGATCAATGGTTAGCCCCGAAGACACAAAAATGATCCCTGGCAAATGGCAATTTAGGTGCACTGCTCTGCCCTCTGTCCTCACAACTCTATTTTTTCTTGCTTCTTGTTGTCACTCTGTATCTCTTGCATTTGACAAAAACAAAGCCATCATACATTCCTAAACTGTTAATATAACCCTGGACCTATAAAAATAACACCAATGTTCTACTTTATGAACTCAAATATTCCAAAAACAGTGGTTGAGATCAGAACAGAAATGGGCATGAATTTTTAATACGAATAGTAATAAATGACTAGTTAGTTAAATTGACTATTTAAATAGACTCACTATTTAGATAGCTCAGCATGCAGACTCAAGGCCTAAAAGAGCAGGAGATAAACACATGTAGTCCAAGTAAGAAAAAATGTGCATTAGATAGAGCTTCTAAGAATACCAAATAGTATGCAGATTTTTGTTGTTGTAATTTGGATGGATTCCAACTTTTCTAGAAGAAAGCTTTTGCTTACATATTAAGCAATGTATAACAGAAAAACAGAAGGATGACAAATATCAACTCTTTTTAAAGAAAAATGTTAAAACTATTTTAACTGATGAATATACGTGAAGATGTTCTCTTCAGTAATAGATTTGAGTTTGCTTTTAAAAAGTTCTTTTATTTATTTTTTATTTAATTTTTTTTAAAGTAGGCTCCACACCTTATGTGGAGCCCAACATGGGGCTTGGACTCACAAACCTGAGATCAAGTCAGACACTTAATTGACTGAGCCACCCAGGCACCCTCATAAAAAAGTTCTCCTAAAATAAGAGTCATTGTGAATCAAAGTGTTAATATGCACAATATACACATACCTTTTACAGATGCTTTTAAAATTTTTATATCTCTTTCTGTCTCTCTCTCTCTCTTTAGTTTTAAACCTTTTTTTTGTCAGACTGTGGTTTGCCACAGACTTTGAAAAGTCTGACATCACTGAGTCTAAAGTAAATGAAAAGTTATTTATGTGCCAGACGACCCCTACAGACTGATTACCAGAAACACTGAGGGAATCAATCTCAGATTAACTCAATTTTTATTTCAGCTTTGTGGATTACCTGTAATGCAGTATAAATTTGTATTCACGTGGAATAATATAGATATGTGTTCCACACAATAAAGTCATTCTCTCTTAGAAAAAATAATTCCACTCATAGAAAAATATATAGAACACAATCTTTGTTATATGATCTCATTTCTCCTTATAGCCTGCTAAAAACAAATAACAATGCCTATAAAATGTCAACAGATGCATAACACATACAAAAAAATAAGAATTGATCCTACATAATAGTTAGGTAAAAGGGTGGATTAAAAAAATAACGAACTTATCCCATTTTTCTAGAGAAATCCTATTGAAATCTATTAGAAACATGGATTAATTGATACATGGTATCTAGACATCAGCTCTTTGAAGGAGCCGGAAGACATGAGCTTTTATGGAAAAATAAAATGCTATTATATTTTTTATAAGAATTGCTGAAAAGTAAGACAATTTAAATTGTTAATCAACTCAGAGCTAAAGAACCTAGGTCAGATTTCCATTAAAATTTACCCAGAAGATGGAATAATTGTTTCTTATATAGATGGAGTAAACCCTGAGGGCAGCAGAGTGATGGAAAAATATGAAATATGCCTTGTCACACTGAACAGAAGGGGAGAAAAATCGCTGCCCTGCCTGATTCTTCTTTTCCAGTTTATATGTTTATTAAACACAAACAGGGAAACCTCACTTTTCAGCTTAATCTGGATACCCTTCATCAATACGATTGTGGCTTTGTTATGGATCAGTATCAGTACAAATATGTTTTAGCAATGCTATGGAAAAAGAATGGGCAAACCATTAAATTTTTAAATCATTGGCAATCCCCTGATAATATAAAAAGAGATAGTCATTTAGAGTCAACCTTAAGTCCTTTACCTGTGAATTCAAAAACATTTAATAAGCATTTACTTGGCTACAAATCTATTCACCCTACATACCCATCCTCAAACCTCCAGACGAAGTAGTAAAATTCAAACTTAAAAGGAAAGATAATTTAAAAACGAATTTTGTTTGCTATCATATATCTTGAATTGTTAAAATAGACAATAAAACAGTCATTGCTTTTTTTTGTTTGTTTGTTTCTCTATGTAAGAGTCAGGGCAAGTTGTCCATCTTCACTTAGTTCGCAGGCAACACCAACGGAGCCTGGTTGGATGCGCAATAACTCATGTTGCCACTGGATGGCAGTGACAGCTTTTGTCTCTGAAATGCTCAGTGTGCCCTTGATACCTCTGAGTGCCACAACTCTTTCGCAGGATATCAAAGTGTAAAAATGCACTGGGTACCTCTCCAACGGCTCACATTCCTTTTCCCGTCTCTTGCCTTTGGCCCACTCCACCCTAAGGCAGCCAATAAAGCTTCCTTACTTGCAATCGCTTTTTACTAACTTGATGTTCAATAGAATGCCAAGTTTGCAAAAGGTTTAAAAAAAAAGAGAGAGAGTGAGAGAAAGGATGTAAGGGGGAAATATACACACAGAGGACTGAATTCCCGTCTGCCACTGAATGGTGCTAAGTTTTCAGAGGATGGCAATTTCTAGAATATATTTGTTATTTAATTGCTTTCTGGCCTATAGCAAAAATATCCCAAACTTTCTTTACCATTTTATGTTTCAAATTACTTCTCATGACACACACGCACTCCAACATGCATACGTGTCTCAAATAATTGTTTGTGGTTGGGACAATTAACTGATGACAGTTTAATTTTCTGGAGAGAGAATTGGTTTTCAATTGGCAATGAGGAAAAAAATTACTTTGGAAAAAAAAAAGTTTTTAGATATAGGGAAGCTGACTAAATTGTTAGCAAAAAAAATATACAGTTTAAATATGAAAATATCTGAGTATTCACCAATTTAAAGATTAATGATACTTATGAAGGTGTTAGATATAGAATCAGAGCTTGAAATAATGAATTAATTTGTTCTTTGGGAAAAGGAGGGAGTCAATGCCTTTGCTTCTGAATAGTTTTGCTGGTTATATGGATGGAAATGACCTCAGATTACTTTTCTGATGAGTGGTTTAAGATGATTGTATTAGGGAAGTTAAAATAAAAAGGGATGAATTATTTTATACATATATGGAATGAATCAATAGAGATAAATGTAATTAACCTTATTTCAGAGAACATACCTATTAATTCCTAGGTATTTCTATTTTAAATTCCAAGAAAGTTGGCCTCTACTGTGTCGTGCCTTTCTTAGTAAATAAAGCTTAAAAATTAAACTGTACAAGTCAGAGAGATAACAGTTTATATTAAAGAAATTTAATATACATTTTTATTTGCTTTTAAAACTGCTCTTATACCTCTTCGATGGAAGCTGAAATGGTTGAAAATATTACAGAAAATCATCAACAACAGAGAATACCAGAATGGGAATTCTGGAGCATTTTGTAATGCGCTTTGAACTTTACAAGCATCAGAAAAATAAGAAATTTTTAAATACCAAATTTCCGATTTTTATTTTTATTTCTCTTAACACAGAGATACCAGCCAAGTAAGAAAATATCATTCAATGGTAGGAGTAGGGTTATAAAAGGAACTTGAATGGCTATTTAAAAAGGTACTTCTAATTTTGTGTAAATAAATTTTGTCATTAAATGGAGAGATATATTCTGGACAGGTAGTGTATTATATATTTGTGGATTTGCAAAAACAAAAACTAAAGATGATTTCTTCAATTTATATTTTGTTTGCTTCCCACAAGCACTCCAGATACATAGACTAGATATCTGTATATATAGTCCGTAGTTAGAAGGCAATTAAAAAAAAATCAAGCACATTTGAGAAAAGAAATATTTAAGAACGAGGAAAGGGGAGGCATCTATCTTTTCACAGATCTGTCAGATTCTCACATAAACTATGGCACAATTCAGTAGCATTTGAAGATAATCTAAACAAATTTACTTAGTGCTCTCAGATAACCAGACTGTAAAATAACTAGTTTCTGAAACTTGTTTCTCCTTCATGACACAGCCAGATCTAGCTAAATAGTCAAAGTACTTGAAATGTGCTTTATTCTTCCGTTTATTTTAAAGTTGAGGTTGTACTGACCAAACTTCCTATGGGGTAGGATACATGTGCAGCGTTGCACATGCACATAGATAATTCAAGTTAACATAATTCCCCTTGGGAACAACATTCTCTTTCTTGACTCTATATATTGACTTATCGATCAAAAAATACTTGAATAATACCCTACTGTTTCCACTTTTTGTATTTTTTTTTTTTATTATGGAGTTTAAGTTTCACCTTCAGGCATTTAAGGGGAAGCTAGTCAAAGGCTTTTGTAAAAAAAAAAAATTAAGGAATAGGAAATGGAAAGTGAAATCATGACAAATTATATATTAGTATCTATTTACCTTATATCTGACATGTAACTTTAAAATTTCTGAGATAAATGCATCTCCTGATTCTAGTGGAAACACATATCAGTGTTTTAGGGACATTATAGGTAAGAACTTCTTCCTAAATTTTGAATACTTGGTTAGGCTATAAAAGACAAAGAGATTGAAGGGTAACTTGAATTGTATATACGTTTATTCACACACACTAGATGGGACGTGGGACTTCCAGGACCATCTAATTCAGAGCACGGCTCTATGGTTTGTAGCTTGATACTGAAATTTGGAAGATGTTGCTATATAAACATACCTAAATTTTGCATGATATGGCATTTCCCCATACTTGTGTCAATTAAGACACACTGATAAAAGTCAGTTGCACGTAATATAAGTCATTTAGGAGGAGAATATTAAAATTTACGCCTACATGGGGACATTGTGGCTTCTCTACACACACATCCCTAAAAGAAGATAGTACAGAAAGAACTTTAAGTCCTAATACCTTAAAAATAAACGCGGCGCTCAATTCAGCAGTGCAAATGCTAAAATTAGAATGTTAAGAGAAGATTAGCATGGTCCCTGAGCAAGGATGACACACACATTTAGAAAGCGTCTTATATATTTAAATATGATGCAATTTTTAAAAAAGATCTTCTAATCTGTCACTAGCCTACAAAAGTTTTCAGATAGAAAAGAAAGACACTTCCCAAACCATTCACATCCGTGAGTAAATATTTTTTCACCAAATCTGAACATTATGCATATAATGTCCACTTTACTACAGAAATAGTCATAGGACCATTAACTTGAACTTACTATTCCCAGAAATCTATGATGATTGAAAAATTGATAGGTGATTGATAGACAGATGATCTTAGGTGTGAAGGGGAGTCAAGGGGACAATTTTTTTTATTAAATGAAAGGTGAACCAAAAATTTTTATTGGGGTTAAAAAAAAAGACAGATTTTAGCCATATAATAAAATCCTTATACTTCTCTGACTCTAAACTACACTTAAATCCAATCTCCTTGTTAGAAGAACTTGATAAAGGTATTGAAGTCATTGCTGGCTTAAAGTTTTGCAGTTCTACGAAATAGTTTCAAACAACGAAATGTCAAATAACAGGCATTTCATGTTTTCAACTTTATCTTGAAGAGGAGAAAAAGAAAGAGGGTTAGCATTCCTGGAAGGGTATCTGGTACCTGGTGTGAGGCACATTACATCTATTATTTATTTGGTTTTAGACAGGTTCTTAAGCTGCAAATCGTCGTTGAAAATATGGGAACTGTTCAAATGAGAATTCGATTTTAGGGACTGAATATGTTGGAAAACAAAAATATATGTTGTTTACGGAAAACAACAACAACAACAACAACAAAAGAGGCATGTGGGTTTCATTTCCCCCAATCTTGTTGTCCTGGGCTCGGGGTGTGTTGCAACGGGCACTGGTTGTCAGCAAGGCAAGGGAATTGTGCAGGTAGGGTTTTAGGGAATATCTTTAAGCACAGAAGAGAAGAAAGTTGGATGTTGGATTTTTAAAAATTGTACAGGGTGTTTTATGTATGCAACCATTAAATAATTCAGAGATAAAAGTAAAAGTTTAAATTTTAAAAAGTAAGTGATGAAAGTCAGGCCCATTCTCACAGTTTTTAACAAATGGCTATTCATGTCATGCTTTCCTATCACCGAGGCTATTTTCTCTGTTCCCAGAGGCACTGCCACAAGGAAAAACTCAGTCCAATTATATATACAGACCCCATAATTTGCCTCTGTTCTTCCTTTGCCTTCTTAATACTTCTCTCACCTGGTGAATATTTTTTCTCCTCGCTTTCCTCATCCCCTGTGTTGAATCAAGTCTTCCCAAAAGCCCACTTTCTCTAGGGGTCTCCAAACTACATAAATAAAAATGTTTTTAACTGAGCTCATTAAAGTTCACAGAAATCCTGTCATGATTTTAAGAAAAGAGCCGCCAAATGGAGAGCCCGAGTTCTTGACTCCCTTTTCTCGTCTCACTTGTAAGTTAATACTCACTGATAAAATACTAAGATGCCAGGAAGTATATCAAGCATTTGAGGCAAAGGAATGAACCTCCAGAAGATTGGCAACAGAATGGTTGCAAATACAGGTGTTGTGTGACTGGAAGAAAATACCACAATGTATGCCTACATTCTTTTTTTTTTTTTTTTTTTTTTTTTGTGCCCCAATCTGGGTTCTTGTGCATTGATCAATTAAATGAGACTAAAATACCAAAATAATAATAATAATAATAATAATAATAATAATAAGAAGAAGAAGAAGAAGAAGAAACACCAAGAATTGCAGATCCGTACTAAAACTTGCAGGCAAATTTCTAGATGCTTTCTAAGTAGAAATGACCCAGTTTAATGACTTTGAATGGACAGTTTCAGACTCTACATTTTAAACATGCATGTGGGATTTTTTTCAATAAAATGGGGATAGTAATGAGGAATAGAGCAGAAGAAATAAAGAAAAGTTTATATAGAGAGAATAAAAACAGGTTTAAGAAAAAAACTTATAGTATTACACGTTCAGAGTAGATTGAATCTGTTCTCTGCATGGCATTTTCCTCTAATTATTTATCATTACTTATTACCTAGCTTGAGTCAAAATATTTAAGGCTCCTATATAGTCACATCCTACATTTATATCTATTAGGCTTAAATACATTGTCATAGCTAAATACTACAGAATTACTATCTATCCTGTTACATAGAAAGACAAATTTGAGATTTTTATCAATGTTTCCCTACTATTGACATAACTTAGGTCAGCCATCAATTCTTTCGAATTACCTTGATTTTAACTAAATGTATTTCCCTTTTTCCTACCAATATTCTTATCTAACACACTAATTTTACTGGTAAAACAGATTAATCCAGACTAATATTTTTCTTAGTTAAGTAGAAATTTTAATATTGTCATCACAATATTAGTTGTGACTTCAAGAAAGTCTGACTTCAAGAAGACCTGATTTTAGCCATATTCAGAATGAAAGAGTATCCAAAAAGGCCATATTGGATATTTCAAAAATGAAATCACATTGAAAGCAGAGTTTGTATAGAGATCCACCATCTAGTTGTGGTTGTGGCCTCTCTTCTGTTGGAGATAGCACTTTATTAGGGGACCTTGCAATGCACGTTCACAAATCTGCCTCATTATTTCCGTACTGTTCGTATCTCACATTTCCAAATCCTTCCACCAATCCCCATTGAGAACTTCCTTGAGATTAAATATCCGTTTGTTTTCAGTATTATGTTTCTTAGTTTCTTTTTTTTTTTTTGTTTCTTAGTTTCTAATACGGTTTCTTATATACATAAATTCAGCACGCAATTATTATTTACTGAGTGCTTACAATAAGCCAGGCATTATGCTTAGCTAAGGGGATAGAGGAAAGAACAACACAAGAAAAGCTTTTTCTTATGTTGCATGTAATATCCCTAGAAAGCACTCACACAATGGACTAAGCACTCTGATTTTGTACTTAGATCCGAGTTCAAATCCTGCTTCAACTCCTGTCTATGAGTTATTTTGTCATGTCATGTCATTATTTCTATTTATTCATGAGTAAAAAGATGGATAACACTTATCTAAGAGGCTTATTGCAAATGCTAAATCAGATTATTAAAGTAACTCTCCTAATGTGATGCTGGGATATATAAACCTTATGATAAAAGGAACTTCTATATTGTTTAATATTTGTTAAATTGTGCCAATTTTTTTCTATAACACAATTGAAACACTGTTATGACAATATTTAGGCAGAGATGATACAGAGCCATTGGGTAAAATACTTATGGCATATCATTGCCTCATTAATGAAAACTATACTATATATTTGCTTATTGATTTTGGTAAGAGAAATGTTTATAGGTTTCTTCTAAAGAACATTTCAATATTTAGTTTTGCACCTTGTGAATTTTGCTGTTTCAATATTTAGTTTTGCACCTTGTGAATTTTGCTGTTTATGTCTAAAAGCTCTGTGACTGCTCCAGAAACAGAAATATTGTCATTTATATTTTCATCTTTTCTAAAATATATTTATTTTATTAATTCTTGTTTCACTGTAATTCATATTAATTTAAAGTGTCAGATAAGACAGATTTAAGAACTATTTTCCGAGAACTCAACTATTGCAAAGTTATTTAACAGCTGTGACATTTGCTCATATAAAGTTCATAATATATGCATGATCGTACACTGAAGTGTATATCTACTAAGAATAAGAATTATTGTGTTACTTAAATTTTTCATGGCTCTACTTATGTTATTACTTCTGTTACTAGTATATATATAGACATATTTCAATGCGAGCACATATGGGGTTTTTTTGTTAACATGAGGCAAATACACTTTAATAGCAAATATACAACACAGTAAATTTCTGATTCAAATATCTCATTCCTTAACTTTTCATATTATTCATCTTTACACTGCTGACGCGTATTTTTAAGTAAAAACTTCAAGGAATGTATCCATGTGCAGTTTATGTTTTGAATACTGCAGATCTAAGCATGGAAGTCATTCTGTTACCCCAGCACATTAACTACTTTGTGCGTGGTCAAAATATTTTTGGACCGCAGTAGTTTTCTCACAAAACTTTGTTCTCATTGTTACATTATATCCTGGCACTCTGAGTCAAATAGAATCTGAAACCAGTGTGATTTCTTTTAATTTTTGCCCAAATAGTTGTGGAATTTTTCGTTAATCTTGAAATTCAGAAACTTGGCCAAGTTTGTTCTAAATCTCTTCATTTGCATGTGTTGGCAGGGAGGGTTAGTTAGTGAAACCTTTGGGATGCACAGGTAAAGTCTCCTCAGATGGTGTGTTTTAGGGAAACTCATAGGAAGTATTCTCTTCTAATGAATGACTGTTTACCATCATTTGTTTTAGTTCATTTCCAATGGATGAATTATTTATATATTTTATTTTTGCTTTTTTTCCTCTGTAGGACCTATTAGTATTACTTTCTGTATTTTTAGAAAGCTGTCATCTTTATTAGTGATTTTTTTCTATGATGTCAATTATGTCCTTTACTACAGCTTTTCCATCGTGATAGCTTCTTCTCTCCCATAGTCTTTATATCTTTGCCAACAATAACTTACATTTCAATATTTGCCCTATTATCTTAGTTTTTCCCATTTTGTATTTATTTGACATATTTGTGACAAAAGTCCTTTCTTGAGTAAGAACTGCTTTCCATGGCTCAAAGTCAATGATTTTTTTGTTGTTGTTTGTTTATTTTTGTTTGTTTTTAACTTAAATGAGGCAAAATCTTGCACTGTTGATATGTAAAAAGGGCATTATTCCCTTTGATGGATATCACTTTCTCTCTTAGTGTTTTCAGAATCTCATAATCATTGTATCTGCTTTCTCTGGTGATATGTATCTGACCCAGTCAAATTCCAGGATCAAGTAATCACTTAAATAGCTGGGTTCCACAAAAGTTATGACAGAAAACTATTCTGTGTCTCTTGTCCTCCCTTCTGAAAATTAGCAGATAACTTTGTTCCTAGGGAATTTAAAGTATTCTACAAATTCTCAGAATAGATTATTTTCAAGATTTTGCAATAGTTCTCTTATTCCTGTTGCCTCTTTTATTGCTGAAGGCACAGTGGTCCTTGAGCCCGTCCATTTCCAGGCCTGGACAAGGGAGAGCCATAGACTTTCACTAGGCGGAGAAAGATAAGGGCAAGGTCAGGAGAGGGGAGTCCTGACAACCCTGAAATGAGAACTAGGAGTTATGAGGAGCCTCATACTTTCTCACTGGCACTCTGCTGTATGGTCTTTGTGGGATGCTATTTTTGTGGATAAAATCTTCCACTCTGCATTATAGCATTCTTACTTCAGATATGAAGACTCAGATTAGCCTCTAATCACCTCTCATGCAGCCTATGTAATTTTTCAGTCCTTAGCTTTAAAATATTCTCTCAGTATTGGTTTCATTTGCTGGAGTAATCTATTTTTCTGTATTTTCATAGGTACACCAAACATCTGGCACAAGCAGGTGATCGGGAGGTTACATCGTGACTTTCTGACATAAATTTCAAAGTCTTTCCTAATAATTGGTAATGCTCTTTACTGCCTGTTGATACGTTTGCTTTAATGATTAGGATTTATCATGATATTAAAAACTCAAATAACGTAAAATTTCATGCCATTCCCTTCCAGAAAATTTCACATGAATTGAATAGCTGGTGACATATGCCTTTAAAAAAAAAAAAAAAGAAAAGAAAGAAAATACAAAACAAAACAAAAAACCCGTGGAAATGATTTTTCTTGAACTTTGGAGAAGTATAACTTGAAAGAAAAGTACACTTTTGTTTTAAAATTCATATTTTTATGATTATGGGACAAATTTTGTGCCGCTGTATAGAAAAATATGAAATTCCAATTTAGAATTCCATCATGAAACTACACCATTCTAATTTCTCCAGGCCACGGTTTGTTAATATTCTACAAAGTCCCAGGATGCAACTATAAGACTGCATTCAAATCTATGAACATGAGGCAGTCATGCTCAGCAGAGTATAACAATAATTATAATAGAGATTAAATAAAAATAATTAGAAAAAGTTCATCTAGTTTTGATGTATTAATTATTCTGACCCTGTTCTATTCAGAGTCTAATTATCTGGTTCAGTGAAAATGCCAAGATTTCTACGACTCATAAAAATTACATTCAAGTAATTATGTCAGCAAACTAAACAGTATTCATTTACCATGCCTTTTTATGCACACATTTGAATATGCTTTTTTAACTGTTTTTGCTCTTTGTTCCTATTCATGGGAAATAATACCTGTAGAGAAATTTGAAAGTCAGTTGCACTCTGAGCGTAATGTGCAATTCTTGCTGATATTCTTCTTTTGTAAGACTGCTGTAAGTCTCATATAACCTTTGTTTAAAAAACATGAATTAAAGTTCACTCTTCAGTTGTTTCAAAGAAATCTTTAAAACCTGTAGCTGTAGTAAAAAAAAAAAAAAGTTTAAAGCAGTAATACAAAGCATCTCTTAGAAAGTTTGCTACCTTGGGTAGCTCAGAAGCTGACTAAAATAGGTCTCTGTAGTTATTTCTAGTACTCATATTTCCTTCAGAGACATATTGTGGCATCTTAGAAAAACGTCTAGATTTAGAAAAAAATTACATGTGTCTATGACATCTTAAAGTCATCAGTAAAGTGATAACGTAGACTAAGGATTCCAAATCTCTCAGCACTTTTAAGCCACCAGAATTGTGACATGATTATGGTGTAACTGGGAATTTCTTGATCCTGACGGCTAAGTAAGTTCATGTGACAGAGACATAGAGTGGCACAGGTGAGGAGTTCAATTTCTATTACATCCCACATGATCTCTTTTACAATTTTAATAAAATATTTGATGCATATTTTAAGCAAGAGTTTGTTGCCTAAAGTATGCAGATTATTGGGGCACCAGGGTGGCTTAGTCGGTTAAGCATCTGCCTTTGACTCAGGTCATGATCCCAGGGTTCTGGGATTGAGCCCCTTGTTGGGCTCCCCACTCAGCGGGTAGCCTGCTTCTCCCTCTCCCACTGCTCATTCTTCCTCTCTCTCTAAGAAATAAAATCTTTTTTTTAAAAAAAAGTATGCAGATTATTACTTTACCTCTGTTTTGTTCTTTATATAGACAGACGCAAATAGTTGAAAACATAATCTCAATTACATTCATATTGGGAAGAATATATTACAGTTAAGGTTTGAACTCTTTCCTTAGTGTTCTGGTAACAAGATAGATCTATACAGACAAATATGTATATAGTTGTAACTGTGTGTTAAAGGAGGAAATATGTGTTCCTTGGCTTCTGGTTTATCTTTCAGGTGCTACAAACTAGTTGTAAACTTTATCCAAGATTGGGAGGGGCAGAAGAATCAAGGAGTGCCATTAAAATGGATGGAGTTGAAATGAGACAAAGATGTTAGAAGAATTTACATAAAGTACATGCACAGCCAAGGCAAACAGGCAAGTCTTTATCCTGGCTGTCACTGCTCCGTGTTCATTTAACAGATCTCGTCTAGATAAAATTGAAGGGAAGCTAGTCATGGAGCTGATGGAGACACGTGGTCCCCAAAACACAACTCCTTTGTGCTTTGTGTACCCATCGGAATGACCCTGCCAGGAATTCCAGAGTAGAACTTTTTCTTAGTCTTCACTTTGAAGCATACGTTGAGGTGTGGGTAAAGCATAATGAAGTGTCCTGAGAAATGATAAACTCACAGAGAAAATATGCTTCTTGCAATTTGTCAGCCACCTGCAGTTCCGTAACATGTCCTGGAGTATCAGACATAGGAATTCAAGCACGAACATTTTATGATTCACCATCTAAATACATGGCCCTAACAGGCAAGTCTGTGAGAAGGGTTTTACAGTAGCTTCCGTGGAGGGATGGCTCATCTCGCCTGGTTTGGGTAAACAGTCTTGCCACCCACCAGGGTGAACAAAATTCCCCAAGATTATCTTGGGCGGTCCCAGGACACTCCCCTCTGCACTCTAATCAGCTGCTCCCCTTGTGGGATACCTCAGGGCAATTTCTGATGGCACTGAGAGGAAGGTTCTCAGCCAACCCCTGCTCAGTTTGTCTGTTGTGTTGTGTTCCCATCCTGCCAGGGGCCCATGGATGACCCTGACCCCATGGAACCTGACCTTAAGGATAAAACCTCCTTAAACCTGAGTTCTAGATGCATCCCCTTGGGCCCCTTTTCTTCACTCTTGAGGAAACTATTATTTTGGAGTCAAAAATATTGTTGTAACAGTCAAGTGCAGTCATTAGGACTCTAGGGTCAGACAGCTTGCTTTCAAATCTTTTTCTTAACAGCTCTTGAGCAAATTACTAAACTCCTACTGTATGTAACATGGGAAATATGGCCCCTACCTCATAGGTAGTTTAAGATTAAATAAGTAAATATACATGAAGTTTTAGAAAAGAGCCTGGCAAGTAGTTAGACGTAACTCTTAGCTGTAAAATTACAATACCGTCTCACATCAAAAGGGTACTATTAATGGTTATTATCACTCCCCAGTTAGAGATTTATCTGATAAACCATGCCCCAAATCTGCCAGACTTGGCTCTTGGCTCTCAAACAAAAAAATTTAGAAGGCCACAATTTTTTTTTCTCTGTCAAATGTGCAGTGTTTGCAAATGAAAAACATTGGGATATCAGATAATTATCCCTATTACATGTTTATGTCAATCTTATTGAGATGTTTGATGGGATTTTTGTTTTAGGCTATGTCCACTCTTTTGCCAAGGCAAGGGATGGCACTGACTCATGTTTCAAAGACGTCTAGTCAATACAGAGGAATATGAAAAACAAAAACCATCCAATTTTAAAAATTGTGATTTTTCTGTATAATTTTTCCAATGTAGAAGTCTGATGACAGACACAAGGAAATTTTTATAGCTACCAATAAAGCAGGAGCTTTCTTTTCCTGAAATCTGTCAGTATGAATTGTATAGATATTTTAGGTGCTTTCTCTCATAAGATCTCAATTGATCTGACTCCTTTATTGAATATATTTCTGTCTTCATCATGCAAGCAATGAAACTAATTTTCAGAGAAGGTAGAGAATTCTCTGTCCAGTCAGAGAACTAGTAAGTGAGTAGTAAGTAATAGCATCAAGATTTAAATTCATGGTTTCAAACCAAATGCCTGTCAAAGGATAAATGGACTTTTTAAAAAAGAAAAACACATGGTATATACACAAAACAGAATATTATTCAGCTATGAAAAAGGAGGATATTCCGTCATTTGGTACAATACAATATGTGTGGACCTTGAGCACATTATGCTAAGTGAATTAGTCAGAGAAAGAGAGGTACCGTGTGATAGCACTGATATGTGAAATCTAGAAAAATCAACCCTGTGAAAAACAAAACAAAAGCAATAAAACAATGGTTACCAGGCAATGAGAGGGGGTAAGACTGATGATCTTTAAGGGTACAAACTTGTAGTGAGCACGAAATAAACCATAAAGATCTATCACATGTGCAGTGTATTGAATATGGAAATAATATCATACCATAAATATGGGATGTGAAAAATACCACTAAAAGGAGCCATATTACAATATGTCAATGTATGTAATACACTGTACATCTTTAATTGACACAATATCCGCTGCCAAATTTATTCAATACAAAGACTTGCGTTTTCTAATGCTCAGTGACATTTCCTATACCATAACTAACTGCATTATTGACCTTTTGTTCAATGTCAATTTCTCTTCCATTCCATGCAGTCTTCATCTGGTCATCAAATGCCCTCAATCATATGTATTTTAGAATTTAGAATTTTAGTCAAGCAATGCCTCATACTGGAATTACAATGTTTTCTTTTTGTCTTTCACGATATAGGGAATGTATAACTTTTTTTTTAATGGTTGGGATCATATCCCACAAGACCATCTTCTTCTATTCCTTATAAGAATAGGAGTCAAATATGTTTTTAGCGATATAATGCACCCTGGTTGTTGTACCATAGATTTCAGGGAGGTGGTTTTGGTGTCTGAAAGGATTCGCTGTCCCAAGATCTACTTCTCCTCCACAGCTGGATTAAATTTCACATTCCATTTTTCCAAGGGTTTTGTTTTGTTTTGTTTTTAATAGATTGGTATTAAATATTTAACTTTTTGGTCCACCTCAAGTTTATTTCCGTAAATAATATGAAGTACAGATCCAAGTGAATTTGGAACTAAGAATACAGATCTTAGTGCTATTTACTTATTTTAACTGTATTAACTGCTGCCCAGAGGTGCTCATGGCATGATCCATGTGCATATATATAGATTCCTGAAGGAATGCGTGTTTAAAAGGAAACTCAAAATGGTAATGGTGAAGAAATAAAAAGATTTGTGTGTGTGTGTGTGTGTGTTTCAGCAATTTTAATACGTTCAAGAATATTTAGTAGGACAAAATTAAAAAGTACTGTCAGTCAGCAGAAGCCCGTGGTTGAGAGATACGGAAATGTAACTGGCCCTTTTGCAGTAAAGCTTGTGTTTGAAGGGAGAAGAGGCAAAATGACTTCCTGGAGGCTTCATGTTAAGTGCCACTGGACTAAAAGCACCTTACAGTAGCACTTTTAGCTATATATGATCATCTAGAATTATCCCATAAAGCCAATAGTGTTAAAAGAATCCTATTAGGAAAAAGTTATGCTTCTAGAACCTTCTTGCCTGCAGACCCACATGCAAATGTAGGTGGCCTACCCAGGCACGCCTGCACAGCTTCTTATCAGGGAGGCAGAGATGGGTCCCTTGAACAGGTTGGGCTTGGTCCAGACACTCCCTGCAACCACCATCTCCCGTCACTGGCCCCAATGGCAGCCTTGTGGGCATGGCCCCATGCCCCCCAGCAGGAGCTGCCAGGGCTAGCTCATTTGGCTAGGAAGGGACAGATGTGTGAACCACAAACCCAGGAAAGTCTTCTCCTTCATAGGACAAAAAAGCACCCACCCCAACAATAATAAATAAACAAAAACATGGCCACAGACCAGACACACTAGGTGCAGGCAGGAGTGTATTTAAACTCTGATCATCATTATTTTTAAAGAAGTTTTTTTTTTTTAAAAAAAAAACTAAAGGCCAAGCATTTCAAGAATAAGAGGCCATATTAAAATTTTGCATAGAAAAATTAACTTCAATCTGTACCTAAGCTTTACATAAGCTTTAATAATTTCTATAAGGGAGGGCAGAAGCAAATCAAGATAAAAGAGTAACTACCAATAATACATTTTGATTATTCCAAAATAATTAGCAGAAGTAAATGAATTAGTTCAAGCTTTTACAGATCACTGTTTTAACATAAAGGTAACCATCTGACTCATCTAGAAAGAGGTAATTCACTTTCCTCAGCCTTCTGGAAAATGGGGATTGGGGAAAAACTAAACTACTTTATATAAGAAACATACCTTAAAAAAAGGAAAGTTGGGGTATTTCCCAACTTAATATATCCATGGTAACAAGTATTAGAAATAGCAGGGATAAGGTAATAGTAAAGCTGTAATTTCCACCCATGAAGAGAACACTGTAACATTTTATTACAGGAATATACTATACCAAAATCTCCAGAATCACTGACTATCTCATCTTTGAAAACCTCAAGCGAGTACACTTCATATATGATTAAATATATATATTCAGAGTCATACTTGTATTGTGCTTACGATATATCTTTCCATACTGTGATGATGAAATATCTCTCTTGAGAAAAAACAAAAAGGTAAAGCAAAGACTCTTTAAGAAGATTAAAAGGAGAGATTTTGTTCATGTTCTCGTAGTAAATGCTATGCCTTCTTTATCTGGACACATTAAAATTCTATAGGCAAATGGATATTTGTCAATAAAGCAATATAGAATTTAAATTTTTTAAAGCATTGGAAGCAGTGAAATGGCAAAGAATGAAGGTATCTGAAGTTAAAAAAAAATTCCTGGATTTATTAATTGAAGCAACAAGATAGCAAAAAGGTTAAACTAGGAGGGAATTAAGTCTTTGAGGCTTTAAATTTTAACACAGCATCTTATGAAATCTTAGACTTTCAACTTTTTTTAAACCTTACATCCCTCACCTAGAAATATTAATGTATGTACCAGACATTTAAGCTCCCTTCATGCTTTGTGTTATGAAAGTATATCACATTAATTTGGTGTAAATCTTGGACACATCTTTAAAATCATATTTAAAAAATTCTTAGTGCAGAGAGAACACTGGCACTCTATTTTGATGCAGGTGAAATTTGTAAGCTAGTTTAGACAACATGATCTTTCCTCATTTTCCAAAGGAATACTTTTTGATTCCACAAAATGCTATATCATCGTCAAATTTCTTTTTGGTACTTCCTTAATGAGCAAATCTTTTTTCCAGTAATGTGTAGGGGATGGATGAGCCAGAGATATCAATTTCTCTCTGAATATAATCTTTAATTATGTCTTGCTTTTGGCTTAACCCTAATGAGGGAGAGGTTGACTTAGTAAGCTGGGAACTGATCTCAAAGCAGAAATTAATGTTTTAATGCACTTCAAGGTTGTAGATCTTTTTTTCGGTTGAGGGAAAAAAGACAGACTCCCAAGCTGATGTTTCTTTCCTATCTAGGTTCTTAAACTTTGGCTTCATAGGCATGCATACATTATATATGGTATTTTGGTGTGTTTTTAAAATCGCCATAGAATATCAACCATCTGCCCCCAGGAACTATTAGGTAAACTGGGGGTGGTGTGTGTGGGGGGGGTAAGGCTTACATATGAAGCCATTGGAGAGCAACTGAGGAAAATAAAGGCTTGAAGGGGCAAGATTCCAAGTGGTGGTGACCCTATTCCTAATATTAGTGCTTATTTCAAGGCATTTTCTGCTTCCTAAGCAAATGCTGATATTTTGAGAAACTATGCCAAAGTCATAAAAAGGCTGAGGGCTAAGAGCATCTAACTGCTCATTACTAGAGAAATAAATATTTGGGTTTCAGGACAAGAGATAGGGTTCTCTTAAACACTACAGGGGTTCAGTTGGACAGTTCAGTGTCCTTCCAAAAGCAAAAAAAAAAGGGTAAAATGGAAATAGAATAGCTCTTAGAAGGATTGAAACCCTCCTTTAAGTCACTTTAATCTCTAATAGACTAAGTTGATTTGGGATTGCTAGTGCCCTGGTCTATCTGCACAAAGTAAAGGTAAATCCTTTCTAAGAGAAGGTAATGTAATCCTAGGTCTCACAGTCTGCCTCTAAATTTTAATATATAATGGCCAATATTCACTTAAAAATAATAAGGCATAATAGAAAAATAATACCTAAATGAAAGCAGAGACAAGAGACAAAAGAAACAAACACATAAGAATCCAGATAATAGATTTATCAGATGCAGACAGTGAAATGACAGGGATTAATAGGTTTAAGAACTTAAGTGATAAGATGGGGAATTTCATTAACTATTAAAAATAAGCAAATGGAAATTCTAGAACTGAGAAATCAGTAACTGGAATTAACCTAGCAACCGGAGAATCTGAATTGTTAAATATGTATCCAGGAGGGAACATAGTAAGGCAAGGTAATGCAAAAAAAAAAAAAAAATTAGAAGCATAAAAGACAAGGTAGCATGATAAAAATTTTTAAAGGCCTATTATACGTATAACTGGAGTCATAAGAAGAAAAGAAAGAAAGAAAACAGTATGGAGAAACATTTGAAGAGGTAATTGCAATGAATTTTCCAAAAACCAACAAAAGATTCTGAGACATAATCTTGAAAGTTGGCAAACATCAATCAGGTTTAAAGAAAAGCATATATAGATGCATTATAGTAAAATCCAGCACAAATTAAAGAAAATCAAAAGCATCCAAAGAATTTATTTTTTTACTTCAAATGAGGAACAATAAGAATGGGGACTGATTTTAAACCAAATCAATAAAAAAGACAATGGACCCATATCTTCAAAGTGTAGGGAAAATATAATTCACAAGCTAGAATCTATATCTTGCAAAAGTGCCTTGCTAAAAGTAAAGGTGAAATAAAGACATTTTCAGACAAACAAAAACTGAGAGAATTTGTCACCAGCAGACCTGTGCTAAAGAAAATTATTCAGGTAGAAAGGAAAATAACCAAGTAAAAAGCACTGGATATTGTATGTAAGTGATGAATCACTAAATTCTACACCTGAAACTAATATTGCACCATATGTTAACCAGCTGGAATTTAGATAAAAACCTGGAGGGAAAAAAAACACACATTGATGCAGAGAGAAATGAAGAACATGTAGCTAACAAATTATATAAATGCTATAAAACAATAATTATAGTAAATTTATGCAATTTGAACTATGTATGGGAAACTAAAATATATGAAAGCCAAAGCAGAAACAAGAAGACACTAAGAGAATTAGTGTTTTAAGGCTCTTGAAATATGTGAAAATTACTACCAATACAAATTTATGTTGACTGGAATAGATCAAGAGTGCACCTTTTAATCTTTACGATTTCCACTAAATACATTTGTGAAAACAGAACTAATTTGTTATTAGATAGAAAAATGGAATAGCAAAAAAATAAAATAAAATAATTAAACAAAGGTAAGAAAGTTGGCGGAAGGGGCACCTGGGTGGCTCAGGAGGTTAAGCATAGGACTCTTGATTTCAGCTCAGATCAGGATCTTAGAGTGGTGAGATCAGGCTCTGTGCTGGGCATGCAGCCTACCTGGGATCCTCTTTCTCCCTCTCACTTAGCCCCTGCCCCCTTCTCTCTCTCTCTCTCTCTCTCTCAAAAAATAAAAAAAAAAAAAGAGGGGGGAATAAAATGAGGAAAATAGAAAATATAATTGATCCTAAATTAAATATGTACAGGATTAAATTAAATGTAATTAACTAAATATTACAAATAAATGGCAAAGATTTTTGGACTAGATTTACCAAAAAAAAAAAAAAAAACACACAAAAAACAAAACAAGTAATGCTTATGAGACAAAAATCTCAATTACCAGGATGCACTAAGGTTAAAAATAAAGGACAAAGATACACACAACAATATAAATAAAAACCCAAAGGAATCTAGTATAACTATGCTAATGTCAGACTAAGTAGGCTGTAAACCCAAAACCATTACTAGAGATAGAGAGGCACTTTATAATCATAATTATTATTGCATTAAAAATTATAATCCAACAGGAACAGTTAACAATTTATAATGCATATACACTAATTGCACAGCCTCAAAATACATAAAGCAAAACTAAAGTTTTTAAAAGAAATAAACAAAGACATCATCTATTTAATTGAGAATTTCTAATCTTGGATTGATGTTGAATTTTGTCAAATGTTTTTTAATTTTATTATTATGATAATATTTTTTTCTTTATCCTGTGTTTGTGATAAACTAGGTTGATATATGATTATTTGAAGAAATATGCATTCCTGGGATAAACCCAGCCTAGCCATACATTCATGTTGTATTACCATTTGTTTTTACATATTTGCTGGATTATATCTACTAATCTTTTATTAAGGATTTTTAAACTGCATTCACAGGATTAATAAGGTTTTGAAAATCTCATAAAATGAATTGGAAGTGAGTATCTGTAAAAATTTGCATACAATTGGTGCTATTCATTTTCTTCACTTTTTGGGACCTTATTTTTGTTTCATAAAAATTCAATTTATTTAATGTCTACTTCAAATTTTTACTTCCTTTGTGCTCGTTTTGTTAAACAGTATTTCTCATCTAAGTTTTAAAATATTTTAGCCTAAAATTGTGTGCTTCTTATGTCTACAGTATCTGTAATAACATTCTCTCTTTTACTCTTGATGTTAGAAATTTGTATTTTTTCTCTCATTTTCCTCATCAATCTTGTTAGAAGTTTATTAATTTTACTAATATTTTTCAAACCACTAATTTTTGCTTTATTATTTTACTCTATTGTTTTGCATTTCATTGATTCCTGCTCTGTTCTATAAGATTTCTATCCTTCTGCTTATTTTAGATTGGTAATCTTTTTCTAGCTTCTTAACTTAGAAAGGAGACCATGAAAAAAAAAAAAAAAAGAAAGGAGACCATGTATTTGAAACCAACCTTCTTTTCTACTAGAAGCATTTATAGATGCTTTGTTATGCACTTTTCTTAACCTGCATTCTACACATTTTGTTATGGTGGATTTTCGCTGTCATTCAGTTCAAAACATTTTCTAATTTCACTTGTAATTTATTTATTAACTCATGCATTATTTAGAAGTATGCTATTTGCCTTTCAATATTTGAAGACTTTTTTTTTTACCTATCTCTTGATTATTGCTTTCTTTTTTAAATTAAAGTATAATCAATATATAGTGTTATACTAGTTTCAGGTATACAATATAATGATTAAACAATTCTACATATCAGTACTCATCAAGGAAAGTGTACTCATAATCCCCTTTTCTCTTTTGCCCATCTCCCACTGATCCTCTGGCACCCACCAATTTGTTTTCTGTACTTAAGAGTCTGGCTTTGTTTGTTTGTTTGATTCTTTGGTCATTTGTTTGGTTCCTAAATTCCACATATGAATGAAGTCATATGGTATTTGTCTTTCTCTGTTTGAATAACTTTACTTTGCATTATACCCTCCAGGTCCATCTATGTTATTGCAAATGGCAAGATCTCATTCTTTGTTATGGCTGAGTAATATTCCATTATATAAATATACAGATATAGATATACATAGACAGAGAGAAGATATAGATATATATAGAGAGAAGATATAAATACCTACCTATATATATGTATATTGAGAGAAGACTTGGCATATATATTTGGGTTGCTTCCATATTTCAGCTATTGTAAATAATGCTATGGTAAAAAAAGGGGTGAATAAATCTTTTCAAATTAGTATCCATGCTTTCCTTAAGTAAATACCCAGTAGTGGAATTAGTGAAGCATATGGTAATTCTATTTTTAATTTTTTAAGGACTCTCCATACTGTTTTCCACAATGGCTGCACCTGTTTGATTCCCATCAATCAAAAAACTCCTAAAAGTAAATAGGTGGTGATTTCTCTAACACTGGCTGTAGAAATACTTTCCTAGATAGGTCTTCTCAGGCAAGGGAAACAAAAAAACAAAATTAAACTACTGAGACTACATCAAGATAAAAAGCTTTTGTGTGGTGAAGGAAACCATCAACAAAATGACAAGTAAACCTTCTATATGGGAGAAGATAATTGCAAATGATCTATCCAATAGGGGGGTAATGTTCATTATTGATTTCCTTCTGAATTTCATGCAAGAGGATAACATTTTATGCAAACATATAATCTTTGGAAATTTGTTGTGATTTTTGTTGTGGTCCATCATATGGTCTAAATCAGTGAACATTTAATCTGCATCAGAAATGATGTGTATTCTGCGTTTGGTTTATATTTGAGAAATTTCACTTAGCTCAAGGTGATTAATAAATGTGACTGAGATATACTATATATTTATTTTTTATTATCTCCTTCTACAAATTACTGAAATAAGAGTACTTAAACCATGCATATGGGTTTATATACCATTTTTTTCATGTATCTTGTAGCAAAATACTTTTTTTTTAATTTTTTTTGTAGCAAAATACTTATTAGTCATTTCCATATTTATGATTATTATGATAACAAATTATTGTATTGTTATCTTTTATGTCATATTATTTCTTAACTTAAAATAATGTTTTAATGTTAACAGGCTCTTCAGTTTTCCTATGCTTGCTGTTTGCATACTATATCTTTTCTATTTAAGCTGCGACCTTATATTTGAAATGAATTTCTTTTAAAAATTATACAGCTGAATCCTGTTTTTTAAAAAAAATTCATTTGACACTCTGCCTTGTAATGGTGATTTTTAGTCCATGTATACTTATAGACTATTGAAATATCTGGTCTAGGGATGCCTGGGTGGCTCAGCGGTTGAGCATCTGCCTTCGGCTCAGGTCATGATCCCAGAGTCCTGGGATTGAGTTCCGTATTGGGCTCCCCACAGGGAGCCTGCTTCTCCCTTTGCCTATGTCTCTGCCTCTCTGTGTGTGTGTGTGTGTGTGTGTGTGTGTATCTCTCATGAACATATAAATAAAAAATCATTTAAAAAAGGAAATATTTGGTCTAAATCTACCAATTAGGGGCCCCTGTATGGCTCAGATGGTGAAGTATCTGCCTATGGCTCAGGTCATGATCTCAAGGTCCTGGGACTCCTGAGCCCCTCTTTGGTTTCCCAGACTGATAGGAGTCTGCTTCTCCCTCTTCCCCCTGCCCCTCTTCCCTGCTTGTTCGTTCTCTCTCTCTCTCTCTCTCAAATAAATACATAAAATCTTTTTAAATCTACCAATTAGTTATTTTCCTATCTGTTGTTTTTTCCCCTCTGTCCTTCCATTCTTACTACCTTCTGAGTTAATTGAAATATTTTTTTTCATTTTAAATTGATGTATTATCTTTCTTTTTTTAAATTAAGATTTTATTCACTTAGTGTGGAGCTCAGACTCACAATCCTGAGACCAAGTGTTGCACATTCTACCCACTGAGCCAGGCAGGCACCCTGTGTTATCTTTTAAGACACACCATTTTGCATTATTTTTTACTGGTTGTTTAGTTGTTATCGTCCTTACAATACCACCGCTTAACCTGACACTTGGATTTTAAATTCCATCATTTCACATAAAAAATAAGGTCCTTCAACTATAGTAGCATTTACCCTTCTCTTTTGTCCTATAGTTATCATATATGTTATATTTAAGTATGTTATAAACCAGTGTTATGATTTCTGCTTATATGGTCTTGTTTAGTACAATAATTAAGAGAAGAAAAAAAATATAGTCTTTTTAATTAACCCACATACTTACCATTTTTGGTGTTCTCCATTCCTTCCTATAGTTCAGAATTTCATCTTGTATCATATCCCTTCAGTCTAAAGAGAACTAACTTTTAGCATTTCTTGTACTATGTGAAGCAGTAAATTCTTTCATTTTCATTTACATCCAGAAGTTATTATTTGCCTTTATTTTGTGGGATAATTTCACTGGGTATAGAATCTCTGGCTAATGTTTTTTTCAGTATGTAAAGATACTGATCCATTGAATTCTGTCCTGCATGTTTTTTCTGTTGATTTCCCAGAAGTATTTTTTTTCCCCTGCGTGCTTTTGGGACATTTTCTTTATCTTTGATTTTTAGCATTTTTACTAGAATATATCTAGGTGTAGATGTGTCTCCATTTATCTTCCTTTCCATTTATCTCCACTTTGTTTATGTTTGAGAAATTTTGACAAATATGTCTTCAGAAAATATTTTTTGCCATATTCCTTCTCTTCTCTTTCTGGAATTTCAAATACAGGCAATTGAAGCTCTGTGTCTTTTAAAATATTTTCTCTCCCTTTTTTTATTAGTGATTTTAATTTTTTTCAGGTTTATTGAGATATAATTGATATAGGATACTTTAAAAGTTTAAGGTGTAGGGTGGCCTAGTGGTTTAGCGCCATCTTCAGTCGGGGTGTGATCCTGGAGACCTGCAATGGAGTCCTGTATCCGGCTCCCTGCAGGGAGCCTGCTTCTCCCTCTACCTGTGTCTCTGCCTCTCTCTCTCTCTCTCTCTGTGTGTCTGTCATGAATAAATAAGTAGAATCTTTTTTTAAAAAAATAAAGATTTTATTTAAAAAAAGTTTAAGTTGTACAAAATATTGTTTTCATATATGTATAATTGCAAAATGATCAGAACAATAAATTTACCATCACCTCAAATTATTACAGTCTTTTTCTTTGTGCTAAGAACTTTTAAGATCCACTCTCTTAGCAAATTTCAAACAATTAAACAGTGTTGTTAATTATAGTCACCATGCTGTTTATTGCATTCCCAGAACTTGTCTAATAAGTGGAAGCTTTTAACTTTTGACTACCTCCATCCATTTCCCCTAACCCATACTCCCTGCCTCTGGAGCAGGGAGTATAGAAATCTTTTTCTAGGAGCTCAAGATTTTTTTTTTTTTTTAAGATTTGACATATAAGTGAGATCATTACGTTATCTTTCTCTCTTTGCTTTTCTTTAGTTTCCTTCAATAGAAATTATATAACCTAAAAATTTGCTGAATTTCACTAATCTTTTCAACCTGTTGTCTATCTAGTGAATTTTTAATTTCAGATATTGTAATTTTCAGACTGGGAATTTTTTAGTTTTCAGTATTTTGTTGAGATTCCCCTTATGTGCCATTATTTTGATATATGTTTTTCATACTCCAAACATATTTTTAGAAGCCACAGAGAACTTTTCTTCTAATTCCAACATTTGTTTCCTGTTGGGGTCTATTTCTCTCAACTATATATTTCTCAAGACTCAGGTCACTTTTGTCTACTTATTTACATGCCTAGAACATTTTATTATATGCTGAATTGGTGGTTAATACATTATAGAGACTCTGGATTTTGTTTTCTTCCTTTTAGGAATGCTGGTTTTTATTCTAGCAGGCAGTTAATACGTTTGTACTCAAATTCCAAACTATTTCATCTGCTTTGGGAAGCAGTTAAAATCTCTGCTTAGTTTTTGTTTGTCTGTTTGTTTTTGGATTTTCAGCTTTTTGATTTCTGTTGGCCTTGCTCTCCTCTCCATGTGTGCACAATTCAATTTACAGTTTATATGAAGATTTTGGGGTTACTTCTTCTGTGTCTCCCTCTTTGCCATGTTTACACACACACACACACACACACACACACACACACACACTAATACTTTGTTAGCCCTGAATTCTATTCTTGAGTTGCATAAATCAGTAATGAATTTGGTCATTCAGTAAAGTCTAGAAGTATTCTGAGGTAGAACCCCTATAAGCTGAAATATTTGTCAATACATTTTCTTTGGTCAATCATCTTGATTTCTGTGGTCACTTTCCGGTGTCTCCAAATAACTGATCTTAATACTTTATCTAGAACTTATCATTGCTACCTGCGGGATGTCCATAAAAAGGTTAGTCAGATACAAGTTACTCTGCCATTACCAGAAAATGAATCTCTATTTTCTACAATAGTTTACAATGCCTAATGGGGTCCTCTCTCGGTGGCTATACACCAAGCCCACAAAGATCCTTCTTTTGTTCTTGGTGAATTACACAAAGGAAAGGGCTGATATCTCATTGTACAGCTACTTATGTGTCTATTAAAATAGCAAGACTAGAACCTATCTGAGATCTGCTTTATGGGCAGAATTTAAACGTATGTCTCAATAGGATGTACAAACACATGGGTACCCGATGGAGAATAGCCTGGAGGTTGCTCTGTTACACTGCAGGATTTGTTGATTCAGTCAGAGATCTTAAGCTGGGACTAATTTTCTTACTCCATAAAATGAGAGACATTAATACACACTTTCACCCAAAGGATAATAGGTAAAGATTTTTGTCAGGTCTTAGATGTTTGAACTTCTTTAAGAAAAATACTTTGTAAATAGAAGATGTGTCCTAAAAGAGAAGTCATTTTATTCAGTTTCTAAACAACTCCCATAATGCCCTTTCTACTGATGCATAACTAGTATTTAATGATAATAGTATTTGCATTTTAAATTACTTTGTGTGCACTGGATATTTACTCTGATCACAAGAAGTATATTGCCTTGGGTTATCCTGCAGTCATAATTAACTTTTGCTTAAAAGTACTATATGATCTTAGAAAATAAAGAAACCTTGTTAACAGTGCCATATTTATTTTTCATCATACAGCAGAAAATTAATACATAATTTTCTCTTGGTTTCTTTTGATATTTTCTACTGTTGCCTTAAACCAAAGATTATATTTTCTTCAGTTATATGTTATTAATTATTAAATTAAAGACAGAGTATTTCTATGACCATAAACATAGAGAATTTGAGGGGCTTGCTAGAATTAATCTACTTCCTATCACCCTGTAACACCTTAAGAATTAGAGTTCACAATTAGAGTGAAAGGTCCCAGTTTACACTACTTTTTCCTGATAATTTTTAATAGTATCCCGTTACACTACCAAAATTTTCTTTGTGTGAATAAAACATTTTTTGGTTACAAATTATAAACAAAATGTCCCCACTTACAATATCTTGCTAATCCATTTGTGATATCAATGTTCATCAAATAAAATTATTTGTTGTATTTGTATTTATTATTAGGTACTGTAAAGTGGCACTATTATATTTTCTTTCTTGAAATTGCCTATTTTAACTATTATAACACAAAAAGTAAGCTAGAATTATAAAATAGATATGCTTAAATAAATATGAAGTCATTTTATACATATTAAAAAAGAGTTCTTAAAGTCACATAGCAATATTAAGCAGATTAATGTTTGGGAAAATTTTTAAAGAATATATATTTTAAAATTAGTGAAAAAATAAGCACTTTTTCAGAATATCAAGATAAACTAGGCTGGTGAGCTCAATCTCTGATTTTTTTCGTGTATGTGGTTAATGTGCAAACTAATATAAATTCACATGATAACCTGAAGCAAGGGGGTATCATATGCAATATTCCTTAGATTCTTGAAATTAATTTGGGTATGCTTCATATTTCCTTGGAACTGAAACATATGCTATTAGATCAGTAGTGTTGCTACAGCTTTACTATTTAAGTAATAAGATTTCATTTAAGATAAAAATTTTAAGCCAATTATGTTGTGTGGCATGTCACATAGAGTTGTCAAGTTGTCTCTTCCTTTAGACAGTGACACCCAGTATCTGTTTTTCTATAGTTAATATTTTGCTGAAAGAAGAAAATATTAGACATATCAAAATCTCTGAAAAATCATTATGTCTATTCACAAACATAAACACTGTTTGGGGTAAGGTCATGAAGCATACTTCCTGTGGATCCTTGGGTTGAAGCATGTCCTTACGCAGGTGAAAATATATCTAGACTGATGATCATATTGGAGGAAGATAAAATTAAAGACCAAGTCACAAATATAGGCTTTTTGTGATTCATTATTACCAATGGTTAGAGAAAATTTCCACATACTTAGGTCATAATTACTTCAATTAAATTTAAAAGCTATACTTAGCACTGTTGTTTCCAAAGTCAATGTGCTAGACAAAATGGAGAACCAAAAGTTAGCATCTGTCCTCTGGGAGTTTATATTCTTTACTTCCAATTACAGAATAAGCCAGAAGTTGATAAAAGCCAGCAAAAAGGTACAAAGGGCTTTCTGAGGTACAAAGTAGGCTTTCTGAGAAGGAAGTGAATGTATCAGTAATGACGCTGGAAAAGTAATTTAGAACTGTATTTGGAAAGGTGTTGCTAAAATTTGGAAGGAATTTATAGACGAATTCAATAGTTTGAAGGATTTATTAAACAATGTTTAAGCTAAGAATTGACACCATATGTTCCTGATTAAATTTCAATATTCAATCTCAATGGTTTTAATGTTACTAATTTCTGTCACTGAGGAGTTTTAACAGAATGGTATTCAATGACTTTGATTCTAGACCTATAAAATTCATAGCAAAAGTATGCTATATTATGAACTGAAATGTTAACAATAGGAAACATTCATTTAAGCTGAATGGAAAAAATGTTAAATACATTTTTTGGTCCAGTGGCCACACTAATAATAACAGATAATCAGTGAGTACAACAGCAAGGATTAGAAAAAAAAAAAATCACACAAGGTCTGTAATCTTTTATCTGAGATATAAACCCAGCTTTTCAGTCTCTTATAACCGAAGACCATCCCATTGAACTCCCAGTCAAGTGTGATTTCTGCTTCTCTTAATGATTTTCATACTACACTGAAACAAATCCTGCAAATATCTAGAATTCATTTTGTTATCCATGAACCCAAGAAATTCCCACGCAAAATTTCGTCATTACTTAGAAGTTTGTAAGCAAATGCAATGTGATTATTAGTATTAATTATAGCGTTGGCACCTGAGTGATTTTTCTGTATCACTTTTGTGTGCTTTGAACAATCTTTTTTCCATAGCATACTGACTTCTCACAATATAAATTAATGCTCCTGTAAAAAGGGTTTAATTGTCAAATTATCTTGGGAAATTTAATATTAAATTTTTAACTTGCCAATCAAAACTTTAATTATTGCCTGCTGTAAATTTTCAATAAGGGATAAATATATATAACATTTTACCAGTTTAATCTCATGATTTGTTTCTGCCTGTGTAAAAATACATATACCTAGCTATATGTAAAAATATTCACCAGAAATCTTTTCAACTTAATGTTACATACAGATAAAGAGGAACCTGTTATGTGTTCCTAAGAATTCAGTGGTGTTGAATTTTTATTTTTACCAAGTGATCCTGGCCCTGCCCTAACCTGGCTCTGTTTTGTCTAAGCTAAAATAGTCTTTAAAGGAAGCACATAGCTACAATTTATGGCAGATACAGGGCTTGTGACCAGAATGAAAAGGAACAATCTGGCTTCACAATTTTACTTTCTGGTTTCCCATCTCTCCTCATCGGAAAATTCAGTAGAGGAAAGATATTGTCCTCCTTTTATGCTAATGGTTAAAAATATATTGCTGTATATTCTAGTTCCTCATACAGGCTATGCATTTGGATCAGTTGGAGGAGTTTCAAAAATTCCAAAACCAGGCCACACCCATGCCAAATATTCAGGCAGTCTCTAGTCATGGGCTCTAGCTTGCTTTTATTTATTTATTTTTTAA
The DNA here is from genome assembly GCF_018345385.1 of Vulpes lagopus. NCBI lineage: Eukaryota > Metazoa > Chordata > Mammalia > Carnivora > Canidae > Vulpes > Vulpes lagopus. The sequence continues at coordinate 76,338,129 of NC_054831.1, forward strand.
GATTTTATTCATTTATTCATGAGAGACACACACACACAGAGAGACAGAGAGAGAGAGAGAGGCAGAGACACAGGCAGAGACACAGGCAGAGGTAGAAGTAGGCTCCATGCAGGGAGCCTGATGTGGGACTTGATCCCAGAACTCCAGGATCACGCCCTGGACCAAAGACAGGTGCTGAATCGCTAAGCCACCCAGGGATCCCCTCTAGCTTGCTTTTAAATTTTTTTTTTTTTTTACATCTCTCTTCTCTTTAAGTGAATCAAGTAATAAAAATTTACAGACAGAGGTGCTATGTACTGGGGTAAGAGTACCTGGCGATCAAATGAGAAAGGCAGTCTTAGGCTTATTGTGTTAGTCTGGCTTTTCAATGAAACACATGTACAAAGGAAACTTCTTCCATTGCTCTGGGCCACCACGGAGTGCCTTTCCTTCCAGAACCCTAATCACAATTGTGTATCTTTGACATCCTGGGACTATATGATCTTATATGTAAGGTAAGTTAAAGAAAAATGGGCATTGGCCTACAGAATTTTGTACCACAGAAACACTGTCTTTTACACATGAAGGACCATGTTCAATGGTTAAAAGCCAGCATCTTTAAGTCAGCTGGACACTTGACATTGTATTAGCATGAAACAATTCCTACTCATTTTTTGTTGTTGTTGTTGTTTGTTTCCTCTTTAAATGAAACTGAAAGCAGTACTTAGAATGGAGTTTTCCTATGAGTAAACGGTACATCCTCATTGTTTTAATCATCTTCACATTAGCAAATAAGTGTATATACATGCAGAGATTCAAACATGATCTTCTTCCTAACAAAGTGGAAAGTCATCCATGTGTTACACAAAACTTCCTCCTCTCTGGGTTTGTTCCACAATGATGGTTACTCTCGGGAACAGACGAGAACAAAATTCTAAGATTGAGCCTCAGGCAACCTTTCTGATGTTTCATTACAATCCAAAAGAAAAAAAATCAAGACCATATAATACCGAAGTATCATCATGCCTGGCACATAGAATTTCCATCCCTACCTGTATTTCTCTGCCCATCCATATCTATCCATGTGGATCATAGTGATTGTTCAATATCCACATGAATTCCCTGCTTCCTCCAGGAAGACTTTTCCTCTGCCTACACTCTAGCTCTTGTAGCACTTGAATTGTGTTTATATTAGCCCTTAAATCAGTTGGTCCATAATATAAAATGTAAGCAACATGCAAGAGAACAGACAAGACTATCTCCCAGTCTGACTCAAAGAAAAGGTTATCTAAACATATGCTTAGAATATTCAAGCCTTGTTTCAATCAAAGCCCATAACCATATCCTAAGTCAGGGATATATAAATTATGTGAATGGTATTTCTCCTCTTTCAGGAAGGAAATAGCTCTTGCTGATATATTAGGGCAAAAATAGTCAAAAAGAACTTCAATAAATGATCAAAATTTGATAGGATTTGGTGTAGGGACTCTGTTATGGTTGCCAACAAGTTGTTATCCAAGCTGGATGAAGAGGAAGAAATTTAGAAAATTTAAAAACTCAATTTTTTTGAGCACTCTGCCCTTATGGATTTTCCTTCCACCAACGTTGGGTGTACCTATGGAGTTCTGATGGGATCACAGTAGCTCTGATCGAACTGAGACTAATGTTGTTGCCTTCTGGGGACAATAATGGGTGTGGTGTCTTTGGCTGCAATTTTTTAATTTATACAAATTCCTACTCTCCCCATATGACTTTATAATACATTAGTCATCATAAGAACCTGGCAGAAACGGACCGTATGAACTCTATACTCTACATTTAATTATGTTCTACTAGAAAGCTGGGATATTTCGTACCGTAGTAAAAATAACTTGATTCACTGGTTTTCTTTTGGGAGACAACCCTAAACAAAAGTGTCTTGTTGGGTCTCTTAGCATAATGCCATGATACCACCTTTAACTGAAATTCACATTATTGGAGCCACAAAAGCATTAGATTGCAAAGCTGGGTCATTGTTTCCAGGAGCTACGATTGTAATGCCTGCACAGGGGAAATATATAGGAATGATATGGTTCTTGGGAAAACTGCCAGGAAGAAACATGTTCATTTTAATACATATCAGAGAAAGGGCGTGGAGAATGTAGGATCATTAGGCTTGTAACTTTACAGGTAGGGACTAGGTGATAAATTAATTCTACATATCAACATATACAAGAAAATTGATCATTATTTCCTTCCTTCATGCTTTAAACTCATCACGAGTATTTTTTTAAGTGATAACCAAAATTGCTTCTGTCCTTTCAATTCTAAGGTATGTGAAATTCAATATTTCTGTGAAATCTAAAGATGCTTCCATTTATTTGCAGTCAATGATTATTCTAATGTAAAAAAGAGATACATTTAATTTATCAGTTCAAGGCAGAAAGTAGTGATACAATGGACATGTAGTGAATATTTTAGTTGTTCTTCCTTGGTGTACCTTGGGGAGAGACATTAGACATGACCTTGGGATCATGAAATAGTCCAAATTCAAAGGCAAAGGTTGAATCTTTTTTTATAAAGTAGTATTAGGAAACAGAGTTTTAATTACCTCTTTGTCCATGCTCATTCCATTTTGTTAGATCCTTACAGAGAAAAGCAGGTATAAAAAAATATTACCTGGTAGTCTATTCTATCACATATGATTCATGAATAGCACGTCAATTTTGCCCAAATAGTGAGTGCCTTTTCCTTAACTAACTCCAGAGAATTACAATGGCAACTCTGTAATCAAGACTTAAAAAAAAAAGAAAAAAAAAAAAAAAAGAATGCCAAAGGCATCAGGCAATGCTTGAAAAATGCAAAAACTTTCAACTGTTTGCCAATAAATCTGTTTTACTATGCACAAATTTATATATAAATGTCTACAAAGACCATAATCTTGTGCAATTTGGATAGCCTAAGAGGGAAGACCTACCGTTTCATATATTTATATGTTTTTACTTTTAATTTATATATTGATCTTTTCCCATATAGAAATGAAGAGAAAAATCTGCATGCAAGATTTCTTTGCATATGTCAGCTGAAAGAAGCCAGGGCTTCTTTTCCTGTGATGGACTGGCACATTTAGTCACTTATATCCATGCTAGCCTTTCCCCCTCCACAGTGGGATTCTCAGTCCCTCCTTCATTTCCAACTGTTGCTGTTTATATGCCATATTACATTCTCTAATTTCCTTTTATCTTTTCTTTATTTTGCAATGTCTCAGTACGTGTCTCTTTAAGACAAGTTAATTTAGCCAATTACTCCAGTTTGGTTGAAGATAAAATCTTTAATTTATCCAAGCCTCCTTTATTCTTTCTAGGATACTCTTTTCATTAATTTCACGAAGCATTCTAATTCTCCAGTTTAGGGAAAAGCTAATTTCTCCATATACATGCACGTGCAGACACACACACACACACACACACACACACAAGCTCAGATGCAAACCAGTATATAAGGATACTGCCAAAACTGATTTTTTCCCTCCTTTTTCTAGATGATCTTTTTGGTTTTTTGCATTTTAAAGGTAAATAGTAATAGATTTCAAATTGAGAAATCTATATTTATTATGTATTACATTATCCTTAAGCTGTTTAATTCATTTATGTTTTAGGAAAATGCAGTTTAATCTCCTCTCTGGAGAAAATACTTTGACAGAATAGAGAATAAGGACCAAGGATGCCTGGAGGAATGTCTGGGGAATTGTTGAGAAAGGCCAAATGTGCAAGGCTTAAGGCATTTGAAAATAAAAAGTGCCATTTTTTTCATTTGTCCATTTATGAGGACATTGCACATACTGGTTATTGTTTTAGGCAAAAGGGCAGATGAAAGATTTCATGCCTGATTTTCAAGTTGGGGGGGAGAGCGGAAATATATAAAATGATGTGATACATGCTAAATGAATACACATAAGAAAATCAGCTGGATCTGGGGCAACTTTCAAAAAGGAGGGATGTCATGAGAGAGGTTTTAAAGTTGAGAGGAACAACTTGAAAGTGCCCATTTGATTGATTTTTACACTTGTGATGCATCCTCTAAGGCAATCGCTAATATAAACCCTTCCTGTAAAATTTGACATGTTTACCTGTCCTTATTCTTATATGTATATGAACTTCTGCCTCTAATTCGGATGACCCGGAAGACATTGCATCTGTTTCAGGTATTAGGTAATTTGCTCCTAAGTATGCATCACCTGCTGCTTTCATGAGTAAATAGGTTTGTTGCTCAAACTTGTGTAAGCACAGCAGGAAAGTGATACACCCAAAATATAACTATATTTATTCAGATTATGAGAAGATGATGAAAGCATATTAAAATGACTAAATATTTCAATATTTGATTTATTTTTGTAAATCTGTGAGTTACAGTATTTGTACACCTTCATCAACTCCCTTGTTCCCTCTTTCCCCACACAGGTGTATTTGCTTCCCTTCAGAGCCCTCTGCTTGAATGTCCCAAAAAATTGTCAGCACTTTTTTCTCTACCTGAGGCTCTATTTTCTAGAATTCCAAGGTCAACACTTGGTGCCTCAGGATAGGGCTTTGGAGTTATGTTACTCAGCTCTCTAAAAACAAAAACTGCTGGCATTAATTGGTATCCTAATTACCCAAGCATCCACCTCTGGTTAATTATGATGTGCTTGTGGAGGGCAAAGGAACTTCATGATTTGGGCAACCAAGCTATTTATTAGGATTGTGATGTGAGGAAATTATTTATGTCCAGAGTGCAGAACTTATGTATTAGATTAAAAGAATCAAGGAAGATATTTTCCAATTTGATACATGCTCAGAAAGCCAGAGAACACTCAATTTGCAGCTTCGTAGGTAGTTTTTCCATGAGAAAGTTAGGACACTGGAAGAGTGCGACGCTGAGACGTGGAATAGAGCAATGGCTGGATGGACCCAGCAGCACAGAACCCCAAGCTTTAGCCTTTCTCAGTTGTCATAAGATATACTTCATTCTCCTCTTACCTGGAGTCAATGTAATGATCTCACATGCAACAGGTGTGACAAGAAGACACTCCCCTTGAGATGCGCTCCCATCACCACATATCAGCTATAGGCCATACCCAAAGTCAGGTCTCTACATGGCCTCAAAACGGGAATCAAAAGCTTTCCTCTACACAGAAATAACTTATACGGGAAAAGTAATGGCTGTGCCCAGCTATGTGAGAGCAAGAAACCAGAACGTATGTGTGGATTTCGATCTTGAGTCTGGAACATAAGACTGGATAGGCTAACAATTCCATGAATCAGGATTTAATATTTTAGAAAGGACAAGAGTTGGCCCTAATAATTTGTTTTGCTACCTCCCAGAAATAAGCAAAGTGGAAGTACAAGAACTTCCTCAGGCAAAATGTTAGAAAATCAGAAATTTCTAGTATATGAGGATGTTAAAATGATTCTTTTTAAGATGTAGTTTAAGAACTCACCACATGACCAAGTTCCCCAGAAGCAGATAAAGAATCTTCTGTGCACTGACGGGTAAAAATATGTACTATTGGCAGTGGGGATACATACTAGAGTCTTTGGTAATTAGTGACTTTCTCTCTAGAGTGAAGTTTTCAGTTGGGAATTCAGCCCTGACCTGGCCTCTCTATTCTCTCTAGGAAAGATGGGATTCTGAAAAGGCATAGCACTGGTGGGAGCAATGAATCAACACCCAGACAGATCTCACTATAACAATAACCAGTAAGATCAAAGTGGCAAATAGGGCCTTGACCCACAAAGATCTCTCATGGCAGGGGCACCTGTGTGGCTCAGTCGGTTAAGCATCTGACTCTTGGTTTCTTCTCAGGCTATGACCTTAGAGTCCTGAGATAGAGCCCCCTGTCAGGCTCTACACTAGGCATGGAGCCAGCTTAAGATTCTCTCTCCCACTCCCTCTGCCCCTCACTCCCAACTCCCACTCTAAAAAAAAATATCTCATGGTAGCTAATAGATGATGGTATTCTCATGGAAGTGACTGGTAAACAACTGAAGAGAATGGTATATGCTTTATATAATTAGGGGGGAGAATCAAGAGCAGATTGACAGAAGGTTAATGACAGTGTGATGAGAAGCCACAGCTATTTGACCAGTTTCCAAATATAAGCTGTGCCAGATACCCAGGTACATTGATGGAAGGGGAAGCTGGGTTACTTTGAGCAGTGACCTTGAATAGGTCACCTTGCTGTGATTCCATAGCAAGTATTTGTGGTCAATATTCCTCCAATTGTTCCTCTGAAGAATCATATGGCTGTTTGCCAAGATCACTGTGTACTGGTGACTAGGAAATATTCAGATTTTTTAAAAGAATGCTAGGTATGGATTCTAGATGACATTGATACCCAGGGACTTGTAGTGCCACTATGTTCACCAGTTAGAATCAGGGTGAAGATCCAGTGATAAATATGGTTCTAGCTTGAGGTCATTTCACAGGTGTGTGGGCTCACTTTGTGGTTACTTCTTTAGTGAACTGATGTGTTGGAAGGACACAGATGGCTGTGAGAAGTATGGATGGACATGGTGTGGGATGAAAGCTTGTAGACCTTCTCATTTTTCTTTTCTTGTCTCTTCTTTCTCATGGTCAATGCTTATCTGTGCTAATTTTCCTTTCCATTTCTACACTTGCCCATGGTCTCCCAACAGACAGTATGATATTTGCCCGAGAAGTTGGCAAAGTGGAAAGACACACTGTAAGTGTGAGCAAGTTAGCTCTCCATAGAGTAAATTTTGACAGTGAGAAAAAATGGAAGACCAGAAGAAACTGAATAGATCAATTTCCCCTCTTTTCCTCCTCCATGAGGTGTTTTACGTGTGATTTCTCCTTGCATACCTTCCAGGAAAAGTCCTCCCTGCCAAGCCTTGTGAATAAACAGTTTTGTCTGTTCATGGCTTTGTTAAAGGAGCTGCCATGGTAGTGGTGAATGGTACCCCATTATCTTTATCTCACCTCCATCTTTCTCCTCTCCCTCACCACCTGAGCTTGGACTTTCCAAATAGCATCAACCCTTTCATCTATGCCTTAGGCTCTAACATAGAAGACAACATTAAGACATAGTGTGAGTAATGTAAAGAAGAATGAACTAAATCACTTTTTGGCCGACCAGGTGTGGGGTTTTTAAAATGTGTTTTGTTTTGTTCTGTTTTCTTGTGTTTGTATTATTTCAGATGTTCTCTTCAGTCAAAGTTATTGAGCATGAAAAATACAGATTCAACCTTTTTTTTTTTTCTGCTTGACACAGCTTATATCATAATTAGCCAGTGTGGACAAAACATCATAAAAATCCATGTTAGAATGTCATCCATTTGGTCTGGCCTGTCACTCACTTCTTCTGGAGATTTTTTAGATTGCCAGGTGGAACCAGAATGAACACACTTACCACCTCCTCCTCTGTCACTTTCTCTTTTGAATTTCAGTCATTTCTGACTAAGCACCATATCAATTTCTTCCTCTTCCAGCAATGCCATTTCCTCTCCGCTGGCTCAGTTACTGTCTGGGTTATCAGGTAACCTAAGATAATAAAAAATTAGCTCACTCATACTTCATACACAGAGTGATTTGTGTGCTAGGATTAAAAAGGGCAGGTGAACTGACAGAGACATCGGGTTGGGGGATGCGTGTTGGTGGTGGCTCTGTCTGGTCAGACGTGTTAGTGACAACCAGCTGCTGAGGGAGAAGGACACTTTTCTAAAGACCATCACTCCATTCTGCTCCTTCAGGGTGGTCCGCAACAATCCTCAACGGTCCTCTTTGTTCTCAATTCTCCTTGCAAACTGACTGGAAAGCAGGAGGCTAGGATCACCCAGGGTCCTAATACCTTCCAGAGCCAGGGTCATAGTGTGGGGTGCAGAGCTAGGTGATGAACTCAGAACAAAAAATAAATGAGGGGAATAACTGCTCCAAAATCAGTCTGTAGCAGAGACAATGCTATTTACCAAATCTCATTTTCTTTTCTTCGAAGGAACTCAGCTAGACATTTCTGTGCTTCCGTAGCATTAGGTGATAGAGTTCTGTTCATGTGGAAGAAAGTGGTGTATGCCCCTTTCAGCCAGACCCCTAAAATCTTCCACACAGCATGAAATCAAAGCCCTCAAAGCTCTACGGAATGGCATCCTTCTCCACAACGAACATGTGTTAGACTGTCTCAGAGCAAAAATAGCTCTCTATTGGATGAGTCTTCTAAGATCTGGGAGTTGATTGTAGCAGTTGGCCTATCCTGTGTGACATAGCGTCCTGAGCCTGTTCTTTCACTTAGGTATTTGTACTGAAAGTGAGCATTAGTTTTATTTTCTGAAGGTAGGAATTAGGCCAAAAGAGATACAAATTCATAAAACCTACAGAATTGTAGAGAAAAGGATTTCTCTCTTTATACCAATAATCCATTGCAGTTAGTACTCTCTTAAAGTCAAAGAGGACAAACATGTTTATTTCTTTTAATTGGAAATGAGAGTCCTGAATCCACTCCATAAAAGTTGATTCTGGTAACTGAAATGGATGTACTAAACTCAGACTCTTAAAAATATGACATATGAGAATCATTTTTCCAAAGGAAGTGTCGTCACTGGGGGCTTACATATAGAGAACTATTTACATGCTCCATTTTCTTATCGCCAATTATTTTATTAATTATTATATACTAATAAGCATAAACATAAATGAGTAGGGATTTCAAAGGGGACCCATTAACTACCTCTGGATTGATTATGCAATGTCATTTTACAATATGCTCATTATACATGACCGAATATTTCTTTTTGCAATTTTATGTTAATTATTAAACTTAGAATTAACCATTATGAATAATTATTAACATATTCTATTCATTGCTACTATCATTCATATTTTTATAACAGGGACTACATTCCGGAAAGGAAAACCTCATTACATTCAAATATCATTTGTATGCTTTGGGCCTTAACCATTTAAAATATCAGAGAAATAACTAACATATTCAAGGACAATTTTAAAACTGCCCTAATGAAAATAATGAGAAAAACAAAATTCCCATTATTTTTTCTGACTATATCTTTGTATTATTCTCAGACGTTACTTTCTCAATATAGACATTATACAAGTAAACACACTGATTAACTATTCTTTCGTAAATGATGTTGAACAATAATTTACAATAATATTATGTAATAAGGAAGTTTTGTTGGATCGTCAACCTATGATTTGTTTTGTCAGAGAAAATGTTACTCTGAATTTTTGTTTTTCTGCACAATAAGGCAAAATTGTTCGGTGCAGAGAAAGATGAAGAATTATCAGAGGACAGTAATATATCTTGTTAGAGTTCGTTGGAGCCAGGAAAATGAGCAGAGTCAAGCCCATGCCTTATGAAGCATATATGTTGAAGGAAAAAAGAGATATTTCATTTGGAAAATATTTTAATCAGAATATAAATGAAAACAAAAAGTCAATTTGGTAACAAAATAGCTCTCAGCATTGTTCGTGGAGAAAACACATACCCCTAGATATAATTATGAGCAGCAAAAAGAAGTTATAGATGGGGAACTTTGGGACTTAACATAAAGAAAACAAAACAAATATGTCTTAAATGGAATGAGATACCACTTGAAATAGCAAGTCGCATCTCACTGCAGATAATTAAAGAAATCGTAATTTGTGAGGGGGCTGTGGAAACACAGATACATGGGCAGACTGCATGCAAAATTGATCACGACCACTAGGGTCCCTTCTCCTTCTTATAATCTATAGTTTTAGAATCCATAACACCTACATTGTTTTTTGATTACATAGAATGAATATTAAGTGTTTTCATTGGATTCAGCACTGAATTGGCCAGAGATGGAAATCTTATCAAGTACTTACAGAATTGTTATCAGATTTCAGAATGGTTGACACTAACATATATGATGTATAGTGTTTACTAAAAAATAATTAAAAACTACTTCTTACATTATAACCCTGGAAATGAAAAATAAATATTTTTGGTTCTAATCCCTTCCCACCCCAAGGTAAGATACATGATCCATGGTAGAGCAAGTAGAGCTCTGACATCCCAGGGAGAAATCAATATATAGTAAGTCATATTGTTAGCTTTGCTCCAGTAGAAATTGACCATTCAGTTATGCATGGATTCTTCTTTGTTCTCAGCAGTACAGGAAATGCCATGAAATATGGGTTCTCTGTACTCTTCCACATAGCAAAAGCAGAGAACCAGAGGAACGGCGATGTGCATCCTGAAGGAGTGACTGTCCAGGTTGTAGGAGTGTGGCCACTAGACCACCTTCCGCTGTCAGCCTCTTGTGTGACCGCCTGCCCATATTAACTTTTTGACAGGGGGGTTTTGAAGGGCTACTCATTTTGGCCCTTTAGTTCCACAGAACCTCCGGGGGATTGGTTAAAGCTAGAGTTTTTGAAATTTGGCATTATTCATATTTTGGGTTGGATAATTCTTTTCAGGGGCTGTCTCATGCATTATATAACATTTACCATCATTTCTGTCCTCTACCCACTAGACCTCAGTAGCAATTCCTCACCTCCCATTCCATCATGAAAAGAAAAATGTTTCCAACGTTATCAAATGTCCCCGATTGGGGGAAAATTGCCACTAGATGAGAACCAACGGGTTAAAGTTGTCAGGTTTGCATTGTCTCCAATTATCAATCCTTCCCCAACCCTGCCTTGAGGTGTCGATTCCAGAAAAACTCCACAATAAACACCTCTAACATGATAGCCTGTCACAGATTCACAGAAGATAGAAGATGCTATTTAAAACCAAAATTGACTGGAGTCACGAGGTATTTTAAAAAGTTGTCATAACTGGGGATCCCTGGGTGGCGCAGCGGTTTGGCGCCTGCCTTTGGCCCAGGGCGCGATCCTGGAGACCCGGGATCGAATCCCATGTCGGGCTCCTGGTGCATGGAGCCTGCTTCTCCCTCTGCCTGTGTCTCTGCCCCCCCCCTCTCTCTCTCTCTGTACTATCATAAATAAATAAAAAAAAAATTAAAAAAAAGTTGTCATAACTGAACAAATCTATCTTCAGCTCCTTGCAGAGCCTGTTCAAAGAGGCAGAGTCAAATGTGAAGTGGGTGGGCTAATGCGTTAGCCAATTACCTAAAGGGATATCTAGCTCCCTAAAGAGAGCAGGAGAGTGAAATTTGGAGAGTGGACCAAAGACCAATTTAAGAAGGGAGGAGGTCAGGGGCACCTGGGTGAAATTTGAAGAGTGGACCAAAGACCAATTTAAGAAGGGAGGAGGTCAGGGGCACCTGGGTAGCTCAGTCGGTTAGGCATCTGACTCTTGATTTTGGCTCAGATCGTGATTTCAGGATCCTGAGATCGAGCCCCCCAGTGGGTTCTGTTCTCAGTGAGGAGTCTACTAGAGGATTCTCTCTTTCTCCCTCTCCTCTGTTCCTCTTTCTCCCCCTAAAATAAATAAATGAATCTTTTAGAAAAGCAAGAGGTTAAAAATTATTTTTAGGTCACACAGAGACAATAGTCTACTTAGGAGAAACATGGCAATGGGCAAGAATGGGAGAGGCTGGAACCTGTGGAAAATATTGTCTAAGTATGAATTGGGGGGAAAGTGGATTCACTTATTGGTGTTATCATGACACAAATGCACTTTCTCTCCTCCAACCCTCAGTAAAATCTGCTATTCTTACAAGTTCCCATTTTTGCTCCCAGTTTGTTAATATAGGCTTAGGGGAAAATAAAAAGGATATGGAAAAAAAAAGCATACACACACGCACATATATACATTTACCTTATTAGTAATACCTCATAAAAAGTCGTTCTACTGCTGGTGCAAAATGACTTTCAAATATTTCTAGCCTCAGATCACACCTTTCCTGCAGTTACCAGCCACTGGCCCTAAGGTATATTTTTCATGTAGTTAGTTACATGCTTTGTCTTTTATCTCCAGCCAAACCTTCCTTCTTTAATCACTGTGGTTTTATGTGTGGGGTAGACTGTCGTTAGGGTTCCTTTTTTAATTTTTATTTCTTAATTGGGGGAGGTGTGGGTTAGAGATAGGATTACTCTTCTCTGAACTTCTTCCAAACCATCTGGGCTTAGAGCACTCAAAATTGAATTCAGCATCCAGGTGTGATATCCTCAGGATTTCAGAGAGCGCATCAGTCTGTAATGAGATGCGGCATGTCTTCATTTCTGGCACTTAATAGAACTTGTGTGGATAAATATCACTAGACTACAGCATGCTTAAGCACTGTCACCCTTCGTCTCAATGTAGTCTTGAGTCAAAAAGTGGATATGCACAAGCTGATATGTCTACTAATCTTAAATAGTTCCTTCGTAAAGGTTTTCTTTCTTTCTTTTCAATAGCCAGTTATCTATTGTTGTGCGAAAAACTACCCCACATCTTAGCGCCATAATTGGTCACTTCATCCAGGATTTGTGGGGTCAGAATGTGAGGAGAGTTTGGATGGGTGGCTTATCACCCATCCATGGGGCATGAACTAGGGCAGGCAATGCCAGGCAACCGATTTTCAAGTTGGTGTCTTTATTCAAACGTGGGACACCAATGTACTGCTTGCTCCATCTCTCTCTTGCCTGTGATTTTTATTCTCTAATCCTCCCCAAACAGCTTAGTTTTCTCAGTCTCACTTCCAGGAAAGGGTTGGATCATTTTATCTAGTAACAATTCTAAAGAACTCCAGGGAAAAACCAATTTAGCTGTCTACCCTCCAGATCAATGGAAAGTGGTTAGGGACCCAGGAGCTCCAAGAACACAGCAAATCCAATGTTGATCTCATCATTGGGAGAACGAAGTAAATTCTTGGGAAGGGGAAGAGCATTATGCCTCTAAAGTGCCTTTATAAACTGAAAATTGAGGGTTTTAAAAATCAGTGTAATTAACCCAATTATATTCTACACAAGTGGCAGTAACAAAAAAGGGACATAAAATTATACATATAGATGACCAATAAAGTTATATATATATGTATATGTATATATGAGTGAATGCTCTTCATCTGCATGAAATGCTGTCAGAAAAAATATTTTTGCTTTATTTGGAGACCTGTCACCTTTAACTTTTTTATAGACCTCATTCTGCTCACTTACCACCTGATCACTTGCTGTGCATTTGCTTTCCAAATCTAACCTCATATAAGGAGGATGGAGTTCTATAGTCATCAGTAATGAAAGTCAGGATCTTTGGGAGCCTGGGTGACTCAGTCAATTAAACATCTGCCTTCAGCTTAGGTCATGATCTCAGGGTCTCAGGATGGAGCCCCACATCGGGCTCACTGCTCAGGGAGGAGCCTGCTTCTCCCTCTCCTCTGTGCTTATTCTCTCTCACATTATCTTTGTCTCTCTCTCAAATAAATAAATAAAATCTTTAAAAAAAAAGAAAAAGAAAGGATCGTAGACCCTAAAATGTGGGCACCTTCAACTGAGCTATACATAAAGCACAGAGTCACAAGACACTGATCTGTGTTCAAGACAAACAACAAATTCTTCCCATCTGAGAAAACTGCAAAGAAACTTGTGACCTGCCTGAGGCTGGAGGTAAAAAAGAGATACCCTTAAAAACTGGGAAATGCAAGCTGGTACTGCAACCAGTTATAGGTCCAAATTCACATCATACATGAGTAAGTACATCAGACTGATAAATTAACAAAAGAACTGGTCAAAGATGGATAAATTTCCTAGTGCTACAGACAAGGCAAATCTATGGCATATATTATATACCCTACAGGAGGGCATTTTTAGGGAATGTCAGTAGAATCAAATACTCAGAACGTGTCCTTTGATAACCAAAATAGTAAAGAAATTTAAAGACTTTATGATCTGTTTGAAGGATGTGCTTCAACAATAGACCAGACACAGCTTAAGAGAGGAGGTGTAAATTTAAAGATTGTTTTAAGGCAATGACTCCTATTTATCCAAATCTAATATTAGAAATAAATTCATCAACTGAAGGCTGCACTAAGGCCCGGAAGTGTTAATATAAACCAACACACTCCTGGCTAGAAGAAAAAAGTAGAACTTGAAAGGCAAAGAGCAAAACTGTAAAAGTTTAAGAAAGATTACTTGTTTTAAAAAATACAACTATTAGGCTAACAGCAATTTGGCATCATCAAAAATTAGAGTAATTTTTTTTAAGAGAGAGAGAGAAAGAGAGAGACCACAAGTGGGGTGGGGAGAAGTAGAGAGAGGGAGACAGAGGATCTTAAGTAAGCTGCATGCCCAGCCTGAAGCCCATGTGGACCCGGTCTCATAACCCTGAGGTCACAACCTGAAATCAGGAGTCAAACACTTAACTGTCTGAGCCACCCAGGTGCCCCTAGAGTATTATTTTCAAAGAGCTCAGAGAAAATAATGGTATTATGGTTTTCTGAGAATCTTATATTATCCGCCATTCAAATTTGAGGGGAAAGTATAATAGTTTTTATTTCCCACATTAATTATTTAGTTTGAACAATTTCAAATTTTCAGTAAAGTCCCAAAGTAGTGTGAAGAATATTGTATATGGATTACCCAGAATTACAATGCATTTTTCTATTTTTGTTTTGTTTTTCCTTTTTCCTTATCAATGCATCTATGTATCTCCATATGTATCTTTTCTTCTGAATTATTTGAATCTCTTGCATATTCCAGGACACTTTACTCCTAACTACTTCTGTAATAAGGATACTCTCCTTCAAAACCATAATACTATGATCACACTCAAGATCTATAATGTTGTCACAATACAGGATAATACATGTATTGTACAGTCCATGCTTGAGCTTCTCTCCTTGTGTTTAGAAAGTGTTTTGCTGTTTTATATTTTCAAGATTCTCCAAAGTCTAATAAAAATGTATGCACGGCACTGGGTGACTACATCTAATTTTAGTTTTCTTAGATTCATTCACTTATTTTGTCTTTCTTGCTTTGACATTTAGAGGGGTCCAGTCTAGTTTATTTGTATGGTGTCTTTCAATATGGATTTGTCCTTTCAAGAAAACATGTCAATGGACTGAAAACTGTCTCATTCTTTTATACAGCTCCAGGATTCTCAACTGTGTGCCTGTAGCATTCTTTATTCCTTTAGACTTGCTTTTATTGTTTTTTTTTACTACTGCACATGATTTATAGTTTTATTTTCTTAATCTGTTTCATATTTGCATCTCCTTTTTTCTGCAGAAATAACACTAGTCCTAACACAACCAATATATTTACCACTTATTTGCACTGTCCTATAACACACACAATTTGGCGGATTTCTTCTTCCCAAATATTGTCAAATATAAGTCTATCAAAAAAAGAAAATTGTGAGGTTTATTTGTAGTACTTTTGTCCCCAAAATATATCTCACTGAGGGTGTTTAGAGAGAGTAATATGGTCAAAGGCACTTAGATTTCTGTGTTCTGTGTGGATGTGTGTATTGGTATGTTATCAATTTGATATAGAGCTATTAGCTTATCTAGGCATTCAATTTTAAATATTTTTATTTTTTTATTTTTTTAAATATTAAGTATTTTTATTTTTATTTTTATTTATTTATTTTTTTTAATTAACTTTTATTGGTGTTTAATTTACCAACATACAAAAAAACACCCAGTGCTCATCCCGTCAAGTGTCCACCTCAGTGCCCGTCACCCATTCCCCTCCAACACCCCCCCTCCTCCCCTTCCACCACCCCTAGTTCGTTTCCCCGAGTTAGGAGTCTTTATGTTCTGTCTCCCTTCCTGATATTTCCCAACATTTCTTTTCCCTTCCTTTATATTCCCTTTCACTATTATTCATATTCCCCAAATGAATGAGAACATACACTGTTTGTCCTTCTCCGATTGACTTATTTCACTCAGCATAATACCCTCCAGTTCCATCCACGTTGAAGCAAATGGTGGGTATTTGTCGTTTCTAATTGCTGAGTAATATTCCATTGTATACATAAACCACATCTTCTTTATCCATTCATCTTTCGATGGACACCGAGGCTCCTTCCACAGTTTGGCTATTGTGGCCATTGCTGATAGAAACATCGGGTAAATTAAGTATTTTTAAATTATCACATAAGAAAAATTAATTATTGAAATGAAAAATATTTCAAAAGTGAAACTTTGTAAAACAATATGCTTGGAGAACTCATACTCTTTCCTGTCTTAAATTTTCCAAAGCATATATATATATATATATATATATATATATATATACACACACACACACATATATATGTATATATATATATATCCCTTTTTTACTTAAACACTACTTTAAATGTGTATATACCATATATATGCATACATATGTATATGTACACACACATGTGTAAACATATGCATATGTAGATCTGTATTGCTTTAGATATTTTGATATTACTACTAATAATGGCACCATGAACAGTTGTGCATGATTTTTTTCCATATTATTGGAGGTACATTTTCACAACCGACTTCTAAAAGTAAGATTCCTCCTTCAATGAATGAGTTTCTACAATAAAATAGTTTTAATGAAGAATGTTGAGTTTCTACAATAAAATAGTTTTAATGAAGAATGTACACAGGAAAGATAGCATGACACAGGAAAGATAGCATGAGAATTAATTGCACAGGTTGTATTCCCAGATTTGTCACTTATTAGTTGTGACATTGGAGAAAATTACTTAAATCAGGTTTCTGTCAAAAGAGGAAAATAAAATATATTTCATTAGGATGGTCATGAAGATTTAGGCAAATGGTGTGCATTAACACAAACCTCCAAATGCAACATCTGTCATTTAATAGATGCCTACATTGAACTCCAAAGTAATAAATTTAACTTTATGAACTTCTCTCATGTAAATTTATAACCTGAGTGAGTCATTCACTTTGACAAAACATGATAATTACAGGTTTATAATGAAGCAGGTGTTTTTATATGACTATATCGTTTCCAGGATGTTCTATGATCAGTAAAAAATATAGCAAAAATACTAAACATGTGTTTAAGAAAAATAAAATAATAAATAATCTAACTATACTCACTTCAAAAAAAATCCTTCTTTCAATCCAACATAGTCCTTTCTAATTCATAACATTCATACTTAAAACAGGGGTCTGTAAACTTTGGCCCTGGGTCAATGTTGGTTCTCACTTGTTTCAGTAAATAAAGCTTTATTAGGACACAGATATGTCCATTCATTTACATATTGTCCAAGTCTACTTTCACTTTACAAGGACAGAGTTGAGTAAATGCAATACAGACTGTATGGCCTACAAAGCGTAAAGGATTAATGATCTAGCCTTTTATATAAAAAAAATTGCCAACTCCTGCTTTAGAATTATAATACAATGCTATACAATTTTACATTATAGTTTTACCAATATTTCAAGAATTTTTATTTCTACAATCTGAACACTTCTTCAAATTATCCATTACTTCATTATGGAACTTCATTACTGTCAGCATGGAATCACATCAATTATTTAGCCTCTCACTTTGTTCAAAGTTTGGTGATTTTCTTATCTTGGGTTGTGCAAACTAGTCAGTGAGCATCTTCTGTGTTCAAGACAAACAACAGTCTCAACAAGCTTACAGGACTCTTTCCTATCCACTTGAAATATATATACATGTATATAGTTTTCTACATTTTTTTCCTGTGGAAAGAAAATATATACATATGCATTCCATAAGGAAGATTTCTGGGTCAAAAGTATGTGATCATTTTCAAGAGTCTTGATCTCTTGATCAGTTTTGCTCTGCAACAAGGGTTGATTTGACTTCCAGTGCTAGCAGAAGATGATGGAACTGAGATCCCTTAGAATTAGATCATATTATGTTTTAAATTTTGATTATATGAGCTAAAATTAAATCTAAACATTTATTCACTTTGCATAGATTTGATTAATAAAAATCTTGAAGATTTTTTCATCTATTTCTTTGATGTCTACATTGGCTGATGTATTAATAGTCCAGCCACATACTTTGTGAGGTTTTATAGATTTTTGTTTTCCTCTATGAATTCATGCAATTTCAGGCCAATGGGAAGACTAAGAATTTAAAGAAGGGACAATCTGCCTTGATCCAGCATTAAGATGTGAGTCAATTTGGATACTGGAAGCTAGCGAAAACTAATCCAAATCAATTCACTGCTGATTAAACCTATTACGTCTCAGAATTGTGGTAGGCACAGGGATGAAAGAATGAGCCAGACTTATCCTTGTCCTCCAGGGAATAGATTCTCTGATAATTTAGGACCTAAAATGATATATCAATGTGGCACCCAGGTGACTCAGTCGGTTAAGCATCTGACTCTTGATTTTGGCTCAGGCTGATCTCTGGGTCATGGAATCAAGCACCATGATAGGCACCACGCTCAGCAGGGAATCTGCTTGGGATTTCTGCCCCTCTCCCCATCTTGCAATAAATAAATAAATATTTTTAAATCTTAAAAAAATTCTAAGGTGGAAGTACACTTCATAGGTACCATTCCACCTTTGTCATTGTCTTTCTCGATCATCCTTAACATTAGCTTTTACTCACAAATGATTTTGTTGGTGTTTTGAAATATTCATATAATATTTAATAGATTATAAAGTAGTAATTATATTATTTCACATTGGCACTCAAGAGAATATTTTTCATCCTGTCTGGAAGTGGGGGAAAGGCTTGCTTTAGGCAGTTAGAAATATTGGCAGTATGCCTAAACCAAAATATTGCAAATGAAAAATTGGCAAGTTTTTCACTTTAGCTACATAAAACCTACCCTGCCTTGAGAATGATTTGTTTTTCCTTGTCACCTGTTACCTCTTCATCTACTTGTGTATTACTTTAAATTTGAAATGTCCACAATGAGTTATTAGTGACAAAATCTATCTCTGAAGTTCATTCAGGCCACCAGGTTTTGCCAGTCATTTGACATTATTTGGTAGTGTGCAGAGCCAGCCCACAAGCTTACAAAAGCTGACGATGACCATCTCTTCTCACCCATGCATTCAGTAATGTCATGTTGGTAACTTGAAATAAACCACAGTGGGGGTGTGTACACCATAGGAATTGGCAAATGCTGTAAATCAGGGCTGTCTTCTCGCTCCCACACAGAGAATGAATTGTTAAGTATTTCTAGGCATGCTGCTGCTCCTAGTCTGACATTTCTAATCAGTCCCTTATAAAACCTCATCATTTCTTTCTGAATTACATGAGAATTGTTCCCTCAACCTAACTATTATAAACCATTATAAACCTGGAATCAGCAGCATCACACTACATTTCCCTGTATATACCCCCAAGCCAACCTGTAGATGGTTAGAACCCTAAGTGTAATGAGGAAGGAAGCTGTGATGCAGTCAGGGAGATGGAGAGAAAGGAAATCTCCTGACAACTATATATAACTAGCTGTGTACACATCGGCTTAGAATACCCCAAATCTTGATGTGCTGTCATCAGTTCCTAAATTATCAGATGATTTATTCCTAGAGATCAGTGACGGAGTTTCCTGTATCCCAGGATTTAGGACAATTTCTGCAAGAGTAGGTTTCACACATATGCACTTGATTTGAAGTTTTCTCCAATCCTATCACCTAAAACAATTCCCATTTTAATGCTGATTAAGTAAGACCTCCCTTACTTTATGCAACTTCACATGCTGTTTTCAGAAAATAGCTGCATATCTGATATGTTTTTAATTAATAAGATATTAATAAAATGTTCATATTAGACCACTTAAAACTTTTTAAATTTGCTAGGTAAATGGTATATCCAATACCAAATTAATCTATCCCAGGATGTTTGATCTGACATGTTTAAGTAACAGTGCAGTGAATTCCTGGCGTCAGCTATTATTAGGTAAATATAAAAATACTCAATTCAAGAAATCAGGTGGAAGTGATTCTCACTTTCACTTTCTCTTTCACTTAACAAAATGGGTACAGTATTTTCTTTAAAAAAAAAAAACATTTTTATTTATTTATTTGACAAAGAATGAGAGACAGACCGAGAGAGAGAGAGAGAGAGAGAGAGAGCACAAGCAGGTGGAGTGGCAGGCAGAGGGAGAGGGAGAAGCAGACTCCCCACTGAGCAGGGAGCCCAACTTGGGGCTCCATCCCAGGACCTGAGCGGAGGGCCCACACTCAACTGACTGAGTCCAGGTGCTCCAACATTTTCCTTATTATCACATTAATCAGTGTCCCTTTTTAAACTTTTTAAAAGGTAGTGAGTTATACAAAGAATGAAATCGAACAAGTGTTCTCACAGTTGACAAAAGTTCATATCCTGACCAAACTTTAGTTAGGCTCCAGAAACTTCTCCTACACAGCCTCTGCATACTCCCTTGTAAATCGAGTTTTAGCAAGAATCTAAATCCTAAACCCAGTTCTGTACTGAAGTCTCTTTTCCCCTCCTGTGATAATCCTGAGCAAAATCTGTTTCCCCCAGTTTCCCACCTGGCTTTGGTCTTTCTTTGACATAGTGCCCCCGTAGTAATCCTGTGTGTATTCAGTCACAGTAACACTCCCCTATTTACTCCCTTTGTGATACTCGTCAACATATATAATTTTGTTAACTTGTTTGCTTACGTGCTTTTTATTTTCCTACCACACCAGAAGTACAGCCCTGGGCTGTATGGATCATACTCGTATTCTCTCTCTGACATCTACCCCGCACTGGGCACATAGGGGGTGTTTGTTATATCATCACATTCTGCTGTTGTACCTTGTTAGCACCCCTGGAATTGATTTATTTCCTTTCTTTCTGGCTCAGTTGTTATCCTTCCAGGCTGTCAGTTCTTGCCAGAACAGAGCAACAGCATCTTCACAGATTTGCCTTTCTAGCAGCCTGTCCCTCCAAATCATGCCCTCTCTGTTTGCCTCTTAAAAGCAGGCTCTTACATACATAGTTTAATACTCTGCATCAGTTGGGTTGTCTTTTTTTCTTTGTGATTTGCTTTATTTGACTCACCTCTCTTTTTTCTTAGATTCTTTTCTAAAAGTTTGTCAATTTTGTTGCTCTTTGAAAAACCAATTCCTGGTATCATTGATTTTTTTTTAAAATTTTTCTCTTCTCCATTATGTTGATTTATGCTCTAATCTGTATTATTTTCTTTCTTCTCTTAATTTTGGGTATCATTTTTTTTATTCTTTGTCTAGTGTTTTGCAGTGCAGAGTTAGGATGTTTTTTTGAAATCTTTCTTCTTTTTTAACATGTGTTTATTGCTATAAACTTCCCTCTTAGTATTGTTTTTGCTATATCTCATAAGTTTGGGTATATTGTGTGCCCATTTTCACTGTCTCCTCAAGTATTTTCCAATCTCTCTTTTTATTTCTTTTTGACTTACTAGTTATTCATGAGTGTGCTGTTTCATTTCCATATATTTGTGAGTTTTTCCAATTTTCTTACTCTTACTGATTTCTAGTCCCATTCCTTTTCTGTTGAAAAACATATTTGGGATGACTTCCATCTTTTTATGTTCCTTAGCCTTATATTGTGACCTAACGTGTTATCTATCCTGGAGAATGTTCCTTGGGCATTCATGAAAAAAGCATATTCTGCTACTGCTTCTGGGTGGATTATTCCTTTAGGTACATTTGGTCTCCAGTGTTTGAGTCCTCTACTTGCTCAATGATGTCCTAGCTGGATGTTCTAAACATTATTGAAAGTGAGTGGTGAAATCTTCTGTTATTGTGCTGCTTGTTACCTTCTCTGACAGTTTTGTCAATGTTTGCTTCATATATTTAGGAGCTGATGTTTGGGACAGATGTATTTATAACTGTTATATCTTCCTTGTGAATTGACCTTTCTTTCCTCTTTGTATGATATCATTCTTTGTCTTGTTGGACAGGTTTTTTGTTTGTTTGGTTTTTGTTGTTGTTGTTGTTGTTGTTGGACAGTTTTTGACTTGAAATTTAGCACCTATTATCCAACCCCTGCTCTGTTTTGGATACCATTTGTGTGGAGTATCTTTCTCCATTGCTTCATTTTCATCATAAATGTGTCTTTAATTCTAAGATGAGTTTCTCATAGACATCATAAAGTGGATCTTGTTTTTTTATTGTTATCGTTTTAATCCATTCATTACTCTATGTCTTTTGGAGAATTTAATCCAGTTACATTTAAAGTATTTATTGGTAGGGAAGGACTCATTATTGTCATTCTGTTAATTGTTTTCTCTCTGTTAATTGTTTCTATGGGATTTCAGAGCCCATTTGTGCTTCATTGATTTTCTTGTAGTAACATCTTTTGATTCCTTCTTCATTTTCTTTTGTGTATGAACTGAGGTATTTTCTTTGTGAATACTGTGAGGCTTCTATTTAAACATCTGATAGTCATCACCATCTATTTAAGCTGACAACAATGTAAGTTTAATCACACGCAAAAACTACAATTGTACTTCTTCCCCTTCCACTTATGTTATTGATCTTACACATGACACCTTTTTATAGTACACACCTGTGAACATATTTTTATTATTCTGCTTATTTTTATACTTTTGTGTTTTATCTTCTATGCCAGAATTAAAATTACAAATTATATGGACCATTGTCACAGTATCCCCCAGGCACCTGCTGTCTGCTGGGTTGTGTCAGTGCTCCAAGACAGTGAAAGCAAAAGTTAGTCCATTTAGGGCAGACCCTAAAAAATCAGAATATTGGAGGTACTGTCCAGTCTTCTCTTTCACTCCTTGTGGAAAAGCAAAGAGCTGGAAGTTTTCTCCCAGTGATATAGTACTGCTTCCTGGAGAGAGAATATGAAGACAGAGTACCACAAAATATTTTGATCAACATTTATGTGGCTGGTCACTCACCTTGGGGTGATTTCTTTCTGTTTTATTTTTTATTCTAAATAAAATAAATTGATTGATATATTGTTGAAATTTGTTTCTCCATGAGAAGGAGGAAGGTCTGAGACTTCCGGTTCTGTCATCTTGTTGATATCACTCCCTAAAGAAATTGATTGCTATGAGGCTGTCATTGATGGTTGGCATTTTTTATGGGGAATTTAAAGGAAAACGAAACAGTTGTGATGCAAGCAATGGGATTTAAAGTAAAAACAATAGAATACAAAGAATCTGTAAATCTGCTAACTCTAAATTATCCTACTGATACATGGAGTTGAATATTTGACTTTAAAACCATCCTTCACCAATATCTACAGAAAGTCTACATCAGCATTGTTTTGTTGTTGCTGTTTGTTTGTTTTCCTAGCTAAAGCAAAAAAGAAAATAAGACTGCTGTTAGGATATGCAGAAATTGAAATATCATCAGTTTCAAGACTCTATGGAATTTTGCTGCTGATAGTTTGGCTTTGGATATCTCGATGTTGCTTTCCTCATGGGAAATACTAGCTCTCAGATTAGAGAGTGAAAACATGGGAGATCACCTCTCTTAATTGCAAATAGAAACTTCCATTCATTCCAATGTGCTTCACAACCAGAGTTCCCAGAAGCAGACCTTTCTTCTAGTTTCCTGCCAAAAACAATTAAAGCCTATATTCCAGGAAAAGAGAGTTAATAATACCTCAGCAATCAAACTCTCTTTCCTTGTAGGAAAAGAAAAAAGTACGAGGAAGATTGCATGATAGAAAGAATAGAAATAAACAAATGAGGTACCAGGATACGGGTGGCTATTCAGCTGACAAGTGAGTGAATCTTTCTCTGAGAAATCTCTGCTTTATTCTTTGGGGGCCTCATAGTCTTTCACCCAGATCCTCAGAAGTGAGCTAGATGATCTGTTGATGTGTGGCATTTGCTAGAATGGACATACCTCATCAGAGAAGGAAATGTAAGGCTAAGTTGCAAGGGAAGCTCATGTGAGGAGGGAGATCTGCTCCAAGAGCAAAACTCTTAGAGTAATCAAGCTAAAGGATCTTGAAAGTAGCTTGTACTACCTCCTTACTCCAAAGATGAGAAAATTGAGACCCAGAACTATTGGTCATATGAATATAGGGGTCAGGACTTTTACATTTTTTTTAATACTACACAAGCATGTATAGTTAACTTCCCTTTGCCTATGAGTTGATGTGTATCTCTTAAATGCATTGTGGTGACATGGCCACCCAAAATTATATCAACATTGTTGGGTTTATAGTCAAATAAAAAATACAGACATGACCTTGCTTGAGCAGCTTATTTAAACTTTCTGAAACTTAACTTTCTCATCTGCAAAATAGAAATACAAAAATACCTATTATGGGACATCTGGGTGGTTCAGTGGGTTAAGCATCTGACTCTTGATTTCAGGTCAGGTCATGATCTCAAGGTCATGGGATCAAGTTCTGTGTCAGGCTCTAGGCTCAGTGTGGAGTCCTCTTGTACCTCCTCCTCTGATCCTCCCCCACACTTTCATGCTCTCTCTCTCTCTCAAGTAAATAAATAAATAAAATATCTTTAAAAATAAGAAATCTAAGAATATGTTGAAGAACTATTGTAAGAATAAAAAGAAAATATGAAAAAATGTAATATAAATCAGTACATGCAATGTGAGCATTAAGATTGTTAATAGTATAAATATTAACTAATAGGCATGTGAACATATAAGAAATTCATGAGAATTGTGACATTTTATTGCTAGAAGTTATTTCAGGAACTATCTAGTCCCTTCACCTGTTATACGTGAAACAAATGACTTCCAAAAATATGGAATGCCTCATCCACACCATGCAGTTGGTGAATGAAAAGCCTATAGTCAGTATTCGATTGAGTTTTACTCCATGCCAGTCTCTTCCTTTACATGTGTTACCGCTTTTAATACCCACAGCGTTTCTATAAGATGAGTGAAGTGGGATTGTTCTCATTTTACAGATGACACGTGAAAGGCATGAAGAGGTTGAAAAACATTCTCATGGCTCTAGAATTAGCAGGAGGAGCTGAAATTCAAACTTGGCAGGCTGCGTGAGGTCTCCCAAATCTCTGCTCCTCATCTTTTCATCATCCCAGAATACTCAGGGGCTCTGGACCCTTTTACATTTCAGAGTCAGCACTCAGCTGCCACTCAGTTGTACAGAGTTGTGTTTTCTTGTTTCCTTTAAAGCACACAAACAAAAGAACTTGTGACTCTTTGGGACCACTGCATCTCTGAGGTTTCTGAGTACCTTAACAATTGTGTTTTCCTTGTTTTCTTTCTAACTTTAGACTATTTTGAGTAACAAGCTCATTTTCCCCGATTTTACAATTTCCTTCCCTCCAACCACAGAAGAATGGGACTGCAGTCTTCTAGTTACACATTTGTTGTCTAAGTATCTTCCCAGTTGCTAGGGTTTCTCTCCCATTCTTTCCATTGACTCGATAGGAATCTAGATCTACTAAAGGAATTACAAAATTGGATAGTTTCAAGTGCTCTAAACGTTCTCCAGCTTGGAAAAGAAGACTCCACAGGAGGCCGCCTCAAACTAGGGCTTTCCTGTAGAATGCTCCAGTATTATTTGACAAGCATGCCACTTCACAATGCAGGGGCTTGTATATGTGTGCCACTCCTCTTAACCTCTCCTCACCGGAGCAAAGCCCTGAGCACAGCCTTCTCTTTGGTGTGAAAAGAGGCTCCAGAGACAAACAGCAGTAGCTGCTTTATGGATTCTGATGAGTATCAGTAACTAACAGCAGAATCAAAAATAGATAGAGGGAGAGTTATCAGAGCAGGAGAGGAGCTATACAGGAGCCCTGGCAGGCCCTTATCAAATAATCATACATAATTAAATTGGGAAAGGGAAAATGCCTTTTTTTTTTAAATAAGCACAAAAAGTATTATTTTGGAGACTCGTAGAATGTAAGCAAGCCAGCTATTCATGCCATCCCCAGAAGCTCAGACAGAGCTAAATTATGTTTCAGATTAATGTATCGGTCAGTTCAAAGGTTAGACAAACAGCTGTTTCTCAAGGAGGCACACTACAAAGCTTAACTGTTCACTGGAAGGTCTGCAATGGTCTCAGCAGATTCCCAAAGGAGTCACTGTTATTTGTTTCTGATTGGGAGATATCCCAAAGTGACTCCGTGCTACGGATGACCTCTATTGCTAGGGCATGCGGGTGAAACTCTGGAGCCGGTGCGATTTTACCAGTCTCTGGGAAAAAAAAAAAAAAAAAGAAAGAAAAGAAAAGAAAAGAGAGAGAAAAGAAAAAGAAAAAAAGAAAAAGAAAAAAATCACCCACACATAACAACATGTCTTTAGTGACTCAAAGATTAGCCACAGCTCTGCAGCCTAGATAGAGGAAAGAATGCTGGAGAGTCAAGAGGTCCACTTGCTCATTTCTGCAAAAATGTAAAATAACTAAAAATAGTAAGCTATTCAAGAATGTGGTTTAGAGTAGTCAGCTTTGATTTGATGCAAAACTATGTAACTGGTAGTAAAAAAAAAAAGGCACAGAGTAAGTTACATTTTTATTCGATAGTTACCATCACTCCACTAATGAGTTTAAGATACTTGAGTTGAATAACTCTTCATTGTAAACGAAAAACAAAATAAAGCTCAAGAGAAAAACACAGAGAAGAGGGCACGCTTTAAACTAGTCACAGATTGGGATATAATACATATTTGAGAGTGATTATATTAAAAATCAAAAGTATAAAACTTCAAGTATCAGAAAGGTAAAAATGTAACTTCTCAAAGGAGTCCTGAGAGATGTTTAGGGACTCCACCATGGTAATTTCAAGCATCTTCCAAGAACATGATTCAACTTTTTCCCCCCTCAGATATTCATTATTTACTCACTGCAAGTCACTTAACCAGCAGTTATTAATTTATCTTTATATGTTGTTTTCTCACAAGAAGTTCCAAGGTCTTTTTGGACTTTGTATATAGTACATAGATTCTGGGTTGTTTTGAGGTTAATAAAAATCCACAAAAACTTTATTCTATTCCCACAAAGTCATTTAACATTCAAAACTAAAATCAACTACATCAACATGAAATTCTTGAGTGCTTCTTAGAAGCAGAGCACCTTGAGATTTAAGGAAATAAAGGAAAATTTTTCTTAATAAGAATATGTGACCTCTACTTAGAAAAAGTTCAGCATAAAACTGCCCTGGCAGTTAGGGGTGTGTGTACGTCAGCTATTTATGTGTCCATGTGTCAAATATGTATTCAGTAGGCCACTCATTCATATATTCCACAAATACTTCCACCTTCTGTCTTACAGTGAGAATGTCAGGATATATCCTTAGCAGCTATGAAATAATTACATAATTCTTGGCTGGTATCAGTGCGAAGACAATTAAGATTGCATAAGAAGCAATTCTGGAGGAATGAGATTGGCACTTGGGGAGAATTTGGAGTGGTTAAGGGAACTGCTTGGCTTAGAATACCTCAGACTGAGTTTATGTAGATAAGAGAACAGCGGTGCTCTGACAGAAATCGGGATGTGCGACAGATCAGCCTGCTGGAATAAGAGTACTGAATTGTACACGTTATGTTCTAGCAGCATTTTCACTGGGCAGATAAAGACAAGAAATCTGGAACTGAGAAAGTTAAGAGACATGCAGCCAATGTGAGAGTCATAAGTTCATGATTCACCAAAGCATCAGCACGAGGTGAATAAAAGAGGTTTTGAAGAGTAAGAACGGCCCAGGGAAATTTCAAAAGCTTACGTTGGCAATGAAATGGGTTCATTTTATCAGCTGCATCTTCAACTCCATGTGTAAAGAAAGCCCACAATTGAGGTTATCTAGGTCTGAGAGTTGTCACAGTGGAGGATGAACAGATTGTATTGGCCAGGGTGTAAGGCAGGGCTGGGGAAAAGTTGGAAGGAATGAAGAAAACTAAAGTCAGAATAGAACCTTATATCCTAGATAACATCATTGGGACCATGTGACTCAAGAGGCCAATCAGAAGAAAGAGCCGGTTCAATGGGGACCACCAGAAGAAATAAATGAGAAAGGGGTGTACTATGGTATAACAGAAGAGACACCTGTTGGCCCTCAGCCTCTCTCAGCCATAGTTCTACCATTCGCAGAATAAAGCTACTCTACAGATCAAATGAGACATATTATGTAAGCCCCCACCCTCCATATATATATATATATATATATATATATATATATATATATATTTGTTTCATTATTTTACTTCTAGCAGGATGTATTAAAAAACTGTCAGCTTAATAAATATTATTAAACTCAATTGAATTTATATCACTTGAGTTAATCTGTAATGGGGGAACATTGTAATTGCATGAGCCATGTTTAGTCTGTTGGTGACTAGTGTCCAAGGGAAATGGTGTCACTGGGGTAGAAGACTGAGCTCAAGCTTTCAGAAAAGTTATCAGAAATACTGCTCAAGGATATAACAGAGAGCAAAATATGCATCATCAGGTCCTGAATTAAGGTGAGGGGGAAATTGATGGGGTGGACGGGACAGGGGTAATGAGCTCTTCCCCCAACCTTTTTTTTTTTTTTTAGTAGGCTCCATAACCAGTGTGGAGCCCAACACAGGGCTTGAACTCATGACCCTAAGATCAAGAACTGAGCTGAAATCAAGAGTTGGTGCTCAACTGACTGAACCACGTGAGAACCCTATTCACTTTTGATTCTGACCCTCTGAAGCACACAGGAATGACCACTGTTAATATTTTTTAAAAAGATTTATTTATTTGTTATTTATTTATTTATTTATTTATTTATTTATTTATTTATTTGAGAGGGAGAGAGATAGTGGAGAGGGAGAAGCAGAGGGAAAGGAAGAGAGAAACACAAGCAGATTCCATGCTGAGTGTGGAGCCCAATGCAAATCTCAACACAGGGCTCTGTCTCATGACCCTGAATCACAACCTGAGCTGAAACCAAGAGTCAAATATTTAACCAACTGGGCCACTTAGGTGCTCCCCCACATTCATCTTTATACCCACAGTGCCTTGGTGGTAGGGGTAGGCTTTCACATTGGTGTCTTAATTAAATTAGAAGAAGGATGCAGTATAATATGGTGGTGTATTTTGAATGAAGAAACATATGGATATGGAAGAAGTACTTGAGAATCAAGAGCAAGATCTCTCCTTAATGCATTCATTCATTCACAGATATTTATGGAATGTCTAATACATGTGATACCCTTTTTTAGGCCCTACGGATTTAAAAATGAACAAGACTGACAAAATTCCTGCTATCACAGAGTTTAACTTCATCAGAGAAGACATGCAGTAAACAAAAAGTTGAAGAAAATAAGGAAAGATAGAGTCTTCATGGTGAAGGTTGTGGAGCACACTCAATCATTTGTTTTCGAAAAGTCCAGTTTAAGAAAATATAAGAGGGTGATATAAGAATACAACAGAAGGAGGTTAAGAAAAACAGGCGTTGACACCGATGATGCTCTACTAGTTTCAATGGGCATAATCAATTAGTCTCATATTACATCAACCAACTAATATGGACAAACAGAAATGGATTGATCAATAATTCTCAATCTTCTAAGACCCTTAAAACATGCACATTCCAGGACCCATCCCAGAAGTAGGGACTCGAGAGAGTTGGATGGGATGGAGGAGTTGCAATGAATGAACACTCACGGTGACTATCTGCAGTTAGCTCCCAGACCCCACTTTGAGAAATGAGATTTCTACTGAAAAATTTTAAGTAGCTAATTAGAAGGACAGATTCATGTCATGGGTAGAATATTAGGGATACTAAGGGAATCGAGGCGATGCACTTTATTGCCAAAAATTAACATTTGCTGGCCTGAAGGGATACATGTTTTGAAGTGGATTTAAAAGTTCCAAAAAATAAAAAAATAAAAAAATAAAAATAAATAAAAGTTCCATATAAGACAAGGTTTTAACATTTCATATTTGTAAGGTGTCAGAGGAAAAATACATTCAGATGAATCGACTGATGGTATTACTTACAGAATGTATTTTAGGAAAAGAAGTATAAAGGAACAGGAACTATGGCTATTAAGCTACTTCTTTCTATTTTACATACTTTAAATTTTCTCTAGATTAAAAAGAAGAAAAGTCTCACTTTATATTTAATTTCCATTAACTACAGAAGTTTGTGATTTTGTAGTACATTTAACCTTAAGTATATGATTCATGTTTTCTAAATTTAGAAAGTCCCTGAGTAGAAAGAAACTGTAACTAGATGAAATATCTCAGTTGTGAGAAATATATTTCTATTTTCTAAACTTTAAAAATAACTGGATTTTTTTTAAAAAAGAGAAGCTTCTTTTTGCTTAGATATTAAAGTTTTCAAAAATAAGACAGTATTCAGATTAAGTCATTGGATAATTAGTTTTAAACATTTTGTGAATTCATTAAGTCTCCCAATCTATGTTTGTATTAAAGCATGAGAGAGAAACATGCCATTATTTTTAACTCAAGCAATTAAGAAAGTGTTTTGAAATTATAGGTTCCATCTCCTTTAAATAGGTTGTGATCTGGCTATACCTTCACATCTTACCAGGCTCTTGAAGATATTTTTTAAAAAGATTAATTGATTGATATAAGTAATCTCTATACCCAGCATGGGGCTCAAACTCATGACCCTGAGATCAAGAGCTGTATGCTTCACTGACAGAGCCAACCAGGAGCCCCAGGCTCTTGAAGATATTAATGATTAACTGAAGGAGGCACAGAATGAAACAAGACGGTGCCTTCAGTAGGGAGTCCAAACCATCTGCTCATTTTCATTGAACGTGTTGATAAGTTTCAGAAATCTTGATAGTCTTCCAAACTATACCCCATGTTTCTTTCATGAATCTCAATGAAAATAAAAACATTGTGTTCTTATCTCCCTAGGACTTGGCCAAATTGTTAAGAAGGAAAATCATGATTCAGTATTTGGAAAGTACAAGAGTGAAAAGGAAAATGAAGAAAAAAAAATTGAGGAAGAGATTGTGTGGCATCATCCTGTTGCTTTTTTTGGACCAACTTTGGCTTTCCAATTCTGTAGGACTGTGGCTTATTCCCAGTGGCGTAGACCAAGGGACAGGGAGGTTTTCAGCTTAGGAACTATTAAGATGTTGAACATCACTTACAGAGCCACTCAGACTGAGGAAGATGTGTGTGGTGCTGAGAATTAATCAGCCTGGCAGTAATTTCTAGATTTTAATATTCAGATGACAATGATCTAGCAGAAAATGGCTTTCACTATGACACAGAAGTCAAAGAGGAACCAGTTATCACAATCATGGAAGGGTTGTTTGGACATAGTAAAAATGTGAAGGCCAGTGCATGCTCTATGCTCTACTGCTCCTTGGACAACTTATTGCTATAGGACATCATGGGAAAAAAGTTAAAATATGATTCAACTATCTACATTGTCGATTTAAAGGAAATAGTTTTGAAACCGCACTTGACATAGATGCTGTAGATGATTCCATAATTTATTTAGGGGCTTCTAAAATTACTTATTTAGTTATGCTATTTATGGGGTAAATCTGATCTTTTTTTCAGTTGTTACGTTATTTAGTGGTTAAGAATACATCCCCCCAATTATATTATAATCCCTCAAATGTTTAGTTGCATGCTCAGGAGACCCTTAATGATTATATTTCCCCTTGAAGACACGTCTCATTGCTTTGGAATGAGGATGCAGGTTTTGACTTGAGAGCTCGGCAATTAGCACAGCAGTATCACTAACACATGCTCTTCCTAAGCCGGGGGCCTCCCCCTCAGTCTAACTCAGGAAGAGTTGATCTGCTTGGGTGTAGAATGAAGTTCCCTTCTTTAGTAGTGGGAGAAAAAGGTACATTTGGGGCAAAATTTTTATGACTGACAATATGTTACTTCTTCCTCTTACCGCTTCTTATCAGTTCATTGTTTTCTCTCTCAGCCCTTTTTGCTCACGTTTGCCAGAGAAAGGTTAACTAGGTCTTGCTTTTAAAGGAATAGAAGAGTCCACAGGTTGTAATGGTGAACTGGGGAGTGGCCCTCACAGCATGTCCTGCTGACCATCACTGTAGTCTCAGCAACTCTCTGTGAAGGTCTGAAGATAAAGAGAACTTCAAATCCCAACTCCCTTCCAAGTCCTGGGGATAAAACCTATTATTATTTGCCCTTCATGTCAAACTGGCCCAGAAGAATGGGCAGGGCTGGTCAGTGGGATAAAACCAGCCAATGGGGACAATTTGCTCAACTTCCTCATCCTCACCAGCAGCAATGATGACATTGTACGTTTGCTTTCAAAACCCTGGAGGCTTCCACCTTCTTATATATCAAAAAACTAGGAATAATACCCAAGTCACTCAGACATGTAAGGCAGCCTCCATGTGATTTGCAGAAGTTCACAAATGGGAGTCAGGCTCACAACCAGAATTAAAGTAAGTTCAGAAAAATGTTATTCCTTGACTTCAACCCTAAACGTGAAACTGTGAACTGTCAGAAGAGAATTAGCAGTATATTCGGTCATGAGATCATTTTTTTAACTCTTGACATGGCATAGGAAAGACGAGTGGATTTATCTTAATGTGGTCCTTATTTTATTTTTTAAAGAACGAGATAACTCAGTGGAGCAATTAACATTCTAAAACAACAAATGATCGTATTACTGCCAGGTCCTGACTTACTGTAAAGTCTCCAAGGTAAAAAGGCTTTGAGCCCGTAGTGAAACTCCATCCTCTTGTACTGGGGTATGGCTCCTCAGAAGGTGGCATGTCTGGTGCCCCGCTGTTTGGAAATGACCCCAAGGCAGAAGTGGTAGATGAATTTACAGCAGAGAGAGAGTGAGAATCTCAGAGGATTTGCTCTGTGCTGCAGGGCTCTTGCCTGTGAGTGATGATTTCCAAAGAAGGCTTCCCTGGCAGGATTGAAGGATCGTGACTGCTTAGGCCTTTTGCCCTGGGATGGTGATGGTGACTGGTGGTCTCTGCATTTACTGTGTTGATTCTGGATGGCAACCCTGGAATATTTTAGAAGCAGAGAAACATCATAGGGAGTCTTGAAAGACATAACTCAGACATGCAAAATACCTTTACTCAGACATTCCTTTCTCTCTCTCTCTCTCATACACACACACACACACACACACACACACACACGCTCTTCCTTTGGAGAAAAATCATCCATTACACAGAATGTCATTGAATCTCCCATATTTTTCCCCCAAATATGTTTTCTGTAGCTGTCATATAAGAGGAATACAATATATATACAAGAGAAATATTTCTAGCCACTTAAGTTTGTGTCTTCTCTGAGTCAGTTATAATAATTAATAATAATAATAATAATAATAATAATAAATAAATAAATAAATAAATAAATTCACAAAGCCAGCAGTACATCCATGTTGCAAATTATCATGTAGAGACTTACTCCTACTGCCAGGTGATTTTAGGCTTTAACTCTGTGGACGTGAAATCTTGGTGCACCAATACATTTACAACGACAATACTAACAGTTGTGAGAAGCTTAAAATAAATTCTGAATTAGGCCCGTATGAGAGAAGCTGGCCTCTGGTTGCCTGAAGAGGCAATGGGGAGGGTGGAAGAAGAAGTGCCTTTGTACAGTTACCCTGGCCATATGGGCTCTCTTCTAAGTGAACCTTCCACTGTTACACAGGATGGGAACTTGGCCTTGGAGCCTAAGGAGCCCATGAAATCTGATCAGCTACAGGCCAATCTGCAGGAAGCTGTCAACACCTCACAGAGTTTGCAAAACTTAAAAGGGAACCACTTTCACTTTCAGGGTTCTCATAGACTATCAGCTATTTCTCATAATGAAGCATTCTGGGGCAGCTTCAGATGAATTAGCATTGTTTGTGGTCTTTTGCTTGTTTTGTTTTGTTTTGTTTTGCTTCATCCTTAATATTTCTCCAAACCTCTGAGTTGTATATTTTGGGCACCAGGAGGCTGGAAAGTTTCATCAGTGAAGATAAGATCTCCTGCATGTACTTTCATTCTGGTTATCTATTCCTTTTTTACTAATCCTCCTCACGCCTGCTGCTGATTTATAATACCAAGCCACACCCTTATTTTTACCAGGGATTCACAGAGGTGCTTGGCTTTGAGGCAAGTGCTGGTGATGCACTTGTGAATCATTTTGTAAATGTATGCATACATTTAGCATATAGAAGGAATACCTTCCTTGGAGAGACTCACTTGAATCAGGATTTCCCAAAGAGCCATCCACACCTGAGGACAACAAACCTTTATTCCATACTGATCATACTTTCTGACATCATTTCTTCTTTGAAGAGGATTTTTTTGACTTAAACAAGAACTGACTTTGTCTGTACTGAGAAAAGTTGCCGAGAGAGATGTTGAAATTCTATGAATATTGATTTCATCACGGTATTTTTAAATGCCAAATTTTAAAAATGATTTTATCAATATAATATTCTTCCTTCTTGTCGCAATGTAAACTTCAGCTGCGGAATATATTTATACCAAACCCTTAAAAAAGATATCATTTTGGATATTAGAATTTCCAAATAACACAGAAAGGAAACTTGTCAGGGAGTTTAAAAAACATTGGTTCTTATTTTGACTGTTTTTAAATAGTTACTACATATGAGACCAGTGTGGAATAAGAGAATGAGTCCTTGATTTGGAGCTCTTCCATGATTGGTATGAGATTTAAATGAAACAATGATTGTGGAATGCCAAACACAAGGCCTGGAATATTAGATGCTCAATACATACAGATTGTGACCTTGACCTGATGAGGCCCTAAATACAACAAACATATAATTGAGATTATTACATAAAGTAAATCTAAAACACTAGAGATTGAGCAAGCAAATAGGAAAAGTATAATCTACCAAATTTAATAACTAATTGTCCTGAATATCTATATCTATATCTATATCTATCTATATCTATCTATACATATATAGATAGATATAGATAGATGGCATGCTTCCCCAGCTCACTTAGAAAGCGGAGGTGCTACAATGATATGAATCTTCAAGTGTGGCTCTTAAAAGGCAAGAAAAAGGTAGAGAAGAAAAAAAAAAAGAGGAGAGGCAAGGGAGGAGAACAGTAGGACAGAAGAGTGATTACCTATGTATTATACTATGCACTGAAAATGGTAAGCATTACAGCATAGTTCTTAAAACATGGGGAGTAAAATGCCTGGGTTCAAACCCTGTACAATCTGTAATGGCTTTGTCATCTCAGGCAAGGGATTTAATGCTTCAAGCCAGTTTCCTTTTCTTAGTGAAATGAGGATAATAGGGATGCCTGGGTGGCTCAGTGGTTGAGCGTCTGCCTTCAGATCAGGGTGTGATCCTGGAGTTCCAGGATCGAGACCCACGTCGGGGGCCCTGCATGGAGCCTGCTTCTCCCTCTGCCAATGTCTCTGCCCCCCACCCCCCGTGTTTCTCTTATGAATAAATAAATAAAATCTTTTAAAAAATAAAATAAGTAAAATGAAGATAATAATAGCACCTTCCTTCTAGAGTTGTAGTGAGGATTAAATGAGATAATAAGTCCATTTATACAGCACCAATTCTCTTTATAAATCAAAAAGATGAGCTATTAATATATATTACCTCTAGAGCATATAACAACCCTTTAAAGTAGGCACTTCTACTTTTCCAAAGCTAAGTACATTTCTCAATGTGAGAATGCTGATTCCAAGGCCCATGCTCCTACTTCTATGCCTTCATATTTTATGGCAAGGTATAAGAAATCTCTGAATGGTTCACAAACTACCATCTTTTAATATTTGTGATTTTTATTAGCAACTTGCATATATTTTGAGTTCTCAAAGTGATTAATGTAGTGGTTTAGGATATATATGTACTTTAAGTTAGAATTTTGATACCAAAGTGAATCAAAGACACTACAAAAGAAAAAAACGTAGACCAACATTTCTGATGAATACTGTTGTAAAAAATCCTCAACTAAATACCCGCAAATGAAATACAATAGCATATTAAAATGGTCATACATCAAGACCTGGAAGGATGGTTCAACATATGAAAATCTATCAATATTATACGCCACATGACCATCTCAATAGATGTAGAAAAAGCATTTGATAAAATCAAACACATTTTTATGATAAGAAACATTCAACAAAACAAAATAGAAGGAAAGGCTCTCAAATAATAAATCCCCTGTATGAAAATTCCACAGCTAACATCATAGTCAGCTGTAAAAGCTAAAAGCTTTAACTCTAAGATCAGGACTAAGACAAGGATGTCCACTCTTGCCACTTATTTTCAACATAATACCGGAAGTCTGATCCAGAGCAATTAGACAAGAAAAAGAAAGGCATCCAAATTGGAAGGGAGAAATAAAATTATCTCTGTTTACAAATGACATGATTCTTATATGTAGGGAACTCTAAAAGCTCTACCAAAATAAACTGTTAGAGCTAATAAATTAGAAAAGTCGCAGCATACAAAACCAACATACCAAATCAGTTGCATTTCTCTACACTAACAATTAATTATCTGAAAAGGAACTTTTTTTAAAAAAATAGCATCTAAAATAATAAAATACTTAGGAGTAAACTTAACCAAATAGGTGAAAGACTTGCATACTGAAGATAACAAAACACTTCTGAAAGAAACTACACAGGACACACATAAATGGAAAGACATCCTGCATTCATGGATTGGAAGACTGAATCTTGTTAAAGTATCCATATTACACAAAGTAGTCCACAGATTCAATGTAATCCCTATCAAGATTCCAATGGCACTTTTTTTTTGGCAGAAAATGAAAAATCCTAAATTCATATGGAATCTTAAGGAAACTTAATAATCAAAACAATCTTAAGAAAGAAGAACAGATCTGGATGCTTCATAAGTCCTGATTTCTAATCAAAACAGTATGATACTAGCATAAAGGCAGACATATAGCCTAATGTGACAGAAGAACCCAGAAATAAACCTACACTTATATAATCAACTGATCTTCCTTACACAAGGTCACCAGGAATACACAATGAGGAAAGGACCATCTCTTCCATGAATGGCACTGGGAAGCTGGATGTCCATATGTAATGAATGAATCATACTCTAACACCACATACAAAAATTAACTCCAAAGGGATTAAAGACTTAAATGTAAGATCTATGTTATAAAACTACTGCAAGAAAACATGAGAAAAGCTTCATGATACTGGATTTAGTAATGATTTCTTGGTTCTGACACTAAAAACACAGGCAATATAAGTAAGTAGGTAAATGAGATGACATCAAACCCAAACCTGATTATCATAGAACACAACAGAGTGAAAAGGCCACCTACAGAATGGGAGAAAATATCTGTAAATCATATAAAGGACTAACTTCAGAATTTCAATAAGAAAACACGACCCAATTTTTTAAAAATATTATATTTATTTATTTATGAGAGACACACAGAGAGAGACAGAGACATAGGCAGAGGGAGAAGCAGGATCCCTGAGGGGAGCCCGATGTGTGATGTGATCCTGGGACTCCAGGATTATGCCCTGAGCGGAAGACAGATGCTCAACCACTCAGCCACCCAGGCGTCCCCAGTGACCCAATTTTTAAAAAGGCGAAAGACTTGAACAGACAATTCTTCAAAGAAGATATACTTTTGCATCCAAAAGTCTATGAAAAAGATCCTTACCATCATGAATCATTAGAAAAATGAAAATCAAAACCACAAGGAGGCATCACCTTACCTCTATAAGGATAGCCACAGTCAAAAAACAAAACAACAAGAAAGAAGAAAGAAAGAAAGAAGAAAGAAAGAAAGAAAGAAGAAAAGAAAAGAAAAAAGAAAAGAAAAGAAAGAAAAGAAAAAAAGAAAAGAAAAGAAAAGAAAAGAAAAGAAAAGAAAAGAAAAGAAAAAAGAGAGAATAAAATAACAAGTGTTGGTGAGTATGAAGAATATTTGTACAATATTAGTAAGATTGCAAAGTGTGCAACTGCTGTGGAAAACAGTATGGAGTTTCCTCCAAAATTAAAAATAAAATAGCCATATGATTCAGCAATCTCTTTTGAAGAATTAAAACAGAATCTCAAAGGTATACTTACACTTCCATACTCATTATAGCATTAGTTGCGCTCAAAGATGAATGGAACACAATTGCACCCAAAGATGAATGGAACACAAATGTCCATCTACAGATGAATGGATAAACCAAATGTGGTATATGCAGACCGTGAAATGTT
Source organism: Vulpes lagopus (assembly GCF_018345385.1). Classification (NCBI taxonomy): domain Eukaryota; kingdom Metazoa; phylum Chordata; class Mammalia; order Carnivora; family Canidae; genus Vulpes; species Vulpes lagopus. The sequence continues at coordinate 76,376,020 of NC_054831.1, forward strand.
ATTCAGTCTTAAAAATGAAATCCTGCTACATGCTACAGTATAGATGAACCTTGAGGACATTATGCTAAGTGAAATAAGCCAGTCATAAAAAGACAAGTACTATGTGGTCCCACTTACATGTGTTATCTAAAGTAGTCAAATTCATAGAAACAGAAAGTAAAATGGTGGTTGCCAAAGGGTAGGAGGAAAAAGGAAATGGGGAGCTGTTCAATGGTTATAGAGTTTCAGTTTTGCAACATGAAAAGTTCTAGAGTTATGTTGCACAATGTGAATATAACTAATACTAACACCTACTGAACTCTACACTAAAGATGATAAATTTTACAATATGTGTTTTTATGTTATGTACCACTTAAGATGGTAAACTTTGTTATGTAGTTTTATCACATTTAAAGGTAAAAATTAAGTAATTCATTGATATAAATGTAAGCATGGAATATTGAAGAAAATGTGGGGGGAAAAGATTAGTTTGGCTATAGGTCATTGAAAGCAGGTCTACAAAAAACAGTTTCAAAATTAATATTGAAAAAATATTTTTACTTGAGATCCATCCCATTGAACATTTATCAAACACTTTTATGGTACAGTAAAACACTCATGATGAGTATTTAATAAATATTTCAGTATCTTAATGTTTAATACGTATCAAGTGATGTTTTCTCATCATTACAAATCATAGGAAAATTTCTCCATAGAACATCTACTTTGTTAACATTTCTCCTAGAGTCTAAGGAGGTTGTTAGCCCTTTAGTTAATTCTCAGAATTAAGTTGACTTAATTTGGGAGAAAGTTATTATGGGCCCATGAATTAATTCAAGTAGGGGGAAGTATTTTGGAAAAATGGAATTGTATGATGCTTTGCAAAAGGAAAACTGCAGGGTGGGAAAAAATAATAAGTAGAGGGGCACCTGGGTGGCTTAGTCAGTTAAGTGTCTGCCTTTTACTCAGGTCATAATCTCGGGGTCCTGGGATCAAACCCCATACTGGGTTCTCTGCTCAGCGGGGAGTCTGCTTCTCCCTCCTGCCCTCCCTCTCTCTCTCTTTATCAAATAAATAAATATATAAAATCTTTTAAAAAAAGAATAAGTAGAAATGAAAAACCATAGATGGGAAAAGAGAAAGAGAACAGGATGAAAGGAAGAAGAGGTGACATGATAAAAGAGGAGGGTAAAGGGTGGGATAAATTTAAGTTAGAAAAAATTCCTAGAAGTTGAATATCAAACAATAGGACATTTACACTATTTTTTAAAGTAAACTCCATTAAGCTGAACCAGAAACAGAAAACTAATGCATTTAGAGACTATGAGGAGCTTCTTGTAATTCCTATAGATTCGGTTTGCTATGACCTAAAACGTGTTTGCTGAAGATCCTCATGAATGGAGAGATGAAGAAACTCAGCTAGTTCTGGAGAAGTAAATATAACACAAATGATTTCAGTTACCAAAACACAGTTTTTAGATGAGAAAATATAGAAATGAAGACTAAAAGATAACATATATCTCACAATGTTTACATATATGGTTAAGGCTCTTCAAAAAGCATCACAAAGAACTCTCTCGATGCCTCAAGGTGTAGGGGACATTTTGAGGGACACATAAAGCACATATATGGCCCTTGCCTGCTAAAAGCTCACAGACTTCCTCAGAAGAGGACTTATATCCATGAAAACCCTTGAGATCAATTCACAAAAGTTATTTACTAGGGTCTTACTGAAAGTTAACCATCACATAAAAGGTGTGGACAGCCAAGAAGGGGAGGCTCAATCCAAGAGCAGTAATGGGAAAAGATAGGGATTGAATGTTATTCACAATTGGATAAGAGGAACACCTGTGTGGCACAGTTGATTAAGCATCTGACTCTTGGTTTTGGCTCAGGTTGTGATTTCAGGATCATGAGATTGAGCCCCACATGGGGCTCCAAGCTTAGTGGGGAGTCTGCTGGAGATTCTTTCTTGCTCTCCCTCTGCCCTACCCCCCGCCAAAATCAATCAATCCATATTTTTTTAATTAATTAATTAATTAATTAATTAATTTATTTATTTATAAGATTTTATTTATTCATTCATGAGAGACACACACACACACAGAGAGAGAGAGAGAGAGAGGCAGAGACACAGGCAGAGGGAGAAGCAGGTTCCCTGCAGGGAGCCCAACATGGGACTCGATCCTGGGTCCCCAAGATCAGGCCCTGCTGAGGCGGCGCTAAACTGCTGAGCCACCCAGGCTGCCCACAATCAATCATTTTTTAAAAAAGAATTGAGTAAGAGAAGAGAAAGAGGGGACTCTGGGAAGGGGACATGCTTTACAACGGTTTGGCAGGCTATTCACATTTTTCTGACTGAAGGAAACATTGTCAGGGGCAAAGAAGTGGAAGTCAGACATCTGGGTTAATATTGCAAACAGGGCATAGAATAGATTTCAAAGGTAGAATGCTTAAAGATGGAGATACTGGAGCTGAGGATGACTGAGGTTTTTCATCTGGAAGATGCAGACTAGGATGCTTGGTGGACACAGGGAAATCAGGGAAAAAGAATTAAAAAAGAGATATTGATTGTAACAGTAGGTAACAAATTCTAAGGCACTATTTTGCCAACGCTGTAGTTGGCCAACTTCTACAACCTTAGAATATAGTTTCTTCTCTCTCTTCTTTCTTCTGTTCTGACATAACAGGAAGGCAAAAGGACTTTAGGAAGAACTCAAGTTGCCTTTTTAAGATAATCTTTTTGGAGGCCTGGTTTGTTCCTTCAGACTCTTGCACTTTGTCCAGGAACCTTCTGGGAAGTGGAGGCGTATACTGGTCTCTGAGCCCTGAGCTGGTCAGGGGTGTTCCCTTTTTGGGCTAGAGAAATCCAAATGAAGCAGAAGTACTCCAGGAAAAAAATTCTTTATACTATGCACACAACCTCTCAGAAACATCTGTAGTAAAATAAAGATCAATTGCAGAAAAATAGAAAAGAAAAAAAAAAGAAAAATTCTTAGATGAGAAGGTGAGAAAGAGAACAAGTAACATTTTAGGTGGTATTTTCAGAAATATTTGACCAAAACCATTAAATATTTGTTGAGCATATGTACTTGAGTTGTTAAATTTTGATTACTTGCATGGCTATCAAATTTACTCTTTCTGTGAATGTGTCTACAAGACATTCTCCCCAGCCCTCACCTCTGTTCTCACTCTCATTTTCTCTCTTTGCCCTGAGCAAAATAACACATTTACTTGTCAACGCTGGTTTTCTTAGGGCATGTAAGGCACCACGGTTTGCTTAAGTATTAAGCCAAAAGGAACTTCCTGACCGGACCTTCAGCCTTGTGCATCACGAGACCCATCTGACAGTGGAACCACATTGTGCTGTAGTTTGATTATAAAAAGCTGATATGGATATGATCATAGATATAGATAGATGATAGATAGAACCAGCTGTGGGCATATGTACACACAAGAGAAAAGGCTCTTTGGCATAGATCAACATTTTTTTTCCTACTTTTCCTTGCTATTAGTAGGGGTAGGTGTCAGAGTTGACCAGGGGAACACGATCCTGGCAAAGGATTAGCAGAGAAGGTCTCCAGAGGTTCAAGGAACAACATTTCCAAAGTTTAACTTTTTCCAAGGACTGAAAGAAACTAAATTATCACTTGAGGCTCTCTACTTATGTAAAAGGAACTATCACTGAAGAAAAAAATATCTTGAAGTATTAAATAGTGAAAGTCTGACAAGAACTGAGGCAAACATAATCTCATAATACGTACATGATTATGAAAGATTGCCAGCATATTCATTCATTTATCCTACTAAATTTAGAGAGTATCTACTATTTATCCAGGCACTGTGTGAAGGATTAGCTGAAGGATGCGGTTTTCTCAAGGTTTGTATTCTAGTGCAAAGAGACATAATTTTTGAAAAATGTAAAAACACATCCAGTAATTATATGGTAAAGGCCTTGGACAAAATTAGAGAAGAGAATAAGCAAGTTGGGAAGGGGATACTTTTAAAGAGGGTGTCAGAGAAAGCTTCCCCTAAGAGATAATTCTTTCATCATTATTGCTATTTTTTTTTCCTTAACAAGGGAATCAAATAGGGAAAGCCAAAACATCTCATAGCATACAGTTTCTGTTGAAGGCATGATAAACTTTTTGGAGATATAAATGAAGAGTTGTTAATTTGTTAAAAAGTTACAAATATCTGACCCCTCCCATTATATATAGTTTAATGCTTGGCTTTGGATTTATGAAAAAGATAAAGTAAATGTAATAAGAATTTTGGGGAGTGGGATGGAGTCTTAAACATCAGTGTCATGCTATGAACCAAGAATTTCTTGGGGCTAAGATTTTATTCCTTATTCCTAATTTAATCTACTTGGGTGGTCCAATTTTTTTTTAAGTTGGAATAAACTTAACTGTTTTTAATCATCACAGAACAACATCAAATTCTATATGTGACATGTGAACTTGGGAAAGAAAGGAATCATTGATCTAGTATATACTGACATACAAGGAACAAAATGAAGAAAACTAGATTCAGTTTTCCAGTTACCTAGTGAATTTACAAAGTGGAATGTGACAAAAATTCTACTGTTACTCCCAATACTTCAAAAACCAAGTGAGATATCTTTAACAGAATTATTGCCTTGTCTGATGGGTTGTGTGTCTACAAGTAAAGAATCCCAAAGTTAAATGGATACTAATGTAGTTGCTGAGAGATAAAAGTCCAGATTGGTCTATCAACAAAACTGTTCTCTTCAGCATGACAGTTTCCTCCCAGTAGCCAATGCCAAAACACCCCACCCCATTATTTTTTTAAAAGACTCAGTAAAGTCGAGGTGTCCAAAACTAGAATAAGTTGATGCTTACTTTCAATTATTTGAAGAGCACAGATAAATGTTCCCTAAACAAACAAAAAAGTTTAAGTGTATTTTCAACAACTGAAGCCTAGAGTGACAATGCATGTTTTTAATTCTCCCTAATGTCCTTTCTATCACATTCCAAGTCCATTTGTACCACAGTAGCAACATTCTCTTTTTCCCATATAATCAAACATTTAGCCTCACGGGGTTATTAATCACACTTTGCACTTAGATGGCCTGAGTTTGAAAGGGTATTGCTTAGAATTCTATAAACAATCATTAATCCTTAAAAAGAATCCCAGAAAGCTATGTGCTTTGTAATCATTTTATTCATATTATTGAATGTACGGAAGTGTAGAATTATCATAGATTTGCCATTTTTCATGGATCTGTGATCTTTAATGGTTTTCTAGATGTGAAAAAGGTGGTAGGTTTGATACAGTGAAATTGTTGAAAGATCCTGGACTCTTTGCCTAGGGCCAGATACCCTTTAGTCTTCTACTTTTTTTACTATTGCTTGGAGGTCATTTGGTTCATGAATCTTCTCTGACACTGGAGTAGGTCCCTGAGGTATCCCATTGCCCTTTGGGAGTTACATGTACCAGCATCCACACATATGATTCCATTTGCTTATATCATTACATTTTTTGAAAATGAGGCTGGAAGATCTAACAACATGATTTGTTTTACTCACCATTGTTTTTCCAACCCCTAGCAAGACGCTCCTAGTAAACCATGTAATTTATTATTGAGTAATTAATGTAATAGTGCTCTATTTCAAGTGAAATTCAGCCTCTATTTTGAACCTACTGTGTGACCTTAGGCAAATTCATTGAATTAATACTCGGGAATTTTTTTTTCTTTTTTTAGCTAGAAATAATAATGCTACCATTTGGGGAGCAATTTTTGATGTATTAAGTGTTGTTATAAGCAATGCATTAGCTCATTAAATCATATAAAATCCTATAAAATAGATATTCATTATCTTGAATGCGTAGTTGAAAGAATTAAAGCCCAGAGGGATTAAATGACCTGTGCTATTAGTAAAGCTAGCATGGATAGAATTGGGAATTTGAATCCAGACATTCAGCCGCTAGGGCCCAGGCGCTTAGTCATTACTGTGTGTGTCCAAACCCTTAAATGATTCTCAGTTTTGTTCCAAAATCAATGTTGAATAATAGTGAAAAAACAAAACAAAACAAAACAACTTTTCCATTGATTGTATCTGATGCAAAACCTACCTCGACATTTTCTTTCTTTTATAGCTATTAGCTCTTTAGTTGGCTGATATTTAACATTCTTGTTTGTAAAAGAATCCTATAATAATATTTACCTTGTGCTTATCTAGTAATTAAATAAACTAGTGTCCATAATGTGCCAGCATCTAACAAATGAAATTATTTTAATGTTGGAGTAATAAAAACAATAGGTATGTTCATGTGAATTGATTTAAATAAAACAATGAAAAATATCAAAATATGTTTTTCTGAAGTAGCCTGTAATTAGGAGGATAATGGTGTTCACTTTTAGCCAGAATTGAAGACCTATAAGGAGAGTAGATCTTAAACATTCTCCTCACAAAACAAACAAACAAACAAAAAAACAAAAACCAATTACAACTATGTGAGGTGATGGGTTTTAACTAAAATTATCGTGGTGATCATTTGCAGTATATGTGTATACAGGGAGAGAGAGATGCCAAGTTATTATGCAGCACTCCTTAAATTAATACAATGTTATATGTCAATTTTATCTCACTAAAACTGGAAACCATCTAGAGTGACTGTATTCGGAAAATTATGTTTGCCCGTGGTTGTGGGACAATACTCCACCCCAAAGCAATAGCTTAGTCTGGGTTAAAACACAGAACACAGATACTGCTAGCAGCAATAAAAAGAAAACCAAGTCTGTTTTATTTAATTAGGCAGGCTATAATGCCCCTAGTTTACAGATGATGTAAGAGAGGCCCCTGTACCCACAGTCACTTTGCAGAGCCAGCATTTGAAGATGGTTCTGCTTCAAACCCTCTGTGCTCCTTGTGGCTACATTACTTGCTATTGGAAAAGCAGGGGTTTCGATGACATTTGCACTCTTCTACTCAACATGGGCTCACATGGCTTGACCCAGCTTCTGTTCATAGCATTCAACTCCAGCATGTTCATTAATTCACTGAACACATTATTTATGACGTGCACAATTGAGAGGGATATACTGCATGGACATCACAGTCTCTGGAATTAATTTTAAACATACCAAGGAAAATTACTTTTGTTTCACTACTTTCCAAGAATAGAGATTAACCACTGAAATTTTAATTTTGTAGCATTACACTTCACTCATTTTCCCCCCAAATTAGCAGACCTGTTTGAATAAACTTGGTTTTTAGACAAACTAGATAGAAAGAAGAAAAACTTTGTTAAATGGGCACACAGCCAGTCTTGAGGAATGAACACAGCATTTTCAGAGTCTTCGGAATATTAAGAACAGGTCATAAGTAAAAGAAAATAGGAAATAAGGACCGGAGGTTGGGAAGCCTGGAGTCAGTTCAGACTGTCTGAATCACTTATGTTGTGGTGGTGATTTGAGCTGACAAAATGTTATTGGAGGGATCACTCTCCTCAACACTGTTTGCTTTGGGAAGTCAGGCAGAGATTTATTATGGCTGAAAGCCTTTACAGCTGTCGGATGTAAGTGCTGGGTTAAGAGAGTTGAAAATATCAGCTGAAATTAATAGCATGAGTTGTGATTTTGAATATCTGCAACAGTTGCAATGGGACAAAAATTAAAAAAAAAAGAAAGAAAGAAAGAAAAGAAAGCCAGAGACCACAGTTTTACTCTACATCTATGATTGCATTTGGTGCAAAAAAAAAAAAAAAAATAGTCAGGACATACGATATACGGAAGGGGGCAATTTTATATCCACTGAATACAATCCAAATATCTGAAATGCTGACATACAGGACTGACAGTTAATGGGTTGGCATTTTGATGTAAGTGAAGGTGTTAGACCTAAAAGCTAGGGTGATAGAAGAAAGGAAGCAATGGAAATGATGTCTTCGGAAAGAACGTTGGTCCTGAGGAGTAACAACCACTACAGTGCATGAGTTATCTGTAAAGATGCCAAGAAAAATATATTGGAAGTTGAAGATAAATGGATGATAGGTAGGTAGATCACATAGAGAGGTAGGTATGTTAAACAGCTAATTATTCTTTTTGTATCTACATCTCTGCATACGCCATGTTATCATTGTATTTATCTTTCGGTCTTGGAAAATGTAAGCTCAATCAAACACTAAGGAAAGATTTCAGGTTTGCTTCCATTGCTAGGTCCACAGGCACAGTGGCACACATCTTAAAGAGTTAAACAGACTTTTGTGATGGAGAACGACTCATAGCTAATGTCTATTTGGAAACTCTAAGTATGGGAATATATTAGAGTGGTTTCTGAACTTACTTGGTTAGGAATCCCATTCTGGGGAAGGATATCATTAGTTCATTTCCTCTGAACACACTGTTGAGAAGCACTATTTCTGGGTGGAATGCATATGTTGAGAAGTTTTTCCATTGCTTGTCCTAGATAATTCTACTTACTAGTACATGACTCAGAAAATGGATGCAGAGTGGAGTAGAGTGAGTCAATACATCTAATAAGTCACATATATGTTCCTGTCACGTTAGGGTCTCACATCCTGTTCTCAACTGAAGGATGTATCTGTTCAAATTTAAACAAATGCCAACATGTCCTGTAGGTTCTAGTACGGTAATTTTCATATTTACACACTGATGCCAATGATCCAGACCACTGTATTGTTACTGTTGCCTGGTGTGTCATCTGACTAGTTATCCTTAAAATGTATTTAAGTTGTGGAGGGAGGGAAAAATGCATACTTTGACTGGATAGCCATCTGATTTCATCAAGTTAGTTATGTTTTTATTAAAATAGGGCTGTCATTAAGGAGGGCACTTGATGGAATGAGCATTGGGTGTTATATGCACCTGATGAATCACTAAATTCTACCTGAAACTAATAGTATACTATATGTTAATTAATAGAATTAAAATAAAAAATAAACTGAAGAGAAAAAATAAAATAGGGCTGTCAAATAAATAAATACATACATGCATAAATAAGCAAATAAATAAAATAGGGCTGTCATAAGATAATAAAATATTCCTCTTTCTATTCTGCCTTTTTCTCCTGTTTAGCTTGGTTGCATTTGTTATTTTATAACTTTCGTGATTTTAATTCAGTTCACACATAAAGTAATGATACAAAGTATGGGTGGAAATTTCCCTGAAAGCAGCAGGATCATTAACATGGCTGATTATTAATAAATAATAATTTTTAAAAATGAGAGTCCTATCACTCGACTTCCATTGTGTCAAAACATCTGTGACTTCCGAGGACTTTGGATAAAGCTACATATTGTCTGCTTTTTCCCTCTGGTCTCTCTAGTCTTATCGACCACCTCCCTCACTATATTTCACACACTGTTTCTTCACACTCTGCATTTCAACCAGTGTTGCTTTCTCTTACTTTCTTGACCACTCCATGTCACCCACCCATGCTGTTACTGTGACCAAAATGGCCTTTGTTCACCTAAACAATAGCTTCCAGCACCTTGCAACCAACTTTCACCCTCCTATTATATAGAAGAGATGATTCCAAGTGACAAGTGAAAAGCCAGGGCATTTGACTTGAAGATGAAAGCAGAACTTTCATCTTCCACCTATGACTGTGTGGCAAGAGAGCCAGTTCTCGAATCCAACAGATGGCCATTTGCTCCAGTACAGTGGCTTCTGTGCTATATTCCAGCAACATCATGTAACACAGTGTTGTAGTTGAATTGTCTCTCCCCTCAAATTCCTATGTGAAATTCTAACCCCCAGAACCTCAGAATGTGACTATATTTGGAGGTAAAGTCTTTGATGAGGTAAATATGGTAAAATGAGATCATACGGGCGGGCCCTAATCCAATATGACTGGTGTCCTCATCACAACATGACAACAGGACACAGGCAAGAGGAAACACTACGTGGAGACACAGGGAGAAGACAACCCTCTACAAACCAAGGACAGAGACCCCACAAGAAACAACCCTGTCCAAGGACAGAGACCCCACAAGAAACAACCCTGATCTTGGCCTTACAGCCTTTAAAAATTGTGTAGGATTAAGAGGTATGTCCAACATAGTAGAATTTAGAGTTACTTATTGGATATCTACTTGGTGCAAAGCAGTGAGTATAGGTACTGTGTGAAATGAAAAAATAAATATGACATCATCCCAGCCGTGCAAAGTTCACTGTCTCATGTGGGAAAAGAAATGTGTAACTATTGTCTCTCAGACAATTTGAGGGTCATCTCATTCAAGTAGGAACACTTCCGTCTGGCTGAAATGGATCTTAATTTTTCAGCCAGAGAGTGCTCTGGTTTCTAAATTTTTTAATGTAAGATTGAATAGGAAACTTTATTTTAGTCTCAAATAATGGAAACTGCCTCGTTTCAAATATGAGAGTAAAACATGTGCTAGATTTTTATGCACTGCCTTTGAAAATTGAGATACTTTGGGGAGTTAGTTGGTAGCTTTAAAGACTTTTCTTAGTATTTACAATATACTAAATGCTACTCAAAATCCCTTATATACATTTCCATTTAATATTCCCAACATCTGAGGAATTTGCTTCTGTTGACTCCTGCATTACAGATAAGGAAAGAGAGATTTGAGGGGTTTGGGTAGCTTGTCAAAGATCACACAACTGCTAAGTAGTGGAGACAGACATCAACACTAACTGATCAGAAGAGCTCTTAGGTATCATGTGTTACTATCACATTCATTTTTATAATTTTTAACTCAAATAAGTCCCTTTCCAAAACTGGGTATCTGAGGAACCAAGGGACCCTTAAAACAGAGATGTTCTGTGTAAATATTCACTTAGAACTTGGCACAAAATAAGAGTGGAAACATAACTATTTCTAGATAAAACAAAGCAAAATATGCACTTTTAAGACTGATTTCCTAATCGAATTATCACTGGAGTACTAACAGCCATGAAACAAGGAATATTTCCTATCAACATGATTTCACGTTTAAGCTCCATATCAACACTCTTAGGAGAAATATAGCCCCTAAAGTTGATAGATTAAATGCTTGGGGGAAGTTTCTCCACATTTCATGTATTGAGAGGTGATGCTATATTTTGTACATACTCACGGTTAATGGAGATTGGTCAGCCTTCAGTGACAGTCACATTCAGAACACATTGAAAAACACAATCAAATATTGTTTCCATTATACCAGTTTAATTAAAAAATTGAGAACAAAGTACAAGTGATACCTAAAGTACTAGCAAAAAAATGTACCAAAATAAGTTTCAGTTCTAGAAGCATTGTGCTCCTCTATTAGGACACAAGAAAAACATTCTTGTCTTTAACAAGACCCAATGCCCACACTCCTCAAAAATATGTATTAAAAATATGTATTTAGTTAGCACTATTTCCTTTTTATTTTAGAGACATTGGTTTGAACTCAAATAATAATGATCCAATTAATGTTCTCTTATTAAGATAGGAAAAATTGTTCAATATAATATTTGAGAAATAAAATCCTATGTCTGTTTGGAATTTCAAATTCATAGCTATCAAAATGCAAAATGTGAAGTGAGAAATTAGTAATGATGTAATTTACTAGATCAATTTTCACAGTAGTATAGAACAACGTAGTATTTTCATTAAAAAACAACCACAGATTATTCCAATTTACTTTGTCTTATGTTTGCTGTTTGAAAGAGCTAGTTCATGGAAAGCATTTATCAAAGTGCTGAAAACTTTGGAGGAATCAAAGCTAACCACTGCTATTTTTTTAATGGAGGAATTTGTATAGAAAATCATTTTAATATTATTCCTGCAAGAACTAATAGCACTAAAATGTCATGCTATGGACCTTTCCATGAGTTTCTCATTGGCTTCCATAATTCTCAAAAGCTGACAGTATATATGACCTATATTGGACAAACAATCTTGGCTCTCTGAAGATTCACTATTTATAATAGGCAGAATTAGCATAAAGCAAACATTCCAACCAGATGCCCTAATACAGTATAATCAATGAAACACAAAAGAACTGAATGCATGTTGTCCATAACAAAGTACATGTTCAATGGGAAAAAAAAAAACAAACAAACTAGAATTTGTTCAAATGTTTAATCTTTTTAGTTTGAATTTTATCAAGTCCAACGAACTTTTCAAAAAAAGGAGAAAAAAAGTGCAAGTATGTTCCTCAACTGGCCCATTTATTTGGATCAGATTTTTCACATGAAGAATCTTCATTTGCATTTTTAAAGAGTTCTCCCCATTATCTCTAAGAAAATGATAGAGGAGAGTGTATATGTACATTGGACCTAAAAATGTAAAAACAATTGTATTTATCTGGAGTGTAGAACTAGCTTGCAAAACATGAATAATATAGGGATAAGACATGATGGCAACTGATAGGGATAGATAGGAAGTTTCATAAAGGTTGGTGATTTCTGCCCAAGTGGGAATGGCTTTTATTTTATAATGAACTGCTCCTCAAGTGTTGATTTGCATTTCCCAGATGATTAGTGATGTTGAGCATCCTTTCCTGTATCTGTTGGCCATTTGTCTGTCTTCCTTAGAAAAATATCTATTCAAATCCTATTTGTATTGTATTATTTTTGTGTGGTTTTTGCTTTTGTTCTTGTTTTTGCTAATGAGTTGTATGAGTTCTATATATATTTTGGATATTAGCCCTTTATCAGATATATGATTTGCAAATATTTTCTCCCACTCAGTAAGTTGCCCTTTCATTTTGTTGGTTTCCTTTGCTGTGCAACTTTTAGTTTGATGTAATCCCCTCATTTATTTTCACTTTTGTTGCCTTTGCTTGAATTGTCAAATCCAAAAGACTCATCATCAAGCGTGATGTCAAGGAGCTTACCACCTATGTTTTCTTCTAAGAGTTTTATGGTTTTAGGGCTTACATTCAAGTCTTTAATCCATTTTGAGTTAATTTTGGGGTATGGTGTAACATATAGTCCAGTTTCATGCTTTTGCATGGAGCTGCCCAGTTTTCCCAACACTATTTATTGAAGAGACTGTCCTTTCTCCAGTATATATCTTGTTGCCTTTGTCATGATGAGTTGACCACATCCATGTGGGTTTCTTTCCCATAAATCTATGGGTTTGTTTTATGCCAGTACCATACTGTTCTGTTACTGTAGCTTGGTAATATAGTTTGAAATCTTTAGGCCTCTAGATGTGTGCCAAACCCAAAGCCTGTCTCTTGGGCCAAAGCTGTAGGATGAGCCAGTAGGGCTCTTTCAGAGAAAGAGTAGGGGCATGTCTCCGGCTGCTGTCTGTGCAGTGCCCCAGAGGTGGTAGCCAGCCAAGAACTTTCTCTCTCTTTAATTGTTACAGTCCCATGAGATCCAGGACCACAAGCTCCCCTGGCAACCAGAAACCAGCGATCAAGAGGCATCTCCTAAGCAGCAATCACAAAGACTGGGAACACACAGACACTTGCTAATCTCCCCTCCAGAAGGTAGTAAGCACTAGGCAGCCAGCAGGGCAGCTGAAGAGTTTGGGAAGATAGCACCTGCCCACAAAGCCCCCTCTGGAGAGGATTACAGTCAGACCCCTAGATGTGTCTTCAACAGGAAGCCTGCCCCCCCCCCCCCTTGCCCAGGCTGCAGTTGTGAAGAGAAGCTCACAGGCCTCTTTCCCAGGAAGACAGAGCTCCTGATTCTGTTGCTTCTTGTTGTGCCTTGGATGTGGTAGCTGTTTAAGAACTCTTTTGGCATTCTTACGATTCTGTGGGACCCACAAGCCTAAGCCACCCCTGGCCACCAGAGCTGGGGCATGTCAAGGTGACCCATGGTGCAGCCCCAGAAACCTGGGAGGGGAGAAAAGAGAAGTCCTGGGCATGTGTTAACATTCCCTCCGGTAGATGATACTGGTACTCTGTGGCGGGACAGGGGCAGAGCGTGGAGATGGTGCCTGCCAGCAAAAACAAAGGGGGAAAAAAGCAAAGAAGAAAAAAAACAGCAAAGAAATACTTGGGGTTGGGAACATGGCACCTCCCAGGACCAAGGAGGCGGGGAAGCATGAAGGTGGCAGCTGCTGGTCTTCCTCCTGGAGAGCATGGAGGGGCTGCTGGATGTGCCAGGAATCTGATGTCTGGTCCTCAGGGGGAGGCTCCACAGCCTGCATAGGTCCTTCCATGCTGGTTCCCTCCTCTCCTCACCTGCATGCTGGGCTGCCTCCAGCTGAGCCCTCCAGCCTGTGGGGCTCCACACATGAGCCCCCAGTGGGTTTCAAAGCTAGGTGTTTTGGGGGCTCATCCCTCAGGTGCAGGTCTTAAAAGCTGTGGGTGTGTGAGGTGAGGTTGAACCCTTTTCTCCTGGGGGTGCAGCTCCAGGTTCTGAGCTCCAGGATGGTGAGCTACACAGGGAGGGGGTTCCCAGCCTCTCCTGCCAGCTTCCATGTGTACCTTCCCTCCTCTCCATCTCCAGGAGTCCAGCTCTCACCAGGCACTTTTTAGGGGTTGTTGTTTGTTTGTTTGTTTGTTTGTTTTCAGGGGAAGTTGCTCTATATATAACTATGGATTCTGTGTGTTTCTGGAAAGTGGTGAGTTCAGAGTCTCCTTAGGCTGCCGTGTTGAACTGGGATCCCCTATGACCTTTAATTTTCGCAAGGCGTTTTTTGGGGTTTTGGGTTTCCCTGGATTTTGGTCGTGAAGATTTTGTGTATATGCCTGTGCCTTATCTGGTCTTTCTCCTCTAGCTTCTAATTTATGGGTATATTTAGGAAGGCATTCTGTAGTTTGAGATTACATTTGACGCTGGTTATTTTAGGATTTTGTTGGTTTACCTGTACTTTCTTTTTCAACTTAAATCTCGAAAATCTCACATTTCCCTTCCTTTATTTCCAATTATTTCCACCCTAAGGTTAACCTTTATCTTGATATCTAACAGTATGGGTTGGTTTTGCCTGTTTTTTTGTTTTTTTGTTTTTAATTGTGTTTTCTTTTGCATGACTCATTTGGCTAAACTAATGTTTGGGACGTTTATCTCATTGTGTGCTGTAGATCATTCTTATTCTGAATATTATTCTGTTGTGTAAATATACCAGTTCATCCAGTCTTCTATTGAATGGCTCTCAAGTAGTTTACATTTTATGGCTTTTAAGAAAATTCATTCCTAATGTTAGGAAGAGTTCTGCTAGGAACATGCTAGTCTGTCCAACGTGCATATATGCTTGGGTTTATGTTTGTTAGGTGTTACCTAACAGTGTGATAGCTGGATATGGTCAGTTTTAGCAGGCACTTAAGAATAGATTTCCAGCAGTGTGTGTGTTTCCAGTTCATTCATATGCTCTACAATATTTAGCATTTTGGTTTTTTTTTTTTAACTTTAGCCACTCTGGAGAAAGTTTTAATATTTTATTGTGTTTTTAATTTGCATTTCTTTGGTTGTGAATCAAGGTGAGCACCTTTCTTGTGTTTATTTCCCGTTTGCATATATGTTTTCAGTTGCCTTTACAAGTCTTTTGCTCAGTATATTATTGAATTTCTGTGTTTCCCGTAGTGATTTGTAAGAGTTCTTTATATATTATGGATAGGAGTATCCTGTTGGTCGTGCTTATATATTACAATTGTCGTCTCACACTTTGGGCTTGCCCTTATTATTTTTATGTTTTAACAAACAAAAGTTATTGGGATGCCTGGGTGGCTCAGCAGTTGAGTGCCTGCTGCCCAGGGTATGAACTGGAGATCTGGATGGAGTCCCACATTGGGCCCCCTGCATGGAGCCTATTTCTCTCTCTGCCTATGTCTCTGCCTCTCTCTGTGTGTCTCTCATGAATTTAAAAAAAAAAAAAAAGTTCTTAATTTTAAAATAGTCCAATTTACCATTTTTCCTTTTTTAGTATTTTTTTTCCTTTTTAAGAGTCATTTGCCTAAATCAAGATAACTAAGATATTGTCCTGCAGTTTTGCTAAAGCATTATTTTTATATTGCACCTAAATCTGCAATCCATTGATTTTTGTTGATAGGGTGAGATAAGAACTGAGTTCTGGTTATAGGGTGAGGTAGAGATTTAGCTTCCTTTAGTCTCTGGATGTCCCATTGTGGAGAGAGTCCTCAGTTTTGGAGATCCCTGCCCCAGGTGTCTGGTATAATCTCTTCCCCTAGAGTGTATGATGGATTTCACTCTTGATTAGGTTATGGTACAGCACAAAGGTAAACTAGTATTTCAGATGTCATTAAGGCCCGAATTCAGTTACTTTGATTGAATTAAAAGGGAGATTATCCTAAGTGAATTTGATCTAATCAGATGAGCCCTTCCAAGGGACCTGGCCCTTTTTGAAGGGAGAGATTGAAAGCATGAGAGAAATTTTCCTGCTGACTTTGAAGGCATGAACTGCCATTTTGGAGAGGAGCCCACATGGGTAAGAACAGCAGATGGTCTCTATCAGTTGAGGGCCTGAGTTCAACAACCACAAGGAAATGAATTCCAACAACAACCATGTGTGCCTAGAAGAGGACCCAGAGCCCGCAGCCCTGACCAGCACTTCCAGTGCAGTCTGTGAGGGCCCGAGCAGAGGACCCAGCTAATATCTACCTGTACCCACAAAAATGGTGAGTAGTAAATTTGGGTTGTTCTAAATGACTAAATGTGTGATAATTTCCTAAGGCACCAAAGAAAACTAATGCACTTGTTTATACAAATCTCCTTGTTGAAAAATGCACTGTGATTCCCACTGCATTCTGGCAATACTTTGGTCATCATCCCATATAGATGTGTCTGTTTCAAGGTTTGCTACAAGTTTCACTGGCAAGTTAATCAATGCTTGTGCTGATGCCATGTTATCTTTAGATATTAAGTCTTGATATCTGGTAGTGTTAAGTCTTTTAGGTTTGTTGTTAGGCTTTAGAATTCCTTGGCAGTTCTTGGTCCTTTGTGTTTCTGTATGAATTTTAGAATAAGCTGGAATTCTTAAAAGTAGAAATGCTGGAATTTTAATTTGGTATAGCATCGAATCTACATAAATGCCTGTAATTCTATCTTTTACCCACAATTTCATATTTTATATAATATAAATTGATTTCATACTATAAGCAAGAATGAAATAAACATATTTCTATTCCCTGTATATTCCTGCCATAATTTCACTACCTAATTTCAATATATAAAAATATTTTTCTTAATCTTCACCTTTATGCTCATATTTACATATATCCTTCTAATTTTTCATCCTTAATTCGTACCATTCATCTCCTTCCTGTAAAAGATGATATCAGTATGTTTACACTATTTTCCACTTTCCTTATGTCTTTCCTCATAACTTTTATATATAATTTGTGCATTATTAAGGACTATGATATAAACATTCTGTTCCTTACCCATAAATAACATATTTGTTTTAGATTACCTTACAGTAAAATAAATTCCATGACATTGCCATTTCCTTAATAGTAACTTTTCCAGTTGTTTTTTTTGGTTAGTTGAATTTTATCCTCCACTAATTTGTTCTATTGTTGTTGTTGTTGTTTTTAGGAAAGACAGGTTATGGATTTTAATTTTTTTCATTTTACTGCTTTTTAAGTTACAGTTTGGCTATTTATAGAATTCTTGGTTCACATTTTATTTCCCTGCATGCTTTGGACAGCAGCTCTTCTGTCTCCAGGAATTTAATTTTACACTGGAGAAATTTGAGGTCAGACAAATTCTTACTCCTTTTGGTCACCACTGTTCAGATAATGTTTCTCTGTTGTCTTTGCTGAGTTTTGCAGCTGTACTCAGATATTTCAGATGGTGATGTGGTTGTCTTCAAGAATTATCAAATCAAGATTTTGAATTTCTGGTGTTCCTTGTTACTTTGAGGTAATACCCAAGTCGAGAAAGCAAAATTACAACTGTACTCTGTAACTTCTAAGCCAGGAAATATTCAGGTATAGTGTTTCCTTGGTTTGTTCTTATGGGTTATAAATGTGTCTTCACAGGTATATATATATATCATACATTAATATATTAATTATATATTAATCATGGTATTATGCATAATATAATTTGTATATGAATATAATATAATGTATTGATATATTCATATATAAATATTAATATGTCAAATAATATTATGTATTATGTGATATAATTAATATAATTTGTATAAATATAATATAATAATTATATTAATATTATATATATTGTATCATGTAACATATATTAATATTATATATTATATTTCTTCTAGTAGATTTACAACTTGACACTTGAGTCAGTAAAAGAGAGAACATCTGGTTAGTTAAGTCAGAGAATGTTCTTTTTTACCATGTATAAAATTTATCTATATGTTATGATTTCCTTTGTTAATAATAAAGCAACAACAGCTTCAACAACAATGCCATAAGCAGCAGCAGCTACCGAGTATTAAGTATTTACCATGTAGAGAACAATATACTAATCGTTTCCTATTAATTGTCATATTTAATTCTCATACCAGCTCTGGTGCAGGTAAATACTAAGGTCTAGCAAAGTGAAGTAACCTGAGATAAGTTACTTAGCTTACAAGTGATGGAGTGGTGAGGGGCCCCTATGTTCTCTGACCTCAGAGCTTTCACTACCTTGGTATTGGTCCTGCTCAGCTGGCACGCACTTTCTTTATGTCAGCTGTGTAGAAGCTTTTTAGTTAAGCATAGTTCTTCTTGTTTATTTTGTCAAATCCAAAATATAATTTTTAAGATTAATATCAAGGAGCCTGCCACTTATGATATCAGGTATTATGTCCAAATCGTCAACCTAGTTTGAGTTGTGTTTTGCTGGTGTAGAATAGTGGCCCGGTTTCATTCTTTTGCATGTGGTTATCAAAACCAAAATGAGGTATCAGTTCATATCTGTTAGAATGACTGTTATGAAAAAGACAAGAAACAATAAGTGTTGGTGAGGATGTGGAGAAAAAGAGACCCTTGTGCACTATTGGTGGGAATATAAATTGCACAACTACCATAGAAAACAGTACACAGGTTCCTCAAAAAAATAAAAATAGAACAGTGTGACCCAGTAATTCTACTTCTGGGTATTTTTCTGGAGAAAATAAAAAAAAT
The DNA here is from genome assembly GCF_018345385.1 of Vulpes lagopus. Classification (NCBI taxonomy): domain Eukaryota; kingdom Metazoa; phylum Chordata; class Mammalia; order Carnivora; family Canidae; genus Vulpes; species Vulpes lagopus. Next base: position 76,394,980 of record NC_054831.1, read on the forward strand.
AAAACCTTAGCTTGAAAAGATATCTGTACCCCCCCATGTTGGTTGTAGAATTATTTACAATAGTCAAGAAATGAATACAACCTAAATGTCCATTGATGGATAAATAGATAAAGAAAACATGGGACACACACACACACACACACACACACACAGGACTGTTATTCAGCAATAAAAAGGAAAACCCTGTTATTTTTGATTACATGGATGGAGCTTGAGGGTATCATGCTAAGTGAAATAAATCAGAGAAAAGACAAATACTATATGATCTCGCTTATATATGGAATCTATTTTAAAAATCTCACAGATGCAAAGAACAGATTAGTGGTTGCCAGAGTTAAGGGTTTAGAGATGGGCTAATAGGTGAAGAGGGTTTAAAAGTACAAAAAACAAAACATCGCTTTCCTAAGTATTCCTCAGATGCCCATTTACTATAAGTATTCTTAGAGAGCAGAGCTCGGAACTCACAGGGTGAAACCAGGAGCTACTGAAACCAGTGACTGAAGGATTGTGCCCACAGACCAGTAAAAAATAATGGACTAGAGAGCCACTCTCAATAAAGAACCAGTTCCTGATCAAAGAGCATGCCTGATATTCCCTATGCCGGGGGACCTATGGACTCGTGATTGCAGTATGCCTCTGGTTCTTCCTTGTTGTGAATAGAAAAGTCTGTCATGGTTATTATCTATCCCTTTTTCATATTTGTATGTTGACTATGTGAATAACTTGTCTTTTTTAGTGCCTAAGTCTTTGTATCAAGAGATCTGCATACAAAAAAAAAATAAAGATCCTCAACTATCTCTAAACATAATTTAGATTATAAGATCCTGAGCTTCAAGCCTGATGCTATGATCAGGATACTTTTGTGAGTCTCAGAAAAGGCTGTGTATGCTTTGTGTGGTGCAGAAACAGGAACTATGGAGTCTAAAGACAGATAGGGAGGAATTGCTTGGAAAAAAGGGCTCCAGTAATCTCTTTCCCTGAATGCAAGAGTCTTGGTAAGACTCTTTCTCATTGACTCTGGGCTTGGTCATGTGACTCACTTTGGTTCATCAAATAATAGCAAGTATAGACTGGAAAAGACGTTGCTCATTGGGATTTGCTGCCTTGCTGCTCTTAGGAGCCCAGTGACACTGTGGAAAGAAGTTGAGCTAGTCTTCTGGATGATAAGACACACATGGTCCTGTCACTCCTATTCCCCAGCTGACAGTGTGCCACTTGTAAGATGTGTGAATGGAGATGGTCCAAGCACCAGCCACACACTGGCTGAACTCAGACCCATGAGCAACCAGCAGGAATCATCCAAGAAGGCCCCCAGAATTGTGTGCTACTTAAAAAAATGTTTTAAAGGTACTAAGTTTGGATTCATGTGTTAAGCAGCAGTAGCTAACTGATACACCATCATTTGCTAGATGTATAAAATTGTTCAAGTGAACCACTGAGAAATATATATAGTTCAATTTAAAAGTCTAACATTCAGTGAATCTCAGCTAATTTTATGGATGCCTAGTTCTACAATAGATGACAACTTATCACAGCAGTCAAGACTCAAGCATTGAAGAACAAAATCTGTAAGTAAGCACCCTCTGTAATGTGCTTTGTACCAAGGTTTTGTTGTGGTAATGATGGTGGTGGTAGCAGTGTGGGTGTGTTCTCCTATTTCTGTGTCCCATTCAGAGTCTCTAGATTCCTAAGCTCAGTTGTGTGAAGTGAAGCACATATACTATGGCCATGGAAAATCTTGGAATTTAATACAATTTACTGAAGATCAAATTCATAGCCATTTTCTTCAAAGACTGAAGCCATAAAGCAAGAGCTTCTTAGGCATGACACCAAAAACATAAGCAGCCAGAGAAAAAGTAGACAAATTGGACTTCATTAAAGTTGGATTTTTTGCACATCAAAGGTCATTATCAAGAAAGAATAGGAAAAGGCAAAAGAGAGCAGTTAAGAAGCCAAAAGAGCAGACCCTAGCGGCACTAACTTCAGCATGAGGTAAAGCCATGGTGTTGGGAATGGAGATCGAAGGACAGATTTTAAACATGGCCCCATCATGTAGCAGAATTAGATATCTAGTTCCCGAGAGGCATTTGCTGTCCTGGATGCTTAGCTTAATGGAATAAATAAGGTGGATTAAGATGAATAAGGGAGAACACGTCAAGCGGACATATGCTGTATTTGACTGCATAGCATCTACTCCTTTTGCTCATGGATTAGTGCCTTGGTTTGTCTTTGGTGTACTCCTCCTCCTTCTCTTGGAGGCTATATGGTATAGATGAGGCTGATGTCTCTCTTCCCATCTCCCCTTCCCCATGCCCGTTGGGAAGAGCACTGGTGGTGGGTAAGCTGGCCGACTCTCCCCAGCCAGCACCCCATCATGTTCAAGGATGATCAGAGACAGTCCAATGTAATACAGTCCTAGGGCACTAGTGAAATTATTGGGAAAGGGAAGCCGTTTCTCCTTGAGAATTATTTTCTTGATAAATATGATAATCGCTTTAAACACATATCGCTTTGTTTGCTAACCTCAAGAGCAGTAAGAGCCTATTTTAAATGGAAGGATTGGGTAAGGGGTAGCAATGACCAGCATATGTGCTCAAAGTGGGATATACATATGGTGGAGCTTGAGGTCTTGTAATACTATTTGCAATGCTGTTAAAATATTCTCTGAACCTAGATTTAGGAAGTAATCTCACATCCTTGGCTGACCCAGTTGTGTGCACAGCCCAGTTATGATGATTGTACTCACCAGTAGATAAATGACACAGAGGGAGCAGTGAAGCAATCATATCTTTCCCCGTTTCCACAGAAAAGTCACTTTTCTCCAGTCATGCTCCAGATCCAAAATATACCATTTTTATCACCATCCCATTTACTTTCTCAAATGTCCATAGGTAGAGCAAACACACTTGCAAGTGTGCACACCCACACCTACTCACCTATTCCATAAAAAGCTTAAGCATCATTTGTAAAGCTTAGTCCCTGCCGCATGTGAAACATTGATCTAGTTCCAGGATGTAACTATATTCTGATAAGTCAGGTGCATTCAAGATGATATGATCAGGAACTACTTAGGTAGCACCTTCTAGTATTCTGTGACTATTTGATTTTTTTTGTTCCCATATTATAAGGCCAAAAATCTCTGCAGTGTTCTTGTCCAAGTTAAATATATATATGGAGCTCAGTAAATACTTAGTTGATTCATGGTATGATGCTTTAGGCAAACTTTGTTTTCCCAAAGACCCTGAGATATATTCTATGACTAATATGTCTCTATCTCACAGAATTCCTATAATAGCTATCTAGAGTCTACATTTTCTTCCAAAGATTAATCTGCTTCGGATGGGAATTTTTGATAAAGGCCTATCTATCACAACCTATAAAAATAACTCGAATTATATCAAATTGTGGTGCCACAGTTATTGTGGGAAGTACTAGCTCTGCAAGAAAGCATGATCTTAAAACAACTTTTAAACAATTTGTTGCTTACTGACTCTTGCTTTATGAGGAACAACTTGAGATTTATCATGCTTAATTGGACCTCAGGGAAACATTTACTATTTTCAACATGATATAACACAGGAAACCTCCCCACACACATCTCACAAAGACAAAATGTATCCTTTGAGATTGTAGATTTGGAGTGAACCATAACTGATGTGTGGTATGAAAATAGCATATTATTTATAGACAGATGGATTTATTTCAAGATATCCTGACTTCCTACATATGACCCATCATTCCAAGATAAAGTCACTTTTCAATAATCAGCCCTGGTAGTAATAATCTCTATGTACATGCCACTTCAGGGATTACAAGTGTTTTCATAAAATATGTGTCACTTCTCAGGGCATTTGAATATACTCTGTAAAATATGGATCACCTGGAAATAACTTATGCTTGGTCCTAGGAGATGTTTGAGGGATGGAAACCGTTTTGTAGACCTCCTGTGTGCCCAGTGCTTTCTCGTGTTGTCTCATATTGAAAAAGTAAGATTCAGAACCAGACTGTCAGCTTTCAGACCTGGCTCTGCCACTCACAAGCTGGGTTATTTGGGGGAGTTACTGAATCTCTCTTGCCTCCTGAAACTCAAGAAATAAAAATGGAGATATTTGTACTTACTACATAGAATTTTTGTTGAGGGCATAGGAATCCATGCATATGAAAAGGGTAGAAAGTGCTTGTCACAAAGTAAGCAATATGGAAATGTTAACTTAAATTTCTCACAGCAGTCTGTCATATTTATCATGATAGCTCATGATATTTATCATCTCCACATTACAGATGAGGAAAATAAATTTTATATCAAGTTACTAGAAAAGGTAGCCTTTAAAACCCAAACCCGAATATTCTAACTTCATCTTCAGTAGTGGTGGTGGTTGTTGTTTCAATGAAATAAAAGAAGTTTCGTTTTATTATTGTTGCTGACTTTGTACCATATCGAAAGAAAGAAAAAAGAAAGAAAGAAAGAAAGAAAGAAAGAAAGAAAGAAAGAAAGAAAGAAAGAAAGAAAGAAAGAAAAGAAAAGAAAAAAGAAATAACCCCTGCTAAGTCTTGCCTTGTTTTCTATACTTATGTTTCTCTATGGTATTTTCCATACTTTCTGGTCTTGATCCTCCCCTGCAACACTTCTATTTGTAACCTATTTTATTCCTATTTTGCTATTTTTTTTTAATTCTGTTTTTCACAATGTTAAACAAAACACTTGGTTACATAAAAGGTATTGAATGAATGCACGCATTTTAGATTTTTGATTCTATGTTAATCACTTTCCTTTTCTTTTTGTGAAAATAATTCTACTTACCAGTGGTAAAACCCAGACCCCATGGACCATTTATTTCATTCATTTGATTCAGCCATACTATCAGTAACAAATTGAGTATCCATGGATAGGGACTGTGATGATGATTACAAAATGATATCAATATAAAGAGATGATTGAAATTGTTTCAATTCAGGCTACATTCTCACTGAGACAGAGATGCTTAACTATTAATTACCTTCTTCATAAAGCTATTTTTTATTCTTAATATCTATAATGCATTCTCAAATGCAACTTGAAGCATATGTTCATGTGCTGAAAGATTGATCAATTTTTTAATGTCCCAATATATCTACATGAACTCTTAAGTGCATTTTAGTCATTTTCAAGTGAAAGCATATTCATGAGAAATATTTCCTACCTATATATTTCTATATTTTTATTTTAAATTATTTTCTTTCTTTTTAAATAGGAAAAAGGCTATTATAAGAATTTGAACTGTTTGGGAATCTGCCTAACAGTAAATAAATGTAATGACTCATTCCTAAGGAATCTTATGTCAAGATGCTTTTTCCAAGGGTTGGTGCATCATTTTATAACGTGGACAGAATTCTTGCACATTTGATTGTACTTGAAAATTGGGGGGATTAGTAACCCTCTCATGGTGGCTTTTACTCCATGTTACAAAACAAAGCTCTTTATTTGCTTTTAAAGGTGAAAAAGGGAAAAAGGGGAACAGAAAGGTATGAACATTATTGTACAGGAAGCAGGGCAAGAAGGATTACTTTACATTCCTCTTGTCTGAAATTATCTATTTCCATTCTATAGGATCTTTGTTTGTCATTCCCCTGGTTATGTGGTTACACATAGGATGGCTTTGTTTCTGTATCCAAAACTGTTATCATGTTACCTTTAAAATTTGGCACACGTCAACAGAATGGCCAACAGTACCACCCTCCTCATGGTTTTTATGACTTAATTAGTGAAATAGAACTGTGGGAACCCATTCTCTAGGCGACTCTGAAGTCAGTATACACAACAAGGAGACTCACATCTACTGAAGTAGTTTTAATGCAGTTTGACACTTAAATAACTTTAAAGCTTAGAGGATATTTGGTGGGTTCTGTTGATACGTTAATGTCAGGATATTTGGAACATTGAGAAAGGCCCATTTATAATGTGCATTTCATTTCATCTGTGAAATGTGCAGTGTTTTTAATTTAACCATAAAGATCATAAGATGACATTTTTAAAGTAGTGTCTAACCCTCATGAAATGACAATGCTAAAAAAAATTTACAAGCCGATTGCTGTTATCCTTAGATAAAAGTCGACAGAGTTAGATGAATAAAATGGAGAGCTTTTATAGGGAAAACAAAACATTTTTGAAACCCTAAAAGAGACTCTTTCAAATCTAAAGTTCTGTACTCTTAGGCTCTGCAGTTATGGGGATAGGTTTCGTCACAAAAGAAGAATTACAATTCTTCACAATTAAAATTATTGTACCACATCTGCTCTTTTAAAAAGATATTAAAACAAGAATTTGTAAGAGAATTTTTTTTTTAGCTTTAAAGCTTGTTCATAAATATACACCATCATCCTCAAAACCAGAAAGCGTAAGTGCCAATGTCTTGTCCTCAGCACATAGATGTTATTGATGTGCAGAAATCAGGCTGTTGTTCTTATTTATTGCTTGTGTCCAGAAATTAAGCATATAGGCCACAGTGTTTCAGTTTAGTAGAAGGCCATATAATTCCTGCAGCAGACCCTCCCCCCATCCCTATCTATGGAGAATTGCAGGAAAAAATAACTCTGTTCTGTGCCAGATGGTGGGAGCCCAGAGATGAGAAATTAGAGCCGAAGAGGACAGATCAGGTCAGCTGGACCACCTCCCCTGCCAGTGTGGCATCGTAAGGGTGGCTCGATGGAGAGGGTCCTCTTCTGTCCTGAGTTCAGTAGCCATGGATACCCAGGCCAAGGGCCCTATGTTACTTTTTAATATCTCAGATACTGACATCTCAATTTTGTTTTTACTTATTACCCTTTGGCAAGGCTGTGATGTTATTGTAACTACGAAGTATGTTCCTGCCATATTCCAACCACCCTCCTTGCCTCTGATGTTGTCATGGTCCTCTGTGGTTATGTTGTGCTCTGTGTTCACCCAATCATGCCAAGGAATGAGGAAGCTATTGTGTACACAGGATATGTCAATATAGAATTGATTGTGATTTTTTACAAGGGCTAATTTGGTGAGAATGGGCATGCCGTCCTATAAGCTTAGCTGCAGTATACCACAGGTACTGACGGCTGCCAGCCTTTGTTCTAGGGTGTCTTCATCTCCAAAGGCAACTCTAAAGACCCACTGCAAATTGGCTTAAAACAACTAATATTCATTCTCTCTCAGTTCTGGAAGCCAGAGGTTAGAAATCAAGGTGCTGGCAGGGTTGGTTCCTTCTAGAGTCTCTGAAGAAGCAGCTGTTATTTGCTACTCTCCTAACTTTTGGTGGATGCTGGAAACCCTTGGCTCATAGGCACGATACACCAATCTCTGCTTCTGTCTTCACATGACATTCTCCCCTGTGTTTTTTGTGTCTCTGTGTCCACATGTCCTTCTCCATATAAGGACAGCAGTCCTATTGGATTTAGGGCTTGCCCTACTCTCATATGACCCCCATCTTAGCATGATTGCATCTGTAACATGATTATGTCTGTATAACCAAATTAGATCACATTCATAAGGTTCTAATAGACATGAATTTGGGGGGAGGAGGATCTATTTAATAACTCAGTACACTTGAGTTGGCAAACATTTTCTCTAAAGGGCCGAATGATAACTGTTTCAGGCTTTGCAGGCCACAGAGTCAGACACTCAACTCTACCACACAGAAATAAATAAGCATGACTGTCATCCAATAAAACTTTTAAAAGACATCAAAAACTGAAATTTATGCTCTCTTTAATCTCATGTAATACTGTTTTTTGATTTCTCTCAACCACTTAATATTACGTAAACCATTCTTATCTCGTGCGTCATATAGAAACAGGCAGTAGGCCGGACTTGGTCAGCAGGCTCACAGTTGGCCATCACCTGCTTCATTGTCTCTCCTGATGTATTTGAGTCCAAATTCAATAGGAAGAAAGGGTCATCTTTTCTAGCTGAAGGGACTGTGGCAGCTACTCTGCGAAATGTTATTTTCTCTGCTTTAGATGTGTTGACTTTTACAAAATGTTTGTTAAAATGAAGCAAGCACATGGTTTAATAAATCAAGAGCTTGAAATATGAAACGCACATTTCTTTCCTCATTCTTGTTCATTCTTGATTTCTGCTTCCCAAGGGAGATGACTGCAATGATTTCCTTTGCCTTGTTTCTATCAGTAGTTAGTACCATATTTCAAAGAGGCGTACTTTCCCAGCAATGTCTCAGTTTCTCAGTTTTTGATAGCTACTGAAGTCTTACTAAAAACCTAATATTTAGATTTTTTAATATTTCCTTCCTCTGCCTTCTCCACTCCTCCATTCTCCCAAAATAGTGGTTTTTGGTTAGGCCAACATTCTGTTTATACATGATGGTAACTATGAAGTGCTACTCAAAGTTGAATTACCAAAATGTTAAGATTATATTTCCTTTGTTTTTGTTTCTTTTTTTGCGTGACTAATAGCCTCATTTCTTCACTTGTTCAGTTTTTAATCATCAATTCCTCATTAATCATTCAGTCATTAATTCATTCGCAAAATTCCTTGGAAGGCTGCATAAAGCCTCTCAGTATAGACAGACACAAAGCTCATATCTCCATCACATTTCTGTGCCTGGATACCACGTTTCCTGCTGCCTCATCTCACTATGGGCAGTTCCCACGATGGGCCTGTTGCACAGCTGGCACATGGGGACATTTTTCATCTCATCACTGAAAACTATTCCACTTGTTGCCAGTGTTGAAACACACGTTTAAAGGGGTCATATCATTCAGTCACCCCCGTGGGAAAAGATACATTGGCGGTAAATTTTCTGAGATGTTTTTCCCCTCAAAAAAAAAAAAAAGACTTTCTCTGCTTTTACATTAAATAGATCATTTGATTGGATAGTGAATTCTAAGTTAGAAATAACATTAATTTCTAAGTTAGAAATAACATTAATAACATAACATTAATCTCTTCTGCCTTCAGGCTTTGAGGATTGCTGTTGATCAGTGTGAAGCTGTGTAGATATCCACTTTTTGGTGTGTGTATTTTGTTTGACTTTTGGAGCTTTTAAAATCTTCTCTTTATGCCTGATGTTTTGAAATTCCAAAAGGTGTGTTTTGGTGTGAGTCCCTTCTTCCCCCACTTGGTGTTGGGGAACACTTGGTGGTGTTATGCAAAAAATTTGTGTCTTTTAGTTCTGGGAAGTGTTATTGCAGATATGTATGTTGTAAATAGATAGTAGATAATATATGTAATATATGAGAATATATATGTGTATAATATATATAGTTCACATATATAAATATGTGTGTTATAGTTTATATACAGATAATATATATATGTAATATATAATACTAATAGAAGATACACATATAGAATTAATGTTATTCTCACCTCCACTTTATTTCCTCTGCCTAGAACTTCTATTAGTTCTTTTATTTTCTTATTCTATTATTTTTATAATTTTATTTTTTATTGGTGTTCAATTTGCCAACATATAGAATAACACCCAGTGCTCATCCCATCAAGTGCCCCCCTCAGTGCCCATCACCCAGTCACCCCCACCCCCGCCCTTCTCCCCTTCCACCACCCCTAGTTCATTTCCCAGAGTTAGGAGCCTCTCATGTTCTGTCTCCCTTTCTGATATTTCCCACTCATTTTTTCTCCTTTCTGCTTTATTCCCTTTCACTATTTTTTATATTCCCCAAATGAATGAGACCATATAATGTTTGTCCTTCTCTGATTGACTTACTTCACTCAGCATCATACCCTCCAGTTCCATCCACGTCGAAGCAAATGGTGGGTATTTGTCGTTTATTTTCTTATTCTATTAGGGCATTTATTAGTCACATATTTTTCATCGTAAATTGAATCTGTAGTGTCTTCTCCTCTCTCTCTTGTTTTCCTTGGTTTTTTTTAATTTATTCTTCTTTCTTACAGAAGTCTTAAATGTTTTCACTTTTAAATCCTTATATTTATTGTTCATTTTCTGCTTCCATGTGGTTAATCTCCATGCATCTTTCCTGTTCTTTAAATATATCTCCTTTTTTTTTGTTTGTTTTATAGGACTCTGTTTTTCTCATGGATATATGTCCTTTTATCTCTCCGAGAATGCTATAGTTCCTTATAAGTTTTCTTTGCTCCCCACCACACATCCACCTTTCTATGCTTTCTCTGAGTTCTGTTGTTCTGTTTATTCTGGCTTTTGCTTTTCATGCCAGAGGGCTTCTGCTCATTGGAAATTCTGTATATGATTTGGAGTTCATTAAATACAGATATGTTGTCTTCTTGGGGAGTGCATCCAAAATATGGGTTTCCAAGACTTTTTCTTTTAAGTAATCAGATATCCTCTATGTAATTATATCATTTAGTGAATAGAACCTTAGCTCCCAGCATTCCAATAGCAGCACAGAAGGAAAGAGGGCAGCCTGACTTGCAGTTAATATTAGGCCTGGTTTCATTGGAGGAAAGAGGTTATTACCAACTTCAACCATGCTTTCTCCTTTCCAGGGATTCTTTGGCTGAAACTCTTCAGCACCATTGCCTCTGCCCAGTGCCCCACAACTGCTATAACCAGAACTGAAAAAATTAGAATCTGAGCTTTCTGATGTCTAAAGGAGCACTTTGGCATTGTGGATCACCAAATAGTATGGCTTTTGGTATCAAATTCATGGTGACCCATCTTTACTATTTATGTGACTTTGGAAACATCATTAGCTTCTGGCACATCAGTTTTGCACAAATTAGATAGAACAGTTTCTCACCTCATGTGAGTTTTCTGATTATTAAATGAGATAATGAAGTGAAATTGACCAGCTCTTAATAGTTACTCAAAAAAAAAAGCATTATAAAGAGTCTTGAAATATATGTGTCTTTATACGAGGTATATTAATCTGCCAAATGAAATATCACAGATTTGGTGTCTTAAACAACAGGAAAAATTTTTTTTTCCTCACTAGTCTAGAGATTGGAAGTCGAAGACCAAGGCTCTGACTGCATTAGTTTCTAGCGAGGCCTCTCTCCTTGGCTTGCAGATGGCCACCTTCCATGGCCTTTTCTCTGAGGGTGTATGTGGAGAGAAGGAGCTCTGGTGTCTCTTCCTCTTCCTATAACAACACCAGTGCTATTGGATTAAGAATCCACTTTCATAACCTCATTTAGCCTTTGTTACTTCTTTAAGGGTTCTCTCTCAAAATGCAGCTATATTGGGGCTTAGGGCTTCCACATTTGAATTTGGGAGGATACAGTTCAGTTCTTAACTCAAGGTGATGAGAGAACTCACAACTAATTTGGTTATTCTGCTTACATTTGCAACCCTCTAGTTTATGTCTTCTCAGTCAAGACAAACTTCAGGTAAAAGTGGAAATTGAAGGACTCTGCCTCCAGACAATCTTCCTTTCTAGTTTTATGCCTCTTTATTTAATCAAGATTCACGGGTTTTCTCAGAGCTCCAGATTCTACTCTCTATCAGGATCATTTAATTGCTTAACAAGAATGGCTCAGTTTGATATTTATTCCTCTTTGATGGACATGAAAAGTAAAAGGAGAATATGAGGAGAGGAATGTACCTAGTGATTTTAAGATGGTACATTTCTTTTATTTTTTTAAGATTTTATTTATTGATGAGATATACAGAGAGAGAGATGCAGAGACACAGGCATAGGGAGAAGCAGACTCCCTGGGAGGAGCCTAATATGGGACTCGATCCCGGGATTCCGGGATCATGACCTGAGCCAAAGTTGATACTCAACCACTGAGTCACCCAGGTGCCCCAAGATGGTGCATTTCTATGTAGCATGGCCTGTGGTTCGTCAAATTCCAATGTGGCTCTGACTTCATGATTAATGAAAACAGTCCTCCAGTTCCCTTTCCACAATGTTGTTTTCCATCACACTTTATTCTAGAAATCTCCAATCAGATTGTCCAATCACATGAGGTTTTATGGGTTTGCATAGTGTGAGTCATTTGTGTGTATGAGCATATAGCAATATGCAGCCTTACCTCTGTTTATAGAGATGGAAACAGAATTCTGCTGTAAATTCCTGCAATAAGTACAGTTTTATTTTTTGGCATGTAGCAGTCCAGTTTTTATAGGGATTCCTAATTATAACAACATCCTTGTGCACTTACTAAAGAAAGATTTTACAGCCTATGTGCCTATGTCAGGTATGTATACAACTGCTTCATAATAAGAGAGGTGTGATTATATATGCATTTTTACATCAGATTCAGGAATTTCAACTACTCAATTTTACCATTGGTAGAAATATTTGAACATTGGTGATAATTAATAGCTAAGGCTGAATAAATCCGTTTGACACTAAGTTATCACTTTCAGTAGGAGAAATAATGAACGTTTATTTGAATTCAAGACTCTCATGAGTCACATACACATTCTGTTATTTTTATACCCCTTGAATTATTCCAGCATCAGGCTTATTCTAAGCTATACATTGTTTTCCCAATTGCTTTTAAAGGTAATGGGGTCATGTAATTTCTTTGAGCTCAAAACTATTGACTTGCAGGAATGTATGGTTATTTTATTTATGCAGTCCTATTTCAGTCAATATATTGTGTTAATCTCAGTCTCCTACATAGAGATTTAAGTTTTAATGTACATAGAGCACATTTTCAATATCTACAAATAATAATAATCACAGACACAACAAAACCCTCACAGAATAAAATTCATTGTAACTTTTTTCTTCTGAGTAAAAATATCAAAAGAGAAGCATAAATGCAGAAATTGCCCTAGCAAAAGAGAAATGTATAGGAAATAGTCCTGTTCTTTCTCAAGTCTTCTAGAAATCTTTCCTCTGTACTTATGTTTCTAAAAATCTGATGCTAAATAAATAAATAAATAAATAATAAAAAAATAAATAAAAATCTGATGCCCAAGTGAAACCAAAGATGGTTTCCTCATGTTATGTCAGACAGATCGCCTATCACTGTCTGATAGATATCAAACAGGCTTATCTTGTATAGACAATGACCAATGGGCAGGTTCATCACCCATGGAATTGATCAGTAGAAACTCCAAGAATTTCTTCTTTATGTGCATTTGGCTGATGTCTCTACTTACAAAGAGAAAACAAGGGCCATACTCAGATGAGGCAGTACATTTGATTCTAAGGAAAGTAAGACACTATTTGGCTTATGGAGTTGTGTTAATGCTATATCTACACCATTTGATTTATTGGGCTCTGATAATTTTTCTCTTAGTTTTCAACAGAGTTAAGACCTTCACTCTGAAAATATTAATATAAACACATTAATCGGATCACAGCTGTTTTAGTTTGTTTCTTCTTCCTTGGCATAAATTGAACCTATATGTGACTTATGACATCATTTAGCTAACTGGGAAGCTAAGAAATGGAAGGGTATTGTAGAAAAAGAGGTTTCCTTGAAGTAGAAGAAACTGGATTATTTTCCTTTTTTAAAGGAGGCTTCCCACCCAGCATGGAACCCAACATGGGCTTCAACTCATGACCCTGAGATCAAGAATTAGATGTTTAACTCACTGAGCCACCCGATGCCCTAAGTTTTTATTATTAAGTTAGCCCTAAGTTAACAAATGAGTAAAATGGGCCACAGGGAAATTAAGGGAGCTGCCCAGAAGCACAGATACACTTAAATGTGGACTTACATTCAAAGCTCTGGAATCCCAGTTGTACACCTTAGCAAGTGTAATTTAATCTAATCACAATTCCTTCTTTATATGTAGGAGAAGCTAATACTAACATTCTTACAAACTGCTAGAGGACTACCTTGTAGGGGAGTGCCAATACAGACATGGATTAAACTGAAATGGACACAATATGCCCTCCCCCTGCTTATATTCCAGACAGTGGATTTCTTAAGACCTTAAACACCATTAAGATCAACTCAAGTAGTGGTTATCACAATAAAACGATTATCTCAAGTCACCGCTACTACATAATTCCCTATATGATTTGAAGTTTATGGTCCCTACCATTTTAATAGGAAGATCTTGAATATTTAAAGTCATTTAGATCCTAAAGTTCATATTTTATATTGCATGTAAATTTACATTTGTGTAATGCTTGAAGTAGATTACATGAACATCTCCTCACCACCTGCACTGTCCCCCCACCTCCACCTTATAAAGCTGGTAATTCCAAATTCACAGTAGCTTAAACATTTTTCCCAAAGATGGTAAAGCTTGCAAATGGCCAGCTTGAAACTTCATTCCAGGTGTTCTGATAAATTATTGGTAATTCTGTTCTGTGAATGTTGTATAAAAATTGGATATTAGGTGAAATTGATATTTAAACTAGGTTAGATTTTACTATATTCCAAATTCCAATCCATGTACCTCAACAAGAACTTTGAGCCTGAGCAAAATAGTTGATATACATAGAGAGGGGAGAGTTTGATGTGATTATAAATGTATATTCTTTTTAGTAATTACACATAACAGCTATGAATTTGAATTTTTCCTCTTTATTCTTAGGATATATATAGTACCCAATGTCCTTAACGTGCTCATAACAATCTTTAAATTTCCGTAGTAACACTAATAGATAGCTTATGAAATGAGAAGCAAAATTAATGAATATCATGATCAAATTCTTCACCAAAAGACCAGGCTTTCCATTTCTTTCATTACATGTGTTATCCTTTTGTTTAAAAAACACTTTCGGGATCCCTGAGTGGCGCAGCGGTTTGGCGCCTGCCTTTGGCCCAGGGCGCGATCCTGGAGACCCAGGATCGAATCCCACGTCGGGCTCCCGGTGCATGGAGCCTGCTTCTCCCTCTGCCTGTGTCTCTGCCTCTCTCTCTCTCTCTCTCTGTGACTATCATAAATAAATAAAAATTTAAAAAAAAAAAAAAAAAAAAAAAAAAAAAAAAAAAAAAACACTTTCCATGTATTCATAATGATAGAGGATGTGAGGGTAGGTATTAATGTCCTTATTTTTAAATAAAAATAATTGAAGCTTAAGAGATTAAATGATTCGTCCATTATCAAGGGATTTAAAATGGCAAAGTCAAGACTATAAACTCCTGACACTCTTTCAATAATGATTTCATTTTTAATTACAAAGTAATTACAAAGGATTTTATTTTTATTCATCGCTTCAAAAAAAAAAAAAAAAAAAACCACCCAGCATCACAGTAATACAAAGTAGAAAGTGAATGCCCCTTCCTCATGACACTTGGCATTTCAGTTTCACCCTAGGAATGATCACTGCTTATTCCTTGGTCTATCTATTTTGAATAGTAGCTCAGGACCCTGCTACTCTTCCCTGTAGTCTCACTTCCCTGCAATAACCAGTTTTACCTCTTCTGTTTTAGTTATTTTTCTAGTGACTTCCATGACTCTGTATTGCAATATACTTCTCTTTCTTGCATTATAAACCTTCTTAAAAGTGTTTATTTCTCATTTTGAAAGATGAGAATACAACATTTTTACCCATTAAATGTTTTTTCCAGGTTCTAATTTCTGTCAATCATATTTTAAAATAAAAAACCCCTTTTGGCTAGAATTATAATTGTACATATATTTAATATATTGTAACTTTCCACTGTGTGAAATGAAATATTATTTATCCTTATTTTTCCCTATAATTTTTCCTTATTCCATCTCCCAACATTTGTTTAATTTGCCATGATTTTCACATGGCTTTGTAGGGTGTACATCCCTGCCACCACCCCAATTAATCCTTCTGTGCTTTGTGGAAATTGCCTCTAAAATGTGAAAAGTAGTAACAGGTCTTAACACATTATATACTGCAAAATCAAGATGTGTATTTGGGGCCACAGAAGTGACATAATCTTATGCTCTGAAAACACAACTTTACAAAACACAAACATAAGTTTGCAGTTTCATGAGATCTTTGAAGACATTTTCCCTATGAATATACCCTTACGTCTAGGGCTACGTCTAGAGCCATTGATAAGAATTCTGATACAAGTCTGATAATTCCTTTGTAAACATAAATACAAAAGCTTTCAGTGGTCTCTTTTCCTTTATATTTAATTCTCTGGAGTTTCACCAAGGTCACTCTAGATGTGGGCTATTTACTTACTCTTAGCTCATTGATCTTTATGGTAAACTGAAGTTCTTTCTGGCCAAAGAATTGTGTATATATGTACACGTTTGTAAGGTTGGTGTAAAAGACAGATGGGACTTGTTCAAAGAATTCCATAGAAGCAGTGTTATGATAAAACCTGAGGACAGAACTCCAAAATTTGGAATCACAAGGCACTGCTTTCTGCTTATTTCATTAACGTTTTAACATGAAATCACATTGGTCAAAGCTGTAGCAGTGTGAAATGAAAACATAATGCTAATATTTTAAAAGAGCCTTTTCCTTAAAGGCAAATAAATAAATCTGCATGCAGTCAATTATCATTTCTGCTTTCTGTTCATTTGATCCTTATTATTTTTTCTAGAAAATACTATACTTCTGTAATACGTGATATCATGTTAGTTTGGATATAACTGTTCTATTTAACAAAGTGAACTTAAAAAACAAACCAACCACAATTCACCTACTTAAGTTTACTCTCATAGAAAAGAATTTAGGAAACATTTTATTTTTGGTATAGTCTTTGATAATTCATACAAAAATTGTATTTTAAAAACTATTTTTTGTTACCACTGTTATTAGTTAATCCCGTGTTCTGAAAAATAGTCATAAACAGAACACATTATTTTAGATATAAAATCTTTTAGCTTTATAGTAAAGTCATGATGGTAAATGGATAATAGGTAAATATTTCAAGTTATTAAGGAAATCTTACCACATCAGGTTCTAGGCATGGTCAACCAGTTCTTTGTAGATCTTCTTATCTCTGATTGTCCAACAGACCAGGCTACCTGCTGTAAGGGACCATCAGTAAATAGTACCTCACAGAGCTAGGAGTATGATCTGGTGTGATTTACAGGTTGGAGTCACAAGCCGAATGGATTGCATGTCTTACTGCTTTTAAACAGTTGCTTTTAATGGTTAATAAAATGCTCTGTAGTATCTGTATGAGTAAGTTATGTTCCTATCATAGATTTTTTTTAAATTTTCAAAGCCAAAAAATAGTTCAAGCTATGAATAACTTTGAAGTACATGAAAAAAATTATAGGATGGCTCTTTAATGTTTGAAATTATTATTCAGCATTTATAGTGTGTTTCAAATATAGCCTATTTTCTTAAAGGCAGCTGTAAGAGTCTCCCCAATCCTGAAATTTTTTATATGTATATATAAAAAGAGAAAAAAAATAGACAATTTGTGAGCATAGAATATAACTTTATGTATATATTTAAGTAAATAATATTTTATTTACATGACACATTATATATAGTATTATATAATATTTATAGATACAAAACATTGTGTGTGTATGTATATATGTGTGTGTGTGTGTGTGTGTGTGTGTGTAGAGAGAGAGAGAAACCATATACAATATAGAGAGAACATATTATATAATTACTAGAAAAATGTGCCAAAGTGCTAACAGTTAATATCTTTAATTAATAAAATCGAGTGACTTTTATTATTTCAATTAGAGCTTTCTGTATATTCTAAGATTTGAACATGTGTTACTTTTTAAAGTAGACTCCATTCACTCACACACACACACACACACACACACGCACACGCACACAGTAGAGCTCCTTTGTTCAAAGAACAACTTTTTGAAATATCAAATACCCCCTTTCACAGATCAGTCTGATCGTTTGCATAAACAGATTAAAGGCATGTGGAATTAATTTTCAGAGAAATGTATTTTGACTCAAAAATTTTTAAAGAACAAAGAGTTTTCGGGAAATTTTTTTAAAGTTTTCATTTTATCCCCAAATCAACATTTGCCTACCTAATTATAATGTGTTTCGAATACAGTAGGTGATTTGGATGAAGAACTGTATTTAAAGAAATAGGCAGCTTTGAAACCCTTTAATATTTTAATGCTTGAAAATCCTTACATAATTTCCCACAAACATTTGAATATGATTGCTAGTCACATGTAATTAGCCAACAGTAGTTAAAAATATGGAATTAAGCTCCAGTGTAAGTGGAAAAACACCACTGTTCTTTAATTACTAAATGATTTTAATTGCTGTTAGAATAATTAGCTATAACTTAAGTCATTCATAGTTTTAAGCATCCCTAAGATGTCTGTTATGTGCAGCATTTACTGGGAACACGCTATTTTCACTTTGGCCCCTCTATGACTTAACCTGCCCCCTAATGCAGGTGTCACTGAAGCATTCAAAGGTAAAGCCACACACAGGGAGGGACGGGCATGTATTCATGTGTTTACTGCTTTCCTTGGCGTCTCCAATTTGAAATAAAGTTAAATCTAAAAATTCATTTCTGGGGGGGGTGGATTTTTACAAAGATAGATTTGTCTTTAAGCTTTTAATTTGTTATGACAAAAATGAAAGACCACATTTCTATTTTATGACTTAGAACAAAAAGAAAATGATTTTTGAAAATGTTTTCTTTCAGATGAATTTTTATTTTTTAATTTTTAAAAAAATTTTAAAGATTTTTATTTATTCGTGAGAGACACAGAGAGAGAGGCAGAGACACAGGCAGAGGAAGGAGCAGGCTCCATGCAGGGAGCCCGACATGGGACTCAATCCCAGGACTCCGGGATTGCGCCCTGAGCCAAAGGCAGACACTCAACCCCTGAGCCACCCAAATTTCCCTCAAATGAATTTTTAAACACATGCTTCTAGCCAAAGCAATTTTTAAACAAAATTGAACATTGATAAAGATCACTCTAGATGTTTAACTTAGAGATGACAATTTTGGAAGTTGATTTTCTTACTAAGGGCCATTGTTCATACCTTCTCTGTTGCCTTCTTCTCATACCAGCTTTTTACAAATTTCACTTGAGTTCTTCCTATATTCTAAATCTTGCTACCTGTAACTGCCTTCTATTATATGCTAATTCTCTACTTTCTATTTTATTGAGATTACCCTTTTCTTTACTCATCATCTCTATAGTTTCTAGGAATGAATGAAGTTTTTGAAATAGTTTTAAGAAACAAACAGCATGCAACATTAAAATTAAGACATTATGCTGAAATCATAGTATTGAAATTCATTCATGAAAAGTATGTTTTCCCTACTCACATTCTCTGTGAGCTTTTTGCCTTGTTCTGGGTACAACTTGTGACAAGGAATTCAAAGACCTAAAATAAAATGCCATTCTTTATGACTTGGGATTGACATACTTGTAATACCTAAGATTTATGTTTTATTTGTTTGAATAACACTATTTGTCTTAGTGATGATATACCTACTTAGCTAGAGAAAAAGAGAGAGAAAAACTATTTAGATCTACCTATGTCTGTATTCATGTATTTTTAGAATATCTATTAGAATATATGAAGTGAAACCAATAACCACCATCAAATAAAACAGTGAAAACCCATCAAAGCCAAACAAAACATAAGAAATATATCTTCTGAATCTTTGGGGTAAATCCCCAACACTGCAATGGCTGGGTCGTAGGGCAGGTCTATTTTTAACTCTTTGAGGAACCTCCTACAATAGCCAAACTGTGGAAAGAGCCTCGGTGTCCATCGAAAGATGAATGGATAAAGAAGATGTGGTTTATGTATACAATGGAATATTACTCAGCCATTAGAAACGACAAATACCCACCATTTGCTTCAACGTGGATGGAACTGGAGGGTATTATGCTGAGTGAAATAAGTCAATCGGAGAAGGACAAACAGTGTATGTTCTCATTCATTTGGGGAATATAAATAATAGTGAAAGGGAATATAAAGGAAGGGAGAAGAAATGTGTGGGAAATATCAGGAAGGGAGACAGAACATAAAGACTCCTAACTCGGGGAAACGAACTAGGGGTGGTGGAAGGGGGGAGGAGGGCGGGTGTTGGAGGGGAATGGGTGACGGGCACTGAGGTGGACACTTGACGGGATGAGCACTGGGTGTTTTTCTGTATGTTGGTAAATTGAACACCAATAAAAATTAATTTAAAAAAAATAAATAAAGACACTTCCTTTGGAATAAAAAAAAAGATGTAGAATTGATGCACAATTAAATTTGCTACCTTTCACCAAAAAAAAAAAAAAAAGAAAGAAAGAAAAGAAATATATCTTCTGTGTTTTCCTCTAGGATTTTGATGGATTCTTGTCTCACATTTAGATCTTTCATCCATTCCATTTTTAGTTTATCTTTGTGTGTGGTGTAAGCGAATGGTCTAGTTTCATTCTTCTGCACGTGGCTGTCCAATTTTCCCAGCACCATTTATTGAAGAGACTGTCTTTTTTCCAGTGGATAGTCTTTCCTGCTTTGTCAAATATTAGTGGACCATAGAATTGAGGGCCCATTTCTGAGTTCTCTATTCTGTTCCATTGATCTATGTGTCTGCTTTTGTGCCAGTACCACACTGTCTTGATGATCACAGCTTTGTAGTACAACCTGAAATCTGGCAATGCGATGCCCCCAGCTCTGGTTTTCTTTTTCAGTATTCCCCTGGCTATTCAGGGTCTTTTCTGATTCCACACAAATCTTAAGATGACTTGTTCCAACTCTCTGAAGAAAGTCCATGGTATTTTGATAGGGATTGCATTAAACATGTAAATTGCCCTGGGTAACATTGACATTTTCACAATATTAATTCTTCCAATCCATGAGTATGGACTATTTTTCCATCTCTTTACATTTTCCTCAATTTCTTTCAGAAGTGTTCTGTAGTTTTTAGGGTATAGGTCCTTTACCTCTTTAGTTAGGTTTATTCCTAGGTATCTTATGCTTTTGAGTGCAATTGTAAGTGGGATTGACTCCTAAACTTCTCTTTCTTCAATCTCATTGTTAGTGTATAGAAATGCCACTGATTTCTGGGCATTGATTTTGTATCTTGCCACACTGCTGAATTGCTGTATGAGTTCTAGCAATCTTGGGGTGGAGTCTTTTGGGTTTTCTATATACAGTATCAGGTCATCTGCAAAGTGTTTGACTTCTTCTTTGCCAATTTGAATGCCTTTTATTTATTTTTGTTGCCTAATTGCTGAGGCTAGGACTTCTAGTACCATGTTGAATAACAATGGTGAGAGTGGACATCTCTGTCGTGTTCCTGATCACAGTGTTTCCCCATTGAGAATGATATTTGCTGTGGGCTTTTCATAGATGGCTTTTAAGATGCTGAGGAATGTTCCCTCTATCCCTACACTCTGAAGAGTTTTGATCAGGAATGGATGCTGTTTTTTGTCAAATGCTTTCTCTGCATCTATTGAGAGGATCATATAGTTATTGTTTTTTCTCTGGTTGATATGGTCTATCATACTGATTGTTTTGCGAGTGTTGAACCAGCCTTGCATCCTGGGGATAAATCCCACTTGATCATGGTGAACAATCTTCTTAATGTACTGTTTGATCCTATTGGCTAGTATCTTGTTGAGAATTTTTGCATCTGTGTTCATCAGGGATATTGGTCTATAATTCTCCTTTTTGGTGGGGTCTTTGTCTGGTTTGGAATTAAGGTGATGCTGGCCTCATAGAACGAGTTTGGAAGTATTCCATCCCTTTCTATCTTTCAGAACGGCTTTAGTAGAATAGGTATTGTTTCTTTTTAAAATGTTTTATAAAATTCCCCTGGGAAGCCATCTGGCCCTGGACTTTTTGTGTCTTGGGAGGTTTTTGAACAGCAATGTCCACAATAGCCAAACTGTGGAAGGAGCCTTGGTGTCCATCAAAAGATGAATGGATAAAGAAGATGTGGTCTATGTATACAATGGAATATTCCTCAGCCATTAGAAACGATGAATACCCACCATTTGCTTCAACGTGGATGGAACTGGTGGTTATTATGCTGAGTGAAGTAAGTCAATCAGAGAAGGACAAACATTATATGGTTTCGTTCATTCAGGGAATATAAAAAAATAGTGAAAGGTATTAAAGGGGAAAGGAAAGAAAATGAGTGGGAAATATCAAAGAGGGTGACAAACCATGAGAGACTCCTAACTCTGGAAAATGAACAAGGGGTAGTGGAAGGGGAGGTGGGTGGGGGGTTGGGGTGACTAGGTGATGGGCATTGAGGGGGGCACTTGACAGGATGAGCACTGGGTGTTATACTATATGTTGGCAAATTGAACTCCAGTAAAATATATAAAAAAAACAATATATATATATACAAATATTTAGAAGAAATATATCTTCTACAATATAAAATGCAGAAATAGGATTTGAGAAATTTGTTATCTGATGTTATTCAGTTACCTATAGATTTATAATTTCAGCTTTTAAAAAATAAGCCTTGGGCACCCATCACGTATTAGGTACTGGGTTAAGTATTTTTACAGCCCCTTGCTTTATTTATTTATTTATTTATTTTTTACCCTTCATGCAACACAGCTACCTTCAGATTTATAGCAAGCTAATTTAGTCTCAGCTTTTTTAATACCTTTATTAAACTGGTACATCTAGTTGCTCTTACGGGTGCATACAACTCCCTATTAGAAAACATGAGGAATTATTTATTTAAATACAAATTGGCAATCTGTTGCATAATATTATAAAGCCCTAAGTATTAGCAACCACATTAGAAAGACTTTAAAAATTTCCCTCACTTTATACTTCAGCATGCTTCTTGCCTTCTTTAAAAATATGGGTCATAAACAGGTGTCATTTAAACACCTAGGGTCCACATAATATATATAAAGAAAAGGATTTCAGACAATATTTATAGGAAGCTAATGTACCATTAGCAGAAATAATGGACGTATATCATAAATACTTTCTTAGAATGACTTATTGGAAAGACTATAAACCCTGTATGAATGTTGAGTATTCTAGAACAATAGGTATCAATCCACTGAGTAACCTGAAGTCCCTTAATTTTGGGTTGAATTGCATATATCGCTACAGGGGTTGGAGCAGTGGTTCAGGATTTAAGTCCTTGAAAGGATAAAAGGAAAATGTATAACAGATGCTCTATACATTTGATGGGAAAATAGGTAAAGGGGAGTGATGACAATGTGAGGAGCTATCTCTCTAATCATCTGAGTCTATTTAGAACTATAACTTTCATCTACTGTAACTGATCTTACTAACATCTTTAGAGGCACAATTATTTATCCCTACTCAGCATCTGTCGTGTACTAGTCATTTGTCATATTTGTGAAAAACAGTAAATAATGTAAAATTTTGAAACATATGTGTATATATGCAAATATATTGATATGTGTTTATGTATGTATAAATGTGTATAAATGTATAATATGTGTACACATGCATGTATATACGGACAGTGAGAGTTTTTAAAAAATCTTTTAAAATACATTCATGCATTATATTGCATATGTCTTTGCTTACACATCAGTCTTTTACTCTGTGTTAATTATCTATTGGGACTTAAAATAATGAATATTTATTCCCAGAAGTGAAATTGCTAGATCATATGGTAGTTATATTTTTAATTTTTTGAGCAACCTCCATACTCTTTTCCATTGCAGCTGCACCAATTTATATTCCCACCAATGTACAAGGGTTCCTTTTTCACCACATCTTCACCTGCATTTGTTATGTCTTATCTTTTTGATGATGGCCATTCTAACTAATGTGAGGGATATTTCACTGTGGTTTTAATTTGGATTTCCCTGATGATTAGTGATGTTGAGCATCTTTTCATGTACCTGTTGGCCTTTCATATATCTTCTTTGGAGAAATGTCTATTCAGATCCTTTGCCCATTTTTTTGCCCATTTTTTTTTAATGGGGTATTTGTTTTGTTTTGTTTGCTATTGAGTTATATGAGTACATTATATGTTTTTGATAATAATCTCTTATCAAATATATAGTTGGAAAATATTTTTTCCCATTCAGTAGGTTGTGTTTTCACTTCATTGGTGGTTTCTTTTATTGTACAGAAGCCACCTTATAATCCCATAATTCCACTTCTGGGAGTATATCTAATGGAAATGAAAACACTAACTCCAAAAGAATATGCAACTCCATGATTATAGCAGCATTATTCACAATAGCCAAGACAGGGAAACAACCTAAGTGCTTGCCCATCACTGATGAATGGGGAAAGAAGTTGTGATTATATATATATATATATATATATATATATATATATAATGGAATGTTATTCAGCCACAAAAAGGAAGTACAGTTTACCATTTGTGAAAATATGGGTGGATTTTGAGAGAATTATGTTAAATGAAATTAGTCAGACAGAAAAAGACAAATACTGTATGATTTCACTTATACGTGAAACTAAAAGCAAGCAAACAACTCACAGAAAGATATCAGACTTGTGATTTCCAGAGGTAGAGGACAGGTGTGTGTGTGTGTGTGTGTGTGTGTGTGTCCACACTTGCACATGTGTGGGGGAGGGGACTGGAAGAAAGTGATCAAAAGGCACAAACTTGCAGTTAAAGATAAATAAGTTCTAGGGATTGAATGCACAACATGATGACTGTAGCTGCACTGATGATGAATTTATAGGAAAGTGGTTAAGAGAGAAAATCCCAACAGTTCTCATGAGAGGGAGAATTTTTTTCTTTTTTTCTTCTTTCTTTTGTATCTATATGAGAAGACAAATATTAACTGAGCCTATTGTGATAATCATTTCACAATATATGTAAATTAAACCATCATGCCGTGTGCCTTGAACTTAAAATAACAATGAACATTGCTAAACATAACAGCATATTTTAAACAAGTATTTAGGGGCCCCTGTGTGGCTCAGTGGATGAGCATCTGCCTTTGGCTCAGGTCACCATCCTGGGGCCCTGGGATTGAGTTCTGCACCAGGCTCCCTGCAGGGAGCCTGCTTCTTCCTCTGCCTGTGTCTCAGCCTCTCTCTCTGTGTCTCTCATGAATAAATAAATAAAATCTTTAAAAATACTAATAATTGAGTATTTAGTATCTCAGTGTTGAGGGTCGGGGATCTGGGAATGACTTAGCCTTGTGACTGTGGCTCAGGTCTTTCATGGGATTGTAACCAAGCCGTTGGCTGAAGCTTTGGTCTCCTCAGCCTTAACTGTAATTGAGAGCTCTGGTTCCAAGCTCACTCACTTGGTTCTTGGAAGGCCCAAGTCCCTTGCCAAATAGGCCTCTCTATAGGCCTTCTGACCCAGTAGCTGGCTTTCCAGTGAGAGTGATCCAGGAGACAGAGAACCAGAGAACCTCCAAGATGGAGGCCACAGTGTCCTTCCTTATCTGAGAAATGACATTTTGTCACATCTATCATATACTGTTCGTCACCCAGAGTGCCTCTGGCAAAGAGTAGGAGGACCACTTGTGAACACCAAGAGGTGGGGTTGGTGGGGAGCCCTCTGAAAGGCTACCACATACTCTAAACACAGAACACTCCCAAGACAAGTGAGCATATGCTGTATCACTGTGTTCTCAATTTCTAGTAAGAGTTCTGGGCATAATAAGGAATGCTTCCTTCTTCCCTTTCTTCCTTCCTGATAACACAAGCATATTTTACTATCCTAGAATCTTAGAACAGATAGAGTCTTTAGAAAATCTTAGCTAGTTCTCAAATTTTGAAAAATGTTGTTTGTAATTGAAATAGGAAAGATGAAGTAAGTAGTGCAATGTCACATAGCCCTTCAGGGACATAATCAGTGTTTCTTGACTGCATTCCCAACATGTCTTCACAGCAGCATGCTGAAATTTATTAGTTTGCCACTGCTTATGCTTAATCCTAATAATTTATAGGTTCATGTAATGTGAATTGGGACAAATTCCTGAAATAAAAGTTGACTGTTTTCCTGAAGAGCTTTTTACTGTTATAATTCTTGTGTCTGATCTTCTTTGTTTTAACCTTGGTCTATTTTGATAGC
This sequence comes from Vulpes lagopus, assembly GCF_018345385.1. Taxonomy (NCBI): domain Eukaryota; kingdom Metazoa; phylum Chordata; class Mammalia; order Carnivora; family Canidae; genus Vulpes; species Vulpes lagopus. The sequence continues at coordinate 76,420,718 of NC_054831.1, forward strand.
CATCTCATGGACAAATAGGACCCAGCCTCTGCATTTTTTCATCCTATGTTTGCATTGCCACCAGGGTTTGCCTTCTAAACCTCAAATTCGACCAGATACATTTTCAGTTAACATCCTCAGTTTGAACCATTGCACTTCCCAGGTCAGACACTCAGCACTAAATAATGCTAAAGCCTATGGAAATCTTTAGATCAAAGGCCTTGAAATTTATATAGGGAAAGCCAGAGAGAAAGAAAGAGAGGTGCTGAGAAACAGAAGAGGGTGAAAGAGAGCACGTAATATGTGTTCTCAAAAGACTGCATGGAATACTCCTATAGAGCTGAAAGACGGATTTCAGGAGATGGTTCAGAAAGGCCCATTGTTTGAACATTACCGAGCAGGATGTGTTCTATTAGAGAAAGTATAAAAAGCAGTTACAGGTAATGGAAAAATTACTTTCTTGTAAAAACTGATCTTAAGAGTTATTTGCAGTTAAAATTCCAAAGACAAATGTCTGCACTTTATAGCAGGTCCAAGGAAGCACCAAGAATGTGAAATATTTCAGTTTCTTTTTTCTTTTCTTTTCTTCTTTTCTTTCTTTTTTTTCTTTCTTCTTTCTTTCTTTCTTTCTCTTTCTTTCTTTTTCTTTCATTCTTTCTTTCTCTGTCTTTTTTAACATTTTATTTATGTCTTTGACAGAGAGACAGAGAGACAGCACTAGCAGGGGGAGCAGCAGGCAGAGGGAAAGGGAGAAGCAGACTCCTCACTGAGCAGGGAGCCAGATGTGGGGCTCGATCCCAGGTTCCCCAGATCATGACCTGAGCCGAAGGCACAGGCTTCACTACCTGAGCCACCCAGACACCCCACTTCACTATTCTTGAAACCATAGTCAAATTATTTTGTGCTATGAGAATATAGGTGTGTGTGCATGCTTATGTAAATGTTGTTACACATGGGTGTGTGTGCGAACGCATGCACGTATCTGTATCTACAAGCTCATTTCCTTGGATGGGGTTTCTGTGAGAAGGAACTTGAGGGGAAAAATCCACCAACAAATTATATACACGTTTGAAGATTGTTTCCTACCAGTTCTGAGTGGAGAGGGTTAACAGGTGGAACTGCTTTGGGGCCGGTATAACCAGGATGCCATTACAGTAAATGAGGTAATACCATTTTGCTGAGACTGGGTAAAGGGTAGCTTAGAAAGGATGAACTCAAGCTGGAGCCAGATCTAAATTAATTAACTCCAGCTACTCGGAAATTCTACTGTGAGGAATCTGTGGCAGAATGAAGTCAGGACTCAAACTGTACTTTATCATGTTGGGAGAAGAGCAAAATAATGCATATCTGGCTGTGAGGCAGTTTGGTTGAGCAGCCATATTAGATAATTTTGGGCCAAATATGATTTCTAATCAGTTATAATTGCTTGAGAGCTTCTCTAATTAGAAAATCCACTTTGGATATAAGTCTACGAACATTAAAATAGTTGCAAGATTTGCTTAAAATGGATAAGAAATGTTTGAAAAAATCAGGCAGAGTGATCACTATTATATTCCTTTTACAGAGCCTTTTATTAATAATTACTTATTGGCTTTTTCAGAATTTCTAAAGTATGAAATAAATGGACTATCTCTTAGATCTATGATGGAAAAAGAAATAAAGTCTTAGGTTCTCAGGGTGTTAACTCCTTTCTATACATAAAGAGAAAAAAAATAGATTCAAACGTATCTGTTTTGTCATCAAGCATACTTTCTATCCTGGGAGTGGCTTTGTAGCTATGAAAAGCTGTTCCCATGCACTAAAAATATAGAAGTCACACAGAAGTGAATAATAAATCTTTATCCAGAGGAGGAGATCAACTGTACACTGACTCAATAAATTACAAGTTCTTTTTCTGTTGAGTCCCTAATGCATGGTTTGATCCTCTGATGCACTTTTCCTCACCACTGGTGTTCAATAAAGTAGTGAATTCACTGATGTGATTTAACTTTCGCTGTTGCAAGCTATACATAAATAGTTCTAGAAAAAGCCATATAAATACATTAGTTAGAAAGAACCACAAAGGCGTTTATCCAAATCTATTGGATTCCTGGAAGCCCTTTAATTTCTCCACACCCCACCTGACCCTCTCCTCACATTGGTGTTACCACAACAGTAATAGCATATTTTCTACACACATTTTTAAAGATTTTATTTATTTATTTATTTATTTATTTATTTATTTATTTATTTATTTATGAGAATGAGAGAGAGGCTCCATGCTCAGCCCAAAGCCCGCTGCTGGGCTCCATCCCACAACTGTGAGATCATGACCTGAGCCAAAACCAAGAGTCAGATGCTTAACTGAATGAGCCACCCAGGCGCCCCTCTACACAATTTTTAAACCCCTGAATTTACCTTAGCCTTTTCTGAACCTTTTATAGGGGAGATTCAAGGCCTGTCATGTAAACACTCTCAACTTTTCTTCTTTCAAATTGCCTTGAACAAAAGAAAGCACCAAGCTGAGAAGCTCAGTCTTCAAACAGATCCTTAGTAACCAGAAGAGACTGATAATTCTGATTAAATCATGTTGACTGATAATCCAATTTTGCTTATGACAACTTTCTGTAGCTTCACAAGTGATTGAAAATAACTGGACAAGAGTGACGAGAACGAGTTTCACTGACCCTTTTTCTAAGTTGGGCCACAGGTTTGGTCACTGTATAACAAAATATATTACAAATGGATGCAAATGTCTTCTTCCCACTGGGGTACAATATACATATCAGGATGCTCAATCTTAGTGCACAGTAATGCTGGTGCAGGCACCCAAGCAGGCATGAGACAGACAGTGCCAGCAGGAGGAGGCATCTCTGGGAGCTTTGTGCATCGGGCATCAGGCAATGACGGATTCTCCTGGAACACAGCAGTGGTGGAATTCAAGAAGATCCCACAAGGTGCTCCATAAGCAGCTGAGCTCTCAGTAGGCAAACTCATTAAAGAAGATTGAATTAGAAAGGGATTGATTAACCCACACATGCACACATACACACAGGACCCTGACAGACTAATTTACACAGCAAACACCCTTCCTCCTTTCCTTCCTTCTGGCAGGGTGCCTGGCATAGTCTACACTTGGTACACATTGATTGACTTGAAGGTGTGCTCAAGACACTACGTTCAACCAAAGAATTTTACCCCTTTCCATCTTCTAGACCTTTGTCTGGGTATTTATTCAGATAAAAATATTTGACCTTATTTATTAATATTTAAAATTTATCCCCAATAACTCATAAACAAAATAGGTATTTTTTGCCATCCAAATAAGAAAGCATGGCATCCTTGTTCTAAAGGTGATACTTTGTCAGAGATGCCCAAGTCTGTCTGGTTGCGAAGCTCCTTCTTGATCAAGAAGCTCTCTGCAGCGTCAGGCTGCCATTAGACACCAAAGGCTGAACTCAGCTTCACAGAAAAGACGAAGTGGTGACCGAGGTTAGAGTTATCTCCTAAATTGGTGTAACTGAAACTCTCTCGTATTCCCAGAGTGTGCCTTCTGTCTCCCTTAATAGACTAAACATATGTGTCTTTTCAATCACTTAGGAAAAGATGTTATGAAATAACTATAGTCATAAATGGGCCATAGATGGTTTTAACATAATATCATAATCCATTCATAATTTCTAATTGACTTTCAAATGCATCCCAGCTAGCTGAGATATTTATTTTTAATGACATATTATCCAGTAAAGGTCATAGAAGAAATCATGGATAGTTTCTGTTCAATGTTACAGAAATAACATTATGGTCATCTATTTGGTTTTCCGAAGAATAATAATGTGTTTCTGCCTCTAATTCAAAGTTTTTGCTTGTATTACATTCTTGTTAGCCAAATGAAAGGAGAATGCTATTTTTCAATGGCATTGCATGCCACATTCACTTTAAAGTTATGTTATTTTCTTTCTTTAAAGAGGTAATATTTGTTCTAGACTGACAATCATTTATTATGATCAGAGTCCCTGTTGGGTGTGGTGCTGGAGTCTCATTTTGCATGTCTGCAAAATGTCACTACCATCATTAGGTTAGAGCCTATCCAATGAATCTGATTGGTGCAAATTTTTTTTTTAAAGATGAAACATTTGTTCTTTTGCTGACTAGATTGGTTGTTTTATTTTAATGATCTGCTTGGTCTAAATACTTCATAGCTCTCTTATGATGTTATGATATTTGAGTTAGATTTTTGTCTGGTAATGGTCAATATTTTAAGAATTGGAAAATGTAAAAAAAAGCAAAAAACAGAAAACAAAAAAAAAAGAATTGGAAAATGTATTTTTACATTTATTTAATAGCATCTTTTAATAGTTGAATGTACAAACACAAAAATGCAATACTACTGTATCTAAACAAAGAGAGTGCTCTTTACTATCTTTGAGTTACATACCTCTTGGGAGTCTAATGAAAAGCCATGGATACCCCCCAACATTACAGGGACATAATCAGAAAGCCCTCCTTCAGTGCTAGGAAGAACTTACAGTCGTGTTTTCATAATTTTGTTGCATGTTTATTTGCTTCTGGTTGAGAATGCAGAGTTCTCTGCTTCGGTTAATCATTTATTTGCTAAATGCTCAAAACACCCTTTAGAACAGAACCTGTAGAACATACTTCAGCTGTCACCAGCTCCTGGGTACATCCTTACACATAGAAGAAAAAGTCACAGATATTAAAGCAACTCATAAAATATAACCAAGTCTTTTACTCTTATGATAGCAGATGCGAAAAAGAAGAGGAAGAAGGAGCCAGAGAAATTAGAGCACCTTTCTGGAGTACAGAAGGGTTTCTAGCCTTACAAAGATTCCTAGAATCCACCTCCCCCTACCTCCACATACACAAAAGCCTATCTTGCAATTCACAAAAATGTGGAATTAATTCTCTCTGTCTCCAAGAGTGTCTAGTGTTTGAGATAGAAAGTATCAATGCTTCTTTTTCTGGTGCTTGGCATAACCTTGCCTGGGCTACATAATATGGATAAATTACAGAATCTTGTTTGCCCAAGAAGAATGTTTTGGAAGAAACTCTTAAGAAAATGTCCTTATCAAAAGAAGGGAGATATTAATCCATTCTTATCAACTACAAATTCCACTTAAATATTATATGTTCAATGTGATAAACAATCAAAAGGCCACAATTTGAACACTTGATATCCTCTCAGTATCTCTATTCACCTTCCCCAAAGTGGTTTTGCCAGGACAAAAGTAATACATGCAGTTTCACATCACTGATCATTTTACTTGGTCTCCATTTTCAAACATATTAGCTGTATTTGTTTCAACAAAGACTTACTGAAAGGGATTTTGTCCTGAAATGATTGTATTTCATAGTCATATGCCTCTTTCATTTATCTCTACTTTTTTCATTTAGCCAAAAATACTTTTCAAGATTCACCAGCACATGCAATCTACTGATTCTCTTTTCTCAAAACACTAGTCATTATTTTTTCCCCTGAATCTTTTAAGGTATCTTTAGTTTTTTCTTCAACTTCACATTTTAGTATCATCATTTCTTCTATCAACTCAAATCAATTCAGATACTTACCTAAGCATTCAGCTCCCAAGTTATGTCTTAATCATCTGGATATTTGTTGTGTTTATGTGCAAATTTTCTTGGTGCTTGCTTTTGTTTTAAATATAATATTACATTTGCTTAAGTCACCTGGGGTGCTCCCTTCACAGGCAGGTGAATATCCCCTGAGTCCCACATCATAGATCTTACCCATCCTCAGCTCTACAGCTCAATTACCTGAGTTCAAAATTGTGTTTCCCTCCCAGTTTCCATGAAAATCCAAATGCATCATGAAAATTATTATTTTTGCAACCTAAACAATTTGAAAAGGAAACAAATGACCATTTGCCATCTTTCTTGTTTGCAGCTTTTATTGTGCTTTAGTTTTGATTTTTCTTTCTCTCCTCCAGGCCTCCTTCCTTCATCTGCTATCCTGCCCTACCCTCTGCCCTTTTCTGAAAACCAGGGCCCTCTGCAAAAACTACCCTCCTTCACAATCTCAGCTGCTTTGCAAATGGGGGGCACTTCCATGGGGCTCTCTTTCCTTCATGTGCTTCTTTGGAGGTTCAGATTCTTCGAAGGTGATGATGAAGTTTATAAATTACATGAGTTTTCAAATCCTTAAGAATGACATCAAGTGGCATTTTTGAAAGAGTACCATTGTAACATGTATTTGATTATTACTAGCAAAACATCAGGGTTGCATGTATATCACAGCCTTCATTTTGGCTGTCAAGTGACTTATAGTCTAGTTAAGGCCTAACCTTGTGCCAGTGTCAGATCTTAATCACAATAAATAGATTTTAAGTTCTTATTAGATAGGAAAAGCTAAGAGTGAGTATTTGATGTAGGGCTTATTTTTTTAATTGGCATTTTGAAGTAGTTACAATTATATATATATACCTAGTGAATTTATCTGATGCTACTTGTTCATACAATGTATTGATGTTTTCAAGTACAGATCTTGTGAGGTAAATAAATAATTGACTAGGACATATATACCTCTATATATAGATACCTATCAACATATGTCTATATATATAAACGTATCTATTTATATATACACATATACACATACCTACATATGTAAATATATGTCAATTTAATTAAATAGTGTCTTAAAGATGATTAATTTACCATCCTACCAAAGGGCATCACATTCAATATCATTATTTCCAAGAAATGGACTCCCAATTTTTTTTTTTTAACAAAGACTTCTCTGTCCAAAGATAATAAATTATGGAAATCTAAACCTACCATAAGTATTTCTGATTGGAACACAAATAAACAGCTTCCTTACTTAAAAATATTACCCTATTAGAACATTTCATTTCTGCATTTTAATCTCTGATTCACTATACTAGTATGTTTTGAATACAATTATTTTTTATCTAGATCAATGATAAAAATATTTTCCTAATCCAGTAAAATGTTTTCAAGGAATTTGTGCTAAAGATAAGTAGTGACTAAAGAATAGTAAATACTTTGAGTTGGAAATAGGTTTTTTAAGAAAATTTCATGAAGTAAATATTTTATAGTTATTTACACTCTGTTTCAGTTATGTGCTGAACAGAGAAAGCGGAAATGTGGCTGAAATATTGTGTTCCTCAGAAAAGTGAGAACTCGATCAAGTGACTTAAATCTGCATACTCCTAGACTTAAGAAAATAATTTTAGTCTCACAGCAAAGTTGAAAAATTAGTGCACAGAGTTTGCTTGTGTGTGATTACCTACCTTGTTCTGTAATGTCACATTAATTTTAATTACATAATTCTCCGAATTCTTTAATATGTAGGGGTAATCTGAAGAAAATAACCCAAAAAACGTGTTTTGAGAAAAAAATGTGAAAGCATTATTTCAAGACAAACTGTAGGTAAGACACTACAAGAACTTCAATATATAAATAAAATGAGTGTAGTAAATCAGGATAAAATGGGGTGAGTAGTGAGTTATATAAACCAGAGATCATAAAGCTATTGCATGTTAATTTTATCATTGATTTCACTCAACAGACTTATTTCTTGCTTATAATTCACTTTTTAAAAAAATTAGTCACATATGTATATTTATTCAAGCAAACTACAGTAAGTGTATGAATGTATTTTGAGATTCTGGTCTGGCGCTTATGATTATTTTCTAAATTGGGAGTTTGCCTTCTCTGAACTTCGGAGTTCAACTAGGAAACATGGAATGATTTTGCAAACAGTGTTTCTATGCAAAACAGAGTATTTCACTTTCATGGATCTGTGATACTAGGTAGGCAGATCACATAATGTTTGGTATATTTCTACCCCATAAGAATAGAAATATATTAGTTCAACTTCCCCTTAAGTTATTGCAGTTTTGTATCATGAAAGTTATGATAAGCTAAATGCATAAATATTAGACATTTAAGTATATCAACTAGTCAAGTTCTGACTACTTTTTAAAGAAATCTCTGAAATTCTTGCCTGGGATTTACTTATAAGAAAACAGTAAAGCTACTACTTATAATGAAAGACAAAAGATATAAACAGTAAAAAATAAGATAGAATATTCTTGGGTTAAGTATTAAATTTCTGCTTATGCACTCATTGTTAAATTTCTTAGTTTTTCCTTTAATTGGAAGCTGAAGCTGAATATTTGAAGAATTTAGGAGATAGTTTTGTGATTTTAAAAAGTTACAACTGAAAACTTTGATCAAGTGTAAAAAACTTAGACCATGTAGACCCCTCAGTCTAAAATGAAGCACTTTGGAAGTTTGATGGGTGGCAGCGAAATGCTGGTTCTTATTTTCTTTGTGAAATATGACAATCAAGGGACATACTGCAATTCACTGTTCAAATTAATAAAGAATTTTCCTTGGGAGTGACTGAATGTGTATAAAAATTGATATTGCAAGTAATAAAAATTAGTTTTTTTTCTTATCAAAGTGGCAATAATTTAAAAAATCTTGTGTTACTGAGAATGTGGAGAAACGTTCAGACAATAGAATAAGTATGGATAAGTAATGACAAATTCTTGAAGCCTAATGAACAATAAGAACAAAGGCATGGGGCAGCCTGGGTGGCTCAGCAGTTTAGCACCGCCTTCAGCCCAGGGTGTGATCCTGGAGACCCGGGATCTAGTCCCACATCGGGCTTCCTGCAGGGAGCCTTCTTCTCCCTCTGCCTGTGTCTCTGCCTCTCTCTCTGTGTGTCTCATGAATAAGTAAATAAAATCTTTAAGAAAGAACAAAAGCATGGAGCTGTGATAGAGAATTGTATGTCCCAGGTAAAATCAGCATGATTGGAAATCAAGATCTTTATAAGAACACAGTTGATAAACAGTAGGCAGTAGAATGCAATTGAGAAAATTCCTGACACTATAAAAATTATAATTTAATAAGCAATTTAAAGCTTTTTAAAACAGGTCAATGAATTACTTGGTAAAATTGTGTCTTTGGAAGATACTTCTAAAAATGAATTATTAATAGCACTCCTGGAATTGAATTGGACAAAAGCTAGGAGACTTTTGCAATTGGCCAAATGTGAGTTATGAAAATCAACTACACTTAGTGGCAATGAAAACAAACAAACAAAAAAGGAATAAGAGAGATCATGTAATATAGAATCCTTAACAGCTGGCGACTAATGGGATATATAACTGAAGCTAAATTATAATGAAAAACTCATCTTCTTCACTTTGATATGTTCATGCCAAATAATAAAGCTTTAAAGATAGGGAACTCAAAATCATGAGTCCAGACTTTATTAATGATTCTGAATTTTTTTTTGTATTTGAAACACTATGGAACTCTAAGGAGAGTTTTGATTTTTCTACTAAGATTCCCTTACTCAAATTATTTAATAGCACTGAGGTAGTTGAGATGAAAAGGTTTTTTTTTCTGCTCTGTTTATAATGTAGGCATTTATTAAGATAAGTTTCTATCTAATTATTAAAGTAAATGTGTGAATATCAACATTTCCCTCATCCTTCTGTTCTAACAGCACAGAACGTACTATTTTGCCAACTTTTGGTTTCATGTGCTTCCCCAGATGGCAGGAAAGAAAATAATCAGTCCTGGCTATTTCTCTGTCATTATTTATGAAATGTATAATCCTTTCACCGAGGAATGAAGTGGGGAAAGCTACTTTACACCAGTAGTAGATAAAAGGAGCCGAGTAGGAATTGGTATTATTCATTATCAAGTTTTTGTTGTTGTTGTGGTCTGGTCTTTCTCTGAACCTGGCCTTGCTCTTACTTTACTGAAATCGTATACTAACAACAGGGAGATGGCTGATATGGGAGAGGCTAAAAAGTTCAGTCTGCTGGGAGAAGGATTCATTTCAGCCCATCAGTGCGGTTATTCTGCTAAGTGGTGACATAATCCCAAATTCACATTCCCAAGAGATTGGCTCTCAGGATCTCTCTCCCATTTTCTGACTTTACTGCAAAAGAATGCCAGCTTCTGCCGTAATTGAGGAAAAAGGTTTTCAGGCCAGATTATCATTTCTGAAATGGATCACATAACATCTCTAAAAGTGTTAGTATAAACCCAACCTTCTGCCTAGAGATTGTCTTCTTTTCAAATAAATAAATAGTTTTTTTAAAAAATTCTGTTCTGTAAGGGTACCGTACATTGGGCTTGTCTTTTCAATTCCAACAATTCTGGTTTTCTAAAAGAAAATACATTAGGCAAAAGAGCATCCTGGGTCCATATTTAATACAAGGGAAAAAGGAGAAAAGACTGGAAACAATATGGTTATTGGAACAATATGGAAACTATATGGTTATTACTAAATACTCCACAGTCTCTAAAAATACGGGCTCAAGTTCCAAATATGCTTCATTATGTCAGAAAGACTACATGACATGTTAAGTGAATAAATCCAACTGAAGTTGAAGATCTAGATTGTTGACCTATCTGTGGGGCAAATGGTATATACATGCATGTACGTACACGCAAATATTCACATACATGTGACCATTTGTATGTGCTATGTTTCATACATGGGGATATATGTATATAGTGACTTCTAAAGGAACAAGAGTAGTTTTTATTTTTATTTCATAACTTTTTGAAATATTTAATCATTTCTGGCTAACATTAATTTTCAAGATGTAATGAATAATTAGTTTTTATATTGTCTTCTGCAAACTCAAATTTTTTAATGTACATATTAAGACGTACACTACTACACTACCTATTCCATGTTAAAATTACCCAATTTTGAGGCATATTTAATGTATTCTGCTAAATACTATGTGCATTAAATCCATACCTCTAAACCACTAAGTAATCTAATGTTAGCAACAAACAGAAGCCAGGGTACTGAAGGCTAGGTAATGATAGGAAATACTTGATAGGAAGCTCCTCAAAGCAGACTTAAGACTAGCAAAGGTTTGACTGTATCTTTCAGATATTTGCAGTGAGTGAAAACCCAAAACACATTTGGGCAAGTTCTCTATTTCAAGATAAACTTTGCCCATATGTTTTTGATTCATTTACATGTAATTCACTGAACTGACATTCTGAATGAGTTATTCGATGCATAAGGAGATTTTTGTGCCATAATTATATGTGATACATATAATATAATGCATAATAATTTAGAGCAGAACTTGTATTTTTTCATGTTGCAGATTCCAAGCACATGTTCCTTCCTGATGATTCACTGTGCTTGAATTGAGGTGTTGAGTGACTCGTTGAGTCAACCTACAGTTGAGATTTATATTACTGCACTGTTTGTACTTTCTTTTTTTTTTTTAAAGAAAAGCAGTTTTTCTGTGCCTTGTTTCCATGATTATCAAATTAGCATGATAATCTTTATTAAAATGTACCAAAGGCATTTAGCAAAACCTATACAATTTACTAACATGCTTGCAAATAATTAGTTCCTGGAATTTGTAACTTTTTTTTCAATGTGATAGGCAGTACAGTTTAAATATATACTTGGAAATACAGTAAAACACCAGTTCCCTGTATTATCTTCTTCAACCTAAAGCATCAGCTTGCTAGAAATTCCATGATCTTTGAACCCTCTCTCAGAAAGTTTACGGATATTCAGTTATACTCATAGTGGTGATAGTGGCTAAAAAAATGAAATGAAATTTAATATTTTATTCCTATTTCTCACTAACCTTTCAGCCTCACACAATGCAGCCTACTTGGGGAAATATTATCTTTCTCACATATTTAAAACATGAGATGCAATTCACATGATTCTTTTGTTTGCTGTATCTAATTAGACCATGTTCTCTTTATTTGTAAACACAGATTTGACCTACACTTTTTCTGTGGTTCCTGTGGTATAATTTTTGTACACAACCCTCTTAATCCACCTGGAATTTATTTTACTGGGCTGAATAATGTGAAGATAGAGTTGTCTCATCTCAGTGTGTAGGGACAAAGTATTTCATTTGCAAGTTTTTCTATTTAGTATGGTAGTAAAAGTGGCAATTGTTTCCCTAGGGCATGTTCCTCCTATTTGACATACTGTTGCTAAAAGTCTTACTTTCAGATTTGTAGTTGGGTATTAAGAAGCAGTATCCCTGAGGTGAATGCACTAGAAGGCTCCTGAATCATTGAATGGAGGCAAAACAGAAAAAGACCCCTAAAATGCAAAAAAAAAAAAAAAAGCCTCTAAACTATGCCTAAATTATAGTATATAAAATAAACCTGATAAATACGCATTATAGGTCAAAATATTATATAGTAGTTGGTTTTCAAAGAACTGATCTCTAGTTCCTAATGACAGGAAAGAGATTCTAAATATATGATTTCAAACTTAATATGGTATTGGGAATGCTATAAATATTAAGTTTTAAAGATATCGGTTTTCTGAATGGGAAGCTAAATCACTAACCACTATTTCAAGATAACATATTAAATTTGATGCTGAGACTATCTGCTTACCCTTTGGCTTGAAAGAAGGATACATTAAATAAATTCAGATACCTGAAAACATGTGCAGCTGAGTTATCAGTGTGTGTATTATTCCTCAGAATGCATGAGGTAGACAGGACTATGCCTTTTGAGAACACAGAAATACAACTATACTTTTGGGCAAAGAGGGCATTGTTTTGGAAGGGTATTTGGGGTAGCTCTCCCTGCCCCAAATTATCTGTTTCTGTCCTCTCGTTAGCATCATTCTATCAGATCAGGGTGGTTGCAGAAACTTGAAATTCATACCCTTACATCTTCATGATGAGAAGGGAAAAGAGATGTCTCTGTTTCTGCTTGCTTGTTTGAGATCTTGGGTGAACGGTTCTGATGTTACTCAAGCTTAAATCACACTCCCACCTGCAATCACCACCACCAGTGAGTTGGGTAGTCCCACCCACCCGGTAATAATTACAGCTAATGCTACTTCACACCAGGCACTGTGAAAAATCACTGCATATGGATTATTTCAATTATTATGATAGTTCCAGGATGGGTGAGTAAAATAAATAAAATATATACATACATAACCTACTAATAATTTTAAAACGTTGGCACATATATCTTCATTCAACAGTCCCTTATTCCCAGAAATGTCATAGTCTCAGTTTTTAAAAAGCTAAAAATTTTGCCCAGGCTATCCATCACTGCCCCTTCAGGGCTCTCTAGAACTAACCTGGCCAAAGAATTTCTAGGTTGAATAAGAAGAAAGAGAGAGTCCACGCAGAAATAAAATTCTGAATAGTGTAAGGTTGTGTAAATCACCTGATGCTTTGTAGAGAAGGAATTTCACATTAAATAGGATGGCTGATGGTCTATTTCCTGGCAATTTGGAAAGATTTGCACTGCACTGATAGCCCATTATGTGGTAACTGTGTTTTGTTAGATACTCATTTATTTTAATACAAGTTTGCTTTATCCTGCCAGTTTGTTGACTGTTCCTTGCTGAATAGGTCTGTAATCTAAACTTTAAAGGAGGATTAAGCTTCATGGTATTTACCTAACTAAGCATTGTCATTGTGTTATCCTCTTACATATTTGTTACCTGGGAAAAAAGACAACAACACTCTTTTCTATAGGCATTCCTGTTAATTTTGCATGAAAGCCTTTGTGCCCTTCTAAAATTGTATTATTATTCAGCTTTATGATCTGAAACTGTCATTTAAGTAGAAACAAGGGTTAACTCAGATTACAATGCTTTTAAGAATGCCTTTTTTGGGCTATTGTATGCATGCATAAATAACAAAAGAAACACATTTATCTTCTCTTTTACTCTAAAATACCATGAATAGTAGACCAAAAAAAAAAAAAAATCACAATTCTGCTGACCAGTTTGGACCACACCTTGTTAGAAATCATGCTGGTTTTCAATATCTCTTTGAAAATAATTGACATTTTAAAAAATTCTTTTTGTTTAAGTATAGTTGATATACAGTGTTATGATATTGGTTTCAGGTGCACAACATAGTGATTGGACAATTCTGTATCTCTTTCAGTACTCTGCATGTCTTTTCTGTCTGCCATCATACAATGTTATTGCAACATTATTGAATATTTTCCCTATGCTGGCTTTTCATCTCTGTAACTTAACTAATTTTATAACTGGAATTTTGTACCTCTTAATCCCTTTCACCTATGTCACCCATCTCCCAATTCCCCTCCCACCCCAACAGCTACCAGCTTGTTCTTTGTATTTCTGAGCCTTTTGGGTTTTGTTTATCTGTTTGCTCATTTGTTCTGTTTGTTAGGCTCCATATATACTTGAGATCATGCGGTGTTTGTCTTTGTCTGACTTATATCACTTAGCATAATACCCTCTAAAACTATCCATGTTTTTGCAAATGGCAAAAATCTGATTCTTTTTTATAACTGACTAATATTCCACCATATATGTATACACCGCATCTTCTTTACCCACTCATCTATGGATAGACACTTGGGTTGCCTCCATGACTCGGATGTTGTAAATAACACTGCAATAAACATAGGGGTGCATATATCTCTCCAAATTAATGTTTTCATTTTCTTTCAGTAAATATTCAAGAGGTGGAATCACTGAATCATGTGGTTTTCTATTTTTAACTTTCTAAAGAACCGCCATACTATTTTCCAGAGTAGCTGTATTAATTTACATTCCCACCAACAGTGCACTAAGATTCCCTTTTCTCTACAGCCTTGCCAACGTTTGTTATTTCTTTTCTTTTGATTCTAGCCATCCTGACTGGTGTGAGGTGATATCTCATTGTGGTTTTGATTTGCATTTCCCTGATGATCGGTGATGTTGAACATGTCTTTGTGTGTCTGTTGGCCAACTGTATGTCTTCTTTGGAAAAATGTCTATGCAGAAAATAACCTGTACTTCTAATGGAAAATCTCTTTATCTCTTCTGTATGACTCTTATTCCCTCAAGGTAAATAGAATGTATATCTGTGCTTTGGGAATATTTTAATGTTGTTTATAAGACAGAGGAGACAAAGAGACCAAAACTGTTTGACAGAGAAAAAAAGAGGAAAATCTAATTTTATTTTGAGTACTTAACCTCAATAAAATTCATTCATCATTTGTGAAATACTAAATGCAGGTTTTTCACTTATTTTAAAGTTTTTAAATTTTTGTTTGTTTTTAGCAATCTCTGCACCCCAATATGGTACTCAAACTCATGACCCCAAGATCAAGAGTTGCATGTTCTGCCAACTGAGCCAGCCAGGAGCTCCAGTTTTTCACTTTTTTAAAAACCAACTTTTCCTATCATATTACATCATTTCCATTTCCACGTCTTCCTTTAAATTTTTTTTCCCAGTAGAAACTATATGTCTTCAATGAAGTGTGGGCCTTCTGCAGCTTCATAGGGGGATCATGATTGGTTTTAGCTGGTTTATGTAATCTCTTTGCCTTCCAGGTATTGGTTTAGGAGGAAGCAAGTAACCTAATTCTGGACAATGATGTATTTGAGGAAATCTGTTGAGAAATGACTCCTGGCTCTAAAAAGAAAAAAGGAAGAAAAAGAGACTCAGAGAAGAAATAGGTCCCTTATGTCTCTGGACTTCACGTGTAAGGATGTAATTCTTAGAATTGCTGTAGCCACTTTTCCATGTGCTTGAGGACAAAACCAACTCATAGAGTTAGTAGAGAAAAAAAAAAAAGATGAAAAAACTCTGGTTGTTTAAGTTGTATGTATGGAATTAACATACTTATATCACATTAACCTGTGATATAAAATAATGTAATGTAGTTTATTTAAATCATGAAAGCCAAAGATTTCTGCTATAAGCAGCTAAGCACATCCAAACTAATATCCTTTTATCATTTCTACAACATGCTACAGAGAAAATGTTGAGATAGATCTGTCACTCCAGAACTTTCTAAAATCTAAGAGGGAAGCAGAGAGAGACAAAAGAAAGAAAAACAGAAATTGTACAGATGTAAAACAATGCCTATGTAATTTATAAACCCTGGATACCATCAATGAATAGAAAAGAAAGCAGAGATAAACTTACTATTTGGAAGTGGTAGAAAATCTTAGCTCCAAGACAATTTTTAGGAAGATAGGTACCTCATATGTTCTCTTAGGAAGAGAAACGCTACAGCTTGTGACATTGCACACACCTTTTGAACCAAGTGGGAGGTGGAAGGAGCTCTCTCTTGAGAATGTGTGGCACTTACTGAGCTGTGAGAAAGTGACTGGAGGAGCACTTGAGTCAGAGAGAACTCTATTTGAATTTGAAAAACATGTAAGGACCAGACTATTGACTGGGATTGAGCTAGTGAATTAGGTAGGGATCAGGCCATGGAGAACCTTATAGGATATGCAAATAAATTTATTATAATGAAGTAAAGTATAGGGAAGAGTAGTAAATAAATCAATGTTTTACTTAAAAATGTGAATCCTGGAGTACCTGGGTGGTTCAGTCAGTTAAGCATCTGACTCTTGATCTCAGCTCAGGTCATGATCTCAGGGTCATGAGGTCAGGCCCCATGTGGGGCTTGGAGCCTGTTTAAGATTCTCTCTCTGGGGCAGCCCGGGTGGCTCACCAGTATAGCACACCTTCAGTCCAAGGCATGATCCAGAGACCCGGGATTGAGTCCTGCGTTGGGCTCCCTGCATGACACCTGCTTCTCCCTCTGTCTGTGTCTCTGCCTGTCTCTCTCTCTCTCACATGAATAAATAAGTAAAATATTTTTTTAAAAAAAGACATATTTTGTGATCCAATGATTCCAATTCTAAAAATCGAGCCTGGTAATTAATATTAGATATAATAGAATATTATGTACAAGGATATTTATCACAGGATGTTTATATCAATATGAACAGGAAATAATCATAGTATCCAACAAAAATGGAAAAGTTGTCTAAATCACGAAACATTCTTACAATTGCATATTAGGGAGCAATTACAATTACTTATTTGTAGGTTATTTGATGTCATGAGAAAGTGCTCATAATAAAAAGTTCAGATGGACAGAAAAATATCAAGTAAAAATAAGTATAAGATACAAAGATACAATCGAGATACAAAGATACAATCCCTATTTGGAAAAAAGAAGGTGAGAGAGAAGATATTTATATGTATATGTACAATTCTCCACAACACCCCATACACACACATGCACAATTTGAAAAATGGCTATAATTAAATTCAGTATATCAGCAATTTTTGTTTTCAGTTAATAAGCAGTTTTCTTAGATATGGATAAATAAACATGGGTTACTTTTATATAATAAAACTAATATATAAATAAAAATAGAAAAACTATATTGTATTTATCTTTCTCTGACTTATTTCACTTAACATTATACCCTCCATATCCAACCATGTTGTTGCAAATGGAAAGATCTCATTCTTTTTTTATGGCTGAATAGTATTCGTGTGTGTGTGTGTGTGTACCACTTTTTTGTCCATTTATCTATGGTTGGGCACTTGGGTTGCTTCCATATTGTGAATAATGCTGTAATAAACATAAGGGTGTACATATCTTTGGCTATTGTGAATAATGCTGTAATAAACATAAGGGTGTACATATCTTTTTGAATTAATATTTACATTTTGTTGGGGTAAATACCTAAAAGTGAAATTACTGGGACATGTGGTAATTCTATTTTTAATTTTTTGAGGAATTTCCATACTGTTTTCCAGAGTGTCTGTACCAATTTACATTCCTACCAACAGTGCACAGGGGTTCTTTTTTCTCCACATCCTCACCAACATTTGTTGTTTCCTGTATTTTTGATTTTAGCTGTTCTGACAGCTGGGAGGTGATATCACCTTGTGGTTTTGGTTTTCCTTTCCTTCATAATGGGTGATGTTGAACATCTTTTCATTCATCTCTTGGCTATCTGTATGTCTCCTTTGGAAAAGCGTCTATTCATATCTTCTCTTTTTAAAAAAAAAAAAAAGTACCCTCCATGCCCTGCATGGCACCCAATGTGGGGCTTGAACTCACAACCCTGAGATAAGATCTGAGCTGAGATCAAGAGTCAGGTGCCTAACTAACTGAGTCACTCAAGTGCCCTTTGCCCATTTCTTAAATTGGGTTGTGGGCTTTTTGTGTGTTGTATAAGTTCTTTATATATTTTGGATATTAACGTCTTATTGGATATATAATTTGTAGTTATCTCCCATTCAGTAGCCTTTTTGTAGAATTTAAGAAACAAAACAATGAACAAAGGTAAAAGATAAATAAAAACAGACTGTTAAATATGGAGAACAAACCACCAAAACCAGAGGGGAGGTAGGTGGGAGGGTAGGGGAAATAGATGAAGGGGATTAAGAGTACACCTAATGTGATGAGCACTGAGTAATGTATAAAATTGTTGAATCATTGTATTGTACACGTAAAACTACTATAACACTGTGTCTGTTATACTTGAATTAAAAAAATAAGTATACTGTTATACTGGAATTAAAAAAATAAGTTTACAAATATAAATAAATAAATAAATAAATAAATAAATAAATAAATAAATAAAGGCAGCTCTTAAAAAAATAGAAGCTAAAAGTAGCTTGAAAGTAAATTTTAAGGAAATAGGTTTTATAGATAGTAGTATAGTGTGACCAAGGAGAAAATATTATATTCTCAACAAATGAGCAATATTATGGCACCAACCATTAATGTAGATATAGAAATGCCTTTAAGGAAATGGAACACTCAGGGGTGTCTGGGTGGCTCAGTGGTTGAGTATCTGCCTTTGGCTCAGGTCATGATCCTGGGGTCCTGGGATCGAGTCCCACCTCAGGTTCCCCACATGGAGCCTGCTTCTCCCTCTGCCTATGTCTCTGCCTCTCTCTGTGTGTCTCTTATGAATAAGTAAGATCTTTAAAAAAAATAATTAACTCAGAGTTAAACTAGGTGAAGATTTTACATACCTGCCTGGGGTTCTTTGTTAAGTAACAAAGAATAGGTGAACACATTGCTAGTTCTGATGGGGAAGGAGATGGCTAAGGTAAAATAAGTTGGGATAATGCTGCAGACTCTCTCCAAGGTATGAGAATGGTGGGGTGGTGGAGGGGGAGAGAGAAGGAAGGGCATGGGGAGAAGAAGGAGAGAAAAGAATGTATAATGTGTAAAGGAGGTAATAATATCTCCTGGGCATAACTACTCCTGGTAAAAATGGAGAAGTTGATAAAGGAAGAGAAGTAAAGCACAGATCTCAGGCTATGCATTCTGCTTTTCTTTTTTCCACAAAAACCATCATACAGACTCTCATTAACTCCCTGTCTCTATAAATAATAAGAATGATAGCATAAAAAATAACTATCTAACTTAAAATCCTTATTTTAGACAGGAAGTCTGATAGAAATTTGGTAAATTTTTCCAAGTCCCTAAATTCTTTAGTGACAAGAGTCTAAGATCCTGGGGTTCTTGACATCCAATATGTTTTCATTCCATGAAAACATCATCACTTGATGCTTGAGAAAGATTACAAGTCACCCCATGGTAACTGTCACCCAAAAAGTGCCTAATATTTTTCGTATATTAGCTTTATATAAATAAGTAAATAATGGAAAGCCCATTGAATTGGGTCTAAGAATTTTCCAGATTAAATTCTATTTCCATTGGTTATCAATGTGGCCTGGTGTTTGGTTGCTTAACCTTGCTGTGTCTCCATTCCTTATCTGCAAAATAAGAGAATGTATTAAATGTCTTCTGATGTATTTGAAGATATTTTACAGATACCCTGAAGAATTACATAACCAGAGAAGACAACATAGTTCTGACAAAGGTATAATCTTTACTTATATCTTGGTTAGTCAAATGCTCATCTTCCCTGAAGCCCCAAATAAATAACTTGAGATATTGAAACCCAATAGTAGCAGAACAACTCTTGCATATCCATGAGCATTTACAGTAAGTGATAAAATAATTATAAATGAATTTAGGGAGATTCAGGAATTGAAATGTAAAAGAATCTTCAGTGGTTTTCTTTGGGAAATGTACAAGAGGAAATGGGGAAATAGGGCAGTTTTCCTGAGGGAGGGACCCTTGGTGACAAGTACTTGTAAAGAATTCTTTATAGAAGGGTCAGTGCCTGTACTTATTTCTGAGGGACTTTTATGAAATGATTTGTTTGGTAACTAAGGTATGAACAAAAAAAGGAATAAGGGAGATACTGGGATACTGACTTACTAAAGGGGACTTCTCTGTTACAATCTGTAGGGAAACACTACCCTATGCTAAAGTTAATTCATTCTCAAAGAACTGTGAAGCTGATTTAAGCCCACTCTTTAAAAATTGGGTAAAATGGTAAACCAAGGGTTTCATGAAACTTCCAAAATTAAGCTTTGTTTGACAATAGAAATAATAACAAAACCTATTTGATGAGGTTATTGTAAGGATTAAATGAATTAATACAGAAAAATCCCTTATTTAGAAAAATGTCCAGCACATAGTACTAAAGAACTATTAACTCCTAATATTATTATTGTCTTTGTCATTGCTGTTGTTTGCATTGTTTTTTAGTCTGAAATATGTTTGGATTGACCTAACTTGCTGGTAAAATGAATTATAATTTGCTGCTAAACAAACGTCTTTTATAACCTTTCAATTACGTGGTTTCTACTTGCTTTTGAAGAGAACTTCACTTTGTAGACTAAAAAAATCAACCTATTTAAAGTGAAACATGCAGGAAGCTTCCTCTTTGCTGTAGCAAAAGCAGTATAACTATATTTTTCTGCTAATCAAGATGTAATAAAAGTCAAACTACTAATTTTTGAGTTTCAGCCTTTTAATGCTTGACTTTCAATCTAAGAGATAACTTGGTCTTTATGGCATATTTTGTAAGTGAGGAGAGTATTGAAGTCATCTCAAATCCAAGCTTGATACCTAAATATCTTCCTACATAACTGAATTTTAACTTCTAAGAATCAAATTTCTATTTGCAAGTACCTAAGAAATATGAATCACCTCTCAGTTCACTGAATGACACAAAACTTGAGATCTTTGAGATACAATTTTCAAGCAATAACAAGTCACTTTCACATTTTAGAAAGCAACCACCTTCCAAAACCAAGTAGAAGGAGAAACCCTATCATTTCCCTTCAGTTTTTAGTATAAAATCCATCCCACATAATTTCTTCTGGGTCCTAAGTAAAATTCTAACTAATTTCCTACATGAAATAAAAATTTCAGGAAATAATTTGCAGTTTTTTAAATAGTTTTTTGTTGTTGTAATTGCTGTTAGACTTTTATTAACTGAAACTTAGGAAAACCAGTCTTCTCTGCCTGATAAAATGAGAAACATGTTTCAAAATTTATCAATTCAGTTCTTTACGTTGAGTAAACTCTAAAAAGTGGCATTTAAACACTCTTAAGTATTTAAGAGAAGAAGAAGAAGCAAATTAACAATTATAGAATATATAAGTGTGTTAGACTCTAATGTGAGTGCTTAGTTGTATAATTTATTTGACAGATTTTTCTGGTTTAAACTTTGTTTATAGGTTATAATACATACAAATTATAAAAATAAATAGTGTTTCAGAATCTCTTATATAGCTCTGGAAAATTTATGGTTTTACTTTTTAAAAATAACTAATGAAGGAGAGACATCTTTTCTGATTTCTATGTTTTGTTTACCTTTCTCTTCAATACAACACTCTAAGCCACTACTCTACATTGCACTTACCCTACTTCTGTTTTTTTGGTTTACTTTTTTAAGATTTTATTTGTTTATTCATAAGAGACACACAGAGAGAGGCAAAGACATTGGCAGAGGGAGATGCAGTTTCCATCCAGGGAGCCTAATGTGGGACTCGATCCCAGAACTCCAGGATCATGACCTGAACTGAAGGCCGACACTCAACTGCTGAGCCACCCAGGTGTCCCTCTAACTCTGTTTTGCATTACTGAGTTTGCATGTGTCCTATGTCATTTATACAATCCATGGGATCTTATTACTGACAAAGAAAAGCTTAATTAGATGAAAGTTGCCCCAGAACAACTTGTTGCAAGTCCTTGAGTAGGGAATTCCATGATGATACTATGTCTAGGACTCCATGAAACAGATACCAAAGGTACCTTGTTTAGAAGTAGTAACAGGGCATTAGGGATAAAAGGCACTTACAGCAGCATATCTTAATTTTCTTTACTAGAGGAGGCTGTACACCAGAATACTTAAATAATTCTTTTCTAATGAAAATCAGCTACAGAGTGGAGACTAAGTGCCAAGTCTTCTTCTTTTTTTTTTTTTTAATTTTTTAAATTTATTTATGATAGGCACACAGTGAGAGAGAGAGAGAGGCAGAGACATAGTCAGAGGGAGAAGCAGGCTCCATGCACCGGGAGCCTGATGTGGGATTCGATCCCGGGTCTCCAGGATCGCACCCTGGGCCAAAGGCAGGCGCTAAACCGCTGCGCCACCCAGGGATCCCAAGTGCCAAGTCTTCTAATTTCTGCCTGTATATACAATGTTCTCTCACTATTCTTGCATGTATACATATTGTATAAAGAGTATAGTCACCAGCACTGGTTTTGAAGCTTATAATTAGCAGTGGCCAAAGGCACACTAGCTACAATTTGGGTGTGGGACTAAATTAACCACCAGTATTCTGTGTCTCCAACAGCTAAAGATTATACCTCTGTGAAATGACCAACTTATTCAGTCCTTAAAGCTTTTTGTCCAAA
The DNA here is from genome assembly GCF_018345385.1 of Vulpes lagopus. Taxonomy (NCBI): domain Eukaryota; kingdom Metazoa; phylum Chordata; class Mammalia; order Carnivora; family Canidae; genus Vulpes; species Vulpes lagopus. Next base: position 76,443,254 of record NC_054831.1, read on the forward strand.
CCAGCCTCATCCTCTTCCTTAGGAATAGTAGGGCCTTGGTCACTACTAAATACAGCATCCTTTGTAATGCAGCTCCAACAGGCCCAGTTCAGACTGAAATGGGAGAAAAAGTCAAACCTATCTGAAGGAAGGAGTCCATCTACCTATTAGATAGTAGCTTCAGTTTTCCATTTACTTATTTATATTTATGAAATACTTCAGGTTTGTATATTTTAAGACCAACCAATGCCTTTAAATGATTTTATGGAACTTGAGAACTGAGAGAGCCGCTAGTAATCATCCAAATGTACATATGAAGGAAATATAGCCTACTGAGAAAACCTGGCTTCCTCAAGGTCACAATGAATTAGAAACACAGCTGAAACAAATGCATCCTATATGAGATTCTGCAATATTTCCTCTGCTTCTAACATCAGCAGAATGTTTAAATGAGTAAACCAAAAATATAGTATGTTATTTTTATAAGCTTAAAAAAATGAACCTGAATGACTTAGAATTCACTGAAAATGGCCACTTACTTCACATTTGAAATATATTTAAGGCTCCATCTCTAGATTTCAGTTTTTTGTAAAGAGTAAGCATGACATTAGAATATAAGCTACAAATTCTCCTTTTTAAAAAATATACCATAGAAAGAAAATAAAATTTAAACTTTGTAGCATAAAACATTCTCTGTGAACCACTTGAACTTCATGTATTTGTTTAAAGTCTGACCATTTTAAAAATTCTACACCAATACATTTTTTAGGAAAATAAAATAGTCTCAGCTATTTGGCTTAAGAAAATAACTTGAAAGCTATCAAAGAATTTATACTGAAACTAATAGGTAGCTATAATCATAACCTTTGGCTTGTTTAAGTCTTTAAATATCTTTGGGAAGATCTCACTGATAGAAGTGGGAAGAGTTGGTTAGATAATGGTGGAGATTTATTAGAAGCAAAGATCCTATTGTGCTGGGCAATAAATCTGTAAATAAACTTACAAATACCTCTGACTTTCTTTTTAAAGATTTTATTCATGAGAGACACAGAGAGAAGGCAGAGACATAGGCTGAGGGAGAAGCAGACTCCTCTCAGGGAGCTCGATGTGGAACTCGATTTGGCAACTCTGGGATCACGCCCTGAGCTGAAGGCAAATGCTCAACCGCTGAGCCACCCAGGTGTCCCAAATATCTCTGACTTTTGAAGCTTAAATTTAAACAGGGGGAGACACACTGTAACCATAAACATAATATTCAAGTAAACATGTAATATGTTAGAAAAAAATAAGTACAATGGACAAATATAGAACACAGTAAAGATAATTGCAGGTTCCAGGTTTAAGTAAGATACTCAAAATTAGTTTCATTGAAAAGAACACTTTTCAATAAACACTAGAAATATATGAAGGAGAATAAAATTCAACTGTGGGGAAAAAAACTTTCTGATGGTCATAAGTCTATCCCATAACCGATATGTTTGAGAAAGAGCAAGGATGATTGCACGGTTCAAGAGGAATGAAAAAGGGACAGAGAAATGGATATGAGGTCAGAAAATTAATGGGATCCCAATATTGATTACATAAGAGCATCTAGGCCATTGTCAAGCCTTTGGCTTTTACTCTAAGTGAAATGGGTAGGCTATGGAGTATGTTGAGCAGAGAAGTGACATGATCATTCTTATGTTTTAAAACAATCATTCTAGGAGCTCTGTCAAAATTACAGTTTAGTTGTGGGAGGAGCCTGGAAGCAGGGAGATGGGTTAGGAGACTACTGCAGTAATCCAGGCAAGGCAGGATGGTAGTAGTGAAGGTGGTAAGTAGTGGTTACATTGTGGATGTTTTCTGAATATAAGGCTGAGATGATAGTCTGTAGATTGGATGAGAAGGTGACAGAAAGAGAGGTGTGAGAGTTGTTTCCTAGGCTTTTGATGTGGACATCTGGAAAGATGGAGTTTTTAGCAATTGATATAGGGAAACAGGTTTTGTTTCAGAAGGATAGAAGAGAAATTCGGTGGTGGATATGTTGAGTTCAATGTGCATAATAGATATCCAAGTGGAAAAATTGAGTCAGGTTTAGAAGAGAGATATGGTCTGGAGATAGAAATTTGATAATTCTATTCAAAACCATGGAACTGGATAAGATTGCCACAAAAAGCAAGTGAAAACTAAGAGGAGAGAACCAAGGAGTGAAGGCCGGAATACTAGATCTGAGAGAAAAGAAGGAACCAGCCAAAGGATCTGAGAAGTAATCGGTAAGGTGGGAGAAAAACTAGAATAGCTGGTCTTGAAAGTCAAGGGAAGAAAATATGTCAAGGGCGTATGAGTGATAATTGTTTCAAATGATGCTGAGGTTGAGTAAAATGAGAATTGAGCTTATTTTTTTTTTTTTTTTTAGCCAAGAAGAAATCAATAGGGTGATCACACATGCATATCTCTCTCAGTTGGTCTCACACACTCCCAGGTAATTGCCACTCCCATTGCCATTAACACACTCACTTGGGTGCATTCATTTTGGAGAAGAGATGTTGGAAACACTAAGTCAAGTAATGGAGGTGTACATCATGTGACTGAAGATTATTATGAGACAGATTGGAAATTTGACTGATCTGACGTCAGATTTGAGAAAAAAGTTAGGTGTCCTGGATATGGCGTACATGTGGTTGTGGTTTTGGCTCAGCTCGATAGTGCTATCTACTGGGATGAAGGATACATAAGAAAGAAGAGATGGAGGAATGGTTCAGAGATGCTGGCTTCAGTTTTGAGGAATTGGTAAACCTACAAGTGAAGTCTTATATGAATTGAATCTCAACAACGATGCATTTGTGATGGGAATTGGAAGTCGGAAGAAAGACATGAGAATTGAAGTAGAGGGATACTATGCAGAGTACAAAGAAATGGTCAAGAATAAATAGCATCTCAAGGCACAATAATATTTAAAGTGTAAAGTAAAGAGACTGAGAATTATTACATTGCTGGGAAGAAAACCAGGACAGTAGTGTCCCATAAAGTATTGGTGGAGATTTTCAAAAAGGATATTTCAGAAACCACTCAGTGGCCTGAAAATTCAGTTCTCCCTCATGGGTAAGGTTATATAGATCCTTAAACTTAGATCTAATCCAACAAATCTCTGAGACATTCCCTATCCTCCAATCCAAGCCTGTTTTTGTTTTGCTTTGTTTCTGTTTTATTTGTCTTAGTGTGTAGATTCTTACATGTCACCTAATATCTGGTATCTGTTTCTTTAACAAGCCACTTTAAATTGCATTTTCAACTGAACCATATTCATTGTGAATCTAGGATCCCCAAATGCCTTGTCCTTAACTTCCTCAGTTCCACAGTTACAGTCTGTCAGGGAAGTCTCTTGGGCCCCCAGCTGAAATTTTCAGGTCTTTCACTTGGATGGGATACCTCGAGCCACTGGTTTTGGAGAACGTGAAATCAAACTAGTTTAGAGCCCAAAAGTCACCATTGTATTTGGTAACCAGAAGATCAATGGTGCTTTTTGTTAAGAGTACTTTTCAACAGCTGCTTTGATGAAACTCCAGGTTCTAGTGTGCTGAAACAATCCCCAAAAGGAGGTCAGGAACTAGACATAGCAGAGTAGACAACTCTTAAAATTAGAAAAGTGAGATCATAGAGATAGTTTTTTGAAGGGTAAAAAAGGAGGAAGAATAGTTGTTTTGTTTTGTTTTTATTTTATTTTGGAGGAAGACTCTCTAACATTGGCAAACCCATGTAAAAGGAATAGTTAAAAATTTGGGAGAGAAAGGCATTATTCATGAAGTAAGGATGTGGAAGGAGATACCAGTTCAAGTTAGAATTAATAATATCTGAATAAATATGAGCCAACTCCTATCCCTCATCATTTGAAAATAACATCACATGAAGTAAATCAAATGTAATATGTAGAATTAGTTGCTGTTTACAGGAAAAGACATTGAGAATTTCTTTTTTAATTTATGCTTTTATGACTAGTAGATGTAAGAAAGTGTACATTTGAACAATTTTCCTGTGCATTTCTGAAACTATAGTTGAAGTGATTTCCTCTTTGCTAATTAATTCCTCAATATAAAGTTGGTTCCTTCCTTTTACTTTATACATTTCCATTTATTCAGCAGTAATAACTGTCTAACTCAATACATTTTTCTCCAGACAGCTCAAAAATAAATATCTCACTTTCCAATGATATTTCTCTGGGGGGACTAACATTTTTTAACATTTTATCATTTTCCCCCTTTTGTTAAGCTATTCAAATCATCTTTACCAACATTTTCTCTACTCCAACCCAAAATATACTATGACCTGAATATTTGCGTTCCCTCCAAACTTATATGTTAAATTCTAGGACCAAATGTGATAGTATTTGGAGGTAGGGCTTAGATTAGGTCATGAGGGTGGAGCCCTCAAGAATGGGACTAGTTTTGTTATGAAAGGGATCCCAGAGAGTTCCCTCACTTTTTCACCATAGGAAGATAAAGTAAAAAGATGGCTGTCTATAAACCAGGAGGAGAGCTCTCCTCAGACACTCAGTCTTCCAGCACAGTGATCTTGGACTTCCCAGCCTCCAGAACTGTGAGAAATAAATGTTTGTTGCTAATGTTAACCAGTGTATGGTATTTTTATTATAGCAGCTCAAATAAGCCTAACACTACTGATAACTTTTCTTCATGCTTTATGTAAAGAAAGATAAGTAGAAGTCAGTAGACAAGATTGGCTCATCCTCTCATGTACAAAATTTATACTCTTACCCATGTCTGCTCCTATCTTCCCCTTTTGGTTTCCAGGTGATCTAGAGTCCACCATGAGCTTCTCAAAGATTCCACTCCTTAGATTATCATCTTTTTATTTGCCTTCACATCTTCTTCTTTTGTACCAAATCACTTGACTCAGCATTCAAGATAGTCTATGTTTCTCTAGTTAAAAACAAAAACAAGCTCTCCTGAGCTCTGTCTTCATCTCAAGCTACCTTTCTATGTCTGTGCTTTCTCCACAGGTTAGGATGTTTTGAGTTGCAATTCAGTAACTCAACTCAAAATTGATTTAAACAAAATGATTTTCAGCCATAATATGGTTTACTTGTTTCCTCATTTTGTCCAACAGAGGTAAGAAACAAAGTGCAGTTGTTGTTTACTAGCTATAGCAGAATGGAGATAGTTTCTTTCCATTAATTAAAACTGTGTCATATGATTATTCCTCAACCAATTTCTATGGTCAGAGAGATGGAATAACCTCTGGTAGGAGTATAATGGTAGGATTATACCATTCAGAATCTATTCTGGAATTTGAAGTGACATGAAGCCCGTTAAAAACACATAACTAGGAAACTTCTGGTCTTAAAAGGAAATTTCTGGTCAAATTTAAGGGAAAACAGGAAATGGATAGTGGGAGCAACCAAAAAATGTTTATCAGTCACACTTTTCAGAGAAGTTGTTTATTACTCTTTCTGTACTCCATTTCCTACTAAACACATTTCCATTTTACTAGCAAATGAATTGCAGTATACAATCTGCTGCCACTACTCTTTGGGACTGCATTCACTAATATTTCAGTTACTTTCATGTTGCCAAATCCAACTTTTTCAGTCTTCACTTTAGTAGGCCTCTAAGTCACTTTCAATGCTTTGAACAATTCCCTTATTCATTCTTTCTTTTTGACTTCCATAATTCATCCCCTCTCAACTTCCAACCTACCAATATGACCATTTATTTTTAGCCTTTATCATATTTTCCTGCTCTAAATACTCAAGTTCCTCAGGTCATTTAGCTATATATTTCTGCACAGTAAATTGTCTTGAAACGAAGATGACTAGAACATCAATTATTATTTCACAGTTTCTAGGAATCTAAATGCAGGTTCAGCTTAGTTGGAAACTTCTGATCCAAGGTCTCTTATGGAGGTGCAGTCAATCTGTTGGCTGGGGCTGTATCTTATTTGAAGGCTCAGCTGGGAGAAGATCTTCTTACAAACTCATTTATGTGATTGAGAATTTAGTCATTCATTGACTGATGACTGGAGGCCTCACTTAGTTACGTGTCACGTGGGCCTCTCCACAGCATCCCTAATAGCATGGACAAGCCAGAGAGCAAGACAAGACAAGCAAGACAGAGTAAGAGCCTTGTATAACATAAACTCAGAAGTAATATCTCATCATTTTTTCTGTGTTCCATTTGTCAGCACTAGGTACAGCCCACACTCAAGGGGGCAGACTTACAGAAGTGTGCAAACACCAGATGCAGGGTCATTGGGTGCCATCTTGGAAGTTGCCTAGCTCACCATGGCTTGGGCTTTAGTCTCTTGCTAGTTCCATACTTTTTGCTTTGGTAATGTCACTTATTGTTCTAGTTATTATGTTACTTGTATTCCAAAGCTCTCAAATTTATACTGCCATGTTAGGCCTCTCTTCAGACCTCTATAATCTTTTTATTTGGCATCTCCATTTAGTTTTATCCCAAGTTCTCAAAATCAACATGTTCCAAATGAAATGTATTTTGCCTTCCCTTACACTCCAACTCTTCTTTTTTCTGATAAGCTTTTCTACCTTGGTAAATGGTACCTCCATTCATTCAGTTTCTCAGGCCAGCAGAAGAATATTTTTCTTGACCTTTTCCTCTCTATCACTTACCACATCATTCTGTCACCTCACTCTGTCAACTGTTACTTCAAAATTATTATGTTTCTGGATGCTTCAAAGAGCCCCTCAATATGTTTGTCTGTTTCCATTTTTGCTCTGTTGCAATCCATTCTCACCAGCAAAATAGATTAATCACCCAATAATGTAAATAAGGGCTAATCCCATCTCTTTCTAAATCCTTCAAAGGCTTTTCATTGCTCCGCATGATCCTGCTTGATCTGGTCTCTGCCTGCATCACCAGCCTTATTTCATGCAGCATTCTTTCCTTCTGTGTTCTAACCACACCTGGAACTCCCTCTGTTTGGAAGACTTCTCCCACAACTCTCTGCCTGAGTAGTCCCTGCTCAACCTCAGAGGTATCTTCTAGGACCATTCAATCCTACACATGTTCTTAAAACTCAGTCTTTTTTCTTCATGGCACTTGTAATTTGTAAGCTCCAAGTGAGAGGAGATTAAATGCATTTTGTTTTCTTTCTATCAATGTCTACAAAGCACCATTTGAATGCACAAGACTCTGTAGATAACTTCTACAGTAGGCAGAAGTTATACCCAAACACCTCAAAATCTTGATAACATTTGCTCTGCTCTCTCTTACGTTACCAACTGTAGTCATAGTTGTTCTTAACTTAGTCCTTTAATAATTGCATTTAAATATGTAGGTTGCCTTTTTTTTTTCTTTCTAGTTGGACTTTTTTTGGAAAAGGTGTTAGGGAAAATTTCTAATGGCAGATTATAACTTAGTCATCTTTAGTGATGTTAAGAGGAAGACCTTTATGACAATGACACCTAGATTGCCTTTGCCTCAGAGACTTGTAAGATTAGTATTTATTACGGTGGGATTCTTTTGAGATCTCTTTTTGAAAATCTTTCTGGAAGTTAGGGGGCTAGGTGTTGGGGACTCATTTTGTCTTGGAGAGATGGTCTGGCTTTGGATTTTCTCACTAGTAATACCCTGGTTGTGCATACACCATAAAAGAAAGCTGTGAAAAGACCCACCTGACACCCACATTGAGATTACAATCTTCCAGCTGATGTTTCTGTTCAGAGCTTTTGTGAACTTGAGAGAAGAAGTAATAATCCTAGAATGAATCACTGTACCTGTAACATTCTAGTTAAAATTGACTGGTGCTGATAAAACATGCTACTTTGGCATAAAAAGACTGAGCTACATTCAATAAATAATAAAACCACTAATAGAAATGAAAAAAAAAATAACCTTTTGCTACCCAGGAAAACTTTCTGGAAATGTGAGGCAGTATGTGGGTGGGGAGATGGGTTACAAAGTGTTAGGTGAAGTCCAGTGTGAAAGCATGCTCTGAATCTTCTGCAAAAGTTCTTTTCTTCATGTCTTTAGGAGAGAATTGCCCTATAGAGTGGGTTAACTAAATCATATTACCCTATTTTTAGTCTTCTTTGGACTATTTTTATTCTAGAAGAAAATGTATTTTCTCCCTAGGTCTTGTAGTTATTTATTTCAAGGTCTACCTTCTCTCATAAAACAATAATAGTTCACTGACTCTAATCAATGTGACTAGATGGTTACATTGTTCACTTGATGTTAATGCTGTGAAGGAGTCATTTTGAACAGATATTTTGGAATAATTCTAGGGGAAAGAAAAACAAAAAGTGAAAAGTAAGGAAAGCAGGGGGGGAGATAAGAGCTGGACTTAAGTACATGGAAAATATGAGCCAGAATGTGGAAAGAATGAAGATGAAGAGCAAGAAAACAAATACTATGCTTCTACTATTTTTGTGTATTTTTTTTTATATTATTTTTTTTTAATTTTTATTTATTTATGATAGTCACAGAGAGAGAGAGAGAGGCAGAGACACAGGCGGAGGGAGAAGCAGGCTCCATGCACCGGGAGCCTGATGTGGGATTCGATCCCGGGTCTCCAGGATCGCGCCCTGGGCCAAAGGCAGGCGCCAAACCGCTGCGCCACCCAGGGATCCCTATTTTTGTGTATTATAGTAAAATACACATGGCATATTTTATAATATATTACAAAAATACATTTATCCACATCCTTGTTCCTATCCATCTTTGTACACATACTTTTCTCATGTGCATCAATCCCCAGCTGAGCAAGGGAAAAATTTCTATCCATTGCTGTGAAAAATCAATCAATCTAGATTTCAAGTGGGGCTCTAGGTAGTAGGGAAAATAGTTGGGCTTGAAGCCATCAATATGATTACTACAGATCTTCTGATTTTTTTATTTTGATTTCAATGACTTTTTTTTTTTTAACTGGATTCTGTTTGATTTGATCTGCATGTCTGAGTTTGGAGGGCTGCGAGTGACCTGTGCTAGTAAAGTCCTTGCCCTGTGTCCCATCAGATTTAAATTCATATTAACCGTCTGTGATGGACTGAGGTCACTTGCAAGTTATCAGTAATCTACATAATGTAAATGTAAAAGGCCACTTATATCGCACAGCAATGATTATCTGATTGAGCTGGTATTTAAATTTGTATTTAAATATGTAAATTGTTTTTAACTGGCTGCAGCTCTTCACATATTTTCAAAAAAATATTTTTGAACCATTTTGGAAGTTGATGAAAACTTCTGTTTTGCACCTTCTTTAATGACAGAACCACATATGTTAATATAATAAAACAGCGAAATCCCTCCATTGGACAACTAGTTCTGTCTTCCAGAATGCAGGATAAAGCAGAGCCAAATTCAAAAGGGAGTTACTTTTGTATTAACTTTGAGCGAAGCCTCTATTAACAAAACAATAAATAAGTTTAAGCAAGGTTATAGAGAGGAAAGCTAAAACCTTATAAAATTATACTCATATGCTAATTATTTTATAAATTGAAACAAACATTTTGCAAAAGTTCTACTTATAGAAATTTATGTTAGGCAAATACTTAAAATGTATAAAGAGACACATACACAAATATATCCATTATGCAATTCTTAGAATATCAGATAAATAGATATAACAGATAATTATAATAGGTAAAAGCAAACTCTTGGCCAAGCCTGGCAGTGGATGAGTATATAAAAATTTAAATACAATAAATATGAGGTACCCATAGGAAAACAATTTAAAGTTTAATGTTGAATAAAATTGGATGAATATTAAAATGTATGCATATTTTGAGTACATGTTTGAAATTATGAGAAAAAAAGCACCCAGAAGAAATAAAGATAAAATCAATCTTTTAAAATAAAGAATATTATAGTATTTTCTATGTTTTCAAAGTGATCTGTAATGTGGTTAATCTTATCATTTAAATGAGTAAAGGAAGTAATTTATGGAGAATCTTACTATTTATAGGAGACCATATGATTTATAATTCATCTTATCTTGTAAGGACTGGATGAAATGATTATTATACTCATTTTGAACAATAAGAAAATTTGTGCCAAAATTATGAAAGAGATCCACTCAAGATCATGCAGATAATAAATAAAAGAGCAAGACATGAACCAAACACAGTGGTTCTAACCACTCTTCACTCTCCACAATGCTGAACACAAGTGAAAAAACTTTTTTTTTAAGATTTTATTTATTTATTCATGAGAGACACAGACTGAGAGAGAGAGAGAGAGAGAGAGAGAGAGAGAGACAGGCAGAGGGAGAAGCAGGCTCCATGCAGGGAGCCCCATGTGGTACTCCATCTAGAGTCTCCAGGATCACATCCTGGGCTGAAGGCGGCGCTAAACTGCTGAGCCACATGGGCTGCCCAAGTGAATAAACTTCTAAACTCAGATCTTTTTAAGTGCATGCTCAGTGGTTAATACTTTTTCTTTTTCTTTTTTTTTTTTTTAGTGGTTAATATCCTTGATATAAATTTGTGTAACTTTTTGCTTAATTTGTAATAACCAAATGAACCCTACTAACAACAACCTAAATCAGTGAGAAACAATTCTGTTTCCCCCCCTCCTGTTTTTTAAGTAGAGCAAAAATTCATCATTTAAGAAGCATAGAGAAAACCAAAGCCACAAATGAGGGCATATGACAAAAACTAACAACTTATGTAAGTTAGGTTACTGGGAAATTTAACGTAAGCTGTGACAATATGCATTATCTGATTGAAATTTAGCCAACTCAACTCAGTTTTGACTAACAGGGTAGTAGTAATCCTGAAGTAGTAGAATGAAGAGAAATCATACATTAGCATATACGTTATTGTGTTAGCACTTTTTTTTTGTACATTTGGTTTTAACCTTGACCAGAAATGACACCCCATCATCCAGCATTCTTTGACATCCCTTTGCAGCCACTTATACTACTGACATTATAGGCATATTTCTGAATTCCCTCTGATAATATCACCACTTTTAGCCTTTTGGCTTAACTGAAGGTGATTAATACTTGTTATGCTTGGATAATATTTTTTTAATTTAACTTTATGTTTTTTCTTATTTTTCTCAAAAATAGGAGTCAAATAAAATTTATTTGTGTGGGTTTTTTGTTAATTATTATTATTCAATAAACACAAAAGCAGAAAACTGTTCCAGACAATTGTGTCGTTTGTTGAATAATTCTACGGTGAGCACACTTGTAACCACAAACCAGATCAGGAAATGGATTTCTGCCAGCCACCCCAGAAGCCCGTGTAGATGTCCTCCTCCTAACTGCTCTTCAACTTTCATAGCAGTCCTTTGCTTGCACTTTTAATAGATTTATCCACCAAGCGCTTATCTAACATTCCGTAGTCTAGCTTTCTGTTTTGCTTTTAAGTAGGTTTTTAAAAGCTCTCTTTTGATCTTCAGATTTCTGCTTCATCCCTTTCTTTTTCTCATAAACGAACTATCTGCAGGCCATTTAATCTGCAGGATTTTCAATAGCGTGCAGCAGTGAGAAGAATTTGTGCTGTGGGAGACTCTGTTGGTACAGTTTAGCATGTCCCTGGTCCTCTGTGTTTCCTCCAAATTGGCACCTGGGTCCAGGGGTTCAATGGCACGCAAATTTACTTTTTATGAAATTTACAGGTGTTTTCTTTCACATGTGGGCACGAAGCTTCTTCTGATGTCAGCAGCAGTTTGTGCTTGAATGCGCTAGTTCTTACATCTATGTTTCTTCAATCACTTTGTCTGAAATTCATTCCCAGTATTACCCTGAGTTCTCAAGGATTGCTAAAATTGTGCTTGTGCCTTCTACACTTGCATATCAATTTTCTTGAGGTATAAAATGTGTGGTTCTTTTGTGTCCTTAAGTATATTATCTTTGTTTTCCTGATATACACTTTTGCTGCCCAAAATATAATAATTGCCTACTTTTGGTGACTCCCTTGTAAAATATTCACTCTTTTTGCTTAGATTTTCAAATGATTTTTCTTGAAGTCAAATAATTTCGCTACAATATGCTCTTCGGTGGGTCATTTTGCTTGATATTCTGAGACTTGGGGTATTTTCAAAGGAAAGTTTTCTTTAATTATAGCTTTAGGTGTTCGTTCTGTTCTCTTATTCTGGTTGTTTTTTTTCAAATATTTTTCTTTACTCTATGGTAGAGCTTTTCTTTGCATTTTCTATAAATTCCTTTCAATTATTTCTTCATTTCACTTTTATTGTTGATACTTTTATTTAAGGTATTCAGAATTATTATGGTTATTTGCTCCTTTGTTCTTTCTAGTTTAGTCTTTCTGTGATTGTTTTTCTTAATTTTTAAGGGCTCTCATGTCATTTCTGACATTTACTAGTTCTGACTTATTCTTTCATGTCTTTTATCATTTTTAACACCATTTAGCTTATTTTGAAATTGTAAGCTATACTTTTGATCTTCTTTATGAGCATCTTTTTTGATGTGCCTCCATTGTGTTTTAGGATGCTAGTTTGCTGTGAATTCTGTCTTTAAAACAACCTCATAAGATTGGACTTTAATATTTTTCCATCTTCATTTCTAAGTGACATTAGTTACTCTGGACATTTATAAGATGTGCTCTAACATGGGGTATCCAATTCCACAGAGCTCCCTTTTCTGTTATTTTTATGTAGTGCCCTCACATGTGTATCTTTTGTGTCTCACTTTTGGAGACCTCCTGTCCCCTTTCTATATCCCACTTTTATCTGGACCATTTCATTCTTTTGTTTCCATTATTCCACTTCTGCTTAATTTTGTTCCTTCTTCCAGAGGTCCTCAATGTGGAGTCACATTCTTCAAGAGTACTTTGGTTATCTTTTGTAGTTATGGTGGCTAGATTTCTCAAACCATGTCAGACCTTGCAACATACCCATTGCCCTCACCCTCTACTGGGTTGGGCAAAATTCTCCCTAGTTTAGCTGTGGACTAGTTGGCCCACCATGGTTTTCAAGGAATATCTCTTGGTTCTTTGGGGATTCTCCTGTTCTAAGGTACCTTGCCTATCAGAGTTGATACATCTAATATTGTAATATGGTTACTACTATACTGTATATACTTTATATAAAATATGTATGTTATATATAAAAAAATACGAGTGTGCCCACATTCACTACAAAATAAATTCATTAAAAATAAAGTAAAATAAAATAAAAATAAATTCATTTTTAAATTACTGATTTGAGAGGCCAAAAAGAAAAGATCTTATTGTTTTCTATTTGGCTGGTTATTATATATATATATATATATATATATATATATATATATATACACACACACACACATACACACATATACACACACACATATATACATATATATAAAATTATATTATTCTAATATATTTATAATTATATTAGAAGCTAACAAACTCTGGCCCCTGTGCCAAATCCATCGATTGTCTTGTTTTGTATGGCTCATGAGCTAAGAGCAATATTTATCATTTTTAATGGTTGAAAAGATTAAAGAATATTTTGTGACATGTGAAAGTTAATGAAATGTGCATTTCAGTGTCCATAAATAAAGTTTTATTGGCACCTGGAAAAAATAATAAGGTACCTTGCCCTGTGCATTCCGCTATATTCTACTTCACAGATTCTGAAACTTGACATCTGTGCTGTTGGTAGTTTGTCCCAGCCTGTTTGTACTTTGTGATTTGCAGCATACCTTGTTATCTAATTTTGTTTTATTTTTTATTTTTTTTTAAATATTTATTTATTTATTTATTTATTTATTTATTTATTTATGATAGTCACAGAGAGAGAGAGAGAGGCAGAGACACAGGCGGAGGGAGAAGCAGGCTCCATGCACCGGGAGCCCGATATGGGATTCGATCCCGGGTCTCCAGGATCGCGCCCTGGGCCAAAGGCAGGCGCCAAACCGCTGCGCCACCCAGGGATCCCTCTAATTTTGTTTTAAATGTTGTGCATGGGCTCTCTGTTTTGCATCCTAGTTGTTCGATGTGATTCTGTGTAAGGATCCAGGGAAATTCAGATCTATGCAGGTATCATCTTCACCTTTTCAAAATATCCTTTTACTTCTGTGATTCTTCTAGGAAGAAAATGGTTGGATATTGGTATAAAACTGGTATTTTAGGGCACCTGTGTGGCTCAGTGGTTGAGTGTCTGCCTTTGGCTTAGGGCATTATCCTGGGGTTCCAGAATTGAGTCATTCACCAGGCTCCCCTGATGAAAGAGAGCACTTGCTTCTCTTCTGCCTAGGTCTCTGCTTTTCTCTCTATGTCTCTCATAACTAAATAAATAAAATTTTGAAAAGAACCCTGGTATTTTAATAAAATCCTAAATTCTTGAAAATCACTGATTTTGCAATGTATGCTACTTTTCTCTTTGGCCTGGATTCCCTAGTAAACGGTTAATTCCCCAACACTTCCATATGTTCCTCAACCTGGAAGTTCCTGAACCTTGTCCTCTTGCCCTTTTATGGAGGCTTCATTACAGAAGTAGAATTGATTACACCACTGGCCATTGGCAATTGATTCAGCCTCCAGCCTCCCCAGAGGTCAGGATACTATTAAAAGTTCCAACAAATTAATCACATGATTGGTTCTCCACCACCAGCCCCCATCCGTAGGTGGGATCTAAAGTCACCCCATTAATATAACAAAAGATACCGTTATGCTCTTAACAGTTAGGAAATTCTAAGGGTTTTAGAAGCTCTGTGATAGAAATAAGACCAAATATATAATTATTAAAAATCACACTATTATAATATATACAATTGCATATATTATAAAATATATAGTGGTGTTGTTAAAATGTGTGTGTGTGTGTGTGTGTGTGTGTGTGTGTGTAAAATCGTGGACTGGGAATGGTGGTGCTAATAGTAAATATTTCTAATGTCTTACAAATGATTCACCAATTCATCAATCCCCAATAACACAACCTTAAAATTCTATTTATTCCCCATATGAAGTATAGTTTTTCATTGGTCCTCCTACTTCTCCGCCATACTCCATTTTCCACAAAGCACTATTTTGAAACTTGAATCAGAACTTGAGATTCCATTACTTAAAAAACCTTCAATGAGATTCCATTGCATACAGAATTATATATGAATTTTTTTAATGACCCCAAAGATCCCACAACCTATAGACTGCAATACCCCCACAGCTCCATGCCTTTCAGGATGCTCCTGCCCATCCATAGCATTCCTACACCTAGCAAGCTCATTTGTATCTCCAGGCCTTGCAGTCAGCTCTTCTCTCTTCTTAAAACACTGCTTCTTCTGTCTGGGTCAATGTTACCTAACAAAGAGGGCTATATGGCTACCCTTCTAAAATGGTCCCATTCCAATCACTCTCTTATATTTTTCTTCAGAGAATTTGCCACTGTCATACATTAAATACTTATTTATTTGTTTTTATTATTATTATCTAATAAGCTCCAGGAGGACAGAAAATGTGTCCTTTTTCTTTTACATTGTATCCTAGTGACTAAATGGTGCCCACCACACAGCCACATGTTGCTTCCAAATTTTGTTACTTTCCTTAGTTTGACTCTGGTACAAAGTAGGAAGTAAGGAAATAAAAGAATCCAGAGTGAAGGAGAAGAACAGAATATAGAAGCCCTGGGAACATGAAAGTGGTGAGAAAGGAAGTAAGGCTGATGTGGGGAGGCCCACCTGTTACTTTACCATCTACCAAATGTTTGGTTGTTTATCAGATGAAATAGGGCTGAAGCTGAATTTTTCTTGACTAACCTTCATGGAGAGAGGTCTCAGTGCATTTGGTTACTATTATTAATCAACTTGATTTTTTAAAGTCATTGTATTTTCTGACTTAAAATTTTCTCAGGCTTTCAATGCACAAATGAGTTTCCTGAACTAAGTAGGCAAGATACATAAGGGTGTCCATGGATAATTTAAGTACAGTATGTGGAATTTTATCGTCCTTGTTTTTCTCAAACTAATAACACCAGGGCATGATGAAGGAAGTCTCCTGTATTAACCTCAAGAATATTCATATTTTTTGAAACCTAGGGGAAATCTCTTGCATCAGAGAATCGCTGTCCAAATGTAATTGCCAACTTAGCCTAGGCAATTATTGAACTTACCAGTTGTAGCAAATATATAAAGCAGCGATTTCTTCTGTTTTATGCACAGGGTAAATGTGTAGGTCATGCACACATAATGTTCAATGAAAATTCTAATCAATTAAAATAATGATAAGAAAATAATGATCTATCTGATTTTTTAACTTTCTTAAGAACTGTAACATGTAAATAGATTAGTGTTTAACTAAAATTAAATCAACTGTTTAATATTAACTCGAATTAAATGATCTTGAGAAATTGTAAGACTTTACAAAATGCCTTCTGAAAACCAAGGCATGCGATGAATTGATAAGATTGCCAGCATGATGGGCTAATGCACTAGATGGCACTAATTGTATGCCTTTTATGTATTATAAAATCAAATTTAGTGTGAAAAAGAAAGTACCTCACACTTGAAATGTTTTTATCAGGTATACTTTATGAAATTTCTTTGATATGTTATTTGTAATTTCTCATTATAGCTTTTCAGATCATGACGAAAAAAGAATTAATTATAGCCACTTTGATATTAAGTGAATTTCAAATTGAAAAATATAATTCCCAGATTTTTTCTTAACCTAAAGAAACTAATTTACTCCAGGCAAGATGCAAAAGTATTCTAGTACAGAAGGATTAAGCGATTCAATTCAAGTGAAAAGTTCTATACCAATTACATGGTTTTCCATGAACTTTACTTATCAAAAAGATTAAAGCCTCAGAAAATAAATAAATTCTTCAGATTTTCTAAACAAAGTCTAAACCTTAAAGCATAAAAGAAATTCTATGCTCTGCAAAATTCTTTCCTTGTGGTTTTTAAGTACACAAATGGGAAAATGGGGAAGGGAATAAAATCTTGTTATTGAGGGAACAAAGCAAGACTATAACTAAGATAATTTTCAAAACAAGCAGTTTCCAATTAAGTTACCTGCCCTTTAGAGACAAACTTAAGTATTATTGCACTAAAAAATGAGGCAAAATTATTAACATAATTAATGTATGCCTACTTAAAATATATAGAATATTGATATTATAGTCACCCCAGTTAATTATAAACCTGTTGAGCTTATTTTGATTTTGATCTAAATAATTTAGAATTTTTAATCAAACAGAAAACACTGTCTGTCTAGAGTGCAATTTTCTGTGCCTGATTTGGACAGTCATCATGTGTATGAATTACTCATGGGAGCCAGTGCATCAGTTCTTCAGTTTAGGAGTCACTGAAGAGTTTCCTATATCTTTGGTCTTCCAGAAGTTCACATATTAACTAGTTGAGAAAAATTGAACACACATGCTAGGAGGGAATACATAAAACTCCAAGTAGTTAATAAAACACATAGATATATCTGCACACATGCCCATGACTAAAATTGAATGGGATTTTGTCAACATTTTCCTGCTTAGTGAGCATTGGTAAAACTTATAGATCCATAGGAAAGTTGTAAAAGCTTGTTCCATATAAAAACTAATTCTCTCTCTCTCTCTCTTTCATTTTTAGGAGGGGCTATGGTGGTGATGGTGGTGGTGGTAGTGATAGAAAGGACAGGGCAATATGGTGGGGATGATGGCTGAACGGGACAGTGATGGACATGGTGAAGAGGAGCAATACAGATGGCCATAATTCGGATATTATACCAGGATCTTTTTGGATCACAAGCCTCTACTGATACACTACTCCGACTCCGATCAATGTTGCTTCCAAATCAGTTCACACTCATTCCTGTAGCACTGATCATTTTTTAAAAATTCAAAATAAGTAAGTATAAATATTTAATTATCCTTGTTTTTATCTTCCTCACTTTTTCACTTGCTTTCTTTTTCTTTCTTTGTAATTACTCAATGTTCAGTCTTTTAGAAAGTACCAGTTTTTATTATAATGCTTTTTATTTAGCTACTGATGGCGTCTATGCAAATATAGGATTTTCATTCTTTTATGAGTGACAGAAATGATGGAAGAAGTTTTGAAAGGTACTCTAGGTTTGAATGCTACCTAGAAAATCCCTCCAATACTCAGAAAACATACCCTATAATTATTTCCTTTCTCACACTTTACATCAGGTTCTCCCTCTTTCCATGGTGCTATGTTAAGTTTAGCTTTCCTAAATGCACAATAGAACCTGATAGTATATCTATTTTTATTCTTGTTTTAAAGATTGGTAATTTCATTTGTATTCTTTCAAAAATAAAAATTCATCATTTTTGAGGGATATGTGATTTATATGAATTTGAAAACATTTAAGAGTAAGAAATAGAAGAAATATACTGATCTGGTTTTATAACTCAAATAACTCAATAACTCAAATGTTTTCACATTTTGAAACTTCCACAGTTACATCATTCAAGTAATTCATAAAACTAAAATTTTCAAATAAGTGGGCTGATCCATTAGAAATGACAAATACCCATCATTTGCTTCAATGTAGATGGAACTGGAGGGTATTATGCTGAGTGAAATGAGTCAATCGGAGAAGGACAAACATTATATGTTCTCATTCATCTGGGGAATATAAATAATAGTGAAAGGGAATAGAAGGGAAGGGAGAAGAAATGGGTAGGAAATATCGGAAAGGGAGACAGAACATGAAGACTCCTAACTCTGGGAAATGAACTAGGGGTGGTGGAAGGGGAGGAGGGTGGGGGGTGGGGGTGAATGGGTGACGGGCACTGAGGGGGCACTTGACGGGATGAGCACTGGGTGTTATTCTGTATGTTGGCAAATTGAACACCAATAAAAAATAAATTTATTATTAAAAAAAATGAGTGGGCTGATCATTCATATTGCTAAGGGGTTCTTTCTCATTTAATAAAGACTTTTTAAAAATGATTTAGGTACTTTTTCATGCATAGCATTATTGGGTAAAAAAATGGAACACACACATATTTTAGTTTTTAAAAAATTTGTATATTAGGTTAATATTCAACTTATTATTAGGAAGACATCAATTCATGTGACCAAACACAGACTGTAGGATGAAGGTCAAGGGCTAAACAATACTGATCTTTTTACATAATAACAATATGGGAAGTCTATTTTTCCAGATCAAGGCAGAAGAGATACTTTTCCCTAACTGCCAGTTTTGGTGGCAAGAATGTGCATTTTATCATCCCTTTATGATGAACTGTAAGAATGAGACCTCCAGGGGTGCCTGGGTGGCTCTGTCAGTTAAGCATCTGCCTTGGGCTCAGGTCATGATCCCAGGGTCCTGGGATCAAGCCCTGTGTTGGTCTCTCTGCTCGGGGAGTCCGCTTCTCCCTCTCCCTCTGCCCCTTCCCTTGCTTGTGCTCTCTCTGTCTCTTTCTCTCTCCCTCCCTCTCTCCCTCTCAAATAAATAAATAAACTCTTTAAAAAAGTGGGGGGATCTCCATCCATGGCAGATGTCTCAGCCTTTCATTGATGCTGGCTAGGTCTCTGACTTGACTGAATGAGTAAGCAAGAAGCTGAGGCAGTGTAATGAAAGATGGGGACAAATCATCAGGGGGCAGAGAAAGGAATGTGGATGGTACCTGGAGAAAAGAACATATCCTACATTCAAGGCAGTCCTTTCTCTGGTAGACCTCCACTTGCTTAAGAATAATGGAAAAGAAAAAAAGAAAAGAAAGAAAAGAAAAGGAAGAAAAGAAAAGGAAGAAAAGAAAAGAAAGGAAAAGAAAGAAGAAAGAAAGAAAGAAAAAGAAAGAAAGAAAGAAAGAAAGAAAGAAAGAAAGAAAGAAAGAAAGAAAGAAAGAAAGAAAAAGAAAAGAAAGAAAGAGAAAAAACACTCCATTGTTCTTTTGTTATAAAAATTTACCTAGCTCTTGTTGTATGAAAGCAAAAACAGTTACCTTAATTTACCATGTCATTGGTGAGAGGCCCTGGATTTTTCCTTTTTACCCCATTTCAATCTTTTTGAAATATCTGATGAGTTAGAAATGACTCATTAGGGATCCCTGGGTGGCGCAGCGGTTTGGCGCCTGCCTTTGGCCCAGGGCGCGATCCTGGAGACTCGGGATCGAATCCCACGTCGGGCTCCTGGTGCATGGAGCCTGCTTCTCCCTCTGCCTATGTCTCTGCCTCTCTCTCTCTCTCACTGTGTGCCTATCATAAATAAATAAAATAAAATTAAAAAAAAAAAAAAGAAATGACTCATTATTTATAGTTGAGAGATTTAAAATGCTTACTGAGAGAGTTAAATGGCAGAAATAAATCTTCATACACCCAAATGTCCAAAGGAGATGTGGCTAAGGGGGAACTTCTGAGATGGGATATGGTTGCATGTTTGAGCTCAAGATGCTAAATGTAAAGCTGGAATGATATTAGAATGAGGCTTGGCAGCAAGGATTACACTGTAGATTGGGGCTCTACTTTTTATTTTTTAGTAGCAACACACACACACACACACACACACACACACACACACACACACACTTGTCTACATACTGCCCTAATAGGAAAAAGAGCATGATGGTAAATGAGATAAGAACTGAAATAGAAAAAAATGTCCCAGGGCAGCAATAGAGCTCAGCCATGGCTCATATACAAAAAACCATGTGACTTATTATAAATAAGCTCAGATTCTAAAATCTTGGGTTCTTCTCCGCAATGGAAATATATAGGTTAGATGAAAATCACTATGTCTTTTCATTATGTTGATTGACTCCACAGTGTAGTAATAGAGGTAACACGGTTTGAAGACATAAAAATGTAAAATTCTAACATCAACTCAATCTGATGTGTTGAGTTATAGAAAAGCTCTAAAATGTCAACACTGTGTAAATTCTGAGTTCCTTATTAGTTTCTCAAAACTTATTCTTGGAAATGGCTCAAGTCCATACAAAGCTAGACAGTTCCTAAGCTACACTGACAAATTAAAAAAATCCATCTGAAAAATTAGTTCTTTCAAATTATTTTTGTCAGGAATTAGGTATATGTTATGAATAAATAACAAATTGCTGAAGCTATGAAAAAATCTAGTTATTTTTACAATCTTAGCTTTTATGCCTCTGAGAAGTTATTTCCAAGATCTTCAGAAGTTTTTGTTGACACTATATTTAAAAACTAAGAAATCACCAAAAATTCAAGTAATCACCCTGTTACCTCTGAATGCATATGGTAACACAAAATTAATACTGAAGCAATGCTATGTATTGGTAAACCTATTACAGGTGAAGTCTTTTGTAATTAACAGATAAATCATACAGAAACAAGTATTGCTGAAGTACATTTTAGTTGTTGAAAGTCTGTTGTTTTTTTAAAATTGTCCAAATCTTCATCTTCCAGTTTGAACTTTTACTATTGACATGCTTAGCCAACTCTCTTCATAGATGATCCAAAGATAACTTTAAGTTAGTTCACATCCAGCTTACAACACATTTCAAATGAGTAGGGTCAACTTACCAAGAACTTAGTTGTTTGCTGTATGAGTAGAAAGAATGAGTCAGAATTAATAAGAAGCTGACTTGTTCTGCTGAGTGTCCAACTCAGCATAAGAAAATCAAAAAGTGAAAGAGCTCCTGGTTTTTCTGAGCTATGCAGACCTGCCCTACAAAACTGAAAGAATGATGATTTAATCTCTGATTGACAGCCAATGGTTATTTCATGATTCAGCCTATTAATTAAGATTTCCTCAATTCCTTTCTGAACTCCTCATTTTTTTTTATAAATCAGTGAGAAAACATAGTAACATTTCCTGTGCAATTATTTTTTTGCATGCTGCATTTGGGCTTCAACTATAATTGCCAAATATGACTCATTGAAATGAGATATGGTATTGAAATATAACAAAAACGATTGCAGAAAAGTAATAATAGAAGAAGAATGAGAAGAAGAGGAGAAAGGAGAAAACACATAAAAATCTTCATGTGTATAGATCAACCTAGGAAAATAAATATATATGATATATATATATATATATGCATTAAAATGGCGAGTATTAGTATTGATTGACATATAGTGTTAGAGATTTAGGAGATATATTTCTTTTTTATGCTTTTTTGTATTTTTGAAGGTTTATTTAATAGTAAGCATGCATTACTTATGTAATCATAAAAAATCAATAAAATTACTGTGAAATAATAAAAAGTTGTGATTAATACTACTTATATCATTTCCTATTTTCATCACCTTAATTTTATACTCATATAAATACTCACTGTTTCAAGTTGGACCTGTTTCATCATAACAATATCACACTTCACAATATTGTATATTTGCTGCTGTGATTTGCATTTGAAAAATTACTCCATTAAAAGAATTGCTGATTGCTATAGTATCACTGAAGCATCATGTTAGATTTCACAAGTAGATAATTTATTTGAAGGAAAAGACATCTGCTCTCTAAAAACTTTCTTTCTTGGAAATAGAAATAGAAAAGAAAGATATCCCTGATAGCTGAACTATTACTCTTCTGATTTCCATAATACTTTGAAGTCTAGTCCAGATACTTTAGTATGAAATTATGTATGGCCTAGAGGTGATTTTTCTATGTGTATTTATCTTTCTTCTTCATAAAAAATATTTTAAGCAGTTATCATATTTAAATCACCTACTTAGAATTGTGGGAAGCAGCATGTTCATTAAATTACTAATATTTGGGGGTTTTCCCGCTATTTTATTTTGTTATGTGTTTGTCCTACAAAATAAATAATGCAAAAGCATGCTTTCTCCTCTTCTCTCTTTCTCTCCTTCACTTTTTCCATTAAAAAAAACTCCTCTGGAAGTGAGGACATTTAATTAGAATTACATCATATAAAGATAGGGAAGCATGTATACCTCATCATCTCTTTCATGAATTGCTGAAAACAGAACAAAATAATGGACTCTTTGCTTCTACTTGCTTCTTGAGTCCATTCTTGACACAGCAGCCAGAGTAATGGAGCAAATCTGACCCATCTCTTTTTGTAAATAAAGTTTTATGAGAACACAGTCATATTCATTCCTTTATGTCTGTTTATAGCTGCTTTCATGCAATAGGGGCAGAGTTGAGTAGTTACAACATAGACCATAGGGACCACAAAGCCTAAATAGTTACTATCTGGCGCTTTCTAGAAAATGTTTTTAGATTCTCATCCTCAACTGTAGGTCATGATCAAGTTTGTCCTGTGCTCACAACCCTGCAATGACTCCCCACGCTCCTCAAGCCCTTGCAATGGCTACTTTGGCCCTACATGAGCTGTTTTGCCTTAAATCTCTAAGCTCATCCTGTCCATTTCCCTCCCTTGCTTCATTCCAGTTACAGAGAGGTTTTTTTTTTTTAAACACATCTCAAGCAAGCTCTTGCTGTGGGGACATTTTCTTAACAATTCCTTCTCCATGAAATGTTTTCCCCTCAAATTACTATAGCGATCATCCAAACCTCTGCCGTGTGTTTGCTCCAGTGTCGTTTTCTGAATGAGGACTAACCTGTACACACAGTTTTAAATCTTTCCCTTTCCCCATCTCACCTTTCACAGTGTCTGGCCATCCTTGATTTTTTCCTCCAAATCATTTGTCTCTTTCTAATGTACCATATTACTTGACTTGTTTTTACTTATAAATTTCCCTGTTCATTATCTGTCTCTTCCCACTAAATATAATGCCCTGGAGGGCAGAATTTTTTAATTTTTTTTTTTTTTTTTACTTTTTTGTGCATCAATATATCCTAAGTGGCTTAGATAGTGCCTGACACATGGTAGGCACCCAATACAAACATGAAGGATACATAAGTAACTGCAAACATGGGGTAGAAATCAGAATTATTTTCTGATACTGACCCTGCCATTAACTAATCCTGCCATCTTGGGAACATAAATAGACATTGCAGGGCACTAGTTTCCTTATCTTAAGTAAAATGAGGAGATTTGAAAAGTTTCTTTCGGGTGCTTAAGTTCATTGATTTTCTGACATCAGTATAATCTAAATGCACTCAGTGCAATTTCTGAACCTCTGGATTTGTTTTTCAGATAATATAATTATAATGAGACAAAAATCCCAAATCGAACAGTTGTTTTAGTAAGTATCCAGTGTTATTTCTGGATGTGTAATAACAACTCACATGTTTGCTTCCATTGCATAGATGTGTTTAGAAACTGATTATTTCAATTAATGAGGGAAAACAAATGTTTACCTGAGGGAAAGGAGGATAACCAAAAATATATTTCTTTAAACATTTCTGTAGGCTACTTGCCACTTGACCTTATTTCATTTACTATTAGTTTGCCATCAGTAGAATAATCAGATTCTTTAAATAAAATTTTCTGGCAAATACATGATATTCCATAGAAATTCATTATTCTGTACATGATTATTTGCCAAATTGTATACTTATTGTAGATCTAAAATATATAGACTATCACTTGATGTAACAGGGAAGTCTAGCATACAGGAAAGGCTCTTGGTTCGCTCCTTACTGAGGGGTCTTTATAATATTTTCAACTAATGACTATTATTAATAAACTGAAAAGGACCATAAGAATAGAGTAGGTATGTTTCTAATTATCAAGATCCAGAGATTCTGACCCAGATATTAGGTACAAATTTTCAAAGGTCATATATTCGATCAGTACTAAACGAAGAATTAGAATATAGAACTCCTGTGGTGAGGTCAGTGAAAATCTATCCCATCTCCTTAAGGAACTAGGTATTGAATATAAAATCTATAGAAAAATAAATCAATGTGTGTGTCCTTTCCCAAACTCCATGTGCAAAGAATCATAAATTATACATACAGTAGGCTTTTTTTTTTATTCGTTATTCTTCACAACTTTGTTTTCACTCTTCCTTGCAGATTCGGTAAATGTCTGTCCTATAATTCTGCTATTTACTTCTGACTTAGAATGTTGAGTTGACTCATAGTCAAAATGTAAATATGGCCTTCAGAAGAGCACATTTTCTATGTAGGTCACAGATTACATTGTGAAAAGGCCATTTAAAAAAGTGATGTTATTAAAAGCATGGCAATGATGATAAGCCTCATTGCTTTTGTGATAGAGAGAAATTTGACATGTTTGCTGTTACCAGTATAGACTGACCTGAGTAGGAATGGCAATGGGCCCTGAATTGGAGATTTATGAACATCCCTATCACATTCCAAGCTTTAAAAATTCACCCGTGTCACTGCTAGAAACTCATTGCCATCAAAGTAGTTTCCAGTAAACTGTTGGAAGCAGTTAATTCCACAGAAGTTTCTGCTCAAAATAGCATTTCAATCACAAGTCTCACAATTCTGGCAGCATCTTTTACTCCTTAACCCCATTCCTCCACCTTCCTCCCGTTTCTGTTACTTTCCCTGGTTCATTTTTCTTCCCATTTAAAACACAAACACGCACACACACACACACACACACACACACACACACAAAATGGAACACTATCAAGAAGCATAAGGCCAAGATACCTAACAATGAATCTCTTTTAAAAATCTATAGTTTCATTCAACTTTGTGTGAAAAGTTGGAGAATGTGATTATCTACATATTGCTGTCATCTGAAGAGAATTCCAAAATACTTAGTTTTGGAAAAAAAAATGCCATTTGGCAAAACCCGTTTACTCATGAAAAGTAATTGTGGTCAGACATATTTAGCTTATATTACTGGCATTCATCTTGAAGTTCTGTAAATATTTATAGTGAATTTAAATGCATGTAAATACTGTATACCGTTTCAGCAATTTAATGGGATTCATTTATAGGACATGAAAAAAATGGACTTAGCTGCCACAGTTCAAAGAACTGAAGATATTTTTTCATTTATTTCCAAATGTGTATGTTTCAGAATAGTGAAGTCCACATGGAAAGAGAATGTGTGCATGCTTCTATGCAGAATGTGCTTTAGATGTGCAGTTTTAGATGTAGGTATTTGAATGGGATACAAAATTGGGAACTTGGGCTCTGGGTTGAAACAACTTTCCTGTCCTTGGCATTTTAATGAAACAAACAAACAAAAAAGATTATTGAGGTTTGGGACCATAATAATTGTCCTGTTTTTCACTTAATATTGCCTGTGTCATGAAAACAATCCTCAAGATTCTATTCCTACACCGACACATGTATATGTATATACATGTATAAAAATATACATATTCATTCTGGAGCATATTGTGATAAATATTTGATCACAGTTTGAGAGATATTTTAGTTTGAAAATTAATTAAATTAATAAAAAATTGTATTTGGTTAACATATGATAACATGTTAATGTGAGCTTTGCAGGGCTGTTTTTTTCACTGTGTGCTGTTTCTCTCATTACCAACATCAGGAAGTACACATTTTATGAAAGAAGATATTATATAATCAAAAAAATATGTAATACGGCTATCAAAATTGAATAGGTTACCTCATACACCAAGATAAATATAGATGTTTTCTTTTGATACAAGGCTTTTAAACAGATAAAGCAGTTTTATATACACCCAGGTAAAAAAAAAATTAAATTTTAACACATTGCATCCAGAACCTTTGGCACATTGTTTCATATAGTTAAAGTCAAAACATTTCTTTATTAAAATGTATCTAAATTATCTCTGCAACGCCTCTAATATTGTTTTTCACATTCAAAGGTCTGTTCTTTATAAGACTGGAGTGTGTGTGTGTGTGTGTGTGTGTGTGTGTGTGTGTGAAAATGTAATGAAAAGAACCATAGACTTTCTTTCTAATCTAATCTAAACTTTGTTCCAACCTACCATTCTCCATTAGCAAATAAATTACTTTCATTTTTAGAGTAGGTAGTCAGCATATTTATAAGTTATGACCTGAAACTCAATTGAAAAATCTTCATATTAAAGTGCTTGGATCCATGTCTACAGAAGGCAAGGCTAAGTTTCAGTGGTTTTTCAGCACAGAAGGGGGTTCCAGTGGGCACGGTGGGTGGCTGCTAATACTTTCCTACATGTGCAAGATGGGTTCTGGTCTTGTCCATGGCTCCAGACATCCCAAACACTGCATTTTCTCTGTCAACCCTATTGTGCCAAGTCAGTACTGCAAGCCACTATTTATTTTAAGAAGTTGATAATGACTGGAGTCCTGGGGAGTGCTTTCTAGTGATAAATACCCTTGGAAAATGCTGTTTCTTTTGTTGCTATTTTTGTCTCTTCGGTATTACATAATAGCAAGCATATTCTAAGGAAAGGAAATGGCTAGGTGTTTGTAACATATGTCACTCACTGTTTCCATTCCCATCACGGTGTGGAATGTTTAATTTCTAAACTCTAAGTGCCTAATGACTACTGGTTATTTTCTCTTCTCTGCAAACATTACCTGTTCAGTGGCAGTTCATGGAATTCTGCTCATAGAATAAACAGTACTATGTGAACCTCCCTCAGGGTGTTCTCCCTGTCTTGGTTGAGCAGATAATTTCTAAGTTACTTTCCCACTTAAAGATAATATGATTTTATTTGGATGCCAGGGCCGCCAAGGTTGGGTTTTAAGAAAACTCTTTAATTGCAGTTAGCATTCTATAATTCCTTCTAGCGAGATATGTCTTTAACTCAATAATCATCCCTTCCCCCATCATCAAAATACAGTTACTACTTGAAGTACTACTTGTTAGTAAGTACTATGTTAATATAAAGAACATTACTCTCAGGAAAGAGAGCATTTAAACAAGACAGAGAGGAAATTAAGAATAGCAGGAGTTTATATCAAGATTTTTAATGCTGTCCTTGAATGCACTAGTCTTCTAATTCATTTGCTATAATTCTTATAATTCATCTGCTATTCCACATATCTGATTTCATAGCATAAATGTTGTAAGTAAATAGCTATTTCAGTTTCAAGACTTGGATTGGGGAAAAAAATGTCTGATTTTAGAAATTTCAAATTTGCTCCTTCAGTAAAGGAGAGAACGCCTTTATGTTGATAACTTCTTTTGTCATCATTACTTTAAATTGTAAATTTCTCCCTGCATAAAATTTTCTACATGTGAAAAAATCTTGTTTTATATCAAATTCTTTAAAAAAATGAGTTGCTTGATTATACTGTTAAGTATAATTTTAAACAGCATTGCAATTGGGCTTTTCTTCTGTCCCTCTAGGTGTGACTAGTTGAGAGGATATTTAGGTCACATCCATTGTACTGTAATAAAACAGAAACACACTCCAACATCTAATGTTGAGAAAACAACATTTTCAGAAAACCAGGCTAATAGTTCGTAAATTGAAATGCATTCACTTATCTAAGGTGGTTCACAAAACTTACCTAAAGACATCTATCTTTCTTGTGACTATAGACGTGACAAATGAAATTGGTAGGCAAATCATAACAAGAAAAAGAATAAATTTGAACTGAGGTACATAGGAAAATATGTAATATCTAGAATAACTATAATCAGTAGAAGCTTTAACCCAGAACTAACTTATGGCTTAACAATTAAAATAGGGGTTTGCTTTAAAAAACAAAGCTCTCTCAGGGGTGCCTGGGTGGCTCAGTTGGTTAAGTATCTCACTCTTGGTCTCAGCTCAGGTCTTGATCTCAGGGTCGTGAGTTCAAGCCCTGCACTGGGGGCTTAAAATAAAATAAAATAAAACTCTCTGTTTTACTTAAAGATAAAACAAATACACATCTACTCCCTCAATGAAAATGACTTTCATCAATGTAGCCCTTTTTTGTTTAGACCAAAGTTTCTGCCCTAAGTCACAGGCACTTCCTTCCTTTACTCTTCATCTTCTGGAGATATCCTCATCACTAGTGATAGCTACTGGCAAAGGATGAAGTCTAAATAGAGATGATACTTAAAAACTGATTTAATAAAACTAGGAATGTACTCTTGTTAAAGGAGCTATTTGATAAACAGAGCACAACAAATGTTCACCACAGGAAGTAGCTGGAAGGGCTTTTTTAGTTCATTATCTGATATTGAGTCTAGAAGGATTAATGCAGTCTTTTTGGTATGTCATGTACATTTTTGATTGCAGTGATTAGAACCATGATTAAATGACCTCACACAAAGCAATGGAAGAAAAACAGAGCTTGCCCTCTGGCTTACATTTGTATTGTTGTTGAGGTTTCTATGCTTTAAATATGGTATAGCTATCTTCTTTTTTTTTTTAATTTTTATTTATTTATGGCAGTCACACACAGAGAGAGAGAAAGAGGCATAGACACAGGCAGAGGGAGAAGCAGGCTCCATGCCGGGAGCCCGACGTGGGACTCGATCCCGTGACTCCAGGATCGCGCCCTGGGCCAAAGGCAGGCGCTAAACCGCTGCGCCACCCAGGGTTCCCTGGTATAGCTATCTTCTGAATACTTTTTACTTGTCTGAACCATTTTGACCATAATTATACTAATATATTACTAGTGCTTTGAATATTTTGCTTTAATATATGCAACAGTGTGATTCTCTTGGCATAAAAGATTTTGTATTAAAAAATAATTTAAAAAATAAAACAAAATAATTTAGTAGCAAAATGTGTAAATTGAGATTTTTGCAAAGGAAACAGATTGGTTGGCATTGTAATTTTTTAAGAGTATTCTGAGATAAGATGTGGAAAGGATACTAGGTGAAATTTTAAAAAATGATTGAAAATAAAAAATTAAAAAGAAGAAATACTTCCTAACTCATTCAATGTGGCCAGCCCTACGCTAACATAAAAATAGAAAAAAACATTATAAGAACGAAATGTGCTATCAACATAACTCATGAAATTTGATGCAATAATTCTGAACAAAATCTTAACAAACAAAACCTAGCATTATATAAAAAGTACAATATATCATACCTAAATCTGGTTTATTCCAGGAATGTGAGATTGGATTAACATATGAAATTAAAATAATTTACTATAAGAAACTAAAAGAAGAAACCATATGTTTGTCTTAAAAGACACAGAAAAAACACTTGGTAAAATCCAACATCCATTCCTGATAAATGCTGTCAACAAAATAGGAATAGTAGAGAACTTCTACAACTTGGTAAAGCATACTTACAAAAGTTTTACAGTTATCATCAGATGCAGTTTTCACTGATGAGAAACTGAAGACGACACAAAGAAATGGAAAAACACCCCATGCTCATGGACTAGAAGAACAAATATTGCTAAAATATCTATACTGCCCAAAGCAATCAACACATTTAATGAAATCTCTATCAAAATACCAATAACAATTTTCAGAGAGCTGGAAAAAAGAATCCTAAAATTTGTATGGAACCACAAAGACCCTCAATAGACAAAGTGGTCTTGAAAAAGAGAAACAAAGCTGGAGGGATCACAATTCTGGACCTTAAGCTACATTACAAAACTGAGATCATCAAGACAGTATGGTACTGGCACAAAAAAAGACACATAGATCAGTAGAACAGAATAGAAAATCCAGAAATGAACCCACAACTATACGGTCAATTACTCTTCAACAAACTGGGAAAGAATATCTAACATGGGAAAGAATATTAATATGAAGAAAGAAAGTCTCTTCAACAAATGGTGTTAGCAAAACTAGACAGTAACATGCAGAAGAATGCAACTGAACCATTCTTTACACCATACACAAAAGTAAATGCAAAATAGATGAAAAATCTAAATGTGAGACAGGAAATCATTAAATCTTAGAGGAGAACATAGGCAGTAACTTCGTTGACATTAGCAATAGGAACTTCTTACTAGATACGTCTTCTGAGGTAAGGAAAAGAAAAGCAAAAATAAACTATTGGGACTACATCAAGATAAAACACTTCTGCACAGTGAAAGAAACAATCAACAAAACTAAAAGGTCACCTACAGAATGGGAGAAAATATTTGCAAGTGACATATCTGATAAAAGGTTAGTATCCAAAATATATAAATAACTTATCAAACTCAACAACCAAAAAACAATCTGGTTTTAAGTTGGGCAGAAGACATGAATAGACATCTTTCCGTAGAAGACATAGAGATGACCAATAGACACATGAAAAGATACTCAACATCACTCATCATCATGGAAGCACGAATCAAAACCACACTGAGGTATCACCTTATACAAGTTAGAACGGATAAATTTAACAACTCAGGAAACATCAGGTGTTGTTGAGCATGCAAAAAAAGGGTAACGCTCTTACACTGTTGGTGGGAATGCAAACTGATGCTGCCACTCTGGAGAACAGTGTGGAGGTTCCTCAAAAGTTAAAAATAGAATTAATTACCCAATGATCCAGCAATCGTATTACTAGGTATTTACCCAAAGGATACAAAAACATGAATAAGAAGGAATACATACACCCTGAGTTTATAGCAGCATTATCAACAATAGTCAAATTATGGAAAGAGGTCAAATGTCCATTGACTGATGAATGGATAAAGAAGAGATGGTATATATATATGCAATGGAATATTACTCAGCCATCAAAAGAATTAAATTGTGCCATCTGCAATGACATGCATAGAGCTAGAGAGTATTATGTTAAGTGAAATAAATCAGAGAAGGTCAAATACTATATGATTTCACTCATATGTGGAATTTAAGAAACAAAACAAATGAACAAATGGGAAAAAGAGAGGCAAACCAAGAAACAGACTTTTAACTATACAGAAAAAAGTAATGGTTATTAAAGGGGAGGTGGCTATGGGATGTATTAAATAGGTGATGGGTATTAAGGAGGACACTTGTGATGAGGACCGGGTATTGTATGTAAGTGAGGAATCACTAAATTCTACACCTGAAACTGATATTACACTCTATGTCAACTAATTGAATTTAAATAAAACCTTAAAAAGAAGGTGCAGTTTTCCCACACATTGACTTACAGTTTTAAATCCTAGCAAGGAATTTTTTTAAAAATTGGCCAGCAGAGTTTATAATATATATAGAGAGAAATGCAAATGATCTACAATAGCTGGAACAATTTTGAAAAGAAAGAACAAAATCAGGGGACTAGAACTATCTGACTTCAAGAGTTATTATAAATCTGAATTGTTCAAGACAGGATGGTATTATCAAGTAGAAAAATAAATCCATGTAAGTCAATAGAAAGTCTATTGACCCAATGAACTTTTAACAAAGATGCAAAGGCAATTCAAAGGAGACATGGTAGTCTTTAAAAAAAATGGTGCTGGAACAATTGGATATCAATATGTAACAGAGGGAGAAAAGAAAGGAAGGAAGGAGGGAGGGCAGGAGGGAAGGAGAGAGAAAGGGGGAAAAAAATCCAGCATCTATGTACGCTGATCTTACACAATATACAAAGGTTAACTCAATGGATCATAGGCCAAAATTTAAAGCATAATACTTAAAATATCTAGAATAAAACACAGAAGAAACAAATGTTGGACCTTGTAGTTAGGCAGATTTCTTAAATATGACACCAAATGCATGATTTAATTGGTATACCAGATAATCAAAAATTTCAAACCTCTGCTCTTTGAAGGATAATGTTAAGAGAATAAAGAAATGAGCCACAGACTTGGAGAATATATTTGCAAAGCCTATGTCTGATAAAGGACTTGTGTCCATAATAAGTAAATATATAAAGTCAAAGTCCAATAATAGGAGAACCATCAATTCAAATGAATGTGCTAACATTTGAACAGACACTTCAACAAAGACAATATAGATATTACAAATGAGCACAAGAAAAGATGCTGAATATCATAAGTCATTAGGGAAATTCAAAATAAACCAGTGAGGTTTAGTTACATAGCTAGAGTGGCTAAAATTTAAAATAATAACCACACCAAATGTTGGCAAGAATGAGGAGAACAGAAACTCTTCTACGCACTGTAAGTGGAATGTAAAATGCTACAAACGCTTTGGAAACAGTTTGGCTATGTCTTAAAAAATATTAACCTATATTTATTGATGATCTAGTCACTTTGCTCCTCCTATGTGTTTACCCTAGAGATTGTGTCCATATAAAATCTTTTAAACAAAAGGTCATTGCAGATTTATGGTAAAAGCCAAAATGTGGGAGCAACCCAACCTATTTCAACCAATGGGTGAAAGGATTAAAAAACGTTGTATGCATCTACACAATAACA
Source organism: Vulpes lagopus (assembly GCF_018345385.1). NCBI lineage: Eukaryota > Metazoa > Chordata > Mammalia > Carnivora > Canidae > Vulpes > Vulpes lagopus. Next base: position 76,476,122 of record NC_054831.1, read on the forward strand.
AACACTCAGCAGTAAGAAATGAACTACTTATACACACTATGACATGGATGAGTCATAGGTAATTATGCTGAATGAAAGAAGCCATAAAAAAGAGTATATATGGGATGATTTTATTTATATAAGACTTTAGAAAATGCAAACAATCTACGGTGATCAGCAGATCAGTGTTTAACTGGGAACGGGATATTCCACCGGGCATGAGGGAAACTTTGGGTGTGGTGGATATGTTCCACATCTTGATATGGTCATGATTTCATGGGGATGTGTGTGTGTGTGTGTGTGTGTGTGTGTGTCAAAATTTACCTAGCTTTCACTCTAAGTACGTGCAACTTATTGTATGGCCATTATCTCTCAATGTGAAATACCATATATTCACTATAGTAAATCTAAAATCTAAAGGGTTTTGTATCATTTCTAAAACAAGAGAAGGGATTGGGCTAATTTGAGCGAGTAGGTGCTCCAGGTGAAACATTTGTTTATCGGAGACCATAGATTTCTGTCCCTGATTGCTTTATCTGGTTTCTGTTTGTAGCAACTAATAGGGAAAACTCTAAAATGCGTCAATTCATTTTTGGAAGGAAATGCAACACATGAAAAGCTGTGCTCTGGGGGCATAACAACTGCATATAAATTCAGGCTGCACCACTTGATAAGTGTGTAACTTTGCTCAATTTACTTATTCTTTTTAACCTTCGTTTTCTCATCAGTAAACTATCTTAATTACATGACTTTGTAATCTATAAAGCTAGCTTCAAGCTCTGAGCATGCCGACGTGCACCAAAAGTTTGAAGTTGCCGCTTTAAATTCACAAGGTGACATATTCACCCTTCCCTTCCCCCTAGTGAGCTGTGTTAGGAAGATTAATCAGGGAGTTCTGGAGAGAAGAATTAGGTGGTGCAGACTTGAGGATTGAAATAAGAGTTATGCAGATGGAGGGGGCAAGGAGAAGCCTCTGGAGACATAGGCATTTTGGCAGAGAGTTGAATGCAGTGAGGGGTAAGCCAAGGGGAAAAAAGGGGAAAGAACAAGTACGAAGACACCAATGTGAGTGTAGGCTATGCTTTTTGACCCAAGAGCTTGAGCATGGAGTGAGTAGCAGGATGTGGGAGAGGTAGGCAGGTGCTAGATCATGTTGGACCTTGTAAGACTTTGTAAAGAGCCTACAAGTTTTACCTATTGCTTAATTCCAAGTAGGTAAACCATAAGAAGGCTTGTACAGGACAGTGGTCTGACTTTTAGGTTTAAAAGTATAAAGTAGTTGTTGGGTACAAATTACGAGAATGCAAGAACGTAACCAGGGAAACCAGTTCTCTTGTGGGTCTGAGGACCAAGCAGTGTTTCCCCCTCTCTCTCTCTCCCTCTCTCTCTCTCTCTCTCTCTCTCGCTACAAAGTTCATAACCCCTCCATGGTACAGAAAAAAATGTATAGAGTTTATTCTGAGAAGTTGTCAGTTCACCTTTCTATAAAAGTTTTGCTATTATTCTTTCCTGTTACTCAGCACTTGAGGATGTTCCTTTGCCAATTGCATATAGGCATTATTTAGAAAAATTGGCATTTTTATAACATGTATGCTTCTTAAGTCTAAGACAGTACCTACAAACACATAAGTAAAGAGGGAAGGAACTGAAACATTTGATCAGCAAACCAAAGTAGTAACCATACAGGCCATTTTAGTATATGTGCTGCCGAAGCAAGCACCATACAGGCCATTTTAAAAAAGAATCGTTGATAGAATATTTTATTAGCCTCTGTTGTACAACATAGTGACATTTACGTATATTATGAAATGGTCACTGGAAAAAATCTACTTACCATCTGTCACCATACAAAGTTGTTACAATTATTATTGACCATATTCCCTATGACGTACATCTCCATATCTTATTTATTTTATAACTGGAAGATTGTATCTCTTACTCTCTTTCACTTTATTTCATCCATCCCCACATCCCCTCTCACACCCAAATGCTTTTGGTATCTGTGAGTCTGTTTTGTTTTATTTGTCCATTTGTTTTATTTTTTAGATTCCACTTTTGAGTGAAATCATACAGCATTTGTCTTTGATTTCTTTCACTTAGCATAATACTCTACAGTTCCATGTATATTGTCACAAATGGCAAGATCTCATCCTTTTTAGTGGCTGAGTAATATTCTATTAAGTATATTTACTACATCTTCTTTACCCATTCATCTATCATGCACATTTAGGTTGCTTCCATATCTTGGCTATTGTAAATAATGCTCCAGTGAACATAGGGGTGCATATATCTTTTTTTAAGATTTTATTTATCTATTCATGAGAGGCAGAGACACAGGCAGAGGGAGAAGCAGGCTCCATGCCAGGAGCTCGATGTGGGACTCGGTCCTGGGTCTCCAGGATCACGTCCTAGGCTGAAGGCAGCACCAAACCGCTGAGCTACCCAGGCTGCCCCATAGGTCTTTTCAAATTAGTGTTTTGTCTTTTTTCAGATAAATACATAGAAATAGAATTGTTGGATCATATGGTAATTCTATTTTTAATTATTTTTAGGATCCTCCACACTGTTTTCTTTCATGGCTGCACCAATTTACATTGCCAACAGCAATGCACCAGGGTTCTCTTTTTTCTATATCCTTACCAACACTTATTACTTATCTTTTTGATGTCAGGTGTAGGTGATATATCATTATGGTCTTGATTTTCATTTCCCTGATGGTTAGTTATGTCGAGCATGTTTTTATGTGCCTGTTGATCATCTGTGTGTTTTCTTTAGAAAAGTATCTATTCAGTTCCTCTACCCACTTTTACAATCAGATGGTACCTTTTAAAAAATATTGAATTGTATGAGTTCTTTATATATTTTGGATGTTAACTTTTATAAAATACATCATTTGTGAATATTTTCTCTTGTTCAGTGCGTTGCCTTTTCATTTTGTGGCTGGTGTTCTTCAATGTGCTTTTTAAAAGCTTTTCAGTTTGATGTTGTACCATCTGTTTAGTTTGCTTTTGTTTTTCTTGCCTAAGGAGACAGTTTCAAAGCAATATTGCTAAGACTAATGTCAAGGGGCTTACTGCCAATGTTTTTTTCTAAGCGCTTTATGGTTTCAGATCTTAGATTAAGGTCTTCAATATATTTTGTTTATTTTTGTATAGAGTTTAAGAAAGCAGTCCTGTTTCATTATTTTGCATGTAGCTGTCCAGTTTTCCCAACACCATTTATTTAAGAGACTGTCTTTTCCCCATTGTATATATTATTTTTTTTAAAGTTTTGTTTATTTATTTTATAGAGAGCATGTGTGCAAGCATGGAGAGGAGTGGAGGGAGAGGGGATGCATACTCCCCATTGGGTGGGGAGTCTGATACAGGGCTGGATGCCACAACTCTGAGATTGAGACAAAACCAATAATCGGATGCTTGCCTGACTGAGCCACGCAGGCTCATAGATTAATGGGCCATGTAAGTGTGGGTTCATTTCTGGGTTTTCTATCCTATTCTTTTGATCTATGTGTCTTTTGTGTGTGTGTGTGTGTGTGTGCCAGTTCCATACTGTGTTGATTACTACAGCTTTGTAGCATAGTTTGAAATCTGGGGTATAAAGGCCGTTTTAAAATTTAACCCCTTTATAGCATTTTCTAAAAAATACTATGCATGATAGAAATGACCTTTCTTAGATATTTTAAAAATCCATTACTAGTCTCCAATTTCCTTCCCATACATCGTCACACTTCTAATTCTGACTGTCCTTTAATTTCTATTATTTCTTACAGACTAATTCCTTTTTAAAAATCCAATCTCTTAAGGGCCTACCTGCAAATAATATTTTATACAAATGACTCCAATTATTTATTTTCACTGATTTCTTGATTTCTCCACCACCACTGAAATTAAATCCTCTCTATTGTAGTTTAAAATCTCATTATTAGTTGTTCAAACATCAGCAAACCATTAGTTATTTTGGCACATGCTCTCATAAGAGATAACATATTCATAACATATCTTGGTTACTGTACTGTTATATTTTGCATTTTCTAAATCTAGCCTTTGAACATTTAAAAAAAGATTTTATTCATTTATCTGACAAAGAGAGAGCACACAGGTAGGCAGAACAGCAGACAGAGAGTGAGAGAGAGCACAAACAGGCAGAGCAACAGGCAGAGGCAGAGAGAGAAGCAGTGTCTCCTGTCAAAAGGAAATATTTCTGCCTTCCAATTGCATGAATCACAAAATACAGTATCTTTTCCAATGACTACATACTTGTTGCTTATGGCATATATATATATATATATATATATATATATATATATATATATATTTCCCCAAGTTAAACATTAAGTTTAAATTCCCTTTTATTCAGGTGTTGGACCTCTTGGATCTCCCCCTTTAATTATTAAGTCCTTTTTCCCTATTTTTTGTTGCTTTGTCTTTTTTCTCAATTCTGAGTACTCTTTAAAAATTATCTTTCAGTCATTTCACTGAATTTGAGTTTTCCATGTCTGCTAGGTTTTTTTTTTAATTTACTTTTTAGTAAATGGGAGTCTCCTGTTTTTTTCGCATACTGTTTCTGTATTGTAGAGTTCCTGTTTTGTAGATATTGCATGTTCTCTTTTTAATAACATTTTTCTGAGATTTTTATCTCCCATCATAGTTTCAGTTTTCTCCAAGGTACTGTTTTCTTTGTATTTGTTTTTGCCTCTAGTTTCAAGTTAGAGGCTTTCTTCAGAAAACTAAACTAATACTTCTATGTGATCTCATAATTAAGAGTGTGGGGAATTAACTTATAATTAGAAGATACCCTAAGCATAGAGTGGGGTTTGACTGTGAACTTGCTCTAGGGACACTGACTGGAACGTTTAATTGCACAACATATGGTTTTGAAGTCTTTGCGTTTCTTCCACTTAGGTTATGTTCTCCAAAGATGACTCTTTGAATGAACAACCATTTCTGGCTGCAAACATATTAGGAGCTCAGATGGATAAAAGAATGGGGGTCTAAGATCTGATAGGTATATGTTACACCTATTTCAATAGGGTTCCTCCGCCCTTACCTGAAGCTCTTGTCTTCTATCTCAAGAGTATTTGTTTCACTCTTTCTAAAGGGTAATCATCTTGTATTTCCCTTGTGAGAACAGAAATAGTCTTCAACTTCACAGAAATGTGGTGAGGACCTGGGTGATTTACATTCTTCTTAAATAGAGTATCAAAGAATCCTCTTGATTTGAAGTCCCCTTTTGTTTCATTCCCCCTTCCTGAAGTATGTGGCACCACATTATTCAGACAATTGAGGATTTTGAGATCTAAAGAGGCATAGATCTGAACTTTTCCCCACTGCATGTATAGCATTGAATTCCCTTGAGTCTTTGGGGTTCTTGACTTCATTTCTATGTGTATTCCAGCTTCCAAAATCACCTTTCAAGCTTCTGTGTTTTTGTGGATTTATGCTGTTAAAAATGGATCATTGTCAGTGGTAGACACAATAATGCTCCCCCCTCCAGAGATGTTTATATCTTCATTCCCAGAACCTATGACTTAGTTATATGGGGAAAAGGGGACTTTGAAAATATGACTAAAGTTAATGGCCTGGGATGTGCAAGTACCCTGGATTATCCAGGCTGGCACAGACTAGCCTCATGATTCTTTGAAAACAGAGTCTTTATAGACTGTGGTAAAAGGGAGATGTGATGATAGAGGAAGGGTCAGAGATGGTGGAAGAGGGGGCAGGACTTAGGAAGCTAGTAAACTAGCTTCCTGCCCCAGGAAGTTGGGACAGACTTTAGAAGCTAGAAAAGCAATGGAAAAGGATTCTTCCCTAGAGCTTCAACAGAGAAATACAACCCTGCCCACACCTTGATTTTAGCCCCATGAGAATGGTATTGGACTTCTGAGAGGCAGACTGTAAGATAATAAAATCATATCACTGTGAGCCACTGAGTCTGTGATCGTTTGTTACAATTGCAATCCCAAACTAGTACAGTATTGTTTTATTGAGATTTGAAAAGGAAACAAACATAGATTCACATGTTCCATCTGTCATCTTACCTGGAAACACTTATCTTTAGTTAAAATTCTAATTATTAAAAAAATATTTAAAAATTCTAATTATTTAGGAATAGGTAATAGATTTATATGGTTTAAAATTCAGAATCTTCTAAAGTATATACATGAGAAGTATGACATTCTATACCAACACAAATATAAATATTCTATGCAACATATTCATCTTTTCACATGTATTATACATATTTCTGTCTCTTGCTATTTTTACTCACCAATTTATCTTAGAATATAGTTTTGTCATTCTTTTTTCCCCAGTTTTAGATGAGTATATCATAGTTTATTCAATCAGTATCCTATTTATGGACATGAATTCTGTTACCAGTCTCTTATGATTTTAGTGGTGAAACAAATTACAATAAATCAAACTTTATGTGTTTCAAAATGCACATTAGACAAATCCTGAAAAATGGAATAACTGGATTAAAATTAAGCACAGATATATTTTGATAAATACAATCTTTAAACAAGTAGATGTCCATTTCCACATAAAATAATGATAATATGGAATGAAATTATGCATGTTGAAAATAAATATAGTATGGTATAAATGTGGGAAGGACAGGGATTTCTTTTCCAAGTTCTGTTACTCTTGAAACACTGAGAGATAATCATTAAAACATCAAAGATAACCATAGTTGCAGGGTGAATAAGATATACCACTTGGGTAATAAACTTAAAGCGTTCATCACAGACTGCAATAAGCAAACTCAGTGGAAACACAGCCAATGAGACATGATGAAAGCAATTGTGTATTAAATTCTCCAGCAATATGCAGCAGCTGTGTGAAGGGATGAGCAATTTTGGCCGTGGTGCCTGGGAGGAAGTTGTGTGGCAGGAACAAGAATATGAGAAGGAGTGCTGAGAGGGGCAGGGGCAGGGTAGAGAAGGAAGTTGGGCTTTATCTTAACAGTAAAAGGAAACTTTAGCAAGTTTTGTTTGCTTGTTTTCTCTTTCTTTTTTTTTTTAATGGGAGAATTTTTTTCAACAGGATAAAATGTGAATTTGGACCTATTCCCTAAATTCCAAATCAAACTGATTGTTGAAATTAGAATGAAGCAAATGTAGAATCAGTAAAAGAAATTTTGCTGCACTTAAGTAAACACATTTACATTGATAGTTGTAAAAGGTATGATGAAGAGAATATATAGAGATTTAGAAAATGTTACAGGAAAGAAAGAATTGGGGAAAATGTGTGGATTGGAAGTTAGCAAACGCAGCCATTGTCAATGTTGAAGGCTTGGTGTCTTACTGAGGAAACAATTATTACCTTCCTCTGAACTAAAAGATGGATCTGATCTAAGTCTTCAGTTCTTACTTTCCCTAAGTGGCATGTTGCTGCCACCAGTATAGTACAGGAAATACTCTCAAATCCCAGGACTGGGGCAATCTCATCTTCCTTTCTTTTCCTTAGATACTCTGCTCCTAATCTGTGCTTCTGAGACATCACTTTGTATCCATATAACCTTTAGTTAGTATGCACACATATTCCCATATTCAAATTAAAAACAATTTTCAACAATCATTCATTTTCACAAATTTCTGGAAAATAGAAGCAGTGGTATTGCTTTATTTCCACACTGTAACAATGTCCACATTATACATTTGAAATTATGCAAAAATGAAATAAAATTATTAGAGTTCATAAAATTAATCACATGGTTCTACTCCAGCGTTTGCTTCTATCTGTCAGGATGCCTTTCTACGGCTCTCTTTAAAATTTGCCAAAGAAAACACATATATTTCCCTGCTGTTAAAGCATCAAAGCTCCCACACAGAAACCCATTCCCATGGAACCCAAATAAAAACATAAAGAAGACTGTTGGTAGACTAAATACATTTCAAGCTTTCTCCAGGTTTCTATTTAAACACAGTCTGATTTTTACTTGGTTGACTCTCTTTCTATTAAGCCCTGGGCACATGGACCAGGATGTATTTTTATGGCTTTGCAATAGCAATGATGACAGCTAAGGTTAAACAGGCTCCCATTAGATCCAGCAGTGCCAGCAGAGCCACATTACACAGATTATTTTATTGGAATACCGACAAATGAACGCCAACAGAATCCTGCTTAGTAGCAGCACCTAAGACATAATAGGCACTTAATAATTGCTTCTGGCATTATGATTGAATGATCCCTAAATTTGTTACATATTCCATCATCTTCACCTAAGGAGGCAGAGGAGGAAAGCTGAGAAATGTAAAATGAAACCTTGTGTTTTAATGTTTACTTTGTCCTAATTTTCAAACTTTTATTTGTGTGTACTCTGACCACTTATACTTTTGAGTAACTAATTAAAATTATTGAGCAATGGGTGCCTGAGTGGCTCAGTCAGTTAAGCATGGGAGTCTTGGTTTTGGCTCAGGTCCTGATCTCATGGGTCTTGATCCCCTCCTATAGTTCTGTGCTCAACAAGGAGTCTGCTTAAAAATTCTTTCCCTTTGCCACTGCCTCCCCCCCCGCCCCCGTCTCAAATAAATCTTTTTTAAAAAGCCCTCATGTTAAAAAGTAAAATAAACTATTGAGGAAAAATGGTGTTGTATTGACTTATATACCAAGTTTTTATTGTTTTTTTGACAATTAAAAGGGTAAACTACATTTGCTTTCATGTGCTCTTCTTTCTTGCTTTTTTAAAAGGTAAAATTTGCCTAAGGGGTAACTTAAGATACTATGATGAAATATCAATCTAAAGGTGAAGGAAATAGCATAAAAATATTGAGCATACAAGTGGTAAGTTTAAGTCATGCCAAGGAATTCTTAAAATGAATGGTTGAGGAAGAACTTATTTTTATTTTCACATTTTCCTCAACTCTCGAGCCTTAAAATGTGGTTTAACTTATAGGTTGTGTTTTGGCCTTAGGAATGGGAATTGGTCTCATTGTCTCTGTGAAATAAAGATTACATGACATTGCCAACATATAAGTCAATAGTCATATGTGGACATTGACACTCAGGATAGTACTGATAATGTTACCATGTAATATAGAAAGTAGTGAATTCCAGGAAATTGAGACATTTCTGAGGTTTAATTGTGTTGGTCTCTTTTAGCTAACAGCAAAGCAGGTTACATATGTTTTTCTCATAAATTTTAGGACATTACATATATTACACAGACACAGAACCACATGGTCTCCAAAAAAGAAAGCTGTTATTCCAGGTGAAATATAAAGTGGCACCTTACATTGGTATCTCCTTTCATTGTGTGTAATTCATGGAAAATATAAAGAAATTGTGAAGGAAGTTTCTTATGCTCACAGTGGCAAATGATGCATAAAGGCAGACCAAGAAATTAAGAAATCTGAAATTGTAATTACAAGGCCTTGTTCCTTGCAAGCCCCAGGATAACACCCACAGTTGCAGAAATCCCTTGCTGTACTGGATACAAGGCTATGCCTGGAATTCATTCAAAGAAACCTGACATTCACCATTTTTTGATATCCCCAAAAGACTTCAATTTATTTTAAATTGTCATTTAACAACAACTGTGTGTCTATAGAGGGTGGCATAAGATAGAATTTTTGTTCAGAAGTTTAGAGAGCACATTTTAAAACTTTACTAATTTAGTAAAAACATATAGTGTAGCTTAAATCTGGCTTTCCACGTGAAATACCTCATCCAAACCCTTCATTCTACCCAAAACTACACTTCTAACTCTAAGAACTTTTTGATTTGACACTCATGTCTCTTTGACCTTTCACCTAGTTATATTCAAACCCCAATAGTCAGATAGACCTTGGCTGAGTACAGCTACAAAGCTTAGTTGGTCATTCTCCAAATGTTACCCTAATACAATCCAGAGTTTGCCTGTGACTTTCATCACTCAGAATAGTATTTATTTAATGTTACTACCTTCCTACCAGCCATTGGCCTAGACTGTTGGTGTTGAAACTTACATTATAGGAGGAATAGACAGAGAATACAGTATATAAATATATTAGGAACTGATGTAAGTACATAAGAATGAAATGAAACCTGATATAGAGAACAATTAGGCAGGGAAGGTAGATAAGAAGTTCCAGAGTTATTGAATCATAATGTACCTGAAAAGGTTACATTTCTTTAAATATTCTATTTATTCATGAGAGACACACAGAGAGAGGCAGAGACATAGGCAAAGGGAGAAGTGGGCTCCTCACAGGGTGCCCAATGCAATACTTGATCCTAGGACCCCAGGATCATGCCCTGAGCCAAAGGCTTAACCACTGAGCCACCCAGGTATCCCGAAAAGGTTACATTGGAGCAAAGACTTGAAGTAGGAAAAGAAAAGCCATCTGAATAGGTGGGAGTAAAACTCTTTATGCAGAGAAACACTGAGGAGGGTAGCTGGTGTGTTTACAAAAAAAGCAAGGCCTTACTATATCTGTCCTCATTACCTCTTGGGCCTCATTCCTTCCTCTCTTCTGCAATATTTGCACACCAGGTAATGGAAACAGATAGAGTAGGGCCTTACAGTCTCCAGTAAAAACTTTGGCTTTTATTATGCATGAAATAAAGAGCACTGGAGAATTTTGAATTGAGTGGTTAAGTCTCACTTAAATTTTTTAAAAGTGTTATTTTGGATAATTTATCAAGAAAAGACTTTAAAGGGATACAAATGTAGAAGCAAAGAGCTCAATTAGTAGGCAGTTGAGAAGTAATGGTGGTTTGGACCAGGACACTAGCCATGGATGTGGTGAGAAGTCAGATTGTGTAGCATTGTATACAAAATAAAATCCAGAGTCTCTTCATAGACCTCATTCCCCCTCTCTGCTGACTTCAGAAAAACTTCCTCCATATGAGCAAATAGCAATCAAATATTCCATTCCATAGAATCCAACATGGGAAGGCTGAAATTTTTATTTTAAGTTAGAAAATGTAATGGGAAAATGTAATTGGCCCAGAGTATATCATATGGCTCTCTTCTACTAGGGTGTCCTAAGTGCAATAGGATGTAAATCCCTGAATTCCTGAATCTTCATGTGTCAGCCGACCTTATAGAGATATCACTGGTAAAACTCATTTATTTTGGTAGGCACCTTTCAAAAATTACTTGGACCACTTTTATACTCTGTCGCCACATAACAGCCTATAAATTTTCCAGCTTATAGGCCTTGGAGGGACCAATTAAATAGATATTTCCAAATGTAATTTTATAAAGAAATTGGCCAAGGAGTAGCAGAGCTCTCTATTTCATCCTGCTCCTCTTCAGCTTATGAAAGAAAAGCTATTTCATATGATAGAGGAAGAATATCAAAGGCTAGACCAAAACTGTGACTGAAAATAAGGTGTATGGTTCATTCATATGCTAATCTGCACTCAAGTGGTTGAGATGTAAAAATCTAAACTCAGTTCTGTTCTGTAGCATATCTATGTCTTGTTCACTAAGGTATTACCAGCACCAAGCCCTGTTCCTGGCATATCATAACAAAGCAATAAATCCTTATTGAATGAATAAGTGAATTAACCACACTGGAAAATGATGAATTTTCAATTTGCTTCTTTGTATGTCACTCTTTGGCAAAAGCCATAACTTCTAGATGCCGTGCAATGGGGATTGAAGGGAAATGGCTTTAGCATTGAAAGGATGATTTCACATTGAGGTCCATTTATTAATCAATATAAAATTATTTGCTTCACAAAGGCAATATATTTCTTATATCCCTATAGACAGGGATGGGAAAAATGATTTTCTAAGCTTTATTCCTTTCAGATATCATCTTATCACAATTAATAATTTCTGTGCATCCATTAATTTTAAACATGGATGCTTCCTTCAAGGAGTTTACAAACCAGTTTTGGAGACAAGGAACAAATATAAGTAAAATTATAGATAAGATTGATATACTATTGCATACGAAGGTCACAGATAAAACATGATATTCCATAAACACTTATCTACTGTTTCAAAAAGGGGACACAGATACACCACTAGAAACATAAGCCCAACAGGGGCTGAATTATGCCTCCTGTCCCCCAACTCAATTCATAACTGTCAGTTCAGAATGTGACTATTTGGGGGGATTAGAGTCTTTAAAGAAGTAATTAGGTTAAAATGAGATCATTAGGATGGACAATACTCCTATATGACTGGTGACCTTATGAGAAGAGGAATTTTGGACACAGATACATATAGCAGAAGAATGCCACATGAACATGAAGATGGCCATCAATAAGCCAAGGAGAGAAGCTTTGGAAGAAAGCAACCCTGCTGACACCTTGATCTTGGACTTATTGCTTCCAGAACTGCGAGAAAATAAATTTCTGTTATTTAAGCCACACAATCTGTGGTACTAGGTTATGGCAAGCATAGTAATGCAGTATAAAAGTAAATAGGTTTTATCCAGAGGAAATATTAGCCACGGAGAAGTAGCAAGGCATAAATAGTCCTGTGAACTTAGATTTTTCCACAATACTATGCTTAATTAGGAGAGTCATAGAAGATTGAATGTACCATAGAAGGGACTCTGAGAAAGGGAACCCACACTCAAATGCTCAGAAAAAAAACAAACTATAGGAAAAAGTGGGAAAGTCATATCTAGGCCACTCTATGACAATGAAACCTTCTAGGTTGCAATGTCTAGTGACAGATTTCAGCCAGTTGTGTTGAACTAAACCCGACCTTCCAAGCAAACTTTTTGTATGGCAAGTACCAGAGTTTGGTCAGCTGACCACCAATAAACATAGGTTATTTAGTCATATAAATGCTCAATACATGATTATTTAAGTAATTATGTATTGAGCATTTGTATGACTAAATAAAAAGATTACCAGTTGCTTACTTGTGTTTATGAAAAGAATGACTATTATTTTTTAAGATAATGAAAAATATTCAAGGCGCCTGGGTGACTCAGTCTGTTAAGCATCCAACTCTTGATCTCAGCTCAGGTCTTGACCTCCAGTTCAGGAGTTCAATCCCTGAATTGGGTTCCATACTGGACATGGAGTCTACTTTTAAAAAAAAATCACTTGTTAAGTAATGTTTTATAGATTGGAGTGTTTGTATATACATATATACAAGCAATATAGAGTAATAAATAAATAATATATATATATATATATATATATATATATCTCCTATGAGCCACCAATTTAGTTAGAAAAACACCTTGCATTTGTAAATCATCTGCCAGTTGTGTATACCTTACACAAGTAAAGACAAAAGAGAAATGCAAATGTGACATGGCTACTTTATTTCTACCCTTTGACTCCAAAGACTGGTCTAGGTCATTTAGGAATCCACCTCATTTGAGGGGGATTAGAAGCTGTAGGTCACTTGGGAATTCAGTTATATCTGAGTCTACTAACAAGAGACTGGAAAATATAATTTTGCACTTGTACATTATTGAGTAAGGTCAGTATCTAGCTCTGACTCAGCATTTGGCAATCCACTGGCCATTCTTACAGAGCTTGGTCCCTTCCTGCCACCAAGGTGTGGATTTCACAATTACGCTCTTTGACAGTGTAGGCTTTGAGCCCTGGATAACTGTGACAAGATTGCCTCAAGCTGTGGGGGTTTTCCACTTAGAGCTTCTAAACCTGACAAAAGTATCCAGAATTCACTACCTTTCTCATGCGGCATTTTGACCTAAAAAGACTCGGTGTCCAAAAGTTTGGGTATATATACCAAAGGAGTTTAGGCAAAATACTGCATAACATTAAAATGACGTTCATCTTATCTCCAGCGAGTGAAGGGAAGGAAGCAAGGTGTTTATGTTGTGTAAGCAGGTGAATGCCTAAGTAGAGTTAATTTTAAAAGAGCCAGTGTCTATTCAATTAGTTGCCACTCATTTCACATATGGCTCACAAAGAAAATTGGGGTATACCTGAAAAGCCGTATAATTTTGGGAAGAAAATTACCAATATAAAAATTTTTTACATGATAAATGATATTGATTGATTTTAACTTGTATTCACAGAATGAAAACTTTTGATTATGGTGTATTATCTTCTTTCTATATTTCTGGATTCATATTCCTAGTATTCCGTTAGCTATCTTTGTACCTGGGTTCATGAGTGATGTTGGTATTCGATTACTTTCTAGTAATGGCATTGTCCAGTTTGGAATTGGAGTTCCATTATGCAATAAGTTGTGAAGTAATCCTTCTTCTCTGTATTCTGAGAGTACATATAGAATTCGTAATATTTCCTAGCTCAATGTTTGATAGAGTTCACCAGTCAAGCCCTTTGGACCTATGAATTTCTTTATAAACAGATTTTCATCTATGAATTACATTTATTTTTTAAGTTAAATTTCTTGGATAAATATAACACTTCAAATTTTGCACTTCTCCTTTTCTCTGTTTTGGTATTATAATGCTTTTCAAGGAATTTGTTCTTTTACCTGAGATGTTACAGTCATTGACATTAAGATCTTCATAAAATCTGTAAGATTTATAATGACATCCTTCTCTTTCCTTTTCTTGATTAGTCTTCCCAAGAATTTATCAATTTTGTTAAACTTTTCAGAAGAATCAATTTTTGATTTAGACATTTTCCTAGGCTGTTTCTCATTTCTTTGATTTCTACTTTTGTCTCTACAATTTCTTTTCTTCTGTGTATTTAGAATTTCATTTGCTGTGTCTTCCCTGGTTTCTTTAAGTGGGAGCTGTAAACACCGATTTCAACTAAACCTAAAATTTTGCTCCAATAACCAATTTAGCTGCTTTCTCCTATTTTCATTGGTTTTATTTTCATGATCATTCAGTTCAAAATATTTTCTAATTTCTATCATCTTGTCTTCATTGACTTTTAAATTATTTTGAAGTGTGTAGCTTGATTTCTTCCTTCTGTTATGGCCAATCTGAGGTCAATCTATCCGATGAATTTTAACTTCACATATGGTCTTTTATAATTCTAGGATTTCCATTTTATTTCCATTTTAAAGTTTCCATATCTGAGAGTTCTCCATACATCACACTATATGGGGATCTCTTATGTCAGACTTGTGAACAGATTCATCACAGTTATTTAAAAGTTCTTGCCTCCCAACTTCTACATCTGGGCTGTTTTTGAATCTCCTGATTTTTCTCTAGGCCATGTACCATATTTTCTGTTTTCCTTATGTATAATAATTTTGGGTTGTATATTGGACTTTATAAATGACATGCTGTAAATTCTGTTATATATCTCTGAAGAGTGATGAGTTTTCCTCTAGCAGTCAATTGAATTATTGTCAGATTACCTGGAACTTGTGAAGTCCTGATTTTAAACTTCGCTGAGGTCAGTCTATTTCTATTTTACTTTTATTCCTAGATCAACCTTCTATCCTGGGACATAGTTTTTACACCAAATATGTAGCCTCTCTTGGGTTTTAATAAAAAGTCAGGGGTGTTTACCAAGTCCCTCAACCCTTGGCAGGATTTAAACTATAACCTTTGTCTCCTCACCCCATCATGGATGACACATGAAATCTTTACTCAGCTCCTTCAGCTTTCCAGTTACTATTTTCCCCCTTTCCATGTGATAGGGACGTCCTACATTCAACGTTCTGCATCCTAAGACCTGAATGATTTCAGTTTTATGTTTCAGTTCTAATTTCTCTATGCCTCACAGACTACAACGTGCTCCCAAAGAAAAAAAATCATTAAAATTTTATTTAAAAATTTACTTATTTTGGGTTATACACTCAGAAATCTCTCCAAGGATGCTGTGGTCTGAATGTGTCCCCACAAATTCATACATTGAGATCCTACCTTCAAAGTTGATGGACCTTTGGAAGGCGATTAGGTCATGAGAGTAGAGACCTCACGAATGGAATTAATGCTCTGATAAAAAAGGCTCCAGAGAAATCCCTAGCCCTTTCCACCATGTGAAGACCCAGCAAGAAGGGACTAGCTACTAATTGGAAAGAGGATCCTTGCCAGAATGCAACCAAACTGGTGCCATGATCTTGAACTTCCAGCCTTCAGAACCATGAAAAATAAATTTCTGTTGTTTATAAGCCATCCAGTTGGTGATATTTTCTTATAGCAGCCTGAATGGACTAACATAAAGGAAATCTGAAAAAAGCATGCAGGCTGTATCTATTTCACATCTCACTATAATAAAAGCATATTTTAGTAATGGCCTAAACTTAGAGAGTGGTAATATTTTAATCACATATAAGGAAGAAGATAAATAAAATCTTTTTAAAGGAAGCATAAAGAAGCAGTGTTCAGTGGGAAGCAGTGATGATTTCAAAAGTTTTCAAATTCCTAAACTACTCTATTGAGACAAATTCCTAATTATTGTGTACTTATAATAGAAACTGACCTAGGAATTATACTCTATACATAAAATTACTTTTAGTATATTGTTTGAAAAATAAATGGTTTGAATAGTTTAAAATGAATCAGAGAATTCCTCATTATCTCCTCAGAGACCACTTCACACTTTTCAAGGAATGATTTTGAAAATAAGTTCTGAGGATCATGATTTTCTTAAAATAGTAGAACTGAACATATAATGAGAACTTATTATGTTCTAGGTATCACTCTAAGTATTTGTAATATTAACCCATCTCACCCTCAAAACAAGCCACTGAAGTATATAACATTACTTAACCTGTCACTTTACACACTTTGTGTAACATTACAAGTGAAGAATGTTAAGTCAGATAGCAGTTAAATAATTATACCATTATCAAACTAGCAAATGACAGAACAAAACCATGAACGCTTGCAGTCTGACTCTGGAGCCTGAGCCATTGAACCACAATAAATACTGCCTTTTATTCCAGTAAAAAATGCCCCCTCCATAAATTTGGAAAATATTTGATCTAATAAATAGAACCAACTGCAGGACTTCGTGGAACCCTCAATGTGTTGTTCTGTTTTCTCAAACTTATGGTACGATGCTTATGGATCTAGTGGGTGTACTAGACTAGAAGCAAAAACATATGCCTCATTTGTAGCACTTGCTGAGTTTTACAACAAGACTTATTTCAAGCTACTAATGACTTAACAACTGTCTTGCAGGACTTCTGAGTATTTACCAGGTGGCTTCCTGGTATGAACCATCACACTACCCATGGCTTTCCTAAAAGATACTGGTAGGATACGGAGAGTCGATCTGCCTCTCTCTCGTCTCTTTCTCTCCTTCCTTCTTTGCATCCCTACTAACCCATTATCTTTTCTAAAGCAAATTCTGATTTTTGAAATAGAACACTAATCAATGAAAAATTTAGATGTTTGGATCTTAAAAATCTACTTTAAGAAACTTAACAACAGTAACCAAAAGAACGGATGAAACAAGATTATAGTTTAATCAGTTAAAGATTAGAAAAAGATGAATTTAAAACCCCATAAGATTGTGGCAAAAGGAGTTAATGAGAACATTTTATTTAGTAATAAAAATGCTATAATTGCCACATTTATTGAATAGAGATGAAGTGGATGAATTCCTCTGGGTTCCTTGACAGTAATCTCCAAGAGATAATAAATTGTTGACTACTTTGTAAATTATAGAGTAAAACCTCCAAGGAGATCTTCATTTATGGTTGTTTTACCAGTGTGACTAATGGAATCATTCCTCAGCTAGACTGGAGAGACAGAAGTGATGAATTTTTAATATTCAGAAGAGAAATTCTATTGCCCATATTACCATACTAAAACTCATTTTTACTGTTCAGCTCAGTGTCAGTTTAGAAGGTGGCATTGAAATAATCACTCAACTAAATGGGACCCAATGGAACAAGTAGCCTCGTCAGAGTCTCAGGGGTCCTTGTATCAGTGTGGCCACTTTGCTATTCAAAACTTTGTTAAGATTCATTATTATCTGTCCCTCACATTCATTTCAGAGAGCTTACACCTTTACAATTTTAAAGTACCATAATCTCAGTTGAACAAATGAAGGTGTGGTGTTTAAATATTTTTCACTTAGCTGTATGATTCAGATGAAGGATTCTTATGTTTATACCAAATGAGCCAGATGATGATACAGTGCTTTTTAAATGAGCATTATCTAATTTGTTCATGTTTCTTATGTTCTGTTAAAACCTGTTGTAGAAACATGAACTCTTCAAATTCCTTTTTGTGCTAAAAAGACTTGCACTGTATATTGATGAAAATTCATCACCTGACAACGCTACTTTCCCAAGTGTATTCCTAATGATAAGAAATATTAGGGGCACCTGGGTGGCTGAGTCAGTTAAGTTTCTGACTCTTGATCTCAGCTCAGGTCTTGGTGTCACAGTTGTGAGTTCATGCCCTGTGAAGAAGAAGAGCTAATGGTAAGAAATATTGAAAGATGTTCAAACAAAAACAAAAACAAAAACAAAACAAAAAAACACCCAAACAAACTTGAACAAGAAATGGTATTATTGTATTATTGGAAACAACTGAATCTTACATCTCAGAGCTTCTTTTTCTCTTTTATCAAATCACCTCAGAGCTTCGTGATGCACATTAGCATTTTAAAACTTTCATAAACCAACATTTCTCAAGTTCTATCTCTTTTGGAAGGAATATTCATTAGTAACTTGATAACATTTTACACAAAACACAGCTGGGGCATTCTGGGGTTTTAAAAACTTTCAAATTTACTATATGGATTATAAATAACTATATTAAAACATATATTGGAAATAAAATATAAAAAACTATACAACACTAACCATGAATACAAAAGTGCATTTGTTTAAAAATACAATATATAAAAGGACTTATACTATCTCAGTGATTGTATACGATACTCCCCTCTAGGTTATCTATTGCAATTATTGATCCAATTTAAATGAAATAAGTGAAATCAGCATTGATGTTTTGAAGTATATTAAAGCTCACACGACACTAGAGAATTACTGCCAACGATCAATTTAGACACCTTATCTGATCAGCTGAGACAAATGAAGTAGAAAGGAAATTAACATTTACTGATGACCTACTACATGCCCAGCACTATTATAGGCACTTGTTATTATCTTTTTTTTTTTAAATCAACAAGCCCAAACACCTATGGGGTTCAGTCATCGTTCAGGCGTTCCATAACTTTCAAGGCAGAAGATGACATGGCTCATGTGTCTCCCCGAAAATGCTTACCCTGTCAGAAGGGATACACATTATAAAACAAGAAGTGCCATGAGGAGTACAAAACACTTACTGAACTAAGAGGAGAAACAAATTATTTTAGACGAGCATGTGTGATGTGTGATACATTTAAGATGAGGGAATATATGACATTGAACATTTGTTCATACAGTTACCTACAGTCTATTTCTTCTGTGGTGTTTATTGAGGTCTTTTGCCCATTTTTAAATCAGGCTGTTCATTTTCTTATTATTGAGTTTTTTAAAAAAAATATTTTATTTATTTATGAGAAACACACAGGGAAGGAGGGGGAGGGAGAGAGAGAGAGGGAGAGGCAGACTCCATACAGGGAGCCTGATGTGAAACTCGATCTCGGGACTCCAGGATCACGTCCTGGGCCAAAGGCAGGTGCTAAACTGCTGAGCCACCCAGGGATCCCTTATTGTTGAGTTTTAAGAGTCCTTTGTACGTAATATTTGATTGTCCTTCATCCGATGTGTCTTTTACCAATATTTTCTTCCAGTGAGTCTGTGGCTCAACTTCTCATTCTGCTGACATTGTCTTTTGTGAAGCAGAAGTTTTTGATTATAATGAAATCTTTCTTATCATTTTTTTAATTTTTATTTATTTATCATAGTCACAGAGAGAGAGAGAGAGGCAGAGAGAGACACAGGCAGAGGGAGAAGCAGGCTCCATGCACCGGGAGCCCGACATGGGATTCGATCCCGGGTCTCCAGGATCGCGCCCTGGGCCAAAGGCAGGTGCTAAACTGCTGCGCCACCCAGGGATCCCTCATTTGTTTTTTTTTTCATGGATTATGCCTTTGGTGTTGCATCTGAAAGGTCACCACTGTATCCAAAATTATCTTCTAGGAGTTTTATAGTTTTGTGTTTTACATTTATTTTTTTTTAAGATTTTATTTATTTATTCATGAGAGACACACAGAGAGAGAGAGAGGCAGAGACACAGGCAGAGGGAGAAGCAGGCTCCACGCAGGGAGCCCTACGTGGGACTTGATCACAGATTCCAGGATCACACCCTGGGCTGAAGGTGGTGCTAAACTGCTGAGCCACCAGGACTGCCCTGTGTTTTACATTTAGGTATATGATCCAAAAAAAAAAAATAGATATATGATCCATTCTGAGTTAATTTTTGTGAAGGGTATAAGTTTTATGTCTAGGTTCATTTTTCTAACATGGATGTCCAGTTGACACAGTGTCATTTATTGAAAAGACCACCTTTATTCCATTACATGACCTTTGTTTCTTTGTTAAAGATCATTTAACTCTATTTATGTGAGTCTCTATCTAGGCCCTCTATTCTGTTTATCTATTTGTCCATTATTTTGCCAACACTATACTATCTTGATTACTGTAGGCTCATAAGAAGCCTTGAAGTCAGGTAGTGCCAAGTACTCCAACGTTTCTTTCTTTCTTTCTTTTTCTTTCTTTCTTTCTTTCTTTCTTTCTTTCTTTCTTTCTTTCTTCTTTCCCTCTTTCTTCTTTCTTTCTCCTTCCTTCCTTCCTTCCTTCCTTCCTTCCTTCCTTCTTCTTTCTTTTTCTTTCTTTCTTTCTTTCTCTTCTTTCTTTCTTTCTCTTCTTTCTTTCTTTCTTTCTTTCTTTCTTTTCTTCTTTTTCTTTCTTTCTTTCTTCTTTCTTTCTTTCTTTCTTTCTTTCCTTTCCTTTCCTTTCCTTTCCTTTCCTTTCCTTTCCTTTCCTCTTTCCTTTCCTTTCCTCTTTCCTTTCCTTTCCTCTTTCCTTTCCTTTCCTTTCCTTTCCTTTCCTTTCCTTTCCTTTCCTTTCCTTTCCTTTTCTTTCCTTTCCTTTCCTTTCCTTCTTTTTCATACTAAGTTGGCTATTCTGAGTCTTTTGCCTCTTTTTTGTAAGCTTTTGTAAAATGACCTACCACACATGATTCTAATTTCATTACTAATTTTATTCCACTGTGACCTGAGAGCAGACATCATATGACCTTTGTTCTTTTAGTTGTTAAGATGTGTCTGATGGCCCAGAAGATGGTCTGTCTTGGTGAATGCTTCATGTGAGATTGAAAATAATGTGCAATTTGCTGTTGTTGGATGAAGTAGCCTATAAATGCCCATTGGATCCAGTTGATTGATGGTGTTGTTGAGTTCAACCACGTTTTTACTCATATTCTCCCTGCTGGATCTGTCCACTTCTAATAAAGGGATGCTCAGGTATCCAGCTGTAATAGTGGATTCATCTATTTCTCCTTGCATTTCTATCAGTTTTTGCCTCATATATTTTGACTTTCTCTTCTTCAGTGTATACATATTAGGAATTTTTATGTCTTCTTGGAGTAATGACCCCTCTATCATTATGTAATGTCCTACTTCATGACTGCTAACTTTATTTCCTCTGAAGTCTGCTCTTTCTGAAATAGCATAGCTTCTTCTGCTTTATTTTTGTTAATGTTACCTGGTATATCTTTCCTCATCTCTTAAATTTTAATCTGTGAGTAACTGCATATTTAACGTGAGTTTGTTTGTTTTTTTTTTTTAGGTTAGTAGTGGGAAAAATGTTCAGCAAGAAATATGTTAAATGTAAATAATTGTGTTTATGGTGTGGCTTTCTAATCAGGTGCAAGGTGGCTCAGTTACTTAAGTGTCTGCCCTTGACTCAAGTCATGATCTCAGGGTCCTGAGATCGAGCCCCATGTTGGGCTCCCTGCTCAGCAGGGAGTCTGCTTCTCTCTCCCTCTGCTCATGCTCTCTCTTTCTCTCCAATAAACATATTTAAAAAATAATTAAAAATAGTTTCATTTTTTGAACCATTTTTAAAAAAATAGTTTTTATTTTTTATGTTTTATGAGAATGATCTCATAACCCTGAGATCATTCCCTGAGCCAAAATCAAGAATCAGATGCCTAACCAACTACACCACCCAGGAGCCCCCGTTATTGGCATTTAAACAATATTTAAAAAAATAAAAAATATTAAAGCTCTTGCTTTCTTAAAAGTTTTAAATTAAAAAAATAACAAAGTGAGGGGTTTTTTTTGCAGACAGAATATATTTGAGTCTTTTTCTTTTTAATCCACTATGACAATCTCTGTCTCAGAAGTGGTGTACTTAGACTATTGATATTTAAAGTAATTATTGATATAGTTGGATTAATATCTATAGCTTTTACAGTTTCCTTTTTGTTGCCCTTATTCTTTGTTCCTGTTTTAGTCTTTCATACATTTTCTGTCTTTATTTTCCTGTATTTTACATGATCCCATTTTCTCTCTTTTTTTTTTATTATATCAAGTAAACTTTTTAAGAAAATATTTTAGTGGTTGCTCTGGATTTTGCAATATATCCAATTCCACTTTCCAATGACTCTATACCTCTTCACAGATAGTACAGGTGACTTACAAAAAGTTTTCTTAATCCCCCCTCTTCTTTTGTGGCATTACTGTCATTCATTTCCCTTATATATATAATATAATACACACAAGCATGAATAATCTAATATATTGTTGCTATATTATTTGATCAAACCATTATCTTTTAAATTAATTAGTACAAGAAAATAAAACTTTTTCTTTATCTTCACTTATTCCTTCTTCAGTCTTTTCTTTTCTTTATGTAGGTCCAAGTTTCTGCCCTATATCATTTTCTTTCTCTTTGAAGAACTTCTTTTAATAATTCTTGCAAGGCAGGTCTACTGGCAACACGTTCTCTCAATTTCAGTGTCTTTGCAAAAGTTTATTTCCTCCTTTTTTGAAGGACAATTTTGCAAGATATAGGATTCTAAGTTGGTGTCTCTTTTACTCAGCACTGAAACTATTTCACTTCATTCTCTCTTTGCTTGATTAGTTTATGAGATGTCAAATATAACTCTCATCTGTGCTTTACTATGGGTAAGATTCCCACCTCCTTCTGTTTTTTTTTTCAATATTTTTCTTTATATTTGATTTTTTTGAAATTTGTATAGTATATATCTAGGTATGGCTGCTTTTAGCATATATCCTTCTTAGTGGTCTCTGACCTTCCTGGACCTGTGGTTTGGTCCAGTTTAGGGAAGTTCTTCAGTCATGGTTGCTTCAAATATTGTTTGTTCCTTTCTCTCCTTCTTCTTCTCCTGGTATTTTCATTATGTATATGTTATACCTCTTGTGGTTTTCCCACAGTTCCTAGATATTCTGTTTCCTTGTTTATCTGTTTTAGTCTTTCTTTTTCTCTTTGTTTTTCAGTTGTGGAAATTTCTGTTGTCATACATCAAGCTCAGGGATGCTTTCCTTAGCAATGTCGTCTCCTAATGAACCCATCAAAGGCATTCATTATTTCTGTTTCAGTATTTTTTTATTTCTAGCATTTATTTCTGATATTTTCTTAGATTTCCACCTCTTTATACATTATCCACCTTTATACATTTCCACCTCTTTATAAATTATCCACCTGTTCTTTTTGCTATTGTCTATTTTTTCCACTAAAATTCTTAGCATATGAATCATAGCCTTTTAAAATGATAATTGTCACATACCTGACATATTGGACTCTGGTTTTCATGTTTGTTCAGTCTCTTCAAACTGTGTTTTTGCCTTTTAATATGCCTTATAATTCTTTGCCAAAAGGTGTATGTAATGTACTGGATAAAAGAATAGAAGGAACCAGGCCTTTAATTATGTAGTAGTGAGGTATGGGAAGTAGAAGTATTCTATAGTCCTATGATTAGGCTTAGTCTTTTGGTGAGTCCAGACTCTTGGATGGTGAACTGGATAGTGCTTCTCAGTTGTTTTTTTTTTTCCCTTTACATGGGACATAATGGAGAAGCTTGGAGTTGTACACTTTCTTCTCCCAGGTAGGTTAGGTTCTGGTAAAGCAGTTTCCCTTGAGGACAGGCCTTGTTAAGAGAAGATGCTTTGGCATATTTCATATTGTTACTTCCCTTTTTCCCACTGGAAGCAAGAGTGAATTTTTCTCTAACCTTCTGTGAGAGCCTGGTCATGCACTTGGAGGAAGATTTACAAAAATGAGGGGGATCCCCGGTGACTGGGTTCAACTTTACACTTGTTAGGATAGAGTGGTGAGTGCAAACTGCTCACGTGCTGAACCAGAAACCAAGGTTGTTATTCAGCATCTGTTCATGTCCTTCCTTATCTGACATCTCTGCATTTTTTTCTTGGTGGAGTGTCTTTTTAAAACTTTTCTCCATTTTTTTGAATTATTTGATTTCCTGTTATTAAATTTTAATATTCTTATGTACTATGAATATAAGCCCTTTACTAGTTAAATGCTCTGCAAATATTTTTTCCCAGTCTGTAGCTTATCTTTTTTATTCTTTAACAGGATCTTTTAAAGAGGAGTTTTTGTTCTGTTTTGTTTTAAGATTTTATTCATTTATTCATGAGAGAGAGGCAAAAACATAGGCAGAGGGGACCCTGATGTAGAACCTACCCCAGAACCCCAGGATCATGACCTGAGCCAAAGGCAGATGCTAAACCACTGAGCCACCTAGGTATCCCTGAAGAGGAGTTTTAATTTCAATGAAGCTGCAGTAATTAATACCGTGTAGTGTTGAGGTAAAGATAGGCAAATAAATTTGTGGAACAGAATAGAGAATTCAGAAATGGAGCCAAAGCTTTTTGGAATACTGAGGTACAAAAAACAATCCAAGCATAAAAAATTAACATTATTTTTAGTTTTTAAAATTTTTTAAAAATTTAAATTTAGCAAAAGTTAACTGCCATGGCTGAAGTAATTAATGATATATTCATGATAAAATTTTATAATATTCAAAACTATGGTTTCCTTAATTATAGATTAAATTATACAGCATTAGAAATGGAAGAAAATTGATAGGCTATGTAGTCCAATTTCTTTATTTTAAATATTGGAACTAAATCCCAGAAAGTTAAATGAACATACCCAAAGTCTGATGGTCTACCCAGCAAGACACATACTATTTTAATTGTTAAATTTGATTGTTTTGAGAAAACACAGATAACTTTTGACTTCATTACTGCTGATTTTTCTGTTCAGTGATTCCATCTTGGGAATCTATTGAACAAGGTGGTTTTGGTTTTGATTCCATCCCTACCAGTGAATAATCATTTCATTCTGGGCACTATTTCTTGCTCCTCACTTGCCTTCAATCTGTAAAATAAAAATAACGCATGGAATTAGACTTTGCTTTTCACAAATATTATGGAAGTAAATGTAATTAATCCCATGTGTGTAGTAGTTATTTCCAGAAAGGTGGTTTTGTTTTGTAGAAAGAAAATTGGACTAGGAGAAAAGCAGATTTTCATTCAATTCTTAAATCTTCTGTAAACTGCCCAACATGATTGGTCATGTCTGTTTTCCTTCTATAAAGCAAAGATGTTTCTTCTCTTAATTTACTGAAATCAGTCAAAAATAAATTTTGGATAGCATGTTGCAGGAGGGGGGAGGGGCAAATTTTTGAATCTCTTTCCCAACCAAAAAATTCAAAAATAGTTTGTAGCAGAAATAGAATTAGAACCTCTATTTCATGGAGGTGACTGGGTGACTCAGTCAGTTAAGCGTCTGACTTAGGTTCAGATCCCAGGGTATGGGGATCAAGGCCCATATCAGGCTCCTTGCTCTTCGGGGAGCCTACTTCTGCCTCTGCTTCTTTTTCTTTTGCTCTTTCTCTCATGAATAATAAAGTCTGCAAAACAATAAGAATCTCTATTTTCTGAATAATAAAGACTGCAAAACAATAAGAATCTCCATTTTCTGAGCTTTAAGTTCATTTTAGCTTCACATATCTCCCCTAGGTAGTCACTGTTTTGCTCATTTTATAATTTATGATTTTACAGTAATATCATTAAGTCCTGTTGAAATAGAGACACATCATTATAATTGATGAATTGAAGAATATTTGTGCTTATTCTATGTCATGACAAGTCTTTCAGTTATATAGTTTCTCATAAATGAATCATGCATAGTCACTAAGAGATCTTGATATCTTTTATCACTTTGAAAAAAAAAAACATGATCTAAAAGAAGAGTTTGGCACTTAAAAAGTGGTTCTTCCACCCTCTCAGCCACATTTCATTGAGCATTTCTTGAGTGTATCATACATCAAGGAAATAAACACTTCAAATTGAGAGAGTGAGCATCTGGACTGCTGCTGACTGGGACAGAATTTTCTCTGAGATGTTCACACGCTAAAAGGAAAAATATGCTTACAGATTGCCAAGATAAGTCCTGAAATATAATTATATCTGAGAAGTTGATTCTTACATGGAGAAATTTAGACTAGATCTCCCTATGAACTCTAAATAAAAAAATCTATTAGGAAAATAAACAAACTATACTTTATGAGGGGAAAATATATGAGGTAATCATGTGTAACTTTTATTCATTGCTAAGCATTTGCTGCACTTTGGTTTAATTCTTGGAACAACCTAAGAAGGGAAGTGATATTATTTCCACTTTACAGATGAAGGACTTAAGGCTCAGAGAATTTTAGTATACTTGTAAAGTATAGTATCTTATCTGAAGGTGCAAGTCAATAACTGGAAGAATCAAAATTAATACTGAGATCTAACTAAATGCCAAGTAGCTCAATCCACATGTCACATTTCCTTCTTGCAAAGTAAAGTGGCTTTGTTATGGAAATCCATGAATACATACACCATAACTATAGTCAGGTATCAAAAGTGCTAATTAATGCAGAATTAGAAAGTTTAAGAGGTAATATTTCTTTTCATGTGTTTTTGCATGAATTTGTGATATTTCTAAAATTTCTCTTAGATTTAGGATGTGTGACTCATTGGTATGGGAAGCCAGAATGGAACATTGGTGATTAAAGATTTTATGAGGCAAATGCCCTGGGAAAAAAGTACTCTCTCTCTGGTACCACGACTCTTACCCCACCCTCGGATATTTTTGTCTTCTTTCTATGCATTCTCTGAACAGATTTTATAGTAGCCATTAGATTAGTTATTGACACTCAAAAAAGAAGTTTTTAATCTAAGCACTCCAGGCAAATTGGTTTTATAATACATTAACTTTGTAATAAAGTAATTGATTTTGTAATTAATTGTGTAATAAATTAACTATCTGGAGATTCGTAAAAATTGAAACATTCGTTTAGTATTATGTGTAAATATGCTACAATATAACATAATCAAACTTGGTATATTTAAAAATATCTGAATGTCAGTAAACTCAAACTTCCAATAGATTTTTTTCTGACCCTACACTTTATTATTTAGATAATTTTCTATATTTCCACTTTATGTCTAGTCTTTCATGCCTTGACAGTAAACCCTTATGATTATTACCTTATTTTATTTTTATGGTAGAGAAGTTATGCTGCATTGGAATACACCAAAGAAAGAAACAAGGGATCTCTTTGTAGGTTTGCTAAATGGAAAAAATATATTGGAAACTAATTAAGCTTTATTAAAGCAAGAAATTTGTCTCATGTCATAGCACCTGGAATAGTCTTTGGCACAAAGTGAGAGGTCAGCAGCTGGTTCACATGAGGCTATTCTAAAACTCTATAAATTATCCTTTTTGGAGATCTGTGTTCTCATGGTTTAAAGGACTCTTCCATAGCTAATCTTGCAGAAGTAATATTTGTCTTTAGAACATTTTCTGGTTGATGAATTTCAACAACTTTTAACCCTACTCCACTAAAAATGTGTTATAAATAAATAATATTATTAAGTTATTCTTTAGTTTCCCTTGCAGGGGAGCATTCTAAGCAATCTCTGATACCATAAAGCTAAAGGCACTCTCTAAATTAATGATAATTTAAGCCATGTAGCACTTTAAGACTAAAATTAAAATATGTAGCTGTACATTTACATATGAATGTGTGTATATATCTATATACACGCTTATTACATCTATGTTTCACATATGTACACATATATGTACTTGTATTTAATAAAATGGATTCAGTAAGTTATGGATATTTTAATATTTTTCTTTTTTTACACTTCCTTATTTTTTCTTTTAGTGAGCTTTTCTGGAGGAATGAAACCCAAAAATGTAAAGTTAAAAAAAAAAAAAGCAAAACTATGGGATTCTACATTTCAGGCAACAACTAATATGTGCTTGTCTCTTTGGCTCATTTATGTTTTATTATATCTCAACTACTTGCAAGAGATACTATGTGGGAAAAAAAATGTATACATTTTGTGACTTGAGTATTTAATACCCGATGACAAGGGATTATAAAGTATTTGCATTTTTATCTCTTTCTTCCATCTTTTTTTTTTCTTAAATCTCTCTCTGACTTTTTTCATGTGTGTGAATTACATAAGTACTAGAAAAGTATCACATCATCTGTAGACATGCTCATTCACTTATCTGAGCAAATACACAGGAAAAGCACTTAGGCTTGTTATCCATGTCTTGCTTTCATACTTAAACCATATAAAATTGCAAAATTAAATTAAAATTAAAAATTAAATTAATTAAATTTTTAATTAAATTTTTAATTAAATTAATTTTTAATTAAATTAAAAAATTAAAGTGGTCAAACGCAGACAAGTTATATGATTCAACCAATATATGACAAATTTCTTTCCACTGGTGATCTATGGTATGAAAACAGTTTCTCTTTTTTTATGGCTAATGAAACTATATTCAATATATACAGAATTGTTCAGAATTCTAAAATGGACTAGTGTTCTGTTTTCTGGTTTGTTAACTCGATCAGTTAAGGCACTGTATTACCCACCCAGTTAATTTCTCCAAAAACTATCTACAAAGGTAAGGTATTAATTACAAGGAGAAATGAGAAAAGAGGTCTGGATTTTTCCTTGTCCATCCCGGGTTTATTTCTCCTGTAACAACCTCGTCATTTGTCACCTTCCTAGGATTTCCAAAATATACACATTCACCTCTCTCCACTTAATGCAATCTCCGTCCTTCCACCTGCTCTTTGCTGCCCATTGGCGAAGTACAGTTCAGGGAAAAAAAAAAAAAAAAGTTTTCAAGTGGTCAACAAGTTTGTACATTTTTAAAGAGATTTATTTTTAAACCAAGTTAAAAACTTCAGATTAAGTTATTTTTGTAAGGATAAATGAAATTCTTAAGACATTTTCATTGTAACATTTGTTAACCGCCTTTTATCTTACAAAGTATTTCTACAAATTATGCACCTTGATTATGTTTATGCAGAGCTCTCTATGATGCCAGTCAGCCCTCTATTATTCACACACACAGTACCCTGTAATTTGCCTTTGCTGCACTTGTCATATTTATAATTAAATACTTACTTGTAAAATTATTTTGAATTACACACTGAAAGAAAATATATATTCATTAACATACTTAATTTATTAATTATGAATCCTTGTTTATTGCTGTACATATAGAAACTGTCACAGTGCCAGGTACATATAAGGTGCTTACACTTTCTGATTAAATGTCTGAATGATGGAGATGGTATGGTATAAATAAAAACGCAAAAGCCACATGATTCTCTCTGTAAAAAACTTGACCTCTGACATTTATCAGTCTGGTCATACTGGGAATGATGTTAAATATCTATTAGCCATAGATTTATTTTTAAAAAAAATTAAAAAATAATTTAAGCCCAATGTTGGGCTCGAACTTACAACCCCAAGATCAAGAATCACATGCTCTACCGATTAAGCCAGTGAGGTGCCCCTAGATTTCTTTTTTGCAAGATGTGCATAATCATAGTTCCTATATCATAGGTTCATTAGGAGAATGACATTAGATCATCAACAAGGCCAAATTTCGTGAGCTGGTTAAGATCAGAAAAAAAGATACACAAATGGTTAATAATTATATGACAAAAGTTTAAACCTAATTCATGATTAAAGAATACAAATTAAAGCAACAAAATGCCATTTTTGCTTATCAGATTGGCAAAGATTGAAATGGTTGATAATATCTAGTGCTGGTAAGGATGTGGTGAAATGTTTACGCTCATACACCTTTGGTGGCAGCATAAATTACTGCAACGTTTAAGAGAAATTTGCCTTTCTTTTAATATTTAAAGTTCTTAATCCAGTGACTCAGCAGTCACATTTCTAGGTACTTATCCTATAAATCTATTCACACAAATGACAGATGATGCCTGCATCAGTTTTTTTTTTTTTTTTATGGTAACATTTCATGAAATGGAGGGGGAAAACTAGAAACAAATAAAATTTCACTTATTTTTCGAATTTTGAAGAAAAGTTCACAAATGTTTATCCTAAATGGGACCCATTTTCCTGTATACGTGTTGAAGGGGTAGAATTAGGGAATGAAAGAAACATTTTTTCAAAGCATCACACATATATATGCATACTCTTTGTCAAATATGCTCTAGATCTTTATTATTACAGGTAATTTATTTTTGTAGGTAATTTTAGTATTCTAGGTAATAATTTTTGTTGTTTGTTTCTAAAATTTTTCAGATCATGAAATCCACTCTTTTTTTTTTTTCCACTCTTTTTTTTAAAAAACTGTGTAAAATAGGAAAACTGTAATAAATGAGTTTCATTTCAACTTAAAGTAGAGGATCTTGTATTAGATGTAATTCTCCAGTTTGAACACAGATTTCATTGTTAAAGCACATATTCTAATAATCCTAGAAGGAGATGCGCAAGTCAATTCAACCTCTTCTCTCACCCAGGTAAAAGTTTAAGGAAAACACAGATGAATCATACATTTCTGTATAATCTGTGCTTTTGTCAAAAGGTTGCCATGACTCATTTATGACTTTCCATAGTTTTAAAAGCAGTGTTTTTAACCATAGAAAATCTACTTCATGGTCCTATTATGACACTTGAGTCAATAATAGACTTTCGTTCATGAATGAATGTTTTTGTAGAAATAAAACTAAGTACAATTGCCCCTTGCTAGAACTCCACAAAACAGAATCTTATACAAAGGAAGAGAATATAAAATCAACTAGAACCTGTAAATACACTATGTTGAGTGTTGTGTATTGTGTTGGGTGCCTCAGACCTCACCTTAGTTAATCCTCACAACTTTCTATAAAATCAACTTCATCTCAAAGGTCAAGTAGCTCCAAATAAGGCAAAGGACTAGAATTTTTCTTTTAAGATTTATTTATTTATTTGAGAGACAGAGTGTGTGTGAGCTGGAGGAGGAGCAGAGGGGGAGAAATTCAAGCAATCTCTGTGCTGAGTGTGGGATTTGAGGCTCCATCTGACAACCCTGAGATCATGACCTGAGCTGAAATCAACAGTCAGATGCCCAATTGTCTGAGCCACCCAGCTGCCCCCAAAAGAATAGAATGTAAACCCAAATCCATATGATTCCAAATTTTGCTAAAATGACCAAATCTTTGGCACAGTATTAGGTGAAGTAAATGCTTTGTCACTTAGTAATAAGCCGTAGGTTCTGACGTTGAGAAAAGAAAATATTCATCCATGATTCTAAGGTGTTGTTTTAACCAGTGATTTTGTTTTGCCATGTAAGATTGAAGCAGACAGAAGTAGTCAGTCCTCTGGATTTTCAGGACTTTTAATAGTAATCAACACCTAAATAAGTGGCTGTTATCTTTTTAGTGGTATCCTTTTAAAATCACTCTTCTCTGGAAGAATTGCTTTAAATGAATTAACTCTTACTTGACCATCAAGAGAAGTCAGCTTGCTTCAGCAGCTCAAAATATGTCAGGAGTTTATCCTTAATGACATATTTTTTTTATTTGCTTCATCTTTCCTTTGAGGATTTTTTTTTGAGCTGGCTACTTTACTCTGGTCCCCATTTCATTTCACTCTTTATTATTTATTATTTAATTATCTATTAAATAGTATTATTTAAAACAAAAGGATGCTGCAGACATTTAAAGATCATGAAGCTGTTTGTACCACCTGTGTCTTTATGTCTCTTTACAAGCAGCAGGAGGCTCATAAAACATTGGAAAAAAATTGAGGATAATGTTCCATCTCTTATCCATTGTTTATATTTCTTGTATTGTAGCACTTATTCAAAACCCATGCTATTAATTTTCTTTTCTTTTTTTTTTTTTTTTTTTTTTATGATAGTCACAGAGAGAGAGAGAGAGGCAGAGACACAGGTGGAGGGAGAAGCAGGCTCCATGCACCGGGAGCCTGATGTGGGATTCGATCCCGGGTCTCCAGGATCGCGCCCTGGGCCAAAGGCAGGCGCCAAACCGCTGCGCCACCCAGGGATCCCTATTAATTTTCTTTAAATTATTTAACCTGGAAGCTCTGACAAAAGAAAACTATATCCCTAACATAAGTCATGCTATTTTGGAACTACACAGGGAAAAACTTAAACCTTTTTGTGTGTGCCAGGAGGTGCTGCTCTGTCATCTTAGCTTACTAAAGTTCTTTATGTCACTGTCATGAATCTCATTTGAGAGAAGAAATTGGGTTTAGGTTATTTATGTAGTTCCTATTTTTAATAAACTCCTAAAGTAGGTCCCTCCTATATGTTATTACTGCAAACACTGTCGATTCTAGAGCTCCTACTTGGAAAAAAAAAAAAAAGTAAATGTCTTTAGCACAAAAAAATTGAAATCAGTTGCAACCCTATGATTTGAGCAGATTGAGTTCTTAAAATCCATGCACTAGCTATATATTGAAAGGTTTAATTAAACCTAGCTTGTTTTGTGGAGCTTGTATTCTGAGAACTTCATTTTGAGGATGTGAATACTTTGCCTTAGATGCTACTTAGAGCCCTAAATTATCATACTGAGGTTTCTAACACTGATTTAGCTATAATAATGGGAAAACAAATAAATTATTAGATCATCCAGACACTTCTCTTTACACTTTGTCATAGCTTCACTAGCTATTATTCATAGATGGAAACTTTCACAAATAAAAAAAGCAGCGTGGTAAATGCAAGTTGCCATACAACACAATCTTGAAGTCTTTGAGAGCCATTTTCTTGAGTTAAGTTAGTAAAGTTAACAATTAAGTTCTCTAACACTTCAATGAGGACCTAGCCGATCACATGGTCCCACCCCAAAACAGCCATTATCAAGTAGAAATTTCTTAGCTTAGTAAAACATGAAGTACTCATATCAAATGTGATTCTTAAGAAAGCCAGTCTGAATCGTGGTGACGTTAAATAGTACATGAAGTTTCTTGAAATTAAAATGTGCATTTCTTAAAAATAAAGCAGATGATTTAATTTAATGAAAGAAGAAAATGAAAAAAAAAAATACATCTGCCCTATTTACCAGTTCCTTCACTCATTTCCTGGCTCTTTGTTCTACCTCTTAAATTCAGGCATTTCTCAAGGATCTGTGTGTCCCTGGCTCTTTGCTTTGCATTTGTCTCCCTTGGAAGGCTTCATCCACTTTCCTTTTCAACTAGCTTGTCTGAATCTTTGCTCTCATCATCCACATTTCTCAATGTTTATTGGGTATGGATAAAGTTGAACTCATAATCTGCACTACAAATTATGCCACTGATTTTGCTTTTTAGAACCAAGCTTGATGGTAGCTACTCATTAGCCAGCTACTATTGAAAGTACGTCCCATGTATTGTCTTACTTAATTCTTACCACACAGTTAAGGCATATTATGGTTCTTGATGTACAGAGATGGAAACTGAAACTTAAGGAAGATTAAGTTCAAGCCACTCTAAAGTGACATAGCTAATGGGAGACAGAGCTGGGTCTTCAATCCG
This sequence comes from Vulpes lagopus, assembly GCF_018345385.1. Lineage (NCBI taxonomy): Eukaryota > Metazoa > Chordata > Mammalia > Carnivora > Canidae > Vulpes > Vulpes lagopus. Next base: position 76,509,718 of record NC_054831.1, read on the forward strand.
GGTGGTTCTGCCTCCAAAACCTGTGTGGTCTTCCACCAAGCTGTTGGAAATCACCTCCTTCATCCAGATTTGACACCTGAGACATATCTTTGTTGTTACTGACTCCTTTAATTCGTGCAACTTTTTATCTTGCTAGTCTATAGATAAAAGATATAAATTTTGAGCCCCCTAAGATTACTACTATGGTATATTATATATATCATATATACCACATGTGATATATACATATGCTGTTTTTTATTAATATAAATGCTCATAGCACCTTGTATAGTCCTGAGAATTACGCTGAAAATCAAATGTGTTTGTTGAATAAATAAAGACATTTTAATTCTATTTCAGAATTTACTTCCTACATCTACCTCTTTCATCCATTCTCTATAACTTCCACAGTACAAACCTTTCAACACCTTGACATTGGTTTTCCAACAGCCTTCAGTGTTCTTCCAGTTTCAACTACTCCCCCAGTGTCAGTCACAGCACATTTCTTCTGGAGCAAACTTTCAAAGTATCAAGTTCTGAATATCTGTCCCAAACCCCACCACCTGCGGAATAAAAACCTTTCACCTAACATTTATGGCCTTTAAGAACAGTATCATTTAATCTTCCCAATGGTCCCGGATAAGCTAGAACACACAATTATGACGTTTACACTCAAGATCCATTTTTGTCTGATGTGTTTCTCCATTCCTGTGAATCAGAGTCTTACTTCCTCAGCATGATAAAATTTTACCAAATCATCTGGGCTCAGCTTTTTGGTGGGAATGGCTGGTTTATCTAATAGGAATGAATGAATGTACACAATGCATTGTGCACCTCTCCTGAATATTTGTCATTTTATCCCTTGTGATTTAGTATGCCTTGCCTTATTTATGTATATATTATCATATATTTATATATATTAAATATGTATACATTTTATATAATATTATGTTTATTTCTATATATAAAAATTTATATAAATATACAATTCTTTTTAATAGACTAAGTCCTTTGGACTCATGGTCAGTTTCTGTCTCATCTTTGTATGTGCCACAGAAGGACGATTGTATTAGTTACAATAAACATTGATTGAGTGAATAAATATCGAGTAAGTGGCTGGCTGGATAGATGAAGGGATGGATGGATAGACGTGAATGAATACGTTTTCAATGGACTAGAGCATTCCACCAAATAAATGTCTATCAAACTCTTGACTCCCCAAAGGAAAGAAAAACTTATAAAAGGAAATGCAATGACATTTTTATTCACTCAACAGACAGTTAATGGAACTACCACATGATAGAGACTCTGCTGAGTATTTTGTTATCATGTCCATGCTCATTTATAAATATATCTTGCCTAGCAGAACATTTTTGCATACTTCAGACACAAAGGAGTAATAAACTGTGGGGTGGGTAAGCTGCCACTTAACAGCTCTATCAAAGCAATATATTTAACTCCCAATGTTAAAAATGCAAACAAACCTTTAACTTCCAAGATCAATTACACCTATAGAACAAGCCTTGCTGGGAACAGCATTCCGTCTTGTCAAGGACGCCTTATCATCAAGGAAGAATAAACACTCTAATTATTTTTTTTTTACTTTTTTGTTTATTTTCTAATTGGATCATTCATTACTTTCTAGAATTCAAATCAACATCAGATTTATAGTTGGAGGCTATTGAAATATTGATTTGGTTATAGAAATGTCAAGCTTGGCAGGTAAGCTGTCTTTCTGCCAGAAAATGTTTTTGCTTTAGTAAACTTGTTTTTAAAAGGCTGATAGAATGTAATGAGCAAGCAATTTGCATCTGTATCAGGCACAGAGAGAAGTTTTTAAATTTAAAGAGTCTCCTTAGCATTCCTCTGATGCCAAATTCCTGGAATTAAGGTAACAAACCTAAACCACAATATACAAGTCTTAATTATTAAAAAGTCTGATGTTCAGTTTTCTGTTTCTTCAGACCAACGCTACACTTAAAGAGGCTCCACATCATACAAGGGTGTCGTTATCAGGGTAGAAAGTGTCGCTGGAATTAGATACAGATTCCACGTGGTTCTGCATTTTCTGGCTTGATAAACACAACACATCCTGTCATCTTTCCATATATCTCAGTCTAATAGTCTTTCATTTAAGAATGAGAGATCTTCCTTGCTTATCTTTCATGGTTGTAGTGAGAAGAATAAATGTACTTTTTGAAAGTATCGTCCATCCTCTGTACTTTTAAAATACACATTTTTTTCTTGGGAAATCATTGTGTAAATCCCATACATATGTGTGTCTGTAACAAAAAAAAAATTACTATATTTCTGGTGAGCTAATCAGGAAAAAATAGGGGATGTTTCTTAAAAAGGTGGAAAAGAGAAAAGACAGTGATACAAATGGAAAGAATGTGAATACCTGCAAGGTGCTTAAATGTGAAGAGTATTTTGCTGTGTCAGAAATTATTTTCTACTCTATTGCTTTAAGTAAATCTTATTATATGCAGACCTTTTTCTACTCTTTAAAGACAAACACTGTGTACACTTAACGACTGACAGCCAATTCTCTCCCTCATCCCCTGTGAATGAGAATAAGCTACCGGAAACCAAAGAAAAGGGGTTCTAACCACCCCCACCCACCCACTTATTTGTATAAGGGAACAGAGATTTGTTGTGCCTTAAGAGTAGAGAGAAGATCCCAGAAAAATAACTGCCTGCTCAGGTCCTCCATAGAGCTATCCCTCTTTGCTTCACTACTGTCAGAGGGGACATGACCTGAAATCCATTGGGTTGGTGAGACTAAGTTCTCTGCTATTGACAGAATTGAGAAGGGAATCCATTCTGAAGTGGCAGGCAACAATTTGTCCCCCAACGTCAACAGAGAGAATAGTAACAAATCAGTTTTAGCGATTATAGCTGCTGTTATACTCTTCCCATTTCATGACTAGGGTTTGCAAAGAAGTGTTTTAAATCAAGGTGGTATATCAACATCATCTTTTTTTTTTTTTTTAATTCTAGGAGGTGAGTTCCTTAGCAAGTTCTTCTGAAAAAGCACTACACGATCTCTGCCTTATACACCTCAATCTGATGATTCAAAAAAGAAACCTTTAATCTCACTTTGCTGATCAGCTAAGATATTTTAATGTTTTAGCTGCGAGTAAAAAATACATGCTTTCTGAAAGAGAGCACCATTAGTCTTCAGTGGCCAAGATTCTAGAATTAGTGGAAAAATTGTCCCTGTGCTTCTGTTTCTGCCCACGGTTTTCAAATTAAGAATGAAGTCTCTATACTTCATGAAGGAAGCTTCATTGCTCGTCAGGAGGACTCAGGACACCAACTCTCCAGCCCCTGGCAGTGCAGTGTAAGTACCATGCACAGTCCTTTTAAACTCTAGCAAATATTTTCCCCACCGGGTTATCACTTTGGAAATTCTAATTTTCAATCTGCTATTCCATCCAAAATAGCATTTTTACAAAACTAAAATTGTAATTGAATTTCCCTCTCCCTTTACTTTGTACAATTCTTCCAAAAATTTGAAATATGTTCTTTAAGAGAGATCATAAATCCACTAACTCCACAATGTGAAAATGCATTCAGTTCACTCTGAAGATATAGAACGAATAGTAGGATTTAGTGGTAGGGTCTTGAGATATAAATGTGGTGCTACTATTACAGAAATACGGTTCATATAATGAAAATGAGTTTATGATTCCAAGAGCCTGATTGGGTTGTCTGAGAAGCTGGGCATACCAATGAGGCATTTTCTGTTTTCTAATCATCATATTTGCCAAGATTACATGACCTTTAATTCTAAATGTATAGGCTTAACTTGTTCCATTCCATACTCAAAGAAGTGGTGGAAGAAATAGGCATAGTTAGCATCAGCTACTGTAGACAGAGAAAGTTATATTGATTTCTTCTTAAATTGTCATGTTTGGTTTTGATTAGATTGCCAGAAACAAACAATTAAAAATGCTATGAGAACCCTAATGTTGTGAGGTCATATGGATGAAATGCCTTATATATTGCAGAATCCAATACAGATGCAAGATGCTAACTGATGCCCCTAAATGAACTGGACTAGTTGTCTCTCCAATAGGGTTTTTTAGACTTGGTGTCTCTGCTCTTCAGATGGCTTGGTGTGCCTCTCTGTTCTCATGTCTAAGAAGCTGATACACAGTGCTGCCCTCCTTCCTGAATAGATTCCTGGGCTCCATTCCTATGGGTCAGGTTTCACCACAGCTGCATCTACTGTCCAATTCAAGTGCATGGTTAATGAGCTATTTTATTTATTTGGAGTTTTGGCCATTGTCTGCCTTCAAAGGTCTAAGTCTGTGATGTACCAAATTCACATGACCACGATCTGTGGTGTTAAGCAGTTGGTCCCTAAATCTGGGAATATCTTTGGAAATGGAAGTAGTTGATGAGACAAGTGCACTTATTAAAAGACTTTTAAGGTCGTATGGGCCAGAATCAGACTCCTCTGGATGCCCTCATTTGGAAATACTTGAACATAATTTACACATAAGGAGACTGGGTTTTGAGAACCAACCAGCATATTATCAGCCCGCCATGTATGCTTGGACATATGTCCCTTGGGGCATAAAATGGGAGTTTGGAGCAGGTGACCCTCATCAATCTGCCCAGCTCAAATTTTCACCACCCCTCACCAGGAGTAGTATGCCCTGTGCCAATCAAAATTAAGAATGGAAAAGTCATTGAAATATATTAGGCTATTCCCTCTACACACACACCCAGAAGCCCAATGTTCTTTCCATTTTGTCCCCAGCCTCTATCATTGCACTGTGTAGGAAGTATTGATGGAAAAATGAACTAATTAATATAATTAATCAATGACCCAATAATACGCATTTCAAATTGATCAAGTCTTCATTGTTATAAAATAGGGAATCTGAATTTGTGCACCAGAGTGAATTTCCATGGACTCAGATAGAAATTTAGAAAGAAGATGAAAAAAAAAAAAGAAGAAAAAAAAATAGATTGGACATATATAATTGTAAACTTTAGTTGTGCTGTATATTTTCTGTACCTGATATTCTTAACTTACAAAAATTATTTTTAACACATGAACACCATTTTAAGTCTCTCAAAATCACTTGCTTCAATGAGGAAGACTTTGTTTGAATATTTTAAGCCCCCCCCACACACACACACCACCAAATAAATAGTCTTTACTTTGTTTCTGTTAGTTCCATTGACCTAGACCATGAAACAGTATCTACATTATTACAGGAGTGGGTAAATCGTAGACTCAGAGGCTATCTCCTAGAATCACTTAAACTCATTTAAATCACACACCACATGTTTGCATTCAAGTCTCATAGTGAGCTTTCTGCTATCCCTCCATTTCCCTCTTTGCTTTGCTGAGCAAAGTAGATTCAAGAAAGTCTCCCAGTTTGCCACGTTCACTCAGTTCTCACTATTAAGTTATTAAAGTGTGTCAAGTTTAACTAGATTACTCTATGGCTATTTATGACTCTATTTAGCACATTTTTATGTGAACAGACTCACTAGAAATAACCATTTTGTACAATAGATGTTCAAGCCTTTAAAATAGTCTGCACCATTCTAAGAGTAACAAATTCAGTTTCTGGAAGCATCGGTTTAAACTAGAAGAGTCGGGTAAGTCACTATAGTTACAAAACCACTTAAAGTTTTAAAAACTTCTTATTATTCTAAGAAAATATCACCTCTGTTTGATTTCCATCACAGCACCAAGGAAAGGAAAAATGGGGCCTTCAAAAGAAGTGAAACTAATTTTTAAATGATTAAGGGGACGTTAGGCAGTGTTTGACAATCAGGGACAATCATTACTTAGAGCAAATTGACTAATACTTCTGATAAAATTAATGAACATTTTAAGATTTTTAAACATTTCTATAGAAACATTTGTCTACTCTCCTTTGGATAATTTTTTTTTTAAAAAATTGGGCAGTGAATTACACAAGAAAAATTATTTTGTGTTTATAAAAAAGCCCATTTTATGTAAATTTTGGGTTGATTCTTCCCAGATCTTTGCACTCTGCACAACCTGATTTTTCTTAATTAAAACCACAGTGGAGTGATTCACTTAGGAAAGATAAAAGCAGAGCCCAAGGGTCAGCACAATGACATAGTGGAAAGTGTCAAGTCTTGTCCCTGGTGTTTTCAGAGTTTAGAGGCCACCATTTCCTGGTTTAGTTCTGCCCACAGATCTCCCATAGAAATTCAGAAAAACTGATGAACTCTTTCAGGGTGTCAAAAAGAGGCTGCATCCCCAGAGAGTGGTTTCATTGAATTGTTTGACTTGTACATCTTCCTCCTCAAAATGCTTGAGTCCTTGACCAAGGTTAAATCACCTCATTTTTGTTATGGGAACAAATCTCCAAAATAGATTCATCTTCGTCTGATAACAGAAAAGGATGGAAAAACTTCTGGTGGAAAGGAAACAGATCAAATAAATAAATGCTGAGACAGACTTGAGGGCTGTGAGTGGTAATAGTTTCAGTTGCATACAAGTGTTAGGGACAAATCTCTAACCTCAAGTAGGAAGAACATTCTTCCCTAAGAAAACCAGCAATTCAAGAGTTAGAGATCACTAACTAGGTGCAAGTAAAAAACAGAAAATTTAACTCCTTCAAAGTATTTGTTAAGCCTAAAGTAAATTGTGTCTATGAAACAAAAATCTTCAAAAGTCAGCTTTAAAAAATTTCATATTTAAACTATTCTGACTGAACTGGGTATGGGAATGACTCACTGTCCCCATGGTCACAAAGCCCAGGAAAGCTTGAACTCTATTCAACCCATTCTCCATTTACAAGGAGAAATTAGCTCACCTTATGCCCTGTGCAGCGCTGGTGTTGCCATCTATTAAATGAGGCCCTGGAGGATGGCCCTGGGCTAGGTCTTCAGTTTGAAAGGAGGATTGCTTAACCTTTCAACAGAGTTATTTAAAATGACAATATTCTCCTTTAAAAAAAATCATTTAAATACTTTGGTGAATGACCAATGTGTTCTGTAAGAAATCAACTTCACAAATGGTAGCTAAATTTCTTGTGATATATATATATATATATATATATATATATATATATATATATGATGCATATGCAGAGCTGCATTTTAACTGAGAGGCTAATTAATGGCCATTTCAGATGTTTGTACCACCAGCTAGTAAATTCAAATGTTTGTGGTAAAAGGCAATGTGTTTAAGGTCTCAAAATGACTTTCATTATCTTTTCATGATCTTGGTCACTTACTAGTTTCTGAAATCCCTGTGTATGTTTTGAGTCTACTCAGAGTTAAGCTCTAGGTAGACATTGGGAGGCAAATAAACTCACCTGCTTTGAGTTGCACAAAGAAGGAGTAATAAGGCTTTTTTTTTTGCACTTCTTTCCTCACTTATTTAATGCTTAAATATAATAAGAATGATTAAAATTTTAAAATAAATATTGTTTACCTACAGGAAGAAATAAAAAAGTTAAATCTGAAAAATAGTTGGTTTAAGAAAACAGTATTAGAAAAATTGGAGGGACGCCTGGGTGGCTCAGCCGTTGAGCATCTGCCTTCAGCTCAGGGCATGATCCCGGAGTCCTGGGAGTGAGTCCCAATTGGGCTCTTTGCGTGGAGCCTGCTTCTCCCTCTGCCTGTGTCTCTGCCTCTCTCTCTTTCTGTCTGCCATGAATAAATAAATAAAGTCTTTAAAAGAAAAGGAAAAATGGAGCATATAAGTGCAAATATCCAACATCTTTATATCCGAGAAATCTTCGATATACCCCATGTAAAGTATGGAAACAAAAGTCATCAACTAAAGGAGAAATCACTATGACACAATTATGAATGATAGAGTAGTTGTATTTGCATGTTGATATAATCATATATAACATTATATATAAATAATATAAATTTTTATATGATTTTTGTAGAAATCATATTCACCTGTTGCTCTTGTAAGACATGAAAGCAGGAAGGTAAGGTAGGGTTTGGTAATTTTGAAGCTAATATATATTATGGTATTTTTTGGTAGGATGCATCAAGCTTATAAAGTCTGTTCCATCTATTCTTGGTGGCTAATGTATATTTTTATGTAGAATGAAGTGATATTTCTCTATTGTTTGACCACAAATAAATCACCTAGCCAATGAGTAGGTGAATAAAAACCACACCAGGGCAAAACCTCTATCAATACTGCATTAATATGAAAATATTAATAAAGACATAACTCAAAAGATCAACATGCATTGCAGTGGTTAACAGCGGAAGTCTGAGAGAAGCATTAGAACAAAGAAAATTGAGAAAGCAAATCTAGAAAAGGTACGGCATTGAGAAAGACACCACTACCCTACTTCTCGTAACTTAGGTATAAATCTCCAGTAAATTCTTAAGAGTTGTTTGTATTTTGAAAAATGAATGCATTTTCCTGTGCAGGCACCACTATAACAAATTCCAGAAAGATAATGTTCTAGAAAATACATAACGTATGTAGGCTGATGTTCTGACCGCAAAGGTTGGACTCTTTCCTATATGATTAGTAATAATACTGAAATTCCAGTTGCAATGATTAGTAAGGCCACGCAAGGGAAACTGCATGAAAATGAAATGCTAAGGCTGACTCTCATAATAGTTTGATGGCCAAGCTTACGTAGGTGATTGCTGAATACGTTTAGAAGACTGAACTTAGAAAAGTTTTATTTATTTATTTATTTATTTATTTATTTATTTATTTATTTGTTTATTTATTTGGAAAAGTTTTACATTGTGAACCTTCTGAATTTTATCTACGTAATACCCAATTCCTGCATTTTTTGGAAACATGTGACAATGTCACTGAGATTTTAGGCTATTACCTAAAATAATTTCAAATGTAACCATCAAAACAATTTCAAAGCCAGTTAGTATCAAGATTCATAATAAGACTTTTTTGTTGTTGATTTTCTTTCTTTCTCTTTCTTTCTTTCTTTCTTTCTTTCTTTCTTTCTTTCTTTCTTTCTTTCTTTCTTCTTTCTTTCTCTTCTTTTTCTTTTTCCTTCCTTCCTTCCTTCCTTCCTTCCTTCCTTCCTTCCTTCCTTCCTTCTTTCCTTTTTTTGTCATTTGAAAGGTCTGAATTACGCAAGATTTTATAAAATGGCATCCTGTTGCCAAGACAGCAAAATCCTCACCACATGTAAGATATATTTCTTCTTAAAATATTCGAAATATTTTTTTTAAGATTTCATTTATTTATTCCCGAAAGACACAGAGAGAGAGGCAAAGACATAGACAGTGGGAGAAGCAGGATCCCCATAGGGAGACTGATGTGAGACTCGATCCCAGGACCCCAGGATCATGACCTGAGCCAAAGGCAGACTCTTAACCCCTGAGCCACCCAGGTGCCCCAATATTTAAAAATTCTTTATGGATCACAAAATACCCCAAATACTTGAATGTAGCATCAAATCCTTGTTATCAGAAATTTGTGGATGTTCTATAACCATGTAGTTCAGATCATGTTATCAACACAGTTGCCTCTAGTTCCAAAGTCATTCATGAATAGTCCATGTAGCATTTATCTGATATAAAATCATTCAACATTAGACTGCAGTATCCTGGATATGCTCTCAAGATATTATAGAGACCACTTGAAGTTGCTATATTTAGAGGTGAACAAACAAGCTGCTAAAAATATCTAGTGACTGTAAGGTCACATATCTGAAGATGGCTAAAATATAAAAATATGTGGTAAACCTTTGGAAGAAAAATGTAGAGAAACTAGTGATTTCATTCAGTCATACATTTTCAACCTTCCTTCCTATCTTCCTTTCTAGAGGATTATTAGAGTATTTCTCATATTGCTTCCAAGTCTTTGAAGAATAAAACTTATTTATGTTGCTATTAGGGAGACAGTCGATTGGTTGATACTATTAAATACAATTTTTACTTTACATTGTTTGATTAGAAAAAAGATGACTGACTTCTCTTTTAATTAGGCATGGAGGTAGTTACAAATGGCATTCAAGTGACAGAATCTGCTTCTCTCCTAAAAAAAAAAATTATGTGCTAATAAAAAGTTCATCAAAATGAAATTATAGTCGTTAAAAGGAAATTAAGCAACAGAGACTACTATTGCCCTTTGAAGGCAAATTTCTTTCTAAATAGTGATATAGTTAGGAAAACTTAAAGTAAATCAAAATCAAATGGCATTTTAAGAAACATGGTCAAACACCATTTGACCAACTAACTGGTTTTTAAAACAGTGAAGGAGATGATAAAATGGAACATAAACATGCAGGATTTGGGCTTTAAGTTTACTATATGGTCTGTCAAATACTGAAATATACTTCAGAAAAGTCCATCTTCAGTACCAGTTTCTCTGTTTTTCTCTTTTGTCATACTAAATTATACCCAGGGCAAATATTTACTTGGGATTTTTACCTACAAACTAGGTGAGCAGTGACACAATGTATTATTTTAGCAAAACAAAAATCAGCACTCTAGATGCTTTTTGTAATAATTCAGTTATTTGAATTTAAACTTATTTGAACATACTCAGATTACCTGAAGATACTTTCAAAGCTATTTTAAAATTACAGCCTGGTAACTCAGAAACATAGTGAGAAACTAGTGAGAAAACTTCACTAATGATCCAAGATTTCTCATTCACTGAACACTTCAGAGCATTTGAACTTGCCTCTCCTGTGTTATTTTCTAGTATACTTTGAATTGTGGTTGTACTTTGACTTGCTATATCCCTCTTCCCAACAAGTATCGTGTGACTTGTAAATTAAAATTGCCTTATTATCTTTCAAGGTCTCAAGCGACTTGCATTTAATATGTAATTTTTGTTTTGATGGAATAAACACACTAATAAGGTCTCTCAAATGATATTAAATATAGCAACAATACAAACATTACAAAGAGTCATGAAATAGCAGAGTTCACTATCCTGATGCTCCTGTCTTGATTCTTACTGACAATAATTCAGATAAAAGAACGTTAAACCTTCCCAAAATTTTGTTTTAGGAAAAATATAATCATAGAATGTTGCTGTTATTTTTTTAGGCTAAAATCTATCAGACTGATTATTGGAAGTGTTAACTACTTATATGCCTAAAATAAATATAAAGTTCCCTCTGTGGCTCCAGGATTTAGGTCTAGCCTCATGGACTTTCTAAATATGAATGTAGTCACCAGAGGAATTCTGATAATTACAACAATCAATAGGCATCTGATAATATTCTACACGGTGCCTGACAGATGCCTGTGTAAAAATGTAGACCAAGACAGGTTAGTTCATAGAAGTAAAAAGAGCAGTGAAGAGACTAGATGTGCTTCAATATCAAAACAGCATTGATTTCAAAGAGGAAGAGTCATTGAATAGCCACCCTCTGTGTATCATTTAAAGCAAAATAAAGCTGAGAACCAAGGCAGGTGTGCTTGATCGTACTGCTGCAAAGCAGGAAGTGGAAACAGGGTTGAGATTGTTATAAAGCAAAGCTGTGTGCGTCTTTCACCTCTCACTTTGAGGCCTGAGTGGTGAAATGCCACAACTTTTTAAAAACTTCCCTTTCAGGGCAATCAACTGAAAAAAAAAAAACCCCAAACAAAACAAACAAAAAACAACCAGGCAACTAGGTAGAGGTTCCTGTGTACATCATTGTATGAAGATAGAATCAGATGAATAAAATTCCTGATCTTGTCAAAAACAATACTCTTTAACCTGGAGTGAACCGATAAACAATGACACACATGTGCACGTGCACGCGCGCACACACATACACACACACATACACATACTTCAAAGTAGTCATTTAAAATGAAAGAAAGGGGATTTTTTTTTCAAATTCTTTTTACTGGGTATCCACCTTCTTAATATTTCTTTCAAAAATTTATTTATTTTTTTTCTTTCAAAAATTTAGATATAACGAGGGAATGTCAGCCTTCAAACTATAGTTTGCAACAGAAACTTGAAGAGGGAGGTTGTATTGCTGCTGCTATTTGAGGAAGTGGTCTCTGAGAGAGGAAGGATTCTACTAAAAGGAAGATGTCCTGGAATACAAATGCTTTCTCTTCTTGAATTACTCTTAGATTTCTTTTTTTCCTCATTGACTCATTCAAGCTCATACTCAACATAAAGTCAACTATGTAAAAGAACACAAGCGACTGTTCTAAACATCAGCCAATCTTACAGCATAAACTTCATTCGAGACTAAACTACAGATAATCTCACAAAATTGGTTGGTTTATCCAAAAGTCTACTATCAGCCTCCCCAGTATTTATTAAGGTGGAGTTTTTCCCTAAACTAATTGTTGGGATCACTTTATTTTCCCTGCGTCCTCATCCCAAAACAAGCTTTTGTTGTAGAGTATGACATCAACTCCTAGAGAACTGAGGTTATGATTACTCCGATTATGTTATTTCCTATTCTTGAAGAATGATGATGTAGTCAGAGGACCTGAGCCTATTTTCTGAGTTTCTTAATATGTTTCTTAATACTAAAATGAGAGAGGAGGGGAATGTGCCCGGGAATGGTCATTAATGGATGTTAAAGAATCATAAATTCAGACTTAGCTCCTCTTTTTTTTTGTCCCACTAAAACGTTAGGATTAAGCCTAGATTCACTGAAGCAAATAACAGATCTCTTTTTCTGCGCAGGATGTTATCCACCATTTTCATTGATTACTAACATTAGATAATTTGATTGTGCCCGGTAGGTGTCTCTTTCCTTGGCCTCTTCTCTACATGGATTCTTTATGATGCTAAAAGAGCAAGATTTGCACTGAGAATTAGTCTTAGGTGAAATGTGCACAAAAGCCTATGTTTCCCTTCTGCTTTGACTTTGCATTGACTAGGAACACTGTAACATCTTGATAAGAATTTTGGGGTGTTACTTTAAAGAGAAGAGCATACTTTCTTGGCGTATTAACATATAAAAAAATTAATTAAGAGTTGGGGACTAAAATTCTGTCTCTCTGGGGATAGTAAACAGCTATCACATTTAGTTGTCTGAACCTGGAAATCTCACAAGATCTCAGATTTCAATGGATTTGATGTCGGTCCACATATTGGAGATGATGCTCAGTACTTCCTTGATTCCAGGAAGCCACTTGCTATCCCGATTAAGAGACAGTGTTGGTTAGGCAAGATGCATACCTTTCCAAAAAAAAAAAAAAAAAAACATTTTGTTGGGAATGTGTTCAGCAATAGCCCATTTTTTTCTGTGTTTTCTTAATGAGTGTTCCAAAAATATCTAAAATGATTTTCTGAGTAGTGTGTAGAACAATGTCACATACAGCAAAGTCTATATATGGCAATGAATCTATGCGTCTTATCACCACACCTTCATGGCTAGCCATGTGTGAAATTTGCGGGTGGCCTCAACCTATGTGCGACTTCAGTGATTCATAAGTATATTTTTGAGAGAATACAGACTTGGAGGCCATATATGCAAAGGAATATTTGGTGTCCCAGACCTGCCACAGCACTAAGCAAAACAGATAAGGGGAGGGGAGAGGAAGGGTTGCTCTAGACAGGAAGGGGTAGGTAAAGTTAAAAGACCAGGATGGAGAGAAATATGTCTGTATTTGTTTCACTGTGGTCCCTCAGATAGAGTGAATAATAATTAATAACAGCCTCTGATTGCATGGCTTTTGACACGTGCCAGGCGCTGTTCTAAGTGCTTCAACAAATCTTAACTTTGGTAATCCTCACAGTAGGAAGTGAGTACTAATATTGCTCCTCTTTCACATATGAAGAAACTGAAATAAAGAGAGTTCAAATAGCTTCAGTTCAAGTAACTAGAATGCAGAATGAGTCTGTGGATCTCCCACCTTGCACAGCCAGCAAGAAGCAGAACCATGATTCCAACCCATGTTGTGCTCCCAAATGCATTCTGAGCCACAGAGATTTACTGTCCTTCAAATAGGCACAGCTCACAGCTGCCTGTGAGCCCCCATATAATTCCCATTTCATATTGACTATATTTTAGTCTCCTCAATAAAGTGCAGAAAACCATTTCCAAATTCCCACATCTCTGAAGCATCCCCCCCTTTGTTTGCAAATCGGTAGCCATAATCATTTATGTTTCTAGTTATTTTGCAAAGTGAAAGTATGTTCTTAAGAGCTGTTTTATGAGAAATATGCTTCTGTACTCATTGAGTGAAATTTGGAAAGTGTAAAAGTGTAGTTGAGTAGAAGTGGGCCACAACATTGTGTTTTTTCCCCTTAAGCAACTAATATTTAGTATTTTGAAATGTTTCCCCGAAAAGCTTTTACCATTAATTAATTTGTGGTCAAAGTGAATATGTAATATTTGCTGCGTTTTCATTTAGCATTAAATCATAAAACAACATTTCTTGTGATTTCCAAACCTCCTCGAAAGTCTGGCTAGCCACTGAATCCATCACATTGATTCATTCAGTAACAGTTCAGTACTTTGTTAGCTACTATTCTCTAAAATGAAGATGCAGTTGAGAAGAAGACATATTCATTCCGTCCTCATGAAGTTGAATCTCCAGTGAGTCTGACTCACTGGATATATTGGATTTGGATATATATTTTACTAAATATAATCTGTTTAATAAGAGATGCCTCCATTCTGACTGATATTAGAAGGGTTTAACTTTTAAGAAATTTGTTTTCTCTGAATAAAGGGAGTAGAAGAAAATTATACACTTTAACACTGCAGTGCTGGACAATAACATTGAAGAGTATTTTTGTTTTTGTTTTTGTTTTTGTTTTAAACTTTTTTCACTAGCAGGGGATGCTTTCCAACTAAAAATAAATTGTGACAGTGATAAATTGTGGCAACAAAAATGTGGAAATATAAAGATTATCCTAAAATTTCTACTGACTGCTTGTGGCTCTTAGAGTACAAAAGTTTATATTCAAAACTAGTCAAGATTAAAAGGAAACTCATTTTAAACCACATATTTGCATCATTTAATGCAGTCACATTTTTCACTTTTAATGTCCCATGTTACTAAAGTATTTTGGCCCTAGGATATATCTTTTTATGATGCATTCCTTAAGTTCTACCTAAGCTCTGAGCAGAGTGCCCTAAACATATTAAATATTTTTTATACGAATGGATTGCGCTGAATTGCACTGAATAATATAATTAAAACTAAGTTCTATTTTAAAAGGCTAAAATAGCAAAAGGAATATCAGAATTTAGTTACCTTGTAATGAAGAGCCACATTTCGTTTCTGATTCTTCCAGAGATTCAGTAAATGTAAATAATTTATTAAATTATCCAATTATGCATACATCCTGCCAACAAAGAAATATTTATTGCTTTGGATATCCACAATAATTTAATTTTATGCAACAGAAGAAAGGTGCACCTGGTTTACTTTTCAAATATACTCGAATAAAATTATTGAAATAAGAAAATTTTAGGCAAGAAATTGTCATGCCGATAGTGAAAATTACTTCATTATAGTCTTCATAAAAGGTGAGTAACTGAATTACATAGATCTCTATTTAATCAGGAGTCTGTGTTAGTTACAAATAATGAACAAGCATTTCTAAAACAAATTTATTGAATGGACTGCTGATTTTAATTATTTTCTCATTTTAGCTAGTTATGTTTATATGAAAATGTATGGATTAAATAAAATCCCCGGTGTGTACATATACTTGATGACATGATGGAAGTGTCTGGTTTAACATGTCCTTTCTCAATGAATTCTGGTGTAGTCTAACTCCAAAAAGGGGCCGAATGTTTGTTACACATCCATGTGCAGATATGTGCACGCACACACACACACACACACACCACTATCCCCTTCTACACATTCATGTGGATATATACTAACAATTTGCTCCAATTCATTTCAATATTTTCTTCATATTTATATCTGTATAAATATGTCCTCAGATATATGAGTTGAAAGCAAGTGGTGTTATCCATGTGGTTATATTTAATTTTTATGCGACCCTTTGGGTGACCACCCTGTATCCTTTGCTGAGAGTACTCCCTTCCTATCCACATTGTGTGCCAGTTCTTCAATATCTTTATCATTCATCAAATCACAGGTATGCCCTTATTCCACTCACTCTCCTTCCCCCTTTGCCGTTCTGTCCAGGTAGGAGTGAGTGGCCCCTGGGTCCCTAGATCAGCAGCATCAGCATTGCTTGAAAGCCTATTAGAAACAAGACCTCAAGCCCCACCCCCCACAAGCTGCATTTGAACAAGATCTTCAGCCTATCATTCTGCACATCACATTTTCTTGATCATTATCTCTATTGTCACCATCTGTCTTTTGCCAGTACTTTGTGCAGTGGAGTTGTGTTAGAATAGACATACCCTATCTACGTATAAGCACATTTCTCAGTTTCATTGCCCTTTGTGTTAGGAACAAATCACTAGAGGTGCTCATAAAGCAGATTGCAGATAGAACTGAGTGTCACAATGCAGGAAATTTGGACACTTGGGAGGACTCTGCAGGGATTTAAGTTGAACTAGAACCTAATTCTCCATACACAACCTACTGCATGTTCCAGGCTCCCCAAGTTAGAGGCATGTTATAAACCAACAAAATGAATTTATATAAGTAACATATGAGCAAGAGTTCATTACTTCTGAATCTTGCCATAGAAGCCAGCATCCACGCATTCAGGCTTGCTCGGCTTCTTTGCCCGTCAAGGTATAGTCAGCATTGCATTCTGAACGGTTACTGTTTGCTTACATTTCCGAGGAATTTTTTTGTAGGAGGTTAGCAGTTCAAGTGCTTTAAGAAAATTGTGAAGGAAGTCCAACCATCTAGAAAGAGACCTACGCTTGCTTTCTTTGTCCCTTTTCCCCTTTGCCCTCCATTGAATGATCTGTGTCTACTCTGCCCACTTCTTTGGAAAGAATTCTCTCAACTCTGTTAGAAGCCAAAGCCAATAAATTAAATGAAATCCAGCTAGCTCTTTAGAGTTTATAAGTGGTTTCACCTCCTTGAGCTTTTGAAAAGCCCTAGTATTATTACCCCCATTTTTTAAAAATTTAAATTCTAGTTAGCTGACATACAGTTCAGTATTGTTTCAGGAATAGAGTTCAGTGGTTCGTCATGTACATGTAATACCCAGTGCTCATCACAAGTGCCCTCTTAATGCCCACCCCCCTTGTTGCCTCTCCCTCACCCTCCTTCCTCCATAACCCTGAGTTCATTCTCTATAGTTAAGGGTTTCTCATGATTTGCCCCCCTCCCCACTTTTTTTTTAAGGTGAGGGAGCTGAAATTTGGACAGAAGAAGCCAGAATGTTGGCCTCCTGTCTTTGACTCCAAATGCTTCCCTCTTTCCTCCTGAACCCAGTGCCTCTCAGAGAAGCTCTCCACCAGCAGTAGTTGTTTGCATCTCTATGTGAAATGAAATTACCTGTTGCTTCCTATGACCTTTAGTTCTAACAGTAGATTTAAAGGTTTTGTGAAGAACATCTCCCATTGGAGACCAAATGGGAGTTCATAGCAACAGGTTCTTCCTAGGACATTCCATCGTTCCCCCTGGGGCTTGCCAGCAGCAGCCCTGACAAGGTCATCTTCCATCCCTACATGGAAAGGGGACTAAGCACCATGAGAGGAGTCAGGAGATAGTCTCAGGGGATGTGTTTGTGTGTACACCTGTGAAATGAGATATTCCAGGTTTTACCTGAGTTGTCATGACTTTTTTTTTTTAACTAACTTGTCCTTTCAAAAGAACCAAACAATGGCAAGGACTAGTATACCGTATAATAAAACTGTGTCCTATTTAAAAGCTATAATGCAGAATATTTCTGTGTTCTATATAATTTCTGAATGTTCTAATAGATTGGACTGCCTGATAGCAAGAAAATGTGCAGAAATCATCTATTGAGCATAGCATTGTTGCAATAATATTTCATATTCTCTTACATATTGTTTTTGGTGCATTTTTAATAGCTGTATAAATCATCAGAAGCTAGAGAGATTTTGCTGGATGTGCCCATGTATTGTCACATCATCAAATGACAGAAGGACTCATGGTGGAACGTTTTTTAGAGCTCTGTTG
This sequence comes from Vulpes lagopus, assembly GCF_018345385.1. Taxonomy (NCBI): domain Eukaryota; kingdom Metazoa; phylum Chordata; class Mammalia; order Carnivora; family Canidae; genus Vulpes; species Vulpes lagopus. Next base: position 76,527,670 of record NC_054831.1, read on the forward strand.
GAGTAAAATCTTCATTCCTATTGAACAACCAATTTAATATTATACTACTAAATGTCTGACTTCGGTAATAATCACCATGACCTTCAGCTGTAGTACAGACTTCATGACACACATTCACTTGTAATAACTTCCTTTCTGGGAAAATGTGTTTTTGCTAATCTATCTCTATTTTTCCAACAGCATAATCGCTGTATCAGTTTAATTTTATTTCCTTAAGACACATCGAATGAATTGAGGAGTGAAGAACAAAATGGCTAGATAGATCAATACATAGGTAGGTAAATAAAATATGCCAGATAGAAAAATAGAGAACAAAGCACATGGCACTCATATAGGAAATACAGAACCAAGCTAGCTAACAACAGTGTTACCATGTACAAAGATACTGCAGTGGAATACACATTAATGGTCTTTTAAACTTGGAATTAGCAGAAGCAATCTGAATGAATTATTTTAAATTATTTTGTTTGGTAGCTTGGTCAATGGAAATAAATGAGTCTGTGTGGGCCTAGAACATTTCCCTTCCAAATGGTGACAACTACTGTACAATGTAGCTACCATTTAATCGCTGCTTAACATAAAATCATAGCATTGTTCCTTTGTTACCAGCTTCCTTATATCTTTATTTTTGAGTTAAACAAGACCACTGGAGATCCCTCCAGTCTGGGTGGCTCAGTGGTTGAGCATATGCCTTCGGCTGAGGGCATGATCCTGAGACCCCGGATCCTGGGACTCCTTCAAGTCCTACATCAGGCTCCCTGCAGAGAACTTGCTTCTCCCTCTGCCTCTATTTCTGCCTCTCTCTCTTGTGTGTCTCATGAATAAATAAATAAAATCTTGAAAAAAACCAAACAAACAAAACAAGACTACTGGAATGCTTTCATTTACTTCAAATTATTCATACTATTTTGATATTATTCATGATAGCCTATTTTTCATGCTTTTTTACATATTTTTACAAATTATTTGGAAATAAAATTACAGATTTCATTTGAGCACAAAGGTGTGGGGAATGAAGAAAATACACGATCATTAGCTATATGAAGCTTGCATCCATTACATAAAATCTAGAGATACTGAAGCTTTCCTCTCAGATATTAGATAGAAGAGTAAAGTAACTCAGGGATAGACACAAATATGTCAGAAAACAGGACACATGGCTGTTCAGTTAGAAAAGACTTCAAATGGTAAATATTTTGTAAAGGAAAACATGTTTGTGGGAACGGAGTGTATTGCCTTGTAATTCATGTAGCAGTTGATTTGAGAACACTTTCTCACTTTCTGCTTTGCAGGAGGCCTTTCCCCCCCACTTTCCACTGGCCAGGGTTTCTCTTTGTGTTGTACGTATCCTTTCTTTGGGTTCCTTTGAGATACTTAGGTGGTTAAAAATTGACATGCAATGCCTTATATTCAAGGCATTCAATAAGGTATTCAAGGTATTCAATAAAAATTAAAGAGACTGCTTTTATTTTTACATCCCTAAAGAAAAAAGAAGGGGAGCAGGAAGAAGGGAGCCTTCCTTGTTAGATGTGTACGTACTATAATTGTCTCCACTCTCTATGGACTCCTTAGATACTTGTTCCAATATGAAAAGTGCTTCTTAGGTGTTTCTTGAGGGCTTTCTTGCACCCAATCTTCCCCCAAATATATTTTGAATATTAATTTGCAATATGAATTAGCTCTTCATTTGAACAGAAAAGTCATATTTGAAATTTAAAGCAATACTTTGTGATTGGGACTATTTACTTGGGACTATATATTCGTGATTCATCAGGAAGAAAAACAAATGAATCCCCTAACCTGTCCCGACACATTAGCACACATTCACTCTCTCTCTCTCTCTCTCTCTCTCACACACACACACACACACACACACACACACTTACCCACCGGCACACATACATGTGTTTCCAGTTTTTCACAGCAGAGTCTAATGGAATAATTGCCATTAGAGATATTACATTATTGTCAAGGGTCTTACAATAGGAAATTTCACCTGCAATTTTTTTCCACGCAACTGCAGAATTTGATATTCTTGTTAGGGCACTTAAATATACACGTGAGATGCTTTTTTCATTCATGTATTCATTTACTCACTAATTCTTAAACAATTTTAGGACCTCTAGGCTATGCTAAGAATTATACAAAGTCTTATAAGTACAAAATTGAACTACATAAGCCCTTACTCACTTTCTCTGTAGCAGATTTTGAAACGAAGTATTATAAATAAGGAAAGTAATAAATTAAATATGTATTAAGTGTTAGAAGAGCAAAAAATACATTCTTTATGTTAGTGGCAAGTGGAACACACATGGAGTTGGCAGCTGGGACATTATGTACTCTAAACATCTTTCAAGATCAATTCCTTTATCTGTAGAATAGAGATTACAACTCCTATCCCTCAAAGTTATGATTAGGATCAAATTAAAGAAAGTGTCTAACACATAGAGTACATATTCAGTAAATGTTCGTTTTCCTCTATCATCCCCCCCTACTACCGCCTTGAACATATGATATTTAATCAATTACCTGATGACTACCTTGTTTCAAGCAGTTGGCCAAAACATGGAGTTATATCTGAAAACAATGTGAATGATTCAGGTCAAAGCAACTCCGTGTAGCAAAATCTCAGCAAAAGATATTTCCACCAAAATGACAAATGGTTTCCAGCTTAGCATGGCACATATTGTGATTAATGACTATCTCAAATAATTTATTCACCACACATCATCCTTCTCTTTCACAAATGCGGTGAGCTCAAAGCACTGTTGCTGCCATGAAAAGTTGGGTTGTTGACTATGAAAACAAAGGTCTCCACAAGGATCTAGGGGTTTCTGACATCGAGGGGCTATCTGAGGACCAATCTATTGGTTCCTCAACACATTCAAGTCAGACAGACTTCATGTCCTACCAATGGGGTTGCAGAAAGAAGGCAGAGATTTTAAAATACATATATATTAAAGGATGCAAGCTGATTCTTGGGCCAAGTATAACAGATCTTAGCAGATATTGTCCTGAAATGTCCTCAGTCACATCTTGTCAGTTTCCCAAACAAGGACAAAATATGGATGGTAGGGAGAGGGGGAGATGCTCTTCTTGGAAATTATGTGAGGCAAAGTGCACTCACACACTATTGGACAGGGACCTTTTATTTCCAGATGTTAGTGGGCCATATTTATAACAATTGAAATTATTTACTTGACCTGTGATCAGGGGAATTACTGTATCTTAATGGTAGATAATAGTCTTATCTCAATTTGTATAATTCTAATCCATGGGGAGTTCTTTGTTATGAATCAAAATCTTGCCCCTTCCTTGGTTGTTACCCTCTAGTTATTTTTCAGGTCATTCTTGCATCCCTCTGGAGTTTGCTATCTTCTTGAGCTTGCTCAGTTTTTTCTATACAAGAAATCGTTTGGTGTTCACTCATGACTGAGGTTAATCTTCCCCAGACAATATCCTCAAGCGTGTGGTGAACACAACTACTGAGGCATGATTTGACTGGCATGGAGTAGAGTGTCCACATGCTTCAACTCTTTATTCAGTTCAAGGTAAATATAACTTACAAATGGAAGCACTATTAAATTGTAGACCTGTACTGAGTCTGTGATCAACCCAAATCCCTAAGTTGTTTTCTGTTTGCTACACGTGCAATTAATTTTTATCTTTTTCAGAGTCTGACATTTATTCAGTCAGTTAGATGTAGTCCATTCTTAGAGCTGTTCAGTTCATTTTGTACCCAGATCCTGTCAAACAAATCAAATTCTTCTCCACTACATTCTTATTTTAATACTCTATCTGTAAGCAAATCCACTTTTACTTGAACTTGTAAGGAATATGTTATTTTTCCTAGCTCCTGTATTTTAGACATTCTAATTTGAGGGGTTAATATATATTCTGAAGAAAAATAGGTAATATGATCTATAGAAAACTCAGGTCTTACAAACTTGGAAAGATTTGGTATTATAATGTCTCAATGTTTCTGGGTGTTTGGGGTTCAGTAAAAAAAAAAAATCTCAGTCATACTTTGCCCAAAGCAAGTCTTAAAATTTTAATTATGTGTAATAAATCCAGGCATATTTAATCCATATATTTCATGATTCATTTACACTTCAATCACTACGTTGTTGTTTTTGAAGAACCATTTGATGTCTATAAGCCCTTTGAGCCTTTAAAATATGCTTATAAAACCAATCCCTCCCTATATACATACACACTCACGTACACATTATTTGAAAAATAGATCATTATATTTTGTCCAGGGTAAAAAAATAAAATGCCTATACTTAGGGTGTGGTTTTAACTTTTGTATTACATTTGGCTACATATTATACTCAGCTAAAAATCATTCCTATCTAAATTCTTTGTTTGCCGAACATATTAAGGTTTAAATATTTTAAACAGCCGTTCAGAGACTCATATGGCTAACCACAGAAAAAAAAAGTGTTAAAAATCTAGAAGAGGTTTTATTAGTCCTCCACTTCCTTTCATATAACAAGTTCCCTACAGAAACACTGCAAAGTCCATCCCCATCTTCATCTCTTTTCTGATGTTTAGAACAAAATTTCTAACTACCCGCTTCTCTTTTCCACATGGGTGCTCACATTCAGTCCGTCCAAATTGGGATATCTTTTACTTCCAACATCTCTGCTACCCACAGTCCTCCACGACCTCCAAAAATAGCCTCTTTACCTTCCCAGGTTTCTAACTCTGTAAATGCTATTAGGTGTCTACCCACTTGCTTTCTTGAAAGCTTGGCAGAATTATGAGATGGGAGATGAGAATTCCAACATTTTATTTTGGGCATTACCTACATTATGAAGTCTTGGGATTTCCAATTCCTAAATACTTCTATAATTCACCCAGTTTTCTTTGCCCCTACTGCCACAGCTTACATTCAAACTTCCATATCTGAAATACCTTCATAGAATTCAAAACACTGAATCAGATTGAAGAGCACCGATAAGTATCTTCCCAACCTTTAGAGTATCGTCACATATCTAATCATAAGCTAGAAGGCACATTAGGTAGCTTCTGGATGAACAACCCTATTTTCTAGAAAAACAAAGTTATATAGAGCTATCAATAATGTCTGTTTCTCCCATTCTCGTTATCCATACATGAGAAAACATTGTTACTTCATCAACTTTGTCAGAAAGCTTGAGGGTGATGAGAATTCTAACCAAAGTGTGTTTTGGGACCTTGCTTCTATATGACCTAAGCATTAGAACTATGAATACTGTCCACCAGCTCAAATTGCACAGCCAGCTCAACAGAGAGAAGACATTGTTTGTGGCCATTTAGGATGAGCTTGAGCTCATTCGTCTCGGGAGAGGTTTTATCGTCTTAGCTGCACAGTTTTCATGATGTAGAGTACCCCACAAATGATATCATTTGAGACCCTAAGGGGAAAGAAAGTTTGATGCAAAGGAGCACCAGCTCTGAAAGGAAAGATGCTAAGAGCTAGAGATAGAGAGAGAAGTCCCATGGAGTCCTGCCAAATACTTAGCAATAGTGTGTCTAGTCAATTGAGCTAAAGTCTTTAAGACTCAAAGGCCTGATCTGTGTAATCAGAATTTTAAAATTTGTTCTGTTCATTTCATAGAAAGTGAATAAACTCATAAGTGATAATGCATATAATTAAAAAAAAAACAACTGTATCAGTACAAAGTAAAAAAAATAATTCACAATCCTACCTGGGATTTCTTCTGGGAATTGGTGATTACAGCTGGGTATATCATGAACAGATAGAAGTATTTTGATGACCAAATTAATGGGCCACACTCTACACTCGAAGATGAGAAAAATAAGAGCAATTTCAGAATTTGCCTAGTACACAAAATTTCTTCATAGAACATCAGTCTTTACTTCATATTCATGAAGGTATTAGCTGGAGTTTTGGAAAATATGTACTTGGTTGAACGTGTAGCCTTTTTTGGTATATAGATACATTAATGAAATTTCCCAGGAAACAGAAAATTATTTCTCACTAACCTCTGGCTTTTATAAAAATAGACAAAAGTAATTCTAAAAGTGATGAATGAACTCTTGCATTTTCAGTCATTGTTACCCATTTCCTACCTTTAAGCATTATCAAAACAAGGTACCAGATTAGGGATTAGAGTTAGTAAAAAACAAAACAAAACAAAGGAACATAAAAAAAAAAAACCCTCAAATTTTATTTTATCTACTTTTGAGGAATTCCTTCTCAGAGTAAAAAAAAATGAAAATACATGCCTTTCTTTAAAAAGTAATCACAGTTAAAGTAATTCTCTGTTATCAGCATTTAAAATATAAGGTAGCTTCTTGCCCCTATTCTCATGTGTTAAATAGTTTCTTGTTTTTCTTTTTTTCAGTGGCCTAAACTATTTTAATCACATAATTCTATTTGCAGCAATTGCCTGCAGACTGAAGCTGGATGCTGCTGGAGCTGCAGTGAAGCTTTCAAAAGCTGTCCTTCTGTGTCCTAGCTGGAAATTAGGAATCACAACTCTGACCTTCAGGCACCATAGGTTCAGAAACTCACTCTGGCCACAGGCATCATACTCCGCATTTTACATCCTGCTGTTCTGGACATCCCCAGGACCAGTCAGTCCCTGGGGATTTTCTGGGGGAACCCCTGAAGGCATCTTCACCCAAGGGGTTTACTGGCAGTCCCTTGACACACCTGGGAATATCCCAAGGAGCTCCCTCCATCACTAAGAGGAGTATGAAGAAGGGTTCATTTTTCCGGTGTTTAAACTTAGAGTCTTGACCTAGTTAGCACTTCCCTTCAAGTTCGTTCCTCCTGGAGCCAAGGAGCCTCAAAGACATTGGACTTTGCTGTCTTAAATTAGTTGCACCAGAGACCTCATCCTATCTTATAGGGGATGCCACCTCCTATCCCACATTTGGATTCACCCACAGTTTTGGAAAACAACACATACCGGAGAGAAATCCCTAACCAAAATCTCCAGGAAACAGAGAGAGCCCTGGGAGGCAGGAGAGGTGGAAAGGGAAGGGAGGCTGATAATTTAGGGAACCTGTTTCTAATTATATATGTATTTTTGTTATGAAGTAGGTAAATTAACCTATATGTTACAAATAAATTAGTCTGTAAGATTAATTGATTTAAGAATTCATGAAAGTAGGGGCATCTGGGTGGCTCAGCTGGTGAAGGGGCAGGTTCTTTATTTGGGCTCAGGTCATGATCTCTGGGTTGTGAGACTGAGCCCCACATTGGGCTCCACATTGAACATGGAGCCTCCTCAGGATTCTCTCTCTCTGCCTCCTTCTGCCCCTCCTCTGCTTGTGTGTTTTTTCTCTCTGAAAATAAATAAATCTTAAAAAAAAAGAAGAATGCATGAAAATATATAAACTAAAATTCCCCCAGATGAAATTTCCAGTTTCATTATAGAGCTTAAGAAAAATATGGGCTTTAGAGACCATTCATCTCACCTCTCTTAAAACCTTTTTATTTTAGTGTACTTGACACACAATGTTCCGTTAGTTTCAGGTGTGCAACAGTGATTCAACTTCTCTATCCTTCATGTTGTGCTCCTCACAAATGTAGCTACCACCTCAATTCTAATTAAAGTGACAATATAACATTATTCAAATCATGATATTTTGAGAATGAAATGAGCGGTTAATAATAATTGTATAGGAAAATGGATGTAAACAAGGATTTTCCCCCAAACTGGGATATATGGTCCCTCTCATTCTACCTCATGGTGAAAAGAAAAGTGAGTCTTTGGGGGAATGAATAACTGGACGAAAAATTAAACATTCTCTCTGCAGTTCAATGCTTGTGCCATAAGAGTAGAATCTCACTGTTCTGTAAAATTATTTAACAAAATGTGTTATGGAAGACAGTCTTTTTGTTCTATTTCCAGAAAAAAAGACTGTTCTTGATAAAATTACATTTGCTTCAACTAGTTTTTCTATTTCACCTACTTATTTTTACATGTGTATCCTTTACTGCTCCATTGTAAATAGCTTGAATAATTTTTTGTTTTTTTGTTTCATTTTGTTTTTGAAGTACGGCAAAGAACTGTTGGAAGGTAGATTCCATGTCTCCAGCTTAAGACTTCTAAAGCAGAATCTCTGAAAGTGGGGCCCAAGAATTTCCTTTTTTGAACAATTATCTCCAGTGATTCTTATGCCATAAAGTAGAAGAACCACCACCCCTGAAAAACTGTTTTGTAGAGAAAAGTCTTTAAGCTTTGTTGTCAGGTGGAACGTGATGTGAACCTCAGCTCTGTCATGTCCTGGCTGTTTAATTTTGGGCAAGTTAGTCAATCTGAGCCTCAGGTTACATATCTGTGAACCTGCCCTGAGATTGTCTGTGGTTGCCATGGGGATGACATATTGTCTGTAAATGGAGCTCAGACCCAGGGCAGGCAATCAACAAATATTACTCACTTACCCCCCAGCCCTCTTCTTTTCCTGAGAATAAGGGGAGCAGCTCATTTAAGTTTTAATTCAGCCATTGCATGCCCTCAGCCCAGCACCCACACTTACTGTAAGACTGCCAACATACTTTGCCAAGATACTTTGCACAGAGCAAATGCTTAATAAAGGTTGTTTTGGAGGAAGGCAAGTTTTTCGTTGAGTGGAAGGGTTTTAGATGTTGATATTTAACTGTCACTCCTTTATGCAGTAAAATACAGTCAATTCTCATCATTTGTGGTAGTTAGGTTTCTTAAAAGCTTCAGGAACACCAGAGAATAGAGAATAATGAACTGCTGCTCCTAGAGGAAATGCAGGATGATGTTCCTATGAGCCTCTGGTCATACATTTTCATCAACCAATCAATATATAACCTCATTTTTTTTGTGTATCTCTGCTTAAAGACATCTCAGTATATGCTATTGATTCATGAACATTGATAACTCACAGCCAACAGCACTGTAATTCATGCCTGAGTGAAGTTTGTCTAATGTGTGTTTTCTCTCTAAGGCTCATTAGAGCCTCCTTGCATTTTGGATGTCACATGGAGCCCATTTTAAATAACAAAATCACCAACAAAACACACAAAAGCAAGATCCCACAAAGGATGTTTGTTTACAGTATAAGAGCTGAAACAAGAAGTCAGAGTGTCACCTTCTTTAGCCTCAATTGGAAACATGCACATGCAGGAACTCAAGATTTTTGCTGTTTTGCACATGTTCACAAATGACCGTGAAAGCCCTATGAGTGTTGATTTGGGGTTACAAATGATTTGTGGTGAGTAGGCAAATCTGGAATCCATGAGTGATGAGGACTGACTGGAGGTCACTGTCCTTAACCCTGATATGCATCTTTATTCACAGCTGGGTTACCAAGTAGATTCCAAGTGGTATTCAAGAGGCAAATTTAAATGGAGAACAAATGACTGCAGGAAATGTAGATGAAAGATACTTTTTAAACTGTTTTCCCACCAGCAATGTATGAGTGATACAGGTCCTCTGCATCCTCCTCCACATTTAGTGGTGTCCCTGTCATAGTCATTCTGTTAGATGTGTAATGATATTTCACTGTGATTTTAAATTACATTTACTATGGCAATTACTATGTATTTGATCACTATGGCAGTTTTTTGAACAATTACACATACAACTACTATATGACCCAGTGATTGGACCCTTCAGCATTTTTTTCCAGGGAAATGAAAACTTTGGTTCCTGGTATCTGTATTTATAATCTGTCCCAAAATGAAAATAACCCAAAGTCCCTGAAATGAAAACTTTGGTTCCTGGTATCTTTATTTATAATTTGCCCCAAAATGAAAATAACCCAAAGTCCCTCAATGCATGAATGGTTAAAACAAACAAACAAACAAACAAACAAACAAACAAACAGAACATGCTATGACCTACCATGGATCACTACTCAGCAATAAAAGGAAATAACTCTTGATATGCACACCAACCTGAATGATTCTCTAGACAGTTACGCTGAGTGAATAAAGCCAATTTCAAAAGGTTGTTTACTATATGACTCCATTTATATAGCCTTCGTGAAGTGAGGAAGTTATAGAAATGGAGAAAAGGTTAGTGGTTGCCATGGGTTAAAAGGGGATGTTAAGAACAAGAGGGAAGTGGGTGTCACAAAAGGGCACGGTGAGGGATCCTTGCCCTGATGGAAACATTCTGTACCTTGACTATGTCAATGCCAATATCCTGATTGTGATATTATGCCAGAGTTTTAGGAGAAGTTACCATTGGGCAGAAACTATATGAAGGGTACATGGGAGCTCTCCGTAGGACTTTTTTTAACTATGTGAATCTATAATTAATCTCTAAGTAAGAAGCATAAAAAAATAAAAAAAAAGTAAGAAGCATAATGAAAAATAATGAGGAACAAATAACAGGAAAAAAAAGATGACTTTTCCTTGACAAGCACCCGTTGGTTTTTTGAACTGATGCTTGTTCCCCAAATCATTTAACAGCTCTTAACCTTTAGGAGACTAAGGAGAGATTAATTAGATGTTAGTCCATAAGATCCAACATTTTCAAAGGCAACTTATTAAAAATTTACACAGCACATAATTTATTGAAAGTAATAAAACTTTAATAGTGATAATGTTGAAGATCTATTGTACATTTAGTCCCCATTCTAAATCAGATACCTAATCACCTAACTTTAATTTCAAGAAGTTTATATATGAAATAAAACCTATATAATAAAATGGATACTGTTGTTGTAATTGGCTCTTTTCAAATGAGGAGGCTTAACTCATATGTGGAGGAAGAGATGTTAATACTGCAAGATTGACTTGGACTACTTTGACTACCGATGACACATTGGGACCAAAATGATGAGACCAGATGTGCAAAACTGTGATGTGTTATTACTGATGGTTCACTTCCTGTACAAATCAGAATGCCTGAGGCATGAACAAAGTCTTAATATGATAAATATTAATTATACTAGTCCATTTTATTCTTTCTCTTTCACTCTCTCACACACATACACATATATGATTTTGCAAAATATGAGGAAGGGGCTGACAATGACTATATAAGAAGTGTAAAGTAAGATTTTCTTTCTGAAAGAAAGAGAACAAGCCTCCTCAGGTTGGGTCCTGCCCTCATTTTCTAAAGCTGCCATGACAAAGTACCACAAACTTGATGGCTTAAACAACAGAAGTTTATTATCTCATGGTTAGTCTCAGACTAGGAGTCTATTGCTTCTGAGAGCTGTGAGGGAGAATCTTTTCCATGCCTCTTCCCCTAGTTGTTGGTCATTCACTGGGAATTATTGGCAAATCTTAGCTTGTAGAGGCAACACCCTGATCTCTGCCTTCACCTCTACGTGGTGCTCTCCTGATGAGCAGGCCTATGTCCAAATTTCTCCTTCTTAAGAGTACACCAGTCATATTGGGCTAAGGGTCCACTCTGTTTCACAAAATATATGACCTCATCTTAACTAATTACGTCTGCAGCACAATTTCACTCATAACAGATGTTCTTCCCCATTTTTACCCAATGGATGTGATAGACAAAGCTGTTATCAGGTTATCAAATGAGCTATGCCCAAGGTGTAATAATGGTAGAAAATGTGCTAAGAATTTTAAAAAATAAGCAGACATTTTAAGAGATATGTTTTTGGCCTTCTGTAAACCAAGAGAATTAAATTCAAAAATCTGATTTTGCTATATTTGTAAAAATGTGGGGAATCAATCTTATAACTCATTTGCATTAATACTAGAAGAAAACTGAACATTTTCTAAAAATTATTTCCTTTATGAATGGTTTGAAAGTACCAATGTCAATGATTTCAACTTTTTAAGTGCAGGTAGATTACCTTGACCAAAATTAACTGATCAATCCAAAATAAGTTTTAAACAAACACTATAATTCAAACTGAAAGTTATTGAAATAGGAATATCATTAGGATTAGCCTCCAAAAGTCCCCGGGCCTGGGGAGCACACCCTGGTGCTCCTGTCCACACTAGGGAGGACGGACCCCAGGGAGAGACCCATCCCATGTGCAGGCTTGGGCATTTGTTTATTTTAGGGAAAGCCAAATATATTAAGAAATAAAAACAAATATCAGCGTGTTTGTTAATAGTCACTACTTTTCATTATGAGCAGTGTTTAATTGTGTGCATGTTAAGATTTGTGGGAGGGGGGGTTGCATGCCCATACTCAAGCTGACTGGTCTTTTTATTACACAGAGCAACAATCAATTAAGCAAAAAATACCCGTCAGATGTGTAAAGCTATGTAGACCCCTAAGTTGAATGACTGCAGGGTTTTTTCCCCAACTTTTGAAGCAGATATGCTGACATCCTGTATACATATCCTGAGAAGATTATTCAAAGTGCAAATTAATGTCTTACCCCACACATTCAAACCTCTTCTGACTTGGGTTCTCTTGCCCTCTCACTCGTGTGCACATCAAAGCCATTCCGCAGTGGCAGTGTGGAACTTTGGTGCTTAGGGAAGATGAATGAACATTTCTGCAGAATACTACTGTTTAGCCATGAAAAGACCAAAAATGGGTGGGCGGCTTCAAACGTACGTAGGGGGAAAAACAAATTCTAAGAAATCAGAGAGTTTGGTACCCATTTGGAAAGACATGAGCTATTTTTAGATGTAAAGAGGATGTGGTGATTAACATGAAGCCTAAAGCCATGTAAATCCAAATACAGCACTTTTCAATATCAAAATGCATGGTTGTACACTACCATTCTACCAAAATATGAGTAAGTAAAAGAAACTATTTTCCATTTTCAACCCAACACTAGCTTTCGAACATAAATGGAGGATGTTGTATGTTATTAAGTATTATGTAGGTAAGGTGACTTTTAAATTGTATTGATACGAAATACTACATATGTAAAATAGTAAAGACAACGTCCGAAGAGAATTATGTGTTTTAAATGTTAGGAGTAGCCAACTCCTAAATGTCATCCACACAGTGGTCAGGGAGCTAGAATTCATTTGTTTTGTGTCTTAATAGCTTCTAAATATTCCATCAACACATAGCTACCCACTTTTCACAGATGAGATTCTGGAGCTGTTGACTCAAATAAAGTATTTTCCTGAAAATACTGCAAATCGAGTCACGAAATTATATACCAGGGCTCTGGCCATAGCCCAGCAATGGTGCATTAATTCCTAAATTGTCTTCTTGTGCCTTTGACCCTGTCCTCCTCCCTCATTTACTAACCTATTTAAGGTCACAGTCCTATCCTGCTAGAGTCCAGGTTTATTTTAAGCAGGTTTCAGTTGACAAAATTACAAATTAAGAAATATTTTATATCTCTTCTAGATGAAAGAAAAATAAAAAAGAAATGAAAGAAGATAATTTGACAGGTTAGCACAAGACACACTTAGATTTGAAATGGCACATTTACTTAACTTCTCTGAGCCTTCGTTTCCCTGCTCATCCATAAAATATGAATAATGATTTTTTACCACCCAAGTTGTTATGAGAATTAAATGACATTATACTTAAAGATTTTGGTGAATGCTGCAAACAGCAGTATTACTATGATTCTGTAGATAAAATTCTGTGATTATTATTGCTAACAACACCATTATGGCTCTGATTAAAATCACAAATTCTAATTTAAAAGTCACAAAAGGGCAAAGCAACAGAAACAGTTTACCTGGATCTCTTCAAATGAGAGAAAAATCCTTTCTGGCAGAAAATGGTTAATCAAATGTAAGCACACCCTTGACCACAAGTCTCATTGACAGTGAACTTTTTTCTTTATAGTCACCTAACTTATGAAGCTAGTTAGTCCATATTTTCAGCATATTTAATGAAATGTGCATGCACTTATCGTCATTTTATAAATCTGTCTAGCTAATTTATTACTAAGGGATTGGAGGTGAAAAATCCTTCGTCTTTTGCAGTTTCGCTTTTTTGTTTGTTTGATATCTTAGCCCCCAAAAAAGATCCTGTCAGTGAATCTTTTCTCTGAAGCATTTGGAAAAGTTAATAAGAAAATGCACAAAATACCATGTTTATTATATAGAGGCTAGTCTTACCTCCAAAATATCTAGCCTGAAGGGATTGTATCTCTTTTAGCCAAAAAATGTCTAATCTGGGCTTTTCTTCTCCACTTGATCTATAGCATAAAAAATTAATTATCCATTATTATTTATAAAAAATATTTTCTAACTTCTCCCTGGTGACTTTTAAGACTGAACTTAGGTAATTCTTCTCAGCTGACCCCAATGTGTCCAGACACTGTAGCTCTAATTGTTCAGCTCAAGGAGCAGTGGATTCTCTTTCTCTCTGTCTCTTTCTCCTAATCACTCACTCAAATTTTGTCTTTCATGCTCCATGATCAGGAGACATGTAAATCTGTCATTTCTAAAGAAAAGTGCCACATTTGTAAAAAATCCCTGCCATATTCCTCGGAAGGATATTGACCTGGCATCCAGGACTTTGAGACAATAAGATTATCATTCATTTACACCAATTACTTGTTTCACATTCTTTCTGTGTAAGACACAGAGAATTACCCGAATGTCTATCCTACCGCAGCAAAAGGAGTATGTGAAGACTACAGGTAAATATATTAAATATGTTTCCGTTTGGGGAAAGACATTGAATGGAAAGGTAGATATTTTGATTCATGATCCTGATTCCCCATAATATCACTTTCCTGAGAAAGCCAACAGGCCTTTTATTTCATAGCATAACCATGTGACTCAGAAAGTATAAGTACTGAAAAAGGAGCAAGGAAGAATTCAGAATTAAAATCTGGAACCAAAGGGAAAAAATCCCATTAAAGAGAAATGACACTGAAGCGCCTGGGTGGCTCAGTCGTTAAGCACCTGCCTTCAGCTCAGGTTGTGATCCCAGGGTCCTGGGATGGAGTCCCCCTTAAGGCTTCCCAAGGGGAGCCTGCTTCTCCCTCTGCCTGTGTCTCTGCCTCTCTCTCTGTGTCTCTCATGAAGATGTAAATATAATCTTTTTTGAAAAATAAAGAAAAAATAAAGAGAGATGAGACTGATGATCACAGATATCTTGTCCTTACCCAAGAGCAGTAAGTGATACAGACTATAGATTGACTGTTAGTCATGGAGAGCAGGATTCACAATCATTCCATATTGGGGCCAGCATGCTAATTTCTTAACCACTTTTCTCAGACTTGAAAGCCTACAGAGGTTCTTCTTCTAACATATGTATCAAGCTCAGTGGGGTTTTTTTTGTGTGTGTGTGTGTCTTCTTTTTTTTTTTTTAAGATTTTATTAATTTATTCATGACAGACACAGAGAGAGAGAGAGAGAGAGAGGCAGAGACAGAGGGAGAAGCAGGCTCCATGCAGGGAGTTCGCCTGGGACTCGATCCCTCGTCTCCAGGATTAAGCCCTGAGCTGAAGGCGGCGCTAAACTGCTGAGCCACCCGGGCTGCCCTTTTTGTGTTTTCTAAAACATGTTTCACTACGCTCATTTAAAAAACAAGTCCCCAATTCCTAGGACAACAGAAACATTAGGAATTATTATTCCTAAACAATTTTTATTGTTGCTGTTATTACTCTTTAAATATTACCATTAGTCCACTTTGTCCCATCTTGTATTAAGTATGTGTTCACTGAAGGAAGAATAATTTCTTCGATTGTTGGAGGACAGGACAGTTTCTAAACCACCATTTTACTGACAGCGGAAATTCCTCAACAGAGGGGGTCTGCTTTGACAAAAGGTACAAAAGGCCCAGTGCACTATCCGAGAAGAGTAGGTTGTATATTCAGTGAGATTCCCAAGTTGAACAGAAATTGGATAGAAATTAAATATTGGACTCATGTAACAATCACCCAAAGATTTTGATGTTTGGCATTTTAACGCTTTTTGGAAGTGAATCACTCAGTCGTTTTAGAGAAAATGATACCTCCTTTGCTAAATGAGAAAAGGTTTTCACACGTTTTTTATTAAATTTTTTTCAGAATACTTTTGCAAAGATAACACCAGCTTGTCATATGACCACACTTAGCCGCTTTTATTTTTCTAGTCTACCTCTTCCTATAAATTGGCCTGTTGACTAAAAGACACCATTATCTAACTACTCTGGTGCCTTTGTTTACTCTCAGAATAGATAGTACTAGTTTACAAACCACTTTGACAGTCTTTCTTGGAACCTTCTGTATAAAGTGCAAAGTGTTTTCATTTGCATTTTCTACTGTTGGTGTGAGGTGATATGTCCAGGTATTGAGTTAACAGTGGTAATATGAACTAAGTTCTTTTCTAAACTCGAGGGAGACACTCAATCATGAAGTGGCACAGAGTGACTCCAATGGAATAAAACAGAGTTATCAGGATACTCTGTCTGGGGCATTCTAATGACTCCGTTGGTGACAGCTTGTCTACTGCCTGGTGGTATTAATAAAGAGCACTTTTTCTGGGGAAATTGTTGTGCTGGCTTTGCTGTCATGTGATCTGACAAAGCATATACCCTGTCAAATTGAGTGAGTCACTTTGCATTTCACGACAGACAAGGGTCCCTTGCAAAATGGTACCTGGATTTTTCTGCACCAGGCCTTTTTTTTAGTCTCAAGAGGGACCTTTAACCATGTAAAATATAGTTGCATCCACCCCCCAGAGAAAACCAGATCCAGCTCATTTACATATTCCACCTTAATTATTCCTAGTTCACTGATCAAAAAGGACATACATTTAAGAGTGGTAGTACTAAAATCTATCTTCTGGATACAGTTAATAATCTTGGTATTAAGTTCACATACTTCATGCTCGGTGGAGTGAAGGGGTTGCCACATCCAGACATTGTGAGTGTAAGTGGGGAGATTAGGCTCTCTCCAACCCTATCTTTGTTTCTTTTTATTCCATATTCTTCAGGAAATATGGTATCATCTAAAGCCCTAGTTATTTGCAAAATAGGGGCCCTCTGCCTTTTTATTGGTAAAGGAAAAACCAAAACCAAAACCCAGGAAACAACATTGCTTTGTCAATGTCTGCCAACTACTTCTTCATCATGTGGGTCTGCACTTTGGTAACATGATGGCTATGGAGACATGATGGGTGTGGGATAGGGGATTTGGGAGGCATTCTTAGGAATAAGAAACTCAAACAGGCTTCTGTTTAATGGAACAAAACTTGACTTCATTCGATTCAGAATTAGTGACCTAATTCAATCTTATCTGAAGTTCAAAACAGCTTATTTCATTTGTTTTTGACAATTGTACATTTTGTTATCCTACAAGGTTAATGAGAGGAAGTCAAGGTTTAATGAGAACTACAAAAGGGAAATACCACACTAAAGTCTGTTTTTTGTGGTGATTTGACCTAACGAAAAAGCACTTAGATTCTGAATTCTCATAAAAGCCCATGCTTAATAAGACTCATGATAGTGGTTGTGAGAAAAGCTAATCTCTAGAGACTTTCTGCATATTCTTTTTTTTTTTTATATCAGAGAGATTGGTTGATTTAGATCAACTACCCTGCAAGTATGCATTTAAATGCTTACTCAAATAATCTGAAAAATATCCCAGAGTAATTAAATCATATTTACTATCATATGGCACTATCCTGTCATTAGTCAAATATAAAAAGGGAATGAGAGAGAGAGAGAGAGAGAGAGAGAGAATAAAAGACAAGAAACACTCTGGTTATAGAAGCTCATTCATTCAGCTCATTTAGCTCATTTATTTAGTTAAGTAGCCAAAATGCTTACTGTGACTCATGAATGTGGTTAATTTGAAAACCAGCATATTAGTGAGTAATGTCTGTCCAATTAAACCCAAAAGCCCAGTTCCCAAGCAGCTGATATGGTGAGGGAGCAAACATGAAACCACCAGAAGGCGGTCTTTTCCTTGGTCTGCAGCAGGCAGAAGTGGAAGAGACAACAAGATCATCAACAGCACATAATGAAGTTCTTCAAGAATGTTCACCAGAAAGATAGGGTTTCTGCCCTTGATGAACTACCTCCGGGTGGGATCATTTTTCAGTATTTTCAAAAAAATTATGTAATAAAAATATCCAAAAGGAAAAAGAGGGAAAAAGAGTTTGTAAATGTGTCCCACAAGTACACATTTAAATTCTTAATCAAATGATCTGATCTGCAGAGAGACATATTAGCTTTATTCCTCTTTTCTCATATCTCTTTCATTGTTTGCCCAAAAAGAACAAACTGTTCGCTGGATGGAAAACTGTACTCGCTTCAGTATTACCAGCATATGACAACTGTGAAGAGTTGCTTAATAGGGAATCCTATCGAACACACTTCCTTGGCAGACCTCTGAAAGATCCCCTTTATTTGGATAGATGTTAGGTGCACTTTCCTGATGCCGCTCATACGATTTCTTAAGTTCCTGTACAATTCTCTTTGTTCCATAGTTTGTCCCTCTGTGATAAAGTAAACCATCCTTTCACCTGCTAGAATGAGAGTATCTATTGAGGGCAGTGGTAAAGTGGATTATCTATTATTAAAATGAATGAAGATATATATGGATATGTGACATAGTCTGCATTTGTAAGCAAATTCTAGAATTAATTAAAGGCAAAATGAAGGAGAGTAAGGACAAGCAGAGAAAGAAGTCAATTTGTATTATACTTTTTAAAAAATGCAAAGGTATAAATCACCAAACATCAAGTCAACTAATTCAGCCTTCTATAAATTTGAAAATAAAAATTTTATTTTAGCTGAGCTATCTAATTCCAAGGATTAACTTAAAAGTAAACTATTTTTAGGTCTATCAAGGGTATTCTAAGTGAGTTTATTGGCTTCTTACTTTCAAGAGGGCAAAATCCATTTGAGAACTTATATCCTATGTACTCCTTCTCACTTTGGTTTATTTTAGTAGAGTGTTGGACTAGATTCAAAGTTATTTCAGAAGCATATCAAAGAAAATTTGCCTAAAGAAGAGTCTGTGCCAAGTAGTCATTAATTAAAGCAAACTGAACCAAAACAAAAGCTCTAGTAGATAATTATTTTAGTTGATTTGCAATTTCTTATAACTACTTCTATTTTCATGCTGTATATTACTCTGAGCCAAGAGCCATAATCTTCGGCCAATTTATTTTTATCATTTGATATATCTTTCATTGTCGTAATTTTTGGGTCTAAGATATATCTCCCTAAATTTTTGTTGTTCATTGAGATATATATGTGATTATATATATATATATGAATTAAGTGATATATAGCATAATCACATAAAATCGCAAAAATTAGGAGTAATACTACTACATTTTATCCCCAATTTATTTTATTTAGAGTTATTTATTTACTTATTTTTAAAAGATTTATTTATTTTAGAGAGAGATGGCAGGGGGAGGGGACAGAGGGAGAGAATCTCAGATTCCCTGCTGAGCACGGAGCCTGACAAAGGGCTCAATCCCAGGACCCTCCCTGGGATCTTGACCTAGATGAAACCAAGATTCGGAAGCTCAACTGAATGAGCCACTGAGGCACCCCATCCCAATTTATTTTTGGCATTTGGTATGCTATTATGTTTATCTTTCATTATTATTATGATTATCATAATTCTCAGGTCTAAAATATATCTCCCTAAATTTGGGTGTTCAATGAGATAGATGTATGATGCCATTATTTGAAGTAAGTGATATATGTATACTACCACTCAGTTTAAAATAACATAAAATCACATCACTTAAGAGTAATAATGATACAACATTTTGTCCCCATTTGACATTTTAAGACAGTTCTGTTTTGAAAATAAGGTGTGAAAAAACATTCTAATAATTTTCAATTCAATTCCAAAGCCACTAAAATGATACGAGCTGCCTTAAAACTGCATGTGTTGAAAACTGCAGTGTATGGATAGAAATGAATTCCGTCACACAGGTTTAGGAACTAAAGGGAGACTCAGTGAAGCGAATTCTCAGCAGCAGTTGTCAGATATGCCATTCCTTCCTGCCTCAGGTAATTCTGGTTTGAAAACACATACAAACACACACACACGCACACACACACACACACACACACACACACACTCATGCTCCTAAACAGGGCAGTGTGTTGGAGATACAGTCCCTTCTATTTCTATTTTGTGGCATTTGCCAATTAGATGGTTTAAAAATCCTCTGTTACACAACTATTTCAGGAGGTCACTCATAGGCATGATTATTCAGTGATTATAGGCATCTATTGTGGACTAGGCATAATATAAGCAACTCAGATAAAAATGCTGCCATTTCATAGTGCACAAAATTACAAAAACAAGTTAATGTTATGTCATGAAAACTAGTGCTTGTACAATGTTTAAGAAGTAATAGTGGAAACTTTTGCCTCAATCCTTAGTTCACTGGAAAAATGTATGCAAAAAATTTTTAAAAAGTCTACAAACGTAAGATGAACACAGGAAGCAACACATACAAATGTTTTATGCGTGAAGTTAGATACAATTGGAAAGTTATGAGAATATCGGGGAAACTGAGTATCTGCCCAAGTGTCTGAAAATTTTAACACACTTTTTGTGAAAATGCTGTTATTAATCTCAGGTACCACCCATTTTTCAGCTTGGACGACACTACCGGGAGAAACCTATACTCATACCATGGCTCCCCACTTAGAGAGACATGGTGTAGGAAACTGCCAAGCTAATATTTAATAATATTTAAATTTTAGGTAATTAATAATATTTAATAAAACTAATAATGTTTTAAAAGAGGAAACTCAAAAGTGAATAATATGCTCCTATGGAATTCACAATATGATCGTGGTAAAAACAGAATAAAGGTGCAGGCAGAGTGGGTATACCTGTAATGACAACAGAAAAAACCTACAGGAAGCCAAAGGTGTTGAGAGGAGGACAGGAAGTGGAAAGCAATCATGGCGTCTGCTCCTCTCATTAGGAGCCAAGCTGTTTTTTGTTGCCAATTTCTTACATCAAAACCCCCGCAGCAAGAGCTGTGGTGATTTTAACTTTCATCTTCTGTTCCCAAGGAAGCACATACCTTTCCCCCAAGTCATGTAGGACTCAGACCTACTCAGACTATTGGCCACAGCTATACTTCTCATTTGTAATTTAGAAAAGGCTTGGAGTTTCTGCGTGCTTACCCGATAGGTCAACAAGCAGACTCAATTCAGACTTGGAAGACAAGCCAGTAATTCTTCAGATGATTTCACCCCTATGTTGATGTTAGGAGACAAGGTCCTTCTAAGCATTTAGGAGCATCAGTTCCCTGTATAGGGGTTTCTGAAACCTCAGGTCAGACCCTTATTTCAGTAATGGTCATTCAAGACTCTAAGAAACATTGAAATCATCGCAAATGGATCCCCAACCCTTTTGTGCATTTTCCAAGCCATAGCACCAAAATGCAAGTGGGCTTTTGAACAGGTAGACTTAGTTGAGATTTTTCCTGTTTGCCAGGTAATTTCTGTTCTTTGATGTGAGGAACAGGTAAATGAATTAAATTGGGGAAAGGTTTTAAGTGCAAGGAAAGGAAACCAGAAAACTATGTATTAAGTAAAGAAGGATCATGATATGCAATGCTGGATCACAGGTGTGGAGACCTAGGGCTGAATGCAGCGTTTCACTAGTTTTACAGTGAGCGTTAATTTTAATGTGAATTATAATTTCTTTCCTGTAAAAAGTATATACTAGGGATTCTCCAGGAAAAGAAAAAAATATTCAAATAGTATATTCTAAGAGCTAGAAGCATCTGCTGGAGCCTTTTGTTTGTCCTTTACTTGGAAGTATATGTACTTATTGGAGATTAAATGGAGAATTATATCTGATGATGTCAGATGTGAATACACATTAAATAAGATCCAACACAATGTTGGAACTGCAGAATTTCAAAACTGAGACCAAGACCTCCACTTTTATGTAACACCATTCTCAATGTCAATGTTCCTAGTCCAGGACTTCTGTCTTCCAAAGAGAGAAAGGGAAAGAAAAGGATCATGGAGAGGATTTAGAAGAGAGGAATATGTAAACATAATGTTCTGAAATGGGAGGCCAATGACATCGACCCAATTTGCTCCTTGGTCAGTATTCTTTTGGTCGACCACATGGTGGAATTGTGATGCATCGGAACTTTATGTGTCCAATTTATGAGCACCAGTAAGGTCAGAATTATTTCTTATGACTCGTTGACCTCAATCTGCCAATCTATGTCTTAGGTCCCATTTTTCCTGTGTAGATGGTGTGAGTGGTCTCTCTATTTCCAGAGCAGTTTTATTTAATAGGAAATGCGAGTATTTTTAATGAGTATCATTATTTATATTTCATTTGTTACTACTGAAAGAGCCAAAAAAGTATTGTTAAGTATTATAGTCTCAGTAACCCTGCTCTTTCACCTTTACATAATCTGTTTTATTCAATTAATAAAAAGGGCTCCAGTACACTGACATGTTTTTAGGTTGTGCAATATGTGCATAGATTACAATACTATATTGCTTATGCATGTTCGAACTTGGCTTCTTCTCCCTTTTGTTCTTTTTCAGCTGCACCTATTTTCTTATTTGAAATCACTGCCTCCTTAATCAAGCAAAGTAAGAATACTTACATAAGTAGGGCATTACTGCTGACACTGCACTAGCTACTTACCATTCTTTTGATATGCTCTGAATAACAGAAAGTATTCCCTAAGCCCAGGGAGCCTCCCTTTACTCCATATTAGGTCCTGTTCCTGCACCCCCACACCTAGGAGGTTGCATTTATTTTATGTTAGAGTTGCTTCCTTCCGTAAGGAGCCCAGCTCTACCAGAAATGAAAACTGGATGCTATTCTGTGCCTTGACCACCTCACCTTTCTAGAATGAGGGTGAAAATACAAACACAAAAGCCAAAGAAGGTATAATCCCTCTCTTCTAGGAGTTCACAGCTTGGTGAAGGCAGACATACAGACAAGCTAGTAGCACCGCCACCAGAATTAGACCTAATCAGAATTAGACTGAAGATTGAACCCTGCTTACCAGCTGTGTGACCATGGGGCAAGCTACTTAACCCCCCCCCCCAATATCAGCTTGTTCATTTGCAAAATGCAGGGAATATCTGTGCCTGTCTCCAGTGTTTCTGGTGAGAATTTGGCCTTAGCATGGTCCACATCACATAATTGGCTCTTGACAATCACCCGGTGGTATGATGAAATGGGCCCTGGGATGGGTAGATTGCTAGGAAGCCAGGGAGGGGTATCCCCTCACTTATCCCCTCCCCTCAGGGAAGCATTTAGAGATTACCTCCAGTGGATACTTGGGAAGGTCTGGTTGTGGAGTGCTACTTAATTTGAGAAGGAGCACTAGAACCACCATTGAAAACATCTCCTTTTATAGAAAAAGAAACCACTGGCCTCTCAAATTAAACTCTGAGTTGACATGAAATGACCAGGATGACTCCGGGCGCACTATTATTGGTACTCTCGAAGCATTAGAGTCCATGCATGGTGCTAATCCATCTTTTGTCTTTGGCTCTTACTCACAGATGCCTTCTCTACCATTCAATCATACACGATAGCCAGGAAGATAAATGAACCCAAGAGAGGCGGAGAACAATACTGCAGTTTTTTAATCTGTCACATTTCTTCCCCCTCTTCAAAGTTGACTTGACAACTGCATTTATTTCACATTGCAATTGCTACAGGTTAATAATATTGTTTTATCAGGAAACATTTATCTTGAGGCAGAAAGTTATCCTAATACAGCAGATAACTTATCCAAGGACAAATAGAAAGGGGGCCGTGTCTTGAGGGTAATGCTAATGCCTGGCGTGCTATAAAAATAAATGAAATCTGATTAACACTTTTGGGAAGAAGAATAAGTCATAGTTTCTATGAAATATTATTTTCCTGATTGGAACCATTTCCATTTTTTGTCAGTTCAAAACATTGTATTAAAGATGAGATGACTTTAAAACTGTGACAGATATCTCAAGCCCTATGATTAAAAGTGGTTGTTATAGGCTTGTAATCCTGAGGGTTTAGTCTAAAGTATTTTCTCCATAAAATGAAAGAGAAACACACTAAGAATTCAGAGGATTTTAATTAAAGTTGTTCAAAAAAATTTTAATGGGAATTTTTAAGGCTGGCTCACCAAGTATTTTTGATAATGAATTTAATTTATGGAAGAAATTTGCTAGCAAATTTTGGTGATGCCAAGAAAGCCTTCATATGCACAACATATATTTTCATGGCAGCATTATTATTAATTACCCTGCTTTTACTAATTCACAAAAGTTAGTCATTTTCAGCTTCATTCCAACATGTATTATTAAACCTATCATCTAAAAAGTGGTAACAAATGCTTTTTAAAGGAGAAAAATAGACCACAAAGGGTCGGACAGTATTATCTTAACCATGAAATGAATTTCCTTTCAAAAATAGTTCATTAGCGTATACAGTGAAAACACTTTAGGTCAGAAGTGAAGAAAGAATGCACAAGAGCATAATTTATTTTGAATCAGACAGCTGAAACACATCCAGTGTAAAAATCACTCTTTCTTGTTTTTCTATAAAATTGCCTGCAGCATTGAGCGGCATCCTCAGAATGTTACACAACTCTGCAGCACCAAAGCTCAGCAACGCAAGAGGCCAGTGTGAAAGCCAGGATTGCACAAAGAAAGCAGGCGGGTTGTTTATAGCGAGGCAGGTGTGGTTTCAGTAATAAATCAACCCACTAATAATCATAATAGCTTCTGTGTATGCAGGTCCTTTCTTTATGAAGCTCAATGTGTTTTTAAAATATGATTCTGTTAATTCAAAATGCACCCCTATGATTAGGAAGGGTACAGGTTTAATTAACTCAGTTTTATGGATGAGGAAACTCACAGTGTCCTCTGTTGATAGCCAAATATTGCAACGTGCTGGATTCACTGTCCTTTTCTGTTGCCTCGTTAGGCATTGGTAGGGCGACAGTAAGCCCAAGCTGATCACCAGAGAGATGACTGGAAAGGAGACCAGAGGGGAACTGTGGGACCAGTTATAGGAACTGTGCCTTGAGATAGCAGCCTATCTTCTGCTCAATTTCCAAGGCAATATTCTGGTGCAAAAGTCCCAGTCGAAAAGACTATGCTGTTATAAATAAATAAATAAATAAATAAATAAATAAATAAATAAATAACAAACCCCAAAGAAACAAGATGTCGTAACTGGGTTGTTTTAGATACACCCAAGCTTTGCTGTACACAGATCGACAAGGAATGGTTATAAGGTATTATTATAAACTTGTAATGTTTACTTTATTCATGGGAAAGATGGTACATACTTGTTGAAAATTAATCATTCAGTTTATTAGGAGTTCATTCTTTAACTGTCTCTGAAGTTTCTTAAGAAAGTGGGAAGGGATTGAGATTTTCAGAATTCAGAAGGGACAAAAAAGGTGGAAAAACCCTGCCAACTAGTCTTTTTTTTTTTTTTTTTCTCACTCTCAGAGGGAACACATACTCTTCATCCATTCAACCAATGCTTTCTTTCTGCCAACCATTAAATAAGACCCCACTGTCCCAGGAAGAGACCAAGGCTCTCGTTGTTGTTAGTTTGGTTTGGTTTGTTTTTTCATGTGTGCATTTCACTTACAAAATCGGATCCTCTCTGAAACTACCATTGAAAATATGCACTTTGTGATTATGTTACCATGGATATGTGGAGAGAGAGTCACAATGTAGAACTAGGTTGACCACTTGTTTTATTTATTTGTATTTATTATTTTTTATTATGTAACTCCGAGGTGTGCACCATTATAATTCAACATATGTAGACACTACAAAATGTTCACCTCCGAGTCTACTAACCATCCAATCTGAGCGGTCCTCATAAATATGAGAAGGTGAAGAAAGATAATATCTAGACTGTGAACCAGAGAGCCCCGTCCACCCCTCCCCCAGCACCAAGTCATGAGGTAATTTTCATAGTTGATCTTTCAAACCAACTCATTTATTCATTCACTTTTATATAACAAATACTTGCTAAGTATCTAGACAGTATTCTAGGGGCTGAGGTTACAGCAGCCAATATCACAGACTGCCTTATGGAGTTTCTAGTCTGGTATACAAGATGCTCTCTTGCCAGTGGAATGATTTATACACCCAAAAAGCTTGGCAACTCTCCTTCTCAATATCTAGAATGGCATATCCTTGTACATCTAATTTTAATAAATTGGTTTTTATAACAAAGTTAATGGACTAAGTCTTCAGGTAAAGAAATACTCCAATGAAAGATGCCTTCGATTTTATAGTGTCTTGTGGAGACAATTAATATGGCATTGGCAAAAGTGAATTGGCCAGTGACTACATGGTCACTCTCACTTTTAAGTGATGACCTTTCAGTTTTGTAGAAAATGTAAAATGTTCTACAAAATTATCTGAGATCAGGCTCTATACATTCTTAATGTCTTCTCAACATGGAGACGCTTTTAGAGAAAGATGCAAATGCTGCAAGAAAAAGTCACACTGCAGACCCCTTCCACCAAGGTCCCTCACAAGTTTCCTCCCTATCACACTTAGTAGGGCTGTTGCAAAAGTCCTTTTAGGTCACTATAAGAAATCTCCTGCTTTTAGGTAGAAATTGGGTGGGAAACACTGTTTTCTGCAACAGTTTAAGAGAAAACACAAATGCAGATTGGGGGAGGAGTGTTGGATTGGACAGGACTAATCAGGAAACAGAATCCACTTGGGAATTTAAAAGAGAGAGAGAGAGAGAGAGCATGGGCTGGGGAATGGGAAAGCTAAGAGCAAACAGGAAGAGTGAGGCAACCCACTGCTTATCAGAGTGAGTAATGACTGTTGCTTCCAGACTGTAAGGATAGAAAGGAAGGTCATGTTAGTGGAGGCTAGGAGGTCCATGGTTCCCCTGGGGAAGCTGGAGCCATGGCGGAACTGCCAGGCAAGAGCTAGTCACAGATGAAACATTGCTACTGTCACATCATCATCATTGGAAGCAGAGAGGAGGAGAGATATGTGCCCAACGTTCTCTTTTGACCCCACTCCCAATATCCCACTAGATGCTCCCAGTTGAAAGTCAACTGAAGCATGGGAATCCATCCTGAGAGGGATCAGCTCAGTTGTGATACACAGAAGAGCACAGGAAAAGTTGAATCATGGATGTGAGAGTAAACAGCCCAGCACTGCCTCAGAAAAGTTAAGAAAAATGACTCTTTCTTGTTGAATAGAGAGAGACATCTACAGACAGCTGGGAAAAGTGACTGATATCATCTTAAAAAATACATATTTTTAAAAACATGACCTGAAATTTGTCTTGAAGAATAATGAAAATATTAATTAAAAAATGAAAAATATCACATATAAAAATAAAAACATAAAAAGTTACCTGGAAAGTCCAGTGTCTGAAAACAAGATAAAGATGTAAAAGCATCAGCAGTTCTACACACCAAAAATAACCAGTTAGAAACCGTACGTATATTTTAAAAGATCACGGTTATAAGATAAACACAGTTATACTTCTTCTCATATTACACTTATTTTTTTTTCATTTATAAAAATGAGAAGGCTATAAATAGAGACAAAAACACTACCAAAATCCTTGGGAGGAATGAAAACAACTTTTAATGAATGATACATATGTTGTTTCTGGATGGCAACGCTCAATATAATCAATATTTTTCTTCACAAATGCCTGTCAATAAAAATCTGGAGTAAAATTCCAATAATGGTATTTTTTTGTGTGTTTGAAATTTTGTTTCTGGAGCTTATATAAATTTGTTTCTGAATTTATATTTAGAATTTAAAAAGAGAATAGCTAAGTTATGCTGATAAATATCAAAGTGATAAAGTGTATTAACATAAAATGTTAATAAAGGCCCCAAAGCTATAGTCACTAAATAGTAAGATTTTCTTGCAAGACTAAATCAAATAAAAAGTCCAGTATCCACACACACACGTAAATATCCATAAAATGTAGTAATTTTTAAAAGTATGGCACATTACTGAGAAAGAGAAGTTTCACTCAATAAATGGCATTAAATATGATGGAATATTATGAAATATGAATATTTATAACAGGGAATCCTTACATTTTATAGAGTAAGAAAAAGTAAGGAACAAATTCATATCATTAAAGTACACCTATGTATGTAGAAAAACAAATATGTATCATGAAAAGATAGAAAATGTTTCAAATATATAAATCATTTTTAATCTTTGTAAAAATAGGCTTCACAACCAGTATGGAGCCCAGTGAGGGGCTTGAACTCATGGCCTTGAGATCAAGACCTGAGAGTTGAAATCAAGAGTCAGATGCTTAACCCATTGAGCCACCCAGGTGCCCCAATATTATTCATGTTATTAAGATGAGGAAGTTTGTTTCCTTCTACTTTCCAAATTTAGTCTAATAGTATGTACTATTTTATGATTTAAATAGATGTGTGACAAATTCTTAATATGTAAAATGTGTGAAGCCCTTAATATGATTTTGCAAACTGCGTTCTAAATCATCTGACATGAATAAACTCGTTTAAGTCCCCTAACAAGTTTACAAGGAACATATTCTCCTTACCCCATTATACAAATAATAAAACCAAAGCCTTGTAAGCATTGACATCTTGCAGGTGAACACACAATTATGGAATGACATATCCAGGATTTGGGCCCAAGGGAGCTGACTCCAGAATTAAGTAAACTAGCCAATGTTCCTTGGTGGCAGGTGAATTGCCCAAGGAATTTTAGTTCTTAAAATGTTCTATCAATTACAGGTTCTCATCTTTGCCTGCAATAACTCAGTTGGCTATGGAAAGTCATTTGATAATCGTTCACATTATTTTTCTGATGCAAAGTGAGTCTTGTCAAGCACCTTTATTCAACATTAGAGTTCAGTGATGTTCCCCTGTTTAGCCAACTGTGTTTCCCCAGCATCCTTCTTGTTCCTAAGCCCTCAAGAGCCATCATCCTTGATTCCTGGAAGTTGAGGTATCCATGTGCTACAGACTGTGTAATCCAAGACAGTCGGTTTCTATGGGAACCAGCTTCACTTAATCCAAAAGGGCAATGAAGAGTAATTTGTAAGTGTTCCAGAGGGAAGAAGTGTCCTCAGTTTAAAATACCATTTCTTTCACTCTCTTTTTCACTTTCAGAGAGTTCTTTGAATCCTAGGTATCTCAAGGAACTGCAACATCTTTACCTGAGGGACTTTGTAAAAACTCTTTCCTGACCCATCATGATATCTAAAACCAAGGACAGTGTCTTTCCACAGATTATGGTAAAACACACTCTTGTTTCCTCATCCTCAGAAATGGGCATCACAATATGGGAATATGTAAATTGTATTAATTTAACAATGGTCTTGAATCTTTGTGTACAAGTGGGGAGAAGGGATGAGGATCAGCAACTCAGAAAACAGATGTGAGTAGTTTTTTATTTTATTTTATTTTTTATTCCTGGGTATCTGGGCTTTCTTGGTAGCTCAAATTGGATTGTAATTTAAAAACTAGGGGAAAACACTGTTACATAATATTTTTAACCCTAAATTTGTGTATTTCTATTCATTGTTAAGTCTTTATATAAGAGTGGGGCACCTGGGTGGCTCAGTGGTTCAGCATCTCCCTTAGGTTCAGGGCATGATCCTAGGGTCCTGGGTTCAAATTCAGAATCAGGCTCCCTGTAAGGAGCTTGCTTCTCCCTCTGGCTATGTCTCTGCCTTTCTCTCTGTGTGTTTCTCATGAATAAATAAAATCTTTAATATATATGTATATATATGTATATATATGTGTATATATATATATACGTATATATATATATATAGGAGCAATATTTTCTTTTTAACTTAATTCAGAGAAGCTTTTAAATTTTTTTAGAATAAATGATATGGTATTCTCTAGAAAGCAATGCTTGATAAAATATCTCAGTATTACTGAGAAATAGTACTTTCAGCACATTTTATTATAAAAATATTTTATCTGTTAAAAAGTAATTTCTTGTGTCCACACTGTCAACACACACACAAAAGAAACACAATAGATGTATCATAATCCAATCAACTCCTGAAAAAGGGATGTGTGGCTAGATAGGAATATTTTCCAAAAGCTTATTGGGGTGATTAAAAACATCATTAAAAATATGAAAGTAATGATTTTTAAGAAACACTCTATTCCCAGTTATCCTTTCTCTCAACTTTTTGTGATTTAGAATAATGACATTTAAGAGAATAGATATACAAGTTATTTCATCATGGCATGAAATCAATGTGTAAATTATTTTATCATGAGATGGACTTAAACAAAGAGAAGACTAAAAACATACCAGCTGATTCATAAATGGAATTGGATGTGAAATTTTCAATATAAAGGTGTACATAAACGTAGGAAGGTTACACAAAACAAACATCTTTATTACCCTATTTGCACATAGGATTATAATTTAAGA
Organism: Vulpes lagopus; assembly: GCF_018345385.1. Taxonomy (NCBI): domain Eukaryota; kingdom Metazoa; phylum Chordata; class Mammalia; order Carnivora; family Canidae; genus Vulpes; species Vulpes lagopus. Next base: position 76,557,882 of record NC_054831.1, read on the forward strand.
CTTCAAGGAACCTTAAAGAATTAATTGTCCCACTCTATAAAACTGGTCCCAAATATATATTTCTGTGCTACATTTTGTAATTGTTGAAAAGAACTGGTCAATTCCTCTATTTTAGGATAAACTCATACCTAAACTGTCAATAGTTGTACCTATATCCTAAAACTTCTACCTCTTGCAGATTAAAAAGTGCTCCAAAAGATACCTGGATCTTCCGTGATGCAGATTGCAGTGTGTGCCGTTCCTTTTGGATCCTTTCCCAAAGGATTTTAATTACTAAAGTGCCCCAAGCATGTTTGCTTTTACATGATTGATTTTGAAAGAGCAGCACTGTGGCTTAATAAATATGATGACAGTGCTTTCAGCTCATCATTGTAGAACTTCAAACAATAAAATCTAGTTTTAGTCCAACTTTGTGCTGGTATTACTTATTACAAAAGCATTTTCCAGTGTTCTACGGAGTAACAGCACAGAACCGGGCAACCATTAAAAAATTATAAGGGGCACCTGGGTGGCTCAGTTGGTTAAGCATCTGGCTCTTGATTTCAGCTCATCTCATGATCTCGGGGTCATGAAATGGAGCCCCACATTGGGCTCTGTGCTCAGCATGGAGTCTGCTAGTCCCTCCTCTTCCTCTGCTCCTCCCCTTGCTCATGCTGTCTCTCTTTCTCGCTAAAGTAAGTAAATAAAATCTTTTTTAAAATTATAAAAGTCAACTAATATTGAAAGAATAATAATCTCAGAAGGTTAAGAAATTTTACTTAAAATAATACCAATTTAAGAAACCTACCCACAAAGATTCATATTGACATCACACAGGAAACTTAAATGATGTCATCATGAGTAATTCTAAATTTTCTTAACTTTTTGCATTTGTTAGTGTCCTTATTTTGTGGCATTTGTATTCCTAGATTGTATACATTTTTAATTAGCATTGTTATCTAGCTACCATTATTATGGTCTATGGCTATCCTTCTAATTATCTCCTTACAACCATTATCGGTCTTTTAAATTTTCTTTGATGTCAGTTTGAAAAGTGACAATACGTTTAGGGTTAACTATTATTTCAGCCATTTTGATTACACACTTTGCCTTTTGACCTTCTGAAAATCACCTGACCCTTACTTAAGACCTTTGCATAATTACCTATCCAATTTTCTTATCTCCCTCTTCCCTTATATGTTTTTTTTTTTCCTTCCCTTAAAGTTCCTGATATAGTTGTGGTCATTGCCAAAGTCATGGTAACCTTGTTAGGACTCTCCCCAAAGTCTTCACAAGATAACCAATTAATGACTTATTGCTTTATCTCAGTGTCAAGTCATTCCTAAAACTACCATTATACCGTTTTTGTTCTCTAGCAAAGTGTTAATTAACTTGACCAACTTTTCCTTTTATTCATCATTTAAGACAGAATAAGACCCACATGAAGTGTTTAATTCATATACTTCATTATGTAGATAGTTCATTTACATGAATATGGCCATTTTTCTAACCCATAAAGGTATTTACTACATTCAGAAACTTCCCACTTTTTAAAACGAACATAGTCACATTTACATTAAGAAAGTGGAATTCCACAACAATAAGACTGCATGACTGTTAAGACATTTTTTTCAGATGCGCCATTTATATTCATGATATCTGGAAGACTTTCTGAAACTAATCTCTAAGCCAGTGATTCTAAAAGTATGGTCCTTTGAGTCACTTCCAAAGGTCCTCAAGCTCAAAAATATTTTCATAATAGCCAAATATTACTTGCCTTTTCACTTTTTGACATTCACACTAATGATGAAAAGCAGTGGTGGTAAATGCTGATGCCTTATTCTGTATTAAACTGTACTAGGATACACTGCATTCACTTAAGATTATCTGTAGAAATTTCCTTTAAAAAAAAATCAGTTAGGGATTCTGTACCTAAGAAAACTCTAATGGTATCTGTTATCAATGATAAAATTTCAGCTTTCTAGTAAAACTTAGAATTTGAAAAACTTGCATCTACCACCATAAGCTTGACAGAGCTCCAATAGTTAAAGAACTTTCTCATGAATTTGGTGATAATGATAATTAATGTGATTTTGTCAGTGTGGTAGGCATTTGGCGGATCTGCATGTTTCAATGTGATAAGATTTTCCAAATGACCCAATACTTGATGTTATAAAATTACATGTGGCTAAAATGACATTCAAAGGGTAAGACAGACCTAAAGATTTTAATGTGACAAGTATGATTTCATCACCTTGTTACTAATATTGAAGAAACTACAATTATCTGAAAAGTTATCTATTCAAATATTTCTCTCTTTTTGAGGAGCAGCTGGATGGCTCAGTTGCTTAAGCATCCAACTCTTGATTTTTCCTCAGGTCATGATCTCGGGGTCGTGGGATCTAGCCCCATATCAGGTTCCATACTCAGCGGAGTCTGCTTGAGATACTCTCCCTCTCCCTTTCCCCTTTCCTCCTCTCCCTCTCCCTTTCCCCTTTCCTCCTCTCCCTTTCCCTCTGCCCTTGCCCCCACCTCTCTCTCATAAATCAATAAATCTTCAAATATTTCTCCCCTTTTCAATTACATGTCTCTATTGGTTGGGTTTTGTTTATATATTTCAATCAAACAACATATATCCCAACAGATTGAATGTAGAAGCAAATATCAGAATTCATAATTAATATGCACATTATGTATACTCTATCCATTTTACACATTTTTAAAAGATTTTATTTATTTATTTATTTAATGAGCAAGAAGAAGGGCAAAAGGAGAAGGAGGAGCAGACTCCCCACTGAGCAAGGAGTTCAATCTTGGGATGATGATCTGAGCAGAAAGCAGCAACCCACGGGCCACCCAGGAACCTATATGTAAGTGTGTGCATATAAAAGAAAAGAAAAAAATGATTGAGAACTGCCACTCTACACACTGATTTGCTTAAGTCTGAGTTCTAAGATTTATGTTTCTGAGCTCACTCATTCCTGGATAATCTCATCTAGATCTAGGTTCTAAATGTCATCTCTAGTCTGAGAACTGACAAGGTCGTATACCCAACCCTGGCTTCACACACTTCAACTCCAAACTTATGTGTGTTGCTGCCAATGAGCATTTTTACATGAATATCTAATGAGCATCTCAACTTAATACTTTTAAAACCTAACTTCTGATATTCTATTCTAAGCCTATTCCTTTATCAATTTTCCCTGCTGCAGTAACTTGCAATTCTAATTTTCCAATTAGTATAAAAAAACCTTTTTCATCCTTGACTCATCTCTTCTCTTATTTGGTATATTCACGCAGCAGTCCATCTTATCAACTCAACTCTGCTCACATTACATTCCAGATCTGACCAGTTCTTACCACCTCTGCTTCTACCACCCTGGCTAAGACAACATCATCTCTTACATGAATCATTTCAGTTAATCTCTAAACTGAACTCCTTTTCTACAATCTTTCTTCCTTGATCATTAAGGATAGGCTCTGTTATATTACATCAACACACATTGCCAAATGTTTGGTGTTCTCTCTCTCTAATATATGATATATAATATGTATTAAGTATATGTAAATACACATAATTTAATTTATAGATCTTATAATATATGTCAATATTAGGGCGATAATATATAGAGACATCTCTAGCAGATTTCACAACCAAGATTAAATTCACCAGCAGAGAAGTAATATACATGACATCTGTTCACAAATCACTGGCCAGAACTGGTGTCACATGACACTACACAACTCTACTGAGGCCAGGATGAACCACCCTTACATATGCCTAAAAGACAGAGAGCCATAAATATTTAGCAAACAGCATGAGAATACAAAAGTTCCTATTTTACAGTCAGTAAAGGAAAGATGAATTGTTCTTTGAGCACAAACAAGTAATATTTAAGTGGTTTTAAACTTTTTCCAAAAAAATCAATCTACTGCGAACAGTTTGTTTTCTTGTCCCAGAAATGCTTTATCTTTTGAATGCATAGTTGATAAACAATCATAAAAGACAAGAATGTTTAAAAATGTGTAGGGTTATATAAATGCAGCTGAAATCTGAAATTCTTTTTCAGAATTCATAGTTAATTTAAGATTGTGTAATTAAGTGGTAATTACAGGTACCTCAATCTTCAATACGATTCATGCTTAATATATATATTTTTTCATACATTTCATTATATATATATATATATATATATATATATATATATATGCTTTATATATTTATATGCAGCCTAGGGAATACATATCATGAAATCTACCCATTGTAAGTATATAGTTTGGTGATTTTTAGTAAATTTATGTAATTGGCCAACCATCAGCACAATCCAGTTTTAGAACACTTCTATAACCTTTTCAAGTTTCACATGACCTTTCACAGTCATTCTCTTCTCCTACCCTGAGCCCTGGGCAGTCACAGATTTGCTCTCCGTCTCTGTAATATTGCTTTCTCTAGAAAGTTTGAATTCTTGGCATTCCCTATGCATATATAAATAAAATAATGGAGCCCTAAAATTTATAAACATATATCTCAAAGGAACAGGACATAGCTGTCCTCAATAGCAACTAAAGGCAAAATAAGGAGAAATAGATTTACCCAGGTGGAATCTTACTTAAACATAAAAAGAGCTTCCTAACCCCTAGGGAAATATTTTTGAGCATTATATAAGATAACTAAGAAACTGTAATGAAAAAAAGTCAGTTATATTTCAAGAACGGCTACAAAATATATGTATCTGAAATCAAAGTTCCCTTGAATTTTTTATATTTATTGCATAATATCCAAGGTCATGCAGGTTTTATAGCTGGAAATCTTGCCAGGTATGAGAACGGCTATCATGCATCATTGAATCCATAGGTGCTGTCACACAGAATCTTGGCATGATTCCTTCCCAGATAATGAAATAAATGAATGAAGTTAAAGATTTTCACCTTTGATTACCCTAAAATATCCCCCACACTATTCTGACCACAGTGTCTGAAAACAGTTCCTTTAGAATAAAAAAGAAAATCTTTGAGCTTCAAGTATTATAAAGATAGGCTATCTGTTAGTAATGTCTCCTCTTAAAAGTTATACTTTCTTAGATGATAGATGTATGGAATATAATATATTCCTTTGGGTGGATAATCATCACATAAATACAAACAGCAGATATCCACAGGAAATGTGAACTGCTCTCATCATCTGATAATATGCTTTAGAGAACATAGAGAGAGAGTACACAAGGAGGAAAAAAGTCCCTAATTCTTTAAAATAAATTTAGTGTAATCTGTAAGATTGTGGTCAGTCACTGACACTGGTAAAGTGAATTTAAATGAGGACAAGGACAGGGCTGAAGTCTCTTGGGAGAGTTCATTGACTGTTGATCAATTATTTCCATCATTATAAATTTTGTAGCACCTAATTTATCTTAGTAGATGATTTATTATCCCCCCCTCTCTTTTTCTTTTCTTCTTAAAAAGTGAGCTCATTTCTAGAAGAGATGACAGTTTAATTGTGTAGCCAATGGGATGGTCAACTTTTCATCAAATGACAGTAGTCAAGGAGTCAGCACATGAGAGACATTGGATGAAGACATTCAACTATGATGGAACAGTCGTCTTTCTTAAAGCTGACACATTCGTGGTGAGCTAGTGCCAAGACAAATGCAAGCAGAACTGTAGCCTGGAAATACTTAAACATATTATTTGAATTCTCAGAAGTATCATTTTTACTTAAAGTAAACATTGGCATGCAAAGCCAATAGTCTGAGTAATCCGGTCTTGAAGTGTAACTTTATTTGTTATGGGGATTTGCTCAGGGAAGAGAAGGGGAAAAAAATAAGCCCAGCCCTTCTTCTAGTGCAGAGAGAAAATCGTTGTTTCTGCAACACTGGAGACATTATTTGAGGCCATGTAAGTGACACTGCCTCAAGCTACTTTAACAATTCACAACTAAAATTTGATTTAATTGTTTTTAGTAAAGTGTTCCATTGGCACAGGCCCCCTGAATGATTATTGTCTCTTTATTAGCAGATGGATACTAAGCTCCACCAGTGAGAATTCCATGCTATAACCATTTAGCTAGGTCAGAATTGCTCTGAACCCAAAGCAAGGAGCTCGGTAAGTCCCTGATGAATCTCCTCTTTTAAAGAGGGTGGAGCTGATGAGTCTTATGCGCTCTCCGTAATTATAAATGCAATTGTTTGTGAATGTGTGCATATCTTTACTATTCTGGGGGGAAGCATCCATAATTTTAATGAGATCTGCAGATTAGACTCTCTGCTTCCAGACCTTGTTCTCTTCAGTTTGGTTTCAACAGAGCAGCCAAGGTAAGCTAATTAAGATGCAAGTCATACCCCTTCACCCTCTGTTTAAAACACCTCCATGACTTCCCATCACCCATCACTCTCTCTATAAAAGCCAGTTGTTTGCAGGACCTGTGAGGGCGCAACTGATACGGCCCTGCGAGGCCCACCCTCACTTCTCTGACAGCAACTCGTACTCCTCTCTCCTTCACTCACAATTTCAGAATTTTTTAAAATTGTCAAAATGGTGAAAACTATGCTTTTAAAAAAATGCTATTCTAAAAATAGAATATTCTGGTATCAGTTTGATGACAGCATACCTTTCCCTGCATTCAAACAGGCATTTGTTCACACACTATTTAACATGCATTTCCATAAAACACACTTCCTCCTCTATGACTGTCAACAGCAGAGGTAGATTACAGCTGCTAAGGGTCTCCAAGGTGGAAAGAATCCTGGTGGTAGTACCTTCAGCAGTGGCTCGTTCTCATTATGCATGTTACTGTTGGCAGAGCTCTTGGGGGTAATATAGCCACACGAGTCATAGACACTTTTGCATAGATGAGGCCCACCGATTATAGATGGAATAAAACATGCCTTCCTAGCTCCCATAGTACATGGGCTCCCTTAGTAAAGCGTGTCTTAGGTGGGGCTGCTACAACAAAAGCAACACAGATTTGGTGGCCTGTGAAAAAACAGAAATGTGTTTCCTAGAGGCTGAGAGTCCAAGATCAGAGTGTCAGCATGTTGAGTTGTGATGAAGACCCTCTTCCAGGTTGCAGATTGTGGATTTCTCATTGTAACATCATATGATGGAGAGCATACTAATCCCATTCATGAAGGATTATGACCCTCATGACTTCATCGAATCCTAATTTATTTATAAAGGTTCTACCTTCTAATACCATCACATGGTGGGGAGTAGAGTTTCACCCTGTGAATTTTGGGGAAAGCAAATGTTCAGTTCATTACAAAGTGTCACATTAGAGAGTAACTTTTTTCTGATACTGTTCAATAGAAATCTCAACTAATGTGTTGGTTTTGTCACTACCCAGCATGGAAATAAATATGAAACATTTTTAGTATTGACTTAGATAAAAGGCACAAGGATGTGGTAGCCAGAGAACTGTGCTAAGAGTCAGAAAAAGTCTTGGTTGATCCCAGCTGCAACTTACTATACAGTCTCAAGAAGTATCTTTCCTCTTGAGGTACTCTGATCATCAGTGTCCTTCCTCAGCAATTCTTTGTCGTAAAAATCAAAAGGGAAAGTGTACACAGTAATGTTTCATAAACTATCAATCCTGACATAAATGCTAAGCATAATTGAATCGATTTTATTGCATGTCTTCTTGAAAGCTGCATAGTTTTTTTTTAAAAAAAACCTGGTTATATATTTGAGTTCTTAAACAGTAATTATGGTATACTAGATGACATACTTTTGAATACTTACTCCTGTCATCCTCAAGAAGACCCTATATTCCAATCCCTGATCTACTGGCCTAGAAACCATTTTCAAACAGGAAAACAAGTCTGATATCTCTTGTTCTTGCTGAATCAAAGCTGACTCATGATAATGAGTAGTCCCCTAGAATCAACTCACAAGGTATCTGGTCAATAATTGTTATGCATTGTTTACCTGAAATTGACATATGGCTTCCCAATGTGTCTTTTCTTCTTGTAAAACTTTTCACTAGTCAATTTCTAGTTTTCTGCAACTTTTTGCATTGCCCATTATTTCCTAAAAATCATTAAAGATTATTCTGCAAATATATTTCCTAGTTTCTAAAATATATTAGATTTTATTAAAGAGAGGGCACTTTTATTATTTGAGATTTTAACCTGGAATGAATACAGTATAGGAGAACAGCTATTATAAACAAACCCCCAAAATCACAGTGGCTTGAGATAATCAACATTTATTTCTTACTCATGCAAATTTCAATGTGAATGTTTATAGGCAAGTGATTCTACTGAAGTCTTTCCCTCAAAAGGTCACTGGGGGATCCTTCCATCCAGTGACTCTTCTGTGTCCTTGAGACCTCAGAGTTTCTGTTGGATTTCTTGCCTTTGGTTTGTTGTCAAAAGAACAAGGAGAAAACAAACCAAAGATGGCGTAAGAGATTTTTCAAGCCCAGACTGAAAAACCTGCATGTAGCCCTTTTACTACTTTAAATGGCCTAGAACCAGACATGTGGCTGGCCAACACCATCTTCCTTTATGTCAGAAGAAAAATGAAATTGTCATGTGCACTTGGCAATGCCTCAGCCATAAACATTTTCCCTCTTAAAATTTTCTACCTCTTCAAATTAAATACCAGTCTTCTGGGGATCCCTGGGTGGCTCAGCAGTTTGGTGCCTGCCTTTGGCTCAGGGCATGATCCTGGGGTCCCAGGATCGAGTCCCGCGTCGGGCTCCCAGGATAGAGCCTCCTTCTCCCTCTGCCTGTGTCTCTGCCTCTCTCTCTCTCTCTCTCTCTCTCTGTCTATCATAAATAAATAAATCTTAAAAAAAAATACCAGTCTTCTGATGAAGAAAGAAGTCAAAATGGGATGTGAATAGTCATACTTTCACAAACCTGTCATAATTCTTCTCTCAACCAAAATATTTTGAAATATGTCTTTTGGGTTAACATTTTCACACTTTTGAGTTTCAGTTTATTCTGAGTATTGCCCTTTCTGATTCAGTTCTTATAGGGGTTTGCCTTTGTATCAAAGGGTGTGTGTCCTTACGTCTTTTGTATGTGTCTTCTTGAAAACTGGCTTCTCTGTGCAGCCACAAGGGTTCCTGTATATTTATTTTAATCTTTGTTTTTTTTATTACTATTACCACAGAGATATTCTCAAGAACATGCTCACTTCCACCTTTCAAACTATTGTTTTCTTGGGTTCACAATCCAGTCTGCTATAGCAAATAACTTTGTTTTTCTTTAGCCTTGTCAATATGTCTTTCCTGGTCCGGACAGGATACAGTGTCCCTTGGCTATAAATCACATGACCAGTAGCTATAAATACACCACACACACATACTATTTGTCACACTCAGCACTTTTGGTTCTTACGTATATTTTGTTGTACATTCAGTGTTCATTTCTGCGTGGGTCAGCACTGCCATCTATGATTCCTTACCGCTGGGAAGTTCTGCGGAAGGCCTTGCTCATCCTCCAGGATAAAAGCATATCTCTTGGAAACCCATGGATCCTTTTGTATACTGGCTTATGCCTGTGTCCCTGAGATCTCCTCACAAGTTACTGGGACTTCAAAGAGGCAGCCTTCAGGCAATGCAATTACTTAGAATGCATTTCATTGAGGTTGAAAAGTTCCCCGTACTAGGCAATATATCATCTCCCTCAATATATATATTTTTAAGGTACTCTGAGGCCCTTTCCTTAAAGAAAAGTTGTAAACAAAGAGATTTTTTTTTTCCTGTAATCTTTTAAAAGCAAAACAACATTGGTTAAAAGCGTTGTATGCCCCTTAAAAAATAATAAATTTGAGAGTGGTAGAATTTTAATGACTGATTTTAGATTGAGCTGTTACCCAGAAGTAGAGCAACAGTACTGAAATTTCTGACTTCTTTTGTTTTCCCAGGTGTTAGCAATCCCTCCCGGCTTAACTGGCTCTGTGTTTACTCCATCCGTTGGATCATTAATAATGACAGTAAATAAAACCCAACCTAGGAAGCTAGTTCCTTTAATCTGACAGGTACTCAAAAAGCAGTCATGCCTCAAAATGAGGAGCTACCTGCAGTGAGAACTGCCTAAATTTCCCATCTAATAACTGAGCTGTTTAGCAATAAAATCCATTTTTATTTAAATACTTGGGAAGAGTCTTGGCAAAGAAGCCTACAATCCCCAATCTCCTGCAGCCCTGCGTACTGTCTGGACCACTCACCCTTGCTCGGCTGCTGTCCCCCCACAAATGGAATTTCCTGACAACATGGAGCTGAGACGTTTCTTCTGCATGCTGCTTGGTCTTTACCTACGGACTCATCGTACTTTTATTTTCCTTAAATGTCTGTTTACTCCAAGACAAAATAGTTTTAGAAAAATAGAAAAAAATAATTAGAAAAAAAAATCACTCATAATCTCACCATGCAGAGAAAATGAAAGTCATCAGTTTAGTATGTTTTGTAGTAAAATTTTTCTGTCCATATCTTTCCAAATACATTTTACAAATATGCAATTTGTTCACCAAATGTGAAAAGTCTGCAAAATATTTTCCCATTTTTATTAAGAAATAAAAAAAACCCTGTAGTTATAAAAGCTAAATAAACACAAATTGCCTCATTAAAAAATAGAACATCATTAGTGCCATTGAATCAACATGAGTGCCTTTCCCTGGCCTCATCCCCTCCATCATCAAGGAATTTGGCATTTCTTTTTTCCCTTCCTTTGTTTTACTAAAGATATATGAGTATCTACATAATGAATTAGTTTGCTTTTGCTTGTATTTGAACTTCATAAAGATGATGTTATTGAATTGAATTGTATCCCCCCAAATTCATGTTTGAAGCCCTACCCCACAGTATGACTGGAGGTAGAATCTTTAGGAAGTAATTAAGATTAATTGTGATTTCATAAAGTTAGGAGCTTAATCCAGGAGGATCATGGCCTTAGAAGAAGAGGGCAATCTTTCTCTCTCCCCTGTGAGGATACAGCCAGAAGGCAGCCAACTACAAGCCAGTAAGTGTTCTCACTAGGAATCACTTCAGTAGCTGGCCCTTCTACCTTAGACTTCCGGTCTCCAGAATTGGGAAAAAATAAATTTCTGTTGTTTAAGCCACACAGTCTATGGTATTTTGTTATGGCAGCCTTTATGCTTTTACAGACTAAGATGAATGACATGAGTTTTTAGTGTTGTTTCTTCACACAACACTAAGGCTCCAATATCATGCATGCAGCTTATACCTGTTGCTCAGGGTTGACACCTAGAGAGAATTGTATTGCTTGACTATATCACAACTTATTTTTCCATCTTTATGCTGATGCAGGCAGGTAGTTTGCAGTTTTATGCTATTATAAACATTTTATAAATATCTTCATGAATTCCCATGTTTACCAACGTTGCTCGGTATTGTTAAATTTTAGTTTTAACAATCTAGTCGGGGTGAAATAGTATCTCATTGTCATCTTTAAATTTGTGCTTTTTAGGGGGCACCTGGGTGGGTCAGTCAGTTGGGTGTCTGCCTGCAGCTCAGGGCATGATCCCAGGGTTCTTGGGATCAAACTTCAGATTGGGTTCCCTGCACAGCAGGAGTCTGCTTCTCCCTTTCCCTCTACCCCTCCCCCTGCTTGCGCTCTCTCTTTCAAATAAATAAATAAAATATTTTTAAAAATAAATAAATTGGGATCCCTGGGTGGCGCAGCGGTTTGGCGCCTGCCTTTGGCCCAGGGCGTGATCCTGGAGACCCGGGATTGAATCCCAAGTCGGGCTCCCGGTGCATGGAGCCTGCTTCTCCCTCTGCCTGTGTCTCTGCCTCTCTCTCTCTCTCTCTCTCTGTGACTATCATAAATAATAAAATAAAAATTAAAAATAAATAAATAAATAAATAAATAAATAAATTTGCAATTCTTAGGTTACTAAGAGAGTGAATCTTTACATTGGTTTATGAGGTCACTTTGGAATGCTTTTTCTGGAAATACCCATGTACATATTATGCTATTTTTCTACAAGTTTTTATGCTTATTTCTTATTGATTATGGTGGTTTACTACACTTTTTGGTTATCTGTTAGTATTATATGATCAAAATATTTTTCCTCAGTTTGCGGTTTCTCTTTTTACTATGGGCTATCTCTGAATAAAAGATTTAAATTTTTATGCTGTGAAATTTATCAATATATCCTTTGTGCTTTCTAATTTTGTATAATTTTTTAAAAATACTCCCTACCTAGATGGTATAGTGATATTTAATGGTGCTGGTAAACAATACATTTCTTCCCTACCCCTCGCAGTGGAAAATTATTTTTCCTGAAACCATGTCTGGAGTAGTTCATCCTTTTCCTACTACTTTTTAATGCCATCTCTGCCACACACCTGATCAATTGATCGATCCATCAGTCTATCTTTTATTTATATGAATTTTATGTTATGTCAGTAGTCTAATTTTCTCACTCTTTTTTGAAGCATTGTCTATAAAATAAAGCATTTTATAAGTCTTGATATTTAATAGCACATTTTCCTTTATTCTTCAAATATCTTAGCTAGTTTTCATTCTTTACTCTTCCATCTATGTTTTAGAATGAGTTTGCCAAGACCTGGGATGGGGAGAAGTTTTTTTTGGATTTTTAGTGGTCATGGAGGTCCCCACGTCAGAGAACAATAAAAGATCTCATAGTGGCAGGATTTTATTTTGGTCTTGATTTTAAACTTCTATACAGACAAAGCAATTCTGAGTGATGCCATCTGTGGCATGAAAACAATCTTTAAATGAAAAGATCCCTCTCTTTTCTGGGCCCACAGCCAATGGCAGTCTTCATTCTTCCAGAATAAAGGATATTTATCTGCATTCATTTCCCCTGACAATAACCACTTTCTGAGGGTGCTGAATTTCTGCTTGCACATAATAAATGCTCAATAAATATTTATTGAAGTAAGTAATATGACTCAATCTATACAAAATGTAACAAACATTCCTGAAAAATCTCTGGCACATGGATGGGTTCATTCTGCATGCACACAATAAGTGCTCAATAAATATTTATTGAAATAAGTCAAGAAGAATGTATTCTCACTCATCGAAACAAACTATAAGAGATATTGCTTAAAAACTTGTGGGATATGGATGCCTCACATAGTTTCAATGTTAATGGAGATTTTACCTTTTTTTTTTTTTCTTTTTGCCATTTCTTTCAGTTTTTGTGATGGAAAGTGAATTCCTTCTCACACATCATTATCTTTCATGAAATTCTCTCATCTTTACCATATTAAACCCCTTAAGAATGATATATCTTGGGGTCCTGGATGGTATATAGTCAGTTAGGTGACTGACTCTTGGTGATCTCAGCATCATGGGATTGGGCCCTGAGTGAAGCTTCATGCTAAGTGAGGAGTCTGCTTGAGACTCTCTCTCTCTTCTTGTCTCTCCCCTGCTCGCTCTCTCTCTCTCTCTCTCAAATAAATAAATAAATAAATAATATTTTTTTAAAGAATAATATATTTTAATCTGAAAACATAATGCACATCTTGTTTTATTTTGTTTGAGCTTTGGTGTGTTTCACAAATTAATATAAGTAGCATTTCTTACCTTCCATACTTCCCAAACACAAAATGCCTCCTGAAGTTATAGAACTATTTCTGAAAGTTTTAAGATTAATTATATGGCTAATTTGGGTTCATAAACACCACCTTCCTCACCTCATCTATCCTTCATAAGTGACATCAAGTGGAATCTCTCTGAATATCCAGTGTTTCATTTCATTGAGCAGTAGATGGAAGAGCATTGCTGTTTCTCTGGTGATTTTAGCTAGAAAATAATCTTAACTCATATATTTTGAATAAATTTTAAGTATATTCAATTTGGTGATTGGTGAAATAATTGTAATTAGTTTTCTGTGACTCCAAATGGTAGTTACTTCCTCTCTATTATGAATAATTGTTACATAACATTATTTCATTATTTTCCAGATTTCTGAGCCTTGTTGGAGACCTTCTTTGGGTGGGAAGAAAAGATACAAACTTTCAACAATGATCTTTAGGTCTTATTTACACTAATGTTAGAAGATCATTGCCCAACATTCACTGGGTAAAACCCAAAGTTGAAGATATAATATTGGCTGCATAAATACTTGAGTAAAAAAATATCTGGGCACCCTTACTTATTAATTTTCATGCATGGTAGTGAATATGCTATTAGAAACACATTGGAGAAATAATTTCTTAAGTATTTTTGATTATTATGAGATTGCTTTCCTATGTTCTAAATTTTCCCATGTCAATGCATGTTTTTTTTTTTTAAGTTTTGGAAGGAAATGTGAGATGGGAAATAGATTCAGAATATGATTTTAACTCCAACAAAACCATATTAAATATAGAAGTTAGGACAATCCAGCAACATTTATTAAACTGAATTAATAATTTATTAATTAAACATTAAACATTATCTGTTTTTATTTTAATTATTTTAAATTATTAATTTAACATCAAACATTATCTGTTATTAATTAAACATTATCTGAATTAATTATTTTTCATTTTTGGTTCAATTATATCTTCCTTCCAAGTCTTTTAATTGTTCTTTCTAGCACCTTCAAAACTTACTTGACAACAATTCTTATTTTACCAAAAGCTTGATTTCAGAGCTGCCATAATTCTGAAGAAATTAAATTGTAAACAATAAAGATTTAAAAGATTATTAATCACCATTTCCCTTATATAGATTAGACATAGAGCCAGCATCATAGTCAGGCTCCAGATATACTCTGATATTTGTGGAATACCCAAAGCAAAGATAATACATATGTATTGTCTTTGATTTGTGTGTATGTGTGTGTACTTTTGTAGGAAGCATAGAGAGCTGTTAAGCTCAGCAGATCAATACATATTACATCGAAATATTCAAAATAGAATAAAATCATAATCTATTTAACATTGGAATATGTATTGAACACATACTGTGCTCCATTGGTTTAGTGAGAAAGATTGAAAATAAATTTATATTTTAAAAATACAGTATGGTAAGTGCTGCAGTGGAAATTGGCAAACAGCAAAAGACAAACAGATGGAAGGGACACCAATAAAACTAAATTTCATATATCCAAATTCATTTCAAGACTATCACTGATCACTGGATTCATGAGATTAGCCATGGTGGATATGACCATGTAAGTGGGAAGGAGATCTAAGTCAAGTAAACCTGGTAACTGTAGGTTATGTTTTCCTAATTTTGAACATAAAAAAAAAAAAACTACTCATGGTGAGGGTGTGGGACAGGTGGCGGAAACATTCAGAGTTGACAAATCAGGTGCTCATACATTCAATCACATTGAACAGAGTTGAGTGTGTTTAGATCAGAAAGTGTCCAGGAGGACCTTTGAGTTGATTAAAAAAAAAATCTGGTAGAAATAATTTTGTCCCCTTGAGGTAGTCATGATTTCCAGTAATAGAAATTTTCTGTGGTTGTTAAAGAATCATTAAAAAACCGTTTCTTCATCAATTAGAATCTTGCTGCCAGATTGTATGACATTTCGTGAACCAGCTTTAATTTGTTTTGCATTGTTCCAGAAGGTGAGATGAGATTACGAGGACTTGTGTGCAGTTGAGGGATGTATTTTACCCTTACTTCTCTTGGTCCCTTTCTGGTAATTCAAATATAACGGCATGATCTTGATTAGTTGATCTTTCTACATCAGCATTTTCTGATGGTACTTCATGAAATTTTCACTACAATTAAAAATGCAATTAAAATGGATTATCTAAATCAAAGTCAATCTTTAATTACTGCATACTATCTAGATCCTTATTGCACGATAGAGCAGATAAAATTCTAACAATTGTGGTGCTAATGCTTTCATTATTAAAAACATAATAATACCAGTCTTTTGAGGCTCATCTCATTTCCTATCAGTTCCTTTTTTAGGTTGTCATCGAGAAGTCTGCTTCCTTTAACAACCATGCCTACTTAGTCCTGAGCAGGTCTTTATATGCTTCTCCTAAGAAAAATTAAATTATACGAAGTTCATCTAATTAATCCAAGTCCATCACGTAAAAGGAATGAGAGCCTCAATGCTGAACTTGTCCTAGTTATTTTTTGCTTTTACTTTTTTTTTTCTCCATTGTTAGCTATTGCAAAAATAATTAAGAAAATTTTGAAGAAGAAAGGAAATGCTTGGTAATTATACTTGCTATTACATCAAATCTTTGCTTTCCAAGTTCTGCATTGTTTTTAAAACTGTGTTGATTTGCATGCATTATTTCCCATGTACATTTTGTCTGCTAATTTTTTCAGTGGTGTTAATAGTGAAAACTCTCAGAGTTGAAAACCAAAGGCCCTACCTTCAATGTTTGATACCATGTATTTGTTATGTGACAGTGGAAGAGTTTTCCAAGCTGTGTGTATGTCTATTTCCTCATCTGTAATGTGAGGATGACAAAAACACATATGTGGACAACATATATGGAGACTCCATTGTAAAACTAAGAAACGATTGGTATGAAGTTCCTGTTACATAGTAGGTACTCGAAAAAGGGGTGGCTATTTTTATTATATCATAAATATTTTCCATGTTACTATGCAACCTTTGTCACTATCAAGATAACATCTTAACCCATGAGCCTATAAATATTATGTAATCAAAAGATCTTAATTGGTGAAATCTGAGCTTGAATATGTTGTTTTTTTCCAATCTCTCATTCTGTGTACATATAATAGTACTTACCACTATTTGAAAGTCTCTCACCAATATCTGATGTTAACTATGTATAATCCTAAAATGTTTTTATGAAACACCTAATAGGATATGGCATTACACCAGTCTTTTTATAAAGTCAGTTAAACAAAAATAGTTCATCTTCTGGCCACTTAAACTCCATAAAAATATTGATAACAGATTGAATTATTAAGGGATCAAAATAAATAGTCAATGACTTAGTTAAATATTGTCATCGTGGGCAGCCCTTGTGGCTTAAGCAGTTTAGTGCTGCCTTCACCCAGGGCATGATCCTGGGGTTCCAGGATCGAGTCCCATGTCGGTCTCCCTGCATGGGGCCTGCTTCTCCCTCTGCCTGTGTCTCTGCCTCTCTCTCTCTCTGTGTCTCTCATGAATAAATAAATAAAATAAAAATATATATATATATATATACATATATATATATATATAGTCATTGCATTTAATAAAAGGCTAAATGCTTTAAGAAAGCAAAAAAAATAATTTCTAGACCTGCATTTCAGTGCAAATCCTAGTTCTTCTGTGACACGAAGAAGGATTACTTAGCTATATATAAATTCTGAGGGATGCCTGGGTGGCTCAGCGGTTGGGCACCTGCCTTCGGCTCAGGTCATGATCCTGGGATTCTGGATCGAGTCCCGTATCAGACTCCCTGCCCCTGCGAGGAGTCTGCTTGTCCCTGTCTATGTCTCTGCCTGTCTCTCTCAGTCTGTGTCTCTCATGAATAAAGAAGTAAATAAATATTTTAAAAAAAGAAATTCTGAAACATCCTGTCATGTTGAGTGCAAAATTGTAGTAAACTGTGGGTGACATAGCTTGAGTAAAAAACTAAATGAGAAAGTATAAAGTACCATGAAGACTATTGATATAATTGATCTAGTTCTCTATGGGGTGAGAATGACTTAGTTATTAAAGGTGAAGATATTGATGCCGCAAACACCAACCTAGACACAGACAGGAGAGTGTTGACAGTGAACCTGAAAACAATGATTAGGATTTATCAGTGCTAGAATTACCTGGTCTACAAAACAATAATTGGGTAAAGTTTATGAAGCCATTGAATTCATGGCTGTTTCTAGATGGAAGATTTAATAGTACCTCCTTCACATTGCAATTCTCTATGGACAACTTCAACTTGAATTAAAGAAATAAGTTTAACATCACTGTGATTCCTTTTATTGTGGAAGAAAAATAGATTCTCTGAGGATTATTGCCGTTTGTATCATGATGAAGCTTAGAAAAAATAGCTCTTTCAAAATGTCTTACAGATTGACATTTTAGTTCTCATGCTTTCCCTGGAGATTAAATATTATAAAAGTCCAATAGCCAGATGTATTTTATAATGTCACATATAGAGTATAAATATCAAATTCAATGTTGGGTCTTTTGAGTTCATGGAGGAAGTCCAGAGGCAATGTTCTTTTGCTAGAAAGAACAGCAAATAATCAATAAGGCAATATAAAACTATAGGGCTTCTGAGTACATAGATAACATGTGATACCCCAAAATATAAAAAGACTTTTTTGTTTTATCATAAATTAGAGGTGTACAACAGTATAATTCGATGTATAGTGTAGTTTATACACTACAAAATGATCACCCTAAAAGTTTAGTTGCTAAGTAAGCATCACTTTACAGTTAACCTCATTTTAAAAAAAAAGATTCAATTTAATTCTCTTAAAAGAGTCAATTTGGGGAAAAAAATATATTTTATAAATGAGAAAGATGCTTGGGTAGTAGTTAATCCATAAAATTCTAATTTCTAATTTAATTTTATAAATAATTAATGTACAAATAATAATGTACTGCCAATGTAATAGGAGATACAACCTTGGTTTCCAAACAAAAATGTGTATTCTCTGGAATGACCCAAATGGTCATCATTGTTTACTTTGGTTAGTGTTAGTAGTCTGATACTCTGTAGTCTACTATATCTAAAGTCAGTATTTCTGAAAGAATCTTCTTTGATATAATGTTCCTTTTTAGATAGGAGTATGTTTCCATTAGTAAGATTTTATTTGAAAAGTTTCATAGTCAAACATTTTCAGTAAATAATAGTTTCATTAAAATTAGCCTGCTTTTACATCAGGACTCTTTGGAGACTTCAGTAGGCTGAGGAACTATGAAACTTCCCCAAATCTGTTACTTTATTATACTTTATTAGCATTAACCAATATCAAATATAAAAACAAAAATGCTGGGGTACCTGGCTGGCCCAGTCAGGAGAGCATGTGACTCTTGATCTCAGGGATGTGAGTTCGAGCCCCACATTGGGTGAACAGATTACTTAAAAGTAAAACCTTTACAAAAACAACAAAAACAAAACCAAGAAAATGCCACAAAATGAATTCCTAATTTATGTAAAGCTTTCCACTTAGGATGCCTAAACTATAAGCATGATGATTTCTGAGTATAAATCACATAAAGGAAAGACCTAGAAATGTCTGTCTGCATAGCTCAGGGGATACCTTCTAATTTTCCAAATTGGTTCAATTCAATGATTCTCCTTACCTGTTTTGATAACTATATCTAGGTCTTCTCACAAAGAGAAAAGAGCTTTGTGTTTATTTGTTTGCTTGTTTCAGGAGAGTCAGAATTTTATATAATAAGGTTTAAATGTAAATGAATCTTGGATGACGTCCTCTGATTTTTATTATTCATATCACTGCTCACTTGACAGGAATGCATATTTTTTGTTGTGGATTAGGGTCAGATACTACCCAATATTCCTTAGCAAACTACCCAACCAAGACCTACAAGGGCACAAACAGCCATTTTTGAAGATGTAGTCCATCTCTTCTAATTAAGCTAAAATAACATCAGAGCTTTCTTTCTTTTCTTTTCTTTCTTTCTTTCTTTCTTTCTTTCTTTCTTTCTTTCTTTCTTTCATTTGCTTATTTTAGAGAGAGAGAGAAAGAGTGTGAGTGAGGAGAAGGGCAGAGGGAGAAGAGAATCTCAAGTGGACTCCCTGCTGAGAATAGAGTCCAACTCATGAGATCATGACCTGAACCAAACCCAAGAGTTGGACACTCAACCTACTGAACCACCCAAGCTCCCCAAGATCAGAGCTTTTCTAAAGCCATTATTACTAGGAAAATAATTTTTTAAATTAAAAAGTTATACAATCAAATATATTTTAAAAGTAAATGCTAGCTCTTAAGATAAATATAGCCTGGCTTGGCCTAGGTGGTACAAAATGTTCTCCTCTGCTACTTCCACTATTTTTAAAGCTTTGATTTGACTGGTGCTGGCCATAGATAGAAATTAAATTTCTAAGCTAATATTTTGTTTATCTATTTTTAAGTAAGCTCTACATCCAACTCATGACTGAGAATTGCATGCTCTACCAACTGAGGCAGCTAACTACTCTAAATATAATTTTATTTTATTTTTTAAGTGAACTCTTCTAAGCTAAATTTTTAGATGGTGTTGTTGGGTGGGCCATTTCTAAGAAGAAATCCAGTGTTTCCCAGAACTTGTTTCTAATGATCTTTCAGCTTATGTTACAAATACTTTTACTCTAGATTTAGATTATTTCCTGGCATTTACCTTACAATTTCTGAGACTACTTTAAGCCTCATTAAAAAAAGTAAACCCCAGCAAGAAGAAATTATGTCATTATCTGGCCCTTAAAATACCACCCACTGTGATTTCAGAATGCTCTGCCCTGACTTTGCTCTTGCTTTCCCATCATTGTGACTCTACTCCTTAGCACCAGACTTGACAGAGGCTAACCTTCATTTCTGATCAGTTTCCTCCCAACCTGTTTCATTTGCCACAAGCATACTGGTTCATTGGAGAAAAAAATTTAAGGCTAATTGTACCCCTCAGTAAAGCTTAACTCCATCCCTAGTGCTAAGACAATAACAGAAAGTGGTTTCAATTTTTGCCTTGATATTTTATGATTCTGTTCTGTTTCCTACCCCATGGCAGAACACCCCTACCACAAGCTTCCCCATAAACAAGGTGATCATAAAATTTATTATCCAAATGAGAAGACTTTTGAGAATGAAATGGGATGCTAGTGATAATTATGCCTGGACAAAGCCAGGACCATCTCAGCCACACTGGAATTTATCATCACCCATCTTTAAATACATTTGTGGTAAAACACAAGGTCGTAGAGTCCTAGTCAAGGAATGAGGATTGTGAACAGTCAGTATAAATTCATGTTTTGTATCAAGATACATGGTGAGCCCAGAGAAAATTTAAGTAGAAACAGATTGTGTTTTACCTTACTTTTCCCATTTGTCCTTCACCTAACTTCCTGTTGCAGCTCCTTACTTGGGCTTCATTTTATTACATTCATGGAGCTGTCCAGTTGAAGGATAGGTCCAAGCACTTGCATTGGGATGCACAGAATAAAATAGAAGAGAATATATACAGGTTTCTCAAAATCCCAAATGTGATCTATGTAACAGACCTACTGAGTTCTGGGGGTATATGGCAGATTCATTGTAACTTGTAAATTCACTCATGTCTTTGACAGATGCCAAAGACTGGCTTTATCTGAATTAGTAGTGACATGTTTCCTCAAAATTTGGGAATAAGTGACTGAGAACTAAGCCGCCCACAAGCTGAGAGTATTCCCAATCTTTTCAGTTTTACAATTATTACCCACATAGAGGAAATAAGACGATCTACTCTCAGACACTTTATTTTACTGGTAAAAATAGAGTCTTTCATTTGCTTCCCAAACAGCCCTCCATCCATCACAGGTCATCACCATACCAGCAGCTGTTCTATTGTAAATGTGGTTTGCCTGTGGCTGCATGATGCATATTGCATCTAGATTGGATCTAGAAAGAAAAACTTTAATCCTCTTGTAGGTATCTTTCTGATAACAAAAACCTTTGTTTCAGATTTTCTCTCTCTCCATGAAAGATTTTTTTTTTCTACAGTTGTGAAATATGAAGTCTGATACAACAGATCAGATGGATCTTTGGCAGAGATAAAAACCACAAAGTTATATGCCTAAATAAATGAACCTGAGAGAGGGAGAATGTATGAATGATCATGTGTTTGTGTCAAACATAAATCTACCCCAATTCATGTGCTTTATTCACAAAATCTGAATGCAGCACAATAGAGTAACTAGAACAGTTTGCTTTGTTCTGGTGAAGTATGACATGTGTCCATCACTGCTATTATTTTTTTTATTCTCATAGCTTGGGGTGAGTGTGAAGTTGCTCTTCCCCAATTATTATTCTGAATTCAATTTTCAGGCTTATGTTAATTGTTAGAAAATCAGAATAGCATTTAAAATACAATAATCACACAATGTTTCCTTCCATCCCAATTTTCAACTCCACTGGTTGGCACTATCCAGATCGAGGTCAACTTCAATTTTTGTATTAGTGGAACATATCCTCAGAGTGCTGAACATCATTTCCATCTTTAAAATGAGACAACCATTCTCCCTGCTTTATTTTTTGTCTGCATGGGTTTTGGTGTATTTTTAAAGACTTTCATGGTTTCGCATGTCCAGATATGGCTTTTAATGGAAAATCGTTTTTTTTTTCTCAGCATCACTGTGGGGTTTCTTTTAAGATTTATTTATTTATTTAAGGGGGAGATGGGCAAAGGGAGAGAGAGACAGCGAATTTCAAGTAGGCTCCATGCTCAGCACAGAGCTTGATATGGGGCTCGATCTCAGGACTCTGAGGTCATGACCCAAGTCAAAATCAGGAGCCAGATGATTAACTGACTGGGCCATCTAGGTACCCCTCAGCATCACTATTTTTAAAGCAAAATACAAAATCCCCTAAAACTTTTATTGTACTTCATATAATTTAGTGCTTTACAGGTTGCCTAAAATCAAGAATATATGAACTTGTCAATTTCTTCTATTTTAAATTCTAGGAGCAGTATCTGTGTATGAAGAAGAAAGAGAGAAATCCAAAATGATGAGTATGCATTTCAGAAAATAGGTAACGAAATGGGAGAATTTTGAAAGAAGTCTTTATCATCCCACACTAAGTCCTAAGTCAAATTGAACCTCTCTTTTTAAAATTTTTTTTAATTCATTTATGATAGTCACAGAGAGAGAGAGAGAGGCAGAGACATAGGCAGAGGGAGAAGCAGGCTCCATGCACCGAGAGCCCGATGTGGGATTCGATTCCGGGTCTCCAGGATCGCGCCCTGGGCCAAAGGCAGGCGCCAAACCGCTGCACCACCCGGGGATCCCCTGAACCTCTCTTTAATCTAGAAGTACTCATGAAAAGTGATATATAAACTGGATTTTTAGAAAATATTTTTTCTCCTAAGAAAGTTCAGTGTTTTAAAGGCTTATCAAATGAATAGTTTTGTAAAACAAATGCCTCTTACTTTATTGGTTTTATGTAATGTTTTACCGTTCTAGTTTGCTTATGTGAAATATATCTAGCCTCTGGATCCTCATATCTTTTTTATCTACACTTCTATCCAAGGAATCTCACCAAGTCCCATAGCTTTAAAATAGCGTTACCTTATTCTTGATGCCCAGAATTATATGACCCTGAATTTCTACCCTGATTGACAGTGTTTAGCTGTAACTATTTTCATGCCCAATAAACTTCACAAATCTGATGGGATAAAGTGTAGTTTTCTGTATCATTAACAGAGCAACCTTGTCCATCTGGTTACCCAAGCAAAACCTGGGAGATAATCATGATTCCTTCTTTTGCTTCTGGCTTCCCCCATGTCCCCAACCCTTCAACCAGTTTTGGGTTTACTTGTAAAACTTATCATGAAACTAAGTTTCCTCTCCTTCTACTCCAAATCTAGCCAAAAATCCCTATTGTTATGTCTTGTGGACTGGCACAATAGCTTCCTGGCTGGTCTCCCTAATGTTCTCGTTATTTTCTTACTCTATATTCTTCACTTAGGAGCAAAATTATAATTCTTGAAATACAGAAAAATCATATTGCTCCCTTGTTCAAATGGAAAAACAAAAGACCCATCTACTTGTTGACAAATCCAGCCAATACAGAGGAAAATACAGACACTGTGTTAAAACTTTGGTGATTATCACTAAATCTCTCTAAATGTCTATTGCAATTATTTTAGAGAACAGAGTAGAAGTACTATCTTCTTGATAAGCTAAATGTGCACCTAGTAGGTAGATACAGGCATGGGTAGAGTTGGGATGGAGATAGTGGGGTAATACTGCTACAGATGAAAAAGAAATAAGAGAGAATTAATATATTCAGCATTCATAGTAAGATTTCACCTGACACAATGGATCAGAATTGATCCATGGATCAGAATTGTATCATTTCTTACAAACAGAGATTTGGAGAAATGGAAATTCCAGAGCACAGAGAAAACAATTTCAGGATGATTCTAGAATATGTGGCTATGCCCATACCTAAGGATTTGCTTGAAGAATGAAGACCCAGAAAATGGACAAAAAAGTCTGTCTGAAAGGATTCCTCTTAGCCACATCTAGGAAAATTGAGTATAAAAATGACAGGGGCACCTGGATGGCTCAGTCAATTGAGCAACTGACTCTTGATTTTGGCTCAGATCATGATCTCAGGGTCATGGGATCAGGCCCTATGTCAGGCTCTGAGCAAAGCAGGGAGCCTTCTTGACATTCTCTCTCTCTCCTTCTCCCCTTCCCATCCCCTCCCCCTGCTCTCATATTCTATCTCTCTCTTTCTCTCTTCATTAAATAAGTTTTTTTTAAAAAATGACGGTAAGGAGTTATAACCTGTTAATTAGAACAAGAACACCTGAGCCAAAGCAGACACTGGGTAAAAAAACATATGCATATACATATGTTCATGAATGCACCAAATAAGGGAGACAAGAAGGCTCTCATCTACAGTAGAATGCCAGCTAATAACTGTAGAAGAAATAAAATTAGAAAATCATCATTTTGATATCATTACAGTAATTACTGACCTAGAGAACATTTATAAAAATTAGCTGTATATTAAGGGGAAAAGGGTCACTTTTAATTCTAGCAAGTAGAAAATGTCCATTCAACCATTTCTGATCTGAGTGCAATAATAACTTTAGAAATTAATGAGTGTATTAGAGATATAATTTTTAAAAAGGGGTAACACCAGTATATTGAAAAGAAAAGCAAAGCAAAGAAGAGAAGAGAAAAAGGAAGGAAAGAAGGGAAGTTTCTATTTTATTTATAGTGTTTTTGTTTATAGCACCATAATTTTACCAATTTGATTGAAGTGTAAAAAGTACATCTCCCTTTAATGTCCTTTTACCTTACAGTGTTTTTTATATAATTGTCTTTATATAATAGATATTTTCTCTACCTTAATTTAAAACCATATTAGTGTTATAATTTTTCCTTCAATTGCCAAACATAATTTGGAAAACTCAGAGAAAAGTTTGTGTATCTACCCATTTTTTTTTTTTTACTCTGTTCTTTCTTCCTTTCTGATGTACTAAATTACTTTCTTTCATTGTATTCTTTCTATTGTTTGAAAAACCTCCTTCAACCATTCTAGGGTAAGTTTCTTATTTTTTTTAAAGATTTTATTTATTTATTCATGAGAGAAAGAGGCAGAGACACAGGCAGAGGGAGAAGCAAGCTCCCTGAAGGGAGCTTAATGTGGGACTCAATCACAGGCCCCGGGACCATGCCTTGAGCAGTAGGCAGAGGCTCAAACCCTGAGCCATCCAGATGTCCCTAGGGTAAGTTTCTGGTGACATATTCTCTTACTTTTCCTTTATCTGAGAAAGTCTTGATTTTCCATTCATTCCCAAAGGATATTTTCACTGGATATGGGATTCTCACTTGACTACTGTTTTCAATACTTGAAAAACACTGTCACTTTCTTCAGGCCTCTATGATTTCCTCATTAGAAATCCACTGTCATTTGAATTGTTTTCCTGTATAGATAAGGTTTTGTTTCTCTCTGGCTGCTTTCAAGATTTCTTCTTTGTAGTTTAAAATTTTTCAACTGTGATTTTTTTTTTTTTTTTTTTTTTTGTGGTGGTGTATTTCTTTAGGTTTATCTTGGTTGGGGTTTGTGTGTTTTTCTTGAATCTATGATCTTATGTTTTTTGCCAAAATAAGAAGTTTTCAGTCATTATTCTTCAAGTACATTGCTATTGAGGGATAGATATTTTGTTATATTTCCACAGGTCTTAAGGCTTGCTCAGTTTCTTTTTGTCTATTTTCTCCTTGTTATCCATATTAAGTTCTCTTGTTCTATCTTCTAGCTCACTCCTTCTTTCCTCTGCCCATTCCATTCTGCTGCTAAGCCCTTCTAGTTAGTTTTTATTTTGGTTATTTTGTTTTACAAAATTTATCTTTAGTTCCTTATACTTTCAATTCATTGTTCACACTTTCTATTTATTTGTTGAGATGATCTCTCTTTTCATTTGTTTCAAATGCTTTCCCAATGAACCCTTGAAGCATTTTTATGATTGCCACCTTAACATCTTTTGCAAAAAATTCTAATACCCCTGTAAGCTTGATGTTGACATCTATTTGTTGTCTTCTTTGACTCCATTTGAAATCTTCTTGGTTCTTGGTATGATGAGTAATTTTTTAATTGAAATCTGAAGATTTTATATATTATGTTTTGAGAATCTGGATTTTATTTAAACCTTCTGTTTCTGCTGGCTTCCTTGGACATCACTCCATTGAGAGAAGGTAGTGATACTGCCTCATTACTACTAGCTGTGGGTATAAGTACAGGTCCTTTATCAGCCTGGGTTAACACTTCATGACTGCTGGCAGACAGAAGTTCCAGATCTCTGGTAAGGCTCCATTTTCTGGGAGTTAGACATGCCTTGTTACTGCTTCCTGTATGGTCTCCACCAACTCAAAGTATGGGGATCATTACTACCTAGTAGGGCTGAAAGATGCAGCTCCCTACTTATCCTTCACTGACCACTCCCAGCAGGGGATTTGAGGCAACTCATTACAACCTGGATAGGATGAAATTCTGGGCTTCCAATTTATCCTTTACTAGTGTGGTGGGGAGGGGCCACGGTTTCTTCCTATGGTGTTTGTCTAGAGTAGGACGGATATTGTCACAAGTTATCTCACTTGCTAGGCTACTTCTTTCCTGGATCTTCGGATAAAGAGAAACTTTTGTTGTAGCTTTTTCATCAGTATCTGTTGGTGTTTCTGGGTTTCTGACTTCAGGTTTTTTGAGAGAAAAGAAAAGCCAGGGAACTCATCACTATGTTATTCCTTGGGTCTCAAGTCCTTAGGTAGCTTCCTTCATTCCTTTACCTTTCAGAATATTCTTATATTTGTTCCATGTATTTTTTTTCTTTTTTTGATATAGGGGGAATGTTAATTATTAGGGTACAGACTGGATGAATTTTGGAACTTTCTACATGGTGACACACCCGACTTTTAGCACAGGAGGCTATTGCTGCAAACAACTAGAGAGGTCAGGGACTTGGCCTGTTTTGAGTTAGCCCTAAAGCCTAGCACAAAATAGGCAATTGAAAAGATTTGTTAAGTGAATGAATGAATACAATCGTGATGAGTCAAGATGAATCTTATCCTGTCCCATTGTTTTATATTCTGTGAAGAGGCAGATGACTCCTCAAGTATATCTCCATGAGACCTCTCCCCTGAGCTCCAGAACTGCCCATGTGCCATTATGCTTACAAGTTTCTAGGTAGTTCAGCCTTTATGTGACCAAAGAAGAATGGTTCATTCCCAGCCCTCACACCCTGAAGGTTCTCTCTCCTCAGGTTTTCACCATCTCTGTGTAATAGCACTATGCCCCCTAGATAGTAGTTTAGAATCAAAACCCCTGAGGTATCCAGTTCCTCTCCTCCTCATACCCCACATGCAGTGTATTAGTAACACTGGTCACCTCACCCTCTACATCTGGAATCTGACCCCCACCTCAGCACTGGACTGTTAGAACCCTGGTCTGAACTACCACCTCCACCCCCGTTCTTCTCCCATAAGTCCATTCTTCACACTACTGACTGCAATATGAATCACAGCACATTACTCCTCAGCTGAAAACCT
This sequence comes from Vulpes lagopus, assembly GCF_018345385.1. Taxonomy (NCBI): domain Eukaryota; kingdom Metazoa; phylum Chordata; class Mammalia; order Carnivora; family Canidae; genus Vulpes; species Vulpes lagopus. The sequence continues at coordinate 76,585,483 of NC_054831.1, forward strand.
GCCAGCTGACCAATGTGACTAGGATAAACACTACATCCTACAGTGGGCTACCAGGAGCAATATGTGCTCTCCCATCTCCTTTCTCTCCACAGCCCCAAACCCCAGCTCGATTTCCCGACCACTGTTCTGTTCCTTGGTCATGTTAAGCTCCTTCCCACCTCAGGCTTTTCACTTGCTATCTTTGTTACCGGAGGGTCATTTAGGTCTTAGTTCAAATGTTACTTTTCATGACTACTTCAGCTATAGTGTCTCTTCCCCCCAGTCACTGTCACATAACCTTGTTTTATTTCCTCCATCAAATTCATTACTTCTCAGATTATTCATTTGTTTACTATCTGCCTCCGCGGCCAGAACATAAATAGACTCTGTTCCATGTACTATGTGCAGAGTTTTCAGTTATATTTAGTGGGAGGAAGAGGAAAAGGTATATTTAGTCCATATTCTTGGAACTAGAAAAGCACACATTTTTTTTGAAAAGCATTCATTTTTAAAGCTTTGAATATATAAAACTACATTTACCTGGTAAGAGTATTATGATAGTAAGAAGTATTTTTAAATAAGATATATTTTGTTGATTCATATTTCATAATGCTTCTACACCTGATCACAGAAATACTTCAACTCAGTAAAACCTGGAGATTTATGTAAGCTAATTTTATGCCGCTGAAAATTTGTTTGACTACTTTTAGTGACAGTGATATCATTTTCTACATTCATTCTTTCATTCATTCAATTTATTTAGTTATAACTATTTTTGGTACCTGGAATATATCAATGAGACCATAATTCCTACACTGAAGAGCTTACATTATGTGTGTGGGGGGACAGAGGGGTGGATAGGACAGACAAAAAGAAATAAAGCTAATGAACAGGTGTATTTCAGTATATGTTGTAAGTAATATACTATAGAATTTGTTAAAAAAAGAATATATGGGGTATGGAGATCCCGTAGTAGAGGGATAGATTGCAATTTTAAATAGAGTCACATTGGGGTTTGTTGGGAATATAAATTTTTGACTAATAGCTTGAGGAAGGAATGAGAGTTAACAAAGAGAGACTAAGGAAAGAACATTTATAGTAGAAGAAACAACTTTTCCCTTTAGTTTGAAAATGGAAGATAGGACAATGTCTTGAGCAGAGGAGTGACAGCTCCTGTTCCACCTTTTCACAGGCTCATTCTGGCTACACTGTTAAGAATAGATTATTCTGACAGGAGACTAGTTAGAAGGCTATTGCAGAAATCCAGGTAAGATATGATAACTGATACCAGAACAGTATCAGTGAAAGTGATGAGAAGTGGTTATTAGGTTTGGGATATATTTTGAAGTTGGAACAAACACGGACTGATCGTATGTGCAATGTGAAGGAAAGACAGAATTGTCAAAGACAACTCCAAGAGTTTGGGTTTGAACATCTGGAAGAATGGAGTTGCCATCAACTGACAAGCTAGAGGCAAGAGGGTTTACATACAGAAATCAGGAATTCTACTTTGGACATGGTAAGTTTCAGATGACCATGAGATATGGAAGTGAAGACACTGCCAAGCAGTCAGAGAACAGAGACTGGATTTTTTTTTTTAAAGATAAAGAGACAGCATGAGAGCAAACAGGGTGGGAAGGGACAGAGGGAGAGACAGAAACTCAAGCAGGCTCCACACCCAGTGTAGAGCCCCACATGGGGCTTGATCTCACGACCCTGAGATCATGACCTGAGCCAAAATCAAGAGTTGGACGCTTAAGTGATTGAGCCACCCAGGAGACCCAAGAGAGACTAGAATTTGAGTGTCTGAGGGCTGGGCCCTGGGCTGTGCTCAAATTAAGAAGTAAGGGAAGAAAATGAAAAGAATGATCAGAGCAGTAGGAGGAAAACCCAGGTGAATGTGGGAAGCCAAGTAAAGGAGTGGAAGCCAACTGGAAGCCAAGTAAAGTGCACCAGTGAGGAAGAAAAGATGCACTGTGTTCAATGCTGTGGTGGTTCCAGAAAAGTGAGAAAGAAGAATTGGTCATTGAGTTTAGCATCATGGAGAGCCCTCGATTTGATGGGAGCAGTTTAGTTGCAGCAATGCTGGCGTAGAATAGTGATTTCTATTACAAGGGAGAGGGAAAAGATGAATTGGATTCAGGATGTACAGACAATGCTTTCTAAGGGGAGCAAAGGACAGGAAAAGAAATGTATGGCAGCTAGTAGAGGAAGGATAATCAAGAGAAGTGTCTGTCTGCATGCATGTGCATGTGTTCAATAGAAGAGATACTGGCATTTTTGTATCGTGATAGAAATGATAAAGACAAAACTAACATGTAGGAAAGAAAGGGGAATTTTTCTGAGTGAAGTCCCTCCCCAGGAAAAAAGGAGATGTTCTGTGGTGCCACCGTAGCACTACTGGATTTGACCAGAAGTACAGATAGCTTGCTCCAATAACAGACAAAAATGCAAAGTGCTTGGGTATAGATGGTGGTAGGTGTGTCATTGTGTTACTGGGGGTTTCTAGATGCTCTCTTCTTGCTTTAATTTTCTCCGAAGAGGAAAAGCAAGGACACTGGCTGAGAGTGAGTAGAAGAGAAGAGGTGTTAGGTGTTTGGAGAGAAGAATGAAAAAGACGTTTGGAGAATAGGAGAATAATTAACTAGAGACTCCGAAGAAAATCATCAAGACAGTAGAAATGACTCTCTTGGGGTTCAAAATCATGAATTTAAATGAGTCCAGGCAACATGGTTGATTTCGCTTCTGAACAGCTATTAATTGCCAAAAAATTTTAATGAGTTAAATTCTGCTTCACCTATTTTCCCTACTTCTGTTCTCTGCAGATACACAGGACATTTTAATTCACTTTTTTCGTTTTCGTTTTAGCCCAGCAAAGAGTTGGAAATCATTATGATGAGCCACCCCCCCCCTCCAACCTAGTCTTTCCTAGACTAAGCTTACATTTCCTTCTTTGGCACGTATACATCTTCAGATCCTTCACTTACTTCCCTGCAGATACATTTCTCATTATTGAAGTCTACCCTCAGATGTAGGTCACACTAGCTATCCACACCTCCTCGTTAATATTGTGCATGAACACCTGATCTTTCTAGCCTTAAACACCGGGGGCTGACTGTTTGGTAAAGCTGAACACTGTGTGTGTAAATATGGGAAATTATTTTGCACATAGTGGCCATGTTTTGTGCCACTATTTTCTAAGTGTTGGTCCCAGAAAATGAACCAGTTACTGCTACAAATCAAAACCATTAGAACTTCACTGGAAAGCATTGGAAAGTCCATTCTACTGCGTGTCAAGGGAAGTAGATCCTGACTGCAGCTCAGTAAAATCTGGTACGTGGATTTGAGCAAGTGACCTTCCTCCTCTGACCCTTGGTATCCTCACCCCTGTGACTACTGGTACCAGATGTCACTTCTCACTCTGCATTTCCACTCCTTTCCTGGTCCCTTCAACTCTGTCAAGTAGATATTACCAGAATAGAACATTTCAAATTCGACTAGTTCTAGGAGACTTGGTTGCTTCTTCTTCTTCTTTTTTTTTTTTTTAAGATTGTATTTATTTATTCATGAGAGACACACAAAGAGAGGCAGAGACACAGGCAGAGAGAGAAGCAGGCTCCCTGCAGGGAGCCTGACGTGGGACTCAATCCCAAGACCCCAGGCTCACGCCCTGAGCTGAAGACAGATGCTCAGCCACTGAGCCACCCAGGTGCCCCTAGTTGCTTCTTTTTTCGGCTTGGGGATGTACTCATGCTCCTCTTTCCCCATAGCATGCCTATCTGAATATGACAGCATGCAAAAATAGTTTTGGTTTCTAGTGTGCCGAGTTTCATATCATGGGTGAATTTGAATCTGTCTTCAAATGGCTTACACCAACTGTTGGAAACTTTCTTTATTACAACTTGCTAAAACACATGACTACAGTTCTACAGAAATTAGTTTCACTCTGCATATTTCTCCTTTAGCAGTAGGCATCAAATGTAACCCAGGGGTGAATAAGAAATTGATATGTAAAAAACAGACGGAAATTTTCAATAATATTCAAATAATATTTCTAAATTTTAAAAATAAACAACATAACCAATATTTTTTGCCTAACATGTTTCTTATACAAGACCAGTAGGATGCTCTGGCTATTTTATGAATAATGGAAGTATAAGTGTGATTTTATATTGCAGCAGCCTGCTGGCCTATATCCAACATAATTCCACAATATAAAGTTCTCATTGTCATTGTTTTAAAAATATACTCCAATAAAAGAGATGAATCAACTCCATGGGGTAAGAGTAATCCCTGCGGTTAGAATCCAGCCCATTTGGCATGTGTCAGCCACAATATCCCACCAGTACACAGATTAAAATCCTCTTGAATTCTGGAATTACATGTGTCTTTTGTGCCACTGAATGGGCACTGCTGCCTTCGTAATCCTAGTACAGCAGCTATGTATATCCTCTCTCTGACTGTGCCATTCACACTATTACCACCATTTGTGTTTCAAAGGATTTTTTTTTTAACTGAGATAGATGACCTGTAAAGGGAGTTGGATATCCAAGTTCCCTTTCATATGGGAATCTTTAGAAGTATCGCAGCTTTTTCTGTTAAAATATTTACAAATTTTATATTATTCTGAATTTAATCATGACAGTCCAAGAATATAAAAGTTTTTCTTAACTTGTCACAGCCTAAATTTCATTTATTCACTAATTCAATTTTTTTTTTTTTTTGCATTGCCTGGCTATATCTATCTTTCCAAATAGATAGAAAAATTTTGGTCTTATAGTCCCAGATATTATCAAATGATATAATCAATTCTGATAATCCTAGCTTATTTGATTTCTGAGTATTCTACAGAAAACACTTAGTGAATTGAGGGAAAGTACAATTACAAATGATTCAAAAGATGAAAACTCAGGGGACAGGTTTAATAAAAATGACCCTCTATGTTTGCAAAAATTGGCCATCTAGTTGGTCATTTATTTGGAAACATTAATTTATAGAACACTTTTTGTCTTAATTCCGTGCCTCTTACATGACAAAAAATCATTTTCAGAGGCAAGTATCTCATAATAAATAATGATCAAAAATATATTTTATAGACCCACCTCTAAGTAAAAAAGCTAATTTATTATGAAATTATTGAATTATTGAAAACTAGCATTGCCTCTTAGGAAAAAAAATATTAAAAAAGCAAAATTCAAATTTCTCACTGAATATACCTCCAATAGAGTTTCTTCCACTAGAACCAGAGCTTCTTCTGGAATGACACTTTTCTATTCATTATGTGTTACTAATACCAGACCAAAGATTCTTTATCAAAGTGGGCTTTACAAGATATTATGTAGGCTTAAAATCTGATAATAGTGTTAATGAGAAAATGCAGAATATAGCTTTGTTACATACAGCTGATAGGAAAATAAATTTGTCTACTATTTCTGGAGGACAATAGGTCAACATACCAAAAGCATTTAAAGTTAGAATCTGCTAAAACCCATGCTAATTCCCACTCCTGGGAACAATATCCCCAAGAATATTTCAGAAAGTGAGCACAGCTACAAGCCCATGGGTTTTCATAATATTTTAGTTAACATTGGCATAATTGTCTGAAGTCTCCAGTGGTAAGGAACTAGTCATGTAAATTGTATTATATCTATACAATTGAATACTGACCAGCTGTTAAAACTACTCAACTGTAAACTTTTCAACTCTGTAAAGATGTCTAATATAGATCATAAATCCTACAGGGTCAAAAGAGATTTCTTGGGATGCCTGGGTGGCTCAGTGGTTGAACATCTGCCTTCAGCTCAGGTCATGATCCCGGGATCCTGGGGTCTAGTCCCACATGGGGCTTCCTACGGGGAGAAAAAAGAAAGAAGAATTCTTCACCCCAGACCGTACAATTCTAGTCCTCCTCTACTTTGCTCCATTCTAGTAACACTACCATATTTCTAGCTGCTAAAGCAAGATATCTATAGTTCTGCTAATACAATGTTATTAAGCCTTTGAAATGTGGCCTATCCAAATTAAGATGTTTATAAGTGTAGGAATATAATGTATATGTTGTATACATATGTGTTTATATACAAATATATACATATATTTGTAGATTCATACGGTGGAATATTATTCAACTTGAAAAAAAACAAATTCTGCCGTATGGGACAATATGGGTGAACCTGGAGGACATTAAGCTCAGTGGAATGAGCCAATCATGGAAAGACAAATACCGCATGATTCCACTTATGTGAAGAATCTAAATAGTCCCTCCCAGAGAAACAGAAGAGAATGGTGGTTGCCAAAAGCTGGGGGAGGGGGAATAGGGAGTTGCTAAATCAACAGGCATTAATGTCAGTTGAGCAAGATGAGTAAGTTCTAGGGATCTGCTGTACAACACTCTACCTATAGTTTACAACATTGTACATGCAAAATTTTAGCACAGTAGATCTCATGTTAAATGTTCTTATCAAACAACAAAAGAGAAAAGTCAGTCATGACTTGTATCATTTATTTAAACTGCAATATATTGATTTGGCAAATTGTACAATACAGCCCATGAAATAGGTTCTCATGAAATAATGACTAATTAGAAGTAATTTAATTTCGATTTGATCCTTTGTAAACTTGCAACATGCTCATTTCAGACATTGCCTGTATAGTGTATAGAGAGTTACTTACCTAGTAGATCAGATCAAGTTTGGTTTGCAAAGGCATGGTATTTCATTATTTGCCATCACTAAGAGAAATAGCAAAATGGGTTTAAAAGGGTGAATTCTCACTGGGAAGATATATGGTTCTACCTTTATAGCCCTGATAGAAATGTCTCAAAGTCACCACAAGAAGAAGGCAATAGAATGGGAGCTAGGGCATTTTGAACTCAATATAAAATGAAATTCTTTACCTCACAAATAAGCTAATGGCCCCAAACTCATAACATCAAATAATCTTTCAAATGAGAAATAACTGTGAATATTCATTTGAAAATAAAGACAGAATTTAAGCAGGTAGGATTTAATTAACCAAACTGGAACATCGCCAGACCTCTTCAGCTAACATCTCTGCTCATTAATAGATAACATTATTCCTGCCCTGCTAAACCCGATGTCAGGAACAGAAAACATCCTTGCTTCCCTTCCTCATTGGTAAATATCCAGAACTAAATAGGATATTAAAATGCACACATTTCAAATAAAAAGTGTTCCCCCATGAAAGAGGTATAGCCACTTTTCCACTGTTACCATTGGGAAGAATTCATGTATCAGCAATGATATCACTGTACCTTAAAATATGAAACCGAGTAATATAATGATTACTACAGTGGACTCATCATGTTTTGTTGACCTGGTACCTGTACCTTTCCCTTCTCCAAGCTGCATCCCATTTTTGATTGGATGAATCAGTCGCTCGCTTGATCCTTCCAGTGCCGTGATTCCAGTGGAACCCGCAGGCCTGCCCAGAGTGATAATCCAGCACTGAACACCTCATCCACACTAGGTTATTTCCCAGGATATTTCAAAATGCACATATGAGAAGACTGACCTTGTTCTTTCTCATAGGGAATTTGGGACGCTGTGGCCCCTGGATAACTTTGGTATACACTCAAGCCTCCTGAGGAAATTGGTCTGAGAGGATGATGCAGACACAAAGGATCAGTTGAGAAAGCAGCTCGACAGTCAGAATGGAATCTGATGGTGTCATTCCAGTCCCTGAGGTTTCCAGAATTTATTTCCACCTTGCCAGATTTGGTGGTTTAGTTATGTCCATAACCTTGTTTCCAGTAGCTATGCATGAATAAACACACACACAGATACACACACAGAGCTGCTCCCTGTTTAAGTTAATTCATGTTGTCAGTTGCAATAACAAAATCTGTGTCACCTACAAAGGACACAGAAGCTTTATAAATAGTTAGCAATAAGTTCATTCCTATTTTTCAACATAAATGACATGCTGGCTTGATTTGGAGGCCACACAATCTCTGTGCTACAGGATTCCACGGAAGAATGTGTAGTACAAAACAAAACATTACTCGATTTTATTTCACAGAAGTTTCACCCCATCTAGCCCTATTTGAGTTACATCAAAGGCCTTCTAAAAGACTGCAAATATAAGGTCTTTATTCTGCAATTTCCCTAGGTTTAAGCCAATCAGACCAAGATGTTTGATGAATTTTTACAGTTTTTGCATGTCCTTCCACATGAGAAAGCAGAGCTTATCTTAACACATTTTGGTGAAAGGGTTATTGGGTGACCCTAAAATCTTCAACAACAACAAAACTAGCATTTGAAAATAGATTAATATCCTGGTAATTATCAGATACTTACAGATTACCTATGAGTAGATGGATTCATCACCACAAAATTATTTAAAGAAGGTTCAAAAGATATCACTAATAGAAAAAACTAATTTGGTTATAGGCCAACATCATTAATTTCTTCAGTAAATATTTTTTCCACACCTTCCCTATCCCAGACATTGTTAGATGCACTGTCATAATAGTAGTGAACAATGCTATTGATATTCTAGGGCATCACTGGCCAATAAATATACAGTGAGAGCCAAATATGCAAGCCACATCTTTAATTTTTAATTTTCTTAGTAAGAAATTTTAAAAATTAAAAGAAATTTATTTTATGTTATTAAGATTTTATTTATCTATTCATGAGAGACAGAAAGAAAGGCAGAGGCACAGGCTGAGGGAGAAGCAGGCTCCATGTAAGGAGCCCGACGTGGGACTCAACCCCAGGACTCTGGGATCATGCCCTGACCCGAAGGCAGATGCTCTACCATTGAGCCACCCAGGCATCCCAGAAATTATTTTTAATAAAAGATTTCATTCTATGTTCATGGATTGGAAGCACAAATATTATTAAAATGTCTGTGTTATCCTGAGCAATCTGTACATACAGTGCAATCCCTCTCAAAATACTGCCAACATTTTTCAAAGAGCTGGAACAAATACTCATAAAATTTGTATAGAATCAGAAAAGGCCCCAAATATCCAAAGGAATGTTCAGAAATAAAACCAAAGCTAATGACATTACAATTCTGAACTTCAAGGTATATTACAAAGCTATAGTTGTGAAAACGGCATGGTACTGGCACAAACAAAGAGATCAAAGGAACAGAATACAGAACCCAGAAATCGACCCTCAACTATATGGTCAACTCATTTGTGACAAAGCAGGAAAGAATATCCAAGGGAAAAAAAGACAGTCTCTTCAATAAACGGTGTTGGGAAAATTGCAGAAGAATGCAGAAGAATGAAACTGGACCATTTTCTTGCACCATACACAAAATAGACTCAAAATGATGAAAGACCTAAATGTGAGACAGGGATCCATCAAAATCCTAGAGGAAAACACAGGCAGAAACCTCTTTGATCTCAACCATAGAAACTTTTTACTACGCACGTCTCCAAAGGCAAAGGAAGCAAAAACAAAATTAACTACTGGGACTGTATCAAGATAAAAAGCTTCTGCACAGCAAAGGTATGGCAAAGCCAACAAAACCAAAAGACAACCTACAGAATGGAAGAAGACATTTGCAAATGTCTTATTAAATAAAGGGCTGGTATCCAAAATCTATGAAGAACTTATCATACTCACCACCCAGAAAAACAAATAACCCAGTTAAGAAATGGGCAGAAGACATGAACAGACATTTCTCCAAAGAAGACATACAAATAGCTAACAGTCACAAGAAAAACTGCTCCAAATCATTTGGCATTAGGAAAATACAAACCAAAACCACAATGAGATACCTCTTCACATTAGTCAGAGTGGCTAAAATTAACAAGTTGGGAAACAAAAAATGTTGGCGAGGATGTGGAGGATGGGGAACCCTCTTACACTGCTGGTGAAAATGCAAGCTGGTACACCCATTCTGGAAAACAGTGTGGAGGTTCCTCAAAAAGTTAAAAATAGAGCTACCCTACGACCAGCAATTGCACTACTAGGTATTTACTCAAGAGATACAAACGTAGTGATCCAAAGGGGCACCTGCACCCCAATGTTTATTGCAGTGATGTCCACAATAACCATAATATGGAAAGAGCCAGATGTCCATCAACAGGTGAATGGATAAAGAGTATGTGAGATATATCTATATCTATATCTATATCATCTATATCTATATCATCTATATCTATATCTATATCATCTATATCTATATCATCTATATCTATATCTATATCTATATCATCTATTTCTATATCTATGTATATCTATCTATCTATCTATCTATCTATCTATCTATCTATATACTGGAATATTACTTATTCATCAAAAAAATGTAATCTTATCCATTACAAAGACATGGATGGCACTAGAAGATATTATTCTAAGCAAAATAAATCAATCAGAGAATGTCAATTATCATACGACATCACTCATATGTGGAATTTAAGAAATAAAACAGAGGATCATAGGGGAAGGGAGGGAAAATAAAATAAGATGAAATCAGAGAGGAAGACAAACCATAAGAGACTCTTAACTATAGGAAACAAACTGAGGGCTGCTGGACAGGAAGGGGTGGGAGGGTGGAGTAACTGGGTGCTGGGCCTTAAGGAGAGCATGTGATGTAATGAGCACTGGGTATTACATATAACTGATCAATTAATGAACTTGACCTCTGAAACTAATAATACACTATGTTAATTAACTGATTTTAAATAAAATAAAATTTAAAAAGGAAAAATAAAACACTATCATTTCAACATGTAAACAAAATTTTAGAATATTGGTGGGACATTTGAATTTTTTAACCCTCAGTACTTAAAACCCATCATGTATTTTATACTAAATTGTGTGCCTGGTTTCCCTAGAGAAAACATCCCAATGGTTGCAGGTGGAGGCTGCAAGATTTCTTGTGACTTAGTCTGGGAAGTCACTTATGTCACATTTATCGTTCAAAATGTGTCTCAGGGCCAACTTAGATTCAGTGGGGGTGGGGAGACATGCACACTGGGAAGCTGTTAGACCAGTTCATTGACAAACTATCTTTGGAGATTCATAAGTAGTAGAGTAAGAATTTAAACCCAATTAGCCAGCATCAGAAATCATGTATTTAATAACTATGGCATATTGTGTTTCATTATAATATCTTACATATTTTTGTATTCCTCAATACCTAGTATTTTTTCTTTTTTTCCTTTCTTTTTTTTTCTTGAAGAATAGTGCATTGCATAGGTAGACCACAATACCTACTATTGTGTCTAGAACATAACATGTGCTTTGTGGGTGCTTGCAAATTAAATAAATAGATGCTGGAATATTTGTCTACAATGTGTGGGACTTGCATTTTGAGATCAGTGTAGCAAAGATACCTAAGTCCCCAAGGCATTCAAAGCACTATATTACATACTATAGGAAACATTGTAAGATTTTATATGCCCCTTGAAATCAATGGCTGGGTCTTACTCTTCTTGGATTTCTCCATATTGAGTAGAGTATTTATTTATTTAGTATGTGCTTGATAAACATGTGGAATTTTAAAAGGATATAAAAGGAAGTCTATACCAGGATCCCACAGGCAAGGAAATCTGGGAAGTGTGGATATAGATTTCCAGGCTGTCTCAGTGGGAGAGCTTAGATTGGTGGGAATAGTGTTTAATATAAACAGATATTAGCACACCGAGTCACCTTTTCTACTGTGCATATATATGTTCTGAAATACATTCTAGCTACCTACCTAGCAGCTTGGAGACATAAAGCATACATAGTGTATTCTGTGTGCTATGGCACCTGAATTCTAAACACCCATACCATTTTTGTTGCCAGAAGTGCCTCAGTTGGCCAAGAATCTTCTGTTCATCTAGTCATGGGACAGAATCTTCTGTCCCTTCTAGTTCATAGTGAACCAGAGGGAACTGTGGCTATGTTATTTTCTTCCAAAGTTTAACTAAAATGACTACCACCCATGTTAAATAATTATCACTATTACATATTTATAGGCATAAGACCTGGAGATGTGCCCTGAGCACTTTATTAGGAGGAAAACACAATAGTATTTAATAGACACAAATGACAACGTTGTATCAATTGCCTACAGCAATAAGGAAAAATTTTATTGAAAAATTCTTATTTCCCTAATTATTGACATTACCTACAGCTTGGTGCTTCTTCCAGATGTTGCTAGACAAATTTCCACACTGAGGTTTAATGCTGGAGCAAGACATGAAGTCCTGATTTACTCCCTCTTTTCTTTTTAATATCTGAATTTTTCACAATGATTTTGAGAAAAACAGTAGCTAACACACCAAGATAACTTTTCGTGCAGGACCTTGTGCAGTGCGATGATGTCACCCATCTGGTTTCACCAACAGCCTACTGAGGAGCCCATAGGAGTACAGAATCTCTTCACACAGGTAAGAATATTCCAATAATTTAAAGCAATCACTGCATCTATGAATATTAGGATCTTCCTTACGGCATGGCTGAGGAACACTGAGTTTATACTTTTAACACACTAAGAACAGTGCATGGCACATAATTAACCCTTAATACATGTTGAAAATTATTACTGTTATTATTGCCATCCCCATCATTAAAGTCATGTTGTTAATGAGGTTTAGATTTTTTCAGTGCAACTATTTGTTTTACTACAGGCATATTAGTATTATTCATTATACTTTCTTCTCTAAGTACTGTCTTTAAGGTAGCACTACTGAATTACGTTTTAATTAAATACCCACAGATGATATCTTATCAGTTTCCATTTTCCGAAATGTAAAGAAGTACGGTTTCAATCATGGTCATTCTTCGTTTGCACTATTGCCTGGAAATGAGTTTTATATCTAAAGCACACTGGCTTGACATACAAAAAAAAAAAAAAAGTCATAAATAGGTTTTGGTGGTCTTTGCAAAATATAACCAATTATTGATCTGAAATCCTGCTTAGCCACAACAGGATACTCTGTAATCAATTACATTGGGGGTTTAACCTATAGATAGAAGACATGAAAAAGCCGAGTTAATGACTTTTTCAACTGGCCAAATGATATCCCTGGGGGCGAAATGTAATCCTCAGACTGTCAGTAATTTCCAGTTGTTGCTGCCACACTTGCTACTGGGGGAGCAGAGCTTCCTACTGCTGAGCCAACAAGCTACTCTAGACCATCACTTAGGTTTCCAAAATAAAAGACCGATGCAAGCCATTTTTTCTCTCTCTTCCAAATACTACTGATCTTCCTATTTCCATGGTAACCGACTCCTGCTGGCATGATCAAGAAAAAACTGATTTGGGATTTTAATTAATTGCTTAGAAATGGAAATGTAACAGGGACTGGCAGTTCATCTAAGCACATTTTGCAAAGTGAATAAAAATAGAGTTTCTGAAATACTTGAAATTGTTTCAGTGGCTATAGCACATCTTTTGCTAGACACCTTAATTTATTCCATTCTCCAAAATAAATCTGCCAAATGTACTAAGCCATTTTGTCAACACAAATCATTTTGGCAAATACTTTAATCCCTCTCCTAAACAAAATGCATTGTAATTTAAAAAATCTAACCCATCGGTGTGAACCCACTGGGTTCCATCTGAAAATACTCCTGAGATATTAGTAGATCATGTTTAAAGGAGCTGTCATCTGCTCTTTGTGAAGGAGGGCCCCTATTCCTGTTGCCTGCTTATAAGTAAATTCCTTGAATTTCCCCCCACCATAGAAGTAGCTCCTACCATTGGTAGAAAAGAAAGCCATAAGGTAATCTTTTGCAGCCTGAGCTCTGGAATCAGGATGAATAGGTTCAGATCTTGGCTCCTTTTTGCTAGCTGTATTACCTGGGGGTGAGTTCCTTAATCAGTCAGAGCCTCAGATTCCTCATCTGTAAAATGAATAACCACTTATAAAATTGCTATAAGAATTACATGCATTCATAACCGGAAAATCTGGAATGGTACCTAGAAGATGGTGAAGATCTAATAAATACAAGTTACTATTATTAACATTTTATATGAATATTTTTTAGTCTGTATGTAAACTCAATTTTGGATTTCCTGTAATACTTGGTTTTAAATGTTCCCTTTAGAACTAGAATACACTAAGAATTGGTTAAAAATCGTTTTCCATTACCAGGTTCTGAGTGATCTTTTCTGTAGAGAAATAGTAATTTCTGCTATAAGCTACAAAAAGCAATGCTATCTAATGCCAAATAAGTGACTAGTAAAGATTTCAAAGTGAAATTTTCTCCAGTAAAAGAAATGATGTAATCCCAGGGTATTTCTGGAATAAGTCCCACTCTTGCTTGATTTGCAAAAGTTTTAGTTATACAAAAACACTGTATTCTCATAGGCACCAAGAAAACAAGAATAGTAATTCAACTACTTTTATTTATCATTGTCAGTTGATAAAAGATTCCGATTGAGTGCTCTTCTGAAGGTAGAACTGGCGTAGAACAGTATGTATTAACACGTTTTAAAAAATCTATTCAATAAGCTCTATATCAAAGATAATTTAATCCATTCAAAATTACTTGAAAGAATAATTCCAATTGAATACAGCCTTTCCCACCTGTTAGCTGAGAATCTTGATCAAGACTTCTGTGTATCCGTTATTCCATCTATTGCTATTACCATCATTATTAAGCAATAACAGGAACACTTTTATATGGAACTCAGCACTGTAAGGAAAAGAAAAAAAAAAACATGTTATGCTTATCTTTAAAAGGAGCTTGGTATCCCTTGGCTGCAGAAGAAATGTTCACAAATACTACAAGCAGTTGAACCAAGGGGAACAAAATTGGTAAGCGCCAAATGTGGGTTAGTTCTAGAACTAACCATTACTCAAGTATTGGCTTCATCCTTCAAGGTATCTCTCAGTCAATTCTATTTATTAGCAAATTTGCTGTATGTTCCCACAGCATCTGTGACTACTTGCAACTCTGTGACATTCATCACAACTTGGAATTTCTGGTCTGATGTGGATCTTTCTTGCTGAAGCATCTCCATGAAATGCTGGAGAAAATATGATCTAACTCATCTTTGTGTCCTGACGATGGAGCCTGGAAGAGGGTAGAGGCTGAAGAAAATTTTATATAAAAGTGAAATTGAATGATGAATGAGTTTCCAGAGCTTACGTGGGAACATAGGCATGGCTACTAATTATGCAATGTCTTACTGGAAGATGAGCTCCATGTAACTCAGCTTCTAGAATAGGACCTGGTACATAATATGTACTTATAATACTTAGTGAATGAATGAATTAATTAATTAATGAATGAGTAAGCATGAGACATAAGAAAATATTGTCAATATTAGAAAATTTAATCCCAGGCTATGAGGCAAGAGATAAAGCATCATATCTTAGATAAAAGGTAAATTCCTTATCTTCTGCTATCCTAGCAATACTATAATTACTTCCATTTATTCATGAATACATGGGTAAGGACATATTCTTGGACATTCATGCTAGCCTGGAATTCATATTACTCTTATAAATGTCCCTTAAGAAAAATACCTCTTTTCATGCATAAGATAATAATATGGTCAAGCAATTATATTATTGACTTGAACTGCTATTCTTGGGAGCACCATGCAATGAAGAGGCAAGAATGGGAAATCTCCAGATAGTTTTGGCACTTAGGGAGGTGTGAAACTCTCTGGTTGTAGTGACGATGGTCCTTCTAATCCTCAACTTTGAAAAAAAAAATACTTGTTGATGAATGGAAGTATGTACATAGTATGTATTCTCTTTTCTGTTTCCCTTTAAAAAAAATTTATTGAAATATAATTAACATTTAAAGCATACAATTTGAAGTCCCAACACAGGTACACGTCTATGAAACTCATCAAAATCCAGATAATGAGTATATCATCACCCAAAATGTTTCCTGTACCCCTTAATAATCTGTCTTTCTGCTCCATCCCCTCATCCCCAGCCAACCAGTGGCTTGCTGTCATTATCAATGACTTTGCATTTTCTTTCATGCAGTATAATTATTTTGAGATTCCTCCATATTGTTTTATGCATCAAGAGTTCATTTCTTTCCTTTGTATTACTAAGTAGTATTTATATAGACACACAGCAATTTGTGTGTACCTGTTGGTGAACATTTGGGTTTATTCTGATTTGGGCCATTATAAGTAAAGCAGCTGTGAACATTTGTGTACTAGTTTGTTTGGTTAGACATATGCTTTCATTTCTTTTGAGTAAATAGGTAGGACTGGTCTACATTGTTAAATCTCTGTTTACATTTTAAGAAACTGCCACAGGCCACCAGTGGCTCAGTTGATTGATCAACTCTTGATTTCAGCCATGTGGGGCTCCTTGCTCAGCACAGAGTCTGCTTGAGGATTCTCTTTCTCCCTCTCTCTCTCCTCTTCCCCACTCCTGCATTAACTCTTTTTTTCTTTCTCTAAAACAAATAAATTGTAAAAAAGGAAAAAAAAAAAAAGAAAGAAAGAAACCACCCAACTGTTTTCCAAGGGAATTGTACCATTTCTTTGATACTACTGTGTTCCTTCAGAAGCATCTGAAAACAAAAGTTTATTTAAATAAAAGATTATAAAACTACAAAGAATAAATATATAAAATTTAGCATTTAAAATCACATAGTATTTTTCTTTAAGAAGTATTTTTCCAAGATTTTCTGTGTGTAATTTCTAATGTTACTTAGTCTATCAGGCACCATAGGAAGATAATGCATCTTAACTAACCATACAATTAAGTTTTTATTAAATTCCCAACAAAAGTTTAATGGAGCACGTTCAGATTATTGGAAAGTAGGTGCTTGACTCTCTTTGAATTGTCCAATCACCATAATTATCCACTCTCTTCCCCGTGTTTGTGCTGCCTCCAATATAAAATGACATGGAAGGACTCAGTAGATGTTGGCAGCAAACCAATGCGGCAGATGAGAATTGAATGACTGAATGTGGTAAATTGATAATACATAAAGATTATCAGATGAATTTAACTGTAGCACTTTGAGGTGAACTAAGTATTTTAAAGAATCAAAGTTATTGGTTATATTTAATGCCTTGCAATCTAGATGTTTCACCTCTATCATCAGGAGGTAGAGAACATATCTCAGGAAGAATTTCGAAGCCAACTCCCAAAACACAATGCAATAGTAGTTGTAGAGAGTAATAGGTGTGCTAACATCCAAGAAAGACTCAACTCAGACCCCATCCCAGGCCCCAACTTCTAGTCAATTGATCAAAATAAAAAATTAAGAAGCTTCAAGATGCCTCGACCTAGAAGACTGGGGATGATTCACTTTACTTGCAAAACAGGCTTGTTGACTTGGCAGGTATCCAGTTCAGATTGTTCATGCTCACCTTTTTCTGTTTTTTTTTTTGTTTTGTTTTGTTTTGTTTTGTTTTGTTTTGTTTTGTTTGGGGGGAGGGTGTCACTGCCAGCAAGTGAGCAGTGATCATAATTAATGTCAAAAGATGTTTCATCTTCAAAGCAGGGTAGCTACACCTCAGAGAGTGCTTCCCAAGCAAAGTGAAGAAAAAGGCCAAAAGATACATCAAGAGTTTTGTATGTGTTTCTACTCCCTGTGAAAGAAGCTAATGGAGGGCAAGGCAAGATGAAATAGAGCTTTGGACTCTTGAGGTAAAAGAATGGGCAGTCATATTCCCAACAATACCTCTGTGTGGACCACCATTTAATGCAGGACAACAGAACCCTGCTGACTGGACATGAGACACGGGCTGTCCTCACAGCTCTGTTCTTTTCCCACTTGGTGAAAGCAAATGCAGATAATGGCATTATTGGATAATGAAATTGGAATTGAACTAATTGGGAGGAAAGTGGGCCAGGTGAATGAAACTTGTCCACATTTAAAATACCGTGGAAGATAACATCGATACGGTCAATGATTTTAATGGTAGTCATTTTTATATTTTCAGTGTTGTGGCTAATAAGTCAACTTTCCAAGCACACCTAGAACCTGAAAATGAAAATATGTTACCTGCTTTTAATTGAAGTACTTGTAGAATAAAAACATCAATGGCAAATATAAAAGAAGTAGAAACTAGACAACAAGCTGATGGTTGCAACAAAGGGAGTGGGTGATATCTAAAAATGACAACAAAAGTCTTTGAATATATAAAACTGTTTTAATGCACATTCTTTTTTAAGAACCATTTATGCAATAGCTTACATAAATCAAATATATGGAACATATTTCTGTTTCTATGTGTATATGTGCATATATCTGTTCATGCTATACCTATGGAATTTCGTACTCTAGTTTGCTCTAATCAATGATGGGCAGCCAGATAATGTCATAATCATGAGGATTGATGATGTGTTTTTATTCTTTACTTACCTCCCCTTATATCCTGACATAACTTTTGGTCTCACTCTGATCTTCAGCCTAATAAATCCTTGGATTTCTGAACTTTGTTTTACCTTCTTTGTTTGTTTTCCTGAATGGGTCTCCACCTACTTGGGGCCATTGTCTTTCAGAGGAAGTGTGTGTGGATGTGTGTGAGGTGGGATAAGGAGGAGCACAAGGATTTCAGGGCAGAAAGAATGGGAAGATTAATAATTTTGGATGCTACCTGAATGCCAGGCCCTGTGATAGACTGGACACAATTACTCAAATGTCTGCCTATGAAATTCTATTCAAAAATGCCTAAAAGCACAGAAGCTTTCTCTTTCTACACTTACCATTTGACCTAAACTCTCTGTTTGGCCTGGCACAATAAAAAGGGGCCTAAATGTAGCCTCAGAACTCAAACACTACACATTTTCTACTAAAAAGAGCCTATGTGGAATGAAGAAATTTTCTTTGTTGTGATTTTTCTTTTTGTTTATCCAATCATTTCCCCTAAAAATATATTTTGAAAATCGAAAGACTTTCAGGTGACCTTTGTCCCACTATGAGAGGAGGCTGGCCAGTTCAGAATCCGTTGAGGACTAAAGATTTGAGTGGTGTGTGTTACACATTTCTCACGCTTCAGTTTGCAAACTTGATCTATTTCGTTTGTTTCCTCTCTTCGCATTGGCTCACCGTAAAACAAATGCATGGTAAGGCTGAGGTCAGTGAAGGTGACTGCTTGGTGAACTGTGTTAGAAATCTCTGATTTCTATTCCAGATCATTCCTAGAACTCTTGCTATTTATTCTCTTGCAATATAGCTTTCCAACTTATGCAAAAGTATCTTGTATGCTATGGGTTACTGACTACAATTTAGCAGTACTTTTAAATGGGAATATCTTGTGACATGGCTCTCAAAGATCTATTTTATTCAAAGTTATCTTTTAGTCTTTGAGATTTAAAAAAATTTGGGAGAATGTGGCTCTACCTGGACTTAATAACTAAAAATTTAATATACTCCTACGGGATAGAAATGTATTAGTTTCCCTGAGAAAGATGAAACTAATTTAAGAACTTCCCACATATTGAGAACAGTTCACAGAAATTTACCAGCTTCTTCTTTACGTAAGATAGGATCTACTGGTTCAGCGTATGTGCAGAATGCCAATTTAAACACCACATACCTTGAAGGCATTAATATGGAGCAAAAGAAAATGACTGATGGGAAGGTCAAAATAAACTTAGAGAAAGAAGAGTAGTGCCTGATAAAGAATAACCTGCATTATCTTCTGCAACAACCCACCAACTTGGGGAAAATAATTGTAATATATGGACAGTGATAGCTGAGCTCTTCTCCAGGGCTCAAGTTCCCATGATAGTCAACCCCTGAAGATGAGCAAAGTGTCTTAGGAAATCAACCACTTGCTGAATTCCTCCTGGGACAATGTATCCTGGTCTCTTCATTCTAGAAGGCAATGAGACCCACAGCCATTGGACTGGCAGGAATTGAGAGGGGATGTGTTCTAACTTGATCAGGAGTTCATATTCTAGTTAAGAGTTTTCAATAACCACAGAAAACACCAGCATTCTTTTTTTCCCCAAAGATTTCTTTATTTATTCATTTGAGAGAAGGCGGGAGCAGGAGGGGCAGAGGGAGAGGGAGAAGCAGACACTGTTGAGCAGGGAGCCTGACCTGGGGCTCAATCCCAGGATTCTGAGATCATGACCTCAGCTGAAGGCAGACACTTAACCAACTGAGCCACCCAGGAGCCCTGAAAACAAATTAAATGTGTCTACATTTAGTTTTTTTCCCTGGAATGATTGAAAATTTATATGACCTATGATAGTTATACTTATTTTTTATGAAGTCGTCCACATCAGCACATGAACTTTTGGAAAATAACCACACATACTTAAGCAATCAGTTCTTTGTTAATACAGCTGAAAACAGTGGGTGGGCCTTTTTTTTTTTTTTTTTTTTTAGGTGAGAAAAAGCAGGCTGAGAAGTGAACACCTCACATTGCTTCTGTTTGTTTGAGGCTTTTATCCTCAGGGCTGCGTTCTCTTGGCTGGACATACCTGTTGATCACACTGCTTAACTGCAATTATTCCAGACAGCTTTTTGGCTCACAGTATTGTTTCATAGGCTTCATAAATCACACAAATTATTACCGCAATAGAAAACTATAATTACCCACAAACCCTGACATGCCAAAATGTGTATTAATTAGATAAGGTAATAAATACTTTACTGCACATAGCTATAATTATTACCTCAAAACTGACATATATACATTTACCATCTTGATATTAAGGAGCAAATGATTCAATATAATGTTTAGTTCATAAGAGAATTGTTATCTAATTTGATTAATTAGTTAATGCTTTTGCAAGGTGTTTCAAATATGAGAACTCATGTAGAATTGTTTATTTCAAATTTAATGTTACGATCAAGTGAGATCCGAACTGTAATTTGCAGAGGAATTTCCTATGGGGATAATTTATAAAAGTTTATGTTTCTTCATTCTAAATTTGGGTTTACCTAGAAAGTCTCCAGAATGATGATTACATGTAAATTTCACTCATTTCATTTCTGTAATGGTATAAAATAATTTAGTCAGGATTTCAAAAAACTGAAGAACACTTTCTGGTCAAAACAAGCATAATGTTTCAAGAGATACACTTTCTATGCACCAATTTAGTGTGAAATTTCCATGTAGAAAGAAATTCCAGAGTAGATTTGGAACAATATATTTGTTTAAGGAATATGCGTATAAGTATACTCAGTGCACAGTACATTGTTCGGTCACACTTTAGTGATATTTGAGTTCAGATGTAGGACAGTATGAGGTAGAGAAGTGCAATTGTAGTCAACTCTTTATTCAACCCAACCTCTTGGTTTTTAACTCAGTCTCTTCAATATATACAGAAAAAAATCGGTCTTATTCTAATGTTCTAAATATTGTGTATAATAATAATAGTTCTATTTGCATCTCAACTGATACACAAGACACATTACATAGCAATACAAATTTTCAGCTGGAAGAACATGGGAGAACATTAAATTTTATACAAGAGAGAGAGAAGTCAACTCAACTATTGTTTGGTTTAATCCATTTAAAAACACATTAACACCTGTGGCTTCCATTTAGTAGAGGAATTCTTAAGGAAACTTTAAGATGAAGAAATAAAATATAAACTATCATATTTTCCTATTTAGATAACTATTTCCATGCATTACTTACTATTAGAGTTCTGTGAGTTCAAAGGCAATTGGTTCATCTGTCCTCATTCTATCATTGTTGGGAAATGAGTAGGGCGTATCATATGAAGGGAAAATCATGTTGCAGGTAATGCATGAGCTATTCCACTATAGAGTTTTCTCAAAAATAATAAGAAAGAGACTGTCATGGAGACTATGGAAGTAGTAGAGCCATGCAGCAAATTTCCTATGTCTAGCCTACTTCTTAAAATGTCTGTCATACACCTAATACATATTATGCATCCAGCAAATAGGTGCCGATTAACTGAATGCAATCACATGACATCCTGGAGGAGAGGCATGCATTACGTGACATTGTACTTTATCTGGATAATGATATCATTATAATACAATGACTTTGGGAAAATACAAATAACTCAACTGTGCTGCGAATTTAGAATGGAAAATGGTGCCATAAAGTATTACGGAAAGAATGAGGGGGAAACCATTTAAAGAAGAGTTTACTCTAAACACTCAAGATTTGGTCCATGTTTTGGGGATTAATTCGCTTCAAAGCTCTTTAGGACATTACGGAGAAGACAAGATACTATTAACACGAGAATCAAAACTGTCAGTGTTAGAGTAGAATATATCAGCATATACTATATATGCTAGCATATTTTATTATTAACTATAAATATTAGCATATTAACTATGAAAGTATAGTACATAGAAATATTAGCATATTTATACTTTATATATTTTATATTATGTTATATATTTTATATTATATATTTTTTCAAGTGGCCAGGATATAGGCATGGGCCAACTCTGGGGTGGAATGATTTCTCTTAGAGTGTTCCTGCAGTTATTATCATGCCAGCTGTGGCAGGAAGAGGAACCCAAGAGAAATGCAGTAAAAAAAAAACTATTGATAGTTCCAACTTCTGTGTCTGGGATTAGGCAGGTTAGGTTACTCATATCAGTCCTCCTACTGAAAACAGACAAGATGCTGAATAAAAAATATTTTTAAAATTTTTCCTTAGAAGCATTAGAAAGCCATCAGAAGAGTAAGAAGTCATCAGGCCAGAATTTTAGAACAATCAGTAGTAACCCAGAGGGGTAATTGGAGTACTGAGTATATATGTTAATTTGGGAAAACTTGAACTTTACAAGAGGAATAGAAACCAAATCTCTGCAATCATCCAATTTTCAGAGTCTAATGGAAGACATTCACCCCTTTATTTAACTGGGTCCTGAAAGAAGCTGTAGTTTCAGGGAGAAAAATATGTAAAACAGAAGTATGCCAACCTTTCCTCATAACTAGGCAGCTATGAGTTTTCTTGAGCTGAAAGAGTAGGAGAAAAATGTAGAGGTGAAGGGAAACACCTACCTGTTCTAAGTAAAGTAGACTCACCTTTTAGCATCATGCCTGCTAACACTACTCATTGTGAATCATGTTTGGAAATCTCAAATTTCATGCCTTTCAGTACTCCTATTTACTGTCTTCGGAAAAATAATTTACTCAATCAATCAATCGACCACTTGCTCCATAGACAAAATACCTAGAGGATACAAAGCTGGATAGAAAGGCCCACTCTCACTTTCCAGACAATCGCTCATTTTCCAGCATTTAAACCCAGTTGTTCAGGGAATCACAAGATTTCCACCAATTTATAGATTAATAATAAAAGATTTCCTCTGCTTGATACTGAGAGGTATTAAAATTTTCCTAATTGAATGAGATCCACTTTATTTAATATCAGGGGTCCCAATCTCACAACCACCATAGTTTCTGTACATTAGGTTAAACATTTATAGGATCGGGGCACCTGGGAGGCTCATTGATTGAGAGTCTGCCTTCATCTCAGGTCGTGATCCCAGGATCCTGGGATCAAGTCCTGCATCAGGGTCCCCACAGGGATCCTGCTCCTCCCTCTGCCTGTCTCTGCCTCTGTGTGTGTGTGTCTCTCTCTCATGAATAAATAAGTAAAAAAATATATATATATATATATATATAGGGATCTGATGGAGAATCTATATATAGCTATAAAATTCATAGAATTCAAGTCACCCAAGTAGTGGTAAACCTCCCAAGCACATTTATGGCCAGGAAGTAGTTGAGTTACTGGCCAGAACTGGGTTTATAACTGAATGAAGACTTTGGCATGAGTTCAATATAGGATTCAAGAAACTGTAACAGGTGCAATTTAGAAATCTAAGAGATCAAAGATTTCATCTTAATATCAACAAGAGATTTCATCATTAAACATATATTAGTTGAGCACCTAATCTGTTTTCAGATACAGTGCTAGGCAACCAGTAATTATGACAGAAGACAAGAAAACTTATTTTCCCCAGCAGAATTGCCTATTCAGATTAGGCTTATGTAATTGATGTTTGCGTCACTCTACCTCAGAGTTAATTATAGAAACAGTGTCATTTAAATGAAGCAATTACTTAGTATGTGACAATTTCTATTCATTTCTCTATGCCCCACACCTAAAATACTATTCAGTGCATAGAAAATACTCAAGAAATACTTGGAAAATGACTGAATGAATCAAAAGAATTAAAAAGTGAATGAATAAGAGCAGTCTCCTTCAGACAATGGCACCTCCCAATAAGTCTTTAAAAATTAATGTTCCAGTTGGGGATATGGGAAAAATAATGCTGTAATTAATTATTTAAATTCAATCTGATAGTTGCTGATATTGTTGTACTTTATTTTTTATGCTGTTAACTTTTAATGATTATAATAACTGGAAACTGCTGAAATGATTCCTGACTAAGTGTGCCTAATTTTTGTCTCTTTTTTGGCTAAAATTAAAGCAGCAAGAAATGAAAATAAAAAAGGAGAGACACAGGTTGTCATCCAGTTTTATGTGAACTGAAAGGTTTATAGTGAGGAGCTGCTGGATGCAATTTCAGTAAGCAAGGATTTTGTGGAGAGATTAGATCAGTTACAAATTGCTAAATCTGATGGCTTAGATAAAAATTTTACCAGAGGCTTTAAAAGAAGTAGAACATGTTTTGGGGAGAAGCAATTGCCTTCTGGAGAGTGCACATAGTATATATTTTTCAAAGTAAATTAAATGTGGAGATTGTGCAACCAGATCCCCAATTAGGATGAAATTATTGCATTTTCAGCTAGAATGGGCAAATCATCTTAATTCTGCAGTTAGGCTTATTTGTTTACGATTTCCTTTCCTTCATTTGTCAACATAGGGCATTTAGCAAAATACAAAATATATGTTTCTTTTTTTTTTTTTTTTTTTTTTTTTTTTTTAACTTTTATTGGTGTTTAATTTACCAACATACAGAAAAACACCCAGTGCTCATCCCGTCAAGTGTCCACCTCAGTGCCCGTCACCCATTCCCCTCCAACACCCGCCCTCCTCCCCTTCCACCACCCCTAGTTCGTTTCCCCGAGTTAGGAGTCTTTATGTTCTGTCTCCCTTCCTGATATTTCCCAACATTTCTTTTCCCTTCCTTTATATTCCCTTTCACTATTATTCATATTCCCCAAATGAATGAGAACATACACTGTTTGTCCTTCTCCGATTGACTTATTTCACTCAGCATAATACCCTCCAGTTCCATCCACGTTGAAGCAAATGGTGGGTATTTGTCGTTTCTAATTGCTGAGTAATATTCCATTGTATGTTTCTTAAACATTAACTAGAGAAAAGTAAAGCATTTTATTCCTAGAAGAGCCTATACACGGTACTTTGTAAATGGGAAAACAATGAACACACATATATGTGTGTGTGTGTATGTAGATGCATAGATACAGATAAATATCCTACCCTTTCTTCTTTTATAAGCAACCACATGCCAAGCTAAATCACTGATATGCAAAAAGACCTAGCATATAAAATGATTAGCATTTTTGTTTGATTTTTGCTTTTTCTATCACTTTTGTTCTTGGCTTGGAAATAATCTTTAAGTGATCTATCACCTCACCCATTCAACTGTGTTGGAATAACTGGAACATATTTCTTCAGACCCCTCTGAACATTTCAAGCATAAAGCTGCATTGTTTGGTTTGGAAATTTTTCCAAAAGTCAAAATAATGATTACATTGGGAAAGAAAGTCTCTTCCTGGATTCTTATTAGGGTGTGTGTGTGTGTGTGTGTGTTGTCTAATGAATGGAGAAGCAAGAGGAAATTTGAATAAAAGTCAAATTCTATCTCTTACTGAAATGGCCAATGTTGCACAACCAAGTAAGATAAAATGTCATTCAAATTGGGCAGTTTGTCCTCAACTCATATGAATGTCTTGAATCTTCCTGAAGTTGGGAAAAACTTTATGTTGCATTCTTGAGCTTCAGCTTTGGCAGTAAAAGTGCATGTACTGACAAGAAAAATACCATTAACCTTTACTTATAGAAAGCTTTTTAAAAGCTACATTACAAAAAAAAAATAACATAACTATGTTAGTTATGAAGAACACTCTGAAAGTTTACATCTAAGAAACTAAAGGATCAAATGGGTCTTATAACTAAAAACAACTAATTGAGACTATCAGACAATTTAAACAGTGATTGTAATTTAAGAAAACATATTAAATATATCAAATGCCCTAAGGAGAAATTCATCCTTAGTCTGTACTGATATCATTTTCTGAAGGAAGCCCTTGAGCCAATAACTCAGAGTGTTATTGTGCCACTTCTAATTTTATGATACATACATAACCTAATAAGAGGTTTACATACACTCAAATCATCTCTATGCACATGATCAAATTCAATGATGCAACTGAAAATTTTAAATACCGCAAAATTTTTAAAAAGTGCAAATTCATTTTAAAAAAGAAAGAAAGACATCTCACTATGTTCTCCAGCTTCTTCAAGGGCAAACCAGGCTAAGTGATAGACTCATCTACATCACTCAGCACACTATACAGTAAATGACAGTGCCAATAATGAATCGTAACAACTCTAAAGCCAGCTACATTTTTTTCAAGAACTTCTTCTCTTCCTCTTCAGTATTTAAGTCATTGGAAAAATAAAATTAGGGAGTTGGAAGGAGAATAAACTTTGATTCTGGATGATCTTTCTCATTTTTGTTTGAATTATCCAATTCTTTTTTCTTTTTAATGTGAAAAATCACTATTCAGGCTAAGATATGGTATCATCAGCTCAGTTTGGGTCTTCCACAAATTTAATTAGAAACTGAAGGGACTTGATTATTTAAGGCATTGGCTCTTTTGTAGACCATTAGTATTAGCTATGCCAAAATAGAAAATACATAGAACTTGTTCATTATATACATAAGGCTGACAAAATGCCCAACGAAAGAGGCATGCCTACTTGTCAGGAGTGGCTACCTAGCCCAGACATACCCAAAGAAGTCTGGTCGAAAAGGTTGATGGCAATCAGCCCAAATCAAAGTATTTGTAAATCAAAGTATTTGTAAATTCTTCCATTTCTGGTTTCTTTTTACATATGGAGCTTCCCACTTCGACCACACTAGGACTGTGGGCCACAGGAGACAAGAGAAACCAGAGCTCAGATTATCAAGGGAAAGGTGAGACTTGTGATGTTCATTAGGATAGTTATGTCAGAACTGATTAGGTCTAGAGCCAGGAGGAAGTCAGGGAGTCCAGGTAAACCCAGGGAAACAGGAATAAACCAGATGGTTCAGTTACATAACAAATGGGTTGCTAGAGCATATCAGAATTTCTGGCTTAGCCATGAAGCTTCTTCTATGCTTCCTGCTGAGACAAGAACCAATTGCAAGAATTGTCCCGCAATTGACTGCCAGCAATCCCCACTACAGAGGTGTTAAGAGGATTAATCAAGCTTGACTAAGGGAGGTGAGTCTATATTTAGGTGAGAAAATTACAATCTGTCACTTCCCTTGCATGTTTTACAAAGGATGGTCAGAAACAAGCTGATTCCACATGTTCAATCTGCAGGGCCAAGGAAGAGGTTTTTAAAAAGACTTCATG
Organism: Vulpes lagopus; assembly: GCF_018345385.1. Lineage (NCBI taxonomy): Eukaryota > Metazoa > Chordata > Mammalia > Carnivora > Canidae > Vulpes > Vulpes lagopus. The sequence continues at coordinate 76,612,885 of NC_054831.1, forward strand.
GTATGGCTACTTCTATTAAATTCAAAGTGTGCTCCAGAACAACTCTATCTATAGTATTCTATACCTATGCCCTGTATATATACTCTGGAGAGAAGTCAGGTGAGAAAATCCCCATGTGCCGACCACAGACTGTGCTTCTGCTGCCTGAATTTACAGCAAGTTTTTCCTAAACAGTACTTTGAGGCTGAGCAGAGTTACTCCCAGTGGGAAGTCACTTAGCCAGTTTTACTGTGGCAGTCTCAATACTCTTTCCAATCTAGTTGCAAATAGGAAAAGTTGGACTTTTGCAAAATCAGCAGGAGAGAGTCCCACCTACGGGTGAGGCAAATTGAAATTTAGATTGTGAAGGAGATGCCTTGAGCATCAATCAGAAATGTTTTCAGAGGAAGTGCGAACAACACTTGAGGCTGGAGGATGCTTCATTTGGGTCAGACTCTTTTGGCAAGAGCTATTACATGTCCTGAAATCAGGTCATGGGAATTGGCAGTGGTGTCTAATATGGAATGAGGTTTGGGGCATACAGTGCCCTTAGAAACAGGAAGAATATTTATAGACTTAATAAGGATTCATAATTTGATCTGGGTTTTATAAATTACCTTTCATCAAAGAGCTCAAATATCTATCATAATAATGATCTCTTCTTTTTTTTTTAACTCACAATATCCCTTTGAAGTAAAGGAAGGTCTACTATAATTACACTAGTTTTAAAAAAAAGAGAGAGAGAAATAAAAATGCAAGTCATTTAATAACTTACTCATGCTTACACAATGGAGCAAGACCCTCTGGTTCACAGTTTGGTGCTTTGGCTAGGGAGGAAGGACCCCAATTCTGAAGACAAGTGACCTGGAGAGAAAATGGTGCCCCATTTCCTAATCTCTGTGGCTGTAATCTATACCTCCATTTCTCTCAATGTGACTTTCTTTTTAAAAATTATGCACAGCTATAGCTCTGCACTTGAACATATTTCTTTAACATTTTACTTATAATCAGTCAATAATTTGATTTTAAAAAGGAAGGCATTAGAAAATCATCAATGGATGCTAAAACCAGTAGGTTAAAGTTTGGTGAGAAAGATGTTTACATAATCTCAAGGTATTTTGTTACCATTATTAACTACAGAGGGGGAAATAATGATGATAAAATTGAGGAGCCTCATGGATATCATCTTAATTAAGGCACTAAAACTAAGCACATCGATAATGGTACAAACCAACATCAAGTTCTTGATAGGATGCACTGAGAAGGACATCATATTGCATCTGTGGTGTTCCAGAGCAAAGCAAAACAAAACAAAACAACAAAAAAAGCATAATTTGTGGGGCACCCATGTGGCTCAGTCTGTTGAGTGTCTAACTCCTGATTTTGACTGAGGTCATGATCTCATGGTTGTGGACTGGAGCCCAGTAGGGCTCCACTCCTCCCAGTGAGGAGTGTGCTTGGGATTCTCTCTCTTTCCCTCAGCCCCTCCCCACCCCTCCCTCAGATAAATAAAATTTTTAAAAGGCTTAATTTGAACTTTATCAAAAGGAAACATCAGATAAATCCCAAAGAGCATTATATAAAATAACTGATCTTCACACTTCAAAAATATCAGAGTTGTGAAAGACAAAAGACTGAAAATTGATCTAGATTAAATGAAACTATGAAGTCTCTTGAAACTAAGTGCAATATTTGATCCTGGACTGAATTCTATAACACATTTCACTGGGACAATGGAAGATTTTGAACATAGACTGCAGATTTAAATAAATTGCATTAATGTTAAACTTTCTGGTTTGAGTAAGCATATGATGATTGAAGGGTGCCTTATTTTTTGGAAATACATTCTAAAGTAGTCAGGGATAAAAGAGTATGATGCCACCTCCATCTTTATCTTAAATGATTCATATAAATAAAGAAAAAAAACAAAGAGGAGGTAGGGAGGGAGAGCATGCTGACATAAATGGGGACAAAGTTTAATAATCAGTCAAGGTAGGTATTTATTGGTTGAATGTCTCAAGTTTAGGAAATCTGTATAAGAAAGATTTGAGATATCCTATAATAATTCTCAACTCCCTATTATATGTCAGAAACTGTTGTAGGGGGACACCTGGATGGCTCAGCGGTTAAGAGTCTGCCTTCAGCTCAGGGCATGATCCTGGAGGCCTGGGATTGAGTCCCACATCAGGCTCCCTGCATGGAGCCTGCTTCTCCCTCTGCCTGTGTCTCTGCCTCTCTCTCTCTCTCTTTCTGTGTCTCTCATAAATAAATAAATAAAATCTTAAAAAAAAAAAAACTGTTGTAGGCACAGGGAATATATTGGTAAGCAAACATATAGAGCCACTCTTGGGGTTCGAAAATGTTTACTTACATGTTTTCCAAAGGATATTCTTCACATGGAGGTCTCTATTTAAACTAAATCATAAAAATAAAATAAAATAAAAAATAACTAAATTATAATGCAAGGCAGAGACCAGAGCTCTTTTTCTTGAAGCCGATACCCTTATTTCTCAAATTCCAAAAGCAAACAAGTAGCTGAATCAATAAAACACACAGATGTCTTTACTTTATGGCCTGTTCATCTCTTGGCAGGTTCTCTGTGTCAAGTAACAGTTCGTGTTTTATATTTTCTCCCCTTGCTGAGAAGGATTAGTTTGATTGTTAAAGTTTGTAAGTGCTGTTTGGCCATGGTTCCTATCATGTCCTCAATCTTGAAGACATGTTGTACTCAAGCAAAAGGAAGAACCACATAAATTTATATGCCCCTTTGCCTATCAGCTCAACTCTCTCTCTGGATATAATCTGAAGTAATTTAGAGAAGTGATGATTTCTGAATAGTTAAAAAAAATAATTGAAAAAATAGTTTCTTACCACAAATAAAAAATATTGTAGATGCTATTTTCTATGAAGTTCACACATTCATTAGTTATAAATAGCCTGTATTCTAAACTCTAATTTCGAAACTGTCTTGTAAGTTCAATGATCACTTGTTATAAGGTAATAAGACAAAATTTTAAGTACTAGGAAATAAGAACATGAATTTGATAATATTATCTTGAAATCATCTTTTTAGAATCATATAATTATTTAAACAATTTCTAGACATGTGCAGGTGTATATGTATATATGTCATGGTTTACTAAATGTCAATAAAGTAGCAAGTTGCATTTATTATAATATGAGAAGCCCGGTGGTTTTTAAACCAACTTCTGGTACAAAACATTCCAAACAATGATTGCAAATGTAGACAATTTACATGAAGAGTATCATTCTGGCCACACTTGCAACATTGACATATATATCTGTCAAAAGATTTATATAATTAGTGCTAAAAATAATATGCATAATAGCAATTATCATTCATCAAATACATAATCAAGTGTCTCTTAAATAATGTGGACTGTCCTAAATGCAGGGCAAACCACAAAACATATGGCCTATCACTCTCATGGACAGAATTCAGTGAAATGATTTGCTATCCACTTTTTTATACAATAAAGGCTTTTAAAGTGATTAATATGAACGAAGTACTATTCTAAATATTTATCAAGTTCAAAACTGTAATCTTCATAAAAATTCTAGGAGGCATGCTACTTTCATTTTATAGATGAACAAACTGAGGTACAGAGAGATTAAACTTCTCCTGAGTGGTTATCATTTTACTTAGATTAATAAGTCACATAGCTAGAAAATAGCAGAATTGGAATTTGAACGAGACAACCCATATCCAGATTTCATTCTCGAATCACTACACAATGCTACCTCTAATGATGATGAAGAGGATAACGTGACCCCCGCCCATCATTGTCATCATCACTAGCATTTATGAAAAATCAGTTTCCAAACATTGTCCTGAGCACTTTACATACTTACTAATGGTCACAAGATGTTTATAAACCAAGTTCACAAATGTGGGAACTATATCACTGAAAGTTTAAGTAACGAATCTGTGAACGCACCAGTTTGCAAATGGCAGGACTGGAGTTGAAACCTTGGTCAGTTTTTTTCATGGTTCTAAACAAAACATCAGAGATGATAGTAAAAGAGAATGAGGTATAGTATGGAGGAAGCATGTAACCCAGTACCTTGCACATAGCAGATGCTGCAAATAGCTGCTTAATGAACAGATGCAAACAGTGTTTGAAAATTCCAATGTATTGTCCTTGACAAAGCTGACACTCATTAACCTCACTCTTCTCATTCTGACCTTCGAAAGGACACATAATACAGCATCCTTTATTAGAACATCTCATTCTTTAAATATTTAATAGCAATGTTATATGACCAGTATGCTTTTAAGTTCCTTAACTGTTATCTTACACGTCTTTTTATCTATTAAATGAGTAGCATAGCATTAGAATTCATAAACAATTTAGATTACACAAATACCTGTGGACTGATGGAACTCTAGGTTCTGGATCATAATAGTTTCTTAATTCTTGAATCCTTAGTTTTCGAATTGTTCCCAGAAAGTGATCATATAACCATCTGCCGGCTAACCTGAAAGAGTTAACTGCCCTCTGTGAAGAAACACAGAGCTACCAGTAGAATTTTACTTACCTTGACTCACCACTGAGTCAGGCAATCAATCTTACTTGATTCCTATTTCAGATTCTCATCACAGATAGTTCTCTCTCTTTCTCTCATCTCTCTCTCTCACTCTCACTCTCCTTCCTTTCCTCCATCCCTCCTTACATCTTTTAAATTTTGCTTGTCTTTCTCCCTGTTTTTAACAGACTGGAAAAAAACTCCAGAGTTGATCATCAGACAGGTTTTATAAAGGCAACAGACTTTAATCCTGAATTCCAGAAAGAATTTGATTCAGCTGTCAGTTCCAGAGGACGAAAGGAGTGTTTCAGGGGGCAAAATATAAAAAGTAGAGTAAAAGTAAAAGACAGATATCACAGCTTTGCAACAACTCAATTATATCAGCCGGACAGTGGGAAAAGGAGAAGTAGAAAAATGTCTTACAAAGACACCAAATTTATCAAGGAAGTAAATAGTACAGTTTGAGAAAGTATACCTCCCTTCCTTTTCTTATCCTCATCTTTCAGGCTCTCCCCTAATTCATGAGGTCCATCATTTGGTTTTCTATTTCCAAAACATCACACAGACATCAAAACATTCAGGAAAGCTAAAGAGTACAGGAATGACCCTAGGGAATTAAATGGAAGATGGAGAACAAGTTTCTAATAATTGCACTGTCAAGTTCTTGACTTCTACAGGTAAGAGAGGGAAGAAATATAAATAACTAAACCTTCTCTAAATGGAGATACTATTTTTTAAAAAGGAAATGATAACCACTCAGGTAATATTGGATATACAATATGTATCAGTGCTTGGAAGTTAAGTTGAATTGTTTGGCTCTGCAAACAATGACAACAAAACATTTGCCTGAATTTAGTAATGATGAAAATAGTGAATTAGTGCTTCATATTCACAGTGACAGCATAAGGTAAAGGCCATATTTCTCTTATTTTATAAATGAGAAATCTAAGGCACAGAGAGAAAGTGACTTGCCCAGGATACCAGCTAGTAATTGGGAGAAAAGAAATTGGAATCTTAGCAGTTTCATTCTGAAATTTGCAAGCTTCATGCATGCATCTTCTGAAACACACAACCAAACTACATGTGGAATAATCATATATCATATGCCATAATTATTAGTTACAGAGTGTGTCAGGGTTTTGCCCTTTTATCATTTTATGACTGTTTTATTCTAATTAGATTTTAACAAGCCTGTTTTCATTGACTTCAATCAAAAAGAAGATGCCAGAGGCCCATATAACTTAAACTTTCTCTCTTTGCCTCTAGCTGTCAATTCATCACGCAGAAATCATGGAGTTGTTCTAGACAGCCATCCTTCCTTCAAGGGCTAGCAATAGAGTGAATGAGGAAAGCAATGAAGGGAATTTTCCAGAAAAATTAGGGCCTTTGACAGGCTTTGCTACTGTGGAAGTTTTATTTTAGAAATAAAACAGCAAAGACCTATGCACAAAGGAAATTTCAGTAATATCCAGATGCGAAATCTTCACTTAGTTCTTGAAGAATAAATACATCTCTCTAACATATTGCCTGAAGCTAATCTATTTTGGAAGTCAGAATTGTATCCTGGAAATAGGAATTCAGTATATCATATGCATTTATTCAGTCATATAATCAATATGGCACCTATCTTTGCATGAGGCTAAAGCTATAATTATAAAAAAGTCTGAGACCCTGCCCAGATAGGCTCACAGGATTTTGTGGGTAGAGATGGAGAAATTAGGGAGGAGGAAGACACAGGAAAATAAACAGTATTGTACAATTAATTATTGAGTGAAAAGGGGGGATTCTAAGATACTGCTGAATTAGAAGAGGAAATTCTTAATTCTGGCAAGACCCAGGAAGGGTAGAGGTATCTGGAAAGATTTTACAGAGAAGTAAGTTCGGTGTAAAGATTTGAAAATGAGCAGAAGTTCAGCAAGAATATGGATGGGGAGATGGAGATTGGCTTCTAGTTACCCAACAAATTAATCCAAGTTCCATTCATACCGAGTACATAAGTTAATGTTTGTGGAATGCTTATTTTTGAATAGTGTTCAACTGTTGAATATTATCGGTAATATTAGTTGAGTAAATATTTATTGACAATTTATTCTTTCTGCCTAGATTATGCCACTCTCAGTCATGTCATGTCAATTGGCTCTCAATCTGCTGTTGACTCTCCCATAATAATCAGACCAACCAACTTTAGGTATAAAAAATATTATAAATACTTGTAGATTATTAGGATGTACATCCAGTGGAACTCCTACCATCATAATAGTAGGTATGTACCTCATACATTATTTGTTAATGGTTATGTAATAATCTTATCTATCATATACAAAATAATGAGGAGCTTATCAAGACAAATCTATGCAGCTTGGCCCCATAAACTCTCTGTTTCTTACCACAGGAATGAGAGGTAGACCAAGGAAAGCAACCACAACTGGATAGCAGGAAATTTTAAATCTCAAGAGAGTACAAGTACAAAACATACTTTATACACAAGTACCACATACTTTATTCAGCAATACCCTCTTTTACCTTATATTCTAATGAGGCATGTGAATGGGTAGAAAGTCAGCTGGTAAAATAAAATTGTGTAGTATGTTGGAATATGATAAGTTCCGTAGAGGAAAATATAGAGAAAATATAGGAAAGTTCTATAGAGGAAACTATAGAGAACTACGGATTAGAAAAGGGGCAAACAGTTCTTAGATACCATTGTTGGGATAAGTCTTGAAGGAAGTCAGAGGGTATTAGCTCATGGGGTATCTGGGATGAGAGTGGTCTGAGCAGAGGGAAGAATTTGTATAAAGACATTAAGATGAACGTAGACCTGACACACTTAATGAATAGAAAGTTTGTGATTGTGAGTGGCCAGAATAAAAGAGGACTAGAAAACAGTAGATGAAGTCAAGGATATCACCGGGGTAAGAGGAGGGCAAACACAGTTAAGTCCAGATAAGTCTTCTGGACACTGAAAGGATTCTATTCTGAATGATATGAGCAACCTGCATTTGTAACATTATGACATAATCTGACTTAAGTTTTAATAACCTCTCTGAGGCTGCTACTTTGAGAATAAGTGTAGATTTTAGAAGATATAACACAGAAGCAAGGCAACCAATTCATCAACTATTTTAGTTTGCAGGTGAGAGCTGATATTTGAATCTGGGTGATAGCAGAGGAAGTTGCAAGAAATGTTTAGATTCTGGATTAATTTGGAAGATAGAGCCAATGGATGTGTGAACATCCAGGCACTTCCTTCACCCTGTGATTGTGGACAAAGGGGTTCCAGCAGTTCCAGGGCAGTGTTAGCGAGCACCCACAAGCAAAGCAGAAAGAAGCGGACAGAGAAGTGCTAGAAATACTCAAAGCAATCTGAAGGCATCTAGTAGAGCACCAATAATGTCTATAAGAAATCCAGTATCCAGTAGTAGTTGGCTCTACAAGGCAGAGGTTAGGAGAGAGGTATGGTGAAGAAACATGAACTTAAGCATCTTTACAAGTAGTTCGTATAAAGCATGACCCTGGAGATGTTCCTCGAGTAAAAAAGTGTCAACTGACAATAGAAGGGGAGCAAAGATTAGTCCTGAACCCTGCTGACAATTAAAGGTCAGGGAGAAGAAGGGACAGGGGGAAATATGACTGAAATTGCCAGTGAGGTAGGAGGAAAACTAGAACAATTGTAGCTTTGTGTAAGCCAAACAAACAAACAAACAAGTTCATTGAGGAAGATGGAATGATCAACTGAGGAAAGTGCTATTGAATCGATAGGAAGGATGGGAGATGAGAGATGACACTGGATTTGGAAACATGGCAGTGACTGGTGACTTTAACTTGAATAGTTCTGTGGAAAGGTGTGGAGGAAAGCCAACTTTAAGAGACTATAGCAGGAAAAGAATTGCAGACCATCAGTATAAACCACATTTTTAGGGGTTTTGCTGCAACAGGAAGAAAAGAAATAAGGTAGCAATTGACAGGGCAAAGGAGAGATAAAACAGGATTTTTTTTTAAGTGGGAGAAATAGAGCACGTGTGTACACTACTAGAAATGATTCAGAAGAGATGTAAGATCTCTTAAAGGAATTTTCTGCTTCACAAGGATTACTTGAGAGACAATTTCAGTAGCTTTCTTATAAAGTAGAATCTACAGGCAGCCAGCAGAAACTTGGATAATGGACCAGAGGCTGAATTTCAAAATATGCCTGAGTCAACCTAACATATAGTATATACAACCACTTAATATTATTCCTTTAATACTCAAATCATTATGCTGATTAAAATATTTTTAAGGTTTAAGTAAATGATAGGTAATCTTATGTATTTTTTTCTCCATCAAATATATTTGCTTGCCATTCAATAGCAAATTTCATGTGGTTTGTAATATGCAGAGTGTCTGCACTGGACATAGACAGAGATATGAATATAATAATAATGAAAGATGCAATTCTTAACTTCAGTATCTTAGTTTTATTGGAGAGATCAAACATACCATGCAGAAATAATATGAAGTAATAACAATATTTAACATTCATTGAGCACCTACATGTGTGATAAACATTGTGAAAGCACTGCACATCCATTATCTATATAGGACTTCCTCAGTCTTAACACCACTGACATTTTGAAGTGGATTATTCTTTGTTTGGGGTGGGGGTGCCCTGTGCATTGTGTGAGTTCCCATGTTTTCTACCCACTGTATTCCAGTAGCCATCTCCTTTCCTCCATTTGTGACAAATAAAAATGTCTCCAGACATTGCCAAATATTTCCTCAGAGGTAAAACCCTTACCTTGTTTGATTTATGTTACATTGCATAAACTTCTAAGGAAGATACTCTAATTATCTTCCATTTTATAGATTAGAAAAAACTAGAAAACTCAACTAATTAACATAGGTGCCCAATTATTTCATGACACTAGTCCAATGTCTATATGCTAAGATTTTTGAAGACACACTGTGTGGTCAATAAAAAATGCCTGCATTAAATTAGAAAAGAACAAACTTATGAATCTGTCAAGGAAATAGCATAAAACACTCAGCATATTCTAATAAATGATATATCTCCACTCTTCAAAAATAAAATGATTTAATATGGTTGTATTTAATGAATCATCCCTTTATCAAAAAATATTTATTGAACATCTCTTATCTATGAATCTCTGCTCCGTGACCCATGGGGACAAGGTGCATAAATTAGGACATAATTATAGGGAAAGGCAAATAGTTTTAGGCAAAAATAAATATTCTATCCCAAGGTAAAGCTTGATTAATTACCATTTGAGTAATAGAGAAAACAAGACTTATGAGTTTCCAAAGAAGAAGAAATATTTGAGAGTTAGTCTGAGAAGATTTCTAGAAGAAGCATGACTCGAGTTCCATATTGAATAACAAAAGACATGAGTAGGAATCTCTGGAATAGTGATTAAGTGAACAAAGAGACATTGAAGTGAGAAAATTCTAGAGGAGTTTGGAGAAGAATGGGTAAAAATGTAGGGCAGAGTGGAGGATTAATACACAGATAGATTTATGAGAAATGAGACTGAAAAGATGGTGATGCACTGCAGGGTGCTGAGAGATAAAATGAAGAATTTTGTCTTCATCTTTCAGTAATTATATAAGATTTGGGGGAACAATACAACACAATGAATGTAGCTTTTCAATTAAACTGGTAACTGTTGCCTAGAACCTATTACAATGGGGAACTAAGAAGATGTGAAGACCAGGATAATCTAGAATATTACCCAGAATTAAGATGTGTAACTTAGAAAGGTAGTGGTCACAGTGAATAAACTATGGTCATTCAAAGAATATCTGTAAAACTAGATGGATTAAGGATGGGTTCATTTCAACAATGATGATCACATTGATTCTAATCCATACACAGTAGAACTGATTATGGTTGCAAAATCATGAAGATAGTCCCAATGATCAGATTAGCAACAGCAGTCATCAGTCATGCAACCAGTTCTTTGAGCTAGCTTCCTTGATGTTGCCATGCTTGTTTGATTGCTTGCTTTTTTTTCTTTTTTTTTTTTTTTTGGTACTTCAGTGGTGTGTCCTGAGGTGCTCTATATCTTGACGTGCAGTGGAAGATCTCCTAAAAGCAACCTCAGTGTTATCAATTTAACTATGCTCTAGGGAGCATGACTACTAAAGTTATTATCTATACGAGGAACAGGAAAATGGCATATTGAGACCATTATCTGATTCAGAGAATCCACTACCATAGTGACATAGCCTACTAACCAAATGGTACCTGTAAATCAGCCTGAGGGGTCAAGATAATGTTCTCCATTCTCTATCTTGCTTGGTCATATTTTTTGTAGGTTATTCTTTTTCTTCTTCATCTCCCTCTCAAGTCTCTCTGCTGAAACTTGATTCTTTCATTTAAGGACAGTAGAGGAACTAGATGAAAACCAGTTAGCATTGAAACATCTATATTGCTCTAGGGAAGGGAGATGTAGAATAGGTAATATGGGAACTTATATTTCCCACATCTTCATAGATAATACTGGGAAGGGAATTTGACAAATTTTGTGACATGGTACCATCCAAAACATGATGCAGATGATGATAACAGCAATGTCTGGAATAACTTTCTACATAGATTAAATTGGAGAAGACCCACATAGTTCCAGAAGCTCAGGAAAATCCCTCAGGCCACCCAAATAAATGTCCCATCTGCTTACTGATGCCTGAAATTACATAGTAAGAGTTTCATTTCTTAGCCCCAAGCTTTTGATTCCTGTTAAAATGCAAATCTCCTGGGCATGGCAATACTCTAAGTTGCTGCTATATCCCAGGGGGGAAATGATTTTCAGAGACTTTCTTTAAAACATATTTGGACAAGGAGAGAGTATGAGGCCACTGGACCCTGGAAACAGGTGGAACAGTAAACCTTAATAGATAGGGGCTGGGAAGGGGTAAGAAAAGGGAATACAAAGAGGAGAAGAATGCAAAATGCAAGAGGGAGCACATGAAAAGATCTTATCTTTTCTGCATCTGAGAGTTGATATTGCTACATGAGAATGAGATTACTTTATTATTTTATATCCTCTGTATCCAGGTGCTGCAGAATTCAATGTATGTAGCACATGTATAACTGCACACATGTAGCTAGGGTAGGAGTAGACACTCATAATCTGATAAGATGATTAATTGTGATATCTCTTCATCAATTTGGGTTGCGGTGCCAAAAAAATTACCCTAACCCAACCATATCCCCCTTTTTTATTTACAGTGTTTCTCTTTTAAACGTAACTATGTAGTTCTAGAAATTTTCTTGGAAATTGCTATACATTTCTCATCAGGTGTCTAATACACAAAAGTGTCCCAGGTGCCCCTTAACCACTCTCTGAAATAGCATCACTGGTTAATTCCAGGTGGAGCTGATCATTCACCTCATGTCACTAAACTGTTGAAGATTGCTCTTATGTAATCTGTATAGATTGTTACTCCAAAAGGACTCATGAACAAGCCCTGTGGCAGCCTTCAAGTTTCTTAAAAACGCTTTCTTTCAAGAGAAATTTAGTCTTGTTTAGGTTGAAATCAATGATAAACATCTATAAGATCCAAATAGGAATTAGCACAGTTTTTAAAGAAAATTATATTTCCATCTTTCCCAAAACTCTCTGACAAAACAAGAAACCCCTTTATGTATAGCTGAATTAAAGGAAATGCTTTTTTTTTTTTTTTAAGGAAATGCTTTTTAAGTGAGAAAAAATATTTCCATCATCATCTATTTTTTTCAATTTATATTTGCATAGTTCGGATTTGTTTAAATATACTACTATCAGTATGCTTTATCTATTTAGATACAGTTCAGGAAAATCATGAGAATTGAGAAAAGAACAGCAAAAATGTCTACTTTTTATTCTATATTAGAACTAAATTCTCACCTAATTGTCCCTAACTTTAAAAAAAAATGATGAGAGTTTATCTTTATCTCTTTGACATGGAAAGAAGTGACCAATTCAGGCAGGAGGTGACACCCTGTCATGTCAATTTCAACAACTTAGGTTGATATTATATCTCAAGGCATCTGAATTCTGAAGATTTGGAGAGCGTCCAGTTTATTCTCTTTATTTAAACAGATGAAAACTGAGCCAGGGAGGTTGAGTGATGCACCCAAAGACTTCCACTAAAGCAAGTCCTTGATGTGGTTTCCTGATTCCCTGCACAGTGAGCATTTCATTACAGCATTCTGCCCCATTGAAAACGGTAAATATACTTAAGATTTTAGGCTTTGGTGAGTTTCAAAACATCCACATACTTAAACTTTTATGAAACTCGGAGAGAAACTAGTGAAAATTCCTGGGTGGAACAATCCAGAACGAAGAATGGAATTTCCAATTTGTATTAATTGCTCAGGAAATGAAGGTCTGAAAAGGTCAAGTAGCCAGATTTCATACAACTAGTCAATAGTAAAGTTGAAACTAGCACCGTAAACTTCTGTTTAATCAACTCAGCAGTGTGGCCTCTTTACATGCAAAATAGGCAGAGAACAACGTATTGATATAGAGAGGGAGAGTTGGTGAAATACCAAGTTCTCACCATTGGAAACCATGGCTAGAGTTCACAGGTAGAGACATTTATGAAGAGGGTAGCCATGATCAGAAATGTTCTCTAAAGTAGTGACAGAGTGCTGTTCAGATTTCACATGCCAGAGATGCAAATAGAGTTGTTGAATGTGAACAAATACCAAATCTCCAAAAAAGTGTGAGGAGGTGGGGAAAAAAGTGGAAAAGCACTCAACGTGCCTTGGGCCTAATATAAATCAGAATTTCATGCAAATGTCAAAATTTTTCAGACTGTTAATATGCATTCCTAAGGGACTCACTTTCTTGCAGTATATAGAAGATGCAAAATCAACACTTTTGCAAACCGTCGTTCCAGTATACAGACATATAATCCTTTCTCTTTTAAATATTGCAGTATCTTTTCTTCAAGAAAACATTCTTTCATGAATAAATAATCAAGTCACAATTGTCTTTATATACCCCAGCCCTCTCCCATATGTAGCAGAATGCCTACATACAGTAGATTCCTTTAAAAATACTTTTTAAAGAAATTGGGATCCACGGGTGTCTCAGCGGTTTGGTGCCTGCCTTTGGCCCAGGGTGTGATCCTGGATTCCCGGGAGTCCCTGCGTGGAGCCTGCTTCTTCTGCCTGTGTCTCTGCTTCTCTCTCTCTCTCTCTCTTTCTGTGTGTGTGTGTGTCTCATGAATAAATAAAATCATTAAAAAAAAAAGAAAGAAGGAAATGATCATATGGCCAAGAGTAACTCAACACAGATAATTACTTGAAAAAAATGAAAATTTCTGCAAAGGAAGAAGACTGATGAGTAAAAGAAAACTGGAAGAAAAAGAAAAAAGGTTATTTGTGCATAAAATATTTCACAAATTTAATCGCACAAATGTATACGCCCCCAAAAAGTCACCCACCTTAGTTGTTTCTCAATAAATATGCATCAGGTATCTGCTTTGTGAGAGACAGATGTCAAATGTTGTCAGTCGTAAAGCCTCCGTGAATGAGGTGGGATGATAGGAGCAGAAATAAGATGGTTGATAAACCACAAACACAGAAATCAGAACAATCTGGAATAAAATCTTGCCTTTTCTGTTTACTATCTACATAACCTTAAGCTACTTATTTAAAGCTTCTAAGGATCACTTTAACATCTAAAAACTGAAGATAGTACTTAAGTATCAGATTGTCGTGGAAGCTAAACAGAATAAGGCACATAGAGCAGCTAGAGAAATCTTTCCATATGTGGTGAGTACGTACTACTCTCCTCTCTTCATTTTCCTCATCTGGAGTTACCTGGACAATGATAAATAAATGAAAGAGATAGCAGCGAGAATAACACAAAACAATCCTATTAAACATGGGCAAAGGATATGAATAGATATCTTTCCAAAGAAGATATGAAAATGGCCAATGGGCACATGAAAACCTGCTCGACGTCACTCATCATCAGGGAAATGCGAATCAAAACCCCAATGAGATATGACCTCACACCTGCTAGGATGGCTTTTTAAAAAAAGACAACAGAGAAGTGTCTGTAAGTGAGGATGTGGAGAATAGCAAACTCTTGTGCACTGTTGGTGGGAATGTAAGTAGAAACAGCTACAGTGGAAAACAGCATGGAGGTTATAGTTGCCAAGAGCAGGCTGCCCCAAGATGGGTTACTTTGATATGAACATCATTTTGAGTTAAAAGCAATCAAAATCCATCAGCTTCAGGAAAAGCTCTTTATCTCCCCCTCACCGGCCTGATTGTACCAAGGAGACACCTTTTAACAGAGATTTTTCTTTACCTAAGAAACTTATCTACATTATAGGGCAACCTTAGTTTTCCAAACATCTCCTTTCGCCATTTTTTTTAAAGATTTTATTTATTTACTCATGAGAGACACAGAGAGAGAGGCAGAGACACAGGCAGTGGGACAAGTAGGCTCCCTGCAGGGAGCTCAATGCAGGACTCGTTCCCAGGACCCTGGGATCATGCCCTGAGCTGAAGGCAGATGCTCAACTGCTGAGCCACCCAGGCATCCCCTCTTTTCACCTTCTTGCCAATGGTCTTTCTCCCCTTTGTATTTTTAAAGCCCTACCCCTCACTTTAGCTTATATAAGCATCATTTCATTTAACTGTCTTTGGAATTTCTATGTCTATGTGGCTTCCCCTTATGTACACTATTAAATTTGATTTTTTTCCCTATGAATCTGTCTCATGTCAATTTGATTCTTAGTCCACCTAGAATGATCTAGAAGGGCAGACAAAATTTCTCGTCCTCAACAAGATTCTTCAAAAAATTAAACAGAACTACCATAGGATCCAGTAATCTCACTTTAGATACCTATCCAAAGGAATTGAAATCAGTTTCTTCAGGGCATATCTGCACTTTCATGTTTATTGCAGCATTAATATGGAAACAAGGTGTTTATCTGTCAACAGATGAATGAATAAAGAAAATGTGAGATATCTATATATCTATATCTATATCTATAATCTATATCTATATCCATCTATTCAACCATAAAAAAGAAGGGCATCCTGCTATGGATGAAACTGGAAGATAATTATATTAAATTAATAAGCCAGACAGAGAAAGATAAATACTATATGGTGTCACTTATATGTGAAATCTAAAAAAAATAAAATGTCAAACTTATAGAAACAGAAATCAAAATGGCGGTGGTGGTTGTCAGGAGTCAGATGTGGGGAAATGGACAGATATTGGTCAAATGGTCCAAATTTTCAGTTATTGGATGAATAAGTTCTGGGGATACAATGTACAGCATGGTGACTATTGTTAATAATACTCTATTGTATATTGACATTTGCTAAGAGACTAAATATAAGTGTTATTAACACACACAAACACACACAACAAACACACATGATTATTATGTGAGGCGATGGATGGGTTAATTAACTTGATTGTGGTAGTCATTTCATAATGTAGATGTATACCAAACTGTCATGTGGTGTACCTTAAATATATACAATTTTGTCAATTATACTTCAGTAAAACTGAGGAAAAAAAGAAAGGAGACACATGGCTATTATGTGTCCCAAATAGAATTAACCCAGAAATGAAGGCTCTATCCAATGGGCTTAGATGCTCTGTCTATACTTCTATTTAGTTCTCTTGCTCACAGAAGATAGTTGGTACACTACAACGAAAGTGAGTATTTCCAGGACAGCATAGCTCCTTTATGAGGTGGACTCTCTCTGCCCCAAAGGAGGTGATGCCAGGCACAGCCTGAAGTGTTACTAACCAGTGTGTTCTCACCGTACGCTTGGGACCTGCTTTTCAGCTCACTCCCACCCAGCTGCTGATAGCAGATCGGTGGGGTTTGGCAGAGATGGACTAAATATTCTTCACTACTGTTTGCTGTTTTTCTAGGCATTCACCAGGCTACATTGCACAGTCTCTCTTCTACTTAAATGTGGCAGCACAAATGAGTTCTGACTTATTTTTAACTAATGGAATTGAGCAGAAGTGGTTGAGGCCCTTTAGCCCCACAAAGGTGTTCTCAAATCTCTGTGTTCTTTCGCCTTTGACCTACTGATGCTCATAGATATGGTGACTTTGAAAACTATCAAGGGAAGAAGACAGGATCCTGAACTACTGAATAGAGAGCTGCCAAACAGTCTGGACGTGAGCAAGAAGTAACAGCTAGCTGTAACCCTACACAGAGTTAGGAGGGAAATATCTCCCTTGGTCATTACTCAAAAGTGTATGTGGCTGAACAAGCTATTTGAGCAGATAAGAACTGGCTCCTCTGATAAATTTGAGAAGGAAGATGAAGGGGCACTTCCTTGCTTTGGGCTCTCACCAGTGTTCACATAGACAAGACAGGCAGTGAACAGCAACTTCAGAGTGATTTAAAGATGCCAAAAGGACTTCTGGTCTCTACATACCCCCTCAATTCCTACCCAGTAGACTTTTAACTTCTCATGCCAAGACTGTAAGAGGAACAGATAAATATAGCAACAAAAATGTCCTTGCATTTTCTTCCCTGTACGTGGTAGGCACCAAATGTATACTTACTGAGTTAAAAAGATGAATTAGAATGACTCTCCCAAAGCCGTCTCAACGTCTATCTCCTGAAACAGAAAGCAAAGCTATTTTTATTCACAAATGAATTCAGAGTTGCTGACTTCGATTATACGGGGATAATAAAACTTACATGGTGAGTTGATTAACACCATGGGCCATTCCCCGTGGGCAAGGTTTAATGGGCAGCTCCGTTGGTTCTTTTTATCCAAGAGGCATCAGGTTGCAGGGGAGAAAAAATAATTTTCCCTTTACTCTTCTAGGTTGTTGGCTGAGACCCCCGTTCATAACAAACAGATTCACAGGAAAAAAAAAAAAAAACCAGAAATTTAATAACATATATACCTCCTATATGCCTGGGAAACACCAGGAAAACTGAGTAACTCCCTCATATGGCTCAAACCACCAACCTAAACACCAGCTTTGGTCTTTACCAAAGAAGATGGAGCACAGGAGAGCCAATAATGGGAGGCTATTAGGAAAAGCACAGCAAACAAGGGTAAGGTTGTCAGGAAGATTTAGTTCTTTGCCATCCTCACTGATAAAAGTTTCTTAGAGATTTAGTCATTTTTCTCTTCCTGGTACAGAATGGGGGATATCCTTACAAATGAATAAATGCAAAGGTCTCTTATAAAAAGGGGACTTCAACTCAATATTCAGAACTTTTTCTTTTATTTTTTTATCTGCTGCTGCCTAAAAATAACCAACCTAAAATAATCCTTATGCCAGGGACATATTTTGGACTGGCAGATTCTGTTTCCCCTTAAGGTACAAAGAAGGTAAATCTCAGAAGGAAGGATGCACTGCCAATGGAGAGAGTTGCTTAGAGTGAAGGTGAATTCCTCCTTTAAGATTTACCTCCAAATGGCCCTGCCAGCACAGTGCTGGAAGTGGTAAACAAACTAAAATGAACCCAATCAAATAAGCCCTGCATTTGGATAGCACAATGATGAATTCAGGCCCTAATATATCAATTAATGCTATTAATAATATCGCACATAATTTGCATCGAAAGCAGAAAAGTGATAAAGCAATTTCCTTAGGATTGTGTATTAGACAAAATTCTTTGATCTTACATTCTACATCCAGGGCTTTAGAATTTAAATTTATTTACCTCCCCATTCTGTAAAATGAATGGAGAACATTCCAACAAATGATAATGTGGGATTGATGAACCTGTAACTATCAGGTTTTCAGTTTACTCGGAAGAAAAATAGTACAAATGCTGAAGTATTAATATTCAAAGAGAATGATGAATGCCTTACTTCCAGATACTTATTTATGGATAAGAAACATGCAGCTGTTTTTTTTTTTTCTATTTTATTTCTGGTTTGAGAAAGTTACCAACACACCAAATGCAATAGGTCACTCTTCAAAATTGACTTGTTTCCACTTTAGCAACAAGTCCTTGAACTAAGGAAATTCTATAAGCTGGTCAATTTGTTCTCAGAACCAATTCTAAAATGATTTGGTTGGAAGCACAGATGTAAAAGATTCAGACACTGAACTGGATCCAAAAATATTGTGCCAATCACTTTCAATTTGCCAGATTCAACTGACCGCTTTTGCTTCTCCCCAGAACTTGTGACCAGCTCTGACTCTAATATGTAAGGACGAGGGTCAATGATTAGCTCTCTGATACCAAATTACACCAGAAGCCTTGAATTTTCAGGATTAAATACTGTGGACAAGGATTGATAGCTACTGTCGCATTCAAAAATCATCCTGATTGGCTCCCTCCCCGCATCTCCAGCTGCGTCTTCTTGGCTTCCCCCTGAGATCCCTTCCATATTCCCTACCCTCCAGGTGTCAGATTGTGATTTCCAGATAGGTCCTACTTTCCCTTCTATACCTTTGTACCTGCTATTACCACTCCTTACCTAGAATACCCTTTCTTTCCCTCCATATTGTTAATTCCTATTAGTCCTTGAAAATTCCCCCAAAATGCCTTCCCAAGGAAACCTTTGAGCAGACAATATAGGAGTTTATCTCCTGCCATAATTCTGTCACAGTCCCAATCACAATGTGTAGTAATTACTTATTAGTTTGACTGTAAACTCCGAAAGTACCAATGGGGCTCATTTAAATCTTTTTGAGTGAATTAATGAATGATGGCAGAAAGCCAAATTTTAAATTAGTATCATCATAACCTCCATGATAAATTGAAATGAAATTGTTGGATTAAAATATGCCTCTTCCACAGGACTGTGAACCCTTCAAGGACATCCACCAAACGCAATACTTAGAATATAGAATGTATAAATGCTCAATGAAGGAATGTAATCACATATTTTATTAGATGTAACATGATTAATATTATTAACATTGGGATAGAGGATGAGCCCATTCTTCCCACATCGTGCCCTACCCCTATGCCTCGTGCCTTAATACATCAGTTCTTCTCAATAGCATATTCCATTTTCCCTTTGATAAATATGTATCTACAAATCTTAAACCACAGAGTGAGTGTTGAGTTTTGATGTTCCTACCTTCATTAAAAGCTTCTGGAATGGGGCACCTGGGTGGCTGAGTGGTTGAGCATCTGCCTTTGACACAGGTCATGATCTCGGGGTCCTGGGATGGAGTCCTCAATCGAGCTCCCCGCTGAGCTCCCTTGCTTCTCCCACTTCCTATGTCTCTGCCTCTTTGTGTGTCTCTTATGAATAAATAAAATCTTTTTAAAAAAACTTTAAAAATTAAAGCCTCTGGAATCAGAAATACTCAAGGATTCTTAAGAAGTAGAACCAGGAAATTTTGCATCATGCTAATTTCTATGCAGTTGAATACATTCATCCATTTATCTAACCCATTTCTGTTGAGCATCGATGGACTATACTAACGTGTGTAGGACTAAAATGGTAAATAAGACACACAGTGTTATCATGGAATTTATATGTCAAAAGAGGATAAAGGAAAATGAACACATCTTCAGAATATAGCTGAGAGCTATAAAAAGTGAAAATATTTACCCAAACTATAGAATATCTGTACTTCTAATGTCTAGCAATCAGTCTATCACTGAGTGGAATTTAGACAACAGCGAGGTAAGAACACTAGTTACAAAGCTATTTCAGCAATTTTGGTGGGATAGGAATGACTGGGTTCTCTCTATATGTATAGAAGGTAGAATGAACAAGATTAGATAAGCATGTAAGTGAGTGAAATAAAAGTGCAAGATGACATCTGCATTTCTAATCGACTAAACAGCAGTGCTAGTAGTTATTGAAATAGGGAAAACAATGAGAAAAGCATGTCGTGTAGTTATCAAGGAGGAGAGTCGATGAGTTCAATTTTGCATATATTAATCTACATACCTGGGAGACATCCATGTGGAGCTGTTTAATGTATAGCTGGTAGCCACCTGCTTATGGAAATCATTGAAGTAATGAAAGTGAATGTGATCTCCTAGGGGGACTGTGTAGTGCAAGGGGAAAGAAGATTATATAATCTATAAATATTTACACATAATACATGAACAGAGAGGGGTGCCTGGGGGACACCATTGGTTCAGCATCTGACTCTTGATTTCTGCTCAGAGTCCTGGGTTTGAGCCTTGGGTCAGACTCCATGCTTAGCGTGGAGTCAACTTGAGATTCCCTCTCCCTCCCACTGCTCTTTCTCTCTCACTGTCTCTCTCTAAAATGAATAAATATTAAAAACAAAACAAAACAAAAAACAAAAACAAAAACAAAAAACCACGAACAGAGAAATAGAGGCCACTAAAGAAGCCAAGGGCTAACAGTGAAATTAGGAGATTCTAAAAAGCAAAATAAGGAAGAATTGTATTTCAAGAAATCTTGTCATTTGAGAGCTACCACTTGATAATGCTAAAAACAATTCATTGGTCTTGGCAACGACATGGATATTGATGATGTTGGCAAAAATTAATGGATATTGAATCTTGAATATCTATTGAATAATGAATAATAGAATCTTTGGTAGAAAACGAATCTTGATGGACACAGATGAAACCTCCTGGGGAGACCAGAGTTAATTTAAAGTTATTTAAACAATGTAACTAGCACTATTATGTTAGTAGGGGAATCCTTTCTAAGCATATAAGAACTGACAATATAACCTTATAGGTAAAGCACTGGGTTTGATTTCACTTCTCACCTCTTCCCTACTAACTAACCATCTGTGGTTACTTCAACACATTGTTTGGAGAGCTTCCAGTTTCTCATTTATAAGATAGGCATAATAATGAGAGCTATACTTGGGTTTTGGAAAAATTACGCTCCCAACATAATGTCTAGGTGAAATTGAGCCCTGAAGAATGTGAAAATATATAAATTATAAAGTTTATGGGGTCTTAGACTGCTGTCTGAGTAGAGAGACTAAGAAAGCAGAAAGAATGAGAAAGTTACCTGGGACATGGGAAATGGACTGGATAAGAGATGAATTACAGAAATCATGGCAGGAAGAAGGTTGGGTGACCCTTGATGACTGGGATGCAGAGTTTAGATTTTATTTAAAGAGGAAGTGAATGCATACAGACTGGTGGGCTAGAAATTTCTTTGAAGGCAGAAAATTTGAAGGATATGGCTACAAAACTATCATCTTATCACCATGGACTGTCATTGTCATCACAACTAATACTCGTGAATGCTTTGCATGTGCCAGGCAGAGCACAGCCTTTCTCTGCATTATATCGCGCAATCCACATCACAACCCAGGGAGGGACATACTACTATTATCTTCATTTTAATGATAAGAAAATAGGCTTAGAGCAGCACTCACTTTACATAAAGGGCACAAAATCAGTGAGGAGGAGATCCGGAATGAGGAAAGTGCCATAGGATGCTGCTTCAAGGAAGGGATATTCAGAGAACATTGAGTCAAAAACCCATTACACAAATCATATCACTAATTCTCCCAGTAATACTGAAACCAAATCTGAGAGAGAGAAAAAAAATGCTGCCGGGCAAGGAATTAAGAAATAATTAGTAGTAGAGGCAGGCAATGGCTGCTAATTCTTTTCTTCTGGGTGTTTTTCTTAAAACAGACCTTTTAGCTGCCCAGTAAATGAAGGGTTAAGATACACATTTTGCAACTCTTCAAGGAGCTGTAATAAAGACTTGGCGTGTATGATGTGGAAAATGTTGTAGTCTGATCATTACCAATTTAGGGGGACTTTTGGTTCTTTTTCTTTTTTCTTTTAACCAGCATAGAACAATTCTATTATTTTTAATAAGGACACAGCTCTTTTTTTTCTTTTCTTTCTTTTAAATGAGATTTCCTTTATTTGAGAGAGATAGCGAGAGAGAGAGAGAGAGAGAGAGAGAGAGAGTATGAGCAGGGGTGGAGGGGGAGAGGGAGAAACAGACTCCCTGCTGAGCAGGGAACCCAATGGGGGGCTATTCCAGGATGCTGAGATCTCGACCTGAGCCAAAGGCAGATGCTTAAATGTCTGAGTCATCCAGGCGCCCCAGGACACAGGTCTTTCTAATGCTTTCTTTTATGTTATCTTATGGTCTTTGCCATGAGCAAAATTTCTCCCTCCTACACCCTCTCACATTCCTACCTGCAATGTACTTAAATTTTACCTTATAGCCCCTTTATCTTTTCATTTTTCTGGAGTCTATTATTCCCTAATTCTGTAATTTTCTCATATAGCGAATCCAAACCCCATGGTTGATCACCTCAGCACATTTCACCAAGTCTGTAACTGCATTGCACCCAGGCTTTGTCAACTGCCTACATGGTGCACTTATCTTCTAGATCGGTAGGACTATTTGTTTTTTTATTCTTAGAGTGGAACAGTCAAACCCCTAGATTAAAGAACAAAAATCAATGGATTAAGCCATGAATTCATGATCTCTAATCCTAACTCACCACATGGTGCCAGAGACTCATGCTCTTTTGTCCTTGATACTTGGTTTAACTCTCCTCTTTTACAATGTCCGAAAAGACAACACTTCTCTTCAGTCCTCAATCCCCATTTTTTTTAATTAATTTTTATTGGTGTTCAATTTACCAACATACAGAAAAACACCCAGTGCTCATCCCGTCAAGTGTCCACCTCAGTGCCCGTCACCCATTCCCCTCCAACACCCGCCCTCCTCCCCTTCCACCACCCCTAGTTCGTTTCCCAGAGTTAGGAGTCTTTATGTTCTGTCTCCCTTCCTGATATTTCCCAACATTTCTTTTCCCTTCCTTTATATTCCCTTTCACTATTATTCATATTCCCCAAATGAATGAGAACATACACTGTTTGTCCTTCTCCGATTGACTTATTTCACTCAGCATAATACCCTCCAGTTCCATCCACGTTGAAGCAAATGGTGGGTATTTGTCGTTTCTAATTGCTGAGTAATATTCCATTGTATACATAAACCACATCTTCTTTATCCATTCATCTTTCGATGGACACCGAGGCTCCTTCCACAGTTTGGCTATTGTGGCCATTGCTGATAGAAACATTGGGGTGCAGGTGTCCCGACGTTTCATTGCATCTGAATCTTTGAGGTAAATCCCCAACAGTGCAATTGCTGGGTCGTAGGGCAGGTCTATTTTTAACTCTTTGAGGAACCTCCACACAGTTTTCCAGAGTGGCTGCACCAGTTCACATTCCCACCAACAGTGTAAGAGGGTTCCCTTTTCTCCACATCCTCTCCAACATTTGTTGTTTCCTGCCTTGTTAATTTTCCCCATTCTCACTGGTGTGAGGTGGTATCTCATTGTGGTTTTGATTTGTATTTCCCTGATGGCAAGTGATGCTGAGCATTTTCTCATGTGCATGTTGGCCATGTCCATGTCTTCCTCTGTGAGATTTCTCTTCATGTCTTTTGCCCATTTCATGATTGGATTGTTTGTTTCTTTGGTGTTGAGTTTAATAAGTTCTTTATAGATTTTGGAAACTAGCCCTTTATCTGATATGTCATTTGCAAATATCTTCTCCCATTCTGTAGGTTGTCTTTTAGTTTTGTTGACTGTATCCTTTGCTGTGCAAATGTTACCCAGGGCAATTTACACGTTTAATGCAATCCCTATCAAAATACCATGGACTTTCTTCAGAGAGTTAGAACAAATTATTTTAAGATTTGTGTGGAATCAGAAAAGACCCCGAATAGCCAGGGGAATTTTAAAAAAGAAAACCATAGCTGGGGGCATCACAATGCCAGATTTCAGGTTGTACTACAAAGCTGTGGTCATCAAGACAGTGTGGTACTGGCACAAAAACAGACACATAGATCAATGGAACAGAATAGAGAACCCAGAAGTGGACCCTGAAATGTATGGTCATCTAATATTCGATAAAGGAGGAAAGACTATCCATTGGAAGAAAGACAGTCTCTTCAATAAATGGTGCTGGGAAAATTGGACATCCACATGCAGAAGAATGAAACTGGACCACTCTCTTTCACCATACACAAAGATAAACTCAAAATGGATGAGAGATCTAAATGTGAGACAAGAGTCCATCAAAATCATAGAAGAGAACACAGGCAACACCCTCTTTGAACTCGGCCACAGTAACTTCTTGCAAGATACATCCACAAAGGCAAAAGAAACAAAAGCAAAAATGAACTATTGGGACTTCCTCAATCCCCATTTTATCTTGGAAATTTGCTTGCATGAGAGTTCATAAAAGAGATTGAGGCCATGAAATGAGAAACTACATGAACTCAGCCATCATCACTTCCTCTCTACTGTTTGAGGTGTTTTTCTTCCTGTACAAGATCAGAGCTTCCATCTTGACTCTATTTTATTTTATTATTTTATTTTATTTTATTTTATTTTATTTTATTTTATTTTATTTTATTTTATTTTATTTTATTTTATTTTATTTTATTTTATTATTTTATTTATTTATGAGAGAGAGAGAGAGAGAAAGAGGCAGAGACCCAGGCAGAGGGAGAAGCAGGCTCCATGTGGGGAGCCTGACATAGGACTTGATCCCGGGTCTCCAGGATCAGGCCCTGGGCTGAAGGTGGTGCCAAACCTCTGAGCCACCTGGGCTGCCCTCTTGACTCTTTTGTTCTAGCCCATTCTGCTTCCTTGGGACTTTTGTACCATGAGATATGCCTTCTCCCTCCCATATTTTTTTTTTCTAATTGTTATTTTTATTTATTTTTTAAACATTTTTTTTAAAGATTTTATTTATTTATTTATTTATTTATTTATTCATGAGAGATACACACAGAGAGAAGCAGAGACATAGGCAGAGGGAGAAGCAAGATCCCTGTGGGGAGCCTGATGTGGGAATTGATCCCAAGACCCCCGCGATAAACATTTGCAGGCAAGTACAGTGACCTGAGCTGAAGGCAGATGCTCAACCAACTAGCTACCCAAGAATCCCAAGGTTTTTTTTCAAGTAATCTCTGCACCCAACGTGGAATTTGAACTTACAACCCCAAGATAAGAAGTTGTATGCTCCACCTACTGAGCCAATCAGACAGTCTTGTTTTTATTTTTAATCACCTGTTTTTTTTTTTTTTTTAGTAATTTTAGACCTACAGGAAAATTATGAAGATAGTAGAGAGACTTCCCGTATGCCCTATACCATGTTACTTTTATCATTAATATCTTATTTTTGTATGGTACATTTATCACATTTAATGAAACAATATTGATAAATTGTCATTCATTAAAATCCATAGGTTTTTCAGATTTTCTTAGTTTTTTTTTTTTTAAAGATATAGCTTTTTTTTTTTTTTTCAATTTTTATTTATTTATGATAGTCACACAGAGAGAGAGCGAGAGAGAGCAGAGACATAGGCAGAGGGAGAAGCGGGCTCCATGCACCGGGAGCCCGACGTGGGATTCGATCCCGGGTCTCCAGGATCGTGCCCTGGGCCAAAGGCAGGCGCCAAACCACTGCGCCACCCAGGGATCCCGTCCTTAGTTTTTATCTAATGTTCTTTTTGTGTTCCACAGTCCCCTCTAAGATACCATATGGCATTTGATTATCATTCCTCCATAACCTCCTCTGGTTGTGACAGTATCTCCAGCTTCCTCATCATGGTGGGAGTTTTCATTTTTAACACTGTTTTATATTCTAATACTATGAGATGCTCCGGGCTTATCTTGCCTGTGTTTCATGCCCCAGTCCTACCATCAGCCATTTCTCCAACAAGCCCTGGTTCCCTATATTGGAGAATGGAATTAGAAATCCAGATCTAGGCATTAAGTCTGCTTGTTGCTACCGCAACAATAGCTCAGTGCCTCTAGGCCCTCTGAGCTATCAGAGTAACGAAATATTTGAATCTATGCTAATCTGTGTATGTATACATATCTCATAAACACATACATTTTTTTCTATATGTAATCATCTGTTTCTATACTAGGCCAAGCATATGTTCATACTCATGTCCACAGTTCTAATCCATCACCATGTGGATTATTCTAGACTTCTTCCCTTGCTAAATTTTAATGTCCCCCTCTATAGATAAGAAATTCGGTTTCCACCACATACTATCCCTTTACTTGATTGTTCAGTTGTAGTGTATGTACATAAACATGATTTCAGAATTGTTGACCCATTGGGAAAGAAATCTATCAACTAGAGTACTGTAAGTACTCTACATAACATAACAACATAAGTACTCTACATAACAACATAAGTACATAACAACATAAGTACTCTAGTACTTATGCAGAGTTCTTTTGTGTTAATTTTTAGACTCCACTCAGTCCCAAAGCTACTTAGGTTAGAACGTTCTCCTCTCCTTCTTCAGAGATATTGTTTCATATGTTTCTTTTTGTTTGTTTCATGCATTTCAACTATAGTTAGAGTCATTTGTGACATTCCACATTTTATCGCAAAATCTCCTGACCTTTTGGATGATTTTAATTTTTATTATTTTTTAAAGATTTTATTTATTTATTCATAAGAGACACAGAGAGAGGCAGAGACATAGCCAGAGGGAGAAGCAGGCTCCCTGCAGGGAGCCCGATGTGGGACTCCATCCCAGGACCCCAGGAGCACGTCCTGAGGCAGACACTCAACCACTGAGCCACTCAAGGGTCCTTGAATGATTTTTTTTTTCAATTAGTATGTATTAAGTTTTTCTCTTCTTATGGTAAAGTTCTGTGAGTTTTGACAAATATATTGTCAGGTACTGGCCATTACAATATCACACAAAATAGTTTCACCTCACCTGTGCCTCACCTGTTCAACACACCTAGATTATCATCTGCATGATTTTTAAAGTTTTGCCTTTTCCAGGATGTCATATACAGAGAATTACACAGCCTTTTCAGACTGGCTTCTTGCAGGTAGCAATACGCATTTGCAATTCATCCAATATTACACAGTTTGTTTATATAACCGTGTATTAAAGGATATTTTGGTTGCTTCCAGTTTTGAGCAATTATGAGTGAAGCTGCTATAAACATTTGCAGGCATGTTTTTGTGTGGACATAAGTTTTCAAATCAGTTAGTTAAATACTTAGGGGCAAGACTGCAGGATAATGCTTAGCTTTGTTAAAAATTGTCAAACTCTCTTTCAACATGGTTTTATCCCTTTGCATTCCCACAAGCAGTGAATGAAACTTCTTACTCTTCTGCATCCTTGCCAGCAATTGGTATTGACACTGTGGCGAGAGGGGTTAAGAGTTAGCTTTTCTAATAGGGGTATAGTGATGTCTTTCTCAATGGCCAGTGATGTCATTTC
Organism: Vulpes lagopus; assembly: GCF_018345385.1. Taxonomy (NCBI): domain Eukaryota; kingdom Metazoa; phylum Chordata; class Mammalia; order Carnivora; family Canidae; genus Vulpes; species Vulpes lagopus. The sequence goes on from NC_054831.1 coordinate 76,640,582, forward strand.
TCAAATAGCAAATGATGTTAAATAGCATTTCATATGCTTATTTACCATCTGTGTATCTTTTTTGGTGAGGTATTATCTGTTCAGATCTTTTTTGTTTCCTTTGTAGTTGTTGAGTTTTATAAGTTCTTTGTTTATTTTGGATACAAGTCCTTCATCAGATAGGAGTTTTGCAGAAGTTTCTAATTTTAAAAGTCCAATTTACCAATTTTGTTTTGTTTCATGGATTGTGTTTTTTGTATCATGTTAAAAACTCATCACCAAACCCAAGATCACATAAATTTTCTTCTATGATTTCTTCTACAAGTTTTATAGTTTTGTATTTTACATTGAACTCTGTGATATATTTTTAAGTTTACCTAGGTTTCTTTATTTATATGTGGATGCCTAATTGTTCTAGTATCATTTGCTGAAAATACTATCCTTTCTCTAGTGAATTATTTTTATTTCTTTGTCCAAGATCATTTGACAATGTTTGCATAGTTACTTATGAGCTCTCCATTGATTTCTGTGTCTATTCTTTCATCAATACCAAGCTTTCTTGATTAGTATTAGTTTATAGTAAGTCTTGAAGTTGGGTAGTGTGAGTCCTCCAACTTAAATTTTCATGAGAGACAGAGAGAGAGAGGCAGAGACACAGGTAGAGGAAGAAGCAAGCTCCCTGTAGGGAGCCTGATGTGGGACTCCATCCCAGGACCCCAGGATCACACCCTGAGCGGAAGGCAGATGCTCAATCTCTGAGCCACCCAGGCATCCCTAACCTAAGTCTTTTTAAATTCAAAGTCAGTGGGTCTTGCTTTTTTTAAAAATTCACTTTGGCAATCTTTGTCTTGTAATTGGTATATCTAGATGATTCACATTTAAAGTGATTATTAATACAGTTGCATTAATAACCTAGCATATTCATATTTGTTTTCTACATGTTGTATTCGTCTTTTTTTTCCCCTCTTTCTTGGACTCTTCTGGTTTAATTGAGCATTTTATATGACTCCATTATCTCCCTTCTTATGAAATCAAATACACTTCTTAAAAGAACTTAATGATTGCTCTCGAGTTTACAATTCAGCGTTTTTATCTAATTGAAGTCCACTGTCAAACAGCACTACACTATTTCATGTGTAGAGCCAGTGACTTATCACAGACTCTTCTAAATTCCCCATTCCCATCCCTTTCAACATCCATTTCACTTATCCATGATTATAATTACATGATACCTTGTTCCTATTATAACTTTAAGTAATCTTTCGGTTTAATTAAGAATTTAAAAAGATGATGTTTTATTTTGCCTTTATTTTTCCTTTCTCTATGCTCTTTTATTCATCTAGATCCAAGTTTCTTACCTCTATATTATTTTCTTTCTCTATATTATTTCCTTTTGCCTGAAGAACAATTTTGAGTTCAATATTGTCTTCAGAGAGACCTATTAGAGGAACTGGTATTTTGCTAGTGCTCAATAGTTAATCTGTGACTACTGAGGAAATCTATTAAGTGAGAAAAATGTGTCACCACATGATGTTATTATCTATTTACAAATATCATTTTCTCTCTATATCCAGTAGATTCTAATTTCTACAAAATAGGACTATGTATCTGTATAGCTAAGTCAAAATGTCAGGTACAGTGTCTGATACAACTCAGTGAATATCTGTTGAACTAAATTAGTGCTGCAATAGAAATATTAATGAATTTATACATACAAGCAATTTTCTTAATAGCATATACTTTTAATTATTACTTTGTGCATTATAACTATTTCATTAATATATCATTAATATAATTTTAATTTGCTGAATCATTTAAGTTTCCAAACTCATGGAAAATAAGAGTTTGGGGTATTTGTCTCCAGTTAGCTTGGACTGGAAATTAAGAGTAAGTATGACTAGTAATCGTTCTTTACATTTGCCTATTATTATTTAATTTTGTGAATGGCTTAACACACATGATCCCATTAAGGTACCACAGAAGCCATTTGCTTTTTCTCTCTCACACAAGTATTTTTTTATTAGATGATTTACTTCTTTTCCTCTGTAAATTTCAGCCTTTATTGCCACATGGAAAAAAATGATAAATAAGTTGAGCTTATGCAGAAGTTTCATGATTTCATACCAACTAGGGAATCCTTATTACAATAGTGGGGCACTATCAGCCCCATGTAACTACCCTTCCAAATATTAGAAATGATATGAGTAATTACAACTATCATTTTAAAATATTTAAATTAAAAATTACAACTAAATTACAAAAATTTTGATTAAAAAGTTATTACTTGTTGCATGGGATTTGATATTTTCTGCAGGGCTTACCTGTCTTTGGTTCTCTATTGAGTAAAAAGCATCATCCATGAACAAATTTAATAATCCATGATATAAATAAGTGCCTACGAAGATAATATCAAAATATATTGTAATATATATTTTATATATTTTTAATATTTATATATTTTAATATGTTTAATATATTTTGTATGATAATTTTTATTGTAGCAATTTCTATATAATCACCATGACCTAAAAATAATAATTACCCTTTAGAGTTCCTCAAGAAAGTTTATGTTCCTCAAAATGAACAATTGGTACTAAAGGATACCATGGTTTTTTGTTTTGTTTTTTTTTTCCCTAACCTAGTAACTTTGATGTCATTGTAAGTCCAAAACTTCTTGAAGATTGAAAACAGTGCTTCTTTGGATGGCAGGATCATCTCTGGTGATATTCTAGATCCAGCCAAACTTAGGCTGAATTAGTCACCTTATTTCTGAAATACAAACAAGCAAGGAGATTTTTACTTTGTTATAGCCATGAAGCATATTAATGATGCTTCAGTATTGAAAATAGTGAACACTGATGATAACAGTCAAGAATAACCCAAAAATTAAAGGGAGATTTCAAAAGGTAACTAATCCTGTGGTCAATACCCTTCTAATATATTAACTAGAAGAAGGAGGAAAAAAAAAAAAAAACTTAAGTAAACCCAAGAGATGATTGCAAATGAGGAGATTACATACTCAAGACTGGAAAGTTAAAAACAGAAAAATTGCAGATGGATCTTGAGAGTTTAAGATGTAAAAGAAAATCAAATGAAAGAGATTTAATTTAGATAGACAAAATGCCTTTATTTAAGAAGAATAATGCCAACGGGATTTATAAATCAAGTGAATACCAATTAGAAGCCAAAATAGGAGAGAAAAACCACAGCAAAGTAGGGTTTTAATGTCAAAGGATATAACTAAAGATTTATAACTTGGAAAAATTCCACCTTTTTTTGCATAACAGCGTAGACAGTTTTTGGAAACAGGCTTTTTTTTATGTTAAAGGTAAAACATTCAAATTTGAAAAGCGTACACTAACCAACTCTACTCATTCAGGATGCAGAATAATTCAATTTACATTGAGTGTCAGGCATTGAGTTAAACAGCAGAGGTTAAAGATTAATAAAATATAATCATTTGATGACTTTAGAGTCTAGTTAGGAAAAATGAAAGATAATCAGATAATCCCAATATGTTATTTTAAATATTGATTCTGATGCAAAAAACCTTAACTATTTTTGGATTTAGTTAGGGAAATTATCCCTGAGCTTAGTGCCACCTGGAAAATTCCTTTTAAAATACCTTGTGAAGGGGTGCTTGGGTGACTCAGTTGGTTAAGCATTTGTCTTCTGCTCAAGTCATGATCTCAGGGCCCTGAGATTGAGCCCCATATAGGGCTCCGGTGCTCAGTGGGGAATCTGCTCCTTCCTTTCCCTCTGCTCCTCCCCCCACTCATGCTCATGCTGTCTCTCTCTCGTTCTCTCTCAAATAAATAAAAAGAAAAATACCTTGTGAAGAACATTTTAATACATTTTATGTGGTTACAAAGGAAAACAAAAGTGATCACTGGTTTCACATATTTCATAACTTACAGAAAGGCCATATATGTATGTAAACAGAGACTCTCAAACACAATCAAGCATAGCTTAGGGAAGGATGCATTATCATCAACTAGCTCAGATGGCCATTGAAAACAGACTTAGCATGACAATGATGTAACATATGAATAATTGATTTTTTTTTTTTACTTTTATTTAAATGTCCAACATTCAGATAAAGAGAAAGAGCAACACAGAGAGTAGCTCTTTTGCCTTTGGTGGAGTTCATATTTTTTTAGAAGTATGATATGCTGGTCTTTTTTTTTTTTTAAATATTTTATTTATCAATGAGAGACACAGAGAGAGAGAGAGAGACAGAGAGAGAGAGAGAGAGAGAGAGGCAGAGACACAGGCAGAGGGAGAAGCAGGCTCCATTCAGGGAGCCTGATGCGGGACTCGATCCCAGGACTCTAGGATCATGCTCCAGGCCAAAGACAGGCACTAAACCGCTGAGCCACCCAGAGATCCCCAATATGCTGGTCTTTTGATTTGTCAACTGACTATATGCTATGATAGTCTAGCGAATAAATCAAACATTAATCTTGGTGTTGCTGTGAAGATATTTTATAAATGTAATTGATATTTATTGATTTTAAGCGAGGCAGATTATTTTAAATAAACTGGGTGGGCCTGACTAAATCAGTTGAAAGCCATAAGAGTTGTACTGAGGCTTCTCTGAAGAAGAATTAATTTCACTTGTGGATCACAGCTTCAGCCCATGCCTGGATTCCAGCTTATCCTTCCTAACTGCCTGCCCTATGGGTTTTGGACTTGCCTAGCTAACCCTTGGAATTACATAAACCAATTCCTTGGAATAAATCTTAAAAAAAAAAAAAAAGAAAAGAAAAACAATGCTTGTCTTGTAGTAAAGGATACACAACATTACATTTACCCCTTTTTTTTTTTTTTTACCTTTTTAGCATATAATTCCGGGGCATCAAGTACATTCACAATGTTCTGTAACCATCAGTACCATCCCTCTCCAGCTCTCCAGAACTTTCCTCATGACAAACAAAAACTTTGTATCTATTAAACACTAACTCCCCATTAGACCCCTGCCCCCAGCCCCTGCTAACCTCTGTTCTACATTCTTCTCTACGAAGCTTGACTGTTCTAGATATCACATATAAGTGTAGTCATGCAGTATTTGTTCTTTGGTGTCTGGCTTATTTCACATAGCATAATGTGATAAATCTCTTAATATGCATCTCCTACTGGTCCCACTTCTCAGGTAGGACCCTAAAGATACACATAGAATACCCATAAATAGACTAATTTGTTCAAGACACAGCTTTTCCTGACCAGCCCATCCCATAACACTGTTTCTAGGAGGAATCAATGGCCCCCTCTTTGCCCTTCCATATTCTTTTTTTTTTCCATATTCTTTATACATATTCTTTTATGGCAGTTATTACCTTGTATATTTTTCTTCCTCATTTGATTGTGAGCTTTCTAAACCTTAATTTATTTAAAAAAAACATTTTATTTAAATTCAATTTGTCAACATAAAGTATAACACCCAGTCCTCATCCCATCAAATGTTCTCCTTAGTGCCTGTCACCCAGTCACCCCATCCTCCCACCCCCTCCCTTTCTGCAACACATTGTTTCCCAGAGAGGAGTTGCTCATGGTTTTTGTTTTCCTTTCTAATTTTTCCCCAATGGTCCCTTTCACTACTTCTTATATTCCATGATGTGAAACGATATAATTTTCTTTTTCTGATTGACTTACTTCACTCAGCATAATACCCCCCATTCCATCCACATTGAAGCAAATGGTGGTGATTCATCCTTTCTGAGGGCTGAGTAATATTCCATTGTATATATAGACCACATTTTCTTGATCCGTTCATCTGTCGAAGGACCTTGTGGCTCCTTCCACAGTTTGATTATTATGGACATTGCTGCTGTGAACATTGGGGTGCAGGTGTCCCAGCATTTCACTACATCTGTGTCTTTGAGGTAAATACCCAGTAGTGCAATTGCTGGGCCATAAGGTAGCTCTATTTTCAACTTCTTGAGGAACCTTCATAGTTCTCCAGAGTGGCTACACCAGTTTGCATTCCCACCAACAGTGCAAGAGGGTTCCCTTTTCTCCACAGCCTTGCCAGTATTTGTTGTTTCCTGTCTTGTTAATTTTCACCATTCTCATTGGTATGAGGTGGTGTCTCATTGAGGTTTTTATTTGTATTTTCCTGATGACAAGTGAGATGGAGCATTTTTTCATATGCTTGTTGGCCATGTGTAGGTCTTCTATGATTGTGAGCTTTTTAATCTTATTCATTCTTACTCTTCCAGCACCTAAACAATTCTTACTAAAAATTAATTAATTCATTAATTAACAGAAATTTTTATATTAAGTAAGTGACTCACCACATCCTTATCTTCTCTCTCAGGGGGATTTGACTTTATTTTTCGCAAGGACTTGTCTTTGTATACAGCCTCCAAGATAATTGTTTATTTCTATTTGGGACAATCATAATCTCAGTCTAAAAAGATCACTCAAAATTCAAATAATCTATGCTACTTGGCTGCAGTTACTTAGAGATTCTGAGTAGAAGCACATGGTGTTCTCAAAACACCTGTGTTAGTATTCACTCCAAATATACACACAACCCCACACATTGCCAAGGACTTGCTACAACATAAATTCTAGAACATTCCTGTACTGATTCCAGGTCACTATGTAATTCTTACTTTGCTAATGGTAAATTTTGCCTTTGAACTTTGCCACAACAACTCCATCTGAAATCTTCAAAAACATTTAGACATTAGTTGGGAAAATGGAATAGCCCAGAGGCATTTTGTACCACCAAATAAACATGCTTCTTTCTGGACTTTTTGTTCAACATTTGGAAGTTGGCAAATAAGACATGCAGTGGAACCACAACACAGAAGCTAAACGGTAGCTTTACTTGTGGGAGTTGTGACTGCCCATCAGGAAACGTTTGTGCTCCTTAGTCCAGCCACAACTGAAATATTCCAGTTTATTTAATGATTTAAACTAGAAAACCTTTGACACAGGGCATAGACAATGTTCCTTATCAAGTTAATGTCAAGAGAAAACTAGAAGGAAATTTTATTTGTAATTAATTTACCTTCCTATGCCTCTTCGTAAGAGCTAATAATGAGGAAAATCTCAGTCTTTACTGCAGGCCCAATACCATTGCAAAGAAAAACAACAGCAATATAAATAAACTTTTTATACTTTAGTTCCATTTCTCTTTTGCTCAGACCCCGTTCTTCCCACACACTTGTGTGTGCATGTGTGCGTGTGTGTGATTGCTATGGTTTTACTGAATTAAGATACCTTTACAAGTTCTCTGAAGTGAATAGCCTCATGAAAATCAATAGGAATTTTTTACGTTGTATTTTGAGAAGTAAAAATCCAGCAGAGTATATTTCTTACAGAGCTTATCTAAGAAAAGTTGGTCGGATCTCCCTTTGTCATCAATGTCACATGTGAAAATCTCTACGTTACTGTAATTGCCCTACCAGCTTCTAACAGAAAAAAATATCCAGAGTTGTAAGCACTGAGTATCTCAAAAGGACATCCACACAGATTGTGTTATATATTATAATTAAATTTTTCCCTATTGCCTTCAAAATAATTCACAATTTTTTTTATTTAAACTCATTCTAACACGCCCATTAAAAAAATGATACCATTTTCATTTGTTCCTATCATAGTAATAACAGTTTTCCTATGGAGATTCATCTAGTTTTCTTTCTTTCTTTCTTTCTTTCTTTCTTTCTTTCTTTCTTTCTTTCTTTCTTTCTTCTTCTTTCTTTCTTTCTTTCTTTCTTTCTTTCTTCTTTCTCTCTCTCTCTCTCTCTCTCTCTCTCTCTCTCTCTCTCTCTCTCTCCTCTCTCGTCTTGTCTATGAAAATCCGTAGATAACTCAGGTTTACATTTTGGTTTGGTTTTGTATTGGAGGGTTTTTTGGGGGGGTATCACCATATGGATTTATTTTTATTGACATCAGGAAAAGACTCATAGATCTCTATAATCTAAAGTTGATGGTATTTTAAATGACCAAGTCCTTATTTCTCTGAGAGCTATATACAGTTTCCAGAGATGCTAATTGTGTGTCCTGAATGTCCTAACATTTATGTTGATTTATGAAGCAGAAATATAAAATTATGCTTTTACTTTAAAGGATGTCCCTTGACAGCTTGTCAGTATTTGAACTGAGAAAATGTAGAATTATCCAGTTACCACACCAACCAACCCCCCAAGAATCCAGGACAAATTGGCATCATCATGCCATTAGTGGGCAGAGCCATTATGTTCACTGGTGAACTGGAGAAAGGGATTGGCAAGATCTCTGTCCTCTGCGGCCTTATCAGTTCAAGTCAGAAAGCCATATATCAAAAGTGGAGGGTGCCTGCAAATATTTCATTATCGAAGGATGACTTTGGAACACAGAGTAAATTGACTTGCTGCTAAATTCCTATCTGTAACCTTCTATTTAAATAGGTCTCACTGAGATAGCAATGAGAACAAATATCAACAATTTGTCCTTCCTGATGTCATTTCTTTCTATTTTTTTTTATTTCTCTTCTCCCATCTTTCTCTGCTTTGCCCAAGCAGTTCTGTAGCACACATGCACTTCTTTTTTTAGCCCTTTATCACACAGTCATTGTGATTAACACATACCAAGTATCTCCAGTGGACATAACACTTTAGTGAATACTACAGATACATAACTGAAAATAGAGAGGGTTTCACCCTTGACTCCTAAGAACTTGGCTTATAACTAAAGATTCCAGATAAAAATCATTAATAGGAGCTGAAGCAACAAGCTATATCCCCAGGACCAATCAACTTCACACTAGCATGCCTGGTGGTCAAAGCACCATGATGGACAAATAATTGTAAGAACTCTAAGTAGGGAGAAATTTCTCGCTACTTGATAAGCTGTTATCCTATCCTCCTTTCTCAGTACATAACAGACATTGAACTTGATCCTATAAAATATGCCAAGAAGAAAAACCCTCAATAAGCTTACCAACCCATTGTTTCACATTAATTAGTCCTAAATTTCCAACTGACTTATAAATCCTTGCTGACTATATATCACAACAAGTATTTCTGTGGGCCCATGACTAACAATGTACTGGACACATAGAAGGTGTACAGCTTGTTACACTGAATGAATTTTTTTATACTGAATTAAATTTTGAATAACTGTGTCCTCTTCCAATCATTTCACTTGTCATAAATTTGGCACAATCATTTCTATGTGAAAACATGTGTATGCACACACATAGACACACATACATGTCCACAGACATATTTAAAAAGGGGATTGGGTATTTAGAGTATGGATCATATATAATTTAATTGGAGGAGACCCCATTGAAAATGTGAGTTATGAGCAATAGTTTAAAATGATGGATAGACCACTGTCTTGTAGAGAGGATGACGGAAACGGTTCCAGGTACTTCTTCTTCATTTCCTTCTTTATCAGTGGAGTTTTTCAATCAACCTAATCTAGCAGAACATTTCTCCTAGGCTACTGAGATATATTTGCAGGAAACAACTTTTCCTTCACTTAAAGAAATAGGTTTAACTCCTTCATTCCTAGCATTCTGTAATGCAGGAGGGAAAGTGAGTTTTCCATGATGTATTTAAAGCAGGAAAGAGAGATGAATCTATGTGGAAAATTCGATGAAGGAGTGGAAAATTGCATCTGCCATATAAGTGCTACTACATATAGATATTTTCCTCCATGAAACTGAAAATTTCATTTAAAAATGGTACCTGCAAAGTCAGCAGCAATTCTTAACAATGTTTTTCCTGCTGCTGACATCATATTTTCTTTGCTCCAATAATAAGGGATAATTTGGACCCATTCTCCTATTCATTTAATGCTATTCCTCTCCTTATTGCATTTCCCCACTGCTCTTCCCACACGAGAGGTGACTGCATTACTTGTGGAATATGATGAATCACTTCAATGAGAAATCTGTGGCACCTGGTGAAGGCCCTTTCTAGCATATAAATTAAGCTTGAATGACAGCTTGGTCAAAAATTGCCTTTGAAAGTGGTCCCTGTGTGGCAGGTAGAATCAAGTATTATCATTGTATCGGCAGGAGTCTTTCCACGCTAGCTGACGTCTCTAACCTTTATTAGAGAGAAGTGGGTCACTCCTCTTCCCCCTGAAAATAATTGATGAGATGAAAAGAGAGATCTGGATGAGGAAAAGGGCGAGATATATTTAACAATTAGAAAGGAGGAATATTAAGAAAACGGAATACTGGTAACAGTAAATGATTCTGCAACAAATATTTATGTGGCTGTGAAATCCTCACCCAGGAAAGAAGCTAAATAAAGTATGGCCATTCGTTCTGTTGAGACAACCGGGAAAATATTTTTCTTAATTAAAAGAAAAGAAAAATCTCACAGTGGAATGAAGAGATACTAGACAAAAGGTACTTTGTGTTTCTAATTTGTGTGATTTTGTTGTTGTTGTTTCTGAGTTGGAAGGTTTCTTTCTTTCCTTCAATTTCTGTCTCATGGAAAAGGTAGAGTCTAAATTCTCAAGATTTCACTTTTGGAAATACTTGGCTTGGTTTCCAACATGATTTTTAAATATTGGTTGGTGACAGGAATAATGACCCCTCCTCAGTCAGGAAATGGAGTGTATTTCATGGAGAAGCCAGCAAAGGAACAAAAACATCAAACAAGGGAAGATTCTCCAACATTCCACATGATGGCAGAAGATCTTTTCCTTATTAAGTAGTCAAAGCTTACAATTTTGTATTATTCTATTAAATATAGCTAGATAAGGGATCTCTCATATTCTCCAAGCCATTTTGGAATAATTTGTTCTCAGGACGAACCAGAAGGGATGATGTGTTTTCCTGTTGTGAAAAACAAACAACCTGGAGGAAAAAAAAATACCAAATTCATCTTCCTAAAGTTTTCCTAAATAATGTGGAGATTACAGAAAATGTCTTTCAAAATCACATTTAAAATGGGATCTTCTCAACTACATTCTCCAAATGTCAGGATCATTTTTGTCTGTGCATGTTGTTAATCACAGGAGACAAATCCAGTGAGTGCACTTATGTAATAGGCCGCTTTGTACAATCTGCCTTGTGGACAGAGAGCTTCAGCACTGCACCTTTTCTCAGAGCATCTTTCCCTGATTTACAGTTGTTGTCCACTCAGAGCCTCGGGAAAGCAGTGGGCCTCCTGCCCTCAAACTGGATTTCTGGGCAGAACTAATCCAACAATTCGGTCAGCCCTACAAGATAGTGATATTTCCTGTCTCACAGGATTTGGAGCACATGGGCTAGAAAGTTGAATTTCTCTACAATTTATAAATATGCCCCCCTCTTAGGCATCTGGACTACTAAGGTCATTGTCTTTGTAGTGAGGGGGATGGTCGGTCAAAGAAATACACTATAGTTTCACCAACGCTCTAGCTTCCTAAGCTTCAGTTCAAGTTACGTTCTATTCTAACAGAGGGAGGCAATGTCTACCCTACAAAGTGCAGAGCATTGCAAAAGTAATGTGCATAATATGACTTACCTACCTAAGGAGGACATTCACAATATATTAAATGAGCAAATCTTAGCCAGGCAATGATTTACACTAATGCCTTCATTTAGCTATGGCAAGAAACCAGCCCAGGAAAATAATACCTTCCTGTTTTAATATAGCCTTTAAAGTACTTACAGTGAATTTGTATGTCTACTATGATTTTGATTTATACCTTGATATATACCTTTTATTATAGCAATTATAGTCATTTTACAGATTGTATAACTGAGGATCAGAAGTGAACCTTTCCTAAGATTAGAGGGCTAGGATACAAAAGGGCATGAACTGGAATCAGAAATTCTGGTTCCTATTTCTATTTTGTCAGTGGAAGAAAATAAGAAATGCTGACCGTTGATAGTAAGATATCTATATGGAGATTTTAGTTTTCTAAGAATGTGTGATCAAGTTTATTTTCCAGGGATCTCACACTGGTGATCAAGTACTCCACGGTCAACTTGCCCCTTTGTGGCAACACATTCTCAGAATGATAAAATCCACATGTCTCTACTTCCAAGAACATGGCAATCAGCAACCTTCCCCAAAGAATAGGTTCACCCTGAGTGTCTCTTTCTGGTTGGTTCATGTTCTCCTCTTTCTTAAGACTCTACAGGATGTTTATTACCTGGATTGTGGTAATGGTAACATGAGTGTATGTATATGTCCAAACTCACCAAATGTCATACATTAATTATGTGCAATTTTTATAGACCAATTATACCTCAATAAAGCTGGGGGGAAAGGCCTTTGAAACTTTTAATTTTCTAATACTCTTATTGAAATAATAACTACAAAAATATGAAAATATAGACACATTAAAACATTGAAAAAATACCATACAAAGTTTGTGTTATGAGACCACTCAAAATACGTAACTACAAAGAGAGAGTTGTTCTCTGCTAAAATATTTGTTTGACATCATAGAGATGTCAATCTCACTGAAATGTCAATCTTAGTGTTGATCTTATTGAAATGACATGAAGGCATGAAAGCAATCTCAGTGGGTCCTCCAGGACCTGTTCAGCGGTTCTAACTACTGCAGAGGTGGCCATTTCCAACACTTCAGTGTCAAAGACAATTTTTTTTAAAGATTTTATTTATTTATTCATGAGAGATACACAGAGAGAGAGAGGCAGAGACACAGGCAGAGAGTGAAGCAGGCTCCATGCAGGGAGCCCGACGTGGGACTCCATCCCAGTTCTCTAGGATCTAAGGCTGCACTAAACCGCTGAGCCACCCTCCCTGGCTGTCCAGTGTCAAAGACAATTTATGGCATCATCTTACCTTCAATACACGTGATAGATAAACAAACTCTGAAAAAAACAAAACACAGTGACTAGGTGAGAACAAAGCTATGAATACTTATTAAGTGATGATTTCCTAGTAGAAAACATCAGTTTATTTGGCTCAGCTACTATGTTCATCTACTTTAGCAAGGTCTTAATAAAGTACTAACATAATGATTAACATTAATATTAATGCCAATAGCTCTGAATAATACTGAAATTTCAAAAAGGATGCCTTTCCTACGTGTTCCTAAAAGCAGTATAAATGCCAGGAGAGGATAATCCCACTTTACTAGCTTTGGATTTATACGTAAAGAGAGAAGTTTAGAATTCAGAGAAGTAATTCAAACAAGCCATCGCTCCCCAAATACTTTTTGGTTTTGTTAACTAAGTCCTTTCCTGTGATGTTTCTTATATACATCCCCTCTTTTCAAACTAGAGACCCTCTAGAGACCTTCCAACTAATAGTCCACCCAGGATTTTCTGTTGAGGAAAATATAACCAGAATCACTGAAAAGTCTCAGGGTCTCACAGAATGCTAATGCAGAATGTAGGCTAGAACTCACATTTTCCTGTCCACCATCAAATTGTTTTATTACTAGGGTATTTCACAATTCCATGTTTATAATCTAGTGGTTGTTTGTCAATATGTCATATTGACATACTAGGTTCATAGAACTCAGAAAATGTGCCTCATCACGAAATTATTGCCGACAAAACAATTCACCACTAGACCCCAGGTTTCTATCTGTCATATTAAAATTTGAATATTCCTTCCGGACTCTAATTCTCAAGGAGAAATACAAAAAAAGAAAATAGAGGGCAAGTAAGAAGATGAGAGCTGAGTACATTGCAATTTTTCTTTAATTCACTTGTTGATGAGAAATGTAAAATGTATGCATGGAAATTAGGGGACTGTTCCTCCATCATTATCCCTGAGATCAGAGAATTTAGTTAAGACTGGATGACTTTGCACCTAATGGAAGTTTTTGAGATAGGCGGTGAAGAGATCTCCAGCAAGACTCTAGGGCTCATGTCTTATGGCAGTGAATACTCCCAACAATCCTGCAGAGATGTCCCATTTTACAGATGGATACAAGTGAATCAGAAAGTCTCTCAGGTAGTTGGAGTTAAGTGGAAGGAAAGCTAGATGTCTAATTCCACAATATCATGTTCTGTTTCCTAAGCCACCATGCATCACTATAAGATTCCTTTCTGGGGGTGCCTGGGTGGCTCAGTCCATTAAGCATTGAATTCTTGATCTCAGCTCAGATCTTGATCTCAGGGTTGTGCGTTTAAACCCTACAGAAGCCTACTTTAAAAAGCAAAGAAACAAACAAAAAGATTCCCTTCAGGTGGTGTCTTTGGGATTTGATTTTAAGTATGATGTCATAAATATTTTAAATAATTTTATTTTGAGTTAATTATCTATTTCCTTAACTAAAATCAGAGATCTATAGTAACACTTTGATTAATTATAAAATGTTCCTTGTGCTAGTCATCTTTCCCCTTGTCTCTCACACCATTCAAATGTTGCTTTGTCATATGAATTTATTATTAGGATACAAAATGTATATAGGGACAACTCTACAGTCATGATAATTTAAATTGTGTAGTTCGGGACTTTTTTTTTGTTGTTTCTGGGTTTTTTTTGTTTTTGTTTTTGTTTTTGTTTTAGCTCTGCTCCTTTTCTTTTAGGCTTGTTGACTAAAACTGCATATACCAGATATTTTGGGGATTTATGCCATATGGGTAATACCTGGTTCTGGTTTTTAAAAGATTCTTAAACAAATCTAGTATTTTTAAATCCAGAATTTCCTACAGAATAAAAAAAGGCACTTACTACTTAATTTTAAGTAGTTTTTGAACAATGTTTTCAATAGGATTTATTTACCTTTCCAGAAGACTAGTAAATTTGAAATGGAATTTGATTTATGAAACTTGTGTGCTTCGTTCTATGGCTCTTTGCATAAAACAGAATGCAGTGGTATCTTTTGTTGACAATAGTCACTACTCTTTTTTTTAATTTAGACTATGGTTACCAATTTGGGTTGATGTTTCATTATACTCTCTCTGTTGATGCCTAGGTTCTTTTAATGTAATTTAAGAGATACTGATTGACTGTAGGCACAGTGGACTAGGGAAGGGAAGGGAAGGGGAGGAGAGGGGAGAGGGAAAGATAGGAGGAGGAAAGGAGGAAGGAAGGAATGGAAAAGATTTTAATATATGGAATTTTGGTTTTAGGTATACTTAGTATGTTGTCCCTAAATGTATTCTATGACAAGTTTCTTTCAAAAAATTTGCCAATATTTTGGTATTTCATTTCAAACTAAAAAAAAGCAGAAGTTTATCACTAACAATAGAAGCAACAGCCTTTTAAAACAGCATTTTGAGAATATATTTTTCCATGCCATATATCTGAACAAAAATCTTGTGTGTGATCATAAAGTTAATGATTTCCATAGACTCACAGGCTCTTGACCTGGAAGGGACCTTGAAACCATGCAGAACTCCTGTCTTTAATACCCATACTAAAGAGAATAAAACAAAGAATCATGCATGTCAGTGGCTTTTACAGGCTCCCCAAATAACTTTTAATTATGATTTGGTTTATACAAATAAAGAGGAGTTCATGTCAACAATTAATTTTAGTAAAAGTCAATGTATATCTTCAGCATAAGAGGGGCATCTGATTTAGCTCTCTTGATTTACAAAACTGAAATATGATATATCAAATAACATGCTCAAAATTATATGGGATAAAAAAAAACAAACAAGGTCTCTTGATTTCCATTTGGGTACTTTCCCCCTTACTCTACATATAAATTTGAAATGGAATTTATACAAGAGAAAAGGTGACAATGTGGATAGAGGTGGATGGTTTTGATGGTTTTGAGTTCTGTATCTCTGAATGTAGTCATTCATTTTTTTTCCCTTCAGCATATATTGTGTACTCCATTTTTTCCTTAGTTATCTTTTTATGGCTGTGTCCTGTCTTTCAAATGAGAATGTGAGTCTCTCTGTCTAAGCACAGGGTAATAAATCAACTTGAATTACTCCTACTGAGTGACAGAGTACTTTGTACATAAAGGTGCTTAAAATGGGTTTTACTGATTAAGAAGTTGATAAAAAATTGTTACATATGATACTGAATTTAGAATAAGATATTCAGTTCTCAAAATATTTAGATTTAGTGCCCTTAAAAATACTAAAATGACTATAAGGAATCAAATAAAAATCAAAAGTGATTTTGCTTAACAGTCATCTGAAAAAAATTCTCCCCTGTGATTGAAATTAATAACTTGTATATTTCTAAGTACTTTGATTAACATTTATCTGCAATAGGAAATGATGGGAAAATAAATGGTATAAAGTAATTGCTATCTAGAATTCTTAGAGAATAATCTTTCAATCTAAAGCTTTCCAAATAATAATTTATTCTTTGTAAGCAATATTTAAGAAAGTCAGTTGAATTAAAATATTTTAAAATACATCCTACATTGCTGGATATCAGCAGAGGAATTCTAAGTGGAATTTACCATTCTCAAGAAAAGGCCCAGAAGACTTCCTTCTTAGTAATTATTTTTGTGGGCTTTTTTCTTTTTAATAATTATTTCTCTTCCCTTGAACTAAGATGGCAGCTATCACTGCTGATGTTATTTTAACTACCCTTGGACAAATATATATTCCCTCTCTTTAATTTCTTCACTCTAAGATGCAATTAGTTAGTCACGTTTGTTAGAATTGTGTGTAAAGTGTGTATAACTAGTTCTGAAACCTGAGGGCTTTCTTTTAAGTAGTAAATGAATTTTTAATTCCTGGACTTTGTGAGTCGGATTTGGCTACTTGGTGACCATTTTCAACTCAATTCATCATGCTTCTCTGTATTCCAAATGTAAGGGGTTGATGAATTACGAACTTTTAGGGTAGCTGACTCCCAGGGTCTTAACTTAAGCAAATTCTACCTGCCTCTACTGTATTACAAAAGTCCTCGTGTTACGATGTGTTTCTGATGTAGGTTCTATTACTTAATAGAGATTTACTAATGTTGACCCTTATTCCTTCCTGAGTGTGTCATCATAGGTCTCGGCTAATGCCAACAACTCATCAGCCAGGTTGTGATCACCCTTACAAAATTGCCCCATCAGTGCTGTCCAATCTCTGCTAACACACTTTTCATCACCTCTCTGAAACTCTCTGGATTCTCAATTCCTTTCATCCAATAAGCCCCACCTCCTTGTTTTACTATAAGTTGGTAGTACGAGGACTGTCAGCTTCATCTCCTCTTCCCTACCTCTGCTCTTACAATGGTCAGTCAGTAAAGGCTGATAGGGTGGGTTTCTTTTTGTTTTTTTTTTTTTGTTTTTTTTCTGGAGGATTTATACAATTATAGTCAATATATGATATATGGTACAAGATATGGATGAAGGTCCACATTTTGTACACATGAATATTCAATATTTCCAGTACCATTTATTGAAAGACTATCCTTTCTTCACTGAATTGACTTTACCCCATTGTCAGAAATCAGTTGTCCCTATATGGGTGAGTCTAATTCTTGGCTGTCCAGGCGGTCCCGTGATCTACCAGTCTCAGGATCATGGTAGACAGTTTTTATTTATTTTTTATTTTTTTAAAGATTTTATTTATTCATTCATGAGAGACACAGAGAGAGAAAGAGAGGCAGAGACACAGGCAGTGGGAGAAGCAGGCTCCATGCAGGGAACCCGACATGGGACTCGACCCTGAGACTCCAGGTCTACACCCTAGGCTTAAGGCAGGCGCTAAACCACTGAGCCACCCAGGGATCCACAGTTTTTAATGAATATAGCAGTATCTCCCAAGCCAAAGCAGTAATTCTGTTCTCACATAGGTAATCTGAATAAACTTGTTTTGAAGTGCTGCCTTTATTTTTTTTAAAGAGATTTTATTTATTTATTCATGAGAGACACAGAGAGAGAAAGAGACAGAGACATAGACAGAGGGAGAAGAAGCAGGCTCCCCACAAGTAGCTCAACGTGGGACTCGATCCTGGGACCCCAGGATCATGCCCTGAGCCGAAGGCAGATGCCCAACCACTGAGCCATCCAGGTGTCCTGAAGTGCTGCCTTTAATCATTGGCTCCAGGGTCTGGATTTTTAAAATTCATTCATGTATTAGGTGAAAGAGAATCAGGATCATTAAGTGACTCAGCAGAGGATACATACAGCTAATAAGCTGCTAGGACTGGTAGCCCCACTTCTCACCAATGTTGTTGTGCTTCCAATTAAAGGCTATCAGTAATTATTAAAAAGCCAAAGTGTCAAAATGACCATACTTCATGCTGAGGATTGCAAAGACCCATGAAAATCTATCTCACTCTTAATGAGTTTAGCATGACATAAAGGGAGAGATATATGCATTAATATACATGGTAAGACCATAAATTAACTAAGTTCAATGAACGAGAGAGAAGAAAAGGAAGAGAAAGAGGAAGGAGAAGGATGAGGGAGAAAATAAAAGCAAAATCTCTTCGGGTTGAGCCAACCAGTAAAAATCTCTTGGAAGAGGAGTCATATGAGATAATTCTTGAAAGAGGGCACTTGAAAACTGAGGGTAGAGAAGGAAAAGGAATGAGAAAATAATTTCTACTGAAGGGAAAAACGTATAAAGATGAGGAGGCAAGAAAGTCAAATGGCAAGGTACCCCCTTTCCCTTTGCCATACTGTTTCTACTACAAGAGCCGTGCCACCGGCAACATCACAATTCTGGGAAGACTTGCTCTGTTCCATCAAAGGGCTGTGGCTGATCAATGGCAGCAGATGCTTCCTCAAGCCGACATGCTCACCTGGAGAGAGCATCATCCTTGTGCACCATCCCATTGCAATCCATTTGTGACTGAGAGGGAAAAAAAAACAAATTTTAATTGTTGTGTTATCAGCATTCATGAGAAACGAGCTTTGTGTACCATACCAACACTTTTCTTTTTATACTTTTCTTTAAAAAGAGGTGGAGAAAGCTTTTAGTAAAAGTAACCCAGATCCCAAACCTCATAACATTAACGTTATGGCCTGGCTACTTTCCAGCTTCTCCATGATAGAAAAAAAAGCACCCTCCAATTTAATAACTAAATTAATTTTTTCCTCCCACAACAGCATGTGCAATTATTAAAGGCAGAAAGATCTTGGCAGCCTCTTGCACTGGTAAATAGGACGTTGCATTCCATCCTATGATTAATTAATGTTCCTGATTCAAGGAGATATGAAATCGCTTTACATTCCTTGTGTTATTGAATCACCTATCGTGCATTATTGCTCAGGCACTTCTTACATCCATGCAGTTAAAGCCCAAGTAATAAGCCACAAAAGCCTAACTTTATGCTGAAGCATTGTGGGAGTTATGGAAAACAGAACTTGAGGATGTGTGTGGAGGTGGGAGAGAAGAAAAGGAGCCAGAGAGAAAGAGAGGAAAAGAAGGAGGAAGGAAAATTCACATTAGCCAATGGGCCATGTCAGAGGATGTTTCAGCCTTGCTTGCCCCATGGTTTGTCATCTTATGTAGTGATTTTTTTAAAGACCAGTTTCCTTATTCACAAGTCAGGTGTGATAAGAATAAACATACTAACAGTCAAGAAACCTGCCTATGTGATCCTTGGAAGTTATAACTGATGGGCCCCTGTATCAACTGTCAAGAAATGGTTTTCCTTGGGTTTCAAACCACAGAAGCAGCTCTCCAGGTTCAAGCAAGTATAAATGACACACTTTGGAAGATCCAAAGAGGAGATGTTATGGAACACCTTGTGTTTTCCTCTCATTTATAGCATAGTCTGCACCCAATAAGTAAGAGAGACATTGTACTTACTAACAAGTTGTCTCAGATATTGCAAAATAGACAGCAAAGACAAATTTATACCACAATTCCTACTCTACTTTTTTCTTTGAAGTTGAATTTTGAATTAATATAGTTACACATTCCCTCCCAAAAGGAACAAATCTCTTGCTCACAGGTAACTAACATAAAAATTACTTCATATAGGAAGTTATCCCATTTCCTGAGTTATCCCATTACTGAGTGGACTACCTGTGGACTTTAAGGGCATCAGGATGCTCACAGGTAGGATGGGGCCCCCAGTGAGGAGCTCATCAGGTCCAGAAATAAACCTTATCCTGCCAACCTCTCCCTGCAGAAGGTAGAGAAAGAAATACAAGGAGAATGATAAATCGTGCCACAAACAGAAACTGAAAAAAAATCCAGAAATTGCCAGGAAATAGTAACCAACATGTGTAATGTTTAAGAAAGAAAATGCATCTATTTTTAAACCACTTTCCTAGTCTGTCTCCAATATAACATACATCAGAGAATCATTTTAAGTTTGCTTTTTTACCAAATAGAGATGCTTTCATACGGAAGGAAATACCCATATATAAGTAATATGAAAGAAATAGACACTGACACTCTTGAATAATTCAGGAATCTTCTGAAAAGATTTTGAGAATACTACTTTGACAAAACCTCCACGTTTAGATCCTTAATGTTGCTTTCCAGTGAAACTCGTAGAGTACTGATGAGGATTATTGAATTGAGCTAAGGTAATTGGTAACAGTCATGGAAGGGAAAAATGATTCTGGGTAAAAGAAAATGAGTTTCAGTGTTTCCCCTTCATTTCTTAGCTAAGTTATGCCTAGCAAAAGCACAGACTCTTGTAACCACATGGGCTTTACTGAAATATTATGTTTCTCAATCCTCAAGTACACTCTGCTTTCTACTTCTATTTCCTTGTAATCCCTACATATTTTTGTTTGTCTTTCTCTCTAGATATGGAGTGGATCCTGTGCCTGAAATCTCTAATGCATTCTATCACTTATGGAGCTTTAATTAAATATACAAGTCAAAATACAATCCAGAAATTTGCATTTATTTTCTACTATTTTTTAAATTTCCATGGATTTTCAGATGTCAATCAAAACTGGAAATTCTGACAGCACTGTCTAGCGCTGGGTCAGGAATATGAGTTCTACTTTAAATTCAAATCCAGAATTGCTGTGTGGCATGGGCAGATCTTTAACTGTTCTTGACTTACTTTCTCCCTATTAAAGAAAGTACGTCTTACTTCACAGGAAATCTGGAAAGTCAAACATGATGATAGATGAGATTTGTTTATTTCTGAGAGAATAAGGTGTTATCAAAATTCAAGAAATCATTATTATCCCTGCTCACAAAACTGTTATGATAGTAGAAAATATTGTACTCTGATTTTTTCTTCCATTGCCACCAAAAAGGCATTTAAACTAAAATTACAGACTGTCAAATAATTAAAACCTGAAATGTGGAAAAGAAATAAGTCTAAATCCAAATTTGTGCTATCATTGGTTATTTTTTCTCCTGTAGGAAAATGCCTTCAATTATAAATATACGGTGTGGGTATTAATGAAGTGCCTTGAATCCTAATATGTCTTATTATGGATCAAAAGGGGCTCTGAAAATAAAGCATCATTACACAGAATCAGTCACATTATGAGTATGAAAACTTGGGTTCAGATATAGTTCTCAGTCAACAAAAAAGTTCCATGTTCACTAAGAGAATCATAAAAAAAATAAATAAAATAAAATAAAATAAAATAAAATAAAATAAAATAAAAGCCCACCGGGGAAAATTCTGTCCGCTTTAGTATGCAGAAAGCACATGCTGGAAGTAGCTTCACCTGCCAGTTGTGATTAATTTGCTATTTCTTACAACGTCTCACTTTGATTATTAATGATAATGATTTGATTTATGAGTTCTGTTCACTGAATATTCTCAATTTCCAAAGATGTACTCTTTTGGGGAAAAAAAGAGAGGAGAGAGAGAGAGAGAGAGAGAGAAAAGCTGTTGGGGAGATAGTTACTCAGGAATGTGGCATCATTTACCTCTAGACACTGGTTCAAATCTATCTCCCCACGTTTTCCTAAAGTGTTCAGGGAAATCTAAAGGCTGGAGCACAGATATTGTATATAATGAATGAGAGAGGGATATCATGATCCCACCTCTGTTCTGAGGCTTTGTCTCTTTCTGTGTTGTGGGAATGCAGAACATTTGGGACCAGGGCTTCTGGATTTTAAGGCTTTTCTCCGTGCAGAATTATAACATGTAAACTCTGTGACATGAATTGCATATTAGCATATTGTCATTCATGCATATATTAAGAAGCTGAGATTTTTAAGACTGTATGAAAAGATGCTAGTTTTCAGAATAGAATTATAGAGAATTAAGGCAATTAGAACTCTGAGGGGCAATACGCAGTGTTGTTAGAATATCATATTCTCCAGCAGCTGACCTCGTTGATCATAGAAAAGAAAATTCAGTAGAAATTAATTTGGTGCTTTTCATAAATGCAAAAATAACTCAGGAATAATTGATTTTTAAAGGTTGAAAATTACAAAGGCTCTCATCTTCCTTGAGAAATATCTTCTAGGAAAATAAGTATAAGGAAGAAAAATAATGTAATCATGGTTGCCCAGATCATACCCTCCACTGGGAGTCTGAGGACCTGACAAGATTTCAGAGCCTCCAGCACTACCTCAGTGAACTACCCAACTCGGAGTTTATAAGCCTCTGGCCCTACTAACTTTCTTAGTACAAGTATTAATAATAGTGAATCTTAGTATTATTAAGAGCTTTCCAGAGACTATACACCTTAGGCATATGATCGAAGTTAGTCCTCACAACAAAACAAGGAGACAATTGCTATTTTCCCCCATTAACAGATGAGGAAAGGAAAACTCAGAGCAAGGCAATTTGACCCCCACAATGCCAACATGGTGTCCTCCTGCCTCTTTTTCCTTTTTACTGACATAGCTACAAACTCCATACTCTAACACCATGCTTTGTCATAAATGGACACTTCCATCTCCTGTTGACCAGAGGGAAACCCTGTAGCTCGGAATGAGCTCAGAATGAAGCATGGTGAACAAAGAGCAGCTGTGCTGAGTCCTTGGAGCTTCCTAAATCTTAGAAAAGGATTTCCCTTGGTGTCTAGAAACTTTTGGGAATCTCCTCTCATACCCACAGCTAGAAGTTCTGTACTGAGAGCCAATTGAAGGGTTTCTTTAACAAACGAAACCTTGGGCTACAACTGGTAGACCACTGGCTCTCACCTGCAGTGCTGGTTTAAAGATGGGAGACCCGGACCAGTCTCTCAGAGACTCCGATTTATTAAACCTGAGGGTAAGTCCCTGAATTGACCTTTTAAATAAGTATCCAATGAGTATCTCACTTCTTTGGTAAATGAGAGAGAGAATGGGGAGACTATGCTGGAGCATTGCCTTAGTCCTTCCTGGAAAGCTCTCCCATATTTCTCTGAAGAAGGACAAGTCTAACAGGTACAGTGTTTCAGAGCACCATCCTTCAATACTCTCAAAGGGCAGCCTCATCCACTCTTCTGGTTTCAAATGCCCACGGATATGTTGGTGATTTCCAAATTTTTCTTTCCATCCTAGACCTCTTGCTTGGTCCTAAACTCATCTGCCAAATGGGCAAGTTCACTTGGGAATCCAAGTGAATACCCAACTTCACTTAGTTATCCCTGGAATCTCACAGACCACGTTTCCAAAATCTGTATCTTTCCCCCTAAATCTCTTTTGCCTTCTATATCCCATGTTAATACACCATTGCAAACCTCCTTCTCATCTAGAAATGTGAAAATCTTGGCATCCTTTTACCCTACCACTGACACCAAAATAGTCACATTTATGTCAGTGTTTACTGTCTAAGCAGTTTCCCGATCTGTTTCATCCTCTTCATTCAGACAGTTATGTAGCTCAGGTTCTCGTAAGCTCTTGCCTGGATAACAATGACAAACTCCTCACTGATAACCCTCAGCCTTCATCCTAGTCACCCTCAAAACCACCTTCCTTAGTGTCCCCAGGGAGGAGACCTAATGTATTGTGCTGCTCCCAGCTTTAAATCTTTCCAAGGCTCCCAAGCCCTTAAGTATAAAATTTGACACTGCTTCTCTCTCTGGTCTAATCTCATGACAATCCCTTCTCACACATTATACCAAACAATCAAATACTTGCCTGTACCATACTCTGTGATTTCAGTGAAGTCATTTCCTCTGCCTAGATGCTCTTCTAACCTCTTATTCTCCAGGTAGCTCCTGCCTATCCATGGACAATGCCCTCGATAAAAGGTACCTTAAGGCAGTAGGTAGCAAGTAATCCCCAGTTGGATTCAAATCATCCTGGGTTGGAATATCAATCTTGCCTTTTCTAATTGTGGGACTTTAAGTAACTTAGCTCACCATTTTCTGATCATGGAATATGATATGGCTTACATATGTAACAGAGCATCTCTATTTCTACATAACTGTGCTTGGGGGCAGGACACTTAGCTCTTGGCACCACCATGTCTATATCTATGATGTAAGTGAATTGAACTAGACCTAGTGATTCTCTGAATTCTTGTGATTTGCTAATATCTTTATGTTCAAATTTACCTTTTACAAGGGACTTTCATAACATCCCGTGTGTCCCTTATAATGATCTTGTTGAGTGTATACGTGCATCTCCCACTTTATGAATGTTTTGCAAACAGATAACTAGGTTCAGGGAACAGGGCTAATGAATGCGACTTAGTTAATTTACAGATCTGCAGGAGAATCCAACACTTCTCAGTGCTTCCACACTCTGCCACAGGGCCTTGCCATAGGCGTGTTAGTCTGTGAGGAATTCACAGGTTGAGTCCAATTCTCCAAAACTAGAGGGAGATAAAATTTATTTATTATTTATATTTATTAACTATTTATCTTTAAGTAATTCATTATCTATATATAAAGAGATTAAAAGTATATTATATATAATACATTATAATATAAATATTATATATAATATAATATATTTATATTATATATAATAATATTATATTATATTAAATATAATATAGATATATATTATATATTATAATATTGTACTTTTCATATATTAATATAATATATATATTCAAAGTAACTTAAGCCAAAATAGATTTACTTTTTTCTCTCACATCAAAGATAAGAGTAGATGTGCAAGTGCTGATGCTCTTTCTATGGTTTACTGCACAAGACAGAGTTGTTTTTTCATACCCTGCCACAGCCAGCATCATAAATAGAATGGATAGATATCTTCAGGGAACATTTTGAAAGATTCCAGGAACACCCCTGTTTTAGGTAGGTTCTCTGTATTTACAACAGAGACACACATAAGTAGATCACTTGGGTCAGAGGTTGTCCTTCCAGTCAGGTGGCACAGAAGGCCTTGGAGCATTCAGGGAGCATGCAGGAAAGTGCAAGAAACATACAGAACAGTTTGCACAGCCAGGCCTCAAGAAGATCTGGAACACTGGTCAGGATATAGCAATAGTATTAGCAGTCTGACTGCATGGCTCCGTTCTTCATTATACCTTCTCTCTCTGCCTGCTTCAAAAACCTAATTACTGTGATATATGGAGTACTACCCACCCATCAGAGCTCTCATGCCAGGCATCTCAGAGGCTGATAGCTAGATTAAAGACAGCAACATCAGGACCAGAAGCTAAATCCTGGACTAAAGGCTGCCAGGTCACCGGACCCATGTGCACATCCAAGCACTCCCGCCAGTTTGTTCTTCAGGGGAACTATGTGGGTAACAAGCCCAGAGAGCTTCCAATTTTACTCTGTAATTAGAATTAGGTTCACTGACACATCACAGAAAACCCAAAAGAAAGATAGCTCAAAGGTCTGAATTTCCTATTCCACACTCCTTTATTCCCAGCAGAATAGGGTAGAGGAAAGGGTGTTCTTCAAATACATGCCCCTGCTCCTGTCCCTTTTACAGAGACATCCTGGGGTGTTTTGCACACTTCCGCTTATATTCCAAAAGTGCATGTATTCATCTTGTTGCAAAGGAGACTGAGAAACAAGCCAAAAATGAGAATTCACTGCCAAGGAAAAAGGTTCAGTTCTGCGGAGAACTAGCCGACTCTGATATAGCGGTATAGCCCCTGCTCTCCCTGAATTCACTTCCAGGTGGCTATTGTACTTTTCATATAATCCAGAGTAAAATACTGAAGGCAACAACTTTGAAAATTCAAATTTGACTTTTCAGAGGTATCTACCTAAGTGAAATTCAAACACTTGAAACTTAACTATTTATCTGATTAGTTAGCCATTCCTTTAGCTATCTTCTGAAACAGTAGGCCACAAGATAGATTAAAAAGTAAGAGCAATAGTTAGCAATTAAGTGGAGGCTCAAAAAAAAAGTAGGTTAATAATTATCCCAGTGTCCATCAGTAGGCACCCCCAGTTGGTCTCTGAACCCTAAAATGAGGATAATTCTGTCAGTACCATTGTTTTTTTGTATGAAAATCAAAGTAGATAATACCTAATGTAGTGTAGCACAAAGCACATTCTTACATCTTAATCTGAAATGATGCCTAAGACCAACTCTAGGCAAACTGCAAATGAAACCAATTTTGTCATCAGAATTCTAATCTTTCATGCCTCATTCTCTAGTTATGTCCCTTCCCTTACCTCTTTCTTAGGTAACAAATTCCAGTGCCTCTGGCTGACCAGAAGTCCCTCCCAGATCTGCACTGCCAGGGTAGTACCATAATTCTGGGCTTTAAGTTTGCCATTTTCTCATTTCCGTACAAACAATTTTAGATCTCATATTTTAGAGAATTTTAGCATGTTATCAAGATACAGGAGGGATGGATAAATTATCTTATGGTAAAATTGCCAGTGCATATGAGATTTTTTCTTTTCTGTAGCAGATGTATTTATTTTTTATATTTATTTATATTTATATTTTAACTTAAAACAATTATTTGAGCCTAAGGAGATATGTTTTAAGGTATAATTTCAGGCATCAAGATGGGGGAATATTTTCTTTTCCTTTTTTTAAACATTTTATTTATTTATTTGAGAGAGGGCATGAGCAGTTGGTGGGGGGCGAGGGAGAAGCAGACTCTCCACTGGACAGGGAACCCAACATGGAGTCAATCTGAGGACCCCAAGGTCATGACCTGAGCCAAAGGCAGACCTTTAATTGGCTGAGCCATCCAGGTGCCCCACAGGGGAATATTTTCAATATGAAACCTTTTCAACACCCTTTACATTTCCCCAGATAGGTATAAACTTTTCTTTCAACTTTATTAAGGTATATATCTAATACATGAAAAGTTGCAAATGTTTAACATATACATTTTAACGAGTTTGGGCATAAGCATGCATCTGTGATTCTGTGATGCCATTATCACCAACAAAGTAGACAGACACATCTATCATCTGCAAAACATGTGTTGTGTCTCTTTGCTTCTTTTTAAATTTTATTTATTTATTCATTTTTAGTGTATATTTTTTATTTTAAATGTTACTATTTGCTTTCATTTTCCTGAGCCCTCAACTGACAATTTAGGTATTCTTAAAAAAAAAAATCTTTTGGAAAGGATATTAAGAAAAGAAAAAGATAAAAACTCTGTCTGGCTCCTTTTACTTTCTAGTTTTCACATTTCCAGACATATGTAGAAATAATTTTGGCAAACTCCCAAATCACTCCCATCAAAGGAAGACTATTATGCTTTGAAATTAAAAAAATATATTGTTCATATTCAAAATTTCATTTCCTCAGTTATATCATACTCAGAATCCTCCCATCACTCCCAATCCTGGGATCACTTAGGTTCACTTAACAGCTCAAGCAGCAAAAAAAATTAAAACAGTAGGAACATAATCTCAGGTACAGAGGTGGGGTATTTCTGGGCTCAGCATTAGAGGGCCAAGGAGGATCCATACCTGTGCTTTTTCCTTTGGATGACATCTCTTCCAGACTTCATTGATATATTTTTTTTAACTTAATTGCTATTACAACGCCATTTTAACACTACTTTTTATAAAATTAAGGAAAGTATCCATGTTAGAACTATAATTTCGCAGATATATTTGTTACAAAAATTCTAAGAATGAGGCTAACAGAACAATGTTCCTTCCAAAGTGAACTTCTAATGTGCTTAGGTAGGAAACCAGGAGCCCCCTTGCTGTGCTCTGGCACCTCTTTAACCTCTGTGTGTGAGTCAGGGGGCCAGAGACACTGAGGACCCAGGAAAATCACTCATCAGTTGCTAAAAGGGAATGTCTGTCACCTTTATGTTCAATCTATGATATATCTAATCTATGATATATCTATGAAAACCAAAATGAGTTTTACTCTATTGGAACACAAAGTATGGAGAAAACAACATACCAACTACTTTATAGAACATGGATTCTACTTCTTGTCCAATCATAAGCTAAGGACAAAAAACACAGAGCATAGATTTTTTTTTTCTATCTGTTGAAGTGAAATCAAAGGGAGTTTTTGAAGGCAAGTTCTCATTGCTGTTTACTGGGAACCAGACTCTCGTTATACTTAATGGATGTTCTATGCCAAATTCCCCAACCCCTGGGGGTGAAAATTTCCCCTAAAAAACCTGGAAGGAATTCAAGGCTGCTAAAGGCTTGAATAAAACTTTACTTAATGTGTATTGTACATTTTTATTACCCTGAGATGATATGTTATAATTACCTTCTTAAATCATGTGAGAAAAACTTAAATGCATTATTAACAAATGATAATATTCCCAAACCAAACCAGTCTGGTGCCAGTCTCTCCAGAGAAGAGAATAGTGGTTAAACAACAAGCCAACAGAGGGGTAAATGTGATAAAAGTGGGGACAAATATCAGGTGCCCTGATTCTATGAAAGACCACAGGCTAAAGGGAAGTAAATTAGCATCTGTTGGAGCGCTATAGTGCAGAGACAGAAATCCTTTTGAACTCCGCAAGAAATTATACCATATGATTTTTGGATGCATCATAAGTAATTAAGCCAAAACAGAAATATATGTTTCCTGGAATAAAGTAAGTAGAGAAAAATCTTCTGGGAAGAATATTTACATCAGCTTCTTAGAAAACAAGCTCAACCACTAACATAGTTGAAATGGGCAGAATCAATTTCTTGAGATGTTTGGAAATAAAAGGAATGGAAGTTGACTTGGAAGCTTTCCTTCACCTTACCTGAGTTCAACCACATTTCAAATTAGAAATCACTCTAAGAAGGAACCACTTTAAGAATTCCTAAGTTCATACACTCATTATGAAGTCTTTCAAAACGAGGCAACTTTTGAAAATCATGGAGCGAGAAATGCATTGCTGCTGCCTCTTTTGGAGAAGGGCTGGAGGGACGATTACTGTCTTCTTTCCTGGCATCCTGCAGGCTAGTAGGTACCCACAGTACATGAGCAGGCTGAGGCAGGTTCTCCCCAGGAGCCTTCATGGGGAGTTCTGGAAAGGGCTGGCATCCACCTGGAGGTGAAGGAACCGTAGGTGGAGGCTGGCTCCTCCATTGCTTGATTGAAGATCAAAACAGATTTTGTTTTGGCAAATGTCTTTTGGAAATCAAAACCTCAGAGCATTTAAAAATTATCCTTTAGCAGTATATCAGGGGAGACAGACTGGACATCCTTTTGCAAGAACTTGCAGTACTGAATTTTGGCGGGAAGAGACTGGCATGGCTTGATAATGCTAATTGGTTACCCAGGAACCTAGAGTGTAGGGGGAGATTTACATGAGGGCAGAAGGAAAAAAGGGCTTGTACATTTCTGCCCTTGTTAAAGCTACATTGGCTGTGTCTACACAAGTCTAAAGGTTGTTATGCATATCTGAATTTTTGAATTATGAATAAAATACACCAGTCATCTTCATTTTTTTTGAGTGCCCTATTTCTCCCAACTTTTAAAATCTAGTATAATGAAAGAGACACCGTAGCTAGGAACAATGACTGTTGAATGGCAATGACAATATCCCCAATAAGAAAGTATATTTTTTATTTTAAACATAGTATAAATATTATACATTTCCTAATGGTTCACATATAAAAGAGGTTGATATTGCAATGTACGAATCCCTTGAAAAAACATACTTGAGAAAATTGTATTTATAAGTATTTCTGCACTATTTCAGGAGATAATAGAAAATATTCCCTCTTCCTAATCTTTCTTTTATTCTTTGAAACTTGTGATCAATTCAGGTTGGTCAGAACTAGCCCCTAAGGTCATCAAAAGAGATAATATCTGATGCATATCTTTTCAGGAAAGTCAGTACTTTAATCTCTCAGAAATAGGCAATAAAATATGCTATTATCATAAACTCACATCTAAACTGTCAATAATTCAGAGGCTTGAGCAATCATCTGGACAGCCTAGAAAGTCAATTTAGACAATTCTACAATCACATTTTGTACTGAGTTTATTAGATGGTTCTGCTTTGCCGATGTAGACATGATCCAAGTTCATCTAAAAGTTCTCTAGGGAGAGTTAAATACGTAAAGCCAACTCCAAACTGTGACCATCAAGAACTTGCATAAATTCACTGAAAACAAATTATACAAATCTCATTTTTAGATGAAATTACTAGAATAGTTGATCAAGGAAATGTCATTATCTTCTTGAACTTCAGATTTGGCAAAATTTTAGTCAAAGTCAAAGTCATTAGGCAATTGATTATAGTAAAAGTGGAAATGAGTGAAAAGTATTCTAGTTTGAGTTCTCCCTCAGATGGGATATGTAAGTGCAAAAAGTCAGGTCACAAGTTCTTAGACAAAGTGATAAAACAAACACATGTGGCAACCCTTCCCTCTATTCTAATCACATGAAAATGCATACAGTTTTATGAATTTGTGTTAATGTGAATAAATATAAAAATATGCACACACATATTTAAAGCAAATACTTTGGTTTGGGAGCAGGAAAGAAAATATATCAGTAAATAGGAGCTCAAGTTTTGTGGCCCACAGGGTGGCTGAGACAATGGGGCAGAAGTTTTTGAAACTATGGTCATAGACTGAAAATGAGATATGATATTGAACAACACGAGTCTGGGATCCAGCATCCCACTGTGATTGTTTATAAACTGAAATTCAGGGGCAGCCCAGGTAGCTCAGCAGTTTAGAACCACTTTCAGCCCAGGGTCTGATTCTGGAGTTCTGGGATCGAGTCCCACATCAGGTGCCCTGCATGGAGCCTGCTTCTCCCTCTGCCTGTGTCTCTGCCTGTCTCTCCCTCTCTCTCTGTGTGTCTCTCATGAATGAATAAATAAATAAAATCTTTAAAAAAAAAACAAACAAAACAAACTGAAATTCAGAATATCCACAGGCAATGTTCCTAGGGTTATTTTTAACTCCTAGCTTCCCATCTGTTGGATCAATTTCTTTTTCATATTATTTCCTTCATTTTTAGAAATACTTGAGCTATGTCATTTTGTTTCTTGTTGATGGTTACTCTTTGTACTTTTCTCTACTATGAAAATATCTCAAAAATGTAACTAATTCACCCATATTTCTGATGGTTAATTTTATTGCTGGCTAAGATATGCCAAAAAACCTGGTAAAACATTGTTTGTGACAGTATTGGTGTGGTGTTTCTGTTTCTGGAAAAGATGAGCATTTGAATCAGTAGACTGAAAAAAGAGGATCCTCCCTCATCAACCTGGGTAGGCATCATCCAATCCATCCAGAGCCCTAATAGAAAAAAAAATGAAGGAATGGAAATTTCCTATCTCTTTGAGCTGGGCATCCATCTTCTGTCTTTGGGTGTCGAAGCTCCTGGTTCTCAGGACTTCAAACTGGGACTGAATTACACTATCAGCTTTTCTGGGTCTCGGGTTTGCAAATGGCATGTATGGGGCTTCTTGGCTCTATAAACATGATGAGAAAATTCCCATAATAAATCTCTTATCTATTATCTATCTATCTATCTATCTATCTATCTATCTATCTATCTATCTATC
This sequence comes from Vulpes lagopus, assembly GCF_018345385.1. NCBI lineage: Eukaryota > Metazoa > Chordata > Mammalia > Carnivora > Canidae > Vulpes > Vulpes lagopus. The sequence goes on from NC_054831.1 coordinate 76,672,111, forward strand.
ATCTATCTATCTCTCTATCATCTATCATCTATCATCTATCATCATCATCATCATCTATCTACCTACCTCTCTATCTAGGTCCTATTGATGCTATTTCTCTAGAGAACCCTTACTCATTCACCATCTGTCATTTTTCTTGTATGTGAAATCAGGAAGTTCTAAAATCCTCATGTATAGATCCCTTCTTTTTCAACCAAAGGGAGAAAAATAGGCTAGATCTGTAGTCTTAAGGTAGTTTCATCCAGAGTTTTTCAAGTTTCATAATTTTCTTGAGCACTTCAGGAGATAGAAGAGAGCCCAGAGAATAAGACCATGGCCCTCCTTCTGCTTCTAGAGCAGTTCTACATTCAGTCTTCATTAGCAGGGTGCTGTGTTAGAGTTCACTTAGAGAGGTTATTCAAAAATTTTAGAAAGCATTCAAATTAACAAAATGAAATTTGAAATCCATTAAAAAGATTAAGATGAATTGTGAAAAAATCCATAAGGAAAATAAGATAATTCACTGATTGTTGACAAACTACAACAGTTTGGTCCAGCCATAAGATCCATATATTCTACAGAGCTTTATAGTTATTTCTGACTTTTCATCATTTTTGTTTTTTTTTCTCAGTAGAAGTATATAAAGTGTGCTTTGGTGTTTTATTTGTTAGGATTGGATAAAATGTTGAGTGAAAAGCTTAAAAAAGAAAAATCTCCAACAGCAATTTTCATAAATATGCAGTATTATAAGGCATTTTCTTAAAGAACTACTAAGAAAGAATGGGACTGATTGGAATAAAAGAAAACTCAGAAAATATGTGATAGATGTTTCCAAAGATCTGAAAAGTTATCATATTTATAAGGAATTAATTAGTGTGATTTCAGAAAATAATATTAGAACAAATAAATAGCCTACTCTAGATTATGAATAGGAGGAACTTTCTAGCAATCACCAATGTTCAAAAATTTAATAGGTTCTCATTTACAGTAGTTTTATTCTTCACTAGAAGCATTTGAGCATCAGAATTGCTGGGCTCCTCTAGACAAGGTGCTCATCATCGGGACAGACTAGAATAGATGAAGTGAAAAATCACCTCCAGTTCTGCAATGCTAGATATTGAAAGTAAACATCTGGAGACCATATGTATTGTATTAATTTGGTTCACAAATTTAAGTCATTTTAAGAATGAGGCACAAGCCTGATAAGCTCTGCTCTCCAGCCCCCCACAATTCACACATAACTTTGCCCACCATAGAGGAGCTCTTACAGCTTCAAAGCAGCTAAAACCAAATTTTATTAAGCTTTCTTCTGGGAGTTTTCATCTGACAAAGTTCATATTATCTTTTCTTTACGGAGCTAGTTTTCTCTTGCTTCTCTCTCTCTTTCCCCCCAATTTAACATATTTTGGGGGGGATATATATTAACAGATGGTAACATTTTAAGAAGAGAAAGGGGAGAATAAGCACACCATGCTAGCCAGTGGTACTCTTGACACTGGAAGCAGGACATATTGTGGAGAAGCAGAGAGATTCCTAAGATGCTGGCCATGTTCTAATTCTCAGTCTGGGCAGTATACACATAGCTTTGTTTTGTAATCTCTTAAAAACTCTACGCATGTGCTTTTCTACATTACCCTGCATCTCTTAATTAAGTTTTTAAAAGTGATTCAAAGATGATCAAAAGACCAGTTACTCTAAACAAAGCAAGCTGGGAATATTTCCACAATCCCAAATGATTAGACAGCTTCCAAGAATGGCAGGCCACACAAAATCAAGTTACTTCACATACTCAAATTTGATTTAATTTACCTCTTGAGTCATGCCACCTTAGTGTTGTTAAAATACTGACCAATTTATTTTTTAGTAACCAGATATATTGATGATGCATTAATAAGCAATATGGAAAATTCTAATTTGGTGACTAAAATCATTTTGATTTAACTGCATGGAATATGGAGGGGATTTTATTTTGAAGAATAAAACAATTATTATTTATGGCTTATGTGTTGAAATCAGCCTATAAATATAGACAGGATTAAGTAATTAGGGTTTGGAAAGGCAGCTGCAAAGATATTTTTAAATATCATAATTCAAAAACCCTTACACTATAATTGAATGTTTGGTATAATAATCTGAAATTATTTTCATGTCTAGGTAAAGACCATGCAATAAAAAGTTTAAGGAGCAAAAAAGTGCAGTGGATAAGAAGATAATAGAAACAAACTTTGGGAAAATATAATCATGTCTTATAAATGCATATCTAAGACAGTATAAAGAATAATAATTAAATTAAGGATAATCATAGAACATGGTTATAGAAATACCTTAATATGATAATAATTTCACTTCAGTTATTTTAAAACATTATATCCAAGGATCTTAATGCATTTTTCTATTGCCAATGAGCTCGTAATAAAGCATTTCCCTTTATTTCTATTATGAGCCTACTAAATTGAGTCAGAGAGGAGAAGATTGTCTAACTTTTTCACAGAGCAGTGGCTAAAATAAGAACAGCTTATGTAACTACACTAATATGTGGCATGAAGTGTATATGAAGTAGATAGCTTCGAAGAATCCCCAAAATACCAAATGCAAAAATGCATTTAAAAACCAGAAAGCTGTATTGAGGTGCTGATGTTGGGAATCTCCCAATGCAAGTTCAATTAGTTATCTGTGACTCACTCTTGACTTATCAAGTAACTGGTACATTCCAACTCACAGCTGTGCAAATTACAAATCACAATATGACGCACTCACTTTTCAAAATTAAAAGTTTTTAATTTAAAATGCCAAGGGTTGGGATCCCTGGGTGGCGCAGCGGTTTGGCGCCTGCCTTTGGCCCAGGGCGCCATCCTGGAGACCCGGGATCGAATCCCACGTCGGGCTCCCGGTGCATGGATTCTGCTTCTCCCTCTGCCTGTGTCTCTGCCTCTCTCTCTCTCTCTCTGTCTGTGTGACTATCATAAATAAATAAAAATTAAAAAATAAATAAATAAAATGCCAAGGGTTTAGGGCAGCCCTGGTGACTCAGCGGTTTAGTGCTGCCTTCAGCCCAGTATGTGATCCTGGAGACCCGGGATCAAGGCCCACATCAGGTTCCCTGCATGGAGCCTGCTTCTCTCTCTGCCTGTGTCTCTGCCTCTCTCTCTCTCTCTATCTGTGTCTTCCATGAATAAAAAAATAAAATCTTTAAAAATAAATAAATAAAATGCCAAAGGTTTGACTGCATTTTTCTCAGGTGTTAATTTTAAGCTTAAAACTGTTTTCCAAACTAGTCCAATTGTACTATTGCTTATGGATGCTGCTCAGGAATGCTAAATGAATCAAATTCAATGATTAATTTTTATTGAATGTTTACTATAGTCAGGAACTCTACTTAGAGCTTTATGAGTGACACCTTTGCTTAACCTGAAAAATAATTCAGTAGGTTAGGTTCTCTTGCTGTCCCTGCTTCCAGAAGATTGCAATTCTTAGTAACTAGTCCAACTTTATGCAGTGGATGAATATTAGATCAGGAAGCAATGGCTTGAGGGGAAAAAAAGACATTTTTGAATTCCAAAGGTTCACTTTTCATTTCAAATGTTAAGCATTAAAAGACTCAGATTATAGAGTTTATATCATAAACCAAAATGTGAGGAGAATGCACAAAGGAAAAATAGTAACTTTCCCACCCAGAAAGGATGTAACATTATCTAGCCTGTGGGAAGGAGACCAGAGAAATCTCAGGTTGGAAAAAAGAGAGTGAAGGACTAGAAAAGGACATGTCTCCTCTGCTGTGAATGAGCATCTAAAAGTTTCACATGTGTGCCCAAGAGGTGGCCAATAGCGCCATCTGACTTAAAGAGGATTCAAGAACATAACAAAGGAAGGGGTGCATGGGTGGCTCAGTTGGTTAAGGGTCTGCCCTCAACTCAGATCATGATCTCAGGGTCCTGGGATTGAGCCCCACATTAGGCTCCCTGCTCAATGGGGAGTCTGCTTCACCCTTTCCCTCTGCTTCTCATCTCTGCTCATGTTCTGACTCTCAAATAAATAAATAAAATCTAAAAAAAAAAAAAAAAAAGACTGTGACAAAAGAACCTAACTAGTATACACAGTACAAATCACACAATGTGGAGAACACACTGCAAATGGGGACATCAGAGGTGGGTACAGAAGAACTGATGTGACAATCAATCCAAGGCAAGGACATCAAACAAAATCATCACTAACCCCTGATGTCAGGAAAATATTATCCTCTCTTCCCTCCCAGGGATAACCAAGAGTCAGAAATTAGGGAATTTGGGGGTGGAGAGTTGCATCCTCATGTGATTGGTTACTCATAGGGATAAATATTTAAATACAAGGTGACTGAATTACTACCATGAAGATTGTATGTTTCTGTTTCTGAGTGGAAATGAAGTACTGTAATAGGAAACATCTGTGGCCAAAATCATGTTTACTCATTAAAAAAAAAAAAAAAAGGCCCAAGTTTATCTCTCCCCTTTTTAGCAAAATTCTTACTATTTTCTATCATTTTTCCCTGTTCACAATTTTATTTGCAACAAATGATCTCCTTACTCCTGCTGTTGGGTCCTCTACATTCTATTTCATTCACCCTAAATTAGCATTTACAAGGGCAGAAAACTACTTACTATTTTTCTCTGGCCCTTGGTCATGGACAATATGAGCAGAGCCCCCACATTCCCTTTATAAATGGGAGACTTACAGTTTCTGAAACATTATTCAGTATCTTCTTTATTATTTATTAAAGGAAGCAAAATAATATTTTTAAAGTCTCTTATTATAAAAAAGAATCAGAAAATTCCAGAATCTATTTATGGAACATCTATAGATATAAACAATGAACTCTAAAACATAACCTTTCAGATGGGGGATATAGTTCAGTATTAAAATAAATTTAATAAAATAGTCTTTGCCAAGACCAGGAATACATAGGAATCCTATAGGCATCTTAATGTCCAAGAACAAACTGCAACTGATCATCTCTAGGTGGAAATGGGTTGTGAGATCAGAAATATTGCCTGTTTGATTAAGACGATTTAAACTGAAAAAACTTAGAATATGAAAAAAAAATGAGATTGAGATACTATTAAGAATATCAGCTATGAAATAGAAAAATACAACCACATTGGAAGAGAAATTACCTAGTAATTGAATGGAGAAATACCTGAGAAGAAGTATGGAAAGAATACCTGGTCAGAGCTCTAGCTATTTAAAGCAGAGACCATGAAAATAAAAGAACAAATAAATAAAAGAACAAAGCTTGAGCTTTTATCTTGTGAGCCATATAGGACTGATATTGTGATGTTAGACAATAGACACCATCAGTATCCTGTAGGATAGTAGAAGGAAGTTCTCCAAAGGCAATAGAAGATGATGGGAAGGAAATAAAGAAAGTCAAATCTGGACCCCAGCCATAATGTCCTTTTTAAATGAAAGGGTAGTCAATTAAAGACCACATGTGAGCTTAGGAAGAGAAGAATATAAAAACCATATGAAGAGTCTAAAGGATGAACCCAAGAGTAGATAGAACAGGATTCTAGAATTAGATAATATGGCTAGTTAACAATGCCTAGATCCAGTCTCCATTTACCATTTACCCAAGAATCTTGTAGAAATAATTTTCCTAAAGGTAAAAATGAGATCATATCATAGCTTGTTTCCTATATGGAAATACCATGAAGTTTCTAGGAAGGAGATATCATGGAAAATAAAAATAAGAATTAGAGTCTAGTTTCAAAATATTACACCACTTTACCTGATAATCCTAAATCTAATTTAGCTTGAAATTCCATAATTAGATATAAAAAGCTTCCAGATACATGTGTATGAGATGATACTATTTTATTTGCTGAGAATCTTTAGCTTTTACTAAATGCCTATATATTCATCATCTCATTTTCACCAATGGTCTACAAACTAAATAGGACAGTATTGAGGGCTCTAGTGCATAATTGAAAATGTTAAACCCAAGCAATTCAAGTTAGTATCTCAAGGTTACAGAGCTAGAAGTGAACAGAGCTGACACCATGCACCATTTCCATATTTTAAATCCATTTTTTCATACTATATCTCACTGAATTATGACAGTTTCATGACTAGAAGTAGGCTGTACCTGTTCTGAAGGCAGGGAGGTATCTGGGTATAGAATATGATTCATCATGCTCCAGAAAAGAGAGAGGCCTTTTGAAGATCCACTCAAGGAACTCAATGGATGATACCAACATCTCTATTTATCTAACCATGGGTCTCTATCTCCTTAGATATTTGGATTACTACCCACAGGAAATAAATCTAAAGTGACCTCCAGGGATGAAAACAAAGCTCTAAATGAGTGGGTTCTGCTACTTTAAGATTAAAACAGGGTCTACTTTGATAGTAGTATGAGTCTTGTGAGCTAAACAAACTTCAGATGAAATAGCCTGTTTCACTTTGGCCAAAGCCACTAGTTTATTTTGGAGCTATCCAAGGTGCTCATCTCAGACCAGCTGACCAAGCCTACTTAGCAACTTTCCTGGTCTTATCTATTCTATTGAAGCAAACAGATTTTGAGTTTTCTTTTTGGTAGAATCATGATATATTATTTCACACTTGGTTGCTTTACTAAAGGTCCAACTTTCATAAAGAATGTAGCATCCTGGGGATGCTGGGTGGTTCAGTTGGTCCATTGAATTTCAGCTCAAGTCATGATCTTGGGGTGGTAGGATGAGCCCTGAATGGGGTTCTGTGCTCAGGGCAGAGTCTGCTTATCCCTTTCCCTCTGCTCCTCCCCCTCTCCCCACTCTAGCTCTCTTTGTCTCTCAAATAAATAAATAAATAAATAAATAAATAAATAAATAAATAAGATCTTTTTAAAAAAAGAATATAGCATCCCTACTTTCAGAAGCAGTTAGTGGGAACATTAATACGGTTCTGTAAAAGACCTTTGACCAAATATTATTAAGTGATTGACTGTGGTTTATGCAAACTCAATATTTAAAAGCATTGAGAGTCATACTTCAGCCAAAATGCTGTTTCATATTCCTGTTTTTAAGGCCTGGCATTTAAAGAGTAATGAAGCTAAGAATGTTCTCAATATTTTTATTTATTTATTTTATAACAGCCTATGGTAACTGAAATAGTAAACACACACACCAGCTTGAATAAAAAATCAACCCCATGATATTTTCTATTCTATTTTCTTTGTTGGAAAGAAAAAGTTATGGTTATAACCAAGTAAATTGATTTCATTATCCACAATGTGGAAGATTAAAAAAAGAAACTGGAGAGGACTATTAATGACCAAGCTCATAGGTTAAATCTCTTCTCCACATACTACTCATCATATCTTCCTCCATCATCCTGCCCTGGACATGTGTTCAGTTCTGCTTCACTTGCCACATCTTTTGAAACCATGCTTACTCTAATTTGGCCTCTCATATATGTCCTCCACTAACCTAAGACCACTTCCTTTCATCCAAAGACAGGTTATGAAGGGGCAAAGAACTGAGATCTTAATTAGGAGTGCCACTCCAAAAAAAAAAAAAAAAAAAAGGAACCTGATGAAGGAAAACCAAAGGCATCAAATATGGCTAACCACTTGCATTATTTTGCTCCTTTTCTCCTTTATGTTCTCCTCCTTCATCTTTAGCAACATACAAGCAAACTTTTATTGTAAACTACTCTTTTATCTGTGACTACCTTTTATTTAGTGAGAATTTTACAAATGCCCCCTACTTAATTTAAACTTCACAATAACTATAAGGTCTGTCTCATCATCTTAATTTCTGTAGATGTGGATACTTGGCTTCCAGGAGGTTAAATAACTTTCCAGTGATGAAACAGACAGGATGTTATGGAAGCTGTTAACCTAGGATGTTAATGAATAAATAAGGATTGTTTAGAAGTTCATTACATAATGCATGGTACAAGAACATGAGCAGTCCTGATAGAACATTATAAACTGGCATGTATAAAGCAAGTAAACAATAATGAAGCATCCATCATTACTTTCAAAAGCTATTAGACCTTTAATCCTTGTGCTATGGCACACTTTAATCACTGTGGGACATTATTTTAACAACTCTAGGTACAAGATAAATAATTTTAAATAAATTCCTAATGAACACATGTCTATTTTAACTACAGTACAAGGACTTGAAGTGATGACTCTTTATTTTGAGCATAGCAATGACCAACTTAAATGTATTATTAGTCATTCTTAATAAGAGGAACTGATCAGGAGGGAGAAACACCCAGTTTTACCCCTACCCCCTTGTTTTTCCTATGAGCTTTCAGAAATGCCAATAGATATTTAAACAATTGAAAATATGGGCACCAAAAACATCAAGAACTAGAAATGAATCCAAGGTGATTTAAGGACTATGAAGGAATTTAAGGAATATTAAGGTGAGACAGAAGGGTCTATTCTTTCCTGGATCTATAGATGAGATCTTTTTTTAAAAATAATCAAACAATAAAATATGGAATTAACAGTAATTATGGGAGCTGCTCCATCAAAATAACGCTATCAGCCATTTTTCATGGGGAAGGACTTTCTAGATGTAGTGACATTTGAGGAAACCTAACAAGTCACTGAGGTGACAAATGAGAGTGTAGAAACAGAGACCATGAGAAGAGGATCATAAAGCTGTTTTGACAAATGAAACGAAGCCAAATGGTGGCTGAGAAAGTCTTCAGATCAATTTGTGTGTATTGTAAGGAGGAGGCTGGAGACTTTTCATTTGCACTTTTAAAAAATGCATTAATTGCCCTAAAATAATTTATTTTAGACTCATGTAAAGAACGTCATGCAGTAGCTTGAGTTTTAGCAGTGAGTACATGAAGAGAGGAGTCTCTTGAACCCTAAATTCCCAGTTAGTATATAAATGTAAATAGAAAGGAAGGGGAGTAGATGATATAACTGATTTCTTGGTGAAGTTTTCTTCTGGTGACGGGGCAAAACAGCACAATTTCCTCTATTTTCTAGCTTTTAAGATGTCTAGAATTATGTTTCCACATGTTTGAAATTCCCCACAGTGTTGTGATTATGACTTATAATGTCTTATGCAGTTTGTCTTTAGCTTCATGCCTATTGCAATGACCTGAGATACGTAAAATATCCTCAAGAAAATAGAAGTCCATCTCAATTTCAGAAACATGGTTTTAGAGCTGCCAAATTACTGAAGGCTGTGCCTTCATATTGTTCTCATAGAAATATTCTGTTACCTACCTTTCTTTACGCGTTTCACTTAGTCAAACAAAAACACTCAAACATCAAATGAAAACACTACGTATGGGCTGAAAAAGGATATGTTGAGACTTTGGATAAACCTACATACTAAAATAATAATTAAAGAAATTATATAAGTGATCCATTTTTCAAACTCTAACATTATTTTCACACACACACACACACAAAGATAATGATGGCAAACTGGTTTTCTGACCATTCCATCTAATATATTTTCTAGTTTAGATATTTCCTAGCTCTGCTTCAAAGCAACATCTGTGTTTGACCTCTTGGACAGAGACAATCTGCTTAGAGTGACAGCACCTCCAAATTATTGTTTTTAAAAAAGAAAGAAAAAGAAAAAGATCATGATATGATTTTCCAATTTCCAGATTTTTTTCTCACAGATTTTTCTTCAACCTTTGGTAGTAATATACATCAGACTCTAGTATGAATGAATTTGGCTCAATGAAAGCTATACATTGAGTTATTTGGAATTAGTTGTGTCAATATCTCATTCTCCCCTCCCCAAAGTGCCAGGGTCTAAATAACATGCTTTGTGTGAAATATGGAGCAGGCATTAAAACCACCAAATTCAGCTCTTTCCATTCTCTTTTGTCTTTCAACTCTAAATGACTCAGTAAAATTTTTGAGATACTAAGAGGAAAGTATTTCACAGTATTTCTAAGATTATCAATGAAAAAAATACATAGATCTAAGCAGAAATTAGATTAAATGATGCTTTTTACCATTCAAAATATTGAAAATCTTAAATTGGAATTCTTTTTTAAGATCTCAAAGTTAATCACACAAAATAAAATATAAAAGGAGTGAGGATTTTTATTGAAGTCCTTATCTCAATTAAGTTTACTAAGTTTAATATTTAGACAGAAAACTAGAGAGGGTAATATAGCAAGGGAAAGCAGTGAGTACATGAAGAGAGGAGTCTCTTGAACCCAAAACTAGAGGGGGTAATATAGCAAGGGAAATCAAGACACCTAGTTTAGAATAAACTTTTATATCCAAAGATCAATGATTCTTATGTAGTGATTATTTTGCTACTTATTTTCTACCCCAGTTTTTAACATGAGGACTCTGTGAGTCCTTAGCCAATAATTTCCCATCACTTTCATATGAAGACACAAACTGAAAAATCACAATATTTAGGGTCAATTATGGCAGCTTGTGGCAAGAGATGGTCATCCAAGGCTCCAGATGCTTCCCTCCATGTATGGAAGAGGATGAATGGATCAACATCAGGGCATACCAGTAAACAGGTAAGTCATGGTACCTAGTTGGAAAGACTTCCCCCTTAGGCCATCTTAGTAATGAAAATCATTCTTTTATTGATATTAATGATTCCTGAAATGATTGTGTTCAGTACCTGCCTTATGTGCTTGACTTCAACCCATCCTTTAACCAAACTTGCAAGATGAGAAGTATTATTAAACCAATTTTTTGGCTAGCAAAATGACAACTAGAATTCAACCACAAGTCTCTTACATTAGCTTCTAAAGCACTGTGCTTTACTACATCTCTTTTGAGACAGAAATCTAAAAAGATTTTAAAATAATATGAATAGTGCAAGGTAAATAATTTCACTAACCAAGAAATGTTGGGAAATATCACGAAGGGAGACAGAACATAAAGACTCCTAACTCGGGGAAACGAACTAGGGGTGGTGGAAGGGGAGGAGGGCGGGTGTTGGAGGGGAATGGGTGACGGGCACTGAGGTGGACACTTGATGGGATGAGCACTGGGTGTTTTTCTGTATGTTGGTAAATTGAACACCAATAAAAATTAATTAAAAAAAATAATTTCACTAACCAATGTTTAAACTCTGGAAAATATATTAAAACTAATGAAAATTCATGGATTTAAAAAAAAAGGCCACTATAAATCTATGAGCATTTTATCAGAGGAGGAAATATAATAAGTATTTTTCATCTCACATTCTCTAATACTAGAATATTTAAATGTCTTTCTGGAAAAAGGCCCTTACATGGCAGACATTTTCAATTGGCACAATTATCCAAGTAGTATTTTCTAGGAATGTCAATCCAAATAGAAGAGAACATAATCATTCCAACTCCTTAGTAAAACCAAGAGAACTTTAAAATAAAATAAATACAAAATATGCCATATACTTTAAAGACTTGGGTTACATATGATTTTAGTAAGAAACTCTATGTCATCAGTGTTTCTAAATGCATTACCAAATATGTAAAAGATTTTAGATAATTTTCAGTTCACAGTACAATTCTTTGAAATTAACCCACAAATTGGTTGTACCTCTTATTCATATTTTATCAAACCCATCTTTCTGACGTAGGCATTTCTTTTCTTGGGATTCTTATAAAGATAGTTATCGTGCACAGAGTACACTCTAGCCTGTGGTGGTTTTAATCTCAGTGTAACATCTTTGTGTTTAGTACATTTCTTTGCTTTCATCTGATCATGTACATGCTAAGATGTCAAAACTGAAGTCTTCTGACATATCAGTATTAGGTTCTAGCCAGTGTGTCAGATCCTTCAAGGTTTAGTGTTCGGTTTTAAGAAGAAAACTTAAAAACGATAAAATAGCATATCAAATCTCGATGAGTGAAACTGATAATCAGATCCACGGAAAAATATACTTTCTAAAAATTATAGTTGAAATTTAATGTATTGTCTACTGGGAGGCAGGAATGAGACAGGAATTTTATTATAGATTGTCCTGTAAATTTACAGTACAATCCATGCTTCATTTTAAATGCCATCCAAGTACAACATTTCCTGGTTATTGGGCTCTTCAAGAAGGATTTTGGATTAACATGTCTATAAGCAATGAAATTTACTTAAGGTACAGTCTTCTGAAAAATGGTCTAGTTCATGTATCTGTGAGTGAGGCTAACTCTTGTCTTATATTTGCTCTCTTTGCAATGCATTTCCCTTGAGAACTAGTGAAGTTTTCCCATATCGATGAGGATTTCACTTAACTTAAAAACACCAGTCAAGGCAGCAAATGCATTTACAGGGCTAAAACTTCAGAGGTACTTAAAGACAGCAACTGTGTAATTCATGAGAGATTCACCTCTTTGAAGAGACTCATAACAGAGCTCCAGACCTTCTTAACAGACAGCTCATTACTACAGACTGCCTATGCAAATTGTAAACTTACTATAGGCCCTCAGGGGAAGGTTTTTCTGTTTTCTGTCTCTGGTACTAACCTAGTATAACTTGCCATATAACTGCCCTCTTGCCAGTAATGTTAATGATGGTGATTATTAGTAATAACTCTGAGTAATGAGGTTTTCTTCCTTGTACTCAAAATAATTGCTCCATGTAAATCCACAGCAATTTTTACGGTACGTTAAAGATTAGTAACATTAGAAACTTGGCAAATCTTACTTATAGAGGCATTTTACCTAATGATCTAATCCATCAGTTCCCAGGGTTTTAACAGTCTTGAGACTCAGTTCTGAAGTATCTCCCCTCTTTTCACAGTGGCACTAAAACACAATGTAGTCACTATACGACAGTTTTAGGAGCTTTGTAAAAGAGTGCCTCGAAAAATGTAGGCTTTAGTTTAAGCAAGGAAGGCTGTGAGTGCAGGAATATATGCAATTTGCTGGAGATTTGTCCCATAGAGTGAGCAATATCTTAGTGAAACACTGATTTCAGAAGGAAGTTTCTTATTGTTTGATTGCTAAAGCAATTCAAGATTAATTTTTAGCCATGGGGAATTCGCAATTTATCGATCATGTGAGCTTAAAGTATGCTAGTGTCAACAAGGAGTTAGAAATATTAGCTATGCTATGGCTTTTCTCAATATCATCACTTCTATGTCTCATAACTTCCAAAAGTAAGAACATGCATAAGAAGGAAGTTACCTGTTCATTGAACTAGTCTTTCTATCCAATTTTTCTCACTTGGCAGTCCGTTCATTCTGAATAGGACCACTGATTTCAATGAAGAGGGGAAAGAAGAGGATGGTTTTACAGTTGGGTTCACTTGCCTCTCTCCTACATTGTGCTATTTGCAAATAAAGACCATGCTGACCAGAGATAAGAAGTCAAGTTTACATCTACTAAGTTTCTTCATGGTGTAAAGGGAAATTTCCATCATCTTCATTCTCTCTAGAGCCTTAGGTCAATCAGAACTTTTTAAAACACGGGAAGGTAGAGTGGGTAGTAGTCCATGAGTGTTCCTCCCTCATTAAGGAGTTCTCAGAACAAATAAGAGTAAAAAGAGAGATCAATAATTCCCTGGTAATTCTACGTCTGCTGTATATGGACTTTCTATATATACTGAGGCCTGTTTCTAGGTGTTTATACTTGTTCATTTGTTCTTATACAACACCATTTCACTTTATTCATTACAGTATTATAGCAAGTCTTGATATTTAGAAGAGAGTCATCCATAATTTTTATTCTTCTTCTTGACGGATGCCCTAGCCATTTACCATATGAGTTCAGTCACCTGATTATATTCATGAAACCTTCTGGTCAGTAGTTTTACTTGATTTGTAGATTAATTTGGTTGAACTACCCATCTTTGTGATTTGGAGTTTTCTTATTAGTGAACATGGTATGTATTTATTTAATTCCAATATAAATTTAATTTAAAAAACAGTTTGATTTGTTTGAAGTCTTCTAATACTAGTTTGCTTTCTACTTTATGCACTTGTAATCTTTTTTTTTTTTTTAATTCTCTATAGTCTACATTCCTTATATTCAATCCGGTGCATTTCTCTAATTGAACATACTCATTTTCACTTTTTAAGAACATTTAAGTTATATATTATAACTACCTTTAAAAGTATAGCTAACTTTACATCCAGTAAGTTCTGTTAAATAGTACTTCCCTAGTCAGTTAGTAAAAACTATTTTATAAATTCCATTAAGATTTTCTTTGGACTCATGAGTTATGCAGGCATGCATTATTTAGCTCCAAAATATCTAAGATTGTCTTCCCTTTTAGTTATTAATTTCACATTTATTTTCATTATAATCAGGTAGATTAAGTGTCTTGCTGTAAGAATATATTTGGGTTCCTCTGCCTTTCTAGACCAACAACCCCATATACTCTGCATACTTGGGCAGCAATGTTTTTCAACTTTTGCTGAGCAAGTAGAGCTACCACAGCACCTAGCTTTAAACTGAGAAACTAGCTTATGCACCTTTTTTTTTTAAGACTTCATTTGTTTATTCATGAGAGACACAGAGGGAGAGAGAGGCAGAGACATAGGCAGAGAGAGAAGCAGGCTGCATGTGGGGAGCCTGACACGGGACTCCATCCCTGGACTCCAGGACCATGCCCTGGGCTGAAGGCAGGCACTAAACTGCTGAACCATCCAGGAATCCCCTGTCCTCTTTCTTCTACAGAGACTTCTTAGTTTTTATCATCCCATGGGAGTGGTGCTTAAAAATAGCACAGCACCCAGAACAATAAAAACCAATTTGGTAAGTCTTGGTCTCAGCCACACTCATCATTTTGTATTTTCATTCCACTTATGGTCTGGGGAAATAGTTAACTTTTTAGTCACATGGTTATGACATTTATCATTTCTTTCTTTTAACAAAATACTTCAACTACAATTACTAGATATTTGGAGTATAAATAGGTACACAAATTATGAATGTAGACTATTGCCTGGCAATCCTAGGCATTAGTCACTGCTGCACCCAATGGGTTAGATGCAGTTATTCCTTTGGGTAGAAAAACAATCCCACAGGAAGTGGAGAAACCTGTCATTCTGACTTAATTAAACCCATTATAGAGAAGATGCAATCCCTCACAAAAACATTTTCACATAAATGTTTGAAACGATGTTTCATTTTGACAGTTTAAAAAAATCTTTCTTTAAAAAAAAATTGCTTTCTGAGATTCTGAAACTAGCTCAGCACAGCCAGTGAAATACCAAGATTAAAAGTGTGTTTCTAGCCTTCTGAACCTTTTCCTAGGCTTGAGTGAACATTTACAAACATTTATATGTAGTGCTATTTTTTTGTTTATTTTTATTTATTTTAAAGATTTTTTTAGTTTTTTTAAGAGATATAAAGAGCATGAATGGGAGAGAAAGAGGGAGAGGGAAGGAGAATTTGAGGTAGAGCCCTTGCTGAGTGCAGAGCCTAGAGTTGGAAGTGGGGCTCCATCTCATGACCCTGAGATCATGACCTGAGCCAAAACCAAGATGCCCTATGGACTGTGCCACCCAAGTGTCCCTGTAGTGCTATCTTTTTTTTAAGTGAATTTTAATTTATATAATGTACTGCAATCTGTTTTTCTTAATATGCTATGAATATTCTTTGAGGCGCATTGATCTTTTCAATTGCTGCATGACATTCCATAGAATGGATATAGAAAATGTTATAAATCATTTTGTTGTTGGATACGTGGGATTTTATAAAGTTTTAGGAAATTGTATTTAATATTATTAAATTCTTCCAATAAAATCTATGTAGCCAATCAATTGGCTTTAACTTGATCCTCAGTTTCTTTCTTTACAATTTTATGCCATTTCTAGTCCTCTCATAGTACATATCCTCATAAGCGATCAAGGAAAATAATAAAAACATTATGCCTCAAAATAATTTATGATTTTTTTTCTTAAAGTCTTTCTACCTAGAATTGAAGAAGCTTCCTGAATTCTAATTTCTGAAATAATTGCTTTTTAGTTATATTATGAATTGTGTTTCAGTAGAGGGGAGTTTTTTTAGGAATGATTATTTTTCATGACTTGTCAAATTTGACAATTCTAAATTTATTAGGAAATGCTGTAAGGGTCTTTGGGTCATGCAGTCCAAATTTCCCATTTCATTTCATAAGGCAATATATGCTCTGGAGACAAGGTGGCAGAAGATTCCAACTACTGATCTGAAGAGAGGGGAAATTATCTCACATGAACATACAATTAAAAACATCCTTCTGAAAGCTAAATGTGGTTAAAAACTGATTAACTAAAAAATAATGTCTTAGATATGAATTCCTTGTGCCCTTGACCTTCATTACTTAACATTTCCATTTATTTTTAGTCCCTTTGTCAGATTCACCAAAATTATTGCTTCTAGAAGCATGCACAGAAAATTATTTCAGTTTTTAAAGATAATTTTTATACAACAATGGCAGTATTTCGTGAACAGCCACCCTAAGTTTTATGTGTGACTTTTAGCTCACGCACACAATGTGAGCCACAAAACAGTAGGGTGTCAGAATGAGAACATAAATGCTGGATATCCAGCTTCACCAATGCGAGCAATAAGATACATCATTAATGCTTGAATTTAAAAAGCAATAATATAAAATCAGAGAAGGTATCAATCCTTTAATTTAGGTGAGCTATAATTATATAATGAGAACATTGGCTCTTTTGAAACAATTTGAAAACAGTGCTGGGCTCTCTGTTGCCTGGACCAATGGATCTATTCATTCCAGGACTTGATTTCCTGTTCAGTTTAGCATACCATTAGTTGAAGGTAATTGTTGAGAGGATACTCTGTTACAAAAGCTACAGAACCCTCAATCATTTCAGTGCGGGATAGGTGCCCTGAATAAAGGATCCTATTTCCCTAGTGTCCTTCATTATGTTTGTCTCTTCACACAATTGTGTGATTGTATACTGCTAAATAGTTATTTGGTGGTAATGGTGCATTTCAAATTGGTGACTCAAATAACAAGAATGGAGGAAAAAAGAGGAGAGAGTATGATCTTTGCCGAGCTATACACCTGCAAGTTTCAACTCAGCCAATCTGGGAACAGAATCCCATAGCAATAATTTCAAATAACTGATTTTGCAATGACTGAGTGAAACAATTCTCTGAAGAAAATATTTGGAAAAAGATTAGATACTCTAAAACTTAAACTCTATTTACCTAGACTTGCAGTTGCCTGTCCTAGCTATGCAACTGTGTTTCCCATTCCTTTTCTACACACTCAGTTCTTTGAATTGGGGAAGCAAGCGGGAACCTCATCAGCTTTTTCTTCGAAGAGGGAGTGTGATCTCCTGGATTGGCATCTCTTTAAACTGTGTCTTTCAGTTTAAATAGAAGGGAAAGGACGTTTTCCCACAATAATGTTCAGTAGATGCAGAAATGTAGCAGTAGGAAATGTATGCTTCTTATGTTTGCTCTTTTTTAAAAATTACTCTGCATTGAATTATGTAGATTGTTCTATAATTAGCAGACATTATGCAATTTGGTAAATAGCATGAATTAAATATTGCCTTAAACAAGTAGGTCTTGAGTACTGAAATATTTTTCATATCCTTTGGTGAAATTTTATCTGAACTCTATGTGAATGAATACCAAGAGGAAAGCAGCTAAAGCTAAAAGCATTAAATATGTAGTTTATAGTTTATGGAGTCAGCTAGCAACTAAAGGATTGAGAACAGAGCATGTTTCCTTTAGCCCCCCAATATCTTAAAAATACCAATATTAATGCAAGATCCAGGGGGAAAAAGGATGAAAGTAAAAATTTTTCAGACTAGTCTATGAATAACATGAATAAACATCCTGTTTGAGAATAGAAGGGTAACTACAAAAAAAAAAAAAAAAGCACCTCTTCATTTGCAGAAATCAAGACATGGATGTGATTTCATCAAATAGAGTTGATTGATTCATTATCTTTGACCAGCATCATGATAAATGTGTCTGTCAATCAAATCTCAAACCTTCGAAACCTCAGTTTATGCTTTATTCAGTTCAACTTAATAGCACTTACCTGTCTGACAGATTAGTAGCATTGGCTTCACTAGCTTAAATGTTAGGAACCATTTTGTAAAGTATCAAATAGTCTATACCTGTTAATATGTGAACATGGCACTCCAATTATTCATTTGATTTAACCTATTCCCATTTAAATCGAAGGTTGAAATGCCTTTCTGTGTATTAACAAGATGCTCTGCAAGAAAAGAATTACCAAAATGCAGAGTTTTTATTTCCTCTCCTCGGTCTGTCTGCAAAGATATGGCAGTGAGTCATGCATAGGAAGCTTATTTATACTTGCATGTTACACAGGGTTTCCCAAAATGTACTCATCTGCAAATGTTTTCCCCAGCATTGCAAACAATTACCTTGGCCAGAACAATGGTGCATCTGTGTCCTAAAGTTCAGTCACCTGAAGAAGTAATAATGTTATAAATTGCCCAGTGATGAACTTATTGACTGAAAATTAAGAAACTTAATAAAAAAAAATCACTGTGTTTCAAAGGCAGCTGGAAAAGAGAAAATTCATATGAAATCCAGACTGCAGGCAGATTTTTCTACTTGAATATATATATTTTTTTTCACCAGCAAACTCAATAATTCAAACTAAAATAGCAAAAGGGTAGAGAAGTTTATGCAAAATGTGGCAGAGAGTCAGCCTACCATCTCTCAAGTGAGCGGCTGTGTGTCATAATTCTCTAGGGTCAAGCATCTGTGAATAAGAATTGCATCAAAATAGCTAAATGATAAAAAAAAATAGCTAAATGATGAGACGTTTAATTAAGGAGGAGTAAAGGGGAGAAGATGTATTCTGATGTACTCCATCTTCAGAGATGTGCTCTGTGTTAATATTCAGTAATAAAACAAAACTGTAGACAGTCCTTAAATATAAGAGTAGAACACACTAATACAACCAGCAATTATAAATAGGATGTCAGGAGTGACAAGGCTCCACATCTACTCCTAGGTCACCTTGGGAAAACAGCAATTTAGAGTCTTTCTACTCAGTAAACATAAGAGGCTGGGCTAGGTGACCTCTAATACCCCCTAAATCATTAAGATTATCATTCTGTAAGTCACCAAAGTAAGATACTAACACATACCGAATCATATGAATAGCGAAACTACCTTTAAAAAATTACAGAAAAAAATAAATTACTACTCATGAAATATTTTATCCATTTGCCCTTTACAAAGAATGCAGTAATTGCTGATATTCTTCCCATTGAGGGAAAAAAGCTGCAAATAACCTGATTTATTTTTTTGCTTGGACTCAATTTTATTTATAGCTTATAGTCTTTATTTTTTTTTCCTATAGTCTTTAAAATAAGAGACAGGATAAGAGAGAGAAGGAAAGAGAGGGGTCCTGAAGAAGAGAAATCCAAGCCCCTGATCCTCTTTAAGTTGCATTACTTCGTATAAATTCTGGACTAATTTATAACATAGATTAAGAAACACATATAAAGAGTGATCATCTTTTCAGAAAAGGCAATTTTTATGTCCCACCTTCCTTACGCAGAGGAATTGTCACTACAACTATCAGCTAAGACTATGGGGTTAAAAAGAACAAAAATGACTTTAATGCAATTTTTCAAATTGCTTTAAGGACATAGCAATGTTTC
Source organism: Vulpes lagopus (assembly GCF_018345385.1). Classification (NCBI taxonomy): domain Eukaryota; kingdom Metazoa; phylum Chordata; class Mammalia; order Carnivora; family Canidae; genus Vulpes; species Vulpes lagopus. The sequence continues at coordinate 76,691,610 of NC_054831.1, forward strand.
ATCAATTTGAAAGCAATGTTTTTCTGAATTAGGTGTTGACAAAAATATAATTTTTCTGTAAAAATGCTGCATGCCATTCATAATACTGAAAAGTGCACAGGGTCCCTGTTAATCTGTTAATCTGCATTATGAGTCAGGTCCCGAGCGAAACAGCTTCCTAGGTGGTCTCTGTGCGTCTACCAGGAGTCCATTTTAAAGGGAACGTTTAGACAAAAAGGCCTTTAGGTAATTGTTTTTATTTTTTCATTTTATTTATTTATTCATTTTTTTTTTTTAGGTAATTGTTTTTAAATAAGAATCAAATTTGTTCCTAAGAGGGTGGTATACCTTTGCCGTAATTCAAGGGAAGGTCAACCTTGGACCAGGTTTGAAATGCAGGATTAGAGAATCTTTCACTCAGTTCTGTGATCTGATGATTCTAGGATTTGTCTCATTCTTGTATCTGCAATCCACTCAGAAGAGCTGAGTTTGCACATAAACACCATTGCTGCCTTCACCCAACCCACCATAACTAGATCATTAGTGGAACTCACTTAAAGTGACAAAAGGCCTTTTCCATCTTGAAGCAGATGTTCCTAAAGGAAGAATTTTTTTTTCCAGCAATGCACTCTACATGGACAGAAAAGCATGGTATATATAGGCCACTGGCCAAAGGGCTATCATTAGCTGTCGTTTTACTTATTTTCAATGGGCCATTTGGAATTAATCCAAACAAACCTTGGAAAAGTTATGGAAGCATAATAATTGTCTTTCTGGTATTTTTGAAATTTTACAGCTCGAGAAACAGAAATTCATATTTAAGAATATTATACACAATATCCCAGGATAATAAATCAGTATTCTATCCCAAACTCTAGCAGAAACTAAATTAAAATGTTGAATACCTTTATCCAAAATAAATGGTAGCAACCAGTACCTTTCAGAAATGTTTACAACTGACCTTCCTTTTGGACTCCTTCGTGATTGATTTGAGATTCAACAGTAGGTAAACACTGTGCTATTAGCAGACCTGGCCTGCATTTAGACATGCACTAGCCTCTGCACAGCTACAGCTACTGCTACAGGGATATAGTGTCTTTAAAAGTTACCCAGGAACCTTATGAAGTTGAAGAAATAACTCACTCAAAAGCATTTGAGGGTGAAAGCCAGGATCTATGAAATGGTTCTTCCAAGGAGATGCCTGAACACTGTTGATAAACAAGAGGCACATTTCCAGAAATTTGAAACACAACATACTTGTGATAAGTTGAAAAAAAGTTGATAAAAGATAAAGCCATAACCAAAAAGATAGAAATTAAAAGTATTTATTTTTATGTAGTTGCTTTCCTGTGAGAATGCTACGATCACCATGACCACATGAGGAGTTAAATTGGGTCTCTGTGATTTGATTTATATTGGATGGAATGCCCGTCCCCGAACCCCACTGCAAGGTTATCGCCATCCTAGTCCTCTTCACAGCAATATGGGCTCACATCACGTGCCTGTAGCATTTTATAGTTTATTTTACTTAATCCTCAAAATAGTCTTGGGAGGAAAACAGGTAAGGAAAAATGGAAAAAGAAATAAGGTTGAGGTGAAATACATGAGGTCTGGGTTTGAATCCATTATTATCTTCATAAATTTGGGGAAATGACCTGCCCTTTGTAAACCTCCATATCCTAGTATTTAAACTGTAATAAATACCATTCACCTTGTAGAGTTGCTATAGCCACTGGTGTGTAGGAAACGGAAATTTGTAACTGTTCATGTTTTACAGATGATGAAGGTCAAACTCAGAAAATTTAGGTGGCTTGTGTAAGCTCTCACAACTCAATGACAGAATTAGGTAAGAAAGCAGGGGTTCAAGAATCCAAGAATTCCACATTTCTTATTCACTTCGGTTCCTGTTAGAGCTATTGGACCCAGTCACCTCTGCTCTGACCACTCTGAGAGTAAGAGTTGGTCTTCCAACCTCTAGCAGCCTCTCCTTTCTCCTAACTCCTAAAGTACAATCTGCGCACCTTTTGGGGATCTATTACCATATATATGATAAGTGGAAGGTGAACTGATAAATTTCCATATAGTTAGATAGATGGAAGGGTATAGAGACAGTGTGAAAGACATTTTCTTTACTTCAATGTACAGTAAGTCCTGCAAAGACAAAGAACCATAGTTACATTTATCGTGTATCTACTCAATATTTTTGAGACGCTTTCCTTCTGAGAAGTTTCTCTGTGGCGAGTAATGTGAAGTTGGACTTTGACATACAGTTTTTCTTACTTTTAAGATGAGAATGATAGAAATATGGTCAACAATTGACATAAAATTATCTATTCAATATTGCCAAGGAAATAGAAACTGTGGTACATTTCACTATAAATTGTGATGAGTCAGGCTCCCCAATACAGAAGGTTCCCCTCCCAGTGGCTGATGTATCTTTCCATAATAACGCACACCAAACAGAATGAATAATGGCCTCTGAAAAGAAAAGCACTCACACTCATGATGAACCTTTTACTGTCATCATGTCTTTGGATTGATTTAAATTCTTCAGGCCCAGAGACCAGTATCAACCCTAAGCATGATGTTGAGCCTGAACCTCCTATTAAACTGTCCTTAATGTTTCATATTTGGCAACATCTCTTGCTTCCCACAAAGTTCAATAATTGGACTTATCCTAATTTTTTACATAAATTAATATTGAAAAGAGTCTCATAGACATGTGATCCGTGTGTAAATCATTCAGAGTAAACTTTACAGATGATTATACAAGGTTTCTTCACAGTCATTCTTAACCACCTATGCCACATTATCACTGAAGCCAAATGGTTATACCTGGAGCCTAAGGAAAAATGATTCTTATTTTGTCTTTGCCCCAAATCAAGTTCTGCTTAAATATCCAAAACAGCTAATTAGCCTTCTCCTTATAATAATTCCTTTAAAAATGAAGATAATTATGAAAATAACCTCAAGCTGGTATATTTTAACAAGTCAGATGCTGTTCAGCATCCAGTTTAATCACCCCAGTTTTTATTGAATTGTGGCAAATCTATCCTTCCATGCTCCCCTATAATCATTTCTAAGATTAAAAGTACTTAAGCTAAACTGTATTCAGGTTCAACATATGCACCCAAGCTCAATATAATTCAGAAAGGGGGAGATTTTTCCTGCTTGCTAGTGTTGGGTGGGGTGGAGGGGGCACGATTATGGATCATATTGAGGTTCTCATTGCTTTTGTTTTGCTATAAATTTTTTACGTTCTGAATATACCAATCAAATTTCCATTAAAAAAATCCCTCTAATCCATTTCTAATAAGTCCCTTTTCTGTGGGTTAATGGAATACATGTAGCCACATCAACATAAAAATTAGGAAACATGTTTTGTTTACTTCTTCACCTTTAAAAGGATAGAAACTATCAAATACCCATTCACGTGAAAGTGCACTCATTATGTGATGCATATAATAGAGATAAATCTGAAGTAAAAAACCTCTTTATTTTACAGGGAACTTTTTAAATGATAGAAAAATAGTTACCCAGACTCGACCATGCTTCACTGTCATAGGTCCAACATAAACCAAAGCATTTAACCAGTTTATCAGAATTCAGTATATCTGAATATACCCTCTGTGCCCAGCACAATGCCATGTGAATAAATTATGCTGAAAGAGGGAGTATAGGGATAGATGAACTGGAGTTTGATAGGCAAAACATAGAGAACATTGTGCAATTGTTATTTTACACTGTTGAAGACTTTAACATGCCATCAATGGAGAGAATAGATAGAGAATGGCCATCAATGTGTACATGCAAAACAAATCAGAATTCCACTCTTAACTCAAGCAGGGCAAAACATCTACAAGTTTGGGTGATCCTAGGCAGTCTGGAGTTTAAGGCTTTTTTGCAACCTCATATATCTTTAATAAAAATTTAAAACCTATTTGTAAAATGAACACACTTTAGATACAACTGAAAATTTCTTGGAGCGGTTAGGCTTCAACCCGGCATTTGATGAGTAATGTCAGGATAAAACTACCTTGATGCCTGAAGCAATTTTAGTTTTCAGGAAGAATATTGACTTCCTGTATTTATTTTCTCTTTTATTCAATTAGTCCATAAGGTGCTAAATAGCTATCTTTTGCACAAAGTAGAGGGTTTTTGCTTTGCCTTGAACTTGTCTGCAACTCATGTGTTCCAATGTTTAGATCAGCTTCCAGGCTCTCATCATGGTTCCCACAGTAGGAGGGTCTCACGCTTCTTTCTGGGTCTTTCCTCCTGGTGAATCTCTGCGTAGAACACAGTCTTCTCTCCACCAGGGCCCCGGTGAAATTACCTCACTCCATCCCTTAGCACAACACAAAATGGATCATTGTGTTATTTTTTATTTCTTACAGTCTTTGTGACTGTCTCATGTGCTTCCCTTGTCACTCCAATTACATTGTAAGAATCTGAGGGTGAGGACCTGGTCTTGTGCTCCTTCCATGTCCCTCGGATGGTCTAACACATGCTAAACATGTAATATATGTCCAATAAATCGAGTTATTGCATGCCTCAGGGGAGGATTCAACAAGAACAATGCAGGGTTATTACTTAATCTCCAGGGTATCAAACACAGCAACCTGTCTTACTTAGAAATAGCACTGAGGAAAACCATGTAAATCCATAATGTGCTTGGTTCTGTATCTTATATACCTATTTACATGAAAACATTTTTACATATGTAAAAAGAGGGAAGAAATGTTGGAGTTTGTTGATTTAGAAAATAGAAGTGTGGGAACAATATTTGCTATAATTTTCCAGACTGTTTGCTTGTGCTTAAGGCCATTTATACCCAGCTCTTAAAAAACAAGGCATTCTATTTCTGTTAGTGACAACAGGTCTAAACACAGCAAGGAGAAGAAAAAAAAAAAACCTGTGTAACTCATATTAATGAATCAATTAGTACGTGTATGATGGATGCAGTCTCAATTCCACAGGCAGCTACTTGTCCCATCCAGAGTCCTATCAATCTGCTACCATCCATCATGAGTCAACAGTGAAAACAGGGAAAGGTATATTCTAGACCATAAGTCAATTCTGACTACTATGGTTTCACATCTCTCTGGTGTATTTCATAGTAGTTGATACTCATGTCCTTTTATTATGTCTGACATTAGAGATGGTCCAGCTGGAACAGAGATGGAGCAACACCCTGCAAATTCCACACTCTAACACGTGGCTGGGTGTGAGCAAACACTACGGCTCACGTTGGCGCCTAACCTCAAGAAACACTTGGTAGGTAAACTGATTTATTCACGTGCTTTATAAACTGTTTATTCCGTTTTCCACAGAGGTGTATGAATAAGTATGGCATATAAATTCACGTTGGCAGTAATAGTAATCCACAATGTAGCAACACATATCAGGATTCCCTTTCGTTTTGGGAAGAATTTCTAACCACAAGGTAAAGGGGTATCCAAAAGTATAGGCAAGAGGACTATACTTTGAAGCATGTTTCTCAGCTCTCACAATGTCCTACCACAAATGTTCCTTATGTCACAACTGAACTATTGTTTCCTCTCGACCCCTCGGGACCTCCCTACATGGCCCCCCAACTTTCCAACACAACCATCTTCCCATTTCAACATGACAAATGTGATAAAATCCCTGTTGGTGAAACTTGTCCTCCTACAACTATCAAAACCCCGACATTTTTATAAAATCCAGAAGCCCAATAGCTGTGGCCTTTCTCTGGCACACCCAAATCCTCTGTTATGATTAAGGCCTCAACCTCCTCCCTCTTCATATCATAATTGTTTCAGCAAATGTGACTGCAATACGAATATCTGGCTTGATGTGGTAACGTTGGTTCTCTGTCCATAGGGAGAAAGGCCATCTCCCTGCCCACACTGAACTCAAAAGGCAGACCGCCCCACACACACATCCTGTGGGTGTTCTCCCCTCTAGTTCATACTGTCTTGGGGTACTTTTGGGGAGAAGCACATCTGCAGAATGGGCTACTGCACTTCATATCACGAGAAGGCATGCTTCAAACTGCCGTAGCCAGTGCTCCCAGCACATGGTATTCAGAAGAATGCAATGCAGTATGTGGGCTCAAAGCAGTGGGTGGGAAATATGGGTGTTATCCTACCACCTTCGGAATTGCACTTGATGGGAAAAATGTTAACAGCTCCCAAAATAGCACCTCACACAAATGTGCAGTAAAAATGTTTTGACCAAGCCAGCAGTCCGATATATTCATTAGCCGATGCCTGCAGAAGACTGGGGCTTTGCTCTACTATTCAGAGGAAAGTAGTTTGGAGTTCAGGCAGCATGACTCCTAACTCTTCTGATTAATAAATACGAGTTATTGGACAATTTACTTATTGATGCTATTCAAAACTTACTTTTTCCTGCAAGTACAAAATGGAAGTAAAAAAAGTATTTATATCAACTCCTAGACACAGTTGATGTGAGAATCAAATGAATACATGAATCTAAAAAACTACCTAGCTTAGTGTACAAGAAGACATTGCTGTGGTGGGACGCCTGGGTGGCTCAACGGTTGAGCATCTGCCTTCAGCTCAGGGCGTGATCCCAGGGTCCCAGGATCGAGTCCCACATTGGGTTCCCTGCATGGAATCTGCTTCTTCCTCTGCCTGTGTCTCTGCCTCAAACTCTCTCTCTCTCTGTCTCATGAATAAATGAATAAAATCTTTAAAAAAATATATTGCTGTGGTGACTTCCCTACCATCTCTCCTTGAGAGTACCCTCCAAGGAAGCCATCCTGACCCAGACATTGACCTTCACTGCCTGCCTTCCTGGGTATAGCAGTAACCTCTTATTACTGATCCTTCATTTCTGTGTTGTCTTGCTGTCGATTCACTTCCACTCATTGTTTTATTCCCAAACTCTTTATGGCATGCCTTCTATATACCACACTATCTGTCCTATGCACAGGAATGGATTGTCCTCATGGACTATTTCCTCTGAAAGTATTGGAAACCCTGATATGAACTTCTGGCTGGTATTGGTTTGGACCTACTACTGCAGTTACCTGTCACCTGCCAGATCTCACCCCCCTCCACCCTGTCTGTCCTTCTACCCAGTCCCTATCTGAGCTGGAGTGGTCTATGTGGCTTATCATGGAGACTTCATTCTCTCTTCTCTCTCCTGTCCATTGTAGTGCACATGATTGTACTCCATAGTATCTATCCTTCAGGCACTCACTACACTTGTGTTGCCTAATAATCTCAACATGCATTTTATTTTTTGTAATTCTAAGATGGTTCTCCAAGATTTTCTGCCTTAGTCTCCAGGACTCTGAATACAAGGAGATACATCACTTCCATGATCACGTTACATGATATGGCAAAGGGATTTTCAGAGACATTGAGGCTGCTGATCAACTGACTTTAAGTTGAGCAAAAGGGAAATTATCTGGATGAGTCCAACATAATCATAGGAACCATTTAAAAGTGGAACATTCCTGCTCCAAAAATAAATAAAATCTTTTATAAAAAAATATTTTTAAAAATTTATTTTAGAGAAAGGTGAGAGAAAGCATGAGTGGGGAGGGGAGTAGATGAAGAGGGGGAGAGAGAATCTCAAGAAGACTCCTCACTGAGCTTAGAGCCCAACGTGGGGCTGGATCCTACAACCATGAGATCATGACTTCAGCTGAAATCAAGAGTCAGGCAGTTATCCGACTGAGCCATGCAGGCACCCCAATAAATAAATAAATATTTCAAGCCCAGGTGGCTTAGCAGTTTAGTGCCACCTTCGGCCCAGGGCGTGATCCTGGAGACCCGGGTTTGAGTCCCACGTTGGGCTCCTTGCATGGAGCCTGCTTCTCCCTCTGCCTATGTCTCTGCCTCTCCCTCTCTCTCTCTCTCTCTGTGTCTCTCATGAATAAATAAATAAAATATTTAAAAAATAATAATGATAATGATAACAATAATAATAAATAAATCTTTCAAAGAATGAAAAGAAAAAAGGGGCACCAGGGTGTCTCAGTGGGTTAAGTGTCAGACTCTTGATTTTGACTCAGGTCATGATCTCATGGTCTTAGGATGAGCTCTATGTTGGGCTCTGAACTCATTGAGTAGTCTGCTTGGGATTCTCTTTCTCCTATCCCTCTCTCGCCCCTACTCCCACTCAAGTTTGTTCATAAGCATGCTCTCTCTCAAATAAATAAATAAATATTTTTTAAAAAGAGAGAGAAAGAAAAAGTGGAAAGTTTTCTCAAGCTGCTGATAGGAATCAGAGATTCTGAGGATGAGAAGAAATGCAACTGACCCCTAGGAGAAGAGAACAGTCCTGCTGGTAGCCAGCAAGACAACAGGGACCTTAGTCCTACAACCACAAGGAATTAAATCTAACCAACAACCTGAATAACCTTGAAAAAAGGTCTTTACCTCAGAGCTTCCAGGTCAGGCTGTCATTTTGAATTTATCCTTGTGAGACCCTAAGCAGAGATGCCTTCTTAGCCTGACTGGATTTCTGACCTACAGAATGATGAAATCGTAAGTGGGTTTGTTTTAAGATAGTAAGTTTGTGGTGATTTGTTACAGCATTAGAAAACTAACACAGAAGTGTACCTTCCTCTCCTAATTTAAGATATTCTGTTTAGGGATCCCTGGGTGGCGCAGCGGTTTGGCGCCTGCCTTTGGCTCAGGGCGCGATCCTGGAGACCCAGGATCAAATCCCACATCGGGCTCCCGGTGCATGGAGCCTGCTTCTCCCTCTGCCTGTGTCTCTGCCTCTCTCTCTATCTCTCTGTGACTATCATAAATAATAAAATAAATAAATAATTTAAAAAAAAAAAAAGATATTCTGTTTATCACTGTTTTTCAACAATTGGATTTTAATGTGTCTTGGGACAGTTTCTTCCTTTTTTCTGCTTATAGTTCACTGAGCCTCTTTTATCTATGGATATATATATAATATATAATTATATAATAATAGAATATAATAAATAATATAATTAATATATAATATATTTTTTACAAATTTGAAATTTTTTCCATCATTTCTTCAGATATATTTTCTATCCCTTTATCTCTTTCTCCCTCTTTGGAGACTCTAATTACACATATATTTTGGCTACTTGATGCTGCCCCAAAACTCACTGATGAGTTATTTTTCAGTGTATTTTCTCTTCCTGTAGTGCATTTAAAATAAATTTTAAAATAAAACTGGATGGTATATAGTACAATTTTGTCAAGTTGACTGATTTCTTCTGTAGTGTCTACCCTGCTAGCAATCCCATCTGGTTTTATTTTTATTTCAGGTATTTTATTTTTCATCTTAAGTGTTAAGTATGCACCTTTTTAATATTTTCTTGTCTCATCGTTATATTCTTTCCTTCCTCTGCCTTCCTGAACATGTGAAGTGTATTTATAATTGCTGTTTTAACATCTTGGTCTACTGATTATCTCTTTTATATTTGTCTCTGTTTCTTTTAATTGTTTTTTTCTCTTGGTTATGAGTTATGTTTTCTACTTTTATGCATGCTTGTTAATTTTTGATTGGATACTAGAAATTATGAGTCTTACATTGTTGGATGTTGGATTTTTTTTTCAATAATTTTTGGGCTTCTTTACTGTATACAGTTATGTTACTTGGAATTAGTTTGATTCTTCCCACAGTTACTTTTAAACTGTGCTAAGATTGGTCCAATACAACCATTAGTCTGGGGACACTTTGGCACCATGATTAAGGCAGGACTTTTCTAAGGATACTATGCAATCTTCTAATGTAGTAGGAGATCTCATTCTGTCTGGCAGGAATACAAAATATTATGAGTTCTGTCTCCAGTGATTGTCCCAACTATTTCTTTCTAGTGATTCTCTCCCTATCTCCTTACGAATGTATATAGATGAGCTCATAGTCAAAGAGTCATTTCTGCAGGTTTCTTAAGCTTATTTTCCCTCTTTGTGCATCAACCTTCTTTCTGGTGCTATGTCCTAGAAATTCTCCCCATAACTCTGAACTCTCATCTCCTCAACTCAGTGACACCACCAGATGCTCTTTGGGCTTCCCCTCCCTGATCTGCATGCTGGAAACTCTCACCCTGATGTGAGTTGAAGCACTTGTAGGACTCATCTGGTTAATTTTCCTTCTTCTGGGAATTGGTGTTTGGTGCTGCTTGTATTCTGATAAATGAAACTCATTGTTCACACATTCTACTTGGTTTTCACTTATATAATGTGTGAGGGTAAATTCAAGCCCTGTTATAGAACCAAGTGGTTGTTGTAGGTACCCTGTATTCATAAACTTAAGGACCACATACTAAAAAACCTACAAAGGCCAGACAAGTAATACAAATAATGTAAGGGCTGTTACTAGAAAAAAGCAGTTTTTTGTACTTAAAAAACAAAGTATGGTGCAAAAAATATATATATTGCAGTGTAGCCAGCCACAATTTTATGCATTCAGTTCTGTATCCTTTCTTTCCATCTTGCTTTTGAATGCAAACCAAAACTATTAGAAAGTCCTCTCTTGCAAACCTCTCATATGATATGGATGTTTAGTGTGCCTTTAATTCAGTACATTAACTTATAAGGATGTTTGCATTTGCCACCTCAAATAATTATGCAGTCTTTGCATTTGCCACCTCAAATAATTATGCAGTCTTTCTTTTGAGAAAATTCGAGAATTTTAGCCAAAATTTCACGTAGGTTTTTGTGGGAAATGGCTTATGAGACTGAGATGCGGGATGAGAAGAAGGAAAAGTTGAAAAATGGACAAAACTCCATTACCAACTCTGAAAATTACAATATTTTACTCTGAACAATAGAATCAGAAGTACAATGACTCAACGCTGAACATTATAACATGAGCAGTGATAATTGTAATTATTTTTCAGAAGATCACTGCAGTCTTCCAGCTAACTGGTGGATCTAGTCAAGTCCAAGAACTAAAATATAAATGTGCATTCGCAGGTTCTAAACACATGCTTATAGTTATTCAAAGATTTGTTTAAAACTCACTGCATACAAGATACTTTTGTAACATGTCAGATGGCTATATAAAAACACCGTATCTTGAAAAAAGTAATGATTAAAAAAAAAGAAACAAGGAAGTGGGTAGCTGTTGTTCACAAGCATCCTTAAAATATGGTCTAATATTTTTATCTCTACTTAACATACATATAGTAACTAAACCACAAAATGATTATCTGGGTGCCTATTATCTAGCTGCCTATTTCTGCCTAAGAATGCAACAATAGCAACAACAAAGTCAGGACCAAATATAGGACCTCACGCTCAGTGGAGCCACCAATTCTCTCAACTTTTGGAGGAATAAAAAGACACCCAGTAAAATCATCTGAGAAATATACCTAGAATGGTCAATTTGATCAATCAAATTCTATGAACTGGAAAGGTATTTTACATCTCAGGAACTTTCTGGGGGATTTTGAGGAAATAATAATACTGTCCAGTTTCCCCACCACCACCCTGGAAAATGAAAAATTTGATGTTTTGCATACTTCAACCCAAAAGAATAAATTGGTGAAAGAAATGCAGTTCTCAAATAAGAATACCTGAGGGAACATATAATCCAAAAGATAAATGATCAGTAACCACTGAATTCTCACTATGAGAACCTGTTTGTCTAATACAGGCTGTACATCCCATTGTTTCCACATAAAGGTGGCTCGATGCAAATGGCAAAAAAAAATCATTTCAATAGCTCTATGCAAATTATTTTTTAAAACTGCCAAGTGAAAATGAAGCCTAACCCTTCTCAGACATAAAACAAATTTAATTGTATACCAATAGTCATTATTTTAACCCAGCCAAGACTTTCCTCAGGGCTAATCTTAGAAGTTGAGAATACTTGGTGTGATTTAAGAGCAATCAAATACTACCAACCATTCTAAGAAATTCTTAACAAGCTAGTCATATAATTTCCTACAATCCACCAATTGGAAAATCATGTTAATGAGCTAGGGTAATGTCTATTTTAAAGGTGAGGTATTTATTGAAAGTGCTAAAGACTGGAGAATGACGCAGGGTTTACTATGAATTATTTTAATTAGATTTCAGAGATATCTCCATTTCCCTCATCTATTCAGTAATGAAGCCCTGTTGATCCCTTTGTGAATTCTTTCTTTCTTTTTTCTTCTTTTTTTGGCTCCGTTCCCATTCCAAACACTCTAGTTGAGACTTTCGTCGTTTCTCATCTAGATGACAACAAAAATTTGCTAAAGCTTTACTGCACCCCACTCCTGTTTGTCCTAGCAGTGTATTATAATATGATGTTTCTTCACTTAAAATATTTTAATGACGGCATAATACAAATGGATAAAGTGCAGATGTTTAATGAAGATTCTAAGACTCTTAATATCAGGTGACTGACTGATATTCATCTCTCACCACTAAATCCTCCAGCCAAAAACCAACTAACTAGAGTCCTCGGAATAGCCCTTGTCAGCAAACCTCCTCAGTTATGTACATGCCATTTCCCTATGAAAAATTCTCTGTCTAGCTCCTCACATACCACACTTGACCTTGGCCATTTAGTCCTTTGACAGAGTGGTTAACTCTTACTTATCTTTCAAGACCCATCATAGATCTCACCTATTTGAATCCTCCCTGGTAATGTCCCAGGTCACCTCAATGCTATGGGAAATGATCTTCAGACACCCAAAGCCTCGGCACATAATCCCATAATAGTAAACATAGTGATCATGTCTCACAACAGAACCCTTGAGTCATATAAACTTTTTGAGGGTATTGTGTGTATTTATCTTTATCTTTCCTAGGGATTCACATCAGCCTTCTGCTTGATAAAGTTTTTGGGTAGATGAATGCAAATGTTGGGAAAAGTAATTTCAACAATTAAAAAATGCAACACTGTTAGAGACAACTATGTGCCAAGTACTTGGGTAAATTATATTTGTTTTATCCTTACCACAAGCTTTCCTCCAGATTCATTCATTCACTCATTCATTCATTCGTTCATTCATTCTTAAATAGTTACTGAGAACCTATCACATATCAGGCAAAAGCTGGGGATTCAGGAATGTACCCATCGGAAATTGGCAGGAAATTGAATGTAAACTAAAATTGGGTTATCTGGAGAGAATGTAATATACATAGTAATTTACCAAGGTGTGAGCAAAGTTAAGATACAAAACAAGGGTTAGTACATCACCCCTATTCCTACACCTCTGTAAATGATCCCCTTGTCAGTAGATGCCTCTTGAATTATCCAGAGTTGGGTGTACTGTCTTCCTGTTATTGAGACGAACTGATGCAAGCATATATCCAAAATTCAGTAATTTCCCATCTTCCCTAAGACTAGCTCCCTCATCCAGGCCACTGTCATCTCTCACTTCATCTGTGGCCACTCTCCTCTCTCCCTGTTTTTTTTTTTTTTTTTGAGATTTATTTTTTGAGAAAGAGGCAGAGTGGGGAGAGGGACACAGGGAGAGAATCTCAAGCAGACTCCACAGTGAGGTGAGCAGGGAGCCCATCATGGGTCTCAATCTCACAACACTGAGATCATGACCAGGAGCTGAGGCTTAACCTCCTGAGCCACCCAGGCACCCCATCATCTCCGTTTCTCTCCCTCTCCACTCAGTTACCCACAGAGCCAGAGAGGCATGTTTCAAACGCTGATCAGATCATGCCCCTTTTTCTGATTTAAAGTCCCTAAGGGCCACAATAGCCAAACTGTGGAAGGAGCCTCGGTGTCCATCGAAAGATGAATGGATAAAGAAGCTGTGGTTTATGTATACAATGGAATATTACTCAGCAATTAGAAACGACAAATACCCACCATTTGCTTCAACGTGGATGGAACTGGAGGGTATTATGCTGAGTGAAATAAGTCAATCGGAGAAGGACAAACAGTGTATGTTCTCATTCATTTGGGGAATATGAATAATAGTGAAAGGGAATATAAAGGAGGGGAAAAGAAATGTTGGGAAATATCAGGAAGGGAGACAGAACATAAAGACTCCTAACTCGGGGAAATGAACTAGGGGTGGTGGAAGGGGAGGAGGGCGGGTGTTGGAGGGGAATGGGTGACGGGCACTGAGGTGGACACTTGACGGGATGAGCACTGGGTGTTTTTCTGTATGTTGGTAAATTGAACACCAATAAAAGTTAATTAAAATAAATAAATAAATAAAGTCCCTAAGGGATCACCATAACATTCAGCAAATTTCAAATGGCTCCAGTAACTTAATGAGGTTTGGCTCATGCCATTCTCTCTTACTTTGTCTCTATCATTCTCTATCCTCGTCTTCCTGACATTGGTGGGAAAATGCCTAGCCCCCTGCCTCTCCCAGGCTTTTCATGGAATGACTCACCCTAGATTTTCATGCAACTAATTGCCTCCATTCCTTTGGGTCTCTGCTCTGGTGTCACCTCCTCAGACATGCCTTCTCCTACCACTCTCTAGAATAGCTACTCTATCCATCATTCTCTTTTGCCTTGACTTGTTGAGTTACTTATTTTATTATTTATTATCATTTGTGGCACTTACTGCTATTTTTATTATGTCTTATTTATTTGATTGGGGCTTTATTAGAACTATTCACGGCTGTAACTTTTTTGGGGCTTTATTAGAACTATTCATAGCTGTAACCAAACTAACAAAGCTCTTGGCACATAGTAGGCATCCTATTTGAAATACTATCAGAGAAGAGCATTTGAGAGTATCATTCATAGAGTATAGAGGATGCCAAATATGAAACTTAACATAATAGGTATTTGATACATGATAACTTTTATTATTATTATATACAAAACAAAATAACATCCTAGAACATGCTCTTTTTAGTTCTTATATATGAAAATAAAACCTAATATAACTTTCAAATTTTTGTTTTGAAACCCATACTTGGGGCACCTGGGTAGCTCAGTCAGTTAAGCATCTGCCTTCAGTTCAGGTCATGATCTCAGGGTCCTGGGATCAAGCCCCACATTAGGGCTCCTTGATCTGTGGGAAGCCTGCTTCTCCCTCTGCTCCACTCTGTACTCTCTCTCTCTCAAATAAATACTATATTTAAAAAAAAAATAACCCCATACCTAAGATTTAAAATAAATTTTACCAACTATAACTGAAAATAAATAGTATTTTTATTGCTATATCTGTGTATGTGTATGTATACACACACACACACACATATATATATTCTCACAGCATTTGAAATTTAGGAGATGCTCAATAAATTACAATAATTTCCTTAGATGAACTTAGGGAATATTAGCATTATAACAGTAAATATAAATATTACCAGTGCACATTTTATGAGTTAATGAAAAAGCTAAGTGCTACTATTAACTGAATATTTACCACGTTTTTATTCCTATGAATAATGAGATGTTAACCATTTTAAAATGCTAATAATAGTAGTTTTACTTTTTGTTATTTTTTTGGTAAAGCACAAAGAATAGTGCCTTGGCATTCCTATTTAATTCTTATGGATTCAATGAGTTTTAAGGTTTAAACAACATGTTTGAATTTTTAACAGGCTCCCATTTGCTAAATTCAGGATGGTTTAACCTTCTTGTAATAAATATGGTATCTTATTTATCAAAACAAAATATACGTGTTGTGTTTAAAGACTAGTTGGGCTTATACATACTAGCAATTAATGGTAAATAATAAAATGCCTAATCATGAATTAAATAGGTTTATATTTTTAAGTCTCTGTACAACTCATAAGAAATATTTTCTCTCATGCATTCAAGTTAAATATGATCATTCATTCATTCATAACCATGAGTACATCAAGTGATAAATCTACCTCTTTTTTAAAAAAGCATTTTCTTCTAAAATTTTTTGAAATGTAAAAAATGATCCTTTCTTTCTTTCCAGACGATTTAATCAAGGCAATAAATTAAAAAATCAATATAAGTCAATTTGCAGCATATGCCCTAGGAAGAGTTAGGTAGGAATATAAATCAAATAAATATAAGTCAATTAAATTCAATATTTTTAAAAGGGTACTACAAATATAACTATTATATCATCTGCTAAGGAAATATTTCAAAGTGCAATGGGTATTTTTATAGCAATAAAAATCTTTTTTATCAAATACAGAAGGGAATCCTTCTATCACAGCATACATTTTCACAACCCCTGCCTATATTTTCGTCAATGGTCATTTAATTTTATACTACTATTGTTGAAAAATTATGTGTAGTACACTGCAGAGTCTACCATCTGCCTTTAGAAATGCTCCAGAATATCTTTCAGAGATTGATAAATTATTCATTTCCTGAAGTTGTGCATCGGAGCTTTGCAGTCTGTAAATAGTCTGTAATAAATTATGCAGGGTACACCTTACAGACACGGGGCTTGTAAAGAGACCCCGCATATGCTACATTCCTCATACAGAAGAAGTGGTTTCATTTACTGGCATGTTTTGACATCCTTCCTGGTGGTTACAAAACTTTACACAATCTAGAAATTTACTTAGCATCCAAATCAATAGGTTTTATATAGGACCCAATTTCATTATGCCAAAAAAATGTCTTCCCGCAGCATTTAATCTTCACTTTGGAAAAGGCCAGTATATAGAAACCATTTTGCTTTGTACCATTTTCTGATCAAGCCTTAGTCCTACCACTTATTTATCCATTCAATGGCAGATATTTGCCCTTAGCTCTCAATTTTTTTTCCATATAAATTGAAATTCTTTTTCTGATCTGACATTAGGGCTTGTCTTTAAATTCAATTTGACTATAGCCATACATGATTCTTCTGTAGTATTTAACAAAGGTGAGTCATCTGAGGGCTACCCTACCTCCTTTTCTGTCACCAAAGCTGGGACAGTTTTTCCAGGTAGAGACTCCTTGATATCTGTCTGGGCTAACTTTTAAACAGCAAGAACAAGGAGACTTCAACCATCAACTATCAAATGTAAGTATATCAAAAGCTGTCTTGTGGCAACATTTCATTGCACTGTAGATACTCAGTCACTTCAGGAAAGCAACCGGCTTCTAGAATAGTGTGAGAAACACCAGCGTATAATAGTGGGAAGAGCAGCGCTCCTCCATTTGGTGCATAAACTCACAAACCTGCTATAAAGCAAAACCTGATTTTCATTTTATTTTTTTAAGATTTTATGTATTTATTCATGAGAGACACACAGAGAGAGGCAGAGACATAGGCAGACATCCCAGGACCCCGGGATCATGACCTGAGCTGAAGGCAGACAGACGCATAACCATTGAGCCACCCAGGCCTCCACTGACCTACACTTTATATCCGTGTTTAATTCCTGCATTTGAGTTGATGTGAAATGTACCTTTCGTTCCTCTGGATTCTAAAAAGGAAAATCAGCCTGTCTATGTCATATTTCCTACAGCAGATCATTCATTTAACCTATGTCCCAGCAATTTTGATCCTGATTAAGTTCCCAGACAAGATACGTATATATTCACCAAAACACATGTATAAGGATATTTGCAGGGTTAATTTTTAGTAATAGCTAAAAATAAGAAAAAAAAAACCCAAATGTCTCTCATTAGTAAAATGAATAAATAAATTATGGTATGTTCATGCAATGGGATATTATCCAACAGTGACAATTAGCACAATAATATGGATTAATCACTATATTAAGCAAAAGAAACCAGACACAAAAAATACATACTCTATAACTCATTTATATATGAAGTCCAAACACGAATATGCAGTGTCAGAAATCAGCTCATGACTATCCTGTGAAAGGAACAATGACTGGGAAGGAGCAGGAGTAGCCTTCCAGAATTCTAGTATATTCTATTTCTTCACTGGGGAGCAGGCCACACAGCTTGCTCACGTTATGAAAATTCACTGGACTGTGCCCTTATGAGTTGTCCACTTCTCTGTAGGTATGTCACAATTCAGTAACAGGTTGTAAAAACAAAACCTCAAAGAAGATCCAAATGCAAGCAAAACATAGCAACCAGAAGAATGAATATTTCCCCCATGCTATCAGGTCATTGGCAATGCAAAGACCAAAACTCTGTGAATTCCCAGAAAAATAGCATGTCTACCTTTTAGGTCACCAGTTTAAAAACTGCCCGAAAAGATTGATTTCTTCTGCAGTTCCATGCATTTTATTTGGAACAGATGAGAGTTCTGATTGAGTTGTATGGGTTCCTACCATGTCTTGTGAGTGGGCTTGGACACTGAATAATTGTGCAAACTGTTGTCTAGATATGGACCAAGATGGTTTGGAGGAAACTTCCCTGACCCGCCTTCTACATGTGGCAGCTTTTGTGCCTCATGACTCAAACAAGAAAAAAAGAATCAAAAAGACTAGAATTCCACCCTACGCTTCCTTCACTAAAGGTCACTCTGCGCTCTTGACAAGATCTGTGTGGTGATGAAGACGCACCATCACCAAGGGGTTTCCCATTCCTGTCATCTTCACAGACCTCCTCACTCATTTCTCGTGATGTTATCATCTTCGACTTCGTCAGAGCTATTCACACCAATCAGTAGCTGAGAACACTACACTGCCACCGAAATGCAGAGTCATGGTTTCATAGGGTCTCCTGGATGGCATTTTTGATCCCCACATCCCCCCTCCCCAAAATGATTTTGAAGTAGCAAACTCAGTGATGATTCTCCTTCTGATTGAATTAGCGCCCCATAGAAGTCTGGTCCTTTCATCTTCCATCCACTGCCTACCCTCCACTCACACGAGGATTTCAATTTAGAGGTGATCAAGAAAGCAACATCTAGTTTCAGGGAATAATTGTCTCTTTTGATGTGATCTGTTTTACATAAAAATGAATAAAGATGCACATTTATGGAAAAGCACTTGCCATTTGAAAGCGTTTTACACCAGCAAGCAGTTTGCCTTCCGAGAGTCTATGTAAGGAAAATTAGTCTTCCTCCACCACCACCACTTCCTCCCCCAACCCCCACTCCTGCTTTTTTTTTTTTTTTTTTTTTTTTAGCATAAAAGACTAAATGACCTAGACAAAACTTGAATAGCAAGTTTCTGATAGCGCTCTCTAGGACCAGAGACCAGTTTTATTGAGCTCTTTGAGTTGAGGGGGTTTTTATCTTATGATCTTACTTAAAAAGACAATATAATACAGCACAGTGTGGTAACATATGGGACTGCATCTTTATTCATCCCTCTCTCCGTAGGGTTTCGTTGCCATACTAAGCCTGTTTGCATCAGCCCGTAACACTTTCACTCCGGTTATTGTGGGGGCAGACACAAAATTTCATACAAAACGTAATACATTTTGGTCCATCAAGCTGTATGTGCTGAATGTTACCAAATGACATAAATTTATCTTCTCAACTTCTTTGCCATTCCTCCATACTGAGGAAATGGGGAAAAGGTACAAGCTTGGTGTATCAGATAGAGAAATGCATTACATACTTAAAGGGCTCTCTTTAAATATGGCACTTTATCAAATGGAAAATCTACACAGTACAAATAGAGGAGGATGCATTTTGAAAGTTTAATAAGTAGAACAAGGGGTTACCTGGGTGGCTCAGTCAGTTAAATATGACTCTTGATTTTGGCTCAGGTCATGATCTGTGGGTTGTGACACCAAGCTCATCTGGCCTTGGTGCTCAGCATGGAGTCTGCTTCTCCCTCTCCCTCTGTCCCTTTCCCCACATTCTCTCTCTCTCTCTCTCTTAAAAAATATATATATTTTAAAATCCTAAAAAAAACAAGCAACTCAGATCTTCTAATGCTGGTATTTCTGCTCATTGCATTGCACTTTTTTACATGATGGAATTGAGATCACCACACAGTGAATTTTTTTTTAATTTTGAAAAGTAAAAAACAATGGTAGTCACTCCTGGTTAACCCCAAACTTGAAATTAGATACATTGCAATTGTTGTCTCCTCCATTAGAATTATAAGTTCTTCAAAGTCCTTTTGATGTTATGCCCTTTATTTTCCATGTGGTCCCTCATGACCATTCTCTTTTGGTTTGGTCCCTCTCTCAGTCCAAGAGCCTCACCTTCATAGACCACCTACCTGATTCCTTGGGCTTGGACTTAGCACATGGGAGGCGCAAATAGGAAGAGAGAGAGTGAGGGGAGAATTGTAGCCAGTACATATTTGCTCTATTTTCACTGTAGTTTGGGCCTTGGTTCTGGTAACTGCAGTTCCTGCAGGGTAGCCTCTTCTCCAGAGTGGTATTCCCAAGGAGCTCTTGGGACTGTTTCCTTCTCTCGCTCCTCTAAGCCTTGGGTGATAATGCTTCTGCTTATTACCAGTCACAGGGCCCTCAACAACTCTTAAACTTGATCACCAATTTAAATAGTCATTGAAGTCTCTGTGGTTGAACCATCCAAGTGGGGTTCTATTTCCTGACCTGTCTCATACATATGTTTGATTAATTGGAACCCAGTTCCTAGAGCAGTACCTAGCTTGTAATAAATGTGCTTAAGAACAAGAGAAAAAAATCTTTGCTGAACTAAGTGAGAATGAATTTATTATTATTATTATTATTATTATTATTATTATTATTAAATAAATTAAACCAAATAACAAAAATTGAAGATCCAAATAACGAAGCTCAAAACTTTGGAGGCATTTAAAATACACACACACACACACACACACACACACACACACAGTATACATTCTTCATGATTCTTTGTGTTTAGAAATGAGATGTATAAGTGGTAGTTTCATTAAGCCTCTTAAGGCCGGTTAAACAGTTAGTATCACTGTTTTTATCCCTAAATTGTGCTGGGGATCAACGTGGAAACTAATCAATGCCTAAAACAGGAAAGAGGTTATAGCCACAAGCCAGAACCTAAAACAAGTTCCTTTAAGTTTCCTATGATACTACAGGTTTAGATTTATGGAGCATCTAAGAGAAATTAGTTTAGCAGATTTTAGCAAATTTATGTCTTAACATAGAGATTATTTACTCTCATGATTCTAAACACTGACTTCACTATACCTTTTTTATAATAAACATCTTACAATTCTTTCTTTACTAAATAGAATCTATATACAATATAATATACCCACATACCAATTCCAGATATCTATATAATAAGCTATCACATTAAAGCCAAATAAAGAAAATAATGTTTGATAAAATATGTTTCAATGTGTAAATGCTAGAGAATGACAGTACGGTAGAGGACTACAAAGTTCTTGGGTCTTTGTGCAGAATGATATGCAAGATTCATGCAGATATGCTGTAATAGAACTCAAATATTTAAGTGGCATTGTCTTTGGTCATATTATTTTCTTATCTGGTTACATTGTTAATAGCATTAACTTTGATTTCTGCTCCTCTGACTTTATTGCTTTTCCTTTGTGTGCTTTGTCCTTGAAAACAGGAATTTGAAATGTTCACCTTAGTAGACTTAGTACCTAGTAAGAACCCACAGTTTCACTTTATCTGTTGCTGTGTAACAAATTACCCCCACTGAGTGAAGGGGAGTGTGAGATACAGGCTTTCAGTTATGTAATGAATAAGTCATGGGAATAAAAGGCAGAGCATAAGGAATATATTCAGTGATATCGTGATGTATGGGGATAGATGGCAACTACACTTGTGGTGAGCATATCATAACGTATGAACTTGTCAAATAACTGCGTTGCACACTGAGGCTAATGTAACATTGTGTGTCAGATTTAAAAAAAAAGATAATAAAAATGAAAACAAACAGAAAAGTTACTCCCAAACCTACTGGCTTAAAACAACAATCTTGACTTACAGAATGAGGGCTCTGACAAGCCTCTCCACAAAAAAAGTAATGCTAAACTGGACAAAATTATTAAAAACAATTATTCTGGACATTAGGAAATTAACCAAAGATATACAACAAACTAAGAGGTATTTATTCAAGAAAAACTACTGAATCTCAGGTCAAACTAGTGAGTATCTTTAAGGCTGATTTTGTCCTGTCCCTCAGTTGTGTCAACATGTTAGTTCTTCTGGGGTAAGACAAGCCCTGAAAGCCAGAAGCCTTGCTTCTGGAGGAGGCCAACTTGATTCAGAGTAGAATGTGGACAGATCCAGTGCCCTTGGGCATCGTCACAGAGAGTAATGATCCTGGTGGCAAATGAATGAGGAATGTCAGTGTTTTAGCAAGTGTGAGACCTGGTTGGGGAAACTGTCAAATTGACAGGATATCTAGGAATTTAACAATGAAAGCTGGATAATAAAACAACAACAAAGAGTCTCAGTAAATTCCCACATAGGCCTGGTGGTCTGGAAGCCTGCACACATGCATAAGTGTGCATTCACACTAAGTAGGGACTGGAAATGATCCTAGCCATCCATGAATGAAGTACAGAGAAGGAAATAATGAACATGAAAGTGAAAATAAATAATTAGAAAGGAAAAAAAAACAATCAGATAACCAGTGAAACCAAAGTTCATTTTTCTTAAAGATGAGCAAACTTGACAAAGGTTCAGCTCGGCAGACCAGGCACAAAAGGAAGAAGACTCAAGTGAACAAAATCAGAAATGAAAAAGAAGAAATGAAGACTGATACTACAGAAATTAGAAGGTTTATAAAATAATACTATGAACAACTGTCAACAAATGAATAAATTCCTAGAAAGATAAAAATTAATAAAACTGACTCAAGAAGAAATAGATAATCTGAATAAACTGATAAGGGGTTAAAAAAAATAGAGTGGAAAACCTACCCACAAGAAATGCCCACGCCTGGATGACCTCATTGATTAATTCTATCAATTTAAAGAACCACATCTATATCTCAAAAACACTCTCAGAAAAATAAAATATCTTAGAACACTTCCCAACTCATTTTATATGGCAAGTGTTACCCTCATACTAAAGCCAGATAGAGACACACAAAAAGTGGAAATTATAAAACAATAATCCCTGGTGAAAACAGACATAAAAAATCATCAACAAAATTTTAGCAAATAGAACATATATAAAGCACTCTATGGGCAAGTGGGATTTATCCCAGGAATGCAAGGCTGATTTCACATGCAGAAATTAACTTAGTACAATTTACAACATTAATAATCATCTCAACAGACAAATAAATATTATTTCACAGATTCCAATAACAGTTTTTGGAAGAAAAAAATACTAAAACACCCAAATCTAAAAATTTAGAGATATAAAGAAACTTCTTCAATCTCCTAAAAGGGATGTATGAAAAACTACAGCTAACATCATATTTAATAGTGTATTAGAGTTTTCTAGAGAAACAAAACCAGAAGGATACACAACCACACACACACACACACACACACACACACATACACACATTTATTTTAAGAAATTAGCTGATAAAATTGGTAAGTGAAAAATCAGGGCAGGTCAGCAGGCTGGAAACTCAGCTAGGATTTTTGTTACCATCTTGAGGAAGAATTCATTCTTTGGGCCATCTCAGTTTTGGCTCTTCAGGCCTCAGGATTAGATGAGCACTGGTCCAATATTCCCTGCTACAGCACCAATGAACCTAAAAACATTCTTCCAAGTAAAATAAGCAATAGGCAAAAGAGTATATGTTGTATGATTTCATTAATATGAAATTTACAGAAAATGTAAATCTATGAAGACAGAAAATAGATTATTGGTTGCCTTTGGCTGAGAAGGTGGAGCAAGGTTTTACTGCAAATTACATAAGAGATCTTTATGAGGTGCTGGAAGTGCTCTAAAACAGGATTGTGGGCATGGTTGCACAACTCTAAATTTACTGAAATGTGTTGAATTGCATACTTTTAAATGGATGAAGATGGCATATAAATTATACCACAATAAAGCTATTTTTAGAGGTGTTTTAAAAGAAAACATTTTATTTACTCATAACATAGTGAGTGGTAATTGCTTGAGGTCTGTCTTTCAGGCAGTGTTGCCAGATGTGTGCTGGGGCTGAAAGAATATGAAGACCCAATGGAACCAAAGACCAAGGTGGAATACTAACCTGGCTGGCAATCCATACCAATTGTTCCTTTGGAGCTGTAACTCTGAGCATCTCCATATGGTTTGGGCTTCTCAAAACATGGAAGCCAGTTTCTGAAGGGAAATATCCTAAGAGGCTAAGGGAGAAGCCATCAGATGACTTCTAACCTAACCTCTGAGGTCACGCAGCATCACTTCTACCTACTGTATTGATTACGAGAGTATCCCAACAGGTATCTCAGATTCCAGGGGAGGAGTATCAGAGAATGTGTGTCCATCTCTAACTTTCCACTAGTCAGTCAGTCACTCTTGAGCAAATTGGCAGCTTTTCATGAAAGAATAACTAAACCTTAATTTAAAAAATAAACAAGCATATCTGAAGCAAAGCAGGGCAGCTCCCTCAAAATTCCCTCTCAGTGGGTCTCTTAGACCCTCAGAGAATCCTTCTACTCGTGGTCAGAGTAGTCAACACTGGTTAACTACCTACTTACATATTTATCATTTCTATTCTTCAAACTGCAACACTCCTATCAAGCTTCCTTAACCACAATGAACTGTTGAGCGATGTGCAAGAATGAATATATGATAAGGAGAAACTAAAGGAAAAAGGAAAAACATCTAAATGGCCTTCTCAAACTTGGTGGTGGAAAAGATGCAATTAAACCTGTGTTTCCCTGAGAAGAATGCCCTGAAGTTTAAGCAATGCATGCATTTCATAATGGAAATTTTCTGTTTGGGAGCTGAAGGTGTGGTACTGTTAGGGTGGATGGGTGTGGTTAGGCACTGTGGGAATAAGTATGAGTCTCCAAAGTAATGACCTTCAAAGTTATAGGGCTGCCACTGGTTCATACCCCTCTCTCCACCTGATCATAAAACGTTCCCTCAGATGACAGAAAGAATTAGAGCAATGATTTTGTGCTTCCTATACACCGTTTTCAACATTAACTAATGTTTTACAGTCTTGGTTAAGAATGAACTTATTCTCGCCCCTAATGAAGTTCATTCCCATAACCAAGTGGTGTCTCCTCACAGGTTAATGTTGAATCGGTGTCCTAGGAACGGAGATGAAGGAGAGAATGAAGTCATTTGGCGATGAAGAGTGGGTGCCCCCATAAAAACAGGCTCACAACAATACAATTTGCATTAAAAAGGAATGGATAGATACTGATTATTTGGTGCTTTCTGTGTACCAGAAATTTTGCAATTTGTTACCTGCATCATTCACTTCAGTGTTTGCAACATCTCTGTGAGGTACATGGTCTTTCTATTCCCACTTTACCAATGAATTAGTAGAGTCCTAAACAGATCAAGTTGTGAAATGTCTTATATGACATAGAGAGAAGAGCTGAGATCTGAGTCCAGTATATTGAATTTTAGAATTTAATTCTGAGATAGAGAGTTGTGTTGCTCCTCTTAGACCAACTCAGAATCCCCAAACCTCCCTGCACCATTTTCTCACCTTGATCATCCATTTGCTCATCCTTTTCCCTCATCCTTGGAAGAATTCTTGATAGAATGTCATGGTAAAAGTGAGTACAACTAGACTCCAGAGGCAAGAAGTAGAAAGGAATCCATAAAATCCTTAAAAGAAGCTTCCTTGAGTTATATAAACCAGCTGTAACTATCTGAAAATTCAAACTCTAAATATGTTTAATAATAAAAGCCATCTACAGAATTTTTCTAAGATTGGTGAGATTACGGTGGTCATCCCCTCCACCTCTGATCACGTTTATATTAGAATCTGATCTACAAAGCCTCCTATAAAAACAGCCTCTTTGGTATCATCAACTGTGTAACTGAGTGAGGAAATGTATCTCACAGTTAATAAACCATTTAACCGTGTGCTCCCCAGATTAGCTTTAAACTCAGTATGTTTGTCAAGGAACCTGTCTCCTCATGACCTTATATACCAATATAGCATTTATGGAAAAAACAATGAATGTAATTATAATATAAAATTATATATATATATATATATATATATATATATAATATGAAACCACATGAGGCCAAATGCTTGATGTCTGGGCTTGCATTTTAAGAGAGGCTTGTTTTCTCAGGACCCTAGACTTCAAGCAGGGGTGTATAGAGTGGGCTTTTCCCTAGAATAAGGAATATCAAACAGCTCTTGCTTTTTTACCTGGCGCTTTACAGGTGTGCCATAACATAGCCCACACCACTCTGTGGCATTCTTTAAAGCTATCATCATCCCAGTAAAGGAAGCAGTATTTTACTCATTCCCAAGCTTATATACTACTGAAGATTTACTGCCAACTTGATTTATGAACTTCCTTTGCTACATTCTGATATCAGTAGAATGCATGACCCTATTTTCTTTCCATTCAAGCTTTTCCTGAACATAGAAGTAAACTGTGTTATATAAAAATGCATGTGATATTCTCTTTGAATTAAAAAGATAGGTTAACAGAGCTGGGGAGAGACGATCGCCAAATGAAAAACACCACAGTTCTAAGAGGGAAAGGAATTCTATCCTGAACTGTATCACTTGCTAGTTGTATTACCTTGGATGAGTCACTTTACTTTGGAGATCTTCAAGTTCCTAATGGTAATGTTAGAAAAACGTTTCCTGCCTGGCCGTCTCTACGTGTAGTAAATAATATATGTTAAAGTGCTTTGGAAAGAGTAAAAAATTATACAAAACTATAGTAAGCCTTGTAGAATTTTAGTAACCTCCATCAAAGCCTACAAAGTTGTCAAACAAGTTGCCTCTTCTTACTTTTTTTTACTTTCCATCATGCTGCATACAGGAAGAGAGAGACAGCCCTGAAAGATACACATCCTTGCTTCCCTTTCTTGACAATCCTCTACATCCCATAATCCCTTCTCCCAACTCCATGGTTACCTCTATCCTCATAATACTTCAACCCTGACTGCACAGCTATTCTATTTTAAAGATCACTGATGTTGAAATAAAAACTCCCTGTAAACTGGAAACTATAATCTGAGATCTCTGAGACAAGGGTTCCCAAAGAGCTAACCATTATTATAAAGTTGTATATTCTTTTATATTTTTAATTTGTTCTTATCTATCAGCATTATATGGAAATGTTTTTATATGTTAAAAATTACCTAATTGATATCATATCGTTCCAAATCATTCTGGTATTGTTACTGCTTAAATTTTGTTTCCCTGGGTTTATCTATATTGAGGTATGAGCTCTAGTTTAATACCCATGTCCACCCAACACTTGATGGTTTTTTATCTTTTCCTTTCACTGAAATATATGCTATATACAACAGGATGCACAAAACATACATGGCGTTTATTCATTATTTTCCTTTTTCAAATTTTTATTTACATGCTAGTTAAAATACCAGTGTAATATTGTTTTCAGGAGTAGAATGGAGTGATTCATCACTTACATATGACACCCAGTGCCCATCACAACAAGTGTCCTCCTTTATCCCCATCACCTATTTTTGCCCATCCCCCACCTACCTGCTTCCATTAACCCTCAGTTTGTTCCTATTGTTAAGAATCTCATATAGTTTGCTTCCATCTCCCTCTCCTTTTTCTTTCTTTTTTTTAAGATTTTATTTATTTATTCATGAGAAATAGAGAGAGAGAGAGAGAGAGAGAGAGAGAGGCAGAGACACAGGCAGAGGGAGAAGCAGGCTCCTCACAGGGAGCCCGACGTGGGACTCTATCCCTGGTCTCCAGGATCATGCCCAGAGCTGAAGGTGGCACTAAACCGCTGAGCCATCCAGGCTGCCCTCTCTCTCCTTTTTCCCCCTTCCTTATGTTCATCTGCTTTATTTCTTAAATTCCACATATGATATTTGACTTTCTCTGACTGGTTTATTTCACTTAGCATAATACACTCTAGCTCCATCCACATTGTTGCAAATGGCAATATTTCATTATTTTTGAAAGTGGAGTAATATTCCATTATATATCTATATCCGTATCTATATCTCTTCTTTATTCATTCATCAGTTGATGGACATTTGGGCTCTTTCCATAGTTTGGCTATTGTTGATAATGCTGCTGTAAACATTGGAATGCATGTTCCCTTTGAACCTGTATTTTTGCATCCTTTGGGTAAATACCTAGTAGTGCAATTGTTGGATTGTAGAGTAGCTCTATTTTTAATGTTTTTAGGAACCTCCGTACTATTCTCCAGAATGGCTGCACCAGTGTGCATTCCCACCAACACTGTAAAAGTGCATCTATTTCTCTACATCCTCACCAACATCTATTGTTTCCTGTATTGTTAATTTTAGCCATTCTGACAGGTGTGAGGTGATATCTCATAGTGGTTTGATTTGTATTTCCCTGATAGTGACTGATGGTGAGCATCTTTGCATGTGTCTGTTGGCCATTGTATGTCTTCTTTGGAAAAATATCTATTCATGTCTTCTGCCTATTTCTTAACTGGATTATTTGTTTTTTGGGTATTGAGTTAAATAAGTTCTTTGTAGATTTTGGACACTAGCCCTTTACCAGGTATGTCATTTGCAAATATCTTCTCCCTTTCCAAAGCTACCTTTTAGTTTTGTTGATTGTTTCCTATCCTGTGCAGAAGGTTTTTATCTTGATGAAGTCCTAATAGTTCATGTTTGCTTTTGTTTCCCTTGCCTCTGGTAACGTGTGTAATAAGTAAGAAGTTGCATGGCCAAGGTCAAAGAGGTTTCTGCATGTGTTCTCCTCTACGATTTTGATGGTTTCCTGTCTCATATTTAGGTCTTTCATCCATTTTGAATTTATGTATATGTTTGGTGTAGGAAAGTGGTCCAGTTCTATTCTTCTGCATGTTGCTGTCACATAGACGCAATTTTAAATAATAATATGAAATAAACATTTATGTACTCACACACCAATTGAGGAACTGAACTTCACATTTTTCTCTTTTATCTTCTGCTGAACTATTCTGCAATTTGTCTTAATCAGTCTCTTTCATTTTTTTATAATTTTACCATATATTTATAAACATAAACAAAATGTTATTTAATTAGGTTGTTTTTGAAATGCATATAAATGGCAGATAATAGTTTGCATCCTTTTACTCAGTATGGTATTTGACATTTATCCGTGTGGTTAAGTATAGCTTTAGGTTATTTATTTTCATTGCTCTATGGTATTTCACTCATAAACAGTATTTAATTGCTCTACTGTTCATTGATGTTGGCTTAAGTCTAGTTTTTTATATTCATGTTTTTTTGCTCATTTTTTCCTGTAATTTGTTATTATCATAATGATCCTGAGGAATTATTTATATTATGGAAGATAGCCTCTGAAGAGGGCCATCACTAGTGCTATTCTTACCTGTTTAAAATGCTGCTGCAGGGCAGCCCGGGTGGCTCAGCTGCTTAGTGCCGCCTTCAGCCCAGGGCCTGATCCTGGAGACTCAGGATCAAGTCCCATGTCAGGCTCCCTGCATGGAGCCTGCTTCTCCCTCTGCCTGTGTCTCTGACTCTCGCTCTCTATGTCTCTCATGAATAAACAAATAAAATATTTTTTAAAAAAATGCTGCTGCATACATCAAGAGGTGGAGTCTGTCTTCCTTCTCCTAGAATCTAGGCTGGCCTTGTGACTTAATTTGGAAGGTAGCATGCAATGGAGATAATACTGTGCCAGTCCCGGGTCTAGGTATTAAGAGGCCTGGCAGCTTCCACTTTGCCTCTTGTCTTCATTTCATTCTTAGTCTTGAAAGATAGTTTAGCTGGGTATAGAAACCTAAGCTTAAATTTACTTTCTTTCAGACTTCAAAGATACTATTTCACTATCTTTTGTTTTTACTATTACTAGAAGAAGAAAGCTTTGCTCTAACTTCCATTCCTTAATGTAATCCCCTTCCTATTCCCAGTCCCAGAGGCAATTTCACTATGCTATGTGTAGGATAATTTCTTATATTTATTTCATTTCATGTGTTTTCCATGTATGAATTTATTTATGTAACTATTTATATGTGTATGTATATGTGCATGAATGTATGTATTGGGATTTACTTGACTTCATTAAAACCTGTGATTCATTCCTCATCATTTATGGAAAATTCTTACCATTATGTAAGAAAGAAATCATATTCCTTAGTCTCTCTTTTCTCTCCTTCTAGGGCTCCAATTAAATATATTGTAGGATTTTCTCCTTATTCCTCATATCTTATAACTTCTCACTATTGTTTTTTTCATTTTGTCTCTCTATGCTACATTTGAATAAAATCTTCTTAACATGTATTCAAATTCATTAATTTTATCTTTAGCTGCATTTATTAGGGCATTAATATGATCCATTGAGTTTTTAACTTTAATTATTGAATTTTTATTTCTAGAAAACCAATTTTATTGTTTTTCAAATATGCTGTCACATTATACTTCCTTGTTACATACAGATATTTTCAATGTTGTCTTAGAGGTTTTTTAGACATAGTAAGAATAGTTGTTTTACAATCTTTATTTGGTATTTCCAACATTTGACATCTTCACAGGTCCATTTAAGCTCTCTGTCTTGTTTTGTTTTCTTAACCTGGTGATTCATTACCATGGTTTCAAATGTCTTTGTATACTTATTTGTTGATTGTGTGCTCTTTAGTCCTTGAAAAATTATTTGTGAGGTCTCTATGAAACCTAGAATGAAAGTAAATGCCCTCTTCCATAGATAGCTTGCATTTCCTTTGGTCAGTCACCTATGGACTTTACCAATCAGGGAACAAATTTTTTAATTTATTTTTAAATTATATATATTATGTATATTTATAATTATATTATTTAATGGATAGAAAGAGAGAAAGAACATGACTGGGGGGGGTGGACAGAGGGAGAGGGAGAGAGAAAATCTTAAGCAGGCTCCACACTCAGTGTAGAGCCCAGTATGGAGTTAAATCTCATGACCCTGAGATCATGATCCCAGCTGAAATCAAGAGTCAGTCACTTAACCAACCATGCCACCCAGGCACCCAACCAATCAGGGAACAACTTAAACTAAATTTATAGTTGATTTTTTTGGCCACTTAGGTGACACAAATTTGGATTGAAAATTCACACACGGATTAGGAAGCATTATGTTTTCCTTCAGTTATGTTCTTTGCAAAAATGACTTTCTTTGTGACCCTGAGATTAGAAGATTTATTTATGACTCATCCTTTCTCTAAATTTGTAGCTATATGGAAAGTTCTAGTAATATGACAATAATCTCCTATTAGTTCTGGGCTTTAGCTTATCATTCCATACCTATAAGGTCCGTCTGAAATGAAGTCCATCTTTTCTAAAATTATCAAAGGATTTAAGAGATGAGACAATCTGAGTGCTCTGTTTACATCGCTGTTTTCCCCTAGGTTTTGAT
Source organism: Vulpes lagopus (assembly GCF_018345385.1). Taxonomy (NCBI): domain Eukaryota; kingdom Metazoa; phylum Chordata; class Mammalia; order Carnivora; family Canidae; genus Vulpes; species Vulpes lagopus. The sequence continues at coordinate 76,722,720 of NC_054831.1, forward strand.
TCAGTAATATCTTACTACATGGATTTTAAGATTTTAAAAATATTTTAATTACCATTTGAAATTATTTTTCAGTGGCAAGGTTGGTCCAAATAACTTAGTCCATCATAGTTTAGGAAACAGAAATCCATTCATCAATTTTTAAAATTTCATTTAATATCTGTATGTTCAGTTTGACATCTTTTCAGATCTGTTTGGAAAAAGTTTAGGTTTCTCATTTATGATGTTTTATTTTCAAACCTTCCTTTTATTTCTTCATTAAGCTAAAAATTTATTTTATATTCTATATATTATCACTTCAATGCCTGAAATATTTGCAGATCTGATAGTTAAGATTGTTGTTCCTACTGACAGTAACAAAATCTTATTTTCATGTGTACTTAATAATTTTTTCAATAGGAGCTAATTTCCTTGGAATTTTATCAGAACTAATTTGAGTCCTAGTTGAAAATATATTTCACTGGGGAGACTTATGTTTACTTCTTCCAGGTCCTTTGGGATGCTTCCAACCCAGCATGACTAAATTGAATTTTCAGCTTGCTATTTTGTGGGTCATGCAAACAGTGTGAATTTCATCCACAGCTATGAATATGGGCTTATAATTAGCAAATTTCAGCAGAGACTTTTTTTCTACTCTTGTCTGGGCACTGGTTAATCCACATAGCTCTTCCTTAATGGGTGCATTTTTCTTCTTTACCGTATGAGCATTACAGGTCCTTACTTAATGGAGAGGCCTCTGACTTCAAGTCTCACCTTGTCTGGGACTCAAGCTTTCTCTTCTGTCCTTCCTTAAAACTTAGCCCAAAGCCCACCAGAAAGTGGCACAACATTCAAGCCAAACCCAACTCAACAATACCTTAACTTTGGAAAACTGTACTTTATCTGTCTCTGATTACCTCTCTTCCTTCCTTCTTCCTCATTCATCCTATGAAAAAAGATGTTTCATAGATTTTATCTTTAATTTTTACTTGTGTTATGTTAGAAGGTATTTCTGTACACATCAAGGGGATGTAGTCTGGAAAATGGAACTCATCAGACCTTTCTAACCTCCCTGTCCAATTCCTTCCTTACTCTGCCTAATACTCCTCGGTGCTCATTTTCACTTCCCATTTATCATGCTTACATAGGTTCTGTACTCAATAAAGGTTTGGTGAAGAAAATTATTGCTGAATAGTAAAAGAAAATTTGTTAATTTATTTTTTCCAAATGGATAACACTTTACTATCAAAAGATTAATATATGAAAAATAACTTCTGTGACTAGTTTTTAAGTTTTAACTTTATATATAGTATTTCATTTGTGAAAGGACAAGTAACTCAACTGTTTTATGAATTATACAACATAGTCTATTATTTTATGCATGTTAATATGAAGTTTCATATGACCTTAAAATGTAACTTGTAAAAATTAGGAACATTTATCTAGGTTATTCAATTTATTATAATCTTATCAGTTTTCCCTTTATCAACATAGTTATTAGATAGTATTGTGGGTTTAAGCAAGAGCTGCTTCCAAAATCTAAATTTTTTTTTTTTTGGATGAACAGTAGAAAACATAGTGTGATCCATTGACTTAACATTATTAATATCAGATTAAAACCAAAATTTGCTATCTGAAACAGCCTTCAAATATTAATAGACATATAACTTATACTCAAGTCCATACATTGTCAGTATTATTTTACTAAGATTTAAGTATGCATGGAGATTTTCCAGTAAGATACCTAAATCTCAGACAAAATTTTGAGTGGGTAACAGGTTTTTAAAAGGTCAGAGTAGTGTATAATGTCATACTTTTTTTCACTCAGAAACCTAAAAGAATCATGGTCAATGCCAGGAACTCCCAGTAGTAAGTGAGGAATAATAGAATGCCCACCTTGGAATACTGAGTGAGCTGTGTCATACCGAAGACAATACAGAGTCATTACACTTTGTCTGAGGGCAGTATCCTAGAAAATTATGAAGATCTGAAGCAAAGGACTCAAGAATTCCTGCCACAGATACCCTTTCCAAGGTTACCAAAACTCTCAAATCAGCATATCTTAATTCAAAATTCACAATCTATATTTATGCAAAAAAAGGGAACCTTTTTCAAGTAATTAAAGTTTATGAATAAAATGCCTCAATGTATTTGTTTGAAAAGGACAAGTTAAGTGGAATTATAATAGAAACTTCTAAATGGAAATTAGATGAGCCAGGATGACTTTAGCTAATTATTACATTTCCCCACTCCTAGCTGGGACATGGGTGCTGCCTTGCTAGCCATTTTCTAAAATAAGAAACACGTGACTCTTTCTGGAGCCCAGTGATGATATGAGTATGAATTCAGTGCTAAGCAGAACAATTTCAAGTACTTACAATTTGCATTAGGGGGGACACTACTTGATGACAGTCTAGTGGGAATTAGCTCTAGATCTGGTTTATTGTTTCACTAAACCTTAATCTTTCATATAGATGTGTTTGTCTCTCTGTGTTCCAAAAAAGAAAGAAAGAAAGAACTTAAAGAACTTCTAAACTATCATCTCTCCTTCAGTAGCAAAAGAAAAAAAAAAGAGAGAGAGCAGGCTTATAAAAACAAGGATATTTTAAGACAGCGGTATTTGACTTTTCCTGCCTAAGTGAGAATTTCCTGTCGAGAGAGTTGACAAAGTGGGTTTGAGACAGCTTTCCTGTAATTAATTTTCTTTGTGTGTGAACTTAATACTGATGCAAAGGTGTTACTCATTTGACAACTCCAGGGTTTAATGTCTAACCATCCAACGGGAAAGGAAGAACACGATTACCCAGAATTCCTCATTAATTAGCTTCAATCCTCACTCCATGATACTCATCCACTCATCTAAAACTGCTAATTGTTATCAATTGAATGATTTTCAGAATGCATTCAATATCTCAGAAGAATATAACTCATTTTACATTTCTTGTTGAACATCTTGGTGACAAGAAATGTTCATATTTATGACTCTGGGCCAGATCTCAACCTCTAAACAGAACGGTAGCATCATGTAGTGCAGAAAGCATTGAACTTGAAATAACAATGACTGGATTCTTGTTCTACCTGATTGTGGATAAAATAAATAACCTGAGGGCTGCGAGTCTTGATTTCTTCAATGACAAAATATAGATGAAGTCAAAGTCTTTTCTAATGCAAAGAAAGAAAGAAAGAAAACAAAAGAGAAAGAAAGAGAGAAAGAAAGAAAGAAAGAAAGAAAGAAAGAAAGAAAGAAAGAAAGAAAGAAAGAAAGAAAGAAAGAAAGAAAGAACGAACCTGATTTCCAAGGCACCAAACTCTATGTTGTGATGTGATAGTCTGAGGTTGAAAGCTATAGATTTTGAAATATCAGAACTATTGTGTTAAATATCTTTCCACTTTAGTTTTTTAAGAGTCAAAGAGAAAATAAAAACTTTGAAATATCTATGTTTATTTTATTTTCTCCTCCTACTCAATGCTTGGCTCTTACAGTGAAATGGACTGAGATATTTGAGAATAAAAGGGTTTTGGATGAGTGAATATTGAATGACTGAAGCTCTCAGGAAAGAATTTAAAAGATCTCGAAGCCATGCAGCCATGTTACATAAACATTTTTTTGAACCAGACCATTCTATCCATACCACTGGCAGCACAATTGCATTAAGTGAAATTTTATCCCAAAATTGGGAAGATGTTCTGAGTCTGTATGTCTGTTCTTCTGTTCTCTCTCAAAAACCTTAAGGAAAAATCAAGGTAGTGTAGACAGTTGTGTCAAGCGTTAAGAAAAACCTAACTAGACCAAGAAGATTTTAATTTCAGTCGACTTTATCAAAACTGCCACCCTAGCCTCCAAAGTGATTCCTACGGAAAACATCACAGTTACATTAATTTTTCTAGATGCTCATCCCTTTGGACTCTAGGGAAATTTATTCTTCTTTCATTTTTCCCTTCCTTTTCAAAGAAAAGATGGTAGGTAAAAGGAAAGGGGCATAGTTACATCTCTTTCTAACTTCTGAAATCCCAAAGACTATTTCTCTGCCAGCCTATTATAGTTGTCATGAAAATGCATTTACTTATCTTTTATGCATGCCTCCCCTGCCCCACCAACTAAAATAAAGTTTGTATTTATTTTTCTGGAAATATCCAAAGTGGCCCTGGCTAAGCTTCAAATCTATTTTTCTATATGCTGTGGCTTTAAATTTTGCTGTCTGTACTTGGCAAAAAGAGATAACCCGAATAAGCTCAACAATAACTGAACTTGAAAAAAATGCAAGGGCAACTGACTGTCTAAAAGTCAAATTATGATTTTTATTCGATGATTTGTAAAACCCTTTGATGGTGCTCGTCAGGCTTCTGGTGCTTCTATTTCTCATATTTTGGAATAATTGCTACAAATTATTTGTTTTTACTCCAGCCTTAAACAAGAAAAATGCATCATTTCCATGTGCATGCTGTGCCACACAGAATATAAGAGCTCATCCTTTCATTTTAAGTATTTCTGAAACACTATTGTTTTGTACTTGTTTCACTGACACACAGTGCTTGGGTGGCGACGTAGACATGTCTTTACCTATGTTTTAATGAAACAATTTGACATGAACATTCACATTAAACGTATCGGCCCAGAAAAAGCCTTGGGAAGTCATCTTCTCCATTTGCCATCTTTGCTACGCAGTCATTTAAACTACCTTGGGAAAATATGTTTAAATCATCTTTTCTTTAAAGAATTTAGCCACTTCTCTAAGCACCAGTCTAATCTCTCCCTCAAATCATCTTCCTTCCTCAAACTTGAATCCTTCCCACCATCTTTTTACTCATTTCTTCTTATATAAAAGGAAGTCATCTAAGTTTTTATTCTTATACTTTTTGCTTTTTAAAATTAAAGTAGCCATAATTATTACATACATATATATCCCAATTATAAGGAAAATCTTGTGTCCATATCTCAAGCAGAATTGTTTAGAAAAGGCAAACATGCAAAAAAAGGGATGTACAATCACAATATTTGACTTCTCTTTTCAGCTTTACCACACCTCAGCAGTGCTGCTTTGAGCAAGTTGTCAGATCCCCCTGGACCTTGATACCTTAACGTGTTTGTCTGTGGAATGAAGAGTTTCTCTGCTTACTCATTTATTGTCCACCAGAGAGCAAACCTCGCTAGGTTCCTGCATTGCTGTACCCCTTGTCTAGAAGAGAACCAAGCAGTGCTATTGCTGGAGGTGTCTACTGAAACCAGTACTTTTTGTTTTTAGATCTGCTGGGTTTTGTTATGATTACTTTTTCTTTGGGATATAGCAAATATATACTGTGAATTTGCAATTGATCTCATTTTGCTATGACAGAGAACTTGAGTTTTTGTGATGCATTTAATGCAATTTGTCTTTAGACAGTAATGATAGATTTTCAAAAAGAAGTAAAGTTCTTCAAGAAATTTAGAGGTGAGTAGTCCCTAAGATAGAAATTTACAGTACATTTCTTTCTGTAACATTAAAGAAATATATAGCATTATATTCAAAAAAAAAGAAAAGAAAATCTTATGTTATTCTTTCCCCTAAGGAATCATACAGACCTACACTGCCCAGATTTCTGGTCTTTATTTTATTTACTATTTTTTTTAAATTAATTTTTATTGGTGTTCAATTTACCAACATACAGAAAAACACCCAGTGCTCATCCCGTCAAGTGTCCGCCTCAGTGCCCGTCACCTATTCCCCTCCAACACCCGCCCTCCCCCCTTCCACCACCCCTAGTTCGTTTCCCAGACTTAGGAGTCTTTATGTTCTGTCTCCCTTCCTGATATTTCCCAACATTTCTTTTCCCTTCCTTTATATTCCCTTTCACTATTATTTATATTCCCCAAATGAATGAGAACATACACTGTTTGTCCTTCTCCGATTGACTATTTAATAGCAATTGAGGATGGGTACACAGACTTAAAAAAAATCAAAGGATTATGCAGTAAGTTGTAGAAGAATGAGCTGCTGAGTTAATGCTGTGGAAATTACAACCATTGAGGTGGAAGAGAGTGGACTTCTTGCTCGTTCTGCAAAGTCACATTTTAGTACAGGTGATGGGAAACACATCATTGGAAGAGCCTGGTGTAAAAGTCACTGTAGTGAATTTTATATAATGGTGAAGGACTGGAAGAGATCGTGAAAGCAAGGAAGTGGTTTGTGTGTTGACATAGTGAAATAATAACGATTCATATTTCTTCTGAATGTTCACTTTGTTGCTAAATTTATACAATAAGTTAACAGAAAGAATGCCTTTTCAAATTTACTTGAAGACTTTTTCTGGAGACAGAAAAGTTTGCACATTATCTTCTCCTTTTACTCTTAAAAACTGGGCACGAGTCAGCTGTTATTAGCTGCCTCTGAAAACTAAATTAAATCTAAGAAAATTTTCACAGAGTCACAAGACTGAATACATACAAGGCTACTTGGACCCACACTATTTGACAGCTGATTTGGCTTTATTCACTAGGGCTTCACATATAAAGATTTTTCTTTGTAGAATAAGACACTGATCCCTAAAATTAAAACACTTTGACCAGCTGTAATTTTTGTTAGTACAGATTTGGTTCTTTAACCATGGTCATCACATGGTCTCTTTTTGGTGTGTAAGTTATGAAAATACTATTTCCATCCATGCATATTCCTTCTTCATGTCAGACAAGGGAATCGTGAAACGAAAACTGAAACATTAATGGTCTGCAGCAGTGAGAAAGCTCTAGGAAGTTCCTTTGACTCTAGTCGAAATGACTTCTGTGTGAGAGGCCATGCAGAGGTGACTCACCAGACTGAGGAACAAAAAGGTCATTGATTGTTGACACCTTTGCCAAGCTAATTGCTGACTTCAAGGCACCCACACTGGTCTTCACTAGAAGAACTAAACTGACTACAAAGGGACTTTGACGTAAATGCTGTCAGAACATCTACTCTAATATGGTTCAGTTACTGGTATCTAAGCAAATGACCAAGCTGATCAGCCCTTCTGAGTCTGAGGTAATACTGGGACCCAGCCATGTATTAATGTAAATACCATGTAAATACCATGTCTCTGGTATTTAAAGCATGCATCTTGAAACTCAAGAAACAAAGCTAATCCACGGCTCCAAAAGCCCCCTCACACATTCTCTCCTCCAAAATAAGCCTTAATTTGGAGGTAAAGGCAAACGTCTGTGTGGTCTGTTTGCACATGTGTCTACCCCACATTCATTCTGTAGCATAGGCCAGGGTTCCGTGCATGTGATACACGGTGCCTATGAGCCTCTGACACTGGGATTCATGGACATTATCACCACCACCACTAACCCCAAAATGCCCCTTCATACCCAATCTTTCATTCACAGGATACTCTGACCAAGAAGCTAAATGAGTTGCTGTCCTAACCTGTCTAGAAGTATTTTTGTACCGCCCTACTCTATAGAAATGTTTGTTAACAAGTAGGAGTAGATGTATACCGATCTCTTCCTCTGTCCCCATTAAAATTTCACTAGATTTCTGGTGTATCTGAAATATGGCACCCGGGCCTCAATTGATTGTTGCATTTGATACTTGCCATACAGTTCTTCTGGCAGCTGAAATCTGATTTCTAAAATTAAGCTCAAAATTTTCTCTTCCTCCCACTTCTGATCTCACTTGGTATTGGCATCCACCTTCCCCAACTGTCCTGTGGTCATTGATTGCTTAGTTACGCATGCTTCCCTTAGGGTGCTTCCCTCTGATATTTTTTTAGCTTTTTGTGCTTAAAGTCCTAGGAGGGCTTTACAGAGTAGCTTTTTTTTTTTTTTCCCCCTGAAAATCCACAGACGAAAGAGAAAGTTCAACTGTAAGTTAGTCATCAGTCTGAGTTTTCTCCTTCCACCATGGATGAAAATGTAAAGGCACCCTCATTATTAGTTTGGGGGGGGAGAAGAGTTTCAATCCAGTCAATGTGAAGCAGCTAGTGTTCTGGAAAATGAACCTCAGAAAACTTTTCTTACCATCGTGAGCTGAGCTAACCTGATACGCTGTGGGAAAGGACAGCATATTACTCTGGGTAAATGAGAAGCACACAGAAAATAAAACTGTTAGGTTTTGCTTGGAATTGAAAATTGTTGAAGGTTGAAGACTTTAATGTAGGGAGTTTATCAACAGCAGCAGAATCAGTGGTTTTATCAGACCAGCAGTAAAGGTCTGCAAAAAGGCACTTCCTGCTGATGAAATTATATAGCTAGAGATTTGGGTCCAGATTTTATACTCAGGAAACCCTTAAAAACTTGTTTGCTGCTGTCATGCTGAGGGAATTAATAGATTAGACATTAACCACTAAAAATTTTGAGGGAATCCCCCCAATATAACATTTACTAAAAGAGCAGAGCATCCCACAATTTCATAATAAAATATGGAACACCTCATTTTATACAAAGGGCTTTTGAAACAGTTTCTGAAGCAATGTTTCACATGAAGGAAGATGCCTAGTAAATGTGTGGACTATGCCTTTATATTAAACTTGACTTATTAACTGTAAAAGGAAAAGAGAAAAAGTGACTAGAAGTCAAACTCAGATTGGAAAAAATTATTTCTGTTACATGTATTTGGTGTTTGTTAATATAGCATAGAATCGTGTGGACTTCTGTACTGATACACTGTTCGAACTGTTTCATACATGTGAAAAGGAACAATTTAGAGATCATTTAGAGATTTACATTTTACCTTTCAGAAGATTCATTTGGTTTTTACTTTTTTTGTTGATTCCCACGAGCATATTTATGGCACAGTCTTCAAATATTTATTGAGAAATTGCTACATATTGAAATTGCGGTTAAATAGGAAGAGATTGGTAAAACAGTACAAACTTTCCCATAAAAACGAATGTGGTGTGAGGATTTAATGCATAATATGATGAGTATAGTTGATACTGGAAAAAAGAGAAAATTGTATAAGATGGGACAAAAATAAAACGAACAGGCTTATTTTAAAGGATGCATTAAATTCAGTGGTCTATTCTTGTGGCTACTGGGCATCTGTGGTATATATTAAGCATTTGAGAAATTATGGAGTTGGGGACATTTCTCATAATTAAATTAATATCAGAACTGAGTCTCAGCCCTCAAAAATGTCATAACATTCTAGAAGAGACAGAGCTAAAAACAATAAGCATAATGATACATGTATATTATAGATGTGCCCAAAGTGTTAAAAAAATTTCAGAGAAAATGCTCAGAAGAAGACACTTAGCCAAATGAGATGATTCTTCAAATAGATTTTAAAGGAATCACAATGGGAAATAAGTTTATCCCAGACAAAGGGAAGACACAGAGATCAGGACATTCAAAACTACAGACTAGAGGGGATGGACTAGACAGTTTGTACAAATACGATGAGACTTTTGTTGGAATGGTGTCCTGATACCAGAATATTGAGGATTCCTTATAAACCTTATGCTCAGATCAGTCAGAAACAAATAAAAGAATTAAAACTAAAGCACAAAAATGTAGTACAAATTTTGGCTGAAATCAGTATGGAGGACAAACTGAAGGAAGTACATTAGGGCTAGGAGTGTCGATAGAATGAGACTCTCTGTAACATGATCCTCAGAAGAATTTGATAACGTTTTACCATCTATTCTTAGTGCTGTGTATTACCTACAAGCCAAGAAAATTCATGAAGCAGAATAATCTAACTTTAGTTCTTTGTTAGCTTAAGTCAATTGCTACCCATGGATTCACCATGTGTGCAATTACCCCAAAGACCTGACTATCCTCATGGCTCTACCATGAGTTGCTAAATGCATTCATTTCAGATGCATTTTGGGAAATTTTAAAAGTAATCATAAAAAAATCATCATATATCTCTAGAAACTTATAACTGAAAGAAAAATACTTCATCCTCATTGAAATACTCATTTTGGCAAGATGAATTCACAAATGTTTCTTCCTTGCTAAGGAATATCCATTGTTCTGCCTTCAGATGTTGTACAAACATCAAATTATTTATTGCAAAAGTCTTTCTGTAAATACTTAAGGTAATTAGGATAATCTCTAATAGAACTTTAGCCAAGCACATCCTTAATGTCCTTCTATACTTCTATGCAGACCTACTGATTTAACTTTATATTATTGAGTCAGACAAACAAGTTAAAATCTGTTTTTCTACTCATTAGCTATATAATCTTGGGCCAATTATTTAAACTCTTAATGGCTTAGTTTCCTTAATACTAAATTAATATAACAAATAATCAGTAGATTTTAATGTAGGGATTCACAGATATCCTATGTAAGATACCTAGCACAGTATCCAATAAATACTCAGTAAGAATCCAATAATAAGTTTTGGGTTTTATTAGCATTGGTAGAATTTTGCTTGGAAATCATTCATTAACAGTGAAAAAAAAATAAAAGCTGTGTTTTTACAGCAAAGAATTGACCAAGCATTATTGCCCATTGAGAAACACTGACTTAGAAAAAAAACTAGAAATCTTACCTAAGATTAGCTTCACACATGTTACCATTGAAGAAATTATCACATTTTAGAAAAAACAAAATCAAATGCCTAAAGATATAAATGTCTGAATTTATGTTAATCACGAAATGTTAAAACAACTATTAATCAAGCAATATAAACATCTTCAATATCTCTATTAAGTAGTAAGAATATTACCATTCAATCTAAGAAAGGAAGACAAAAATAAATAAAAAGAAAAATAGAACTAATTCTCCAATGTTACAGTTGAGTTCCTTGACAGAAATCTTTTAAAGAATTTAATTCTAAAAAAAAATAAAATGAAATAAAGAATTTAATTCTGCACTGTTATTTTTAAAAATATTTCCATGCTTATGATATTTCGATTAATATTTAATGAAAATGTATATAAACCATGAATTCATAATACAGTTAATATATTTTCACCATTTAAATATGAAGAATTACTGTAAACATATACAGCTATACAAAAAATGTATTGCTTTCTGTTTAATTATGAAAATTCTCAGGCAAATACAGTAAAATGAATCTAATCCACGTAAACAATTTCTTTATGGGAGAAAAAGATTGTAGTTTTAAAACATTAACACATTTTTAGTTTCCTAGGTTTGGGATTTCTAAATTATAATTATTGCATCATATACAGTACACAGAATTAATTTTCATCTCTGTTTTGTGTTTCACAGGCAAGACATGCAAATAAATAACAGTGGCCTTCTCAGAAGCAAAGGGCAACACAGTTAACAAAGTTCCGGACTTGAAAGAAAAGCTTCCCAACATGAAATTTAATATAATAGGGAATTGCATTTTAATAAATGTGCCGAGCAGTTTCCCGTGGAAGCAGATTTATTTGTGGACCTGCACAGGATCACTTATTTACGATAGTTTACAGTACGTTTGCCAAAAGCTACATCATAGTAATGCGATTCTACTCCACACTTATATAGGAGTTTTCAAAGTGATATTCCAACAGGGTTGTTATTCCCATCCCACATACACACTAAACAACACCTACACACAAAAATAAACAGAAGTGACTTTCCCTAAGTTGCAAACTTCTCTGAGCTGCCCAGAGAACGCAGCTGTGTTAACTCCTTTTGCCCAGTGGAATGAACACAGCAGCTTCCCTGTATCAGAGACCATCTGAGATTTTTTTTTTTTTTTTTTTTTTTGGCAGGCAGGAAACCAGAAGCTACCATTCTCCACTTTTTCAACTATAACTTCAATTGCAGGTACTGACATATGGCAAATCTCTCCTAAATCAGGAGAGTGCTGTTGGTTATCTCTAAGCTGTCACTGCCTGTTGCATGAAGCACTTCCTCCTAGGGCACCTGGGTGGCTCAGTCAGTGAAGCAGCCTACTCTAGATTTTGGCTCAGGTCATGACCTCAGGGTTGTGGGATCGAGCCCCACATGGGGCTCTGCACTCAGCAGAGAGTCTGCTTAAGATTCTTTCCCTCTGCCCCTCCCCCTGCCCTACTCCCATCTCTGCTCATGTTCTCTCTCTCTCTCTCAAATAAATAAATAAATAAATAAATAAATAAATAATAAATCAAAATCTATGTAAAAATCAAGTTTGTTCATGACAGCTTCAGTCGTTCAGTGCCGAACTGATCAGACTGTGAAAGTGTTAAAAAAAAAAAAATCTGTCATTGACTTTATTAATGAAGAATCCAGCCAGACAGCATTTACTTCTTATTTTACCTTTTAAAGTTTAAAAGTACATTCCATAAGTGAATAAGGAATGCTATTTCTTCAATGTCAGAGATTAATTAATCTTTTGGAAAGAATTTTCACTACATGATGATTGTGGCAAGTGTTGGGGGAAAGGGGAAAGGAGCATTTCTGTGTTTTGGAAAGATCCATGGTTGCGGCCACACCTTCTGTCTCATTGTTGGCACCTTGTGGGTTTCTGTTTCCTGTCTATTTATCCAATATAACAGTACATATAGGCAAAAATCACAAATTCTCCTTTGAACAGATACAGTCATTATTTTTTACTCAGATTATGAGAAATTCTGAATGTGTTAAAATTGGCATAAAGAATTTTATAGCCAAAGAAGACCAACTTTCCATGGTATGTACCTTATTTTGCAACTTAAATGCTGGAAAAGGTGAACACAATTCTTAGTCCTAAATATTAATCATTATGTTTTCCTGTGACTTATACTGTCTTCTGAAGTAGACGGGCCACTGACCACAAAATCCCATAGCCCTTGTCAGAGCTATCATTTTCATAAAGCACAAATGAGAGATAGATAGAAAGGAAATTACCATGTAGTGACCAAAAGATTATGGTTTTTCCCCCCCTCCTGGAAACAGCTGATTTTAGGACTATCCAGTTTCCTGTTCTGGAGTTGGTGAGGTCACCATCACCTCACCAGCAAAGGAAGTTAAATTCTTTTCAATAGTTTTGTTGCTTTGGATGTTCTCCAGTGGAGCAAGAAGCACATTAGATGTGATTCCTGACAGATAAGGAAAGGACAACTTTGCAAATACTCTGACATAAGAACACGTTTATTTACAGACCCATTCTGTCAGATATTTGAGGTCAAAAATATATGTTTATTTACTTAGTGCATTTGGTATAATACGGTTAAGTACTAGGTACATCTTGTAATTTTAAGGGTAAACCAAATTGTATTCCCTTTTATGTGATACATTTGTTCTTTTGCAAGGTCCAGTTTCCTATTTCTAATAAATAAGAGATTTATTTTACTACTCTTGGATTTGGCTCTGAACATATATTTTGGTCAAGTTCTAATAAAATTTTTTTCTTAAAATACGTGGGATTTTTTTTAACTAAAAACACTTCTAATGATTTCTTAAAGATTTTATTTATTTATTCATGAGAGACAGAGAGAGAAAAGGAGAGGCAGAGGCAGAGGGAGAAGCAGGACTCCATCTCAGGACCCCAGGATCATGACCTGAGCTGAAGGCAGATACTTAGCTGCTTAGCCTCCCAGGCACCCTAATGAATTTGTGTCTATTAGAAGCAACATCATTGGAAATATAGCTTAATTTAGAAATGTAGCATAATACCAAAACACCATGCAATAAAAATTACAACTACCTAAATTATTTTTTAATATACATCCATATTTATATCTGAATAACTGGTTTATATGTTTCATGCTGTTGGGTTTTTTGATATATCTATTATAAAGTAAGTGGAGTTTACTGAGAGGTTAGAAAAATGGACAGTTGCAAATGTCTACTATTTTATACTATGTTTATCCATGCTGCTCTATTAGTGGTGTGAGAATTTACTAGCAAAGTGCATCCAGGTTAGAATACTGTCCATGCCCATGCCATAATGTGGTGTCAACTCATGAAAACTTACTTCAATTCTGCAATTGTGAGACTCTGCTAATCTGCAAAGTTGGTTTACAAAGCTTTAGAAATATGAACAACATCAGCTGTTGTTCAGCTATTAAATACTCTTTATTAAAAACTCTGTGAAGCTGAAACTATATCAGAAAAATAGCATTTCTGGAAGTTTGATTCTAACCATAAGCTTTCCCTATGATAAGCTTTCCCTATGCCTCTCTTCTCTACCATCCACAGTTAGAAGTAAGACAACGCTGAAATAACATCAATATTATTAATTGTTCTGCAGCGAACCGATGTATAAGTAAGACACTGCACAAGGTGCTTTAAACGTATTTCCTATTCCAAAGGGAAAGCCTCTGCCTTTCACACACACATAATTTGTTTCACAAGTTTTAGGAGGAAGGAGAACAAGCCACAAAGCTTGTCTAAGTTTATTCACATCGCTGAGAAAAATCCACCTGACAGACTGAGCTTGGAATGTCTGGAAAAGTAAAACACGAAGTGAAAGGAGCTGTTGCTTGGTCGCATTTTTACTATAGTTGTGGATGGGCTGATAGCCAGCCTTTTAGAGATCCTTCTTCAATTCTGGACTTTTTTATTTACATGATTTACTTTGATTTCTGGTCTTCTATAAGCCAACCTTACACTAAAGTGCTTCCTTTATTGAAATAGGTTGCTTGGGTTCTTTTTTTTTTTTTCTTTTTGAGCCAATCTTAGGACATACAATTATGTGATAACAAAAGGAATATAGGAGCATCTAGAACAAATTCAGTTTGACATTTATATACTGTATTCTCTATGTAAGTTCTGCAATATGCATTCTAGAAATTTTTAATTTAATTGTGAAATTATGAATAATTCACATTGTAGCCTATGCAGATATGTAAAGGATAGTGTCAACCTACAACATGGTCTTTCTTTTACATTATGTATGAAAATTTGAATGTGTGCAGATTATAGAGTATATTTCATGACTTATCAGGTCCTTGGATCAATTACAGCAAAAATCTCATCTCTCTTCTTATTCCCGGAGATTTGCTTATGAGCAAACTGAGAGTGAGGAAGCCAGTCTTTCAGGTTCATAAAGTTTCATCAAAGTGAGTGTTCTATGTAGTTTCTTGCCAAGTGATCACAGCTTTTTTGTTTCTTTTAACCTCTGTAGAAATTTAACACTTACACCATTTCATTTAGAGATTTTATTTTCCCAAATTGAGAATTTTGGAGATTCCTTTTTAAAGCAAAAGTAGTGCCTTCAGAAAAATGACTTACATGAACATGTACATTGAGGATGCATTTCATAACAAAAGTATATGCAAGCATTATTTTGTTAACACTTAAGTTTAAGCAACATCCTTGAGATATGGTCCACATAATATCTAATGACTCCAGTAGCACAAAATGTTAGCTTCATTGAAATAAATAAAAATCAACAGATATTTTAATACATATTTATATACTTTGTGAATTTCTAAAAATGCATGAAATTTGTGCACTGGAAACAACATATTAATTCAGATTTCCTAAATGTTACCTATTATAACAAATAATATCTGATTTATAAGAATAAGCTCTTTCTCTCTAAGACCATTTTGGAAACATTTTTTGTTATGTAAGTGTGCATTGCTTTCCTTTAAATGGTCTATATTTGTGAAGATGAGAAAACCGACAATATGTCTCCACCCTCAAAAAAGAAATCCCGCTAGACCTTAAGGTTACTTCATTTACTAACTCAACACATGCTACTCATTCACTTTTATATGTAAGATGAATAGGTGGGCCCATCTTCTTTAGCACCCACATGGTGCCCCAAGAATTAATGCATCAATAACATGAGCATAAGACACCAGACTTATGATTCCTTACTTTGCTTTATAAATATGAATTATGAGCTGGAAGACTCATTTGAGTCTTGCTGTATGTATAATACTATGACCTTGGGCATGTCAGTTTTCTCCTCTGGGTCCAAACTTCTTCACATTATGAATAATCCAGCTAGAAGGGAATCCCAAGTGTCAGATTGGTGGCTGGTGGACCGAACCAACAATGAAGATCTTCTCCATGGTTGAATTTGAAGAGTGTTCCCTGGGCTGGAACTCCTACTGAGCCCTTCCTATTTTCTTACCTGCCACCTATACATGTACAGTCCCCAGCTGTCTGGCATTAGCTTTGTGATTCCTGTACCAGAATTAAATCTCCAGACCTCCCCAACCCTAACAGCCCAAGGTTTTTAGGGCATCAAGCTAATTTCCAGACTAGAATTTTATCCTACATAATTCTGTGAGAAAGAGCCCCTATTCCCTGAACACAGGGAATTCATGGCACTTTAAAAATTCATTCCCAGTATTAGGAAATCAAAGAACTCTGTATCTAATTAAATGAAAGGAACTATGAAAGATGAAAATCATTGCTAACCTCCAATTGCTAAAAAGTTGGACTCTCTGTGGTGGTGAATCCATTCTTTAATTTGAGAAATAGAAAGTATTTGCAAATATCAACAAATATAACTGATTTTAAGGGAGAACAAACTTACAGTAAGCTTGGTTCATAAAAGGATGTCATCAATGATAGGAAAATTGTAAAGATGACTGATTTCAGCCTCTATAGAGAGGATAAACAGGTTTTCTACCACAGCTTGGAACATGTTGAGTCTCATTTCAGAAAATTATCTTTCAATGAACAACTTACTTTGAATAGAAATTTGAAGGAGTCTAATATATAATGGAAAAAAGCGAAAAAAATCATTCATGTTAATTTGATAACCAATGGTGGAGGTGTCTGATTGGTTATACCTGTTTTAAAAGTGATATAATTTATCTTCAGTGAATGTTGACAAAACAGCTTCAAAATTGCATCAAATGAAGGCATGTTGTGCAGGCATTAGCTAGGAATTTCCTGACTTTGGCCCCTAGATGACCTCATACTTAAATGGTTAAAACAAACTAGAAAGAACTTAAGTCTTACATGTTTCTGGTGCCTTTCCCACTTTATTTATTTATTTATCTTGTTAGGTCAGATTGACATAATAAAAACCAAGTATTATATCGAGGGGTACTACAATACTTTGAAATGTTACATTAAAAACAATTAAATACTCTTTTCAGTTTTTATTCTTTTTTTAATCTATTTTTTTTTTGCCAATTTAAGTGTAACACAACTAACTCATAAAGGTAGAACCACTGCTATAAATATCATAAATTGGCTTTTTCCTAAATTCATATAAACATTGTCAGTTGAACATCATAAGAGAATTACTTATCCACATATGTTAAAGAGTTATTTAAAATTAGAGAAAAAATTCAAATGAATAATGTACTTTTTTTTCCCATTTGCTTTTATAAGAACAGTCATGGTAATGTTATTCTTAGTCATCAAGTTTTTTGGGGCATGGATAACACAAAAGCAGGTATTACTTGATATATCTGGTAGATAGAAAAAGAAAAAAAGTCTTCCATATAATAGCATCTCTTGCATCTAGAGGTTTATAAATCTCTTGGCACCATTCTCACACATTTAGACTGACAATACAAACAATATTAGGATTCAAAAGAAAAAAATCAACATTCTATTTACTAGTCTTTAATGAAATATTCATTGAATTTCACATAGAAAAAGGAGAATAGGATCTTTCAACAACTTCATCTAAAATCATTTGAAAATCGAAGCTGCTGAGAAACTATTTTCTTGAAAGCATATTTATATAGGTTTAGATTCCGTTGAGCCTTATTTTATGGAAAGATCAGATCCATCTTACCAAAGAAGAACTATTCCAAGACTTAGAAAAGTCAAGTTTACATCATTTCAACTTGTAATGTAGCCTTCATCATTTTATTTGCATTTCAATCCTTCTCAGTCTCGAAGGAGAAAAAAAAAAGTAAACATATCTTGTTTATACCTTCCTGCTGTTTTCAATTTCAGTGTATCTAGTCACAAAAAGAAAAAGAAAATCATCATTCTTAGCATTAACATTTATGGTTAAAGACCTAAGGCCATCCATCCGCATACATTGACATTCGGAAGGCCCACAGCCAATATTTAATACATGAACAGTAACATCAGGACCAGGTCTAAAGTACTAAACAGATGAAGCCCAAGATATCAGTTGCCCTAGTTTCAGAGCAGCCACAATTTGTTTATAAACCATTTTCAGAGAACCCTACCAGTTTTCACGAGCTAAAGAGGAACCCCGGGCATGTCACAAAGCTGCAGATCAGCGCCATAGCAAAGGTTAAAGGGGGTTTGATTGAAATCGGGGCTACTGTTGTGGCCAAATACACTTACCGTCTCTACTTTTGCCTTTAGTTGGATGCTGTATGTGGAAAAAGGTGTTCACACATTTTAAAGACATTACGACTTTAAACTTTCATTTATAATACATAATCAAGAAAAAGAGATTCAACCATGTCTTTGTTGAGAGTTTCTAGAATGGATAAAAGGAGAATTCGACAGAATATTTTCTACTATATACTCTATAACAGTACTTTATAAGTGACTCTCAAATATGGAGCCTCACGTAATTTTCCAAACTGTTTTCAGAGGGGGGCATGGCTCTTAGTTCCAATCTGGAACAAAAAAACAGAGACAGGTAGTTGATTCTCCTAGGGCCATAGAACAGAGGTTAATTCAAGCCAACCCAGATACTTTGGTATTAAGCTTTTTCCAAAACACAACAGTGGCTTTCTATAACAAATGGTCCACCCTGATTAATTAATTAATTCTAAGAATAAGAGGTCAAGTAAATCAAATGCCAGAATATTGAAAATTCTGTTTTCATTGATTGATTATATGGTTTTTTTTAATTTATTATTTATTTATTCATGAGAGACACAGAGAGAGAGAGGTAGAGACACAGGCAGAGGGAGAAGCAAGCTCCGCGCAGGGAGCCAGATGTGGGACTCGATCCTAGGACTCCAGGATCACACCCCAGGCCAAAGACAGGTACTAAACCACGGAGCTACCAGGCATCCCAATTATACACTTTTTTGTACATAAATAAATTTACTTCTGTTCATTTTCTTGACTCAGCAGAACCCTATGTCTTCCATGCCCTTTTAACATTCTTGAGATATCTCAATATGTCTATGATCTTATGTATGTATTCATTTTCTCCTGAGGTTTCACTTTTCCTATGTCAGTGATTTTAAAGTAGGTACCATAGAACTCTTTTTGATTCCAGTGTATCTAGTCACATGCAAAGAAAATTTTCCAAATTACTGCAGGGACCACCATGGAAGATCAGGTGTAGGGGGCTGACCAGGGGAGACAGAACACTCCAAGTTTTGTTTTACACACTGAGGAAGTGCATATCTGCTATAATGGTTTAAATAAGGATTTGTGAAAAGAAAGCAAGAAAAAGAGAAAAAGAAAAAGGGGGAAAGCGTGGGAGGAGAAGAGGGAGAAGGAGACCATGATGACAGTGGGGCAGAAACAGGGAAGGAAAGAAAGGAAGGAAGGAAGGAAGGAAGGAAGGAAGGAAGGAAGGAAGGAAGGAAGGAAGGAGAGAGAGGGAGGAAAGAAAGCTAAAAAACAAAAAAACAAAAACAAAACAAAAAATAAGGCACTGTCCTAGACCATCAGACTATTAATATTAATGAGAAATTTGAATTTGGAATCAGGATGCATTAGTCCTGAAGTCTTCACGAGGTCACAGGTATTGAGTTAAAAAATGGAATGGAAAGTGTTCATGAATACTGGATCCTGTCCCATGAAGTTTTGGTGACTTGTCTGACACATTAGGAATACTGATAAGCTCTGAATATCATTTTTTTTTGAGAGAGAGAGAGAGGGAGAGAGAAAACATGTGTACATGCATGGCGGGGGCAGGGTGTTGGGGAGGAGGAGAGAGGAATGGACAAGGAGGCTCCATGATCAGCATGGCATGGGGCTCAATCTCATGACCCTGAAGTGATGACCTGAGCCGAAATCAAGAGTGGGACACTTAACCTGAGCCACCTGGGCACTCCCCATCTTTTTTTTCCCTGAATATCTTAAAGGTACACCAAATAAGCTTTTCCTCCTCAGGTGACTGGGCTTTACCAAAGGAAAAGTCTGTACAGCACTTCAAAGACTGTCCAACTTCTTGGAAGCCCTCCAAAGTTTTCTATAATGCAAATGTTGCTAACACAAGTCTTTGCCATACCCTTGTCTCTGGCATGCTTATAGAAACTCCAAGGAATGGCCATTTTAAAATATAATCTTCCACCAGTGATAGCTAAAAGAGTGGTTCTTGACCATGGGCAATTTTTTGCAATCCCTCACCTGCCCAGGAACATTTAACAGTATCTGAAGATTACTACCTAATGGGTAGAGGCCGGAAATACTGCTGTTAAATATCCTTGCACAGAATAATCTTCCCAAAGAATTATCCCAACGCAAATATCAATAGTACTGAGATTTACAAACTCTAAGAACACAGAACAGTGAATCTCAGTACTTAAGTCACTTCTTGGAATCCTTCACATAATTCTATGCTCTCTCACATCTGAGCTTTGCATTAGATTCATAAAGTATTTCTGCTATGGTTATTATTGGTTGTGGATGGGTCTAGGTGAGAATACATTAAGATGCATCTGTTTTCCAGGGAGAAATTAGGAAATTAAGGTGAAAGTATGGAAGCAAAATGCCATTGGTCCAGATGGCTCTGGTATTGTCAATTGTTTTGGAGACCATTTGAGACATCTCCCTAAAAAAAAAAAAAAAGAGAGAGAGAGAGAGAGAGAGAGATCTCCCTAAGCCATGCTATTAGGTTGTGCATGTTTTCTAATTTTAGTTGAATTGAAAGTATTCTCTTAACAGGTTTTTTGACAATCTTTGACTTCTTTTTCTGTTTCTGAGACTTACCCATGTGGTTAAATTGATCTGGCTTTTCTAATTTCATCGATACAAAGCAACCCATTGTATAAATACACTCCAGTTTATTTTTCTGTTCAGTGCTGTGGATATTTTGAGGGTTTTTTTTTTTTTTCAGTTTTCTACTGTCAAAGAAGTCCTTCTATAAAAGTTTGTGTCTTTCGGTGCACTTAAGAAAAAACTGGGTTATATTCAAAGTTATTAATAATGTCAAAAGATTTTTCAAAATAAATTTGTCAGTTTACATGTCCACCAACAGATCAAGTGTTTTAGTGATCCACACCTTCACCAAAATTTGATATTGTTGACTTTTAATTTTTTTAGATTTAAATGAACTGAGTTCATTTTCACTGTCATTGCTTTGATTACTAACTAAAGTCAGCTTTTCCCCTTATGTTCATTAGCCATTCTTGATTTTTTTTAACTAATATATTTACTCTTATCCTCCTGGATTTTCATGTTTCTATTGGAGATCTTTTTCCTTCTCTGAAGAAAGAGATACACAGATACCAGGAGAGACATAGTGTGGGATTATTACAAATGATGTCTTTGATTCTCTTGTCCATTTCTAAAGAATGTTTATACCATGTATGGAATTCTATGCTAGCAGTTATTAATTTCATTATTTTAAGTATTTATGCCATTTTCTTCTGGGTTCAGGCATTGGAGTTGAAATGTCAGCTCTCAGTATAAGTAGTCCTTCTTGAAAGGTCCTAGGTCTTCTTCTTTATGCTTTAAAGATTTTTTACTTTGTGTTTGGCTTTGAAGCTCAGTTATCAATAATATGTGTAATTAGGATTATTATCTCTTGACTCAGGAAAAGGTATGTCACTCTGTATTAAACAGAGATATTGCATAATAAAGACTTACAATGTCTACTATTAATATAGTGATTCCAGATTTTGTATGTTTTTTTGGCATGGTGTTTCTTTTTTCCACCCTCTTGCTCTCAATGTACTTTATTTTATTTTATTTTATTCTTAAAGATTTTATTTATTTATTCATTCATGAAAGACACCAAGAGAGGCAGAGACACAGGCAGTGAGAGAAGCAGGCTCCCTGCAGGGAGCCCGATATGGGACTCAATCCCAGGTCCCCAGGATCACAACCTGAGCCAAAGGCAGACGCTCAACCACTGAGCCAGCCAGGCATCCCTATTTTTATTTTATTTTAAAGATTTAACTTATTTATTTGAGAGAGAGAAAAAAAAAAAAAACATGGTAGGGCAGGACAGGGGAAGAGAGAGAAACTCAAGCAGACTCTGAGCTGAGAGTGAGCCCACTGCAGGACTCAATCTTACCACCCTGAGATCAGACCTGAGCCAAAACGAAGAGTTGGATGCTTAACTGACTGTGCCACCCAGGCACCCTATTTTTATTTTTATTTAAAATTTGTTTTTTTCTGCAGCCAGGACACAATTGAGTCTTGCTTTTTCATGCAGTCTGATAGTTTCTGCCCTACATTTGGGGAGTCTAGACCATTTTCTGGCAATGTGATTATGGAAATGTTTGGCTTGGAGGCTATATTTTTCTATTTGTTTTCTATTCTTCTCATCTATTCTTCTCTTCTTCCCTGCCTTCTTTCAAATTGAGAACTTCTTACTATTTAATTTTAGCCACTGTGTGAAATGAATAAAGTCGCTCCAAAGATGATCATTCCCAGGACCCATTAATATGCTGCATGTCATAGTAAAAGGGACTTAGCAGATGTGAGTAAGTTAAGGGAATTAAGATGGAGAGATACTCCTGGATTGCCCAGTGGACCCAATGTAGTCCCAAGATTTCTGAGACAGAGGCCAGTAGTAATAGATGTGATACTAGAAACCGGTAGTAATAGATGTGATGCTAGAAGCCAGTGGTAGTATATGTGATGCTAGAAGGGAGGGATGTTGGAGGGATGAGAGGAAGGAACTCAAGTCAAGGAATATAGTCAGTCACCAGAAGCTAAAAAGGCAAGGAATAGATTTTCCCCTCAGGCCTCTCAGATGAACCAGTCCTGCCAGAATCTTGACTTCATCTCTGCAATACTTGTTTGGGCTTCAGACCTCCCCAGAACTAAAAGAGAATACATTTGTGTTGTTTTAAATCACTACATCTGTAGTAACGTGTTATAGAAGCAATAGGAAATGAATAGAGATTTGAATACCTGGAAGTGAGACATTGCCATAACACATACCTAAACATTTTGAAGTGTCTTTGGAATTGGATAATGACCAAAGGTCAAAGGAATTTGGAAGCACATGATATAGAAGAAGCCTAGATTGATTTGAACAGACTCTTAGTAGAAATATGGATGCTAAAGACTCTGTTGGTGAAATCTCAGAAGGAAATGAGTAAAACGATGGAGGAAACTTCTAGCATTTTAGAAAATACCTAAATCATTGCAGACTGCTGGTAGAAGTGCATGTTAAAGCACTGTTAGTGAGGGCTTAGAAGAAAATGAAAAACATGTTAAGGGAAACTGGAGGAAAGAGGATCCTTGTTAGTGTCAGAAACCTTAGCTGAATCGTGTCCTGTAGTTATGTGGAAAGCCAGCAATTACTAAGCAAGGAATTTTGATCTTTAGCTGAAGATATATCCAAGCATAATGTTGAAGATGTAGACTGGTTTCTTCTTGCTGCCTATAGCAAAATGTGAAAGGAAAGAAAAAAAAAAAAAAAACTGAGGGAAGAACCTTTAAGCAAAAGGAAGTCAGGACTTGATGATTTCGGAAATTCTCAGGCTTCCAGTTTAAAAAGATTCCTAATTAGGAGACTTACTATTTTAAAAATGTGTGCTCCGAAGAGAAAACCAAGAGTGTTTCTGAATAACCTTTGTTAGTGCCTTGAAATGATTAAAAGGTCAGAATATTCAGTGACACAAAGGCATGAGATTTAAGAGATTAGGCATATCTGATGGATCCCTTCAGCCATCTCAGCAGAAGCAAGAAATAGAGACGGGATTACCCAAGAAGATTGGTGGGGGATCTTCTTATGTAATAAGAGTGAATTCTTATGACACACACAGGAGACCTACAGGGATGCCCTGCCAGCTTACACTGAAAGAGACAGAAGGAAGACAAAAATGACAAAGAAAAAATCAGTCTTTCTAAATTCTACAGACAGGAAACAAGCTAATAAAGCCACTCAACATCAAGCACAGTCTACTTTTCGTTCAAAAGTGAAGATGACTAGGAAGGTTGAGCTGTGGGCCCAGAGGGTGGATCCTCAGACTGCAGAAGATAATTCCCAGGCCTTGAAATCTAATGAGGTTTCCCAAGTTGGATTTCAAAATTGCTTGAGACCAGTGACTCCCTTTTTTCCTTTCTTTTTTTTTTTTTTTTTAAGATTTTATTTATTTGAGAGAGAGCGAGAGAGCATGAATAGGGAGGAGCAGCAGAGAGAGAGGGTGAAGCAGACTCCCACTGAGCAGGGACCCCCGGGGGGGGGGGCTCCATCTCAGGACCCCCACATCATGACCTGAGATAAAGGCAAACACTTAACCAACTGAGCCACCCAGGCACCTCTCTTTTTTCCTTTAATTTGCCCTGCTTTTGAATGAGAATTTCTATGACTGTTATCCTATGCCTAGCCCACCACTGTATTTTGGGGACAGGCAACTTATTTTCTTGTGGGCCACGGGTCACAGGTGAGCAGAAGCCTTGACCGCCAGGTGGATTATACCCAAAGTCTTAACAATCGCTAATCTAGATGATTGAGATAATGAGATTTGGGGCTTTTGAGCTGATGAGACCCAGATGAGATTTGGGGCTTGAGTTAATGCTGCAATAGGTTGAGAATTTTAGGGACATAGGATTAGGTGGTTGTATTTGGCTTGTGGGATGGATTGAATTTGGAAGAGCATAGAGAGTTGTGGACTCTAGTAAGCTGAATAACATATTAAAGCAGCAAAAATAGTAAATTAAGGTTTCTACTCATTGGATTATTGACTATAAATAAGCCTTCCCTTTAGTGTTTTAGTTGTTGTTGTCAAATTTAGAATATGTATCTTCCATAAACATTTTGTTACTTCGCATTAAACATAAGAACCTCAAAGCAGTACACTTCCTCCTTCCTGTTGGTCCTTTGTGCCATTGTTGTATTATATTTTATTTTTTTTTTATTTTATTATATTTTACTTGTAAAACAATGTTACAAGTAACATTTACTTGTAAATGTTATAAATTCCATAATAAGTATTACGGTTTCACCTAAAGATAATCACATAGCTTTTAAACAGAGCTTTTGAAAGCGAGAAGAAGCATAATTTATAGGTATTCAAATATATATACATATATATACTATACTATTTACTGTGCTATTTATCTCTGTAGATCCATGTTACCACCTAGTAGTGTTCTTTTTCCTCTGCCTGAAGAACTTGCTTGAATCTTTCTTACACTGCGGAAATGCTAGTGTCTAATTCTTTTAACCTTAGCTTTTTTTTTGAAAATGTTTTTGTTACATCTTTATTTAGAAATTGGTTTTTGAGGGGCACCTGGTGGCTCAGTGGCTGAGCCTTTGGTTCAGGGAAAGATCCGAGGTCTGGGATTGGGTCCCACATTGGAGTCCCCCACAGGGTGCCTGCATCTCCCTCTGTCTATGTCTCTGCCTCTCTCTCTCTCTCTCTCTCTCTCTCTCTCTGTCTCTCATGAATATAAATAAATAAATAATAAAAATTTGTTTTTGATAAATAATTCTTGGTGGACAGTTTCTTTTGATTGGTTTCAGAATTTTAAAGAAGTTGTTCTAGTGCTTTCTTTCTCATTGATTCCAGATATGAAAGCTGCAGTTATTTTTATCTAGGTTCCTGTGTGTGTGTAACATGGCCAAGTAGACATCTTTCCCTTCAAACATCTTTACCCTCCTTCCAAAATTTTAGATACCCACACTTTCTCCAATGTCCAACATTCCTCATGAATATGACAGAGCCATTGTGTATTTTAATACCCTTGTATGCATTATTTTTTATTCCTCATGCAGTTAGTATTGTTCTTTGAAGTCAATATTTATCTAGACTTCCCTGGATATTTATATTCCTTCTTTCACCACAGACCTTCCACTTGGGATAATTTTCCTTCTGTTAGAAATAAATGACAATTATCTCTAGCAAGATTTGTTTGTGGCAATTGCTCTCACTTTTTATTTGTTTAGAAAAAGTTTTAGTTTATCCTTTTTTTTTAATATGGAAGAGATTCCCAATTTTCAGTTATTTACTCTCAGAATACTGAGTATTAAATTTACTTTCTTCTGTCTTTATTTCTTTTGAGAACTCACACTTGTTATTGCAATTGTCTCTTCTCTAAAGCTACTCTATCATTTCTCCCTGGCTGCTTTTAAGATTCTTTTTTTCTTTGTCTTGGGTGTCTGGAATTCTACTTTGATGTGCCTGGTTGTGTTTTTATTCTTGAATCTAGCCTCGGATTCAATGGTATCTTTGTCCTAGTACTCTAGTAAAAGAGTCTGAGCCTGGAACACACCTCTATTAAGTAGTCATGCTTTATTTGGGAAACAATACCCCAGAATAGAAAGAGTAAGGGAAAAAACAGGTGAGGCCGGGAAGGATGGGAAACAATACAAGATGATGCATCACTATCCTAAGGTGAATTCATATGACATCGCAATGTCAGACAGCCAGTTGTTCAGCAGGTATGTCTGCTGAACTACTCAAGACATCTCCAGAACAACTATTTTTCCCCCCGGTGCCTTAGAGAAGTTCATGGAGGGAAGAGGGTTTGAAATATTATTGTAAAGATTGCTCCTGATTCTTGTATCAGATTAGTCCAAATTTGCAGGTTAAATTATCCTTTTATAATAGCTTAAAAAGCCAGGTCTCCTGGGGCACCTGGGTGGCTCAGTTGGTTAAGTGTCTGACTCTTGATTTTGGCTCAGGTCATGATTTCAGTGTCATGAGGTCAAAACTCACATCAGCCTCCACACTTGGTGTGGAGCCTGATAGAAATTGTCTCATTCTCCCTCTGCCCCTCCCTCACCACAACTCTCTCCTTCACTCACTTTCTCTCTCTTAAAAAAAAAAAAAAAAGCTGGCTCTTCCATTCTACAGAATAGCAGTTCATACAAGTCAAAAGTGGCAGAGAGGGGAGTCTTCAAAATCAGTCTGGTTATATAGTGTCAACCAAAAGTGAGAGGCTAATAATTTCAAGCAAGTAGCAAGCGATCCAGGCAAGTCTACCTGGGTCCACCCAGTGTCCATCAGCTGTGGCAGTGGCCGAAGAAGAACAAAGGCTGGGCTCAAGGAGATAGGTAGGGCTGAGATATCTAGGGAAATACACATGATGTTTCCCGTATAACTAGAATTCTGTTGTAGGTGATATCATTCCTTAATTCTAGAAAATTCTCAATCATTATGACTTCAAATACTGTCTTTGTCTCATTTATTTTTTTTTCTCTCTCCCACTTCTGGAATACCAATGGAAACTTATTTTCCCCTTTTCCTCAGTGCTGCATTCTAGATAATCTCCTTAACTCTGACTTCCTGTTCAGTTTTTCTCTTTACTAAAATAATTTTCTACTAAATGCTTTCATTGAGTTTTTTATACCAATTATTAGAGTTTTCATTCCTTGAAGTCCCATTGGGTTCTTTGTAAGATCTGCTTGGTCATTGTTCATACCCCTGATTTTTACCAATGCTAGTTGGCACTAACATAGCCAATCCCCTTTTGATTTTTAAAATTACATTATATATATTTGTTTATATTATGATATCATATTCTGATATCGTCTGTATATAATTTTTCTCTTTGTTTTATTGTTGACTCTTTATGGTACGTTAGTTGGGGGGGGCGGAGGGAGGTCATAATTTTTGCCTAAAAGCTCATGTTTCTTAGAATTCACAAATTCTTTGAAGCTTGAGGTAAAGTTGTGTGTTTCTATAGAAAGGATTACACTTACTTCTCTAAGGAACCTCGGACAGTGTAAACCCAAAATTCTTTGAGGTGCTTTGTTTCATGAGGTTTTGTTGGACCAACAAATTTGTATAGATTTGTGTTGCAAACCTGTGGTGTGGTTGATTCCTTATAGTAATTAATTCTTAAGGAAGATTTTTTTTTTCTCCTAGCCCAAGTTTTGATACAATGCTCTTCGTTTCAGAACTATTGGTGGAAGGAGTGTTAGATTTATTTCTAGTTTATTAAATTGAGAGTATACATTTTGAGTGTCAACTTTAGGAGGATTCTTTTTAATTTTTTCTCCTTTGATAAGGCCCTGAGTTTTGTCTGATGTCCCTCAAGCCAACCAACAACCATAAGAACTAAAATTTCAGTTTACCTATGCCCTCAAGGTATAAGCCATCTTCTGTGTTTATCTTTTGACTGGAGTGTTCTGTACTATCTTGTCAAATGATTGAGACACTTCAGAAAATTCTTTTAATTTTTCTTCAGCTTGTTTAGTTGTTTTCAGCAAGGAACGAGCAAGTCAGGGCTCCTAGAATACTTCATCCCAAGAATTGGAAATAGTACGGACCAAAAATAATAATGCGTAAAATGCTATTTACATAGTTACATGCACACACATACACACACACACACAGAGTGAGGTTATCCACTTCATGTGTTAGAGTAAGAAAATCTCTTAGATTCTCTTTCTTTTTTTAAGATTTTTATTTGCTTACTTGAGAGAGAGAGAGCGAGCACAGAATTAGAAGGAAACGCAGACCCTCATTGAGCAGGGAGCCCTACATGGGGCTCGATCCTAGGACCCTGGGATCATGACCAGAGGCAAAGGCGACACTAACTGACTGAGTCACCCAGGTGGCTCTATCTCTTAGATTTTGCAAGAGGAATTTCTAGTCCAATGTTTCTACCATGTAAGACATCATAGCATTTAGAAAACATTTTTTTTCTTTTTTTACTTGATATAGAACAATGAGGCTTGAAAGGGCAAGCCACTTTTTTAAAGGTAAATAAAAAGAACGTATTGGAGAAAGCCAAGTTGGTAAAATGGAAAATCCCAGGGTAACCTGCAGACACACTCATATCCACCCAATGAGAAACTACTGTTCACCTGCAAATTACATTTTCTCAACTTGCTTAATGATTTCCTATGAACGAACTACCATAACCTAATTTTGCAATGGCACAATTGTCTCCTGCATTGCATCCAAGTGAGTCATTTTTATGTAATGCAGGCAAAGGGTTTGAAGTTAAAACACCATAACCAACAACAGCTCAAAGTGAGTTTAATTGCAAGACTCTAATTATTTACCCTAGAGATTCTACTCAGTGTCTTTAAAGTAAATGAAGTTGCTTTTCTATCTACATATCTATACCTAGAAAAGATGACAGAGTATTTGAGATCACACTTAATAACCAATGCTTATCAAAGGAGATATTGCAAAATTATCAAAATACAACCTATTAACCTCTTATAAGCCCTATGTTTTGTATATTTCTTGAAAATGTAACCGCACAAAAAGTAATAATGTAGAAAATGCCATTGAAATAATTGTATTGTCAGTACTAATATAATTTAAGCCTAAAATATATTGTGCCTCAGTGTATAATGAAGTTCCCCAGATTAATCAGGTTATTTTGTTGTAATGTATATACCTCAAAAAGAATTTCATGGATATGATAAAAACCATTGCACAGAAGTAGGAATCAAACACTTCCCATGAGACATCAATGTTATTAGCTCAATTGATGTTGACTGTTGCCTAGAATCTACATAAAGCTCACTTTGCTTGCTAAATTTATATCTTGGGGAAATTATCCCAAACCCTTCAGAACACCCCACTCTTGTCATCTTTGTGATTGAGTGTTTTTATTTGGTGCTCACAAAACATTAGTGTTTTGGATCAGAATTTGATTTCCAATGACAACACAGAAAATATAGCCAAACTTACAATTAAATTGAAATGGAACATGGTATTAGAATGGAAGAGACAAAAATGAGTGGACTTAAGTTCCCCAAGTAAATAAAAGTTCACAGTTTCAAAGTTAGTAAGGGTCAGAATTAGAACTTAAGATTTTTGTTGTTGTTGTTCTCAGAGCCCACTGTTCCATAAACCACATCATGTCATACCCTATTCAAAATCACATCCTCCAAACCTACTGTCAATTTCACCTGTACTTGTAAATTAAGATTTTTTCCCACAGAGATGTAGAGAACGCTTGAGCTTAAAAGTGAGGCATGAATATCAGAGCCCTTTGCCTTAAGCTTAACCTGAATTCTGTATAGCCTGAGGAATTTAAGCATTCACCTTAAATATCTACTTTATATTTTTGCTGCAGCAAACCACTACCAGCTTTGTGGATTTATAGGCAGCAAATGGCATGAGTGGAGAATGAATTTAATCCACCTTCATTGCTTTGAATGTTGACTAGAAACCTCCTTCAGTACATTTTTACATGAATCAAACAGAGACAGCACGAATCCTTATCCAGAAACCCCTCTGACAAAATTACCATTTTTATGAAAGTTCATGGAATCAAAGAACATTGGAAGGACCCTGAGATGATCTAACAACCCTACTCACTTCATTTTATAGGTGAGGAGACAAAGGGGCAAAAAGTTTAAGACTGTTGCCTGGAGTCATGTAGTTAGTTACTAACAGCACTGGAATTAAAGTTCAAATTCTCTATCTGGCCACTTGTTATTCATTCTTTTGTTTTCAGAGACAGTGAAGGCATTCAATCATGTGGTTTTCTGTCCCCTGTGGTCATTCTTTGGAATGCTGTGTGTCCTTTCTACTTCAAATGATGAGATGATTGTCCTGTTTTTTCATTCCAGTATCTAGTTGACATGAGTGTTGTGCTTTTCTTTTCTTTCATTTTTTTTC
Organism: Vulpes lagopus; assembly: GCF_018345385.1. NCBI lineage: Eukaryota > Metazoa > Chordata > Mammalia > Carnivora > Canidae > Vulpes > Vulpes lagopus. Next base: position 76,753,107 of record NC_054831.1, read on the forward strand.
CTCTTCTAGTCCTAATATCTATAAACAATGAGTTATATTTGTAACATTTCCAAACTGATGCATACTCTGCAGTCTACCCACCCCTGAGAAAAGAAGCTAAGGCAGTGCTACTTCTGCTTATGAACTTGAAATAAAACACATACAGACATTTTCTTTATATTCATGTAAAAATGCTTGCAAAGTGTTTCCCCCTTCTTATCATGTCTATCCTGTGTGATCTTAAGTTTTTAACTCAAATAAGCAAATTCCCATATTCTTAGATTCAGCTTGTGCTGAAATTTTATTCGCCTTGTCAAAACATAAATACTAATGTTTAAGTTGATTTTGCACTCCGTTTTTGAGTATTTGAACTACAAAATATGAGAATATATTTAAATTTCTTTATGAATAATGATTAGAAAAATTAAGAAAATTTAAATGTACACTGACAATTACAGTAATCACATTCTTAGAAGCACAGCTGTCATTTAATTGTCTTTTATCTAACTTCTTTTCTTAAACATTATGGAAAGTCAATAAAAGTTTCTTTAAATATAATTGAATGCATAACTTTATATGGCATGGTATCATTCAGGAACATGTCTAGTAAGGAAAGTTTCATTGAACAGTTTAGACCCAATGAATAACAAATCAGGATAAATAGCATTAAAAAAAATTAAAGCATGGGCAGCCCAGGTGGCTCAGTAGTTTAGTGCCACCTTCAGCCCAGGGCATGATCCTGGAGACCCAGGATTGAGTCCCATGTCTGGCTCCCTGCATGGAGCCTGCTTCTCCCTCTGCCTGTGCTTCTCTCTCTCTCTCTCTCTCTCTCTCTCTCTCTCTTTCTCTCTCTCATGAATAAATAAATAAAATCCTTAAAAAAAATTTAAAACATTGCAATGATAGAAAGATCATGGAATTTAGGGTAAAGACCATTATTTGGTCCTAGAATCTGGACTCTGAAAGCAATAGTTCAGGGGCTTATTTGCGTTTCCTGTTAAATGCAGCCAATGAATTTATCTTTCTAAATTTTGTACTTTTTACTTTTAGAGTTTTTATTTCACCTTTTTATAGCTTTTATGTTTTTATGGGAGACTTCATCTGTTCATTCACTGTGATCATTTTTTTCTTTAATTTCTTTAAAGTCTTATATGCTAAACCAACATTTGGGCTTTTTGAGTCTATTTCTTTTGACTGATTTTCTCTTGAACATGGATTGTAATTTTCCTGTTTTTTTTTCTACATATCTAAACATTTTAATTTTATGCTGGAAATTGTGGGTGATACTTTTTTAGAAATTCTGAACTGTAGGGATTCTGTTGATTACTCAGGAAAGCATTGATTTTAAATCTAGTAGGCAATTAAAATCCCTGGATGATCACTATGTACTTGTGGAAGAATGACTTTACCTTTGCTCTGTATGATTTTGCTCATCTTCTAATGTGAATGTGTTCGTCCTGAGACAGTTGTAATTCTTAAGACATAGTTCCTTCTGGAATTTCAATGCTTTCTGAGGTACCAAGCCACTCTAACTTTACAGGACTCAAATTCCAAGCTCAATCTCCCCTGTGGTGGGCAAGAACTGAAATCTCTGCTCAGTTCTTTCAATCTTCTCCATTGGTGTCCTTCACTGGCATTCTTGCATTCCTTCATGAATACACAGTCATGGCCAAAGATTTGCTGAGGATTTCAATGCAGATTTTGGAGCCCATCTCCTCCATGTTTCTCTTTGATTTAAGATTTCTTCCCTTCAGACATTTATAGATGGCTAGCACTCTACCCTCTAGACATCTCAAGTCAATAAGTCTGCACTTGCTGATTGAGTTCTAGGTGTTATAGCTCAAGTTAGAACATCTTCAGGAAAGAAGCTCTATAAATATGTCCTATCATGGCTTTATTCTTTCAAGAGCTGAATCTCCTCCAGTTTCTGCCTGCTTTTGGTTTCTTTCCAATACCTTCACATGGTTATTTTTCTTCTTTTTTTTTAAGAGTTTTAAATTGCTATCTATAGACAGGTTACTTCTTTGCAAGTATTTATACCATTACCTTCTCTAGACTTCTCTCGAATATGAAATAAACCTTAATGTGTTTTAATCCATTATCCTTGAGTCTCTGTTACTATGCAGCCAAATCTAATCTTAACAGACACAGGTAGAGTCAGAATACCCACCTAGGAAATGGAATATCAGTCTCATGATGAATTTGAGATAGGAGGAGTGTATGCCAGGGGAAAACAAGTGCTTCAGATGCCAGTGGCTGGAACTGCAAAAGACAACCACAAAACAGAGAAAAAAAAAGGCAGTTTTGTCAGCTTTAGCAGTTAAGGTTCTATAAAATTATCCTATACATTTGAAACAGAAAAAAATCAAAATGGAACACTAGGGAAAGCTCTCCTGTTTTACATATTCAATGTCCATAAATTCCAATTTTAAAATAGTTTCAAAAATAAAATATAATGTCCCAAAGTTATATGATCTGACTGTCCACACCACCCAGTTGGGTAGAAAAACATGTTAATTAACCCTACACATCATTCAGAATGCAAGATGACTTTTTGGCTGTATTTTCTTTTCTTCTTATAGATTGGTTTTATTTTTGTTTTAACTTCTTGTTAGTGGAATGACCATACACAGTGATTTGCTTGCAATTACCTGTGCAGAGCCACTGGCAGATACTCATTTACATACTTTCCTTACTTCAAATTCCCAGCTAAGACTGGAAACAGAGCCAGGACATAGAAAATGATCAAAAACAATTGGCTGGTACTATATTTCTGACACAAGGAGAGAACAGTCTCAAAGCTTTCACCCTTTAATTACCTTCTACTTCTGGCCAGATATCAGAAGATAAGGGGACAGGAGGAAACTGCAGTGAACTGGATGATGTTGTCATAGTTGGAAACTGCAGGTGGTGAGGGCATAAACATGAAACAATTGTTTTCCTCTCCTCAGTTGCTCTTCTAATCCAGAACTAAGTAAGAAGGTAATTTGAGTGGATTATATGCAATCAAGTTTGTTTTCTGAACAGGTTCAGTCCTTGCTGAGTTTGAGAAAGCTCTCTTTATCAAATAGGAATCTCTTCATGGAAGAATAACATTTGTTATTGTGGTGGTGGTGGTGGTTGTTGTTACCTGCCCCTAAGAAATTGAGAGGTGAGGGAATGTATTTCCAATTACACAATATTTTCTCTAGCTTAATTTCTCATATATCTTATTGCTCCATGGTCCCCTAACTTTCTGCCACTACTACTACTTTGTACTATGGAAAGCCACTAAGAGAGTTCTGTACTGGGTAATGTTTACTGACATCTTTCTACCCACCCATAATAATGTCACCTTGTAGCCATAACATTCCTCTCTCTTTCTCTGTCCCTTCCCCTACACATACACTCCACATATATACATACTCCACACACGTACACTCACAGAGATACACAGGCACACAGACAGACACACACACACACACACACACACACACACACACACACGTAACACCTGGGGGGTCTTTTAAATTTTTTTCTGTCAATACAATTGAAAAATAAATTCCTTGGTTTATCAGATTGTACAAAATATTTCCAAAGCCATTAGAATGTGTACATGTTATCATTAACTCCATAATTCATCTCCCTGCCCACACTTTCTACAGCCTGGAAGGTTATCACCTGGGCATGCTCTGTGCTTTAGTTTCAATTACCTCTGAATCCTAAGAAACGTCTGCACTAACCTCGCAGGGCATTCCTTCAATCCATATGTAAGTGTTAATTGCTAACCCACTCTTTGAAGTACTGTCACAATTCCCTGCTTCACTGAGAAGTCTTTGACATCAGCCTACTGCTCTTGGAAAGACTACAACTCATCGATTTGGATTGCTCCAGGGAAGGTGCATAGGAATACCAGGTATGAATGCAAAATTGATTTCTGGGGAGGTTATGAACTCCACACTTCTCAATTCTCATGTAGGTGTCCTGGTAATCCAAGAAGCATAATCCAAGTGTTGCAAATATGGACTTCAACTAGAGTTTCAAAGCAAATCTTCAATCCTGGGGAATAAATGCCTTGCACATCTTTCACAACTTGCTGAGGAGTTATGATCTTTATACATTGTGGCTATTGACACCTTAACAGTATGATATGATCTTTGAAATATCTATTTCCAAAAGAAAGCAGTACTTAAATTGTTTCCTTCATACTAAAATCTGGGTCACTTCTTTGAAAAAAAATGGAAGTCAACTGAGAGGGAGTTGGCCAGAGTCTGAAGAGTTTTTTTCTGTTGCATATGAACATCAAATTAGCTAACTTGGGGTTTTTCAGAAATGTGTCAAGGGTGAATAAGAAATATAAGAAAATATTAATATGTCTCCAGCATCTACCTCTGCAGGTTTAAAAGAATTTAAATTATTTGTAATTGCTTGGAAATCTTAAGGGAAACAAAAGGTCTTTTTCTGGAACAATCCCCTTCTTAAGACTTCTTTACCATTTGACTAGAAACCAGTAGTCATCACCATATTGTCTTTCTTCAGACATTAACACCTTCAACCCAATGAAGGTAACACCATTGCGATGGCAATGGAAGCCACACAGTTGCTTTGGTAATTGACTTTCAGATGTATGTCTAGCGCATTATTTCTCAAACTGAGGTATTTGGAACACCTATATTAGAATCCCCAAGGTTTTTCAGTGAACTATGGGGCTGTTTTTCAGAGCTGTTGAATCAGAATCTTTGAGTTAGGAGCTCTGAAATCTGCATTTTTAATAAATAATCAGATAATTCCTATGAAACACCAAACTTTAAGGGTCAGATCAAGAAACATGGCAAAAAGGAAGGCCTGTCTATAAAATTATATATGTATAAAATATTATAAATATAATTACAATAATATATTATAATATATTATAATAATCATATAATATATAATATATAAAATTATATAATATATTATATATAATTATATATGTTATATTTATATATTTTATACACATACATAATATATTATATAATTATATAATACATTAATTATGATTATATAATTATGATTATGTTTAATATATTATATATAATCATATATAATTAATATATAATTCAGATTGCCAGATACACGCATCTATAAGAAAATTTGACTATAGTGCATCTTTTAAGGTATCCAAGTTCTTCTGTCTCTCTTTGGTATGCCTGTCAAATTCATATTGCAAATGAAAAAATAAAACAGGCAACTGAAGCACAATATATCCTTGCATTCTCATGTTCAAAGTTAGTGATTAGCGACTGTTTGTTTTTTTTATTCCTTAAGACCACAGAGAACAGAAGTGGGAGTGAGCCTAGAAATATCAATATTCTTTGGGGCTTTATACTTCTTTTCATCTTCAAAGTGCCTTACAAAATTCTCTAATTAGGCTCACACGCTCTGGCTCCTAGTTGTATCTCTAATCATAAGACAGCATACCTGCTCTTCGTTCCTTAGCACTGAGCAACATGCCATTCTTAATCATTACTAAATTAAAGAAAAAAGTGTTTGTAATAATTTCTACTTAATTAAAATAAATCTGGACATTTCTTTAAATGCAAGTCCAATTGCAAGGGCCCTAATCTATATTAGCAAAGTTTGGCCATTATTTATTTGGAGAAAAGATAAGTTTTAATTGTAAAATTATCTGTAATTACATGTAATGGTTAAAATAGTTGCATTTCTGACAAACCTAAAATATTATTTGAAAGAATTTCATTTTATTCCCTTGGAAAATGTTTAGTTTTACACATACTAACTATTTTAAAAATCACTTTTTTAGCAGGCCATGCTTTTTAATAAACTTTTAGGTATCTGTGAGATATGTTAGTCTTTAAACTAAGAACAAAACATGATAATTAGGAAATCTGTATTTTATTTTCATTTCTGGCACTAGCTAGTTATAGGACTTTAGATGTCACTTACTGTTTCTGGATATTGGTTTCCTCCTTTGTAAATTAGAGAAGTATCTTCTAGCTCTGTGACCCTGAGAGTAATCGTGTGCTTCTCAGCATGTCTTGCATGCATGGCTGTGCAAGAAGCCCCTCTAGCATGTTCTATTAACATCAAGTGTATGTATGTAGGGCTAGAGTGTCAGAAGAAGCTACCTGGTCATTGGGCATTTCATCCCTCAGTCACAATATGGCCAATTAAATAGCAATAGAACAGATCAGAAATATCAGCTTCTGGACATAATAAGTCTTAACTAAAGTGTGACTTTGGTTTGCACCCATGTTGTCTGCAGAAAGACTATGGAGTCACCGAAAAAGTATCTACTGAGTCATTGGAAGAGGTTACCTTCCCTTTCCACCCTCTGCCTCTCATTGAGGACTTCTTCAGAATTAGAGTTTCTTTCTCTTGTTGTGCCTTTGATAGAAAGGTATGAAAATAAATTGCCATTTTAAGCTTTATCAAGTACTCACACCTTTGATTGAAGCAGATGCACTGTCCTTCTCTGAGAACATGTTTTGAGATGGGGAGGAAGGTGAAGGTGTTAGGGAAGGAACATGATCTCCAAAAACTGGAAGAAGGAGAATGTGAATGGTGAGAATAGAGAATGCAGAAAAATGCACTTCTCCTATCATCATTCAGGAAAGAGCAAGCCCTGCCTGCCCACAGGGTACAGTGAACAGTAGTTACAGCCTGGTCACGAGGACCTAGCATTTGCAAACAGGATTCCCTGCTTTTGCAAACATCCTGGAGGCATATTCCTTTCAGGTCTAGAATGTGTACCAAAAAAGCAAACAGAAAAAAGAAAAATGGGTTCCAACAAGTCAGAGTTCCCCATGAGCTCTGTGACTGTGTGAGTGTGTGCATTCGTGCTGGTGGGGTGAGACAGAGTGAGGGAAGCAGAAAGCAAACTCTCAGAACAGTCTCATTTCAAAGTGAGCCTGTTACTAAGTGGAAAAGCAAAGAAAAGGAGGATCGAAACTTCCTCCTAATAAACATAGAACGTACTACCTGAATAGACTAATTGTGTTTGCTGTCGATGCTGTGAATTCTCTCTTTGATAGGATCTACTTCCTTGGGTATCGGAGGTTAGAGATGGTCCAAAGAAACATTAGTGGTAACTTTAGAAGTAAAATAGGAATCCAAAATATTCTGGCATGATGTTTTACTCATAGTGGAATCTTTTGAGAAGGAAAACCACTGTGATGGATGCGTGTCTTAGTAAGTCGAATGAACTGCTGCGCTTGTCTTTCAGGAGAATATTCACTTAGGAATTAGTGCTGGCCAAACACTTCTCCATGGTGGTTCTGTAATCATGAAACCCAGTCTGAGCCACGATACTTTAGCGTAACCATATCCAACAAAGAAAGGCCTAAGATGTCCAGTTTAACTTGAATTTAAGATGAACAAATATATTTGGGGAACCTGGGTGGCTCAGTGGTTGAGTGTCTGCCTTCAGGTCAGGGCATGATCCCAGGGTCCTGGGATCCAGTGCCACACAGGGCTCCCCGCAGGGAGCCTGCTTCTCCCTCTGCCTATGTCTCTACCTCTCTCTGTGTGTCTCTCATAAATAAATAAATAAAATCTTTTTTAAAAATTCTATTTTTCAAATGTATTGTGCAATATTTGGGCCATACTTCCACTTGGTTTATCTGAAATTCAAATCCACCCGAATGTCTTGAATTTCATCTCACAACTTTAGGTGGCTTTTGGCAGAAATATTTTTGGCTAATCTTGTTGGCTTAAAGTGAAATATGAAGAGAAACTTTGTTCCTATGACACTTTTTCACATCATCTTGTTACCAAAAAGAACAGGAAACCAACACATTCTTGTAGGTTTGCAGTGAAAGTATGGAGTGTGTGACCAAGTGTGGACATGGCCTCTGACCGAATTTTATCATTTTAAATAACTATTTCTAAACAAGGGGACGGTGCTTGCAAATTACAGAAAAATTGCATAATCCTCGTAATATCAGGACTGAATCCAGATTAAATAAGTGAAACAGAATGATTCAGCAGTGCTTGTTAATTGCTGTGCGAGTATAATTGTGTAACACCATTTCAGTATTTTTCACTCTTACCTGTCTTGAGGAGATACAAGGCATGTTTTCATGTGACATGCTCTCTGTGGCAAGAGACCCAGTCACAGCATGGGCTGCTCTTGGAGGCCCTGAGAACCCCACTTGGAACCCTGAAAGCTGCCATGTGCTAGTCACCTAAATGACAGTTGACTCTTGAACAATATGGGTTTGAACTGTCCACCTATGCACACTGGTTTTTTTTTACAGCACACTTTTTAAATATATTTTGTCTTCCTTATGATCTTCTCCATCCATCTTTTCTTTTATATACAGGATAAAGTATATACACACACAATATGCAGAATATGTGTCACTCAACTGTTTATGTGATCAGTAAGGCTTCTAGTCAACAATAGGCTATCAGTAGTGAAGTTTTGGGGAAGCCAAAAGTTATATGTGGATTTTCAACTGTGTAGGGGTTGACACCTTAACCCCTCACGTTGTCCAAGGGTCAACTATACTTCACTCTGACTTTGCACTGACAGTAGAGCCTTTTAATAGATTGAATTGACTCAATTTCATTCCAGCAGCTTCAGTTTCCTATCTTCTAAGCAAAATGCATAAAGAAAGAAAGAAAATGTTCAATTAGGCAAAAAAAGCATAAATATTTCCGAAGGAGTTTTTACTAGACTCCTACAGCCTCTAATTCCCATATGCACCATCTGTCTCAGTAGACAGCTTCCCTTTCAACTTCAGAGAGAGAAAGCACCATTCTCTCTGAGAAAGCACCATTCTCTCTGAGAGCCACTCACTCACTGCCGGGCCCCAGAATCCAGAGGCAATGCCTCTTCAGACATCAAGCCCAGGCAAAGGATTGATTCTATGGTTAGAAGTCCTGTCCTTCCATGCATGTCCTGGGCTCCTCTTCAACCTCTCTCTTCAGACCTCCACTCTCTATCTATCCCCTCCACCTTCAATCTCCCTCCCTTCTGTCTCCTCCTCTACCAGTGGTATGCATTATCAAGTTCCTCCTCTATTAGAAAAATGGAAACAAAAATCTTGATCTTGGCCTCTGTTGTTTCCAGTGGTTTCTCTCTTTTCCTTCCATTAAGAGGAATCTCTGTCCACATGCTCAACCCTGTGTGCTCCATAATCTCTACAAAGGCTGACTTCTGCCCTCACTTCTCTCCCAGAATTTCCTGATGACCATCCAGTTGTTCAATCTAGTAGAGTTTTCTTTTTCATCCCTTATCACTCCTTTCCCCTTACTTTATCCCACATCTCCTACTTTTTTTCCTCAGGTTCTTTTGTTGGCTTATCTTCCATCAAACTTGCCTTAAATTTGTATATTTCCAAATGTTCCCTCTGAACTCTCATCTCATGGTAATAGGCACCTTATGCTGGGTGACTTCAATTTTTCCCATTGTATTAAACACTCTGTTTGAGGGCAGAAACTATGTACTTGGACTGTGTGGAAAGCCTAGCTCTGTTCCTTCTCAGCAGTGTCATGTAAGGAAAAACACTAAATCTTCCCCCTAAAAACCAAAAAAAAAAATATTGTCAGTACCCCACAGCCACAGACCACCAGGAACAACACTACAGTTTGTTGTAGCAAACACAGACTATGAGAAACAACAGTGTCTGAGTAAGAGGATGTGAGGAAGAACCTAATATAGGATTTGAGTATTGGTTGGATGATTACAGGAGGATCTAAAGGGGGGGCATATGATCTAAATTGAGTTGTGGACAAAAAGCAAGCAAACAAATAAGTGTAAAGAGCCAATGTTTGCCATTCAATTTAACTTGCACAGCATCACATGGTATGTTTCTTGGAATTGTCATGCAGTTGAGAACGGAAAGTGGTTTGAGGGGCAGTGAAGAATATGATTCTCATGAACTTGCTCTGGAGAAAATGAGACAGAGGGATGGGCAAGCTGCCAAAATTGCTAGTCTTTCAGATAAACACTGTAAAGTGCAGATGTTTCTCCTAAGTTTTATCTAACTTCATCTGAACAATCCAAGTCTAGAAATCAGTTCGCAAATCTACCACAGTAATTTCTCCAACAAGAGTTCCAGTATCTCTCTATTGAGTTTTTCTCACACTATCTTTCTCCTTTTGCTTCCTTGTTTTCCCATAAAATGAAAAACCACAACAGTGCCCTTAAGACATATTTAATGGAAACAAACTTCAAAGAGGGTTTGCAATGTTAATTAGAATGTAAATTAAAATTTCCCCAATACCTGACCTATGCTCTATTCAGGTAAATTGGTTTCAGATTAGATGAAGATGCCTAGATGAATCTCAGTAATAAATTGAAACAAAGAATCAGATATCTAATTAGAATGTCACTGTAGTATTTCTTCATTAAAGAATTACACTAAAAATTAACACTCTATAGAATTTAAATGTTAGCTTCTTGGTGTTTATTGAATCCAAAACCCTCTTTTCACAATTTGAGAATATAGGATCTTAACAAAAAGAGTCTATTTCTCTATGAAGATTTATTTGATTATAACATTTTGCATTTTGTAATATGTATTTGGTCTAAATTTATAAAGGGTCAATCAATCTAGTAAAGATGACTTCAATGACAGTCTTGACCATTTGCTTATCATACATTCAGTTATAACAGAAATAATATTTATTGCTTGCTTACTAGGTGCTAGGTGCTATGTAAATCATTCTACATAAATTATCACATTTAATCCCAACAGTAAGTCCATGACTTAGGTAATACTATTTTTCAGGTTTTATATAGATGAGGAAACTGGATTTAGCAAGTTTAAGAAACTTGCCCAAGGCCACACAGCTTGTAAAATTTGCACTTGTTCCAATTCTTCCAGGGCCTGAGTTCTCCAAGGGAAAATTCTATCACTGTGAGAACCTGCAATTCTTAAAGCTGAGTCAACATGAATATTTTTAAGTAGCACTGAATTATTGCCTCAGGCACTTTTCTCACAGTCTCAATTCAGTTCAACACATATGTTTGGCCATCTGTTGCCTGTAAGACCCTATACTGAGTGATTGTGAGCAGGAGCCACCCAAAGAAGTGAAACTGGGTTCTCAAGTTCTTAGCTCATGGCTTGAAGCAAAGGCAGGAAGAGCGCTATAGTGTGTTCTCCTTCCAAGAGTCAGGTATCTCAGGAATGGGAGAATAATCCAAGCCAGCAGAACACTCTACACTCCACATGCACATGATCCATAGACATCTCAGCTAAATGCTATTCAACAGTATTACAGAATGAAGAGCAGAATGAGTTTGTAGCCAGAGCTAAATGCAATGGTAAAATAGTTCAAGGAGAAGTTCTTTGACTACTTCACAAAAAAACTATAATTTTCAGTTATTTTTTGGAAGAGTCTGTCAGTATGGTTTTTTTTGGGGGGGGGGAACACAAGGAAAATTTGAGCTAAATTTTATTCCCTATTGTAATAAAGATCAAGACGTTGTGCTCCTGGACAATTTTTTTTTTCTTTTTTCAAAATGGTATCCAAATTCCGTATTCCATTTATTAAAGTCTGTCTTGTTGTTTTCCATATACTTCAAACATGAAGTATATTGTAACATTGTTACAAATGCTTTTCTAGTCCTACATAATTTCTAAATAAATGGCCAACTGTGAATATCATCAGCAGGCTGGGTCTACTTTGTCTGACCTGTTTGTCCTTTATTAAAAAAAAATGTGAAATTCAGAATAACATCATGTTCTGTTATAGACCAGCTTCTAAATTATATCCAGATAGAGTATCCATTATCCCTAATTGAAGAATTTCATTTCTGAGTACAAGGGATGAATGGGGGAAAAAATGACTTACTATTTACTCAACCTTGACAATAACAATTAGCACCATTTATCATCTATCTATCCTATACCAGAAATTAAGATACTCTGCTTATCTCATAATTCCTTACTGCACCTCCATACAGTAAATATTATTGCCATTTTACAAATGAGAAACTAAAGCCCAGAGATGCTACATAAAGTGAATAACAAGGGTTATTTACCAGTGAAAAGTCAGACTGCATCCCAATATTACTTTAACAAACTTTCTTTTTAATAGAAAAGAGAGAATGCATGTGAATGCAAAAGCAGGGGAAGAGGAAGAGGGAAGGGGAGAGAGAGAATGAAAGAGAATCTCAAGCAGACTCTGCCCTGAGCATGGAGCCCCACACGGGGCTCAATCTCAGGACCCTGAGATCATGACCTGAACTGAAATCAAGGGTCTGTTGCTTAACTGACTGAGCCCCACTTAAACGAACTTAATTGGTACTATAAATCACAGACATCCCCACTGTTTCTAAGTCCAAAAAAAATAAATAAATAAGCCCCATAAAATTGGCCACAAAAAGCACTAGTCATAGAATGTAAACTAAATTATTAATTTAACCATAGATATCCTTTAGTTTTTGCTAAATTAAGCTATTGTTCTAAAAAAAAAAAAAGTCATGGGTGCCCCAGGAGGGAGGAAAAAAAAACACCTTTCTTGCCACTCATCATTTCTGCTGCTGCCAGGTTGCCAGGCAGACATGTTTCTTAAAACTCTGACTTTTAGAAGAGTTTTTACCCCTCCACTCCTATGCACCATTTTGCCACAGTAAGACATTGCAAAAGGCAGATCCGAAAACTAGCTCCAATGGGAGCAATTGGAGCCTCTGGCAGGCACATTATGGGGTTATATGAGAATATCATAGGAAACAGAATCCATATCAATCATTTCTGAAATAAAGCAAAATGAAAAAAAATGAAATAAAACTAAATGTGTACTTGAGGTTATATGTCTTTCCCCCACTTCCCGTCCTGAGTTTGCCTCTTCTCAACCTCACTCTCCCTTTTTTGACGGGCTTCTTAAGTTCTCCTGCAAACCCAGCCCTGAGTACCCCTCTCAGGTCTCTTGGGCAATGAAGAAGATCTTTCCTGACTAGTTGCCTTAGGACTTGCCTCAAGTGAGGAATGGAAAAGAGACCCACTTTCTTCAGGGTCCTGACACCTCAGGAATAATGCTCCCTGGAGATCCCCTCAGAAATGTTTGGTAGATCTTCTGGGGACAAATGGGGGGCTCAGTCAATAAAACCTCTGCCTTCAGCTCCGGTCATGATCCTGGGGTCCTGGGATGGAGCCCACATCAGGCTCCCTGCTCAGCAAGGACTCCACTTTCTGCCGCTCCCTCTGTTCGTGCTCGTTCCCTCTCTCTCCCCCCCCCCCTCTCTCTCTCTCTCGCTCTCTTTCTCTCTCTAAAATAAATAAACAAAATCTTTTTAAAAAAAGAAGAAAAAGAATATTTGTTAGTTCTTCTATTAACTAGCTGTTACCTGCTCCTGGCCTTAGTTAATTTGGTTTTTGAAACCTTTTGCTGATTCATTTTCCTTTCTTTTTTAGCGCCTCACATTTTGGGCTCAGGTACTGAATTAAGCCTGTCCTAAACCTGAATTAAATGTGTCTTATTCTACCCACCTTACCTTCCCGCGAGCTGAGCTAGGCCCACAACCAATTGATATTTAAAATACACACACACACACACACACACACACACACACACACACGTCTATTGAATATCCAGGAGACAGCAGCTACAGCTATTAACTATAAAGTAAAATTCATGATACACATGAATCTATTTATCTGTGTTACTTGAGAGCATTTTCTGACATAGACTATGAGAATTCTTCAATATATTATAATGCTTCAAGAATAAACATTCATTTCCAGGAAAATGCTTTTCTTGACTTATTTATTTGAGAATAATAATAATAATAGATCATTTGAAACCTGTAAAAGCTGGGAAATGATGCAAATTAGCAGCAGGAACCTGCCCAAATTGCCCTGTTTCCTTCCTTTCAAACCCTGTGTGTGTGTCTCCAGTTAATCTAAGTGAATTTTTATTTAAAATGAAATGCCTTCTAATGATAATGTGTGTCTGAATGATTAAAATAAAGCCAGTCTGTCCTCCCTTCCTTCTTTTCTTCATTCCTTCCTTCTTTCCTTTTTTTCTTCTTTCCTTCTTCATTTCTATTATTGAAAATTCATGGTAGAAAGATGTTTTAAAGTTTACCAGCAGAATTGGACATTCTAATTATCCATTAATACCTGTGAATTCATAAAAAAAAAGATCATAGGCATTAACTGTACTCATTTGGGTAGCAATTAAAAAAAAGCAATTCTAGGATAACTCAAAGCTGTATCTATCAGTTCCATTTAAAATAAATAGAGAATTTTACTTCTTCAGGTGCCTCCTTGATAAGTCAATGCAAGCTGCCACATAATCAACTGAATTGATTGTAACGATAGCCAAAATTAAGAAATTTACTATCACTCCGTTCATTTTCTCTGAAATGTTGTAGTCTCTGAAGAATGAAGATAAGCAATTCATCTTTACCTCTGAGATTGTCAAAATATGTATTCTTGGAGCATAAAGACATACTTTTCATGCTATAATAAAACACACATACTTTGAGGTTGCTCCAGGGCCAAAATGATGCTGCCCCTCTGATAGAAAAATTCTCTGGGGTTTCATCTGTGAGAAATCAAGGTCAAACTTTAACCCCAAAGTTGCATACAAATAACAACCAAAATGTAACTTACTACACGTTGTCAAGTGTGGAGATAGAACATGAGTAGCAGGGATCCCTGGGTGGCGCAGCGGTTTGGCGCCTGCCTTTGGCCCAGGGCGCGATCCTGGAGACCCGGGATCGAATCCCACATCAGGCCCCGGTGCATGGAGCCTGCTTCTCCCTCTGCCTGTGTCTCTGCCTCTCTCTCTCTCTCTGTGACTATCATAAATAAATAAAAATTAAAAAAAAAAAAAAAGAACATGAGTAGCATATGTAGAAATGTCAATTAGATATGTGGGAAATGGAATACAGGTATACCAATTTGTAGAACTAGAAAATTATCTCTAATTCCCTTTATTTAAATCAGATTGTTCTGAAATTATAATAGGCTTTGTAATTTTGCACATTTGAACTTTATTGCTCTGCTTACCATTTAAGTAAAAAGCATATATATATGTATATATATGTAGATATATGCTTTTTATATATAAAAAGATTATACATATATAATCTTTTCAAATTAGCAATTAACTTCTCAGTGCATGAGCAAGTATCCCTCTTTGACCAATCGAATATAAACATAAATATTTGACACAATTTTACTGAAATCACACTATGTGGAAAGTTCTTAATACACCCACTACTGTGTGGAAAATAAAAATAGTATGGATTTGGAGAGATCACAATTTAAATATTTTCCAATAGGATACAAACCAACCTTTTCATTTTTGAGAGAATGTCAAGAGGTTATTTTCTACCATGTTGGCTTCCTCAATAATGTAAGTTCCTTGTAAGTCATCTGTGAAACAGTAAAATAAAGATCGTAATCACTTTCTACTCTGATGTGTTCACAATCAGGAGCTTGGTTTTATTTTTTTTTTTAATTTCACTACTTGCACAGTTTTTACTTTTTCTAAAAAAGCTATAAAAACCTAAGACATAATAGTAAAACACAAAAACTAAACAGCAAAAGAAAAACATCAATACAATCAAGAAATAAAAACACCCCCAAACCTTATCTTTCATTTTTAAAAGTTATTTTCTTTTTTTAAAGATTTTATTTATTGGTTTAACAGAGAGAAAAAGTAAGAGAGCACAAGCAGGGGAGTGGCAGAGAGAGAGGAAAAAGCAGACTCCCCTCTGAGCAGGGAGTCCAACATGGGGCTTGATTATAATTCCATAATTCCCTGGAATTATAACCTGAGCTGAAGGCAGATGCTTAACCAACTGAGCTACCCAGGTGCCCAAAAAAATTACTCTTAGAAAGCTCTAAAATTTGAAAGCCATTGAAAAGGGACACTGGTCAGATCCAATACATTAATATCCTAAAAAGTATTTGATGGGCCTCCCAAGGTACATTTCCTAAATCCTAAGCATAACCATAATAGAGATGACTCTCATGAATAGATCATGACTAATGTTTTCAGCCATGCAAACTGTTTCTAATGTTCACCATGACTCTGTGAGGTGATAGAATTTGTCTCTCTTTCCTAGACGAAGGAACCAAGACCCACTAAATTTAAACGTCTTGCTCAAAACCATATAGCTAGTAAAGGGCAGAGCATTGGTCTGAAGCCTGCTCAGTGTAGCTCCAAAACTCTACACATTCCAAATTGCTCTCAGGCAATTTGTTTCTGGTCATCACAGATCAGTAATGATTATCTGCAAATGAGCAAGCTAGAACAAGAGAAACTTTAAATTACTGACTTGTATGTTTGGTTGCCACTATTTTAATTTCTTTCATTACCCTATTCCAAAGATCATATTATTTCCTAACAAAAAAACTGGGAAAAAATGTAATATATTTTGTGAGTTCATCACCTGTTTGGTTAATAAATGCCTAACTAGAATTGATTGATTTATTCCTCTATGTACATCAAAGCTCTATATTTGGAAAATATAAAATGTACAAAAGAACCATTTTTGTCATCTTTTAAAATACTCAAAACTTGCCCCACTACCTTAAATTTAAACCTCGTTTTCGATCATTGGTTGACAGTCTTTATGTCAATTAGATACAGATGCCTAACCTCTGACTCTGTTGGAATCTATTTTACATCATAAGTTCCACAACTCTCAGAAGAATACTGAACACCATCATCCATAGCGTCATCCAAAACACTAAAGGAAGTTTTTAATTTTGATTATTAAATTCCTTTTGTACAAGAGATGAGACACACCACTAAAGAAAATGAGAATAAAGGTACGTTCTTTCCAGGAAAAGACAGTGAACATATTTCCACAAATAACCAAAGTGTGGGTCAAACACTAAATTACTGCCTTGGCCACCATCTTGGTAATCCTCCAAAACTTACAGGGTCAGTATAGATTCTTGCTAAATGTAGCTCCTGCTCAATAAAGACTCAAGACTTGCTCAATATCTTCCAACTTTCCACCACACTCATATACACAACCACATATTACATTCTGTCTCCATAAACTGTAAGGAAGATAATATGGGAACATTTTGATCTCGGTTCTATATTACTTAATTATCACGTGGATGCTTTATGAAAACATTGTTCAAGTTGGTGATAGAATGGAAGTGATTATCACAGTACCTGGTAACAGCAAGAAAGAAAATGAAGACACATAGTTATTTCTATCTCTGTTGTCTTGTTTAGTAACAGTTTAAAGAACAAGACTAAACAGTGACACTCCAGCCAAATTCAAACTATCCGAGTCTTTTAATTGGCTAACTTAATGTTATATAAAATTTTGAATTAACTGTCGATATTTTTTTAACTGTCGATATTTTAAAAGAAAGAACACCTTATGCAAAAATCTATATTCTAGTTCTTTTGAAAAATTAAACATCTGTATGTGCTGTCATCAGAAATTCTTCCTGGATCAAAGTGAGAACTTCTTTGTTCATTTATACAAATGTTTAAATATACCCAGCATTCTTAGGAGGGATGAATAAAATACTTAAGAAATACCAAAGATGAGATCATTTTCTGATTTCTTTCTTTCTTTTTTTTTTTTTTTTTTTGGTTTTTTTTTTTTTTTTTTTTTTTTTTGGTGCTTTTTGTTTTTTTCTTTCTGATTTGAGATTGGGGAAAGACAGGTAGGGGACGTTGAGAGCAAGGCAAGAGAAGAGCTACCAGCAAGTTGAGTCTGATTGCTCTCTCTCTCTCTCTCTCTCTTTTTTTTTTTTTGATTGCTCCCTTCTTAATAACAACATATTTTGAAGCAGCTAGTGATATTCCAGTGTGTTCATTAGGTAGAAAATCCCTTACTTTCTACAGAGTCTCATGTGGTGAGAATGCCAGCTTATTTCCCAATTAGAGAATAACCTTTCAGTGTACCTACCACTATGTATTGCCAGGTAAATGCTCAAAACTAACAACAACAAAAAATTAATGCAGAAAGGGATGAAGAAGTGTTTGGGGTTATACAGCAGATTGTGTATGTGTCTATGTCAAACTGCTCTCATTATTTAACAATGCTTTAACTTTTAGGACACAGGTGCCATCGGTTAAATGTCCTGTAATAAATCATCTCTGTGAAATCAAAGTAGGATTGCAGTTAAAGCAAAATTTTCCAGTTTGTTCAATGTTGGTAATTCTACTAATGTCAAAATCCTGTGATACTCTGGAGAAAGAGACTAAGTGTTAAGGTAGATGAAAATCAATATAAAGTGATTACTTATTTGTAAGTGATAATAATTGTCAAAAACTAAGTTATTAAAAACGGAGCGATATGAATGGGAAAATATATCTGCAGGCACTTCTCCCAGCGTCCTAAGTTCAAGCTCCCTTTGCTTTTAATTGAGTGGCTGTTTACTTGTGTTTCATGGACCCCTAGACATTCACAGAAGAGCATTAAGAGGTCAGACAATGAAGCCCTAAAGTGCAAAACAAAATTTGGTATGTATGGGGTTTTGATTTTTGTTTTCTCCTTAGGAAGAGGCCCTATCATTTTATTTTTTTTAATAATAAATTTATATTTTATTGGTGTTCAATTTGCCAACATACAGAATAACACCCAGTGCTCATCCCGTCAAGTGACCCCTCAGTGCCCGTCACCCATTCACCCCCATCCCCCCGCCCTCCTCCCCTTCCACCACCCCTAGTTCGTTTCCCAGAGTTAGGAGTCTCTCATGTTCTGTCTCCCTTTCTGATATTTCCCACTCATTTTTTCTCCTTTCCCCATTATTCCCTTTCAATATTTTTTATATTCCCCAAATGAAGTTTTTGCATTTTTAAAAACACATTGCCCGTCACCCATTCACCCCCACTCCCCGCCCTCCTCCCCTTCCACCACCCCTGGTTCGTTTCCCAGAGTTAGGAGTCTTCATGTTCTGTCTCCCTTTCTGATATTTCTTACCCATTTCTTCTCCCTTCCCTTCCATTCCCCTTCACTATTATTTATATTCCCCAAATGAATGAGACCATATAATGTTTGTCCTTCTCTGATTGACTTATTTCACTCAGCATAATACCCTCCAGTTCCATCCACGTTGAAGCAAATGGTGGGTATTTGTCGTTTCAAATGGCTGCGGAATATTCCATTGTATACATAAACCACATCTTCTTTATCCAATCATCTTTCGATGGACACCGAGGCTCCTTCC
This sequence comes from Vulpes lagopus, assembly GCF_018345385.1. Taxonomy (NCBI): domain Eukaryota; kingdom Metazoa; phylum Chordata; class Mammalia; order Carnivora; family Canidae; genus Vulpes; species Vulpes lagopus. Next base: position 76,772,180 of record NC_054831.1, read on the forward strand.
ACAGTTTGGCTATTGTGGACATTGCTCCTATCATTTTAATCCATTGCATAAACTCTATTATAATGCCCTAATAAACATTGAGATGAAAATAGCAACTATACTTTGTGCCGCTTATTTAATAAGGCTAACCAACGAGTCCATTATGACTTGGATCATTATTTACTTGTGTCGAAGGGTGAAATGACAGCCAACATTTAATCAGGCTGCTATAAGAGCTGGTAAGGCTCCACGGGCAGCTCAGCACCACTGCTCTGCTGCCTACATACAGAGTTGAGTTTATAGCTGCAATATTAGGTGACCTTGCATATAATAACTGTGATAGTAAACACAAAGACTCAATCTGCTTTTTCTCCCCAAAGTTTGAGGGGCATCAGAAGGGAAAGGGTACCAGTGGAGGGAAGACTGTTGATGAGAAAGAGCAGGAGAGAGCTCTTGTGGAGATATTGCACACTTTATAAACGCTTTGTGAGAGTGGATTTACAGAGTAAACTTCTATAACCGTAAGTGTGTCTTGCACAGCAGCAATCTTTCCTTAACGAATTCGTGTTCTCAAAAACTTAGATGAATTGTACATGATGCTTCAGGGAAGAAACCTTTAACAATACCCTTTCCCTTTATCCTCTAAAGAGTACATTTTGTGGATGCTATACTATCTACGGTTGGATTGATTGCATATCCTGTGGTTTTCTTTCACTTCTTGAGGCAAGGAATTGGAAGAGGGGGAAAAAACATTTACACTAAGGCTTTTCCTTCAAATGGTCAGTTGATAAATATAATTTCTCTGTATTTTTGCTTCACTGATCGGAAAGGCTGGTCATTAATGGCCTTTTATTACCAACTTCCTTTAGTACGCAGCCCAGCAATTAGGCATGGGCACGCTCTGTGACCCCTCGCTGCCTCACCACCAGCTTTGATCAGAACTTTGCTCAGTGACACACATCTAATAACCAGGAGTGGCATGAACTGAACCATCAACACCTTGATTTATTCTTCAACCCACATCCTTGGCCAAATAGGGGTGTAATTAGCTATTATGCCAACTGCCAATATAACCCAACCTTGTGTTCAGGTTGGGGCAAAAACAAAACAAAACAGAATGAAAAAACGAAAAAAGCCATGCCTCAGTACAAACAAAATCATGAAGACAGCACAACAGGAATTTCAGCCTCTGTGACCTAGCTGGCGCACTAGCTCAGAAGCAAAGTAATGTTGCAATTGGTTTTGTTGCTTTGCTTTGCCTTCAATGAAGTTTTTTAAATTTAGCACAATAGAACTCAAAAGAGAAAGGACATTTTGGAATGAACACTGTAAATGAGAAGCAAGATTCTTCTCCAGTAACATTCCAAGCTGTACAATCCAAAATTATGAACTTTCAATTGGGCATAGTTCTTAACATAGAAAGAGAATTGAGAAATGATAGCCATTTAAAAAAAAATCTTCACTAATGGATACAAGCAATTGAAATGGCTCTGAGTTACAGTGCCTGCCCCAACAATGCAACCCCAAGGGCAGCATAAAACAAACCAACTAAAATTCCCACAACCGAAAGTTCTACATCAGTGGTCTCAGACCATAATGTTCCATGAATCACCTGGGGATCTTATTAAGATGCAGATTCTAATTTAGTAGGTCTAAGGTGGGACCAGAGTTTCGGCCTTTCTAACAGAGATCCCCACCCCCACCCTGCCCCAAAATGAAGCCAACGCCATTGGTCCCTGAACTACACTGAGAAGCGAAGTGCTAGGTAACACAGAGAATAATCATTTTTAGCCAGAGTAATCCTCAGCATGGTCTGGTTATCACTACATTTTGCATTTAAAGATATTCTAGTCAGCCCATGGAATTAGAACTATCATAAAACATTTGGAATGAGCTCTGAAGATCATTAAATACTCTTCCTTGGAGACATTAAAACTTCATGAGATAAATTATAAATATTTATTTTTCTTATTATCGCAGAAAATGTGGAATATATAAAAATGATAATCACGAAGACAAAAATCACCCATAATCTCATTTTTCAGAGAGCCTTGCAACATATTGACATATATTTTTCATTAGAATCAAAGATACTTATGGGGTGCCTGGATGGCTCAGTGGGTTGAGTGACTGACTGTTGATTTCAGCTCAGGTCATTATTTCAGGGTTCTGAGATGGAACCACATGGAGGGCTCCACACTTAGCACAGAGTCTACTTATCCCCATCCCTTTCTGCCCCTACTATATTCTCTCTCTCTCTCTCTCAAATAAATAAATAAATAAATAAATTAATTAATTAAATCTTGCTTTAAAAAAGAATCAAAGGTACTTACACATTTTGGACCTAATTCTTTTTACTTAACATTTTATTATATACTATTGATGTTTCATTCAGTTTTCTTCTGAAAAATAAAATTTAGTATTCTGGTACTTTGGGGGTACTATAATTTACAGAATGGTTTCCTTTCATAAAACATTTATGTTGCTTCTAAAATTTCCTTATTTAAAATATCATAGAAATAAGGTAATAAAATTTTTAAAATACCTGTCACTATTATAGCTCCTTTTCTACAGGCCTTTTAATGGAGAAGGTTGCTCTTCACTCACAAAGAGCCCCCTCATGCACTTTGTTTTCCATTTTCTAAGAGAATGTTTTCTAAAAGCCAAGCACACTGCTTTACTCCTCCAGTAGTTAAGTTAAAAACAAAACAAACAAACAAACGAAAACCTCATCATTGTTTTCCCACATATAGTAACCGTAGGTCTTAACTGAAAACCACTAATACTCTTCCAATTTTTCTCATTGTTATGGATTACATTCATTTCTTTTGGGAGGACATCTTATTTGCTGTTATTTTTCTCTAATTTATGTTTCAAAAACATCCCATTCTCAATTCAAATACGTGGTACTGCATTATTGAAACTTTTTTTTTAGGATAAAAATAAGACAATGAAAGTGTAAGTTTTATCACTTACCCTTCCTGTAGCTCAGAGAACTATCACATAATTGAATTTATCACCTCTCCCATCTACTCCTCCCCAAACACACATAACATCCCCTCTCACTTCCTCCTACCTAAGGGAAGGGAATAATAGTTTTACCATAGATACAAACTAAGTGACCTGATTGTTTTAATATGAACTGCAGTAGACCCTTGAACAGTGTAGGGATTAGGAGTGCCCACCCCTGTGCAGTCAATAATCTACATGTAACTTTTAATTCCTCCAAAACTTAACTACTGATAACCTTCTGTTGACTGGAAGCCTTACTGACAACATAAACAGTTGATCAACACATAATTTGTGTTATGTGTATTATAAACTGTATTCTTATAATAAAGTAAGCTAGAGAAAAGGTTATTAAGAAAATTATAAGGAGGGGCATTGTGTAGCTCAGTAATTAAGTCTCTCCTTCAGCTCAGGTCATGATCCCAGGGTCCTATGGAGTGCCTCAATTGGGCTCCTGGCTCAGCGGGGAGCCTTTTTCTCTCTTTCCCCCTGCCACTCCCCCTGCTTGTGCTCTCTTGCTCTCTATCTCTGTCAAACAAATAAATAAAATCTTTAAAAACAAATTATAAGGAAGAAAAAATACATTTACTGTACTCTATTTATTTTTAAAACCCTAGTATAAGTGGACCTGGACAGTTCAAACCCATGTTGTTCAAGGATCAACTGTACATCAAAATAGTTGATATTAGACAAGTTTCTGTTGGCCTCAAAAGATTAAAATAGAATTCAAACGAGCTTTAAAAGGAGTGGTGGTGGAATTTATTGACTCCCATAACTGAGACAATAATGTGTATATCCCTCTGAATAACATGACTTTTATTTAGATCAAACAGCTATTTTTCTAAATTAATTTTGCTTATTTTGAATTCTGCATTTTCTTGTACACATCCAAATAGGATAACTGCTAATATTTTGGCTCTGTTTGCAAAGAAAACTAAAAAGACATCTGAAGAACTCAAATGACAGAAGTTTTATGTCGATGTCATCATGTGTTTCAAAAAGAAGTTACTTCCACGAGTATTTTAAGTTTTTATCCCATTTATAGATGGAAGTTTATTTTATTTATGGAACAAAATAAGATATTATTATAAGTGGTATCTTAAATTCAGTTGAAAGTCTCAACACTAGGGGGATCCCTGGGTGGCGCAGCAGTTTGGCGCCTGCCTTTGGCCCAGGGCACGATCCTGGAGACCCGGGATCGAATCCCACATTGGGCTCCGGGTGCACGGAGTCTGCTTCTCCCTCTGCCTGTATCTCTGCCTTGTCTCTGCCTCTCTCTCTGTATGACTATCATAAATAAATAATAATAAAAAAAATTAAAAAAAGATTCCCTTATAAAAAAAAAGAAAGAAAGTCTCAACACTAAAGATCAAGTTTTTGTTTTTAAGGTGATAATAACACAAATACAGATTTAGGTGGAGTATAGAATCATGGTAACAGTAATGTCCATACTAATAAGAAATCTGTAGACTGGTGATATCTACCAAATGAAATGTAAGCTATTTTTCTTAAAATGTACAGGCATTTTTATCATATTTTTTTTTCTGATGAAGCCAATGTTTAACACACACACGCACACACACAATTTAGGATGGATGTGAACCCTTCATCTTTTTGTTGCCACCATCATAGGGTTCTCAATATATATAATTCTTTGAAGAACCACTTTATAATTCAACATAAGTGTTCAGCAATTACATTGAACTTTTTGTAAGTGAATCATCTAAATTTTGGTTGCATTTTGTTCAAAATTGGTTAGAAAACTTTAAGTAGTGGAGCAACAAAACAATTCACCTTCTAAAGATTTTAGCAAACTACAATTATTGATAACAACATTTGTAAACAGGTGGAGATGGTTAAGTGATCTGATGATTTGAGAACTAAACTGTGTGCACTATTTACCTTTGAAGTTTTACGGTTGTGCTTTGTAACGCATCAACATGAAGATTGTATCTTCAGGTGATTTTCCTTTTTTGTACTGAATAAATATATATTCTCCACCAGGATAGAATAAAATTGAGAAGTCCTAGTGTTGTGTAGCATCTAATTTTGTGAAACATTCAAATGTAAATAAGGACAACTTCTTTGAAGAGTTTTGACTTATAAAAATATGATCCTATTTATGTGTGTGGTATTTGTGTGTATTAGAGAGAAGGAGAGAGAGAAAGAAGGAGAGAAACCTTTATTTCTTCAAATAAACTCAAAATGTGTTAACCATGGCTGCCTCCAGGTAGTGGGCTGGAGAAATCTGAGAAGTAAGGAACATAATTTTCATTTTGCACCTTACTATTTGAAAATTGTATCTTGAGCGTATATCGCTTTTATAATAATAAAACTTTTTGTGACTCTAAAGGCATGGATAAATATAATATTTTTCAAAATATTATTCCACAGTCCTTTATGGATATCAGAGGGAATTTTATAAATCTTTAAAACTCCAAATTCATTATTCTAATGGTGACAATTTTGAGAACTGTGCCTGGCCAATAAAGAAATGTCTAGTCATTCATGGGGCCAGGTTTTAGGTATTGTCAAGGCCACCATGCTAGTTAACAAAGACAAACGCATCTTATTCAGAGGGCTAGGATTTTTGTTGATAATTTATTTTGTTTCCCTGACAGCCAGACCCAGTCACAAAATCCAAGTTCTTTTCCATTGGAAAAAAAAAAAAAAAAGAACTGTATCAATCTTGGACGTAGGTAATTGACTATTTTAAGGCTGGAGAATTAATAGATGTTACCTTCATATATTTTACCACCAGTGTAATCTCGAAGGAAAGAATGAGCAGAGTAGTTACATTTGTTGAACTTTACCTTGGCAGCAAAGAGCACTTTTTCTGGCAGTGATCATGGACTTAGCTGATAAAGGAAAAAATATGTTTGGGAGACCACATGTGAGCATTAGGAGCCATTATTTTCCTTGAAATCTTCTTGGCCCCAACGAAACTGCTAGTTGCCATCCAAACAGCAACCCAAGCAATGCTTTTCTACAAGACATTTTGGATCTATAGATAGATACAGCTGTAGATGTAAATAAAGATACCCAACAATATTTAGCCAGTTGATACTAGGTAAATAGAATATTCAACAGACAAGTGACTGATTTTTTTTTCTCACACCAGATGGCTTAGCATCATGACACAACTATAATTTCTTTCAGGATACAAACAGTTTTGTATCTGCAAGGGCATAATTCTAGATAAAGTGCTTGGTCTCAGAAGAAAGTTAGAGTTAATCTCATCTATCCATACACTCAATTTGAAGAGAATGTATTGTTTTCCCAGCTTTAAGCGGTATCAGGTCTCTCTGTGACACCATCCCAAACCATTTTAGTCAGAAACAGGTGAAGCAGAGAATGTTATAAAATAGCCATACTGGATGAATTTCATGAGCCATTGACAACCATGACACAATCCAAAACTATTTTACAAAACATTTACATTTCTCAAGAATTAGTTTCATGAGTTCAGAGGTTTCTACTGGGAAACTTGCTGAGGATCGGTCATGAACTTTGAATAATGTCAAGAGTTTGACCTCCAAATGTGGTTACCAGGTTGACATTCTGACATGCTCTCATTTGCTTAGTCACTATGAAAAGGAACAAATAAAGGTAAAATGTAATGACAACTAAACTCAGTGCAATCATCCATGTGAAATAAAACAAGATCATATGCAAAATTATTTTATCCCTTAGTGTGCCTGGACTCAAGTAAGCTATAGTTTCTTTTTCCCTTTTGAAGTCTAAATCAGGCATTTATCTAAATATGGTCTTTTCTCTATTCTCAAGAACAGGTGTCCCCAAATGCAGTGAAATACTTTTTCTCATTTTATCACTTTTCTTTAGGACAGGGAATATACATGACCAAGAGAAGAATCAGCTTACAACTTCTGTGTCCCCCAAGGGAGAGTTCTTTATACAGTTGCTTCTGCTGAGCTATGGGAGGGGTGCATATGGAAGAGGAGTACAGAGCTAACATGCCATCAGAAAGGACAGGACTTAGGGTCGTGTGGTAGGTAGAATTCTAAGACAGCCTTCTAGGTTTCCTCCCCTGATATACACACCCTGTAAATCTCCTCCCCTGGAGCATGGCCAGGACCTGTGAACATGGTAAGAGATAACTCCTGCATTAGAGCATCCAGATAAACACAACCAAAAGGATAGATTATACATAGATAAATAATGTAAACATAGATCTAGATGGTTGGAGTTGTCTCACACAGTTATGGAGAAGGCTGAGAAGCCCCACAACCTGCCTTCTGCAAGCTGTTGAACAATGAAAGTCAGGATCTTTCAGTCTAAGTCTGAAAGCCTGAGAGCCATGGATGCCAATGATCTAAGTCCCAGAATCCAAAGGACTGAGAACCAAGAGCTCTGATGTCCAGGGCAGGAGAAAATGGACATCCCAGCTCTAGAAAGAATTTCACCTTTCCTTATCTTTTTGTTCTATTTAGGCTCTCAATGGGTTGGATGATGCCCAGCCACATTGGTGAAGGCGGATCTTCTTTACTTAGTCTATCAATTCAAGTGCTAATCTCTTCCAGAAACACTCCCAAGGTCACACCCAGAAATAATGTTTTATCAGCTACCTGGGCATCCCTTGGCCCAGTCAAATTGACACATAAAATTAACCATCATAACTTCTACAGTTAGTGTGTTATATGGCAAAAGGAAAGGATCTTTTCATGTATAATTAAAGTCCCTAAACAGTAGCGTTTGTATTCATCAAGAGGGAGATTATCCTGGGTGGGCCTGACCTAATCGGGGGAGCCATTTAAGAGAGGGTCTCACAGAGACTCTCCCCATCTATGTGGTGTAGCCGCAGTAGAACAGAAATAAGCATGGTATCTGTGAGGCTAGAGAACACCAGAGAAAAGCCCCAGATTGTTGGTGGAGAGCTTCCAAATTTCTCACAAAGAAAGACGGGACCAGTTGCATTCAAAGGACTTAACCCACCCTTTGCACCGGGTGACCTCTAATGCCTCTTCCAGATCTAATTTTTTTAATTAAAGTATAATTAACATACAATGTTATATTAGTTTCCAGTGTGCACATATTGATTCAACAACTCCATACATTACTCAGTGCTCATCGCAATGACTGTTGTCACTATCTGTCACCACACAATGTTATTGCAATATTATTGACTATATTCTCTTTGCTGTACTTTTCATCTCCATGACATATTAATTTTATAACTGAAAGTTTATACGTCTTAATCCCTTTACCTATTTCACCCATTACCCCACCCACCTTCTCTTTGGAAACTACCAGTTTGTTCTCTGTATTTAGAGTCTGCTTTTTTGAGGGGAGGGGGGTTGTTTATTTGTTTGTTTGTTTCCTAGATTCCATGTATAATAGAAATCATTTGGTATTTATTTCTGACTGATTTATTTCTCTTAGCAGTGTACCCTCTAGGTCCACCCATGTCATTCCAAATGGCAAGATTTCATTCTTCTTATAGCTGGATAATATTCCATTTTATATATATATATATATATGTATTTTATACACACATTTTATATATATTTTATATATTTTGTATGTATTTTATATATATTATATATATATATATACAACATCTTCTTTATCCATTCATCTATTGATGAGCACTTGAGCTGCTGCCTTATCTTAGCTATTGCAAATAATGCTGCTATGAACATAATGGTGCATCTAATTTTTTTTTAATTTTTATTTATTTATGATAGTCACAGAGAGATAGAGAGAGAGGCAGAGACACAGGCAGAGGGAGAAGCAGGCTCCATGCACCGGGAGCCCGACGTGGGATTCGATCCCGGGTCTCCAGGATCGTGCTCTGGGCCAAAGGCAGGCGCCAAACCACTGCACCACCCAGGGATCCCCATAATGGTTTATCTATCTTTTGAATTAGTGTTTCTGTTTTCGTTGGGTAAATACCTAGTAGTGGGATTATTGGATCGTATGGTACAGTGTAATACTGGCACAAAAACAAACTGATCAATGGTAAAGAATAGAGAGCCCAGAAATAAACCCATGCTTATATGGTCAATTAATCTACAACAAAGGAGGCAAGAACATACAATGGGGAAGAGACTGTCTCTTCAATAAATGATGCTGGGAAAACTGGACAGTTCCACATCTAATATTCTATGACTTTATAATAGATGCCCTCAGAAAGGTCTAAGAATGAAACCAAAAGTTAAAGTTAGGTGACTGGGACAAATAACAACTCATCTTTAATTATACGGTATATATTACTTGCCATGGCTCTTAGCTGTTCATTCTCTGCCCTATACACATGGTAGAAATTTGAGACAGTATAGATTTCCTTCTTCATGTGGTGAAGAATATTTAATTTTCCTTTGTACTGTCCTCCAGCATATTGTGACACACCTGAGCTGGCACTCTGGGCCTTCACTTTTTTTCCTTATACATCTGACTTCTAAGAAATCTACCAGTTCCCCATCCCTTGGGCAGTGCAGTGAGCCACATAAAGATAACCTGTAGACACATAGCACCTTCCCATTTTGATAGCAATTTCTGCAGTGCATATCCTTTCAGTGGTAGAGTGGGATCAGCACTCTATGGCAGGGCACTAGGAATGCAGATCTACTCAAACTTGTTAAAACAGTGGCCTAAATCCCAAAAGAGACAGTTGGCCTTTTGTGAAGCAATTTGCAAGTATCGCATTGCACCTTTAAAACTTCCTATGCTCTGTTATTATGTGATTAGTAGAGTCAACAGCAGTCGGATTTTTACCTCACTCACATTCTTCCGGGACAGCCCAAATCAGGCCTTGCATATGAGGAACATAATAGTTCCTCAGTATCTACCAGTCACCTGTCCAACGAAGGGCGCCATGGTGCTCTGACACAGAACATCACCAAGTATAGTGTATATAGCATTCACAAGCACCCTAGGATATGGTTCATGCAATATATATTGATATTATGAATGACAGATATTAACCATTATTGTGGTAAAGGGAGATTATAAAAATGTGCAAAGTTAGATATTTCCCTCACCATATTTTTTTTTCCATGTACAGAATGGAACACTATTTTGAACTACAGTTAGGAGGTAAGTGTTTAAGGAGCTTGAGAGATACTTTTCCAGATTTGTGCAGTGCAGAAGGGATGGAAAGAAGGAAATAGGTATATTGATAGTGTCCTCTTTGCCCTTCAATAGTGTGTTGAGGACATCTTTGATGTATATATTATTATCAAACACTTATTTCCATATAAACCCTACATACCAGGCAACACCCCCAACTTTTCCAAACTTCTTTAGCTCTTTTTTTATACATTTTTTTATGGTCCTGAGAAATTCCGTCTAGTAGCAGGGATATTTCCTTTGCCTGACTTACAGCAACTTGAGTGCAATGACATTGAACTTATAATTTCCTGAATATTACTATGCAGTGCCTGGCAAAGATATATTTGCTCTAAAATTCTGGCTCAATAAATAACTTTGAATGGATGAGTAAGTGAGTGAGTGAATAAGTAAATCAATGAACTTAAGTGTAAACCAGAATTACCCAGTGAGCTTTAGCCTGGCTGTGACTATTCTTCTCGAAATGTCTTTGGCTAGCCCCCATACCTGAATGTCCCATGTCAAACACTGATAGCATATACACTAAGAAAGCTGAAGACAAATGTTCCCAGATCACTGTTTAGCAGGGTTGGATGCATGCTAAGCCCACCTCTGCCTTGCTCCACATTTTGTACCAATGACCCCTTTCAGCATGAAAGAATTATTACATCATCACTGTGCTAGCAAAACAAACTACCACGTGTGTGCTTGCTTAAAATCTTAGTGGAAGCAAGTAGGTATCATCAAACTTCAGTCAAAAACAGAAGTTGGGTAGCAATTTCTGACAGGGAGCAGCAGACCTAAACTTACTACTGATGCCTTCCGCAGCAAACTCTTGCAAAGCTCTTCCTTCCTGACATATGCTATGAATGTAAATCTAAGTGCCATTCAATCCCTTTCAAATTTGAAGCTGTCTCTTCTTGGTGTTTCTCTTCAATATTTGGCTGAGGCTTCTATGTCTACAGAGAAAGGCAAGATCAGATGATGGTTTCCTGCTTTTTTATACATTGAGGTAGTTGGTCAAGGAAAATCTTTTGAGTGCCTGCTACATGACAGACATATGCCAGGTGCTGAATAAACAACAAACATATGTATGCTTTCCTCTCTTAGTGTCACTCAGAGTCACACGGGGCTGACTACAATCCAAATTTATAAGATTAAGGATAAGATAATAAGATCTGTAAGATAATCTATAAGATTATCTTATCACTCACGGGGGGTGGGTATTTTAAATGAACATTTTAGGGGCACCTGAGTGACTCAGTCTGACTCTTGATTTCAGCTTAAGTCCTGATCTTTGGGTCTTGAGATTAAGCCCCATGTTGGGCTCTGTGCTGGGCATGGATCCTGCCTGAGATTCTCTCTCTCCTTTTATCTCTGCCCCTCCTCCCACCCACTAAAAAAAATAAATAAATAAAAGAAAGCTTTATTTCAGACCCAAAAGGTGAATGACAACATTGTCATTCCAACAGAGAATCTAAAATTTTTGGATTAAATCTGGAAATGACAAATAAAAGCATTCCATTCACTGGTACTATTTGATGCTTCTAGCTCAAACACCCCTTTGCAAATTTGGTTTTACTTTTCAAAATTAATTAAAGTACAACTCAGAAGCAGTGAGATCTTCAGATATTGTATAAGACTTGAGTTTTTTTTTTTTTTAATGTACTGAGGGAAATTAGGACACAAAATGAGTGGTATTTTTAGCTATTAAAAAGCACTTTTATCTATCTTTTATCTGTCAGTCAACAGGAAGTGTTTTTCAATCTCAATCTATGATTCAGGAGCAAATTACACAACAACTTTTGATACAGAATATTTTTCAGTGAGTTATGTTTGTGTGACAGAACTTTCAGGAAATTGTCATTGTATCTCTCCTCCTTGTCGTTGATGTTTTTTCAAATTTATTCTTGTCCCTCTTCATCATGTTCCCAATCTTCTCCTTTGTCTCTAGTTACAAATACTCTTCAGTCTTCTTTAGATCTTCAACAGAACCACCAGATGTTACCATGGAAGTGGCATGTGGGAAATACGGATGGGTCTGATCGGGAAGAGACATCTATCATTGTTTCTAACATTTGACTATCTGGAACCTAGCTAGTCTCAGGGCCTCAAGGGAAGCAAGGGTGCCTGGGAGGTATAGTCTAGCCTTCCAGAAATATGCCTGGGTCCTCTGTTTCACATCAAAATGAAGTAAAATTGATTTCAGTAGACAACTGTGGTCTCCACCTCAGCTACCATACTTCTGGTACCTCAGGAAATTTACAATATCTTACTCAGAAAAGCAGAGAAGATAAAAAACAAATGGAAAATATGCTCTAGATGATACATAATGGAATAGATTTCACATGACAAATCTATTTCATTAACCTACTGGAAATTGTGATCTTATGTGGTATTGGGATGAGATACAGACCCCAAACCAAATTACTTAAGAATTAATATAACCCATGTTAATTTCTTCCCTTCCATGGGGAGGAATTGGTTATGTAATTCCATGGGGGGAAATTGGTTATGTAAACCCCTGTGTCTTCCATACAGATAGCAATGTGATTAAAATTGAAAGGAACAAAAGAATGCAACCTTCGAAAGTCAACTTTTTCTCTATTCTTCAATGGAGATTGTTATTCTCAAAGAGCAATACTCTGAGTTCAGTAACCCTGGGAAAGAAGTCAACAACTCTTATTGTTATAACTTCCTCCTTTAGGCCACCTTCATCAAATATACAAAGTGGTATGTGCATAGAGAAATGATGCTGTCATTGTCACGGCACTGGACATCAATTTTGTTTTCCAGATAAGCGCTGTATGAACCTACCGGAACAGGGCAGTTTTTTCAATGACAATATGTGACAGGAGCCAAAAGGTTTTAAAGCAAACATACAAACGTGTCATCTAATAGTCCATCAACCAGCCCTTGTCACACTGATAAACCTTTTATCTCTCTTTCCCAGATTTTAATCAGTAGCTTGGTTTGCATGTTTCTTGTGTCACTGCAGCAGTCAACCTAAAGGGGATTCTTTATGCCCTGAGAAATCAACTCATTTGGGCCTAAATGAAACATTTCACTGTCTTGTTTTATCTCCCTCTCTATTCACATTAACATAATAGCTTTTAATTGGATTGTATTTGTGATTAGAGTCAGCAAAGGTGGCATTCTCTCCGAGGAAATTGACCGGGAGGCAAACTGCTAAGACTTCATCTAGGGGAATGTTCTCAGCTCTTGCCCAGGAAAGGAGGCTGCAGGAAACACAGCCTTGGGAGTCACCTGACAACACACTTTCCATAAGCGGTTCTAGTCTGCTCCGTGTATCATAAAGGCTTATGAGCTCACATATCTGAAATATTTTTGAGTATTCAAATGCGTGTTCTCAAAAATAACATATTTACAGAACAACCACCATAATGGGTGAATTGTGATATAATCACAAGTTGAGGAAGTAGAGGAAGACCTCCTAGGTTTGACACCCTTAGTTGAATCTACAGATCAAATGACTGCCAAATAGGAAACATAGACACATAATAAATACATCTATGTATCAGAAAAATAATGTAAATGAAATTACAACAGAGTACATATAGTATCATTTATTTCACCACCAAAGGGCGATTATTCTTAATATATAAATTCCAACTAATGGAAAAAAATGACACATGGGGATAGATGATAAAAGAAGGAACTTCCTAAGAAATACAAATATTCAGGGGCACCTGGGTGGCTCAATGTGTTATTAAGTGTCTGCCTTGGGCTCGGGTCATGATCTCGAGGTCCTGGGATCAAGCTCTGCATCAGGCTCCCTGATCAGTGTGGAGTCTGCTTCTCCCTCTCCCTCTGTGCTCTCCCTTACTCTCTCTAAAGTAAACAAAATCTTTAATAAGAAAAAGAAGACAAATGTCCAATAAGCATATAAAAAATTAGTCTTCAGGACTGGAAGACATTTAAATTAAGATAACATTTCTTACCTTTCAAATAAACAAACAAATAACTCATTTAATGTTCACAGAGAACAAAGGATACTTTTCAACATTCAGCATACTTTTAAAAACTCTGGCAATTAGACCAAAAAAAAAAAAAAAAAAGGAAAGGAATACAGATTGGAAAGGAAGCAGTAAAACTATTTGCACATTTCTGTATATATTTATGTATGCAGAGAATTCTAAAGAATCCACCCAAAATTATTAGAGCTAATAAATCAGTTCAGCAAGGTTGCAATGCAATATCAATATATAAAAATCAATTGTATTTCTATACACTATCAATGAACAACCTGAAAACAAAATTCAAAAAACAGTTCAATTTATGATAGCAACAAAATAAATAAATACTTGGAAGTAGATTTAACAAACGAAATGCAAGATTTACATACTGTAAACTACAAAATATTACTGAAAGAAATTTAAAAAGAACTAAAGATATGTGCAAATAAGTATAATAAAATTGTACAAATGCAATATAAACATCCTTACAGGGTTTAGTATAGTTACAAAGAACAACATGGTCAATTTTGTGGAGAAAGACAAGTTTCAAGGAGTTTGAACTTAATCCCAAACACAATGGTAAGTCTCCAAACTAGAAAGGACAGTTTCATTTTGCTCTGGCCTGTCATCCAGAGAAAATAAATACCATTGACTTGATGTCACTACAAGTGCAAGCAACATTATTTCTACCCTGTAAAAAATAATAGCAGCTATTAGAAAGATTTTTCCTAAGCTTTATTTGCAGTTGTAAACTAAACAGATACTTATAAAAAATGACCACTTAAAATGTTAATTTTATGAATGTTTACAATAATCAAAGTCAAAAGGATTAACAAGCCTAAGTGGAAGGTGATGGGGAAAGAATGGAAAATTAATTCAGTGTCTCACAAAGTATGAACAAATCCTCTGTGTTTACAAAATAATAACAATAGCAAAGCCCAAGAACACCAGATACTTGTGTTTTTATTACATTTTTCAAAAAAAAGATAAGTTAGGAAGAGGCTATGAGTCAGTGTCTCTAATTTAGCCAAAGCCAAATGAGAATCTTCCATGGAGAGTCCCCTCTTTCTGCTTTCTCACCAAATGCTCTGCGGGTTTCCCCATATGACTTTCTCTATAAGACAACATCCCTGATATCTCCAAAGAATGCCATTTCAAGTTAGTTTTTAACAGAGGCTTGGCCTCTCTATACATGATTTGCAATTTGAGTATTCCCCCAATAAAACATAATGTGTGATCCTCACATCTTTGGATTCTGTACACTGATTTCCAGAAGTCCTTCTGATAGATACAAGTGTGTTCAGTAACCATAGCAGAGGCCATGGCATCACCAAACATCACGCCATGATGGACACCATGACCACCCAACCATGCAAAGGTGTAGGTTCAGCTCCTTCATAAGCAAATTCCTCATGTTCAAAGTGTAGAATAGCAGCAGTCTGATGGTCACGATAGGACTTCCTTAATATTCCAAAGAAGACTTCCATTTCCTAAAAATTGAATGATATATAATTAAGGAAACAAGATGTTTTTCTGAGACCCACAACCCAAGGGTCCAGCTCTACTGAGGAAAGGCAGCCATTGGGGAGATGGTTGTAACTGTCACCATTTTTCTGAGTGCCAATTACTTACTTGGCACTAGGGAAGCACTTGGCCTTCACAGATTTCATTTCTCAGGCAATTTCATTTGCTCCTTAAGACAACTCTTAAAGGCAGCATTATTCTCTTCATTTCACAGAAAAGGGTCCGGGTTTGGAGCATTAAGCCTACAGTTGTGCAGCTGAGCGGCAGAGAAGAGGTTCAACCCTCAACTCATCAAACATCCAAGACAGGTTTTGAGAGAGTTCAGACTGATTCTGAGTTGGTTTTTTAGTACCAGTATTTTGCCCCTTTGGGCCTGAATGCTGTCATCTTCAGACCAGGTGAAGAGTGGCATCACTACACTGAAGCTCTTCGAGGTAGCACCAAAGGGGCTGTAGTGTTCTTATCGCTGTACCGTCGCCAAGTGGTGGCAAACACTACCCCCGCAGTAATTGTCACTGCTTCTTTTAACCTTCTAACATCCAGAATTTTAAGCCTGGCCATAAACCAAAAGACAAAGGCTGTGTCTCTGCACACAAGGCTCAGTAAGCCCACATGGTATGTTCTGTGTAGTGTTAGGTGCACACTTCTGAAATGAAGGATTGGGGTGGGTGCCTGTTACCAGTGCTGTTTAGGAAGAGCCCTTGATAACCAGGTCCATGGACATGGAAAGGTCTCGGAGAGACTCGGCATGCGGGTCATCTTGTCTTCTCCCCTTGTCTGGGTTCTACCTCCCAGAGCAGTTTCCTCTCCTTCCCTACAGCGTAGCAACAATGTCAAGACTGGCTTACTTGCCATGTCACTTTGATGTTTTATTTTTATTTATTTTAATTTTTTAAGATTTTATTTATTTATTCATGAGAGAGACAGAGACACAGGCAGAGGGAGAAGCAGGTTCCCTATGGGGAGCCTGATAAGGGACTCCATCCCAGGACCCCGGAATCACGACCTGAGCCAAAGGCAGATAGATGCTCAATCACTGAGCCACCCAGATGCCCCTGATGTTTTATTTCTCTATAAGGATTTCTTCTTCAGGAAAATTTTTGTCAACAACAACCAGATTATCTATTTAAAACAACAACAACAAAACAAAAACCCAGCAAGCTTAAATTTGTCCTGTTATTCTGTTTTCCCTTTCCTTAGGTAAATGTCCCCAACACAGTGACCACTCTGTTCCCAGCAAACTGGTGTTTGCTTTTGTGATGCTTCTTTTCATAAAAGAAGGAAAAAAATAAGTGGAAGAGAGAAAGTATGGGTATTACTAGAGGGTTGATACACTCCTAATGTTGCATCTTAGAGACACACTGGGATTTTCCTCTAGCAGGTGGTAAGCGACCCCCTAAATCTCTCAATCTGTGTGTCTTAGAGGTTTTAGCAGTTACTCTATGACATGAACATTGGACACATGCATATCCCTTCTGTTCATTTACAAATTTTTCACTGGAAAAGTGATTACTTGATAGTAATAGGAGGAATCAGACCTCTGGAAGCTTTATCCAGGTCTAGTTTTTGTTCTCACTATAAAGCAAAATATAAAAATGTAAAATCCAGGATTTGACCTCTAAACCTTTATTATCATATGGATCCTGAATTTTATTTATTATTTATTATCATATGGATCCTGAATTTTAAAAACTTACCTTTAGATGCTTTCCAACTGGGATCCCTGGGTGGCACAGCGGTTTGGCGCCTGCCTTTGGCCCAGGGCGCGATCCTGGAGACCCGGGATCGAATCCCACGTCGGGCTCCCGGTGCATGGAGCCTGCTTCTCCCTCTGCCTGTGTCTCTGCCTCTCTCTCTATCTCTCTGTGACTATCATAAATAAATAAAAATTTTAAAAAAAATTATAGATGCTTTCCAACTTTTCCTACCCTTGTTTTCTAGCATTTTTGATACCAAAGCTTTTGGTAGCCTTTTCTGAAATTATTTTTTTTTGTGGTGAAATACAACTTTTGAAGACTACCAAACCACTGCTTGGTTTATTTTGTCAAAACAAAACAAACAAAACAAAACAAAACAAAATAAAAAAACGCTTCCACTTCCCAAATATCACTGACAAATCAATGGGGCCAAGAGAACTGTAGCTCCTTCCCTATAAGGCTATCTGGCTTTCCAGGTCACATTTTGGGTTTCTGTAACTGGTGTTTGGGATAAAAGTCTGACAAGGATCCACAAGCTAAGTGAACTTTTAAAGGGGACCTGGTTCTTGAGTGGTGGTGTACTTTGACAGCAAATGCAAAGAGGGAGAACAAGATTTTCGTGTGTAATAAATCTTTCCCAAGTCTTGGCAAACAGGTTTAAGCAATAAATATCACCAGAATACAAAGTGAGCAAATATGCTATTATGAATGGTTTAAAGAAGAAAGCCAGGTGAATTGCCAACAGGATGTTTTCCCCCAGTGAAAGAGTGGTCTCGAATCTACATCCAGCTTTGTGTCCAACAAGTGCTTTGTTTTGAGGTATACTTCCAGAGGTGCTTGAGAACTTAAAACACTATCCTGTTGTATGTTTTCACTTTTCTGACTACAGATTACTGCTGAAGCACTGAGAGAATCCCAGAGTAGGGTGTCAATGGTAGCACACATCCTAGAGGTAAGAACGTAAGTACTGGGACATATTATATCATTCTCTTCCCGTGTGTTTATTTGATCCTGACAGGACAGCAAATGCTGATCCCAGAGGTCATATGTCCAGCTTACTAAGTGGAGAAATTCTCTCCAAAATAATGTCTCTACACTTCCAGACAAGATCAAGATGGTAACAGAACCAAAATTTATTGAGCACTTAATACATGCTGGTCATTATTAAGCTCTTTATGTACATTTTCTCATTTAATATTTATAATATTCATGAGAGGGTGGTATCATTAATTGCATTGACAGATGAGGAAACTGAGGGGGAAGTTACTTGCACAGAGTCACAGAGCAATTAGATATTGGAGCCTTATCATGTGTGTTCTCAGTCCCTGCAACTCCTGTCTTTAGGGACTCTGAAGTCTGGTCAAAAAAAAAATCAGACCATGCCATCTGAAATGCTGGCCAAAAATACCTGCCAGACACACACATACACACACACCTAAATAATATATTGGAAGGGAAGTATAGAATTTGCAGGAATTCGAGGGGAGACATTTTAAAAAACCATTGGAGTATATTTTATAAAAGGGAGAAGAAATTGAATTGGTTTAGATCGGCTGGTAGAATGGGAAGGTCAGAAGTGTTTCCAATCTTGTATGGAGGATCTTGAGGTCATGTTTCTATTATACAGTGTGTATAATTCCATTTACTCATCAGCTTTCATAACGATAAGTCACATTGCCCCTGGGTGCTACTGCAGCTGTGAATTGCAGGTCCCTATTTGGAGCCTCATCAAAGTTTATTAACGTTGGCCCTGTAATTGCATTTCTAGAAATCTGTACCAAAGAAATCAAAAGAGATTCAAAAAAATGAATAATTCATTCAAAACATGCTTATTGGGCACTCCTGAGTGCTGGCCAGTATGCTAGACCCTATGCCATGGCAGTAAACCACACCAGGAAGCTACTCTTGGGGTTTCCAAGAGTTTTTATTGAAGCATCACTTACAATAACAAAAAACTGGTTCCAAACTAAATGCCCAACAACAGGGGGATGTTTAAATAAACTGTGTTATGTCCATAGGACTAAACACTAAGCAGCCATGAAAAATCATGTTTTCAAGTACATTTAAGAGTACCAGGAGATGTTCTCAGTAATGCATAACAAACAAACAAAGAAATCTTTCCCTCTGGGACTAAGTAGCTTGCCAGGTCAAATTTTAGGCTTTTCTAATTACAATGGGGATAAAAAAAAAAAAACCCTAAGATTCAGGCAAAGTAGGTTTTTCAGTTGGTACTGCTTGCATTATGATCCCAATCTTTAAAATACATAGGCTAGTACTCCAATTTTTAATACATATTTACAGCTACAGCTAAATGAGTGTAGTTATTTCCTGGTGGCAACATTGCATTTAATTTTTATTTTCTTATTTACACGTCTATGCTTTCTAAAAATATGGACTTTTTTGTGACCAAAAGAAATTTTTTGAAGTGAAAGAACAGGGATGAGCAATGAGGAATGTATAGAATTGTGGAATCTTTACACAGCACACCTGAAACTAACATAACCCGTATGTTAATTACACTTCAATTTAAAAAGGAGGGGAGGAGGAGAGGAGAGAAAGAGCAAGAATTAAGGCAATTCCTCCCTGCCCCCCACACAAAATTTGTTGCCCTTCTTTCAAGTGGCATCAAAATCAGTAATAGTGATCTTTCCTTACCTGGGAGATCCCTCTCAAGTGTCTTCAGAGTTATGGTTCCTGTTTGTGGAATTAAAGCCTGTACAATAGAAATATAGCAGAATTATTTTAAATGGCGAGAGTCAGTGAATGCCATTTCTCGTTCAGTTGGTCTCAGATCCAGAAACTGGAAGCACAGGTTCCACCTCTAAGATAGCCTGCAATGAATCAGGCCATCCAGATTTTATGGTTCCATGTCCATCATGTCTGGGCAGTTCCAGTTTGAGACAAACAGCCCTTCAGAGAATTTACAAGGATGATTGCAAGAACTTTGCAAAGCTTAGGCAACTACAAGTCACCTAAGAAATGAGACTAAGTGTGCAGGCTTTCTAAATCCTCCTCTTAAAACCAAAGTGACTGATAGTGAAGATATTTCTATAAAGGCACTCAACACATAGTAGGAGTTTGACAAACATTAGTTTCTATCCTCCTTCCTTATCTGTTTTAATCATATCTTAAGACAACATGCATTCACCAACTTTTATAGCTGAGTCAAAATTGTCAGAGAAGTAGAAGGCATGTTTGCATTGCCGTGAGAATATTGTTGGGGAAAGTTTAGGCCATGAAAGATTGGAATTTTCTTTTTTCCCCTTTTTAATGACCTAATAGTCAACACAGTCGAAACACATCACGTCTATGGAAAGAGATGATAATTGATAAGAGTTAGTACTTAGAGTTGACAAGTGATTTTTTTTTTCCATTAAAAGAAGGAAATCTAAGCTAAGGATATGTATGGGGGTGGGCATGATTACATTAAGTTACTTCATTAAAAGGAGGGTTAGAAGTCTTGCTTCAAAAGGAAATTCATTATGTCTTGTTCTCCTTTTCATATTCAAACAGGGGAGCCAGGATTGAAATCCTGGATTTTTCGGATGTCTGCATTTTAAAAGATTTTGTTTATGTTAAGGCTTAGGTCACTTTAGTAGGTATGTTTTAAGGAAAACATTACCTTTGTGTGACCTCTGGGATTTGAAGGTGAAAACTCAGTCACTGGAAAAAAAAGCATCCTAGTTGTCATGGATGAAATCTCTAACTTTAAAGACAATTGTGTGTCATCCTGTGAATGTCGTCCTACAGCAATAAAAAAACAGTTGAACCACAGCTGGGGCAAAGTAGTTCTGATGGATCATGATTCTTAACTAGAAAAACACACACTTGTTAAAAAAAATAATAATAATAAAAACACGTTAAAGGAAAATAAATAAACTAGCGGAATTTTATAGAAGCAGCAAAACATGTTCAGGGAACCCTCAGGAAGCAGATTCTAAACATCCCCCCACCCATTCTTAAATTGTTATTATAAGCTAAGCCTTTTACCTCCAGAGGGAAGAATAAATTTGTGCTGGTTATCATATATCAGAATTACACAGGACATCATCTGTTAATGATCATTTATTCCTAGCTACTTGAAGAATAATACCCAGTAATTATAGCAAATGTAAGTCAAATAGTAATAGCATACTTTACATAGTATAGTAATTATAAGTTATGTCCATGCATCTGGGACAAGGGTCTTTTATGCTCGGTATTAAATCTGAGCTGCAATTTATTCATAATACCATGGCTGGGATTGAAGAAAGGAAGCTTGCCTGTAGAAAGGAAACTTGTCCTCCTTTTACATTTCCAATAAGTCATCTGAAGAAAACTGCTCTCTGCATGCCTTGCTAAACCCAATTACCACCAAGACATCATAAACAAATATTCATTGCATTTATAGCTGGTTCTTTATTGCACAATGCAAAATGTATTGTTAAAATTTAAACCATTTAAAGGGAGTAAGCACCCAGATTTCTGCATTCATTTAAAGTTTAATTGAAAAAAACCTCAAGCATGTGTTGCAATATTTTCTTCTTTAGAGACTGCTGCTAAGTGAACAATCATATAGTACTCTCAAGTCTGACAAAAGTCAGATAAAAATTTGGGCATCTCTGGCTCTGATATTTGGTAAACACTGGAACCTATCCATTTGCCTAAGCAAAAAGAGACTAAATAAAAGTTTCATAAAATGTTGGGATAAAAGGGAACCATTAAAAATCACAATACTTGATTCATTAAAAGGGAAAAGGAATTCTTCAAGGTCCTTCAAAATGTGGCTGGAGCTAGTCTCTCCTGGGTTTAGCCAACAATTCTGGCAGGGTCAGCTCCGAGGGCACTGAAACAATCTCCCTCCAGGCCTTCTGTCCCGCAATGAAATCATTTTTTTTTTTGTTTTGTTTTACTTCCTCCTCCAAGAAGCCTTCCATGCCCCCTCCCCAGTCATCTGATGTTACTCCCCTCTGATGACCTCTGTTAACATCCTTTACCTTTCTCTGATTGTCATCTGTATCCTATTTCATTGCAATTGCTTGTTTATTTCTCTGCTAATCTCTTCTCACTGAGAGCCTGTGGGGAGCCATTGTTCCAGCTCCATGTCAAATGTCTGGTACCTACCACCGTGACTGGCACAGAGCCTGAGCCCCGTAGACACGTCTTTAGTTAATGGATGACCCCAGGCCTGGCTTCTCATCTTGCTGTCCAGAGAAAAACTTTGGAGATGGGCTGAGGAGGGCAAGTTTGCTGGGGAAAAGTCTACCCTGGGATGATTAAGTTTAATCATTTAATCAGCAAGCAGTTTCCTCTCCTTTGACCTTCTCTCCATTCTCTATCCCTTTCTTTGCCTAGTTTTATATATTATAGCCTTTTACAGTTCACTAATGTTTATTATTAAATTCCACAAAGGTCATTCAAGTTTCTTCTTTGTTGTGAGAGCATCCACTGAGATAGGAGATATGTGGTACCCAGGGAACACAACTGGAGATCTCCTGAGTAACCCTTTCTGTGATGTTATATTTAGCTCCACATCTATTAAATGGAATAAAAATAGTCCACAATGATCTGACAGACCTGTTGCATAAGGACTTACCTGATAACACATAGAGGGAAAGTATTTATCAACTGAAGAAAGGGAAAGGATCCATATAAAAACATCTATGTATATCATGAGTTTTAATTCTTCTACAAATTTCCAGACTCCCATTTGTTTATCATCAAATAGTATTTATTAAGCATGTGCTTCATCTGTCTGTGTTGAATAGTTAAGTAAACAATCTTCAAATGAATACATAAATCAATACATGATGATGATCTTCAACAATTTATGTCTTTCTCATTGCCTTTTTTTTTTAAGATTTTATTTATTCATTCATGAGAGGCATAGGCAGAGGGAGAAGCAGGCTCCCCGCAAGGAGCCTGATGCAGCACTTGAACCCCAGACCCTGGGATGATGCCCCAAGCCGAAGGCAGACCAACCGCTGAGTCACCCAGGCATCCCTCTATCATCCTTAAAACCAAACTTCAACACAGAAAGTGTAACCAAATGCAGAACGTACTTGGGAAGTCTCCATACCCCACCCTCTCCAGTTTTATGTCCATTACATTGATGGGCTCCATGCAGTGCAATTCAGGATGAGATTTTTGTTGATCCGTTTCTTTGGTTTCCATCAAGATTTGTCTTTCTAGAATAACTTTGATGTTAGGACAACTGTGCCAGAATCACCATGAATAGACAACTCCTAGCACTTTTGGACCAAAGAGGAAAAAGAAAGGGTCAGCTGAGCAATGCTGTTATGTGCAGGAATAAAAGGAGTAACAACCATAAAATTAACTGCAAGCCTATAATATTATTGAGTAATTTTGTAGAATCAAATGACATTCTCATAGTTTATGCTGATATGATGACTTTGTGTTTCACAATATTTCTGTTATCTATGGTGTATGAGGAGCCTAGGAAAGGCATTTAGGAATTTTTTTAACCAAATAATTAGTGCTATTTACTGAATAGCAAGGACATAGTAATTTTGATAATTGAAATGAATTGTATTCAGACTAAAATTTTAGAAAATTGATCTGAAAAAAAAAAGAAAGGGGGCTAGGGGCTTGCCATAAGTCTTATACACTTGAATGACCAAAATTCATGAAATGAAACAAGATTAAATTAAGTCAAAAGGGTCTAGCTATTTATATGTTTACTTTTAAATTTAGCCTATTCTTGACTCAAAATGTCAGTTTAAACTAGGGAAAGATTCTAATGTATCTATCTAAACCAATACCATTATGAGTAGCCAATTCCTAGCATTCTAGGCAGCCCCAGATGGGCTCTTAGATTATTAATATAATCTCAAGAGTGGCATCCATCATCCTCATCATACTCAATGGTTAGCAGCAAGTCATAGATCCTGCTCACACTCAGAGGGAGTGGATTATATGAGCACATGAAAACCAGAACCAGGGTTGTGGGGCCACCATAAAGTCTGTCTACCGCAGCCACTAACCACCTGTGAACCATACCCCATTCAGCTACTACTACTAGCAAAGAATGGATTCTTTTCATTGGTACCAGTTGCGAAAACCAAAAGAAGGATTCTAATTGGCCTAGCTAACATCAGAGGTCCATCACTGGACCAGTAAACTTGCAGCCAAAGATGTACAACTCTGAAATGATTCAGTAAGTCAAATAGGGAAAATGATGGATCCAAATAAAAGGAAGATAAGGATACAGATTTCCAAGCCCTAGTTATTCCAAACCAGGTAGCCACTGTTTTAGAAAACCTGACCCATTATATTGCTTTGTGTGCCTTTTGGCATTGGTAGTCTGGATTTCCTCACAATTTCAGTTAGACTGAGGGAAAAAATAAAGAAACACCTTCTGGGGCACCAGAGTGGCTTAGTTGGTGAACTGTCTGCCTTCAGCTCAAGTCATGATCTCAGGGTCCTGGGATGGAGCCCCATTTCAGTCTCTCTGCTCAGCGGGGAGCCTACTTCTCCGTTTCCTCTCTGCATGCTCTCTCTCTCTCTCTCTCTCTCTCTCAAATAAACAAATAAAATCTTTAAAAAAAATTTTTTTTTAAAGAAACACCCTTTTACCGACAAGGACAACCACATACATCACAAGCTTTAGCCTTAAGATATGTTGGTAAACATTTTAAATCTAACAACATCCGAAGTAATTCTTCTGTACCCAAATAAAATCAAATACTTGATACTTTTATTTGATTTTATTGAGAAAGCTCAGGGTATATTTGTTTTGCTGTTTGCAACAGCTAAACAATACTGACCATCTTCTTAACAACCATTTAAGGCTTATCTATACTACAATGAAATCATGCTGCAGAGGTAAAAAAAAAAAAAACTAGAATTATAAAAACGCTGCTTCATGTCTTCATATATTCAACTGTGTCAGATGTAAATTGCAAGATTAAAATTCAGAATTTTTAATGATATATTTGACCTCCCTGGCCTCACTGAGCCTACATAGAAGTACAAATTATACTATAAATTTAATAAATAGGGGTCAAGAGAAGGTGCTCATAAATATGATTAAAATAGAAACCCACCACTTCGATACCAGTCTAAAACTTCTTTCTGTATTTGAAAGCAATACAATAATCTTGACCCATTAATGGTTTTTAGTTCATACTATTTATTTTTAGAAATCTAAAGCTATAGAAGACTCTCTTCCTAATCTCAATATTTTCAATTTCCATATCTAACACGTGAAAACCACTAACACACAATCTCACTGAGCTTCTAATGGTGACAGGAAATGCTCCCACCACAGCACGTTGCAAATTAGGAAGGCACTGGATCATTTGATAAAGAAGTAGAAACCATATAGAATCTGTGATGCGAACTTTAAGAGATGTTATAAATTAAGGACAGTGAAGAAATTCCAGAAATGCTGTTTTTGTTTGTTTGGGATGTTAAACCAGGAAAGTAAATTGCCAAATAAGAACAGAAACATAAATTAGTTCAAGAGACAGCTAAGACATCTTTATGGAAAGAGAAAATTGATGGATCCAGCCTCGGAGCATGGTGGTGGAGTTAAAGGGCAAGAGCTTGTCTTCTATCAAGCAATCCTTAAAGCCAATGAACAGTAATGTCTCTAAAAAATGTCACTTTTCAGGATATCCCTTTTTATATGCATTTGCCAAGCAGAGGTGAAGTGGAAGGGCAGCCCTTTATTGGGGTATCCAGTCTATCAGATAAAAGTAGACATCCTGCAGCCAGAATCTCAAACATTACCATGACTGACCCAACCCCTAACGTTTCCATGTTGACAGTGTCCTATAGATAACACTGGGTGTTTTTTTTTGGGGGGGGGGGGAGGGAGGGAGCTGTTTTTGCTGAGATCTTAAAAACAAGTCATGTTCTGAATATGGCTACTCTCAGGAATATTTATCTTTATTGATTTAAGCATATTCTAAACACCTTTATGACACATACAGGCATAAATTCTTAAATTATGGAGTTAGCAGGCAGTTTAAAAAACAGTACTTTGGGGGGAAAAATTCTCTGGTTCATGTATTGTGAACACGCAGCTTTTTGCTGACTTCATAAAGGCCATGTCATCACAGAGAGATCTTGACAAACTTTGGGTTAATGGTAACCTCAAACACTTCCCAATCCCGTCTCCCAAGTGCCATGTAGTTGACTATAGTCATGTTTTAAAACAAGAATATGTGATGCTCCACTGTTTCATAAATAAGATACCTACACACTATGATGATGATGGTGATAACTACTTTCAACTCCTGACTTCTTCTCAAGGAGGTGGCGTGGGAAAGTGGTGACAGATGCAGACTTTGCAGGCCAATTACAGAAATCTGGCTGGCAAATGACCACATTTTAAATCTTTGTTTTTCTCCGTTAAATGAACCTAAAGATAGTCCCTACCAACTGTGGGCATTATCTGACATAATGTGTATGAATTGCCGGGGATCCCTGGGTGGTTCAGCAATTTAGCACCTGTCTTTGGCTCAGGGTGTGATCCTGGAGTCCGGGATCGAGTCCCATATGGGGCTCCCTGCATGGAGCCTACTTCTACCTCTGCCTGTGTCTCTCCCTCTGTGTGTGTGTGTGTGTGTCTATTATGAATAAATAAATAAAATCTTTTTAAAAATGTGTGTAAATTGCCTAACCCATAGGAAAACTCAACAAGACTGCTATAATTATTACTGTGCCCCAGGTATTATTTGACTAGAAATGTCTTTTTGTTTCATTTCATCCCCAGGGCCACCCATTCTCTTTAAAGACCCAGGAGACAGATTCAGCAGAGGTCAGTCACCGGCAGAAGGTTCCATGGATAACAAGTAGCAGAACCAAAATTTGAACCAGTCTGTGTGTCTTCAGCCTGTTGTCTCCTCCTCAGCAAGGTGGGAGGAGGTAGGTGCAGTTCTGTTGTTTCCCTGAAGACCAAAAATATGATATTCCAAAGAAAAGGAGGCAAGGAATCCTCCAGAGCTCTTCTGATAGATTAAGTCTGTTGCTTGAATGTAGCAGGGAAAATTCTGACCAGTGAAATAACTTCCTTTCCATCCTCTTTAACATGGCCTGCTTTTTTCATAAGAAATTTAATTATGCATCTGTTCATTCATTCATTCATTCATTCAACAATTGTTAAGTATCTATTAGCCCTCAACCTGCACTCCCCTCCATGTGGATGCCACCTCATGCAGGATGGTGACTTGTATATTAACGAAAGACATAAATTCTAAATTGATGTGAGTGAGAAACAAGAGAAGCTCTGAAAGAACTGTAATTAAATCAAGTTAGGAAGCAGAGTAGCAGGTCAATTAGAGAGACAGGTGCCGTCTGATGAATTCTTTGGACAAGTCAGTCAGTAGATGAAAAATTCAAGATCCACGAGGGAAATCATGATAGAAATTTAAACAGAGTGGCTCAGCCAGGATCGTCAGTGTGTTGATGTTAAAAATGCAGAGGAAAAAGTGATGGATTATTTTTTAAAAATCTCCTTTGTAAGGCAGCCCTGGTGGCTCAGCGGTTTAGCGCCGCCTTCCTCCGGGGTGTGATCCTGGAGACCCAGGATCAAGTCCCACGTCTGGTTCCCTGCATGGAGCCTGCTTCTCCCTCTGCCTCATGTCTCTGCCTCTCTCTCTCTCTCTCTCTCTCTCTCTCTCTGTGTGTGTGTGTGTGTGTCATGAATAAATAAATAAAATCTTTTTTAAAAAATCTCCTTTGTAAAGTCAAGTGCCACACTGGTTTACTAGTCAATGAATTGGGTAAGGCAATGAATGAAAGGGTAAGGCAAGACCTTACCCTTTAAAATGGGTGTTTCCACACTGCTTTACCATATGAAAAAAGATTAGTTATAGGTACAGAATCAGAAGTCTGTTTCTAAAATCTTAAATATATATGCATCCTTTGTATTTTGAGAAGGGAAGATTGCATTTATCTCAGCACATGAAGTACCATATATTTTAGCTATTGGACAGTCATCAGTGTGGATATTTAATTATACTGATTTATAATCTTTCTTGCTATTTTGGTGTAGCACATTTCCCCAATAGATATTCACTGTGACCTGTTGTACCAGAGTCATCCATTAGTCACAATAACAAACTAAAAGGTTGTACCCAAAAAATCTGACTCTGCTTTACCTTCTCATTTTCCAGCAGCTCTGGTTGCTGCAAACTCTCAAGTCATTCCTCACGCCAAGACATCTGGGGGTTTCCACTGAGTTGTAACTGCTGAACACGATGCAGATGGGGACCGCCAATAGTCTCAAAGCTGTAAGAAAAGGAAACTCACACCACACAGTTCCCTTCTCCCAGCATCAAATTGCCTCCTGGATCCCTCTGCTTCGGCTTTCCTTCCAATGCCCTCACATAGTTTTTTTTTTTTTTTTCTTATGCTTTATCCAGGGTACATAGTTATCCGCAACAAGGTTAATCCAATTGGAGGTTACTTGACTATAAACAAATGCAGAAGTCCAGGCTTGAGGGTCATAAAGTCAAAATCGCACTTATTAGTATAGTTTTTCAAGAAACACTGAGACTACCAAAGAGAAGTCTTCTTCAATATCTTTTTTTTTTTTACTGAAACTGAAAAATCATTGTCTACTGCAGAGAATCTCCATACAAAGTTCATAGATCTTCAACACTAGAGAGTCATTTTGCAATTTCAGATGATTTGTTTTAAAAACGCAATCCCTAACAACTTTGAGTGGCAATTGCTTTGGCTAATGTAGGCATTGTGAAAGAGTCTTAAGCCACATCTGTTACAAATATCTTGTGAAGATAAACCAGAATTCGGGGAGTTTCAATCATCTCATTTGCCCGATATGCTTACCAGTGAAGGTGAAGAAGTTGACGATTCAGAAATATCTATCAGTCGAAGGAGGTCTTGAGATAATGAAACATGCTTATACTTGCATACTTCAGAGTTGGTAATCTAAGATTGACACATTTGAGTTTGGGATTAAGAATTGGAAGATAATCACTTCCTGGCCTTTTGGCTAAGATCAAGTTCTTATGAGTTTAAGATCTGATACATCCAAGGATAATATATTAAGTGGATTTCTGGAGCAAGGAGTTGGAAGAGGAGCCTGCTCCAGCCACCCGTTGCATGGACCTGGCATTGCAATACTTCCAGGAACGGGGCACCCCCCTCAGGGACAATGGTAGCAGTGCAAATGGCAGCTGGTTCTAGCTTTTGCAGTAGTCCCATGGAGCATGCACAGGGGAGGTCCAGTGGTTTGCCGGTGGTCTAGCAGCAGGAGCCCAGCAGGAAGCCAAGTAGCCCGGAGCTCCAAAGACCTACCTTCTACTAGGGAATGCATGTGTCTATCGTTATGCGTGAGCTGACCTATGTGCATGTGTCCTTCAGGATCAGCCTCGCCACACCCCAGGAAAGTCCCAGCCTCTCCCTCCCTCTGTCTCCACTGTGTCACTCCCCTGCCCCTCCCATCCCCCCCCCCCAAAAAAAACAAAGAATTGGAAGATAGATGTTGGATAGCAGATGACAGAGGAAGGAACAATTAAATGTATTGGTCAGGTCATCCTTTGTTGTTAGTTTAAGAGACTTCAACCAGGCTCAATTCAACCTTGTTAGTTACTGTATTATCTAGTACAGGATCATAATACCTAGAAAATTGCCATGTATGTTATCAGAAATATGACCCAGGAAGTAAAATTGTATCTCTTTTTTGTGAAACAAACCTACCTTTAATTCCTCCTCATCATTCATAAGGTTCTAAGACAACAATGTACATTATTTAAGCAATTAGACTCAAGAATTATATTTATTGCTACAAATAAATCTGTGGTCTAATATAGACACACTAGTACTATTTGCATACAGGGATATACTTATTTCTACCTCTTAAGTAATGGGAACTGGCATTGGAGAAACTCTAAAATTAAAAGTTAATGAATCAGGGGTGCCTGGGTGGCTCAGTCAGTTAGGCATCTGAGTCTTGATTTCTGCTCAGATCATGATCTCAGAGTGATGAGATCGAGCCCTGTGTAGGGCTCCACTCTGAGAATGGAGCCCACTTGGGATTCTCTCTCCTACTCTCTTTGTCCCTCCCCCCATGCACATGCACACACTCTCTCTCACCTAAAAAGTTATTGGATCCAATTAAAATACTCAAAGCATTTTAACAGGTAAAATGAATTCCAAGCCATCAAGATTAGATAAGAAATGGAGTGCATCCATTAATTCACCTATAGGAAGAATGTGTAGACAGGAAAGTACTCCTGGGCTCCTGAACCAAAGGAAAGGAATCACAAAAGCAAATCAGCAATGTCCATTCAAACAGAGCAAGTTTTTAAGCAAAGAAAAGTTAGGGCTTAATTTCAGGAAAGACTACAACTACATTTTGAAAAGCTCACTTGGTCAGTCCAAGGCCATAACTAGTAAGATCACCCTGATGCCAGATACTTCCCTACTGTAATAATGATGGATATATCAGAAAATTCCATTCAGCCTTTCACTCATTCATTTATTTAGCTTCTACTGAGTGCCAATGAAATGCTGACACAGGACAAGAGGCTGACAAAACAATGACGAGATGCACAGAAAGGACTCACATTCGTTAGTTTTCACCATAATATGAAGGATAAGCAACAGTAGAATATTCACAGCTAGAACATAATTCAAATAGTGATAAGTTCTATAAAGAAAATGTTTAGGAGATTATTTTAAAAATTAAGAAACGGGATCAGGGAGGTTTGGAGACATTTCCCAAATCATCATACGGTTCTAAATTAATGTGCTGAATTGTGATCCCAGGCATTCTGATTCCAGAGCCCACCTTCCTAAACCACAGATTATGTCGGCAAAACCAACATGCAGAGAATACAACTTTAACCTGTTTTTAGATAGATCTTTTATTTTCAAATGAATCCTTGCTATCAGGCCAGCTCTTCCAGGATTGCCTCGTCTCTGCTCCTTTACCCTCATCATTCACTGAATTTTCTTTCCCACAAGCAAATCTTCAAATCCAGAATCAGATTCTCCTGCTCTGGCTATGCCAGTTCATGATTCAGCTTGACACTAACATATGGAAAATCCATACCGAAGGGCTCAGATTCAAAGCATATTCTCTATAGTGGTTTTATCTCTGCGTTCTCATCCCAACATTATAAAGGCTTGAGGGAGGCCCGTTGTACATGGGATTGAGTAAAAACAGTGTATTCCCCAAAATGCAACAAAACCCATTGCTTCTTGTTCCATGTGTGGAATTCTGATACTAAAATAATTCTTTGGAAAACTCAAAGGAAAAGCAGCCCATTAAGTTTCTAAAAAAAGGACAGTCCTTTCTAGATTCACTGAAGTCTGATGTATGACAAGTTTCATTTCAAACATGCTTGAAAAACATGATGTAACTCTGACAAGTCAGACTTTGTAACTTGGCAGAGGCAAAGTTTTTTGAAATGTATTTATGTATGTGTTGGGTGTAAACTGTTATTGTACTGGAAAACTTCTTGAAAGGGATTTTTATAAGTCTCATCTTGTCTTTCTCAAGTGGATGTTAAAAATAGTTTATTGGCAACTATTTTTCCTTGTGTTAGAGAAGGATTAGCTTAATCCTGGTGAAATATCTTAACACTTCACTATATTCAATTTTATACAACTAAACTTTCATTAGGCATAATGCTAAAATAACTGCATCTATCCTAAGTGATTCAAAATTTATACATTTGTCAGGTTTGTTTTTACAGACCTCTGACACTTAAACACTATGCTCTAAGTGAGGTAGCATTTCGCTTTCCTACCTACACCTGAATTATTTTAATTTGGAGTAGTGTTTATTTCTTTTGTTTTTTTCTGTGAAATGTTAGAGGCTTCCTCTGTGTATTTAATACAGCATGATAGAATTCATCAAACAAACATCCTACTCTTCAGTACAGTGTACAATGTACAAAGCTATTTGAGACTCTCCTTTTAAAATAACCCCATATAAAAAAAAATAAAATAAAAAAAATAAAATAACCCCATATAGATTTAAGAATTTTGTGTAGATCCGAGAGCTCTTCTCCTTTTCTAAATTTTTTTTTTTTTATTTTTTTATTTATTTATGATAGTCACAGAGAGAGAGAGAGAGGCAGAGACACAGGCGGAGGGAGAAGCAGGCTCCATGCACCGGGAGCCTGATGTGGGATTCGATCCCGGGTCTCCAGGATCGCGCCCTGGGCCAAAGGCAGGCGCCAAACCGCTGCGCCACCCAGGGATCCCCGTCTTCTCCTTTTCAATTATAAAAAGTCCAATTTTGACATTTTCCCCCTCACTGGCACATTCTGGGCCAGTCCAAAGCCAAGTTAAATACATAAAATGTGTCCTAATTCCCGATCAACACATTTAGCTTCCTTTTTTTTTCCTTTTCTTTCTTTCTTTCTTTTTTTTTTTCTTCTCTGGTGTTTCCTCTACTTTTTTTCTCCTCATTTAAAAATATCACTGCCCTTCCAAGAACAAAAGTTGTTATCAAAAAATAATCTGCCTTTGTTTCCTGATAGAACAACTTGCATTCCCTCTCACAGAAGCATTTGTCTTCCAAGCCTTATCTCTACTATTACAATGAAAGAATATGTCCTTGTTAAAGAATATCAGAGTTTTTTCTCACTTATGGGAAGGTATGCACCTGGTTGCTGCATGATCTGGACCATGGAGTGTCCAACATCAGTGACAGGCAAAGAGGGTGATGGAGGTGTTGCACTGGCTCTCTCTTGCCTTGGTCATTTCTTCTGGTGCATTGGCCGGGTGCATTGACCCAATTACAAGAGACATTACAAAATGTGGGCAGCATGTGGCTTTATGGCTGAGCAAAAACGATCTTGGCTTCTTTGGGTACCCTTTGCTCCCTTCCTACACAGAAAACACCCATCTCTCCACAGTAGATAACCCCAAATCCTGGCCAGTCCTCTGCACATGATTCAAAGTCTAGATAATGTGTGGTGGTGTCTTCATCAAAATTAGATCGGACTGTTTTTGATCTGGAAATGTCTGAACTAAAACAGACACAGTTTCCCTGCACACTCACACACGAAAGGCCACAGTAAAATGATGACAAGGGAACCCCAATGGATGCCTCCATTCTGAAGGAGGAAGACCAGAAGATAGGGAGCAGCCATGATCCATGGCACTTCTGAAATCCTGCTGGTGGACACAGGAAAGCTCCATTGTGAGGGCCTGGCAAGTGCCATCAGGTCTGTCCCTTGCTGCATCCCAGCCACCTTCAGGGCTTCTTTCTTGTCTGTCTTCCAACTTGGCCACATATAGAAGTGACCTTTAGAGGACAGGCCCTCTATAAGACTGCCTGGCTTTTCAGCTCAGTTCCAGCTTTGGGGATTTTGATGACATGAGAGTTGTTTTACGTCTATTTTTTCCCATGCTTGGTTTCTTTGGCACTTCATTTCTCCCCAAGACGAAGTTGATTCCTGATCTTAGTCTGGAAGCATTTGGCCTCTAGAAAAGGAGAGTTGGTGAACATTGACTGTCTGCCACAGTTAGGCCTAAATTAAAGTCCTGAAATGGAATTATTGCCACTTTGACATTCTACAGGTGGAGAATGTGGAAAAATATTTTGGGAAGCAGTGTCCTTCCTAGGATGACTCAAAATAGGCACATAGGTAATGCTAACCCTGCCAATATGACATTATTTGGGGAACACTGGTATGCCCACTGGTCTGCCAGAGGCCAGCAGAGAGTGGAACATAAAATTTGAAAATTGGACTCTCTAAAAAATCCAAGACTTGGGGTCACTACATGGAGGTTGTAGATATGATTTTTGTTTCTTTCACTGCACATGCATTAGGCTTGTTTTTAGTGGTTTGCCTTTAAACCAATTGCTAAAATATTATGTTTCGTCAAATAGGTGCCCGTCTGGGTTCACTAGGAGAGACTGAATGCTACCGATTTGCTAAGACAATTAAAATCTCACATCGTGCAGTTAGAACTTAGTAAGTACCTTTTGCTGATTAAGGGATATATAACATTAAAAAAAAAAACTATGTTATTTCTTTTTCTTTTTTTGTCCCTATGGCTTAATCAGGACAGGCACGATTGGATGTGGCACAAATATCTGCTTGTTCTGGTTTCTCACCATGAGTTTTAAACAGCTCATGCTGTGGGGACTGACATTTCCAGGTCATAGTCAAAAGGCATAGCCAAGGCTTTTTGGTCATGTCTAATTCTCGGTACATGTGCTACCTTTCCTCAGAGCAGATTTTTGTTTTAGACATGAATTATGTTAAAGACATCTCAGAAGCACTGACTTAAATCCTGCCCTGCCAACCACCTTGGGGGGATTTGGTTACATCTCTGAATTGTTTAACTGAAACTTCCACTTGATTCCAGTGAGTTTTGAAGTAATATGACTCTTTGAAAAGTGTACCCTTCCTTTCCTTTTCTTCCACCTCCTTCCCTTCCCCTTACTCCTTCTTCCTTCTTCTTATTACTTTTTAAATGTGATTGATATGGCACCTCATTGGCTCAGTGGCTGAGCGTCTGCCTTTGGCTCAGGTTCTGATCCTGGGGTCCTAGGATCGAGTCTCACATTGGTCTCCCAGCATGGAGCCTGCTTCTCTCTCTGCCTGTATCTCTGCCTCTCTCTCTCTCTCTCTGTCTCTCATGAATAAATAAATAAAATCTTTTTTAAATAAATAAATAAATAAATAAATGAATAAATAAATAAATAAAATTGATACTGAAAATCTCAGAGCATTTCCTAATGCAGACTATCTCTGACTTGGGACCCACCCCCACATAAATGGCAGCAGGGCCAATATTAGGACCAGATGAGCCAGGAAGTCCCCTGAGGCACACAATCTAAGAGGATGTCCCTAAATAGTCAGTGATCAATATTAGCAATGTTTAAATAAAGTATATTAAAAAAACAAAACTGAATGCAAGTAATACCCAGTGAACAAATAACAGATTTTAAAATGAAGACACATTGTGGTTTGCTTTCTTCTCCTACATTATTGTGTGAGAGGAACAATCATTTCCAGTCGGCCCTGGACACCCCATCAGAGGCCACATTTCTAGCAATGGGTTGTAAAAGGTGACAAATGGGAGAGAGACAGGGCAGCACAGGGCTTTCTACATGGTCATGATTTTTTACTGGTAGAGCTTATGTCACTGTTTCTACTTGGTTCACATTTTGCGAGGGCATTTTGATAAAGGCATATGGGGGGTGAACATTTTCCCTTCTCCTTAGGCTCCAGGATGGCTTTGCCAGGGCTGAGCAGCAGCCCCTTTCCCGGGGCCACTGCTTGTGCATCCAGTCCCCACCCCGTCTTCAGCTTCTCCCATTTCCAAAGTGTCCAGACGCTGCTCCCCATCAGATCTTCAGCTCTTTTCAGCCAAGGTTCGGGTGATTCTACAGAGTGGATGCAGAAATGCTGACAAGGACTCCAAAGAATCTAGCACAGGGGATCATAAGAATTCATAGCTAAAGCTGGTTCAAAATTAGTGATTGTAGTGAAACTCAGCACTACCGAATTTGCATTTCTAGCTCGGGACATCACATTCTAAACTCCTGTGGGCCACACTGGAGAGCTACCTACCACTGATCACATAGCTTCTCTGGGAGAGACTGTTCTTGGCACCTTTCTCCCTACTGACTTACAGATGAACTTTAAAGGGGCAGTCCTGTACCTGGAAGGCTGACTGCACTTGTTTAGGAAAACTGTTTGAGGCCAATGCAATCTAGAAAAATGCAAATAAGAAACTAAGGAAATAAAAATCAATCAAATGTATGTCCAATTTACTGTACAAAATTTTAAAAAAATCTAATTAGATTTTTGAATGTTGATCAGCTGTTTGGATATTTCCATTACCAATTATTCTTCTTTAACAAGATGTAGAAACTGTCTATTGTCTAATGAAGGTGTGGAGCTGTTAGTTTTCAGGTGTTTTTCTTTGGTACATTTGTATTTACCATCTAGAGAATTCTCTGACTTCATCCTCTTTTGGAGCATTCTATTTAGCTAGGTTTCATAAATGAATTTTTTTTTAATTTTGGAAAGAAAAGTGCTTGAATACTCAGGGGTCTTATTCATTCTCCCCATTTCACTTAATGTGTATCTATCAAGATAAAGTAGCATGCGGTGAAATGCATTTCTATTACTCTGCAAACCCCCTGATACAGAGACATATTCAGAGTAAACATATACCTTGCTTCACACGTCAGTTGGATGGCTTTTGGTGAAGATAATTATTTAGTAGTAACACATGTTACCAGAGACCCATTCGGTAGCTGTTTCGCTGGAATAAGCCCCATTTCCAGAGCATACCCTTTCCTCAAGGAGGACCCTGTGAGCCACTAAAGAATCGTAGTAATTGACCTGGGTCTATACATCAAGTCTAAATAGACACAGAGTAAATTGCATAGCATTTGGTAAAACAAGTTACTCACTGTTCCTCTTTCAACCCATAATGACTGTAATTCAATTAGGCTTATTGCCTGTTATTCAATATGATACTACTGTAAAATTGTCCCTTTGCAATACAAACTTTAGAGTTAAAGAGCCTGCTTTTCTTCTTAAAGCATATGGGCTCTCTTGCATTGGAACAGGATTTCATTATATTTAAAAACTTTTTCCACTGTTTACTTTATCAGCGGGGTCAGATAAAGGAGCCAGAGTCAAAATTAGTCTCTTGCTCTGGTACGGGGGAAGTGAACAGAGAGAAACCCCAGTGGAAATCAGTGGTGGATTTATTTGTATTTCCATAGTGCAGAAATTACAGGAACATTAGCGATGTTGGAAGAAAAAGCATGGGGGAAGGGGGATGCCCATAATTTTATTATTGTTATCATTATTATTCCTAAAAGACACTACAAATAATCTGGGACATTTGACACAGGGTATTTAAAATTGTCTATGAATCATAAGTGTTTTCAATCCATTTCAAACATTTTCACCATATAATAGAATACTTCCCAGGCTGAGCCTACTAAAAGGAATTTATAAATATTTTTCCTTATCTAACCATGAAAAATCCTGGATATAGAGTTGATTTTTAGATTTAAAAAATATTTTTTACAGGTTGTGGGGAATTTTCATGTAACCTTAAAAAGAATCAGATCTAAATAGAGATGGACCAGAGGATGGACTTGAGTTACTATCTCTGTGACAAGTTACTAAAACTCTCTCTGTCTTGTGCATCAAAGAGGATTTGGGGGAGGATTAAATGAGTTAGTACATGCACAATACTTAGAAGAATCCCTGGTGTGTTGCAAGTCTCAAAACAAAACAAAAACAAAAACACAGCTACTTCAGTCTTATCATCATCATCATCATCATTATTATGTGAAATAACATGGGACTTACGATGATAACTGGATTCTTTTCAATGAATCTAGTTAGCCCGTTACACAATTTAACACATGATTACATAGCTAAGTCTCTGAGTAGGAACAGTCTATCTGTGAGTATCCCACAGATACAGACTACTGCTTGTTCCACCAACCAATTAAAGCTCTGGGAATGTCATTTGCATTTCCCTAAATTAGAGTTATACCCTTTTGAACACACTTGTTCAAACTTTGGAAAAACTTGGGTTCACCTTATTCATTTACACACACACACACACACACACACACACACATATCCCTAACTAATTTACATAATCCAGGGAAGTAAGGATGATGACTTACACCACTTGTGTACCTTAGAGTACACAGCACATATAAGAAGTTCAAGAAATACTTTATGTTTTGATTTGACAATATTGGGGACAACTCCATTACTCCATATCACTACAGGATCTAAACATTCAGATCCAGACCCAAATACAAAATACCTAGAATATTAAAAAATATCAGTTACAAACTATTGTTTTTCTTCCTAAATGGCTTAGAAAATGTCCACATGCCCTCTGTGTTACAATTATTCTTGAGCAGTAGAGGCTGAAACTTGTTATTTTCTTCAAATGTTCGGATGTTCGTATTACTTGAATTTCTCTAATGTGGTCTCTGGTTGACTTAGCTCAAGGTCACTTATTCTGAAATCACCATGAAGTCATATGGAATGGAATTTATACTGAACAAAAGAGCCCAGTTGTAACTCTCCCTTGACATTTGCACTTTGTATACAAGCATCTTTTAGATTTACCATCAGGGCGAAAATCAGTCAACTTCACATTGTCAAGTTTCTTAGCATGTCAGATGTCTTGTTAAAAAGTGATAAATTCAATTAGTTTGTTGAATTTACAGAATGTCAATCAACCTGACATGTTTCTTTTTCTTCACCACAGTAAATAAACTAACCAGTTTTCTTTTCCACCCTTCCCCTCTGCTCCCCACCAACCAACCAGTATCACCAGGCATAACATCAACTTTGGAAAAACTTGGGTTCACCTTATTCATTTACCAGTGAGTAGCTCTGTTCCCTGAAATGTCTCCCAGGACCTGCTTCATAGGCTGGATATAAGTATTAAGTGAGATACAAAACATCAAGCACAGAGTGTGGTGTCTAGCACATTGTAGGACCAAGTAATCAAGAAAAAAAGATTGCTTCAAGGTCACAACTTAGGTTGTGGGTGGTTTTAGAAGTGATGGTGACAGTGGTGAAGCATGAGGGCAAAGGTCAGACTGGTTACGGGTCTAGGGAGAATGGCAATGACAGGACATAATGTAGACAAATCCAAAGAATATTTTTTAAAAGATTTTATTTATTTATTTGAGTGAGAGGGGAGAGTACATGAGCAGGGGGAGAGGGGAAGGGGCAGAGGGAGAGAGAGAGAGGCAGACTCCCCGCTGAGCAGAGTGCCCGAAGGAAGTGGGGCTCCATCTTTGGACCCCAGGTTCATGACCTGAGCCAATGTCAGATGCTTAACTTACTGAGCCATCCAGGCCCCCCAAAGAAGATTCTATAAAAAGATGACAGAACACAAATAAAAGAGTCAAGAAAATGTAAGAATCAGAGTGTTTAATATGGGTAAGTAGTTTTAAGTTTTAAGAGTCCTGGGTACATCACTACTTTATAGGAACAACCCAAACCGGCCTACCTGTGGCTATGCCTCACTTGTGGAATGCAGTTTTCCAAATCAGCATTTTGAATGGTTCCTACTTTTAATAGCAGACAATAATGAGCCCTTATTCATAGATGTGAAAGCACTTCAGCCACTTGAAATCATACAATATCTTAGAAGCATCATATTTTATTTTTAAAATTAATGTACAATTTGTTATTCCATAAAATATCTGTGTTCATCTTAATGATGTTTTTAGGCAAAATTTGGAGAAAATCAAAAGCTCCAGGGACTCCAGCATATATCTGCCCTGACGCTTTGCAAACCCCCTTGTGTGCTGCCCTGAACTTCTCAGAGGCCATAATCATGGTCTTGGAGCAAAATGTAGAACAGACTTTCAATACTGTTGCAAAGCAGTTGATAAAAGTATTAAGGGGAAAAAGCAAGCTTCTATTTGAGATCATCTGCAAGTTCTCTCAAAGCTGTATGATCCTTTAAAGGTGGTTGCAGAGCTCTAAATCTCTCCTGGACAATCTGGATCAACTTGTAAGAATACCCAAGAATTGGACAGAAACTGGGGAAAGGGATGATGTGCTCATAAAATAAGCTCCCAGTTGACCATTGACTGTCATATAGAATGAGAAGCTATGGGTCCACCCATCCCTTTTGTCAGGACTTTTTTATCTGGACTGCTTAGAATGAGGGCCCAGCTGTGCTCCACACCCAGAATAGGAAACACTATACACCTTCTGGATGTATGTATTCCCATGCAGTGCCTAGAAAATCTGATTATTCTTTGGTTCATTAATGAACAAAAATGTTCCTTTTTTGACAGTTAGACAGACTTATATACCCCCAAATGCCAGCCAAAACGTGTGCCTAATTATTTTATAAATTATGCTGTGCTGTCACAGACCTCAGGGGAATCAAGCACTTCTAAGTGTTCTCCCTCCCCTGCCTGAGGCTGAGGGAAACACACCAGTTGCCACCAGTCTTGTCTTGCTCATCCATCCTTACTCCCGTGGGGGGTCATGTTTCTCTTCCCATCAGTGGGTGGTCCCTCTCAATCTGCCCTGGATCAGCATAACGGGGCACCTGGTTTGACTCCCATGAAGATGGTTCCCAAAATGCTTTCTTCCTAGAAAGGTGTTAAATTTGAAAGTGCCTCTCATCTCTTCTTCTACCAAACTTACAGAGAAAATGATTTTCTAAACAGCTAGATTGATTTTTCATTTTCAAGATGAAACACGATAAGCAGTTTCGTGCAGTGGAAATATAAGCTTCGGCTCGAGCCCTCATCCTTGAAAATGCTCAGACTGAGCTAAGGCTCTGGCATTGCCCAAATGGCCACATGCAAGTCACCCCTCCAACCCCCACACGAGTACACACACAATAAGTGCAGGGTAACCACCACCCCCCCCCTTCCTACATTACTGATATTTCAAATTCCTACAGCAGAACAGATGCATTTCATACACAAATGGAGAATCTAAAATATGAATGTTCTCAAAAGAGGCCATAACTGCCTTAAAATTACACCAAAGATTGAACAGCCTAGGAGATCCTTCCTTGGTCATATGTAATAATGATTATGCTTTTGGTTGCAGTTAACAGAAAACCTGGCTCAGCCAGATCACACAATGAGGAAAATGTTTCAGCTCACAGAATCGTGTTCTATGTGCTTCCTACACCAATCATGGACCGGGAGAATGAAATTATCATGATTACCTTAGACCAGTGATTCTCAAACTTGAACTTGCGTGATAGTAGCTGGAGGCTTATGACAACCAAAGTGTTGGGCTTCATGCCTTTGGTTGCTCACTAAGTCTGAGAGGAAACTCAAGAATTGCCATTATGAAATGCTGATGTTGCTGGTCTTGGGAATCACAGCTTGAGAACCACTATCTAAATCTACTGAAACTGACCTACCTGCAGGGGAAGTACCCTTCCCTCCCTGATATGTATGGTGACCTGAGACCTGAACAAAATTGAGCTTCAGTTAGGAAGGAAGAAGAGAGGGAGTGGCTGTTTGACATTTCTCCTGCAGCAAAACATGAGAAATAGGTGAATGATCCCAGGATATAGTGATTAAAAGACAACTCTCCATGATAGAAAGAATTAGACTGGACTACAAAAACAAACAAACGAACAACAACAACAAAAACACCCAAAGCTCTAACAAAAAGTTTTAGAATATTTATGTATTCAAGCAGGCATCCACTTGCCTTAACATAGAGAATTCTCTCCTCTGCATGCTGACTCTGAGACTCCCGGGGACACCAGGCCACTTAATTTAAACTCTTTGCCAGGGCACTGCTCAGTTGGTTGAGCATCTGACTCTTGATTTTGGCTCAAGTTCTGATCTCAAAATCTCAGTATCGTAGGATCAAGCCCCATATTGGGCTCTATCTACATTCAGCATTGAGTCTGCTTGTTCCTCTCCCTCTGCTCTTCCCCCACCATCTATCTAAAATAAATAAATAAAATATTGAAAAAATGTGAACTCTCTGCCACTTAGGGGCTATAGAAAATATATTGGAACTAGGTATGATCTTTTTCTACCTCTGATGCTATTCTCAGGCTTGAGGTTAATAATTCTACTAATCTCTGATCCAATCCTGGGGGACAATGAGAATTCTATGAAGCTATTTCAGACCACTCTATCTAAAACACACTGAACACAGTTCTATTTCATTCTGGGATCACGTTGGTCTCCTCGTCCCCAT
Source organism: Vulpes lagopus (assembly GCF_018345385.1). Taxonomy (NCBI): domain Eukaryota; kingdom Metazoa; phylum Chordata; class Mammalia; order Carnivora; family Canidae; genus Vulpes; species Vulpes lagopus. Next base: position 76,814,087 of record NC_054831.1, read on the forward strand.
CCAAAAATATTATAAAGATCCTTTCTGTCCTCAATCCTATCATGGTGTGATAGTTAATTTTATTTGTCAAGTTGACTGGGGTAAAGAATGCCCCATGTTGCTGATAAGACACTATTTCTGGGCATTTCTGTGAGGTTTCCAGAGGAAATGAGTATTTGAGTCATTGCACTGAGGAAGGCACTGTGTTGTCTCCAATGTCGGTGGGCATCATGCAGTCCAGTGAGGGCCCAAATAGAACAAAAAAAAGGCAGAGGGCCAGTTTCACTTTCTCTCTTCTCGAGGTAGGGTATCCATCTTCTCCTGGGACAAGAGAGCTTCTGAGTTCTTGAGCCTTCAGACTTGGACTAAATTATACCACTGGAATATCTCAGCCTCTATAGTCATGTGAACCAATTCTCATAATAAGTCTATTCTTATCTATTTACCTATCTTTCTGTTTCTTTAGAGGACTAACTAACACACATGGAATTCTAGCATTTACTCTTTTGCCCATCATGGACTTGGCTGAGCAGAGAAGTATCAGCGCAGAAGCCCATATCAAAAACTGGGCATCTATCTCAGTCTTTTTCTCTCTGGATGGTCTCCCCTTCTTCCCTTTCATCAGTCTGAAAGAAGAAGAACTACTCCTCCAATTCCATTTTGTGACCAGATTTCCATTTTGAAACTTGAAATACAATAATTTCAATTTTTTATTCTCCAGTATTCTGTGGAAGAAACTTTCCTATAGGCAATAGGATTTAGACAAAAAAAAAATCAGAAACATAAACTAGATTCATCAAAAACAAAGGATTTCACAATAATAAAATTGAAAATGATAACCTGTCTCCTGCCCCACTCAACTATTCTTCCAATATGTCATACTTTGTCTCTTAAATTTGGGAGACAACTGAACATAAAATTGTGTGTTTATGATAATGATAAGGTGAAACTTGATCTAGTCAAGATCTTTATGAAATTATCACTGTTTTTCTACCATAACAATGTCTTTTACAACATATTCTGTTCATTCAGCTCTCAGAAAGTTTCCTAGAATCCAAAAATGGAGCACTTTTTCTCCTTGACTGGAGGTGATTCAGATGAAGGGGATGATTTTGGTAGCTCTCAGAATGAGTTGTATTATAGGTTCTGATAGAGGATACTAGTCATGGATTGGGTCTGAGAAGGGATTTTGATGAATTTTGAAAAAAAAAAAGCCAGGACTTTTGTAAAATTCTAGCATATATTTAAGTTTTAGATGGCCCTTTGCTTAATTGATTGACTATGATAATGATTTAAACATAACAGGATCATACATACTTGTCATTCACAATATTCTATACAAGTTTTTATGATTCTAAGTAATAATATCAGTAATTGATTAAAACATTTGCACAGTGAGCCAGTTGGAATGACTATATAAAGTTGAATGAGGCAATATATATTAAAGTATGCTGCAAATATTTAAATATAAACTATTAACATCATAGCCCATGAAATCTGTTCTCATTTATCCAATTAAGAGCAGGAATTGGGACATTCTGGTTCAAATGACAATTCAGGTTAGTAAATACAAATGGCCAACAGAGACGTGAAAAGATGTCAACATCACTATCAGGGGCATGCAGATCAAAACCACAAAGAGATATCACCTCACACCAGTCAGAATGGTTGGTATCAAAGCAGGAAATACTAAATATTTCCTGGATATAGAGAAAAGGAAACCCTTGTGCACTCTTGGTGGGAATGCAAACTGATGCAGCCACTGTGGAAAACAGTTTGGAATTTCCTCAAAAAATTAGAAAACAGAACTATATAAACCCAGCAATTCTACTTCTGGGTATTTATCCAAAGAAAATAAAAACACTAATTTAAAAAGATATATGTACCACTATGTTTATTGTAGCATTATTTACGATAGCCAAGACACAGAAAGAAGCAACCCAAGTGTCCATTCATAGATGAATGGATAAAGATGTATACACACACACACACACACACACACACACACACACACACACCAGAATATTACTCAGCTATAAAAAATAATGAAATCTTGTCATTTGCAACAACATGGAGGAACCAAGAAGAAATTATGCTAATTGAAATAAGTCAGAGACAGAAGGACAAATTCACCTATATGTGGAATCTAAAAAACAAAACAAACAAGGAAACGCAGGAACAGATTCATAAATACAGAGCAAACTAGTGATTGCTGAAGGGGAGAAAGTAGAGATATAGGTGAAATAAGTGAAGGGGATTAAGAGGTAAAAACCTTCAGTTATAAATAAATAAGTCATAGGGATGAAAATTACAGGTATATATATATATAAGATATATATATGTATCAATAATATTATAATAACTCAGTACAGTGACAGATGGTAACTACACTTAACGTGGTGAGTATTGCATCATATAGAGAACTTCCAAATCACTATGTTATATACCTGAGACTAGTATAACATTATTATGTCAACTCTACTTCATTTAGAAAGAAAATTTAGGACATTGCCTCAAACTGTGTTCTGGGTTAACTTTGTTTAAATAATTAGTGAACTATGAAATATACAACTTTAAAGATTTATTTATTTATTTTAGAGATAGAGTGTGCTTGCAAGTGGAGGAAAGGGCAGAGGGAGAGGGAGAGAATCTCATGGAGACTCCCCACAGGATACATGGAGCCGGACACAGGACTCAATCTTACAACCCTGAGATTATGACCTGAGCCACTTAACAGACTGAGTCCCACAGGTGCCCCTGAAATATACAACTTTAAAACTACTTTATATATCAATTGTAAAGCTATTTTCTGTATACCATTTCTTAGGGCAGACCTTTTTATAAGATATGCATATTCAAGGAATACTTCAGTGCGATACTTCATTTCACTTTGCTATTGAACTTCAGTTTCAGATATATTCTTTTAAATTGCCACAGTTAAATATTCTTTTATATATAAATGCTACTATGGCTTCATAACCAAGGAAAAATATAGGAAATTACATAGGTTGTTTTTTAAAGTCACATAAAGTTGCACTTTAATAATTACTGTCGTCTACTCATCTGTAGAAGAATTTCTCTTCTCAGATCATTTAGAGAACTGTTTTGTGCAATGGGCAGGTCAAGACTTGAGCAAAGCATCACAGGTCCAAAGGTCTGTACATCTCTTTCCATGTTGACACTTTATCAAGAGCTCTCCACTTTCCCTGCAGCTCAAGGTGAAGGGCAGTGAAGTGGAGACCCAAGGCAATTAATGAACCATTCTCATTTCCACAGAAATCATTTTTCATCAACTGCTTTTTCAAAAGCCAGAGAAATCCCTGAATCTATTATATGGACAATTGTAACAATTCTTAATCCTATGTTTAACATAAAAGATGCAAGGTGACACTAAATTGCTCATCATGAGTTATCAAATGGCAAATGTCTTTGAAAACAAAAGACTCCAACTACTGTCTCGAACCCATCAAAAATTTCCATCTTTTCCAGTAACCAAAAGACAAGTGAAAAAATGTTTCAAAGTACAAAATAGAAGGATGAGGAGAAAGGAAAGGGAGGAGGGGGAGGAGGGGAGAAGGAGAAAGAAGTCCAGTATATATGTTTACTACCTTCTGTCCACTACTAGTTTTGAAACATCCTTCCTCACCCCTATATATTTGTTACACAAAGGCCAAGTGATTACTTTATTTATCTGTAGACAAATAAAATAATTTTATTTCTCTCTAGACAATATGATTTCAAACAATATATTCATAAAAAACTACATTATAACAAATGTTTAACAATGCTTTTCTGTATCAGTTACCAAAAAGTGATGGATCACTCACATGTGGAGGCACTCTTTCAAAATTATTTATTTTCATTTTAGAGGTTTGGTATTTGAAGTTATTGTAATATATCTTTAAAATAATACAGAGGCCAAAGATAAGGAAAATTTAATTAACTAAAAAAGCCAAAATTACATAAAAATATTATATATATAATATATATTATATATACTGAATATATATATATATATTATATATACACCGAATAAAGTTTTCTTTGGCCTAAAGGACTGGTTATAACCAAAAGCTTTCTTTCAATATTTTATTTTTGGTATAATCTTTAAAGTTTTTCTTAGACACCTAAAGATTGAAAAATCCTATCAACATACTGCCCCCACATTTATATAAAATAATTAACTGAGCAACATCTTCTAAGTGGAAATATTTCCTGTAACAGCTAGTAAAACAGAAAAGAAAGAAACATAAAAATTTGATAATCAAGTACAGGCTTTTTTTGTGGCTTCAAAACACTCCATTATAATAAAATGTTCTTTTTTTTTTAATAGTTTCAAAACATGTTTTATCTCCCACAAATCCTCTTCTAAATGTAAACTTTTGTTTCAGCTTTATGATATCTTTAACATTCCTATGCATTATCCTTCTTAAACATCTGTCCTCTCTTCTAACTGTACAATCATCACTGAATTTCAATATCCTAACACTCCCCTCCAAAATTGCTCACCTTTTGATCAGCTAGAAAGAAATAAAGAAATACAATGCAGGTCACAGAGATAATTTCAAATTTCTAGTAGCCACTTAAAGCACAAGTCAATTTGGAGACTGAATTTTCATTGGAAACCTTTGATCTGGGTTTAGATGTCATGAAATTTACAGTTGCAACAGTTGAACCATCCAGGTTATTCCACACATACGTTAAAAAGTCCTAAAACCTAAATTCAGGAAGTTTTAAATGTGAATTTAAATTTATAAAAATTTAAAATTTCTCCCATTAGCCACATGTGGGGAGTGATATCCAGAACTCTAACGTGCATATGATTCATATTTTACCATGCATTATGTGTATGGTGTAGGTAAATTATGGAGATGTAGGTTAATAAACACGTGTGCTATTAAACTTGACCATAGACATAGATTCTCAGTACATAGATACTATATACTGTGTATCTATGTATTTATAATGAGTAATGATAACAATTGTCTATGCTGAAGTTTAACTGAAAGAGCTATATGCAGCATATGGCCCCTGTAGGTCACCAAAATCCACTTATTCCCACCAAGAACCTAGCCTGTATCCTTTCTTTTGAATCTGGGCCAACCCTGTGGCTGTTCCCATCCTTAGAAGGCAGAAGGAAGGATTCCCTATGACTTTTTAGCCTCATCTTTAAAAGAAGCTTTCATGGGTCACAGGCATTAAGAAGGGCACATGATATAATGAGCCCTGGGTTTTATACTATATGTTGGCAAATTGAATTTAAATTTTTTTAGAAAAATTTTAAAAGTAACTTTTATTTTTGTTTTTTTAGAAACCAGCCACCAGGTAAAGAATCTCAGGTTAGACTACTCAGTGATGAAAGCCACAGAGGGAAAGAAGCCACATGAAGAACCAAGGAAAACCTACCAACAGCCAGCACCATTTAAATAAGGCTACACTGGGTCCTCTAGTGCCCACCGATTTTTCCTGGGTGACTAAGGGAGGGAAGAAAGCTAACCGTTTCAGCCAGACTGAGGATGACCAAGCAATTGAACAGATGCCTCAGGCATCCTGGCTGGGCCTCTTTAAAAAGCCTAACTCACAAAATCATGAGAAAATTAAATAGTTATTTTAGGTCAGTCATTTTGCAGTGTTTGTACACAAGAAACAACAGATGCAGAAATTGATACATACTGGCAATGCGCTCCTATAACAAAACCTAAAATATGTGAATTTGTCTTTAGGAGTGGGGAGCAGAAAGAGCCTGGAAAAACAGCAACACGACTGTTCAGTGGTGCCTGGAAAGGTAGTAAGGAAACTGCTTTGGAGGCTGGAAGAAAACAGAAGTCAGTTAAGTAGCAGCAGAAAAACTAGTGAGACTGCCACCTGTATTAACTCACAAAATGCAAGAAGCACTTCAAAACTTGTAGATTTGGCTAAGGAGATTCCAGGAAGAAACCTTGACGCTGCCAGTTGTCTTCTTTTAAGTATGTATAAGGTATTGAAAGAGAGAAATAAGCTAAAAAAAGAAACTGGTGTATTTTAATCAAAATTTAATGGAACTATGGAGTGCCAGGGTGGGTGAGCAAAAAATCCTTAAAGTAAAAAGTGGCTTTAAGGAAACAAATACAAGGCTGCCAGTAGATCTTGGTCAAGACTAATTCAAGGATGCAGCTGGAAGTTTTTAAATAAAGATCCCAGACTGATAGAAGTCAGCCACTCAAAGAGTCTGTCATCTGGACAAAAGGGTGCCTTAAAATGTTAAGAGTCTTCTCTCCCACCATCCCATTCACGGGCCAAAGTAGAGAAAGGGACTGACTTGAAGAGGTTTGTGACTATGGCTTTCCTCCTAACCTATTTGACTATAATCTGATACATAGGAAACCCACCATATTTTAGAGGAGATTTTAGCTGATAAACTAGGTAATTCCAAGGTTTGTGGATGATAGGTATGTTTTTCTTTATGTTTAAATTGTAAGGAGCCTTCTGATTCTTATAATTAAATTTAATATGAGCAACTGATGCATGTTTAACTGTGTTGTGCACATATATATATGCATAATCATATCTGTATCTAAATCTACACAGATCTATCTGAATTGGTCTGGATTGTTTGTTGTTGTTTTTGTTTGTTTGTTTTTTGTTTTCATTATGAAACAGCCAGAACTTTGATGAGAAAAGTAAAATGGAAATTTAATATACCCAAAGCAACTATTTTAGTAACCCCATATTAGCAAGTTAACTTCATTGTCCTGTTTTTCTCTCTCACTGCCATAACTTGCTCTTTAAGAGACGACTCATCATTAAGAAAGTATATATTTATACCAAGTAAACAAAAAGGAAAAAGTTGATATAAAGGTCAGCCATTATGAACATTACCTGTTGAGCCATTTGTGGTTTATACTTGACAGTGTCAAAACAGAGCTGGAATGTTAACGCCCACATTATGATCCCTTATCTGTCATCCATTTGACTTAGGCATACTGATTTTTAAATTATATCTTCAGCTTTACTAAAAAATAAGTAAGCCAAAAATGCCAAGCACTGTGTTTCAAAAAGAATGGCATTTTTATTCAATGGACAATTTGCTTCGTGTAATCTATCACCGCAGCTACAAAACAGCATTTGAAATTTCTGAGGCACAGACATGCCTTCTTTGCTTTCACTTGCTTATATACTTGCACCCATGTTCAATGGCATGATAAGGTGGTTCCTTTCCATTTTTGTCACCTATAAATAAACATATTATGTGGAAGCAAGCAATGGATTCTCTTTTGGATTTGGTAACTGGAGGTCCAATTTTTTGTGCCATCTTTAGGCGTTCTCTCCAAACTATGAGTTCTGTGCAGCCTCCATGAATATATGGAAGTGTGTGTATCAGAGAAGGGGTGCAGTGTGTATATGCACACCTGTGTAGAAGGAGAAAGGTAGTTGGGGAAATGAAGAAGAAATATTTTCTATTTTGATGGCCATTAATCTTACTCAATATTTTTAAACTATTCTACGCCATATTTGAACCAAATTAGTCCCGATTTTAGTTCTTCTCCACTACTCATCTCCTGAAGGCACATTAAAGTGCCAAAATTGGTTACATTCTTTTCTGTGCGAGGCCACTCTTGTTCCCTTATTAGAATCTGTTGCTTGTCAGAAGCATTTAGTAACCTAATTGGAACACCCTTCCATCCTAAATCAACTAAAAATTCTCAGCTTATATTTCAATTCCATTTCCAGGCAAGCCTCCGCTAGCCCCTGGTTTCCTCCTCTTCTAGGAATACATGATTGTTTTCTTTCTGAAGCATGTGGCTGACATTATAACGTGCCCCTCAGGGGAGGATAATTTGCTCATTGTGGATTAGTTGCCTTCAGCAGGTAAGTCTCACCTGGGTCACATCCTTTATGGGTACATCCGTGGACAGGACTGCCTGAAAACTTTCACTGGAATGTACAAAACTCTGCCCTGGCTTGTCTTGCTTTATGACACACTTTCTTCCCTGGGAGAATTTTCTCTCAAAAAGCTAATGCCATCATAACTGGATCCAGTAACGTTTTTGTTTTGTTTTGTTTTGTTTTCATTTTATTCCATGCTTTTTTGGTTTTCCATGCTGCCTATCAGGCAAACTGTACCTAGAGGAATGTGAACTGACATTCTGGAAATTTCTGACTCCACAAATACATGAAACCTCTAAAAGAAGGTTAGCTTAATCTGCCCAGCCTAATTTCTACATGAGTAGAATAAACTGGATAATTAATAAGTATACGTATATGATAATGTAGAAATGTTCCCGATGCCACATGCAGAGTATGCCCCTAACATAAGAAATCTGAGCTGTCTGGCCAACAAAAGATAAAATATTTAGTATCCCATAATCTGCTCAGTTTACTATTCATGCAGAGGCTAATTTTTATTGTAAAAGATTGTGTTGTGTTCTAGTACATTTCAGCCTTAAAAAAAATAATCTCTCTCAGGGTACCTGTGTGGTTCAGTTGGTTAAGCATCTATTTCTTGACTTAGCTGAGGTCTTGATCTCAGGGTTGTGAGTTCAAGCCCTGTGTTGGGCTCCATACTGGTGTGGAGACTACTTGAAAAAGAAAAAGAATCTCTCTCAACCATAATTATCACAAGGAAGTAAGTGTTACCATAAGTGATCCTCCTCACACTCAATAATTTTAAACCTGAAGCTCATGGCATATGAAAGTACAATATATTCTACTTATGGCTTCAGGAGATGCATGGATTGCATGAATTACATATGTCTGCATTTTAGGAAGGAAAAGCAATCATAGCTCTTAACGATATTCTCAAAGGAGACTGAGTCTTCCAAAAAAGAAAAAATAGTGGGGTGCCTGGGTGACTCAGTGGTTGAGTGTCTGTCTTTGGGTCCTGGGATTGAGTCTCACATCAGGCTTCCCACAGGGAGCCTGCTTCCCCCTCTGCCTATGTCTCTGCCTCTTTCTGTGTCTCTCATGAATAAATAAATAAAATATTTAAAGAATAGTCATAACTGGTGCTCTAGGCTAACTGATATTTGGAAGGTATTGAAAATGTTGCAGCAACATGGTAGTTTCAATAATTACAAATGATCATGGTTTTTCTTTTTTTTAATTATCTCCCCATGATTGGCTTTTCCTTTATGTTAATTTCCCATATACATCCATCATTCATGATCATATATAATCCATTATTCAAATGAATCTGATATGCTGTGCTCTCTAAAGCTCACTAAATATGATGGTCACTATCTGCTGGATGGAATCATGTGAAAAGGAATATGTAAGTGAAAAATAGTCTACAACTACAGACTTTTCGCTGCTTGAATTGGGAGTAATTTGTAAAAGATAGAGGAATACAATTAAAGTAGTTTCTAGCAGGGAAGTGTTTTTGCAATAAATTAAAACTAAGAAGTATGTGAAGAAGCAAACCTTTAAAACTCACAGGCCAATAAATTAGAAGTTATTCAGTATGTTTTCCTAAGTTAGATTAACTAAACTAATTTCTAAAATTCATTAATACTTTTCATAAAAGTATTCTTTCATAATGTGTTTATAACTCCTAACATCAAAACATATCTTTCGCGTGCTAGGTGTATCATTACGTTTATTGGGCAGTTATGAAAATCCCATTATAAATCATGCAACCAAGCTATTTATTTTTCAAACTAGGAAGCAAACTCATTTCAACTGTAATTTTGTGATTGCTGTTTCCTTGGAGGGATATTCACAATTCCTTAAAGAATAATAACCAGAAAAAAAAAATTTTCCCAAGACTTAGCGTCCAAGATGGCCTCCCATGACCTCTGTCTCGAACATGAACAGTTGCAGAAGGAGATCAAACCTTCATGGACTGTTGCTGACTTTGAAGACAGAAGAAAAAGAAAATGAGCCAAAGATTTTGCACAGCTGTAGAATCTGGGGCGGGTTACCTGACAGGGAGCAAGGAACACGGAACAGCAGTCCTGTATGTTCAAGAAATTGAATTTGCTAACAACTTGAATAAGCAAGGAAAGGGGTTCTCCTCTACAGTCTTCAAAAAGGGTCACATTTTTCCTGCTGACACCTTGATCCTAGACTTCTGACCTACAGAACTGTAAGATGAATTTGTGTTGTCTTAGGCCACCAGGTCTGTGGTAATTTACTATAGCAGTGATAAGAAACTAATATGGTGTATTTTATATATGGGAGGGATGTGACTTAGTGAGTACTGGAGTGGAGACTGTGGCAACCAGCCTCCAAGATGATCCTCAATGACTGCTGCCTCCTGGTATTCACATCCTTTCATAAGCCCCTTTCAGAGTGCACCAAAAATAATCTGTGTGGCCTAAAAATTATGGCAGCACTGATGGCATATAACTGTGTTATTGTGCTATTGATTTATTGCTTCTCAGCTCCAAAGCTACCTTTTTTGCCTGTTTGATGAAAATGTATTCTGCTCTTTAAATATTCTTCCTTTGCCACCGGGTACTTTGTCAATAGAGGGCACTGTAGAGACTTTGCCGAAGGAAAATATTTTCTCTCCCTTGTTCCGAAAAGCTCACTTGGCAGGCTCCTCAAGCACCTGTGGTTCTCTCACTCCCATCTCCTGCAATAAGGCCAACTTCTCTAGCACCAAGTTCCTCAAGAGCAGGGGACTTCTGAGTGTCTGTAGTGTCTTTCTAGTCCAGAAAGAGTTTTACTCAGAAACCTTAGGGGTAGATTTCCACCATGTTCCAGAAAGCAGATTTCTAGCAAGTTCCACAGTTCAAAACCATGCAGACTTCTCTGACATTCAGTGAGACATGGTCATACCTTTTGCAGCAAGGAGTATATCTCAGTCCTGAGGAAGGCTCTCTTCCTTGAGTGTTTTCTGAGGGGTCCTAGAGGTCATGGTTGTTCCTTAATTCATCTAGTCCTACATTTTTCAGAATTATTTTTATTTCTTAGCTAATCTCTCATTATCCTAGTTTTGTACTATGGTTCATGGATCCTTTATATTAAACTTTCCCTATTCAAGTAACTGTGCATTTCCTTTTTGCTGGTTCAACCCTGACCCCAATCACTTCTGGATTTGGTTATAGAAGTCACTGTAGTTTGTGTCTTGTCATACATTCTCTGATTGTGTGCTTTGAGAGAAGCTGACTGCCATGATCCTGAGCAGCAATTGAAAAGGTCCCTATAGTGAAGAGCTGAAGCCTCTGGCCAACAGCCACATGAGGGAACTTCAACATGGATGCTGCAGCCCAGCCAACCCTTCAGATGAGACTTCAACCCTGGTTGACATCATAGCTGCAACTACTTCAGAAACCCTGATGGAGAGCCACCCAACTAAGCTGCTTGCAGATTCCTGGCTTCAGAAACTAAGTGAGATAATAGAAGTTTGTGGTCTTAAGTCACTAAGTTTGGAAATAATATGTTATGGAGCAGTAGACACCTAAAACATTTGTCTTAAAGAAGCTTATTTTTAAAATAAAGCAGGGCACCTGGATGGCTCAGTGGTTGAGAGTCTGCCTTTGGCTCAGGTCATGATCCCTGGGTTTTGGGATTGAGTCCAATATCAGGCTTCCTGCCTATGTCTCTGCCTTTCTCTGTGTTCTTTCACGAATAAATAGACAAAATCTTTAGAAAAACATTTTTTAATAAAAAAAACAGAAAATAAATAAAGCAAATTATTTTTGTACAAAATCTTTACAATGAAATGTCTTTGTAATAAAAATTTTGGTCAGTCAAAGGACTGTACTTATTCTACCACATGTTAGAACTGACTCAGAGAGCTTATGTAACATAAGGTGAAGATCACTGGTTCTATCAGATAGCTGCCAAAATGTGACCAGGGGAAGCTGTTTTGCTCCCACTCAGCTTCAGTCTCTCGAAATATGACTAATACCATCTACTTCAAACAACCATTGGTGTGAGTTACATAGGTGAATCAATGTAAAGAACTTTAAAAAGTGCTTGGCAAAGGGTAGATACTATTAGAATTAATAAAGCTGGAATCCACATAGAGAATTAGAACAATTCATAGCAGTCTGTTTAAAAGTAATTTAATATGAAAAGTATATTCTTATGGACTCATCTTCTAGGCACACTATGCCGGAATCTTATCACCATGTTGCATTAACTGCTCATTTATTTCTTTATAATTTTCACTAGACTGTACACTTCAGGAAAGCAGATATAATGGTCCTCTTATTCATAGTTGTAGCCTCAACAGCTAGAATAATATCTGACATATAATGGTCAAATAATAATATCTGTTAAATAAATGAGGACTCTATTGTCGTACAATAATATTCCTACAGAATTTTAGTTACAACTGTCTCTGGTTGTGTTGAACTGCATTTAAAATACCCTACTTTTTAAATAATATTAATATTAAATATTTGTAATACCATCAGATTGTTCAATTAATAGCAAATGCTGCTCCAAGTAAACTTTATAATCTTTATGGAAATAAAATGTAAGAACACTACATCCTTTACCAAACTTTTAGATGTCTTCCCATAATAATCAATAGTTTAAGAGACTTTCTTGGTACACTGCTTATATTTTGTAATTCTTCAGCTCATAATGACAAAACTGGACCTTTCTTATCAATAATTTTTGTAACAATTACCAGTATTCTAAGACAATATTCTTTTTTGATGAACAATTTCTCTCCTCACTGCTGGTTGTAAATAGGTAGCTAATGATGTCATCTCTTTCATCTTATGGAAGTTAGTACATTCAGAGTCAAGGACAACATGTTCCATGTTTACAATAAAATTATGGTTTCCTCATTAAAAGGCAAATCCTTCATTTCAAAAACTTGAATAATTCTTAAAATAGAATGCCAGTTGGCTAAATTTAGGTGCTAATTCAGGAATAATTTCTGGCACCAGTCCTGAAACATTTTCATTTGATTATGGATTGAACATATTTTTATTCATTTTAAACTCTTGCCTCTCTGTATGTTGTTCTGAGATAGGCAAACTCATGTTGGTAGACAAATTGACCTCAAAAAATAGGCCACTCTGTTTAAATGATCTATTTTTGTTGACATATTGGAAAGATGGCCTTATCCTGTGTGACACATCTTTAGGTGGCAAGGTCACACATGTCCATAGTAAAACATACAGAGGTAGTGCTCTGCTTCACAATGAGCAGTGATCACTGAATTACAACAGGTGACCTATAATCCACAGGGACTGTTAAGTCTAGAAAACACAAATCACACAGAACTCAGCTGTGCTTTGATATATATATACACTACTGTTCTTTACTTTTCTGTTTTCTTTTTGCTGTTTTTCTTTCTTCTTTCTATCTTTTTTCCTTGTGCATTTCCTCCTAGCTTTAGGTTGAAAATAATTGTTAAAAAAATTTATCTTTTCACTAGTTGTTACCATAAACCCAAGAATTATTTCATGTTATGCTTAGGTTTTTTATTTTTATTTTTTAAAAATATTTATTAATCTGAGATAGAGAGAGAGTGAGAGATAGAGCACAAGTAGAGGGGAAGGGGAGAGGGAGAGGGAGAAACAGACTCCCTGCTGAGCTGGGAGCCTGACAAGGCGGGGCTCCATCCCAAGACCCTGGGATCATGACCTGAGCTGAAGGCAGACACTTAACCGACTAAGCTGTCCAGGACCCCTAAGCTTTAAAAAAAAAACAAAACTCATTTCTTCCCATTTTTGAATGAATTTGGGCTTCTTCCGCCTTTCTATTGGCTGTTACTCCTTGCATGTAAGTCCATCCACTATGGCATTCCTCACATCATACCTTAGCTATTGCAGTAAGCCAAGAAAGTGTGAAGTATGTGTCTTCAAGATTCAATTCCAGCTGAACTATGGTTTGCACATCTGTACAACTGTGTAATAGCAATTGGCCCACTTTATTTCACTGGGTTGTACTAAGAATTATATGAGATACAACACATGAAAATGCTCCATAAGCTGCCATGTGTTCTAAAGCTATGTGACATAATTGTGCTCAGCTAATCTACTGATGTTTGCCCTCCTTCCTAGAATTGCATCTCTGTGCACCAAGATCCTCTCCCCAGCCTGTTGCAATTGATTCCTCTTTAAAGACCCCCTCAGACTCAACTTTCTCCCAGAAATTTTCTCTGAAGACCCTCACTAGGCTTCGAGCTTGGATTTTCTGACTCCCAACTTCTGTAACTTACCAATTGTATTTCTCTATTTCACATTCATCATTAGGACCCACCCTGTACCATGACACTCACTGGCATAAGTTTATCACCCCATGCCCCCACCAACCAAACAGTAGGTTCCATGTGCTTACATCCACTGCAACACTAATACAAACCTCACAGCTCCCTTGCACACACCGGTGTGAGAGGCATAACATCGCTGCTAATAACCGTTGTTCCCCTCTCCCTCTCCAAGCCTCTTGGCATGGGATGCTTCCTTATGGTACATGAAAACATTGAAAGATGCTATCAGTAACTTAAATTTTTCAAAAGTAAAGTTTATGTTAAAATATTATGTGAAAATGTTCACTTAGGAGTTTCTCAGTTAAAATTCAAATTTTTATTTGTTGGGCTTTCTCTATATCTCCTTAAAATGAATACCTCCCTCCCTCTAGTTTATGTGAACAAAAACAATGAAATTGGCCATACAACTGGTTAACTGAATTAGCTCTCTAAAAACTAGTTCCCGGTAAGACTTAAATGATGAACTCCAGTTCAAATTTAGGTGCAGATGCTGCCTAAAGCAATGCTTGTCAATTATTTTTTTTCACCTGGTACTTGGGAATATTTTTCAGGCCAAATATTTTGACTAATAGTGAGAGGGTACGTGACCTACTCTGCCATATGTTCAGCAGTCTCTTGTCTAGAACTCCATTGAAACAGTGAGTAAAGAGACAAAGGAAAGCAACAGTTTGCTAAATTTGATCATCTTTTCCTGGGACTCATGTGTGTTAATTTCCTTTTTAAAAAATTACCTGAGAATGGGCCTAGGTGTAATTACATAAAAAAGTCAAGAATTTGCTGCTGCAGTATTCATCACCTTCAAAGAATCTATTGTATATCCAAGGAAGAATAGGTTAGAATATTTTTTATTTCCTTATGAAAAAAAATATTTTGATTCTGACATTCAAGCATTGAATAGGCCCTCCTGTATTTCACCTTCTTGGAATCAGATATTTTGCTAAGCAAAATATTATGCACAGAATTTTTTCATGATAATTTGCCTCTCTGCTTCCCAAGTTATATGTTCTCAAAATAATTCAATAAACATAAGGTTTTTGTTTTAAGATTTTATTTATTTATTCATGAGAGACACAGAGAAAGAGAGACAGAGACACAGCTAGAGGGAGAAACAGGGTCCATGCAGGGAGCCTAATGCAGGACTCGATCCTGGGTCTCCCGGATCACGCCCTGGGCCAAAGGCAGGCACCAAACCGCTGAGCCAGCTAGGGACCCCCTAAACATAAGTTTTAATAAAGTGCCTGTCTAAGTTTGCACAATCCAAGCAAACTTCATAAAATACTTTGCAAACTTTGTTTAATTAAGCACAGTACCCCACCTTCGCTCTAAGTGTACTGATCATAATTTCTTACAGACAGTTTTTAATGAGTTTGCACTTCACTATCCCCCTCATATATTTTCCTCTCCTTCCAGGCACAGGTGATGAAATTGTGATCAACATTATGAAATTGGATCACAATTATTTCTTTAATCAAAACAAACCGAGCCTTATGCCATAGGTGTGGAAATCCATATTGCTGTGCTATCCAATTGCGGTCCTATTTTGTAATCAGCACTTTTGGCCAAACACATGGTATAAATAATATGGAAAAATGAGAAGGCATGTTCTGTCTCATGCTGTTGCCAGGTATGTTTCATATTGAGATATAAACAATGAGAGAAATTCAAATTTCACAATAGTTGAGTCATTTCTGCCTCTGTTAATGCTTGTAGTTTATTTGTAGTTTCTCATGATTTTATTAACAATAAAGCTGTTCTCTTGTTTAAAAGGGATTTTTTTGTCCACTTAAACTTACATTTCCATCCTATTACCTATGTTTTATTTCACTTGTTACTGAGCTGTAATTCAATACAAGTCTCTCCCAGAGAGAAACTCAAACCTCACTCACGTACTTATCAAATGCCTTCTATGTTCAAAGCAGGAGTCACTGGGGAAAAATATAACATAAGACATGACCATAAGGTTGCTAATATCTCATGCACTGTACATCTAAAATCCAGGATGCACGTGCGAATGCCCATGAAGCATCCGGGTCTGATACCCTAAGTGACCCCAACAGAAATGTCATTCATCCTAAATAGCTTTGTTTCAGAGGTGACTATGGACAAATGACAAACAGGTCAAATTGGTTCTCTTTCCTTTACAATCACATGAAGGGCTGGAGGTCCTTGTCATGACCTGAGGATGACATCCCGCTGAGTGGAACGATTGCCTGACAGCCCAGTAGGATTTCCTGACTCCTACATTAAATACCAGAACACAACGGAGAGAAATCTCCACTTCTATGTGATGAAACAATACGGAGAGAATATGTTAATACTGTATTCACCTTGGTCATTCCCATTTTTCTAGCCTTTGTTTCCTATACTGATTTATTGCTCTCTGAGTACTTGAGGAAGATGAATGAGGTAATATTAAAAGAGTAAATATCAAAAAAATAATAATAAAATAAATAAATAAATGAGTAAATATCCAAAAAAACATGATCAATACTTTCATTCATTTCCAACTGAAGTTCTGAGGTGAATAAATATTCTAAACACCATGAAGTAAATAGTCAATCCATGGTGCTAATATAAAAGACTGACTTTTTTTTTAAGATTTTATTTATTTATTCCTGAGAGAGAGAAGCAGAGACATAGGCAGAGAGAGAAGCAGGCTCCCTGTGGGGAGCCCAGTGTGGGACTCCATCCCAGGACCCCAGGATCATGACCCGAGTTAAAGGTAGACACTAAACCACTGGGCCACCCAGGCATCCAGGACTGACTTATTTATGTATTCATGAGACACCGAGAGAGAGACAGAGACAGAGACAGAGGAACAGACACAGGCCGATGGAGAAGCAGGTTCCATGCAGGGAGCCAGAGGTGGGACTCGATCCCGGGTCTCCAGGATCACACCCTGGGCTGAAGGCAGCGCTAAACCCCTGAGCCACCTCGGCTGCCCAAGGACTGACATTTTTATATGGATTTTCCTCCTGCCTTATTCTCTGGCTCTTTTCTAGTCTGGAAAATATATCTCTTTATGTACAATATTTCAAATTGCATTCTTATTTTAATAATAATCACAAATTAATGATGTGTGGTCACATGTCCATTTTCTTGGGGGAAAATAACCATATGCTTCAATAACTAAAACTTCTATTTCCACAAACTAATTAAAAGGCCTTGTGGTACAGTAATCAGAAAAACAGGTGTTTCATTTAGTTTGTCTCCCTTCAAGGTTGAATAGTTGCAATTCAAACTTCCCTGTGATTCCTTTAAAGTCAAGGGAAGTCACATAGCTCTACACCGCCGATCACACGACAATATCCTTCTGTACCACCCAGGATTGCGACAGAATATAAATCAAGAAAAGAAAGCAAACTGTTTTTATAGTGCAATATGTTAAATTATGACTAGGATTTTTTCACAATAGATTTGGGAGATTTTTAGCTCTGAAAAAGAAAAAGGGCTCAAATCCTGTTTACTTTTCTCTTTGATAGATTGAGTACATATATATATTTTTTTAATCTTTGAAGAGATGTGGCCTGCTATAGGAGATATAGGAGATATATTCCATTCTTCTTTCCCCAAATGTAATCATCTTATCAAAACCACATCTCTAGGACATGTTCTTGTGAGTACAGGGCGCATTACATACGATTTTATAATACACACAGTAACTTTGGAAGGCTTCGGCCTTATTCCTGCTGTTAATTATTTAGACTCTGACATATTGCAATAAAACATTTCATCAAGCACTCCAGTCCAGGGAACGATAGGCATCAAAACTGTATTGGTAATGCAAAATAAATGGATCGGGGTTGAAAATAATGAGTTTGGTGGATTACATCTGTCACTGTGAATTATTATTGTTGAACATAATAGGGCAAAGCACTACAAAAATAAAGCTTGTCTTCTCTAGTTAAAGGTGAGACAACTACCTCTAATGAGATACAGAAACTCAAGTGTGAATTATGCACACTTTATTAATTATTAATTATGCACACAAAAGGTTTATCTGCATGCCCAATCTTGCATTTTTGTATGCATATAACTATAGAACAAAAAAGTCCCCATTGCTAAAGCTGGTGAGGGTTCATAGTGGCTCTTGCCAGAAACTGGAGGAGACATTCCGTTTGGCCTATTCTGACCATGCAGGAAGAAACAAAAACTAAAACACAAAAACCTGATCATGTGAAAAGGCATCAGCAGCAGCCCAGATTCTGACACTAATTCTTCTACTAATTTGTTCTGTGATACACATGACTTACCAGTGGAACTCAGACTCATCTGTAACAGTAGGGCCTTGAGCTA
The DNA here is from genome assembly GCF_018345385.1 of Vulpes lagopus. Taxonomy (NCBI): domain Eukaryota; kingdom Metazoa; phylum Chordata; class Mammalia; order Carnivora; family Canidae; genus Vulpes; species Vulpes lagopus. Next base: position 76,832,523 of record NC_054831.1, read on the forward strand.
AATTATCTTTAAATTCAACTCTAGCTTCAAACCATGCCTTGATTCTTTATAGAAAGATTTTTTTCTTTTTTAATTGAGGGAACCTAGTAGGTTTTTCTTTCTATAGGCAGAAAACTTGGTGAAGAGCTCACTTGAAGAATAATCTAAATTGCCTCTCCTAGGAATGCAAGCATGAGGAAAGTGGATGGATGCCGTCATTCAGGAGAAAAGATATAATAGAATATTTCACTTCACTGAAGTAATGTTGACCAACCAGAACAAGAGGAGAGGATAGTTGAGTTGGGTCCATTTGCACAAAGAAAGGGAAGAATAACAATCCACATGCTTCTACCCCACAGATTTTGAAGTTAACGCAACCTGGTTGAGTAGACTTGAGGACACCTAAGTTTTCCTTGCAGAAAATGACAATAATTTCCCTGAAGGGAGGGAGAACTGGGCTGTTGACCAGGGCTCAGCACAGGGTATAAATCTCTGGAGAAGCTAGTATCATCTACAACATAATTATATAAATGTACATAATTGTATTTATGTTTTCAAATTATATTCTAAAGTGTAATATTAAGTAGATATAATATTTACATGAACACTGCTTGTATTATGGTTTTAAATGAAATTTTAGTTTATAAAGGGAAAACCATACTATTAATTATTCTCACAGATAGGAATATCTAATGGAGGTCTTGCTCCTAGGCTCATGACATCCTATCTTATGGTTGTACCATGGAGATGCACATGCAAGAAATAACAATGGATTGTCAAAAATAAAACAAATTGCATGTAAATATTATTTAGCATTTTTTTACAAAAGAAAATTTCCCATTGTCATAGAGGAAATAGAAAAGCATTGGGTGGAAATATTAATGCTGCAATGACTCCCCCCAAAATGCTGCAATGTAAGACTCCCCCAAAACAGTCTCCCTGTGTCACACATTAACATGGCCACAAGTCCTTTGCTCAGCATTGACTTTACCATGCATTATTCTTTTCATTCACATAGATCACAGAGGAATTAAAGCTCTTCTAGACAGAAGGAAGTCAAAGGATAAGAGTCTCCTCTTAAGTAACCTTGAGGTCACATGGTTTAGAAGGAAAAAAATTAAACTAAACATTCTTCCTTCTCCCTTACCAAAAAAAGAAAGCCTCCAAATTGCCTCAGCACTACAAATTCACAAAACAAGAGCCAGATTAATACTCCTTGTCCACCCTGAATCTGTTTTTAAGAAAACCTTTTTCTTCTAATGTACCCATCTCCCCCGCATCCCTTCTCACAGAGAAGCATGCAATTGCAACCATTATACACCACCTTCCCATGTGACTTGCAAAACTTGCTTGGAAAGAAAAAGCAAATCACCACAAGATATGAGTGTTAAAGGCAGGGTAAGAGAATGGGGAGAGGTTCGATTCCTTTACTACCGCCTTAAGTATGAGAGACAATAGAGCATCACTTAGGGGTCCTGGGAGAAAGACAGGGTGAGGGCAAGGGAGAGCATGGAGCCAAACTGCCTTTAAAATCTAATGGTAGGGGTGCCTGGAGGGCTTGGTTGGTCAAGCTTCTGACTCTTGATTTTGTCTTAGGTCATGATCAGAGTGTGAGTTCTGGGCTGGGCATGAAGCCTGCTTAGGATTCTCTCTCTCTGTCTCACTCTTCTTCCCCAACCCTTTCATCTTGCATGTACCACACTCTCTCTCAAAATAATTAATTAATTATTTAATTAATTAATTAAAATCTAATGGTAATGCAAAAATTCTCAAACATAATGAGCTCATGAATATTTTTGAGCCCTTTTGGACAGAAAAAAAAGACTTGGTGAAACACTGCTTATCAAGAACAATCAAAGAAGGGGATGGCTCAGTTGGTTACATATCCACTTTTGGATCAGATCATGATCCCAGGGTCCTAGGGTCAAGCTCTACATCAGGCTCCCTGCTTCCAAGGAGCCTGCTTCTCCTTCTTCTCCCTACTCGTGCTCTCTCTCTCTCTCTCTCTCTCTGTCTGTCTCTCTCAAATAAATGAATAAAATCTTTCAAAAAAAAAAAAGAGAGAGAGAGAAAGAACAAGGAAAGGACCCACGAAACACTTAATGAAATGTGAAAGTTAAAATAAAAGAGAAATGCTTAATAATTAAACACCTGGGGAAATTGTTATTGCAGAGAAAAATATAAATATATTAGTATATTTACACTTATATGTACTCATAGTAGCAATCAATGCTGTAAAAGTAACATGAGCAAATAAAATTATGAAGTCTTTATTGAAGATGGTCAATTAATATACTTTGATATTGAAACACATAATTTAAGAATATCATGGCTCTTAACTTTTTGTATTTATTTTTATAAAATATGATCAAATCTTAAATGATAGTCCAGTCACTAATATTGCTTGTGAAACAAATTTTACTTTTAGGACATTCTTTATCCAATTCAATTAAAGTAAAATTAAAAACTGTTTTTAAAATAGCATGCAGATTATGATCCCATTGGTATAAAACTATTTCTATCTGTTGATCTACTTATCTTCCTTTGCCAAGGTGTATAACATTTATATTCTGTTCTGAAACAGTCATTCTCCCTGGTTGGAGAGGGATGCTTGAAATAATGTTCATTAAAAGTCAATGCTGCTTGATTCAGGGAGGGATGATTTGCAATGATTTGCTGTTGTTGCTGTTTATTTTCCACTGTTTGAATTTTTTTAACCAATGAACAGATAGATACTTTTATTTCTAAAGCAAGAGAGGTAATAATTATTTTATAAAATAAAAGATTGGCATCTCAAAAATAATTTCCAGAAAAATCTACCCAGATAAGCTCTTCATATTCTTAATTATAATATACTTCTATATGTATTATAATACAGATAAGCAATGGTAAACATAGAGGAGTGTTAGAGGACATACAGGGGAGCACCTGAGTGACTCAGGGGTTGAGAGTCTGCTTTTGGCTCAGGTTGTGATCCCAGGATCCCAGGTTCAAGTTCTGCATCAGGCTACCTGTAGGGAGCCTGCTTCTCCCTCTGCTTGTGTCTTTGCCTCTCTCTGTGTGTCTCTCATGAATAAATAAATAAAATCTTAAAGAAAAAAAGAAGACATAGAAGAACCACTAATCCAGCTTTGAGATGCAATAGGTATTAAAGATGTGTTCTAACAATTGAATAGGAGTTTTCTGGATGGAGAATGAGAGGAAGGAGATATGTGAGGACAGTATTACTGGTCCAGTAAACTATATATGCAGACAGCAAGAAGTAAGACAGCATGAGGATTTCACAGACAGCAAATAGTTCAGTATGGCTGGTTTGAAGAAGGGCAAATATGGCTCAGAATGGTAGGAAATGAGGAAAGAGACATGTACTCTGATGTCATGAAGTTTCTGGTCTAGTGAGTGGTACAGTCAACAGACAACACACAGTGTGATAGACGCCCTCATGGGGAACAAAGCAAAGTGTTTACAGGGATCTATAGAAATGCTCCCTAATGCACATTTGAAGTCCAGAGAGTCTTCCTCAAAGAAGTGACTTTTAAGCTAACCTTAAGAAGCAGTAGGAATTAGTGGGTGGGGTGCAGTGTGGCTCTGTCAGTTAAGCATCTGCCATCTGCTCAAGTCATGATTCTGGGGTCCTGGGATTGAGTCTTGCATCAGGGTTACCACTTAGTGGGGAGCCTGCTTCTCCCTCTCCCTCTGCTGCTCCTCCTGCTCCTGCTCTCTTGTGCTCTCTCTCACTCTCACTCTCTCTCTCTCATAAATAAATAAAATTTTAAGAAGAAGGAAGGAAGGAAGAAGAAGGAAGGAAGAAGAAGAAGAAGGAAGAAGAAGAAGAAAGAAGAAGAAGAAGAAGAAGAAGAAGAAGAAGAAGAAGAAGAAGAAGAAGAAGAAGAAGAAGAAAAGAAGAAGAAGAAGAAAAGAAAGAAGAAGAAGAAGAAGAAGAAGAAGAAGAAGAAGAAGAAGAAGAAGAAGAAGAAGAAGAAGAGAAGAAGGAGGAGGAGGAGAAGAAGAAAATAGCAAAAGAAGAAAACAGAGCAATTATTCTGGGTAAAGGAAGAAGACATGAAATGAAAAGACTAGAGGAGAGCCAGGACACTGCTGCTGTGGACACAGAATCTGTGGGAGGAGTGAGTGAGGAAACACACATTTAATGGGGTGTGTTAGAGATGAACACAAACAGATTAGTACAGTTCTGATCCTGGAGAGAGTATCAGTCATGCGAAGGAGTTTGGATTTTTTTGGTCCCCATAGGGGCCATTGAAGACTGTAAGATTTGTTTGCAATGGAAACAAGGCAGCTCCAACTATGTATGATTATTGTGGTGAGGTGCTGGACAAGGGAGAATGAGGGGACAATTGGAAGGCAGTTTCTTCCTTCTTTGCCCTCAGAGACAATCCAGTCCCATGCTCTTAAAGAGCCTGGGTTTATAAAGAAAATAAAGCTGGGTTGAAGTCTAGCACCTTCTGCCTTTGGAACCCACAAACAGAATCTCAGAGACTCAATGTAACCCAAAGTCTTGGATATGGAAAGAGGGGAAGATATACCCATAACTTTCAGATCTAAAAATATAAGTTAGGGGCACCTGAGTGGCTCAGTGGCTCTCAGCCTTCTGCTCAGGGTATGATCCTGGGGTCCTGGGATCAAGTCCCACATCGAGCTCCATGCATGGAGCCTGCTTCTCCCTCTGCCTATGTTTCTGCCTCTCTGTGTGTGTCTCTCATGAATAAATAAATAAATAAAATCTTTAAAAAACACAAGTTAATGTCTTAAATTATCTATACAACCTAAATATCTAGTTATAGGATGATAGATGAATGGGTTATGATACAGCTTGTTATGAATTAAACGTGTACATCCCTGCAGAATTCATAATTCCACTGTGATGGTATTTGGAGGTGGGGCCTTAGGGAGGTGATTAGGTCACAAAGGGGGAGCCCTCTTGAATGGAATTTGTGCCCTATGAAAAAGGCCAGAGAGCTAGGTTGCTCTCTTTCCTTCATGTAAGGATAAAAGAACTTCACAGTCTATAATCTGGATAAATGCCCCCACCAGAACCCAACCATGCTGGCACCTGAACCATATTTCCAATCTCCAGGACTGGTAAATAAGTGTTTGTTGTGTGAGCCACCAAGTCTGATATTTTGTCATGGCGGCCTAAGCTAACTAACATAACACATTCCCCAGTTGGAAAACCTAGCTTTTGACCTTTTAACTGACACCAAATATGGAGCTGTATCATAGAGTAGTACTATTTTTAACTTTTTGAGGAACCTCTATAACCTCTATACTGTTTTCCACAGGGGCTACACCAGTTCACATTCCCACAAACAGTGCATGAGGGTTCCTTTTTCTTCACATCCTCACCAACACTAGTTGTTTCTTGTGTTTTTTATTTTAGCCATTTTGTCAGTTGTGAGGTGAAATCTCATTACAGTTTCGATTTCTATTTCCCTGGTGATGAATGATGCTGAGCATCTTTTCATGTGTCTCTTGGCCACCTGAGACTTCTTTGGAGAAATGTCTTCTTTGGAGAAATGTCTATTCATGTGTTCTAACCATTTTTAAAATGGATTATTTGGTTTTGGGGTGTTGAGTTATATTAGTTCTTTTTTTTTTGGTTTATTTTTTATTATTATTATTACTTATTTATGATAGTCACAGAGAGAGAGAGAGAGAGAGAGGCAGAAACACAGGCAGAGGGAGAAGCAGGCTCCATGCGCCGAGAGCCTGATGTGGGATTCGATCCCGGGTCTCCAGGATCGCGCCCTGGGCCAAAGGCAGGCGCCGAACCGCTGCACCACCCAGGGATCCCATATTAGTTCTTTATATAGTTTGGATACTGATCTTTTATCACCTGTATCATTTCCAAATATCTTCTCCCATTCTGTAGGTTGCCTTTTAGTTTTGTTCACTGTTTCCGTTTTGCTGTGCAGAAGCTTTTTATTTTGATGGAGTCCCAATAGTTTGTTTTTGCTTTTATTTCCCTTACTTCAGGAAACATATCTAGAAAAATGTTGCTACAGCTTATGTCAGACATTACTGCTTGTGCTCTCTTCTAAGATTTTTATGGTTTCAAGCCTCACATTTAGGTCTTTAATCCATTTTGAGGAATTTATATATTTTTTGATGTTAATACTTTCAGGCATTAATCAATCTTTTTTTCAACTCTGCTTATTCCGAGATATACATAATATTATTTCTTTGTAGCAAATGTCCTTAAGTGTTAATGAAATTATGAACTAAGGAACAGCAGTAGGATTTTCATCAGAGACATTTTTCACTTGAATAATACACACTTTGGTGATCTTCTTTCTAAAGCTATAGAAAGAGAACTATATAGACTCATATGAAGCAAATCTGAGCTTCTTGGTTTTATCCAGTGATAGTATGCAGTGTCTTCTAGAATCATATCTCATTATATTTGGAGAAAGTGTTATTTGATTGTTAGGAATAGGTCTAACCTAAGGCATTTCTCATTTATAGGGGCAAGGCAGGTGAATTCTCTTAGAATTAAAAGGCATGTCTTATTTCAATATTAATTTAATAACAAGCTATCCACAGTAATTACCTCTTTAGTTCTGCTAAAGTACCTTACCTTGTCTAGACTTGGGCCAATGATTAGGTTAAACGTGCTGCAAAGACAATCTACTCAGTGTCTGACTAAAGACGAGAAAAAGGAAGAAGCCATTGCTTTTCTAGATAGATTTATCATGAAAAAGTTTGGCTCGGGAGGCTGACATTGGGGACATGCTGTCCTCTGTGGTGGAAAGTTGCAATAATACATAATGCCATACATTTATTTAGGACTGCATACTTATCAGGCCACCGGGGTAGCTAGTTGGTTTTTGGGATAGAGGCTTGAGTTCCAGCAGGGAGCCTGCTTCTCTCCCTCTGCCTCACCCTTCTATTCGCACCCTCTCTCTCTCAAATAAATAAATAAAATCTTTAAAAAAAATAAAAAGAACTGCATACTTATCAAAGGGGCTTTCACATACATGATTTCATTCCATTAACTCATCAAAATGCCAAATGGAATCCAAATAACCCTCTGGCTATGTGCATCTCACATCTTTTACATTCTGCATGTGAACGAAGTAGCTTTTATGAGCTTTGTCTGCCTAAAAAAGGGAAGTCAACTGGCAAGTGAAAAACACAAGCTCGACCTTGTGCCAATTTCTCCATGAAGACATCATTTCTCTCAGTTATCATGTAAAATACCACAAAGAGGCCATTCAACTCAATTATCCCTTTGGGGTAAAGAAATAAATTATTGGTAAATAAAAATATCATTTATCTTGACTACAGGTGTTTGAATTAAAGAATCTATGGAACTGTTCCTCTTGGAATATAATGAACTATTCAAGTCCACCAGTGAGTTTAACGTATTTGTTTGTTTGTTTGTTTAATCTTTAGTAGGTTGTGTTTATGGAGTAGATATATTTCACAAAAACAAGACCAACTTTCAAGAAGCCAAGCTGCCATATTTCTCCAAATCAATCTCTTTATTTCTTACCAAAACATCAAATCATAGATTTAAAAAAAAATAAAACTGTTTAGACTTATTTCACCTGCTAAATTCTAGGACTCTGTATGAAGTTTCCAGATGAGAATATATTTTTCAGAAAGTATTCATTTGCAGTCTTTCTTAAATGGAAAGTACCACAGAAAGAAATGCCATAAACGATTATCAAGCCAGTTATTTATGTTATGCAACAACTCTGTTTGGCTTACTGAGTATTTGCAGAGAGAGTAGTTCTTCATCAGGGATGTAAAGATGGGATTGCAAAATTGGCCCCCAGATGTTGGGCTCAGGCTTCAAGTCTAATCTAGTGGGAAGATTATCAGTCCTGAGCACAGTGAGGAGTCCACAGATATGTGGCGCAGTTGAGGTATTCTTTGAAGCAAAACAGAAACTGAGCAAGTCCTATGGCACTTGGACATTCTTCAGGTGTGCTGAGCCCCTCTCCTGAGTGTGAACTTTTGGCTTCATTCTTTCTTCAGGCAGGTCTTTATCTCTAGTTCATCTTTCATCAGTGCCTGTCAGTGGGATACCCCAATTCCAGATTCAGAAAACAATTCTCATGGAGTTAGGGAAATGAAAAAAACATTCCTGGTGATGAAAATCCCTTCCATTTTAAACCAATATTGTATTCATGTTTGGAAAAACCACTCTGTTGCTGTTTCCATTTTAATCTGCTTTAGTGTTTCCTGTTTCAATTCAGAAACCAAACCCACCAGGGAGGCCTTGGGCCAACTCCAGGACAATAAAACCAGAAAATAACAGTCAACCAACTAACCAAAGTTGCTAACTTTGCCAGATTTTATGCAAAAAATTGAAAAGTGGATACAAATTATATAACATAATTAAACCTAGAGTTCCAGATATGCTGGAATGATAGTCAACCAGAGAGAGTTGACTCCTTTCTGTACTTATCAGCCATATATATACATAATCTCAAGGAGATACATGAGTGTACTATAGGAAAATATTTTGTTCATTACATCATAAAAGAAAGAATGAACTGCCTTCTTGACTTACACCCGATTTTTCTTCTCTTGGTTCTTTCCTCTAGACTTTGTGATTGGAGGAAACATAGATCAATGTTGAATTCATGGATCTGACAATTCATTCTATCCCTGAGATTCTGTAGCTCTGCAACCGTTATAATCATAGACTTAGGGAATTTTAGAGAGAGCATTCAATGTTCATTTATTCGGCATCTACTCTGAGTGAGGCACTATTTTCAAACACATGAAGCCGGAATAGATGTAACGATTGCTTCGAGGTCACTCAAATAATTGGTATCAGAACCAGGCCTCCAAGCATTCAGGACTTAAATACAAGGCACTTCTTTTCCCTTTCGACCATGCTAATTTCTCTCCCTTGGTCAACTAGGTCTCCCATATCATACTCGAGGTCAATGTGCTGACAAGACCAAAAATTGTCATCACTCAACATACTTTTTGATGATATTTATTTAGGTTAAGTTCATAAATAAATGAACAAATTGTCTAATGGCTAGCCTGGACTAGGGACTGAACTAAATTTTTAAAAGGAAGTTATGAACCACAAATAATAAAAATTCTGTTAAAGTTGAAACCAGGAAACATGACCCATTGAACTGTTAATCAAAAAAATTATCAGATCAAGAGACAAGAACTATGTCTGCAGACCATGAAGGGAAAAGGCTGGGAGAAAAAACTGTTAAGTTTGTGGTTTCCAAAAGGCAATTGATAACTAAGCCTTCAAATGATGAGAATTTTCAAAGGGTTTTTAGGGCAAATAGAATGGCCCCATACATACCCTCCTTCAGATTCATAATGACCACTGCCTCCCAGTGAAGAATCGGAATATCACCAGCAATGCATCAAATGTATTTGCTCACATGTGTTAATAATTGTACTTCATTTTCCAGGAGAGATACTGAATGTTATTATTAAACACCTTTAGCATTTCACATATTTCCCATTTATAAATTACTTTCACAAATAATATGTATTTCCCTTATGATTTTTTAATTCATCTCATTTTTTCTCATTTTTCAGACAAGTGAATCAGTGGCAGAGTTTCTGCCAGATATGAAGTGCCCCCTCTTTAAAATCCTAGAGTGCAAGGAAAGAAAAATATAATCAGCATCTTCCTTCCTGCAATGGCTTAAATAATTTATGAATTATTAATTACCTAAGAGCTAGTTTTTAATCCTAACTTTGTCTCTTAACATACTGTTTTTTCTTCTCTCGGTTATAACTATCCAGAAATATGCAAACTCATTTTGATATGGGCCTAACTGGGAAAGGTAAATAAGTTATTAAAATCATCATAGAGTATGTAAAATCTAAGAAGAAACTCTTCCTTTTTACATATCCACAAAAGATATTCCATCCATAGCTATTGAAGAATTTGCTGAAACATGTGAACACTTGGAACACACTTACTGAACATAACACAGATTACAGCAATTTGGAAAAATACCGAGTTGTGGCCAGATTTCGCCAATATAGATTTATCGTGGGATTCCACATCTATGTCTAAAAGTAGGCCATGTCTCCTTAGATAGGTTTGACCCATAGAAGTGGGAAGGGAAAAGGTGATGGTAATTAAATTATTTATGTGACTCCTTCCCATCTCTATCTTTAACTGGTCTTCAAACCTTCAAGCTGGTAATTGGAATGCCCACTCTGAACTCCAGGACACTACTATGGTTGACGATCTCCACAACCACATCCTGGATTATGCCACTCAGCCTCCCAGTACATAGCATAATCTTTCCATTAAGCACCATAAAAATTCTATTCTACCTACAACTTTAGTAAAGTTAATTAATTCATTTTAATAAAAATGCCTTGGCAAACTCAGATGAAAGTCTTATATTGAGGCAATCAACTACTTTTCTCTAGATAATTGCCACCTGGGCTGATAAATTGAAAGCATGCCAAACTAAAATGCTTTTAAAGACTTCAATCAACATTCTCTCCAAAAATGAAGAAATAAAAAGCCAGAGGGCAGGATCATGGTTCTCATACTCCGTTCTTAACATTGAACAGTGATGCATATTTATATTATAGGGATTTGTCCTCCAAATTTGACCTAGACCTGGCCTCTGGATTTGTCCAGGGAAGGGAAAGGACAGAGTCTGTATAGTCCAGGAAAGCTAGAAACAAACTGTCTTATTAAATTACCCATATTTGCAACCAACCTTAAAATAATACAGATCCGCCAGCCTTCTGCCCCAAGGTCTGCAGCTTACTTTTAGATATAATAAAACAACATTGTAGAGTTTGCCTCATTTTTTTTTATTTCTTTGACTTTTCATGAACTTCCAGACAAACTGATAAAAGGACCTGGTCCCTCCCTTAATTTGCTATAAAATCTTGCTTTAAAGCAAATGTCTATTTCTCAGAAGCCAAAGGAAAGATTTTCTTTTTAGAAGCAGTATTTGCATGGGTTCTACTAACTCACAGAAGCATTTTTAGTGACTTAAAAAGAAAAAACAAAGCAGGCATTTATTGAGGAATTTTTGAGTCATTAGGCTTTTAAAGTACAAAAGAGGTGTAGGAAGGTGAAGATACTTGAAACGAGATTTAAGTGTTCTGTATTTTCACTGTAAGGAGCTTTAGTCTCTGTTATGAGGCTGCATCACTCAGATGCTGGGTACATCAGTAGTCTACCTGAATTGGATGACTTAGTTATTCAACATACTTATAGCTTGGCCAATCTGGTCGTTCCACATCCGTATCTCTTTAATCTGATTATTTTTGTGGAATCCATTACATTTACCTAGTCAATATCTCTTCTTACAAGGAGAGCAAGACCAAAACTACATACTACTGGAGACTTTATATTATCCTGTCCTGGGTGCATGGCAAGGGACACCTTAGGTAGTGATGAGTACATTTAATGACATCATTCTTGTACTCAAGAACAAAATCTCCATTGGATGTGATCCAAGGGAGATGTACCTTAAGACACACTCCTCTTTATAAAGAGTATAATAAAAAGCATATTAGAAAAAACAGGGCTAAAAATGTTATATAATAATTTGCTATGTAATAAAATCTTTTCACTGAATTGCTTAATCACAAACCATCTTAATTACCTTGTAATGATTGAATATTTAATAGAACTAAATATTTCAAGTCATGATTATGCTCTTTGGCTTATATGCAGGAAATTACCATTGAGTTAAAAATATCACCCCAAAACTATGTTTATAACAAAATTTATGAAGACTCTCTTGGTTTATAAAAAACATGCTTCCCTCATAAAAAGCCTGCAGAGGAGGATTTTTCCCCTTTTACAACCCCTGTGTTTAAGTAAACTTCTCAAGCTCACACAGCTAATGAGAAAGTCTTTCCCAAGTTGTGTCTGTGTCTCTATGCTTTTGAGATCTGTTCCCACAATTACTTTAAAGTTTAGAGATACTTTTAATGATCCTAAACATTTCTCAATTACATCTTTAGACACCCAAAAAACATTGGGAATAGACACTCATCTTAGGCTTCGTTAACCACCCCACTCTGAAGCTCCCCAGTTCACTTACTTGGGGAAATTACCCAGAATTTCAGATTCCTCCTCTATAAATTAAAGATAATAATAAAACCTACTTCCTATGGTAAATGTGAGAATTAAAGCGGACAGCATGTTAGTAGCAAGCATATATAGAAATGCACATAGAAAAAAATGAAACACTGTTGTATACCAGAAACGAATGTAACATTGCATGTCAGCTATATGCAAATAAAAACTTTTTTTAAAAAACATAGTAAGTCAGTAAGTATTTTCTCCATTAGCAATGGAAAGAAAGAGCAAACCATAGTGAATAATTACCTTTAAGTCCTTCCAAGTTCCTCCAATTTGTTCCTGGACTAAGCAGGCCCCTTACAAAATCTTCTGTGCTTGTAGCACCTGCTGAGAGAAGTAACCTTAGGTTGACCTTGAGCAAGGGGTGGCCATTAATTGACAAGAAATGATAACCTTATTTAGGAACAGCCAATCCTCAAGATTCAATGGTATCCACCGGGGTGGTTTTGTGTAGTTATAATGATATAATCTTCAGACTGGCCTCTGCAACTCTAATAAGAAAACAGGGATTGAAGACAACAGTCAGTGGAGGAGTAGATTGCTGGGGATAAAAACATGGGTTTCAAGTTGAGAGACCTGGGATCAAATCCAGTTGTGCCTTGCTGGGTCCTTTGGAAAGTCGCTTCAGCTTCCTCTTGCATTCCCATGTCCCTGCCCTAGTTCAAGCCACTCGTTGTCCACCTAACTAGCTTCCTTGCCAAGAAACCCATCATACACACTGTCACCAGAGTGGGGTTACCAACGAAAATGATGGAAGCTCAATTAAATTTGAATTTCAGATCAACAAATAATGTTCTAGAATAGGTATGTTTTATGCCAAAGCATTATTCCTTGTTATCTGAAATTTTCCAGAAACTATTTTAGCAGTGCAACAATGGTTACCCAATATTTGTGCACAAGAGTCCTTCTGCATTTAGAGATCTCTTTGTTATTCATTTAACCATCCAATGATCATTTATTCAATGTCTAGTAAGTAATGCATATATAAAATGTGTAGAGGGACAGAGTGCACATGTTATAGGAGTGATGAAACCATGTCCATGTTCAATAGGCCAACAGTCAGAGTAGCTGGAGCCTCTACTTGCTCTACCAATTTCCTTTTCTTCCAGTACATGAGGTCCTGTGACTCCAAAGTACATTACTGCATTACTCTACATTACTCCTAGAAACACCACAGGAATACATTATAGAAGATTGTCACTGAACTGACTAAAAGGAGCAGCATGAAGACAGTTCACGTTGAATTGGGACTCATACTCAGTGGGAAAGGCTGGCGGAGAAGCATCAGTAGGGAATTCTTCAAGCTTTTAATTCCCACAAGGGACTGAGTACAGGATAACAGGTGTACACAGACCTACACTGTAGAGGATACAAGCACCAAGAGGTATTGGTAGGCTCTTGCTTCAGACTCTAGAAAGACTTCTGTGGATCCAAAGTAGATAGAATGAGCATTAAGGTTGCATGATCCCATCCTCGAGCACAATATGTGCACTGAGAGAATGGATCACCCCTGAACCTGAGTGTCAACAATACTAGGGTTTTTTTTAAGCTTTTTAAAAATTTATCTATTCATGAGAGATGCACACACACACACAGAGAAAGAGAGAGAGGCAGAGACACAGGCAGAGGGAGAAGTAGGCTCTGTGCAAGGAGCCCTGTATGGAACTCGATCCCAGATCCCAGGATCATGCCCTGAGCTGAAGGTTCAACCGCTGAGCCACCCAGGCGTCACAACAATATTAGTTTTCAGAAGAAATAAGACAATCTGTGCTTAAAGGGACCCCTCCTCTTGATTCCCGCTGTAACATGCACTCTCCTGGAGTGGTCCATTAGGAAATTTCATTTTTCCTAGACACATCGCAGATTGACTAGGAGAGCTTCCTCTTCCATGGAGATTTTGCACAATGGCCTGGCCACTTTGGACAAACCAAGAGGACTGGTGACCACATGTTTGGATTTTGTAAATGAACTTGTGATCAGTGGGCAATATTTTTCAAATAGTTACTGACCCTCCTACACCCCCCGCCCCCAGCCTATTTACAATATAATTATATATTCACTGAGGTCATTCATCCCACATTATTGCATCTTTGCTCCTCATCTTTCAATGCTGTTGCCTGTTTCCATTGTCTTCCAGCAGACATTCCTGTCACTAGGGCCAATTACAGCATCTACTTAGCTTTTCCTTCTGACCAAATGGACGCCTTGTTCTCCTACCGATGACAGTCTTAGAAGGCTACAGCCAAACTGGCCGTTAGCTTCTGACCTCTCTGCAGTCGATCTTATTATGGTAATTGCAAGGCTGGAAGGAGCAGACACCAGGCCAATTACACCTGTCCCTGTCCTAATTCAGCCTAGGCTTAAGTTACTCCATGGGATAGCATGATGTGGTTCAGCTGAACAACTTTTTCTCTATTCTTGTGAAATTTGGAGACAGACATTCCTTATTATGCTTGTCATTAGGCCATAATGACCCAGTATTTCTTTAAACGACATCAGTCTTTATCAAGGAAACCCATGCACTATAGTAATAGATAACTGTGCTGAGGATTGCAAAGCAAACAAATCTTTAAAATGGGACTCCTCAATTTATAACAAAGCATAAACTGAAAACAATGCATCTAATGTTTTTCTTTTGTGGCCATTTCAATATTAATACTATACGTAGATGTATGTGAGTGTTTAATATTAGTAAGTCTATAAATATTATTTATATAATAAATATATATAATATGTATATTTAATATATATGTGCACATTATGGCTAAATGAATTAGTTTTTTTAAAAACTTCTGTATGTAAAATATTGGGGATTTTTAAATTCATTTGAAAATTAAATGTTCTTGGGATCCCTGGGTGGCGCAGCGGTTTGGCGCCTGCCTTTGGCCCAGGGCACGATCCTGGAGACCCGGGATCGAATCCCACGTCGGGCTCCCAGTGCATGGAGCCTGCTTCTCCCTCTGCCTGTGTCTCTGCCTCTCTCTCTCTGTGTGTGACTATCATAAATAAATAAAAACTTTAAAAAAAAAAAAAGAAAATTAAATGTTCTTATTGAGCATCCTAGAATACCAATGCATAATAATATTCCCTATTAATCTAAATTGAAATTAACTACACATATTCTTTTTTTTTATTTTAGTTAATTCTCAGTAGAATGCCCTATTTACTTTCAAGTCCTATATTTGCAGAAGTGCTTACCTACTCCTAAAGAATTGCCCTTGAGAAATAATTTAAGAAGCAAAACTATCAGAGCTCCCAATCAGTTCTGTAATTGGTAAGTCCTTAGAGAGGTCTCTGAGGGTGCCTCTAGTTTGAAGCAAGTCCCTTTTCCAGGAATTGGAGGTTCTTGAGACCCTAAATCTAAAAGCTTTTCCATCTTCAGTCCTAGTGTCATTATTGGTTCTCCTGCCATTCTTTTTTTTTTTTTTTTTTTTTTTTATTGGAAGTAGCTATTTTGATGATTCTGCAGAGAGCAGGACTGGGGTCTATAAACACCCTGCTGCCTTGAATGGAAGACCTTACTCCCCATGTAGTCTCCCCTTCATCATCCCCACGAGACCCTAAAGACAGGGTCCTTCTCTGGACTCTAGAAACTCAACTAGGATGACATAAGTTCTCTCCCAACAAAGAATCAAAACGTGGCTTAAGACCATTACCAGGAAGTGTCTTCACCCTATTCATGTGGTTTCCCATGACTGAGATTTCTTTTTTTAATTTTTATTTATTTATGATAGTCACACACAGAGAGAGAGAGAGAGAGAGAGAGGCAAAGACACAGGCAGAGGGAGAAACAAGCTCCATGCACTGGGAGCCCAACGTGGGATTCGATCCGGGTCTCCAGGATCGCTCCCTGGGCCAAAGGCAGGCACCAAACCACTGCGCCACCCAGGGATCCCCCATGACTGAGATCTTACATCAACTGGAGGCCTGACTTCTCCCACCAAACCAAAGTGGACGGGAGATACAGGGCTGTTTGGAACCCCATTACTGCTAGTGATACTGCTCCCTCTCTCTCTCAGCCAATTTCCTACACTGGGGACAATAATCACTACCAAAAAGAGGACCATTGTGAGATTTAGTGAAGTAAGCATTCACTAGTAAGCTCTTGACTCAGTAGGGATTTTGTCCATGTTGGTATTCTATGGAGTGTGCAGTCTAGCAGACCCAAGCTCCCATATTTACGAACTGTAGGGAATCTGCACCAATCTCTTAACTTTTCTGTGTGAGTGTCAAATGAGATGATGTACGCAAAGTTGTTGGCACTCTCTTGACCTGCCCCTCAAATATCTCACTGGTCCTTGCACTTTTCTTTCCTCCCTCTTCCATTTCATTCTTTCTTTGGATGACCAATCCCTACACCTGCACAGGGAATAAGGACCACACATAGTCACATCATTGCATTTCCTCTTCACCTGAGGGATGTTTGATTCTTCCTTTTTCTCCTGATTTGTCTTGCTCACATGTTGCTGTATTTATCTCCTCTTTTTCTGAGGTTAAGAACTCCACTTTGTGATCCCTGGCCTCAGGGCTCTTTTTCTCCCTCTGTGAACATTTCCACTACCAACATCTCCATCAATGGATGGATATCATCACTGGGGATAACTTGCAGTGGTTGTTACACTTCACGAAGTCCCCAACGGAACCCTAAAAAGATACTGTCATGATAAACACAGGCTCCTGCCCCTGGATTTACCCTTAGACTCTTCAGAAGCAAACTGAGTTTCTGTCAGAGGCTTATTTGGCCTCTCCCTTCTCCAATTTCTCCAGTCATTCCTTCTGAAAGTCTTAAGTTCTATTTATCTTGAAATTCTGAGGACATTTTTCCAACTCCAGTCAGAGAGCAATCTAGGGCCATCTCCACTTTGGGGTTTTTATACCAGTTGGCAACAAATAGGGATAGGAACAGAGTGGTCTCAAAACCATTGTGCTCTCAGAGCATACAAAGCAGAGGTTCTCCTAGGATGGGTGCCTCAGTCACTTGCAGGGCTAGTTAGAGGCCAGGTGGCCAGGTCCCACCAGAGGCTCTGATTCCAGAGGTCTGAGGGGAGGCTGGAGGATTTGCATTTCTAACAAATTCTCAGATAATGTTGGTATGGGAGCACCTTTCTGAGAACTATCAATATAAAACATGAGGGGTATTTGTTGGCTCCTTATCATCATTCTGTTTCTCAGCTGACCCTCCCTACTTCATTGGTGACTCAGAATATATCAAAAGCCTTGAATGTTGTTGCTGCTCCTTGGAGATGACCTGTTCCTGCCTTAAATGGCACTAAGTGGTGCCCCAGCCCTGGGATGTCCGAGAAGAAAAAGAGGAAGAGGACAAGAAAAATGATGCAGCATGCCTCTGATTTAAACATTCCTGGATAAGGACTTCATTGATATCGACATTTACCCAAATCAAAGCTATTTCCCTAAACCCAGATTAAAGTAAACACAAAGGATAGGAAGAGGGGGGTGGGTGGGGAGAGTCATCTTTTTAACCAAATAAAGTGCCACTATCTTTTCTGTCTTTTAGGTGAACAATATGTGGTTGCCTGGCCAGAGCTTGTCATCTGTGTTTATCTCGTCCGGTCATCTGTAATTAGATTGCAAGCCCCTTTGGGCAGTAGCGGTGGAGTTGTAATCCAATTTTGTACAGTGCCTGGCACAGTCCCTTAACCATAAAGAGGGTGCTCAATAAATATTTATTGATGATGGTTATCTTTAATTCCTCAGGAAGCTTGGGCAATTCCAGGCCACTCTACTTAGTTGAATGATAATGGAATTGATAAACTATCATGGGGGAAAACACATGGGTGGCAGATTTTTTAAAACCAACCCACCACCAAATATTCAAAATGGGGAGGTAGCACTTAGTACTCAAGGGATGTTAAAGGTTTAATGCTTACTTTGTGCCAAAATTGTAACAGTGATCTAAGCGCAGGAAGAGACAAAATGCCGTAAACCAGGGCCTTAAATGTGACTCTTCTGGCACTTGCCTTAAGTGATGCTGAAGTTTATAATATTGGAGGTTTTTCTCTCCGCCTACCAAATTTTCTAATAAGTCAAATAAATTGGCCCATAAAGTCAATATCATTTTAATTATTGGCAAACATATCCACCAACCCCCAGATGGTTTTTCTTTGTTAAAAATCACGGAACTGACATCACTGGAAACCTGATACACATTTGGCTGATACAGTCTCTTCCAACTACAAAACGTTTCTAACCTTTGCAAATAAAACCTTACACAAGAAGTGAAGTAATTGGGGATTTTTTTTCCCTCTCCACATTTGAAAAAAAAAAAAAGTTTAACCGCTCCTGAAATGCCTCTAAACACACATGTCTAATTGAAAACATACCTAAAGCCAATAAGAGAGCAGGTCACTTGCAAGTGACAAAGTGAGGCAAGAAATTCCAGGACCCAGGAAAACCTGGGGACACTTTCTTCAGGTACGCTTCAATGCAAGGAGGAGGCTGCGCCCACATGATGCGTTCGGGAGGCATGATAGCTGCATTGGGGCTCAATGGGACGCCCAGCCAATGGGAATATTTGGCCACCCTCCTGATACTCTAGTGGCAAGAATTTTGAGCCATAGCTTTTATGGGCCTTTCCCCTACTCTTCAATGCAAGCGCGAGGTTAAAGAAATATGTTGTGTAAGAGGTAAAAGGGTGAGACGCAGAGACAGAGAACAAGGAGTTCAAGAAGAAAGCAGTGAGATTGCCCAACATGGGCTTGTCCATTCGGAACATTGGAAAAGACAGAATCCATTGTTTCTTGCAGATGATTCCTTTGGAATTCTTTTCTTGGCTTCTGAGACCGGTTCACCTTGTGACCTTAAATTTTTCCCTTACTGCCTGGTTCCTCTGCCTTTGTACCTTACTCTGCTCTTCAATACCAGGAGCCTCTGTTGATTGAAAAATGGATAGAAAGTAGAAGAATTCCACGGTTGTGCAGATAATGAAGACACTTCACCTGGATCTCTCTCACCAGAGCTAAGGTTAAAGCGTTTGCTATCTTTCATCTATTTTGCACTAAAAAAAAAAAAAAAAAAAAAAAAAAAAGGCTTCCCCTCCACGGTTAGGGACGTGGTTTTCAGGCCAGTTTCTCTTGTTGTTGATTTATCCCTGCACATGCACAGTGGATTAATATTTGCAACTGGAGAGTCAAAAGTCCAGCTCATGACTCTGGGATTGGAATATGGGCTTTCAGATGCTGTTGTCTTCAGTTCCTCAGAATTGGGGGTTATCAGCCTGCAGGCTAATCTACACTCTTCCTGGGTACATTTAGACCATATGAAAAAGTAAATGAAACAGCAGAACGTTTGTATGAGTCACCAAGGATGACCAGAGAGAATAATGCTTTGGAACTAGTATAAAAGAGTTCCCCTGAAAGAAACTGCCCAGTGGTCAGAAATACCCTTTCCACCTCGACCCTTACAGGAGCCCAGCTCAGTCCTGTGAATACCAGGCAGCGGCCAGGATGCCAGGGCACAGATCATGGGCACTAACTGATTCTATTTCCTTTGGCCACTTGCTCCATACCTCTGATTCTCAGTTGTTCCTTCTATAAAAGAAACAATTTGGAAAGGGTGACTGCAGAGGTCCCTTCCAGCTCCAATAGCTCAATAAAGCCGTAAATGGTCATTAAGTGTCCCAAGAGTAAAGATTGTCTGTCAAAGGTCTGTTTGAGTTCCCGTGCCCCTGCTCACTAGCTGTGTAAACTCGATTTTGAGCAAGTGTACTGCTCGCCGAGCCCCAGGATCCTATGTTAAAAATGAGAATAACGACACTACGAACCTGCAAGACTTATCATGGGAATAGTGAAGCTGATGCCTGCAGCACGCCTGGCACAGAGTAAGAGCTAAGTCAATCTAAACCCTCGCTGTAACTTTGATACTAGCATTATGATTATTTGAGGGCCCCACAGCACTCATGTCAGAGAGTATTGCCAGTAGAGAGGGGTGAAGAGCACGATTGTATGGCCAGGCTACATGGGTTGGTATCAAGGGGAAGATGACCCCATGATGCTTGACTTTAAATTCACCTTTCCTACCAGTAAAGTTTCTATTGTCCTTGTGGGCAAAGGTTGGAGGTTCGCATATTTTTATTTTCATCATTATGCTTTTCTGCGCATTCTAAATTTTCTACAGTGAATAGCAATTACTTTTAAAACAGAAAAAAAAGCCCACTTCGTGTGTTTTAAATATAATTTTGACTAGTTCGTGCACTAACCATTAATAAATGCATAACTTGCTAGTTTGTGGACATGAATCATTTCTTCGTTGAGAGTAAAAGTCCACCTTGCTCTCAATCAAGTTATAATGGAGAGTGAGTTTGCCTTTATGAGTCAGTGCAATAAGTATCACCCACACATATCTGGTCTTTGTGCAGATATCCTGAGATGTCCAGCAATCTGAAATTTCTCCCCAGAACTTAATGGCTGTGGGATAAGACAAATAAGTTCCCAGGAGTATCCTCAGGGGAACCTTAAGAATTGTGAGTTCAGGGGTGCCTGGCTGTCACAGTCGGTAGAGCATGTGACTCTTGATCTCAGAGTTGTGAGTTCAAGCTACACATTGGGCATGGAGCCTACTTTAAAAAAAAAAATGTGAGTTCAGTTAGGACATAAACAAAAAAACACAGTGGCACAGACTGCAGTGTTCTGAAGAGACAGGGAATGTCCTGTGTTTTTCCGCCTGAGGTGGTCAAACAATTCTATTTGTGACAAGCACTAGCTTATAGCTTCTTGCTAACGGGGCAGGTAGGTAAAAGGCCTCAAATAGCACCTTTCATCACTCCAGATTATTAACGACAATGAAAGCTTCTCAGACTAGAAGGGAAGGAAAATCCCAGGAAGAAAGCAAAAAAGAAAACGTTTTCAAGGGGATAAGTCAAGGAGCGCCAGTAGGCAGGAGTGCAGAGGGATATACATCACAGCAAAAAGGAAGAATAAAGTATCTTCTGGGATGAAGATGAATGATGAAGGCTTTCATATAACTATATATACGTGCAACTTTACTGTTTATTTAAAAAAAATTACATCTATTGGTGCTCAACAAGCCTTCCCACTAATGCATGGCTCAGGGCAAAGGAACATGTGTGCACCCTGGCTATATTTGGGGGCACACAAGAAGAGAAAGAATGGGCATAGCCTCTGGCTGACCCCAGAAAGCTTGCAATTTCTTTCAAGACTTGAGACTGTGTCTTACCATGATGCGGATTTCTCATTTCTCTACAGTGAAAGAATGGAACCAGACCCTGGTTGTCCACTCCTTCACCCATGACCTTCCTGAGGGACCGCACTGTCTCTTCTTACGGATAATAGGACACTCCGAAGAGATACCATTCGTTCTTGGTTGCATGGAACACTCAGGTCCGTAGACACTAACAATTATGAAAAATGAATTTTGGTATCTCGGGGTGGGGAGAGGGAGAGAGGAGTGACACCCAGGTGGGAACACCCTGTTTGCTGGCTGGTGGAGGAGGACGGGGGAGGTGAGCATGCAGAGTTCTGACGAAGCAGCAGATTGGGAGCTGTGCCATCTTCCTGGAGCACGTATGCAATCTGAGGCTGAATGCCTGCCAGAAGTCATCAGACAGTGATCGCTACCCACTTGGAATGACTCATGGAGGAGCAAATGATACAGTCATTAAAGATCTATGGTGCACTTCTTGAAACTTTGAAGTTCATGTCAGGAAACTGAGACCCGAGGGCACAGGTATTATCTATTTCTCTTTCGTCATAGAGCCTGACGTCAGAAGAGAAGATGAAGTTTTTAACGATTAGTTGAGTCAATGGTAGACCAAGAACCAACATTTTGCTTTCTAAGTCCTCCTAACTGACACTCATCTGTGTATAGCAAGAGGTCCTTGTCCTGGGTAAATGGTTTCGCGATGGCATACCAACCAGCAAGTTTGTTGTACAAAGAACAAGTAGGAAAGTCTGCTTCTGGCTTCTCGCTCTTTTTTTTTTTTTTTTTAACAATGGTCGATTCACCATTTTAAAACAATTTTCAGCCATCTGAAATCAGTTATTGTTGTTACTCCTGCTGTTATCTCGTGGTACAGGGATTATCCGTATCGGTGTTATGGTCTCTGCTTGCATCAACCTAGATGCCTGCCAGCTTCTCTGACCTAAATGACTTACTGCACGACAGCACCCAGCAATGGTCTCAGTTCACTGTCTTCCCCAAATCATTCTTAATAGGGCTTGTGGGGGTGGGGGTGGGAGCACGTAAATCATCTCTTGATCTAGAAAAGGCTTCCTCTTCCCTCAGTCTTGAATAACGGAAGGGCCCGACAGGGAAATTTCAACCGGCAGTAAATTTCCCTCCAATCAGAGAGGTCATTCTGCTGTTTTCTGGGCTGTTGTTATTGAGATTTCTGCTATCATGGCAATTGTTCATTTTTTAAAGATAAGCCTTTTCCCCCAAATTGTTTTTAAGGTTATTTATTTATTTGTTTTTATTTATTTATTTATTTATTTATTTATTTATTTATTTATTTATTTATTTATTTTTTGGTGTTCTGCAGTTTCACCATGAGATGGCTATGGGCGCTTTATGTATCCTACCAGGACTTGACGTGTTTCTTCATTCTAAAGATTTGTACCACGCATCACTTTTGAAAAATTATCGGCCACCCTCTTTTTTTTAGTATTGCCTCTCCCCATTCTCTGCTTTTTCCTTGAACTCTGATTCTTATAGACCGATGTCAGTTTTGTTTCGTGTCTCTTAACTTCTTAAGATTGTCTAACTCTCTCTGCTATATTCTGGGTGATTTATTCATAATTTATTCTCTTCCAGTTAATTTCTTCCATCCACTGCATCTAAGTCACACTTTATTTTGCCCATTGGGTGTTAACTTCCAGGATTATATCTATTGTTCATTTCGAAAGGTCTACAGCATTCTGTTTCAAATCTGTTTCTTTTCTTAAACACTTGTCTCTCCTCGTGTTTCCTTATCTTCTTCTCTCCCTTCTCATTTTATGTATTTTTTTTTTTATTTTGGACTCTCAGGCCCAGAGAATTGAATTAAGCATATGTCTCAGATCATAATATTAGCTGCTGCCACATGTTGGGCTCCCTGGAAAGCAGACAGACCTGACGCAGAGATTAAATGCAGGGATTTGGTTAGGGATGTTCGTGGGTTCAACATTTGGGGAAGTGTAGAGAGAGCTGGACTGTGCCTCCCTTTGGGGAGCAAGAGGAAGCTGCTCCATCAGAGGCTCCTCCAGCAGACAACCAGTCAGTTGTCCCCTGCTGGGACAACTTCTGCAGTATCATAGGTGAGGGTGCTGGCCATCCAGAAAGGGAGGGTAACTTTGAATGAGGCAGCTGTCTTTAGGCAAGGCAATTCCTGATGGGGGTTGACAGCTGAGGGCTTCCCAGCAGTTGAGGGCAAGTCCTCCAAGTCTGGTGAGTCCAAGCAATACCCCATAGCAGCCACTGCTTAAGGCATATAGCAAGCTATGTGTTTTCTCCACACTCCTCTGAGGTAGGCACCATAACCAACTGTCAATTAGAAGTGAGGAAACTGAGGCACAGAAGGATTAAGGAACTTGCCCAATCACCATGATCCAGTCCGTGAGGTAGCAGCACAAAGATGTAAATGGAAGGCATCTGGTTCTAGAGCCTGTGTCTGTCCTGTTGTGCCAGAGTCCCTTAGGTCATGGCCTACTGTCATCTATTTGTGCAGGAGTCTGTTACTATTCTGTTACTTCTTTTTAATCCCAATTCCCACTCTTATCCTTCTCTTCTACACATAAATGGTATCATACTAGAGATATCACATTCTTCTTATTTTTTAAAAATTCAATGCTCTTTTTCATATAAGTGGAAAAATATCGTATGTGGCCTTTTTATTATTTATTGTCTTCTTTTCACTTCAGTAGAAGGTTTCCAAGGGCCATCCATGGTGTAGCATTCATTAGTCCTTCATTCCTGTTTATGGCCGAATAAAATTCCCTTGTATAGATACACCACATTCTGTTTATCCCATGTCAATGGACATTTGGGTTGTTGCCACTTTTTAACTATTATCAATTATGCTGCTGTGAACATCCACATATAAGATTTTGCATGAATGTGTACTTTTACTTCATAAATATCTATTTCATTTCCCTACATGCAGGATTGGAATTTCTGGGTCAGTGGGCATTGCCGTATCTAACATTTTTCAAACTGTTTTCCAAAATGTTTGTAACATTTTACATTCCCACCAGCAATGTGTGAAGATTCCAGGACTCTCTTGTTATGCTAAATACAATGGGTCCTATGGTGCGTTGAGCTGTAGTTGACCAGACACAGACATTCTGACATCTACATCCACTCTTCTACTAGATTATTCTCCCTCAGTGTTCTACAATCACCTCAAATCCAACAAGTTCCAAACAGAACTTATGATCTCTCTCTCTTCCTCTAAATGTGCTTCTCTCATATCCACCAACTCACCCAATACAGAAATCTGGGAGTCATTCTAGCTGCCTAATCTCACTAATGCCCTACTTTTTACCAGTCATCAAGGCCTGAGTTTTCTTCTCTTTGAAGAGCTCACAAAGACATCCTCCACTGTATCTCACAAACGTTATAGTCTTGATTCATTTTCTCACTTAAATCATTGCAACAGCCAGTTTACTTACTTCTCTTCCTCTGTTCCCATCTACCTGCCACCCACTTGCCATCCTGTGGGTGGGTGGTCATTGTAAATTGCAAACTGCAAATCTAATCACATCATTCCTTTGCTTAAATTTTTGATGCTTCCTTATACCTCCAGGCCAATTTCCAAATTCCAAGCAGAGCTTCCAGAGCTCTTCAAGATCTGGTGCACACTCACCTCTGCAATATCTGTCTTGTCATTTACACTACACTGACCTCTTTTCCACTCTCCAAACTCAAACCACTGCTTTCAGTGTAGTTATGGATCATCTAATCAATCACAACTTTTCAAGTGGGCAGGGAAGACTTTTATTATTTCTAGTTACTAATGGTAAAATGAGGCTTGGAGAAGACACTTCCCCAAAAGTTACACCAATGCTCATATTGGGGCATTGATGTCATATCAGGGCATTCTGATTCTAAGACACTTAGCACACCCACCATGCCTCTCCCTGCATACTAAGCACAGAGTCCAGACTGAGCTTCCTTTAGCTCTGGATTTCATTGTTGTCCCTCTTACTTCAGGTTATTTTTTTTATAATTTTTAAAAATTTTATTTAATTTCAATTAATTGAGTGTATTATTAATTTCAGAGGTAGAGGTCAATGATTCATCAATCTTATGTAATACCCAGTGCTCATCACATGATGTGCCCATCACGCTGTTAGACCATCCCACCAACCCACTCCCCCCCAGCAACCCTGTTTGTTTCCTATAATTAAGAGTCTCTTATGGCTTGTCTCCCTATCTGATTTCATCATTTTATTTTTCCCACCTTTCCTCTTGATCCTCTGTTTTTTTTTTCTTAAGTTCCACATATGAATGAGATCACATGATACTTGTCTTTCTCTGATTGAATTATTTGGCTTAGCATGTTACCCTCTACTTCATTCCATGAAGTACTTCAATGTACTTCATACATCGTTGCAAATGGCAAGATTTCATTTTTGATGGCTGAATAATATTCCATTGTGTAGATATACAGTGGAATCTTTTTTTTCCATGTTGCTGAACATCTAGGCTCTTTCCATAGTTTGGCTATTGTGGACATCACTGCTATAAACATTGGGGTGCAGGTGCCCCTTTTAATCACTATGTTTGTGTCCTGGATAAATACCCAGTGGTGCAATTGCTGGATCATAGGGTAGCTCTATTTTAACTTTTTGAGGAACCTCCACATTGTTTTCCAGGGTGGCTGAACCAGCTTGCATTCCCATCAACAGTATAGGAGGGTTCCCCTTTCTCTGCATCCTTGCCAATCTCTGTCATTTCCTGACTTGTTAATTTTAGCCATTCTGACTGATGTGAGGTGGTATCTCATCGCAGTTATGATTTGTATTTCCCTGAGGCTGAGTGATGTGGAGCATTTTTTCATGTGTCTTTGAACTCTTTGTTTGTCTTCTTTGGAGAAATATCTATTCATATCTTCTGCTCATTTCTTGAATGGATTATTTGTTTTTTGGGTGTTGAGTTTGATAACTTCTTTATAGATTTTGGATACTAGCCTTTTATACTCCAGATCTTTTAAATGCTATTCCCGTTTCCTCTGCCTATAATGCTCTGTTTTCTCAATCATATCATCTGACTCTACCACACAAGTGCATATTTAATTACATGTTATCTTGTACTTTTTAATAGTCTTCTGCTATGATTCCCCCATCTGAATGAGGACTGCCCATGATTTTTGCACAATGCCGACCATGGTAGGAATTCAGTAATTATTATATGATTGCATTTAGCCTCTTCCCCAGCCATTTTTCAGTTTTTAACCATAAGGGTTCCTGGAAAGCATGAACACTATATATTCTCTTATGTCAGCAACTGATTTCTACAGTTTCTATTCTTGCTATATTATAATATCCTAGGATCTTGTATTACTGGATATGTTGGGGTTTGGGGTCTTCATACATACTTCTTATTATTATTAATATACTAATATTTGGAAATTAAATCTATATATTGGCCCTTACATATAATTTGTGGGGGGTGGGGGGAGAAAGGATCATTTTGTGTCAACTAATTATAGTGAAATTAAAGTAGATTTTCTACTTTGAGTTCACTCAGAATTTTACCAACTCAGAGGCAGGCTGTTCTTGACTCTCTTTAATAAACTCCTTTGCTTGTCATCCTCTAACCATATCTCACATCTCACTGGAGCGTAAAGCAGAGGTGGAAACTTCTCATTTCATCAGTCACTGCTTTTCTGTTGGTTTATATAGAACTTTTATTTGGGCCAAGTGGTTTAATATTTGGGAGCTTTATTAGTTCTCTTTCACAAAATTCCCAGGAACTAGATAACAGAGTTTATCAACCTTTGACAGGTAAGAGAAATAAACTGTTCATCTACCATCAAACCACAATTAGAATTTACAGCTCCCAAAGCCTATCATTCAGTTTCTTATATTTTTATGCCATGTATGTTTTCTCCTTTTTGAATGTCCTTTTGCTATCAGTGTGTTATTTTAAGGTTTTAATCTCCCCCAAAGCAGTAAATAAAACTTGCATTTAAAAAGATGCAGAAGAATTTTGAAAAACAGTCATTATTAAATCTCTAAAACAGGTACAAGGTAAAAATTATTTTGAGTATTAATTACAAACTTCCTGCAATTCTGCGAGATGTGACTGAGCTGTCTGACCCAGCTCATGGCATTTTATGCGCATTTCAAATGATGCAGAACATGAGGTCTTAGCTAGTGTATTCCCTGCTTCAGAACATGCAAAGGATCTTGAACAATGAAGTCTATAGTCACCTAAAAACACCATCATATCTGACACATTCTCGCTTATGGTATGGACCAAACATCATCTGCTTGATTGGTACACCAAACAGAGGCAATACATTATAATTAACCAATGTTAAAACGATGGTTCCAGTTAGTTGCTCAACTTCAGCTGAATTTTAAAATCAAATGTTAATTTAAAAGTTATCTTAAGATAATGCAACCTATGCAAATAGCTAGCTAATTCACATTACTTGGTCATTGTTTCTTAACTTTCAAATGTATCTTTATTTATCCCATTTTGTGTCACCACCATCTTAATAGAGAAATCCCCTGATATTTTTATCTGTGGAAGATTTACAAGAAATGCTCAAAAACATCTGTGTATACACACACACACACACACACACACAGAGGCACAACCTCAATTCACATTGTCTAATGATTGCTTCTAAACAATTCTCTTATTCATGAACTAATGGCATTGTGTGTGTCAGGTAGAACTCATATCTTCACAAAACAGAACTATGTTGCCTCCAGAATTTCCATTAAAAAAAATAGTCTTTGTGATTATGTGCATATTCAACAGGTGACATTTGGAAAATGTGAAGCACTTGCACCATGGAAGTCCTCTGGAGTAAGTCATTTTGTTTCTTTCAAACTACAAGAATACAAACGATACTCTGAGTTGTAGTATGTTAAGAAGTGTTCTTTGGTACTAGTTTCAGCTAAGATTGTTAACTCGGAACACTGAGCTGTTGAATCAGGTGATTTGGTCTAGAGAAGCTGTCCAATAGAAATATAATGTAAGTCACAAATGGGAGCAACATGTAAGATTTTAAATTTTCTACAAAGCCACATTTAGAAAGTAAAAAAAAAAAAAAGATATATGATATTAGTTCTAATAGTACATTTTATTTAACATAATATATCCAAAATTATCATTTCAACATGCAAATAAACATAAAAATAATTGAGCCAATACTAAGTCTATGACATCTTTTTTTTTTAAGCTTTTATTTATTTACTCATGAGAGACACACAGAGAGAGGCAGAGACACAGGCAGAGGGAGAAGCAGGCTCCATGCAGGGAGCCCGATGCGGGACTCAGTCCTGGGACTCCAGGATCACGCCCTGGGCCAAAGGCAGGTGCTAAACCACTGAGCCACCCAGGGATCCCCTAAGTTTATGAAATGTTGTCTGTAATACACCCACACAACACATGTCCATTTCGACTAACTGCATTTCAGGTGCTCAGTAGCCCCCTGTGCTGTGCTGCCTTAGCTCTAGAGCTTCTCTTGCCACCCTTCTTAGTAGCAACAACATATCAAGACTGGCTTTGTCTTCTATGTGCCAACAATTCTCATTATAAAAAGATGCCTTGCCATATATCAGTTAATGATTTCAATAACAAACCAAAAAGAGAAAAAAATATATATTCTCTCTGTTTGGTCCCAGTAATGGGGACCAAAGTCTTCCACCCTTGCAAAAATATGGCCATCAAATCACTAATTCCATCCTGGTCTTCCCTCAGCAAGCAAACAAAAGAACCACCACCATAAAACCTGTCTAAGTTGTCTTGGAACCAGAATCTGGGCATCTCCATATTCTCCTGCTGTTACAGAGATACACGTCAGCGACTTCAGTGATAGCTTCATGGGAGGAACATGGGTGTGATTCATCAGCCTCAGGCCCGAGGGCAGAGATTGAAAACCCATGATAGGAACTAAGACAGAAGTCATAATTGGAAGTTTGGTTGAATTCATTGTAGTTTGTGTGTTGTCCTTTCTATATTTTCCTCCCATGCAGAAGCATTGCTCCCAAAATACACCTAACTGTGCAGTACATTATTCTGTGGAGGGAAAAATACTTCCTGATTTCATGCTCCACAGCATTAAGATTGATAGGCCTGTAATTTAACCCAAAGTGGAGCAGCCACAAATGCTCTTCTTTTTCACATGTAAATATTTAATCTCTGTTAGGAACATGCTATACGAATGTGCCAGAGTCTTAACATCAAGCGTTTCCTGCTAAATAGGCAGGACCTCAGTAGCCTGGTTCATCAGGTAATGGACATAAGACTCTACCCAGAAAACTGTCTCCTGTACTCCTGAGCAAGGAGAAAAGGGTAAAGTTAGGGATGGAAGTGTTCCAGAGTTTGGGATTAGACATATACATTTGGCATGTGGTACAGTTCTCACATAAGTGGGCAGTTCAATGTGATTTGAGTTAAAATGTTAGGCAAGTGATTTATCATTGCTCAGCCCATCTCTCTACACATGTAAGAAAGAGGCACAGGAGAAATAAATTGGAAGGGAAATTCTCAAGCTAAAGAAACTGGTTGTACTCAGGTTGAGACCTAACAGAATGTGATGGTGGGATTTAGTGTGTCCCTGTTCCTTGTTCTACTCATCTTTCTCTAGAACAAGACCCCCCTGCTGTGCTGCCAATGTCCCTTTCCTTGAGTGGAAACACCTCTGTCTGTTGCCCGTTCTGATGAGCAATGGAGAAGAATGGCTTCAGGTATTTTTGTGATCTTAAAACACGATCATAATATGCCCATACTTTCTTGAGTAGTGAGTGCAATGAACACTGTATGGATGAAACTTCAGGTTTTAATTTTAAGTCTTTGATCCTCTCATCTGAATATAAGAGATAAAGAAAAAAACAAAACCCGACTTTCATATGGAAAGATGTCTTGATAAATCAGTGCCCAGAGTCAAGATACTTGGTTTGACAAATGATTCATTTCTGATTAGAAATGTATTTTGTGAAAACAGAATTGAAATTAGAATTGTTCTAGAAATAATAAGAGCAAACTCTTATCAAAGCACATGTATCAGGTATTTTTTAGGCTAAGTACTTTGCATTGTATTAGCTTTAATTCTTATGACAGCCCTCTGATGTAGGTATTCTTCATTCTTCTCTCTTAGAGATGAGAAAAAGTAGGCACAGAGAGATTAAGTAACTTGTTCAAGGTCACTCAGCCTGTAAATTGGAGCTGGGATACAAAATCCAGGCAGGCTGGAACCAGAAGCAAGCCCCGAATGTCTCTGTAATGTGTGATCATCAAGCCTATGGGGGGCATAATAGTGTTTCTATAAAGTGCCAGGGTTGAAAGTGCTGCTGGTCTTTCAAATAACTTTCTCAATGTGTCCCAGCCTGCTATCAGTAGAGTCCCTCATTCCAATAATCTCCAAGGGGCCCCAATGAAGTACAAATATCAGAAAGGCGTAAAACCTAGCATTGTTTACATAGTAGCACAAAATGTTTGCCAGCTTTAGTAACAATAATTTTAAAAACTCATTCCACTCTAAGAAATAGAATACTAAGGAAATTGAATACAGGATAAATTTCTTAGGTCGGCAGGAGAACAAGAAAAATATGGAGTTGAAATAAAGCTATCAGAGAAGAAAAAGATAAAGGAAAAACCATGCAAATAAGCAAAGATTAAGATAGGATCCTGTCATCTATATATTTAGCCAAAAGTTCACTCTGTCAAACTCAACAAGGCATGAAAAACTCTAATCCAATGAAGATTGAACAAAAAATAGAAGACAATTAACTTTTAATCCAAGCAATTCATTTTTGCATTTCTCAATGTGTATATTCAAAAGATATTGTAATATAATCATAACAAGCATATTTTGTATATACACATACCAAGCTCTGTTCTAATCATGCACTTGGATTATTTTATTGAATCCTCACATAATTCCTGTCCAAAAGATGGTCTCATTATTCCCATTATACAGGTGACAAACCTGAAACTCTTGATTTTATCAGTCTAAATTTTATAGGATATGCAAAGTCACTTTCTTAGTAGTTTCTTAGTTTCTTAGTAAAAGTAGACTCAGCTAGTCAATATTAATGAAAAAATGTTAAGGTATCATTAAGATCCCCTATTTCTCTTCAGTGTCCATTTGAAATCTGATGCCACGAGAGTCATTAACCTGCCCTTTTGACTATAGCATTGTTTTTAAAATAAAGAATCTTTGTATTAGAAAGCTTCATAGGGTAGGAGAAGGATGGGGTAAATTTTTACGTATTGTATCTTTTTACTATATCCACTTTCTCTTTTCCCATCCTTAAAAACTGATCAACAGCCAGAATGCACTTTAAAAGTTATACTTTAAAATTGAGTGTGAGAGTTAATTACAATTAAAACACCCTGCAATTGGTTCTTGTGGATGATCACAGACTGCTTCCCAGAATCTAATTCAGAGGTAGATGGCCCCTTAGGCTCTTGAGGGGCTCGGATCATCTTGCAGTTCTTCTAAAATAAGAGTTCTCCTCAAGAGGAAGAACCTTCCCTTTTAAGTTTAGCTTCCTATGGAAATTAACTGAGTCCCTTGAAAAATACCACTATTGCAACACAGGATTGATTTTCTGTAGGGCAACATATGAGGCCATTACTTCAGTGGTTCTTAAAATCTTTTGCTATCATACACTCCACAGAGAAACCTCATGAAAATTTTAAAAGATTGCCTCCAAAAAAGGCACAAATTTGGGAAATTTTATAGACCTACTGAAGCCCATACATGCTATGCCCTCTGTGAGATACCATATACACAAATTAAGACCAACTGAGTTAAACCAAAGGCTAACCTAAGAGATAATGTTGGAGGAGGAGTGGGGGGGGGGGGCATATATCCTTCAAACATCAAAATTCACGAAACAAGAGCATTTCTAACTCCTTGTTGAATGTTGGATTATGTCATGAGAAACATTTATTTTAAAAGCGTCCTAGAACAATAGAGAGAAATTACCTCTCCAGCACCTCACCACTGGCCTCCTCTTCATCGTACAATGATGCATCTTTTCTCAGCGAGTTTCTCTCTTAGGAATACATACAAGAGAATAAATCATGTTCACCTGCAATATCAGGGGAAAGGGATGTTGCTAATTAAGAGCGGGGCAATTCGAACTTCTTCTTAGCCCTGGGGAGGAATACCCAGGTGTGCTGAGACAGATACGCTCGGAGGAAGAAAAAGAGATGCTCTATAGTCCAACACACAGCACTAGGCTTCTTTCGTGAATTGATTTTCCCACTGGGAGACATCCTGGCAATTTTTGTTACCCAACCGATGATGTAACTAAGTAGTTGGAGCTGAAAGCTGGGTCAGATTTAAAAAAAAAAAATAATGTTTAATCTAACAAAAACAGCCTTAGTCTTTACCATGAAGGGAAGCTGATTTAACAGGCAATAGCAGATTAAATAGGAAGCTGAAACAGGGAGAGAAATCATATTCAACCATTAAAAAATGAAGATAGAAGAACATCACAATGCCAATTATTTGGAGAAAAAGCACAACATTACCATAGAACTTTCAAAAATAAGATAAATGATATCTGCCTTAGATGTACAAAAATAAGTCTTTTGTTCTCACTATATATTTTAAATTAAATGCTATTGTTTAATTAATAGACTGTGACTTCATGCATTAAAGGAAAGCATGAAGTCATGTGACTGTCTTAGACCACAGAGTTACTCCTGAATCTCAAAAAATCAGGACAGACAACATGCTTCAAAGTTTAGAACATAAGCCACCTATGTATGAATTACCTGTGGTATTTTAAAAATTTAGATTCTTAGGCCCCACTTACTTATTGAGTCAAAAAAGGAAGGATGAAGTCTGGGAATCTGCATTTTAACAATCTCGTAGGAAATAAACCTACTAAAATTTGACAACCGCTGATTCGTGCCCTTACTTGGAACTCTCCAGAAAATGTCATCATAAGAAAGTAAGCGGCTCTCCCTAGAAACACCTCCTTCTCCCCCTTTGTTATAGACTAGGATTTTTCTACTTTATTCACTCTCCCTCTTTGCCATCACTAAACCCCTTTTCACTTTTTGGGAGATCCTACACTCACCCCGTTCTTCACCCTAATGACAGCCCAGCACAGTTTCTGTAGGCTGAGTACAAGTGAGGGAGGAGAGAGGTCTGCATTCCCAAATCTCACTATGGCCACTTCCTCCTGACCAGGCTCCCATCCTGTGACTCCATCCTGGCTCTCACACTGAGCCCTCCATCCCACCCCGTGTTGAAACACCTAGATTGATGCTGACACAAAAGGAACATTTTATGTCCAAAGACCTACCCATCCCTCCTCCATGTACAGTATCTAAGTGGAAAAAGAAAGAGGGAAGAGGCAAAGTTGGTAGAAATGAATCTTTAAAATCCCTTTTTGTTTCATTGTTAAGGCTATAGTCAAATAAATTCATTCCCAAAGGAGAGAAAAGACTGGAAGCAACAGGGCATCACAAAATAAAATAAGGACAAATAAGAAATCTAATTCTTGTAACACTCAATAAAGAGGTGGCCAGAGAATCCAAACTAGACCAAAACTGCCATCAGGGTGTCTGCTGGGAAGAGGGCCGTCACCTCCATCCCCACCTCCTTATGTCTTGCTTCATAGTTCTGGCCCTCAGTTCCTGCTAATCCTATCAGTGCATCATCACACTCCATGCTTCAGCTGGCAAGATGACTCGGAAGAATTTGGAGGCCATCCAACCCATTGCTCAGTGGGGAGTGGCAAGACAGGAGTGGGCAGAAGCATTTTCTCCCCAGGTGGAAATGTTATGCTGTCTCAAGAGGAGCTCTGGACCTGTTCCTACACAGACCCTTCATCAAGACTCTAGAATCCCCTTAGTAGCATCTCACAGAGCAAATTTATTCTTTTTTAAGATTTTATTTATTTATTTGGAGAGAGCAAGAGTGAGAGAGAGCAAGAGGGAAAAGGAAAAGCAGGCTCCCCACTGAGCTGGGAGCCCAATGTGGGGCTCGATCCCAGGACCCCAGGATCATGACCTGAGCGGAAGGAGATGTTTAACAGACTGAGCCACCCAGGTGCCCCATCACAGAACAGATTTAATACAAGTTTTATGATCTTCTGTTGGTCGGCCTGAAATAGAGCCATCATGGAGTCATTCACTCATTCGGATTACATATGTGAAATTAATATCAGCTTTCTTAATAACTGCATGGTTTTATCACAACCAATCTGCATTCAGCAGCCTCTCAACTTAAAGGTCAGTGGCAGTATGCTAAAAACCAAGGAGCTTTGGATGAAAAGAAATCTCAGTTTAAGTCAAGCTCTGTCACATACTAACTGCATAATTTGAAACAACTTATTCAATCCACATCCATGAAATGAGGAATATAATTATCTATCTGGGAGGATTTAATTAACCCATATTTATTGAACTCCTCAACATAGACTGTGTGTCTTGGGGAAGATCACTGGCAAACAAGCAGCTCTGCTTCTGTGTGCTAAGTATTCTGGTAGAGGTTGGCGGGAAGCAAATAAAGACCTACAGGAGGTAGTGAGGGGCTGGGGGTGGTTGAAATGGGAGAAGGTGGTCAGAAGGTCAGAAGGTACAAAGTTCTAGTTATCAAATCAGTTAAGTCCTAGGGATCTAATGTATAGCATGGTAAGTATAGTTAACAAAGCACATTGCATATTTGAAAGATGCAAAGAGTAGATCTTAAAAGTTCTCAACACGAGAGGAAAAATTATACCTGTATTTTGGTGCTGGAGGTTAACTGAACTTATTCTGGCAATCATTTTGTGATATACACATATATCCAATCATTATTCTTGTACACCTAAAATGAATACGATGTTCTATGTCAATTAAATCTCAATTAAAGAAAAAAGGAGCCATGGGAAATTCTGGGAGAAAAACCTACATGGTTCTTGGGAGAAAGGAATGCTCAGGAAAGGCCTTGCAGAGATGGTGGCATCTAGGAAGATACCTAAAAAGAAATTGGTGTTCAGGAAATGGGATGCACTGAAGGAAGGGCTTCCCAACACAGATTGGACACCAAGAGCAAGGCCTGGGTAAGGCCCGAGCAAGGCGCTTTGGAGATCTGCAAGTAAGTGGTCTAGAAGGCCAGAGAGGTGGAGACAAAGCTCCAGAAAGTGTAAGTGAGAGGCAGTCAGACCAGAAGCACGTTTCCTGAACCAGGCTCCCTGAGCTTCACATCCCAGGGGGACAATGAGAAACCAATCACTGAATGGTGTTCCACAGAGAAGGGTTTTTAGTTTTGGAAGATCACTCTAAATAGAGCAAGGATGAGGTGTCATGAGTTGTCCTATTAAGTATCCAGTGGTTAGCAGTTCCCAATTGGTGATAGCTGGTATTATTAAATCATTTGCCTCTTACAGATTATTAAAATAACCCATGAGTTCTGTCTCAGGAGTAGTTTTCATGGGCATCTTTCCTTACTGAGGTATTCTGTGCCTTGTACAACTGGTCACAAATTACGTTATTGGCATTCTACTGGTCAACCGGAATAGTGAAAGCAGTTCTAAATAACATAACAACATGGGCAAGACAGCTCCCTGCCTGTTGATGTTGTTCCAAAGACAACCAGGATTTAATGCACAGGGGCTTCTGTTCTTTGTAAGTCCATCATGGTAAGAAGTGCTGCAATTCAGATTGGGGCTTTGAGGACTTTGTTGTTTCAGCAACAGCCAGGACAACAGTCTGATCACTCTCATTACTCATTTTTGTAACCAAACCTTGTCATCTTTTTTCTGTTAATCTCACAAGAAGTTAAAACCTCACACATGAGCCTCAGGCAGGATGAACCCACACAGACCCAGCCGCAGGTGGAAGCCCAAGGCCCAGAAATTCCAAAGCTGTCTTCTTGTCTCTGTGTGATACGAGGCAGCTTTGCTTTGGTGTCAACAGAATGGAATTGCTTTGCTGGGACTTCTATAAATTTTGAGACAGAAAATGAATTCCATCTACCAGGGCACCATTGCAGTACATGCAGGAGAGAAGTGGTCAGGTCATTTATTTTCTCCAATAAAATTCGTAAGAGCAGGGCTTGCATCATTGGGCATCTTGATTCTTCGGAAAAGGATTTAGAATCTTCTATTAGCTTTGAAACATTAGTCACCAACAGTAAGCATCCCAAGAGAGAAACATGTGAGTCACTGATCGGCTCCAACAGCCAAGCAAGAACGTCAGCAGGGTCCCACCTGCTTCCTTGTGAGTCACTCCACAGTGAAGGAACTGCTAGAGGTTTTTTTGTTTTGATTTTAAAGATTTTATTTATTTACTCATGAGAGACAGAGAGAGAGAGGCAGAGGCACAGGGAGAGGGAGAAGCAGGCTCCCCACGAAGCAGGGAGCCCACTGCAGGACTCAACCCCAGGACCCTGAGATCATGACCTGAGCCAAAGGCAGGCACTTAACCAACAGTCACCCAGCCACCCAGAAACAGCTAGCTTAAAAAAGAGCACAGCACTGAGGAAAACTCACCTATTCTTCTTATTGTTATGTTTATTTGCACAGGTCTGCCTAAATGTGTAAATTATTATTGCTTCATTATTTTTTCTAACAAGAATTTTGATCTTTTTCTACTATAAATGTGCAAAAAAATAAAAGAATCCAAATGCTCTAATCTTAGCAATTTGGTGTTCTTTTCTCTCCTCTGATCTTCCCTCCCTGTGATAATCTTATTCACCATGATCATAGGATGTATATAATTCTTGAACTTTTTTTTTTAATGTATGTATCGCTTTTGCTAAACAGTATGACAAAGATTGGTAATTTATTTCACCAGATTCTGTTCCAATTGTCTTTAGCTGTTTTCAAAAATAAAATTTCACTCAAAAGTTGGAGATTTTCCATATTAATGGAAAAACACATTTAAAAAGAAAAGGAATTCCAACAAAGTAGAAGTGATTGTTTAATTCCTTGGAGGAAGTTTCCAGACTAATAAGAGACAATCCCTGCCCTCACCTTCAAGGAGCTTCCTAGGCATATAGGACCTGGGTACAATTTCAGTATATTTCCAAAGCTGTTTCTGTACCACACTGCAGGTTGTGGGATGCCTTGTGGAAAGCACCCCCCAGGGTTTCACTGAGGTGCTTAGACTCGATTGGACAGATCCATTAAGCGGATGCACTAAAAATCTGCCACATTATTTCAGTCTTTCCTCCTCCTTGCCTGGTGAGAAAGTGTCTGTCCTTCCCCACTCATCCACTCTGCCTGTCATTTCTGGCCACTCAATGAACATTTTGTAACCTGTAAAAGCAGGGAAAGCTTTGAAAACAGAACCCAGTTCTTTTTTTAAGTGATACACAATGTTGACAGAAATATACTCCAGAGGAATTTAATGCAGCTTTTTTTGGTTCCTGGCACCACTTCTTTAGTGCATCAGTAAGTGAAAAATGAGCACGGGAAACTCCTGACAGTAGAGCAAGAGCGGGAGAGCCTTCGCCTCAAAGCCAACGATTAGATTCTACTGTACAAACAGGGAAATGTCTCTGAACTCCTCACCTCTGAAAGGTAAACACTGAGAAGGAAATACTCCTCCCACGTGCTTTGAAGCGTTCACCTTGTAAAAAGGAAAAAAAGGACTTCTTTAAAGAGTTCTTCATGCAGAGAGAAGAGGAAGTTCTTTGAAGTCCAGGATAATTTTGGGTCACCACGAAACCAACTCTGCCTCTATCTACAAGCCATCCTGACCTTTTGGACCAAACACAATAGAACCACAACCGGGTTATTTCTTCGTCAGTGCATCTCCTGCAAAGTTACAAAAACTTATAACCACCCAAGAAGCAGCTGTCTTTACGTCCTCTTCCAGCTCCCTGCCATTCCTTAGCTAAAAGGTAAACCACCTGCAGTAGAGAGACTAAACTAAATACATGGGGACTTTTTTTTCTTTCCCCTAAAAACATAATTCTTTGATAGAGAAGATACACATTTGCAAGGTTAACAAATCCAGAGAATGTAACGCATGTCTTTTCTTTTGATTAATTTGGTACTCAAAGCCAGGACCCAAGGGTTAAGTACCCCCTCTGATTTCAATTTAAATGGTAAATTAAATAGTTTATTGAAGGATGTTTAGAAAGCGGTCCACAAAGACAGCTGGAGAATTCCCAGGAGGAACAGCCACTGGGGCAATGTCCTATTGATTCTCTTATTTGTCCAAATGGTTCTCCAGACCAAAGCTCAACAGCCTACGTAGCTAATTCAATCCTTGATGTTATCTCTCCCTCAAAGATGCTGAGCCACAATTGACAGTCAGCCTTCTTTTGCACAGTCACAGCGAGGAGAAGGTATCTTAAGCCGTCTTGAAGATCTGTGCATGAGGTTAGATGTTTTATACCAGAAACGTTGAAACAGAAGTGTTAGAGGAATGGAAAGCCAAATATCTTTATTTTATGATACAAAGTTATGAAACTACTTCTCTTCTAGAAAGGATGTAGTTAATTTTGGTAAAAAATATATAGGTGTGTGGCTTCCAATCTTATCCTGCTTCTAACTGTCTATGGTACTGCCAGTTGGCTTGACTGGCATGGAGCTAAGGAGAAGATAGAGGAACTGTTTGAGGTGAGGGCCAGACAGCTTTGACTCGTGTGAAATGACTGTCAACACACCCCCTCATCGTGGGTAAGAGTCTCTTAGTGTCACAGGGATGGCCATGAATCTGGGCTTATAGAATAAAAATTGATTTTTTTATAATTTCATAAAGGTTTAGGACTTTACATAGTCTATAGTAGGTCAAGGGTATCATCTCCTTTTTAAAAATACAAAACACTATGTAAATAAGTCAATAGATACATGTTGCCTTATGCTTGAAGACTTCACAGAAAAATTCTCAAAACCTTCCTCAAGGCCCAGTAATGGCTCCAAATGACATGGGTCCCCTTTCTCATATCCTAAATCTAGGGAGAATATCCAATATCTACACAATATAGCCATAGGACAAAAAAAGTACACGCTTTAGTTAACAAAGAGGATATACACAGATCATTCCATCCCCAGATACGGTTCAAACTGTACACATGAAGAGGTTCAAGATAAGTTTTAAAATCAATAAATATATGTGCTTGATTATATTGCCAGGGACTATCTTTTCTTTTGTGAAAATTACAGATTAGGAGTTCTGATGAAAATATGGATGATCAATTCACAAAGGTTTACATGAATTAAGTAACAAATACTGCATGGAAATTTTCTGAGTCTCTGAAAATAATAAAGACATATTTAATTATGAGGCAGTTGCCCAAAATACCAACAATGTGAGAGATGGAATGCCAGCTAAATGGAACAATGATTTAGTCCTACATGACATTCTTATTAGTCTATTTTATCTCTTATATCCACTTTTATTCCTACTGTTGAGAATTGAGATCTTTATTTCTCGTGGTTATCTAGTGTTTTATGTCATTCGATCCCCATAACATCTTTTGGGGATAGGTATTTTTACTCACATCTTACAAATAAGGGAACTGAGTCTCACAAAAGCATAATAATTTTCTCACAGTAAAATAGCGAAAAATCAGTAGAACCAAAACTTGGGCCCAGCTAATCCAAATCTAATCCTGTCAATTCTCCTTTATATCATGCTAGTCACTACACAGGCATTCTCCAATGACAAATAGATCATATTCCAATACTTTGTTTTGGAATTTAAATCTGAATTTAATCTCTGTAGAAACTATGTTAAAAATGGCAGTGAAATTCCTGTCTAGTTTAACCTGCCCGATGCAAATGAATCATTGCAGACTCATTAGACAGAATTCTGGGATGTGGAAACAAGAGACTTGTAATGACAGCCCCTCACTACATGAGTTATTTGCATTTTTACAAAAAGTACTTTGTATGCCACAATGAAGCTATAATTGGTGAAATTACATGTAACATTTCAGACAGAAGTAGAAAGCAAACAGCTGGTGTGGGAAGAAGATGGTTTAGGGTTTAGGAATCTACCACCGAGGTCACTTCCACTTAAAATACACCTGATTTCCGCAGCTTCATTTCTTCCTCCACTTAAAAAAAAATTGCAAAACAAAACAGAAATATAGAAAAGTACACAAAATATAAATATATCGTAATGAATTAACATAAATTGAAAACCCACATAAACTCCTCAATGTTCAAGAAGTAAGACATTGTCTGTACTTTGGAACCTCCTCCGTACTGTTACCCAAACACTTTCAGTCCCCTAATGGAAACAATATTCCAACTATTTTTTATAGAAATCTCTTGGTCTTTTTTTTTAAAGATTTGTATTTATTTATTTGTTTGTTTGTTTATTCATTCATTGATTCATTCATTCATTCAGAAAGACAAGCACATGAGTGGGAAAAGGAACAGAGGGGGAGGGAGAGAGAGAATTTCAAGTAGATTCTGTGCTGAGCATGGAGCCCAATGTGGAGCTTGACGTCACGACCCTGAGATCATGACCTAAGCCAAAATCAAGAGTCAGAGGCTTAGCCGACTGAGCCACCCAGGTGCCCCAGCAATCCCTTACTCTTAACCTATGCGTGCATCCCTAAATCCTTTACTCAAATTTTGCCTATTTGTTAAATTTTATATAAATAGGATCATGCAATAAGTACTTTTTAGAGTCTAGCTTCTTTTGATCAACATTAAATTTGTGATGTTCAACTGTTTTCAAGCAGTTTTAATTTATTTATTTTCATTGCTGTATAAATTCCACTGGACATGTATCAATGGTTCTGAAATTGCTTTTGGTTTTTAACAAGTTAAAAAAAAAATCCTGAAATGAGCATTCTGATATGCACACTTCTCACTGAGTATATGCCAAGAAGTGGAAACGCAGGTTGTAGTGAGCATGAGTGCTTAATCTTAATAGATATTGCCAAAATATTTCCAAAGTAATTATACCAATTTTCACTCTCAGACACAATATATTAGAGTTCCAGTTCATAGGGTTTCTGTCTTTGCCAACACTTGGTAATATCAGTTTTTTAAAATATTAGACACTCTGGCAAGTAAATCGTTACATAATTGTGGTTTTACTGAATGTTTCCCTGATTGCTAATGAGGTTGAACACATTTTGCAAATTTACTGGCCAATTGGATATCCTTCTTTAAGAAGTGCCAGTCTTTTTCCTATTTTGTATGGGTTATATGTTTTTAACATACTTGATTTATTGGAGATCATTATACATTGAATATTGTTGCAAAATCTCTTCCTGTTCTATTCTGCATTTTGACTGTCTTGTGTTTTTTGATGAAGAGAAGTTCTTAAATTTAATGCAATATAAGCTTTCATTTTTTTTCCTTTATAGCTGGTAGTTTTTATATACTATTTAGAAAATCTTTATATATCAATGAAAATATTTCCCTATATGAGCTTTCAGATGTCATAGCTCATTACAATCTGCCTGGAATAACTTTTTTGTGTATGTTAAGAGATAGAAGTCAAAAGTCAGTTTTTGCCCTATGACTAATCAATTGACCCAGTACCACTTGTGGAAAAGAGCACCTTTTCCCCACTGCTCTACAGTTCAACATTGTCAAAAACAAGTGTCCAGTCGTATATCTGGTTCTGAGCTCTGAATTTATTATCATTCCCATGTCTTTGTGACAATGTTAGACCATCTTAATTACTGCATCTTAATAAATACGTCTTGAAATTTATTATGGCAAGTTCTGTCATCTATTTCTTTAATTCTACTATCGATCTTTTATTTTTATAATTCTTTCAGAATCACAACATGTAGGATTGGTAGTTGGTTGAAATTGGAGATAGTTGACATTTTTTATAATATTCTTTCAATGATACGTCCTTCCATTTATTTAGGCTTTTAATTTTTCTCAGTAGTTTTTGAAAGTTTACAGTGAAGAGAAATTGCACATATTTTGTCAGATTCATGTTGACATATTTCATGTTATTGATGCTATTATAAATTTCATATTCTGCATTCTGTTTCTTATATATAGAAATGCAAATTGATTTTAACAAATTTAATTTTTTAAGATTTATTTATTTATTTGAGAGAGAGTGTGTGCATGCATGCATGGGGGAAGGGGAATATGGAAAGAATCTTTGAGCAGACTCCCCACTGAATGCGGAACCCAAGGTGAGGCTCAATCCCATGACCAATGGGATCACAACCCGAGCTGAAAGCAAGAGCCAGATGCCCAACCAACTGAGCCACACAGGTGCCCCAATTTTAACAGTTTTAATACACATACACTAAACTGTACCTATTTAAAACGTACAATTTGGTAAGTATCAACATTCGTATACAGCTAAGAGACTATCACAAAATCAGCAGAGTGAGCATATCCATCACTCCCAAAAGTTACCTTGTTCCCCTTTGTAATCTCCTACCCCCTCCCTACAATGTCCAATCCTTATTTGAGCACTGATTTACTTTTTGGACTATCGATGAGTTGGCATTTTCTAGAATTTTACTTTTTTTTAAGTTTTTATTTAAATTCCAGTTAGTTAACATACAATGTAATACTAGTTGCAGGTGAACAATATAGTGATTCAACACTTCTATACAACACTCCTTGCTCATCACCACAATTGCCTTCCTTAATCCCCATCACCAATTTCACCCATCCCTCACCCACTTCCCCTCTGGTAACCATCAGTTTGCTCTCATAGTTAAGAGTCTGTTTCTTGGTTTCTCTCTTTCTCTTTTTCCTTCTGTTCATTTATTTTGTTTCTTAAATTCCACATATGAGTGAAATCATATGATATTAGTTTTTCTCTGACTTATTTTGCTGAGCATAATACTCTCCCACTTCCAACCACATTGTTGCAAATGTCAAGATCTCATTTTTTGATGGCTGAGTAATATCCTATTGTGTATATACACCACTTCTTCTTTATCCATTCACCAGTTGATGGACACTTGGGTTGTCTCTATAATTTGACTATCGTAGATAACGCTGCTATACACATCAGGATACATGTATCTCTTTGAGTTAGTATTTTTGTATTCTTTGGGTGAATGCTTAGCAATGCAATTGTTAAAAATAGGGTAGCTCTATGTTTAAGTTTTTGAGGAAACTCCATACTGTTTTCCACCATGGCTGTGCTAGTTAGCATTCGCACCAATGGGGCAAGAAGATTCCCCTTTCTCCTCACCAACATCTCTTGTTTCTTGCGTTGTTGACTTTAGCCATTCTGACAGGTTTGAGATGACATCACATTGTAGTTTTGATTTGCATTTCCATGATGGTGAGTGATGTCAAGCATCTTTTCATGTGTCTTTTGGCCAATAGGATGTCTTCTTTAGAAAAATGTCTATTCATGCTTTCTGCTCATTTTTTAAATTGGATTATTTGTTTTATGGGTGGTCAGTTTTATAAGTTCTTTTTGTGTTTTGGAAATTAACCCTTTTATCACATATGTCATTTGCAAATATCTACTCCTACTTCATAGGCTGCCTCTGTTGATTGTTTCCTTCACTGTGCAGAAGACTTTTACTTTGATGAAGTCCCAATAGTTTATTTTTGCTGTTCTTTCCCTTGTCTCAGGAGATATATCTAGAAAGTAGTAGCTATGGCTGATGTTAAGTCAGTTTCTACCTGTGTTCTCTAGGATTTTTATAGTTTCAGGTCTCATATTTAAGTCCTTAATCCATTTGGTATTTACTTTTATGTATGGTGTAAGAAGTGGTCCAGTTTCATTCTTTTCCATGTTGCTGCCCAGTTTTCCCAACACTATTTGTTGAAGTTGTTGAAGAGACTTCCCTTTTCCCTTTGGATATTCTCTCTTGCTTTGTCAAAGATTAATTGACCATATAGTTATGGTTTCATTTCTAGATTTTCTTAGAATTTTGTTATTAATGAGTTCATACAAATATACTTATTTTTTAAGATTTTATTTATTTATTCATGAGAGACACAAAGAGAGAGAGAGAGGCAGAGACACAGGCAGAGGGAGAAGTAGGCTCCATGCCGAAAGTCTGACATGGAACTCGATCTGGGGTCTCCAGGATCACACCCTGGGAGGAAGACAGCATTAAACTGCTGAGCCACCTGGGCTGCCCCAGTATATACTTTTTTTTATTTGGCTTCATTCACTCACCATTATTTTGACATTTGTTCACATTGTTTCATATGCTAATAATCAGCCATTATATTGCTGAGGAATATTGCATTGTATGGATATACCATAATTTCTTTATCTCTTTGCCTGTTGATGGGCCTGAGTTGTTACCAGTATTAATAATAGAGCTGCTATGAACATTTGTGTAGAAGTCTTTGTATGGACATATGATTTCATTTTTCATGCATTTCTATTAATGGAATGGG
Source organism: Vulpes lagopus (assembly GCF_018345385.1). Taxonomy (NCBI): domain Eukaryota; kingdom Metazoa; phylum Chordata; class Mammalia; order Carnivora; family Canidae; genus Vulpes; species Vulpes lagopus. Next base: position 76,876,998 of record NC_054831.1, read on the forward strand.
TGGAGTGTATGGTAGGCATATGTTTACCTTTTGAAAAGTATCAAACTGGTTTTGCATATCAGAATCATTTTGTATTATTCTATAAGGAATTCATGAGAGTTCCAGCTGTTCCATATCCACACCACTCTTTTTAATCTTAGCCATTCTAGGAAGGCCTGGTTAAGGCACTCACTCAATTGGTTAAGTGCCTGACTTTGGCTCAGGTCATGATCCCAGGATCCTGGGATTAAGCCCCACACTGGACTCCCGGCTCACTGGGGAAACTGTTTCTCCTTCTGCCCCTCCCCCTGCTTGTGCACTCTCTCTCTTTCACATGTTTTCTCTCTGGGTCAAATAAATAAATAAAACCTAAAAAAAAAAAAAAAACCCTTAGCCATTCTAGTAAGTGTACAATAATTTCTAATTGAGGGTTTGATTGCAATTCCCTAATAAGTAATGACGTAGAACATCTTTTCTTGTATCTATTCCTGTTTGCATATCTTCTGAGACGTTTCTATTCAAGTCACTTGCCCCCTCCCCTTTTTTTAATTGAATGGTTTCCTATTATTGAATTATGAAAGTTCTTTATTCTGGTTATAAACCCTTAATAGATAGATGATCTGAAAATCTTTTCTTCCACTCTGTTGCTTTTTTCCCATTCTCTAAATAGTATCCTTCAAAGAAAAGAAAATTTTAATTTGATGGATTATAATTTATCAATTTTTTTCTTTTATGAATCATGCTTTTGGCATCATATCTAAGAAATCTTTGCTTAAACTCAGATGCTATGGACTGAATTATGTCCCCTTCCATTCATATATGGAAATGCCAACACCCAACAGAACTATATTTGGAGACAGGCCTAAAGGGGTGATTAAGGATAAATGAGGGCATGACAGTGGGAGCCCTGATCCAAGACGATTAGTTTTCTGATGAGAAAATATACCAGAGAACCTGTACTCTCTCTGCCATGTGGGGATTCCATGAGAAGGCAGCCACCTACAGGCCAGAAAGAGAGTTCTTGCCAGAAACTGAATCAGCTAACACCTTGATCTTAGACCTGTCAGCCTCCAGAAGGGTGGGAAATAAATTTCTGTTCTTTCAACCATCCAGACTGTAGTATATTTTTATAGAAGCCCGAGTAGACTAATAACACTAACTGATGAAAATTTTGTTCTATATTTTCTTTTAGAATTTTTATGGTTTTAGATTTTTATATTTAGATCTATGACCCATTCTGAATTATTTGTGTATTGATCTTTCATTTATTTCAGCAAAATTTTGTGGTTTTCAGTATCCTTATGTATTTCATTTTTTTCATATTTTTATGTTATTGTAAACAGTATCTTTAGTTCAATTTGTAGTTGGTCATCTCCAGCATTGAGAAATATAATTGATTTTTCTGTACTGATCATACACTAAGCAATCCTGCTAAATGCACCAGTTATTTCTAACAGCTTTTTTGTATACAGGATTTTCTACATAGAGGAACACGTTGTCTGCAAGTAAACACAATTTTACTTCTTTCATTCCAATCTAGATGTCTTTCTTTTTCTTGCCTATCACATGGGCTAGAACCTTCAGTACAATCAATGTTGAAGCAAAGTAGCAAAAGAGAAAGTTCTTGTTTCGTTCCTCATCTTTAAGAGAAAACATTCAGTGTTCTATTTTAAGTATGATGTTGCCCAAAGAATGTTTAATGATGAAGATTTTTAAACTACAAATGAATTTCTTTAATTGATAAAAGTATATGCAGATTACACATTTTTTCCTTACTGAGCTTAGGTACTTTATGTCTTTCAGGAATTTGTCCCTGACTTTTAAGTTTTCAAGTTTAATAACTTAAGATAGTTATAATGCTCCCATATTGTTCTTTTAACACATGTAGAAATGAAAAGGATGTCATTTTTCTCATTTCAGATGTTGGTAATTTGTGTTTTCTCTTTTTATTTCCGGATTAATATGAATAGAGATTTTTATAAATTTTAATGATCTCAAAAAATTAGCTTTTGATTTTACTGATTTTTCTCTATTGTTTTTTTATTTTCTGCTTCTTTGATTTATTTCTCATGTCTTGGGCTTACTTTGAGTTTCATTTGACCTTTCTCTTCTCATTTCTTAATTTAGAAGCCAAGGTTATTAATTTGTGATCTTTCTTCTTTTCCAGTTTGTGCTCAATGCTATGAGTTTTCCTCTAAGTTCTGCTTTGGCTACATCACACAAATTTTTAAATCTTATGTTTTGATTTTAATTCAATTCAAAAATACATTCTATTTTTTTTAATTTCTTAGTTGACCCATGGGTTATTTAAGAATAAACTCTTTCAAATGAATACCTAAGAATTTTCCAAAAATGTTTCTGATGATTTCTTACTTAGTTTCATTATAATCAGAGAATACTTTTTATATGACTAATTATTTTATACTTTTGAAATTTATTTTATTCCTATAACAACTCCACATCTATCTGGAAAATAGCCTATGAACTCTGGAGGGAAAAAAATGTGTGTTCTTTGCTCTTTGGTGAAGTTTTTTGAAACTGTCAACTAGGTTGATTGAAAGTGTTTCTAAAAATATAAATTAGATTGGTTGATAGTGGTGTTCAACTCAAATATAATTTTACTGATTTCTGTCTACTTTCTGTCAATCATTGAAACATTTGACTATATGAATTCATCTATTTCTCTTTCTAGGTCTCTCAGTTTTTACTTTATAAATTTGAAACCCTGTCAATAGGTGCACAAATGTTTAAAATTTTGATCAATTGCCTTGATTAGTAGCCTCCTTTACCATTATGAATTGACCTTTAAAATTTTTATTCTTTCCTCTGAAATTTACTTTTTCTGGTATTCTAACTGATATTCCAACTTTTTCTGGTTCATCTTAGCACTGAATGCCTTTTCCTACTATTCTTCTTTTAAACTATTTGTGTCTTTATATCAAAAATAGGCTTATTTTAGGTAGAATATAGTTGGGGCCTGCTTTTTCATTCCAGTTTGATCATCTGTCTTTTAATTAAGGTATTTATATCATTTATATTTAATATTTTATTGTTATATTGGGATTTAGTTTCATATTCCTTGTTTCCGGTTTGTCATATCTAGTCTTTGTTCTTTCTCCATCTCCTTTTGAATTAATTTGGTACTGTTTAATGAATTCATTTTACTTCTTTTGTTTTTTTTTCCTCATGTTTTCGTAGTTGGGGTTTCTCACACTTCTTCTATTTCTAGGTTTACCATTTTCATCAACTTAGAAAAATTTTAGCCATTATTTTTTCTGATATTTTCCTGCCCCTCCCTCTCTCTTCTCCTTTACAGGAGATTTAAATTCCATATACATTAGCCTTTTTTTAACTTTTCCCATTGACTATTGATATTTGGTTTACTTTTTACACTAGCTTTGTTCTCTGAGTTTGATTTTTGATATTTTCTAAAGCTATGCCTTCAGTTCACATAGTTATACTCTCTTTTACACATTTTCCAGTGGCTATATTAGAGATTCTACTGTGCATGTTTAACTTAGCTAACTCTAATATAATTGGCATTTTTATAGTCATTTCTAGACAATGCAGTTATTTTGAAACATTTTAACTCCATCATTTCTACAACTAGTGTGGCATTACTATCATGTATCTTAATTCTACATAAACTTTAAAACTCACAGGACAGTATTATTATTTTGATCAACCAATATTGCTAAATTTTTAATCCTTTTACTTCCTACCATAGTTCTGACCTTCACTCTAGAATCATTTTCTATCTATTTGGAGAATAATATATGGTATATCCATACTGCTGTTCAGTAGATGATGAATTATCTCTGTTTTTGTCTGAAAATATGTTTTATTCCTAAAGGATATTTTCACTGGATATAGATGTTAGTGTTGTCAGTTATTTTCCCCCAGCATTTTAAATATGTTATTCTATTGTTTTCTTATTTATTTACCTATTGAGAACTCAGTTGCCAGTCTAATAGTTATTCCTTTAAAAGCGATTTGTTTCTTTTCTTCTCCTCTGGCTGCAGTGTGTGATTTCTTAGTGTGATTTTTCTTCTTAGTTATCCTGCATGGAATCTATAAGGCTTCTTGAATCTGCATCATGATATTTTATCATGATACTTTCCTCAACTGTATCTTATTCACTATTTAACCAAAATATAATTTGCTATTAAAATCATATGTGATAACCTTCTAGAGTTTTTATTTTAATTCCTATTACACGTCCCAATTCTCTAACAAAGTTCTAAATTATCTTTTATCTCCTTAAACATAAAAAGTAGAGCTACTTTAAGGTCTGTGTTTGAATATTCCAATATCTGGAGTTCTTATGGGTGCATTTCTGTGATCTGATACTTCTGCTGATTTTCTTTTGTGTTGTTTCATCCTTTCAAGTACAAATTATTTTAGAAATAATTTAAGACTAAAATCGATGTTATCTTTCTTCAGAAAGAATCTATTTGTTTGAGTCTGAAAGGGACTTGGAAGTAGTAATACTCCAGGAAACACTTAACCTAATATTAAGGATTGAGATGGTATAAACTGGGCTTTTCTGTTTGTAGCATCTATTCCTGATTCACCCATATTCCCAGGATGCAGCCCTCAGGGTCATATCTAGAGTAAGAGTTGTTCACAAGTGAGTGAGTTTTGCCCATCACTACCTCTTACTTTGCTCTGCAAGACTGTCAAAAATGACACTTACTCTTTCCACACTTGGGAGAGAAAGAAGGAAAAACAGTATGGTTAAAAACAGCCCCAAATATTGAGGTTATTACCCTCAGCCTGCATCCTCTCCCAAATCCTGGTTCTGTTACTTATCTCTTATTTATCTTCTCTCTGGTAAGTTTAAATCATCTTTTAAAACTTTTCTTTTTTTTCCAACTAGTGTATTTTTTCTCAGCAGGGAAGTTGGTTTGAAATATTTAAGTTATCATTATCAGAAGATGTAACTCTTTTTCCACTTGCCTTTGTTTTGTTTTGTTTTCAATTGTTACTATGGTAGTGGGGAACATTGGCAAACTAAATTGTGGCTGATAGTGAACAATTGTAGGAATATGCGTGTCATTGATAATTTGAGTGTATGCAGTTGGTAATCTTCCCAAATATTGAGGCCATAGATACCTCTTACTTCATTCTTAATTTAAATAAAATAGATAAATCCAATCTGAACATTGCTGTCTCTGAACCACCAGTAACTCTCCTCTGAGACTTATTTGGCCCTTACCTAAACTACTTATATTGCAATTTAATTGTTTTGTGTCTGTTAAATCCTCACTCTTTGAGTAGTTTGCAAGGTACTTTAGGAGTAAGATTTTATTCTAAATTTTTTTCTATCTCCCTCTGATACTTAAGACCATCCACATTATTAAAATAATGGGTACCCAAGAGACTAAAAAAAAGCTAAATAAGGTTCAAATGCCCTCAGCTGTACTCAAGATGAATCCCAAGTTATTTTGTTGCCATTCAGGATCTTCATGGTCTGCCACTGCCACACTTCCGATCTGTGTTACAGTCCTGCCTCCCCAATGCCTAGATGCAGAAAGTCAGTGCTTTAATCCTGCTGCTTACATGCCATGCATCCCCACACTCACTACCTCCTCTGACCTGTAGCTTATAAATTCTAGTCCTTCTTCCCAGACTTCCTTCCTCTCTGCTTGACTCACTCTTCCCATCACTCTCCCTAACACCTACAACTCCTTCTTAGTGATGAGAACTCAGTTTAGACATCACCTCCTCCAGGAAACTTCTTTGATTTATTCCAGTAAATGCTGATTATAGGTGTTCCATCTTACCCCTATTCCGGTGCTTTCAGGACTATATTATAATCATCTCTTTGTCTGTATGTCTCTTGCACTTGACTATAAATTTTTCAAGAGGCTTATGAATTCATTTTCTATATACTTATAGCTTTTCAGATCCTAGATTCTCAATAAATACTGAATAAGTGACTAAATACACAGATAAAGAAAGTGAATATACTGAATTAATACAGTTGTTGAAAATTAAACTAATGATAGATTGTAAGAATATGCAAATGAATGTTTTAGAATTTGTTGTCAGACCTCAACGAGCTATGCTACAAAAAATTAAACATGTCAAGTAAAATCCTTACAGAAAAAAAGGTAAATGTAATGTCCATCTTTAAAAGAAGGAAAAAGAAATATTGGTCAGCCGAAAACACAGTGCCTGGGAAGTTACTAAGATAAATCATCAAAATGATCAATTTGCAATCACCTAGAAGAGCATAACAGACTGGGTAGCAACCAACATGGCTTTTAGAGGAACAAATCATGCCAGACCAATTTAATTTCCTTCTATGATAGAGTGACAGGCCTTGTAGATAAAAAGGATGCAATAGATGTAATCTCTCTAGACTTCTGTAAGCCTTTGATTCTGTCCTACCTGACATTCTCATCAACAAACTGGGGAGATCTAATCTAAACCACACAACTATTCAGTGGGTGCACAGCTGACTGGGCAGAGGCATCCAGAGAGCAGTTGTCAATGGTTTAACATCAGCCCAGGAGAACAGAACTGGCAAGAAGCCTTGTTGTGGGGCCTAAGATCATTTGAAAATTTTACAGGTAAAATGAAAGGTAAAATTATTTTTTTTTAAAAGAAACATATGTAATAAAAGATATGTTTGCACAGGAACTGCTGCAAATATATTTGGAATCAAAAGGGTTTCTCTGCTTAGGATTATTTGGCATAAAACAAATGGCTCAGCAAGCAAATAAATACTTTGCAAGAGACCTGTCTTCATATTAAAGAGATTGCATCACCTATGAATTAAAGTTCCAAGCCTACAGTAGTACCCCGAGAAGTGTTATCTCTTCCACCCCACCACTGCCTATATTGTTTTCCTCAGTGAAATCTCTGCTAAACAATACCCTGACACCTGCTTCTATCATCTGTTCTGTGTCGCTGTGGACTGCCAGCTCCATCCCTATAATTCCTAGGTCCCAGCTTCCTCAGCTGGTGACACAATCACTTGAATCCAAACTTCCCTCTTCTTGTTTTTTTTTTTTTAAGAAGCTTTTTTTTAAAAGATTTTTATTTATTTCTTTATGAGAGACACACAGAGAGAGGCAGAGACACAGGCAGAGAGAGAAGCAGGCTCCATTCAGGGAGCCCAATGTGGGACCCGATCCTGCGTCTCCAGGATCATGCCCTGGGCCAAAGGCAAGTGCCAAACTGCAGAACCACCCAGGCATCCCACTTCTTGTTCTGTCGCATGAAGTCTACTTGCACTCACAATACCAACCACCCTGTTTTTACCCATGTTTTCTTGCCCTGTTCAGTATCTGGAAGATGTAGGTAAATAAGATACATCAAATAAGATACATCAAATGTTACTCAGAGTAATAAGTTTGGGAGCAACATTGAGAGATGAGCTAATCATTGGGGCCATCTAGGATTCTTTTTTTAAAAGGACAATTTTAGGGGTACCTGGGTAGTTCAGTTGGTTAAGCATCTGATACTTGATTTGGGGTCAGGTCAGGATCTCAGGCTTCTGGGATCAAGCCTCAGATCCAGCTGTATGCTCAGTGTGGAGTCTTCTGAAGATTCTCTCTCTTTTTGCCCCTCCCTCTGTGTGTGTGTACATACTCTCTCCCATAAATAAATGAATGAATGAATAAATAAATAAATAAATAAATAAATAAATGGACAATTTCAGTAGGTTTGGAGGTAGGGCTGGGAAGTAAGAGATGGGAGAGAGAGCTTGATGGAGTGGCCAACTCCATCATTTTTTCTCTCTCAAGGATGAGATAAAAGAGAATAATGTTAGAGTCAGGTGTGGGATTCAGACAAGAAGTGGCCATCAACTATCACCAAAAGATAAGAGATAACAAACATTGGTGTCAACATGGAGAAAGAGAATGTTGTACACTCTTGGTGGTAATGGAAGATGGTGCACCCACTGTGGAAAACAGTATGGAGGTCCCTCAAAAAATTAATAGAGTAACCCTATGATCCAGAAATTCCCCTTCTGGCTATTTACCCAAAGAGAATGAAAAGTCTAACTCTAAAAAATATCTGTACCCTCATGTTTATAGCAACATTATTTACAATAACCAAGATGTGGGAATAACCTGTATCTATCAATGGATGAATGGATAAAGAAGTTGCAGTACATTCATAAAAAAGGGAAATCCTGACATTTGTGACAATATGGATAGACCTTAAAGGTATTATGCTAGGTGAAATAAAATCAGACAGAGAAAGATAAATACTGCATGATCTCACTCATATGGGGAATCTAAAAAACAACAACACCAAACTCATAGAAAGAAAGAAGAGACTTATGGTCAGGAAAAATAAGGGGTTAGAGGAAGGGAGAAGTGGAAGGAAGGTGATCAAAAGGTATGGACTTCCAGTTATAAGATAAATAAGTCCTGGGGATGGAATGTATAGCTTATTGATTACCTCTAACACTGCTGTGTGATCTCCAAGGAAAGTGTGAACACAGTAGATCCTACAAGTTCTTATGACAAGGAAAAGATTTTTTTCTTCTCCTTTTTATTTTTTCTGTAGTAGATGATGGATGCTAACTAACATTATCGTGGCAATCATTCACCATATATGTAAGCCAAGCCATCATTTGTACATCTGAAACTTACACAGTTGTGTATATCAATTATTTCTCAACAAGACTGGTGGAAAAAAATTGGCAGTAAAGACAATGACCCAAAGATGAGGTACAAGAAGCTAGAACAGCAGAGTGGTAGGAAAAGCATTTAATTTGAAATCATAAGATCTGCCACATATTAGCTCTTTGACATTCAGAAAGCCATTCAGATTTTCCAAGTCTGATCTGTGAGCAGTAAAATAAGGTTATTACCTGACCAATCAACACAAGAAAATTAAATAAAATAATATATATGAAAGCACAGAAGAGCATAAAGCACTATACAACTATTTATTATTATTATTATTATTATTATTATTATTATTCCATATACCAATATACCAGATGATACCTGCTGGTTATAAGCCAATATAAGTTTATAAACTCTAAGCCAAGGATGTCACTTCTAAAAGAGGGACAGGAATTTTGGTTAAATGTCAGAAGCACCTTTAAGACCCAATGGAACATCTTTGTGTAAAAGGAGATGAGGTGTCTTCTCTTTGGATGGTAACCTTGGGAATAAACAACAGAATTCCCTAATTACCTTTTTTAAGATTTATTTATTTATTTGAGAGAGAGCGAGAGCAAGCATATAGTGGGGGGAAGGACAGAGGGAAAGAATCTCCAGCAGACTCCTTGCTAAGTGCAGAGCAGATGTGGGGCTTGAGATTATGACTTGAGCCAAAATCAAGGGTCTGATACTTAACCAACCGAGCCACCCAAATGCCCTTGAATTCCTTAATTAAGCATCTTTCCTCAGTGGTCATTTATAGCACCAAACACAGCAGTGGAAGTCTAAGAATTCAAATCACTATCTAGATACATAAAGCCAACCATAATAAGACAGTAACATGAAAATCACCTTACCTCCCTCATCTAAATATTTCAGGTGAAATGGTTTCAGGGATGGTATTATTCATATAATTGCTTCAACACCCCAATCTGCATATATGGACAGGATAAAAGGAGCCTGGAAAGAAGTGATCCATTCAATATCATGAATTATATTCACTATCCTTTAAATTTCTCAGTTTTTTCTGGCTGGGAAGGCTGTTCATCTTTTCAAACCAGTTGTACATATTCCACTTTTTCTGTTGATTAGTGTCAAGGTCACCTGTCTCCAAATTCATGATCAGTGCATATAAATTAAAATGATCTTGTCAAAATTGATTTTACTGAATTCAGTGAGTCTTGTCTTCTCTCCTTCTCTACCAACTTCCTTTAAAAAAAATTACTTTGCCTTAAAAAAAAACAAAAAGAACACATGATTTTTGTACATTCTCATGGCTGACATAACTATCCAGTTTGTCTCCAATACTCTTCATAAGAATAGGTTTTTAAAAAGTTAAGCAGGAACATAGCTAAGATCCTTCCTGTCCTCGTACAAGACTCTCTGGGATTGATTTTTCCAAAATCTTGGATATCAACAGATTTCCTGAGTATCAAGTTTCCACTGCATGTCCCCTGGTGGTCTTTCTGTCTGGATGAGAGACTCTCCGCCAACACTCAGACAGAGATGGCTGTCCTTCAGGGCTTCATGAAAAGCCACCCAGCAGCTGGACTACTGCTATTTTTATGCAAACTCGTGTTCTAGAGATAAGGAGAGGTCTGCTCTGCTCTCTGGGGAAGAATCTTAACTCTAAAATGGCCAATTAGATTAAATGTCCCTTCTGGAAAGAGCAGACTAACAACCAAATGGAATTTGTATTATGTAAAGAAGAGAGAGTTAGATTTTGTTTGAGATAACTTCGGAATTCACTTATAGGACTCTCTCTTCGCAGGAACAGCCAAGCAAGAATCCAGCAGTAACAATCTCAGGAACATTAGAATCTTGTTCATTTGCTACTTATACTTAGATTACAGCAGGGGATCCCAGTAATATTTGTCATGGGCTGATGGATTTGTGGGTTGCAGAAGTTCACTCTACCCCCAACACACATATTTATGCTCTTGGATTGCCCTATTATCTGAGTAAAATTATTGGAAGCAATATCATCCTCCCCATTTCACAGATGAAGAGATTGGAATAGGTAGTCAATGCAAGCTCACATAATTGGATATTGGCTGAATTTCACCTAAACCAAGACCTTTGCTTCCTAAGAGAGAACTCTGCTACGTCATCATTTTTTTTATAGCTGCTAATGTATTTTGAATACAAGTTCTCAGTGAAGGCTATAAGTACCATGCTCAAGAGGCCGCTTGTCAATTCTAAATGTTCATTTGTAATGGATTTGATCATTTAGGTTCTTCACAATATAAATTTGCGGGTGTGGAAAAAGTGGCTCCCTGTCATTCAATTAGGTGACTCGACAAGCCCTTTACAGTAAAGTCTGCGCAGGGGAGGCCTTTGGGGGTGGTGAGGAGGTGAGGCAAGAATGGAACAAAAGGAGATCCCTAATTAAAGCCAGTGATCTCGAATAAAGAGGCTTTGGAGAAAGAATTATGTTTCGAGTTGTAAAACATGGTGATGGTTTTACTCAAAGTAGCTTTTAATGGTCCACGTGAATCTAATGTACTTTACAGACCCGAATTAATTCCTTTTAATCACATTCCACAACAAAGTGTTATTGTACCATTTTACTCCTAGGAAAACTGAGTAAATGAAACCTAAAGGAGAATGTAAATGGTTGCACTTTAGAATTTGTTACTTTATGAATTATTGATTAGTAACAGTATTCAAGAGATAGAAATGAACTTAACTCTTGGCTTAACCCTTGGTTAAATACACAAAGAAATGTCAACCTTAAAATATAAAATATAATTCAGGAACTTATCTAATAAGGTTTCTTCCCCCCCTCCCTTTATAGAAGGGAGAGGAGACTTAAGGAAGAAGAGAAGGAAATAGCAGATATGATGAAGGAAAGAGGTGGTGAACCAATGTGAGTGGTCACCATTGTATTTCTTGCATCCAAAAGTGAACAGAAAATCTTAGTTAAAGGTGGAAAGCTAAATACCCATCATCCTCTACAACACTTTGATATTTTTAATTTCTTCTCCTGTATCCAATTTCCATTCTTTGCATCTTTCCTAGTGCTTTCTTGGAATGCTGGCCACACTAGTGAAACTCAGAGGCACTTACTGATTGCAAACTCATGTCATTGTTTGGACCCAAACAGAAAACAGAGCATTGGAACAGTGGAAGGTGCCAGAAAAAGTGTGCTGTAAAAATACAGGTGGAATTTCCCGACAGGGGGCAGACGGTTGGGGGTGGGGAATAGGAGAGAAATAGTGAGAACTAAAACTGAACAGAGCTTCAATCTACATAGAAAGGAGGGAAAAAATGTTAAGTATGATGCTGCATGCAGAATACTATTGATATTTGAAGATTAAAGAAGAATAAATGTTAAGTTTACAAATGTGCAACTAGTGGATATGTAAGTCCTGAAGATCCAGGGCACAGCAATATAATACTGTATGGTAAGCCTCAGAGTTGCCAAGTGAGTAGCTCCTAATTATTCTCACCACAAAAAGCTATGTGATGAGATTGAGGTGTTAGCTAGTGCTATGTTGATCATATTGTAATCTATAAAGGTATTAAACCAACACATTGTACACCTTACACTTGCACAATGCTATATATCTCAATAAAAATGAGAAGAAACAAAAGAAACAGTGAAGATCCTAATGGGGGAGGCCTTACCTAATAACACTCATAATCACCGGCGAGAATTGACTCCGTGTCCAGCTCTGTGCTGGGCCTTTTCCATGCTCTATCTCAACTCATCTTTACCATGTTCCTGTATCATCACTGAAATGGTGATGAAAAAAAAGAGACCCAGAGAGATCAGAGCTACCCCAAAGGCACACAGCCACCAAAAAGAAAGTCTTTTCTGAAGAAAAAGGAGTAAAAAAATAAGCATAGCCAACATTTTTTGAATGCTGCTCTGTGCCAAGCCCTGTTTTAAGCCTTTCACATGTATTATCTCATTTAGTACATCTGAGGTGGCCTCTATTTTATCAGTGAGGACACTGAAGCACAGAGATAGGTTGAGTTGTCCATGGCCTCCCAGCTAATACACGGCCAAACCAGGATTCAAACCCCGACCAAAGAACCCTAGCCTTCAAAATAGTATTAACAATTATACCAACCTCATGAAGTTGCTGTATCAAAGGAGTTGATGTCTGTAAAATGCTTAGAACTGTACCTGGTGTGTAATAAGCATTTAAGAAATGTTGTTTAATTATGTTATTACTAATAAGATCATACCCTGCTGCTTCTCAAAATGTAGACTATGAAGCTGGTGAAAAACCGGAATGATCAACATGTTAAGAAAAATCCATTACAAGAGGATGAGCGACATCTATAAAAAATATGGGGTTTTCAAGGATAACTCAACTTAGATTTGAACACCAGAGTGTTAATGCTCAGGGGAAATGCATACAGTTTACGGGGCATGAAATTAAGGAAAATGAGCGGTCGGGAGGAAACTGAACCACAAGTTGCCCAGGATAGAGCCTATAGCTGGAAATCCAACACAAGAGGAAAATAAAGTTATATCAGCAAGTTATGTTTTTGAGGAAAAGAAAGTAGTGAACACATTTTTAGAGCCCCTTCTCCGTCCTTGCCCGAGGGCCTTACCTTGTCTTTTGAGCACCCAAAAAAGAGAGAGACAACTTTCTTTACCCTAGTACTATCCATGAGGAAAAATTCATGCCATAGGGGCAGAGAACCAAGAGGATGGACAGGAGGGTCAAATCTGTGTGCGCACTCCCAGCTGGTCTCTTGTTCAAGTTCATGCTAACAAATTCTGGGCAATGATTTATCCTTCCTTTTGAATAATCACATTGTATTCCTGGTTTGGACTTCTGCAAGATGAAGGATGGTTGATCTCTCGGCCAGAGTCAAAGAGCAGAGAATTCCTGTTTGATCTTTTGACCTTGCTTTGTTGTCAAAGATGAAATTGTGTTGACAGCAAGGCCAGCTTCACGGGCTAGCAACCTGCGCAATCACCCTGTGCTCAGAAGGACCCTGGGCTTGATTTAATGCTCTGCTGTCACTGTCTTGCAACTCTTAAGAATTTTATCTTTGGACCGATGTTTTGTAAGTGAAATCCAATGAGACCATGGAGAATATGTGTGAGCAGAGGAAATATACAGATTGTTCCCCCGTTCCCTGTCACCCCATTCGTGTATAGCATTTGTGATGCCCCATGACCCTAGATGTAGGAACTCACAGAGGTTCCAGGAGAGCACAAGGCAAGCGTGTTGCATTGCTAGAAGGCTCATGTATCAAGAAGCGAAATAAAAACAGTTGAGTTGGTTTTGTGCAGCATTTCCACTGTTCTGATGAGAATAGAATAAACTACATCTTGCATGTGTGAGTGCTAACACAGGCAGTGCATGATTTCTGTGCGTGTGACTTAAATGCTCTTAAATTTGCTTTGAAACCTGGCATTGCACAATATAAAGATTAATGGTACCATTTGTGCTAATAGTTTAAATGTTTAAGTTTTCCTTACCTAGAATGACATTAAATAACATTAAATAGCAAATAACAGCATGACTAGTCCAGAGAGAGAGAGAGTCTGTAGAAGAACAGAGAAAGAGTTTTATATTTCAATGCCTTTAATGCACTTTTTTCCTGCTTTTTAAGCAAGGGCCCACATTTTTATTTCACACTGAATCTGCAAATGATGTAGCCAGCCCTAGTTGACCTGTGCCTGAGAGCCACGGTGTTTCTGAGGCACCCCTTTCTTGTTTGAGTTCATCCCACATGTCCTGAGTCACTACTTAGCCTAGGAAAACTCTTGGTGTGTTTGGGAAACCAAGACCAGTTATACTCCCACTGCTTTGGAGCAACTGGATCCATCATATCTATTACCTCATTTTCTATACCTCCCTTACTTTAGCTGGACTAAATCACCTTCTTCTGTATCTCCAGAGTCCTCAGTGAGCTTCACTAGATCACTTCTTATTCCACATCGGCTTGGTTTCTATGTAGTTTCTTCCTTGTTGGACTGTTAAGTAGATCTTGAACAGTGAAGACAAGGAGCCTGAGTCATTTATCTTGTCAGGTCCAGACCCTGAACACAGAGGGCCTTGCTGACGACAGTCACTCACAAACATTGTTAAACTAAATTACATCTCCTCCTCCCAGTGTACACCTCCTTATCCCCCTTCATACACCTCCTCACACATACATAATAAAACCCTTTCTCCTCTAGTCCCTAATTGTAGAGAAGAGTACTGTTTTCTTGTCTTTTCATTATCCCATTGAACTAAATACAGGGGCAAAGAGTCTGATTCTACCTAAGAAACACTCCATAGCAACCAATAACAAACCTCTTCCTCCATGGTATGGCAGCTCTTGATCTATCATGCCACCTATCTCAGAGGAAAATGGAAGACATAAAAAACAGCATGGGTTTACAGACCAGAGTTCAATTCCCAGATTGGTTTCCAGCACATGCCTTTAGCCAAACCAGTCAAGTTTTCCGGGCTTCAATTTTCTCATTTCATTAAATAGGCATGGTAATAGTACCCCAAATAGTGTAGTTGTGACATATGTGCAAGTCATTCCTATAATATTGGCTATAATATGTTTTGTAGATCCATAATACATAACTGATTTTATTATGACTATTCCTACCTTCAATAAGTTTATATTATTTAGGTTTCAACTCTGTGTTACACCCTCTGAATGGTTAGTGAAGAGCAGACAAAGACCAGAGAAAGCTATACCACACCTGTTCCCTGAGGTGGTCAATAGGTATAAACGGAATGACTATGCACACTGCTTCCCTTACTAAGAAAATTGCCTGGGTGAGCAGGAGCCTGAAATAAACAGTGCTAGTTGATGGTAAGTAAAGAGTAGGCATCCCAGCTTGGGAAAAAAAAATGTAAGCAGTGTATGTACATGACTCTGTTCCTATTCATGGGTATACTAATCTGTGTACATAGAGTAGGCCACGGGCAAAGGGATGAGTAACCCAAGAACATTTCATTTTGAATGCTGAGCTAGAATGTTCTAGGCTCCTATTCCTTTGGAGTTGTATGAACCAGGCACTACTAAGCCTTGACCAATGAGTTCTGTTAAATGTGCATACGTGTCAACAGAGAATTTGACATATATAACTTAGACCTTGTGGTTTGAATATGAACATAGGATACTTAGAGGTAGGGACTATCTTCCTTTATTTTAGGGCCCTCTTTTTCTAGGGGTCCAAGAGCTGCTTGCTTAATTACGTTAAGAGTAGTAAGCAACACTGTCCAGAGGCACCCTTAGTCCTCTGATGGCCAGGTGATCCCGTGATTCACCTTCTCAGAAGAAAGTATTTTTAGGAAGAATCCTTTATTTCTTAATACTTAGTGAACATCTACTTTGAGAACAGAGGATTGATAATTTTTTTGCCCTGCCCCTAAGAAAACTCACAGTCTTTCACAGAATATCAGAAAAAAGGTACTGATCAACTTCACTAAAGACAAAGTGGACTTCTTAAACTCAACATTTGGACTCATGTTGCAGACTGTAAAATTAATATTCAAAGCCACAGGCTGTGTGTGTGTGTGTGTGTGTGTGTGTGTGCAGATGACAGCTGACGAGGGAAAAGTAAGCTGCTGAGATTAGAAGATAAGGTGACTGTGTCAGTTAATGAGTCAGCAACTGATGGTGGCAGTGACTTCAAGAGCTGGACACAGAAGCAAAACTATTTTTAGGCTACACTTTCTGTTACTGCCAACTCTTTCCAAAATGTGTAGACCTTCTTTACAAATTGTGGGCCTTCTGTTCCAGCTTTTCTCATCCTTACCTGTAAGTAATCTTTGGAACAACGAATAGTTAAAACTCATCTCAAGATTTTTTTTCCAGGATCTCACTTTGCCGTGATTGGTCTGGCCTTACAAACAAAAGAAAACTTCTTATTTTGCTAGTCATTTATTTGGTTTCTTTCTTAGTCCTCTCTAGGATGGCTGCAATAAGGACAGAGTATTCCTGAAGGCCCTTTCTGGCCATATGGAGAGAAACTTCTCTACAGACTCTGTGCTGTGTACACTCACCATTCCTATAATGGAATGCCAGCAATGTTGCCTGAAGCAACCTGACACACACAACAATATGTGTATTCATTGGAATATTAAACAGTGAAACAATTCTACAGCACAGGCTTTGTGATCCGTTGATCCCAAACCCTCAGAGTCTAGCTTTATCCTTCTGCACGCATCACCCTCTACCCCTAGAACATGCATTTTATTGCACGTTTTGTGGCAAGATTTATGACAATTATCACCCAAATCCATAATTAGCAAGTGGTAACAGATAGGCAGATAGATCCACTTATAGTGACATCTCTGACAGATTGACACCCCCCCCCCCCACACACACACACCTTAAAAATACCTGCAAGGCTTCTCATTTTAAACGTGGCCGTACTCAAACGCTGTGCTGGCAAGCCTCGTCTCGTGTTCACAGAGGGGGAGGGGGCTCTAAAAGCAACATGTTCTCACAAGCATGCAGAGCCCATGCATAAACCATTTGGCTTTGCAATTAAAAACAGGTTTGGCTTCCCTCCGCATCAGTTAGACAACGTCAAAGCAACATTCATCCCGAAAATTTTCCCTTGTGAATTCAAATGAACTGTGAGTCTTGGGTTTCTCTTTGTTCGCATGTGCATGCCTTGAGAGTGAATTTCTGGAAGGGATCTGTGTGTTTCTTTCTGGGGGGAATGCGTCAATATGTATGTTTTGAATCACGGCTACCAGCTTGGTAGTCTGCGACACTTGCCATTCTGTGTTCCTTGGATACATGGTTAGCATTTTGGATTCCTTCCGTCAGGCTTCTGACTACAGGTAAATTAACTCTCCGAGTCTGATCCTTTTGCCCTAGGAAATGAACACTTGTTCTAAAGATTTGCCTGAGCAATTGACTCCCACAGACTGGACCTGAGTTTCAAAGATACTGGAAAAAACATAAATGCCTTTACTCCTAGGAAGTACAGTAAACCTGACTACAGGGATGGCTAATTGTATCTTTACCATTGTCATTCTTGGCCAGTGCGCTCAACTATTAGAACCCATAATATTTGGAGAAATCACTCCTTCCCCTGGCTGTACAATGAAGAGCCTAGAAGATACTACATAAGCCAATCCCAGTTCCAGTGAAATCACCTATTTTGTACAAAGTAGTTTGCTTCCATGGTATTCCTCTTTTTTTTATTTTTCCCACTCAATTAAACAGAAAGAAACAAAACAGACATTGGCCTTGAGTGTCCCATGCTAAAAGACAGGTTTGGAAGTTCTGCCTTAGAAGAAATTACAAAGTAGGAAAACCTAAGCGAAGATTCAAACACTGTCAGAGCACAGGCTACTCTACCTGTGAAGAACTCTCCGCAATAGAACAGGCCACCAGCTCTCAGAGAAAGTTCTGTGAAAAGACAATTTCTTAGGAATGTCAATTTTTTGAACATAATAATGATGATCAACGTTAATTACAGGAGAGAGACAGACAAAAAAGAACAATTAATCTCAGTGCCGTATACTTGATCTAAAAGTTATCCTGGAATGACTGACTCTGCCCCTGTTTAACTTATAAGTCTCACCAAACCCCACTTAAAAAATTTTAGTCTAGCCATATTTCCTTGAGTGAGATTATCTTATCTCACGCTACCCCTCCAAAGGTTGTTCAGCAGAATAATGGCTAAAATATAGATTGACTTTTTGTTGCGTCATTTGGAAAGGCGCACTGTGAGACAAATATAAAACATTTTTATATGTTTGTATATGTATGAAGTAAAAACATTATCAGAGCAAAATAAACAAAAATATGCTAGTACCCATTATAGTATGCGTAGTTGCATTGAAAAACTTAAAAGAATTTTTTAACCTATTTTGTCATACATTTTACCTTTAGATGCATGCACATAATTTCATATTCCTCAAAAATGTGTGTTTGTCCTGTTTTCAGTCTTTGGACTCACAATGAGTAAAAAAAAGAGAAAAAAACTTCCTAAATATGAATTTTTATTTTTGCCTTGATACAGAAAATCAATTACCTCAATTAACAAGGTATTAACCAAAAAAAAAATATTTTCCATTTTCACTGATTCCATATATTGGAGATTTTTCATTGATTTGGGCTCCTATTTGCTGGACTGTGTGTTTTATAATCTTATGCATAAAAGGTAAAGCACAAGAAGCAACTTTAATTTCAGGCCAGCTTAGACAAAGAAATAAATTCAACTTTTAATATCATGACAATCACATTATAGCCTTGTAAAAAAAATATGCACATAAAAATAAAATAAAAATATAAGTGTAGAAACTAATTTCACAAATCTTTATGTAGCTTGAGTCTCCCCTCCATTTGTCAAAACATTGCTTATTATTGAAATATTCTTTAATGAGCAAGGAAATGCTACCGATTAATTTCAATATCAATTGGAGGGGAGAGAAAATTATGCTTTTTATAAGATTGTAAGTTTTACTAGAGAAGTTACTCTACACCAGTATATTCTTTATTAATTCAATGCTCACAGCTTCATTTCCTTACCGTGACAGATCTAAAGTGTAGTAGGAGGAAGAAAGGGACAAAGGGGGTTATTAGGTTTTTAAACTCACGTTTTCAAACACCCAATAAATGATGTGATTCAGTGATTAGAGAAAGTTACCAAGGTAGAAAAAGGTTAAATAATGGAATATTCAGAACTCATTTGGAATTGCGATAATTCTTTTTTTGCGAGAGCTTCAGCAGGCCAAATGTAAAGGACCGCTTCCAGGAGTGGGTTGGAGAATCAGAAAGTTATTAGGGAAAATCTCTAGATCTTAATCACAGCTTACATCTCTGTAAATTAAACACCCTCCATGCAAAAGAAAAGGTGTACACATGCCATTATATCCTGATACTAGCATGTCTTAACTGAAAAGTCTCATTGCCAAAGCGATTCTCAACAGCAGTAGCAGTTTGTTTTTTTTTTTTTTTTAAAGCTTGTTGTTGTTTTAGTTTTGTCTTTAAATAAAATTGCCTTTAATACATCCAACCTCAGGAGTGGGAGGCTTTGCTTTCCTAAATGTCCCATAAGTCGTATTTCTGAGGAGGCTATTTTTGTGGAAAAGAGATGAAATGAAAGCACCTGTAAGTATAAGAAATCATGAAAGGGACCACAAAAGAAAGCAGGGAAACTGAGTGGGGAAGAATTAGAGACGGAGACAAACCATGAGAGACCCCTGACTCTGGGAAACACACAAAGGGTTGCAGAAGGGGAGAAGAGTGGAGGGACGGGGGTGACTGGGTGATGGGCAGTGAGGAGGGCACTAGAGCACTGGGTGTTACACTATATGCTGGCAAATTGAATTTAAATAAAATATTTTTAAAAATAAAGCTCTTTGTAAAAAAAATTTTTAAATCAAAAAAATAATAATAATAAAAATGAAAGCACCTGTAGATCAGAACCACATCACTTCTACCACTTATACAAGGCCGAACGTGAAGAGGCAGGCAAGTCCTCCCTTTCCCCCTTGTGGTTTAGAACCAGGCACGGAGCTTAAAAGTGAAATTCTGTCTCTCTCCTCTTTTATTTTTGGTCACACACATCCTGTAAAAACATGGCTGACAACACAGACTCCACCACGCAGGTGTGTTTTTCTGGGGAGTCGCTAGTAAAAATGCTTTTCCAACATTCAGAAACTGCCAAGCTCTGAGAAAATGCTCATTAAAGACTCATAAAATTGGGAAAATTGAGGAGAAGACGTCCAGTAAACTTTCTTTTGTGCGCTTGAAGGAAGTTGGGTCTAGTCTCCATGCACACATGTGGGCTTGGCTGTGGTGAACCGGGGCAAGAAAAACAAGCTTGGCCGTGATTTCTCAACAGAGTGCTGAGGAGAAGAAAAACTGCAGCTCAGTGTGCACGAGGTCACCTGAGAAGTCAAAAGTCATTGCTCACCTCCTGCCATCATAATTCTGCACTTTCACAAGGGAGTGCAACTTCTGTGCACGGCCCTGAGCACTCCACGAGTGTCCATGCTCTCCAACCAAACCAACCATGAACACCGTCAACAGGAGAGGGTCAGTGATCCCTGAGTCTATCCCGGCCAGGGGTCTGGACCCAGAGGCGGGGACCTGAGTAAACGGGGTGGGGGCTTTTCACAACCGGTCTGGGATTATTTCATCTGTGGTGACTATAATGAGAATCAGACTTGCATTGTCTTATAGCTCCGATGCTGTCCAGTCTTCTAAGAACTTAAGGTTTCACCAAGACCGAGAAGAAAGAACTTCTTTTCCCAATTTTATGACACACGTAAAAAGTCTACTTTTGTATTTAAAAATTATTTTAAGCTTAAAAAAAGTAAAGAAAAACAGAGGGAAAAATTAGTTCAAGGTAAAGAAAAATTTACTTGAAGCTAACTCATTCAGCTGAATTCTACAGGGCCACGTCATTTCTGAGAATGCAGTAACTCTGGTCTCTTTTCAGCAGCACATTTTTCAAACCTGCTTACGACTAAGAATCTCCAAGGATGCTTGCTAAAAATAAAAATACACAGGCCTGAGCACTGTCTTGGACGCAAGGAATCGAAGTCCCTAAAAAAAAAAGAGTCCTGGACATAAGCAATTTTTTAAGCATTCCAGGTATTGCTTATAATCAAGCAAGTTTGGGAAATCCAGCTTACTTTGTGTAGGTTCGGTTGTTGGAAATAACAAAATGCTCAAGAGGAAGAGAGAGAGAGAGAGAGTAATCTCTATTGTACAGCTCCAAGAAGCACAGTGATCTGTCTCCGTAGAGACTTTCTGAGGTCTGGTGTATAGATCTAGAGATAGCACAATCAACCAATAGTTGGTGTTCACTTCAAACATGCACAAACACACATACGCAAATATTTTTAAAAGCTGTCTCACAAGCTTTAGCAAAGTACTTAGGGTAAAAATTATAAGTAAAGAACCTCAAACACAGTAGTCAAAAAACTGTTATATAATGTTAAATGAAAGAGAAAATGATCCAGTCCTGTAATAATATTTAATTATCCAGTAGTCACTTGGCCTCTCCTAAGAATCTATTCCAATATAGTGAATTTAATATATCGTATAGGAGTGAGCCTAAGCAATGCGTGCGTCTGTGTACATATTCGTGTTGACCTCCAAGAACACGGCTTCTAAAGATAAACCTGGTAACAGTATATCGCTTTGATTGATATAGAATAGTGCAATCACAAAAAATATACTTGCTTTCTTTTCAGTATTATTACTTCTGTGCTGAAAATAATATTCATTGCAAAGCCAAGAAGTAGCAATAAGTATTTCACCTGAAAATTATTATTTTTGTTTCAGCTTTTGATTAACAAAACTGTAGCCAACTACACCAGGTTAATAACTCTGATTTTTTGTAGTGAATACAGTCATCCAGGCTGCCTATTGCAGGAGTTTATGTAACAAACAAGCAAAAAAGAAAAAAAAAAAAAAAGTATGGGTTCAGTTGGGCCAATTCATACAAACTCAATGTAATACAATCTCCTCTAAAGTAATATCTGTTATGGGTCACATATCCCTTCCTTCCCCCCATCTCCGCTAAATACACATAAAGTTGAAGTGGTGGGGTGTAGATAAAAACTCTTTTTTCTCACCTTTGCAATTAATATTCTAGAGAATTGTTCTGAATAAATTGCTACTGCCACTGATCATCGTAATACTCTGTTTTTGTGTATCAGACACATAGTAATATTTAGTAAATTAATGGCTTCCAATCATCTTATTACAAATGCAGAAACTGAGATACGATTGGCTGACTGGCCTGTGCTCACAGATTATGGAGGGGGTTTTTACAGCAGTGGGACTGGTCAATATCCCAGAAAGACCCAGGCGGCAAGCGGGGAGTGAACAGTAATTACTGGCATTTTTAGTTTTATCTGTATATCCAATTAAATAATTGTCATTTCCATAAAACTTCACAAGGGAAAAACCATAATGAATAATTCAATGCAAAAGTAACAAAGTGAAATTTCCACCTCCAGAAATTTTAGTGACTCTGGCTGCAGTGGCAATCTGTGCCACAGATCATTGCTTGCCCTTTCACTTAGCTTAAATGCCTCTAGGGGATCCTAATAGCTAGATGATATGTTTGCTTTGGAATCAGATACCTGGAACGGTTAGCAGATGACCTGAACACTCAGTGATAAATTCGACCTTGTCTGTTTGCTTATTTGTTACCTGTATGTTGTGATTGAACATTCCCACTCAAAGATTGGCTCTAAAATTAAAAAGCAAGAGTCTGGAAAATTGTTCAGATGATATTCATGGGCTGTGGTCAATGGTAGTACCTTAAGTCTATTTCCAAATGGTGATTAAAAAAAAAAAAAAAAAGATGTACCTGACTCTGCATTTTTTCCCCTTACCTATAGGCAGAGAGAACACTTTGCGACTTCAGAGAACCCCATCCATTGTGAAAATAAGGTTTACCCTCGAGCTATGTCCACTTTGTTCTCATTTCCCTGGATTTGGCTGCAGGAAAGTGGGAACAGAGACCAGATAGTAACCCAAGGAGCTTATTCTTCATCTGTTCTCATCTTCTTATTCCCACCCCTACAGGGCTACTGGTGGGAACAAGGCAATGTTGTAAATCCAGTGAGAGTTTATAGGCAAAAGTGTAATATCTCCTGGACTCCCAAGTAGAACAAACTGGGAATTGTTCCAACTGGGAATAGTCTTGTGCTTGGGGACATGCGAACATGAACAGAGGGGTGAGTTGGATCAGAGGACCCAACATCTCGTGCTCCTCTTGTGGGCAGCAGAAAAGTCCAGTTGATGGCAAAGACACAGCCCCTGAAGAAAGAAATCCATCCTGCTGTTGCTATATACAAACCCACATGAAAAAGAGGCCCTATGCATATTATCACTCGGGCATCAAATGTCTATTGAGAACCTACTATTACATGTAGGAGACTGCCAGAAGGATAAATTCAGCCTCAGATATGGTCCAGCCCTCAAGGAGTTTATAATCTCCGGAGCAGATGAGATTTAAACAAGAGGACATCTTTGCCAAAAAAGTGACACATGAAAGGTATACAACTCAAGTATAACGATAGCAATAAATACATCCTGTGGGCTTTCTAAAAAAGTGAGATCACAGGCTCCTGACATGGCCGGGAAAGGAATAAATTACAGATTTTGAGCATTTGCAGATCTAAGGGAGTCGTGAGATGGGACAATAATTATTTCTGATGTTCAGGATTGACCCTAACAATCTCATTGTCCCTGACCCTCCTTACTTCATTGAAGACACTCCCCGCCAGTGGAAGTGGCCACAGAAACAAACGTTAAAAAGTACTTTTCCTTTTGTTAGGTCTTCAGTCTGTTTGATTTGATTTATTTCTTCCCTGTAGAAGCGTCTGAGGCTGAGTTCGCTGACTTCTAGCGGAAGGCCGAGCCAGGGTGTTGGAGAAATCTCTGAGCATGCTGAATAATTATGCTCTGTTTTTCTTTGTATGCCCTTCTGATACCACAGCAGTGGTAGCTGTAACAAGTCAGTGCAGATTCACAAAAACAAAGTTAATGAAGAAGTGAGGACTACATTCAACTCGTCCTAATTTTTTTTTGAAGTTCCTTTGTTATGTCTAGCCATTCTAGCCCAAACTTTCTCCACAATTCCATACTTGTTTCTAACACTGACTTAATGTATTCAGACAATTTATCCTCCATACATTTTCCACAAGTCGGTGCTGACGGGAATGTCTCTTCAACCCCGTGGCAGCTAGAAAGCTCTCCTTTCGCAGTGCCTATGGGTTACCAAGGTCATTTGTATGACTATTGCAAACATAGAAGAATGGACTCCCCACCATCAAATATTTAAAAAGAAAAGGAAAGAGGGAGAACAGGAGGGAAAGGTGGAAAGAGAGAGGTTGAGAGGAAGGAAAGGAGGGAGGAAAGAAAATAAAAAAAAGAGAAAGGAAATAAAGGAAGAAGAAAGAAAGAGAAAGAAAGAAAGAAAGAAAGAAAGAAAGAAAGAAAGAAAGAAAGAAAGAAGAAAGAAAGAAAGAAAGAAAGAAAAGAAAAGAAAAGAAAAGAAAAAAGAAAAGAAAGAAAAGAAAGGAAAGAAAAGAAAAGAATAGAAAAGAAAAAAGAAAAGAAAAGAAAGAAAAGAAAAGAAAAGAAGAAAAGAAAAGAAAAGAAAAGAAAAGAAAAGAAAAGAAAAGAAAAGAAAAGAAAACAGAATAGCGTGCATTGCTTCAGAGCCCTGTCTTGGCTTGTCACAGATATTTCCCTTCACGGAAATAATAGTGCAATAAAGTTAGAGCATCAGTTTCTTCAGCGAGCCTCCCACCCACACAACCCTGCCATTCAAAGGTCTCGCTCATTTTTCTTGCTACATTATTATGATCAGTGTCTTAGTCAGGTCTCAGTTGGACTAACCCTATTGCCATAGGTACCAACCAGCTGACCTTCATCCCATTTCACGAGAACAAGGCTGTGGCCCCAAACAGTCCTGCTGCCTCCACTCCTCTCCAGGCTCAAACCAAATAATATGACTAATCAGCTGTGTCTGAGGCTGGGGGGTGGGGAAGGTCTTTGGGGCCATAGACTCTTTTTCTTTAGTCCTTCCTTTCATGATGAAGGTGGTACTTGGGGTAAATTCTCAACTCAGCATTCAGTCCCTTGAGACAAATGTTAAGGAATATGTCTTTTTCCTTCTTCACATTTATCTCTGGAGGAGGGACGCTCCAGTAACATATAAGGAAATGAGGACCCAAAATTGTGACTAGAAATAAAAATGATAGTGGTCACTGACACTGACATGTTGTTGACCATGTGCCAAGAAGTTCTGAGAAATTTGCCCGGGTCCACTTGGGTTCTTTTCATCACCGTCCAGTTGCGTGGGTGCTGTGATAACCCCCATGTTATAAGCCAGAACCTTAGGATGCAGAAAATGGATTGTTTTGCCCAAGGTCACACAGTCAGTAAGTGGCTTAGTCAGAATTGAAATCCAGGCACCTCAATTGCAGATTTATACTCTAAACTCCTTAACAATTCAGGAGCATTGCTCAGTAGAGTTTTCTGGCCATCAGCACCCTTATCAAATCTGATCCAGGTAAAAATTCTAAATATGAAACAGTCATGGGGGAAAAAAATGGAATATGGAGTTTAGGGGTGATTCCCCCACATCCATCATTAAACTCTGAGATTCTGAATCCATGAATTGAATTTTCTCCACCTCAAGCCACATATGGATAAATATGTTTCATATCCAAGAAGCACTGAGCTGAGGTTCCTCATCCATGTAATGGAAGTAATGCTACTTCCACCTCATAGGGTTGTCCTGGGGATAGAGATAATGTAGGCAAAGTGCCTGGAGTACAGGCCAATACATGGTAGATGATCAATACGTGGTAGCTACTATTAATAACTATTTATTGGAGTTCCTCCGTGTCTTCCTCCCTATCAGATCTACCTTGCTCCTAGGTGTCTGCTCTCCCTTCAGAAAGCAAATAAATGTTCCCACTCACCCATCAAAACAAACCGCAGTACGATGAAACGATATCCTCCACAGAACCCCTATTGGGAAATAGTGAATACACAAGCCAGTACTTCCTGGACTTCATAATCAGCTTTCAAATGAAACACCACACATGGTGAAAGTTATTTTAGAAAGATCTGTTAGAGCAGATGCAATGATGGAAAGTTGGATAGACAACTTTCTACCTGAAGGAAGAAAGTTATAGTCGTGTAGTTGTAATTAGATAAGGCGCATCCAAATACATTTACGATGCACCAACAGAGCTTCGTGCATTTGGGGAGCCTTTGGAGCATCCTTCTACTGAATATTCTCTCCTCAGCTGGATTTTCTCTGCATGCCCCTCCCCTTCAAAGAAGGAGAACAGGTATCAAATCACATGATGGAGCATGGCTCCCGGTCTTCATAGAAAGAGGTCAGGGGAGGCCAAGTGCACACGTTTCCAGGCTCTCACTTCATTGCTCCAGTCCTGGCTTTCCCCATTCCTGCTGCAGACACAGAGGCGTCTTCCTTCCAGTGGTCACAGAGGCACTGGGTTCCAGGAGCACCCCAAGAGGGTGTTTCTCACACCTTGATATGGAGAATGTAAAGTTCAGTAGAGTGCAGATGCTCAAGGCTGGCACCTCACCTAATTCTAACATTCTGGATTTCTGGCCAGCATTTCCATTTCCCACACCGAGAGAGATTGAACTTTCATTTAAGTAGATGTGGCCATCATGGGTTTCATAGAGAGGGCATAGACATGTGTGTGTTTGCCTTTATTTGCATATTTGCAGGCCTGAATTTGTACAGGTCTATATATGTGTGTCCATCCATCTGTGCACGCCTGAGGTGTATCTGCCTGTAGGTATACATCTGCCCACTTCTCTATATCTCTTTATTAGTCATATCTCATATGTTTGTAGGTCTGTATGAAGTGCCTCGGCATCTGTATGTCTGTGTGTTTGTATGCTGTGTGTACTTATGTGTGTGTGTGTGTGTATGCACATGTATGTCTGTGGGGGCATATGTAACAGCTATGCAGAAATGAATACAAATGCCTTCTAGGGCATAGTGTTCCTGTTTAAGAGACCAGACCCTAATTCACTTTTGGTCCAAACTTGGCCCAAGCAAGGGGAGAAAAGAAGAATGGATAGGCCATCCTTGCATAACCAAGGACCTGTTCTCTGACGCTTTCATGGCTGTGCCTGACTTAGGCTACTACCGGCCACACTGAATAGACCACATTCCCATCCACCTTTGAAGCAATGTATGAGACCATATCCTTGGGGCCACAGCAGTTACCACTTCGGGAAGGCAACACTCTAGGAGGACAGAAGAAAATTTTTCCATCTCTCTCCTAGAACATATAGTATGAGCCCATGAGCCCAAGAGAACAACAGTGATCATTAGTTCACTGGGTGATTTCAGAAAGTGTCATGACTTTTTCTTCCAAAGCCTGCATAATTTCCTTAATTGAGCTAGCATTTTCTAATGTAAACATACCTATTTGAGATAGGAAATACCAAATACAGGAATCCCCTATACATCCTAAAAAATACTTTGCTGGAAATTTTTGCAAAATGACAATAATATTAAATAAAAGGTAAGGATATGGGCATGGCACAGATGTAAAACATTGACTTGACAGAAAGAAATCTGCAGAGGCACTCACTTAACATGCAATTGTTGTCAACAGCAACAATTATCCTGTGCCAGAGAGATCTTCTGAGCTATCAATAAAAGCTATTGTAGAATCATGAACAGTGGTTAGCTGCTGGTTACCTGGGCAAGTAAGATCTAACTTGACACAATAAGCCTGAAGATACACTGGACAGCTGGTGACAGTCTCAGAAGAGGGAGCCACCCTAGAAGTACAGCCTTTGCTTTGTAAAATTTGACAGCAGAAATAAGGTGACACCTCAAGAGACCCCTAGTCATGAAGCTCTGAGAAAGACAGGAATGGCTTACGTAGCTGCTGAATAACTTTTGGTTAGAGATATCCTTTTCAAAAATATTTGAATTCACTAGCTTGATAAAAACTTCTACACATCATTTTTAGTCTCTCATTATGAAGCTAATACCCAGAATGATTTCTCCAGATATTTTTCTTCTCAAACATTCACTGATCATTATCCTCAGGATATTTCTGCAAAAGAGCAGAATTCTAAACAGCCCAAATCCCCACCTCAGCCCTACACTTGTATTAAAAATTATTTTGATGTGGTGTGAAGAGATGATGAGGAAAAAGAACAAAGTTGATCTGGAAAAACAACTTTGGAAAAGTTTGTAAGTCAGAATGACTCTGTGATGACTCGTGTGTGTGTGTGTGTGTGTGTGTGTGTGTGTGTGTGTGTGTGTGTGTAATTATAGTAATTGGTAACAGGGCACATTCTTCTTACAATGTCCTGGGATGATCATCAGAAGACCTGAATTCTAATCTCTAACCTTCACTGATTTCTTGATCAGTGGCAAGTCACTTCAAGTCACCATGTGGTGGTTTCAAAGGCCCTTCTTGGCCAAGTTGTGTTGACTTGAATCCTTTCTCAACCACTTCATATTGCATAACTTGAGGCAAATTACTTAACCTCTCGTGCCTCTGTATTCTTATGAGAAAAGAAGGATAATTGTTTCCAGTTCGTTGGGCAATGGTGAAGGGCACATGAGATAGTAAGTATAAAATACTGTCCGGAGCACCAAAAATCCTCACTAATATTACCCATTGTTATTAGCTCTGTGTCTATGTCCTCAGGTGGAGCAGGATCGGGTCAGAGTAGATGACCTGATGAATTCTTTCAGTTTTCAGGAAAACCGTCTTAGATAATATGGCTAATAATCCAGTCTCCCCAGTCCCTATAGCCACAAGGAGCCCTCCTCAGATCTTATTTACCAAAGCTCATCTATCATGGTGTTGGTCTGTCACACAGGCCCTATTGATTCCTCTTCAACATGAAGTTCTGACAACCATGTTTATCTGATTTCTCAGACTACAGCAAATTAGAAGCCCACATTAGGCAGGAAAAAGCATGGTGGAAGAAAACACCTTATAGGCAAGAGTGATTGCAACCTTTTAGATGATGTTAAAAGAGTAAACAAGTGCAATCCCAGATTGAAGTATGTGTGCACCACCATGACTCCAAGTCATTAAAAGATTCTTGATTGTCTTTAGGAAACTGTTCAAGGCAGCTATTAATTCTTGAACTATTTCTATTAAAAATTATTCACATTTCACAGGCTAGAGGATTATCAGTTTCTGATAATTCCCTTTATTGGCAAGATGTTACTGGTTATTGTTTAAACCTCTCCCCAGATTTGCTGGCCCTCTTTCATCTCTCCTGGCTTGGCATCTCTAGCACCCTGATGCAGGTGGTAGGGCTGTCCAGAACTTCTTTTATGTCCCAGTGGGGAGATGGAAATTAGGTGAGAGCATATCAAACCAGGTAATCAGCACCGACTACCCCAAAGCCTCCCTATGTAAGCCTGATTTAATCATCTAGCACCATGAGAATATCTGTTATGATATTTTCAGCACAGATCATAGAAAGCCACGTGACAAAATGGCTTCGATAACAAAGACATTTATTGTTTCACATAATTGCAAGTTCAGAGAGTGAAAGGAGGGCTCCAGGCAAAGTCTGATCACCAACACAAGAATGTCAACAAACTCTATGTTTCTTTCTCTTTCCTCCCCGCCTCCCTCAACACCAACTTCATATTAACGGTGATTGCCCCGTAGTCATCCGATGGTGTCAGTGAAATTGGAGCTGTGAGCTCTGTTGTTCATGTCTAGTAAGACGGAGAGACAAGGGTCTACCTCAAGCACTGAGTATAAGTCTTTTCCTCCATTTGTCAGGTGGGCTCAAATCACAGACCTCGATCAATAAGAGAAGCCAAAGGAAGGAATCCCTGACTTGCCCCAGATCAGGCATGATCTACTCCCACAGTGGAGAATGAAGTTATCTGCTCCTTTGTCATCTGAGGGAGGGGTAAACACATAAATAATTAGGATCTTTATAAGGAATACAGGGGAATAGGTGTTGGGTGGGTAACCAAGAATTTCCACTCCACAAAGTAATAATAAAATTCACTGTTGAATTATTAAAATGGCATTTCCATGTTTAATCTACCTCTACTCCCTTTAATCAAAGCATTCGTGTCAGGTGACTATTAGAATAAAAATTGTGAAGACAGTAGGCAAAGACATTTTCCCATAATTGTTTTTATTTCTCTTAAGACAGCATTATTTTAATTTAAAATCAAACACCAAGATGTTTCAACTTTTTATACAAAACATACGAAAGGTGACGGGAGTTCCCACAAAACCAAGTTTTATTAGGAGAAAGCAATTCAGGACATGGATATATTTAATTTTCCTAAAAAGAGAAGAAAATTTAACGTAGTAGATTCATCTGATAAGGAAGAAATATGTAGAATAAAATAGACAGCATGAAACAATGGGAAAAACCTCACAGCTGGAAATTGGAGGATCTCTGCTTTTGACCCACACAGCCACTAAAATATTGTGTCCACATAAGTCAGTTAAGAATGGAAATAAATTGAAGGTTGCAAGCTGGCATCCCACAAGCCAAATCTGAATGTATGGTGAATTTTTAGAGGAGGCAGTAGGTACCATTTACTGTCTAGCTGTATCTGACATAGTCCTACTGTTGGGAGCTCCTAACAGAGCTCCTGAGAGTAAGCACAACCAATCAATAAATTCCAATAAATTCAGGAATTATATACAATAGTTCAGAGTCATATACAGTGAAAATAGGCCTAGAAGTAATTCCCAGAGTAGGCAGCTGGGTGGCTCAGTGAATGAGCATCTGCCTTTGGCTCAGATCATGACCCCTGGGTCCTGGGATCGAGTCCCACATCAGGGCTCCTCGCAGGGAGCCTGCTTCTCCCTCTGCCTGTGTCTGTGCCTCTCCTTCTGTATTTCTAATAAATAAATAAATAAATAGATAAATAGATAAATAAATAAATAAATAATGTTTTTAAAGAAGTCATCCCCAGAGCCTACAAAGACCCATTATATTATCAACATAGCAAAAATAATGTCTTCATTCAGAATTATTGTTTGCCAGGGATAGTTACAAGATAGTTTAGAAAACTCAAGTCAAAAAATATTTTTAATATCCTGTGTTATATGACCCAGGGGGTAGTGTTTTAAAGGGATAATCCCTCAAATGGTTACTGTCATATTTTAATTTCACAAAACCCATCCTTCCTTTCCTTTTAAGATTTATTTATTTAGAGAGAGAGAGCACGAGTGGGAGGGGCAGAGGGAGAGGGAGAGAGAATCTCAAGAAGACTCTGCACCAAGCACCCCAATGCAGGGCTTGATCCTGCTACCCTGAGATCATGACCTGAGCTGAAATCGAGTCAGACGTTCAACCAACTGAGCCACCCGAGTGACCCTGAAGTCCATCCTTAAGCATCTACATATGCTGTAGAAGTAGAAATTACCTCTTCCATGGAATCAGAGGATTGACCACTTATGCTCATAGATGCCACTTTAACTCAGTTTACCTGCAAAATAGCATCTGATTCAGTTTCACCAAGTGGCAGTGAAACCTTTGTCTGGCTGGGAAGCATTATTCTTTCAAAGAAGTGCTACCAGCCATAGAGCTCCTCTGTGCCCATGAAATGTCTTTCCCAATGCATGTGTCAGAGCCTATGCAAAAGTGCACATAATGCATTTCCTATTCACTGCTCAGGACTCACTCATCAGCATTAAAAGTTTTTGGCACATGTTGAACATTACATAATCATATGTCAGTACAGAAGCTTTTAGCATCTTGTCACTGTTCGTGGTGAGCCGTCCTCAATGTTGTAATATCGTTGATATCTCCAGAAGATAACCCAAAGGTGTCTACTGGCTATATAATTTGTCAGACATTAATAAAGACCGGAACTATCAGAAAACATATAGTATTTTTATCATCTTTTCCTGATGGTGGTTTCGATAAAATTTAAAAGTAGCCTTGGGGGCTGTCCCCTTAAGCGGGTGTTTGTTTGCTTTGCCAAAGACTTGCTAAGCTTTCTTACTGTATGGTCAGCTTCTGACATTTGCTTTCTCTTGCTGGGAAAACGTTGCTGTTTTCAGTGTGCTAATCATTGATCCCCATGAGTGTGATGGAACAAACCTCAAGGAAATTTTCAGGAAAGTCCCAAGAAAACTTTGAAGAGTGTGCCTCCATTAGCAGATAACAGTTTCCAAAGATCCTAGGTAAATTGCTTTCTGAAAACCCTAGCAATTTAATTAAAAAATAGCACATAAATCCTGCATTAAACTTTTGTTTCTTAAATGCAGTTGCTCTCTGCCAGAGCCTGAGGGTTTTCCCAAATGGTGATTAGGAAAATGAACAAAAGTGATCCGTTTGACCACATTAATTGATCTGTAGTGTGGAATTTCAGCAATCTTTTACTGAATTAATTATCTAATTTTAAAACTAACCTGATGAAATAATTTAGGGAGAAAAAAAAAACCCACAACCTTACTGTGTCCTTTAAATAAATATTTCAAAGCTCTCAAACATCTGGCTCACTTGCCCTTTATAGTAGGATTTTCAACATGGCATTGTTGCATAATGCATCCATTCCAGTCAACTGGGTCTACTGTCAAGACGTGTATCTTCACCTTCCCTCCTCTTTGCCTTTGTCCACTATGTGTCTTGGCCTGAGGTGCTTTCATTTTTCTTCATGCTTTTCTTGGCTAAACTCAAGTCATGCTTCCCCCATGAAATTTTTGCAAACAACCTCCTCTCTGAACCCCATAGTACTTGTCATCCATTCCACACATTGTATGATCTCTTGGATTATTGCTATCACTTCATATCTCTACTACTATTCTTTAATTGATCTCACATAGATTTTTCTGCTCCCAGAGATGTTGTGTTTGTCTTTATGTCTATCTAGAGCCTGACGAAATGTCTGGTATGTGGCCATATAACATCACTTATACTGATCTGAAGAGTTGAACTGATGTAGTTAAATCATTTAATCTGAATACAAAGATAAAGAATGAACTGTCAGGCAATAGTTGTGAGATAACTAATGCACATCTGTGGTCCAGGAACCTGAAATAGATTTCTGAATCTGCCACTTAGGCAACAGTGACTTACCTTGGACAAGTCATTTCATTTCCCCAGCATCATGTTTCCCATTTGTCAAATTGGAAGAATAATAATGATTCCCAGAAAAAAAGCTTCTGCATGGTGAAGGAAACAGTCAACAAAACTAAAAGGCATGAATGGAGAAGATAGATGCAAGTGACATATCAGATAAAGGGTTAGTATCCACAATATATAAAGAACTGATAAAACTCAACACTTAAAAAAAACAAATAATCCAATTAAAAATAGGCAGAAGACATGAATAGATATTTCTCCAAAGAAGATATCCAGATGTCCAACAGATACATGAAAAGATGTCCACCATCACTTACCATCAGGAGAATGCAAATCAAAACTATAATGAGATATACCTTGCACCTGTCAGAATGGCTAAAAACACAAGAAACAGTAGATGTTGGCAAGAATGTGGAGAAAGGGGAACCCTCTTGCACAATTGGTGGAAATACAAACTGAGACAGCCACTGTGGAAAACAGTATAGAGGTTCTAGAGGTTCCTCAAAAAGTCAAAAATAGAACTACCCGACAATCCAGCAATTTCACTACTAGCTATTTACCCCAAAAAATACAAAACACTAATTCCAAGGGACACATGCACCCTTATGTTTACAGCAGCATTATGTATAATAGTTAAGATATAGAAGCAAACCAAGTGCCCATCAATAGATGAATGGATAAAGAAGATGTGATATACGCATATAATGAAATATTATTCAGCCATTAAAAAGAATGAAATTTTGCCATTTGCAATGACATGGATAGAACTAGAGTATAAGGCCAAGTGAAATAGTGAGAGAAAGACAAATACCATACGATTACACTCATATGTGGAATTTAAGAAACAAAACACAAAAGGAAAAGGGGAAAAGAGAGACAAACCATGAAAGACACTTAACTATAGGGAACAAACTAATGACTACCAGAAGAGAGGTAGGAGAGGTATCGTGAGGAGATGGGTGAAATAGGTGATGGGGATTAAGGATTGAAGTTGTTGTGATGAGCCCCGGGTGATTAAAATAAAAACTTAAAACAAAATGACTTTCTTACCTATTTCATTAGATCACTGTGAGAGCCAAATGATGTAACGTCTTTCAAAGTGTTTGTACCAAGTTAATTACCTTACAAATACGAACGTTCGTTGTTAGTCAAAAGAAACACTACCTTTAGAAATCCCATATCGAATGTAGTGAAGAGCTCCTAAAATTCTCAACACTGCTGTTAGTCTTAAGGTATATTGCGATCAACTTTACATAGTGCCATAGATCAGGTTATTTTTCTCATTTAACAGATGAAAAAGCCTGAAGTGTTCTAGAAGCTAGTGATTGATGTGAAATGAATGACATCACCAAAATGAGATACCTTTCTTGTTCTAGTCAGTAGCTGTGAGTCCAGTGACCACGATGACTTCTTTCTAAATGTTTCTTTAAGCACACTGAAAGTTCTGAATCTTAGGGATACATCTAAAGCAACACTCTGAAAAGACAAATCTCTCCTCTCTACAGTTCCTGGCACCCTACATCAGTATACATAACATCCCCGAATCCATAATGGGACTCCGTATCCTTTCTGTCTTCCAGTATTCTTCTCTGGACTTTTTCCTAAGGTCCAGATCCTTGCCATTTCTTCATTGCTAACTTCCTCTGACACAGTTCCATTTGGATGTCTCACAAGAATCTCACATTGAAGAAAACCAAATCTGACTTGTCAGCTCTTCCCTCTCACCCTTTCCATCCTGAAAATGGCAACTCTTTCTCTGTTGTCTATCTCAGAACGTGTACAACCATCCACACTGACCACAACTAAAAACCGGGAAGTCATCCCTAGCCTCCCTCTTCCTGAAGACTTACTAATTCCTGTTAATTCTGCCTCTGTCCCATGTCATCAGCTCCTAGACTTCCGTGAATCTGCATGTCCAAGACCTGGGGTTAGCTGTCCATTGCTTTCAATTATCACCACAGTCTTCTAACTGTATTTTTGTCCCTCCAGCTCATTGTTCATTCTATGACCAGAATAATCCCTTTAATATATGAATCAAATCCTGTCAAACTCTTTAAACCCAGTGACAATCTCAGTGCCTGCCCCTCATTTCCATCCAGCAGGGGAATATAAGATGAACCAGGCATCCAACTCCTTCACATCCAGGCAGGGCCTCCCTCACCCGGATCATACCCCTCCTTCCTTCAAGTCTCACCATAGATGCCAATGTCCCCCGAAAAATCTATTAACTCTCTTCTGAAAAGGGACTAGGAGCACCCTACACTTACCCATGTGAGCATTCTCCACCCAACAGCATTCTCACTGTTCTGTAATCACCTTCTGCTTGCCTGCACAACCCAGTAGCTTGAAACCTCCTTCAGAACAGGACCAATCTTTCACCAAGTTGTTTCAGTTACTCTTGTCCCCTGAGCCCAACCATGGTATCTGGTATATGATATGCTCTCAATAAAGAAACAAAACAAAACAAAACAAAACAACACAAAACAAAAACACAAGTTCGCTCTCTTCCTCTCTGCATACTTTTCTTCTTCCTGAAATATTTTACCTCTTCTGTTCTGTTGGATATTATGAATCATGTTTATTTCAGGACATTTTCTTAAGTGCTTCTGCTCTGGTCAGTCCTTACTCTGCATCCCTTTTCACTATATCTATTAAGGAATGTGCATAGTTCTTACTTTTTGGAAATTTGTAGATAAATTGTGAGGTCGAAGCACATGTATAAAGCAACTCCCAATATCCACCATGAACTCCTTGGGTAGGCAGTCTTCTTAAAGCTTCAGTTCTCGCTGACCACCTACATTCAGCGGCATTCAGATGCTCTCATGAAAGGCTATCTGGGATGTGCCGTCATCCCATCTAGTGTTTATAACTCAAGCTCCTGTCAATCATGCATCACTGTGCATCTTTCTGCATTCATTCTCACACGACCCTGACAGACTCTGTTATATTTCCATCTAGCAACAAACTGGAGTGTTCGGTGACACGGACGCAGAGTGTCATGTGCCCAACTAGGAGCCAAGCAGGACTTTGAGATCAAAGATGCACTTTCTCCCTAATCCAGGCCTATACGTTGTATGTTGGACAAGCCATTTTCAATACTTGAGGGTTTTCACCTATTAGGGGAAGGATTTGTAAGATCCCTACGGTTTTACAAAAAAGTAGTAATAACCAAAACAAATGATAGATCTGATGGCCAATCAGTGATGATCAAAATTGACTATACCATAAAAGATAAAAGTCTCTTTAAGAGGTTTGCAACACATTTTGAAAGAACAAGGGTAAAAAGGATAGAACTAGAGCATCAGATATTTAGTTTTACATTAGCACGAATTTTTTTAGGTAATAATCATTCCAGCATTTCCCAAGTAGAAGAAATTTCAACGGCATTCACCAAACTAGCACAGTCTTCCAAGAAGGAAGACGGACCAGAATCAAATAGAAAGCAAATAAATATTCAAACCCACAGCAAACCTTTCAGTGAAAGTATACTACTTTGATCCCATTTTCCTATTTCATTGTTCATTTTTTATTAAATCCCTATTTAAGGGGTGCCTGGGTGGTTCAGTGGTTGAGTGTCTGCTTTCAGCTCAGGGTGTGATCCCAGAGTCCAGGGATCGAGTCCCACACTGGGCTCCCTGCATGGAGCCTGCTTCTCTCTGCCTATGTCTCTGCCTCTGTGTGTGTGTGTGTGTCTCCCATGAATAAATAAATAATTTTTTTAATAAATAAATAAATAAATCCCTATTTAATTTGTTTAAACTATTCCAGGCAAAATGCACAGGAACTGAGCTAACAGGTATATGAGAAAAGAGGTAGTAAGCAGATAAGGAGGCTGACCTGAAAAATCTGTGAAGCTAACTCTATTTTTCTTTTGATTTTGTGCAGATAGTCACTGACTTCACTACAAAATCAAATGGTGTGGTTTGTGCTTCCAATGTTCTTTTGTTCCAACATAACTATCTACACCAACATCAGAATTGCCATTGTGACAACAAGATTATTTTTGTCTTACTTTATTAATGATATTTCAGTAAGAATCCAGCTAGTAAAAACGTGTGTGTGCATGCGTATATATATATATATATATATATATAATATATATATATATATATTCATATGTATGAATATGAATACGTTTTTTAAATTACAAGATAGAGGGACACATGGGTAGCTCATTCCATTGGGCATCTGCCTTCGGCTCAGGTCATGATTCCAGGGTCCTGAGATCGAGCCCCATGTTGGGCTCTCTGCTCAGAGGGAAGCCTGCTTCTCCCTCTCCCTCTGCTGCTCCCCCTACTTGTGCTCTCTCTCTCCCTCTTTGTCAAGTAAATAAATAAATAAAATATTTTTAAAAATACTAAAATAAAATGTTACAAGATTAAGTATTTAGCTGCTTAAAAACTACCAAGGCTTATGAATCCTAAATCATATTGATTTCCCTTTTTTTCATATATGGGGATATAACAATGGTCATATTATTCCCACTTTTGATCTACATAATATTTATTTATGCTGTAATACTGATGTTAGTTTACCTATTTCCTAATTTGGATATGTTTTGATAGTTTAAAATATGAGGGTCTTATAGATAGTGCTGCTGCAACTATCTTTACTCAAATTTCTCTTTCGTTTACATGCCTTACAATTGAATGACCGGCTCTAGGTCTAGAAAAATATTACATTATTACTCTTTTTACATCATCCTGGGTTTGTGAATAGCAAGAGCAAACCAATTTATAAATGCCACCAATGTATGACTATACATTCCCTTCTAGTCCAGCCCTCAGTAATTTTTTTTAAAATATGTCCCTTTGGGATGCCTGGGTTGCTCAGTGGTTGAGCGTCTGCCTTTGGCTCAGGGCATGATCCTGAGGTCCCGGGATCTTAAATTTAAAAAAAAAAATAAAATATGTCCCTTTGTTTCTTAGGTTAATTGGCATATGAAGATACCTAAAGTCTGCATAATTTTTCACTTTAGTGGGTTTTTTTTTTAAGATTTTATTTATTTATGCATGAGAGACACAGAGAGAGGCAGAGACACAGGCAGAGGGAGAAGCAGGCTCAGTGTAGGGAGCCCAATGTGGGACTCGATCTCAGAACCCCGGGATCACACTCTGAGCCAAAGGCAGACACCCAACCACTGAGCCACCGAGGCGTCCTTAATTTTTATTTTAAATAAATTTAAATAAATTCAATTTGCCAACATATAGTATGATACCCAGTGCTCATCTCATCATGTGCCCTCCTTAATGCCTGTCACCCAGTTACCACCTGCCCCTGCCCCCTCCTCTACTTTACTGTTAATGACAATACATATTGTCACCATGATCCTTTACTACTTCATCCACACAATGCAAATCTGTGGACCTCAGCTGTGTGCCAAGTGCGATGTGAAGACTGAAGACCATGAAGAGGAACAGGAAGCCATCTGTGCCCCTACACCCCCCCCCCCACCTGGGAGATACAAAGATACTAATATAAAAGCAAAGTTAACCCAAACAATACTGTTACATCCATACAATGGACTACTATGTGACAATAGAAGGCAACAAACTGACACATGCAACAAAGTGGAAGAATTTCAAAAGCAGGTCTCTAAGTGAAAGAAGGCAGTCTAGAAAGCCCTATACTGTGACTCCACTTACATGATTTTCTGGAACAGGCCAAAGCATATTAACAGGAAACAGATAGGTGGTCACCAGGAAGCAGGTCAGAGAGAGAGAACTGAAGGAAAGGCTGGGTGAAGGAAGCATTCGGGATCTTGACTACAATGGGGATTGCACGGCCACCTTACATGGTCACACCGGTGCACCTGTGCTCCTGAAGAGGCTGCATTCTACTTAATATGAATAATAGTTCAACACACCTGACTTTAAAAAGAGCCAATTGCCACCATCTAGAGTATTGAGTAAGAGTAATGTTTCTTGGGTCAGGCTGCTGGAATTGGTACTTCTATATCCCTTCCTGACTCTGTCACCCTATGTACTTTCTTAACCTCTCTGTGCTCCACCTTGCCAATTTTTAGGTTGTTAAACCCCCTCATGAAGCTATTAGAAAAGATAATCAATGCCAAGCATCTAGGATACTGAAAAAGATCAATAGCTATTTTTTTCTTATTTGAGTATAACAACATCCTAGTATATACTGACCACTGGGAAACAGAAAAGTGGCCAGAAAACCCAATATGGGAAAGAAGGAACACAAATACCCATTAGTTACAGAAAAAAAAAAAAAAATAGCTTTTGGCTACCTATGGACCAGAGAAATAAATATTAAACACAAATACCACTTTTGCTTGCAAAATATGCAGTTTTCCTTTTTCCCTCTTTACTACTATTATTTATTTTTATCTTAAGAATGAGACCCACAGGAGATGGAGCTATTGAAACAAGTACTATCATGTTCCTGGTAGACATGCAAATAGATATTTCTTTATAGAAAGCAATGTGGCATTGGGACCAAGGGTCTAAAAGTATTAAAACTCTTCAATCTAATCATTTTGATTTTAAAAATGTTTCCTATGAAAACATAAATAAAGCTCAGAGGGATTTATGGGTGAAGTCAACTATTGTAATATATTTATAAAAGAAAAAGGATGGCCACACCCTAACAGAGAAATTAATTTTGAAATCTGCATACTGCTACAGAAACACACACACACACACACACACACAAATATGTTTGCAGAAATTAGTAATAGGGCACAGGAAGAAATGCAGCCAAAACACAAACTTTTTGAAAGACTCAAGATCTGGCTTCTGAAGGAAAAGCAAAGTTTCTCATGTGGGAAAAAATTACACAGAGAATTACATTCTCTGTGCCAGAGGACACTTTAAATGTCCTGGGAAGACCAAACCTCCCAGAATAATTAGAATATGGGGTTCACAGGAAGAAGTGATAAGATACAAAATAAAAAATCAGCCATCACAAGTTCCTAAAAGATCACTATGTCATGCTCACAAGCCTAGACTGTATTTGGAAAATGCAAACCATTAGAGCTTAAAAAAAAAAAAAAAAAAAAAAAAAAGACTTAACACAATTGTTTTACTTTAGAAAGACACCCCTGGTGAGTAGGGTCATCCCATTTTCCTCTTTTGGATATTTAGCAAATAAAATCAGATATTTTTTTCAAAAGCTTAAAAATCAATAGCAAGAGATAGCTCCCAAGTTCAGCACACCAGATAAGGGATTTCAAGTGCAGCAAGATTCACTGTGATTCCAAACATCTCATTAGGGACTCACAAATGCTTGTTGAATCCATTATTTTCCTAGGAAGGCAAGCCCATTATTGCCATCACCTGTTTTTTTCGTTGTTTGCGTTGGATGATTTTCTAACGAAGGCTTGTTTCCTCAACTTTGATCTTCTCTCTCTCTCTCTCTCTCTCTCTCTCTCTCTCTCTCTCTCTCTCTCTCTTTTCCTACCTTCTGGGCTGTTTTGCCCCACTTTTAGAACACAGTTTAGCTCCTGGGTATTTTTCAAACTTGATTTTTTTATATTCTTGATAGGTTAATCAGCTAATGCTTGTGCTGTTTGGAATCCTAAATCAGCAATCCAGGTAAGGTGAGTTATTCCCCCTTTGCTTCTCAATCTCTGAGTCATCTTTTGCAAAATGGCAGGCACTGCTTCCAAATAGCAGTCAAGGCTTGGAGTGGTTACACCCTGAACAAAATACCATCTCCTTGGCCAAACTTTTATCAGAAGGCGTTGCAGAAACTCATTAAGTCACTTGAGTCAAAGATCCAGGTGAGTCATTCTGAACCTCCACCCAGTTCAACTTTTCCCTCTGGTAACAATTAATTATATTTTTCCCTTTTCCTACTCCCACCTCCACCAACATTCAATCACATCTTCCACATGGCCACACACACTCACTCTGAGTTTACAAGCTCATATAAGGTTCACTCGCTTGGCACTCACAGGAGAGAGATAAGAAATAAAACATCTACAGCTTTTCTACTGAGTGTCTGGCAGTAGGGGGAAAAAAGCTAAAAACTTAGTCCGAAAAGTCATATAACTTAATCTTAAATAGTATTCGCTGTTTGACTTCACATTTTTAACGTTCTAATGAACGTAAGGCCAACACTCTACATGGAAATATACAAGTGAAAGAATCCTCTCTTCTTAATTATTCAAGTAATTAACATAGCTTGTGCAGTGAGACCCAGTCTGGGTGGAGGATCAATGAATCTCAGATGTGCAAAAAAGTACTCACAGAAAGTGTATGGGTTCTGCAGTTAATCGAACTGGGTTTGAATACCAGCTCTCTCATTTCCCAGCCGTGTGACTTTAAACAAGTCATTCCATCTCACAGAGACATGAGTTCATCTATTGGACTAATACCTATCTCAGATGGTTGCCTTGGGGACTCATCGTAATAACATATTTAATGCTAAGCAGATTGGCTATTCCTTGGGGGGTAATAATGCAACAATAATAAACAATAATAATAATAAACACCGTGCTAAGCATTCTATCTAAATTAACTCAATCCTCTCAATGACCTCATGAGGGAGATACAGTTGTCCCTTCAACAATACAGGATGCTGACCCCTGGCACAGTCAAAAAAATCTATGTATAACTTTTGACTCCTCCCCCGAAAACCTAATAGCCTCCTATTGATCAGGAGCCTTATTGACAACATAAACAGTTGGCTAACACATATTTTATATATTGTGTATGTTATATACTGTATTCACCCAAAAAAGTAAGCTAGAGAAAAAAATATCATTGAGAAAAATCATAAGGAAGACAAAATACACAACAGTGCTGTACTGTATAAGTGGACGCGTGCACTTCAAACCCGTGTCATTCAAGGGTCAACCCATACTAACACCATGCCATGTTACATAAGGGGAAACTGAACCTCAGAAATGTGAATTTCCTTATTGAAGATCATAAAGATATGAACTGAGTTGCATAAATCAGATTCAAATCCAGAACCTATGCATTAAACCACAATGCCTCTGAATGCATTCCCCTCTCTCCTTAAAGATTAAGAAGAGGGTTAGCTGACAATCTCAAAAATTCAAAGTAATCTTGAGAGTTGGTAATTGAGTTGGAAGCAAGGACCTACAATCTAAGTCTCTAATTCCATTCTTGTATATTTCCCTAAGAAGCAAAACAAAGGTAAACAAAAGGCATAATAAAGACTTGGATAGGGACGCCTGGGTGGCTCAGCAGTTGAGCGTCTGCCTTCAGCTCAGGGTATGATCCCAGGGTCCTGGGATGGAGTCCCACACTGGGCTCCCTGCAGAGGGTCTGCTTCTCCCTCTGCCTATGTCTCTGCCTCTCTCTCCCTCTCTCTCTCTCTGTGTGTATGTGTCTCATGAATAAAAAAATAAAATATTTTTTTTAAAGACTTGGATTAAGGTAGTTGGTGGGTTTTGAATAAGAAACTAGAATGTTGCACTACTGCTTTGGATAATGAGGAGCCCAGTAATAGTGACTAATTACTTGGTAATGACCTGCCCTGAAATAGCCATGTCAGGTCCTTACCCCACTCAAGAGTCAGGTCCATGAGGCTCTGGAAAGATTGTCTAAGGAGCTCATGGAGGAAACTATCTCTGCAGCTCACACTCTTGTCTGTATTCTCCTCTTCTCATGGTAACTTCTTACTGAGCTGCAGCCGGCCCCCAGCAACACTGTAAAAAGTAGGCAAACCTGGATTTTGGTGTTGTGTCCCTCTCTCCCTAGTGCCTCTCTCTCCTACTCACTGACCCTCTCCTGCCACCCCCCCTCTGTTGGTGAAGTAACAAATCCCTCAAGAAAAGTGACTGTGAATAGAGTTGACATAGTCTAGTTGGTGATGGAACCCCCAGAAGTCACCATGTGGAAACAGCTGCCCACCCTCTCACCCACAAGACAGTATTATTTGTAGATCCGTCAAAGCCTTTCAAGCCTCCAACCCTTTTGGGGTCATGAACACCCTCAGCAAGTCATACGTCATGCTCCATTTCTAAATCCACAGCTATTTTCCCACACCTACCCAAACAGCTACACCAGCCTTGCAGTTCAAGACCAATGGCAGGGAGGACAGCGCTGGCTGGAATTGAAGAGATGGGAGGTGTGGATTTCTTATCTGGGCTCCACCTGCTTCTGACCTGAGGCAAGAGGAGTCTTGGAAACCATTCCAACCATTCCGGCTCTAATAAGGGAAGAGGCATTGTAGGTCAGGGAGATGAAGTAAAAAGAGACTCCCTTTCCTTAACTGAATGAACCAGCAATGGGCCTACGAGGTGTCAGGACAGCCATTGTTATCTGTCACAGGGAAAATTTTAGTAGCATGACAATGACCATTATAGTTCACATTTATCGGAGCACTTACCATGCCGGACATTCTTTAAAACTCCTGCATG
Organism: Vulpes lagopus; assembly: GCF_018345385.1. Classification (NCBI taxonomy): domain Eukaryota; kingdom Metazoa; phylum Chordata; class Mammalia; order Carnivora; family Canidae; genus Vulpes; species Vulpes lagopus. Next base: position 76,920,495 of record NC_054831.1, read on the forward strand.
GAGGACCCCACTTACGACCCTCACTACAGTCCTCTGAGGTTGGCACTGTCATCCCCATCCCCATACAGATGTGAACACAGGTGGAGAACGGTTGAGCAATCCTTCCGCCACTTGATGGCAAGTAAGGGAGACAGGATAGAAACCCAGCAGTCTGCAGCCAGAGCCCTTGTTCCCAACTCCCTATCCACGAATAATCAAAGCCGGGATTGGTAAGCTTTTCCCCAGATGAGTCAGAGAGTAACTATTTTAGGCTTTGCAGCCCATGTGGTTTCCGTCGCAGCTACGGTTTCTCCCATCATGAACTAAATGCAGCTATCAACTAATTTAAACCAATGGGTTTTGCTGCATTTCCACAAAACTTTATTTATGAACAAGGAAATTTGAATTTCATACCATTTCCTGTGTCAAAAACAGTCTTCTTTTGACTTTTGGTATCCCTCCCAACCAATTAAATAGGTATAAACCATTCTTGGCTCACAGGCCTTAGGAAAACCAGCAGCAGGCCAGATTTGACCCACAGGCCACGCTTTGTGGATCCCTGATCACAAAGATTGAAAAAAAATTAAAACAGAGATAGTTGGAGAGAAATGTGAATCATGTTATGTTTTTCTGTCACTTTCACCTTTTATTTGCTTCCATCTGAAGGTTATTTCCATCATTCCTTTTCTTCTCATTGGAACCCACGCAGCCCAACTGCGGGATCTGGTTCAGATCTCCATCCACATTTAATAAGCTGTGTGGCCTTGGGCGGTGAACATAACCCTTAAGTCACAGCTTCCTCGTTTTATTAACAGTAGTTATGTCACGGGTTTGGTTGTTGCAGGTATTCAATTACATCATGCATGCCAAGCAATCATCCAGTCCTCAGCACATTGTAAACTCTCAATAAATGTTAACTCTTATTACTACTGGTATCATTACCATTACTGCTATTATTATCAACACCATCATCACCCCAGGTGAGAAAATGAACATAGCACCTCCCTTGAACTTCACCTCTGCAACTCTCTGTTGACTGAGGTTCTACCTTGGAGGTGAGTTTTAAAAAGTCCTCTAGGGGCCTGGGTGGCTCGTCAGTTCAGCCTCTGCCTTGGGTTCAAGTCCTGATCCCAGGGTCCTGGGATGGAGCCAAGAGTGGGGAGTCCAGAGTGGGGCTTCCTGCCTCTACCTCTACCTCTGCCCCACCCCCTTCTTGTGCTCTCTTTCCAGTGCTTTCTCTCCCAAAACAATAAATAAAATCTTTTTAAAAAATCCTCTAAATATCCTCCCCATTCTCCTTGCTGTATCACACCCCAAACACAGCCTCTACAGGAAAACACACACACACACACATTTCTATATTGCACACACACATTTCTATATTCTCAACATTCTAGAAAAAAAAATCATCTACACAGAATTCTTGCTGTTTGTCTTGAGCTCAGTCCCCTGCAGTAAATATCCAGCTGCGTTCTAATCTGTAACTAGTGACCAACCTTTTGCTTGTCTGTCTTTGTTCGGTGATTGCTTGCAAGTCCATGGGTCACAAGAAGAACAAGGAGCCACAAAACCTTCATAATGAACCTCTAGGAATTAGAACAAGCATAATTTTTATATTTTTTGATCAGGTCATATGTGTGCAGAATGCTACACCGGGACGGTAGGGAAGGTAACCCATCTACTGAAGCATGTTGCTCAAACCACCTCATTCTCTGATATTTATTGAACATTTGCTGTGTCCCTGGCACTGTGAAGTTCTCAAATAATTTCTGTTAGAGCGACAGATGAAATGCACAAATAGGATGCTAATGAAGACGCGGAAGTTACCACTCTCATTGTGTGGGCCAAGGAAAATCATGACTCTGCTGTAAGTCCCGTCGTCTCATTATCTCAGACTCACTGCTTTCTTCTCAAAAGACTTGTGGGCAGGTAGCACCAGTAAAGTTCATCATTTATCAGCTGGCAAATCAGCTGAGCATGACTTGGTTATCTGATTCTCTATTTCAGAGGACTGATGGGTTATGTTCTCAGAAGGGCATGACAATTCATCAGGAAAAAGAGTGAGCTCGGGTTCCCAGAAAATGCCTTACTCGTCATTTTGAGGTTTCCATATCACTGGAACCAAATGTTAGCCCTGGTGGTCTTGAATAGCAAGGAGGATCCTGGCCCTTTTTGAGAAAGAAATAGGCTCTTTGTAACTTTTAAAGTGTGTTGATATGAAATCACATAATCATAGCCCAGATAATTTTAGCAATTAGGCATCTCAGTTGGAAGTGTTTGCAGCAAGTTCAGTCTCCAGCAGGTATTAGCAGACAAATGCCCGACTTCCTTCTTAGGGCTGACCCCATGGATTCCAAAGGCCTCTCTCCCTTTTGTTTAGTGATGAGAGCTTTTCCTGCTTCCCAATCCAGCTCCCAGTCTATGTGGGCCAAGTCTTTCGATTCAATGTTTTATTTTATTTCTTTCTGGAACCACAAAACCACTCAATGTATTGAAAACCTTATGGTGAACCTACTGGCCCAACTAGTTTCTTGATTTGGTTGTAAAATCAAACACTGCAAGGAGTGGATTGAGAGATCATGGGACACAGAATTCTACCTCTTTCTTTCCCATGAAATCAATCTCAGATGAAAATGTGAAGTAGGTAGAGTTTACCTCCACACACGGCCACCTCTGAGCCAACCTCCTCACTGCTACTTCCTTGGAAGTGCTCTCATGCTGCTTGATGCCTCTCAGTTAATATTACTAAAGAGTTGATGCTGGAGGATACATCCCCTCCAGTATGATGTAATATTTTATTCTTAAAAATTACAACACACACACAACACAAAGCAATAAATATCTCATAGTAGCATCTCACACACTTGTAACAAGATGGCAGGGATAAAGCTTCCTCATAGGACCTTTCCAGAACCTCTCCTCTCATACCAACAGACAGCCCATCCTCACTCCACCAACATGTGAGGGCTCATTTGTACTCTAAGTTCACAACTTGTTACCCAATTGGGGGGGAGGGGCTTAATAAGAGAGATTCATGCTTGCTGAACAAAGGCTTATAAAATTTTATGAAGATTTTTATATCTTCATGCAACTCCTCATTCCTTGTCAGAAGATACCACGGATTGGAGAGAACATCTCTTTCTTCACCCTTCACCTGCTGCGCGCCCCCCCCCCCACACACACACACAGAAAGACTTTATGAAAGAGTAATGGGAATAGAGAATCCTGGTATAGAAAGGCAGCAAATGCACCTTTGTTTGTTCAGAAACACCCTTGTCTCTTACTTCAATATCAAGAACTTTGTCTAAAGAATGATTGACATACGGTAGTCACTCAATCAATATTTCTTAAATAACCAAAAATGTTACTAATTTATCCAGTTTTTAATGCTATATTTTTGTTCTGGGCCTTGTGAATTAAAGCCTAAAGAAATTCTTACTCAAAAAGGTTTATGTATTAGGAGCCAAGAAACAGTTCTCCTGTACATTGCTTCAAGCGCTTATATCCACTCTTATTTTCCCATCTGAAAAATATTTTTAAGTATAACTCTACCCAAAATAAATGAAAAGTTATATCCACACAAACACTTGTACACAAATGTTTATAATGGCCTTATTTGTAGTCCACCAAAACTAGAAACCTTCCAAATGTCCCTCATATGCAGAATGGTAGCTACGCTAACTGTGGTACATCCAGGCAATGAACACTATTGATAAAAAGGAGCACACTACTAATACATGCAACCATTAATACGCAAAAGCATTAAGCTACGTCAGAAAGAAGCCAAAGTTAAAAGGCTACATAGTATGATTCCACAGATATGACATTTTTGTCAAACCCAAACTGCAGAAACAGCACTGCTGGTGGTTAGGGCAGGAGGAACAATTGACTGAGAAGTTATAGGGCAATCAGTGGGCACAATGGACTTGCTTTACATCTTGCTTGTGATGGTGGTTAGTCAACTGAACACACTTGTGAAACCTCATGCAGAAGTGAAGACTAAAAGGAGGAATTCATACTGTATGCCAATTACACCTTGATTTATAGTAATGAAAGGAAAAATATAACAATGTTCTGCAGCTCAGTAAGATGGACAGATTTTTGCAGGCATTCTTTTTTGGTCCTGTTAAAATATACTCCCCCCCCCCTTTTATGAGCTTTAAATTTGGAGCCAGCAAAGGTGGCATCTGTTTTGGGAGATGAATACTCTGCAGATTCAGTTACCTTTGAAGGGATTTGTGTTAGGAGGCATTATTGAGGGGACCAAGGATCTAATATTGTAAGGACTTCTGGGTCCCCTAATATTCTGATCCACCATAATTATACTTTTCACCTGGCTAGAGTGTAATGAGGATAAAGTAGTTAATGTGTGCAGAGGACTTTGACAATGAAAAGCACCAGATGTGTTCTAGAGCACCATTGTTAATGCTGAGACTGGACTGGAGATAAAAGCATTTTCAAAAAAAAAAAAAAAAAAAGCATTTTCAAAGACAGGACCTGGGCAGGGTTTTCTATCACTTTGTGTCGATTTTCCAACCAGCTCTCACACAAGAATTACACAGCTCTGCAGCTTTGTACTGGAATGTAGACATCTCAAAGGAAAAAAAGCTTTGTACAAATGCTACAGAAACAATAGTCAGGTGGCGGCTTGGCCAACTGGACATTTCAAAGCCAACAGCAAAGGTGTACAAGTAAATATCTTGGAAGTAAATAGAGCAAAATATATTAGGAATTACGAAACATCTCACCTTATGGAACAGATGAATGTTCGAGAGTACACTGTATACAAAGAACTATTCTACTAAATGTTTATTATGGAGAAATAAAGAATCTCTTTATAAGTAATTCCATCTGAAAGAATGTGATGGTGAAGTTCAGCACTTGATAGATTAAATTTCTTACAGAAGGCCAAGGTCTTCTTGGAGAGGTCTGCAGCTGAAGATTGACGTGTCCAGATTCGGCATTCAGATCTCCTCCCTCAAACCCGGTGAGCACAGTGCACACGGCTAAGTGCAGTCTGCAGATGATCCAAACCCTCAAGCCACACTTTTCCTTCCAAGTTGCACTTATTGTGTTGACTTTTTTTTTTTTAATCTCTCTTTATTTCCCCTGCTTCTTCTCTGATGGAAGTACAAAGTAACAGCAAAGACCTGGCCAGAAGCCAAAGAGTCTGAGGGAGAAGGAGGAGAAAAGGGAGGTTTGGTGAAACACCCAGTGAGATAGATATCCTGGCCTTGAGTCATTAGATTTTCCACTGTAAGAGAACAATAAATGAACCTGCAAGAAAGAGAACAAAGGGACAGCCCTCATTTTTTTTTACCTAAATATTGAATAAAATCATTGGAAGGATGGGTGTCTACACAATTCTGGTGGACAACATGGAAAAGTGAAAAATTTTATGAGTCCGGGTATTATGAAATCTGAATTTTGCCATTAAATAGCTGGTGGACATTGTGCAAAGCTATGGTCTCTCTGGACCTCGGTTTTTTCATTTGTGAAACTAGAATGTTTCATGAGATAATCTCTAGGATCTCTTTCAGTTCTAATGTCCAGAATCTGTTTGTTCCCCTTTAAGGTAAAGTAACTATTTGTGCACCCAGAGATAACCCCGAGATTTGTCTCTCTCCATTCCTCAATTTTTGACATAAGCTGACAGCAAACAGCACCATTAGTGATACTGCAATTGTTAGTTCCTTTATTTATATAGATGGGGAATCTCATATTGAGCCTTAACTACACCCACCATTCATTACAGAATTAACAGAATGAAAAAAACGAAACGCTATATGCCTTCAGGGTGAGGAGACTCCTGTTAGAAGATTGTTCCATAGAGATGAAAATCATGTAAAGGATGATTTGAAAGTGTTACATTTAGAAGAGTAGGTGATTCTGACAGCCTGGTGTCTGGCACTTGGATCTGTCTACCAGCTGAGTGCCCTTTGGACTCTTAGTTAGCTATGCAATGTAATGACTAAAGAGAAGAGTGATATTCTTTAGTGTTATGTAGCATAAGCTCCTTGAGAACACCAAGAGATCTGGGGGGAAGGAGAAATTGCAGTATTTCCTGGCTGACCTGACTACCTGGAAGCCACAACCAGGTAGCCAACCATCAGAGTAGGACCCATCCCAGCAAAGTACAACCGGAGTGGCAGTGACTCCAGGAGGCAAGGATTTCCAGTCAGGAACAGGCTGAAACTGGATGAATGTTACTGGTTCTCCACCTGGAGCTTCCCTTGGAGGGAAGGCTTATAGATAGGGGGCTGTCCCTGGAAGGTCCAGTTATAAAAGTGGTGAGAAGGATGGGAAATAATTGGTCCAGAGGGCTAACAAGGAAACAGGAGTGTGACCCAACAAAATTCAGGTTGTAGCTTTAATTCCCCCAGATTGCCAGAATACTATTATTTTCACAGAGAAAATCATAGGAAACAGGCAGCCCAGGGGGCTCAGCGATTTAGCACCAACTTCAGCCCGGGGTTTGATCCTGGAGACCCGGGATCGAGTCCTACGTCAGGCTCCCTGCATGGAGCCTGCTCCTCCTTCTGCCTGTGTCTCTGCCTCTGTGTGTGTGTATGTGTCTCTCATGAATAAATAAACAACATTTTTTAAAAATAACAGGAAAGGAGCTACAATCATTCGTCTAATTCACTATGTAAGTGTTGCAGAGAAGTAGATATACTTCATGTAAGCAAATACTGAAAGAAAATCAAAGAATTTCTTCTCTGCTCTCAGTTGAAGGCTGAAACTGGATGAATGTTACTGGTTCCCCATAGAGAACATTCCTGGTATCTATTGGGAACCAGGAAGCCCTTCTCAGACTCCCTTTGCCCTTCCCACAATTTTTTCTTCCTAATTTGGCTTCTGTCCACCTGTATCATCCAATGTTACAATACTACCTTGAAAAGTGTTTTTTTTGTGTGTGTGTATATAGTGAAAAGAACCATCCTATTCAGTTACACATTTAGAGGACTGAGGATTTGGATAAACTTAGACCCTAATTTCAAAAATATTTTAAGTCAGGGGCATCTGGGTGGCTCAGTCGGCTAAGCATCCCACTCTCCGTTTTGGCTCAGGTTGTGATCTCAGCTCAGATCATGTAAGGCTCTGAGCTCAATGTGGAGTCTGCCTGGGATTCTCTCCTCCCTCTTCCCCTCCCCCCATGCTCAAGCATTCTCTCTCTCTCTCTCTCTCTCTCTCTCAAATAAAAAAATAAATCTTAAAAACATACAATTTAAGTCATATTTTATATTTTACAGGATCTTATCAGGAAGAAATTTGATGCCTGCAAAATATAATTGCAGACCTATTTATTATAACAGAGCAAAGATTCATAGAAAAGATACTGAGCTTGTTTACAAGGAAAGTCAAATCATGAAATTAGGATTATCTTCCACACAGTTGACATTATGTTGTTTTTAGAACTATAATTTCTCTCTTCTTCTCCCTCCCCCACTCCTCTGTCTCTACTTTACCCTTTCCTTATCTCTAAGAAAACGTTTCCATAATATCATCTGACATTTGTAGGGATTCTACGTCTTATCCACAGCAGTGATGTCTCCCATAGATTCTGAAGCATTTAAGTGGTCCAGATATAATTGGCATCCTTCCATTCCAGTCAACAGACTGCTGAAACTCAGGAGCTGGAGGGAAGTGCAGGTCAGATGTTCCTGCTCTTAATGATCCCCTAGTGAGGTCACCCATCCCTTCTCTCATTCATTTCATTTTTATTTTTTCTGTTCAATCTTTTTTTTCAACAAATGTTTTTGAGTCCACCTATTCATGAGATGAAATGCAAGGCACCTTATGACTTACTCATGACTTTTATCATGCTCTACTTTATTATCTTAGCTGTCCTTTATTAAGGCATTGCTATGTGCCAGGAACTGGACTGGACATTTCACATGTAGTGTGAAGTGTAGTCCATTCATCTAATCTTGACAGCAAATTTGTGAAGCCTGTATGCCTACCCTATTTGATAGATAAGGAAACAGGCTCAGAGGATTAAGTGACACCATGGTAGGTAGGAGAGATGTGTCTTCTTGATTCCAATGACTGTTATTTTTCTAGAACATCAGAGCTACTCTGATTGAAGCAGAGTTCAGAGATTCAGAGACACCTCAGCTCATACCCCCACTCCTTGTGGAGCTGTGTAGATCTTCAGTGTTTCCCAATTTGAAAACCACTGCCCTACCATAACTCCTTTAATCTTAACTGCATAATTTAAATCTTCTCAAAAATGAGAATAGTAGCTCATTAATTGTATTATTTTCCATAGTGTCTTGCTCTAGGCCATGAACGGGGAGGGTACTCAGCAGAGAGGGGCTGAATTTTTCAGCTCTCCGTTTTAAGAACATTATGCCAGAGAACGACTGTCCTCCTTTATGAATTTCCACAGCCACTGGGTTTGATGGCTGCTATCCACATGATGAGTGAATTCACTTTAGGTAAGACTTCAGGGCATATTTTCTAGGATTAGGACTTCACAGCATCAGAAATTCCTAAAGGGCAAATCCCTTTGGTTTTTCTTTGTGTGTGTGATATCTCTAAGTAGAATTTAGAAAGAACTATAGTAGAAACATCTAATTTCAATTGCTGTTTTTGCAAAGTATCCGGTGGGCCAGTGGAATACATGACTACCTATTTGGGAAGAGCAAACTGGTATTAGAAAACCAGTCAGGGACGCCTGGGTGGCTCAGAGGTTAAGCGTCTGCTTTTGGCCCAGGGCATGATCCTGGAGATCCAGAATCGAGTCCCACATTGGGCTCCCTGCATGGAGCCTGCTTCTCTCTCTGCCTATGTCTCTGCCTCTTTCTCTCTCTCTCTGTGTGTGTGTGTGTGTGTGTGTGTGTGTGTGATGAATAAATAAATAAAATATTTTTAAAAAAGAAAGAAAACCAGTCATCTGGTAAAGAGACATGAAAATTTTTACTCTGGTGGCTTCTGGGGATTGGGTGAATGGTCTGGGGCAAGCTGTGTAGGGCAGACATCTACCTTCACCTAGCACATAATCCAACTGTTGTCGTGTGGAATGGCACATAGACAATTTCAGAGACTCAAATCTCCCTGGAGAACTCCCCTGAGAACTGTTACTCAGTTGCGTTCTAAGGAACCCTGGCATCCCAAGATGGTAAGAGGCATAAATTAAGAAGAAAAAAAAAAGATCCTATGGACAACCAATTTGGGGAAATATTTTCACTTACATCTGCTGTTAGACATTCTGGTCTAGGAGCATAGAAATACCCACAGGCCCACTTGAAGTTTGTTGATAAACCAGAGTAGAGTAGAACAGGAGTTGGTAAACTTGGGCCAGAGGGCCAGATCCCCACTGTCTCATGTCATTATAAATAAAGTTTTATTGGAAAATAGTCACACCCCTTCATTTGCAAATGGTCTCTGTCAGCTTTGTGGCTACAACTGCAGAGCTGAGTAGTTGTGGCAGCAATCGTGGCCTATAAAGCCTAAAACCTTACCATCTGGCCCTTTGCAGAAAATGTTTGTCTACCCCTGGTTGCAAGCATCTCATTTCTACTTAAACCATGTTTCACAAAAACTTGAATTTTAAAAACCATTACATCAACATTTCTACCTTCAATTTCTCTCTGAACTCCAAACTCTGATGCATATTTATTTGTCTTGGGTGCCTTGCCATATTTCCAATGTGAGAACCAATTCCCAAGGACTGTGGAAATAATCCTGATTTGTACAACCCATGAGTTCAACCTGAATGAATGAACCAATACTTATAAGAGTTTTTTTCTCCTTTCCTATTTCTACTTTTGTTCAGATCTTTATTCCTTTCAGTGACATTCCCTACTCTTACCTTCCAAGGTTTTTCAGCTCAAAGAAACATTCTAAGGGACCCTAGCAATCACCACTAGTGCTGACACAAATAACAACTTTCACAGTCTTTAGCTCCATGTGGAGGGTAGCATGTTCATGTCACCACCCAATCCGGGCTCTATCTGCCAAGCTCAATTGGGCCTCTATTTAAATGTGCTAACTGTGACACCACTTTAGCAACATAAATAAGAGTTGAATCCCAACACAATTTGTCAATGAACTCCCTTGGGAACATCTTTCTGCAGAAGAAAGTCCCAGGACTGTTCCTTTAAGGAAACGTGTAGATTGTACTTTTTGCTTCTTCTAATATTCAAAATTAAGCCCCTCCAAATGGCTTACACACTGAAGTTTATAACCTCAGCCTACACAAGTCCAGTGCAAAAAGATCTACAGCCTGCAGGCAGAGCGAGGAAGCTCTTTAAAGATGAATCATTTTCATAAATGAGTGCAGAGGGAGGTCAGGCCAGGGGACAAGGAAGGTTCCATGTGTGCCTGAGATAAGGCCCCATCCATCCTCCTCTTGCTGTCGGGTCTTGATGGGTGAACATTGCCTTGAGCTCCCATAAAACATGTTGTTTGCAGAAAACTTGCAGGTGGTTCATAAAAAAGTCCAAACTGTTACCATGAAATTTATCTCCCACTGCGGGATCTGTTTATAATAGAAACGAAGGATCTCAAATAGAAATTAAGTATCTCAGACTGACTTATATTGGCTGGGAGGATTGAAAAATTCAACCTGCTTCCCAATCGTTGCACTAAAAACGTCAAAGTATTTGTATTGATGACATCTTGACAAGATACAAGTATGTTCAAAAGAAAAATAATATGCGTTGTGTGCACAGCCCTTTATCCCGGGGGTAGGAATAAGCTAGGTGAGATTTTATTGGGAGAATTTAATCAGACGACTGAACCCTTCATCACATTTTATTTCTGAAGAGTGTCAAGGATCTGTTATTTACAATTTTCCCATCTGTATGGTCAAAGTGAAAAGGGCATCTCAATTTTTTTTTTAAGTTGTTAGGAGATGTTTATTATCTTGAAGCCAAAAAGAGATTGGGGGCAATGGTAATGTTGGCCATAATTTGAGTTATCTCCATACAGAAATTGAAGGGAAATGCTGGGACAATTCACTTAGACAATTCAAATCCTGAAACCTCTGGTACTTGAAATAAAGAGATAACTGAGGGAGAAGTGCTAAATTGTGTTTGTGTTTGTAATTGACTCAATTTATCACATCACATGCACATATACCTGTGTGGTGGTTTCAAGTTGCTAGAAATAGTTATGGTCATAAATTTCAAATTGATGAACTTAGCACATCTACATGGTAGAACAAATAGTATGCTGAGAACAGTTTACAGAATCCAAGGATGTTAGAGCTGGAGGAGATCTTTGGGTGCATGCAGCCCAGGATTTCTACTCCTGAGCACAGAAATGGAAAGCAAATGTCTACACAAATAAGGCTTGTGTGCTCCCTCTGCCTTCTCAGTTGCAGGGGTCCGGGTCCTCATCCCACCACCCACACACCAAGACCTCACCTCATTCCTTTATCCAGAGTCAGCAAGTGAAGTGGCCTGAGCAGCACTATACCTAATACCACACCTTTGTTTCACATATGTGTGTCATGAGGCCCGCTTTAAGGAATATCAAGAAACCAGCGATGTTCCTCCAACACCTCAGTGCTGTTGTGTCTCACTTTTACCTGCCTCCAAACCCACACTCTGGCCATCCTGGCCACACTAAATCACTCTGGCCTACCCTCAGAAGAGGTCCTGTGCTCTCTACCCAAATACTGCTGCACTCCTTCTATTGTTGTGCAAAATTAGCATTTTGTCCACATGCCGCTTCCTTGCTCACTGCTAAGAAAACTTGTCAATGGTCTTAGTTCTAGGACTTAAGGTTTTCTTCTTTGTGATAGTAACACGTTGAAAGGGGATAGATAATCCTGAGACTTCTGATCAAATGTGCTACCCCAAAAGAATGCATTTATAATTATGGAGTTTCGGGCATTGTAGTAACCAGAAGAGGGGTATATTTGGAATTAAAGGGTCTTCTCAGCCTTTTAAGTGACCTCTTATATATGTCTAATAAATATAGTTAAGTGTTTAAAATGTTAGGTTACAGGAATCTACCAAGTCATGCCCTCAACATGGTTTAGTTTGATTGGTATTCTCCAAAGCAGATAACTTGGGTATGAGTAATATGCTGGAAGGCAGTACTGTCTGCATCGTTGAATAATTGATATTTGTCAATTTTAAAATCGTCAAATGGATAGGATTTCATTAGACCTTTAGTCTTCTCTACTGCTTCAAGCAGGATTCTATTTCAGATGAAACAAATGAGTTACTTTCCTAATCCTAAAACCCTCAATGAAAAGATTTCTCCTCATTCTCTCTCTCATTTCCGTGTTCAACCTCACACACTATCATGGGATTCTTTCTAACCTAAGCCTCTCCCATAACAAAGAATGAGACAAAGCCAAGACTCTTTCATTTCCTGAACAAATGTACTTTGAGTTCATCCAACACTCAAATAAAGGGTTTCAACCCAGCAAGAAAAACAGAAGACAAATTTAAATATTTTTGTCAATCATGCTATACAATATTAGCAAATAATAATAATAGTTAAAAAGTAAAAGTAAAAAAGTACTATGCTAAAGATTTAACTAAAAATAATTTACTCCTACAGCCACACTACTAAGTGCTATTATTCCCATTTTAAGAAAGAGAAAATTGAGGCTTGGGTGAAGTTACTTGCTCAAGGTCATTTAGCTAGAAAGTTTTTGATACTTTGATACTCCCAGCAGGGCTGGGAGTTTATCAAATTAAATTTAAAGCTTTCTAAAATGTTTTCTATATTTCCCATTTCTGTCAACTCAAGGCACCCACTAATAATTTTTATCTAGAAGAAAAATAAACCTACTCTGCATTTCAATGTGCCATGAAAATGTTTCCGTTTGTTGTCAAGCTGTCTTGGTCTCAGCTCAACTTCTGAAATGGTAGTTCTCAAAGGGTAAGTTTATGAAGGACACTAAACTGGACTATACTACTTCTATACTAATCATCTTGATGTTTTACCAATTGAGGCTTACTGTTGAATTGCTAATATAGTAATCTTGTGTTGATCAAAAAGGAAATCATAAAAAAAAATATCTCGGGACCCTATTCTTCGCAGCCCAATGGGCCGTATTTGTATTTCTTCCTACCAGATAGATACCAGATAAACACTCCTGAATTTTTTGGTCATTTAGAATGGTTTTGATAACATTGATTTAAGTGAGTCATTGTCCTAATTGACTCACCCATTCTCCAAGCTTTTATTGAATACCTATGATTAAGCACAAAGCATACCAGGAAATAGAAAGATGAGCGCAATGTCAAACCTGTCTTCAAACTGTCTTATAGTCAATAAGGGAGGTAAGATATGAACATTAATAAAAATAATAAAAGTGGGGGAGGCCATGAGAAAACAAACCCCCAGTTTGGAGGCTATCAACTTAGGCTTTATGGTAGAGACCTTTGAATCAGAACTGGAAGAGGGAGAAATAAATGCACATCATATCAAAGTCTAGAAAAGCAAAAAGAATGTTCGATAAATAAGAACAAAAAAAATTTATTGAACAAAAAAATGTAAGCTGCATTAGATCTTGTGGCAGTCACACTGGGGTACCTGGGTGGCTCAATCAGTTAAGCAGCTGGCTCTTGATCTCGGTTCAGGTCATGATCTCAAAATTGCGAGTTCAGGTCCTATCTTAGGCTCAGCACTGGGCTTGGAGCCTAATTCAAAAAAAAAAAAAAAAGAGAGAGATCTTGTGACAGTCACACAAAGGAGTTTGAATTTTATTCCCTCAGAAGGAGGAATTCATTAAGGACTTTTTTAATAGGGTGGGGATAGACATTAAAGTTTTGCTTAAGTACTATTGGTCCATCTCACACCAACCATCAATACTTCCTGAAACAAAGAATATATTCAATACACGTCAGCACAGGGAATTAAGAAGGGAGACTATCAGAGCAGTCAAGGGATATTTTATCAGAGCCCAAACTAGGAAGTGGAAATGCAGAGGGAAGAACAGATGAGAAAGATCTTACAGAAATACAGTTGACAAGTGACGCCTCAGTGGCTCAGAGCGTCTGCCTTCAGCTCAGAGCGTGATCCTGGAGTCCTGGGATGGAGTCCCACATCAGGCTCCCTGCAAGGATCCTCCTTCTTCCTCTGCCTACATCTCTACCTCTCTCTCTGTGTGTCTTTCATGAATAAATAAATAAAATCTTTAAAAAAGAAAGAAAGAAATACAGTTGACAGAATTAGACATCAGATATCAGGTGATGGAGAAAGACAAGAAGGAATCTAATGAGTCCCTTATTACAGATAGGATAGTAGTAGCGTTATCCAATAGCACAACATTAGAAATATGATTTTTATTGCTCAAAGCTTGTCACTTTTGTAAATATTAGTCTGAAGCTTCCTAGCTCACAATTTGTACAGATTCCGTCTGCTATAAAACATTGTATGATCCAATAAGACACAATAGAGGCAAATATGGCAGTACATGCATTGCCAAAGACATTTGCAGACCAGTATTAAAACTCTCTAGTGAGAGAGGACAATATTTGGGGAATGAGGAAGAGAAAAATTTGCAAAACTGGTTCATTATTCAGACAAGATCAGGCGCCCTCAGGATGGTATGGTCGTAGATTTGGTTCATTATTCAGAAAAATCAATTTGTTCTAGCAAGTTACAATCATTCTCTTAAAGAAAACAAACCACAATAGTAAAAAAAGATACAAACAATGAAGAAGAGTGGGTAATTAGACTTAATTGTAGCCTGAGTCATATTTTTGAGGAGAAACCTAGGAAATACAGTTTCAAATAAAGCTAATCCAGCCAAGATGGGAAAATGGCAAGCAAATTTCCCTACTTCCTGAAACAAAAAATGGATAAAAATATATGAAAGGATGGTCTGCAAGACCACGTATTATCAGACAATGAAGAAAAATCATCATGAAAGATGAGAGGTAATCAGGATGGGCTCTCCAAGAGTCCTCACTTTCTGCCCTGAGAGTTTCTAGGCCACAGTGCAGGGATGGGCAACTCAGGTGGCATTTGGCATAGTCCGTGAGTTATGGAGATGGGAGTGAGGCCCTGGAGAGAGCAAGGCAGTTCTGATCTAAGGACAAAGTATCAGAGAAGAAAGAGCTGCTGAGAAAGAGACATTTGTAGGGGATCCCTTCTGGTACTAAACTGAGTACTGATCATCTCATGCATATAAACGCAGGAAAAGAACTATCCAAAACAATTTAGAAGTAATAGAACCTGGCATTCACATAGGGTTCAGGATAGTTCTCATGAGCTGGACTGGAAATCTTAAAGATTCACAAGACATTGGGTTAAATAATAAATGGGTCGGTCCTCAGTAGTGGGGTCTAATTATTCCCAGAATGAGCACTCCTACAATCCACCTAGGAAGTCTGAATAGCAACAGCCAGAGGATCAAACTATTTCTAAGTTACTTGACTGCAACCTAGAACAAAGTTCAAGAATGCTTATGGATATATATATATATGGCACCTAACAATGTAAACTTCACAATGTCTGGCATCAAATCGAAAAGTACCAGGCAAGCAAAGGAGATAGAAAATATAATCCATACTGGAAAGAAAAGTCCAATCAAAACACACTAAGAACAGACACATATATTAAAATTTGCAGACAAGAACATTAAAACCATTATAATAAATATTATATTCCATTTGTTCAAAAGTAGAAATGGAAAATATTAAAAAGACCCAGATCCAAGTTCTAGAGATGAAAACATCAATATGTAAAATGGAAAATACCCTGGATGGTATTAATGACCTATGAGATGTTATAGGAGAAAAATTAACAAACTTGAAGACATAGCAACAAAAACCATCCAAAATGAAACACACAGAGTAAGGGGAATTTAAAAACAAAATTAAAAATTAAAAAAAACCACTGAGCTGTGGGAAATTTTCAAGCAGTCAGATACACGTCTTTGGAGTCTACAAAAGAGGGGAGGAGGGGGAAGAAAAATTATCTGAAAAAAAAATAATGGCTGAAATTATTTAAAATTTCACAAATACTGTAATCCTTAGGTCCAGGAACCTCAACAAATCCCAAGTATCTGACACGTGAAGAAAATCATATTGGAGGCACCTTTTAAGCAAATTGTTCAGAACCAGTGATGCAGAGAAAATCTTAAAGCAGTTGGAGGGAAAGTTACATCCCACACTTCAATATGTTAAGAATGACCAAAGATGATGATGACAGCATATTTCTGTTCAGAAACAATTCAGTGAAAAGACAGAAGAGCAATTCTTTAAAGAAAAATAGACAAATCCATTAGAAGACAGCCATACCAGAGCAACATTTATTCAGAAAAAAACAAACCCCTAAATCCTATAAGTACAAAAGGATTGTGTTCAATGGTGAGCAGACTAGAAAACCCTTAGACTCCTCACCTGTGTAGCAAAAGATTTGAATGCATAATCTCTACCTTTTCATGCAGTTCTAACTTTTATGATTTTATTTGGTTTTTTATTTTTGACTGGTCCACACACCCCTATTAAAATCATAACAACCTCTACAACTTGGCATGATCAATACAGAATAAAAGGTACCGGGGCACCTGGGTGGCTCAGGGGTTAAGCATCTGCCTTTGGCTCAGGATGTGATCCCAGGGTCCTGAGATCGAGTCCTGCATCGGGCTCCCCACAGGGAGCCTTCTTCTCCCCCTGCCTGTGTCTCTGCCTCTCTTTGTATGTCTCTCATGAGTAATATATATATATTAAGGCTAATGCAATGGCTCCCCCTCACTGATCTACCCAAGCTTGCTCCCCTTACCACATGATTTTAGGCAAATCATTTACTAACAAGTAAATGATCCTATTAGTATTTCAAACATATCACTAAAGTAGTGATACATGCAGATGGTTGAAGGTTGGAGATAAGGACTATTTTTCAATATCACAGCAGGGAAGAAAAAACATAATCCCCTAAACTAAAGCAAATCAATGGCCTCTCTTTGTATGTCTCTCATGAGTAAATAAATAAAATCTTAAAAAAAAAAAAAAAGGAGTAAAAAGTACCAGACTCCCAGATTTGGAAATACCTAAAAATTTACTTTAAAAATTTAGTGGGCATAGACAGGGGCAATCCAAATCTGAAAGATACCTGCCTGACCTGGAATGTCAGGAGGATTCCCAAATGCAACAGAATGACCATCAGTTGGGGTTCTACATGGCCAATCTGAGGTAACTTCTTTTGGGGGAAATCAAAGTGGCTTTTGTTGTTGTTGTTGTTGTTGTTTTATGTTGGAAATGACATTCAAGACAGGTTCAAATGCCCAGTTGGGGAAGAGCAATTCAGTTGGAAGGACTAGCATAAGAAATGGTACGGAATGTGGAAGGTGCTATGTAATATCTCAAACCAGCAAGGGCTCCAGGGAGCCTTAATCAAGAAGTCCTGCCTGGAGCCTAAGTGAGAAAACAGCTGAGCAGCACCTAGGACGGAATCCACAGAGGGCCTCTGGCAGCCAGCTAAGCTTTAGGGAATTATTGGCAGTATCTGGACAGGAGATGGGGAGTGTGGTTGGGGATGGATTTGAAGGGTGGGGGGCAGGGGAGCTGCTTATGAAACGGTTAGAATAGTCTAGTTGCTGGTTAATGGAGAGCTGAGCCAGCACAGTAGCACCAACAAATGCAGGAGACATCACAGAAGCAACGTGTTGGGGAGGGGGGGTGCAGGGGGGAGTTGCAGGATTTCTGGAAAGCCAGAAAGCCTCGGGCTCAAAACTTATTCAGGCCCATCTCTAGTTTCTTCTTGTTATCTGTGAACTCCAGACTGGAGTTAGTAATCTGGACCTATTCGTGCCAGCATGTCCCATAAAGATAGAAAGGGAGATACACAAGTTCACAAATAGACATATACACAGATATAAAGATACACAGATAGGCTGATACCAAGGCACTGTGACTTACAGATTCAGGCACCGAGTAGAATCGGGAGGATGCTGGTTTTCGAGTCCAGAATTCCAAAGCACATCATGGCGGGGGAGGGGGGTTCAAACTTGAGTTCCAGACATTTCTAAAAAGAACTCGGTGATAGGTCAGAGCGTGAGTGGGATGAACATTTCTAACGTTTCCAAACCAGTTCTTCCATCCCTCTGCTAGCTGACATTACCAGTATAACAGGCTTCCCTGCTGATTGAACATAAAGAAGCTCCTCCTTTTCCCCCAAATGCCCCGAGTCTACCAATGTGCACACAGAAATTCTGTTTTAAGCTCTTTTCTAAATACACACACACATTGCACTCTGAGTGACATTCCCTTGTGGAGTCAGCCACGCTGGGGCTTGGAGCCTAGGTGAAGTTCCAGGCAGCTCAAAACCCCAGACTCGGGACACCACACTCCCCCCACGCCACACACACCCCCCAGCCTCCTCAAGGCTTTTAAAGCCATAATCCCCAGCTGAATGCAAACAACAACAACCTGAAGGGTTACGATAGTGGTGAAGGCAGTTTGCACGTTTCATAAATGCTGATCATGCTTGTAAGTCGCCCCGGCCTTCGTTGTGCAACAACTCCTGAATTACTAGGTAGCTTAGTGGGGTTTATTAGTTAATGCTACATGATACATAGTAATCGCAATTAATTCTATCACATTCAAAAGGAAGTCGCATAAGGATCCTGCACTGTGGTTTGGAAAGCAGAGGTAATTATAGCCCTCCCCTATAATTGTATGGTTTATCTCTTTCTCTAAGCATGCCACTGGCTGGTAACAATGGAGATGCTATGCAATGTTCATTGAGAAACCGGGGAGCCGGGTGCAATGGCCAAGGGATTTGCCCATAAAAATCTAAACTTTTGCTGGAAACACAAGGTTAAGATCTTATCCACCATGATTTTTACTAGAGAGATAAAAGGATTTATAAGGGAGAGGATTAACACAAGTAATGGGAGCTCCTTTATGAATAAAACCCTTTTGTTTTTCCCAATTGATTTCAAATGGAGGGAGCAGTATCTTGTCTAAGATTTCCTATTTAGGAAGGTAGAGAAATGCCACGTCTTCTGGTGGGCTCTGGCTGGGTCTGTGGCTCTAATGGGTGTGTGACTGTCTATCAGAAAAAGTCTCTCTCTTCTGTTCTGCTGTCCTCACACAGTAATGAAAGACATTGTGCCCTCACCAACCTCAAGTTTCTCACCTATAGTTTGGGACTGATAACAAACAGATTATTTTTTTAATTTTTTTTTTAACAAACAGATTATTATTGAGGTAAGCAAGTAAAAAGGCTTTGCAAACTCTAAATACTGAAAAAAAACCCAAACATCCTACCATATACTTGTTACCCAAAACACTACGATCATAGAAATATAATGTATTGTCTGAGAAATGCTAAAATGCATTTAATTAGAAATTTATGAAATGAAAACAATTACGTATTACTTTCTAAACCATTATATTTTAAATTCCACCATCATCCTTGCTATAGGAGTGCCATTTCAGCTGGATATTAATGTAGGTACTATTTAGCAAAGCCATATGAAAAAATAGTTACAGAGCTAAGTACAAAAATATTATGTAGTCAACCATGGTTACTACTTAGATAATGAAGCAAAATATGACTGAACCGAATTGCAAACGCCTCTAGCACTGTGTTCTCTAATAACCTTGCGTGTCCAGGGGGAGGAGGTTGGATGGGGCTCCCCCACCAGTTTTAAACCTTTGTCTTGTTAAATTGGAATATCTGTAAGATTGTGTGGAACTCTAATCTCATTTCCTGCTGTA
Source organism: Vulpes lagopus (assembly GCF_018345385.1). NCBI lineage: Eukaryota > Metazoa > Chordata > Mammalia > Carnivora > Canidae > Vulpes > Vulpes lagopus. The sequence goes on from NC_054831.1 coordinate 76,940,120, forward strand.
AAGAAACGAAATAAGTCTTGATGTCCATTTCCCCCTAATATCCCACCCCCAAAGAAGTTTTAGGTTTATTAAAGGAGACATGAAAGAGCTCTGGGGGGGCTCAGTCGGTTGAGTGTCCAAATCTTTGTTTTGGCTCAGGTCATGACCTCAGGGTGGTGGGATCAAGCCCCGAGTCAGGCTCTGGGCTGAGCATGGAGTCTGTGTGAAATTCTCCCTCTCCCTCTCTCTCTGCCCCTCCCCTTGCTCTCTCTCTCTCTCTCAAATCAATAAATAAATCTTTAAAATAAATAAATAAACAAATAAATAAATAATAAATAAATAAATAAATCTTTTTATAAATGAAGAGAACATGGAAATAAAAATTGGCAATAAAGAAATCAGTAAGAGAGATCCGAGATTAAGACTCTAGAAATTTTTTTAGGGCTTTGTTGGGAAACAGTACAAGTGTCTGCTCAAACCTGACACCAAACTTAGCCTCTCCCTCTCCCAAGCTGCTCTGGATGAAAACCAGCTTTACTTGAGACTCAACTATAGAAGAACCTGTATTGTCATTCCCAGACCTGTTTAAGCCCTTTTAATAGATCAAGTCAGGATGGTATCCTCATAATTTAGTGTTGTGAATAGTACAAATAAAGCCTTCAATGACATCTAATCAGAGTATTTTCTTTTCTCTTCCCTTAGACCATTATTCCATAGGGGTCCAGATTTCCCCAGCCCGTCAGTCACTGCAACCACAAGCCGCCTGAGCGCATTTGAAAGCCATAGAGTAGCTAATTTGCCAAGATAGATTTAAAAGACATGAGACAGCTTCTGGTTGTGGTCTCTCTGGCTCCTGCCACACAAAGCAGAGTTCTGAAGCACACGGGGGATTTCTTTTGCTGCCGGTGAGCTATTGTTTAAACATCGATTGCCTCTTTTTTCTATCATTCACTCCTCCCCCCATCCCGTCCCCATACGCTGCTACCACCAGTCTCAGACTTCATTCATAGCCCATCACCTATAAGTTGCGTGCTCAACACGCTGACAAAATGAGCCATTTACAGGTCAGAGCGAAGGGAGAAAATAGCACTCGTAGATATTAACTAAGCCTTGAGTGAATTTTTCTTATCTACTCAAAAGACTTACATGCTTTTTATGCCAACGAACTCCGGTATATACAACAGAAAATGAAGTAATTCATGTTAAAGTAATTTCATAATGCAAAAATAAAGGACTATACAAATGCAAGATATTTGAGAAACCTATGGCGTATCTCATGAGGAAATAAAAAGATCCTGGACAATTTTTCCCAGGGAAAAATTGTGGATTGGTGGTCCAGGGAAGGGACAAGATTTCAGAATCAGGCCGAGCTGCAAATTCTGAGCTGCCCTCTGATTGGTGATCATGGACAACTTATTTCTTTTCTTTGGGCCCCGATTCCTTATTTGAAAAACGGAAATTATATCATCTATCTCATAGGTTGTTGGGAGTAATAATGAACTAATTTGTATAAAATGTTAGATGATCTCTGGCTCATAGCGAACTACTAATAGATAGTGACAACTATGATTATTTTGTTATTACTATTGCTTTGCATTCCTTGATTATCAGAAACCGAGTATTCTTTTCATAAAACATAACACAGAGTAATAACACCATTAAACACATATCTAGTATCAACTACATGCCATGCCTCGTTGTCTAGAGAATTTGAGGCACAGAGAAATAAGGCAATTTGCTGAAGTTCACACACCTAATATACGGTGAAGCTGGATTTGAACCTGAGCCATCTGGCTGCTGAGTCCCTACTGCTGATCATTAGACTCTAAAATAAATATATTCTACATGCAGCTATCTATAATAGTTGTGGTCCTTTTGGTTGTTAAAAAAAAAAAAAAAAACACCTAAATGAACTTGAGTAAGAAGAGTTTTACTGCAAGCCTGACAGAGGCTCTTGACGCCACGAAGGCCAAGTCACAACTCACAGGAGCTGGAGTCAGAGAGCAGTTCTGAGTTCAGGGCAATCCTGGGGCCTCAGCACCAGGGTGGCACACACTCTGTTCTCACACTCCAATGGAAGAGCTATCACTTCACGAAACCTTCCAATTCTATTCCCCACAGTTCAATTCCTCTGTAGTCCAACTAGAGATTCCAAGGAAAGGAGTCATCATGATGCAGTTTAGGGGTGGTGCCCATCTCTGAACTACTCAGGTCTGTTAAAGAGTCCAGGTCCCTGTACCAACATGGCTTTTTCCATTCACCCTGAGCAGAAGCTTTAGAGGAAGAAACTGTGTATTAGCGCTTCCAAGTAGACCTTTCCAATCCTGATATTGTTAACCTCTTACCTTCTCCTCACAGGAAGCTGAGGAACAGAAGTTGAAGCCAGTCTTTGGAATCAGTGTGTCCCAAAACTAAACTCCATCTTCACCATCCCTGGCCATGTAAAACCAGACAAGTTACGAAATCTCTCTGGGACTATCTCCTTAGGGATTAAATGGGGATGATTACAATAAGAACTGCCTTATAGGTTTGCTTTCAGTCTTCTTTAAATAAGATCTTATTTATTATTCGACACAGAGAGAGAAGGAGCATGCACAAGCAGAGGGAGCAGCAGAGGGAGAAACAGGGCTCAATCCCAGGACCCCGGGACAATGACCTGAGCCAAAGGCAGACACTTAAGTGACTGAACCACCCAGGCATTCCTACTTTGAGTCTTAATTATTTACTTATTTATTTTACTTTGAGTCTTAAATATATATAAGACGCCTTGGCATAAATCTCGACACATAGTAAGAGTTCTATTCCCACTATTCCCAGCTCAAGAGCCTTCATAAACTTACTTCAGCCTTTTGAGTGTTGAGCACTCCAAGCTCCTTTGTCTTCTTCCCTTCCAAATATTTGCTTTTTCAATATCCAAATATTCACAATACCCAAGGGACCAGAAAGTGCTAAGAATAGGTGCCAAACTCAGGGGAGTAAGGCAGTGTGTAGATAAGTGTCTGTGTCATAGATCCTGCTGAATGCCACCTATTTTGTCTTTTCACCTTAGTAACAGGATCTCAATTTTATTTATCTTGACATGGGACACAGATAGCATTGTATTTTCCAGCCTCCTTTGCAGCTAGATATGGCCTTGGCACTAATGCCTAACTAACGAGATGTAAAACAGTTTTACGGATTTCTAGGATGCTGTTTAAAGCAACCTTACTGGGATCCCTGGGTGGTGCAGCGGTTTGGCGCCTGCCTTTGGCCCAGGGCGCGATCCTGGAGACCCGGGATCGAATCCCACATCAGGCTCCCGGTGCATGGAGCCTGCTTCTCCCTCTGCCTGTGTCTCTGCCTCTCTCTCTCTCTCTCTCTGTATGACTATCATAAATAAATAAAAATTATATAAAAAAATATTTAAAAAAATAAATAAATAAAGCAACCTTACTATAGATGCATCCTTTGGCGCCCCTGTCTTTCTCCTTCTCCAGCCTACAACATAAACATGTTGGCCATATTCCAAGAGCCACATTAGGATGCATCTGTTAGGGGTGACAAGAGAGGGGAAAAGAGAGAGAGAGAGAGAGAGCAATCCTAAGCCCCAGAAATCTATCAAAGCTCCATACCAAGTCTGGACTACCCACCTTCATATTCCTATTTTGTGAGATAGAAACTTGAACCTGAGCCATTGTTAGTTTAGGGTATTTGTATCAAAATATAATAGAATATAATCCTGATACAATAAATCTGGAAGTTTTCAAATTACAATTGAAATGCTATAGATCCATTAATCAGAAGAAAATGGATAAGTGGAAAAGGAGAAGATAAAAGAAGGTGGATAGGAAGCTTGCAATCAGAAGTTATCTTCCTCAAAAAAAGAACATGTCCTATGGTAGAGTCTTTGTTAGTTTGTCCAATAGGATTAGTCTAAAAATTATATCTGAGCTGGTACTCCACATCTTGATACACAAGTAGATACTTTGATACCTACCAGACCCACTAATTTGCTGAATTCCATGAGTAAATGGCTTGAACTTATCTTGATTCCTCTTTTCTTAAATGGACATCCTAAGCCTTCCCTTACTAAGATAACCTGAAAATCATTGACTTAAGACATCACCCAAAATATTCACTAACATCTTCACACAATTTCTTGCATTCCTTGCTAACCAATTCTTCTTAGCCAAAACTATCATCTCTTATGTTCTGACTCTGAAGTGAAACATAAGTTCAACCACCCACACCAAGTCTCATCAGAACCACAGGTAGAAGAACACAAGGCCTCCCAAATCTCCGTAAGGTCCAGCCTTGCATCTCTTGTGATCCATACTTGTTTGACTGATGGAAGTATATTATGGCTATAAAATCCTTATTCCATTTCAAAATTATTTCACTTCTTTAGGCCTCTGTTTTCTTGTGAGTAAAATGTTGCTTTTTCCCAAAAAAAGTGTCTTCCAAAATTTCTAAAGCATTCATTCATTCATTTATTCAATATTTATTAGGCACTTAAAACCTTCCAGTTTCTTCTAAGTCTTTGAGAACCAAAAGTAAACAAAAACAAAATTCCTGTTCTTATTGAGATTATTCTCTATAGGGGACACAGAGAAAAGAGTTGGAGGAAACACTATTAAGTTATGGCCTCTCTGCAGGTGGGGCTGGAACCATGTGATCTCCCTGTCTGGGGCCCAGCTGCTCTGTTAGGTTCTGCCAACAGAGGGCACTGGAGGGAGACTACAATGGTTGGGGAGGAAACAGTAATCTGCTCCTTCCCATTTGCCTCCTGTCTTCTGTCAACTGCACCCCAACAACTGCTCAACCCCTGTCAACAACACCTGATTCCAGAAGCTGCAAGTGTTTCCAATTTTCAGCTTTCCACACTGCACCTGGACCCCCTCAGAGATCCCCATCCCAGACAGGCTGTACCCTTTTCTCAGAGGCTAGATTTTCAACTCATAAAGTCCCTCCTACAAGCCTTTCATTTTTAATAATCCTAGCCTCTTCCTGTTTTTTGTTTGTTTGTTTGTTTTGTTTTGTTTTGTTTTTCTTGCAGGCTGCATTAGTCCATTACAGCTGCCATAACAAATACCACCCACTGGGTGCTTAAACAGCAGACATTTATTTTCTCAGTTCTCGAGGCTAGAAGTCAGAGCTGAAGATGAAGACAGTATTGTTTCTTTGGAGGCCATTCTCCTTGACTTATAACTGGCGGCCTTCTCCCTGTGTCTTCACATGGTTGGTCTTCTGTTTCTAATCCTTTTTCCTATAAAGACACAAACCATATGGGATTACGACCCACCCTAATGACCTCATTGTAATTGTTTGTCTCTTTAAAGACTCTATCTCCAAATATAACCACATTCAACCTACAAATTAAGAGAAAGACATAATTAATCCCAAAACATAGCTCTAGCTGCTTCCTATAGTTTACCACCTCTGTGAAACTTTTTTTTTTTTTTTTTTTTTTGCTTTTTCAGTTCCCTAATAATTGATTGAGACTCTTTCATTTTGGGCACCTAGGTGATTCAGTTGGTTAAGCATCAGCCATTGGTTCAGGTCATGATCCCAGGGTCCTGGGACTGAGCCCCACATCGGGCTCCCTACTCAGTGAAGAGTTTGCTTCTCCCTCTTCCTTTGCCCCTCCCCTCTGCTTGCATGCCCTCTTTCTCTCTTGTATGTGCACACTCTCTCAGATAAATAAATAAAATCTTTAAAAAAAAAAAACCCTGTTTCATATTAAACTTTCTATGTTAATTGAATTATGAGGTTTCTGTCTCTTGAATGGATCCTGACTGTTACAGTATGTTAGATGGTGATGGTTCTGGGGAGGAAAAACAAAAAACAAAGTTGAGAGAAGGGGTAGGAAGAGCAGAGGTGACAGTGGTTTTCAAGCAACTTAGGAAAGAGTTCTCCAGAAGGTGACATTTGTACAAGATGGAGGAGGTGAAAGAGCAAACATTGAGGCTTTCTTAGGGCAAAGCGTCCTCTGGCATAAGAGATATTGTGGTGGTAAAAGCACTAAAATTCCTGTTGAACTTGTGCAACATCCCTTGAAACAAGTTGCCGCAGAGCCCAGAGCTATTCAATAATCCTCGCTCTGAGGGACTGTCTGTCCATCACATGCATATCAGCCATTGCCAGTGGGTAGCTGGGAAGTACTCAAGTTATTCCCACATTAGAAAATAACAATCAAGAATGTTAGAGTTGGCAAGGATCTTGCAGCTCATTAACCCATATTTCCGATTTTGTAGACCTAGACCCTGAGAGATGAGTTCACTTGACCAGTTCCGAACCGGTGATTGCGGAACTTAGTCTAGTCCATTGCTTCTCAGGGATCAGAAGTCTGTCTACAGCAACACTGTGTGCTTTCCACATCAATAATTGCAACAAGTGTTGAGTTGAGTGGAGGCAGATAATTAGGGACCTACCTCCACCAGGAATGTCCAATTTGATGGACCATTATTGTTCCATCAAAATTTTGGGGGTGTGTTAACAAATCTTGGACACATACACGTAAAGGCATGGGCACTCGTTCACAGCTTAATAAAAAACAAAGATAATGCCATTGTGTGCACTTTGGTGTGGTTTTTAGGGTTTCCTGGCACATGATGCAGGTATAAGCCTTTGGATTCGCTTCCAGCTCTGGGCCTAATCTCAGCTGCTTCTTTGCCCTCTCCATATCTGTGAGGAGTATTCCTTGCAAAGGTGGCCTTCCATCTCTTGGAACAGTAAGATCTTCCACATTCCTGCATTCTCACCAGTACTCAAGAACACCCAAAGCAGCATTACTAGCTCTTAGAAAACTGAAAGCCTAGCCAGTGACAGAATTGTGATGACAAGGATAACAGCATGAGGAAACACATGGCACAAGCAATTCTGTGAGCAGTATTCAGATGCTGATCTTGCTAAGTTCTCAGTAGACTATATGTGTTTCCGTGCCATGAAGATAAAGGCTTTTGTTTTCTTTCCAGAGGAGATGGCAATAGCATGCCTATGCTTACTGGCTCTGCTTTGGGCTCCAAAGCACATTGCTGCCATATTGCACACCAGCTGCTGACAGTGGACCCAGAGAAGTAAGATGATTGCCTTGAGGAACACAGGCAGTACCTCCAAATATCTGATACACGCCGTGTGCCTTCGTAGGCCATTGACTCCCATGGTGTGTTTGGCTTAAATGGGAACCTCATATATACTACATTTTTCTATATCCACCAAGGATTCATTTCATGACAAATATCATTAGTATCATGAACAAATAATCATCAATGTTGATTTACACACAAGGCACGGGGGCAGGTGATGGCAACTGTAAGACATAAAATTCTTGGTTAACGCCTAAGATGGTTATCAATAGCAGAGAACAGTGAAGGTTGAAAAGACTTTGATTTTCTAGTTCATTTTGAAATCAGACTCTGAGGCTAAGTTGGTTGAGTTACTCAAACTCACACAAGTGGGAAGTAGTATGGATTAAAAGAAATACAAAGATTTAAGAGGAGGAGAAACCATGAGATTATTGTTGTATTGGGAAGCTAAAGGAGCACTTGTAATTTTAGCAAAATAAATATAACACTGCATTAATGATAATTTCTATAGAGATATATTTTCATATATGTAGTACATACAATATTAGTTTTAAATTCAGCTTCCAGGGGTATCTGGGTCGCTCAGTTGATTAAGCATTTGACTCTTGGTTTCAGCTCAGGTCATGATTTCAGGACCTGTGTTGGTCACCATGCTCAGCATGGAGTCTGCTTGAGATTCTCTCACTCTTCCTCTGCCCGTCCCTGTGCCTTCTCTCTCTCTCTAAAATAAATAAGTAAAATCAAAAAAATAATTCGGCCTCCATTATAAACATAGTTGAATATAAATTCAATGCCTTTGGGAAGGAAGAGGCCATGGGGAAAGGTATCTTCTACTTTATACATGTGACAATACTAAATGGTACTTATTATCATAAGTATTTCTCAAGCTTATTATAACATTTTTTAAATAGATGAACTTAAGGTGACCATCAAAAAGGCTCAGCATGCAGAGGGTAAATCACCCTAAGCTAAACAGAAAAAAAAAAAAAAAAAAGAAGAAGAGTTGAAAAGCTGGCCAAATATTACATTATATTTTACAAAGACACTGTTCTTAAATAAATAGAAGATCCAACAACTCCCAGTGTCTAGAATTCACTGTGTATTCAGGAAAGTGGTCCAGAAATAAAGTCCTACAGATATAAAGGGCCAAAGGCAAAACATGATAGCATAATAGAGAACCAAAAAAGAGGGTTTTCAAGAAGACACCACAACAGAACAAAACTCTGTCAGGACTTTAAGTCTCCATCTCCAAAGAAATTTAATCGCTTTTGATTGAATAATGATAAGAACTGTAAAAAAAAATGGTCCTAGAATTAATGTACATAAGCTTTGGCATATGTGTGCTCATAACATTTAAACCTCGAGTGTCAGTTGCTAATTTATCTAAATCGACATTCCTAAGATAAATTACTAATATTTACATTTTAAGGGTTTTTTTTTTTTTTTACTTGCCTCAATATGTTTTGTTCTTTTTGTTTTTTGTTTTGTTTCGTGCTTGATTTCGACAGCATTTAATCACCAAGTGGACAATTTAGACAATAATATGGGAAAGATGAGCTCTGTTGGGCTGGACATCTGGAGATTCTTCAGGAAGGAAGTGAGACTTTCGAGCTGAGCCTCAGTATTTCAGTAGCTTTTCTTTCACTGCCAATTGAAAGTGGAGTTAATGAAAAAAAAAGTGGAGTTAATGAAAATTTGGCATTTTGCCCCTCTCTCCTACCCCCCCAAAAAAGCCATTTTTTTCTTTTTTTAATGCACCTCTCATAGTAGCTTCAGCCAAATATTTAGCTACATTTATCAATAAAATGTATACCATTGCTTATAATGTTGCTTTTGTTTATTTTAGTCTTCTAAGTAGTAAATATAGTTACACACACTGGACTTTATAAGACATAAAAAATTCACACTTTTTTTTTTAATTCATGCTTTTTACATAAATATGGTGTTCAATAGCCATGGGAAAGCATCCGGTGCCAGCTGCCAATGCCTCACATGGTGTTCGGTCCATCTGGCTAAATTTCTCTCTGACCCGACACTCCTCTGGAACCCAAAGACCTCTCCCAGCCCACAATAAACAGCCAACATAGCAATTGTTCATGTTTTACATTGTTTTGCTTTTTCAGTTTTGTTTTATTTTTAAGTAAGCTCTACACCCAACATGGGGCTTGAACTCAGGACCCGGAGATCCAGAGTCATATGATTTACCGACTGTACCCACCAGACGCCTCCCCTTTAAAAAAACAAGACACTTTTTTTTTTTTTAATTTTGACGTAAACTCTACACCCAATGTAGGGTTTAAACTCATCACCCTGACATCAAGAGTCACATGCTCCACCAACTGAACCAGCCAGGTGCCCCCATGCTTGAGGTCAAAATATGCTATAACAGGCATCACGACTGATAGCAGAGATAGAAATTAGATAGATGGAAAAGTGGTTTCCTCTCCATAGCTTGTAAAATTCCAGTATTGTCCCTAATCTTATCTGCTCGGTCAGTGGCTCTCCTCAGTTTGGCTCCTCTGCTACCATGTAGTGGTGCTCTGGTGGTGGAAAGTCTTCCCGACTCTCACAGCTCCCATTTGGGGGAGCACTGCTACAGTTTAGATCTTGCCTCCCAACAAGCTCTACTCCTATACTGTTACCCCCCACCCACCCCATCACTCTCCTTACTTCGTTCTGAAACGTAATGCCGTAATGCCGAGTCCTGATTCACACAAGCACCTGCAAGGATGAAGCTGCAGGTGTTTATCTATCTAGAAGTCACCAGAAGTCAGTGCAAATTGGGACAGTTCCCCCTAGCAACAACAATTAATATGTAGGGACGTGCCAGGCTCAGGCAGTGTTTCTTTCCAATTATACGTACCCAGTTTCGTGAGGTGTTATTTAATTCCCAAGGTTTCGTGATAAATTGTACCAATGCCACTCAGTTTCTAAATGCAATTTGTGATTCTGTTATGTGAAAAGACCCTATATTAAATAAAAATTAGTCTTAATATTAGGTCCCTCTGTTCTCTGTGCAAGAAACTCATTGCAGAGCAATTCTCATTTACAGTAATACATCTTTGCTTTGAAAACCATGATAGCAGAAAACTGCGTAAAAGAGAAGGAAACGGAGCTTCAAAATGTCAAACAACATCTGTTTCCCATTTCTGAGAATTACAGAGCTTTCTCCAGCCCTGTAACCCCGTAGCCCACATTGTATCTGTCCCTTCATAGTTTATGAGCTTTATCTTCAGAAGCCTTTCAGTAAATGAAACCTGATACAGAAAGTGAATCTCTGCTTTAGGTTCTCTCCAAGGATTAGGGACGAGATTTATTAGAACAACACCGTTCATGCTGTGATACTTTAAGGTTGTGTCAACATTTCAATTATAAACCTGTGCTTCCAGGGGTGTGTACACCCTGGAAAAGAAAATAATTCTTCAGCTTCAAATTTGGAAAGTGGGATAGTCATTTGAGGTCCATGTTTGTTTTATTCGAATTTTAAAAAGCTGCAGGTGATTGACCTTTCTAAGTGTAGAAAATTATATCCCACAGACTGTTGTTATTTTATACTTCAAGACCATTCCACAGTCAAAGCAAAAATGCAATGCCGAGATGATAAGTTAAATAATTAGGACAAAGAAATCTAAATAGGATCATTCTGGGAAGCTGCAAAATGAGTCAGTATTTTAACATTTAAGAACAAGGCAGAAGCTATTTTGTCACATGCAGTAATAGGTCTGTCACATTACTCTTCTAGCTGTAACTTTAGGTCAACCAGGCGGCGCTGGTTTCTGCCGAGTGACCTGCAACCAACCCCTCTGCCCTCTAGAAGAGCAATGGCTCAGGTCTGACAGAAAGGTGTTGGGGGAGGGGGGTCAAGGTCAACCTAAAACAAAGTGGTGGGCGTGTGCATTCATCTTTGGTGCCCTCCTCCTTAGAGTTCACCGCCCTCTGTCTCAGCCGCCCCACACTGTCCCCTTAGTCTGTCATCCCCAATCATGGCTCTGGCTCTAAAACTATCTTCCTTGTCACCTGACACCATCCTTCACCTTGCCTGCTCCCACTTGACTGTCCAGACCACCCATAAGATTAGGAAGCTTCCACCAGGTCTTTACTAATTACCAGGCACTGCTAATGCGGTTGCCTATCTCAATGACGTTTGCATTTTCAAGGAACAAAGCTAGTGGAATTAGGGCAACCCTACAGGTGCGACGACGAGATGATGGAAGGTATTTTAAAGGAAGGAGTTTAAAAGCACTCTTCAATGTGGTATATTTTTGCAATGAAATATCATTCGGCCATTAAAAAAAAAAGGGTGAAATCTTGCCATTTGCAACTGATGTGGATGGAGGTAGGGAGTATGATGCTCAGTAAAATAAGAAAGTCAGAAGAAAACAAATACCATATGACCTCACTCACATGTGGAATTTAAGAAACAAAACAAGCAAAGGGGGGAAAAGGAGAGAGAGAGGTAAACCAAGAAACAGACTCTTAACTCTAGAGAATGTACTGCTGGTCCCCAGAGGGGAGGTGAGGGGCTGGGGGAAACACGCGATGGGGATGAAGGAGCGCACTTGCTGTGATGAGCCCCGGATGGTGTATGAAGTGCTGAATCACTGTATCCTACACCTGAAACTAATATAACACTGTATGTTAACTAACTGGAAGTGAAATAAAACTTTTCAAAAAGCATTCTTTGAAAAGCATCACCTAGGGCAACAGTATACTTCTCCTGTAATTACAAGATTTAATGAATTTTATATATTTCTATACTATGTAAAGAATTGCTTATAAAGTAGTACTTCCATGAGGGCAGGGCTTTGCTGTTTTGCTCCCTGCAAAACATTAAATATCTAGCACCCAAAACACATAGTAGGTATTCAATAAATATTTGACAAATGAAAGGAATATAGGAATGAATGAGCATTCATTATATATCCTTTTATCAGTTCTGAAAGCTTTACAAATAAGTAACTTGCACATTTCCTCAATGCAGAAAAATATCTGCTAAAATAAAGAAATGATGATCTCGGGACTCCTGGGTAGCTCAGTGGTTGAGCATCTGCCTTTGGCTCAGGGCACGATCCCAGGATCCTGGGATCAAGTCTCACATTGGGCTCCTCTCGGGTAGCCTGCTTCTCCCTCTGCCTATGTCTCTGCCTCTCTCTGTGTCTCTCATGAATAAATAAATAAAATCTTTGTAAAAAATTAAAAAGAGAGAAATGTTGATCTGTGTGTTAGCATCTGAAGTGGGATGCTGTGCCGGGGGGGAGGGGAGGGGATGCATAAGAAATAAGTGAGTAACTAAAAGAAATACCTAAGAGCAATGTTTGTCCTTTTTTCTGACTCTTAAATATCCCCCAACACTTTACAGTGTAGAATTGGAAACTGAAACAAAGACAAAAACTTAACTTTTGTGTCTCACCAACTGTGTCTCCTGTACCTCAACTATGAGAAATATCTCAAAAGAAATACATACTCTTTAGAAGATTTTATTTATTTATTTGACAGAGAGAGAGAGAGAGAGAGAGAGAGAGAGAGCAGGGGGAATAGCAGGCAGAGGGAGAAGCAGACTCCACACTGAGCAGGGAGCCTGACGTGGGGCTTGATCCCAGGACCCTGGGATCATAACCCAAGCTGAAGGCAGACACTTAATGGACTGAGCCACCAAGGTGCCCCAGAAATGGACTATGCCTTGCTAATATGATCAACCAGGGTGTAAGTGCCTTGAACATGGCACATGTTTTATGCCTACAGAGACCCTGAGTGGTGCATTGCAACAGAACGTGTTTGTAAAGTGATTTTCGTCTTAAGAATCAAGACTTTCAGCCTTCCCATCCTCTGCAACAAACATCTTATCCAAATGTCAATGAGCATTAGGTCCGCCTTCCTGTTCACCTGCTTTCTCTCCTCACTGAGGCTCATGCAGAGCCAGGAGAAAGGATAAAGGAGATGAGACAAAAGGCAGCCTGACGGGGAGATGTCCTAGGTGTCAGGATGATAGCATGTGAGTGTTTGGGGGACCTTCATGTATTGCTTACCTCTAGCTAGTAATTTTTCTACAGTGGACCTTTACGAAGTATCACCTTTATGAAGACAATGGCCACCCCATCTGTTCATAAGGTCTCGTGCCACTGTTACCAGCGGAACTTAACTTGTCTACTTGACCCTTCTTGGTCCATCCTTGTTCTTGAACCTTTAAAGAGCTAGCCCACATAGTCTCAAAACGATCTCCAGTGTTGATAATTTGTGCTACTCCACCCACCTTCTGGTAGGGCTATGTGACCTCTCTGGAGCATTATGACTGCACTCAGATTCCCTATAAATCTAATTCAACTTCAGTTAGCCTACAGACTTCTGGACCTTTCCATGGAAAGCAAGGGCGCTCATATTCTTCTGGCCCATTGAAAAGAGGAAGACCCTCCATGTAATCCAAAAATAGTAGTAGTAGTAATAATAATAATAATAAATGTATTGTGCTTGTAAGTATTTATGTCCTTAGTTTTAATAGCAGTTTCTTTATGAGAATAAGGGGGAAAAATATCTCCACGTCCTGGCACAATCATAGTCTGATTTCATTCCAGGAACTCACAGCAAAACAACAACAACAAAAGCAGGGGCTTGTTTTTGTTTGTTTGTTTGTTTAATTAAATTCTTTCAAGCCGTGTGGAGCAATACTGCTGGGTAGATCTTGTAAGAAGAGATAATTAAAACCCAAACAAACTAGTTCTTTCATTTGGAGTAGCAACCAGTGCACACACTCAGGACGCTAGCCCTAAGAAAATCCCTAAGGATCCTTAGTATGCAAACTCAGTTGGCTTTAGAAATAGGTTCGCCAGTGTGTTCGAAAGCTGCAAACCCCTTCACACTGGGAATCAGGCAAGATATCTCTGGAAAGTCAGACTTTTTCCGAGACACCGCCAAAAGGAGCCAGGCAAATGAAATGGTCCCTTTGACAACAGGCTCTCAACAGACTTGTGCGTCTCAGAAAAAGAGCTTTCTCAGTCTCGGGCTGAGGTGAGGCCATCAGGGATCTCCAGGCTTTTCAAAAGAAATAAAATGGGAAAAGGAGAGAAAAATAGGTACACACTTATGCATGGATTTTTGCCAAAATGCTTGTAGATTCTGTTTTCAGATTCCGCATGTTATGTGATCTGATTTGGAGTGATGTATCAAGCCCACTGCACCATTTATGATGTTTCTTGGGGACAGTCGGGATAGTTGGCAACTGTACCAAATGCAGTAAGGTACATTGACCCATGTGTGTCTCTGCATAGCATTTGCAGCGAGATAAGTAAACCTAAGTTTGAACCCGGTCTTCCTGTGTGGTCTTGACAAAGTCACGATTCTTTCTGAGCATCAATTTCCTCATCTTGAAATTGTGGATGAAGATACCTGGATGTGAAGGCCCACCTGACTGCAGCGCAGCTGTGATGGACAGTTCCAGGCACCTTTAAAGATGTCTACCTGGGCCTGAGACCTAGGATCTGCAGCTTTTTTTGCCCCCAGGCTTTCTCTGAGGACCTGGGAAACCACTCTGTTCAGGCACCAGCCTAGCCTAAAAGGCAGGGAGATTACTATCCACACCGCACGCTCCTCCCTGGCAGCCCCGAAGTGATGAGGGACAGTCCCTGGATCAATGCCCAGTCTCAGGTTTATTCTCTTCCCTTCATAACCAAACTTCTCAAAACCATTATCCACACAAACTCTCTTAACTTGCTCATCGTCCATGCCCAGGGGTCAACCTCAAACTCTTCCTAAGGATGAATGGTCTCCATAATAATAAATCCCAAAGAACTGCCGTCTTTGTTTTAAATGATTTCTCAGTAGCATTTCACATTCTTGGTCACTCACTCCTTATTGGGTTTTATATGATTCCCATGTTTCCTTTTATAGTTCTAGGCGGTACTAGAAATTTCTTTGTATTTCTAAACTTACTTCTTTTCAGTGCCCTTCCAGTCTTTTCTCCTTGAAATCAGTTAGGGCTCTTAGCTGCAAGCAATGGTAACCAAAGATGGATAACAAATAATTCAAATTAAGTGCTATAAGTAGCTAGGAAAAATACCCCAAATCATCCTTGGAGGCAGAGACCTTTGGCAGCAAGCCAAGCAATGGGCCCTGAAGCTGCTCCAAGAACATCCTCCGCTCCAAGAGCTCAACGTGGCTACAGCTTCACTACCTTTAACCCTGGTGCTCCATTCGGTGGGGAATGGCTTTGCTGCAACCACTACAATCGCAAAGAAAAGCCTTCAAGTATCTCCTGAACCTAGAGCCAGTGCAAGTGCAACTGGCTGGCAAGTCTACACTATCCACCCTACCTGCAGGAGAGGCTGCAAAACCAAGCATATGTTTATGACATCTGTCAAGTATTCTGTCCCCCATCAGGTCTCATAAAAAAAAAGTGTAATTCTCCAGTCATTGAAGATGGTTTAGAGTCCAGGCAGTCAAAATAGTGGCAATTAGCCACAATCTTGCCAACACAAATCTTGTCTTACATTTTCCCTATATTGACTCTAAAATCTGGATTTCTGGCTCAGACCTCTTTTCTGAGGTTCAGATTCACGTATCCAAATGCATACCTGACGGCTCCATTTGAATGTCTCATAGATATTTCAAATGTAAATGGTCCAAATATGAGCCCTTGCTCTTCATGCCCATTCTCAAGCCCTAGATCCCATTCCTGATCCCCCAACCAAATCTCCTTTCCCATTAGGCTCTTTCACAGCACCACGTCCTTTCTCTCGGGCGTGGATGACAACGTTCACCAATCTTTGTCTGTCTGTCAAGTGTAGGTCACCTATGAAGGTCCTTGAAGCTGTATCGGTTTTGTTCACCACTATAATCTCTGTACCTGATGGTCATTCCTTCCCTTAGCCACCCATTTTTCAGGGAGTCAGTCAGTCAGGGGATGTGATTTGAGCACCTACTACATTCTTGCCTTTGTTGGAGCTTGCACCTCATAGAGGAGGGTCTCTTGAATGCCCAGTAAGAACTACCTGCTGACCTCAGGCCTCTCCCCTGCTCTGAAACAAGTCATTTCAGTCATGATGTATGGTGCTTATCTGCCTGCCTCTCTCCTCCACTGGACTGGAAGTTTGAAAGCAGAGGTATTTTCAGTTTATTTCTTTATCTTCAGTATTGGGACTGAACACTAGACACATAGTCAGTAGTAAGTCAATGACTGTCCCATAAAATCCAAAGTCACACTTACACACTTTCACTATGCTGGGATCTGATCAACAAAAGGCTGACTTTAAGAACATTATGAGTCTTGTCATCTTTTTTTTTTCCTTTTTATTGACTTTTTTTTTTAAATGTCCACTGCAGGGGATCCCTGGGTGGCGCAGCGGTTTGGTGCCTGCCTTTGGCCCAGGGCGCGATCCTGGAGACCCGGGATCGAATCCCACGTCGGGCTCCCGGTGCATGGAGCCTGCTTCTCCCTCTGCCTGTGTCTCTGCCTCTCTCTCTCTCTCTCTGTGACTATCATAAATAAAAAAAAAAAAAAAAATTAAAAAAAAATAAAAATAAAAAATAAATGTCCACTGCAAGTACCTATTCACAAGTGCATTCTGAGCAAAGAGAAGGGAAGAGTGCATTGACAGTAAATCCTATCACTACCATTTGCAAAAAGGCTTCCAAAAGTTTGTGTTTCCATTGGCAAATGCATCCTGCCAGACCCTGAGTGTGAAATTAGCACTGGAACATATCCAACTTCCACTAGAAAGGATGTTTCCTTTTAACAAATCTGTGGGTTTCAAACAAATATTTGTGGACTTCCTAGAAAAATTGGCATCAGGCCTTAAAGACATAGACTGTTCATTGTTTCAATCCATCATGAAGATAAATTTGCAAATTATTAGGATAACATTAATTGTGATACCTATAGTTTCTGAATCCCTAATTGAAAAACACAATCTGACAGTAAACTTTAGTTCTTGGGTATAGTTTTATTTTAAGGCTTTACAGTTAAATTAATTTGATTATGATTTTTTTTAATTGGAATTTCCTGGACTTTGAGACTCCTCAGGAGGAAAAATGAGATTGAACATTTAAAGTAAAATCTGACCTACAAAATAATGATTCTATAGTCACTATAACTGTGAACCATTATAATTTTTTGAGCTATCATAAATTTTGCAAATACTGTACTTTATTTTAATCTAAGGCTAGCCTGGCAAACAGGTTTGGAGTGCTTTTAAGGACAGCCAGCTGGCCCTACTGCCAAAACTTACCTCCCGGTTCATTTGTTAATACCTAAAATTATGCCATTCAACTTACATTCCTTTGGCTTCAGATCTGGCTCCCCAATAAAATGCAAATATCCCTGGGAAAGGTTGTACTTAAAACAGTGACTACCATTTACCAGTAACTCTTATCTCAGTGTTTAAACATGAGTAGAGGTAGAAAAAGTTAGGATATGAATCTTAGGCCCACCAAAAGGAAACGAATCCAGGAAAGAAAGTCTGGAGATTCTAAGTCAATGAAATGACATCTTTGCCTGAAACTCTACCCTGAAAAAATAATTTGAAACACTGGGGATTGGGCTGTGCAAAGCAATCTTCCTATATCTGCATGTAGAGAAGAAAAAGGAACCCACATGGAAATCTTCCTTGGAACATATACCTTGGAGTTTCTCTCATTACTTACCCAGTTATAATAAACAGCCAATAATCTCAAAGCAAACTGCTTCTGATGTCTGTCACTTAATACTAAGCTGCTATATTTAGCATTCCTAGATAAATAAATTCATTCCTGGCCAACACTGGAATTAAAGAACCCAAAGGGATTTTATGAAAATTCCCATAGGTAATTGATACTTTTAACTGAGTTAGTCCTGGATTAAATACCTGAAATGAAATGTGATGATGAGCTGTAACACCTAGGAGCCAACCACCCATGGCCAAAATCGAATCATCTGGACAAGGTCATCTTGCCTCAGAAAACCAAGTATCAAATATCCTATCAAACTGAATGTCAAGGCACAAAGAAGAAAGCTGAGTTTAAACTCACTAAGATGATTTGGAAAGGGTTTCCCCATGATGTCGTTAGCGAACTTCACCTTGATTCCACGTCTTCCTCTGGCTATAGAGAGAGAAGATTGTTTTCCTTCTCTTCCCATGATTGTGGGTTTTCCTTCTCCTGCAGAAGAGATAGTTAGCACCCTGTCACCTTTCACTGACGTCAAGGGACTCCACTTGGGGGTTTCCTCAGCACAACAGACCCATCTGACATTGTTCAATGGGGTTGATAGTCACACTGAAGTAGACGTTCCACAAGGATCAGAAGTGTGAACTGGCAGCACTGACTTGTTACCTCAACACACCATCCATCCCTGTTGATTATTAAATGCTTGTTAAATGATGCCTCACAGTTAACTCACCAAGTTTTAAATTTTCCCTTCTCAAGACACATTGACTATTTGTGTAAGAGATCTGGCCACTTCGAGGTGGCCATATTCATGAAAACCTGTTCTGCTTAAAATTTAAGGAATTAGGCTCAACGAGGATATTTCTGTATCATAAAACCCTTCATCATAGCTTACTTGTTGCTGTTGTTGTTACTCAAACAAATAGTGTGGCCTTGAGAATAGGAAAGTTAAAAATATATATGGACAGCACTGATACATGGCAATCTGAGACCAAGTTTTCACAGCTGTGGATGAATTACAGACCATCAGGGTGACATCATGTGCCAATCTGCTGTCTGGTACTAACTGTCTGTGTCATCCCAATCTCCATATGTTGAAATTCTAACCCCCAGTGGGATGGCTGGAGGTGATGAGGTCATGAGGGTGGAGCCCCATGAATGGGATTAGTGTCCTTATAAAAGAGATCCCACTGAGCTCTGTCACAAACCCCCACCATGTGAGGACACAGCAAAAAGATGGCTGTCTGTGAACCAGGAAGCTGATCTGTACCAGATACAGAATCTGCTGGCCCCTTGAGCCTGGACTTCCCAGCCTCCAGGGTTGTGAGAAGTAAACCCTTGTTGTTTAAGCCACCCAGTCCATGGTATTTTTGTTACAAGACCCCAAAAAGACTATGACAGAGTTTCAGCACAGGTTTTATACTTCTGAGGATCTCCTAGGCTTTTGAACATTTATTTAAACCAGTCACAAATCAGATCACTTAATTTTTCAGTCAAGTTTGCTTTGATGATTGTTGAATGGGAATGATCTTTTTTTTAAGATTTTAGTTATTTATTTGACAGAGAGAGAGAGAGCACGCAAGAGGGAGCATAAGCAGGGGGAGCGGCAGAGGGAGAAGCACACACTCTGCTGAGTAGGGAGCCTAATGTGGGGTTCCATCCCAGGACCCCAGGATCATAACCTGAGCCTAAGGCAGATGCTTAACTAACTGAGCCAACATGCCCCTGAATGGGAATGATCTTACTTTCTTATTTACCAAAATCATCAGCTCTAATAAATCTCATAATTTCATTTATCTCTACACCTCACTGAGCAAATTGAGGCAACAATCCACCTGGAAATGACTTCATAGGATTTTAAGTGATAAGACCGTTCTGTTTTCCAAAAGAAAAATACAGGACTAGCTCTTCTCCAGATCCCCAGATCCTTTCCTTGTGCCTTTTTAATCCAGATGTGTCCTACTTTCTAATACCCGAGGCATCTGCCTCCCACCTTCCCACCACAGCCCCCACTACACCCTCTGATGTTTTCATATTATTCCAGCCTTTTCTATTCAGAAGGAAAACAATTTAACAATCCAGGATTATTTCAGACCAAGACCAAGGTATCTGTGCCTTACTATATTATTCCTTTAGAACATTTGAAACTTAAAACATTCTGGAACCCACTGAACAACCATTGGTGGGGAAGAAGAGACACAGATACACAAATCTCCCACTGTGGGACAGACACCACTAGAGGTGTCTGTGCAGAGACTGTTCATCTAATCCTCACCGGAAAAAAAAAAAAAAAAAAAAAAAAAAAAAAACTTTTTTTCTGTAAGCCTAAGTGTCTCTTGAAGAGGTTAAATAAATTCCCTGAGGTCACATAGCAAATAAATGTCACTTTCAGGATTCCAACCAAAATCTGTCTGACTCTTACTGTAGTGCTGATGGGCCTTTCACTATACCAAACCAAGCCCAAAGGAATCTCTGGTGAGGGATTTTAACACTGGTCCCTATAGGTGAGTGAGATTATGGATCAGTAAAGCCCCTCAAGATGCAACAAATAACCACATACTCCATCTCTGTGTGAGATTTCTCTTTCCCTACCTGAGTTTTTTCTTTCCCCTATTTTAGCTTCAATGACTTTCCATTCCAAAGTAGCCTTGAGGTTTGTTGGTTTTTTTAAACAATGAATAATAATTCAGTCAGTCTTTTAAAATCCTCTAAAGATCTCAAGGCACCATATAGAAAAATATTGCATAATGCACAATAAACATTCAGATTAGCAGGAGGGTACAACTGAGAACACGGGATTCTTTCTTCTAGTCCTGAGGGGAAAGTGGAAAGTTTTATCAAATGGAAATGGGCTCTTTCCTCCACAGCTCCAGCCAGGCTTCCTTTCACTCTTACTGACTATGAAGCCGTGACTAGACCCCCACTACCACCTTTCCAAAATGTGCATGTATTTCTTTACCAACATCCTGCACATACCACCACCCACCCCCACCTCCCACAAATCATGAATCCTCACTGATTGTCCAAAATGCTTTAAATCCTCAAGGAAACATCACCTAGGTCCTCCAGTTAATGTACCCTGTTGAGAGTGTGTCATGCAGTCTATCTGATCGTGAGCTCCATCTTGATGACCATCTCTAGGTCCACTGGAGCCCAAGTGAGAAGGGAGATTGAACCCAAGGGGAACTGTAGCACATAGGCATAGGCATGAAGATGAGTAAAAACATCAGTGGGGGGCTGTTCTTCTAAGTCACCTCCAGTGTTATGATTGAGTCATGTTCCTCCTTCCCTGGAAAAAAAGATATCCTGAATCCCTGACTGATAATACCTCAGAATGTGAGCTTATTTGGAGACAGGGTCTTTACAGAGGTAATCGAGTTGACGTGAGGTCATTAGGGTGAATCCTCTTGCATTCTGACTGCTGTCAGAAAATTTGGAAACAGAGGCAGACTTGCACAGAGCCGGAAGACAAAGTGGAGGGACACAGGAAGAAGATGGCCATCTACAAGCCAAGGAGAGAGGACTAAAACAGACCCTGCTCTCAAGAACATCAGAAGGAACCAACCCTGCAGACACATTGGTTTTGACTTCCAGCCTCCAGAACTGTGACAGATACATTTCTGTTGCATAAGTCCCCAGTTGGTGGCACTTTGTTTTAGTAACTAGCAAAATAAAAAACCAGAAGACTAGTTAATATACCTGGATAGTTGATGGCTGTCCTGGAAAAAAACAACAACCCAGAATTATATTATCTTCTGAATGCCAAAAGAGAAATGACCAGAAATAAATCCTCCAACCCATTAGGTGGTGTTTCTTTCCCAGGAAAATGAGGTGAAGACGACTGTAGTTTTATCCCAAGGTCCCAAGTAAGATGCTAGCTCTCATATCAGGGTGGTCTAACTATAGAAAGGAGTTCTGGAACTAAAAGCCATTTAGAAGAAAAGCTTAGGCAATGTATATCAACATGAAGAATCTTCTGAGATTCTTCACAAATGCTGCTGTGTGATTCCATTAGAGTGCAAGGTTGGGAAGGGCAGGAAAGAGCACCCCTCCTTGTGGGATCGAGGAGACAGTTACCATCTTGGTCTGGAAGAGGTTTCTAAAGACAAAAAGACAATCAGATGTGTTTCTCATCTTCCAAATGGAGTCTAACTAATGTGGGCTGATAGATAATAAATTCAGGCATCTTACATAAATTCCTTTACTATGATCTTGCTAAAGATTTAGACTTTTGGGTAGGAATTTCCTTTGAGACCAGTGGAAGCAAGGGGAAGAGTACAACCTTAGCCTTGCTCCATCTGTAATGTCCCCAGGCAACTTGACGGAAATGTGCACTGAGTTTACAGTTTGGACCGGTTTTCAGAATCTGCAATGTGTTCTCTTAAATGGTGACTCTCAATAAACTCATAATGTAGACCCAAAGGCTTGATCAAATTGTGCCTGAGGCTTACCATCCACCACATAGGGATGATATTATCGGGTTATGTATCAAGACCATTGGCTGAGCAGCATGCTAGAGAAAAATAATTGGTAAACAAATACCAAACCAGGAAATTCTGTGAATTGTTCCAGTCATCTCGCTACACAGGCAGGAGAATGCACATCTCAGGAGAATGCACGTCGTGCAGTGGAGACCTTATTTTCCTCTCTATACGTGTGTCTTGGGTCCTGCATTTATTTCTGGTGGCTGCTATCACAAATTATCACAAGGTTGGTGGCTGAAAACACAGAAATTTATTCTCTCATAGCTGAGGAGAGCAGAAGCAGGCCATCAAGCTGTTGGCAGGATCACACCATCTCCAGAGGCTCTAGGAGAGGCACCATTCCTTGCCTCTTCCAGCTTCCAGTGGCTGGAGGCACTTGCTGGCCTGTGGTCCCACCATTTCAATCTCCGCTTCCACCTTCACATTGCTTTCCCCTCTGTGTGGGTCTCTGTCTGCCCCTACCTCTCTCATAAGCAAACGCATGGTTGCATTTAGGGCCCAGGTGGAAAATCCGAAATGAGCTATTCCTCTCAAGATCTTTAAACCAATCACATGTTTTGCAGTATAATATATATAATATATAATTTAATATATAGTATATATAATATTTATATAGTATATAGTATATATAATACATATAATTGCATATTAAACATATTATTATATTCATTCTTTTACCATATTCGTGGTTTCCAGGGATTTGGAAGTGAATATAGCATCGGGGAGAGGAGGAATGGGGAAGGTTCATTTTCATTTTCTCCTGCCTACCATAGACCTGAACCACAAAGCCTAATTTAGGATTATCTTTGGAAACCTATCTCCCAAGGATGACCACTGCCCCTTAAGGGATTTTCATTTCAGCTCTAATCCCAGATCCCACATTAAACTGTATTTGAAACATGTGAGATGAAGATGCCAATGTTGACTGGAGTCATGCCCCTCCTTCTCTCCTCTCTTTCTGACAACTAGCCAGCAAGTTAACAAAAATGGAAAAAAGTAGTTTTCATTCATCCTAATTCTGATAAGAGCAATAAGAGAAGCTAAGATTTCAATCCTCTGATTATGGAGGGTCGTAGGTGGGTATGTGAAAGAACATATAAAAACTGCATTTGTGAAACACCTTGGCTTGTCCCTTGACAATCTACCACTCAGAAAATGTGTGCAAAGCTATGAGTTTTTCTCTACAGTTGCCAGGCTCAGAATGAAGCTCTCCCTATGAAAGTATAGTTTTTATATCTCCACTTGCTAGAAAGCTCTACTGCTCAAATACAATTTTTCTCCAAGATTTTACAACAGTACAAATGTTTTTCTTTCTTTTGCTATTTCTTTTTAACTCTCAATCACCCAAATCCTTCTTTCTCTAGAATCACACAGCGCAGAGGAAAAATCTGTAGGAAAGTAAGAATTTCTAAAAGTATTCTGGAAAAAATTCAAATTTGCTGTAAAGTATATCTCATAATTTTGCCAAAGGTGATGTCTAAGGGAATTATAATTATATGATCTAATAGTTGAATTAAGGAACTATCTGGGAATGAGCATAATTTAGGATTTGTTACCCATAAGTGAATATATAGGTGTAATGTTGTTTTAAAGAGTATATATATATATATATATATATATATATATATATATATATATATACACATGTTATTTAGAAGTGTGGTTTGAGATCAGGAATCATTTGCTACCCTTGGAGGAGCAAGGCTATAGAAATTCAGTGGTGCTCAACCCTAGCTGTCTGTTAAAACCTTCTGAGAGCTTTCTGAAAAATACCAGTGCTGGGCCCAACCCCAAAACAGCCAAAGGAGAATTTTCTCTGATGATTCTAAACGTGGAGACTCTGTTGAGAACCACAGAGTCAATGTTGAGTTTAGGCATTCATACCCTAGAGGGTGAGGTAGCCTGCCTGTTGTCTCCTGTGTGTGTGCCTTAGAAAACACAAGGAAAAGGCTGTAAACAAGCAGCAAGAAATAGTAAATAATTAAAATAAAGTGATTGTAAAGAAGAGCAAGGGTAGGGGGCTGCCAGGAGCAGAAGAAATGCAAGAAGGGTTGCCAAGGGTAAGGATTGTGGAATGATGTGCAGTCCCCTATGAAAATGTAAATCCTACTTAAATCCTTTATCACCCAACTGTGTGGGTACCAGGGAGCTGGCTTTGGAAGAATATATCTATGGAAGTTCTTACTAGAAGTTTGAGGGAAGCAGGATGGGAACAGACTCTGAAATTCCAGAACTGGATAGTTCGGAAAATCCCCCTGAGGTGAAAATGAGGGAATCTCCATAGAAAGTGGACCATGTTTGTGTATAATTTGATCATCGCTTGGGTATATTCTTTCGAAAGTGGCTGAGTTGAAATAGTTTTATCATCAGATGGCAATTCCCGCCAATCTCCTGTCATCATTTTCTATGTATGGACGATCATGGTTCCTGCAAATAAAAGAGAAAAAGCTCAAAAAGTATTTTAAACTAATTTGTGGCAGTTTTGCTAAAGGAAGTTTTTTACTTTGATTTAGAAAATCACCTAGATATTACTTGATTCATATCGAAATGAACTGGTGAACTGTGGCTTCTCTTTCTTTCCAGGGGATCCTCCCCCGGCCCTCTGCGTTCTCGAACTCTTAGCCAAAGTTGTTTTTTTTTTTTTTTTTTTTTAAGATTTTATTTATTTATTCATGATAGACATAGAGAGAGAGAGAGAGAGGCAGAGACACAGGTAGAGGGAGAAGCAGACTCCACGCCGGGAGCCCAACATGGGACTCGATCCTGGGACTCCAGGATCGTGCCCTGGGCCAAAGGCAGGCGCTAAATCGCTGAGCCACCCAGGGATCCCCTTAGCCAAAGTTTTGGTGTGCTAATTTGCTCATCAGTACCCACTAGCCTTCCCCAGTTTAATTAATAAATATTTAGTTTTGACAAGAGCAGCGTAAACAGAAGTCTAATTCATGAGTTTGAACACTGTTTATCCCCCCACTGTGACCCTCACTTGAAACTGGTCCTGACTCTTATCAGTAGGCACTGTTTTTTTATGCCTTTTAATTTGCATATCAAATATATCATTTTAAGCAGGCTGCTCACAGCCATTGCTTGCGGGCAGTTACGGAACCAGTTGCCCACTGGAGCTGCAGAGAAACATCTGTAAACCACTGTGATTACAGGAGAAGAAAGGGGGGCTGGGATTATCCTTGCTTCCCTTTCAGATTCTGTTCTCCAGAAATCAAGATCTTTCTCATGTCCCGCTTCTGTACGCTTAATTGATTGGCTGATGGACTTCGTTTTTAATGGAAGCATCTACTTTCTTGAAATCGGAATGCAACACAGGATTCTCCAACATTTAAACTTTGAGCTTCCTGCCACCAAAATCTCACTTGCACCCCTGTGGATGGACGCCTCCTCGGAGTGTCAGGGTGACTCAGCTGAACTGCATCCTCATTATGGAGATTGGACTCACACTGGGAAATCAGCGGCCTTCCTTGGATGTACCTACCCTTGAAACAACTTCTCCCTAAATTCCAAACAGGATAATGGTGGCTGCTGATTCAAATCAAGTCCCGTTGTTCTGTAGTGCTCGGGAATTTGGATTTACAGAATTGGGAGGGCCATAATTCTATCCCTACCTTTCAGATTTGATCTGCCAAATTTACCAATCCACCCCCTGGCCAGGATCCACGTTCTGTCATTTGTAGGACACCCTGTGCTGGTTAGATTATTCAAATGTAATATTCAAAACTCTGATAGAGTTAACACTATTTCAAAGATTTTGGAATTGTGTTTCAAAGCTGTTTTTATTCGTATGACCCACTTCTCTAGAGTGCATTTTGCAGATGTGATCTTCAGGCACTTGAAAGCAAGATAACCAAGCAAGATGTGCCCCTGAGGCTGATGTCTGGCTTTTTAGAACTCCACACAGAACCCCAGAAGCAAGAATTAGGAGGAAAAGAATACTATCATAGGCTGCATTAATTATGCACCTAAAAATAACATTGTGTCCTTTCTTTAAAAAGAAATGAAAATATCACAATGTAAAGCCACATGTCACATCTAGTCAATGTACTAAATGAACTAGGCAAGAGCACTGGAAAATGGTACTGTGGTTCTTTCTTTCTTTTCTTTCTTTTTTTTTTTTTTTTTTTTTTTTTAGACAGTGAGAGAGAGCCCACTTGCAAGCAGGGGTAGGGCTTGGGAGAGGAGGGCAGAGGCAGAGGGAGAGAGAGAATCTTAAGCAGGCTCCACACCCAGCACAGAGCCCAACACCGGGCTCCATCTAATGCCCCTGAGATCATGACCTGAGCCCAAGTGAAAAGTTCACCTCTTAACTAACTGAGCCACCCAGGCGCCCCTGTGCTGTGGTTCTTTATCAAGAGCATGATTATCTGGTTCAGTGTCAAGAGCACTAGATTGGAAGCCAAAGGTCTGAGTGTTATAGAACTCTATCACCAACCATCTGCCGTTTGAGAAGGTTCTATCCACTCTCTGCACATCCATTCCCTCATCTGTAAGAGGAGACACTTCGAGTACATTCACATGCATTAAAGTGTGTACCTCAAGAATGTTCTCAAGCTCTCCTTCAAAAGGTTTATGTGGTCAAATAATTTTGGGATATCGTCATATTTCTTATACACGCACGTAATCGTGGAGATTTGCAATATGCATTAGTATATCAAATGCATCCTTAAGACATTCTCATTAAACCTTTCAACAAATAAACCAACTTAATTGTCACTTCCCCTACGTATTTTGCTGAGAATCCTGTGTGTGTTTGAAACAGTTCTGCAGAGCCGGACAAGATTTTTCAAAGGGCCTTCCAAACTGTGATCAAATAGGCAAGGCATGCTAACAGATTGTGGAGTGTGGTGGTTGAATGTGGAATCTCAAAAACTAGACAGCATGGGTTCAAAGCCATAGCTACCTTACCTCCTAGCTTTGTGACCTTAGGTCTGTTATTTAACTTTTCTTTACTTGGTTCTTTCATCTGGAAACCTGAGATAACAATGTGATCTATTTCATAGGGACAAGATGAGGATTGAACGAGTTAATATAATAGATAAAATCCTTAGCAGATTGCCTAACACCTACTAAGGGCACTAGAAGTGTTACCATGATTGCAGCAATATCACAAACTCTTGTTAAATGTAATAATCTAAGAAAAGGAAGAGCATTCATGAAGGGAATTGACATTTGCTAAGCATCGATTATATGCCGGATTTTATACCCGCATAAAATCTCATTAAAACCCCATAATAAAATTAAGATCAAAATATAATTATTTCATTTTACAGGTGAGTAAAATAAAACCCGAAGGTATTAAGGTATTTGCCTGATATTACCCAGATATTAAAGTGGAAAAAAAATTAACCCCCAATTCAGGTATCTCTGACTTCAAAACCCAAGTTCTTTCCACCATATTATACTGCCTTAAGGGTGAGAAGTAATAACCTTTCTATCATTTTATAGATAGAGAAATGAGGCAGAGAAACTAAAATATGTCTAGAATCACCCAATAAGTTTCAAATTAGAAAATAATCCATATTCTGCTATCCACCTCTGTAACGTGTTCATCACTGAACCCCAAATGCAGAAGGACACATGCAAAGAGAAGAGGGAACTACTTCTAATTTTGATCTAGTGACCATTTTTTTAACATTAAGATGATTTTTGTCTCTTAATTAAGTACCTACTGTATGTGTTATGTCCCATTTTAGCAGAGATTTTGCTCTCCTCTACCTAACTCAGATTATGTTTTTAGAGAAGCATAGACATTTAAAGGTCAAATTAATTCTACTGCCTCCAGAAAGGATTGGATCAAAATAATTCTCAAACGATAATCCTTTACCCTATTCTACTTTTAAATATTCAGAGAGGAAAATTCTGTGACTTTGGTAAAAAAAAAAAAAATCAAACATTAATAATATATTTAAAATTCCATAATATGCAAGGACCTTTGAGACATTTGTGAAAATAAAAACACATTAATCAAAAGAGAAAGAGAGAGAGAGAGAGAGAGAGAAATAGAATAAAATAAGAAGATGAATTGATTTTCCAAGATGAGGTACAGTATTGTGCATTAAGAACTGAAATTCAGGACCAAGGACTTGGGGAAGTAATTTATTGGATATTAATCTTCGCTTTTAGCAGGCAAGGCACAACTTTACTTAGATATGTCTGCTGCATCCAAAGTTTTAAAATATGAGGTCAAAAATATATCCCTGCCACATATCCCATACTGCCATTCTGCTTGGTTCATCTTATCGCTAAAACTGGTTTTTTACAGCAATGTCAAAGATGATAGAGCTTAGAGAGATTTCCATTTTGCAAGTAAAAAAGGGCAGACAGGTGGTGCACAGCCTGCAGTGTACTTAGATGGAGCAGCCAGCTGCTTAATCCCCATCATCAGAGCCTATCCTGGGACCACAGGGCATCTGATTGAGCGGGCAACGTGCAGAGAGAGGGAGGGGCACTCAGAAGGTTTCTCAGCATCTGAAATTCTCCATTTCTGCTCAGGGAGTGAGATGAGAGATGGGGACAGGTACTCCCATTTGGATGGGAGAAAACAATCTCTTTCTTTGCGAATTCATGATGATGAGGATCCCATACAGCAAGGGACACAGGACTTCCATTAACCTATGCAGCAGATAAACCAGGGATCTGTCTACACAATACAGCCAACAGTTTGAATTTGGACGAGGGATGCGGATGCACGAGGGTGTTCATTGCAAGTCCTATCCTATCGCTTTGCTCTGCTTTCACAGAGACGTCCACTGGAATTCGTGGGCTGTCCCCTGGCAATTGTGGAAAGCAATGCCCACTTCACAAATGAAAATGTTTTGGCCAAAGTCTGTACTTTGGCTGCAAGTTCCTCATTCTTAGAGAAGCAGTACCTGTTGGGGATTTTTCCCTCCGGACTGAGAGAGATAAAGATTGATCTTGGTCCCGGGGGTGTATGGCAGGAGCTTTCTTTCCAGAATGTAATAAATAAATAAATAAATAAATAAATAAATAAATGGAAAATTCCTGAGATCCTCAGATTTTTGTAATGCAAATGTAAAAGAATTCCTGCTTCACCTGAGGTTACCATTAAAGGCAAATGTAAAGCGAAGTGGTGGTTTCTGGGAGAACTAGGACATACTCTAATCTCGTTCATGTTATACAAGGTCCAAGGACCTTTCCAAAAGCTGACCTTCAAACGTGCACTTGAATGAGAGCAAAGAGAACTGGAGGCTTCTTGCATTTCTCCTCGTGCTTTTTTCTTACGAATCTTATCTACAGTGTAAAATGGCCAAATCCATCCTTGGAGAAACACATCCCCTGTTTATCTGAGTGAGGAATACCTCATATTTACAAATTGCCAAACAGAAACGATCATTAGGAATCTCTCATAAGCATTAAAGAGGAAGGTGAGCCAAGAGTATATATTTTGCGCAGGCTCTATTCTTTTAGAAAATCTAGTGTTTGCAATCATTGCCCGAGGTCACAAAAATAATCTTTGCACCCCTAAAAGTGTCCACATCGTCCTTTTTTCAACTTTGAACCCTCTTAAGATTTCTAAGCATGAATCCTTCCACTCTTAGGATATCACTTCCTTTTACAGGAAACTATTCCTGACTCCTTTTATCAAAATGAAATTTACCCATGAATAAAGACAGCACTGAAAGAGCGGCTGTCTTAAAGGAAAATTTAGGTGCTAATGTGATCTCCTATTCACATGTGTACAAGACCAGACTTTTGGGAGAATTGCGAGCTAGATTGCGCCATTTCAGAATTTAAAAAGAAAAAAGAAAGAAAAAAGTAAGATTGGCTGCCCTTAAATATCTTTCTCTCCAGTTCTCCAAATACTTATGCAATGGGAAAGTCTCCAGAAAGCCCCCTTTAACATGCAAATATGTTTTTACCCTAAAGGGCCTCACATTAGCTCATTATCGCATTAGCAGATTAGTTTATCAGATTAGCCAAGCATAGCCCTGAGGAAAAGAAACACAGGACAGGTAAATTTAACAAGGCATACTCTCCTCTGGGAAGAGGGAATGAGCACCAAAGTCATTTTCCAGGCAGGAAGCTATCAGCCCAGAAATCCAAGTCACCAGAGAATCACATGATTGTCAGGCGTCCACTCCCAAACGCTAGCCCTAGGCACAGTATGAACTCCAGCAGCCTGTTTATTGTCCAAGGCCTGCACTCTGTGGGTGACTCCTGGCTCTGCCACTTTCTGAATTAACCTATCTGTTCCTCAGTTTCCTTATCTATAAAATGGGAATAATAATGGTACCTACTTCATAGGACTATTAGATTAAATACTAATTTGATTAAATAAATTAGCCTATTAAATAGTGATTTAATCAAATAAATTACCCTACATGAAGCATTTAAAATAGTGCATGACAAATATAAGACTAAGTGATAGCTACTAAGAGCACCGAGAATCAGTAGTCAAATGATCCCATTTTGTAACACGCACACACACCACATACACCCACACATTATAGAAAAAGGTTGGAAGAGTATACAATGGATGTTAATGACTGAGAGGTGGAAATTATGACTGATCCTTCTCATGTTTTTTTCTCCTTACGCCTTTTCTAAATTCCCTACAACAAATATGATTAGCTTGGCCATAAAAATGTGTAAAAGACTAATGCTTTATGTAAAAAGGATGATCATGTGTATTTTATTTATAATAACAAAAAACTGGAAACAGAAAACAGTATCCGTTAATAGGGATTAGTTCAATAAAGTATCCATATATTAGAATTATACACGTACAATTTAAAAATGTAACATTGAAGACTGTTTATTGGCATTATACTCATGACACAGTACACGAAAAATTAACAACACTGAATAAAAATTAATTCCTAGTTTACTAAAAATAAACATAGTTTTATTTAAACAAAAATGACAACACGTATATTTCAAAGAAAAACAAAAGTACTAAGAATGGTTATCCCCACGTGGGAGGATTACAGGGACTCTTAATTTCTCCTGGATGTTTTTATACATTTCCCACATCTTCAGTAACAAACCCATGATGCTTTTAAAACAGGAGAAAACAACTGTTGTTAAAAACAAATTAAGATTAATCATTAGAGTTCCAGTCAAAAAATAGAAGAGTTGAGATTAAAGCAAGGAATTAAATTAGTAGGAAACCTGGTTGGCTTCATTGCCCTTCCTCTGCTCAGAACTGGCACTGAGCCAACCCCCAAGTGGATGTACAAAGACCAAGTCCTGTTAGAACTAAGAGAGAAAAATTATGGAAGAAGCTTCAAAATGCTGGACAAGAGATTAGAGCCAACCTCAAGTTCCAGATAAGAGCTTCCCCACCACCATCCAGAGCAAGTGTGGAATAACAGAGACAAACTCCTTTTCCTACCCAATTTTACCAATAGCTGAATAAACACACGTTTGCAAAACCAGTACCTAAGAGACCTGTCTTCCTACACTTAGAATTCCTGAGGAAGGTAAAGAGTGAAATGAGAGGAAAATAAATAAAAGTAACTTTATTTAATAAGTAAAGAAAGTAAGACTAGTCAAAAATAAAGACAATGAGTAGCTCCAAAGTCATGAATGAAACCTTGCAGAGACAATCCTTGGCGATTATTTTGGTGGCAACGGGCAGAGGGAATCTTTTTTTTTTTTTTTGGCACCCTTTCCAACCTCTAGCTCCAATCTAGGAAATGGGTACATGTTACAGTATTAAAAACAGAATGTATTAATTTATCAAGAGAGATTAGGATTTTTTTTTTCTTTTGGAAATCCTGCTGAATTTACAGGAACATCTTAATGCCATGACACCAATTGCTAATGGCAACATCCGAAAAATCAAAGATGCAGAGAGGACTGAAGTCACTTTCCCAAGAACTCTTCGAATCAAGCAGCAGATCCATTACTTCAGATATGCCCTAGACCCCAAGATCAATCTTGTTTCTTAAGACCACATCTCCATATTGTTTGTGTGTGTGTGTGTGTGTGTGTGTGTTGTACATATTCTCAAAATGCTAAAGGAAGGAGAGATCAAAGGCTGATGAGAGGAAAGACTCCAAGCATCAAATAGACCTTGGGTTGGAAGGTTGGAATCCAGATCTCTCTCTCTCTCTCTCTCTCTCTCTCTCAAGTCACTTTGGGAAACCTGCTCACCTCTCTATGTCATGGCTCATCCATCTGTAACGCACAGGGCTTATAAAACTGACCTCACAATGCTGTTAGATGATTCCAGGCATCAGATGCAAAGCGCCTACCTAACACAAGGCTTAGCACACAGTAGCACCCAACATTTGGTGCAGCTGGGGTTATTAAAAAAAAAACTACACATAGGTAAAGAAGTTGTTCTCAGAATCCTACAACCTGTCTCAGCTTGACACCGGCGTGCCAGGAGTTCCCTTGTTCTACTAGGCATTTGGGTAAAAAGGCAAACCCCTACATTTGCAATGTCCTCCAGCCTTCCTGAGCACCCTGACCTTCTTGATCACTGAGCATCCTCCTCTCTACTAATACCACCTCTAAGAAAGACATGAATCAAATATGAAGTGGCCACATATTTAAAAGCAAAAGTTGTCTTAGACAGCAAGTCTCCAGAACAGGAAATACTTATTCCATGCCTAATATTCAAATTGCTCTGAGAAATGAGGTACAGGGAGTAATTTTTTTTTCCTTTAAAGTATAGTGTATTTAATCCAGGAGCCCAAATAAACATCATTTTTCCAATGAAACTGGTGGTCCTGGATTCAAAGACTCCTCCACACAAGCCTAATACAGACACTCGGTGCTAACTATTGGCCCCAGGTTTGTAGCATCTTCCTTTTGGAGAACTGATTTCCATCAACAGCAATTGTTTTCCTTCATATTTTCCTACCTATGCATCTCCAGTGCAAGTATCTCTGTTCATCCTGCAAATCCAAAGGCTCCATCCCAACCCTTCTGTCACCCAAAGAAAATGCAGAAACATTTCTCAAAGTAACAGAACTCTACAGCTTTGCAAACTTCCTGTTTCAAGCATCCAGAGAGAGAAGGGGAGGGAAAAAAAAGTACACCCAGTTCCTCCGAAGCCCCTCCTGACATTTCCAGACTTATTAGCCAGTTTTCACACTGACTTCAATCAACCTCTTTAATCCTCCAAGGAAAGAGCATTTTTAATTCACCGATTGGCTGATAAGCTTGAAGCCAAAAAATGATTTACACGTAGATGAATTGTGCTTACAAGATGGAACTTGGAGCATTAGAAGCGGATCTGAATTTCCTATCTGTCATTTTATTTGCCACATTCATTTTTTCTCTGCCATTACCCTGCTGATTGTGATCTTTCAGCGCTATTGGGCCCCTGCTTCCACAGTTTTTAATCTGCCTTTAATCCCATAGATTTTAAATATTCCCGGCACCGAGAGACTGGAGGCAATTAACTGCCCTTCTGATGCTCTCCTTATCAGTTTCCTCCTTGTATCTCCGAGAAGCAGCCTCAAGACACTTCCAGGCTGACAAATACTACCAGCATTTCAGATGAAGCATCCACTGCAAATGGGGATGTGAAGTCCAGCTGTGCGCGCTGCCGCCCAGCAATCACAGACCTCGCAGAGGAGGAGACAGGAAAGAGAGGTTTGGGGGGCATGCACCGTATGCTGGAAGCCCTGGCTGCCCGTGCTCTGAAACAATGCCCTCGTAATGTGTTGTGGGACTTGAAAAATATGTGAATCATCTAATCTGTTTAATCTGATTGCCGTGTTTAACTAGAAAACCATTTCCAGCTCTCTGGCTTTAATGAAGGATTCCGATGGGATGCCGAAAGGAGACATCAGCTGGAATAGCTACTTGAATCCAACTCTGGTCTCCTCCTGGGCTCTTGTTAATTTTGTTCTGGTTTTTTCACGGGTGACTGTTAAGATCTGCCCACCGGATTTCCCAAACTCCAGCTGATAAGTTTGCAACACCTTTAACTGATGTCCATTCATGCTTGAACAAATTCAGATTTTCTCAAGGAACTTTAGACATCGCTCTATCGCGCTGCAGGCTCATGGGCTCTGAGTGTGCCCCTGAGGAGCCCAGGCAGGGTGGCCCAAAGAGGTGCCAGGACAGGAGGGAGAATGTTATTCGTTAAAACCCATGTGCTAGTCCATGAATTCGTGTGCATTTAAATATACTCTAAGAAGTGCTAGGACCCTAAGCAGAGATCACCCAGTGCCTTTACCTGAGCCATACGAGCCCAGAAGTGCTCTCCCTTGGTCCCTCGTGGAGGACATATAAGCTCGACTCTACCACTGACCCCTATCACTGATTCCTGACCAAAAGTTTGAGCCTTTCGCTTCTTTGTAGTGAAGCGTTCAAATGAAACAATGAATTCAAAGCGACAATCCAAAAGATGGAAAGATACTCCCCTATCCCATATGACACCTGCAGGCCCCAGAACACCTAGTGGTTCCCTCACCAGCCCCCACCCCGCCCCAGTCTCTTCAGCAGATCTAAGTATTTGATAGCAATTGATAGCAATTTGGCTTGCAAATGACCTAGTGACTTGGGCTTCTCGTGAGAGGGATGCACCCATTGTTGGTCTGTCCAGAAACACGCAGAAAATTCTTGCGAATGCTTGCAGTTAGGCCAGGCCGCCCTTGGCTCACACAAAGTGGATGGACTTTGTGGGCAAATTCTTCCAACACATATTCAATCACATTTATTGCAGTTTACGCCGACATCTTTTAGTGGGTAGGCCATGAGTTTTTCTGTGAAAGAGAGACTTTAACCCTCCCTCAGTGGGGAAAAAATGATACAAGTTTCTGACTTTGCTCAGCCTAAGGGTCGGTCCCCCAATCAAATGGTATTTCCTCGAGGTGAAAAATAGGCACTCAACACACAGGCCATTGTGCATCCAGCAAGAGTTCTATATCTTTTGGAAGCTGCTCTATTTTTTAGAGTACAAAAATTACGGAGTGTGATGTCAAACAGGGAAAAGGATATGGTAGGGGAGACAAACAATGCATTAAGTGCATGTGGTTCATTGATTAGCTCCACTTTCTGTACTAAGAGAAAAACGCAAGCTCTTTCAACGACGCTCCACGGCGAACCCAGAACATGGTGAATGGATGGATTCCAGGGCGCAGAAAGGCTATGTTGAGATGTTGTTTATAAACAACGCCCAGCAACACAAATGAGGGAAGCATCGAGAAAAGCAAGTGATGAGGAAGAGGCCAAAACTTCGTTATATAACGGCAGAAACACCGGGGAGCAGCTCTTACTGTGTTGTTTTGCTGTGACTTGCAGCTTTGCTTAAGCATTTTAAAGATTCTTGCAGGTCTTTTTCAAGCTGCCAGCTCTAGCCTACGAATTATGGTAATGTGCCACTTCTGAGCCCTCGGCAGGATTTGCAACAGAGAAATCACATCAGCCTATGCTGATTAACAATTCCATTCCATCCAGAGATTTATATAAAAAAACTATCTTACATTTTGCTTTTTAATAAGAATGATCGCTATCTCAAATTGAGTCCCAGCAAATTTTAATAAAGGCCCAAGGTTGAGTGGCATTTTGCATGCTGATTTAGCTGTGATTGCTCGCTTTTGATGAGCACTAGCCTGGCATGTATAGCTCTCCTCAGAGCAGGTTTAAAGACCAGGAGTAAGGAAAAGGATAAAAATAAAAACTTCCAACTAAAATTCGAGGTCTTTTCTTTCTATGATTGATTACTGAATAAATACCAACATGTATCTTTGGATTCAGCCTAAGAGTGAAATTCCCTACAGCTAAACAGCTGTTTTTTTAATGGCTTTAAATATACTAACCTGTCAAAATATGTTAACTTTGATGACTGCAATTATTATTTTAAAAGATGTTATCAATCTATTTATCTGTCTTCTCCCCTGATATTTCTTCTCAAATCAAATGGAGAATCACAAACAAGTCACATTTTTGTTTCCTAATAAGTAAATTGTCAATAAATAAACACCTCTTGGGGGATGGGGAATTATTTTTCTTTGTTAACATAGAAGGTGCATTAATTGTTCTGAACAATAAAACTAGTTTTTCTGCCTTTGCCAGTGGTTGATGAAACACGTCTCCAAGAGGGCAAAGATTATATAGAAACAGAAATTATGGATGATTGAAGGTATTTTTCCTATCTTAAATTATAAAACAAATCAGTGGTTATAGTTCTGTGAGATGGTGTTTCTGCCATGTTCTTGGATGGCATTTACTCTCATTGCCATTGACTTTATTATGATGCAGATCTACATACGTAATTCCATGCAGCTATGAAAGCCACCCCAATCAGTTAAGTGGACATTCTACTCAAGCTTGCTTGCCTCCCAAAGAAAGGTTTGATTGACCAACAAGAGCAGAATCTTTTTTAAAAAAAGCTAAAGAATGCAAATATAAATCAGCTCATCAGCTAAAGATCAAATTTCACCAACAAGGTAGAGATCCTGACCTAGAAAAATGTTGCAGGTAAATCACAGAAATAACTACATCTCAAAAATGCATAAAACAGCGTCAACAGAATGTTGACAGGAAGAAAGTATCTTTCTAATAGGTAAGTGCTTTTTGGATATAGGGTAACTACTTTTTGGATAAAGGATGTAGATTTTTTCCCCATGTCCGCCCAGAAACCCTAGCTTGGTCCTTGTTTTTATGGATACAATAGAGAAATAAGCCAATGTAATGTTCATTACAAAAGAAAGTAATCACATGAATTATTACATAATAACTTAACTCGCCAATGTCGTCAAGGAATTTTCTAGATAATTGAAGTCTATCCCTTTATATTATTTTAACGACGCGCAGTAGAAAAGTACTTATAACTTTTTAAATTTTATCTTTCTTTTACAAAATTCTGTATAATTTAACCATGTTTGTTTCAGTTGCTCATAATGCATGTTCCTGTAATGTAGTCAATGCTCTAAGGGTATTTGTAAATGACAAATAGTGATAATGTAAATATTATATATGATCATTTGCTTTTTCAGGAGGTATGAATTGAGCTTCCATGGTGAGCCCAACACATTGCCAAGTCCTGGAATACAATGATAAATAAGACATAAGTTACTGTGTACCACAGGAACAAAGAAGACAGACATTTATCACATAGGGTGATCAATGGTGCGACAATGTGACAAGGAATATGCTGAATGTTAGGAAAACCTATAGACTGATGAATCAGGAAAAAGATCAATAATAGCTAAGTTAAAAGAGAGTGGAGATCCTGGGGTTAAAAAAGCAGAAATGTCAATAAATCATAATGGCGGCACGTAGCAGGATATTCAAAGCACTTAACAAATACTCATGGTCATCCATATGTGCCAGCCACCTTTCTACATGCTGGAATACAGTTATGAAGGAGAGAACTAGTCCTGGCTCTCATGAATGTTACATTTTAGTAAAGAGAGCCCAAAACAGTATTTTTTAAAAAGCAAACTTGAATCATTATACTGTATATTGGAAACTAATGTTACACAGTACGGTAACTATACTTCGTTTAAAAAAATTTTCAAGCAAACAAATCTACAATTCTATGTAAAAGTGAGTAAATATGACAAAGAAAATTAACTGCAAAGATGGGCTTGAGAGTGATTGGAAGTTTATCTCAGATCGGATGACCAGAAAAGATTTAAGGGATTTTATCCTAAGGGAAATTGGTAACAATTAGAGGATTTTTTTAAGTGATCAAGTTTCCATTTTAGAAATCCACCACAGCTGCTGTAGGAAGGGTAACTGGGAAAAGAACAAGACCGAAATCCGGGAGACCAGGTAGGAAATTTTACTTTAATTTGGGTGAGAGGAAAGTAATCTGCCCTAAGGTCATGACTGGTTCTCCACTGTGGTACTGGTGCCAAGGAGGAAACTGGACAGTTCCAAAGCTATCGAGGAGGTAAGATTGATAGGTTCTTCTAATGTAGTAATGTCGGCTGGCAGGCAAGAGTCCAGGACGGCACTCTGGCTGTTGGTTTAGGCAGTCCTTGAAGAGAGCTGTCACTGACATTGGAAATACACAAGGAGACTTGAGATGATTACAAGTTTTCAGTCTGGATCGTGTAGATATGAGTATGAGTGTAAGTCTAAATATGAGTGTCAATATAAGTATGTGTGAGACATCCATGTGGGTATAACAGATATGTGGTTGGATATACAGATCTGAAGTTCACTAGAAAGATCTAGAAATATCTTCCCTTGTGCTATATGATTGTGAGTCTCTTTCTATTTATTTCTCCTTCTTTAAGATCAGCTGTTACCTATGCACACAATTTGGTCTATTTTCATTTCCCCAAAAACATGCTTCCACATGTTGTCTTTTATCTGTGCTTTATTTTTATTACTTCTTCTTATATTCACTTATCAAAATTCTAACCCCGCAAATAAAGAGTAATATTTAAGAAACAAAAATATAAAAGAATGAGAATAAAGTAGGGGTACTATAGGGTTTTTCACAGGGTATGTGTGTAGGGGAGCACTTAACAACAAAAAGCAAAGTATAAATACACAATTTAGAAAACAGCTTTAGTGGTCAATGAGCATATAAAAGAATGATTAACTTTACTAAAAACTGAAGAAGGGTGAAAGAAAACATGATGAGAAACAATTTTCACCCACTAGATTCCCCAAAAATTAAGGAGTAACTTTTTTAATACTCTTATGTTGGCAAAGATGAAGACAAGTAGGTGTCTTCATATATTGCTTGTAAGAATTGAAATTTATAGCATTTCTGGAAGGGAATTTGGCAAACACATCTCATCAGCCTTAAAAGATTTATACTCTTTCCTAGTAAAATCATTCTGAGAACTTGTCCAAAGAAAAGAATCAGTAATGTACATAAATCTTCATGTATATGGATATTCATTGCAGCTTAATTTGTATTGGAAAAAATAGACTAAATATTCCGGTAACAGACAATTAATTAAATTATAATAAATACAAAAGGTGGTATCACATAATGCATAAAAGCATTACTTTTATTATAAAGAATATTTATAAAGAATATTCTTAAAGGATATTTAATAACTCAAGAATGCTTGTGATATCTTTTTAACACAATGATATTTATTATGTTAAAATTAAAATGGAAAAATTATCAAAAAATCACACAGGTAGCAATTTTATATATTATTTTGTATCCTCGTTTTCCTTCTTTTTTTTTTTTTTTTACATAATGCTCTACTATGAATAGGTGCCACAAAAACACTTCATTAAAATTAATATCTATTTTAGATTTTGTATGTAAAGAGAAGGAAATTCCCTTAACATACTAAATAGTGTAATATTTGAGGAAATATCATTGAATTGACTGTTGCTCGATATTTTTCTGAGAGTTTCAGACAAGTAATAGGACAAGAAAATAAATAAGAGATCTATACAAATTGAGGAAAAGATAAAATTATTATTTAGAGATGTATGTTTCTCTACCCAGAATCAACTTGAAAGCTATTACACAAAATGAAAGTGCTTAGTAAGGTGAGTAATTAAAAGTATGTGTCACAAGGCAAAACTGTAGAGATAATAAAATCAGTGGTTGTCAGGAAGGGGGTGAGGTGGATGAATAGGCAAAGCACAGAGGATTTTTTAGGACAGTAAAATTGCTCTGTATGATATTATAATGATGAATATATGTCATCATATGTTTGTCCAAATTCACTGAATGTACACACCAAAAGTGACCCATAAGGTAAACTATAGACTTTGAATGATTAGGATATTTAATAAAGGTTCATCCTCAAGGAAAAAAAAAGTACCATTGTGTACTTTTATGATGTTGAGAATGGGAGGCTAGGGGGAGGAAGGGGTATATGTGAAATCTCTGTACTGCCTTTCAATTTGTTATAAACCTAAAACTGCTAAAAAAAAAAAAAATTGCTTAAAAGAAAACGGAAGCCACAGTATCCATGTACGCTATAGACATCCTTAGAAAATATAAGGGAAAGAATTTCTCATTTACAATAGAAACCTGAAGTTACAAAGTAGTCATAAATCAATAAATAAAATACCAACACTCCAAGGGTAAAATAGACCTAAAGAATGAACATCTGAAATGATCAAAACTGGATAGCTGTTAATGTTGAAAGAGCAGGAGGAAATTAATAATTCCATACACAGTAATGTGGCTTATAAAAGAACATAACCAATTTAGAAAGTATTTTTGACAGTATGTTTCAAGTATACATTCTTTATAATAAATATAAGTTTTAAAATCAGAAATCACCAAATACCATGTAATTTCTCTGTCTTTTGTGATACTTCCAAAAGAGTTTTCTCCAATCCTGGAACTCTCTGGTCCTTTTTGGTTTTGTGTTTCTTTTTTTATCTTTTGCCATTTACACTTAATCCTACTTCACATTTGCATTGGTCTTTCTGCAAGAACAGTGTTTTATTCAACTTTCTAGGTTCTTTGCACACTGGAGGTACCTGTTAAATGTTTCTATAACTGAATTCCAAATTATAGAAAATTTCTATTTAGGAACAATTGGATATTTACAATCAAGAAACCAAAGCATGTTCTAATTCACCCAACATTTTGACAAACATTTTTCAAGCAACTATAAACTCAGCATTAATTATTCTTTCTAATATTTATGTTTAATAGATTTTAGCAACTTAAAAAAACACATGGCATGACCCAAAAGTTAGCACATACCACACACGGAAATTGTTGTTATAAAATATATGTGTGTATGTTTGTGTTTCCATATATTCATCCATATATGTCCATGGATACTTATGTATCCATATATATCTATATTGGATTTAAAATTAGTCCCATAGGTGACATTATGTGGAGATTATATATTTTCAAGTGATAACCCAGCAATTAATAAATAGTCTTGATAAATTAAAAATATTCACCCACTCATTGTCATTGTTGCATCAGATGATGTTTGATGGGCTTTCAAGAGATTATGTTGCATAACCTCTTTCCTTCAGGCAAATAAGATACTATTGGGCTCATTTCATAGATAATAAAACTGAGATCCAGAGATGGCATGACTTTCCCAGAGTTATCCAATTAGTTGATAGGAGATTGAGAACTGAAATCAAGTTTTTCTAGCTCCAAACCAAATGTTCCTATTAAACCATGAAGAATTTAATGCACTCATTTGCCACGTACAAAAAATTAAAATATACTTTTTTTAAAAGATTTTATTTATTTATTCATTAGAGACACACACAGAGAGAGAGGCAGAGACACAGGCAGAGGGAGAAGCAGGCTCCATTCAGGGAGCCCGACATGGGACTCAATCCTGGGTCTCCAGGATCATGCCCTAGGCTGTAGGCAGCGCTAAACTGCTGAGCCACTGGGGCTGCCCAAAAATATACTTCTTTATGGTTTCCTTCTCCAAGTTCTGTCATTCAACATAACATGTACACATATGTACATGTGCATATGTGTGAGTGACAAATGCCAAAGATACCGATTAGGCAAAAAGGGGCATCATGAATGAGAAAGGAATGGAAATATCACAAGGAATCCTGAGTTTCAAGTTGAAGTCCTTTGAGAATGACAGTTCTGCCTCAACATCCAGGAAACCCTGTGGAGAAACTTACAATGTGACGTGACAAGTCAGATGGAAAGAATTCTATAGTAAAAGGCAATTATAGGATAAAGAGGCAATAAGGGGATCCCAAAGATTGACTCTGAGGATATCCCATTGATGGGGCAGGAAGGAATGAAAAAGTAAGAAGAAAAGCTATGGCTCACACTGTGACTTGGACATCCCCTCCTCACTGTCTGCCCTCCAAAAATACAACAGAGAAAAGTCAGAGTGGAATGGATCAGATTTTCTTTCTCAAGGATATAAATCGGGACCCATAGGTGGTGGTGGGAACTGAAACCCACAGTCATTATGGAACTTCTTTAACCAGTAAACATGAAGAAAGGAAATTCTGGAAGGAGCCAGGAGGGAGAGAGGAAGAAGGAGTCAAGAGCTAAGAGATCTAATTAAATCCACGAACAAAACAGAGACTGTAGCTCTTTTGGTCCTTCTTGTCCTTCCAGTCTGTGTTTCTTGACAATATACACAGTCAAAACCAAGGCCCAAGGACTTGTGTAAAATTTAAGTCAGTCTCTATTTTTTAAAAACAGAGCCAATATTGACTTTGAAAAGAAACCATGAACAGAAAGATAAGTGATGAAACTAAGTGCCAGCAGTTCAAGAGAGAGTACAAGTGCGAGATGCTAGGCAGTCTGTTGTTTTCTTCATTTTCTGATTCATAGAATAAGCATGTATTATAATTTAGGGAATCAATCAACCTACTTCCAAGAAAAGAAATGGTGAAGGTCCCCATGGGAACAAATGGAAAACACCAGAAGTA
Source organism: Vulpes lagopus (assembly GCF_018345385.1). Classification (NCBI taxonomy): domain Eukaryota; kingdom Metazoa; phylum Chordata; class Mammalia; order Carnivora; family Canidae; genus Vulpes; species Vulpes lagopus. The sequence continues at coordinate 76,982,541 of NC_054831.1, forward strand.
TGAAAGTAAGAGAGAGGGATCAAAAAGAAATATGATAAAGTAGGTACCGGGGATACTGTCGGCAAGAAGGATCAGTGATGGTTGGGGAGCAGAAGAGGAGGCGCCAATGGTAACTGAATAAAGAGAAAAGATATCCTTGTAAAGGGCTAGCTTCCAAAGGATGGGCAGGGTGTAAAAAGTGAGGCGCAGGATAAAATGAACCGATACCCCTTCCTCGGGGAAGGTGAGAAATTTGGAGAAGGTAAGAGGACAGGTATAAAGGAAGATTTTTTTTTAATAAATTTATTTTTTAAGAAACAAACAATCCAATCATGAAATGGGCAAAAGACATGAAGAGAAATCTCACAGAGGAAGACATAAACATGGCCAACAAGCACATGAGACAATGCTCCACATCACTTGCCATCAGGGAAATACAAATCAAAACCACAATGAGATACCACCTCACACCAGTGAGAATGGGGAAAATTAACAAGGCAGGAAACCACAAATGTTGGAGAGGATGCGGAGAAAAGGGAACCCTCTTACACTGTTGGTGGGAATGTGAACTGGTGCAGCCACTCTGGAAAACTGTGTGGAGGTTCCTCAAAGAGTTAAAAATAGACCTGCCCTACGACCCAGCAATTGCACTGTTGGGGATTTACCCCAAAGATTCAGATGCAATGAAACGTCACCCTGATGTTTCTATCAGCAATGTCCACAATAGCCAAACTGTGGAAAGAGCCTCGGTGTCCATCGAAAGATGAATGGATAAAGAAGATGTGGTTTATGTATACAATGGAATATTACTCAGCCATTAGAAACGACAAATACCCACCATTTGCTTCAAAGTGGATGGAACTGGAGGGTATTATGCTGAGTGAAATAAGAAACGACAAATACCCACCATTTGCCATTAGAAACGACAAATACCCACCATTTGCTTCAAAGTGGATGGAACTGGAGGGTATTATGCTGAGTGAAATAAGTCAATCGGAGAAGGACAAACAGTGTATGTTCTCATTCATTTGGGGAATATGAATAATAGTGCAAGGGAATATAAAGGAAGGGAGAAGAAATGTTGGGAAATATCAGGAAGGGAGACAGAACATAAAGACTCCTAACTCGGGGAAACGAACTAGGGGTGGTGGAAGGGGAGGAGGGCGGGGGTGGGGGGGGAATGGGTGACGGGCACTGAGGCGGACACTTGATGGGATGAGCACTGGGTGTTTTTCTGTATGTTGGTAAATTGAACACCAATAAAAATTAATTAAAAAAAAAAAAAACTAAGCTCTAACCCACCTAGGGGTCCAAGTCCCTGCTCTGCTGTGTTGGGTATACTTGGACCCAAGCTGGAGCTTGTAAATAAACCCTCCTGTGTTTGCAAAAAAATAAATAAATAAAAAAATAAAAAAATAAAATGATGTGGTGGTATTAAAAAATAAAAAAAATAAATTTATTTTTTATTGGTGTTCAATTTGCCAACATATAGAATAACACCCAGTGCTCATCCCATCAAGTGTCCCCCTCGGTGCCCGTCACCCAGTCACCCCCATCCCTCACCCACCTCCCTTTCTACCACCCCTAGTTTGTTTCTCAGAGTTAGGAGTCTCTCATGTTCTGTCTCCCTTTCTGATATTTTCCACTCATTTTTTTCTATAAAGGAAGATTTGTAAGAATCAGACAATCATGTTTAATTTTGTCTGAAGAGGAAATGTAAAGAGGCAGATGAGTTCTGCTCTGTGAACACAGACATACACACATGTGAGGAATGGAGAAATCTCAGATATCAACAGAGAGTACTAGGAGACAAACATCAAATGATCACCTGGACACTCTTAAAGTCCATTCAAAGCTAATTCTCAACATTGAATCTTCACCTTGTTGTGGCTTGACCCAAGGTCCGACTTATCCATCAGACTGAGTAGATATAGCACCTACTGCCTCTCATACTTTCAGGAGTCCCTGAAAATGTTTTAATTTTTTTTTTAAGATTAGAAGGGAAAGATGAATATTTTAGGAAGGAAGATTATAGTCATCTTTATACCAAAGCAGTCATAAAATATGAGTTTCAATATTTTTTAATGAAGAAGACCTGCAAAGGCAAAGCACCAAGGAGGATATGTGCTCGCAGGGCAGTAAATGAAAAAGCCAGTGGTGGAGGTCATCAGGGGATAAAAAAAAAAAAAAATGTCAGAGAAGCTAGAAGATGGATGTTGGGTTTTAGTGAGGGTCTTATGTGTGTTGCTGACCATTTCCCAATGAGCCTCTTGCACTGATATCGCAAAGTTGGGTCCTTGTGCACTAGTAGCTGGAAGAACACTGAAGTAGGATGGATGGGAAGATTTGGTTCTAGGTTGGCTTTCTCACTAGCCAGGTGTAAATAGGACAGAGGACTCAGATAAGTGTCATGTTTCCAAATGGGTCTGCCAATACTACATTTGCCTGAAAACAATAGACTGGACATTTTCAAACCCTTGATGTGTCTCCAAGCTCTTATTTCTGCTGCTCCATAGTTCCATCCTGGGTGCGATATAAATTATACCCAAGGAGTGGTTTGCATCATAGATATGGGTCCAAAGGGTTAAGAGGGAGACAAAACTTACAAACGAGTAGAAACACACAGGTGCAAAAGAAATGGATATTTCCTCCTTTGTTCAAGAAGAGAAACCTTGTTGTTATCATCACATCACTTCTCCCCTCTCAGTAATAACCGTTAAAGAATATGCCTCTACTTTTCCATTTCTTGTCTTTTGAAGTTAATTCCAATCCTAACTGTAAATCAGAAATGGTACAATCTTTTGATATGTTACAGAGCAATGAAAATTTAATTTAAATAGTATCTTCCCTTTTTTTTAAGTGCCTTGTTCAATTGAAGCAGAAGCAGCTGTGAATGATGGCTAAGTTAAGAATAAAAAGTAACATCAAAGTAATGTCTGTCATTATGATTTCAAACAGCATGTGCCACTTGGAAAGGTTTGGGTAAAATATAAAAAATTTAAAAAAAGATGTGGTCGACACATGAAATAGAATATAGGCATATAGAAAGTGAGATACCCTGTACATTTCTGAATTGCTCTTCCTGTAAAAAGTCTAAAGGACAAATTTTAAAGTGGACAAGGCCATTGGACATTAAATTCTTGTACGACCATGTGCGTGGATGCATGTGTTAGACTTGGGGCATTGCTGTTCAATTACGAATGCCTCGCAAGGGTTCCTGGCTTCAAAAGTAAGTGTGTTTTTTTCGTTCCTGGAAGCACCAAACTCAGAAAGGGTTCCTGCCCCATAGCCTCCAAGTGCTCCACTGGGATGGAGGTGGGAGGGTCCTTACAGAGAAAGGGATGCCAAGGAATAACAAGGGAGGGGTAGAGGCTCTCACAGGCCATGCCTTCATACTCTGCGGGGCATCTCCAAGGAGACTAACCCAGAGTGGTGGATCTATAAATTCCCAAATTTGTTGTTAATTTGGAGAATAAGGCAAGTCATTGAAGGAAGTAAGATATCTCTAGCAATAGTGGACTTGGACTCTATGGTAAATGGGACTATCTGGACAACAGTCCTCAATGCCAAAGAGCTGGAAGTGTGCACATTAGTAGACTTCTAAGGAGAAGAGGGACCTAGTTTCTGCCCACAGAGTAATTTGTTTAATGTCAAAGGCCTTCCAGAGCACGTGCAGAGACTCTGAACATTGTTGGCTTACGTGGTGAGCTGAGCCTACTTTGTCAGTGAATCCTGAAAGCCTCAGAAGGAAAAAAAAAAAAAGGCAGTCACCTTCATCCCTGAGTGAAGGGAGGAAAGTCAGACCCATTGGCAAACCCATTGGCAAACACAGACTAGTGTCTGGGACACTGAGGACCCTTTGTCAGATTTAAAACAGCTCATTGGAGAATACCAGCCCCAGCTCCTGGGTGCTTCTTGACACTGCTGCTCAGAGCCCTGATAAGATGCTATCAGCAGTCCCCTCTAAGTATTTAAAGGACTTCAAGCAGATCATTGGGACAATTACCATAACGAGGAAAAGATATGGGCCTTTATTGATGGGAGATTAATATTGAACAAAAGCTATTGATTTTTCTCTGCATCTTATTTCTGATGGTAAACCTGTTTTGCAGCCACCTAAGGTTGATTGGTTGCTTGGTTGGTTTGTCATTATATTGGACAGTGAGTGAGACTAGTTACAACTGTTTCAATGAATAGTCTTGCTTTTAAATGTCTTTGTGGTTTTGTGTCTTTGGTTTTTGCTGCAAGTGCTAGGGACCATGCATAAAAGTATAAAAAGTAATTGAGAAAGATGCTTACATTCCATATGAATACCATTTATTAACGGCCTACTATATCCCAGACACTATATTAGCCATTACACATATAATTTAACTTTCATGAAATTTTACCAAGGCAAGTATCTGTCCTCACACTAAAGATGAAGAAACTGATGTTCAGAAAGATTGAAGAAACTTTCCCAAGCTTAGAGAACGAGCAACAAAGTAGAAATTGGAATCCAGTATTATGAATATAATTCTATATAATTCTAATTTTACATCTATTCTACTGGTTATTTAACAATTATCATTGCAAAGATATTTGGAGAAGTAGAATTCAGGGTATATAAAGAGTAATTATATAGACTGTTAAAAAAATTTTTTAAAGGACAGAATGATGACTGGGAAGTACCTAGCTACTAAGAGAGCATGTTAGTGGCTTTATGAGAAAGTCAGGGAAAAAAAAAAAAGAAAACAAACAAGGGAATAACAGAAGGTGTGAAATGACAAGTTCAGTTTGGGACAGTTTGTTTTGTTTTTAAAAATACATTTCTAGGTCATGCAGGACTCCATCCCAGGACCCTGGGATCATGACCTGAGCCAAAGGCAGACACTCAACCACTGAGCCACCCAGGTGTCCCTCTTTGATACTTCCTCTAATGAGAGGTTAGACTATGTCCCCTACTCAAGAGTCTGGAAGGACTTATAAATGTTTTGAAGGAAAAGCTTTAATGGCTGGAGGGAAGAGGAGTGGCTCAAATGGCAGGGGGCAGACAACACTGTGTAATATTCAGGGCTAGACCGTAAAGATTACGCAGCTTCTACCTGCTTCTTTTGGAATGCTCACTCATTGGATAATCCCAGTTGCCATGCTGCAATAAACCCTAGCTACAACAGGATGCTCTGGTTAAGTGTCAGATGACACCAAATCTTCAAGTCATCCTAGCCCCAGAACCAGAATTGTAAATGAAGAAGGTTTTACTTCCCCATCTCCCATTGTTCAAATGGTATCTGATGTTCCTGATAAGGTAACATGGAACAGAAGCAAGCCATCCTCACCACGCCCTGTTCAAATTTCCGTCCCACAGAATATATGAGCATGACAAAATGACAACTCCCAGTGTAAGGTAGTTTGATAGATGATAAGCGCTGGAATAGCACTTGGTACCTAAAAGTGGACTGTGCTCTAACAAAATCTGAAATGTGCAGTCTTGGCTTTGGAGCCCACTGATCAACAGAAGGGCCCTTTGGAAGTTATCAGGGAGGTCTTGACACCAGTGGAGACATAATGAACTCAACAATCTAGACAAGGGGAATTTCAGGCACAGTGTGGAAGGTATCATCTTGCTTTTGACACCCCAAAATAAATGGAGAAAGTAAAAGAGGTAAACTAAAGAATTACTGTTTCTGATTATAATTTGGAAGAAAGGAAACAAAGAAATTAATAGTTAACAAATTAGGTGGGAAAGTAACAACCAGCCAAAGGTCCTCAAAAGAAGATATGGCCTCAGGGCAAAGATCAAATCCTAGGTCAGGACTGTTTTCCAGAGAAGTCGCACCATTTTGCATTCCTACCAGCGAAGTAAGAGAGTTCCAGTTGCTCTACATCCATCGTTCCTTGGTATCATCAGTATTTCTTATATTAGTAGTTCTAACAGATATGTAATGGCATCTTATTGTGCTTTGAAGTTGTATATTCCTAATGACTAATGAGCTTTTCATTAGCTTATTTTCCTACCCTTTAACTTCTTGATGAAGTCTCTGTTCAAATCTTTTGCTCATTTTTCACTGGGTTATTTGTTTACTTCCTGTTGTGTTTTTTTTTTTATTTTATTTTATCGGAGTTCAATTTGCCAACATATAGCATATCACCCAGTGCTCATCCTGTCAAGTGCCCCCCTCAGTGCCTGTCACCCAGTCACCCCGACCCCCCACCCGCCTCCCTTTCTACTACCCCTTGTTTGTTTCCCAGAGTTAGAAGTCTCTCATGTTCTGTCCTGCTGTGTTTCAAGAGTTCTTTATTTTGGATACAAGATTTTGGTAGGTATGTGATTTGCAAATGTTTTCTCCCATCTGTAGCTTGCCTTTTCAGTCTCTTCACTGTGTTCTCCAAAGAATAAAAATGTTTAATCTCAATGAAATCCAATTTACTAATTTTTCCTTTATGGATAGTGTCTGCCAAACCCAGGGTGGGGAGGACTAATTTACATGGGCTCAGAATGAGGAAATTCCTTAAGGCTGTTGGATCATCCTGTATCCTGTTTGTAGGAGGGGTTACAAGGATCTAGGGGTTCCACCTATGTGCATATTAAGACACACAGAACCATACACCAAAAAATTGTGAATGCAGAGTTTTAAAAAATCTGTCATCTGTAATTAACACATCTGTAGGAAATGAATGTAAATGACATGAATCAGGGCTTTCCCATGCAATCTTATTTTTATTAAAGGGGATAGAGAACAATTAAAAGAAAAAACAGCCTTTAACCCTGACATGTATATATAACATGAAAGTGGTCTAAATTTATACTCTGACACTTCTCCTTTGTTTAACATAATTTAAGTGTGGATTGTATGCTAATTTCCATTGTTGACCCTTAGCAAAAGAATCTGTTCTTTCAGGAATTCCGCCCAGGAGAAAAGATGTTGGTTTCATTTATATCCAAGCATGATAGTACAGAAGAAAAAGGAATTGGGAAGACTGGTCCAATTGCTAATTATCTAACAACAAATGAGCTGATGGCAGGGGTCTAAGTAACCCAAAACATTTAGGACCTTTCAAAACTATTCAGATTATTGACTCCACCTGCAGATAAACAAGATCAAACAATTTGGTCTTTCTCTCTGCCTTTATAACCCATCAAAGCCCGAAGGTCTCAAAAGTACCTTCTAATTGGTTTCATTGTTTTGTTTATTGTGGTTATCACAGTGCAGTTAACATTTGCATTTCTAATAGACCATCCTGACATTTCACTTGGTTTTAAATGACCCTTAATGGTTTTCTACGTTTCAGTGGAACCAGTTGAGTCCATTCTTAAGGAGTAACTGCTACATACAAAAGGGCTGCTTTTTGTCCCTGATGGTCTCAGAAGGTAGAAATATTGAAGAGTGGGTTCACATGCATAAATTAGAAGGTCATCTTGCCATCAGTGATGTAAACGTGACATCGAGAACTCACCAGTGTAGATGATTTGCATTCTCATATTTATGCCCTGCATTTTCTCACTTCCATGGCTTTCCTCATGTGATTTCCTCCTCTTAAACACCCTTTCCCATCCATATGGTTGCCTCCATGACACCAAGCTCAATCCCACAGGCTGGAACAGGGCTCCCTCCCCCTCTCCAGTGCTGCCACACTGTTGGCTACCACTGGAATATTAGTACTAATCATATCCTTCTTCATAGGTAGCTTTTCCCATATCAATCTCAATCTCCATTCCACTACAGCTTCTTACAGGAAAAGACTGCTTTATTCAATTTTCTCTCTCTCTCAAAGTGCCTTGAACATTGAGTCCTTTCATAGGCGAGTTGCAAATGTTTTCTCCCAATATATGGTTTCTCTTTTCATCCTACACACTGTGTTCTTCAAGGAGCAAACTTTTAAACTTGGGTGAAGTCCAACTGATTATTTTTTTTTCCTTTAGAAATAATGTTTCTGGTGTCGTCTTTAAGAACTCTTTGCCAAATCTAGAGATTAAAGCGAGGGTGGGGAGGAATCTACAAAGGGTTATCATGATGGGATATTGAGGGTGTTGGAGTTGTTCTGTATCCTCTTTGTGGTAGTAGTTACAAGAATCTATGTATGTGTTAAAACTCCCAGAACTGTACAGCAAAATATTTATTTAGCACTTTGTGAAGTGCTAAAAGAGTATTTGCTTGATTCAAATGTGTCATTAAGGGAACCATTTTTTGCTAATTTATCTTGGGAACTTAACTTCCCTAACCAAAAGTCACATTCTCATGCCCCAGGAGCTAAGGGAGCTAAGTAAATAGTGTCTCTCGATCAGTAATCTAGATTAAGTATTTTCTCTATGCAAAAGAGCACATCTTTTTAGATTACCCCAAATGGCAAACAGACATGTCCCTGGTGACCTGTGAGCCACAATAGAATAAAGCTATTGTCCAGCTTTGGAGGCTTTCCATTTCTCTCCCTATTTGGAGTGATGGAAAAGGTGCCCCATCTATATTGTCGCTAGATAGTGAGCTCTTTCTGGAAGGAAAAGAGTGACATGATCCCAGGAAGAAGCGGCAGAAAGAGAATTGACTTCTTAGTATCTTCCTGCCCCCCTGGGATACTTCTCTCCAAGGTGGTGAGAACCAGGAATATACTTCAGCTCTGAGCAACCTGCCATGGGCCCCACCATCTTGGGTCTGATCTACCTTGTACAGGCCTGATTATATCATGGCTTCCTGCCCTGGAGATGACTGTTGGCATGCACAAAACTGGAAATGTTGAAGGGCTCCCAGACCTCATGCATAGAAAGGAAATTCATTGCTCCTGAACCCAGAGCTTAATGGCTTTCCTCCAGAAAACCTTGCCCCTGATCCCCTGGCTCTGTGCCCATCAGGAAATAGGATAAGATTTATGAATGTTGCCCAAAACTTGCCACAGCAAGGTTAAAACAATTTTAAAACAGATGAAAAGCAGATGAAATGGTCTTGGGTGGACACAGATTCACCCTATGATTCAATTGCCTTTTATTTAAAGTCAAAGAGTGTTTCTTGCAAAAGAATAAAGGAACCCTTCCTCTGTCACTTTGTATGGAGAAGGATGGCCCAGGGGGATGGTCATTTGGGAAGACAGGCTGCTCACAGTGTCCTGTTGACTTATATGCATGATTGATGTGTGACATGTATCTGTGCCTTAAAGTCCTCCAGATCCCTACATGAAACTAAACTTGTAACAATTACACCAAATCCACTAATTAGTAAGATGAATTAGTGAGTCAATCCTCAACCAATCTAGAAGAATACTGGAAAGATCTACATAGTTGGCACTTAGATCTTACCCCAAATACACTGCATACAGTCCTTTGCAGCATTATATACTCCACCCTTTCCTAAGTGGCCGGCAGCTGTGGTCACGTGGTCCTATGATACCATAGAGCTAATTAGCCTTAGAGACAGCAGTAAATTGGAATTCCAGTTGCAAACTCCTTACGGCTTAGCACAACACTCCAAGAAAGAAAGCACACTGAAACTTAGGACAGATTTGGGTTTCTGCTTGGCAGCCAGCTAACATTGCAGACTATCAGACCAATTTCCTTCTTTCCCTCTATCATGATTTTATGTGTCTGAGAACTGGCAAGAAAAAAAAGTGCTGTTTAACTGCCAAACTGTTGCTTAAGGACAGCATCCATGGAAAATAAAATTAAAAATAATTAAGGTCAGGCCCTCTTAGAATAACACTACATTATAGGAGCTTAAAAAGACAAAAAACATAAACAAGTTAAACTTCCTTTTACAGAAGTTGCTGTTTTTGTTTTCTTAAGAGCATCTGAAATAACAAAGCAAGTTATTTAATATCATTGACTTTAGCAAACTACACTAAAAAGAACATCCAGTCACAATTTAACTGGAACACATAACTTCTTCAGGGTTTCTATTACTTCCACAAAAAAAAAAAAAAAAATTTTTTTAAATGAGAAATCCAGGATAAGCGACTATTGAACTCAGGTACTCAAAAAGGATACAGACAATAAAAGCATCATTTATTCCATGAAGTATATGAGAGAAAGTATTTACAAGGTCAGACAGCATGAAAGGCAGAAAATTTACATTTTATTTCTGTATGTATATATTCAAGAATTCTATACAAAGTGGTTTTTTATATGCAGAACCTTTTCAAAGCATGGAGATACAGTAGTGAACAAACACAAAAGTCCCTGCTCTCATGGAACTTACATTCTCACCAGCGAGACAGACAATAAACATACAAATATACAAAATGTCAATATACAAAATGTCAAGTAATGAAAAGTGTGATGTAGAAAAAAATAGGGCAAAAGGAGAGAGAGCGGTCAGAGGCATTGTGGCAGATGGGATGATCCAGAAGTACGCCATCCAAAAGGAGATTGCTGAGCAAAATGAAGCTAGGTGGGAATTATAGAAATATAAAAAATGTATACAGAGATTATTCAACAAATCATCGTGGGGGGAAAAAAGCCTTAATTATTTGGGGGAAAATAGTTTTTTTTTTTTTTTTGTTCGCTTGTTTTGTTATTTTTAATCATGAGAGACACAAAGAGAGAGGCAGAGATAAAGATAGAGGGAAAAGCAGTCTCCCTGTAGGGAGCCCACTGGGGGATTTGATCCCAGTACCCTGGAATCACGACCTGAGCCAACAGCAGACACTCAACCATTGAGCAACCCAGACTTCCTGAAATAGGTTTTTCTATTACATTTTAAACCAAAATTAGTTCCAGATGCCTTAAATTAGTTAAACATAAAATAAAGACAATTATTTTTTAAAACAAAGAAACATAGATAAAAGTGTAATCTTGGGATGGGGAAAGGATGCATGATGCATCTGAGCAAACCAGAAATATTTAGAGAAAAAGCTAAATTATACAAAAACGCAGAATTCCCGCATGCCTGAAAGACTCCTAAACAAATGAAGAAATGACAGAATGATAAAATACTTGAATACGTGGATTTAAAATGTCAACAGATAAAGAATTTTCAAAGTAATAACATACTTTCAGGGGCACCTGTGTAGCTCAGTCGGTTAAGCATCTGCCTTCAGCTTAGGTCATGATCCTGGGGTCCTGAGATCGAGCCCCTAGTCAGGTTCCCTGCTCAGTGGGGGGGTTTGCTTCTCCCTCTCCCTCTGCGTCTCCTCTCTGCTTATGCATGTACTCGCTCTCTCTCTCTCTCTCTGTCAAATAAATAAATAAAATCTTAAAAAGCAAAGCAAAAAAGACATACTTTTTTGTTTACAAAAATACAAGATAATAATACAAGATAATAATATTATATGAAATTTTGGATAATATTAAGAAGCAATTCACAAAAGAGATAAAAAATATCAATGAAGACAAACAAAGTTCAGCCTAACTTGTGTTGAGGAAATGAAAATTAAAGCAGTATGGATATGCCATCCTTTTCCATTCAAGTTGACAAAAGAGAGTTCAGAGATAATACAGGGCAAAAATAGGCACTTCATTCACTGCTGTTTGGAATGGTACAGCCTGATGGGTAAATCAACCATATATATGCATGAGTCCTAAGGAAATATTCATGTATGCAAACTAGGATTCATAAATGAGAATATTGATGCATTACTTACAGTTTCTCCAAAGCCACCTAGTTCAAGGTGGAATATGAGAGGGGAAGTGAGGAGAGTGGGAAAGACTGTATGAAATTTTAGTGCCAATCAGAGCAGATAAACTTGTGCTTGTTAATATGTCAACATTCCAAGTAAGATTTGAATTGCAAAGAGGCTCAGCAGAAATGTATGTACATACATCTTGAACTCTATGTATACACATACATGTATAGTGCAAATTTACATACAAATTAGAAATAATCCAAATTGTCAATATTAAGAAGCTGATTAAATAACCACATAACCATACTCTGATGTTACTTGCAATTACATTGTCCACACTTAGTGATTTAGAAAATGTTTATAATTAATTACAAAAGATGTTTTTAATTACGAAATGGTATACACAATATAATCCCAATTATATTTAAGAACAAAATCCATAACTTATGTGAATAATAATAATAATGTGTTTAGACAAAGACTAAGACTATACCAAGCTCTATATCAAAATAATAATAATGATTATCACTGACTGAAAGAACTATAGATGATAAAGTGAACATTTTTTTAAAAGATTTTATTTATTTACTCATGAGAGAGAGGCAGAGAAATAGGCAGAGGGAGAATCAAGCTCCTTGCAGGGAGCCTGATGTGAGTGAGACTCGATTGCAGGACCCTGGGATCATGACCTGAGCCAAAAGCAGATGCTCAAGCACTGACCCACCCAGTTACTCCTGAACATTTTTTAAAAATTAGTAAATATTTAATGAATTTGATTCTCTGCTTTCCCTACCTAACACACTGAGTTGAAGCATGAGATTTTAGACTAATAATTGCTTAGCTTCTAATTACCAAGCAAAGCCTGAGAAACTATTTCTTTACTGTCCTCTTAAATAGATGCCTTCAGGACTCTACTGGTAAACTCAAATGAACTAAAACTGACTTCATTTTGAAACTTTTGAAAGTTGTACCACAGACCTAAAGATAGAAGGAAATACCCTCAGATATTGCAAAATGAAGGGTAGGATTGCTGCTCTGAATAAGAATACTTTTATGGCAAAAATTCTATGGAATTTGCATGAATGGTGAAGAAAACACAGAGGTCAAAAAGTAGTAACTGATAAATTCCAATCTCCTCCCTACTTTCCATGTCAATAAAATGTTAGAATATTAAAATATACCCCGAGGTCTGTATTCTGCTGCTGCCAATTTCACCTATAGAGCTGTAAAATTAATCTTCTTAGGTCAACCTGGGCAACAGGAAAAGTTCACTCCAGAAGAAACTCAGAAATATCCCACTAAAATAAATTCCAGTTTCTCCAGTGCTGCCATTAGATGCAAGGAGTAGATGCCTACATCCATTAGATGCCTACACCCCATAGAAATTCTACAAAGTAATCTACCATGGAAAAAAATTATTCAGTTTGTCTTGTATATTTCCCATAGTCCTCTCAAACTAAAATTGCCTCATTGTGATTTGGTTATTCTCAATAAGGCTTACCCAGGAACCTCAATCAAACTGTGGGTGTAATCTTTAATTCTTATCTGTTCTTTAAACCCCTTCTCTCAACCCAGTAATATCCCATGTCCATCACCAGGTTCTGTCACATTTGATTTGAACTCACAAGCATATATCAGAACCATTCCAGCCTCTTCTTGCTCATCCCGTGGTCCCATTGCCACTGCCTCAGTCAACCGTCTCTCACCAATACGAATGCCACTCCTAAACGCCATCCCTGCTTTCATGTTGTTATCCATTCTTTTCTAAACCCCACATTTTACCCATCTCAAATTGCCAATTGCAAAAATTTTTAAATTTTTATTACAGAAGCTACATATATTCCCACTGTGGGAAATCTGAAAATTGCACATAAAGACATAAAAGAAATTCTTTAAGCCCTCACTTATACTTTCCAAAGATAACCACTGTTTTTTTAAAAAATGTCTTTCAAAACAACACAATGAAGATGCTTAATAATGGCTACAGAAGTGACCGACTGTCCTGCAATGATTCTCTAACTTGGCTCATCTAATTTAGATAAAAATATAAGATTGGGATAGAGACTATTTCTTGCTTGTTCAGAGTATTTAATGTTATGATAAATTATACTCAGTTTTCTCATCGTATCAATTATGTCTATTCTAAATGTGATCCTAGTCACTTGAAATAAGAATGATACTGCATTTGCTTTATAGTTTAGGAATAGTTTTAATCTGGTGAGAAAGAAGAAATTCAAGAAAAAAATATTTAGTTAAAAACCACTAAAGAGAATACAACTGAGATCGCTAAAAAGAAAAATTAAATCAAGGCTGTATGCTATCACAATAAATGACCCCCCAAATCCAATTGGTTTACAACAAAGATTTGCCTGTTATTTATGCTACATGCCTGTCATGGGTCAGTTGCAACTCTGCTCTATGTGATTTCTCTTCAGGAGCCAGACTAATGCAGTAGTCTCTATCTGGAGTGTTGATAAATGCTTGAGGAAGGGAAAAGAGAGCATGGTGAATCAAATCTGGCTTTTAGAACTTCTTTCCAATAATGTCTCACATATCATTAACCAGAATAGTCATATAGCTAAGTCTGAAATCACTCAAGTGGAAAATATAATTGTCGAGGGAGAAGCAAAAAATATTTGTGAACATGTACACTACCCCACATGTCTAATGCTATTATGACCTAATCTTATGAAAGCTCCAGACAATGCAATAAGATAAGAAAAATAAATAAGGAGCATAAATTTTGGAGAGGGTATACAAGTATCATTATAAACAGATAATTACGTTCATAGACACTGAAAAGAACCAGATGAAAAATTATTAGAATTACTAAGAAATTGTATTAAGATGGCTAGCAATAAAATACACAAGAATCAATAGCTATCCTACATATTAGTAATAACAAATTTAAAAAGGAAGATACTGGGCTTGATGTTCCAATTTGAAGTAAAGAATTCAAATTCCAACTACATAATTATATTCATATTTTTTGATAATGCATAGCATTTATTTTAATCACTGTGTCCCTACATTACTTATTTAATTAATTCTCACACCACTTTTTATCCTATTTCATAGATGTGGAAAGTAAAACAAAAAGAAAGTAACTTGTCAAAGTTCACAGAGCTAGGAACTGGCAAAGACAGAATTCAAATCTATCTATCATAGCTCCAGGGCCTATGCTTTTTACACTATTTTTTTTCCTCTTATCTAGCTAAGAAAACATGTATAGGCATGATAAAAAAAATATTTCACCAAGTTAGAGAGATTATTGTTTTAATAACACAAGAAAAATATGTGACAATCACTTGGATTATTTATATCTCCAAACAAAATAGTGAACTTGATTAGAATCATATTCTTTATTTTACTTATGAGAACAATGAGGCAAAAGCCAGTTATCACATTAATATAGGAATAACAGAACTAAGAACAGGCCACATTCCTAAATCTACTAAATTATGTGTATTGTTTATATCAAGAGACTTTTTGGGAAGAAAAAAAAAACCTTTTTAATTTAAATGAATGCTTAAAATGACAAGAGTAATCAAGTTGCCTTTTTTTTTTTTTAATTCCTCAAAGGACAGAAGAAAATGTTCTAATAGCAAAATTGCAGAGTGGGATGAGCCCAGGATTGCTGCCAATTTTGTTATCATTCCCATTAGGAATCTCAGCAAATGGAAAAGAAATCCGTGAGGAAAATGAAAAATGAATTGACTATTGCATCAGGTGAGTCACTTCTGGGCCACCACCTGTGGCTTTGATGTGGGCTCTACATCATCACATGGCATAGGGTTTGTTTGGAAGAGGAAAACCTGTGAAGATGAGTAAGCAAGAGAAGAGAAGGTATGAATCCTCTAACTACATTATTCTCCCACAGAGAGGGATGCAAGGTCTAGACAGCTTCTGCTCCTGTAGTGTAGGTCTGTGTTTCAGAGGACTATTGTTCCCTGCAATTTACTGTTGTTATAATACAGAAAGAGAGAGAGAAAGCAGTCTTGTCAGTGGGGCAATACCCAGGCTACTGGGAAATCAACAATTTGGAGATGATGCACCAGCTGTTTACTGGATTTGCCTGGTATTGCCAGCTGCCTAGCACTTGAAGTCCATATGGCAAATAGGATTTGTAGTATCTTACTTTGAGAGTCATCTCACATTTCATGAGACTCTGAGCTTGGGTGCAATCCCTTCTACTAGAAAAGGACACATCTCTAGATCTCTCAGGCAACTTTCTGGCCAATCCAGAAAAAAACATCTCGAGTCCTTTCAGATAGTTTTATACTGCATCATAGTTGGAAAGAGAGCTTAAAGTTTGGGGCATAAGATGTACCAGGTCAGGGTAAAAGATTTTCTTCCAAGTAAATTTCAATCTAAAGGGAATCCCTAATAAACAAACAAACAAAAGAACAGCTAAGCTTTATGAATACTACAGTGTCTCAAGCAATATATTAATTGCATTATTTATTATTTCATGTGATCCTCCTGATAACTGCATGGTAGAAGGGCTACATTTTCCATTGTACAGATGACTAGATCTAGATTCAGGAAGGCAGAACAACTTCTCCAGCGTCACATATCTGGTATGTGGCAAAGCAGAGATTTGAACTTACACTAGATTGAGTCTTAAATCAGTTTTCTTAGCCACTACTCTGCTCTATCCATCTTAAATTATTGATTACCCTCGGGAAAGTATTTATAAGCTGGAATCACTGTTTGCTTTTTCCATATTTGGTGCATATCCTGATGCAAAGGCCTTAAATATATGTTTATTGAGTGCACTCATAATTGACACAAGACTAAATGAAAAAAAAAACTAGGATATTTTAAACTTAATATATTTCAAACATATCTGCTTTCATTTGGTACATATTGTAAAGTTGCCTTACAATACGGACTTAATAATTCAAAGCAAGCAGAGTTCGTGTCATGTCAGCTGTTATAAAGTAAATTCTATTCAGTGATATCAGTATCAGTCCAATAACACCATAGATCAAGTCTCTGCTTATTTACTACAACATGCAAGGGCATCAATGAAGACAGGAGGAAAACAGGATGAGTATCTTAAGTCCTCTAAATTAGACCTTTTGGAGGAGAATATATTGAAAGATAAAGTAATTTGCCTTAAGCTTATCTTATGATGGTGAATTTTGGCAAAATATCAAGAAATCTGGACGGGATCAAATTCCTTATATCTTCAAAAAAACGACATAGGAAATCTACTACCTTTATAAAGCCAGGAGAACATAGGTGCTAACCAGCTGAGAATATCTATAATTTCCTGGATTATCCATGCAAACAACAAAAAAGAAAGTCTTCAGCATTGTGTTTCTCTTGGTGAGAACTGACTGGAGGAGCCAGGTAGCAACTCAGGCTCTACAGATCTCTCAGGCAGATAAAAACAGAACATGAAATGCAGCAGGAGGTGCTTGAGGACAAACTCTGAATTCCAGTCCTTACTACCAGATGAAATTTTCCCTGAGTCACTCAAGGAAGCTGAACATTTGGGTAGTCATGGCATTAAGTCTTAACTGCTTTATCTGTAAATGCTATGAGCCATCATAATAGGGGTAATGACCCTTTTCTACTTCACAAAGATGTTTTGTAGATTAACTAATTAATGATTATAAAGTGTTACATCTTATTAAGTTTATTATGATCATTAAGTTCTCATGATGAAGAGATAAATTTTGAAATTTGATGTTCAGTAGGTGGCGTTCTTCCCTCTGGATCTGTGTTCTAGGGGCAATCTCTGACATCTTTGGATTCTTAATTGTTAAAACAACACTATCCACTAGCACTTTCTCCAGGCATATGGAAGAATTAAGAAGGACATAGCTATATTTCATTATGATTTGAATATCTCCTGTACAAGCTTTGATATTGGCTCCCTATACTAATACATAGTATGTCATCAAGTACATACTTTTCAATATTTTTAAAAATATAACATAAAAATAATATTGACATGCAAAAAACAGATAAAGTAAATTTATAGTTATTGAAATCAATATATACAAATAAAATATAGTTGTGTAAATATATAAATGTAATAAAACATAATGATAGCAAACATTCAGGGAGCATTTAATTAGTACTATTTAATTGTCTTACATGATTTCATTAAATCCACTCAACAATTTTTTTTTACAGTGATAGAAGATTTATTCATTTGACACAATTTCTATTCCATATCATCAGGTGGACTGAGTTCAACTTTTTGAGTTGAACTATTTTGGCTTAGGTGCATCTCTGACTGAAGGACTTTTTAGAATTTCAGATGAGAAAGTAAGGAACAAAAATATTGAATAATTTGCCCAAGGTCACACAGTCGGTAAACTGTGGAGCCGTCAATATGAACCCAAGTTGTCTGAATCCAAACTTTTACCTCTCAAATGCTAAACCTTACTTCCTCATGTATACTGCCTACACATCACCTAGTCACCATGAGAAAATGTTTACAGTAATTTTATTATGAACACAGGACATGAAATTTGCATTCCCTTTATGAAAAAAAATGGATAATTTTGATTGAATATAAGTAGAAATTTGATATGATGGTAATATTTTGGAATTATTTTTTAAAAAGCATGAGTTACATTGTTTGCATAATAAATTTTTGTTTATGTTTATGCACATAAGTATATATTCTCCTATTGCTAAACTTCTGAATGGTGTTCTTGTTTTCTTTCCTTATTAATTCAGGGAGTGTCCGTGTGGGGAACAGTTTGGGGAGGGATGAGCAGTGAGAGACGGATTATCAGCTTTAGAACTTCTAGATGGAGTCTCCTGGAGTTAATGACAACACCAAACTTGTGTACTTTTCATCCACAGGTGGAGAGTTTGGCCCCAGGACATTGTTTAGGTGATGGAACTTACTGGCAAGTGAACAGAGAGAAATTTCAGAATGCCTGGTAAATATTACCACTGTACTACCACCTTAAGAATTTTAATCCTTGATGTAACTAATGATCCTATTAACATATGTTGATCAACAACCATGATATGTGATATGTATATCATTGAATTATTTTGTGGCCTTACCCAATAAGACCAGAACACAAATATTGATTTAGGTTTTTTCCAATGTAAAATATGATTAATAATTAAGAAAAAATCCAAAATACATGGACTCTGACCTGTTATTAAAAAATATAGGAGGATCCCTCGGTGGCGCAGCGGTTTGGTGCCTGCCTTTGACCCAGGGCAGGATCCTGGAGACCTGGGATTGAATCCCATGTCGGGCTCCCGGTGCATGGAGCCTGCTTCTCCCTCTGCCTGTGTCTCTGCCTCTCTCTCTCTCTCTCTGTGACTATCATAAATAAATAAAATTTTAAAAATAAAAAATATAGGAATCAGGAAAAATATAGGATGCCTGGGTGGCTCAGTGGTTGAGCATCTGCCTTTGGCTCAGGGTGTGATCCCGGTCCTGGGATCCCTGCAAGGAGTCTGCTTCTCCCTCTGTTTATGGCTCTGACTCCCTCTCTGTGTCTCTCATTAATAAATAAATAAAATCTTTTTAAAAAATAGTAATCACCATAAACCATTTTTTAAGGGTAGTTTTTAGTGTTAACTGCAACCAAAACAAGGAAAGTGCATGAAGTGCTAGACTTTATGGGAAATGTATCAGAAAAAAAAATGGTTCTAGAACTTCTGTAAAACTCAGTGCAGACTCAGCTTAAGAAAACTGGAAATGTAGCACCAATTTTAAGGAAAAACGGCTGCTCCTTTGCTGGTGTTTCAACTATGGTGAATGGAATTTTTGCTTTCTGGGACTGAAAGATCCAGTGGAACTCTGACTGGAACCAAACTTGATACCCAATATTCCACAGATGATCCTCAAGTCCAGCATTTTCTCGTAGCCCCGATATGGCTGCCTCATTCTTCCTTATTGATGCCTGCAGGAAAGGGGCTCACTTTTATTCTAGAAACAAAAACAAATCCCTATGTCAAAGGGGCAAATGATAAGGAAGAAAAGAAAGATAAAACAGTAATGTATTCTAAAATTTTATAAACAATATCTCTCAGGGAATGTCCTTTTGATGGCCATAATCTGGCATGATGAGTCTTAACTGGTGACTGGTCTCTGGATGTGTTCCTTGTGGTAAGAAAAGAGAATATATGTGTCTGGGCTTTAAAATGATAGTCTAACACTATCTTTGAAAGTTCATAATAACTGAACTGTGACAACTCTCCACAGTTAACACACGTAAAGTGAATAAATAAAATTACACACACACACACACATATATATCTTAAGGATTTATTTATTTATTTGAGAGAGAGAGTGTGTGCAGGGAGCAGGGCAGGGAGCAGAGGGAGAAGGAGAGAGAACCCTAAGGAGACTCCACAATGAGCAAGGAGCCTGATGCATGCTCAATTCTACGACCTGAGTCAAAACCAAGAGTCAGATGTTAATTGACTTTGCTGCCCAGGTGCCTCTAATTCTACATGTTTTTAACGTTGTTTTTCTGAATGGTCTATGTGCTATACAATCTAAAACTACATTTTCTCAAACTTGTCAAATTCACCACAGACCATCTTCATATATGAGCTTGATAAAGAATCAGTATTTTAATATTCTCAAGAGACAGTCTTTCAACAACCAAAACAACTCTTGAAAGCCCTTTTTGCCTCAGAATTGTAGAATCTCATGACAGAAGCTTAATAGTTTGACCTATATTTATCACATATACAAATACTTCTCTACAAGCCACTTACATAAAAACATTTATACTTGCATCGATGGGGAGAAATATTGTGAAATCTCTGTTTTCTACATTGGCAAGATGGAGATAATACTACTGACTCTACCTAACTCATTCAGATTAGGAAAGCCTGTTTGGAAATTAAAAGACCAGAAGAAAAAAAAAAAAAAGCTGTTCGAACATAGTTGATTCAAATTTATATTTTTTTAATTTGATGAAAGTATCATCTAGTTTCTGGAAGAAATGCACCTAGTATTAGAGAAGGAAGTGACACATGCCCAGAATAGAACAAAATTAACCAAATACATTCTGGGCATTAACAAGGAGACAGATGATGATGATGTCAGATTGCTCTCACAAGCACCTGCTTCATCATTATCACTTTGAAATGTGTCCAGGTATCATATGCATATAAGAAATTTAAAGTTTAACTTACAGAAGAGGGAATGTTTTATGCATCACCCACTGCAGATGGTCCTTCCTCTCTCCATTAGTGCTCCAAGAGCCAGTAAATTTTCTGACATTCTCTCATCAATCCTTAATCCCTTCTTTCAGTGTGTCAAGTCCACTCCTATCTCAGGACCTTTGCACTTGCTGTCTCCTCATCTAAGCAGTTGTTCTCCAGGCCTTCGCAAAGCCTACATCTTCAGTCTCCTCTGTTCCCTTCTCTAATGAAATTCTCTGTGTGGCACTCCTTGCCCACTCCGGCTCTATGGAGACAGAGACCCCTGACTCCCTTGCTTGATGTCAGTTTTGTGTAATAGTAAGCACTCACCAAATGCCCCCTGTGTATCAGATTTGCTAAACAAGTATCTCTCTAAATTCTCACCACACTCTACAAGATCTGTATCATTACCTCCGCATTACAGAAAAGGGAGCTAATCCTAAAGAGGTTAGGTAACCTGCCCCAAATCACAAAGCAAAACTAGGTAACCCATCACCAGCTAACACTAATAACTGAGCCTCTACTATGTGGAAAGCATTTTGCTGGCTGAGGATATATAAATTCACCATACTTCACCTCTGCCTCAGGGAGCTACCAATCTAGTTGAGAAGAAAAACCTGAACAAGGTTTTTTACATACGTGGTAAGGACACGAAGGAGGGAGGAATCACAATCAAATGGAAGCGGGAAGACTCCACATTTAGTCCATGACTCCACAGATGTCATGGACTAAATGTTTGTATTCCCCCAAATTCCACTGTTGAAGTTTAAACCCTAACAGTGTGATGGAATTAGTGTGAGGGGCCCTTGGGAGGTAATTAGATTTCAATGAGGTCCTTAAGATGGAATTAGGGCCCTTCTACAAAAAGACCAGAGAGCTTGGGATCTCTCTCTCATTCTCTCTCTGTCCCCAGATCAGGAAGGAAGTGAGTCCTCACCAGGCACTGAGTTGGCCAACATCTGGATCTTGGACTTTCAGCCTCCAGATTGCAAGAAATAAAAATCTGTTGTTAAGTTGCCTGGTCTATGGTATTTTGTCAGAACAGCTCGAGCAGACGTAGACAACAGACAATCTATGGTTTGAGCAAACCAGCAAGAGAAGTAGCATTTTAATAAACGAAGGGGAATTCTTGGTCAGGGGAGTTGCCTTTCAGTGACACATTGGCCCATAGGTATACAGCATATGAAACAAGATTTCTTATTAAACTCAAGAAAAACAAATATCTATGTTGCTTTTTCAAGATATTCAGAATAAATCTAAAAGTGTATAGATTTAAAGACGTGGAAATGATGTATCTGTGCAGGCTAGCAAAATGAATAAGTGAGAGTGCCGGGTATATCCCTGTCTATACTATCAGAGGAGAATTATTTGCTACATCCCAGATTTCCTGTAGTCAACAGGAGGTGCAGGCCATGTTTTGCAGAGGTGTATGTTTCTTTTTGTCACAGAGTTTTACAGAGAGTTTTTTTTTTTTCCCGGAGAGGCACCTGTAAAATGACATTTATTGTCACAGTTATTTTACTTGAAAATTGGTTCAGTTTTACAAGTTAAGACGTGAAGTTTCCAACTGCCAACGCCGCACAGCCAACCCAGGATCTGAAAATCCTTGTGATGTTTTTCTGCCTCTGACATCATTATTATCAACAAGGACATGGCAATCCGAAGTTAGCTGACAATTGAGTTTATTAAGCCTACAGCAAAAATATCAAACGCATTCTCCCACAGCTGTGCTAGTTCTACCCTCCTAGACAGTCGCAAAAACACGTTTGAGATAGTAAAGTTGGAAAGTGTGGCTTAAGACAACCAGGGACTAGTCAGTGGTTCTAAAACTTGGCTGTATGATAGGATCACCTGTGAACTTTTAAAAACTCCTCATGCTTAGGATCTCTGGGAACAAACATCTCTATATATTTTAAAGCTCCCAAGGTGATTCCAATGTGAAGTTAAAGGTTGAGAATTGTTGCTTCCATTTGTCTGGTGGTTTCAAGCCTGTATCTACATTAGAATTATCTGGGAAGTTTTAGAAAGCAATCATGTCCAGATACTACTCTTGGACAGGCTGATTCCAATGGTCTTGGATCAGGAATATTTAAAAACTCCCAAGGTGACTCTAATAGGCACCCATGGTTAAGAACTATTATTGGTACTAATTCCATACCTGTCACTATACTCATGTAGTTTTTTTTTCTTTTTTTAAATATTTTATTGATTTATTTGTGCACACAAGAGAGCAAACAGGAGTGGTGGGGAGGGGCAGAAGGAGAGGGAGAAGAAGACGCCCCATTGAGCAGGGAGCCTGATGTGGAGCCAGATCCCCAGATTAAGTTAGCAATCATGTGGTGAAGCTCTGTCCCTCTCAGGTATAACATCCATCCCTTCCTCTGCATCTTCAGGGACCAGTCCCCCTCATCTACATGGACACATTCTAGGTCCCCCAGTGGATGTCTGAAACCACACCCTATCTACACCATGATTTTTTTTCCTATCCACCCATCCATCCATCCATCCATCCATACCTATGATAAAATTTAGCTAGTAAATTAGGTGTGGAAAGAAATTAACAACAACAGTGACAAAATAGAAAAGTTGTTACAGCATACTGTAATAATAGATGTGTGAATATGATCTCCCTCTTCTCTCTCTCTCAAGAAATCATATTGTACCCTACTGGCTTTTCTCGTCGTGATGAAGTGAGACGACAAAATGCTGACATGATGAGAGGAGGTGGGTGAAGGGCGTAGGTGTTGTGACCTAGCATGAGCCTACTAGTGACCTTCTGACCTCACATCAGAAGAAGGATCATCTATTTCTAGACCACAGTTGACCTTGAAGAGCAGAAATCGTGGAGAAAGAAGGTTACTGTACTAGACCCTCATTCTCTTCCCTGTGTGACTTACTGTCATCACCCTTATTTTTGTTTCCTTGTACATCCCTGACAGACCAAATTCACATGAGCATCATTTTCAGCCTGTTGATTTCCAATTTTTAACACCCCCCCCCCACTGAGAACATATTTTCTACCACTTCTGAACTGAAATCTCCTTTTCTCAAGACACATCATCCATGGATTTTACACAACTCTTCTGATCTTCAATTCTCAATGACTCCCATAAGCATTTCTGCCTTTACTTCCTCATTTATCCCTGACGTGTTCTGTTGTCCTCTCTGCTTACCCACATCTCACTCAGAATCCCTATGTGGAATGCTTAGCAGGGTAAGTGCAAAAGCCATTGTCGCATAGTCCCCTTGTTTTCAAGTGCAGTGCAAGAATTGAGCTAGGCTAACGTTTAGATAACAAATCTCATCAAGTAAATCATAAACTGCATTTTATGTTGGAGATAGAATGAAGAACACCCATGGAGGCAAGCTGGAGTTGAAACCAATTTCCACCAGAACCGTCTATGAATGTGTAGTTCTGCTGACCTGGATTTGGGGACTCTTATTAACTTCAAAGGCTGCTCATTCCAAGGAAATTCAGAGGAGCAGGAAACAAGAGCCAGCAATGCTTCAGAATAATTGAGCCTTGTAAAAGCAACGCAACCTGAAAATACAGTTAAAAAAATCAGAAAGACTAAAAATTAAAGAAAACTGCATCTCCCTCGCTTGAGTGGACCTACATCTCAATGAAAGACAGTCGAGACCCATGAAGCACATGACTTGAGCACTTTGTGATTTGAACATTTATAGGGAAAACAGAAATTATTAGTTGTTTGGAATTCATTTTACAGATCACTACCATTACACAGAATCATTCAGAACTGCTCCTCCTGGAAGTTTCCAGAATAGCAGTTCCCACGGAGTTTCTGTAGAAAGCGAAGACTCCAGTGGAGGTGGTACACCGCATGGCAGGCGATGCCTAGCAATATGAAATTACACCAGAGTCCCGAGCCTTAGCAAAGGGGCATGGATCACTCCCCCATGGGCTGTGTGCCTGTGTTTTCATTTTCAACATTGGGCTTGTCAGGGTATGCAGGCCAGGCCAAATTATCATCACCTGGTGGTGTCAGATCTTTGTAGGATTTTTGTTTCTTCTTGATATTGAATCACCTAGGGCCATTTCTATTAATAAAATATGTTTTGCTGAGTTTGGGGATATATCTCTTTTCATTATTTTCAAAAGGAACATTGAATTGCTTTTCTGGAACACGGTTTTCAATCCCTTCTGCGTTTTTCTTGCATGTACACTATTGTCATTGAGGTTACAGAGCTGGGGATAAAAAAAAAATTCAAGAATAGAAGTGGAGGTCGTGTTATGAATAAAATTTATGTGGTAAGTTTTTATACCCACAGAAAACAGCTCTCCTGATGCCTCTCGCATTTGAGAGCATGTCCTCTGAGTGCGGTCACACCATGCTCACTCCAATCGGGGCATCTGTTACGCTGTGCTTTCATTTCTGTCCTTGCCTCTCATCTTCCCACTAGACACACAGCTCCTTTAGGACAGGAACTGTGTCGTTCATCTCTGCATTTTCATGGCCGAGGCAGCGCTCAATAAATGTCTGTGGAATGAGCCAGAGATACAATTCTGTGCTTTTAGACATATGGGAATTGGAACAGTATTTATATAAAGGCTAAAGAAAAAAGGACATTATGGTAAAATGGGAAGAAGATGCTGGAATAGGAACTAGTCCCCGAGAGGTAAAATATTAGAAATGGTTATAGGAAAATTTGAGACAATTGTTCTTTTTCACCTCCAAGAAGCATGGAAGCGTCAACACATGAAAACTAACACATGTCTCTATGAGGCCAGGTTCAGATCGGGGGCTTATGGACCTCTACACATGTTTAGCACCCTTCCTCTCCAGACAGCCTAGAACAAAAGTAAAAGGACTTTATTCCTCAGCCATGGGAGATTGTCATAGGGAGTGAACCAATGAGAGTAATTAAGAGAATTAAAAGTGGAGGGATTGGGATTTTTTTTTGGAATATCCATATAGGTGTTCAATTTTTCCACACACTAGTTTTGGATTTTACTGAGATCCAATAAAACAGAATGAATCTAATGAGCTGTTTGGCACCAGATGTAAATACTATGGTGGCATTTGAAAAGAGATATGTCAGGACCGCCCCAGGTGGAAACTAGACGGGGTCTCTGTAAGAGCTTTCTCAAAAAGATCCCCCCAAAATACAGGATTTCAAGTACCCTATAAAGCAGTTTTACATACTTTTTCTTGGGCCAGACTCTGGAATCAGGCAATTTACATTCAAATCACAGATCTGCTACTTCCCAGCTGTGTTACTTTGCCAAACTCTTTAATCTGTCCTGGTTAATTCAAATATACCTGGTTAATTCAGATGAAATATATTATCCTATCTCATTGATTTTTTATAAGGATTTCAGTAAGAGGACATATAGTAAGCCATCAACAAATACTGGTTCTTATTGTAATAATCATCCTATTTAGTATGGTTGTCATTTATGTTCTACAGAAGACCATTAGATACTGTTTATTAGTTCTATACAAGACAATTAAGGGAGCTGAGATGATTACTGGTTTCCTGGTGTGTTTACAGCCTTTTAAGCAACACAGGCTTCCCAGAGGACATCCTTACATGTTCAAAGAACCAGAAGTCTGAGGGAACATGAATCTGATCAATCTGATGATGAATCAACTTTCTTAACAATTCATCTTGTTTTTATGCACAAAGTAAAATCTCAAAAGAACAGAGGAAGGCAAAGAATTAAAAGGTAATGAACCAAATCAACTAATGTTATTTCTGGGTGAAGAAATAATATGTGATGTTTTGCTTTCTTCTTTATACTTTATATATATTCCACAATTTCTTGTCAAGATGAGATCTTGAGGGACAGGAAAATGAATTAATTTCAGATCGCCTAGCTTATCTCAGAACAGAGAGAATGATTTTTTTTCTCTGTTTACCATGTTTTTTGTATTACTTACGAGATTTTAAGATTGTTATCTCTATAAGAATGAGTCCTCATACATCACGTATCAGATATCAAAATTCTTCATTGAAAAATTTCCAGTTTGATCACCAAGACCCACTTAGGAATGTCCCCTCATGTGTCCATTGACTCACCTGGAAAAGCCATTCAATTTCTCTATACAAACTCAGAGCGAGTTGTGATCTTATGTTCTGTATGTATACATGATCTTATTTATATTTTATTGGTATTTTGTAGGAAGAAGCCTATCTGTGATAGTCCATTAGAAAGAGGTAAGTTCAGATTGCATTTTATTAGACTCAAAAATGTCATCGAGAACTTTTAAAGACCTGGGAAAACCCAACAAGTATTTTCATAAAGGCAGGTATCAAGTAAGGCACACTTCTTGGCTGCATAATCTTAAGTTCCCATGACCCAGATATTAAAGACCCCTTTGTCAATTCCTTACCCAATTAATTTGATCAAAGCAAGTGACAGCCCTTCCTTAAAGGTTCTCCAGTGTTCCTTGATCTTATCTCTTAGGAGATTCGTGTTTATAAGACGTGACTATCATTTTTATTGATATGAATTAATAACCCACTTTTACACTTAATAATAAAAAAGGCATATTTCACTTGTACCCCAACTAGTTATCAGGGCTCCACTCTCTGCAGTGGCTAAACTGAAGGACATACCTCCATCACAGTTGTTAATACAACCTAATGACTTGGAGCAAAGAACATTAATAAAAGGCCCATGTGGTTAATGGGGAAAAGTACAAAGGGAAGAAGGATTGGTTCATTAAATGGAGTAAATGCTATGTGTTAATGTAATGACAGAAAATGCCAGAATGGAGGCAGTAGTCAAACTGAATGGCAGTGTGAAGAGTTGGGAATTCAAAGAGACTTCGGTGATAAAAGCATTTGTTTAAAGGAAGTGTAAAGATAAAGCCCACTGACATCCTGGCATGACTTCTAAATAATCAGTGAGACACCAGGGCCCTCTGTGTTTGAGGAAACAGGGGATTTGGACTTTAGACCCAACCAGTTCCTTAGCTGACTGTGTGTGTGTGTGTGTATGTGTGTGTGTGTGTGTGTGTGTGTGTGTGTTTATTTGTTGCCCAAGTCACGTAGCTCCCTCCACTTCCATTGTTACCTAATTTGTTGAGAAGGAAACCTGGAAGGAACCCAAACCCAGCATTGTTTGTGAATTTAGCAATGAATGAATGAATGAATGAATGAATGAATGAATGAATCCTCTGGAAATCAAACCCCTCTGCAGTGGATTTAGCCCCATAAAATGAAGCCTCATCAATCATACAAAGTGTGAAGCAGTATGCACACCTGCTAAAGTTCAGTAGAAATATTCCTCCTAAGATCTCTGTAGGTGTGCAGCTGGACAGTGACACGCTTCCACACAAGGAACTGCCTCCAGCCCAAACTATTAAACTGTTCCTGCTTTTCCAGATTCACTGTCATGGACACTTTCCTTTGCCCACCTAGGCTTAATTACCCTACTAAGTCAACACAGAAAAGAGATACCAATTATTCAAACATATCATTTCACTCACTCATTCATTTATTCACTCCCTGGTTCATTTCACTTGATCATGAATGTGTGTCAAAGTATTTTCCCAATCAGATGATTGCCTTTAATTTCTAACTGTAGAATGAAAGGGCTTTATGCTCCAGAGAAGGCATTTCTGAGAACAGGCAGACAGACAGATACCAGGAGCGGATCTGAGGAATTCCTAACACCATAGTAAGTGTGAGTCAAACTTTTAAGGTAAACAGACTTACTTTCTGTTCAGGGGTGTTGGGGAGATGGAAAACAGAAAGAATGACCTAAAATCTCCTCTCTTTCCTCCTCCTGAAGATACCCTGGCACTTGACTATCTCTAGTTGGTCTAATCCCAAAAGTCGTTACACACAGAAAGTGGGTACAGCCAGCTTTAGATCCTACTGGAGGCTGCCCAACACCCCCTCCAGAAGAACCCTCTCAATTGTGTCCTTTTTTTACTATCCACTTTCTTGACTTTTATACTTTCTCTCTGTCATCAGCTTTCCAGATATATATCCCATATTTTCTAGCATCATTGGTTTTTTTTAGTTTGTATTAAATTATTTTTTTTACCATAATCTCCTTCCCTTCCTGATACCCTATAACAACCCCTTTGACATTTGCATTTCTCCCACTTCTATAAATAAAACTTTTGGGTATCAGAGAGAAGTAGTAAAATACATCCTCTATCATATTGGAGGCATCTCATTTTTTTTTTCAGTTCTACTATTTGAGTGTCCATTGAGAAATTTTTTGTCCTAATTACTATGAAAAATACAAACAATTATATGACCTATTTCTACCTTCAAGGAGCTGAAATATTAATCAACTGAGTCTTAGTATGAAGCAATGCAAACATAAAAGTTATATATCACCATCCATTTCCTCTTCACAACTGACACCTAAGCTAATTAATTCATTGACAAGTAACAGATCTCAAATTCAGCTTATGTCATGGCTTTGGGCCAACAGTCCAGTGCAAAATAATACAACATTTTAAGAGGAGAGTTATGCAAATCACAAAGCCAAACCATAAAATATATCAAGTGCATGCTTCCGTGAGACTTACTCAGTACTTTATGGTCTCATTTTGTAACTCACTCCATCACACAACTTTTTATATTCTATATTTAGTACACTAGTCCTCAAAGGTCTGGGGTAGGTTTTTGGTTTTGTCTTTCAGAAGGGGTATGAGTCTAGGAAAAGAAGTAAGGTGACTCTGGGAATTCTTCTTTAGGATCAATATTGTTGATAAAGCAAGTGTTATTCATAAAGTATTTAAAAATATAATGACTCAGACAGCTTTGGTGGCTGAGAGGCTCTTCCAGACATCAGAGAACTTTTGGGAATACTCAGGGCCCTTACGAGACAGTCCAGATGTGCACCCACTAGGTATGAAGTATCTTGTAACCTGCAAGCATTTGGTAAAATTCAAGAAAGCTATAATAAAACTGAAGAAAAGGAGATGGAAAGGAACCTCCAAAATGCACGTGTACTCTCCTCATGCTTGAGGAACACTGCCCTTCAGTCATTCTGGAATGTTGGAACCTACAGTATAGATAAGTCTTCTAAAGCACCTGTGTCCTTGCCACCTCACCAGCAAGCATGCAAACAATTACTGCCACTTGCTTTGTAACTAATTTTCATTCTCCTTTCTAGAATGTCAGCAAACTTCTTCACTTGTCTTCATTGGAGGTAGCAATGAACTTGGGTCCAAAGTTCGCCATATTACAACATATTTGGGGCTCAGCAAAGCCAAGTTACTTCTCAATAGCCTTCTTTGATGTAAGCAAGTCCCATTTATTTCACTTATACTTAATAATCCAATTCTCCAACGCTTGAAACTTTGCTGCCTTGCCGCTTTAACATTTCTTTCTCCAAAATTGGCTTACTTTTTAAGTTGAGGTGTCCAAAGTGTGAGAGTTTCAGGAGAGTACTATTACAACCTTAGTATTGATATTTTCCAAATTCCACCAGCAGATTCTTGGGTTCACATTGAAAGTTGATCATGAATATTTAGGTTCTGAATTGCTACCATGGTCAGATATTATGTCAGCCCACAAAGTCTAACATTGTCAGAGAGGAAAGTTTAAATACGTCTTGCAATTTCTGTAGTCCACAATATTTAAGGTACCTATGTGAACATAGTTTAAGACAAAGTCCGTACCTTCATGAAACTGATGATGTATTAGGAATGGACTGGCAAATCACAGATAGAAGACAGGAGACTATAAATTCCCCCAAAAAGGAATTACTCAAGTTAATCAAGAGATTCAGAGAATGAATAAGTTATTTTATAAAGAAAGAGATGACAGGGCAAAGAAGGAAGGAGTAACATTGCATCTGTGGCATTGCTGGGTGTAGCTCAATTCCCTATGGCATGGCAGGGTAGCCTGGAAGCAACAAAGACCCACAATTGGACAAATCAGCTGGGGCAGCTACTGGGGAAGCAGAGCCAGAATCAGCTGCTGGAAAAACATCTGCTCCAATAGGCAGAACATGATGTGTGGAGAGAATCAGAAATAACCGTAGATGGCAACCCAGACCACCATTGTTGGGGGTGTGGAAGTAAGGGGAACAGGTGGCATATTAAGACAGTGGGCACTGAGAAAAAGATTAATCTGAAGGAAAGGGGAGAACTGACATACAGATAGAGAACAACAGCAAGATGGTAAGTGGAGGTACCAGTTTGAAAGCCATTAGAATTGGGAGAAGTAGTCAAGCCCCTGAGGTTCCCAGCCAGGATGTGAAATCTAAAGAGGAACCATCATAGCAAACACTTCTTGCAATATGGAGCGGTCATTAATGCATCCTGTGTATTAGTTCACTTGGCCTTTCCAACAATGTCATTGAGTAGGTACTATTATTGCCATTTTCTAGTTTAGAAAGCCTGAGTTTCAGAGGGCTTAAGTGAAAACCAGAGGTGAGCAGCAGAGCCAGGCTTCAAGGCCAGCATTCTGGCTTCAGGGTCATGCTCTTGGCCACTCCACTGCATTAGTCAGCTGGGGCTGAGTGCTCCCTGAATATCTGTAGACGGTTTTCAAGAGAAATATTTTCCTGAGAGCTGACGCCTCCTCTGCAACCTTGTTCTCATCTCAGCAGGAAACAATCGGGCAGGTTTTCCCTTTTGGAGCTTTATTGAAAGGCGCATCACACTTCCGAACTGCATTTTGTTTCCAATATTTCAGGCATATACAAGAAAGATAGAAGCACAAGGAAAGGAAGGGGTTGGGAGAAACATCATCTTGCTTTCAATATTTCTTCTATGAATATGATAATTGTCCGAATAAATAAAAGAACGAAGACAATGAACACCGCAATGAGTGATACTGAAATGCCAGTTTCCCAAAACTAAACTAAAATGAAAATAAAGAAGCAAGTTAATCCCAGGAAAGAAAAAGCAGAGAGGAGCCCTGGGAACATAGTGACGGTAAGTCCCACCCACCATAATAAGTAACAGCTTTCACACCTAAAGAAAGTCCCCTTTGCTACTGGGGAAAAAAGAAGAGTGCCCACACCAGGAAGTCACAGAGAGAGAGGGGAGACTAATACAAAACTATTGGCTTAAAAAAAAAAAAAAAGGTTGTGGGGAGGAGGTGAAGAGCAATCTTTGAGTAGGTCAGGTTAAAGTAGAAGACAGGGTTGTACTGACAGCCAGAAAAACTAGAACAAGAAAAAGAAGCTGAGCTGGTGGCATGTAAGTCAGATTTACATAGTGCAGGGGTATTATTTTACTATAGGAAAACCACAGTTTAGGTCCAAATGTGCTGATACAAATTTCAGTCTTACCAGGTTAGAGGAAGAAGTAACTTTTCTCTCTACGCCACGCATGTTTGCCTGGTCCTTTTTGTTTTCTGTTTCTCCTTCTTCTTCTTCCTCTTCTTTTTTACTGGTGGAAGTTTTACTTCCTATATGGAATTTGGGCTTGACATCTATGGAATGACTTTCCAATTTTCTCAGCTATTTTACTGTTTATAAAGCGTATGTTTTTCATTTAAAAATGTAAGGGCTCATATGTATATGTACATATATATCTATATCTGTATCTGCATGTCTGTAGCTCCAGAGACTCAAAACTATAATTGAATTTTTGGAAATGGCCAGAACCATGTCCTAGCTGGCCCAGCCACTTCAGCCATTTTAGGGACCCATGCCAATGGACCCATTCTACAGTGGTAATCAGAGTCAGTCATCAAGGTAAACAAGTGAGCATATCAGTTGTGTGGAAATCTGTAGTAGAAATAAAAGATACTGACAGGATATGGCCCAAAGGACCGCATATTGGCTCAGTTATAATTTCAACATCTGAAGCATGACAGTAAGCGGGGAATTCAATGAATATAAAAAATACCAGACTGAGTTGGCCTGAAGAGCCATCCAACTCAGGATTTAGTGTTTGTTCGTGTTCTACAAGTCAGGGGGGATGCTCTCTCCCTCCAAACTCCATTCATAACTAGCCATACACCACTACCGCCCCTGCCCTAATTGAGAACAGAGCTTTTCCCCAAACCTCAGCCCTACCATCCCAGACTTGTCCACCTACATGACAGTTGATCAAAATGTCCCCCAGCTATAAAGTGGGCTTTCACACATCCAGAGGGTAAATCCTTAGCGTGGGACTAGAACTCTTTCCCTAACGAAGGACTATTCCAAGCACATGCGCTGAACTGGAAAGCGAAGTCTATGTTGTACCCCAAGTTTTTAAGGTATTTTTTCTCAGACAGTTGTGTTCATCTGGTGCAATCCAAGCTTCACTTTTCCACCCCTCTCCCGCTGTACCCATGAATCCTCCTTGTTCACACCAAATGACCCGAAATCTCAATCAGATCTGCTCACTCTTCTGCTAAAATGAAAAGTCTGCTAGTTTTCATTACCTACAGAAAAATGAGCTTGAGAGAGTTCAAAATCCATCTATATCTACCCCCACCTCGGCCCTCTGTCTATATTGTGATTTGCTTTTAACATCCATCCCAATGGACAGGCAAAGAAATACCTCCTTCCACCTCTGCCATGTTTCAAACCCAACCCATCAGCTATCTTTTCTGTGAAGTGGTTACAGTACTGTCCAGACAAAAATAATTATATGGTACTTTACGTTCTCATAGTATCTTGGCCATTCATTTATTCACGCATTTAACAATTATTCATTGAACATCCACCATGGGCTACGTGCTATTCTAAGCACTGAGGATGCAGCATTCAATAAAACCAACAAAGTCCCTACCGGTAGAAAGCTTGCATTTGAGTAGAGGGAAAAAGCAATAAAGAAATCTGTAAGAAAACATATATCAGAGGACAATAATACACAGAAAAATTTAGCAGTGTGAGGGAGAGGAGAGCTAAGGGGCAGAATGGGGGCACTGCGATCTAAATTAGGCTGATGAGGACAGACTTTTTGAAGAGACAAGCTTGACCAGGACTTGAAGGAAGCAGGAGGGCATCATCTAAAACTTCTGATGAAGAAGAGCATTGCAGACAGCGGAAAACAGTGCAAAGGCCAGAATGAGAACCTACTGGCCATGGTCAACACCCTCCAGGAGGGCAGGGCGCTGAATGGAGTGAACAAGGGAGGACGGTGGCAGGAGATGAGGTTAGGAAGGAAATGAGGGGCAGATAAGATAGGGGTTTGCAGAACAAGGCAAAAGACCTGGGCTTTTTCTTGGCATGAGATGAGAAGCCTTTGGAGCACGCCAAGCAGAAGAGTGACATGACCACAGGTTGACACAGAAGAATTACTCTACAAAGGGCTCATGGAAGAGAGGAAGACCGCAGCTGCAGAGATGTCAGTTAAGGAGGAGGATGCTCCAGTCATACAGGAGAGAAATGTGGGTGACTAAAATATATGAGGGTGAAAATGATGAAAAGTATCGGATCGAGATATACTTTGAAGATAGAGCTGATAGGTTTTGCTAACACATCTGATGTAGGTAAAAGAAAAAGAGGAGCAGAGGGTGACTTGGAGAACCTTTGGTCTATTAAGGTGGAGAAGGAAGGAATCATTTACTGAAATGAAGAAGGCTGGGAAGAGCAGGTTGAAATGGAAGGAGAGAGAACCAGTTCCTTTTCCTTCATGACATATTTGAGATACCTACTAGACATCCCATCCTAAGGAGTAGGCAGATGGATATTCAGATTCAGAGTTTAGGGGGGAAGTCTGGTTTAGAGATATAAGTGGGGTGGGTGCTAGTCCAGCTATATAGGTATTTAAAGCTATAAGCCTAAGTGAAGTCACTGCAGGGTGGTGAACATGTATAGAAGAGAGTTCAAAAGACTGAGTTTTGGGACCCTACAATATTCAAAAGTTGGCTTCCTAAAGAGGAACTGACAGCAGCGTCATAGACCACAGGAAGCAAGAAGGAAGATTGGTTGTGTAAAATGGGCCAAGAGCTGTCAAGTAAGGAGAAAACTAAGAATTAACTACTGGATTTAGTAATATGAAGGCCATTGATAACCCAGAGGAAAAAAATTCTTTTTTTGAGGAAAAAATTTAATCAAGTGGTGGAGGCAAATCCTGATTAGCATTGATTTAAGAAAGATGGTAAGAAGTGAAAATAGCAATTTGTAGAAGATGTTTTCAAAGAGTTTTTGCTATAAAGCAATGCAAGGAAATGGACTGGGGCCAAGGGAAGGAATTTTTTTCAGACTAGATAGTTCAGCAAGTTTGATGATAACGGGAAAGATCCACTAGAAGAGAGAAAAAGAATTGATAATACAAGGAAGGAGATGCTAAAGTGATGTTCTTGAGTAGGTCAGAGGGAGTAGGATCTAGTGTATAAAAGAGAGATTGATCTCTCTGTCAAACAAATACATAGATCTTTAAAAAATAAAAAAAAAAGATAAATAAAAGAGAGATTGACCTCATTCTGAAAAAAGAAGAACAGTTCATCCATTTTTGTCCAGAAAGAAGGTACTCATGACAGGGTGGTAGTTGTGCTTATGAGAACACTAAAAAGTTCTATTATGAATGTTGTTATTTTCTTAATGATTGAGGAAACAGGATCTTTACCCAGGGTGTTGGGAAAGAGAAGGTGTGCAGGGATCTAAGAGAGAGTGGGGCAGTGAATGGAGAAAATAAATGGAGTAGAGCTCCCCTGAGAGCCCCTTGGAGGTTGTGAACTTAGAGAGAGCATTGAGCTAGAGTCATGCTATCTCCCAACCCCTGCCTTCACGTGCGTGCGCGCACACACACACACACACACACATACATACACACACACACATATATATCTGTATATATATATATATGTTTGTAAATAATATATGTGTATATATGTATATATGTATATGTTTGTAAATAATATATGTATATATATGTATATATGTATATGTTTGTAAATAATATATGTATATATTATAATATATACACAATGCTATATATAATATAATGCTGGATATAATATAGCACTGTGTATAATATAGCATTGTACCTCTTGGCACCCTGAGCAAAGGAGCTTGTACTTAGTGGTGATAGATACATATTTGGTTGATAAGTAAATGAGGGAAGATTTTTAGGCACTGTTATGGATTCTTGTGTATTAAGAGACTCCTGTTCCCGATGTTTTCCCAGCTTCGTCAGGAAAATTGCGTGTCCTTATTCTTCATAATAACAATAGATTTTTTTGCATTCTGAGATTGGCAAGCACACCAAGATAAGCTTAGACAAAGAACCGGTTCCCACAACCTGTGATTTCCCCAAGCTGGGTTTGTGGAAAGGTAATCTGACTCACATAAAGGTCACACAAATCTGAAGGTCATAAATCTGAGCTCCTGTTCAGAAGTTGTCCAAATACAGTCTGTGATACACTTGCCATTAGTTTGTACTTGAACAAAAAATAAGGGAGATCGCTATATAAAATACAATTTATTGCTCTGATTGGACCTCCCTAAAGAGAAATACTACTTTCCCCTGAATCGCTATACAAATAATATATTGGTTTATTTATACTTTGCCTCATTCCACAAGCAATTTGAGGAAGCGTAACGTTCAGTATTTTCCACAGACAGGACAAAAATAGAAAGAAATAGCAAGATCTTGCAAGTCCTAAAACTCTTCCCCAGGGTCCTGACGCCCTGGATATTTGCTCAACTTGCTATATTCATCCCATAAGACCCTGTTTATAATGATCAAAACCTCCTTTTTCACCTTTTCTGTGCAGAATTTAAATTTCCACCCTAATTCTCCCCGAACAGGTGAAAAAGGGGTCGGGGAATTTCCACAGCCTACCACGAGACATAATCAGAGCCAGATGTCAAACTTTCTGAATCAAGTGGACTCCTATACCATAAACATGAGTGATGTATTTATTACAGGCCTCTAATTAACAAAATATGGTTTTAACATACAGCCAACAGAGTGTATCCCACTGTGTGCCCATAAAATACGGCTGGCAAATTGGAAGCAACATAATGGCTAAATCACTGCAATTTTCACCACATTAAGAAGACCCAGCTTGAGCTTTGCATTACATCTACCTAACATCAACCATACAAGGAGCAAAGTCAAATCTTTAGTCAATATTTAGTACCTAATTCACTTAATAAAAACCTTCAAGTATGTACTGCAAGCAAAATTAAAATACACAGATTAATGGAAATGAAAACTGGACTCTATCTACAACCCAAACTGCAGACACACTTTTAAATCATAATGACTGTGTTTAAAATTTTATTAAATTATAATTCTGTAAACTAATCTATTAAAATGACTGTTTGGGGGGCACGGGATAGGCAAGATAATCTGGGGCCACCTATTCTTCAATTGTCCCATTAGAGAGTCTGTTTAATTACAAGAAAACAAGGCAGTTTAAATGTGGCTTCTATGCTCATCAACTATTTCTTAATACTGTTGTCATTATATTAATACTTAAAGATGATGATAAGCATAGTGAAGAGCATCATAAATGGTAAAATACCTCTTTGTCAGGTACTTTGACAAGTACTTGACTGAGGCACATCCAGCTGCTCAATTTTTCACACTTGGCAGGTGTATCTTTCATGACACCCCAGGTCTTCAGAAAAGAGAAAAGTCTTTCTTGGCCACCATGGTGTACAACCTCTCCCGTAAAGTATGGGAAGGACATCTCCAGGACTGGGCTACTCTCTTGCTCTGCTCCTTAGAGGGCCAGCAGCTGCACCACCTACAAGCAGAGTGACAAACAGCTGCCCGCATCTGCCCACCAATGCTAAATGGCGCTAAG
This sequence comes from Vulpes lagopus, assembly GCF_018345385.1. Classification (NCBI taxonomy): domain Eukaryota; kingdom Metazoa; phylum Chordata; class Mammalia; order Carnivora; family Canidae; genus Vulpes; species Vulpes lagopus. Next base: position 77,019,843 of record NC_054831.1, read on the forward strand.
GAAAAATTAGAAATCACTGCCAGGGAGTGCTGTGACAGTGGCGCAGAAAGCTGCCTCTCAGCCTTAGAATCGCCTGCAGCCAGGGGAGGACTGGGGATGATGAACAGGTCAAATAAAATCATGTTTCAAGGGATCCCTGGGTGGTGCAGCGGTTTGGCGCCTGCCTTTGGCCCAGGGCGCGATCCTGGAGACCCAAGATCGAATCCCACATCAGGCTCCCGGTGCATGGAGGCTGCTTCTCCCTCCGCCTGTGTCTCTGCCTCTCTCTCTCTCTCTGTGACTATCATAAATAAATAAAAATTTAAAAAAAAATCATGTTTCAAGGGTCACACTTGGTTTTGAAAGCTGAAGGTGTCCTGATTGTGTCCAGTTAACCACATGTAGGGCTGCTGCATTTTCTCTGCTGTGAAAACGCAGGTGTTACCACACCAAGAAGTTGGTTGCATTAGGAGGTTGCTCTCTGAAGCCCTACTTCCAGGACAAAGGTCCCACGTATTTGTAGGCCTGTGCCCCTCGCACTCCCTCCCACAGTCTCTCAAGGCCCATGTAGAGGATGGAATTGAATAAACAAGACTCGATTCAGGGAAGACCAAGTCGTCCTATGCATCATCATTCCTGGAGAGTGATGAGTATCCTTTCTGAAATGGGCACCAAGAATGCCCTGAAACATCCAACATACTTAAAAGCCCAGCACGGCCTCTGGAGGGAGCTTGCTAGAGCTAGAGGCAACAAGGTTATGATTGTTATTAATTTGTAAATATGCAGTCATTCAAATCAGAAAAGTAGACGGATAAAAGATCTCATCAGGGTATATTAATGCTACAATCTTACTCTCTTAGACACTATCTTATAGGTCCCAATCAACAATAGGTATTAATACTAAGGATCAATCAATAACCAAATAATCAACAAGTATCACTTGGTGAATACCTATTATGTACTAATCTGTGTCCAGAATATTACTTGGTGCTAGAAAGGGATGCAAGATAAATATGAGACATTTCTCCTACTTGTTCTATATTTATTTTTTTAAAGATTTTATTTATTTATTCATGATAGACATAGAGAGAAAGAGAGAGAGAGAGGTAGAGACACAGGCAGAGGGAGAAGCAGTCTCCATGCTGGGAGTCCAACGAGGGACTCGATCCCGGGACTCCAGGATCGTGCCCTGGGCCAAAAGCAGGCGCTAAACCGCCGAGCCACCCAGGGATCCCTGCTACTTGTTCTATATTTAAAGAGTATATAATTCACTTAATAAAAACTTATGAGTGTATACTGTAGGCAAGACTAACATACACAAAATCACTGGAAATAAAAGGTGGGCCCTCTCTACAGGCCACATTTCAGACATACTTTCAAATCATCATTTAAATCTCTACACAAATGTAATCCTTTCTTCCATATGAAGCACAGTCAAATACTTTAAAATGTATTATCCGCGTAGCTCCTTTTTTCCAGATTTCTCTAGCCACTTCTCATACGACTAGATTTTAAAAATCATTCTCCATCTTAATTGACTCTTTCTAAATGCCTATCCCATTTTAAGCATCTCACTTAACATGATACAGGTTTACGCATTCACTCCATGAGACTCCATCTCACCTGGGGGATGGCAAAGTTAGGCTAGATTAATGTGATGGTATCACTAAAAGCTCCAATTTGAACAGAACTGCCCTGCAACAGCCGCTTGCACCTAGACCTCCAGGCAGCATCCACAGAAAGCCCTGTCTTCAGATCAAACTTGTTGACATGAAACTAGGATTGCATGGTAGCCACCGTGAAGGATGTGGTTTCCAGAGAATTGTCAGCAGCCGAGGTCTTAGGTCGTGTAGTGTGACGATGTACTGACTCATTTACAGGGACACCCGTGTGCACAATCTGCAGAGGCTCTTAGAGCTCTGCTGGTCCAACTCATTCTCTTCACTGGGTAGAAAACAGAGACCCACTTGCCAAGCAACTTGTTCAAGAGCAACACTGTGTGTATCTTCCAAAAATGTTACCCGCTGTATTTCTGATTCCACCTGGTTTTTTCAGAATCTCGCCACACCTCCAGCAGGAAGTGGGGTTTATTTCCCCTCTCCCAGGGACAGCTTCAAGGAAGAGGATGCAACTGGGTGATGCCACGTGACTTCCGAGGCTAGATCGCAATCGGCCACATGGATTTGCATGGTTCTCTCTCCCTCTCCATCGCTCTCTATCTCTTTGCACATCTTTGGAGCCCTGAACCACCACTAAATAATTCTGATTTCCCAGAAGCCAACAACCCTAAAAGACTGTGTGGAGAGACCAAAAGAGAGGCATCGGGGAAGCCCCTGTGCAATTTGAGTGCTCCAAGCTCAGGAAGCAAACACAGAAACAGCAGAGCTCCCACCTGACACTCCCCGAGTGAGAACCACCTCATCAAACCCAGAACCATGAGAGATAACCATACAATGTAGTTATGTTAGGCTATTAAGTTTGGAGATGGTTGCCCCCCAAGCAAGAGATATCTGGAACGTCATGTTCTCAGAGGGGAGGGACAACAAGACCTCCTTCTTGAAAATCTCCCCGTTCTGTAGTTATTCTTTAATTTTCTATCCCTAGGACTGCCTTGCTATGTGATGATAACAGAATTTGGTCAGGTGGTGACTCCAAATGAGAAGGTCACTTTGGGAAGTGGGCAGGTCAAATCAAAGGTCTTGGCCCTACTCCACGTTGCCCTTCCCCTCTGGTTTTTGCACAGTGCTCTGCCTTAGCAGACCTTAGACAGAAGTGCCCCACGCTATCCAGGAAGGCACACGTAACCACACGCAGTGGTGGTCCTTGGTGATAAATGTGGTGATGACCACCAGGAAGCTGAGCTCACAGATTCGAGCGCAAGCCAACATGGTATGCAATCAGGCTGCCCTATGTGCACAGTCTCAGACCATTGCTTAGAGCTTCAGAGTGTCAGTCTTTTCACCTGTAGGTGGGAATCACGCTATCTCTCATACTATAAAAATGTGCACAAATGATAGCTATAAAAGCCTGCTACAAAAAAACCTAAATTTAAATTTAAAAAAAGCCTGCCACAGTAGGTGCTCAACAAGTGTACTTGTTAATATTATTGCTGCAGCTGATTTGTATTATTTGTGATGCTTCAACTCATTTCCAATAATAAAAACAGTACAAAAAATACAACTGGACATAATCCTTGCACATTGAGCTCATAATCTCAGTGGGAAGGGCAGGTTGAGTCTAATTAGATATTTATACTGGGGAAGAAAAAAAAAAGCTATACTCTAAAGAAATTATTCTATGTGGTTCTTTAAATAAAATTAAACCCGGAGCTTCTGGAGAAACAAATATTCAAGACTGCAGAACTAGAAATTTTACAGATTTGATGAAATAAACCTGCTAGCCTATTTATTATTTAGTCAAACCTAGGTGAAATCAGGCAAAAATATCTGAAGGAACTTGAGTAAAAACAATGCTCTAAGGTTTTGATTTTCTAGTTTTTATTAGATTTTTCTGGGATTTTGTTATTGTTGCTGTTAGTGCGGAAAGCAAGACACAAGCACTGGTCTTAGCAACCCAAGTAGATGTTGATAGCCACACCTGGGAGTCTAAGAGCAGAGGAAGGGGTAGAAAATGAGAATGCAGTCCCCAGAGAAAACTATTCCAGCCATAATAATTCTCAATGGGTAAATGCAGAGGGGGGAAAATATAAAAAATAATTCTGGGAAAATAGGAGCCTAACAATGGAACTTATTAAAAGTTATTTTTTAACAGATTGCTATTCAATTCTACAGTGGAAAATTGGGGGAGGCAATTTCTGACTTAATAAGATGAATGGACATCCTTGACCCTACAATCTGGCATTAAGAAGATACTGTTCTGCCGAGTAGAGAAGATGATTCCAAGACCAGAAAAGAGACTCCCTCAAAAGCAGCCCTAGGCTTTAAGCACCAGGATATCTATGTTCACTCTCTTGAAACATGACTGGCAGTTTTTATACATATCGTTGCCAAGGAAAGTTTGCAGCAGAGGCTTACCAGTGGAATTATTCTCCGCCTATTCTCATCAGTCTTCCATTTGTCACTGAGAAAAAGACTATGAGACGAAAAAAAAAAAAAAAAGTCAAGGAACCTAGTTCTAGTCCGCACTCTGACAATACCAGCAGTGCGATTCTGAGCTAGGTTTTCTGGTTCTCCATCTGAAAATGTCCTCACTGGATTCAAAGACTTCTCTAGTCATGTCCAGCCCATAGACGGCTGCTTCCATGACACATATTCAAGATGTCTTTTCTTATTCTTACTGCAGTAGCTTTCCTCCAGTGTAAAATTAGATAAGGAGCACCCAAAACTCCCAAAGCTCTAAATGCAACATCTTTTTTATTTTTATTTATTTATTTATTTATTTATTTATTTATTTATTTGCAACATCTTTTTTAAATCTAAAATGAATACCTGCTGGCTGCTGCTGTTTTGAGAATTCACTGCCCACGCAGGCAGTGCAGGGGTATCTTTCCATACATCATACATGATCTGCAAGTGTCACTGGTGGCCCCCACTTCACCTCATGACTGTGAAGGATGCCACAGTCTTGGCCATGTGGGCTGCCCCTCTGTGCACTTGAATCCATCACCTACATAGCCTGCTGGATCCTAGCCCCACGATCAAGCAGGATGGTCAGCAGGAGTCTGATCTGGCACTGGGCTGTGCTTAGAGGCTGGGGAGTTAACCACCTGGAGCAGGGAAGACCCCGCACAACACGAAACCATACCCAAGTCCCCAGAGTTGTCACAACGCTGAGCTCCAGGACGGAGGAGGAAGAGCTCTTAGAAGCTGAAGACAGAGCATGAGGGGCTGTCACAGTGAGAGCAGAGTTATGGGAATGTTTTTAGAAGGATTCAAAGATCTGATTGTGGTGGGGGTGAGTGGGAAGGAGGCCAGCAGAAAAGGCAAGGTCAGGGAGTGACAATGAGACAGAAAATTGTGACCCTGATCAGGGAAGTGAAACCAAAATAATAGAAGAAATAAATATGATGAGGAGAGGGAAGCAGAGAAAGAGAAGAGGGAAGGAAGGAGAGAGGCAGACAGACAGACACAGATAGAGTCTAGGCTATTTGACCAAACAACTGGTTCCATAGTCTAGTAAGTTGATGCATAAAATTACCATCAAATACACTATCTATGAAAATGCCTGACCCAGAGCAGGGGCCCCAGGGAGCTCTCAATCCCTCTGGCTCCTCATGTTCTCTGTCTGTCTGTCTGTCTGTCTCTCTCTCTCTCTCTCAACCCTAGATGTAATTTAAATCAGTAGAGTTTGGGTACAGCAGAGTATCCTCCTAAATGTGTGTGGGCCCCATCCAATCAGATAAAACCTTAAGACCAAAGACTTGAGTTTCCCCCTGGAAAGAAGGATTTCTGCCCCCAAGATTGCAACATAAAAACTCTGCCTTGTTTCCATTTCCAGCCTGCTATCCCAACAACTTTCAGACCTGCCAGCCCCTACAATCACAAGAGCCAATTTCTTAAAATGAATCTCTCTGTATACACATATACCTCCTATTGGTTCTGTTTCTTGGGAGAATCCTGATGAAAGCACTGTTCAGAGTTGCCCAGCAAGAAGAAGGGTGTTGATGGCCCTTGCAGGTAAGAACGCTTCTGAGAGTGTTCCTCTACCAGAATCCCTTGGTGACTACCTCATGGACTTCCACCAATGTCTCTCATCTGGAAGGCAACTGACATTTACTCAAACCTCGGTACTTCATGCCTCCAAATTCACTGTGTCCTAAGCCTGGCAGGGGCTTTTTCTGCAAGTCATTTAGTTCCACTTGAGGCATTGGAAAAATTGTATGAATATCGTTTGGTGGCACTTGACCAGAGGGGTAAATAGAATTCCCTTCCACAATTCTGTGTCTCTGGCGATTACAGGGTCCTGTTTCTAAAGTGGCCTAGCCCACAGAGCTTAAGAAGGAGTGTTGGACATGAAGGGTCTCCATGACTTCACCAATGCCAAGAATTGAGAATTACCATCTTACAAACACTCAGACAGGGCTATAGTGAAAGTCTGAGCCCATTCCTCCATCTGCTTCATTTATTGGTCCCTACTTTGATTAATATGAATTCCTATGTTTGGTCCATCTTTGGTGCTTCTCATTTGGGGACAAGCCCCATTCACATGCACAGGTGAGTTCTAAATTATACAAAAGTGTAAAACCATCTTATGAATTTTGCTCTCCCCTCAGCCCACCAGCTTACCCCAGAAAATATATACCATGCATAGTTAATGAGCTTGGACACGTTTGTAGCTTGTAGTCTCTGTCAGGTGTCTCACAGGAACCTAAAGAAAGGAGGGGGTTAACCACCAACGGAAGTTCAACTTCAACAGCATTTATTAACCCTGCAAGTGATTTTAACCACTGCGTTCAGGATACAGCAATGGGACCTGGTTTCCTCGCCTCTTGAGTACCGCAGAGCTGATATTTAGGAAGGAAAAACTGTTAGCACACCTGTAGGTGTCTCTTGTGGCTTTTGCTACCTACCAATGTAGTCAATGTAATCACTTTTTTCTTTTTTTTTTTTTTTTCCTGCCAGAGGTAAGTGATTTCTCTGGCCCACAGCTTTTCCTTATGCTTTTAAGAGTCCCTTTCACCATCAAATTATCAAACAGCATTTTTCTTAGGCCTCCAGGACAAAGAATGTAGAAAGCTAATGAGATGAACCAGCCTGGTACCCTAAAAAGGTCATGGCCTGGAAATCAAGATATGCAATGCAAGAACTCCATCACTTGACCTCTTCAGATTGCAATCAGTTCAGTCAACATTTACTGACTTTTCCATATGTACCTGGCATTACATTGAGTGCTAGAGCTATAAAGATGTATAGACAAATGAGCCACTCCCTTGCCTTCAGAGACCCTAAGGTCTACTGTGGGAGATATTTATGTACAAAAACAGTTGCAATACTGGATGACCATACCTCCACAGAATGACAACTAGATGCATAGAAAGTACTGGACGGAATGACTATTCCATCTGGGATAAGTCTTAGGGCATGTTTCTCCAGGAAGGTGATAGATCAGCAGAACCTTATGTGAGGAACAAAAAGGCTGAGGTGAAAGATTTCCATGTGTTTTTCAGCCTTCTCACAGCTCTAAAATTCAGTAATTTTAAGGAATAATCCAATAAATCCTAAAAACCAGAAATGTCCAGAGTCCAGAGGTTTTCTGAGGGGACTGGGGCAGGGAGACTACATAATTTAATGCTTGCTCAGAGCCCAGCTGCTGGGAGGAGCCCCAAAGGCAGGTAGCTGTCCTACCAGGTCCCTCTCAAGCCACCAGGAGTCCATGTCAACCTTTGACAAGTGAACAAACCGACTCCCAGAATCCTCCATTGAAGATTCTGTGCTTTGACTACAAACCCAGCACAAAGCGGAGAGCAGAGAAGGATACAAACAAGGGATTGACTAAAGGGAGGAAAATGTTTTCTTCCAGAGGAATAAAAAAAAGGGGGGGGGGGCTTCATGCTTCATGACATACAATTTCCAACCAAAAAGACCACTGAAAGGCAGAGAAAACAAAGAGGAAGAATAATATCCTACTCAGAACAAACACTGTGAGCAAAGGTAGGAGAGGAAAGGCATCTTAGGAAATCACAAGCAAAATTGGACTGAAACTGTAGAATATAATAATAATTATCAATATTTTTCTAAATATTAAGTATTGACTGCCCACACAGTATGCCAAGAATTCCAAATGTCTTATTTCACCCTTTCCCAACAGTTGAGGTATGGGTGTCACCCTCCTTTTTCAGATAAGAACACTGAGGCTCAACTGGCCCAGCTGGGACTAACATTAAATGTTTCTGATTTCAGTCTTAACACTCATGCTTGTTTATGATGCAGTATTTGACTCTCCGCTGGGAAATACATGCTTAGGCCAAAAGGCAATGGAAATAGTGTTCTGAAGGAGGAGACTGATATAATACAATAGATAAATCTGGCAGCAATATAGAAAATGATCAGAGCTGAGAAAGTTTGGAGATAAGGAGATCTTTGACCTGAATGCTATTGTAATGATATATATGCAAGAGTAATAAAAGGCTCAGTATTGAAGCAATCGGCAGTTGACAAAGGGGGGAAAGACACTTAGAAGAAAACATTGTACAGGCAAAATCACTGGGGCCTGGCCAGTAATTGGATACAGAGAAAGCGGAAAGTGTGTTTGGTCCCTGGGGACCCCCTCCTTCAAAGTCAGAGTCCTTGCTTCCACCCAGCCTCCCAGATCCAGAAGCCTAAATGAGTGAGTCTTCTGAATTTTTTTTATTGGTCCTAAACTAGGAATCCCACAAATTCAGATGTCCCTTGGGCCCTAGGATATGGACAGCAATAAATTACTATTTCTGTAATGCCTAAGAAATTTAGCCAAAAAAATTCATCATACAGAATGTGGATAGGCAAATTTTCCCTTATAGGAAGTCTGCCCCAGTCACCAATTCCTGGAGAACATTGCATATAATAGGTGCTTAGATCAATAATAAATAATAAATAATAAATAAGCAAGTCACACGTACTTTCAACCTCTTCCTCCTTGAGAGGATTTTCTCCATGCCTTTCTCTAAAATCAGAACTCCCGAATCAGGGGTTAAGAACATAAGAATGCAGAAGTAGAAGTAGCAACCATGTAGGACTTATGGTCAGAGACTTGGGAGGAAAGGTTTTAGCAGGGTCTGTCTTCACATATTTGGTATGGCTCCTGACACATGACAAGACCTCAATAAATATTTGTTTAATGATGAATAAATGAATCAGATCATCTAAATTAGAAGAACTTTGCAGCACATATTAGAATAGGGGAGTTTGTGTAGCCACCAATGTCATTAACCTAACATGCCAAGGTGATTAATGTTGCTTTTTCCAGAAGTCTTGGCCTGAAAAACCCAACACTGAACACCTGAAGAAAAAAAAATCCCATTAGCAAAGCTTGCTTTTCACAGTGGGAGACTCCCAGCACCGTTGCCAATATCCCTGGGGCCCCATACCTTTCTGACTTTGCAATAACTCCCAAGTTAAACAAATTGCCAAAGAGTTATAAGCTTCTTATTAGCTGGCTAGAGTCCTCCAACTGTTCTGTTGGCTTCATGTTCCCTGCACACATGTTGGTGAGTTCCATTGATAATTCGTGTGCCTGCAAGTTTGCTCTGCAACTGGGGAACGCTGGCATTTCTGGGTTAGCATCTGCTCTGTGATCTATGATCTACGATCTCCACTCCCTCTTGCCTTCACTTTGAACTGAAGTGCTGTGTTAAGCAACCCCACTACCCACTACCTAACAAGCTGAGACGTGAGTCTTCATTACTGTTACAACACTTGCAGTTTATCCCAGGCTAACCAGTAACACCAGTATTCAAACTGCAGTGTGATGATACCCACAACAACCCAGATGAAAAGGCCGGTACCATTGCCGTGATGTCAAGGAACACATATGGCACTGGAGATGCTAGATCACAGGAGGATTAGTCACTATCCCAACTTTTGTTTCTGCATGGATTCCTATATAGCATAAGATTTGTGTAATGATTTTATTACACAGGAAACGAGAACATTCTGTTGACATTTATTCCCCAACAAAAGCTCCTGCAGAGGGGCCACCTGGGTGGCTCAGTGGTTGAGCATCTGCCTTCAGCTCAGGTCATGGTGCTGGGGTCCTGGGATCGAGTCCCACATTGGGCTCCCCATGGGAGCCTGCTTCTCCCTCTGCCCGTGTCTCTGCCATTCTCTCTGTGTCTCTCATGAATAAATAAATAAAAGCTTTATATAAAGTTTCTAGAGAAGAATGAGAAGCTAAGCTTTCTGTTTTATTTTTCTTTGCAAGGTACAAATGTCTGCAATACACTGGTTCCACTCTTCTCTTGGGGCGAGACGAGGTTTCTGAAGGGAGCACACAGTTAGTTTCTCTCTTTTATTTCCTATTGATTTAAGCCTCCTCCCTGGGATTAGAAGAAACAATCATTTTATTAACTTACAGTCAAAGGGTTATGGAGAAAATCCGAATCCACCGGATATCCATAATTCCATTTTTCCTCCTTAGCAGAGTTATCTTATCTCATCTAGGGTTTTTCCTAGGGGCACAAGCAAGATCTTTCAGAGGATGGGGCCAAAGAGTGGGGAGATGGAAGAGGAGGAGGGGAGAGGCCTTGTACCTGCACAAGGTGTGCCTCAGCAAGCAAATTCCACACAAGGGTCCGATACTCAGGACCTCAATCTGAAATAGAGTGGACTCAGATTGGAAATGAACATGGCTGTGACCTGAACACTTCCTGTGAACCATTCTCTCCTTGTCCTAAAGTGTACTCTAATTTGACAAAAAGAGGACAACAGTTCCTTGATAATGTGCCCTCTCTCATCTATGCCCTTATTTCTGCAACTTCAAGAAGACAAAGAGAAACAGTGACCTCCTTGGAGTCTATCCATGGCAGAGAAGCCTTCCAGTTCAGTCTTTTCTAATTCTTTATAATCACTTTATTTTGTTAGCAAAATAAATCTGCCACTCGAGGTTCTCTAGAGGCTTCATTATTTATAATTCCACATCCAAAAATAGATCTTGATAAAGCAATGTTATTTATAACTACTGTGTGCCAGACATTGGCCAAAGCTTTACCCACCTCTCATGGCTTCTTTCTCTAGCACATCTTTTAAATCATTTTATGGACAGGAGCTCTATTAATTCCATCCAATCATTTACTCTTTAGTGATGTACGTTTGACGCAAAGAAGGCAACCAGAAATAAAATGGCTGGGGTCAGGCTGGAGGAAATTGCTAAGATATTTGGATTGTAGAGATGGCCTCATCCATGCCTATGACCCCAGATCTAAAGCAACAGGAGCAACTGAGGTCTTGCCTAACCCTGCCCACCCTTCATTAAGAAAGCCATTTTGCTCTTATACATCACAGTTTGCCCATCTGAGAATACGTCTTTTTTTTTTTTTTTGAAAGATTTACTAAGTCACTTTGGAGAGAGAGAAAGAGCAGAGGGAGAAGGAAAGAGAAAGTCAATCCCAAGTAGACTCCATGCTAAGTGAAGAGCCCTATGTGGGGTACAATCTCACGACCCTAAGATCATGACCTGAGCCAAAATGAAGAGTCAGACACTCAACCCACTGAGCCTCCCAGGCAGTCCTGAGAATAAATTTGAAGACAAAATTTTGCCTCTTAGAATGAAGAACAAGACAAACCCTAGTCGGACACTGTTAAAAACTGGAAAAATATTGAAGTATCCTGTTTATCCTAATCAGTACTGGTATTAGTAGGCAATTCTGTGCTTTCCTTCAGAATGGAAAGGAAAGCAAGCTCTTAAAATGGGTTGTGGGGGTTCCAAAGTAATACAAGATGTTAACCTTAGGGGAAACTGGGCGAGGGGTAGACCCTCTAATCTTCTGCATTATCCTTTCAAGTTCTTTCTAAGCCTAAGATATTTTGATAATAAAAAGTTTGTTTAAAAGAAATCGGGCTGGGAGGGGGAAAGAATAAACTTGGGGCCATGGGAGTGTTGAAGGGCTTGTTCAAAACTCCGGTCTCACATGGTAGATAATAACCAGAGGGAGCCCCACCTGATGTGCACAGAGAACGTGTCCCTTTGGTAACAAAGATGAACAATCCCTGCGTTATTCTTATCTCTGGAGAACAGACTCACCAACACCTCTGCTGAGCAAGGGTGACTTCAGTGGCTTTGCACCTGGCAGCATGTCTCTCCAGCCTCTGCAAGGAGTCCTCTCAGAAGGCCATTTCACTCAAACACCAAGGTATTTTCCTGATCTCTCTCTCTCCATTTAAACATTTAAACGTGGTAAGCCATCCTCTTCCTTCAACAAACCCAGATCTGGAAGTTACAGTGAGCAAAGATACATGGTATCTATGAATCTCTTCTGTGTGTGTGTGTGTGTGTGTGTGTGCACATGTGTTTTAATCTGTTATTTAAATTGTAAGGCTTAGTAGGAAGACAAAAAAGAGAATAGAAGAGCTGAAGACAGTTATATCAGTTCTGTGCAAACAAAGTTAATGTGGCTTGGTGCAAGCCAAGATTAAATGTGATTGAGTGCTTCTGTATGAGGGGAAAAAAACCAGACTGAAAAACAGAAAACCGCTGGAGTCCTTTGCCAACCTTCTTAAAATAACTACCATTGTGCTGGATTAAAAGGCATTTGCTGAAGATTTTGTGAAGAATTAAGCTTATTTGTTATTCTTTTAAAAACAGAGGGGAGAATAAAAAGAAAAGCTGTTAGTCAACATTGTCTTAGAAGATAAAGCTTTCAAGATAGGAGTGAATCTGGGTCAGTGGTAGTTTCAGCGAATCTGCTTTTGATTGGCAGCTCTTCAGATTTTCAGCTGCAAACCCAACGCTTCCTCCTCCACCCCAGAGTCTGGGCTCATTAGACTTGGTCGCATGGCTGAGAGGCATCATATCCCCCAAGAGTTAAGCTGTCTGTCACCTGTCACTGTAGAACTTGGGGACCAGAGACAAGAAGAGGAAAGTAAAATTTGGCAGAGAGGGGGAATCTCCCCAAAATGGCAAGTGCTCTTCATTGCTTTGATGCTCTATCTGTTGGTTCTTCTTCCCTAGCTCCATGGGAAGAAGAAGGAGGAGGAGGAGGAGGAGGAGGAGGAAAAGAAGGAGAAAGAAGGAGAAGGAAGAAGAAGAAGAAGAAGAAGAAGAAGAAGAAGAAGAAGAAGAAGAAGAAGAAGAAGAAGAAGAAGAAAGAAAGAAAGAAAGAAAGAAAGAAAGAAAGAAAGAAAGAAAGAAAGAAAACAAAATGATGCTTTCCCAAAGAAAAGCCCCCCCAGACACAAATCTCAAGCGTCAGCTACGGACAAAGTAGCCTGGTCCCACAGAAGCCAGAGCTCCTGCAGCGAGGGAGGTTCTGGGAAAGCAGCTTTACAGCAGGCAGGGCTGGGTGGTGCTCAGCACACAATCCTCCATAGTTTCTCTTAAGGAAGATGGAAGAAGGGAGGCAGGGGAGACACAATTACACTTTCATCGGTCACCTTTAATTCTGCCCTGTGATTAGGATTCACACAGCCTGGGACTGCTTCCCTCAAAGGTCAAAAATATTTCATTCAGACAGCATGAACCTCTGTGCTTTTGATTGGCTCTTTACATCAAAACGATTCCTGTGTAGACGTTGTTCTTGAACAGCAGTTCTCCAGCAGGGTGACTGAGCCCCCCAGGAGGCATTTGGCCATGTCTGGAAACACTTCTGGTTGACACAACTGCTCTTGGCATCTAGTGGAGAGAGCCCAAGGATAAATTCCAACAGTGCACAAACTGCGTTCCACAACTACGAATGTTCTGGTACACGTGGCAATGTTGCCAAGGTTGAGAAACTGCCCTAGAGGATGGAATGAAAACGAAAGTCTCTACTTATTCCTGGAAACTATTTTTAAAAACTTTACAGCTCCACGAGAGACCGTCCCAGTGCTAAAAGTCCTCTTTCTGCCGTCCTACCTTATACGCCAGGATCTTTGCAAGCTGCTCAAATAGAAGGACTAGCAGGTAATCAACAATGACAGAACGTGGATATTCTGAATATATACCACAACTTCTTTCCCTGGAAACTTTTGTCAACGAACCCATCAATAAACACGCTGGGTGCCTACCACATGGTTAGCTTTGTGTTCACTAAGGTAGGGAATATAAAGAGATAGGGCATGTAGCTAGACTCAAAATTTAAAAAGGAACATCCTAATGGAAAATTAAAATACAATACAGAAAAATAAGAAAATCCGATAAAACATATACTTAGCTTAAAATTAACAAGTTTTTATTTTATATATGACCACTTTAAGGAAAGTAAAAGTTTAATGACAAGTAGCAAGTTCAGTAACTACCAATTCATCTGCTTTGGAGGGTGGGTATCAAACCAGTGAATGTCCATTAGCAGGGTTTTTAATTTTCAAGTTTAATAAGAGGGATTCTTTCTTTAAAACTAAAAGGCCAAAAAAAAAAAAAAAGAAAGAAAGAAAAAAACTAAAAGGCCACTGAGAAATTAAATTGGCCAAGGTTTGCCTAAGAAGAAAGTGATTGTTGTTTCAGGACAACAATCAGAAAAGAAATTATCAGAAGGAAACTATTCAGAAAAGGAATTTATCAAACTTGGGATATATTGACACATGTCATTTTCACAAAATTCCAGAAAGTAGCACAGAACTAGGTGGCAAAGAGAGAGTGGTTTCGATACAGATACACAAACCCTCTTTGTAGCTTAATTTTGCTCAGAAATTAAAAAAAGAAACATTGAATACCTGAATTTTAAAAGAGTGAAAGAACTCAAAAATAAAAATTATTTTTTTAGGAGATAAGTAGGAGATAAGTTTAAGATAAAGTAGGAGAAAAGCCACTTGAGTGAAAAAAAGAACTTCCCATGCCCTAACAAATGTATTGAACATACTAACCGCTGAGCTAGAGCAGCATTTAGGAACTTGCCACCTGGCTGTTCTTCCCTGGGATACTAAACCTAGACCCTACAATTGTTCTACATGGTCCAAGGCAAGAATTTTATAGCAAATAGAGTCTTCTGTCAGGTGAAATGGAGATGTTTATTTCTCCTGGAAAAGCCCCTGATCCCCCAAAGCCACGCCAAGCTGTCAAAGAGAACCCCTGGCTCCTGGGACCTAACATAGCAGGACAGGAAGAAGAAATGGTTTGGGTTTGTAGGAGTTAAGTGACAGATTATAAGTTAAATCCATAAGTTCCAGGAGCCACGCAACAGTCTTGGACTAATGAAGGTGTTGGTTTGTTTGTTTTTGTCTGCCATTCACGTTTTCTCATCTATCAAACAGGAGAGGAATAAAAACCTGGAAGAGCAGAACTATGGGGAGGAAGGCCCCTTAAGTGAGTATCTATTCTTGTGGCCCTTTGTTTGCAGCTGGTTCAAGGTGAGATCAGCTCTTCATATTGCATCCCTGCCAAAGGCGCATCTCATAGGTGCCTCTCAGCATCTTGGTGCTGCCTGGCACTGAGTTACTTCTTATTTGCACTTATACTCTACTTGCAAACAAGAACAATACCTGGCATGGCATCAAACACTTTGAGCAACAGAATTCAGAAACTGCCATCGTTCCGTTACACTTGAAAAAGGTGGACTCACAAAAAAGGATGGACATCTGGTCTACCATGAGTCGCCTAGAATTACCCCCAGACAACAGCAGCCTTGAAAAGAAAACTGCCATCACAAGGGATTAGAACCTCAAGAGCTTGTCAGCTTTAACAGACCACATCTCATAGGAGTGAGTAAACTCAAATAAGAATAGTAGAGGTCTGGTTAAGAAAATTACCTAGAGAGAGGCACCTGGTTGGCTCAGTGGTTGAGTCTCTGCCTTTGGGTCAGGCCATGAACCTGAGATGGTCCCAGGGATCAAGTCCCACATTGGGGTCCCTGCAGGGAGCCTACTTCTCTCTCTGCCTATGTCTCTACCTCTCTCCTTCTGTGTTTCTCATTAATAAATAATTAAAATATTTATTTTAAAAAATTACCCAGAGAGGGTGCCAGAAGGCATTTACTTTGAATTTAAAACAAGTTTTAGAAGTATATGTATATAAACAGATATATAAAATCCTTTCTAGAATTTGACAATTACAAAAATAACTGCAAAAAAATTTACTTGTTGATTTTTTTAAAGTATTTATATCGAGCTCACTTCTAAGTCTGCAAGAGCTTAATAGCAATAAAATACTTTGTGACCCAGTGGGTTTCCTAGACTGCCTGGACCTCAGAAAAGAGTCCAACTTTGTGAAGGCATGGCCCAAGAAGAGTTTGTGAAAAAAGCTGGTCGTGAGCTAGATTTGAACTTGATGTCCCAAAATACACTTTCACTGTATTTTTTTTATTAATTGGGGTACCTTCGAAAGCTACTAATTCTGTCCAAAGAGTCTGGCAAAGTGGCCTCAGATTTCCCAATTATGTCATGTCATCCTTAACCCAATACCTCTTACCACTGCACCATCCTTGGTGGCCAACCTCACTGCCTAGATTTATCTTTTTGGCTATCTGGATGCATTTGCAACCAGGACGCTCCTATCTAGTCAATTCTGATGCCAACAGCAGCCTGCTTTGGCAAAAGCATCTATTAGGTGGAAGGAGTACAAGCAGTGGCCTTCACAATAATACCTTTAACTACTATAACCTTCTACTTACCTAAATTTTATATAATGTAGACCAGTTAATATACACAAAGACGGAGATGATTTGACCCAATAGAGAATCAGATATGTAAACCTTGATCTGCAGTTGAAAGCCAACCAGCTACAACCTCCAGACAACTATTACCCCTTGTTTAAGACTGATAAGCATCATAACATTCTTTGTAACATATCAAAATGTGCTGACTAGAAAGCACACTGCATTTTGCCCTTTGAAGGGCATCGGACACATGGTCCTACAGTCAACATTGTTACTTAGTCACAGAAACAAACTAAGACACATAGAGTCTTAGAAGGGAATCTACTTGGGAGACCACTGAGTACCAACCTCATGGAACATATGAATTCTTTGCACAACATCTCAAATAAGTGGCCTGACAGTCCACTTGGACATCTGCACCAATGGGGAACTCAAAACCAAAGAGAACCACATCTGTATGCAGACAGTACTAACGTTGATAAATTATTTCCATTCTCAAGCTAAAATTGGCCTCCCTGATAGTTCTTATTAGTCATAATTTTAGCCGCTGGAAACACTCAGGATTCTGGGCTCCAGGTGGAATTTGTGGCAATTCAATCTCCACTTATGGCTACACCTGCCATCAATACAGGTCCACTGGGAACAAGGAGTTTCTTTGGATCCCAGTCCTACTAGAAACAAACTCCTGTTAAAACCTGTAAAGAATTACTGTTCAAAGCAAATCAGAGTCACTTACAACTTATAAGCAATAGTTTGTTTAGTGATAAGAACAAGGTTGAGTGCGAGAAGAGTGTTAAAAAAAAAAAGCAGAGAAAATAAACTGATTACATATAATCACATATGTTGAACTATTTCTAGCCTAGATATAATCTTAATATAATGAGTATTGTTACAAGAGATAAAGATAACAATAATAACAATAATTTTATTTATAAACCATTTTCCAGCCAATGTCCTTGGGGCATTGCATGATCATATACAATGATTAAAACACTATTAAAAACATCAAACGAATTAAACAAGCTATTCCTCAGATATAAAATGAAGTAATGCTAAGGAATAAGGGGCTAATATTTGAAGTAAAGAAAAATGACACCAGGTAATAGGAAAAAATCATAGAATGATTTGTGCTTTTTTTTACATTCATTACTCTGAAAAATAATCTTTTAAATTCTCCTTGCCATGTCTTCTAATGTATTTGTATCGTAAGTGTCTACTTCCTCTTTAGGTTCTTCTCTCTATATTAAATTTTCTCTCCTTCCTTAGATCAAGATCTAATTTTGTGTTCCTTCAATCAAATCCTCATGACAAATGGATTTGTCTAAAAAAAACAACCAAATAAACACAAAACCAGAAGAGTCATTAAAGCCATTTCTCAATGACTGGTGCTTTCTTGTGCTCATGATGTATTTTGGCTACAGAATCAATGACATTGGGGGAAAAAAGCACAGTCAATGCCCAAGCATAAATGCCATACAACTGCAATTTCTAATCCTTCAGCCATCGTGACATATTATCATTCTGAATTTTGCAATAACCACTAACTCCCTCCTCCCTTCAAAAAAGATGAGGATGGTGTGAAAAACACTGTTGGTTACCTATACCACAACCATTTCCTTCCCCTCCCCTGCCTTTGTTCCTTGCTAGCAGAACACTATTTTTGTTCAAAGTATCAGGGGTCATATGCTTGTGGAAAATGGGCCCCTCCCCAACTCCAGGGAGAAAATGTTGAATCTAAGACATCAATGTCAAATCTACTCCCCTTTGCCAGCAAAAGGCTTGGTGTCAGATATATAATGAAACTCTGGCCAAGAAACACAACACAAGAGTCTTGATAGGAGCTTTCCAGGAGAAGTCTACCTCCCTGACATGCCTCAGGCTACATGTAGATGTGATCTTTAGAAACAAAGCAGCTATCTTGGGACCATGAGGTGCAGAACCCAAAGACTAAGACAACACACTGGGTTCAGTGGAGTGAAAACATGGAAAGACACTGGCTCCCTGAAGAATTGATCAACTAAATCCTGCCATCACTCTAAATGGTATCTCTTATTGTGCAAGATAATTTTTCCTCCTTGTTTAAGTCTATTTAACTGAGCATTCTTGCACTTCCATTCCAATCAACTGAAAAGGCATTTCTTTTCGTAGAATTAAAACAAATTACATACCTTTGGGATTTGTATTTTTAGGAAACACTTTCATACAACTGAGAACACTTCGGAATCCTTTAAACTAATTTGAATATCACATAGGTAACATTTGAGTACTGAGTATCTTCTAAGCATATTAATATACACATCACCTTTTTTAATTCCTATAATTCCACATAAGATAGCTATCATTCTTTCTTATAGATAAGGAGAATCAGAGAGGTCAAGTGATTTGCTTAAGATCACAGTTTGCAAGTGTTAGAGCCAGGATTTGAAGTCAGGTTTTTGAGTTGAAGTAGAAGGGTCCTATAGTCATCCCTATCCCAAATCATGGCAACTCCATTCTTACTCAACTCTATTCTTACCCGGGGAGGCATTCTTGATACTTCCCCTTCTATCACCCACCTCATGTAATCAGGTAAGAAACTGTGACTCTACTTTCCCCAAAATCTCAGAATGTGATCCTTTCTCACAACCCACATGGCTGCTACCCAATGACAACAACTATTATCACCAACCCCGGGTTGGTGGGGATGGGTTGATGACGATGAGAAAGGTCTGCACATAGACTACAAAATTTGAGTCTCAGGGTCACTTAAACAGCCCTTGGTGAGTCTCTCTTTAAGTATTTAAATTAATGTAAGCCACCTTGGGGCCTCCTTTATTCACCCTAGCCATGTTCTGTCATTGCAATAACTCCAGAGCTCTGTCCTACACCAATTCCTTGTTGCTCAATGGTCTTTTCTCAGTCCAGCATCTAGAAGGATCCTTCTTAAGTGTGCAGCAAATCATACTGAACTCTCCAGACTGGCCTTTTTGCAGATTCCAGCACACAACACATACACACACTCTTACATTAGGACCTTTACTCTAGACACTGTCCCTTCCAGAGCACTCTTTTCCCAAATACCTACTTTGACTACTTCCCTCAACTATTTCAACTCTGTCCATTTTCACCCTTGACCTGTAGCCTAACCAGACCACCTCTGCAGTCTTCCCTTGGCACCAGGTCGCCCTAGTCCCATCCAACTTTATCTTTATCCAAAACACTGGTTACTTCCCAGCTTAACTTTTTTTGTGTGTAAACCTCAGCGTCCACCTCCCCTTGCCAAATATAAACTCCAAAGGTGCAGGATTTTTTTTTTGTCCTTTGTTCTCTGATCCATCCCAAGTGCTGGAAGAACTCTAAGCACAAAAAAAAAGTATTCCAATAAATATTTGTTGAATGAGCTAATCAATGTAGGAGGCTAAGAAGTGACCAGTGCTAGGAAATGAGGGTGAAAAGGTGACCAAATCATTATAGTTACCCATAGGCCATAGTATGAGTTTGGAGATTTATTCTAAGCACACAATCACTGTGCTTAATATCATGGGTTGGTTTCAAACAGAAGAATGACAGAATCTGATTTATATTTTCAAATCCATTTCCTTGTTGTTATGGGAATAAATGAGTAAAAGGTGGAGAAAATTTGGGAAGAGGAGTGCCTTAGTCAGGCAACATCAGAGTAATAGCAGGAAATAGTGTAAGAAATAGATGGATATTTAAAAAGTTGAGCCAAGAGATTACTGATAAATTGGCAGGAGGCATTCCTTTAAAGGGCAGGAATGCTAATATGTTAAAAAAACAAAAAAAGAAAAAAGAGGGGATCCCTGGGTGGCGCAGCGGTTTGGCGCCTGCCTTTGGCCCAGGGAGCGATCCTGGAGACCCGGGATCAAATCCCACGTCACGCTCCCGGTGCATGGAGCCTGCTTCTCCCTCTGCCTATCTCTCTCTCTCTCTCTTTCTCTCTCTCTCTCTCTCTGACTATCATAAATAAAAAAAAATAGAAAAAAAAGATGCTAGAAGGTTCATCTGGGGCAGAGGTAGATAAGTTTTCAAAGAAGGTGGTATCATGAAGATCTATTTTTTAAATGTTAATTTTGAGATGCTTATTAGATATTGAAGTAGAACGGTCAGAAAGTGGTGGAAGAAGCCTGGTGGACAGGGGAGAGGCCAAGGCTGGTGATGAATGTTATGAGTCATCGACATCTGGAAGCCATGGGCCTGGGCAAGATCACCTAGGAAAGTCTACACATGGAATCTAGCACAGGAGTGAGGTACAAAGTGGAAATGACATCTGGAAATCTTCCCTCAGGGAGGCTTTCCACTCCTTTAAATCCTTGGATTTCACCTACTTTCAGAAATCCACATTTCTAGAGCCTCCTTCTGCATCTTAGCAGTTCATTTCCTTCCTCCAATGTATTCACTAATCTTCACACTTGGCTTTCTAGACCTAAAACCATCTTCAAAAGCCTTTCTACTCAGTCAGTGTGTCAGTTAATTCGATGTGACATATACATTAAAACTATTACATAAACTAAATAGAATTTCTTTCCTAAACTCAATGTTGTTGCTGTTGTGTGTGGTTTTTTTTAATCTTTTCTTCATTCTGACTGAAGACAATGGCATCTGTGCAAATGAAAGATGAGGAAAATTGTCAGTAGCTAACATTTCTCAAAAATACTCTGGGTGCCTGATATTTCACTTCTTCACACTGTAGTTTAGCCTCACATCACTGAGGAGTTTAGCTTCACATCACCGAGGTAGCCCAATGTCCTATTCCTAGCATGATCCAGCAGGCTTTGGTGACCTTCGAGTAGTTTGTGTCAAACCAAGGGAAGGAAGATGGTGGTGAAGAGGCTCAGTAATTCCAAGGAGAAGATGGAATTGTTGACTGGATATTCCTGGAGGCTCTTTCTAACGCCTTAACCTAACTATGTGCCTGAGGTCATTGATCCTTGACTGAACATGGAAATTATGGTTTGAAACAATCATAGGCTGAGAAATTACATTTCACTTTATTTATCCATTGAACGTTTCACACATGGCAAACTATCACCGGGGGAAGCCTAGAGCAAAGTTCTAAACTCCAAGCTCAAATACTGTATCCCTCCCTTCTTGTGACAAACCTATGGTGGATGCCCCTGGACTCTTTTCTAGTAGCGTGGCTCTTACAGCTAATACTAGGTCATCTGCTTCTAAAGGGTCTTTCCACTGTTTGTTTTCTCTTGCTCTTATCACAGAGGTGGATGGTATTAGATATGTTTCTTTTTAGCAAGTATGAGACAAGCCGAGGTCAACCCAGTGTCAAACAAAGATGTAGAAAAGCAGATATAGTTACAGTGCAAACCTACCAGCCTAAAGTAAAAACAAAAATTCTTTCAGAGACACTTTGAAACCAGTCACAACCAGAGTGATCATCTGGGGGACATTTTCTAGAGAGAAGTCATGCCAAAAACCTTCATGCTCAAGGGCTCTCTGTTATGAGCTAACAGATATAAACAGATGTCTCAGGCGACCACTTCATGTTCCCTGTCTCAAACCCAGTTGTGGGTACCACACTCGTCTCTTTTTCAGTAGGCAAGTAAGTATGAAAGAGATTGGAAATCTATGATGTCCAGCTCTTAATCCTTTAATGCTGGATCAATTCCAATCCCGAAGGTAGGAGAAAGGCAGCAAACTCCCTCCAGCTACTGTTTCCACAAGGCAGAGGAAGGATGTAGGAACGCAGGTCTGTTACTGTGAACTGATCTCAAATGTAGTAAGCTCCAAGGAGACAATTATCTCACTTTCTTTACACCATCATCAATTTCCAGGGTTTGCACATAGTAAGAACTCAATAGATATATTGGGAATAAATTCGCTTTCTAATCTCAGTATCTCAATGTCCTCATATATTGAAACTGCATTTAACAAGGTGCATAACCTAAAAGAATCTCTCATTTGGTTCTTATTCTACTTTCCATGTTATTTAATTTGGGCTAAAACTACTGTCACTAATTCTCCTTTTTCTGGTTCCACCACCCATTTTTCCACAAGCCTTGAGTCCTTTTAATTATCCTTTTTCCTGCTCAGGCCCCCACCATGCTCTTCCTCCCCTTGCCCACCCACCATCTTTCTGCCTGGTGATTCTTCTTCCTCTGTCATATATTTTATTTTGCTATCACCCTCACTGCCTGACATGATGCCCCTGCTTCTTTGTCTCAGCAAGGTGACCCTGAAGAAATCAAATCATCCATCAGCCTTTGAGTCATAACGTGATAAAAAAAAAAAAAGTGCTATATAGGTGCCCTAAGAAACAATGTAATCCAACTCTTGCTTAGGGGCTGTTTCCAGTCTGTTTCAAGTTTGTACCGGTCTACAACATTTTACCACCCAAAGCTCCTGCTTTCTATGTGCTAAGAATGTAATAAACTCACTATTGACAGATTGAAGTACAGCCTCACTGGATCCAATTGATACGATTTGTCTTGTACTTCACTGTTACAACAAGTAGATGGAAGTACATAAACAAAAATTCTTGTAAACTGAATTATTTAATAAACACATTTTATAAACCTTTAGAAATTGTGGATAGTTTATCATTTGAGCTGACAAGTACCCGTCCA
This sequence comes from Vulpes lagopus, assembly GCF_018345385.1. NCBI lineage: Eukaryota > Metazoa > Chordata > Mammalia > Carnivora > Canidae > Vulpes > Vulpes lagopus. The sequence continues at coordinate 77,042,559 of NC_054831.1, forward strand.
ATGGATAGAGCATTAACCAGCTGTGCAACTTTGGGCACGTTATTTAATGTCCCAGGTTTGAGACAGTAGACACAAAAATAGCCGTGATGACAATATTTTCACCTGAGACTATTTGTCTTTCTAATTTGTTCTTAAATTACATTTAGACAAAATTCCCAGTCTGATAAGTTACATGCCAACCCAGCCCATTGCATGGCACCTAAAAGATATCCAATAAATATTGACTAGATAAATAAATCCCAACATCTCATTATTTTTGTGAAGATTAAATGCACTGAGAAATGTATAAATATTTTGCAAACTATATAATAATATGCAAATGGAGTATCATTAGGACACCCTAAGTACTCCTTCAATGCACTGACTAGTCACATAAAAATCTAAGTAAGGAGCAGCCCAGGTGGCTCAGCGGTTTAGCACCGCTTTCAGCCCAGGAGGTGATACTGGAGACCCAGGATCGAGTCCCACATCGGGCTCCCTGCATGGAGCCTGCTTCTCCCTCTGCCTGTGTTTCTGCCTCTCTCTCTGTGTGTCTCTCATGAATAAATAAATAAAATATTTTTAAAAAACTAAGATTCAAATCAAATCAAGTAACCTCTATAGAAGTTCAGCAGAAGCAAACATTGACCAAAATTAAGACTAAAACATGAATTTGTTCATAAAAAAGGCTAATACACTATAACAAACTTTCCAGACAATCAGATCTGTAATGCTACTACCAGATTCAATGACACATGTTTTAGGTTTTTGTTACCATGGCATTCCACTTCAAGTTTCAGTTTTTATATAGGTAGAATAAAAAGCTTACTTACAGTGTTAAAAAAACAACAACGACAACAATAACAATGCTGTGATTCAAATAACAGAGAGGCTTACATTCCCTCATGTGATAGCCCAGAGTCTGGGTAGGTAAACTGCTCTACTGCACATGGTCATCATGACCCAAGTTCCTTCTACATTGTTTCTCTGCAATGCTGGAGGGGACAAATCTTCATCTGAATGATCAGAGCTGGTCATCAGCTGATCGGGGCTCTAGTTCAAAGGAAAAAGAGTATGAAGAGCACATGTGTGGTGTTTTGAGGCTTAAGCCTGGGAGTAATGCACTTCACTTCCAGTTTTATCCCATGGGGCAGAACTTAGAGGACTCTCAATGGCACCTGGGATATGCAATTTCTTGTCAGGCAGCCACATTCCCAGACACAGCTCAACAGCTTGAGAGGTGTTGGTGGAATATTGGCCACCAAACTAGAAGGCTTTGTGAAGAATATAGGACTTAAAGTGAGCATTGAGGATTATTAAAGATAACAGCAGAAGATCTACAGAGAGCCATAATTACAAAATGTAAATTCCTACATCCCCTCTTTGCTGCCACCTAGGACCCTATTTGGTACTTGAAGCCATACATTCTTTTTAAACAAATTCTGAAGAAAGATTAATAGAATGTCGTTCCCCAAACAAGCCATACGGTAGACCTTCAAAATAATGTCTAAAACCTTTACAATAATGTTTAAAATAATAACGTGCACAGCACAACAAATTCACCTCAAAATAATCAAGGGTAGGAGAATGCATATGTGAACAAAATTTACCAAAATTTAGAGAGTTTATAGAGATAAACATTAATTTATAGAAATGAACCAGCAATAGTTTTTCCCTGCAGCCATCTCTAAGCAAGGCTCTCCACATAGTAAATACAGTTTAGATGACAAAATCATGACAGTAAAATAAAAATAAAAATAAATCTACGAAGTGAATTTAAAACATACTTTAAGTTGTAACCAGTGCCGGGAGTGATTCAGTGACGGCACTAAATATCCTGCAATGAGAGAGGTTACCACAAGAGAATGTGATGAGCTAGCTGTGAAGGATAGCTTGGAGTTTTCCAGATGGGTAAGAGGAGAAAGGTCTTCTAAAAAAGAAGAAAAGAAGAATCTCCATGCACCAATGACTGTTTTTATTATTCTAAATCTGGATTCCAGTCAGGTTACTGGTGTAGATAATTTGTGCAAGCATCTACAAAGAATCAGTCACAGAGCCTGGACTCCAACTCGATTCTCTAGACTGTCTCTCTCCAATGCTCTGTTACTGGGTTACCTACACTCCATCATGGCACCACCCTCATTCACTGCTGAAAAGAAGCCTGGCAGGAGATGATCCACCACGGCCTCCGACGTGGCCTTCCTTCTCCTATTCTTGCTCATCTCCAGTTCATCCTTGATGCAGCCGTCACCGACCACTTTCAAATTATTTTAATATGAATTAGATGAGGTTGATCACCAATGCAAAGCCCTCTGCGACCTCTCATTGTACTTAGAATAAAATTTGCACTCACTCACCTGGTTCACCAGGCCCCTCCTTGGATGCCCCTCTCTACTTCTCTGGACTCATCTTGTATTCTCTTCCCTATCTTCACCCTATCTTCTATGATCCAGCCACCCTGGCTCTCAGTCTGCTCCCCAAGTGCCCCCAAACTCTTTGATGTCCTTCCTACACACTCATCCTGATGCCAGTAGTGCCCTTTCTCCTGTCCTTGCTCTGTCCTCCCTTGTTCTTGAGACTTCAGCTGAAATGTCACTTCCTCGGGGACTTCAGAATATCTAAACCTGAAGTATGTCCCAGCCTCTCCATCTTATTATTTCCTCCCACTGTGTGTTCCTGTGTTCTTTCCCTTCATTGGACTTTCCAAATTATTAATTACATCTTTAAGATATAGTGTAATGCCAGTTTCCACCACTACATTGTAGCAATATGAAGGGCAGGGGACTCGACTGTTTTGCTCTCCCCAGTACACCCATTATGTGCTACAGATCACAGGACGGAATACACACTCCAAAAAAATTGGGATAAGGTTAAAAGTAATCCAAGATGAAAATAAATTTTAAATTAAAATATTTAAGTGAAAAAAAAATAAAATAAAAAATAAAATATTTAAGTGTTTACTAAGGAGTTGAGATGAGCTGTTATAACACCAAAGGCATGAGTTATCTAAAATTTTAGATAACTAAAATTAACTAATAACTCCATTCATTTATAGAAAGAAAATGTTAACTGAGCACCTCTTATGGGGTCTAACTCCTGCAGTCTAAAAGCTTTAGCCTACCCTTGGAATCAGAGTCTCTCTCAACACATGTATGTAACTTGAGCACAAGCTCTATGACTTCATTTATAAGATTTTTATTTTCTTCTTAGTGTCTTTTATACTATAGGAGTCACAGGAGTCATTTCCTAAGTCAAAGGGGGAATTTACAAGACAAATATGGAGTTAAAATCTACCCTTCCGGGATCCCTGGGTGGCGCAGTGGTTTAGCGCCTGCCTTTGGCCCAGGGCACGATCCTGGAGACCCAGGATCGAATCCCACATTGGGCTCCCGGTGCATGGAGCCTGCTTCTCCTTCTGCCTATGTCTCTGCCTCTCTATCTCTGTGTGTGACTATCACAAATAAATAAAAATTAAAAAAAAAATCTACCCTTCCACTGAAATTCTAATTCTCCACTGGTCGAACACTCCTATTTAGAGAAGAACCAGAATCGTAGTAACGGAATCTTACAACACAGAAGAAACCTTCTGAGCACAATCATGATAAAACTTACTAGACTTACATGACCAGGGATGAAAGAAAACCAGGCCAGGACCTAGGGAAAGTCATGCCAGGAAGCCTGAAAGAAATAAAACATGCCCCCACTTGTGTCTCTTCTATTCCAGCCTGGCCTGTTCTTTTTAAGCATTATTGTGAAAATGGGTCAAGTGAGTAGGAGATCCTTGATTGCTCTGGGTTGGTCAGAGGTTAAAGTACTATAATCAATGGTGTGAACACAGTAGAAGGGAGTCAAACACTGCAACGAAGAGAATCAGGACAAAATCAACACTTCGGTACCACTGTTGGCGAGACAGATCTCATTCTACATTCCATATTAATTCCTTCATTCATATATTCACCCAACAGTTATTCAACAATTATTTTATTCTATACTCAAACTTTCTGGAAGGAAGACAAAAATTAATGTCTTTTTTAATGATAATAACTTTCTTAAAATCTTGGAAAGCATGGCTTAAAAAAAACAAGTTGGCAGTGACAGATGTTACCTAGACTTTCTGGGTGATCCTTTCATAATATATACAAATACTGAATCATTATGTTGTACATCTGAAACTAATACAGTACTATAAGTCTGTATCTCAATTTTTTTAAAAGGGGGGAGGTTGGGTAAATCCTCAAGCAAATGTCCCTGTGCTTCTGGCGCAGCTGAGTCTCATCCCCTAGAACCATCCCTCATTGGAGACCTGTTGCACCCAGATTTTAGACTGGAGAAGTGAAATATTTAACTCAATTATCATTGTTTGAACAGAGATAAGAAATCCCCTTTCTTGCATTAGGAAACAAACACCTTCAGGCACTTGCCTTGTAGGGGCTGAGGTGCTCTTCTTTTTTTTTTTTTTTTTTTTTTTTTAGATTTTAATAAGGTTTTAATAATCTTGGTAAGGAGCCACATTACAAAACGCCCCAGAATACGGAGTACAAAACCACAAGCAAAAAAATAAAAAGGATTCATGAAAATGTTAAGAGCACTTTAAAACCAGCACCCACCAAAACTGACCCCAGAAATACCTGTGTTGTCTTGAGGATTCTGTTTGTGAACTCAGCCTCCCTGGAAGGAACACTTGGTCTTCGTTTACATGAGGCTTTGCCTGGCATTTATTTACAGGACTGCAGGAAAAACAAAACATCAAACAAGGAAAAGGGGCGAATAAAGGGGGAGAATAAAGCTCGTTATATGATCTCTCAATATTTGGCCCCATTTTGACAAAAGATTGCATCCTCCCACCTTGTCTCCTGTGGCCACATACAAACACATGCCTCGTTCTAAAACTGGTATCAGGGGTTAGATCTCTGTTTTAGAGGAAAGATCTAAACTGACAGCTTTTTGGGGTGTCCAGCTGGCTCAGTCGGTGGAATGCGTGATTCTGGATCTTGGGGTTGTGTGTTCGAACCCCATGTTGGGCATACAGCTGACTTAAATTTAAAAAAATAAATAAACTGATAGCATTTAGCTATGCCTGCCTTTAGGGCATCTTAGACAAAGTACCTGGTGGGCTGTTAAATAGTTGACATTTTTACTACTCACTTTGTTATTGACTAAACAGGGAGTAATTACTATAGCTACTTCTAGCATAAATTGTTAAAAATCACCCAGTTGGTTAGTTGCAGCTGTCATGGTTAAAGGGGGGGCTTCGAGCTCCAAATTAATACCTGCCATTCTAGAAATTAAAACTCACCTCAGGGAAAATAGTGAGTATTCAAGAAATGGTAACCATTCCTGAAGACAGAGGAATATAACCTAATGCTTTGCATCAGGTCATACAATGCCAGAATCTTTGTCCTTGAAGAAGACTGAGAAATAATCTATTCCAAGCCCTCATACTATAAATAAGCAAAACAAAGTTCAGAAAGAAAGCTATGCAACTTGAGCAGCAGATGTGAGTGACCGAGGCCTTAATTCAAGATCAAGACGTGATGCTAATATATTCATGTATAGAGACGATGGAACACAACATTTGCAGTTAGGATTGTCCCAGAAATCCTCAGGTCCCAAACAAGAGCATACACTTTGCTTGGCTGTGTGTGACTCAGAGCCAAGCCTGGGACAGAAGTCCGCTTCAGGAAGCTCCTTCCCTGGGACGCATATGGTGGCGTTAAAGGCCAATCCCTCTCTGCAGCTCCCCCCTGACCCTGTTCCAGCTGCTCAGCCACACACATGTCCCAAACCTAACCCTGGTTCAGAGCTCACTGCCCTTGTCCTAAAGCTTTCCAGATAAAGAGGTCTTCTACCTTCAGATTGTAAAGGCAATTCCCCTGGTCTGCGATTGTTTTCTTCTTGAGCCCACTGCCCCCCAAGAAACTGGATTTAAAAACTAAGAAGCAGTGGGAAGGCACCATTGTGTTTCTGGATCTTTAAACTGTATTGGTCACATCAGATGGCTTGACGCTTAGGGAACAAGGATTTCTTTATAATAATAACTATGATGTTTGGTCACACTTTCACCTTGTCAGTAATGGGTTAGCTCCATTGGCTGGCTAAATACTTCTGTATCTACCATGAAGGCCACCTTGTTTCTGTAGTTTACATTTTTATTTCCAGAGTGCTTGACTTGATAATAGATCACATCGATGTGTAAACATTGGATAAGAATTGGAATTCACTTTAGGTATATGTGGCTTAAACTCATAATTTTATAAGGAAAGAAAAAAGGTTAAAACATTTTGGGGGGATCCCTGGGTGGCTCAGCGGTTTAGCGCCTGCTTTTGGCCCAGAGCGCAAGCCTGGAGTCCCGGGATCGAGTCCTGCGTGGGGCTCCCGGCATGGAGCCTGCTTTTCCCTCCTCCTGTCTCTCTCTCTCTCTCTCTCTCTCTCTCTCTCTCTCTCTGTCTATCATAAATAAATAAATGAATCTTTAGAAAAAAAACCATTTTGGACCAATTAACACATCGTTATTACCAGGTGGCCTTCAATGCATGTGTTCTTGTGTTTCTCAGGTTGACATTTTTGGGTAAATTGTGGAATTTATCTTTTACACATCTACGCAATCAATTCCACAGAGTGTTAATATAAACTTCTGTAATTATTGGGAAGGGGGTAGTTTAAAATCACACTGGCTTACACATGCCTGGCTCAGTTGGTTAAGCGTCCAACTCTTGATTTTGGCTCAGGTCATGATCTCATGAGATCTCAGGTCATGAGATCGATCCCCCATGTGGAGCTCTGTTCTCAGTGGGGAATCTGCTTCAAATTCTCTCTTCCTCTCCTTCTGTCCCTCCCCTGCTCATTCATGCATGCACACTCTCTCAATTTCTCTCCCTCAAAAAATTAGATTTAATTTAAAAAAACATTTTTTTAAAACAATCACACTGGCTTACACTTCTCTAAGTGTGTTCCAAGAAACACTCAAGAAGAGAAGAGTTTGCAGAGACAAATAAGTTGGGTAAACATTGGATGAAATAAAATAAATATTGTTCTTAACTATTCTTCTCAGAGTCTTTATTAGGTTAATGTCATTCTGAATCACCAAGACATGGATCAAAACATACCATTTCCCCACCTAAACTGGCCATAGCTTTCTTTTTCAGGGTATCTCAAGGGACTAATCCCCTTCAGACTAATATTAAGAACAGCGATGATGAGGCAGCCTGGGTGGCTCAGCGGTTTAGCACCACCTTCAGCCCAGGGCCTGATCCTGGAGACCCTGGATGGAGTCCCGCATCCGGCTCCCTGCATGGAGCCTGCTTCTCCCCCTGCCTGTGTCTCTGCCTCTCTCTCAATCTCTCTCTCTCTCGTGTCTCATGAATAAATAAATAAAATCTTTAAAAAAAAATAACAGCAATGCTGACCATATTTGAGTTCTTACTCTGTGCTTAGCTTCTCACAGTCATTCATCTAATCTTTCCAGTGACCTTAGTCCTATGAAATCCTCATTTTACAGAAGAGGAAAGAGGCTCAGAGAAGTTAAGTAATAAGTCCAGAGTCACACAACTGGCAAGTTACAGAACCAGAATTCAAGGCATTCTGACTCTAGAATTTACACTCCTGATCGCTCTATTGTATATCTGTTCTCATGAATCATACTTGGAAGATAAGCCCTGCCCTTGTCAACTCTTGTTGAGTTTGGAGGAGAATAATTTCTTTGAAAAGAGAAAGACAAGATAAAAGATGGAAAATAAGAGAAGAAGGGGGCAGAGAGGCATCATTTGGCCCAGATTAGAACAAGGTTATTAGACAAATCATTGCTGATTGTTTTTGAAAGAGTAAGCATCTGGACTGCTGGTGGGATGGGAAAGATAACAGGTTTCTGTTTTTGACAGATATATACAAAATTAATCTTTTTCCAACAAGATGTAAAGGAAGGTAAGAAGCTTGTTTTATTTTGTGCAAATACTTCACATTGCTAAGGTGACCAGAGTGACATCCCAGCCACAAAACTAGTACAAACCACAGGTAGCCAAGGGAAATGAATGTAGCTCAAAAGATAGATTCCAAGTGAAACTAAAAATTTGAAAAATATAGTAGAGAAGGGGAAGGCAACATCACAGATTTAAAAAAAAAAAGAATGTCATTTTTTAAAAATTAATTTAATTTAATTTTTAATTTCAAATGAAGCAAAAGTTTTTTCTAGGACCCTGTTCCTATAGGGCCAGACCCTCCACTACAAACCCATAAATGAAGCCGCCGACAAAATGGAAGGAGAAAAAAAACCTGCCTAGTTCAATTTAATTGAGTTTCCTGGAGGGACAAGCTGAAACCAGCCAACTTTTCCAGACTCTGGGAAGGAATTTGAATCTCGCATGCCCAGTGGAAAAAAAAAAGAGAGAGAGAGAGAGAGAGAGAGAGAGACAGAGAAGGAGCAACTCTTCTGCATTTTAATATCACTGGGGTTTCTTTAAAGCTTTGGAAGTTTCCTCAGGAGGCCAGGAGCTTTCAGAAATTTCAAGATAGGGAGTGCTTCTCCTGTCACTTCTTTTTCCACCTTATTGAAATGAATTCTATTTGCTCAACGAAAGTTCAGAATCCCTGGCCCAGAAAATAAATTGAGTTTGGATATTCTTTAAAAGACAGGGATGGACAAGGAAAAGAAGGAACCACCCAAGGCCAAAGCCCAAGGAATCCCTGAGAACCGAGCCCCCCTCCCCCCATCATCTTCTCACTCCTCCACCCCTTTATGGCCCTTTGATGGAATGCAGCTGCCCTCTCGGACAGCCAAGGAACACCCAACTGCTGGCGGCTCCTGAAGGTCTAACTGGGTCAAGGGTCACCTGTGATATGAACAGAGAATCTAAAAGGGATTTTCTGCCCGCTGATTGTATGGGGGAAAGCCCATTTTATTTCTCATAGCTGCAGTCCACGTGTGGAAAGGCCAGAGAAAGCCCAAAATTCTCAGCCTTTAGGAGTCAGAAAAACCAAGATCAGCTAACTCCGGAGTTGACAGTTCCCTGCAGACAGGCTGGGAGCTCTCCACAGCTGATCAAATTAGATAACCTGGGGACGTGGGGTAGGGGTTGGGGTGGAGGGAAGGGAGGTTTCTAGAGGGATGTTGGATGTCCTATCAAAACTCATACCCATTATGGGCCCAACTGGGTGGGACCCAGGGTATCTCCAATCAAATCAGAAACTGAATCCATCTTGAAAAAGTTCCAACCTCGTACACTTTCTTGAACTAGGGTGAGCCTCCCAAAACCCACCCGTTACAACAGCATCAATCAGGCAATGTGCTACTCTGGACGGACTATCCCCAAGCTTTTGCTGGGAAAGAACAAAGTTAACTTGGGAGCTCACTAGCTGTGCTCCACCTGTTAGCAAGCACACCCCTCGTGCATCCAACTGTGGTTCACTGAATGCCTGCCTTGGAAGGACTCCATGCCAGGCCCAAGGAGCTAGGAAAGTAAAAACCTCCCAATTTCTGCACTCCCACAGCCCACAGGACAGTTGAGGAGGTAGAGAGCAGACCTGGAAAGCAACGGCCCTCAGGAAAATGTGAAACTGGGATGCAGAAATTCACAGAAAGATTTGCTCATGAATCTTGGGGTTTTAGAATGATTGACCGACCCTTTTTTGAGGGTTAGAGATTTTCCATTCAAGTACTCAAATACAAATAAGCCCAAACCTGAACCGCAAGAGGACCATAATCTGTCAAAAATGTGTCTATATTTTCTCTTTGTGTTGTTTCAGACATCTGATCAAAGAGACATGGGAAGAAGATGAGAGCTCTGTACAAAGATTAGAAATGGACCAAAAACTTATGGTGACTTTCTTGCAACAGCCCAAATTCTTAACGGTTTTCCGGAAAGTTATGTGGTCCTATTTCTGAACCCATAAAGCGATAACAATTTATTCTTGGCTCCATCTCCCTCACTAGACTATTGAAAAAGTTAATGAGATAGTGTCTCTGAAAGGCTTTGAGTTCATTGCAAGGTGTCAAGGAAGCAAAATAAGAAATGCTATTATCATTGAAGCTCTTCTAATCCAGCAAGCTTCGGTGAAGCTTAGAAATGCCACCATTCTCTCTTCAAATCTTTTTCTCCCTAACTTTTAAAGGTTGGCATGACTGATTCATCTAACATACTGAAAGCAGCCAACAAAATGGAAAAGAAAAGCTTCATGCAAATCCCTCTATGTTTCTGCACAGAAGGTTATGCAGAGCAAACTATACAACCTACTTCCTGTCCTCCCAATAGCTCAGGGCCCTATCTGGTTATGTGGCTGCAACTTATCCTCACTCACACAAAAATTATTCATTTTCCACTCTGAGTCAGAACCTTTGGTCTCCAACCATACTGACAAAAATGCATCTACTCAAGGCATTTTACGTTTGGGATGTTTTCCCCTTAAGCACACATTTTATCTACTGGTTTTTTCTTGTGTTCCTTCAGAAATTATGGCTTCATCTACATCTTACTGATCTGTGTATAATTCTGTATTGCTCTATTGGAAATGTGGGTTTTTACCACCTTGTGCAGATGGGGTAAACTGCATTCCCAGTTAATTATAAGCTCCTTGGAAGCAGGGATCCACTTGGTACTTTCCACCGATCCTGATTTTTGGTTTGTCGTTTACATTTATCTATTTTATTGTATTCATAAAATAGTCTCATTATTCGGGGAGCTGGAGTGGATGATCTGATTTCCTGACAGTGTTTTTTGGAAGCCCAGGAGCTCCTGATGTCAGGCCTAGAGTTACACTGGGCACTGGGAAGAGATGGGTTTGCCCTTCACTTACCTCTCTCTGTGTTGCAAATTCACACATTTTACACGGGAGGCGAAGACAGCTCCAAGATACTTTCACAACTTAAGGATGTGGAAAATACCCACATCCTATTGCAAACACACCAAATGAACTCTTCAACTGAGCTAACCATTCAACAACAACCAGAAGAATCAACGAGAAGTCAAGCCGAAAGGAATATGCTGAAATATTTACTAAAACACTTCCAAGGAATGAACAAACCATCCTTCCAGGCAAAGACATTGCCATTCACACTCCTGGTAGAGCACGGACTTGTATTCTCTCTGGCAATGACCATAACCTCTAATAAGTTCATGTGTGTACTCTGCACCCTTCAACCAGACCCAGAATCCTACCAATTCCATACGGTAAATAAGAATGGCAATGTTCATCTGTCTCAGCCCACAGTTGACCTTCAACAAAAAGAAAAAAACAATCACAGTTACAGAAGTGAGATGCCACTCACTCTCCAGGGTATTCCAAGTGTTTTTAATGCCCTTTCTCCAGTGAAAACTCTCTTAAGCCCAGACTGGTAGACTGAGACTCAGTTTAGCTACCACCTCCCAGCCCCAGGATTCAGGTCCTCCCACATCACTCTTTTGATCTTGTCCTTCTGTAAGAATGAGTTTAAATATCAGGGAAGCCCTCTCCAGTCACCCCACAGGGGCCGCTTCCTTCTTAGAGCATCTCTAGGAGTCATCCCTCACTGGAAAGCAAGACAAACATCTTCTCTTCTCCTCCATGTGCCATTTCTTTACTCGATCACTGCATCCTGAAATGCCTAACAGGTACCAGGCACTGTGAGTAGCTGGGAACCACAAAGCTACATAAACACAGACACTGTCTTTGAGTGGTCCAGAGGCTGTTGGGGTAAACAGCTTGGCTCCTCAGAGTCTGAAAACTCCTCAGGGTCAGAGATCTTTGTAATTCTTCCCTCCACCCCAGCTCAGCAGCTAGCGTGCTGCCTTTCTCAGGTAAGCGAGCATTCCGCCAAAATAAGGATTGATTCAAACATGCAACTAGAAAATCCAAAGGGAACCTTCCCAAACACTGACGTGTACAAATAATGCCGCCATTCTCTGCTCAAAAATTATTAACACGTACCAATATTTTAATTCCCTCCCAACCCCCGAACAAGGTAATACAGGTCAATTCCTTCAGGCCTTTCTAAGTATTGTTCACCTGCTCTCTAATTAAGGAATTTTGGAGGGGATTGGAAGGGGCCTGTGGGGTGGGCTGATGATGCATTTACATGACAAAATATGTTGAGGGGAGGATATTCCAGTCACTCAAAATGCAAAATAAACAAAAACAGATTTACAGGGATGAGGGGCAGATTTTCACTTGCCTTAGCTCTAGCAAATGGTTCACTCATTCAGAATGTCCTTAGACTGTCCTTTTTCTCCTCCAGAGGGTTCAATAGCTAAGCAGGTTATTTACTTCCAAACAGAGGCCTGTAGGAACACAAAAGAGGGAAGCTGGTCACTGCCCCTGAGACTATGGAGCAAAAGCTACACATGATCCTGAGAAGCCTGGATAGCTCAGCAGCCCTATAATTCATTCAGGGACCACAGTCTCTGACAAATGAGTTCCAGCCAGAGCAAAGTGGTCCCCTCACCCCATGCCCATGTGTGTGAACCCCTCCTTTTCCCAATCCTTCCACTTCCAAGCCCTTCCACTCGCTCCTGCCACCTTTGACACCTACAGTTAACCCAAGCCCATATATTTTTTTTACCAATTTTAATTCCCTCCAAAGCAAATTCCTGCCACATAAACTCAACAAGATAAAAAGAATGAGAAAATAAGGCTCAGCGTGGGTGGGAGCAGAGCAGAGGGGCACAGATGGGACAGGGCAGCATCATTTCAATTATGAGTTCATAGAATAAATGTCTTGCCGAGAGTCAATATTTGTTAATCAGGTTTGGTACAGAGCAAAAAATAAACAAATGAAGTACATGGTCTCTGTTTTCTTTGAGTTTACTAATGAGAATGAGTCAGTCCCACTTCAAGGCAGCATTTAGCTTCCTGATATGAGACCTAACACCACATTGATTTATTCTGTGACCACACATTGTGCTGGTCATTGGCTCTGCTCTCCATTTCCAAGGAAAGGGGAGGGGGTGGCGGGAAGAAAAAAAGGCAGAACATGGCATCCATAAGCAATCTTTTTCAAGTTGGATTTTTACACACAGTTTAATGTCAAAGCTCAGACAAATTAGAAAGACTCATGTAGAGTCAGGAGGATCTGCATTTCAGTGCCGGGCTGCTGTTTGCAAGCTGGGTGACCTAGCAATGACTTTCATATTCTATACCCTTTTCTAAAACTTTGTGAGGATCCAATATGTGTGATAAATGTGATTAAATAGTGTGTGCACAGTAATGGAGTGCATATAAAGGACTTAGCTGAACACCTGGCATCATTAGCACTGAGTACGTGGAAAATAGGACAAGAGAGGAGAGAGAAGAATGAAAGATATAAGTTGCCTCTCTGTCTCCCCACATCTTTTTCTCTCTTTCCATCTCCTCTTTCTCTCCCTCGACCCCCTCTTTCTGTCTCTATTTCTGTCCATGTACACACACACACACACACACACACACGAGCTTGGAACTAGATGGATCTTCTAGAGAATGAGAGTTGAGTAGGTGTGGGTATTCTTGAATCCTAGTCCTAGGCTAATCACAAGCGAGTCTTGGAGGTAGCGGGGGTTATATCAGGACAAAGTTGAGAAACTGAATTCAGCCTGGAGTGGACTCCAGAGTCCCAGAAATAATTGGATCTTCTGTCCACCCAGACCAATGCAAGATGACTCCTCAATCCAAATCATTCCCCTTAACTATTCTCTAGACCTGAAAGAACCCAGGACTGGACAGTGCTTTTAAGGGACTTCGCAGAATAGAGCAGAGAGCCCTTCCACATCTCTAATCAGTGCAAAAGAGGGCATTTGCTTCATTTTCTTGTCTTATCTCTTCTCCACTCCATTTCCCTGTAACTTTATATCTGTACAGGCTAGCCACTGCTGACTCATTCAGTAAACATTTTTTGGCCACTTGTGCATCTTATTTTGCCCTGATGGTACTGAAGCTACAAGGACTGCCTAATGAAGTCATGGATTGAGTAGCCCAACAAGTCAAGATATTTGCCATTGGTCAAACAAATTCTGGTCAGGGTATGTGGAGGGAGGGACAGGGGCAGCTAACTCAGAGCCAGAGGGTCAAGGAAGACTTCCCAGAGACAATGGCTCCAGAGGTGAATTTTAAGGATGAGTAGGAGTTACTCATGCCAAAGCTGGGGCTGCCAAATGGGAGATAGGCTAGAAGCACAGAAACAAGAGATCAGAATTAGGGCACTGAGTGGGGGAGAATTTGAATGCCCAAAGGTGAGAATCAGGTCAGGACAGCTCATGAAGGACCCATTAGAGAGTCTTGACTATTTCCTGAAAACAGTTAGATGCTAGATGATACAATCAAACTTCAATTGCAGACACTGCACTCTAGGGATGTCTGGTTGACTCAATCGGCTGAGCGTCTGTCTTCAGTTCAGGTCATGATCCCAGGGTCTTGAGATTGAGTTACCCATTGGGTTCCCTCCTCTGTGAGGAGCCTGCTTCTGCCTCTGCTTCTGCCTTTCTCTCTCTCTCTCTCTCATAAATAAATAAATCTTAAAAAAAAAAAAAAGAAAGAAACTATACTTGACGACAATGTGATTAGAAGTAAAAAGGGGGGAGGTGAGGGGTAACATTGAAATACATGCCAGAAAATAACTCATTTTTACTAAAAAATTTATAGCATCCACCATGATTTTAGTCCTCTGAATGAGAATGACACAAGTCAATTCCTTTACGTGTTTTCTAAGTAATTTGGGCTTCTTCGGAGGAGATTGGAAACATCAGGACACATCAACTGGAGGTATATGGGAGATAATGGAGAAGTCAAGAAAGATTCCCAGACCCTTGCTTGGGAAAATGGGCAAGATCACAATGCATTCACCAAGGGAAAAATGGAAGGAAGGTGACTTCAGTCCAACCCCTGGAATTTGAGGTCCTAGAGGATCCGAGAGTACAGATAACCAGTTGGCTGGGACTCAGAAGGGGAATCTGAGGTAGAAATAAGGAGCTGAAATGCCTCTGCTATTCAAGCAAGCTCACATGAGAAGTGCATACAGTGAGAAGAGAAGACCTCAGTTAGAAGCTGGGAAACACCTATGTGTGGGGATGGGTGGTGGAGAAAGTCTGGAGAGGAAACCAAGAAGCAGCATGCAGAGAGGAGAGAAAAGGTTGCAAGGAAAAGAGAGGAAACTTGTGTCAAATGCAGGAAGGAAGTCAAATAACACAGCGGAAAGAGCCCCCTGGATTTAGTCCCCTGGATGACTTCAAAGGAGACAGTTCGAGACGCCTGGTGTGGGTGGATGACATTTACCCTTCTATTTCACTGGGATATTTGACTCACTGCTACTTGAGTTCATAACTTTTCTGAATGGTGTAAAATGCAGATTGGGAGCTCCTCGGGTCCTGTCATAAGCCCTCCTGACTCAGCAGAGGTACAAAGTCCATCACTAGAGCTGCTCAGAAGGTAGGCAGGGGTAACTAGGACCAGCCCGCAGAGGCGTCCTGCCGGCTGGGCTAAACATCCTGTAGAAGACCCTACAGGTCACAGTCATATGTTATATTGCTCTTCTAGAAAACCTTGAGCAAGAAAGTAAAAAAGATCCACGTGAGTTAAAATTCCTTAGAATTTCACAATTGCATCAAAAATGTGGTTTTTAATCCTCCTCTGACCCGACGCTGTGTGCCCGTCAAAACAAAGTGAAGATCTGTGGCTTATTCCTTGCCCACCTGGCATCATTCGGAAGAATAGGGTGCTAGAGACATGAAATGCCAGTGCACTGTTTTTCCTGAACATCTGCAACTAACCATGCAGGCACCGCACCCCAGGGCCACCCTGGGGAGAACAACTTCGAGCCCTGGCGGTTGCACAATGGCAAATGGCTGGCAAAGGCGGTCACTGGCTTCCCCTTAAAGTCCCTGGCAGGGCTGCCTGTGGGTAGGCATGGCCAGGACTGAGGCAGGGCTGACCGCATCCGAGGCCGCCCCGGCACAGGTAGACGGCGAGCCCTGCAGGCTCACAGCCTCGCACTGGCCACTCCCCGCACAACCACACCACCAGATGCAGAGGGCCCAGCATGCTAGTGACCGGCAGCTGCAGATCCAGCTGAGTAGAATCCAAGTGCTACTCCCAGGCCCTACGTTAGGACAAGGAGCAGCTCAACAAGGCCTCTGACCTTCTTGGCAGAGGCACTGGGGTGACCCCAGGAGGTGGTGACCTAGTGCTTTCCTGAACCCACATCAGGAGGCTCCAGCAAGAGCCCAAAGGTGCTGAAGCTAAATCCTCCACTTGCCAGAAACCGTCCCCCCAAGTTGGGGCGGGGGGACTGCCAGCCCCTTCTACAGGGAAGCAAGCCTGGGAACACATCCGTTATGTGACAGATTGCACAGGCCACGATTTAGATCTTGGACCGAGAGCTGCTGGAACATCGTCCTGGCCTGGCCTCCCGAGCCCCACTTCCATTCTCCCCACCTCACCCTGCTCACCCATGTCTGGTCACTGGCAGGGGATGCTGCGCCCCTAATGCTGATGAAGGCTCCCAAAGGAATGGAAGGGTAAGGTCTGGGAGCCTCACAGAGCTGGGGGCGACCTCGTGCGTAGGTGAGGGGAGCCACCATCTCCTGGCTTCTAGAGATACACACCACCAGGGGAAGTGGTTGGCTCCCCCAACCCACCCCATCCAACCCCCACCTCACCCCCAGCTGGCCACCTACTTGGGCAGCACCAGCAGGTGATCCAGCAGGAGGACTAGGAAAGGCAGCCCCCCCCATGAACCCCACCCTGGCCCACCTCACCCCCCACACTGCAGTCAGCAGGCCACTGAGGAGCACGCACCGGAAAAAAAGCTGCAGGGAAAGGAGCTGTCCAAACCTAGGACTGACCTCTAAGTCTCTGGGAGAGGAGGGGGGTCTCACCTGTCCCCCAAGGCCCCAGCCTGACCCCGGAGGCTCACAGGGAGCAAGAAACTGGACAGGGAGGTTTTGAGTATGGATGCCATGTAAAAAGGGATAAACTTGTATATGGAGTTTCTAGAGGTTTCTAGTGAATAAGTAATTAAATCGATGGATTACTTATTGCCAACACCATGATAAATTAGATATGGGAACTAATGCATATGTCAAGTTCTCTTTTTTTTTTAATTGACTAAGTAATTTGTTATGCATCAAATTTAAAGGTCACAAAAGAAATGTACTAATTTCTAGCCGGTATCTGGGACATAGAGAACTAATTAGAATACTGTACTAACTCTCAACTGTATCAATTGTCCCACATTGAAAGACAGGAATCTAATTTGTCACCTTTTTTAGCATCTTCAGATCCACACATAATCATGAAACCATTGATGACCTTGTAATTCTTCCATTTTGCTTTTTTACCTTGTGGTCTTGTTAACTTCCTTCTTCTTGTGCTGTTTCAACAAATGCTGGGAAGAGAGAATCTGTATGCAATTTGGACCTGATCGCTTTATTTCAATTTCACTGACAAAATGTACTAGACGGGCTGGCTATCCCACATTGCTTCAAAAAACTTGAAGGTACTTGTGGTGCAGCCCATGGTTGCATAGCTTCTCCACCTTGTAAGCAAACACACCCGAAAAGACAATCCTAATCCTAGGAAAGAAACATTTCTAGCACAGTCGAGAACAGCCCTGTCCAACAGAAACATAAAGGGAAACTTATATGTAATTGAAAATTTTCTTTTATTTTTTCTTGGAAATTTTCTGATTTGGGGATAAGAAAATAGGAAAATTAATCTCTTGTAGCTACCTCTCAAGGGGTAATCAATAAAACAATAATTATGAAACTTTCATTATATAAAGACTGGCTGTTATTATTACCAAATTCAACTAAAGGCTCAACTGATTAGTTACTAGCTGCTGTGCCGCAAGCATTCTTCCTCCATCCTTACCATCCAAAGACAATGGTTTCCAAATGTTACGACTCTGGCAAGTGCCAGTTGTAAAAAAGTTTTCATGGATCCAAGAAAAAATAATAATAATAGTAGCAACAATGTCAATTTTCTTCATTAAGTCATATTAATTAAATATAAGTAATTTCTATTATTCTGAAATTATCCTTCCTTTCTTATATATATATATATATATATATATATATATATATATATATATATATATATTTGTTTGTTTGCTTAGGTCTCCCCTCCCCCTCTTTTTAAATGAAAGGATGATTGATGGTGATGGTAGGGTGATAGTGATGATGATGATGATGATGATGATGATGATGAAGATAAAAGACTTTTCTGTTGTTTTTGTTAATGCCATTTTTTGGCAAAAAATTTTTTTAAATGGTGACATAAGTTGACCCCCACAATCTAAAAAACTCATATTAGGTTCATGAAGTCCACAGTTCTATGCCTGAGTCCAGCTTCTCTAGTGCCAATGGGTTGAGAATGGGCCAGTGCTATGCTGTTGTTTAGCCAATTCCCTAATTAAGGTGAATCATTGGCTCCTTGTTTTTATTGGGTTAATATTGAAATCCTTAAAATACTTGTATAAGCAGCTTCTGATCCAGTTTCTGCCTTCCTTGTGTGCTTCAATCTTGCCTGGTCCCCCACCCCATCCCACCCTACCTAGGCTCCAGGCACAGAGGCCCTGTTTTGTTTCCCTGAACACTCAGATTGCCTCCCTTCACTCATGCGCCCCCTGCCTGCAAGACCCTTTCCTTGCCACTCTCTGGGGTGCCCCCAGTATGATTTCTTCCCTCTTTACAAATGGGAGATATTATAGCATACAGAGAGAAGTCATGTGGTTATCTCAAAAGTTAGTGTCAGAGATAGGTCTAAAATCCAGATTTCCTGATGTTGAAATAGAGAGGGCTTTACAGAATCCCTATACCCAAATAAAATTTTGATATTGGTGGAGTGGGTGGGGTGGGATGTAACGTGGAGAAAAGGAAGCAGGTAAAGGACTGAAATGTGAGGGCTCGAGACAGAGTTAGCTGCTCCTGCCAAGGTCATTAACAATTTTGGGTTGCCCTTGGTGGGTTAAATGTAAGTCTAGATAAATCCCTTGTGACCTTAGAAACAAACAAACAGGGGCGCCTGGGTGGCTTAGTTGGTTAAGCATCTGCCTTTGGCTCAGGTCATGATCCTCAAGTCCTGGGACCGATCCCCGCATGGGGCTCATGGGGCTCCCTGCTAGGTGGGGGAGTCTGCTTCTCTCTCTCCCTCTGCCCCTCCCCACTGCTTGTGCACGCATCCTCTCTCTCTCTCAAATAAATAAATAAAAGCTTTATTTCTTATTTTTAAAAAGATATTTGTTTATTTATTCATGAAAGACACAGAGAGAGGCAGAGACATAGGCAGTGGGAGAAGCAGGCTCCCTGCAGGGAGTCCGATGTGGGACTCAATCCCGGGACCCTGGGATCACACCCTGAGCCAAAGGCAGACGCTCAACCACTGAGCCACCCAGGCATCCCTAAATAAAAGCTTTAAAATAAATAAAGCCAAAAAAAAAAATCCCAAAATTATGTCTTTCTGAAAGTGACACATGTCTCCAATTTGTACATATGACAATAAATATAAAATGCCCATTTTCGCCTTCCCTTCCCTTCCACCTGCTGCTTTCTGTAGAAGAATTCCCCTCACAAGCAATGCAGCAGACAGGCTTGAGGACAGCTGGAGTTCCTCTTCAAGCCAGTTGGTGTGGGCCACCGGCTCCCCTCTGTGTGACACCAGCAAAACCATCTCTTAGAGTTCCTTAGCCGCTTTGTCAGCAGGGTCCTTTGCTCAAATCAGCTGCCTCTTAGGAACGGGGGTATCCAGGGGTCCAGGACACTCGGAGCCCCTGGGAGGCACACTCCCTGGGAAAGCTTCCTGAGGAACACCCTCCACCCTCCCGACTATTTACAGCACTTACCTAAAGAATGCTTAAGGGTCATTTTTCATAATGGATGTTGTGTTAGGAAAATCCCCCAGCAGTGTAAACTAATGATCAGTTAATGGTGCCCCAAGCATGTTGCTTGGAGTCATAGAGCAACAAGGGGAACTGGTTCAGTAATTCTAAGTAGTTGGCTGTCACAGAAGTGAAAAGGGCACTTGAAGGCCTTTCCTCTGGACACTTTCCTATAAGAAATTGTAAAACAGAGCCCAGCCCATAGAACAAAACCCAAAACAAAAAACTCCTGTCCCGGCTACCACTCAAATCTCCAATGGGGCTCGCTCGTTCTGGAATGACCCTCAGGAGGGAAGTCACTTGGACTCAGAAGCAAGTGACATGACTCATTGGTTTACGAAAACTGGAATAAACATAAGGAAGCAAGTGCCTGAAGAAACAATAGGAAATAAGAATAGTTTGTCTTCTGGAAAGCATGAGAACTGGCCCTCCTCTGGCAGTCAGGGAATCCTGCTTGATGGTACAAACATTGTTTTCCCAGAGTGTTCTTGCGAGCATTTGGCATGACATCACACACCTGCAGCGCTCTGTCCTGCCAGGGGAGCCCCCTGCACTTCTTGATCCTTCTTCCAGCAAACCAACCATGAGTATGAGAAGGAGGGAGGCCAAAGAAAATACCATGTTCACCAGATTCCTAGTCATTGATCCCAGGTGAAAGTAGAGAGAAATCTAATGCCAAGCTGGAAAGCAAAGGGGCCACGCATTTCTTCAGCTACGCAATGCCATGTTCATAAATGGCAACAGGATTACACAGGGATGAGGGTTGATGGTTATTTTAGTGAACAGGGGGAAAAAATAGAAAAGGGGGCTGTGAAAAGAGGCCACTTGTTGGGGCATCATACAGTATTTCTCTACTAGTAAAAATTGGGAATGTTGGCAGGGAATAAAGAGGTTGAATAAGAAGTTAGAGCTGACCCTACTCACCCACCTTAAAGAACAGCCACATTGGGTGATAAAGCCTTTGAACTGTGGCTAAGTACCAGTCCTGTTTACTTTGAGGAAGGAAACTGTCAGTTCTGTTTGTTCGCAATGAACCAACCACAATGTGTCTGATGGATCTGGGGTTAGTGTAAGAGGGGCACGTCAAGTGTAGGAAACAAGGTTTATCGTGGGATTAGATTTAGGAAGACAAGTAATCAGGAGGCTGCTGGGCAAGCATTGTTTGCCGTGCACCTCCAGGCATGGGGTTGTTTTTCTTGCGAGTTTGCTCCACATCCTGGGCATGTGGGTGAGAAGGGGGAGCAAAGGTCCCCAAAATTCTAATTTTATTATTCACCAACCTACATCAAAAAACGTAGATTCCCCTCCCCCCACACACACCCCCCAATATTTTAGATTGTGATTTCTTTCTTCTTGCCACAAATTCTATTCCATTCTAGATGAGCATAACACCAAAACTTCATGGCCATGTAGTTACCAAGTCAGAGTGGGAGAGTCCCATTTCACCAGTTTAAAACCAGTTTTGAATGTTGACAACACCAGGGATGGGAAGCAGTTTTAGAAAGTGTACCCTTTCTGATCCCAAAAGCAAACGTAAAGTAAAGCCTATAGGCCAAGAGATGAAACAAAGAAAGCTCTCATGGGTCAAGTCTAAACATGTGTGGACTCGAGATCTGGTGAAGTTCTTTCCAGAGATTTCTATGACACAAGCATATGCAATTTGAAAAATGAAGAGTTTTACTTAAGGCTAAACACACTTGAGTCACTGGTGAGTACTGCTAGAAGAAGAAGAAGAAGAAGAAGAAGAAGAAGAAGAAGAAGAAGAAGAAGAAGAAGAAGAAGAAGAAGAAGAAGAGAAGAAGAAGAAGAAGAAGAAGAAGAAAGAAGAAAGAAAGAAAGAAAGAAAGAAAGAAAGAAAGAAAGAAAGAAAGAAAGAAAGAAAGAAAGAAAGAAAGAAAGAAAGAAAGAATTCAAGGAAGAGGTTGAAATGTCCTTTACTTGAGAAACAGTTTTTCATCTAGTCCATGAAATCCTATACTCCTGAAAGAGTTCAGTGGCTTCAAAGTTGCTGACAAATTGACAAACTATGACAGTTGTAATGACTTATTCTACTCTCAGGAAATGTTCGGACTTTGATATTGTCATTTTCTGGATATTACAAATGAGTCTGCTCCTGCTTCATCTTACCAGAGGCAAGACAGGCTACTCCTTTTCCTTAAAACCTAGATTTTAGAATATTCTGTTGGGAAACTTTGTTATGCCTTAGATCTATTTTGTTCAGCTTTTTTTTTTTTTTTATGTCTTCCCTCCTTCTATAAAGATAAAAGCTTATACCTTTCCTCTGCTGAGATTCCAATATTCCAATATTCCACTCTTGGGATTATGACCTAAAGGTGAAGAATCACTTGTTCAAACTCTCACAGCCAAGTCAATTTTGTAAATGTTTATTTCGTGTTCTTTGTGTTATGAAAACAATATTTTTCCCTCTCTTTTCAAATAAGAGATTGCGCACTCAGAGTAAATGCTTTCCAAACCATCTTCAAATGGGTGGGATATTCTAAAATGGCACTGTTACCCATCATACTGCCCAAGCCAATTTGGGAAATCTTCCCCAGATTGCTGCTTTTCCAAAGGGATTCACACTTGATGAGGATAATCTTTGATGTTCTAACCCACACTTGTTAAATGTTCACATTCTTGGAGGGTTAAATGTTCACATTCTTGGAGCACAAATGATTGATTTTGGTGTTGATCTGAGAGGGCTTGAGCAACATAACTGTAGTTTTTTGTTTTGTTTGTTTTCTATTGAGGGGGTTTTATTTATGTATTTTAATTATACTACGGAGATTCCCTAAAAGAGGTCCTTGAAGCCCAAACATATTAATGAGAACTTGATGACTCCACTAGCTCAAAGACCCTCTTAGAAATAGTCGTGTTGCTTTTGAAGAAGACACAGAATGTAACTCAAGCCATTTACCATATTACTAAACAAATCAGCTTACTATTTCTTCTTGTCATTTGCTATCCGCCAAACACTGTTGGCTCTTGTTGCACATTCAATTTTATTTGCTCTGAATAATAAAAATGAGGAAATGAATTATTACTTCCTGCAAATAAATTTTGAAAGCTTCCATGAAGATTTAGTCACTTAGAAGTCCTTGAACAAAGAATGGCCCTCTTGTCTCTGGGAATTTGGTTCTCTAGGACCAAGCTTTATACTGAAAGAGGTAACACCATGGAAGGAAGGGGTAAGACACGAAGGTGAGTCTCCATCCCCTATCCCCGACCCAGTCTGTCAGGTCAGATAACTCAGTTCTGGAGTTCAATGGGGCAAGAGATGCAGCTTATTTAATTAGATTAGTAAAATTCTTTCAAAAACTGGAGCTGGTTAGATGTCATCTAAGGAGTGTTTGTAGTGAAAAGCTGGGAACACCTCCTCTGGACCATTGGACATGCTAATAGGGGGAAGTGGACAGGGACTCACCATCTTCATTGAGTGCACCCAGCACCCAGCTGGACCTTGGAAACTCAAACAGGCTCAAAGTGGTTGAAGGAATGATTGGTCTGTGGTGAGCCCATGATGCGTGCAGGATGAATTCTCAGCATTTGCCCAAACACCGAGAGTAGGAGAATCCCCATGTAGACCACTGTTGGCAGGAGTCAGAGGAGTGCTTCCGGGAGGGAGGAAGGCTAGGTCTTTTCAGACTGCAAGTCTCCAACTACGGGGGCCAAGGAGAATCCTCAGAACCCTCCATGCTCCCACAGCCTCTCCCTCAGTGTCTGACTTTGAACCCTCAAGAGTAATATTAACACACCCCTAGCTCTAGACATGTCAGAAACTCAAAACTCCCATGCCGTAATAGATTAATTCCCATTATTCCCAGAGGCTAATTCTCATTGAGTTTATACATGGTATCCTCTGCCCCTGCCTATCCACCGCACCCCCCACCACTGCCATCTTGTTAAATACTTTCACTGCACCTTCTGGGGCTTCCATTCAACCATCTGCAAACTTCTATATTCCTAAGCTCTCCTCAGAAAACTTCCTTGGCCTCTTGCTCTTGCAGAAACCTGTCCCTCCTTCCATGCTCTGCTAAAGCTACAGCCTGCTCACTTGGGCCACTGGGCCTGGCAGTAGGGAAGGACCTCTCCCCTAACTTCCTGCTAGTCATTCGGCCACCTGTTTATTTTCCTTATTCCCTTCACACCCTTACTTCTTTCCTTAACCCACTTTGATTCCATGTCGCTCATTAAAACCACTCCCTTCCATTCATCTCTGTTCCCTTGCATCTCTCATATCCTCATCCTTGGCAAAATCACAAGCCTCATGAAGCCAACCCTCCCACCATCGCACCCACACACCTGGAGCAAAGCACCCAACTAAGCTAACTGCTCTCTCATTTATTTAAAATCACTGATCACAGGGCACCTGGGTAACTCAGTGGTTGAGTGTCTACCTTCAGTTCAGGGCATGATCCCGAGGTCCTGGGATTGACTTCCACATTGGGCTTCCCTCAGGGAACTGTTTCTCCCTCTGCCTATGTCTCTGCCTCTGTGTGTGTGTGTATGTGTGTGTGTGTGTGTGTCTCATGAATAAATAAATAAAATCTTTTAAAAATATTTTTTTAATTTTGGAAAACAAAATAAAATCACTGATCACTAATATTAAGCAGGACCTTAGCATTGCCACTTACATGGACTCCCGCTACATGTGCCCACCAATCAGCACCTGCTCCCCTCATCCCATCTTCTCTGCTGTGGCTAGGCTTGAACTCTTCATGCTCCTCGCCAAGGTAAAGCCTTCCTCCTGGGCACTGGATTTCAGTCTCCCATTTACTCATCGACAATGCTGCATCCGATCTTTCCTTCTTGTCTTTACATTATTAAAATTCCTTGCATTATTTTTGTAAGATTTTATTTATTTATTTGAGAGAAAGGGAGCACACACAACAGAGCATGAGTTGGGGGGGGGGTGCGGGGCAGAGGGAGAGGAAGAAGCAGACTCCCTGCTGAGCAGGGAGCAGGAATGGGGGAACTCGATCCCAGAACCCCGAGATCATGACCTGAGCTGAAGGCAGAGGCTTAACAGACTGAGCCACCCAGGCACCCAAGTCCTTGCATTATTAAACCAGCATATGCTACTCTCTGACCTTAAAAAAATAACAACATAAAACTTTTTGTCATGTCACTTGTACCTCCAGCTACCACTACAAAACGTCTTGAAATTCCATACTTGCTGTCTACGATTTCTCTCCATCCTTTTTCTCTTGGGCTACTTCACACATGCCCTCACCCCCTCTCTTTTCACTTAAATTACTTTATCAAGCTCTGCAGTGGCTCCCACCTTGCTGAATCCAACCAAAGACCTTTAGTCATCCTTTCTGACTTACCTTTCGGCACAGTTGATCACTCTCTTCTTGAAATATTTTTCTGCAGTAACAAATTCAAGTTTCCCCTTGCTTCTCAATCTCCTGTGCTGGTTTGTGTGTGTTTATGTATTGTTGGTTTTTCTCATTTTTCTAGCTTCTAAATGGCGGAGTATCTCTCATGGCTCACACCTTAGATTGTATCTATTTATACACATTCCCTGGGTGAACTCATCTCATTTTGTGGCTTTAACTACCGTCTATATGTCAGTGATTTCCAACTTGATAACTCCAGCCCAGATCTCTCCTTTGAATCCAGACTCACATATTCAGCTTCCTAGTTGGTATGTTCACTCAGAATTCTAATACACATCTCAAACTCAGCACATCCAGGACTGAGTTATTAGTTGATGGCAATCCCATTCCAACAACTATTCAGACCCAGAAACTTGGTGTAATCATTGACTCCTCTTATATCTGCTTCAAATTCACCAAGTCCTAGCTGACCAGCTCTCACCATCTCCACACTCCCACCTGCTTTAGTTGTCATTACTTCTCCCCTTGGTCATTACACCACTCTTCCCAAGGACACACCCACCCTGCCCTGCTTCAACTCTTGTCATATGTCAAGTCACATATGTTGTTGCACTGCTCAAAATTATCTAGGGGGACCCCATCTCACTCTGAGTAAAAACCAAAGTCTTGCCAAGATCAATCTCTGCAGGACCTGGTTCCTGGTTGTTTTTCTGATCCATTCTCTTCCTACTCTCTCATGTAGCCACCTACTCCAGCCACATAGGCCTTCTTCCTCACCACAGCTGGAAGGCTCCCTTCTGACTTTTGCCCTGGCTGTTCCTTCCGCCCCAAATGCTCTTCCCTTCACTTGCTGTATAACTAGGTCCTCATTTATTTTGGGTCTTTACTCACTCAACTCCATTTTTAATGAAGTTTTTCCATGAAATCCTACTTAACACTGTAACCACTGCTAGCCTCAGTGACATCCCTTCCTGCTTTGTTTTTCACTTACATAGTATATGTTTTACTTATTTATTTCATTTACTTGT
Organism: Vulpes lagopus; assembly: GCF_018345385.1. Taxonomy (NCBI): domain Eukaryota; kingdom Metazoa; phylum Chordata; class Mammalia; order Carnivora; family Canidae; genus Vulpes; species Vulpes lagopus. The sequence goes on from NC_054831.1 coordinate 77,068,715, forward strand.
CTTGTCTTTCTTCCCATCAAGAATGTTAGTTCTAAGAGGAGAGGATTTTTATCTGTTTTGTTCATTCTTGAATTCTTAGCACCTAGAATAATGCCTGGAACATAGTAGGTACCCAAAAAGATTTCTTAGGACACCTAGGTGGCTCAGTCAGGTAAGTGTCTTCCTTTGGCTCAGGTCATGATCCCAGGGGGATTGAGTCCCACATCAGCGCCCTGCTCAGCAGAGAGCCCGCTTCTTCCTCTCCCTCTGCTCCTCCCTGCCCTGCACATGCTCGCTCGCTCTCTCTCTCTCTCTCTCAAATGAATAAATAAAATCTTAAAAACGATTTTTAAATATATATCATTTGCTTTACATGCCTTATGTTATTCATTATCTTTTAAAGACTGCATGTGTTGTCTTTCCAACTATCCCATAGCTCCTTGCAGAGAGAATGATTTCATTTATTACTTTTTTATCCACCACAGTACTTTATATAAACTTCATAAGGAACATTAAAAACAGATTTACTAATTAACTGGGTGAAAGAAAAACCACTGATATTATTCTAATTAGAAGGACTAGGAAGGACAGAAACTTTGGAAGAGAGTGTCATATCTCCCCCCAAAACTAAAGAAATAGAGCAGAATCACATTCTGCAAGAAGTAATAGTATCAAATTGTCATGAGCATCAAATCAGATGCAGAACTGCAAAGCTTTGGAAGAGTGTTACTGTTCTTTTTGGTTCAAAGTGTAATATGAATCTAGCACAGTATTTACCTGATTGTACTATTTGTAAACCCGGTGCAGGTAAAACATATATGAGAAGATCCACAGTGTGCATGGCCTCATCCTGAAGGCTGAGGGATTTACAGGTTGGAGCCACCCCTAGAAATAAGCCACAATGTAATGAAGCTTAATGAGATGCTGTCTGAATAGGTGGAAGAAGGACCTCTGTGACATTTTGCTTTGGATCTGGGATTTTAAGTCTGACCATGAGTCTCAAAGTTTCAGTGGCTTCTAACTCTGGGTTCAAACAAAAGAAGGAAGAATGGCAAAGCTTCCTGAATCTCCACTCTACTCAAAACACATTAACAAGAGGTGAAGAAGACAGATAAAGGTCAAGAGTTGAGGGATTTGTATGTTTGAACATACAAGAAGACAAAAGAGGTCAATACGGCGATGTGAGAATCTGGACAGAACTTAGAGACCGAGTTCATCCAGTTTACACAGACAGTATCCTGGGCATGCTCTCAGGGAAAAGTTAAGGATTGCTTTCAGGGGCCTTCAGCAGATTTTTAAGCATTTAACACAAATATGTTACTCTTCTGAACTTCTGTACATTTTTCCGATTTGGCCACCACTTCTCTCTCTCTCTCTCTCTCTCTCTCTCCTCCTCCTCCTCCTCCTCCTCCTCCTCCTCCTCCTCCTCCTTCTCTCTCCCTGTGTATTTTTGAGAAACACAAGCACAAAATCAATGCCCACTGACTTCAGTGGGGGTATGATTTTGCAGAACACTTGTGATACCGGTCTGTCACCTTGGCGATCTATCTCATAGTTTTGCACCCAAGGGTGGTGGTGACTTGACTCCTCCCAGCTTTGGTAGAAGCCAAAGATAAGACACTTAAAGGAACCCTCCTCTGTTCTGAATATATCTCATTACAGTTCCTGAATCATTTCCGTATATAGGTTCCCAGCCAGTTCTGATTTGGGATTTCTGACTAAGGTAAATTCTAGGGTTTGACCCAATAAACATAACATCACTTACTCTTTAGTGACTTATATACGTATCAAGATAGAACATATGGTATACAAGTTAAAAACAAACTCTGATGTCAACTGTTGGGATTTCAATCCCAAATCCAATAGCATGGGTATTGTGTGACTTTGGGTGGCTCACTTCTCCACTCCAGCTAAACTGTAGATAGCTAGCCCTGTCGAAAGATTGTGTTGTAACGATATATGTTATGCACATAAAGCAGTGGGGAAAGATCCTGGCATCCAGCAAGCACTGAATAAGTGTTTGTTATTCTTGTTGAGTCTATTAGCAATATCACATGGACAGACTATTAACCAACTCTAACTAGAAGCTTCCTGACTCTATTATTCTTCCATCCATCCTCTGCTTAAGTATATGTGTATCTACACGTATGTATATGTATGTATACACACACACACTGTTTTCAGAGTTTGACATAATTCTACTTCCACCCAACTTTAGGATCCAGTGCCTAAAAATAGAATCAACTACTTAGCCACAGTAATATAATCAAACCCAGGAAAATTTACAATAGTTCCATCATATAATCTATCAAAATATCTAAATATCTACATCCATATTTTATCCATAATAATAATTTATAACCAAAGCTAATATAGTATATAAAATATATCTTTAAAAATTTATATCCAAAATATCCATATTTCACTGCCTATAATTACACCAAGAATTTTTTTACAGCTCTTATTTTCCAATTAGGATTCAATCAAGATTCATGCATTGCATTTGGGACCTACATCTCTAAAAACTGCAAAAGTCTCCTCTAAAGTAAAATTTTTATTTAAAAAAAAATTTTTTTAAGTAAAATTTTTAAATACACCTTCCCCAGTAGAATTCCTGATGTGGAGAAATTAGGGGACCCCTGCCTCCGATCTCTTTCTGTTTACTTCTGCTGCTCTTTTACGCAGCAGAGGGACATCTGTTGTGGTTTCTAATGGTTGTATTTCCATTAAATGAAACCTCAATTGAAAACAGTAACCTCAGGAGATCAGTTCCCCTCTTTCCAACTCCGCTAATGTTTCCTGGGAGCTTTAGAGTCCCTTGTGCCTTCATTATTTCTGTTTTCTTTTTTTCAACTGTTGTTTTGGAAATCCTTCTTTTGCACTGTGCTCCCTCTCACCAGCCTGGCACTTCACATCTCCTAGATGAGGACTGAAATCTGGCTATGTTGGCCTGTCTTGTGTTCACACACTGGTGGTCAACTCTTCTAAAGCACCAGCCAACAGAACAGGGAGAGGAAGCTTTATTTTGACTTCCAAATTATTCAATACTGTACAATTAAACGATCTGATGACTTTATAGATTTCTCTTTAATTGGACCAGGACCCTTTTAAGTTCTGTGTCTTCCAAACTTTCTGAGCCATTTTGAATGCAAGGTTTGCATTTCCTCTTGCTACTGAGAATGTTCAGGAGCAAACTGGATTGAGACTTCCCAGAGGAAAGAGGGTTTGGTTTGCTCCTTCCCAGAGGGTCACAGTGCTACCTATTGACACATTCCAAGGCCTCATAAAAGCTATCAAAGACTGCCCAAGAGAAACACCCATTAAGTATCATCGTTCTCTCTTTTTACAGCTACTAATAACTTTTCCCTTCAAGTTTGCTCAGAACTCTGCACATAGTTCAAACAAACAAACCAACAAACCTTATTTCTGTCTAGCCTACAAGTTTGCTGTGTGATTTCAGAGAAGTCACTTAACCTCTCTGATTGGTCGCTTCTTTTTTGTTAGGACCAAAAAAAAGAAAATAGTATGCTCAGAGAAATCACTAGAGAATAAGGCTCAATGGTAACAGTTGAACTGACAAAAAAAGTGCAATTCGTGATTTCAAATATTTATTTAAAATCGGGACCACTTACAGGTACTTCTAATGAGTAAGTTTTCAAACACTGAATTTCCAAAACAAAGTCATTTATCTAACCATATAGAAATAAAAGGTTCCTTAAGGACCAAAACTCACACAAAGAGCTAAAGTTTTTTTACTGGAAGCAAATTGAAATAAAATAGGAAGAATTTGAAAGGAAAGAAATTTCTCTTTCAATGCCCTGGAATCATCATTGTGTGGTCAAAGTAAATGTTTTAATGTAAGTTTTATTGCATCAAGTATATCGATAACACTTAAGATCTGATCTAAAAGTTCTCCATCATTTTCCTTTCGGGGCCTTGAAAACATGATGAATTTATCTAGCTTTTGTCCAATAAAAATATTACCAGCTAAATGTTTTAGTCCTAGCCTTCTGACATTGCAGAGCCTCTGTCTTGGCTAAATATTCAACTATGTCCCTCATTCCTTGGCAAATACTTTCCCACTGTTCTTTGCGGCAAAATATGATAGCTTCACCCTGTTTTGTAGAGTTCCACCGCCTTTCTCTTGTGTTCTGAGAGTGATAACAAAATGCCCACTGTTCTGAATTATTCTGAGTGTGTCACTGGGTGGTGGTTCTACTCCAGTCTTACCCCTCGTCCCTACTGACATTCCTTATCCGGTTCCCCCACCTCAGCAGCATTTTCTACTATTTGAGTAAGGCTTGGAGGATCTAAACATACTCTTGGAGTCTAGAAGTTTAAAAATATGCACAGGGCCTATTTCTAAATAGAGAATTTGAAACCCTAAATTCTAAGTGACTGGGCTACTTCCCTCTATTTTCAAAAGCAAAAGACGATATTTTATCTTAAAATTGAAGTTGACATAAATAACAATGTTTAGAGAAAACTCTGTGCAAATGTCTAAAGCCAAAGGGACAGGCTGGGTTCTCGCTAAGGCCTGCAAGAGAATTAGGGGAAAGTCAGAGATTTCCTGTCTTTGTAATGAGTTTACTAATTAAATCTTAATTGTAAACCAAGCTGAGCAAAATTTAAATGAAGCTCTGGTGCCAGCAGCCAGGTTATTATGGTAGAATTGTTTATAAGGACAGGAAAGTGACTTTCTAAACATCAGATTCCTGTGTGTTAGCCAAGATTTAGAGGAAGTCCCCATGTGGGGAAGCCCAGAAAGTAGCAGGATGAGTGACTTGGGCTTTGAGATAATTAAAGGACACTGACATGTCCTGAGTCTTCTGAATTCAGTCATGGCCAGAGGCTGCAATCTTTTTGTTTTAATGGACTGGAACAGCCACGTGTGCAGGAACCAGTGTGTTTTTCCCCCATTTTACAACAAACGATCCAGCCATTTTGGCAGCGACAGAGCAGGGATGGAAATGGAAATTCTTTCACTTTGTAAACCCTGACTGCTGTATTGAAAAATAAGCCTTGCGAATATACAGAAGTTCAAGTGCACAAGAGCAACAAAGCTGACATAATAGAAGAGTGGAAAAAAAGACAAAAAAGTTACTTTTATTTCCTCCTGGTGCTATGCAGGGGATTGAAAAAAACAGGTTATACAATAAATAAAAACAAAGTCTTGTGTCTAGCTACAAGGGTTAGGACAATTTATTTATTATAAGACATGGAAACTGAATGATCCAAAGCCTCCAATTTTTGCTTTGTCTGTTTGTTTACATTCATTCACTTAAATAGTTTGCCTTACAGATTTTCATTTTAGAGGCACTTGTTAATAGCCACCTTTTCTCTAGCTTCTCTATATACATATTTTACCATCAAAATGCTCCATTTCCCTCATGGGCCATTGGAAATGCATCTATGTACTGAGTCCTCTGGAAAGTACTCTCAGGAGCTAGTGACCTGTCAGATGTCGGGAACTATGTGGGAAATATTGTGTCCAAATTGTTAAAGCAATTCGGTTTATAGAAGAAGCGATGGCTGATACCTGTGGTCCAAAGGTTTGGGGGCTGGTAGCCATGTTCATTAGGATAATTTCATCCTTTGGCCTTCCCTGATCTCTAAGGAAACCACTCACAGGAAGGATGGGAAAGATACTCTATCAGGTAAGTAGATAAATGAAAGAGGCAATGTAATTTTAGAATATATGTAATATTGTACATAATTATCATATAATGTATGCCATTCATTTATGTAGTTTCTAAAATACAAAATGTCCTTCCAATTCCACCAATGTTTTTTTTTTTTTTTCCTTCTGGGCCTTCACCTGGGTCAGAGTAACAGAAATGGTCTTCAGAACAAATCATGGGACTAGACTCCCTCCCCTCAGTCAAGTGTCATAATCCACACTCTTGGGTCTCCACATCAGATATAGCTGGCTCACAGGAAGTCATAATTCCAACAGGAGCCACATTAAACATGAACGCTACATGTCTCCACTCTTCACAAGGCTATTAAAGGGCTTAAAAGAAGGCACTGGGAGTATATAATTTATTATTAGTGTTATTGTCATTTTGACCTTTTAATCCAAAAGGAAAGAACCCAAAGAAAGCATCCCCTGGAGGGCTGTATAAAACAAGCCTCTTCCATCTCTAATTTCTTTGAGTCACTTTCTCAATTATCCCCAAAGAGAATTTTAAACCGTCTACTATTTATTTACTCAGTAAACTTAAATTGTTTTTATGGATCTTTTCCAAAACTCCTAGTTGTTGATCCTTTGTTTTGTTTTTAATAGGAGCCAGAGCCTAAATGGAGATTTACATAATAAAACCTCATTTCATCTTTGAAATCTTTTGAGGCTATTTTGAACTATGGAACAGCACATATCTCAGAAGCACAACTTCTTAGCTTTGCCATATTCCAGGTAAAGGCTACACTAATAGCAAAGTAAAAATTGGACTGTCTCCTGGTGGGTGCTGTGACCACCAGTGGCTCCTGCAGAAGAGCTTGACTTGGCCCCTTTGGTTTCTATATAAATGTTCTTCAAGAGAGAAAAAGCATAAATCATTTTAAATTTAGTTAAATTTAGGTGTCTTTGGAGACACCTGATGTGGCTTTTGTCTGGAAGTCATTGCATATACTTTCATGTTAGTTCTCTGCCCGTCCCCACTTGTTTGCTCTTTTAAACCGTTGTCCAGCAAAATCTATTCCTCACCCTTACCACCATTACCAATGCCATGCCAAGGACCAAGTTGGCCTCAAGATACCTTTCTAGGGAATCGGCCAATTCTAGGAACCCTCAGAGCCATAGATTACTAGAAGGACTGTAGTGAGCTTAGTCTCCTACATTTTGAAAAAGATAAAAGAAGGATTTGACTGGCCCAGAGTCCAATGGCACCCCTAACACTATAGTCCTACCCAGAATCTGGGTCTTGGTATCACCCCTCCAAAGGCCTCATCTTTAGTCCTCTGCTAACAGTCTAGCTTTCCAAGCCTAAATCCACCCTCACAGGATTCACTGGTGCTTTGACAGCATCAGGAAGCCTTCTTTTATAGTAAATATATTTAGCACGGGACAGAATCCAATTTCCCACAGCATGTAAATCATCTACACTGAAGTACTTGTAGATATAAACTTATAAGGCCTTCCTTTACCTTTTGGTTAACACAGAAGTTGGTGCATGTTTAGAGAATTTAAATATTATTTAGTGTAATGCCTTTATTTTATGGGTTAAAAAAAAAGAGAGAGAGAAACAGAAGAAATAGCCAGTATATGGCAGATACATTTTAATGCTTCCTCCACCATTCCTTAAATGATTACATTCAGAGAGCCCAGCAATTATCAAGAAACCATATACATGTTTTACTTCAATAGGGTGGGTTAGCCCCCAGGGTCAACAGGTGAATGGGGACGGCACAGTAACATCTGACATCAGGTTTCAGGAGGATTTCGTTTCATTAAACATTGATTTTTTCCCAATTAGACTTTCATTTTACCTTAGAAATAGATTTCAGGGATGTCAGGTGATAATCTAAGCTGCCCTGAAATGTGCTATTAGTCTGGTGGAAGCGAGATGGTAAGCAATTCCAGCTTACCAGCCACAGGTCAGATAAGTTCCAGCGACAAGTTTCACAGCTACGTGTAACGCTCCAGTGCCGATGGCCATAAGCCCCAAGATCTTGTGATTGGGCCACTCTGTCCCAGACGAAGCTTAAGTGCCCAGCCAGGCTGCAACATCTAATTTCATTTCAGAGAAAATCCCGGGAAGTTTTAGAAAGCCCAAAACTTTTTTGCTTCAGAACAAGGAAATCATTGCTTTGGAAAGCTGGAGTCCATCTGATTTGTGGGGTTTTTTTCCCCCAGGGAGTATTGAAGATCACATTTTTCACCCAAGACTGAGTTCGTACAGCCTATAGATTTTGTAGTTTATTTAAGTAAATATACGGTATGTGTGCAAGAAGGAGGAATGTGTGGGAGCAAATCTCTCCTGCTTACAATAGTGAGAGTGAGGCAATGACAAAGATAAGTGGATTTGGAGGACATTTTTCAGTTGGTGACAAAGAGCTTCTGGCCTTGCTAGGTACAGCTCCTGAGTCCCAGAGCTGGCTGCCATTCAGCTGAGCCTTCATCCCCTCAGGAGTGTAGAACAAAGCCAGAGCAAACTGTAGACAGCTGGTGTAAAGCCACTGAGAAAGGTAATAGCTAATTCTCAACTAGCAAACTCCACAAGAGCCAGAAATGTTGTGTCTCGTCATGACTGCGTCCTCAGAACCTAGAACAGGGCCTGACCTAGAGTTAATGTTTACTATACACTCACTGACAGATGGGTTGCCATATTTGGGAGAAGCATGAACCCGAGATGCAATTCCAGAAACATTCTCTCAGGATCTATTAGTAGCAATGTCCTAAAAATCACAAGAGATACAAATATCAAAAAGAAAAGAAATCTGAGTTGTAAGTGGCATGACATGACATGGTGACAAGACTATGGCATTGAAGACAGACAGAGTCACCTCTCAGCAGGATCTTTATAGGGCTCCCTGACTGGGGAAAGAAATCTGTAAAATGTGAATAAGAAACGTAGACTGGGTGTTATACTACCTGTTTGCAAATTGAATTATATAAAAGAAAAAATGGAAAAAAGAAAAAGAAAAAAATTGTACCCAAGGAGGCCTGGGTGGCTCGGATGGTTAAGTGTCTGCCTTCAGCTCAGGTGATGATCCCAGGGCCTGGGATCAAGCCCCACATCAGGCTCCCTGCTCAGTGGGTGTTTGCTTCTCCCTCTCCCTCTGCCCCTCCCCACCATTCATGCTCTCTCTCTCCCTCTTTCTCAAATAAATAAAATCTTAAAATAAAAATAAATAAATAAATAAATAAATAAATAGTAAATAAATAAATAATAAATCCACCTCACAGAGTTATCATGTGAACTAATTGAAAGCAAAGTGCATAATATAATTCCTGGCATATAGCAGGTACCCAGTGAAGAGTATTTTGGTGAGGGGGGGGGGGATGAAAAAATTTTGTTTGCTAAAAAAAATTTTTTTAAAGCAAAAGCGAAAACAGAGACAAATGGGCAGCTGTACTGGTGACATTCTACATATTTTTATTGAGATATAATGGACATATGACATTGTATCAGTTTAGGGTATACTGTGGTCATTTTGATACATGGACATATTGCAAATGATTGCTATAATAAGATTACTTAACACAACCATTATGTCACATAGTTCCTTTTTTTCTTTTTTTTTGGTGGTGAGAACTTCTAAAATCTACTCTCTTAGCAACTTCCAAATATACAATACAGTATTGTCAACCACAGTCACCATATATACTATATATACCCAGAACTTATTCATCTTATTACTAGAATTTTGTACCATTTGGCCAGCTTCACCCATTTCCCCACACCTGACAACCACCATTCTACTATTTCTGTGACTTTCATTTTGGTCATTTTTTGTTTTTTTGTTTTTTGCTTTTTTAAGACACACATGTAAGTGAGGCCATGCAGTATATGTCTTTCTCTGTCCCATATATGTCACTTGGTATAATGCTCTCAAGTTTCATCCATGTTGTCACAAATGACAAGATTTCCTTCTTTTTATGGCTGAATAATATTCTATTGTATATACATATACCACATTTTCTTTATCCCCTCATCTATCTGTGGACACAGGTTGTTTCTATGTCTACTGAATACTGTTTTTCTCCTTCCTATAGAATATGTGATCCTTGCCCTCCAAAAGGTCAGCATCTGACTAGGGACACAGAAACATTACCTTCCTGTAATTTCTACTTAGAATAACTTTTGAGATGTTTTAGAATGGTTAACCTAGAGTTAACCATTCTAAAGGTCAGCAAACCTTTTCTGTACAGAGCCAGCTACTAAAAAAAAAAAAAGAAGGTTGTAGGCCTTGGTAGCCAGGCACATTCTGTTGCCAATATTCAACTCTGCCATTATAATGAAAAAACAGCCACAGTGAATGAAGAGATGGAGCTGTGTAGTAGTTTGCTACAATGTGGTAGTTAGTTTGCTAGGAAACGGGAAAATTGAAACAACAAAAATGCATTATCTCACAGTTCCAGAGCCTGCATGTCCAAGAGCAAGGTGTCAGCAGGGCTGGTTTCTTCTGAGACTACCCTCCTTGGCTCTGGAGGGCAGCAGGTACGCTGTGCCCTCACGTGGGCTTTCTTCTGTGCAGGGGCCCCTGTGGTGTCTCTGTGGATCCAGTTTTCTCTATTTATAAAGACATCAGTCAGATTGGCCCACCCTCAAGGTCTACTTGTAACTCAATACCACTTTCATAGCCATGTCTCCTAAACCCAACACAATCTAAGGTACTGGGGGTGAGGACTGCAACACATGGATTTGGGGGGAGGCACAATGCAACCTATAACACCCAGTAAAGCTTCACTTGCAAAAAAAAACAGGCAGTGGGCTAAATTTGGGCCCCAGGTTCTAGTTTGTTGACCCCTAGTGTACCATATTTAGTCTAGCAATTTAATTTTAGATAGGAGAAAACTGAAATCAAGTAAAATGACATGCCCAAGACCACACTTGCTGCCAGCCTGGAAGCTCCCACAGGCACGTTCTAGGCAGTAGGGGGCCACCTCCAGGAGTGGAGAGGGAAAGGACACTGTGGGATGTGGGCACAGAGGAGGGCTGCAGGAGCAGAGCAGAGAAGGCCCAGCACCACAGAAGGACTGGGCTGATGACACCTCTCAGACAAGGTGTCATGAGGAAACAGCATTCAAATTGTGAGTTGAGGACAGGAAGGACTTCCTGCTGGTCATCTCTTCTTCCCCTTCAGATCCATTGCCATCTGCAGTCATCTTCATCACACGCCCTTTTGCAGCCCTGTGGCATTCCTCTGGTTCAAAGCTCCATCCTCCTTCTTCCATCCTCCACTCCCTGAAATGTTCAGGAGCCTCTCTCCATCTGTGATCAACTCTCTCGCACATGCTCCCTCTCTCTCTCCCCTCCATCTTCTACATGTTCTTCCTTTGGAATGTTTTAGCTCCACAGATAAAAATATTCAAGGGTCTCCCATCTTGAAATATACTTTCTTCATCCTAAGCCTCCTTGCCCCCACCTGGCTCCATTTTCTAAGAGCACACCCTTAGAACACACTGCTGTAAACAATGGTATTCCTCCTCTTATCCCAACTTCCACTAAAATCTTACTCACTGGGGTCCACCATGATTCTTTTGTTCTGAAAAGTGGCTAATGGCCACTCTGGGCTCCCATCTTGCTTCCTCTCTCTGTTCAGTACTTAACACCGTGAGCCACTCCTTCTTTTCACAGTTTCTCCTTTCTCTTCTATGGCTTCACTCATCCCTGATTATCCTTCTTCGTCACTTGCCACTCTTTTCCCAGGTTCCTCTGCCTCCGGCCCTGGCATCTGAGTTCCTTGAGATCAGGAACATTCCCTATCACAATCACCACTGGGTAACCAGTGTCAATAGCAGATCCTGGCATGTTTTAATGAGTATTCAATAATTAGTTGCTAGTTCCTAGGTGGGAGCCCTCCAGATTCTGTCCATGACCCCTTCCCTTCCATTCTATACAACTCCATGGACAATCATGCTCCCTCTCTGCCTTTTCATTTCTTCTCAGATCCTGACCTCCATCCTACAACTGTCTCGTGATGTCCACGTGTCCAGTTATTTGTATGTTTGACTAACATACATCTTCTGTTAAATATAAGCCTCTCCCGTTGCTTACAGGACCTTTTGTTCTATTATGGGTTGAACTGTATTCCCCAAAAAGGAACTGAAGTCTTAACCTTTGGTATCTATGAATATGACATTTTTGGGAAACAGGGTCTTTGCAAAATTGATCAATTTAAGATGACACCATGAGGGTGGGTCTTAATCCACCACAACTAGTGTCCTTTTAGGAAGGGGAAATGTTGGACACAGACACATGGGAGGAGTGCTGTGAGAAGATGGCCATGTGAAGAAGAAAGCAGAGATTGGAGTGATGCTGCCATCAGGCAAGCACTGGGCTCACCAGGAGCTGGGAGAGGCAAGGAAGGATCCTCCTCTACAGGCTCCACAAGGAACCCACCCTGCTGACACCTTGATTTCAGACTTTTAGGCTCCATAACAGTGAGACAACACATTTCTGTTGTTTTCAGCCACCCTTTTTGTGGTCATTTGTGACGGCACCTCTAGCAAATGAATACCCTCTCCTTTTGGAAAGCAAAGTCATAAAGAAAGAAGGAAGGGAGGAAGGAAGGAAGGAAGGAAGGAAGGAAGGAAGGAAGGAAGGAAAGAAAGAAAGAAAGAAAGAAAGAAAGAAAGAAAGAAAGAAAGAAAGAAAAAAGAAAGAAAGAAAGAAAAAATCTGTTTATACAAACTTTACTTCTCATTATTCCCCATCTTTACTCAGTCCCATAAAAATGTCAAAAAAACATGCATATGCCAATCTTCATTTGTTGTTGCATTTTTACACGTGTTTGGTTTGATTAGTCAAGATCCAGTTCAAATCCTACTTCCAAAATGCATGCATTATTTTGCTCCATGTTTATAGAAGATACCCAATGGATGTCCAGTTCCTTTCCATAAAGCCAGTAACTCCAGTTCAACTGAGCTCTGACCTCTCTGCTCACCTCCCAAGGACTCCAGGCTCCTTAAAGGCAGTAGAGGACTGACCCACATTTCCTTTCACATTTTCCCTGGTGACTTTTAGGCATTTAGTGGATGAAAAAAATAGAGGTGCAGGGATCAGAGATTTGGAAGTCATAGCAGTTGAGTCTTCTTTCCCTCTTAAAATTCATTTATTGAGCACTCACTATGTACTAGGTATGCATGTTCGATGCATTATCTCAGTTAACCTTCACAAGCTTCTTGCTAGGTCGACCAATTATTTTTATCCCTGTTTTACAGATGAGTAAACAATGGCTTTGGAGAAGCTCATCACTAGTTCTTGTAAGGGGTGGAGACAGGGGATAGAGCCTCGGACCATCCTTATACTCTGCATTGTCGGGCTTTCCTTGGTGGTTCCAATCATTAGAGAAAAGAAGAGGAATGAAAGCTGCCCTCTACCCCTTTCCTCACACTCTTTATAGGGCACAAGTTGATAATTGCTAAGGAGGTGAGTTCACTACTAATGTGATTATTGGCTGGTGCTCAAAGTTTGTCTTTGAACTATTGTTGAAAAGTGTTCTCCAGAGCATGGACTTGGTTTAGCATTCAAGCAGAAGCTTTTGTGACTCTGGAAGGCTCTTGGACACTAGGGTGGTAAGCAGTTGCAGGAGTCACTTATTGAATGCCTGGTCCCACGCGGACCACACTTATCCAGGTAACCACTGATCCTGTCTTAAATATTTCCAAGCATAAGATCCCACAGCTTGCTTTGAAAGCCAAACCCAGAGCTACATTTCATCCACCATAAGAAACTTCTTTTCAATATTTTAATAATTAGAATGCAATATGTTGCCTCAAGTAGCTGTGATTTATATTTCGACTAGAAGACCAATTACAAAGGACAATGGGGAAAGTATTCTGGGATCCTCAAAATCAGAAATTCTATATTACAATACAGAGTTTATATGCAATAGGGGAAAAAATGCTGAATTCCCACTTGCAGTTCTTTTTGTTGCTGTTGTTGTTGTTGTTTTACTTCCTGGTACTTGCCTTATGACAGGTCATAGACTTGAACTTGCTTTGTGTTTCTGTCAGGATCTGACACAGTGCTATGCTCATTGATTCAAGTACACTTGGTAGTAAGCCAGTGGCTACCAGGCACAAGGAAGGAAAAGGAAGAGGAGAAATGCGAGACAGACATTTCCCAAAGGTAATAAGTTGCTGTTATATAAGATGAATACATGTAGAGATCTGATGTACAGCATGGTGACTAATTGGTAATACAGTACTGAATACTGGAAATTGGCTAAGAATAAATTTCTGGTGTTCTTATCACATGCAAAAAATGGTAACTCTATTTATGAGGACATGGTGTGATCACTAGTTTGATGGTAGTAATCATTTCACCGAGTATATGAATATCACATCCTCATGTTTCCACCTTAAATACAGACAATTCTATTAAAAAATAAAATAAAAAGTAAACTCACGGTAGTGATTTCTGTATCCTGTAACTTCTTTTTTAAAGTAGATAATCACAGCTAACAATTTCCAAATAACAAATAGTTTATTATGTGATCGGAGATGGGAAGCTATTTTCTATCCCTGTTGCAATTTCAATGAGAAGAGATGGAAAATTAGGTTTCAAACATAAAGAATTTTCTCCAGTGATGTTGGTTAACACATGAGAATGGCGTTTGAGCATCTCATTCTAGACATCCATTGCTAATCCAAATCCTTAAGATACTGACTCTATTAAATTCACCAGGCTCTCACTTCTCCTCACATCCTATGCTTTAGCCACAATTTCTGTTTTCTCAGAAAACCTGGAAAGCCAGGCCTCTGATTCTCCAGTAGGGAGAGCTCCATGTATTCTTCGAGGACCATCTCAAATGTCACCTCCTCCATGAAGCCTTCTCTTATTTCCCACTCTCATCCCCCACTAACCAAGCTCATCTCCTTCTTTCCCCAATAGGACCTTGCTTAGATCACTTTTTCAATATATAATTACTGGTCTCTCATTTATGGCTATGAGCAGTTTTGTTTTCTGAGCTGTGAACCATTTGTGTACGAGTTTCTCACCTTGGTATCTGTAGCACCAACCACATCCCTGACACACAACAGATACTGAGTATTTATCAAGTGAATGAATAAACCCATTCCAAGGCTCATTCCTAGCACCTAGCTCTGCAGAGTAGACCTCTCAGTGAATGTGGCCAACTTGAATGAATGTGATTTTATGTAACTGAGTAGATAAGGCTTGGTTTTCCCTTCAATGGTTAAGAAAAGAAGGTTTGATCCATTTAAACCAAAAAGAAAAGTGTTCAGGGGTCACTTAGGAAGGCAGTGAGTTGTCCAGGAGCAAGCCCATCCTCTGCTATTTCCAAACCACACCAGAACAGTTTTCTGAACCCCATGGCTAAATGGGTGGGCCAGGTGGCGTTTTGTTCCCAGAGCCCTGTGTGGGACTGGAGCATGCATGGACAGCCCCAGCACTCAGCCTGTGGAAAGTACCCGATCCAGGCGTGAATCATGCCTTCCTACAGCTGGAAGGGGCCTCTCACTAAGTCTTTGAAAAGAGTTCTCATGAAACTCATGTCTCTGAATAAGTTCATTAATGTTAGTGTAGTTTTGTGGCCACAAACAAGAAACTGCAAGGAAAAACAATGAAAAATGGAACAGAGCTGGGAAATTGGGCCTCATAATAGCTGTGGCTAGAAGTTAACCACATGCTAATCTACCTGTTTCTAGGGCAATGTAGACTGGATCTTATAAAACTATAGACAACTGCCATTGTAAGTCAGGTTGGCAACCAGACTAACTTTCAAAAACTTTACTCTTAGATTCATTCTAGCTGATATTTCATTTTAACATGAAAAACTTTCATCTATTTCAGATTGAAATGGATGGGCGTGTAATTTCTGCTTCTAAAGTGGCAGGTACCAAAGGATCGTCAATTAGATGAGCCTGGATAGTGAATAAATATTCAAAGCTAAGCTTAAAATAACTCCTCAAGCTTCTATTTAAAGACATGTCATAAATTACCTACTAATAAAATTATAGTGGTAAAGAATGTGTAATATTAAATCAAATAAACCAATGTTTTAACATTTTTAATAGTTAATTACGTAAATGTTTATGGTTCCATTACTCTTTTAAAAATTTAAGTATTGAAATCAAAAGTTCTCCTGGGCCTAAATTTGTTTATTTTTCTTCCAGAATGAAAAAAAAAAGTAAAGGGAGGAAGGAAAGAAATATTATTTAGTCTTGCTTATGAAGCTAATTTTGCTTTGGTCACAATAAATAGTTTACTTAAATAAATGAGTTCCGACGAGCACAATTTTATGGTGATTTTTCTTCTACACTCCTTAAGGTCCCCAGAGGAAATATGTTTGGGGATTTGATTTTATATTCCCTCAAAACATGCCCACCTTGCAAGTTTATCCCCAACTTGCTGAACATTATGAGAGAACATTTTGGGTTGACAGTGAGTTATCAAGATGGCTTACACAGTTTCAAGAAGAAAGGCAGAGGAAATAGATAACGGTATCCCAGGAATCATGTATCACCCAAACCAACCTTTTCTTTCTTTCTTTTTCCCCCTCATAGTTCATTAAAACTGAGCAGTTACAATTGATGTTACTGGTGCCTCCAGAAGTAGAAACATTGGAGGCAAACAAATATGTGTCTTCATAAAGGACTTTGTACACAGTGGTGGCTGACCAGCCTCTGCTCAGGGATAGGGATGCTAGAAAAGATGTTCCCAGACTGGCTATGGAAAGGAGGTAGGAGCCAGGTGACATCTGGAAGATATCTCCTTCCAACGCTGGTGTCCCAATTAAGAGACATCAACCATTTGCTTGCCATGAATGTCCCTTCTTTCTTTCAGAACCCAGTTCCATGAAAGAGTGAGTGGAGACACTCACTACCACCACTTTTTTTTACTGCCATTCACTCCCCCAATCCACACAGTCTGGCTTCCACCCTCTTCTGCTCCCTATGGTCACAAGTGGCCTACTAATTGCTAGAGCTAATGGACACTTTTCAGCCCTTATCATACATAGCCTTTTGGGGGCATGTGACCACATCCTCCTCCTTGAAACTCTATTCCTCCTTTTGGCTTCTCCCTGTGGCCACCATTTCCGCCATGGCCCCTGTCACTCATTTGGAAAGCACACTGTTGGGCATCCACGAGGTACAGGAAACAGGGCTAGAAGTTGGGATGCAAAGGCCAAGAAGGTATACTGTCCGCACTAAAGGGAAATGCAGAATTGGTGACTATTATGTACTGAGACCTCACCAAATGGCAGATGCAGCACTGGATAGTCTAACTACAAAGTCTGTACTCCTTCCGTTCCACAGCGTTGTATGTCTGCCTCAGCATCTCCTTCATTTCTCTTTCCTTCTCTCTTTACTTTTTTTTAAAAAAATATCTTATTTATTTGAGAGAGAGACAGAGCACAAGCAGGGGGTGGTGGGCAGGAGGAGAGGGAGAAGCAGACTTCCCGCTGAGCAGGGAGCCCCACACGGAGCTCGATTCCAGGACCCTGGGACCATGACCTGAGCCAAAGGCAGATGCTTCACTGACTGAGCCACTCAGGCGCACCTCTCTTTACTCTTTTTAGACTATCTCATCAACATCCGGGGTTTACTCAGGGCATAAGTTGGACAGAACTGAAGATAAGGCTTAAGTCTACAGAATGATTTGGCATTCATTTTACGGGAGAAAATGAATATACATATGTTGAACATAAATATTTTTCAAAAAGGCACAGGATACTAGCAGGTAAGCTGGTGCGTTAGACATAGTGTCTATTCTCTTTTTTCTGCCTGAGAGTAAGGGGAAACTGCTATATAGTTTCTGCCTATGTTCTGAGAATAGTATTTCATATAACTCAATAGCAGGGTTGAAAGCAAAAGAATATGTGTGATGTAGGACATTTCATCACCACTTCCAGCAACTTTTGAGTAATACCAATAAGCAGCCAAACCAAAGAAACAATTACATAGTCCTCCCCAGCACAAAGAACGAGATATAGATCTTCTTGCATGCTCAGAAAATGCAAAGGGACAGAGGATCCTCTGGGTAGAACTAGATTGTCCCAGGCAAAACTTCCTGCTTCAGGCAAGACCTGAGAGTACTTCCAGACTCCTCCATGGACTCAGCTTCTTGCATAATGCTGTTCTGCTGGGAGGGAAAAATTCCTCTGACTCCTGCAAGTGATCAACTTATGCCCTAAAGTCTGAAATGTGATTACCCCTTAATCATTATCTTAGTTTACAAGCCACACTTGGTATCAGTGACGAGTCAGCAATTTTTTTCATGCTCTCAAAAATATTACATGCATGCCCTGGTTAACCATGTAGCCAGAGCCTCATGCCAATAATTTAGATTTCATTTAGTTATAGAACATTTTCCTTGAGACCTTGTTTACAATAAGGTAGTCTGTAGCAAGGCAATCTCATTGTCTCATGAGAAATCTCTTTGCCTGTTGTAAAGAATGGTTGACAAAAATATATCAATAATTAAAGATGCAAAAAAATTGTATCCTGAGCTTTGCAAATGGCTTCTCCAAGAAAAAGATTCCAGCTATACTAAACAGGAAAGTTGGCCTGCCCCTGAACATTTATTTACACACGTAATGCATTGGGTACTGAAGTGTGTGTGTGTGTGTGTGTGTGTGTGTGTGTGCCCCAGGCTGTGGTGGGGAGGTGAGAAAGAAGGAATTAATTATGCAAATCAACGTTTGCCAACATCTGAAAAAGAGGTCTAGGTTAACCTCATAACCTAGTAATGGCTTAAATTAAAATAAACAAATACAACTTTTTTCAGTATGAGACTTCGGGTCTTTCAGGAAATCATAGAAAGACCTGGTGCCCATAAGCATGTAGAATGTTAATCCTCCTTCCCCAGTTCTCTGGGGGATGAGATAGTCCAGATGAGGAATTTGTCTGAATAATTTAAATAACATAGGAAAATTATTTTAAATTAGTTTAGGATAGAAACCATTCCACATACCTCTTCATCAGTACACTCCGGATTACTAGAAAACTTTACTAGAAAACATACTATTCTATGAAGTGGCTTTCCTATCTTTCCTATCTGCTACTCACATGATAAATTCTCAAGAACCTCACTTTAGATTGGAAGTTGGCAAAGCTACGGCCCGCAGGGCACATCTGTCCACTGCCTAACTTTATAAATAAAGTTTTATTTTTTTAAAAAAAGATTTTATTATTTCTTCATGAGAGACACACAGAGAGAGGCAGAGTCACAGGCAGAGGGAGAAGCAGGCTCCCTATGGGGGAGCCCGATGTGGGACTCGATCCCAGGACCCCGGGATCATGCCCTGAGCTGAAGGCAGATGCTCAACCACTGAGCCACCCAAGTGTCCCTATGAATAAAATTTTATTAGAACACAGGCCACACCGATTCATTCTTGGAGGTATTGCTTATGGCTGCTTTCATGCTACAACAGCAGAGACGAGCAGTTGCCAGGGATCATCATGTGGACCACAGAGCTGAAAATATTTCAGATCTGACGCTTTATAGGAAAAGTTTGCAGACCTCTGTGTTAGTTGTCACTTTTTGCTGTGAAGGCCTCCCAGAGTGATTTTTGCCCATCTTGTTCACATGGAGACAATGATCCACACTTTTTAGACTTAACAAGTAGGTGTGTTTTCATTCAAAGTGTTCTGTGATAGTTTCTGCGGTCTCCCATACACCTTCCTGGATTCCAGGCGAGGCTTTCCTGCTTGCTTGAGCAGAGTAAACATCTGACCTTGGATAAGATGATCAAAGGTAATATGACAAAGTGGCCAGAGACGTGGCCAATCGAAAATGACAGAAAGTAGTGAAGGTTTCATTGTAAAGGGGTTCCAGCTAGAGAAAAACTGAGTAGGGGAGAGGCAGAGGGTGATAAGCTGAAATCATCCTACAAGATGGGTCGTGCATCCGGAGGCAATTATCAACATCACAAACACTATCCCTGTGTGTAGAACCCCACAAGAATGAGAGTGGATGTGTCTGTGAGGCCCTGGGCGAGCATCCATATGCACATCCCTGTGGGTCCCCACACATGGAAGGACCCCTCATGCCTTAGCATACGAGGTGAGGATGACACCCCTCTGTTCTCTTAAAAGTTCTTCTACAAACACAAGCTCATTTGTGGTTCACTGAGTGTGAAACAATTACTCCCACAAACAGACAAACAGAAAGCAAAAATAGACTCGTGTATTTTTCAGTTTGTGGTCTCTTCTGTGTTTCAATACAAAGGGAGAGTTAACAAACTGAATGAGTGCATTACAGCTGAAGAAGATGAGGAAGCCAGATAACCTGCTTGAGTGTTTCTCTGGGACAGGCCATCACCACACATGTACCTAGAAACATAATTCTGTTTTCGGGACTCTTGTATTGCTGCTTGAATTACAACCATTAGCCTCAGGGCCCTGGAGGAAGCTAATGTGTGCCCCCAAGGAATGGGGATGGGGAGGGGGACAAAGGTGCTTCATCATCTCTTCAGCTCATCAGTGGGTAAATCATGCAACCTGCTTGGCTTTGAACCTTTTCAGATCAGCGAGGAGGTGCTCTGACAACGCATTGGTGAAGACTGCTGTTATGTTTCCCGCTCCTTGAAACTTTGTAGTTTGGGATGCCAAAGAGGAAAAAAAGAAGCTTATCTATTCAGCTATTCTGGATTCTAGAGTAATTTGCTATTCTTTATTGCTGTATATCAAGAAAGTAGAGGATTCAAAGGCTGTCATTTATTTCACTAATGGAATTAAAAATGAATGTGGTCCAGAGTAGTAATCAATGCCTGGCGAGTTGTGATGGATTATGGTTTGGCTAAATAGTATGACCTTTAATTACCTGAAAAAATGCAATTTTCCAATGTCTTTGCTGTTTTCGTCGTGATTTCCAACACAAATACAATCTGTCATGTGCTATTTTTATTTAGCTTAAATAAATTTAGTGCTTGAAACGTGCTGGGTTAGCCCTAGAGAGAGATTCTTTATTCCTTTAGTCCTTTGTTATTAAACACTTTTAGAGCACTTTGGGTTTTCTTTCTTTCTTTCTTTCTTTCTTTCTTTCTTTCTTTCTTTCTTTCTTTCTTTTTTTTCTGAGCTCCATGCAGTCAATTCATTTCAATATTCTTAATAATGTCTTTTTACAGTGGATATTGTTATTCTTACTTTTTAGATAAGAACCTTGAAACATAAAACGTGAGTGACCAGACCTGGGTCACAAAAGGGTTAATGACTGGTTCAAGCTCTTGGCTCTGCCTAGAGCCCCCCTCATAGACACTGCTGCCATTGGGGTAGATTGGTTGATGAATGCTGGTGTGGAACTCAAGAAGAAATATTCAGTGATGGGTTCACAAATGAAATCAGTCATCTTATAGTCAATACAAAGGTAACAGAAGATAATGATTGACATTTGATGAAATCCAAAAGTACAAATGTGACTCACTCAAAAAAATGTCTACCTCAGACTGATACTGGAAAGAAAGAAGCCAATAATAGTCTTAAAAAACCCAAGTCTTATGATTTGGCTGCTTGTTGAAAGAGAGATAGCTGATGATTTTTAAATAGATACATCTAAAGGGGAAAAAAATAGACCCCTGCATTCGAAGAACACTTAACTCTAACAACTAGAGAGAAACAGACTATTTTCCTCTGGAGGTATATCTCTAGGCCCAGATATCTTTGACTCAACAATATCCCTTATCACAAAAATGCGTTTTCTTCTTATCTGGGTAATCTGCAGATTCAACATCAATAGGGTAAATAATTTGAGTTGACTTTCCAACACAAGGTAAGTTCTTCAAGATTTCATCTACAAAAATTCTACTAGTCACTACAACTGGGCATATTTGCTTAACTACTGACAGTTATGTAGGAAAAAGAAGTGGGGGAGGAGAAGGGGAAGAAGGAGAAAAGAAGATAGAGGAGAAAAGGCATTTAGCTCTCATTTTAATTTGCCTTTCTTATTAAGGCCTTCAAACTTCTTAACTATTTCCATAATTTTTAAATTTATATCATTCACACATTTATCTATTGAAATCCCACTGTCTGGGATTTGTGCAGATCAATTTGTGCATGGAATGTTACATATTCATTATATTTGACTTATGGTATGAGCTGTAAAAATCTTTACAGCTCACTGTTTATCCTAGAGAGATTGTCATCATTAGAATCTTATTTATTTCAATGTTATGTAGTCAAATCTGTTTTTCTACAACAAATTTTTCCACAACTTTTAACTATGGAACATTCTCCTCTATTTAAGAAGTTCCATAATTAGTCATGTACATTCTCTTCTTGGGAGTCCTGACAGATGCTCATGGAAAGCTCCCGAGGTAAAGCCTAGCTTTGTCATTAGGTCTGAGACAACCTGTGGGCTTTGAATGTCTAAATGAAACACAGAAAGATAGACACTTTTATTTATCATTTATCTTTAATGAGTGAAAACTTCTCAGTGCATAAAACTAATATAATTTTATATATCAATTATACATCAATTACAAAAAAAAAAGAAAACCACCAAACTTCTTAGCCACAGCACACATATTCTCATTTAAAAAGGCTTATCAAGAAAATAACAGCTGAACTGATGATATAAGTCACATCTCTAGCTGGGTTAGGCAACTATCCTTTTCCACCCCTCTGGAAACTTTCTCACTTCTTTGGGAAATAACATTCTCTTTGATATAGAAGTATTTCCCAAATGGTGTTCTATATTTTAATGTGGGTGGGTATTCAAATAAAAATAAACCTCAAGAAATTGATCCCCTGAGCTATAATTTTCAAAGGAGGAGGTGTCTCTGCAGTAGAGGGACCCCAAACAGCCTTCCTGCTCTACAGGACTCAAGAACTCCTTGGGTGGTCTTTTACTTTTTACCTATGCCCCCTTTACCCTAAGAGAATCCGAGGGCTTCAACCCCACCTCTTATTTGGCCTTCAAAGTCATTTTTCACTCTGACTCATTCTCCCCGTGTGATGTATGATGTTTCTGACTCGATTAGTTGGTTCATGCTTCTAAGGAGCCACATGAAGAACACCTAGGCACATGTCTCCAGAAACAATTTCTTCCTGGTCTGTGACCTCATCAGCCAACCCTCCCTCCCTCACCACCACCAAAGAAAAGCAGACCAAAGTCCCATTGGAACTTCACCGGACATCCTCCAAGAAAAGCAAAGAGCATAGAAAAATGACATGAGACTCACAAAGGAAGAATTTAGTTTTGTTTTTCCCTTTGAGAAATTCAATACAAAACAACACGTGAATAGGATTGAATAGGGAGGTTTCCCTAACTGTCTGATGCAATTTCTTACTGATCTCCCAAATGGGGGTGTGTTTTGTGCTTTGTGCCTGGGCAAATACAGACACTTCAATCATCATCTCATCTGGAACTAGAATAGGATTATTTTGCGAGGAGAAAAGGGCAAATCGACAGCAAAAGTGCAGAAGAACCACTTACCCTGATAGATGGAAGGTCATCCCAGCTGTCAGAGGCCCTCAGAGAGGAGTCAGGTGAGCTGTTCCCAGACAGGTGGAATGAGGACCTGGCAGAAGCATGTGGGAGGGAATTCCTTAAAGGCTGGCTAGTGTCCAATCTGTGGCAGGTACACAATAAATACTTGGAGTTTCAATGAAAGATCATTGAAGGAGAAGGGGCAAGAGTTAAGAGGCAAAGAACGGGGGAGAGGAAGTGAAGAAGGGAGGGAGGAAGGTAGTGAGGGAGAAAGGGAAGAAAGAAGGAAAGGAAGGAAGAAATGGATGGAAGAGAGGGATGGAGAGAGAATATTCTGCATGAGATTTGTTTCTAGTTGAGTAAAAATAAACCCTAGATTTATAAATCTGATTCTCCCCAGAAAGAAATAACAAGGTGGAAACCCCCACATGTTTATCTCTGATATTCTTTATCATCAACAACTCCCCGACAAATTACAAAATCCAAACACAATGATAGGGCTTCGTGTTTACAAGCTGTATCATAAAAAAGTAAAGAAAATCAATATACTCTCAAAATATTCTCCTTCCAATGGTCATAACAAAAGTAAATGTGGTTTCCCCCCCTGCCCAAGCCAATGGCCTGTGCTTCTTTTATGGTCATCTACTTAAATTAAATATTAGGTACCTCAGAGGTGGACCACTGGTAAGGAGAGAGTCTCATCCTAGGGTTGGTCTGCTGATGCCATTTCTCAGTAACTACATTGGGGAGGGCTTTCAAGAAGACATCATGTCAAACACCTTGCCAAGAAAAGTTTTTATTTTTCATGCATTTATTTTTAGTAGTGCAGCTGGGAAATCAAATGACTAAGTAAGCTATTGGATTATAAGACTAAATAAATAAATAAATAAATAAATAAATAAATAAATAAATAAACGCACTTGAGTGCCTGTCCCTCAGTTCAAGAACGAAAATCCAGCAGGAATGTGTCTGGTGTCCTGAAGACATGTCACCTGTCACACGGGACTAACGATTGTACCTATCTATGCATTCCCCCTCTGACATGCTGTGTAGACCAGGCACGTCACACGTGTGTTCCATGTCTTAAGTTCCCACTGACACAAAAGAGAGGTGAGGGACCATCCCTTCTCCACTCCCGTGAAGTAGTTCTTAAGATCCAATTAAAATTTAAGACATAATAAATGCTGAAGAAGTTTCACGTGTTCCAGTCTATACTGTTCTGTGGAGGGCAAGAGAGGGAAGGGAATTGGCAGAGGAAGTGGGTCAGTAAGATGTCTCCCCTGAAAAGTTTATGGATGTGTCTTCCAGCCTTCTCTTGTTTCTCTGCTGTCTCTCCTTTGCCTCATCTCTGTTTCCCTCCACCTCACCACTTCACTGGTGGTAAAACTGATAAACTAGTAGTTTCCACCAAAATCATCAAAATTATTTGAATGTGGTTTCAGTGTGTTTTACAGATAATAGCAATCCCAGAAAAGCACTGCTTAAGAAAATGTTTTCAAGCACAGCTCTGCTTCTCATCTACACACGACCTATTTGATGCATTGATGTGTAACCCAAAGATGGTAGATGTGTGTCTGGAAAATCAATGATGATCATGAGAAACTGACATCGTTTCCCCAAGAGCAGACTTTTTTTTCCTTAGTTAGCACAAAAAAACTGACGATGATTTCAGACCTTCTGGACAATATCCTTGAAAGCAATGTGAAGAAATTAGGCTACGTTTATAAAAACAAGTGGCCTTTAGTTGGCTATATCTTTTATTATTATTTTATCTCATTATTTAAGTGAAGCTATCTTTAAAAATATGTTAAATTTGGAGAATCTCTGTGATTAAGAAAATGGGCTCAGTTAACTTTCAGGATTACAATCAAGGGTCTTATTCTATAAAACCTGCTATCTCCTTCAACCATATTTATTTATTTGGAATTGAGTAATGGTCATTCTCTTATTACTTTTAATATCCTTTTTTTACATTAGACTATGAATATAATACCACTCTCTGAAGAGTTAGGACCTATTTAAAAATAAAGTTTGTTCATTTAATCAATCACTAAGCATTTTTAAAATGCCTACTGGGGGGGCACCTGGGTGGCTCAGTGGTTGAGCACCTGCCTTTGTTTCAGGTCTTACTCCTAGGGTTCTGGGATCGAATCCCCACATCAGGATCCTGCTTCTCCTTCTGCCTATGTCTCTGTCTCTCATGAATGAATAAATAAAATCTTTTTTTAAAAAATGCCTACTATGCACTAGGCAAGAAGCTAGCCATTGGATATACAGAGTCGAATAAGATATGCCAGTAGGTTGCATACAATATAAGATATCACCTACTTTATAAATGAGAAAATCAAAGCTCAGAGAGGTTCAATAACTTACCTAAGTCATCCAACTAATACATAGCAGAGCTAAATTTAAACTCAGGGTTTTGACTTCAAAATGTATCCTTGTATTTACTTTGCAGTAATTGCAACCAGCCAGCATCATCTGGAATCATATTTGTTCTAGTAAGTTCTTTGTTCTAATAAGTTACTTGCCCTGGCAAGTTGGAGTTGAAAATAAAAGACTTAAAAATTCAAAGTAAACATTAAGCAGACCAAGAAATTGAAATATCGTTTAAATAATGTATCACATATGATGAGCTATGGATTATTTCTCTTCTCAGAGCAGGTCCAGCTTTGCCTTATATCACTATTTTCAGGATGTGAAAGAAAATCCCAATGATGGCTGGGTAAAGCAACTTTGGAATTGGTTGATCCTTGCACATAAGCTATTTTGAATCTCAGCAGATAAGAGCCCAGTTCTTTGGTTGAACAAAACTCCATTTTGTCTCCCCACTTACTAGAGACATGGTTTTCTGGGAGGGAAGCAGGTTACCTGCCTTGGCATCACGTTTTGATGTCAAGTGAATGCTGCTAAGAAGTCCATGAGATGAAATGAAGAAAGCACTCCTGTCCTTTTGACTCAAGAAGAGGTTTACTTTGATAAATGGATATCATAAAATTTAGAAGTTTCTAGAAGAGAGGGGGAAAGGTGAATGCCAGTTTCTAACAATTGCATCTTGTTTGTCGGCATTTGTTTGTTGGTTGGTTGGTTTATTTACTTATTTATTATTCAATATTGACTTTTAAACCTTCTTTCCTAAGGTAGAAGAGTTCTTATTTGCATTAAAGACCACCCTCTTTCCTTGCTTTCTGGGCAATTTAGCTGGAGAATTGAATTAGAAGTAGTTCTTGTACTCAAAAGTTTACAAACATAAAGTGTTTTTCTATGAATTAATGGTAGGCTGGACTTGGGAAGTGGCATGAGACTAAACTTTTTAGCTGAAATGTTTAACATCTTATGCTAGGAAAATGTCTCCTGATATTTGCTGCTTAATGATTTTTTTTTTTTTACGCATAAGAGTACTTAAGGAGATGTACTTTTAAATTATTAAAGAATAACTCAAAAAATGTTGTGCGGCACTCTTTATTCCAACAGTTGAGCATCTGGGTATGCTGCATCTATCTGGAGTGTTTTCAGATTTTTCAAGCGTGTCCTGCTTACCAGGAACCAAATTGAAATCCCGTCCACGGACAGTTGGGTTCCTAATTTTATGGATCCCGAAAGGATGGGGTCAAGCATCTGGTCGTAGGTCAAAGGTGAATCTGTGGCAGAATTTGGATTAAAGAGATTATCCAGAGATCTGGACTCATGGCATTGGGCCAGTTCCAAATGAGGCTTAATGTCTCACAAACTTTAAAAAGATTCTTTTCTTATATAATAATAGTAATTCTGAGGTAAGAGGACTGAATTAGAAATCCTACCTCATATTATTATAGTGAACTAATTAAGTTGTTAATTGGTCTAAGTTATATTGTGGGGGAATAGTGTAATTTTCTTAAATTCAACCTGGCTAATTATAAATGGATGGTTCCAAAACACCTTAAGTACCTTCTCACTCACACAAACTCATTACAGTGAAAATGATCTTGATGATCTGAAACAGCTGGCCTGGCTTTGCCTCTCTCCCCACCGTCTCCTGGGTTAGTCACCATTTTCTCAAGTGAAGAAGCATCTTGCGGCTCCCCGCTCCCCACTGCCACCACTCCCGCTGGAATGGCAGAAACTCCAGCCAACCACATGTGGGGGCTCCTTGGATTCTCGGCCTTGCACATCATTAAGCAAATTGTCAGCTAAGTTTTAATTACAGCACTTTTATGACTGCTGGTGATGTAAGAGGCGCAGTGGGCACACCTTGTTTTTTTCC
Source organism: Vulpes lagopus (assembly GCF_018345385.1). Classification (NCBI taxonomy): domain Eukaryota; kingdom Metazoa; phylum Chordata; class Mammalia; order Carnivora; family Canidae; genus Vulpes; species Vulpes lagopus. The sequence continues at coordinate 77,096,000 of NC_054831.1, forward strand.
AAGCTCGGCTGTGTTTGTAGTGCTGGCAGTTGGGGCCAAAGCATTTTTCATCTTGCACAAACTGAGCTAATTTATGTGGGAACCCAGACCCTTCAGTGTTGTTTGCACTGCATCAATTTGCAGAGTCTAATGAGCCCTTTTTAAATGATGGAAAAACCCTCCTCGGTTGCATTACTGAACACCCTTTTAAAGCCTGCCACAGAAAACAAAGATGCTTAACCAGTAAAGAAACCAGGCTCACCTTCCCCTAATTTACAGCCTAACCCAAGAAAATGATGCTCAGGCATCATCATTGTGCAAATGCCCCTAATGACCGATGGTCTCTGGTTTGTCCTATCTTTGGTGGAGCGAATCCCCATTAAATAATCTGGTAGTGAGTGTTAAAGGTCTGAAGGATTCTGTTGTTTATCTCCTGGTTCATAAAGATTTTATGTACCTAGTGGATTATGCAAGCCAACCCTCTGGAAAGACTGTGTGTGGCGCTTGTTGAAATGCATAACCAATTAAGATATCTTCAATGACTTTATGAACTTTGAGTGCAAAGAGGCAAAGGGCAAACTCCCTACTCAACTATTTTCCAAATGGCATGCAAGGAGGGAATCAACCACCTTTCAGGACAGAGAGAGGCCGGCATATCATAGCCTAGTAAAAGCTATAGAAATAAAAAATGTGATTCAAGCTGCTAGAAATCAAGGAATGGGATGGTGGGAAGAGGAGAGAAAGCTTTACCGATAGTAATTTCATGAATTAGAACCACGTTAGAGGGTTAATACCTGTGCTTATCTATGATTTTCCTTTAAACTTTTCTACTGAGATCAAAATTATACATGGGCTGTATGTTCATTCCATTATATTGGTCTCAATGGTACTCTGCTGCTTTAAAAAAAATATTTTATTTATATGCCTCTCAAAAAAACCTTCAAAAATCTTGCTCAAAGTAAAAGCAGCATGAATTTTCCTGGAGCTAAAACTAGGTAGAGGGATAGACCAGCCTCACCTATGTGACTGGCTCTTGTGATAAAGAATGTTAGACAAGAAAATTTGGAATTATTTATCTCATTCATGGGTCAGTCAATGGCTGGAAAAGCCTTGCGGTACCTCTCCTGTTTTCCCTTTGCTCTTCACATAGTATAAGCCCATGGAGGCTATTCAAAAGTATACCTATGGAATGGGATTAAACTCATCCATCTTCCTCCGTTTACATACGAGAAGAAAAATTAATTCACTTGGAAGCTCAAAAACTTGCCTCCCAAGATGGCATACCAAGACAGACTTCTCACTCACTAACCCCTGAACTCAGCATAAGCTAAAACTGTCTTGAGATGGGGGCAATATTCCTAAGTTCCTGAAAAAGAAATGTTGTCACTTCCATCATAAGTACCACCCCAGCATTCCAAAGTGTCACGTCTGTATGACAAAGCCAGGATTTGCACCCAGAGGATCAGGTGATACACGGCTCCTTCCTTCGGTTCCCGCTGTGCCACATTTTAGTTCCAGAGTCTTGCCTTCACACAGGAAGTAAAAACCACCAAACTGCAGCAGCTGACAGAAGGCATTTCTCTTAAGTCGATGCTAGACGTCCCCACGAAACTGAAGTTCTTCCTCATTTCAAAACCTTCTTACGAAATAGAAGACAAGAGAAGGACAAAAAGGTCATTTAGAGGAACACAAAACTGGAAAAACCACCACTGATGCAATGTACCTCCTAAACTAAACACAAAACGCATGGTGTTGAAAGTATTTTAATTACTTTTTTTAAGTTAATTACCTTGCCCCCCTTCTCCCGGCCACTGAAAGAAGTTTAAATATTAATGCTTTTTCTAGAAAAAAGACTTGTTTTCAATGGGATCAATCTGAGTCATCTTCAGCAAACCCCCCACCCCTTCCTCCAATCTGTTGTCAGGGGAAACCTGCTAGAAAATTCTGTAGCAGTAAACATCAGGGAATGGGACTAAGGGAAATGGTTCTTATCACTGTGAGAAGGACAGTTCTCCTCCAGTACAATACAAGTTGCATCAAGTTGACCTGTGAAAACTTTAGTCAGCTGGATTTGAACGGGGTGACTTCTTTTTTAATATTTTTCTGTTCTGTTTTATGTATTCAAGAGGCCAGGACTGAAACACAAGGGGGGTGATATTGAGACACAGGACAACAGGACTGCTCCACGTGTGAGATGGATCTTGAGCATTTTCCAGCCTGGACTTGCCAAACTCTAGGGGTAAACTTCAGATAAGCATCTGAGCTCTCGGGTGTTTAACTGAACCGAACCTCCCAACCTTTTTGAGGTTTGCCGGTGACTAGTAATTATATTGTCATTTAACAAAAGTATCTGCATTAAACCAGAGATGTTACAGTAATGGTTAAGCTCACATCCATTAAAAATATTGTGCATGTGCAGAGCACCCAGGGGTCTCCATGATGTGTGGACAGGGATGGAAACTAATGTAGGTTGGAGGCCATAAATCAATGTCTAAATGCTACCTGTCAGGTTTGGAAGTTATGCTAATGCAGGAAGTTTTTACTTCTTTCCAGTGTATAGAGGTCAGAGGAGGAGGGACAGCTCTATAAGTTAACTGGAAACGTCGAGGAAAACCCCCAAAGAATTAGATAGTCAATGTACAAATCTTGAAGAAAGTGATTATATCTCAGTCAGGATTTTAATCACCCACCTCTAAAGTAAATGCCAAATTCTTGGGTTTCCAGAGGAGGCAGGAGAAGGATGGAGGATTCGTCCCTAGAATCTAGAACCCTTTCTTCGAAGTGCTTTTCATTTTGACTAGCATGTACATGGGAGTAGAAAGCAACCTGTCAATTTTCTCACTCATAAGCTGAGCAAGTGAATATATAAGCCTGTAACTACTTCCTAGGAGACGATGGTATACACACGATGTAATACCCAAGCTCTTTTTGCATTTCTTATACGTATATAATTATTTTCCCTCAGGATTATATGATGGTAATTGGCTATATGCTAAAGTCAAAGTAAGCATTTTTAATGGATGTAGAATAAGTTTGAAGTTAACATAAATAATGTATTGGTGAAAACATCACATGGGAAAACGTCCAGTGCTTTCTTAAAGGGATATATACTCTTTTAAATGGTTGATGTTTCCTTGTCAGAGATCAGAGCTCTGCACCAAAAAGACAGAACAAGTGCCTGAAATGGAAGCTGGCATAAAGACTCCAAAGTCCAAAAGTGGGTGGTGGCTTTCAGGATCTGAGACAGCAGAGGCCCAGCCAGCAGAGCAACTCAGAAACATCACAAAACCCAGTCAGACTGGGATCAGAATCAAAACAGAAGTCAAAAATTTTTTAGAGAACCACATTAAGAAAAGTCAGATGGAACTCAGAGGTAACAGGAGAGTCAAGTTCTCCAATCTTTGTTGCCTCAGAAGAAGATCTGCTCCTGAGGGTTAGAACTGGGTCCTCCTGGGACGGGGTCCTCCTGTAGGAAGGGACCTGAAAGTTACTCTTCCCCAGTTGTTAGTAAGACATCCAGGTCTCATCGGCTCTGCCCTGACATCGTTTCTGAAGTCCAAGGCTAGAAGGAGGAATGCCAACGGTCTTAGAAAGTTTGGGGTTTTGTCTTTGCAAGAGTCTGTGTGCCAAAAGCCCTAGGGTCTCGGTTATCCTCAGGCCAAGTTCTGGTCCTATTACTCCCTCTTCAGGACCCTGCAGGGTCTCCCTACTGCCCACCCAATCAATCCCTGCTCATCCGTGTGCTAACTTGAGTCCCTGGCACCGGTTTCTGACACTTATTCTGCTTTCTAGCTAAACTCAAATGTTTAAGCTCAAATGTTTCTAGCTAAACTCAAATGTTTGCTCTACTTAACCTCTGTGATGTCTGGGTCCCATGTCATTGCGCATGCTATTTCCTATGCCTGGAATGTCCTGGCTGCCTTTGTCATATCCCTATCCTTCACATATACCCCCACCCCACGCCCCAAGACTTGCTCAGATGACACCTGTCAGATGCTGTATCTCCCTCCATTCCATACGCCACAGGTTTTAAGAACACAGTCTGCCAATTGGCTGCAGGATACTGAAGGAAGTTTAAACTGCAATGTTGTATCTAGGAAAACACTGGTCTTCAAATAAGATTAATCTGGGTCATCTTCCTTGTTTCCTCAGATAATCTCCTCCAATAAATGAAACTCTTTCTGTAGATATAGATTTCTATTTCATCTTTGTAGGTCCCTGTGTTGTTTGCAACTAAATAGTCACCACCACTCTTTCAAGTGGCCAAATTTTAGTGCCATTTTATTTTTTACTTGGGGGTGCCAAAGCTGTGAAAAGAAGGTGTTCCCTATAACTAAATGCAATGACCTTCAGTTCAGTTGCACGGAGAGTGACGTCTGACAAATGATCTGCTTGATTAGATTTGTACAGTGCTTGCTTTACAGATATCTACAAGTCTGGGGGGCGGGCAGTGAGGGAAGCGGAATAGATTCAAGGGGAACACCCATGTCTTAAGAACCAGATCCCCAGAGTCTCCATTTCTGCATTAGTAGCCTGATACCCCAACACACTTGACAATAAAACCTATTGTGATTCCAGTCAGCAGGGGGTGGAGGAAATTTGAAAATCTGTCTAGAAATGCAGGAAGCAATGCAAGCGATGTAACCAAAGCTTGAAATACTCCAAACAGTGTTGTTGTTTTGAAAAATAGGAACAGTCAGGTTAATTCCAGTAATACTACATAAAACTGATATTTGAAGCAGAAAGCAAGGTTTGATTCAACTCACGCAAATCACATTGTGTACCTAGCTAGGATTAAAAAACAAAAAAAGGTTTATAATTGAATTTAACAAGTACATCAAAAACAGACGTTGTTATGAGGAGAAATGGTAATAAGTTAGATTGCAGATTGCTTTGGACTTTTTTTCTTTCCAAATCTAAGCATATTTGTTCGACAAGCTAGTCCTGGTTTTTGGTCTGAAAGGATTTTGTTGTTGTCTCTAATGTTACTACTATAGCATTCCAATCCAAGGATCATATTTACAAAGCAAAGATTAGCACATATTCCATAATTTGCTAGGAGGATATCTTTGTGCTGTTTCTTTAAAGTGACACATTTTTAGAGATCTTGAAATCACTGACTTTCTTTTGATTGGGTCAATTAGCCCAAATTAAAATATCTGTCCTATTTTCTTAAAAAGGAAAGGAAGAATCATTCAAGAGTACACTCAAATGGGAAAAACTAAGAGGGAGCATTAACCACTGGCCTCATCAATCAGACACTTAGTATAGAAAAGGAGGGCTAGCTCAGAAATGGAGTAATCTTCAAGTCATTTCTAGTTTTGGAATAACACTAGTCATGGTGAAGGAAGATTTTATCTCTGAGTAACAAAAAGTCTTCTTTTTCTTAACTTAGGAGAAACGTGGAAACACTAGAAAATATCTGGAAAAAATGACAAAAATAGCTTGTAAGATTAGAGCATAATATTCTTAATGGCAGGTAAACTGAGAATATCTTTCATCCAAAGAAGAGATAATTAAGGCCTATATCAGGACCTCCATAATTTTTCATGGAGTCAATGTATACAAAGAAGATTGTATGAGTTCAGAGGTGATTATTGTGAAAAAAGAAAACGTAATGTTAGAACATGATGAACACAACTCCTCCTTCAGGAGAGAAGAAGGTAGAAGGAAATGAGCATAAATTTCAATAGGAAGAAACCAAGAGAAGTAAATGCAGTACTTATAGAATAATTATTTGAAAAACAAAGAATAATTCGTTTTTCAGCAAATAGCTTGCTGAAAAAACTCGTGAAGTATTCTTTTCTGCGAGTCTTCCAAAACAATATTTTCTAGTTCTGTAGTGTTCAGACACCAGATAAACTCTGGCTCTTTAGGCCCTAAAACCGTATTTTAGTTAATGAGAAGACTAATGTGAAAAAGCTGCAAATATCAACATAGAATATTGGGGCGGGGGGGATCAACAAAGTAAGAATCAGAAATCTGGACTTTTATCCTGGTTCTGACTGTAACCATTTACATGATTTAAGAAGACACTTAGTGTCTCCTGCAGTCACATCTGTATCTATAAATGTCTGCCTTTAACAGAGATATTGTGAAAGAACCAGGGCCATTCAAAGAGTATAAGATTGCTATTGCTATTGCTTGTGGAACAATTATTATGAACATTATCAAAACATCGCTGTCTAACTTCTGTTTCTAATACTGTGTGAGGCCAAGCATTCTGAAAGTTTCCCCTACACGCTACAACTAAATCCTGGATAGATGATAGGAAACATACTTTGCAATGGATGCGCTGGACTCGAATACAGGTCACTGAACTCTCCAAACAAATAAACAAAATAGTAATAATGAGCTGAAATCAAACATGGAAATAGAAAGCTAGGTTTCCCTGGGAACAAATACTCATGCCAGTTCTAGGAATTGCATAAAAAGCCTGAGGCCCTTTTCGGGGTTGGGAGAGCTTGAGCAGAGATGCCCTGTTTCTGTGAGGATGCAAATACAGCTAACATAGTCCAATTTCTCTCTGGCTCCTGACAAAAGTGAAGATAAATTCTTCATAAAAGAGAAAGCATCCCCAGTTTAGGCTATTGGGATTTCCACTGATTAAGAGGAAGCAAATATGAGCTCACAATCAATAATTGCTAGACACACATAAAAACAAACCACCATAAATGATAGCAGAAACAACAGAATCAGATTTAGGTTTAGATGTAGAATCAGGTTTAAGTCTGTAGATACTGGAACAAAGAGACAAAATATGAAATAACTATGCATAAAACAAAGTTTAATTTGAATTTTTTTAAGTTAGCAAAAGTGAAAAAAAAAAAAAAAGAAAGAGGGAGATTGTCAAAATAAAACAACCAGACAAATGTGCAAATGAGCCAAACAGAATTTTAGAAGTGGAAGATGTGGTTAAAACTACAATATTGATGGTTGAGCTAAATAGCATATCAGACACAGCTGAAGAGTGAATTTAGTAAACAGGGTGACATATCAAAGACATTAGCCAAAATGCAGAAATCTTAAAAGAGAAGCTCAGAAAAATGGAGGATACAATGAAAAGGTCTCTTGCAAATCTAAGTTCAACACCAGAGGGAAAGGCAAAAGAGAGGACAGGCAACATCCCAAGGGACAATGGTTGAGAATATTTTAGAAAATGAAAGACAAGAATCCCAAAACTCAATGTAAAACAGCCAAACAAATAGAAAAAGGAAGATATGAATTGAAGCAAAACTGCAAAACAGCACAGATAAAGAACAGCCTTTTATAATAGTGACAGTGGACTTCACAACAACCCAGAGGACCAGAAAAACAAACAGAATAGAACAATCTCCTCAAACTGCTAAGGGAAGCCAACTAGTCACCTGGAGTTTTGCACTCAGCACAACAATCTTTCAAGGACAAAAGCAAAATAAAGGTATTTTTAAGTACACAAAAACTGAAATGGTTTACCACCAAAGACTTTCACTAAAGCAGTGCCTTTCAGACATTCTAGACTGAAAAATGACATGCCCACGCCAGCAACTGAAACAAAAATTTGCAAAACAACACTTCAGCTTATTATGCAACTATTGCACATTCTGTTCCCTTAAATTCTACTTTATCTCTAATTTAAAAAAAAAAATGAATAAGGAAAGCAAATGGTTAAAAAAAAAAAGCCACTCCATAGAGAAAAAGAAAAGGAAAGAAAGGACAAATAGAAAACATAAAGTAAGATGGGAGAAATATAATTTTCCAAAAGTGACTCAAGAAGAAATAAGAAACCAGAATTGTCAGTTATAGACACTGAATCAGTCATTTGAAAGAGTCCCATAAAACAAAACAAAGCACAACAAAAACCACCAGGTCAGACAGATTTATAGGTGAGTTCTAACAAATTTTCAAGGAAGAGATCATTGAACACTTACCCAAACTCTTCAGAGAAGAGGAAATAAGTGAGAAGCCACCTCCCACAATTGTACCAAGGTAGTACATCTTTGAAAAATAAAAGCAAGACAAGGAGAGTGTGACAAGGGAGTTAGAGAATTATCAATACTGAAAATCCATACTGGCTCATGTGCCAAGAAAAAGAATGAAAGAGTAAGAGTTATAAAGTATAAAACAAAACTGTCCCTATTTGATCATGATGTGAACGTCTATATGGAGAAAAAAAACACACCAAAATATCGACAGGTGAATATTAGAATTCATAAAAGAATTAACAAAATGGCTGCACATTAAATCAATATGTAAAATTCAAGTATTGTATCTGAAGGGAGCAATATATATAAAACTTTACTCTTAGGGATAAACCCAACAAAACATCTGCAAACCTTCACTGGAGAAAAAAATTAAACTTGACTGAAATGCATTTAAAAAGACATAAAAAATAGGTCCCTGGAGAGGATATTAATTGGTCCTGGGTTAATCCTTAGAGTCAGGGCAATTTTCAACAAAATTCAACCATCATTTTTCAAGGAATTTGACAAGTTGTAAAATTTATAAGTAAAAGGAAAGAACTGAGGATATCCAAAACATTACTTAAAAAAAACAACAGAAAATGGAAAGGCACTTTTGATATCAGATACCAAGGTCCATTAGAAAATAATAGCAATTAAGGCTGAATGATACTGGTGTGGAGATAACAAATTGATCAATGAAAGAGAATAGAAACCCCAGAAACAAATAAATGTATACATAAAAACTTGTTTTACAGGTACAGTGGTGTTAGAGTTCATTGGAGAAAAGATTATAAATAAAAGGATAATTCAATGAATAATACACATAATTATTTATGCATATATAAAATGTGAAACATGTTCCATACCTCTCACTGATCATGAAAATAAATTCCTGGTAGATTACAAACTTAACTAAAAAAGGCAAAATTTTAATCAGAAGAAAATCAAGGAAAAATATTCTTATGATTCCAAGTTGGGAAGATTCCTTAAACACACACACAAAAAAAACCGATCAGTCACACACAAAATATATATATTCCATTTTAAAAGTAAAGAGAGGATCTATGAGCTTAGAAAAGAATACTTTGAAAAAAATAGAATAAACAAGTTTTTTGAAATCCAGAATATATGAAGAACTCCAAAACACAGAAGAAAAAGGTGAATAGGCCAGTGAGTGAGAAGGCCAAAAGATAGAAATAGGCACAAGAGAAGAAAGACCAATACACAACCTAAATAAGCAGGTGACACAGAAATGGACCACAAAGAGATGTTATTGTACATCTGTCCAACTAGCAAAAATTAAGAAAATAATAACAAATATAAAGCATGGCTATGAACCCAGATACTGTTCCAAGTACTTAAACACATGAACTCTCATTTAATTTTCATAGAACTCTTAGACTTCTATCATCATTCTCATTTTATACAAAGAAAAAAGGTAAACAAAGAATTTAAAAACCTCATCCAAGATGACCAGTTAGTAAATGACAAGAGCAATTGGGGACTTCAGTTTCCAGAGTCCACACAACCAGGTTCACAGCAGAGGTGCTAGCAAATCTGGGAACAATCGGAAGTCTTCATCCCCAACTGGCGGGAACCACACTGGGGCCTCCTCTGTAGAAAACAATTTCCATGATTATCTTGTGAGATTGAACATCTGCATACCTTATAACTTGGTGGCTCCGCTCCTAGGTAGATAATCCAAAAGAAGCTTTTAGCTATGTGTTTCTGGGGACATATAAAAGCCATTCGAAGCACCATGGTTTGTTATAGAAAAAATCAAAACTGGAAAAAAATGTCAATCAATGAGAAAATGGGTAAATTGTGACATCTTCATACCACTAAATACTTTGCAGTGGTAAAAATGAGCAGATTATAGCTATGTGCAAAAGTAGCGATGAATTGTAGATGTATGAAGCAGAATGAAAAAAAAAACAAAATTCCATAAAAGACTAAATGTAGTAAAATATAGTATAGTTATCAGTGTAATTTTGTGTGTGTGGAAATAATGTGGAAATAAATCCACATTTTTCAACTCAAGGATTCTGATAAGCGATATACTTAAGAGTACAGAATTTTCATTGTGAGGCATAAACTATAAAGGGCCTCCCTGTGCATTTACAACAAACACGTTGTGTGAAGCATGTCTGCTGTAGAGGCTAAGTTGATCCTCTGTTCAAAGTTAGTGAACAACATTGGGTTGTGTTGAACTATAAGTCTAATCACTTTACTACTTACCCTCAGAATCATTCAAAGTCTCGCTGTGTTTATGAAACGTATAGAGACTGTTTTCCATTCGGGTGGAGGATTCGACTACTCAATTCACATCTGCACCAGTCAATTAGGGCTGCTTGGCAAGCCTCGCAGATAGGTTTCTGAGCAGAATGAAGAATTTCAGGAGATGGAGAAATCACAATTTGGATGAGAAACCACTGACTTGAGATAATTAACTCAAACTATGAGAATCAAGATATCACATCCCTAAAACAGATCTCATAAAGCTGCCCCCAGATTGTAGGCTTACAGTGTACCTATATAGAGGATTCTTCATCTAAAACACATAAGATAAATTTAATTAGAACCCAAGGCTTCTCAGAATGCAGGTGTTCTGCAATGGCAAAGCAACTAGAGTGATGCCCGTTGATGCCCGCTGACAGCTTCCCTGTCTCCTCCATCAGACAGAGAGGCAGGAAGTGTATGTGTGAGAAATCTGCTGACCAGTCACTGTGGAATTAACATTTCTTATCCTCTCATGTTCTCTTTCATTTTTAGTGATTTGAACATTTTCTCCCCCTCAGACTAGGGCACTCTCTGCAACCCATTGCTGGCCCCTCCTTTTGCAAGGTAAAAATCCCTCCTCAAAGATTAGATTTAAGTTTAGCATACCCTGTCCCCCCCCCCTTCAGGGATTGTCCCAGAATGATCCTGTGGTGGCCTCCATGTGCACCCTCAGCTTCCCCCACAAGACTGAAGAATGTGCCCCCAGCTGCTGAGAGCAAGCACTATTGTAGACTCTCTTTGGGAAGAGCACTGCTGAAGAGGACCTCCACATAGGCCATAATCTTGTCCCAACTCTGTGGTTCAGACCTCCATGTGGGTCTGGCTGAGGTACCACCCACCCATCTCCCACTCCCTTGGCCTAATCCTGCATCCTTCCCTTCCTCATGGATGTTGGTCCTGAAAACACTCCACAGTAAACTACTAGCATGTTAATATCCATCTCAGAGTTGATTCCTCACATCACTCCACATGCCTTTTCAAAGTCTGGGATAAGTACCCCTCCTACATACGTCATTAGCTCCCTACATTTACCAGCCATTGTGCCCATATTTTAACTGCCAATTGATCCCTCTATCTCTTCATCAAATCCATAACTTCTTGAGAGTAGGAAGCATACCTCATTTACCTTTGTATCCCCAATACCAAGAGCACCTCAGATGCTCAAAAAATATTTCTGAAAGAATATATCGTTAATGAAAGGGATAATATTTAGGCTTAGGGAAATAGACTAGTAAGGGCAAGGCTTATTGCTATAACAATTAAGCCTGAAATTACAGTTGCTTAACACAACAGACCAAGTATTGGCCAACTTTTTTTAATAAAGGACCAGAGACTAAATACCATAGTCACCAAGGGTGATACCGTCTCCGTTGCAACCACCCTACTGTTATCGTGCAAAATCAGCCATAGACAATTAATAAACGAATGGATGTAGTTGTGGTCCAGTAAAGCTTTATTTACAAAAATAGGTAGACAGCCAGATTACTATCCCACCTCCTCATAAGAGTTGACTAATTCTTGCTTATGTCATAGTCAATGCAGTATCATTGGTTAGTGGGCATCTTTCCTCCTTGTGGTAATTTGGAGGTTCATATTGCTTCAGTTCTGTGGCTCCCTAGTGTGTAAAGTCCTCTCTTTACAGCTGTTAGCAAGGAAAAAAGAGACAGATGCTTCCTAATATCTTTGATCTGAAGATTAAACATGGAACTACCACTGGTATCTCATTTTCAAAAACTCACTACATATGCCACAGTTAATGTAAAGGGTCTAGGAAACGTAGCCTCTGGCAAAGCAACAGGCCCTCCCCTCCATCACTCCATATTACTGAGGGAAACATGAATTTGTGGAAGAGAGCTAGCTGTCTTACAACAGGGGGTCAACTTCTCCATTTTAATAAAACAGTCCCAAGTGGATGTTTCTGTTCTCTCTTCTATCTTTGTTCTACAAATGTGTACAGTTTTCATGAAATATATTATTCATTCATTTATGTATTCTTTCATAAAGATTCAGTGACAAGCTCAAGACACATGAATCTACCCCGCTCTTAGGGAATAATGCTGTCCAAATAAATCCAATAAACACACAAATGTTAACCACCACAGAGATAAGAGCAGTGGTAATCAACTTTGGTTTTGTTTTTATGCTTTAAGCAAGAGGGTATCATGATGAAACATATTTCAGAGAGACCACTTCGGCTCCAGTGTTCAGAATAGCTTAAAGACTGCACAGAGTCCAGTTAGGGGGACATTATAGAAGTCTATCATAGAGGCAAGAAGATGATAAGGTGGCTGTGGAGATAGAAGAAAAAAGTAGTTGGATCCAAAAGATAGATGGAAGGTAAGACCAAAAGGATGGGATGATGCATCCCATATGCAAGAGTGAAGAAGAGACAAGAATTAAGGGAAACTGGTGCCATACACTAAGAACAAGTAAGTTCAGGAGGGAAGCAGATATGAGGGAGAAGATCCAGGGTTCGGTTTTGGACTTGTAGAGTTAGATGATATTCAGATAGAGATGACAGAAAATTGACCATTGGTTTTGGCAACAACTGGCTAATCGTCTTAGGGAAAGCTGACTCAGTTAAGTGATCAAATTTGTTTGAGGATTTGAGGAGGAGGTGAGGATACACAGACATTGAGTATAAAAAACACTATAGAGAAAATAGGTGAAAGAGAGGGATAGAAGTGATGGTGAATTTTTATGTTACAAAGCTATAATCATCAAGACAGTATGGTATTGGCATAAAAACAGATGCATAGGTCAATGGGACAGAATAGAGAATCCAGAAATGGACCCTTAACTCTGTGGTCAACTAATCTTCAATAAAGAGGGAAAGAATGTCCAATGGAAAAAGGATAGTCTCTTCAACAAATAGTATTATGAAAATTGGACAGCCACATGAAGAATGAAACTTTGGACCATTTTCTTACACCATACACCAAGAAAACCTCAAAATGCATGAAAGACCTAAATGTGAGACAGGAATCCATCAAAATCCTAGAAGAGAACACAGGCAGCAACCTCTTTGACCTCAGCCAGTCAACTTCTTGCTAGACACATCTTCAAAGGCAAAGGAAACAAAAGCAAAAATGAACTACTGGGACTTCATCAAGATAAAAAGCTTTTGCACAGCAAAGGAAACAATAGACAAAACCAAAAGATAACCTACAGAATGGGAGAAGATATCACCAGATGTCTTATCAGATAAAGGACTAGTATCCAAGGTCTGTAAAGAATTTACCAAACTCAACAACCAAAAAACAAATAATCCAGCCAAAAATGGGCAGAAAACATGAACAGACATTTCTCCAAAGAAGACATACACATGGCCAACAAATACATGAAAAAATGCTCAACATCATTTGGCATCAGAGAAATACAGATCAAAATCACAATGAGATACCACCTCACATCAGTCAGACTGGCTAAAATTTACAAGAGAAGAAACAACAGGTGTTGGTGAGGATGCAGGAGAAAGGGGAACCCTGTACGCTGTTGGTGGAAATGCAAGCTAGTACAGCCACTCTGGAAAACAGTATGGAGATTCCTCAGAAAATTAAAAATAGAGCTACCCTATGACCTAGCAATTGCACTACTAGGTATTTACCCGAAGGACACGTAGTGATCCAAAGGAGCACCTGCACCCTAGTGTTGACAGCAGCAATGCCCACAATAGCCAAACTATGGAAAGGTCCCAGATGCCCAACAACAGATGAATGGAAAAAGAAGATGTGATATATTTACATATATATATAAAATATATATATATTTATATATATAGTGAGTTCTTGGAAATGAGCTACCAGTGATATTTTATATATATATATATATATATATATATATATATATATATATAATGTGTGTGTATATATACATATATAAAATATAAATATTTTATAAATATATATAATATATTCATATAAAACATATATATGGAACATTGCTCAGCCATCAAGAAAAATGAAATCTTACCATTTACAATAACATGGATGGAACTAGAAGGTATTATGCCAAGCAAAATAAGTCAATCAGAGAAAGAAAATTATGTGTTTTCACTCATAGTGAAATATAAAAAAATAGCTCAGAGGATCATAGGGGAAAGGAGGGAAAACTGAATGAGAAGAAATCAGAGAAGGAGACAAACCAAGAGAGATTCCTAACTATAGGAAACAATGAGAGCTGCTGGAGAGGAAGGGGGTGGGGGGATGAGTTAAGTGGATGATGGGCATTAAGGAGGGCACGTGATGTCATGAACACTGGGTGTTCTATGCAACTGATGAACCACTGAACTCTACCTCTGAAACTAACAATACACTCTATGTTAATTGAATTTAAATAAAATAAAATTTAAAAAAAGATGAATTTGATGAATTTTGGGGGAACCGAGTATAATTCATTACCAACAGAAAGATCCTATTAGGATCTCCTATTAGAGATTGGAGATGTTGAATAATGAGGAGAAAGAAAGGATCGTCAATTGTATAAGTTTGTTAACTTGTACAAGTTGTATAAGTTTCCCAAGAAGATGGCAAGGGGTGGGGTGCAAAGCAAAGTTGGGGAGGTTTATTTTAGCTGGAAGATGGGTTAGCTCCTCTGATGAGTTGGAAGGAAGCAAGAAAAATAAGCTCAGGCAAAGGAAGTTTTTGTGTGTGGATACCAGGATGATGGAGAAGTTGCCATCTGATAGCTCCCACTCTTATCTGTGAAAGAGGTATCGAGGTCATTGGTTGAAAAGAAGGAGCAGCTTGAGATGGGCCAGGAGAAGGAACGATGACCAGAGTGTCTAAGAGTGGAGAACTTTTGAAATAATCATGATAAGAAGTGGGAGGATGAGGTGACCCAGGAAACATAACTGGTGGCAGAGCTATGACGGCCCATCTGATGTTAGCGACACTAACTTACCAGCCTGACCCATTATTTGCCTTTCTACTGCAACACTGGAGAACAAGATCCATAAACAAAGCGATTAGCAGAGACGAAATTAGAATATCTAATCGCTAGATTTCCGGTTCCTAGATATTTTGGCCAAGCGGCTTTCCCTCTTAAGGGAACCTGATTCTCACAAGCACCTTCGCAGTAAATCCTATATCCATTTTTACAAGAGAAGACAGGAGATGAGGTTCGGTAACAGTTGTGTGAATTGGGAGCCAAAGCCCAGGCTTTTTCCTCTCTGCCATGTTGTTATAAAACAAAGTGAAACTGTGTGGGGATTTTAATCACAGCTCCAATCCCAAAGAAATGTCAAACCAGCTGCATGCAGAAGTTATCGGAGTTTCCACCCTAATGGCGTGCTAGCAGGCATGATCTGCTTAAGACTAAGGAATTAATCAAACTTCATTGTATCCCTGACACTATCTACTTTTACCCAGAAGAGCCTGTGAACTGAATTCCGTCCAATCATTTCCCAAATACCAACCTGTCTCTCTCCAATATGCAAAACTTCCCATTCACTTTCACAGAGCACTACGGAATTAATGGCTATGATAGCTTAATAATCTAAGGCTTGATTTAAAAAAAAAAAAAAACAGGAATTACCCCTCTCCTCCCCCAAATAAAGATAAACTGCAGCCCTTCTGTGGGGTTTTAAGGAAAGCAGCTGAGACCATATTGATACAGGTCAAAAATCATTGTCACCATCCAAGGGTGACGATGACCTCTGTGGGGCTCAGAAACCATAGAGAAGAGTCCCTTGGTGGGTCGTGGTGATGTCCCATGTTTGTGAGCACCTTTTTAATGAAGGAGAGGAATCTCAAAGGCTCTCTCACACTGAGAGGTTGCCTCGCCGATATGTTTGGATCTAGACACATCTAGAGTGGGACATGATTTCTACTTTTATAATCTTATACAAGAAAACCTAAGGTGGAAGCTACTTGCTTTAAATGATGGCATGAAAGATTGCCTGAAACATGGAGAGTTAAGATTGAATTCTTCTTTCCAGAAAACCATTAATCACGCCCTCTAAGTCTCTAAGACTTAAGTCTCTAAGTCTTTCTCTAGCAGACTTACCCATGAGTTCTAGTTGTCGAAATAAAGATCGCCTGAGGCTGCGTCCTTGGTACTGGGTGCAAATCACCAGGCAGCCCTGGTGAACTCCTGGCCCCACGACACCCTAACAACTTTTATACTTCAAAGGACCCAGGCATCGGCTTTCTAGCCTCACACCCATAGTTCAGAAATGAAAAAACAGAGAGCCAGAAGGAGACAATGACTTGTCCAAAGCCCCACAAGCTAGTTAGCGGCAGGAATGGACAAGAACCCAGACCGGAAACTGTTACGTTCTATCGAAGAAGACATTTGTTCTGAACAGAGGGTGGCAGATGAGCAGGAAAGGGTCGAAGAGTAATTTATGACTCTGAAAATGACTCTAAGGAAATTAAAGAGAAAACTTACAAATGGAAAGCACCACCAAAAGTGAGGTCTCTCTTCCTGACACAATACCCATAAGAAGCAAAGATGCAAAAGTGATGAATGCTAATGTGATTGTGGCAACCCAGGTTTAGGTTAAGGTACATCTTCCATTTTTATCTGTGGGAAAATGGTCTGAAAGGGGAAAACAAAATGCTTTTCTTTACTCCCACAAATGGGACCCGTACATTTTTTTCTCTTCAAAGGAAGAGGAGGAGGGAGCATTTTTCTTTTTAAATAAATGTTTTAAGCCAGAATAGGAATACACCACTCATCCTGCGGGGTGATGAGGCTGAGGACCATTCCCTCCTAAAACCAGACCTCCTGTGTGTGATTTTTTAATGTATCTGGGGGGAATCTCCAGGGACCTCCCTTACAAAGCCATCGAGGGCCTTCTGAAATCATTGTCGAATGGCGCTGGAAACATTGTAAGGTTGGAAAGTGTGATTCCTCATTCGTTTTTCCTCAGTGAGAAGCCACACCACGCACATTCCCTCCTTAGTTCCCACTCTCTAGTTTGTTGGGTTTTAACGTGTTTGTAATGAAACCGTACTTTCCTTTCCCACTAAGAGAAACCTCCCATAAAATGACTGAAAGGGAGTTTTACATCTGAGTGTCCAAGCCATGAAACTATTTACCTCCCTACAAATGGACCCTGCCCAAAGGTCATTCCAAAGCCACTGAAAGTGAACACACTTTTTTTTTTAATTTGTTTATGATAGTCAGCGAGAGATAGAGAGAAGCAGAGACACAGGTAGAGGGAGAAGCAGGCTCCATGCACCGGGAGCCCGACGTGGGATTCGATCCCGGGTCTCCAGGATCGCGCCCTGGGCCAAAGGCAGGCGCCAAACCGCTGCGCCACCCAGGGATCCCCCACACTTTTTTTTCAGAAGGCTAAAGATAAGGATGTTGAATTACTTGTACCCAGAGGTGGGGACTGCTGGACCCTTTGGTAGTTCTATTTTTAATTTCTTGCGGAATCTCCATACTGTTTTCCACCAGGTATCTAAAGTAATCAAATCCATCAAAGCGGAGTAAAATGGTGGTTGCCAGGGTCTGGGGGGCGGGAGGAAATGGGGCTTGCCGTTCAGTGGGTATAAAGTTTCAGTTAGGCAAGATGAAAACGTTTCAGATATCATGCTTATGGTGAATAATACTGTATTGTACACTTAAAATTTTGTTAGGAAGGTAGATCTCGTGTTATGTGTTGTTTTATCACACAAAAATCCAAAGTTACTTGAACCGGTGATAAGTGCAGTAAATAAAACAATGAGACCTATTTGAAGGTACTTTTGGGGCATTTGTGTTTTGAGAACTTGGCTCAGGTTGGTTTGAAGGATTCAGAAAGAAATCTGAAGTCACACCCACACAAGGAAAGGTTTGTTTAGTCTGTTTATTTAATGTCAAAGGCCATAGCTCTTGTTGCTCTGAAGTGTTCTAGATGGTTCTCTAAGAGGTATGCTTTTCTGCCATGAGGTCACAGGTGGAGCTATTTCTACACTTGTGCCATAACTAAAAGTCAATACTGGGGACACCCAGCAGAGATCAGAGAATGCAGACCCAGTAAGCCAGAGACCAAACTTAGATTCTCCCCACCGTGCCCGCGCCCCATCGCCGGAACAAAGTCACACCCCAGCTGGGTCCGTAGGCTGCAGCATCACCTGTGTGCCATTTACACATGGGATGAATAATCTGTGCACTCCCTGCTTTGCCTTTTAGAGTAAGAGGTTACTGGCTTTCTTTTGCCATCTCTAGCAAGTGCCTAGATACGAATAGTTCAGTGGCTAAAAAGACATTCAAATTTCTCATTGATCTTTCCTTATTCAATAAAATCGTTTTAAGAATGATTTTTCCCCCTG
The DNA here is from genome assembly GCF_018345385.1 of Vulpes lagopus. Classification (NCBI taxonomy): domain Eukaryota; kingdom Metazoa; phylum Chordata; class Mammalia; order Carnivora; family Canidae; genus Vulpes; species Vulpes lagopus. Next base: position 77,114,466 of record NC_054831.1, read on the forward strand.
AAACTTAATAAAGCTTTAAAAAAAAATTTGAATGGGGGAAAAAAAAAAGGAAACACCATCAGACATTTTAGCTTTGTCTGAAATAGTCCTGGGATGGGAGGGAGGGGATGACTGGAAGGAAGGATGGAGGGCAGATAATTGACAGGAAGGAAGAGAGGGAGGGAGGGAGGGAGGGAGGGAGGGAGGAAGGAAGGAAGGAAGGAAGGAAGGAAGGAAGGAAGGAAGGAAGGGAGAAAGGAAGGAGGCAGAGAGGAGCGAAGGGTTATTCACAACTCGTCTGTACCGAAGCTAACAAATGTGTTTCCAGGAAGTTGATGGTCACCTGTACCTTGGCATTAGAGTTCTTTGAACAAGGGAACCAATCTCATCATCTTCCTACCACATTTTTCCTATAAATTTGCTTAATGCAGGAAAGAACAATCGAGCTTACATTCATCCTTTTCTCCAAAACTCTCCAGTTCCATGCTGGGATGAAGCAATTCATCTGACATTGCCTAAGAAGCAGCCCTCATTTTGTTCACGTTTCACAACAGGGAATCTTCATAAATCTTCAATTGCGCGCAGTTTAAAAATCATCTTACCAGGGATTAAGTAAAGTGCTGGGAGTTTTGCTGTGAACTGGAGACGGGATAGCGGTCCACTGTCCCTGGTCCCAGTTAAATATCCCACAGCCTCCAGCCCGGTCCGTGACACTCGGCCTTCATCCATGAAGGGCAAATGGGTTTCCCTCTGAATTGACTGGGCCCTTGGTTACAACCAGGAGATGAGCCTCCAGCCTTGGGGGCAGAAGGTCTGGGCAGGGCTCCCAGCTTTGCTGAGTGACATAAGAGGTGGGAGCCGCCTCCCAGGACTGTGCTGAGACACAAGGGACGTACATGCAGGGCTCTCTAGATGCTAACCATCCAACCATGAGCTACAATACGTCTGTGCAGCCAGAGATGGGGCCTGCAGGACGGATTTCTCTTAAGAAGCAAAGAGCAGAAGACCTCTACTGTTGCCCACACAGGTTTTCTTTTTCAAGGCACATGAGGTGGTATAAGGTGACTTGCAGAGTTTGCACCCAGTTTTAAGAGGACTGTTTTGGAATATAGCTACGAGAACGAACACACACACACACACACACACACACACACACACACAGGCCAGGTTGCTGCAAGGCCAAGAGTGTGAGCTCCTGAGTCAGGCTGTCAGAATCTGAATCCAGGCTTTACCACTCTTCCTTCCTGTGCTTCGACCTCCTCCTCCTCCTCGTTGCAAAGTGTGGATCCCCAGGGCGCATCCCCTTCCAGGGCTGTTGGTAGGTGCATGATGTGAATAGGCAAAGTGGGTGGGTGGGTGGGGGGTCCTGGCGCCCCCAAGGCAGGTGTCCCCACCTCGGTGCCCTCCTGCACCGAACAATGGCTGACACAGGAAGTGCTCGAGAAACACCCACAGGATGAATGAAGATTCCCTGCAGCGCCGTGGAGGCAGCTCTGTCCCGCCGGGCTGGGGGCACCTGTCTTCCGACGCTGAAGCGGTGGGGACCAGGGGGTCTCTAAGGCCGTCCCAAGCAGTTTTCACCAACAGCTAGAACTGTCCATGCAAACATTCAAATTTTGCTGCAGGCCTTCTTCCCCCTTTTTTTTTTTTTCAGAAAAAAAAAAGTGGCGGGGGACACCTCGCGACCTGCCCCCCGCCTTGGGGCGCCCAGCGCGCGCGGAGGTGGATAGAGACCTGGATAGAGACCTCCCCCAGCTGCTGCTGCTGCAGCTGCGCGCACGCCGGGCTGGGAGGGGAGAGGGCTTGGGGGCGTGATTGCGGGGGGCGGGGACGGAATGGGGACGGGATGGGGACGGGATGGGGACGGGATGCGGGCGGGATGCGGGCGGGATGGGGACGCGACCCGGTGCCCCCCGCCCCCGGGGAGGTGAGGGCGCTCCCAGCGGGCTGCAGCGGGCAGGGCTCGGGACTGCAGAGCTCAGCATGTTTCTGCAACTGTTTTGACGATGCTTTTGAGTGTTCCCATCACTACCGAGATGCAGCCGCTCTCCTCACGACCACAATCTATTAGCTCCAGTAGCTTTTCAGCGGCTCGGCCTCGCCGCAGCTTCCTGCTTCCCCTGCGCTGGCAGGTCGCTGCCAGCCCCCCGGCGGCGATGCCACCCTCACCCCGCCGCCCACCGGCCTGTGCCAGAGGGTTTCCTTTGTCAGAGGCCCTTGTCACCACTTTCAACAGTGCAGGAGAAGCTCCCCGAGCGCATCTCCTTAAGAAAATGGAGCTTTAGAACTCCTAGTGAGCCCGGCTGCCCAGATCCAGGAAGGCCAAAGGGGCTGACCTCACTTTCTGGCCAAGCAATTAGATCTTGTGCAGAAGGCATGAGCTCTCCCCACTCTTACTGGATTTGTTTGTGGTTCTTTGGTGAAGAATCACAAGTGTGTGTGTGTGTGTGTGTGTGTGTGTGTGTGCCTTGCAACACAAGCCCAAGAGGAAAAAAAAAAAAAAATCTTCTGAAAGATACCTTGTAGATAGTGTTTTGGCATTAACTGGGATGAATTTGGAAGAGAAAGCTCTCCAATGGGAAGCACAGGTTCCCTGGAGGAGAAAGCACAAAAAAATGTTCTTTAAAAGACAAATCCGGTGCGTTTCACGTGGCCAGCGACTCAACAGAGGTCCACCCGCCTTTCTGGACCTGGCAGGAGAAGATGAAACGTTTGAGAGGCTGCCCGCCTGACTTCCTCACCTGTTCGAGGGGGTTGGGAAGAGGACAACCTAAGTCATCACTTTTGTGTGTGTCAGTTGAAACTACAAAGGCAACCAAAAGGAGGTCTTATCCGTTTTTTGTTAGCTTCAGTTGGGAACAGCAGGTAGAAAGCTGCAGTTTGGTTTTACTTTTTCACCACCGGGAGCTATAAATAGACGGGCGTGTGTGTGGCTTTCTGGCTAAGTTACCTACACTTGCCTCCTACCTCACAATCCAGGCGGCTCTAACTCCCACATGAGTATCTCAAGTCACAGCCCCCGCCCGGACATTTTCCACAACATGTGTGCGACAAGAAGAAATGGCGAGTGTGCGTCTTGTTGTTATTTTTGTTTTAGCTTTGAGTTCTAGATGTATTCCACCCACACTGTCAACTCTGGAAGCAAGGCCTCCTCTTCAATGCCTTGAAGAGATGGTATTTGTCAAAGGAAGAAAACATCGCTGTCTAGTGTGTTCTTTCTACCTGGGTCCAAAAATACACCAACTTTTATGTCTTCAAACGTTTCACGTAGTATTCTTCAAACTGTTTTATAGGATTGGGTGGTGTTTATCTGCCAAACTGCATTTTCTCCAAACTGTCTTTTTTTCCCTCCCCTTATGGTAGAGAAAATTATTTTCTTGTAGTGGATGGCAGTCTGGGCATCAAGAGTCAGAGAAGTTTGTCTTCATTTCTAGCTACACCATTAACCCTCTGTGTGGGCATGAGTTGCCCATTTGAAATGGGAAACCATTTCGTTCTCAGGGCATTGCACATTTGTGCCACTATGGACCATACGAGGTCTTGGTTCTGTTTTTGTTTTGTTTTGTTTTTTACACATTAGAAAGATAACATATTTGTGGTCCGTACTTTCCTCCAATTTGCCCAAATGTGAGCAAACTAAATAAAGAAGACATGCCCTCACCAACACACACACACACACACACACACACACACACACTTTTTTTATCTTTTTTCCTGGTTCCACCAAATCTATGTAAAAATGAAATACCAATTGCTCTGGCTGTCCTATAATTTTATTTCCCGCCCCCCCCCCACCACCACTCCTCCCCTCAACATATCTCCAGTTTGATGAAGATTCACATGCTCAAAACTGAAATATACAGGCCGATCCATGGCTCTTTTCTAATAATGAGATTCTGGAACCACCAGACCAGCTGATATTTTGGCCATTTATGTTAAACTCTATGTTTCAAGTCCATTCTTGGTGAGTGCAGAGCCTGACACCAACGTGGTCAGAGTGGTTCACAGATCTGAGTGCTAAGAGCCAGTGTGTGCCTCTCAAGTCCATGACCACACATGTCACCACCCATGGCTACTGTCTTGGAGAGGTGTTGAGTTGACTGCCGTGGAAATACAGGGAGAGAGGAATCGGGCCAGAAACCATCATTCCCTCCTCGTTGGGTTGCTTTCTGGATAAATAAGACAATGTATGGAAAGCATATTTAAGGAGTTATATTTAAGGGCTCAAGAAGTGGTAGCTCTTATTGTCCTAACACTGTCAACTCTTCCAGTCTTCACTAGCCTGTCTGGAGACAATCAGATTCTCAAAGAAAATGATTTCATCTTTTCCTTTGCGGGGCTATCGAAGGAAAATATCCTTAAAGATATGGTCAAATGAAGCTCACATTTCTAGGCCAAAGCCACTCCAAACTTCGTTCTACTTTACCTAGGTTCAAAGACCATTACTGAACAGACTCCCACATAGAATCCTATAGAAGGCAATGAAGCTAGAAATAACTCTCCTTGATGTCTCAGTGGTTTTTTTTACAGGGATCACATTTGGGAACTTTGCCTGACAACTGCCCCAGAAACTTGGAGATGCTGAAAAATTAGCAATTATCCCACAAAAATAATGGTTTGACCCATTATTTGACATCCCCTTAACACATTCCCTATGTAGACGTCTTTGACAATTAATTAACTAACCTTCACAAAACTCCTCCGAGGTAGATGGATGAAAGGCACCGAGGCTTTATCTCCACTTTTCAGGAAACTAAAAACAGAAAGGTTATGACTTACCCAAAAGTCACACAGCAAGCTCAGGAAAGCGCCGGAATTGGTACCCATGAAATCTGTCCTCCAGCCAAACCCCCATAACTCTCGTCCTGGGGGGCATATTCCTGACTCACCATAAAATTCAGTATAGTTGCCTAGACCAGGTTCAGTTCTCTGATACTTCCTGGAGGGAGTAGCCTTGGACCAGATTGGCCAGGAAAAATAGAATTCAATTCACCTTAATAGGCAGAGAATAAGGATACGGAAGATGGTCAATAAAGAATCTTTCGTTCATGCAGCCAAGCTGTCAAGCTGTCAGCTTAACCTGGCATCGCAAGGACAATGACTACAGAAATACACTCGACTAGGAAAATGTTAGGTTCCTGGTACTGCTGTCAGAGGAAAACAAAGCCTTCTATAAACAAAGGCCAAGGTGTCTGGGGGCCGTTCAAGACAAGTTTACAGTCATTTAGGAGTTCAAGCTCCCGCAGTATTTTTGGCAGCAGTTCAGGGCATTGTGGAAGGGCCCCACTCAGGCCACCACGTCACAGGGTGACTCTGTGTGATGATGTATGGCTTCCGGGCCTTTTGTACTTTGAACTCCATTCTCTGTCTCTTGCCACGTTATTCCCAAATTGTGCTAACCCTCGCACTCCTTACGTGAAGCCGCAGTCCAGAACCGTTCAACATGCCTTTCACGACGATAGAGTCGCCACAGGAAGCAATTGCTCTGGGGAAACAATGGCGGGACAGATTATTGCTTCACACAATCTAGAAAGATACCTGGTGGGTAGGAGAATGTATTGTTCAGTGATGTATGGTTCGTGAATATGCTTGGCCCCAAGAAGGCAATGTCACCCGTGGCCGTCATACTAATCTTCTGATGTAGAAATGCCCTCCCAAGTGGAGGGCCAAATAGAAGAACACAATCGGCCATCTCAACACAAACACAATGCAGAATTGCCCCCAGGATGACAGCTCAGTATTGTCCTGCACCGTTGGGAACTGTGCTTCGGGTAGCCTTTAAAAAATGTGTAGGTGAGTTCTTCCTTTTTTTTTTTCTAACGTCATGTAGCACCTGCACCTGCCCACGAAGTCACATCGCTATAGGCATCTCTTTAATGCTGGAAGATAAGGCATGATTTAATTTTTTTTAATGTGAGGACTGCTAGCAGTAAACCGAGAAGCCCACTGCACAAACGGGGAAGAAAAGGCTTTGAATCAACCTACACATGAAAAAGCAGAATCGTGCCAGCTACCAGCGCCAGCCACACATCTAAACCCGCTGTGCGTGGTCCAATCGACGTAAAAGGAAAGCATCCTAAAAATTAAAACCTTCACTGCTGTCAAAGGGGGCTCCTGCAAAAGAGCTCATCAAAAACAAAATGTTGAGCTAACTTTCCTCGCTTCTCAATTATCATCTTCGGTAAACCTTTTGGAGCTTTTCAAAAAGCTTCGTTAGGCCACCAAAGCAGTTGTAACATCTCAGATCAGATACAGTAAGGTTTGTGCTGTGGGTGCATGTTTCTCAGTCTAGGAGCCTCCTGGAAAATTATGCAGATTCAGGACAAAAAAATGAGGCCAGAGTAGCCAACAGCCCCTACCAGGTGCTGGGATCTGAGAGCTTCAGTTTCTCAGTGTCAAGGCCATCTGCCTTCACTGCCTTCACGGTCACTTGGGATGAAAGCCATAAAAGTGAAGGAGCCCATAAGAAACTGCCTTTGGAAAGCCTGGAAGTGAGCAGGGATGGACTGGGGGACTCTTGGCTTATAAGCATTTTTGTGGTGGATACACATGAGATCATATAAGCAGAACTCTATACCCTATTGATAATAAATCCTTACAATCACCAACTTTATAACTTTTATAGGATGACTGTGTCTTTTATATGACACAGCATCCAAGGGACATCCTTCGGTGATATTGTCCTTAATCATTTCCTGTTTAATTTATTTATTATGTAATCTTGTGATGAAGCGTGTGATTACACTTCCTAGTATTTTTTCTGGCCTCCATTATATTTTTATTTTGCACTATTACAACCTCTAATTGTGGTTCAGTGCAACTGGCCGCAACCTGCTGGCCAATTTACATTCCCTGTGTCTCTCCCAATGACTCTAAAGGTGGGAAGAGTCCCTTGTAAATTCATTTGTTTGACTGCTTTTTAAATTACACCTAAGCACAAAGCTGCTCTCACGCACAAGGTACTGTGTGTTGCTTTTTCCCCCTCTCATCACAACACCACCCCTTTTCAGCTCCACGCCTCAGGCTCCCTCCTGAATATGGAAAAATGGGGGACACCTGAGCAGTGTCTGTTTCTTCTGGCTTCTCGCCCCTCCCCCCTTCCTCATCTCTCTCACTAAGGCATTGGGTTCTCATCTAGCAGTTTCTGATTCTCGTTTTTCAAGATTGGCACCAATAGAAAAAGAGCTTATGAACACTAGGCTAGATTTTTATCCGACATGGGTTTCCTCTAAGAGGAGAGGGGGTAGGTACGATAAAGTGAACCCTGGAGGAGGCGAGAGGATTCGGGAAGGGATGCACAGGTGAAGCACTGAGCCATTGTTCAATCCTAAAGCACACTGAAAACCAGACAACAACAGCCATTAAATCCGACTTATAAGAACGTAGGCTGTAGACGCTTTGTCGTCAGGCTCCCCTTTGGTGGCCCCTTTTATAACTGTCCATGCCTGGGAAGGATTCGGGCATCCCCTTGAAGCCACGTCCTCAGCTTTTCAGCAGCAAGGACCACTTCCAGCCATACGTTGTTCTATGTACCTGAAATGACCGTGGAAACTTGCCCTGTAGGCAGCCGTGGTACCCGTGCCCCATCCCTTCCTCGACTGGGCTTTAGGGCTTTTATGGCTTTCTGCTTCTTCTCCATCATTCACCAAGAACCCCTGGGATCCCTCACCTCCAAAAAAGCAGATTCAAGTGGATTAAGACCCCTTTTCCTTCCTAGTCTAGAAACAGTGGAGAGTCAGGTGGGAAGTCAATGAAGGTCAAGAAGTGAGTCAGCGTTAAAGAATCTAGTTCACCGGTAAAACCTGAAAAATTAGAATATTTTTTAAAGCATGTGGAAATGGTGCCACCCTCTTTTGTTTCCAGCTAGAAAGAGACCACTATTTTTGTGAGGTTATGTAAAGGTCAGTGTTTTTAGTAGACATTTCTAATGCTTCCTTTCCTGATTACATCAAAAAGGTGTTATGATTTCATGGAAGAGCTGTATCTAACAATATTTATACGGCCATGGAGACCACTCTTGCAAGATGTATATACAATTAGAGGTTTTTCCAACCTAAGTTGGAAAGTGTGTGAAATGTCGCCAAGCCCACTTCAGGCGTTTTCTCGGATAGTTTACAAATTTATTTGACCCATTTTATTTATTTTTAATCAAGTTGATGCTTCCTCCGAAAGCAGTAATACGGTCAAAGGGGCACATCCACCCCAACTATGCAAAAGTTTTAGGGCTGATTCAGAGAACACCCAAGGTTCACAAGGAGTTACTGAAGCTATAGGACACCCTTCTGGTGGGAGATGGGAAACTTTATGTCTCTCCCATCCTAGGATACCTTCCCCATTTTCATAAATGTTCATAAATTGAAGAAATCAAGTTCAAGCTGGAAATGTATAGGAGGCAGGTATGGAAGGTAAGGTATTTTTGAAGGCAGATATAAAAGAAGGCTAATTCAAATGAAGGATTCAAGACTTACTCATTTTGAAAATAATACAATGTCTTTCCTCAGAAGAGCTCAATTTGACTTTTGCCTAAAAGTGATGGGGCCATGACTCACTCATTTTTCCTGTTCAAAGTATCACCCTCAAGGCAGTGAAGAAAAGCAGGATTCTTTTATGAGGCCAGAAATGATGGAAGAAAATGAGCAAATCAAGTAGATTTTCTTTAGTAGGTGAAATGGTAGTGCCAACTCATTTTTTCTGGGGTCTACCATCAAATGAATGGTGTTTCTTTTATTTATTTTTTAAAAGACTGTCTCTACTTTTTTGCTTTGTTTTTTAGGTTTTTTTTAATCTTTAAAACTTTATTTTTGAAAAAAGGTTTTATTTATTTATACATGAGAGACACACAGAGAGAGGCAGAGACATAGGAAGAGGGAGAAACACGGTCCATGTCGGGAGCCACATGCGAGACTTGATCCCAGGACACCAGGATCATGACCTGAGCCAAAGGCAGATGCTCAACCACTGAGCCACCCAGGCATCCCTTAAATTTTTATTTTGTTTTATTTTGTTTTATTTTGTTTTATTTTATTTTATTTTATTTTATTTTATTTTATTTTATTTTAAGTAAGCTCTACACGCACTGTGGAGCTTGAACTCTTGATATCAGGAGTCATGTGCTCTACAGACTGAGCCAGCCAAGCATCTCTGGTGTTTCTTTTAGTGGCCATAAACCAATATCCAATGTATGTACACACACATACACATAACACACACTGATTGCTTGCTTGTCATCTGTTACCTTTACATCAGTACTTCATGTACATGCATGTTTTAAAACCTTGATATAAACCATCCCCAGAGAGTCCTTGAATATTAAAAAAAAAAAAAAAAAAAGGCAGTCTATTAGGATACATCTGTAAATGACATTAAGGATTTTGAAAACACCTCATTACAAAATAGTATGCAAAGTACTCTTTTTATTTGTGATTTTGTGGGAAATGAGATATGAAATACCATACAGTCAATAAAATAATGTCTATATGGGCTGTAGAAAGATAAGAAATCATAACTCATTACCAGAAAGAACTACTGCAAGATAACACTGAAGAATAGTTTCCTGTTCTTTCCCTACCTCTTGAGAGCTTAACATTTTAAAACTGAACGTGGATACAAGGAAAGCTCTGGGCATGTTTTATATGCATACATATAGATTGCATATCTTAATGTGTGTGGTATGGCTCAGCACACTCTTCAGCAGATCTTATTCATTTAAAAACCATGTGCCTGGGGCACCTAGTGATGCACCAACTGATGGCTCAGTTGGTTAAGCATCAGCCTTCAGCTCAGGTTATGATCCCAGGGTCCTGGGATCGAGTCCTACCCAGGGCTCCCTGCTCAGTGAGGAGTCAGCTTCTCCCTCTCTCTCTGCTGCTCCCCTTGCTTGTGTTCCTCGCTCCCTCTGTCAAATAAATAAACAAAATTTTAAAAAGATAAGTGAATAAAATAAAAACTATGTGCTCAAATGAGAAAAAAAAAGCCATCTCAGCACACAATGCTGATTCTCAGATGGTTAATTTAACTATGGCTCAAAGAAACATCATCGCCATGGTTCCTGTTCCTCATATTAGGTCGCCCCCCCAGAGTGATAAAACCTGAGAAGAAACACGGAAACCACATGAGTTCCCTCTGTCTGTCACATTAAATCATTGTGCGGGGAAGAGAGTGGGAAAATCAAAAGTAAAAACCAAAAATCAGCAGTGGGGTTATGGTCCCAACAGCAACGAACTCTACTGTGTAGATGGAAGCATAACTGAGGACAGAACACTGGAAAATCACATACAATGACTCCCAAAAAATCCTGGGGCAGGGCCTTGCTTGGATCTGCCATCAGGTCCGGGGAGTGGATGCTTTCTAAGGCAGGATTTTCCTTTCCTGGTACCAGTCAACCTTTATCTACACGTCTGTGTGCTTTTGGGTTACATGACTTCTACTCTCCTTTATCTTAAAGCTCTGGTTTTATTGCTCCCATTGACCAAATGCCAAAATGTAATTTATTCCTGCTAGAATTTGTGCCAAGAGTACAAACATAACTTTTACAAGCTTAAAAAAATTTTTTTTTTCTATTTAACGAATCAAGCAAGAAAGCGATAGCTTGTCACCTTTCGTCCATCCTTGGGTCTCTTTCATATGCAGCTTTTTAGCAAACTTTCCCATCTAGATGTCTCCCTGGCAGAGACTGTAAATCATACCCTCGTAGCCCTCACAGTGGACAGGCTCATTGACTACACGAATGGTTTATGGCTTTAGAATTTGAGCAGGATCTACAAAATAGCCCCTAACAAACTTATCACCAGGAACTGCTGGCCACGAGAGCTAGGGCACCACCGAAATGGGAATCTGTCTGTTTTTCTTTCTCTGGGGCATTTCAAGTTATTAGGCAATACAGCCTATTTCCTTCCTTCCACCCAAAAGGTATTGTGAGCAAACAATGAAAATCCAGCTCTCTATTCATGTTTGAATTTTGCCATTGTGTGTCCTTCTGTGTATTTGTCTGCCTGGCATCACCAAAGTGCAAGATCTAATGTGTTTCTGGACACAGTTCAGCTCTGGTTACCTGATGGTGTAAAAACACCGTGGACAGAGCCGGTGTACATTTGTTAAGTCTAATGAAAGACATTTTGCTTTGCATATTTTAGCGACCCTTCTTTATGTGGCAAAGCAAATCTCTCTCTATTCACATACTTAATTGTTCGCTCAGGAAAGATTCTGGCTCTCTTTTCACACTCAGGTTGAGTATCCAGCTACGCGCCCTTAGCGTTCTTTAGGTGCAGCCTGCCAACTAATGCACGACATCCTTTGCTGCAGAAAGTCCATCAGGGAGAAAATATATGTATTTATTGTAACTTTTAGACATACAGAAAGGAGCTCAATAAATGGATTTAATGCTTACTCAAAATTTAAGAATCCATTAGGAAGTTCAGTTTTACTATGTCAATGCGATACATTTCAGACCGTAATCATACCCTTTCCAAATCCCATTTAAAGTAAACCATTTATTTTTTCTACTTTTCCCACAAGTGCCTTAATGTAGAATTTGGATACCTTTCAGAAGAGACCTGTGAGGTAATGCATTTGAGAGACATAACAATATTTATAAAGTTTGGAAAAATCTTTTGCTTAAATGAATGGGGGAAATAATCTTCAGCTTTGGCAGAATGGGTAATAATATTGATACTAAATTTGGTTGTTTCCTATGACTTTCATAACAGATGTGGGGAATAAGTTCTCATTATTATTCTTCAGTGGTTTGTAAGGCAAGACTGGAATTTTAAGGGTTCGCGGCACATTCATATAGTGCTAAAAAAAAGTCATATTGTTCTCATTTTGCTAATATTGCCTTTTTTCCTTTGGTAATATAGCACAAATTTTCATGAACTAGGCAAATGGAAAATGCCTAACATTTGTCCTTGTTTTGCATGTACCTTTTACACTCATGGTGGGGTGGAGGGGGGGAGCTTGATTAGACATTCACATTTACATCCCTGCTTATCTATTGAAAAGTTTACAGCAGGAGCCAGAAGTTTCCCTGTGTCACAAATAGGCATCCAATCTCAAATGAGCAAAGATAGGTCAGGTCTCTCTGACTCATTCAGTCCCTGGGCTGCTGTCATTGAAGGAGAGGACTGCAATATGAACACCTGTCCATGAGGAACCAGACTTGAGATAACCAGCTCATTTCACACAGACCATTGTCCAGCCATCAGATGGTAATTACTTTTCGTCCCCATCAGCCTGGCCTGGATGCCAGCCAATGGGTTGTGGGTGGAAGGGTCTGGATCACATTTCCATTCATCTGAGCCATCCAGTCTCTTTCTTGCTTGTTTTCAATTACATTGACATGGTGGCTTTGGCACATAGTAAGTAAATAGCAACGTATTCAAAAAGAAAGGTCTGAAAGCCAATATCTGAAAGATACTCTTGAGGTTTCAATGAGTACAATGAAACTGGCACAGAAATTCTGGCATTCTGACCCAAAGTCATAAAATACAATTAATTAAGTTAATTGTAGTGAATGTGTAGAATATTTCATGAAAGCCAAACGCAGCACACGAAAGTCTAAAGAGCAGTGGAAATGTTACTGGATTTCCTACGAAATAAATAATTAGCAAATTAACTAAAACATTGATTAGATCAGAAAAGAGGGGAAGGGAAGTGTTGTCAGATGTACTTTCATTCTGAGTTGGGTTTGTTTGGGTTTTTTAAAAGATTTTATTTATTTGTTTGAGAGACAGAGTGAGCATGAGCAGTGGGAAGAGGCAGAGGGAGAGGGAGAAGCAAAGTCCCCGATGAGTAGGGAGCTCCATGCCGGGCTCCATCCCAGGACCCTGAGATCATGACCCCAGCCAAGGTTGACACCCAACCCAACCGACTGAACCACTAGGCACCTTTCATTCTTAGTTTTTCAACACCTACCTGGACAGAAGAAAATCCCCAAGACAGTCTTAATATTCTAAAACTTTCCAGCATTCATTGGAAGATGGCTTCTCTTAGCATCCTTCTCTTGCTCTTCTCCTGGTGGACACGCATCCTCTCGCTCTCCTGCTCTGCACCTTGAAGTTTCCCATGCCAAGATTAACACTGATAGCTTTGCATCCTCTTGTTACATAGTAGAAGTGACCAAAATTAAATTAAAGGAACTACTGTTTTATTACACGACCCTTGTGTTAGATTCACATCACTGCCCAGTCAGACCTGCTCCTTGTCGTTAACTGTCTCTTCCCCTACCTTGAACTCAGCCCTTTCGAGCTTTTCATCCTCTGCCAGTTAACCTTCACGCAGCTCCCATTTCTCTTCACCTTCTCCTCTTCCAACCCACAGCAAACTTAAAGTACTAAATTTCAAAATACTAAATACGCGATAATGCTATTTGTCTTTGTTTCATTTTATCTCACCCAAAGCATTTGTTCTGGATATGTTCTGGAAATTGTTTCCTGACTTTATAATATTTTTTGAGAAATATTTTTGCTAAATATTTCAGCAAAAGTTTATTAAGAGTAGACAAGCAGGCATTCTGCTGGGCACCAACCCCACATTTATGGCATCATTTGTGTTCTCAAGGAGGTTAAAGTCCACGAAACAGAGATATTTATGGTAAAAACATAAAATATCCTCATATGTCATGGGTGCTTTCATGGTATTCTAAACAGGATGGAGTAGAGGCATAAAGGTGGTGCAAGTAATTTTCATTGGGGTATTAGAAAACTATTTCAGGATGGTTGGAAATGGATCTTGAGGGTTAAGTAGGGATCACCAAGCAGAGTGTAAGAAGATATAAAGACCCAGAGATATGAAGTTGCAAGGTGGGTCCTGTTGGTGGTTTGGGTATGAAAGAAGCTGTGGCACAGAGAAGACTCAGGAACTGAGAAGGGTCTACCTGGTGTGTCCCACTAAGAAATCTAGACTTTTTCCAGTATTCAACAGAGTCATGAAAGGGCTTTAAGTTGGTGAAAAAAAGTGATCAAATAGTTGCTAGTAAATCATCCCACACTGGCACTGAGTGGACGATGGCACTGATTGAAACCATTGTGGTGCTGATACTACATGAAAAGAGTCTGAAATACAGCTATGGCCATGGGCCTGGAAAGAATGGGACAGGAGAGGCGGAAAAGAAGTGCCATTGTGGATTTGGTCACTGATTAGATGCCATCACATGAAAGTAATGTGTATAAACATAAATGATGTGTTGTTTTTACTGTTTTATCTCTAAAACTGAGGCAGAAATGCCACTGACAGCGAGAGTCAGTGTTGCCCCATGAGAGAAATGAAGAACATGGAAATCCAAGAGCTTGAGTGTGAATCCTGGCTCTTCCATTTTCTAGCTTTGCTACTATGGGTAAATCACTGAAGCTCTTTGAGCCTCAGTGTTCTTGTCTGCAGAATGCAGAATTAAGGAAATCTATTTTACAAAATTACCTGACACACTGTAGGCATTCATGAAATATTATGCAAACTAAATATCTTTTGAAAGAGGGCCCAAGAACACTGTGTCCTAACTGCAAGGCATATGGCTGAGCCATAGGATGCTGGGAAAGAGTAGAAGCAACTGGTTGGCCAAGTTAAGAAGCAACAATTGAAGATGAGTGGCTATTTAGAGCTCATGCACCAGGCAGTCAATAAGATAAACACCACAATCTCTATGCTCTTTGGTTATAACCACAAACCAAAGAAAAATCCTCTCATGGGTCTGGGGTGAAAACAGCAGCTGGGAACTACATGGAGCTTTTTGGTTACACCTGCATGAAAGTTTCACACTCCATACCCTACTTCACACACATAGGCATTTCTGCACATGAGTATTGTGTTTGGTAAGGACACTGTGTATAGAGCATTACAAAATCTAATTTAATCAACTTCATATGATTTTTACTTTGAAAATAAAGGTCCTATTTCAACCCAGAATTATCATTGTGCAGTCATTATGTATATAGACACAGACACAAGAGAGTGACTTAAAAGATGATACTGCTTGTACACTTTCATTTGAATATTTATACATAAACAGCTTTCAGGATACATATCAACTAAATTAGTGCAAATTGATCAACTCATTAAGGTGAAAATATAAAAGCATTAGTGCTTATCATGTACTTATTAGGAATCAATTAAATGGTTGATCTTCATAAGACCACAGTTTATTCTCCAGCCTGCACAAATAATCAATCAGCAAATATGTGTTGAATTCACTGTAAGCAAAATGCTATGTCGTTGAGGATACAATGATGTGTGAGATGTAATTACAGCCCACATGGAGCCTTTGATATAAAATATAAGACAGCCGCCCAAGAAGTGATAATTATTTGAGCCAAAGGTAATGTATGCTAAGTACCAAATGATGATGTTAGCCAGAAGTGCTATAGAAATTCAGGAGAGAAAGAGGCATCCAAGGGTCAGGGTGATCAGAAAGCTTTGTCGAGTGTTTTAAAGTGGACCACAAACAATAATGAGCAGCTTTCATATATTTGAGGAGAAGAAAGAAAAAAAATAATGTTTGTGGCATCTACTATAATCCTATAATCCCATTCTATTCTAGACAACTATTTATACAAACAAGCAAGGAAAAACCAAGAAACCTTTCAGTTAAGAAAATGGAAATGTTAAGACAACCTCACGGGAAGCTGGACTTCTTTCTTCATCCCAAGTAATAGTTAATGTTTTTGAGTGCTTACCATGTGCTGGGTGCTCTGCTAACCGCTTTATCTGAATTGCTTTACCTAATCCTCATGATAATATAGGAGGGGTTACTATTAATAATCACTTCCAGAGATGAGTGAAACCAAGGTTTAGAGTCACACAGCTAGACAGTGGTGAGAGCAAACAGAACTTATTATCACTTGCCTCTATCATCTTGAGCTAAGAATAAGAATTTACAGAGTTTGTTTAAGGCACTCTGTGAATGACAAAGTAGCCATTCATTCAGCAATTTATTGACCACCAGACACTTGCCAGATACAGGAGTTATAAAGATATGTAATCCAGTCGTGATGCTTATAGCCCAAAGGTAAAGACAGGAAAATAAACAGATTTTTAGAATGCAGAGTGAGAAGTCGCTAACATAGGATGTTGTAGAAGGCTTACTCTTCTACGCTAGGTGAAAGTGTCAGAGAAGCCTCTCTGGAAGAAGAGACCCAAGAGATCGATTTTAGAGGACAAACAAGGTCTCACCAGGCACACATATGAGAAAGACATCCTAGGATGAAGGAACAGCATGTACAAGGGAAGAGAGTTGAGAGAGAGTTGAGAAAAGTACACCATCATTCAAATGGCTGAGTTTACCTCAGCAACCCCAATTCAACACCACAAGACGAAGTCATTCAAGCCACTGCTTCTCTGGCTCTGACTTCATAGCAAAGTTCTGTAATTAATATAAAAAAATTAATATTACATTATTTTTGCATTAAGTCTTCAAAATCCATTATGATTTTATATGTATAGCATATCTCAATTTGGACTAGCCAGTTTTCAAGTGCACAGATAATTGTGCACATTAACTGCAAGTTAAGAAGTATACTCCCAAACAACTCAGAGTTTAAAAATAAGTCACAATCAAAGTTAGAAAAATACTATATATTGGTAATACTATATATAATACTGTATAATATAAATTTATAAACTTTTTAAAAGGCTGAAAAACGAATGACTAAGCACCTGTATCAAAAAGTTAGAATAAGAGGGTGGGGAGCTGGGGTAATTGGGTGACTAAGGAGGGCATGTGATGTGATGATCACTGGGTGTTATACGCAACTGATGAATTATTGAACTCTACATCTGAAACCAATTATGTACTAAATGTTGGCTAATTGAATTTAAATTAGAAAAGGGAAAAAGTGAGAATAAGAAAAGCAAGTAAAATTCAAAGAACATAAAATAAAACAATAAAGATAACAGAAGAGTTTAATGAAATGGAAATGAGCATATAATAGAAAGGATCAGCAAAGCTAAAACTTATTCCTTTGAAAAGACTAATAAATTCTGGCAAAAGTGATCAGAGAGAGAGTAGTCACAAAAATATATCATAAATATAAAAGAGAGCCCATAACAGGTTCTGCAGACGTTGCAAGGATAAGATATCACAAACAATTTTATGCCAATAAAATTTAAAATCTAAGTAAAATAAATTCCTAGAAAAATACAACTTTCCAAAACTGACAAAAAGAAACAGAAATTATGAATGGTTCCAGTACAGAAAAAGAATTCGCAGTTTAAGGAAATCCCAGGCCCAGACAGTGCCACTGGAAAGGAAGAACAACATCCCCAAACTCATTCTGTGAGCATAACATGATGTTGATATCAAAACACAGCAAGGACATTGCAAAAAGGAAAATTGAAAGCCAATCTACTCATGACCAAGATATAAAAATCTCAAACAGAAGATTAGCACAGAAAATCTAGAGCTATTTTGAGAAAATAATACATCACAACCAAGTAGGATTATTTTTAAGAATGTAAAATTGGTTTAACATTCAAAAAGTTGACCACAGTTAATTCTTCACATTTACAGAGGGAAAAATAAAGGGAGAAAATGTTTCATAAAAGCCAATATCCTGTTGTAGTTTAAAATTCACAGTAAATTCTGGAAAACAGGATGGGGTTCCTCAAAAAGGTGAAAACAGAACTACCCTATGACCCACTTACTGCACTAGTAGATATATATTTACCCAAAGGACACAACATAGTGATCTGAAGGGGTACCTGCACCACAATGTTTACAGCAACAATGTCCACAATAGCCAAACTATGGAAAGAACCCAGACATCCAATGACAGATGAATGGATAAAGAAGATGTGGTGTGTGTGTGTGTGTGTGTGTGTGTGTGTGTGTGTGATGGAATATTACTCAGCCATCAAAAAAGGAAATCTTGCCATTTGCAGCAATGTGCATGGAACTAGAGGATATTATGCTAAGTGAAATAAGTCCATCAGGAAAAGACAATTACCATATGATCTCGCTCAGATATGGAATTTGGGAAACAAAACAAGGGAGCATAGGGGAAGGGAGGGAAAATTAAAACCAGACAAAATCAGAGAGGGAGACAAAACATAGACTCGTAATCATAGGAAACAAATTGAGGGTTGCTGGAGGGAAGGGAGTGTGTGATGGAGTAATTGACTGATGGACATTAAGGAGGACACGTGATGTAATGAGCTCTGGGTGTTTTATAAGACTGATGAATCATGGACCTCTACCTCTGAAACCAATAAGAAGGAAATCCCAGGCCCAGACACTGTATGTTAATTAATTGAATTTAAATTTTAAAAAACTCTGAGTAAAGTAAGAAGAAAGGGAAATGTTCTCAAGCTGATAAAATAATTCTACAAAAAAATATATGAAAGACAAAATCTTTCCCTTTGTAATCACACACAAGGTAGAAGTGCCGAGTATTACTACTTTTGTTACATCTTGAACTGGATTTTTTTTAAGAGCTTATTTATTTATTCATAAGAGACACAGAGAGGCAGAGGAAGAAGCAGTCTCCCTATGGGGAGCCCAATGCGGGGGTGGGGGCGGGGGATGTGTTCCCAGGACCCCAGGATCATGACCTGAGCCGAAGGCAGGCGCTCAACCATTGAGCCACCCAGATACCCTTGCACTGGATATTTTAACCAATGCAATAGGGCAAGGGAAATTAATAAGAATTTGATTATCAGAAAGACAAAGTTGTCGTTGTTTACAAACAGATTTGGTATGTAGAAAATAGGAACAATCTGCTCATAAATTACTAAAATTATTACTTGAGAAAGATAACTCTATGAAAGATCAAAAGATCAATACACAAAATCACTTGTATTTCTTTATACCAAATACAATTAGGAAATTTTAAAAGTTTTCAAAAGATACCTGTTATAACAGCATGAAAACATAAACTATCTAGACATAAATCTAATATGTATATCTACATATGTATATTTGTATGCAGATATATGTGTGTGTGTATATATATATATATATATATATATATATATATATATATATCCAAGACATTACTGAAAAAAATTTTAAAGGCTTAAAATAATGGATGACTACACTATACTCAAAAATTGGAAGACTGAGGGGTGGCTGGGTGCTTCAGTTGGTTAAGTGTCTGTCTTCAGCCCAGGTTATAATCTTGGGGTCTTGGAATCGAGCCCCACATTGGGCTCCCTGCTCTGCAGGGAATCTGCCTCTCCCTCCTCCTCTGCCTGCTGCTCCCCTGGCTTGCTCTCTCTCTCTCTCTCTCTCTCTCTCTGTCAAATGAATACATAAAATCTTTTTAAAAATAAATTTTAAAAAATTGGAAGACTCAGTACTGTAACAATGTTATCTCTCTTCAAATTAATGAATCCATGGATTCTAAATAAAAGCAATAAAAAAAATCCCTACAAGATGTTTTGTGACCTTAATAACATGATTTATGAATGTCTATGAAAATGCTGCAAAGGTAAACATTTTGAAGTATTCTTGAGTTTTGCATTTCTCCTTTCCATTCACTTTGGACACTGGCCTAATATTCCACATAAAACAAAAGAGGCCCTGCTTGATATGAAAGAATCATCCCAACTGGCATCCTAAGCTTAAATCTGGGGACCCCAAAAGAAAAATAACTCCAAGAAATTGACCCTCTGACCTATACTTTCCAAATGGGTGGTTCTCCAGGGGAGGGCTCCCACCCACACTTTCCATGGCACTTGTGCTGCAATCTAGCATCTAAGAAAGTCATAAGCCGTCTACACAGCAGTCTCTCCTTTACTTCCTGAATCTTCCACTGCTGGAGATGTCAAGGCCGAGCCAACTTGATTCAAAGACCTCATTAGGCCTTATGGCAGTACTACTACCACCCCAGAGTCAGAAGGACACAAAAAGGGAAAGCAGGGAAGACTATAACACAGAGTGACATGCAACCCACTACCGACCTTAGTTAGCCACAGTCTGTTCCTGCCACCCACACCAGAAGAAAAAGAACTGGGCTGCCTACTTCAGGCTTTACCAGTAGTTTCTGATCACTGTCAGATGAGCTGTATCTGAACAGATCCAAACCTTATAGGGCAGATGACTTTTCCCCGGCTATTCATATCACAACTATTTGTTATGCCTAGACATGGCACTTCTAATTATTTTTTTCTAGTTTGTTTCTAATTTGAAGCTTTCAATTAATAATATTGTCATGCTCACTCTACAGGACAGCAGGGCCCAAGAGCTGACTTCAAACCCTGTGTATTCTCACCTTCTCCCACATTGGCATTTGTAAGCTAACCCTTGTAAGTCAGTAAGAACCTAGAGGAAGACTTTCTTCAAACAAGTATACATGAGGAGAGGAATTTGGGTTAAGTTTTCAGGCAATCTGTGGCCAGGGATGGGGACTCCTCTTTTGTCACCCTCAAATGCCTTTTGCTTCTGCTTGGCGATGTACAAAGCAAGAGGAGGGGCTGTGGATTTCCGGTAAAGGGAAAGGATGAACCTGGCAGTTACCAGCAGGGCCGATAGATAGCTGGGGGAGTTCTAGTTCAGTTCAGTATTAATTTGAATCTGCCCATTGTTCATAGATTGCCAAGGTGAGCAGTGCCTAAGCCATCGCAAAGACTGATGCTATGTCCCAACTATATGAAACCAGCATCTTCAGGATGTATGATGTGAAACATGCACTATTCATATAGCTCTTTGAAGAAGTCACATGGCACAGTTTGAAAGGCTCCATAACAATCAGTCAAACATTTCCCTAGTGACAATAAAAGGACTTCAATGTTAAGTAAACTGCCTACTCCATAATTATGTCTAAGAAAGAGTGCTTCTTTTTCCACCATTTACAGCTCTACACTGGAATCCAGCATTTCTGATTACTGACTGTGCTCATATTATTAATTGCTCCCAAAGTGAAAACATTTCTCTTAAAAGAATGTTATATAGCTATGCCTATTGTAGCCCAAAGTGAAAAAGATTTAGCAGCATTCTCTTTAATTTTATACATACGGATGCCAAAAAGTTTTCGTTTGCCTCCTACTTATTAGTGGCTTTATTAGCTTCATTGATTAATTTATGTGGCTAATTACCAAACTCCACTTCAGTTTGGGAAACGTAGATGCATTTTTAATGTTAATAAGGGGAGAATGAAATATATACACTTGAAACAAAAAAAAAGTGTTTGAGGCTTGAGTGGTTAGCAACCACAGTTCACGACTTTTCTCAATCTACACTGGCTTACAATTAATATTCTCTGACAAAAAAAGGCAACAGGGACTATATTTTCATACAAAGCTATTTTTCATACAAAGCTTTCATTAATGACGCAGGTTTACTGTCAAGCTTCTTCAACCAATCATGTCTTTCCCTCCAAAATACCAGAGACCTTTTGGGCTGGTAGTTAGCAAATACATTCTCAAGATGTAATGAAACTACCTACTTTTCTTGTGAAGGAAATAGGGCTAAATTTGCCTTGCTGTGTAAGTAGGAAGTGAAGGAGAGAAGCGTGTCATGCTAGGCGACTTTGTAAAATACATGGAGGAGTCAAGATCAAATCCTGGTCTGGAGAGACCAAAACACAGCCCAAACCAGTCACAGCTTGACATCTAAAGCCAAAGCAGAGAACACCTTAGTTTTAAAGAAGTGTTCTGAAAGTCTCCTAAATCGCCTGAAACCCCATTTTTTCTGCCTCAGAAGATTAAGTGTTGTGTCAGTTCCTATCGGAAAGTAGAATCTCTGCTTCCAAGAAGTCAGGTTATTTCAAGTCTGCTGCCATTGCCTGCTTGTTTGTCCAACCCTGAAAGCAAACTTTTCTCCAAGAATTATCTTATGAGAATCCTTCTATTCCTGTTATTCTTTGTGGACTATTTTGTTATTTTATTTAAGTCCTTACTCCATTGACTGCCCTAGTGTAGTCCCAACAGTGCCATGAGGAAACTGTTAAATTCTTTAGACATCACTCAAGGTAAAGCGGTGTAATTTCTTTCAACTGAGTTATTGGCTAAATGAAAAGTTCAAATCCACCTTTTACTTACTTTAATAAAATATCCTAAGTCTTTGTATACAATGTAGAATAAAATTAATGAATTATTCGGGGACTATTTGTCAATTTCTAGATTAACCTGACTCTGAGGCTTTTTTGTGTTTTGGTTTTGGTGTTGCTTACTTTTAAAAACAAATTTCTTATTTGGGTTATTTTAAGAACCCTTTAAAAATGGATAAAAACTCTAACTTAAAAAGTTTTTGAAAAAAAAAGTTTTGATTCTCATCCAAAACAGTGATTTCAGGAATCCCTAAAACAAAGAAAAAGCAATGCCTATAATTCAGGCGTTAATATGAGTACACTAAAATGGCCAAATTCCACCAAGTTTCTCAGAGAAACTCTATCATGTTGACTGGTTGACATAACTAGACTTCATCAAAACAAGAACCGTATCGATCACATTCACCACTGTGGCCTGGACACCTAAGTTAGCTCAGTATTTGACACACAGCAGGATCATACATTAAACTAAGGACAAGTTTTATAGCGGGTTCCTGATAATAATCAGAGGCCAGGGCTGCCCAAGCAAAGCTAACACATAACTGATCCAAAACCAAAGTTCTCCTCTGAAATTCTTTGGTGGTACAATAAGGATAACTCCATTTTAGGACAAGCACGTGGCTATGTGAACGCATATCTTGGAAGAAATAGGATGGAAATAATTAACAAAGACCCATCCCACTGGGACCAACAGCACTTCCTCCTTTATGTTTTGAGTATATGGGGATGTGTGTGCACTTTCTCCCTGCAAAGGTTTAGAACTCTCTCATTGCCATTTTACCAGTAGATTGGGCACTTTCTCACTTGAGATAATGACAAATGATGATGTTATACTATTTAATAAACAAACCATAATGCAACCATGTAAATCCCAAGAACAGGGCAAAACAGCATGGTGTTCCTCCAACACTTACCTGGGATTTGCTCCACAGCTAAATACAAGGCATCTAAGCCAGCTAAGTGGCTTGCCGGAGCTGTTCTGTCTAGATGACATCATCACTTGGCTTTGCAAATGTACCTCTTTGGCTCTGGCTCTTTTGGCTTCTTTCCATGTAAACACGGCTTGATTAATGCTGCAGGAGGACTGTGAATCACGTATTCCACTCCTGTATGGGAAGTCAGAATGTCAATTTTTCCTCATTTTGAGCACAGAGCATTGGGACACTTAATGTGGCATCCATAGTAACAGCATGGTAACCGCCTTGGTGCCTAGCTGCCAGCCTCACGACACATTTTATGTAAGAGCAGCTGATGCATCGCCCACTGGAAGACCTGCACCTCAACATGAAACTGCATTCATGGGTCTGACCATTATGGCCCGATCACAAACATGTTACAAGGCTGCCCTTTGATGCTGAGTCAAGAGGAATTAAAAAAAAAAAAAAAGTCCTTGCTGTGCCTCCAAGAGAATAAATGGGATTTTGACCATGTAGTCACAGATGTTCAGGACTGATCAGAGCCTGGGTGGGAACTTGTCCTCCTAGGGTACCTTTTACCATGACTGCCTCCAGCTGGCAACCCCATTGAACATATCTGATCACTAATAAAGTAAATCCAGGAAAGCTGAAAGCAAAATCTCACCCAGCAAAAAGAATGCCATAGATGTCAATCTTTATAACCCTTTAACAAAAACAGTTCAGCTGTTGTAAACAGTCAAGAAATGACTTGGAAAATTAGGGCTGGTAGTTATCAAGAGCATCCTAGGGCCATGCTGGGTCTAATTGCAACAGGTGAAATCCTTTAGTCCATCAGCTTCAAATGGTTAACTTGCGGGTGTGGGTTGGTTATGCAGATTCAGTTGTTGGGTAACAAATACTCTAATACATGAATTGCTTCTCTGTGATGACTAACAGCACAGCCTCCGAAAGTAGAACATGACAAGTGTTAAAATAGCAACCTAATGTGTGTTTACTATGGTTTCCTCTCTGCTTTGCAACATTAGGAAATTATGAAGCATGAAGAAGAGAGTTTTCTTCTTCATTCCTCCTGCATCACATCCAAAAACCATTTGAACATTACAGGTATGCACCACGTTTCGTGAAATTTTTCCCAAAGAACCACATTGTTTTCCATTTTGATAAGCCAGGAAAGGAGGTGGGGTTTTTACCTTGACTCTTAAAGCCATTTAAATGAAAACTGCTCAAATCAGCCCAAGTGTGGATTTTCATGTCAAATCCAGGGTTAGCTTCTTCCCAATGAGAGCTATACTCAAGCTTGCATAAACAACACTAAAAGGTAGTGAGCAAATATTCAGAAGTTAGCAAATCGTTTTAATTCTTTTAAGGAGCCTGAAAATTTTATAGCTCTCATTCAGCAGTACACACACACACACACACACACACACACTCCACTAGGAGTCTAGGAATAGGATCATTCAGAGGAAAGATTTCAGTGATTGGGACAAGACCAATTTAGAGTTCACCAGCTTCTAAAGAATTCATAAAACACACTTGGAAACATGAGTCACCAATCTAATGAGATATAATTTGCTTGGGAGTTGATGAATAAAATAAGCAGAGATGGCAGGGACCACCGCCATGCCCATTCAAGCAGTGAAGAGGTAACATGGAGCCCATGGTACTTTCGGGAATCCACGATCACACCCTTAGAATTGTTTGTGCTCTCTAGATTTTTTTTCAGGGGTGTTTGCTGCCCCAGGTCCTGCCTTACAGATAAAGTGGCTGCAAGGTTCCATCATGTTACACAAGACCACAGAAATGCAAACACCCCGGCTGTTTAACATCTACTTTCATTGCTTTGCCACAGCAAAGTTACAGTGATTTCATGGATGCAACCGAAGTATTTTCCTGCACCAAATTCCAAAATTAGACTAAAAAAAATAAGTACTATAGTTCTTAATATTTGATGTTGGGAAGTAGAATTTCTGAGGCTCACAATCTAAGTATTCGTGAAGAGCTTTGGCTTCCATCTCCACTGGCAATTTTTAAGGAACTGCATTTTTAAGCAAAATGCAAAACTGGAAATAATTGAGATATGGATTTGGTTAGAACAGAAAACTTTTTTTGAATTTTTTTTATTTATTTATGATAGAGAGAGTGAGAGAGAGAGAGAGAGAGAGAGGCAGAGACACAGGCAGAGGGAGAAGCAGGCTCCATGCAGGGAGCCCGACATGGGATTCCATCCCGGGTCTCCAGGATCGCGCCCTGGGCCAAAGGCAGGTGCTAAACTGCTGCGCCACCCAGGGATCCCCAGAACAGAAAACTTTTAATGTCACCCCAGCCACTTGCTGTTTAGGTACAACGATCAGCTGTCTGCTATTATTTTACTAGAATAACATCGTTGACAGGTTATGAAAAAAATGAGGATGCCCTCATTCACTCTGGATATTTAGAGTCTCAGTCTTACTTGAAATTCCCTATAAGGACCCAAGGACCAGAGCATAAGCTTTGTTTCCTCTAAGAGATACATTCATTGGGAAATAAAATTAAAACAAATTAGGATACTGTCCACATTTTATTTGAAATTTCATTGTCTCCTTATGCACTAAACCCATTACACAGTTTGGAGTTTTCAGAAAGTCGAAAAGTCTAGGTACTGACCTTCTCTGATGAGTTCACATACTCTTTTTCCCCATTTGTAGACTGTTTTATTAATAACTCTTTGAACTTTCTAACTCAAAGTCAATGATTCTAAAGTCATATAGCACATCATATTACTTATTGGTTAGGCTGAATATAACAAATTAATTCATAAATAATAGTGATTTTTAATAAGACATAAATTTATTTTTCTCTGACCTAGAACTAGGTCCAGAAGTAAGCAGACAGAAGCTGGAACTCTACAACCATCTATGTCCCAAGCTCCTTCTATTTTGCTTCTCTCCCAATCTTCAGCATTTTGCCCAATGGCCCAAAATGGCTATCAAGCACCAGCCTTTACATCTGCATCCCAGCCAGTAGACATGAGGAACTAGGAGAAAGGACTCTGACACTTCCTGTCAGAACTCATTATCTAGAACTTAGACAGACAGCCACACAAAGTTTCAAGGAAAGCTGAGAAACATAGTCTTTATACTGGATGGCCACATATACAGCTAAAATT
Source organism: Vulpes lagopus (assembly GCF_018345385.1). NCBI lineage: Eukaryota > Metazoa > Chordata > Mammalia > Carnivora > Canidae > Vulpes > Vulpes lagopus. The sequence continues at coordinate 77,140,478 of NC_054831.1, forward strand.
TGGCATTCTGATTTGGGGAAATAAAGAGAAAACCATTTTTTAAAAAAACAACAGTTATCTCTGCCACCAATATTGACCATGTGAAGAGCTAATATCTAAAATCTAAAACTTTTTTTTAAAAGATTTTATTTATTTATTCATGAGAGACATACAGAGAGAGGCAGAGACGCAAGCAGGGGGAGAAGCAGGCTCCTTGCAGGGAGCGTGATGTGGGACTCGATCCCAGGACTCCGGAATCACGATCTGAGCCGAAGGTAGATGCTCAACCACTGAGCCACCCAGGTGTCCCAAAAACATTTTTCTCTTAAAATATTAAAGGTAGGTTTATTTTCAAGGATAACATCAGAAGAATTCAGTGTATAAATAATATAAATATATAAATGATTAATAATATAAACATATATACAAAGTAAATAGTAATATATATAAACAACTGGTGTCTATCATGGTATCCCTGTGGCATATTCTCACTTGCTCGACTATTGCAGTTAAGGATTTAAATGCAAATAAAATTCTTCCTTTTATAGTGAAAGTTTAGAATAATAGGAAGAAAATACAAGTGTAGAGAAAAATGGGAAAGATGTAGATTTAGTGAGTGGGGTAAGTTTAGCAGTAAAAGGATTACGGATTTGAGTGTGACCTGAGTCTCTGCCTCTCTCTCTTTCTGTGTCTCTCATGAATAAATAAATACAATATTAAAAAATAAAAGAGCTAAACACATGGTTTTGTGCTTCTTTCTAAATGTTATCAGCACTTTTAAGTACATAAATCAGTGCTTCAAAGACAAATACTCAAAAATTTGGGAATGGATTAAGGCAGCATCTGATGATCAAATGCAAGTGTAGGTGGAGCCCATCAACCAACCAACCAACTCGGTTCATAGAGCATCCATGCAGCCCGGGTGAGAGCTAGTCCACAAAGCAATCATGATGAAACAGGATTTGCTTGTTTGTTTTTTCCATATTTTCAAGATTTTTCTCTGCTATCGCCATGCCTTGAGTCAGAGAGCTGAGTCTCTGTGATTGAATCATGAATGTGTCACTTTCTGTGCACAAACAAGGAGAGCAGAATAGAAGTGTCCCTTCAAAAGAAGAAAGCAGAATCCACTTTAAAAGAGAATTGGTGATGAATAGGCCTCCTCTTTCCTTTCTAGCACTTTCGTTTATCCATTCATCAAATGTGTCCTCTACTAGACACTGAGCCAAGACTGAAGATATACAGAGACGTCTAGCCCTCAAGGTGCTCATCTCTGGACTAGGTGAGGCCTCTCTGCGAGTGAATTGGAAACATGGTAGGAAGCAATATGATGGATAGGATGGCTCCGAATGCTCTCGCAAAGTGTGCGGCATCTGAGTCTTACCTTCTGCACTTACTCCCAAGATGCATGGGCTTTCTGAGCCTTGCCTTCCTTGTCTGTAAAATGGGATAATAAGAATATGTATGGGTTTGCTTTGCTGTCCAAAGCAGGACAAAATCTCGATATTCATTGGCATGTGTGTTATTATCATTGTCATTGATGATATAATGCTTAATGTTATTAATGTTATTAATCTAATGTTATTAATCTAGAAATATCCCAGAAGAAAAGACTTGGAGTTACGGTGTACCGTTGAGTTATATGCTGTTACTAAGGAGAGGAGCATCTCTCGAACTGTTACTATTTGACCACAGAGGACTGACCCAAAAAAAAGCTTGAAGGTTGGGAGGTTGTAGAGCTGGTGGTTCCTGTATCAACACATGAAAGTTAAAATAAAAGATTTGAGAAACCTCCTTAAATAAAAGTCTCACAATTCATTTTGTGTTGGGGAAAAGAAGAGGTGGAGGTTCCTATGACAGGCTCTTTCTTGCTCTATACCCAAGCCTCTGAACTACTTGAGCCTCTGGATTTCTAAATATAACTTTGAGAAAACTAATCACACATTTTCGATTCAGATGAATTGCTTAGTTTCCGTATTAATCACATTGAGCTAGTTAACATTTAATCATGCGTCTTGACCACAAACAGTAAAAAAAATAAAAAACAAAAAAAAAAGCAATGCTGTAGAAAACAGTTTTCCTCTGAAAATTGTAGAAGGGATTTTTCTGCCCAATGGCAAGGAATAGGAAAAGTCTATATTTATAGACAGGCCTATTTGATAACTCAATTTTTCATAGGCTGGTGTTTCTTCTCATAAGGAAGTCAGTTGCTGTTCTCAGAGCTGCTCAGATGGAATGGTTTTTTTTGTAATGTTAAAAGTATGAGTCAGTACTTCACCCACAATAGCCACATTTCAAAACCAGCATACAGCTTTTAAGGAGCAGCTAGGAATTCAAAAGTCCAGTACCTAAACTTTCAAGTTCTTGAGTTAATTAGCTGCAAACTTGCAAAGTGTGGTCAGTTTTGAAACACGCATTTAAGTATTTGAAGACTTACTAGGCTTTGCTACTGGGTATTTGCTACTGGGTCTCTCAGGCACCTCTCCTCTCCTTCCCCACCCACCCTCAAACCCCCACCAACCTCCTACCCTGGCAAATTTCTACTCATCAGTATTCACAGGAAACTAATTTTGACAGGGATGCTTGAAGTGGTGAGCTGCTGAATCATCACCTGGAGCTCCAGAATGCATGTGTGTGTGTGTGTGTGTGTGTGTGTGTGTGTGTGTTATATGTAAGCACAGACTGAGGTGCTTCTAGTGGAAAGTGACTCAGAGTGGCAAAGGGGGAAAACGGCCACTTACCAGCTTCTGCTAAAAATATCTAAGTATTCTGCACACATAATTAGCCTACAAACCACCCTGGCCATCATTATCAGCGACTGAAGACAGGCCCCAGCGCTGATCCCATTTCTAAGGATGCACACTGTCCTTTTTTTTCACTCATCTGTTCATTATCCTGCAACAACCTGAGGTTACGTGCTGGGTGGTCTACGGGATGGAGATGCTCTTTCAGACATAGTTCCTGCCCTCCAGGTGTTTTTATCCCATGGGATGAGACCATTATTAGCCAAATTATCAGACAAGTGAGTATCACACTGCAATCGGTAACAGAACAAAGCAGTAGAAGGTGTTGCTATGGAAACCTAAAAAGAAAACTTTGACTATGAAAGGTTGATGATGGCTCCCCCAAGGATTTGATGCTTACCTGAAGGATAAGTAGGGGTTACAGGTGGGAGAAGGGAAGGTGACCACATCAAAGGCTCCATGATAGGAGCTAGAGGTAGAAAGAAGGGAAAGAGAAAGGGGGAAAAGTGATAGGAGAAGAGGCAGGTGCCTACCGGATAGGGCCTGATGGTTCCATCTGTTTGTTCTTTATGTAAGAACAATGGAGAACCATTGAAAGTTTCAAGCACAATAATAGCCTCATCAGAGTTAGGTTTGGGAACATTGTTCTAGCTGCAATACAGAAAAGGAAGAAAGAGGTCAGAAGGAAGGATAAGTATAATAAGTTGGTCTTAAGAGGCTGTCATGATTTCTTTGCTGCTTCATGTACCCTTGATTTATCTATTTATTCTACATATTTTTATTGAACACTATGTGCCAGACATTGTACCAGGCCTGTGCACAAAAGCAGAAGCTCAACCTGATGCAGTTGAACTTTAAAGAATGTTCCATGTACCCTAGTTTTACGTGTACAAAAATTATTAGGTTAGAAAATGGAAGAGTTGGATGGATTTCTCTGGTCCAAAATCCCTTTATGAAGACTATGCTCACAGACATAGTGAGGATTTTATATGATTTAAAGAGGAAAAGTAGGGGTAAGATTTCAGGCACATACCCACTGATACTTGCCACTGATGTACGACGTTATTTTTCAAGAGATGAACCTTGACAACTGAAGTTGAAAATAATGGTTCTCAAACTTCTGGATTCTTCTACGCATTACAACCACAGCCTTGGACCACTCTCCCCTGAATTCACAGTTGTCAAAATTAAATTAACATTTCTTTAGGGCATTATACTTCCACCCAGTATATTTCAAAAGTTTACAATGCTTTATCCAAGTAGTATGTACACATTGTTTCAAAAGTTAAATATAACGACAAACCTTAGAAAAAGAACATCATCCTTTGCCCCGTTCCTTTCAAGGCTGAGTTCCATTTCCTGGAGCCAACCACTTAAAATTTTGCAATTCTTTTGCTGTTAGTTCTAGCATTCACCTTCATTTCATAAAGCGTTGTCATCTCTAGATTTTTCGCTTTTAGTCATTACGTGTTTTGACATCCTATTCTGAAAAGATTTTTCCTCCCAAATCCACCCTCCTTGCCCTCCCTCATCCTTCCAAGGAAGTCGCATTACAATTTTGGTCAAATCAGAATTTAATGTTTACCTCATCCTCAGGCAAAAAATTTTAAGGCTGAACCATAGAACTGAATTTTCTTCTTATTCAAGTTTTCCTTTTTCCTAGAGTTAATGGTTGCCTTGCATTTCAATTGCTTACTTTTCCATGAACCTATCCCTGCTCTAAACTTTAACTGTCTGAGAGAATCCCAAAATTTCTCTCATAATCTTCAAACTTACAAGAATTTAATTTTCTGGGAGATGTTCCTCCTAAGGCACAAGGTCTTTCTGATCCAATCTGAAGACTTTTCTGACTGCTCCACAGCTGACATCCTGACAAGTCCCCTGAGTGTTTCCTTCCCCTCTTTCTTGGGTTAGTCCCTCTTTCCTGGTTCCCAGGCTTTTCTCTCTTTAGGTGTCCTCACTTTGCTTGGTGAGCAACTCTCCCAGGAACTCTATGGGGAACAGGGGGAGTAATATTTTTGAGAATCTGTCCATCTGAAAATATCAGTAATATTTGCACATTACAGTTTATAATTTAGAAAGATCTCTCCCACTTATCACTTTATTTCATGCTCACTATAGCTTCATAAAATCTTACCACTCAGTTTTACATGTTGAGAGAGGTGAAATGACTAGCCCAAAGCCATTGCTTCTCCATGAGGATAGTTGTCTCTGCCCACATCCCTGAACAGCAAAGGGCAATTCAAATAGTGGGAACACCAGTGGATGCTAACGGAGTGGATGAATTTAATAAATTAATTAAGAAAGCACTTGCTAACAAGTACATTATATGTTTCTTTATAAGACTTTATCAGCAATGTGAAGGTGTATGATTAAGGATTTGATTCCATATTTCATGGCCCACCAGTATCAAGGCAAAATTATTTCAGAAGAGGCAGTTTTGTGAGCAAATTATAGAATGACCAGTGATGTCGGTATGGTCTATGCCAATCTTTTTTTCCCACTGCCCCCACCCCATCAGAGCCCCCCCAATTCTGTCCCATTCTCTTTGATTTCTCATGTCTGAATCAATGCTCCGGTTTAGAATGACTTGAAAGCAGATGTCCTGAGCAAAGGTACCAAGGGGAAGAAATGTCACAGAGCAGCCATACAAAAGCACATCTCTGAAAGGATGAACAGATGGCACCAAGTGTCCCTTAACTCCATGGTGAGGACGCTTGGCAACGACAAGTACGCTGACAAAATTGGAGTTGGTTTCATTGCTCCCTCCTTTGACGGCAACAACAAAACCAAGATCTCCATTGTGTATCTGTTTATGCCTTGGCTCCAGGAATTTCAAGAGCAGCTTCCTTTGAAAAGGGGAAAGTATTTTCTTAAATTTAGTCTAGCTGTCCATCTAATTTTCTTGGGGGTTGTTGAACTTTAAAATCCAGTTGTAGCCGATAGTATGAGCATTCTTTCTCCCACTTTAAATGACAGTCACAGAGTCCTAATCTGTCACAGCCTCAAAGAACCTTACCTATCACCCGGAACATCCCCACCTTTTACACACAAGGAAGCCAGAGATCAGAGAAACAAGTGTCACCCAGGGCTACACACTTGGAGGGGCGCAGTGTCAGGACCAGAACTCAGGTCAGAGTCCTCTCTTTGAGTCCTTAGTTGTTTTCATGGCTTCTTCCCAGACAAACAATTTTTAAATAGTAATAGAATAACGTTGTGGTAAAAAAGAATGACTGCAATTCAAATGTGTCATCAAAGAATCGAGGCTATAATTGAAACAAAACCAACTATTGGCTCTTTTCTTTTCTTCTTTAAAAAGCTCTTTGAATTTTCCCCAGTCACCAACCTCTGCTCTTCCTTTGCCTCGCCTATGCAGACCTGCCCCTGTCTGTTTGCTGGTACACTGTCATGCTCACTTTTTTGATGCACCGACACTGTCACTGCAAAAGCAATTTTGGTTTACATAAAGAAAAGGCCAGATATTGTGAACAGAATGTCAGGAGCATGCCGCAAGCACCTGCTAATGCAAGCTTCAGAAACAATTTAATTCCAAGTTAAGGAGAGAGCCTTGCAGCAGAGCCAGTCACGGAACAAGAAGAGGCATGTGGCACATAGCTGTTTCACAATGTCCCGGGTCTGATACCAAATCTCGTGGCATTCTGCTACTCTCAACATCAGGCCCAAGACCCCTTAAGGGATGTTGCTATGGCTACAATTTTTGCAAATACCAAATAAATAATGATTGAAGTATATGTCAAGCTCTGTCACCAAAACAAAAGTGTTTGTGTGTGTTTTGCCATGTGTGACCTCGTTACTACACTTTTTTGTCTATTCAAATTTTGATTGCATGTTTTGCAATGAGTTTACTTGAATATGATTTATTCGACTTTTGCAACAAAAAGAAACCATAACTCAAGAGTAGACAAAAATGATGCCTGCAAGGATAACTCTCCTTAAACAGGTTTATTTCTTTTTAAATCACAAAAGCACAAAGGACTCAGAGTCTCTGATAATGAACGTAATATATGATTGCCATAAAAAGTTCACTCTCCTTTCAATTTCAATTTACCCCACTATAAATCAGCAATCCACTTAATCAAATATTCTTCCACTTTAATTGTTTTATCTTGCTTTTATGTTAAATCTCACTGAGTTACTGCTGGCACCAGTCTTCACATTATAGAAAAAATGTCAGTTGTTGGCTCATAATTAGTCTAAAACTCAAACATTGGTTCTGAACATTAACCAGATTGGAGGAAGCCCTCACAATCTCACTGGACCAGTGAGACAAATCCAAGTCAGAAAGTAAACCAGGATTAGTCGAGCTAGCCATCCATCTGCTGTCAAAATACGGAGTGTGGGCCCCGGCTTTCAAACTAACTGGAATTTTTTTTTTCATAAATGTCTTTCATTATTATCTAACAGGGCATTAAAACTCTATTCGGTTGTCTCTTAAATTCTCCAGCCTGAAACTGTCCGTTTAAGAATTGCAGATGCTTGCCTGGACTAGCCCAACAGTTCCCATGAGAAAATATATCAGGACAATGTACTGAGTAAGGCCACAGTCAAACTGCAGTGTTTGTGATGAAGGGCACTTCCTGGGTATTGTATAAGACAAGAACTGTCCCTAGTGGGTAATCCAGTCCTGTAAACAAGGAGGGAAAAAAATGAATTCCATGTTATTGATTGATAAACCTCTTTCTGACAAGGTGCATAGGGACGGTACATAGAAGCACTGTTGAATTCAACAGTGAGAACATGGGCCCTAGTCAAATGCTGTGTAGACATGTGTCACTTGTTCTTCACACAAATACCCGATATAATTTTTTAAAATAATATCCTAAAGCTCTTTTTAAATAAATTGAGAAAAAAGATATATCCAAATCAGCCCAGGACGTACAAATATCTCCAGAGCAAAGAAGCTTTCTCTGGAGTTTCGCGTACTTGTTTTGAATTTCAGAGAAGAGTCTTAGAAAGTAGAAGTTATTTGGGGGCTGATGGAGGAACATGCTGTTTACAAAGCTTTCTTATAAATATCTATATTTTAATAATTATTTAGGTCTCCAGACTTGTTTTCTAGAGGACTTGAGCAGCATGTAAAAATGAACACTGTTTTCACTGTAGCCATCTAGATCAAAAAAATACATATTTTTTCATATTAAAGAAAAGCCAAACAATTTTTCTTAAAATCTGAGAATGGAAAATAGCCTAATTAGTCAGGAAATGATAACTCTGCTTCAGGTGTAGCTACAAGCGGTCATCAGCATCAAAATGTATTTTTTAAAGGAATTTTTATAAAGGTAAAAGAAAAAACAAATCGATAGTTCAAATGACAGCTGAGTGGGTCCTAACATATCAAAAATGTTTAGAAAGAACTTGAAGAATCATGAAAAATCTATTTATCAATAGACCTCACTCATGCAACTGTTTATAAAGTATTGTGATAGGTTATTATGGGAACTATTTCTATTTTCAAACGTATCACATCAGGCAGGTATGGTGAAATAATATATATTAAATATACAGATATAAGTATCACAACAGAGAGAATCTGGGGGGAGGGGGGGAGAAGAGACAGGAAAAACATCCATTAAAGAAAAAGCCTTTATATGGGACATTATTCACATTTCTGAGAATGGAATATTCTGATTAACTGCCATATATTATATTATTTGAATAACTTTAGGAAAGATTAATTCCCAAGCTCTGTCCTCAGCAATATTTTTTTCCAAGCTGAAATTAGACTTTAAAACAAAACGTCAGCAACGCGGGCCGACTATTCAAGTCACAGGTCCAGAAACTTCGAGTGCAGGCAGTTAAAAGTGATTTAAGAAATGCAAAATCATTCTTTCACAAATGTGGATGTTAAACTTGTAAATTGATATATCAAAACCACAACCGGAATATAGCAATTTGTCTCTCTTTGCCTGCTGTGGTGTATCCCACAGCTGCCTGCCAGATAATATACTGATTGTAACTTTCCTAATTTACGGAGCCTGTAAGTCTAATCTCCCGGGCCAGCCTAAAGGGCTTCTTCATCCATTGAAATGCCAGAATAATTGAAATTGTCTTCGGCAGACAGTCAGGCAATAATGAATATTTTCTCTGCTGATTGCATGCCAAGGTTACACATAGTACCGCAAAACAGAAGTGATCCCAAGCCAAGCCTCCCGAGGGAGGGACAGCCACTAACCTGTGGCAGGAGGCACAATACCTATGGCTTCCCTTCTCATCTGCTCCTGTGGTCAGGGACGCCCACCACGCTTCTGTACAGCGAAGGACAACGCAGTTGCCAAACGAACAATGCTCCCATTGGCTTCCCTGATTCTCCAGAGGCAGATGAAAGGCTGGGAAAGGTTGTGGGTATGGATTTTTCCAATGGGGACAGCAGGCGAGATGAGCAGAGGAAGCTGTTGTGGGGATCAAGAGGAAATACACAAGTAGTTAATCAAAAAAAAAAGAAAGAAAGAAGAAAGAAAGAAAGAAAGAAAGAAAGAAAGAAAGAAAGAAAGAAAGAAAGAAAGAAAGAAAGAAAAGAAAAGAAAAAAAGAAAGAAAGAAAAGAAAAACACCCGCATTGACAGTGCATGAGAAAAACGCTTGCCTGTCAGCCTTGAAAAGTCTTTGCCATCCCTCTGAATGGTTTTTGTGAAAGCCCGGAGTTGTTTTCCTGATTTAGAGTTGGTCCTGCTTCAACGGAGCCTTAACGATGCTCTGATTGAAATTAAAGTATTCTGTAGCCAAAGTGAATCAGAAATCTCTTTGGAAAATCTAAAAACTAGTTTTAACCTTCGGCTATAGAAAGATTAACATTTTAAATGCCAAGAGATTTGAAAGAGATCGTTCATTTAAGCAACTAGACTTGGATTATTGGTACTCCTATGATTTGCTTTATAGGTTGAAATTTGGGGACCTGAAAGAAACTACCCTAAGTCACTGTGCCTTTAAACCATGCAGGAAAAGGTAGGGTTTGTTTGTTTGTTTGTTTTAAGGCGTCACAAGTTACATGGGAGAGGAGTATAAAATATGGTGAGACATGACACCAGAGTTTCATTATCTGCATTACTAAGTAATGATACGCCAAATATATGGAATACACATTCGTTATCTATTGCCACTTGCCAGAAATTACTCCCAAAACACAGTGGCTTAAGGCAGCCATGAACATTTATTATCTCCCACAGTGTCTGTGGGTCAGGAATTCAGGAGCCACTCAACCGGGTGGTTCCAGCTCGGAATTTCTCACATGGTTGTGTTCAGGCTATAGGCCATGGCTGCATCATCTGAAGGCAGGAGTGGGGCTGGACGATTGACTTCCAAGGTGGCTTCCCCTCATGTCCCTGACCAGTTAGTTTTGGTTGTCAGCCAGAGGTTTCAGTTTCTCGCCACATGGATCTCCTTACAGGGTTGCTAAAATGACAGTAGCTTGATGACCTGGCAGCTGGCTGTGTCCCAGAGAAAGTGATCCAACGGAGGACAGAAAGTGGATGGAAGCAAGGTGGATAGAAGCCACAGTGTCCTTCATGCCTAGCTTCAAGAGCCACACATCAACACTTCCACAGAGTCTCCCCACGACACAGTCAGCCCTAATGAAGGCAGGAGAAGTGGGAAGGAAAGCACAGAAGGACATGAACACCAGGAATCGCCAGCATGGAGGCTGGCCACCACACGTAGATATTAGACAATTACACAGATCTACTGGCCTTTCGGGTAGGATCCCAACTATCACTCTAATTTTTCACCACATTCTTGCACACATTTTTTGTCCCAGGTGAGGAAAGGGGATATGTGTCCTTAAATGTTTCATCCTTTCACAGTGCCAAAGCCTAGAGTCATTGGTCTTCTCACTCCAGCCTCCATCACAAAAATCCTGATTCCCCGGCTTGCTTACTCCCCCAGACAATGGTCCTTCACTGTGCAACTCTGTCCTCTAGGAAGCCCTTCCAAGAATCCTGTCAAACTCCAAACTGCATGAATGATTTTCAGATTCAAGCAAAAGAAGAAGAAGGAAGGAAGGAAGGAAGGAAGGAAGGAAGGAAGGAAGGAAGGAAGGAAGGAAGGGAGAGAGGAAGAAAGGGAGGGAGGGAGGAAAGAAGGAAGAAAACACACGTATTTAAAATACAGTGAAGACAACACAGTGAATCGGTTACACATATGATAGCAGAGCTTAAAAGCCAAACAGGGGACAGTGAAGCAACTGCTCCCATCCCGAGGTTGGAAAAGCAAGGCAGGGGACAGTGTTACCTCCAGGGAGTGGCCATGTCACCCAGCAGAAGCCTAACCACCCTGAATGTATCTGGGGGTGGCAGCAGGAGCCACGGAGACGCTACTGCCAGAGCTAGAGACAAAGGGGAGGAGAAATGCCCTGGCTTCTCCCTTCCTCCCTCTCTCCAGGCTCCTGCCATGCCTGTACTGATAGAATCCAGCTGGAAGTTTGCTGATAGGGGAACCTGTGGGAGTCAGCACCCCATGTCACTCGGAGCAGAGTGAAGAGAAAGCCAGAGAAACAGACCAAGGACCAACACATACACCCTGCTGAAGCATGATGCTCAATTATATTTTTTCACCTGACATTACATAAACATCTGCATTCTACATAGTTTCTATGACCATTATTTTAAAGTTTCTCTGCATCACACTCTATTTGCATATGTCGACTCTGCTTGATTTAATCATTTCCATGCAGTGATATCTTTAGGTTGTTTCCAATTCTTCTTATTTTCCAGGGATAAGTCAATTAATACCTTCATTGTTTAGGGTTTTTTTTTTTTCTTTCCAGAAATGTTCTTAGGGTAAATTCCCAGAGATGATAATGATCGAATTTTTAAAAATAATCAACATTTTCTTATATCAACTGATACCTATATTTCGGGCATCTACTTTTGGCCTTATTGCTTTCTGCAACCCTTCCTTCTAACAAAACAAAATGAATGCAAAAAGGTACGGGCACATAAGGATTCATCTTTCTGAAGACAAAGAAGAGACATTCCAGCACTTTTATAAAATCTGTCTTTTGATATTGCAGCAACAGCAGTAGCAAAATTACTCCTGAGAGCTAGGAGATGCTGAAGGAGGGTTCTGATTAACTTTGCAAAGGATGGCTGACTTCCCTTGGATATGACTAGAATAATATTTAGTCTAGTGTTTTTCTTAAACAAAAATGAAACCTCATCATTGCTTCTTGGAAACAATTGAGAGCCTGAAGCAAATTTCAAATGAAGAGCACCTTCCCACCAGTCAGTGTCCCATTCTTGACTCTCGTGGAATATAGATGACCCAAATTTAGAAGACCCAGATCTAGAAGGGGGAAAAAATCATACAATAACAAGATCTCTGTCACTCTCTTACAAGCCAACTAGAAAACAATAGCCAAGAGCCCATGTGTATAACCTAAAAAGACATTGAGAGGTCATCTGGCTGGTACATCTCGAAGTGCAGCCCATTCATGAGCTGTGTAACCAATTGGCAGCAAGAGGAATATTTGAGAGCCAGCAATTCGACGTTGCAGCAAAACTTTTTACTGTATTTACAAAAGTACTTGTCTACAATGGATTGGGGGGGGGGGAATAATCCTGCACCAAGAATAGTTGAGAAGGTATTATTAGGCTATCAAAATCCAAATTGAAGAAGGATCTTGAATTTGCCTATGTCATTGACTGGAGTTATGTTATATATGTCAAGAATTCAAAAAAAAACGTCGACAGTAAAGAATGAACAACGTACCCCAGAGTAATAGTTTACAGCAATCGATATTTTATGGGCAACGAAGGCTCTCTTTCTGAGACTATTTTACACTCCAAGATTACCATAAGTATAAATGGAAGGATTCACCTTAATTAATTAGGAAAAGTTATGCTCTTTAGCTGACATAAGTATGTTGAGGAATTGGATGATATACGGGAGTCTAAAATCTTATTTAATCCTATTGGTTGCTCAGTAACATGGGTTAAGTATTGAATAAGTCTCCTATTTTTGTGACAAGGAACCAAAGCTGGCCGAGGGGATAGACTTAATTGTTTAGAGCAGAGAAATGTAAAGTGTAGTGCAGAGTGGCCAGTTGTCTACGGAGCCCAAGGTCAGAACTGTGAATTCATCAGAGTTCACTGGGGTCACATGAGGTTACACATGGAGTTAACAGCAAAGAGCAGACAAATACAAATCACTCCCAATGGTGCTCTGATGTTTGTTTTACATGGTTTTGCTTTGTACCTACGCCGGGTAGGGGATTGGCAGCTCAGGCACAGCTGTGTTAATGGAAGATTTATTCTGGATCCTGTGTTGGAACCAGTCCCCACAAGCTCTTCTAAACAGCACCTCACCTTTGGCACAGTGCAGATGCACAGGAACACACATTCAGGTTTTAGGTCCCATCGACCTGGCTTGAAATTCCAACTGCTCTATTTACTAGCTGGGTGACCTTGGGAGAGCCATTTATCTTCTATGTGCCTCAGTTTCCCTATCTGTAAGATGGGCTGATTATAATATCTACAACCCCAGTGATTTAATTGGGTTGGTCTGAGGGTTAAATAAAACAGCTCATTGACCAGCTCACTAACATCAAAGCGTTTTAATATTCACCCCTCTCCTTAGAGTCAACCTTGTTACACTTCCCATCAATCAAGGGTTGACTGTTCCCTACCAGGACTTTGCTACATTCTCTGAGAATAAGAGTATGGGGGGGGTGAATTATGGGAAATTAGGAACCCTAATTACTCATAACATCATCAGGAGGTGAAATCATTGGAAAGTATAAATGGAGCATGGTCCATGGTCGCAGAGCAGGAACTACTGATACAGTTAAAAACATGAGAAACAAATTTAAAAACTTACTGATGAAAAGTTTGAATCCAATGGAGTGGATAGGTAGATGTCAAAGGTAAAAACAGTGAGCCCAGACAAGGTCACAGAAGAGGTCATGGAAAAGGGAAACTATTTGATGCGCTGGGTCGTAGGATGCTGAAGGATGATTCTCTTTAGAGTTTCCATTCATGGGGCTGTAGTGTGAGAGCTAGTCTAGTGCATTGGGAAAACGTGTGGACTTTGAGGCCAGACTGAGTTTGGATTCCAGCTATTTCCCTTAACAGTTGGGCGATGCTTCCTGAACTCAGGACCCAAATATCCTTATCTGTTAAAAGGGGATAATAATATTGCATGATAACCTCATTTGGCTGTTAGAAGGATTAAGTGAATTAATATAAGTAAAACATTTATACAGAATCCAACAAATATTAGCTATTACCATATATGTATAAAATTATAAAACAAAAGGAAAATGCTAATACGTAAGCCAATAAAAATCTCACATGCCAATATGTAGGGGAAAGGAAAGGAAAATTATCTAATTATTTTTAAACCAAATGATCTCCCGTGGAATTATTGTTGTGGTTAGTGCATATCATCTAACAGTGGTTCCTAAACTCTACGAAGTCCTTCTAAGATACCCTTATTCACGCAATTAATACCAAACGGTAACACAGACGTGTCAAATGTAACACACTCAAAACTAAAGGACTGAGTTTGTAATGACATCAGGACAATAATTCAGCTTCTTCTATTTCCATGAAGTTGTTTCCACTCTATTCACTCGTGAGACTAAATCACACACACACACACACACACACACACACATGCACACACACACACACACACTCACGCTACCTCCAGGGCACTAACAATGCATCTCACTGAGCATGGAACCCTAACCAGCATATCTGCTTCTCTTCCCTACTGCTCTTCCTCAGTGGATGGCAGGCATCTCCGCAGACACGGTTGCCCCCACCAGACACTCAAAACAGTCTCTGTTGCCTCGTCCTCTTCACCCCCACCCCACCACAAAGTCATACAGATTCTTCCTTTCCAATATCCATCTTCCTTCCTTTGTCCCCACTGCTTACACCCTGGTCCTGACCACTGACATCTCTCATTTGAATGATCAGAACAAGCCTGGAATCTGTCTATGTCCAATCTGGCCCTTTCCAAACCAGTCTTTACCTTACTATCAGAATGATCTTTCTAAAACATGTGCATTTACCTAATCACCACGCTCCTTTGTTTGATGGTTCCCTTTGCCCTTAGGATACTGTGTTGGCCTGCCAGTAAAAACTCTCCTGTGTCTGGCTTCTGCTTACCCCTCACATGCCTCACACACGTCACAACCCACCTCTCCAATGCTGGTGCCCCAGAGCCTGAACTTCCCTCACCTTTTGCCTTTGCTTGCTTTGGAGAGCCATTTCTGCCTCTCCTTCAAGATTCAGAATCTTCTCCAAATCCCAAAGACAAAGCGCTTCCATATGCTCATAGCAACTAGTGTCTCCCCAAAGAAAGAGTACACCTTATTCCTAGAGATCTCCCAGGACCGAGGACTATGACTCATAGTTGGCCCTCAGCATTTGTTTATTGGATGAATGGATGAGAAAGGTCACTGCAGCTTTTTTCTGTGGCTTGATTTGACTTAAATCCCAGCAAAAGAAAAAATTGTGGGCACCCAGGCAGATGACATTGTCCTTTACTATTTACCAAACTTTCTTTTTCCCAACCAATCAAGGAATGTGTTACATTTTTGATTCAGCTTTTAGTACAATGATTTCACATAAAGGCTACTAACATTCCTGCACTGAAGTCCCAATCTGAAATTATTATTATTATTATTATTTACAATGAATTCTAAACCTCTAACACATAAACGGCAAAAGAAAACACTTCTCACACAGATCTTCCTGATACGGAAACTCTCGGAAACTCTCGAAGAGCCTAAATGCTTTAGCACAGCCTCTGCTTTGCATTTTTTCCCCATTGTTTGGGGCTGGCTTCCTTACTCGAAAAGTTTCCAGATTAAAAGCTAATTTGCTTTAGACCAGCCCAATGAGGAGCCTCTCCCCTCCTTGGGCTTTGTTGTTCACCAGAGTAAAGTGAAGTTTTCTGACTCTTCCCAACTCCTCAGTTTGAGACAATAATCCACTCAGTCTCCTCTTAATTAAAGCAAATAGTCCCAGCTCACAATAGTAGTTCAGAAGGGCCCTGGTCTTCTAGTTCCCGCCTTGCAAGGAGCTAATTGATTTCCAAATGATAATGGTGTTTACATTAGAAAGCCAACCCCCTCCAATTGAGTCCTTAGCTCATCTTAAACCTTCCCAGGCTCATGAATATCAAATGGCCAGAAGACTTCCATTGTGGTTGGTACCTCTTAAGGGGTTGGGCTTAGGTCCCAAAATACTTAACTGAGCTAATTGAATGACTTCTGATTTACATGTTGGGGTCCTACAGTCCTGGTTCATCTTTAGGAGGAGCGTTCCTTGGAATTTTCAAGGAATTGCCTTTGTTAACTTTATGACTTCATTGTCTTTCTTCAATTTAAGTCGGTGGACGTCTCAAGCATCCCTGCTTAGAAACTCAAACAATAGCCGAAATAAATCGTAGTAATTATTGATCATTTCTTGGCCTTCCACAGAACTTTACACAAATATTGAAATTCACTTTTCATCACAACATTTCAGATGAGATTCAGGCAAGACTCTTAGTGACTTAAATGGGTATTTGCCATGCAAGACAGGAGCAGGAATTCCGTTTAACTGAAACTGAGTTTTTGTGTTTAAACAAACTATTCTCTATGAATATGTTCTTGATCACAGTAAATTGCTCAAGCAACCCAAGAGGGGAGGGGGCTTGGGCAATGCTTTAATATAATCACTCGCTAAGTAATTAAAACAGTAACTAATTTTTCTCATAATTAAAAAAGTTGGTTCGTTGGCACACACATCCATCCTAATGCCATATTTAGCAAATACTTTCATTTTTAAAAAAACATCACCTCTAATGCAACAGACTCTCTCCTATCAAGAAAGGCATTGCCGGGGCGCCTGGATGGCTCAGTCAGTTAAGCATCTGACTTGGGCTCAGGTCATGATCTCAGTGTCATGAGATCAAGTCCCATGTCAGGCTCCCCACTGAGTGGGGAATCTGCTTCTCCCTCTCCCTCTGCCCCTCCCCACCCTCTCTCAAATAAATATAATCTTTAAAAAAAAAAGGCATTGCTGTAGAACACTTTCTTCCCTTTGATTCCTCTCTCAACCTTCCATCCTATCTTCGAGTCACTGCTTTTTGGGCAATCCCAAAACACTCCCCCTTTCATTCATTCATTCTTTTGTAGCTACAAGGATATCCCACAAGTTCTTAAGATGTGTCACCGCTATATACTTCATATTATCTACACATATCTCTTGGGATGCTAGTGCAACAAGTCGTACAATACACATGTTCACTAGCTCTGCAGGGAGAAGGTATTCTTATCAAAATTAAATGTTTTACCCAAGATCTCTCAACTTGTTGATAGCAGAGCAAGAACCAAAAATAGCACATTTTCTACTATAAGATACTGTTCTTTCAGACTTTGAAATGTATTTAGCATCGTGGTTGAGCCTTAACAGCAAGCAAATGTTTTTAAATGTTAGCATTCCTGACACTTTCTATCTTTAGGGATAGGAACATGACTCAACAGGTCAGATCCTACACTGAGAACACTGAAGGTTTCTAAATTCCTTAGTGAGGGAATTCTGCATTGCCAAAGATTGTTTTAATAAGTGAGTCATTGGCTGGGGCTTGAGATTGTTTGGGTTTTGTTTTGTTTTGTTTTTTTAATTAGAAAGATTGTTCACTTTAATTATATTCTCTAACAGGATTTGTCATGTGGGTACTAAAATAATAGCATGTGTCCCAGAGTGCCCAGGGCTGCGAACAATATGTGAGAGATGTGGTCTTTGCCCTCAAAAGGCATATAGGAAAGAGTGGGAGTATTGAGCATTTTGCATAGTGTCCTAGAAGTCAAAAAGCCTATCTCATCCCCTGTGTCCGCTGGGTAAAATGAACAGTCCCCTTACACAACAGAAGTCTGCCCCTGACCATAAGGGATTGACATTCAGTTCCTACTTAATGGCCAGGGGAAATTGGTAGGAGCCCTGAGTGACACACCTAATGATCCTCTAATGTGGCAGGAATGAATGGGAAGGAAGGAGAACAGAGTGAGGGGAAACGGAAAATGTGCAGCCAAGACCTAGAGCAAGTCACGCTTGCAAGCAGATACATTCACAAGAAGTAAACAATCAGTAATGATGCTTTGAGAGTCTGGAAAACCAAAAAACAATTTTCATAAACTCACAAATAGAGCTTTAAATAATAAAAAGCTTAAACTGTCACTTACAAAGGAAATTCTCCTTTGAATGGAGTCCAGAAAACCATGAAATGCTGTTGATAAGGCTGTGCCAATTTGTAAAGCCTGCCACAATCTCCAGCTCACGTTTTTCCCCCCTTTTTTCCTTTTTCTTTCAAAAAAAAAAAATTTCTTTTCCCCTGAGCTTTGTTAGTACGAGAGCCTACAACACCGCCACCAAGTATTTTCTAAATCCGAAACCTCTCCCCACCCCCCCAACAAGGGGGCCGGGTGATTGAGGCATTTGGTTTATTCCTTGGAAATAATGTTAAAATAGCATTTGCAGAGCCAGAGAAAAGATTTTTGATGGAAAGCTCCGGTAGGGATGTGTAAGCTAACTCACCAAGTTTCTCGCCCTTATCAACCATTGTATTCAGGATTAATTATAGGTTTGCTGGAATCTCACACTTCACTAGAATGTTTACCCACCAGGACAGAGCTGGCTGATTGGCTTTCTTCAACCAAAGTAAACTTTTAACTAGTGGAGGCTTAACAATCTTACTGTTTTGCTTACCAGTTGTTTTAGGTATTTTTCCTCCTCCATGTTGACCAATTATTTCCAATTAGACTTATAATTGCATTGTATAGTTAAAGGCCCAATTAATATCTTTAAGGCAACAATGTTAAGTGGTATTTAGTGGAAATTTTATATTTAGCTGTCAAAAATAATCATGGCTTACGTTTATAGAGCCCCTTTCATCCTGAAGGATACCAAAGTGCTATTACAAATTTCATACGCTCCGTTACTAATTATAGGTCAGAACCATTCACCCCAGCACCATGACATCCTGCTGGAGATGAAGAATGACGGACTAAGGTGACAGCACTTGAGAACTATTTTTGAAAGTCTCCTATTTAACCGGACTGGTGAAGGCAACTGAGCCAACAGAAGGCGGTGTTCTGGCGATTACTGGAATTTGGTTCTCCTGTCTCCGCTCCTGCCAGAAGGGAGGTACAGCAAGTCGCATAAAGGATTTACATGTGAACACTGAACCCCCTTTTCAGGGACGGGAAGGGTGATCCCCTGATACCATGGCAAGACTGTGATTACTTGCTTTCCAACAGCTACAGCAAATTCATCACAGCAAATCAGCGTCGCCAGCCTCTGACGGGCCATCCATCACAGGAAAGCACTCACCTCACTCAGGAATGTGTGGTCGGCTGGCTTCAGCAGGACCTGAGATGCCAACCATGTGTACTGGCAAGGGAAATCTTGAGTGTTCCCTCCACAGACCTAAGACACGCTTGAGCTGGGGAGGCAGGGGTGGGAATGGGAACATAACTTGCCCACAGTGACCCATCCTAGAGTAGATAAAAAGGCTGAAGTTAACGTGGGTCTTGCATAAGCTGATATTCCTACTGAGGAAAATGAAGGTGACCCCCAGGGGCCAGTTCCTGAGGTTTGGCAACCTGGTTTCAGAGACAGGTTATTTATATACATACATTTGACAAACACTTGAGTCCCTTCTATATACTCAGTACTGGGAATAGTGCTGGAAATAGAGGAGGAAACACAACACACAGAAGTCACCGCCCTCAGATATGCCAGGATGGCAAGTGACAGAGACTGTAAGGAAAGCCAGTGGCCTTCCTTCACAGAGGTTTTGATCCAGTTTGGAGCGCACATTGGTCCCAGATTCCCACAGCTCGTGTTTCCTTCAAAATGACTAAATGCAATGAAGGAAGAGGACCCAATATGAAGAGATCCTAAAGCAAGGACAAGACAACAAGTGACGTGATAGAGACTGTGGAATTGCGGGAGTAGCCAAGAGGAATGCGAACTGACCAGAAGTCAGTTAGAAAAGGGCAAATGGCACCTTAGGGAGAATTTTTCAAGAACCTGCCGAGGAAAGATTTGATAAAGAGGCGTTGGGCAAGAATCCTAGAGAAAATGCAACCACTAATTCTTGGCTCAGCTGACTGTTTCTATCTGCAAACAACTGGGGGTGGGGGGTGGGGAGAGGTAAGCAAGGAATGCTTTGGAATGCCAGGACCAGGGCAAAGGGAGCAGGGGAGCCAACCTCTTAGCATTGGTGCCCAGACATTTCTCCCCCTACATTCAAGCACCTGAAATGGGCTGGCTAAGTCTGTTGTGATGGAAGGACACCATGGAGAAACAAGAGGATGGTCATAAAAGAAGCTTCTTTAGGGGGAAAAAAATCCCAACTTGAGGAGAAAGAGAGGAAAGAAAATTGTATTCTTTCTGCAAAGTATTCCAGTGCCTTCTGCTGGGGGGATGGTGGGTGGAGGGGGGTTTTGGGAGGAAGGAATCCATTTCATCTGTGCAGAAACTGGGGTACAGAACAGGAAGTCCAAGCAACAAACCAAACCTGGCTCCATGAATTCCTTATTGCCTGTCTCCATCTGTGTGGTAGCTCACTATAGCCGCATGGCACCCATCAGCCCAGTACATGTGGCTGCTTTGCTGTATGGACCACAGAAAGTGGTCTGATTCCAGACTGTTTGAAATAGGAATCTCATCTTTGGCGATAACTGAGTCATTCCAATTAATAACAGCATTGCTCTTCCCTAGCAACCTTTAACTTTTCTCACTCTCCATTAGTAGAAACTTCTAGCAATGGTCTTTCTTAGCTGAAAACAATCTTTCCTCCTCCTATTAATTTTAGGACAAAAGTTCATGTCCTAATGTACCAGGGGAGGCAGACAAACAAAGGTAAACAAAGTCTACTATCTAACTCTGAAGTGACTCATGGCAAAGGAAGACTTCGCCTGAGGCTCATTCCTCTCTGGACAATCCCTGAAGTCATATTCTTTCAAAGGGTTCCATCTTGTCCCCTTTCAATGATGCTGCTAGTGGGAAGGGCTGTCTCCTTCATATAAAAATGGTTCAAATCCTAAAATAATAAGCATATGTGATGCCAAAATGAGTTGTATAATAACTTCTAAAGATTCAGAGTCCTAACAAATATAACATCAGATATTCTCATGGCATCTCTACGAAGTGGAGAAGAAATGGGTGTTACAACTTCTACTTTAGTAAAGATAGAAAAATTAGATTCAAAACTTAGCCATTGGTCGCCCTCTCACTCTCTGAGCCCAAAGTTCTGACCTAACGTCATGATAATGATAAGAGTAATAACATGGCAGGTGCTTTGCTAAGTTCTTCAAATAAAGTAGCTCATTTAAGCATGACAACGACCACAGGAAAGCAACAGCATCATGAGGCTCCTTGGCTGATGATCAAGGGGTTGAAGCCAGGAAGTGTGGGCATGATGGTTGGCCCCTAAGCTGCCTTGCTCCAGCACCCAGTATTTTCACTCATGTATTGGACAAGGGTTTACTTAAAAATATAATATGTTAGCACAATTTAGTTCAAGTGATGGGTTAAAAACAAACAAACACACAAACAACCTTTGCATTCGTACTCTCATTCTCTGGAGAAAAATGACCCCAACAGAATGACAACTTCCAGAGGAATGATGAACAAGGAAGCTGTGGTAGGGAGAAAGAAGAGTGAGTTTGATTTTAATCCAGAGGCAAAGGCCAAAGATAAGGATGTAAAGTGAGCAGGATTTGGAAGGGGAGCTGAAAACAGCAGAAATACAGACAGAAATTTGGGAGGAGGTCTCAGGTGGATGTGGTGCCACATGGAGCCCAAGCTCATAATGCATCAGGGGGATGAGGACCTGTGGATGTTCACACAGAGGCTGAGAGACAACAGCCTTTTCTTCCTCATATTGAGACTTCCTTGAAGTCTGCTTGCTCTCATCTTAATGCTTCTGCTGACTGGATCCTCCCTCTAAGCCAGTCAACCCTCTGGGCGTCATCCCCCAGGTCAGATGTATCTGCCAAAATGTTTCACGGGCTCCATTTCTGAATTTATAGTTGGCTTATTATTAGTGTGAAGTACCTAGACAGCTCTCATCTTGAATTTTGAAGGCTCTTAACCTCTGAAAATATTCCCCACACCCCCTCCAGACAACCATTCCCCCAGACCCTACTGTCCCTATTCTCTTCTTCCGTCTTTCTTTCCCTTGAAATGTCTCTTCGTCTCAAAGTTCATATTTCCTTCCTGGGAAGTCATAGACGAAAATAGTCTTATAACTCCAATTTCTAAATAACTCCACAGCTCGGCAATGCTTCTCGAGTAATGCTGAGCATTGTGCTCTAGGGAAAATAACAGAGTGTAAGGTGAAGTGAGGGGGGTGCCCTAGAGGAATTTAGGTGGGGAGATAAAACACAAAAAGTCACTCTGGAATTTTCAGAGAAAAACACCTCTGAGCTTATTGCCCCTCAATAGCCTCATTCATGTTATAATTGCCTCTTACTAACTCCTTCCAATTAAACCCTACTTAACGTAACATTAAATAAATATTCTGAACATCCCCCACTTGCCCTAACTGCAGCCCCCAACCACTGCCCAACCCTGCCTCAACAATCATCAAACATTCTGCTTGATTCTTCCCTTCTTTCTGCACTGACATATCTGAAATCTAAAATGAGCCTCATTTCAGTAGGCATCCAGCTTGGAAACCTTCTTCCTCACAAAGAAATTTGCAGACTAATTAGGTAATGTTGTTAAAGCAATTTAAAATCCTTAAATTATATAATCCCCGGTTACTTTTTCTTTAATCTCCTTAAATTACTCTAATTTTATGTTTTTCCTTAGTGGATTGTATTACGCAGAACTCATAATGGTAGATCTTCTAAATCATCTGAATAGCAATGGTGTTTTTCATTTAAAAGTCACAGAGGCTCTCATTTGAGTGAGAGCTGAAATTTCTTCCCCCACCCTAAAAACACGTTCCTAGAGAATGTTCCTTCCTACTCTCATGGGATCTCAGTGACCGTCAACATGAGTGACTAGCTACCATATCGGCTTTCCAAACAAGTTTGTTTTTGTTGTTTTCCAATACTGAACTGAAACCTACAAGAGCTATCGCCAAATCTCTGCACACAGATTGCAGAAAACATTACTTTGTCCTAGAGATTATATCGGACAGCTTCTACTCCTTTTTTGTCTGTGGCTTATCGTAGCTCAGGTGAGCGATGGAGCACGGAGACAAAGGAGAAAGAACATCAACTGGTTGGGAAGGTCACCAACAAGAAGATTTCTAGGTAAACTTCACCTGAGAATCACCATGTAGGTATTATGGAACCCTAAGAGTAGACTTCAGAATCAGTATTCAAAGATTGTTCCAAGAAGCCTAGCAAATCTCCACGAGGGAGTCAAGGAGAGAGCCTGGGCTCTGCCATCAAGAGTTGAACCACCACGGGCTTGTCACTTGATTTCCCTTGGCTTTACTTAATCTTACCGATAGTGGTGCTAAAGATGATAATCATTGAGATCTTTTCTGGCTCGAAAAGAGTCTGTCATGAATAAAGTTTCCAGAGAACAAGAGATTCATAAATGGGATATGAGTCATTCATTTCAGAGAGATTTTAGTTCCCTCTAGGCAATTAAGAAAAGTTTGAGCTACAATATCAAACAATTTTTAAATGGATTTTTAAAATTCAAAGTCACCGGATCATACACTGGGACGAGGTTCTTTTTAATACAATCCAAACTAGGTTGAGGAACTGGGTTTGGAGAGTTTTATGTGGACCAGAATATTTGAAATATACTGTCAATAAATATAACTTGGGAGGGAAAGTTTGAAGAGCTCCAAATGCAGAACCCAACCAGGCCTTCAGATTAGCAACCCTAACAGAACAAAGTGCTAATGTTCAAGGTAAATATTCCCCCCTTCCTTCCTTCCTCTCTCTCTCTGTCTTCTTTTTTTCCTCCTTTTCTTTTTTTGGGGGTGGGAGGAGGCTTTAACTTTGGTGTATTTGGGTGCATAAGCTCATGCAGGCAATCAGAGGTAAAATCATCCAGAACCAACATGAGACTTCCACTGTCTGCAGCACTATTCAATATGGTAGCTGCTGGCCACACATGGGCATTTATATTTATATTCAAATTCATGAAAATTAGCTTAAAATTTTTAAATCCACTTCTTCAGTGCACTAGCCACATTTTGAGTGCTTGTATTCAAAAGCCCCAACTGGCCATTTGCTAACATGTTGGACAGTGGAGTTATAGAACACTCTCATCCCAGTAGAGTTCTGTTGAACAGTGACACATGGCTGCCAGTTCAAAGGTTTAAGAAACTTCTCTCAGAAAGTTTTTTTGTGATTTTTTTTTTTTTTTTTGAGATAAGCTCTAAAGTCAGGCTGCCTGAATTCAAACCCAAATACCACCCCTGGCTACCTGTGGTGCCATGGCATTGGTCACTTAAGTGTTCTTCATATGTTTACCCCTTGGGAAAATGGAAATAATCATTATACATGGCTTCTACTGTCTTTCTGGGGGTTAAATGAGATAATACTGCCTGTGAGGCTCAGTGCCTGGGATCTATTTTGAACCCAATAAATATTATTGTTTTTATATCAATCTTTAGGGCAAAAAAGAAAAATGGCCCTTGTTCAAACAATTTCAATGCTAATGAAAAGGCCCATTTTCTGTCAAAACACTGTTCTGTCTTCATGCAGAGACTGTCTCGGAATATTTTTCCTACAGAGAAACAGGATATCCTTCTTCAACCCCTCCTACTTTCTGTTTGACTCCTTATGCAGAATCTTAAAAATCCTAGTTTGGGCCTTTAAATTATTTTTAATTTACAGAAGTAGGATGGAGGGCAGCAAGTCCACACATAATCATATCTTAATTATCTACTCATTGACTCGTCAGAAAGCTTATGGTCAGCCTTTCTCTCAGGCAAATTATAGAGCTTGCCTCAAGAGCATTATATGATATACAACAGAAATAAACGTTAAAATCAGGGGCCAATCCATTTTTGGGAACTTTTCTTAGAAATATTCTCTCCATTGGAATGCATTTCAGGGGGATGGCTAATATTTCTGAGAACTTTGAGGTATGGTTTCTTTTGCTAGGTACCTCTTCGAACTCCTCTGCCTCTCACTCACACTAGAACTATGGAATTAAGTGGTATCTATGCTAAATGTCTGCTCACTTCTGGGCCATGTTTTCTGCCTGCCAATCAGCAGAGGTAACCTCTCAGTGAAGCCACGGGCCAAGCAGGAGACCAGCTCCGGCTCCCTATGTTCCTAGAGGCTGGTATCCCTCCATGGTCCCATCTGCACAACACACACAACCCCAGGACCCACACCCACAGGGACATTGGAGTGTCCACATTGCGTAAGTAAAGCAACTATGGCCAGAGGGCAGGCCTGAGAAGACTTTCATCTCAAACTCCAGCTCAGCCACAAACATTCTGATCTTGAGCACATTGTTCTTTTCTCTGAAAAGAGAAGGAATTAAACTAGAGGATCTTTCTAGCCCCTCGGAGAGTTAACTGTTTCCATGGCAAGATTCAGATTTCACAAGATCTCAAAGTGCTGCTGTTTTTTGGTAGAGAATTTTTGGTGAGGAGAGAGACAAATCCAATTAAAGCACAATGTCCAAATACCAGTAACACCTAGGAAAGAAGTTCCAGCTCTCTTCTCTTTGGTTCTATGCCCTCTCATGGCTCCATCACAGGCAGAACAGCTCCCCTTCCTGGGTGGGGCAGTGGCCCCCATATACACATTTCAAAGTCCTCACTTGGATCTTTTGTTATGACCTAAGTAGTAAAATATTAAGAAATAAAGGGTACCGCTTTGCGACAAAATAAGAACAAAATCACATTCTTAAGCTGAAGATATTATGAATACCATCCCAAGTAGTTAGGAAGAAGAGCTCAAGAAGTTGAGTGCCTTTTTTCCAAAATCTGATTCACTAAATAGAAATTCTACTTTATCCAATATGGTTTTCCCTTTACTTTTCCTACACAGTTAATTACAGACAGAGGAAATGGCTGATTGTTTTTTTTTTATTTTAATATCTTCTTTTTCATTAAAAATATTCTTTTTTTTTTTTCATTGTTCTCCACTTTAAGAGACAGCTTCTTCACACAATCCCATGAGCACGGAGCATAGTTGCTTTTGAGAAGCCGCACATTTGCAAAGGGGTAGAGTAGAAGGTAGTTTCGCGAACTAATTGTCACCTATGCCAGTGTAAATAATTTCTTTGACAACAGTCTTAATTTTCAGGTTCCTTCACCATCCACCCACTCAACATAGTAAAAAGCAAGATAAGTCATGACTAAAAGAAAAAATTTAAGTCTGCCAAATGGTTCATTGGTTGACCATTACATACTATCACAGGTTGTCATGTGCTTCACTCATTCCCAGAAGCTAGAGGACTCCAGTTAGCTTGTGAAAGAGACAGAAGCAACTGCCAGAAACTACAAGTCCCAGCATGCACTGGTCCACACAGATCAAAGAGACATAATTGGAGATGATGATATCTTCATTTTAATTAAAAGAATTCTCTTATCTTCAAAGAGCTTTTCAAATACTCCCAGCACATCATAAGGCCCATACCATTATAAATCCAATTTAAAGATGGATAAGAAGGGGGAGGGGGTTGATGTGATTGGACTTGACACTAAATGTTGCCCATCGTGGGAAGCTGCTGGACCTCACAATTGTTCTCTAGGTTCACATTCTCCTGGGGTTTTCGTTGCCAAATGAAACCTAGGATCCCTTCCCAGATTGCTTCACCACATAATCAATTACTTTCTGGGAAAAACCGTCTAGATGGTAAGAAACACTGCTCTTCAAATCTGATTCTGCAGAGCCCAGGGCCTCAGTGATACCTCGTTAAAAGTGACAGTTCACAACTAGAAACAAGCAAAAAAGTTTTCAATTTAGAGCTGCATTGAAGGAGCCCAAAGAGCAGAAAAATGAGAAAGATCAAGGAAGCTGCAAACTAGGGAGAGGAATGGCTAATCCTCGGGATACACAATATGGGCCTGCCTCAAGTTAGCCACCAAAAGTCACTCCTCACTAGCCATTATTAGAACAAAAGCATTTCGTGACATGAACTATTTCCTTTGCCCCATGCAGTGAGATGATGCCATGTTTGTCCTTCCATAGGTGATTGGTTCTTCGCAATGATAGGAGGTTAATAGCAGGTGACCACTCAGAAGAGACCCACCAGAAACAGGGTCCCGGCATCAACACCCTACTTATTACTTTAACAAATCCACTCACCATGGGCATGAAGTCCTTAATTCCCTCACACCCCTCCTTGTGTTTTCTTTGTATTTTTTTTTTTTTCTGATTCGGTTATCACTAAAATACACATTTTAATTGAATTATGCAAGATTCAAACTTCAACGGCTTTGAACATTTCAGTAAACACTTCTACCCACTTACCTACAGCAATGCCGCAAATCCTTGCAGAAAATTGAGGGCAGTTCTGACAGCTTCTCAGTAAGAACTTTTTTAAACTTATAAATGAATTTTCTCTACAAGCTTCTCAGCCCATGTTTATTTCTCTTGATTTTTGCTCTTCCATGTCAACTTCCTAGACCATTTTCTGTCCTTTATCTTTTACTCTGTGCTTCTAGACCACACACAGGTTTGGGAGCAAGCTGGAGCATCATGGCCTTACTGTGGGGCCTCTTCCTTTAAAAGAACAAGTGTCAAGGTTAATTCTATTTCTTTCTTGCCGTCAGGTACATTAGCCTACTTTGCCTTTCTCTATAGTTTCCTATAAATTGTTCACATGTATTTTCTCTTAACCACAGAGCTTTGGCCTTTCCTCAGACATGGTCTGGGCCTTCACTCTTTCCCTGTAAGACATTGGCCATACCTTCCCACCAGGCTTCCTATGCTTTCACCTTCTCATGGTTGTTTGCTTTCATTGCATTGCTGACAAACTCACATGAGTATCTTTTCCAATGGATCAAATTTTTATTTGGGGGTCCCTTTCAAACTCAACTCACCTTCTAAGGTTTTCTTACAGCAATTTTCATGAGAACAATAAGAAATAGTTTTAAGTGGAATACAGAATTGCATTGTTATGGAGCAAAAGTTAATTCATACCCAAAATAGTGTCTGATGGAGCCAATTGGTGATAATAGAGCCAAGAAGACTGAAATGAGAATGTGGGTACCTTTTTATAGGGAAATATCTTTTGTTCAGTGCCCACAAACTGAGTCAGCAATTCCAGCAAACATTGCAAACCTGTGTGTCCTTTGGTTATAAAGCAGGGGGTGAATGAGAAGATCATCACAAGTCTTGCATCTATCACAGCCATGGGGAGGGCATCTCAGAGCATGTCCTTCTGTGTGCGCTATCTTTCATACACACATGAAAGTCATTTCGGAGAATAAACTACTTCAGAACATGGTATCTCTAATTACCGTGAGTCGATCAAAAGCTCTGTTGATTCAAAAGCCGAAAAGAGAGTGGCTGGAAGACTTTTCAAGTGCCCCCCAACCTGAAAGCTAATGTCTGCTCTCAGGCCTCACAGACTATGATATCATTGTGATTAACATATATAGGCCACAGACTTTGTGCTAGGCAGCATACTATGCACCTTTGAGACTACATCTAATCCTTGCAATAAAATGAATATTCTGGATGGCTGATGAGTTAACTGGACCAAAGTCATTCATTCACATCCAACAATCATCAAATACCCATCCATTCCTATCCTAAATTGCTCTGGGACCCTATAGCAGTGTGCTCAAGTTACTAAGAGGTAAGGAGTTTCAACTCTGACAAAGTACAGTTAAAAGGAAATGAGGATATTTGGCCCGACTCCAGGAAGATCTGACAGTGTCTTAAACTGTCCTTCCAACTGCCATGTGCCGAAGGGATTCTCTTTGTCTTGCATGGCCCCAAGAAGAGAGCTCGAGTCACTAGAGGTATCCACACCAATGCTGAATTGTATTAAATAATAATTACTCAACAAAGATAAATTAAGTGCTTAAGTACTTTGCCAAGCGCTGGTAATAGGATGAATAGGATACAAATGAGCATGCAGCAAGAATTTCAGAATTTGGTGTGGTAAGTTGAGATAATAGGGACTTCGACGGCATTAGGAGAACACAAAGGATGGTCAGGACTGCATCTTGAAGTTAAAGGGTTAGGGGAGCCAGAGGAAATGACAGAAGGCTTTCTGGGGAGATGGGGCCCCACCTGAATCCCGGAAGGTGAGGAGTTAGTGAGACGCTGAAGTGGGAAGGGCATGGCAGTTTGATAACAGGGTAACCAAACCTTTAGAGATAGAGAGATTACGGATGTGATTCACATTTGTGTGAGTGGTTCGACTTGTCGACATTTGTTGTCCAATTTTGATTCTACAATTTCTAAAACTGACTAAGAAATCCATCACCAGTGGCAGGACTGATTCACACAGTCGGCTCTTCCTTATCTCTGAAGAAGGAAGGGAGTCGCTTAAGGAAGCTGGGCTGTGGCCCAGAACAAACATCAAATTCCTTGTCTTTCCACGAAGCAGGACAGAGAGAATAGGTAATGAGGTATAATGAGGATAGTCAGAAGAAAACAGTGAGGTCAGTAGAGGCCCTCACTCCAAAACTGGGCCAGCCAGAGGAGCTGAGAGAGAACCATTGACAAAAGAGAAAAGGTGACACCTGAGAAGCAGGTATGAAAAAAGAAATCACACAGATGCAAGACAATAAAGAAATCAGCTGGTCTAACCCAAATATTATGAAAATTGTGCTCAGAGAAATGAGGTGCCTTGCCCAATATCTCATAGCTATTTGAAAAGAGGGTGCCTAGTACTCACCCCAGGGGGATTTCCACTGTACCTTGTGGTTTCGTTTGCTTTTTCACCCTAATACAAAAATTGCTACTTATGCTTCTTTGAGCTTTCTTCTCCGGGGACCAGGATGGTGATTATTTGTTATGATTTAAAAGACTTTATCTTTTACAGCTCCTACTGGTGTTGGAGGCTACATACAAGTGGGGGGGGGGGGTGGAGTATGGAGATGATGGTAAGCAGGTAATGATATCAACCAGGCTTTTAAAATAGATTTTCACATGGCAAATCTTTGGTGAGAATAACCCAAAATTGACCACATTCCACAATTAGTTGAACCCTGTTGCCTGAAGAGGGTTAGCTCTGAGAGCATATAATTAGCTTTATGGTTTTCTCAAAGTCTGACTTTATTTAAAAGCAATAAATATTTTTTTAAGCCATTCAGCAAAAAAGATGATGAATACCCTGTAATGACATTTTTCTAGTTCTTATTTGGCTCAAAAAAAAAAAAAAAAAAAACAGAGATGTATTTTACATAAACTCACCAGTAAGTAGAAACTGGTAAGTAACATTGAGGAATAGATTCAATAAAACTTTCACGGATTTGAAAGTCAATGGGTATGCCTCAATAAATAAGGAAGTCAGTGGTTTTCTGGCATAAAACCACCTTGTGCAATTCAACAGGGAAGAAGTCTAGCTGACAGAAGAAATTGATGATATGTAAGCTTCCAAATCTCTACCTGCATCCCAGGGGCAAGTATCAATGGAGAACCAAAGTGAAGGTGCCTCATAAGATCTTAAATCACAGGAAGAATTACTATATAAACTTAATAGTTTTACTCATTGAATATACTGTGTATCAAAGTGCCTTAAAAGAAAAGATTCAGTTAGAGTGTGGCATCCAAAATTATTTTTGGACAAAGTATGATACACACACATGCACACACTCACACTAATGGTTTAGCTTACTATTAAACATAAAAGTTATTCCAAATTAATAGATATGCCAGATAACACTATTAAACTAACCTTAAAGTGCTGATTTTGGGGAGCCTGGGTGGCTCAGTCGGTTGAGTGTCCGACTCTCAACCGTGTGGCGCTCTACACTCAGGTGGGAGTCTGCTTGGAATTCTCTCTCTTTCTCCCTCTGTCCCTCCCACCACTCACATTCTCTCTCATTCTCTCTTTCTCTATCTCAAATAAATAAAGAAATGTGGTTTTTTTTTTTTAAAGAAAATACAGACTTCAAAAAAAAATAAAAAAATAAAAAAAGAAAAAAAGAAAAAAAAAAAAGAAAATACAGACTTCATATTTGGTGAATGTGTGTCAAAAGTTTCTTTTTTTGTAAAAGGAGGCATTTTCAATTTTCAAAATGCCTGATTCCTTTAAAAAACCATTTTACTTTAAAGCTATTTCCTCAGGGTCATCATGTCTCCCAAGTATTAAAAGATCAAAACACAGGTTCTCGTACTTTCTCAAGTGCAATGTTTTTCCTTTTTTTTCTACTTTTATTGAGATATACTTGATATATGCTGTCTTGCACATATAACAGCATGTGATTTGATACACATACTTATTATGAAATGATCACCACAATAGGGTAAGCTAACACTACCATCACCTCACATAATTACCGTGTGTGTTTGTGTGTGTGTGTGTGTGTGTGGTGAGAACATTATAGGTCTCTCTCTTAACAACTTTCCAGTATATGATACACTGTTAAATACAGTCACTATGCTGTACATTAGGTCTCCAGAACTTATTAATCTTCCAACTACAATATTTTGCCCTTTGACAAACATCTCATTTCATCTCCCCTCCTGTCCCTGGAAACCAACATTCTAACCTTTGTGTCTGTGAATCCAGCTTTTTTAGATCAAATGCATTATTTCCAAAATCATTTGAGGACAGAAAACAGAAGAGCCACTAGAACATTAAGAAGCAAGGTATGCAAATGCCTAGTTCAGCCCCGAAGTCATAGTCAACAGGTCCAAAATATTTATTTCATTATTGGTCTACACTCGTGCATTCTACATTATTAAGTTGCCTGTTTTTATGTTTATTCTTAACTATAAATGAAAGATCCAGTCACATTGAGATAGTCATATCAGCTTGAACTTTTTGTGTTTATCCTCTCAAGGTAAGTTTACGGGTGTCTTCATTCACCAGTGAGTGACTGGTATTAGTACTTAAGTAAGCCTGTTGTATTTCTCACCCATATTTCAAGAAAAAATTAACCATTCTCACATTTACACAGTTTCAATGAATTTATTTACCCTCAAGAGGTTGGTTGTCACTCATTTATTAAAAAAATATATATTTACTAAGTACTTAGTAGGTGTCAGGGCCTATTCTAGGGAAACGGGATAGAGCACCCAACTACAAATACAAAAATACCTGTCTTCAAGGAGGTATGCATTCAAGTAATACATGATCAACCTAGGGAATAAATATGAATATAGTGTTTTAGAAGATGACAAGTGCTCTGGAGTTCAAGAAATTGAGACAAAGGCTTTGTGTGTTGGGGAAAGAGAGTTATAAGTTTCAATGGAGGGTTCAGGCCGACCTCACTGAGAAGATGGCATATGATGAAGGTGCTAAAGTTGACCATGCAGCTATCTGAAGAGAGAATGTTTTAAATATCTGTTTTAAAGACAGAACAGTCAGTGCAAAGACTCGGAGACAGAAGCATGCCTGGCATGTTTGAGAAATCACAGGAATACCTGATTGGCTAGAGCAGCATGTGAGAAGTAGAGGAGGAGATGAAGCTAAGCAGGTAAGGAGGGATGGGGTAGGTCTTGTAGAGTCTTATAGACCAGCATAGGGATTTCTACTTCATACTTTGAGGGAAGTGAGGAGCTATGTGGAACAGAGCAATGACATGACCTGGATGATATGTTGAAAAGATCACTGGACTACTGTCTTGAGAATGGACAACAAAACTGGAAACAGGAAGACTAATTAAAAGACTGTTACAAAAAAAATTAAATTAAATTAAATTAAAAATAAAAGACTGTTACAGTAAGCCAAGCAAGAGACAGTGAGGATTTAGACCAAAATGTTACACTGGGGTAGTGAGAAGTACATAGATTTTGAATATGTTTATATGGTAGGATGATCTCCCCTATCAGCCATGGTGTATGAAGAGAGAGGAGAGGCAAGAATGAATTCACATTTTTGACTTGAGCAACTGAAAGGATCAATAGCTTATTACATTGAGAAGATTCAGTTTGGGTCAGGGTTGGGGAAAAGATTAGACATGTAAGGAAATGCTACTCTTGGTATGTCTCTACACACACCCAAGAGAAGAAGTCAAATTGGTAGTTGAACTTGAATCTGAAGTTCAAAAGAGAGGTCAGTGTGGAATATATATATGTGAGGGTTGTCATGATTTAAATTATGCTTAAAACCATGTGACTGCATGATATACATTTGAAGGGAATGTCAAAGGGAAGAAAAAGGGACTAAGGAATAATCTCTGAGACACACCAGCATTAAAAGTTAGGAGTGAAAAGGAGAAGCCATCCAAGGAGAGCAGGAAGGAGCAATAGTGAGACAGAGGAAAACCAATGTGGTGTCCTGAAAGCTAATTGACAGGGTAAAGTCTGTCGGGGAGGCATGGCTGATGGGCAGGCATGGAGGTCATGGGTCATCTTGACAAGAGTAGCTATTAAGGAAAAGCAGAACCAAAGAAAGGGACACAGTGAGTTTGGAGACAAGAGCGAAGGTAATTAGTTCCTCTATAGCAACAATTCTCAAACTTTTTGGTCTCAGGGCCCCTTTACACTCCTAAACATTCTTGAGTGTGCCTTTGATTATATGGGCTATACTTCTCAACATTCCTCTACCAGAAATCATAACTGGGGAATGTTTAGAACACACGAATGCACAAGCTCACGTTGCTTTAACCACCAGAGTGATGACATCATCATACATTGTGTAGCTTCCAGAAACCTCCACTCTGCATTGGTAGGAGAAAGAGAGTGAGAGATGAAAATGTTTTAGACTATTATGAAAATAGTTTTGACCTCACAGACGTCCTGCAAGGGTTTCAGGGATCCCAAGGGATCCGGGCTTCCTTTTGAAACTGCTAACAGGCATGAAAGGAAAGCACAGGATTGAGGACACAGGCTAGTGGTGAGGGGGTTACCATCTGTGGAGTCTACTTCCCAGGATTGAATACAGTCATCACGAGAGTGAGGGTGAGGGCTTGGAGGAGGATTGGGGGCTGGAAGAAAGGAGATGTGAAATTAGTCTAGAACAGAGTAAGGACTAAGAGTACCGCAAGCATTAAGAGGAAATCTTGTGTTGCTGGGTTTGGTTGTTTCAGTTTTTGGTGGTGGTTTATCCTGAAATGCTCATGTATGTGTGATCTAAAGAAACAAAGAGAGAAAAGTCAATCCAAACTTAGGTTGTTCAATATGTATTTTTTGGTGACAAGATTGTGTCTCAACCAGATTATTCTGCGGGTCACAAAGCAAATCATAAGACCATTGTTATCTACCCATTTATTTGTGAAGTGATTGTAGAATGCCCACCATATACCAAGTGTGTTAGGTTTTGGGAATGTAAGACTGAATAGGTCATGTAGTCATTCAACCAGTAGAGCTCACATTCGTATTTGAACCACATACGCTGAGATCTAAATTGCTCCAGAATTTCCCCAAGATATAGAAAACGTAGTAAGGGCCACCAAAGGTTATTGAACCTCATGCAGGCTACCTGACTCACATTTTCAAACTAAGGTATCACATGACCCATAATTTACTAAACACATGATAATAATGCAAGAGTCCAAAGGGGACCATCCATAAGCATACTCAGAATCCGGTTTCTAGAAAACCTATTTCCTCTGCCACTCCTGGAATTTGACATTTGGGCCAATGCAAACTCTTACAGCTTTAACTGAAACCAAAAAGTGGGCATTGACAATAATTTTGTGTTGCCCTTTCCTGAACCGAGGCTCATGGCCTGACATTGGAGTAAGAATGTGATTTTTGCCATTCCATCCAGGTCCTAGATAAGATTTTATGTTTCGGTTCTGGCTTGAATGCTTATAATAATAAACCAAAGCCTTCTGAAAAGAAATGAATCAGCACATTATTGCTTAAGTATTCACCCTTCATCCTTTTCTAGTCTTTAAGGATCTCTCGGCCTGGGTGTTTTGTTTGTGCAGTGAATATAGAAACATTTTAACCCAATATTAGTGGAGAGAAAGATCTCAGACTTTTAAAAATATAATTAATGAGGGGCACCTGGGTCAGTTAGGCATCCTGATCTTGGTTTTGGCTCAGTGGTAATTTCAAGGTCATGGGGTAGAGCCTCTCATCAGGCTCCAAGTGAAGCACAGAGTCTGCTTGTCCTTCTCCCTCTGCTCCTCCCTGTGCTCACACACATTCTCTCTCTAAAATAAATAAATAAAATCTTTACAGATAAATAAATCAATAATATAATAATTAGCAACAGAGAAGAATAGTTTAAATCGGCTTGTATTGACACCTAAATATAGGTTTGAGTTTGCAAGTATTGAGTCAAAAATATATTTTGGAAAGGGGATTATTTTGATATTCGGGGAGTCCCTGTCCAGTCCCCCAAGAATCTAGGTACCAAGAAAATGAGCTTTTTCCTTTAAGGTGAACATTTTTGTCTTTTTGATAAATTGTAACCCAGTATTCTAGGCTCCAGAGACAAAACAGGGTTACTACAACAGATCCTATTTTATAATTCCTAAAGTAGTAAAACTTTGGATTTTCCCTGCTAGACATTTGGAGGGAAGAAGGAAAAAAGAAAATGACAACTGAAAGAGAAATTTTCATTTTAATTAATTTGTTGTGAAATGTTCTTTATTTGGTGCGATTTGAAGTGGATTTTACAATCTATTATATTGCATGACAGGCACACTTAACAGGCACTCTAGACTCTGCACCACACCGCCTGAGCTTTATTACCTGGATGGTAAGCCTAAACAAATGGATGTATAATGATTTGTAGACAATTCCCATGCAATAACTCTATTATTAAATCTAAGGCGTTATTAAAAGTTAATTATATTTTAAATTATTGAGATTTAACAATGATGTAATGTACAGAGAAGATATTTATCTCCTCCAGTTTGTCCTATAATTACTAACCTCCATGAACTTCTCCCTTTAATTCTGCGTTCTCCTTGCTAAATAGCCTCTCTGATGGAATCCTACGCCTACAGCCCCACATGACTCTTTCTGCTTGAGACCTTTAATATCGTCCTTATCCACCTCTCTTCTTCTCCATCTTTACCCAAGATCTTGTCACTATCTTCAAAGGGAAAACTGTCTTTTCAAGGCAAGAGTTCTCACCCCTCCCTTACTTTTCTCCTCACCAAAATCCTTCTTTTCATAGCTCCTTATCTCCTTCAAAGTTCTAAACATCTAAAGCACTGACTGCATCATTTCACCCCCATCAAGTCTGCTCAGTAATGACCTTTTATTTCTCCCTTGCTCATCTGTATCTTATTGTTATTCTCATGCTCCCATTCCCACTTGTCTGACACATATGTTCCCTCAGTTCTCAACATTTCCTAAATGGAATTGGAGAACTCCAAGGTGTGCTTCCTACACTTTGTCTCTCTCTTTTAGCATCACTTACAAGTATATTGTACCTTCACTACCTTAATTTTATTTATTTTTCTCCCTTAAAATGGGATCTAGTTTCTCCCTTCTGAGGCCGTTATTGGTATTTTACATTTTCTTTTCTTTTCCTGCTATGTAGTTTTTGTATTCTGATGCAAATATTCACTTCTACCTTTAGAGATCTCTTTGGACATCATTCCCACGTCTTCTCAAGCCTTTGTGCAAATGCAATAGTTTTGAGTAAGGACTTGTTGTGTGTTAGACACTGGTCTAGACTCAGAGGCTAGAGAGAACAACACAGTCAAGATCCTCATGGAACTTGCAAGTAGGGAGAGACTGACAATAAAAAGTATATAAGGAGGGGCACCTGCATGGCTCAGGCAGTTGGGTGACTCTTTTGGGCTCAGGTCATGATCCTGGAGTCCCAGGATTGAGACCCATGTTGGGCTCCCTGCTCAGCAGGGAGTCCGTTTCTCCCTTTGTCCCTCACCTTGCTCATGTTTTTTCTCTCTCTCAAATAGACAAAAATATTTTTAAAATATAAATAAAAAGTATATTAGGAAAAATAGTAATCATAAAAAATAAAGAGTATTACACATTCAGAGAAGAAAACCAAAATGGGTAGCAGGTGCCATAGGAGGTGACCAGAGAACAGTCACTTTCGATGCCATGTGCAGGGATGACTTATCTGAAGAAGTGACCTATAAATCAAGACCTTAGTAATGGGAAGGAGTCAGCCTTGTGAACACAAATCCATAAAGGACCTGGAGGAAGAATATTCCAGAAAGTAGGAATAGCAAATTTCAAGTCCATGTGGCTGGAACAAGCTTGGTTTATTCAATAAACAAAAGGAAGAGAGGAATTTTCGAAGCTTAGCAAGCCCCTGGGAGACTAGGAGAAGACAGTGCCAACTGCACATCATATACAGGTTTGGATTGTATTATAATGCTGTAGCGTAGGGTTCATCAATGCTAAACATGACATCTTCCAAGTTTCATAGTTGAGTACCCAAGTTCTATAAACATACCGTATGTTTTATCCAACTCCAGAAATCAAAGAACAAGGCAAAGCATCCGTGTCCTCCTGCTTTAACAATGACATCAAAAGAATCCAAGGAAATACACCAAAATGTTACAATATTTAACTCCCACTACTTGGTTGATAGGCAGCTTTGTTTATCTTTAGACTTTCCAACATTTTCCAAATTTTCTATCATGCACACTACTTATGTAACCATAAACCAAACTCACAGTTTAAAAATATACAGAAGCTACAAAACAATGTGCACATCCTTACATCCATTTGGTATTTCTCATCAGCAAATTTATCCATTTTAAAATAATCGAGTGCTCTTCCTCTGAAGCCTCCTATGTTTGTTACGATTATTCTGGAACACTGAGGTGAGTTATTTCCCCAAGAACCAAGTGTTTGCATGAGCGCACAGGTAGGATTGCACCTGTGGGGTAGACACAGGGCTTGTAGTCACATGCAAAGGATGCTGCCAATTGAGCTGAAGCTTCTTGTGCTTGGTGCTCAGGACACTCTTCTCATTTAAATAGGTAAGAGGAAACAGGATGCTACATGTAAAATGAAACTTCTCAAGCCTTTACCTGAAGAGATAAGGTTGAAATCATAAACATCATACATAGTCTAAAAATGAAATCTATGATCAGCTCCAGAGGCCTGGGTCTGGCTCCCCTGAAGCCACCTACACCTTGCAATAGGCAAAGAGCAAAGCAAAAGGGACCACCATGGACTGGAAATTACTTTCCACCCATTTTTTCCCAGGGGTCCCACAAAACTAAAAAAATTCCATATTTATTTAGTAACTCAGAGAGAATAAGAGAATGGCGGAGAGAAAGAAAGAGAGAGATGAATTCCTGCCAAGTCTAGGGTCTCTATTAAAAAAAAAAAATGCCCGAAGTATGCCAGTTCAGCCACAGCACATCTGGGAATTGTTTGAAGGATAATGACAGTAATAATTATGATTACTTACACTTAATTCTCCCTCACAGGGGCGCTGTGAAGATTAATGAGTTAATGCTCGTAATGTGTTTTTGGTTCCTCGATGAAAGCTCCCATAAAAGCCCAGATTATTATTATGGTTATTGTTGTTTATATTAGACCATTTGGTGTAAGGCTTCCCTTCACTGCCCGTCCATACGTTCCCATCATAGAGTACAACCACTTCTCTAATAACAGCCCACTGGCTCCAGGAGCAGTCATGTCAGGCAAGAAAGCCTCACTTCAAGAGAGAACTAGCAAGGAGAATCTATATCAGCCACTGCCCGGGTCCCTCATGCCTGGTAGGCTCTGTTCCATACTCTTAGCTAAACCATAAAGAAAGAAGTAGTTTCATGCCCCAAATGAGTGTAAATATCTTCTAAAATAGAGAATCTGAAGACAAATCTGTAGCATCTTCACAAAATAGGTAGAGAATGCCTTAAAATGTTTAAATAAGGCTCATAGAAGAGCTTGTTCAAAATAGAAGTCACATAAAAGTAATAGATCAATGGATTACTATATAACATTTATTTATTCACTTTCTTAAAGAAAAGTACTGCAAGCCTGCTTTTACCCTGTGCATAGGCCTCTACTGAACGGTGTTGAACAAGCCAGGGTCTCTATCCTTGAGGAGATGGTTGTTGAAAGATTTCACATTAGTCACCCATAGTCTGGCTGGTAGGGTAGGGCAGCTATACCTCTGGAAAGGAGAGGTGACACTTTCCCTGGAATAAATCTCTAATCCCCATCTTTAGTTGCAATAAAAAAGGGTGATTTATTTGCTCAACAATGGAAACATTTTTCTGTAGAGCTAAAAGAGGAATAAAGTTATTTTTCGCATGGCACATATGTGAGGACAAATGTATATAATGTGTCCGGTTCGTTAAAAATGCTCAATAATATACAAATGAATGCAACTGCCCCTGAAGAAAAGAAGAAAATGTCAAACAAAGACTTCCTTCCTTCTTCGACTCCAGTATCTCATTTTTCAACTTAAAACTGTCCTTCCTGGGGTGCCCGGATGGCTCAATGGGTTAAGTGGCTGACTTCAGCTCAGGTCATGATCTCAGGGTCCTGGGATTTGCCCCACCTTGGGCTCCGAACTTCATAAGGAGTCTGCTTGTCCCTCTCCCTTATGCATGCTCTATCTCTCACTCTCTCAAATAAATAAATAAATAAATAAATAAATAAATAAATAAATAGTCTTAAAAACAAAAAACAAAAAACAACTTGTCATTTCTTAGCCCTAGAGGGCCCTGTAAGGAACTTAAGAGAAAATCAAGACTCCCCCTCCCTCTGCCTCTATGTGGCATAAGTTGCTAGTTACCTACTCATTCTTCCCTTTCATCTATAGAAACAGAATTTTAATTTTAGGGGGGCACTTTGCCACTAGGAAAAAGAGACCACATTTCCCAGCCTCCCTCAAAAGTAAGTGTGACCA
This sequence comes from Vulpes lagopus, assembly GCF_018345385.1. NCBI lineage: Eukaryota > Metazoa > Chordata > Mammalia > Carnivora > Canidae > Vulpes > Vulpes lagopus. The sequence goes on from NC_054831.1 coordinate 77,180,033, forward strand.
TATGACTGAGTTCTCACTATGGAGAGGTTGGCAGTGAAGTTCTGTAGGAGCTAGCTCAGTTGACAAGTATCTCTTCCACTCTTCTTGCTTCCTCTTTCCTGCTGCCTGGAAATTTGACATGACAGTAGAAATTGTAGTAGCTATTTAGGATCATGAGCAGAACTTGAGGATGAAAGGCAAAATAACGCCCCTGACAAAGATATCCATGTCTGAATCCCTGGAACTATAAATAAGTGATGTGTTATGGTAGAAGGAAAACAAGGATGCAGATGGGATAAATCAAGGTTACTTATCAACTGACCTCTAAGTGGGGAGATTATCGTGAATTACTTAGGCAGGTCCAAAATAATCACAAGAGTTCTTAAAAGGAGAAGTGGGAGACAGAAGAAAAACCTGAGAGATGGCTGAGTAAGGATGACATTGCTGGCTTTGGGGATGGAGCAGGAGGCCATGAGCTGAGGAATGTGAGTAGCCTCTGGAAGCTGCAAAAGGCAAGGAAACAGATTTCCCCTTAGAGCATCCCAAAGGAACACAGCCCTGCAGACCCCCTGATCGTGGCACAGTGAGTCTTCAAAATCCTGACCTCCAAAACCATAAGATAAATAAATTTGTGCTGTTTTAAGCTACTGGGTTTGCAATCATTTGTTATAGGAGCTACAGGAAACTGATACACTAGTACTGAGGATGGCAGAGCAAAAGAGAGAAGGGCCTGTGTCCCCATGACTCTGGAGAACTGTCATCCTAACCCTAGATGACCTAACTCCAGGCTCCTCTTATGCAGAAGAGTAAAGCCTTTGGTGTTTAACCTGCTGTTATTTGGGGCTTTTTTTTTTTTTTTTTAAATATGCAGCAAAACACAACTGCTGACTAATGCACTATATTTCAGAGATAAGATATTCAAATCCCTGGGGCGCTCAGTCAGTTAAGTGACCAACTCTTGATTTCGACTCAGGTCATGATCTCAGGGTTGTGGGATTGAGCCCTGGGCGTGAAGCCTGCTTAAGATTCTCTCTCTCCCTGTCTCTCTGCCTTTTCCCTAATCTCTCTTCCTCCCTGGAAAAAAAAAAAAAAAAAAAAAGAAAGAAGAAGATGAAGAAGAAAGGAAGATTCAGATTCCTGAAGATTAAGTGGTATTTTATTTAATGTCATTTAACCATTTATTCAGAATCAGAAGTAGAGCCCAAGTTCCCCCCAACTCCCATGAGTATGATCTGGCCAGCAGGGATTCTCAAACTTCAGCTTACATTGGAACCATCAGGAGGGCTTGTTAAAACACAGATGGCTGGGCCCCACCCTAGAGTTTCTGACTCAGCAGCCTGGGGTGGGGCCAAAGGACCAAACTTGGAGAACACTGGTCCTCGCTATCACTGGACCAAACTGATAACTACTCTTCCTCTTCCATGGCCAGACCCATAACCAAAATCCAGCCCTCATGACAATATAGCTGGAATATCATATAGCTGGCCACTTTGTCCCTGGTCCTAACTTACTGAATCCTCCCACCCACTCACCCTCCAACCTAACTAATTTTGCTTTCTCACATCCTATTTCTGTTTCAAAACCATGATAGCTTCCTATTGTTTATTAGAGTAATTCCAAATCCCTTGGGGTCCCTGTGTAGCTGTGGGGTTGAGCATCTGCCTTCAGCTCAGGGCGTGATCCTGGAGTTCCAGGATAGAGTCTCATATCGGGTTCCTGGACAGGGAGCCTGCTTCTCCCTCTGCCTATGTCTCTGCCTTTCTCTCTGTGCTTCTCGTGAATACATTTTTTTAAAAATCTTTTAAAAAAAAAACTTCCCAATCCCCCTGTGGGATTTTGCAGGCTCTCACATTCGCCTGCTTTCTCTCCTACCTACCTCCAACCCTGACTCCTCCAGCCATCCCTCTGAAGAGAAAGGAACCAAAATTGTTCTTATTTTATAACCCAGGGGACTGAGAGCACGCCCAGCGAAAGTTGGCCGGGTCAAAGCCTTTGGCAGATCCAAACTGGAAACCAATGACCATTTCCATCCTCCACGAGCTCCCTGAGAGGGCCCAGCACCCACCTCCGGGAACAAGGAACCAGGTCCCTTGCAAGCAGCCTACAGCAGGTTCTGCTTAAGGGAAGCAGCAGCGACACCATGGAAACTCGGGATGAGGTGAGAACATAACGTGCATTTCAACTAATTACTCCAGAAAGGGAACGCAGCCAGGAGGACCTGAGATTGTTTGTGTGCTGTTATTCTGAATTTTGAAAGAGAGGGCAAACTTTGAGGAAATTGGCAGCAACTTCATCCTGCTCCAGCCAAAATGGCATTCTGTCCTCCCCGAAGCAGCTGTGCAGTTGTGTGGCTGCGGGCAGCAGCTCTTGCCTTTCTTTGTGTATACAGAAGGATGGGAGGTGTGGGGCACCCGAGAGGCTGGGGGCAGCTTCCAACCCTCAGGAGGAGGGATGGTGTGGCTTGGGGCAGAGCAGCGCCAAACCATCTACCGGTTCTCAGCCTGGTGTATTTTAGGGTCTCTGTTGGCTCCTCTCATCAGAATCAGTCTTCAAATAAATATTAGCTGTGCCCTTGCCAGGAAACCTGGTACCTGTATCACTGAGGGCTTTTCTCTAAGAAGGAAAGCTTTTCATCTGTTTATGGCACATTTTGCTCCTGCTCCATTAAAAACGAATTAATTCTTTTGTGTCTTTGTTCTCAGTCTGGTCTGCTTTCTTCCATTTTTCCTTCACGTTATTTATTCACGTAAACCTTCCCTCGCTCTAAAAGCGATTTGCTGCAGCTTGGTTTTTTCATCACCCCACCGTGGGCTCCGTCTGCGCTCCCCTCTAATGTCCCAGAGCTACACGGAATCTGAGCCACCCCCCACCCGCCCAGCTCCCCTGCGTACAAAACCATCCTGCTCTCCGTGTTTCACAAAACCGTGGCTTTGAATGGTGACTCTTCCAACAAATGCTCACCGAGTTTCCTGTCTTTTGTGGGCAGTCCTCCCCATCTTAGGGATCCTGGAGACAGCCTCACTTGCTTGGCTTTCTGTTTAAGGGTCCAAAAAAAACTCCCTCCCAGCAGGAGCTGCGTGGAGGGGTGGGCAGGCCAAGGCACAGGTTTCCTTCCCAACTTCCTCTTTCAGTGACCCTGCCAGGATGGTTTGGAGAGAAGAGACATGACTGCAGAGGGTAATAGGAACTCAAGAATACAAAAGGTATTACTTTTACTGAGAGTCTTTCCCCTCATGCTCATTGACTCAACCCTCCATTCCTTTCTTTTCTTCACCCAGAGACCTACTGTGTTTGCTTTCTCAGAGTGACTCATCTCTGCACAATTTAAGTGGGAGGAAAGTGAAACCCTTGCCCTGAGTAATTTTAGTAAACTTTACATTCTCCTACCTGGATTGAATCGTGGGAAGATAACTGGAAGGTTACCATGAAAGAAAGAAAGAAAGAAAGAAAGAAAGAAAGAAAGAAAGAAAGAAAGAAAGAAAGAAAGGGCAATCTGAACAAGAAAGTATCCACACTCAGAGAACAGAATCAGGTGCACCCATTAGAGCCCTTCCCAGAGAACCTCTGGGCTCTGTGAGCCGCAGGCTGCCACACCCTGAAAGGGATGGTAATTACTTTGTAGTTCTTGAGGCTTCCTTTGTGTAGGATGTTGAGGGAAAGAGGGAAGAGGGTAGCTGATGTTTTAAATAAAACGGGGGATGGAAATTTCAGGTGAATTGAAAGCACCTGGCAAACAGGCACCTCTTCTTCGTGTCTCCTTGTGTTCGCCCCAGACCGGGGAACCATCGCCTTCCTGGCTCTTTCAGGGAATTTCTGGGTGGTCTTGGTCTTACTCAATGAACCTCTCCTCTACTGCATTTCATCATGCATGTATGGGTATAAGATCAACTTCAAAGAGGTCCAGGGCCTAATTAATGTCTCTAGGGTGCCCGAAGAGTCTTGGGTGGAAAAAAATAAAACCACCACCCGTATGCAGAACTGAGACTACACGACAGCAGGTGGAAATTATTACTATTAAATGTGACTCCATGTCAGAATACTTGGCAAACTCCTCCTCTGGGGCATGAGAAATGTCAAGTTGATGAGAATAAGCTTCCTCTGTAACTGATGTGCACATGCTGTCTCTCTCTCTCTTCTCTCTCTTTCTATCTTTTTAACTTGTGACCAAATGACCAGGCTACAGTAGAAAGCAGTATAACCAACAGACAATAAAAACTGAGTAAAATAGCGAAAAGTGTTATGTCATTAACAGCGTTAGGAGAGGACAAACCAGCTTTGTGAACACACAGTCGCTCTTCCACATCAGCTTCTTCATCCATCTGTCCTCTCCATCCTCTGTCAGTGGGTCTACCCAGAGTCAGAACCATCCTGAAATTTGGCACTAACCTTGATGGAATGATGCTTCTGAGGTCAGGAAAATAAACATTTACAAGAAGGTCTTAAAAGAATCATTCAAAACCTTTACCACTCCCAATCATCTTCCTATTACTTACTTCATAAAGAGTCAATTAATGGCGACCGCAATTTATTTGAAGCTCTTAGACTGGCTTTCATCTTCTATAAATGGACAACCCTACCACCTTTGCTGTGAGCTTAACAGGATCATTTGCAGGATTTTCTTTCAGGCTAGAAAATGGCTTGGTAAAGTCAAAACCTACTTTTGTTTATTCACCTATTTAACACAGAATTATTCAGTTCCCTTGGAGTGACAAGCACCATGTTTCAGGGCACATGGGGACGATAAGACAAGGAAGGAACGGGTGTATTGCATGAGCTGAAAATGGGCTCCTAAATCATTTGCACAGTGGGACAGATAGGAATGTAGTTAAGTCTTATATTACGGAGATAGCCTCAGTCAGGGATTTTTAAACTCAACACAGTAACAAAAGGGGCACAATGGCCAAATGACATTAGGTTTGGTTGAAGCTGTCTGTTCTTTGTAAAGTGCACTTCCTTTCTGGATATTTTAGGATCCCTTTTTACACTCCACTAACCTCCAATCCACCTTACAGACAGATCTCCTTGCTCCCTCTGTTATTTCCCATATTCTGACCAGCTTTCTATTTTTCACAGTGTGTATTAGAACTCATGAAAACAATCTTTTGAGTGTTGAAACAGATGAGGTAAAGTAATATATTAGTCAGAGTTCTGCAGAGAACCAAAACCAATCAGAAATATATATATATATATATATATATATATATATATATATATATATATATATGAAATCAGGAATGACTCACAGTATCATAGAGACTAGCAAGTCTAAATTTTCAGGGTGGGCCAGCAGGCTGGAGACCCAGGAAAGGCAATATGCCAGTTCGAGCTCAAAGGTCATCTGCTATAAAACCAGGAAGAGCTAGTATTATAGGTGAAGTTGGCTGTCTGCTGGAGAATTCTCTCTTATTTTGAGAAAGCCTGTCTTTTTGTTTTCAACTGAGCGGATCCACTTACATTACAGAGAGCAATCTGCTTTACTCAAAGTTCACCAATTTAAATGTTCATCTCTTTTAAAGCACACTCACAGAAACACCCAGAGCAATATTTGATCAAATATCTGGGCACATTGTACCCTAGCCAAATGACACATAAAATTAACCATCATAGGGAAAAAGTTCTATCTATACTAACACAATTTTTTGACTTTTTGTAGCATCTTTCCCTACAAGCATGTTTATAAATGTCCCACTCCATTTCATAAAGTTATAGAGGAAATAATAGACATATAACTAGTGAACCAAATAAATATTCTAGGTTCAGCCTTATTCTACTTGCTAAAATCTTGAGGTATCATCGTATCATTTAAATATATTTCTTAAATGCCAAAGATGTTAGCTCCAACATGTTTCCAAAATCTGTTACAATACCTTATTGCTGCACTTAAAAAAAGAAAAAAAGGTGGATTTCTTAAATACCTGAAAAATAACAGATTCCCCCCAAGTCTCACCCAATCTTCTCTTTCGAAATCAAGAAAATGTCAGTGCCTCAAAGAGCTACTGACCTACTTCATTACTTGATGTTCCACATAGACCAGGGAAGGGAGCAGAACATAAATCATGGGCACTCCCTGCTTTCAAAAAAGGAAACTGGCCTTGGAAAAAAGGAGCACAGCACTGCAAGGAAGTTGCATCACATATATTTAATCTGCAAGTGCATATGACCTCTTTTAAAGTAGGGAGCAAATAATCATGATTTTCATTTATTTTACAGTTACCAATGATATTGTGACACTGACTTCAGATAAAATTACACACCATAATCATTAACTGCAAGTTACAGATTTGTAGCAGTGTCATAAATATATAGTAGGTATACAATAAATACTTGTTAAAGTTACACTTTGTTTTCCAGCAGGTAGTTTAAAATGAGTAATTTGTAATGCAGTGTTTGTTTGTCAATTCATTTAACTGATATACATGGCTGAGTACTTATTATATACTAAACTTCACTGAGAATGTAGAAAGGAGCCCTGATTCCTAGCCAAAGAAGTCCAGACCCTAGTACACAAGAGGGACAAGCCAATAATGAATCAGAATAACAATGTGAGAAATGCCACACAAGGGTATCCATCAAGAACTATCAAAGCAAAGAGGAATGGCTTTCCCTAAACTGCCTTCTTTGGACCATCATCCTATAGATCATACCTAAAGTACTTTCACATAGTGAAATAGCTAGTGGTTGTATTCCAAAGTCAAAGCCATGACAGATCAATGAAGAGACATGAGAGAACTGGTAAAGATACGGAGTGCTGATACCGAAGTAATCACTGATTACTCGTATGTGTGCTATCTACAGTTGAATACTGATAAATTATTTTTTTCATCTTAACAGCTTTGAACTAAGAATAATTTATATCAGAATTGGCAATCATGCACTCCTTCACTGGTACACTGCAACCTACTTAAGAACTATATTACATCTCTCCCTGACTAATCACTTTATATTCTATGGTCAACAATAAATCCTTTCCCTGCCACATATGATGCCAACTTTCACACAGTTCAAATTTTCAAAGGGCTGTAAAGCCCAGCAGAAAATGGTCCTCATGTGAAACAATAGGTGACATATCAAATGACTAGAGACCATTTGTGGTGGCAGGTTGATGTTTGTAACAGGAGATATTATTACATACCCTCTATTTGTCTACCATTCCAGTACTGCTTAATCCAATCCTGTGGATCTGCTTTTCAGATATCAGACCTAGAAGCAAAATCTTGAGCTAGAAATGTTCCTTCAAGCAGCCTCATTAAGGCAGGTAAAGAATCACAGGCCAAAATAAAATCTTTTTGGAAAACAGGGTGGGGGGGGTGGGGACACCTGGGTGGCTCAGTGGTTGAGTGTCTGCCTTTGGCTCAGGTCGTGATCCTACAGTCCTGGGATGGAGTCCTGCATCAGGCTGCCTTCGGGGACCCTGCTTCTCTCTCTGCTTGTGTCTCTGCCCCTCTTTCTGTGTGTCTCTCATGAATAAATAAATAAAATCTTAAAAAAAAAAAAAGAAAGAAAGAAAGAATCACAGGCCAAAGTAACTTGCCCAAAAGAGCCAGAACTATATTCTAGATTGTCTTATTCTTTTAATTCTATCAAAATCTGAAGGGGACCATTAGATAAAAATGCCATCTTAAAGGCAAACATTAACAACTACCACTTGAATTATCTAAAATTCAGAATCTGTTAATAACTGGATTGCTCTCTTATCAACAGATACATGGCACATGGAAAACCAAAGTCCCCTGAAAATAAATCGGGGATGATATAACTGATGTGTAGAGATCAGGCAATGGTCAAACCTGTGGAAAACACACAAGAACCCTGAGAGAAGCATGGTCTTCCACGAAGTCTGAGCTCTGTGAAGACAAGCTGTGTGTGATGCATTTTTTATCCACAGTATATAGCAATACCTGGCAGTAGACAATCAATAAAGCCTTGCACACCCAATGAGTGGCTGTATATATATCTTCAAATCAACACTGAATAAGAGTAATGACCATGTGAATGTGTCAGAGATAGAGAACACAACACCTCCCTGAGGGTTGCAGAATTTACAAAAATGAAGGGGAGTTGTTGGCATTCACTCTGTTGAGTGATAACAACAGAACACACCTCATTGATTTGAAAGCTGATGACCTTATTAAGAAAGAAATAGAATATCTCAAACCTGGAGAAGTAATTTCTCTTTCTTTCAGATCTGCATTAGCATTCACATTTGCTGACCGGTAACAGCATTATGATCTCTTGTCATAAGTTTCATGAGTCCATGTGACTTTTCACCTTCTGGCTCAAAATAAGTCTTCCCTTCAATAACCACTGGAGAGACAGAGAAAGTGATAAAGAGAGAGTGTGCCTAATTAACCAACCCTAAATAAGACATTGATGCTGATTTATATTTCCAGGAACAAAGCACTACAGCTCAAAGAACCATGGGAGTCTGGCCAAACTTAAAACCAGTAGAAGTTGACCAACTCCTAGAGTAGGACTGCCAATTTTACAGTGCACACAACTGTCCAAGTTTCAAGAGACACCTTGAAGCAAATAAGAGAAAATATACTGCCAGTATCAATTACATTAAGACTCTAGATTACACCTGACGTTACATCATAAACACTTATTTGGCAACAAGAGCTGACATAAATGAAAAGAAAAGTGACATTATGATTAAAAACCAAGATTGAAAAGACAGTTACTATCAGGAAAACCTCTTTAAAATATATTGTGACATGAAAAAGAGCTCTATGATCCCAGCTGTATAAAACCTCTAAAGTGTATGTGCATTGCGTTATCTAATGCTGTGTAACAAACGTCTCTAAAACATAGTAGCTTAGGGATGTCTGGGTGGCTCAGTGGCTGAGCGTGTCTGCCTTTGGCTCAGGTTGTGATCCTGAGGTTCTGGGATCAAGTCCTTCATTGGGCTCCCCACAGGGAGCCTGCTTCTCTCTCTACCTCTGTCTCTGCCTTTCTGTGTCTCTTATGAATAAATAAAATAAAATATTTTTAAAAATTAAAAAATAAAACATAGTAGCTTAATACAGCAGGACATTTATTTTTGTCTATAATCTGTAATTTGGTCCCAGCTCAGTGGAGACAGCTCCTTTCTCCTCCATTCAGTGTTGCCTGGGGCAACTTGAAGCCTGGGCCCAGAATCATGTGAAATTTCACTCAATCACATGACTAGTGGTTGATGCTGGAGGTTGACCAGAAGTCTTGTGTCCTCCTCATGTGGGTCTCTCCTTTTGGTCTTCCTATAAAGGATAGTTTGGGCTTCCTGACAGCATGGTGGCTGGACTGAAGGGTAAGCATCACAAGAACAAGAGAGAGAAAGCCAGAAAGTAGCTGAATTGCTTCTCCAACCTAACCTTTTAAAGCACACAGCATCACTCCCACCCAAACTGCCTAGACTCAAGATGAGGTAGCAAAATATTTCTCAATAGAAGAGTATCAATGTCACCTTGCAAAAAAGAGCATGTAGGATGGGATAGGCATTGATGTGACCATCTTTGGAATACACTCTGCAACACAGAGAAAAAAATACTGAGAGTAAATATACCAACATGTTAACTGATTATCCTTGAGTCCTGTGATAATGGCTTCTTCACTTTTTTCCATCTGTTTTCCAAAATTTTAACAATTACTATGCTTCATTATCACTGCTCTATTGCATATGCAGGTGAGAGTGAGGGGATGCAATGGGAATGTAATCACTTTTACAGTTTACTAGCAAATATTGAAATTTTGAAATATTGAAATATTGAAATTACTAGCAAATATGTGAGATCCCCTTATCCAAGAGTATAATTCATTCATTGTATATGCACTAAGCTAGACTTCTCAAAGCAGGTTCTGATTTAAGGAATACTTGATGCTCAACAAAACGAAACAATCAAACAAACAACAAAAAAAACAAAAAACAAAACAAAAAAAAAGTTCCATGATCCATATGATTGAAAACCTTTGCCTCCTAGATCTTATCCCTGAGGGAGATAATATGCATGTGAACATTTTAAAGGCTCTGGAACATTCTGCTTATAAAGATATTATTAACCAACTTACCTGGCATTTGAGCCCAATCTTTGTGTATCCAGCAGCTGAAGACACATTGGGGGAGTAATTCTCTAAACCAGGGTTTCTCAACCTCAGCATCACTGACAGTTTGGGTTGAATAATTTTTTTGTTTTACAGAATTGCTCTGTGTATCCCCATCTTCCATGCACTAGATACCAGTTGCAACCCCCACTTCTATCCCAACTGTTAAAAATAAGAAAGAAAAGTCTCCAGACATTGCCAAATGCTCCCAGAGCACAAAATCACCCCTAGTTGAGAACTAATTCTCTAAACAATATGCAAAATTGCCTATTAGCTTGTCAATTGTGAAGAGAGAAAAAAGAAGAAAGAAAGAAAGAAAGAAAGAAAGAAAGAGGGCTGCCCAGATAATTCAAGAAATCAACTGTTGCTGTGAATGAGGTGAGTATAAATACGTATTCAGGGATCACCTCCAAAATCAAGCACATTCACTGACTAGAGATCTCTTTTTATCAAGAAGGTAGCAAGCACAAAACTAAGAATGTTTGCTTCTATAGTTCTCATTTTTTTCAGAAGATTTTATTTATTTATTTTAGAAGGAGTGGGAGCAAGGGGAGGGGCAGAAGGAGAGGGAGAGAGAGAATCCCAAACAGATGCCCTACTGAGTGTGGAACCCCACTTGGGGCTCCATCTCATGACACATGAGATCATAACCTGAGCCTAAACCAAGAGTCGGACACTCAGTGGGCTGAGCTACCCAGGTGACCCTATAGTTCTCATTTTTAAAAGCCTGTAGTCAAATTGTGCCAATCTAGTCTAAATAAGAAAAAGTTCTACTCATATTCCCAAAACGACTGATTTCCAGAATTTTTAAAGAAATGAAGTGGGGTTTTTCTCTTTCAAAAAACATCCTGGGTTTGCTGCAAGATAAGCAAATGAGTTATATATATGTAATTAGCAAATACATTATTTACATGTAAATAAGGCCCTCTCTTAAAAATAGTTGATCTAGCTAATGATCTTACTTACAGAGAGATTTAAATGTTAAAGTTATTCAAATTCATATCTGCATTGGTGAGAGCCACAAATCTATAATCGCCAAGCCCTCAGAACTACCCAAAATGTTCACTTCTTTCCATGAGCTTTTCAGATACTGTGAATACAATTAAGTTCCCTAAACTTAAACAGAATAGCCCCAAAAAAAAGTCCAACAAAGAGAAAAACAAGGTAGTACAGGGTTGGAAAGAACCATAAAAGGATAACATTTTGGAATTTTAAGTAAGACCTGGGTAGCATTACAGTTCAGGTGTCTGGCGCTCTCTCTCTGGAAAACAGCGTCTAGGATGGACCCAGTTTCCCCTAAACCGTTAGTTCACATTCCTCTTCTGCCATGTTCTGAGCTGCTCTATGAAGAGACCTCAGAGTGGTCAGAAACTGAGGGAGGCTTCCACAACCATCAGGGAACCGTGATTCACAGTCCAACCTCCCACAAGGAACAAAATCTTTCCAAGAAGCCAGTGAGTAAACATGGACCCTTCCTCGACTGCACCTTTCGATGAGGCTGCTCCCCGGATGGCAGCTTTACTGTAAACTCTTGAGAGGAAAGCACTCAGCTATGCTTCTCCTGGATTTATGACCCACAGAGAGAGTGAGATGATGCAGGTTTGTTGTCTTAGGCCACTAAGTTTGGGGATAATTTGTTATATGTCTACAGACAATGTTATGGAGGGAATCATGTCCCTCAGAATTTGTACATTGACACCGTCAACCCCCAGTCCCTCAGAACATGACTGTATTTGGAGACAGGGCCTTTAAAGAGGTGATTAAGTTAAAATGAGGCCATTAGGGTGGGTCCCACTGCAATTTGACTGGTGTCTTTACAAGAAGAGAAAGAGACACCAGAGATGCTCACACACACACAGAGGAAAGACTACATGAGGACACAGACAGAAGGCAGCCGTCTACAAGCCAGGGAGACAGGCCTCAGGGGAAACCAAACCTGCTGACACTTTAGTCTTGGTCTTTCAGCCTCTGGAACTGTGAGGAATAAATGTCTGTAGCTCAAGCTCTCGGTCTTCGATAATTTGCTATGGCAGCCCTACCAAACTAATAAAGATAATTAGCACACTTTCTTTTTTTTATAGGTGGCACATAGATTAGACCATGGGTGACAAATGGCATGGGCCAAATCTGGCTTGCTGCTTGTCCTTGTATATAAAGTTTTATTAGAACGCTGCCATACTCATTTGTTTATTTATGTCTCTATCCACACCACCACTATGACAGTGGAGTTGAGTAGTTGTGACAGGAACATATGGTCCACAGAGCTTAGAATATTTACAATATGGCTCTTTACAGAAAAAGTTTGCTTGCTGACCCCTGGGCTCAACTGTCTCCAAGGAATTAAGTATTCAAATTTCACCCTGACACCCAGGATGACTGTCTATACATTAGACATCTCAAAGGATGTCCCTGGCCCAACTAGGAATGCACATTATCAGGCCTCACCTCAGATCTCTTATTCAGAAATTACTGGGCGAGGGCCCAGGAACCTGTTCTTTAACAAGCTGTCTGCACATTCATGGGAACTATAGTCCTAGATCACTCTCCCAGCTCACAGCCTTACATTGAAAATGTAGTGAGAAATGTTTTTCTCTTAAAAAAAAATTTAAAATAAAGAGTCAGCTCAAAATAATGCCTGCAAAAAAAAAGGGGGTATTTTCAAAGGATGTAATCCAGTGATCCTTGATTAGAAAGAAAAATGAAGATGATATTAAATAATAATAATATGATTGCTTGATTGCTATCATTTATCTCCTTTTGTGGAATTAGTTAAAAAAAAAAAAAAACCACAGCTGTCAAACCATGTGTCTACTTTAGCTGCCAGTTAGAAGGGTCCCCTACACTGAACACCTTGAAGTGCTAACTTCCTCCAGGGAAAGAACACTTTGCATTATATACGTGACATGCTAAACAAGAACAGATGCAAAACACTCTTTCCAAGACCTAGCAAATAAAGTCTGATTTTGACTTCTATATTAAAATTTACCAGAGTCACAACACAAATTCAAGGCATTAAAAATATTTTCTAAATGTAAGAGCTTAAAGAAAAAGAAGAAAAAAGAAACAGGAAATGATGACGCCCACACACTCAGAAGAGGAATCCCAGGACCAAAAACCCATTTCCTGCCCTGCAAGGTAACAGAAACGTCTCTTCTTTATCTATAATCTGGTTCCTGAGCCACTCAGAATCAAGATCTAAGCCGAAATGTTGGTTCTGGGTTGGCAGAGAATTCTATTTCTTTTCCTTGAAAAACACAGATCGAGAGCGGAGTCCCCTATCTTGTCTGTATGCATGAAAAAGAAGGGGAATCGTCTTCCATTACTGCCTTGGCCCCCACTCTAGCTCTACTCACACGTCCAGGCTGACCTTGCTCAGCATGTGTGTCAGCTGGAATCTCTGCTACAAGTGCTGACCAGTGAGGGATGAATCTGGAGTTTTGCATTCAGACCCAGTCCTAGTGCCTTCTCTCAACCTTCTGTGATCCAGAGCTTTAGCCAAACGCAGCCCCAAATCAACAAGATACAACCAGTAACAATCCTATCATTTTCCTTTGAGACCAGATGGACACAATAGAAGACAAATCAAGGTTTTGTAATTATCTGCTTCCTCGAGAATTTGAACAGCTCCCTAGTGTATCACTCGGGAAAATCTGCTTCTATTTTACTTGCTATTTGACTTTCTTCTCCTGGTGTCAGGGTTCTAATTCTCTGGATGGAATTGGGCGGGATGGGTAAGGAGACATGCAGGCTAGTCAATATAGTGACCAGAGCCTGCATAATCCAATTAGGTCAACTCCCAAGCCTCAAACAAGGAATCAAGCTTCAAATCATTTGGCTCTTTTTCACATCTGCCTCTCTAAGAGACACAGTTCCCTCTAAAGAACTTTTAGGGTACTTGCTGACCAAATAGGGGTATATCATGACCCTTTCACAACTGGGTACCAAAAGATGCAACTCCCTCCCAAAGGAGAAACAAGCAGGAAAGTTGGCTAGAGCTCTAGTGGCTACAAACAGACATTCTCTAGGAACCTCCAGGTAGATGTTGAGATTGTGTACCCACACCCCAACCCAATGAGCATTCTTGGTTACCTCACACATGGTCAACAGTGTTAGTTCTCTGATGTTCTTTCCTCCAAAACAGATTAAGACTCAGTACCTGAATGTGAGGTGGTCCAATCACTCTGGAAAACAAAATTAAACCTACACCTATCTTTTGATCTATCTATTCTACTCCTGCGGGTTAACCCGAATAAAAATATTTACCCAAAGTAGAGTGTATGTCCACTCGAAGACTTGCACATGCATGTTCGTAGCAACTTTGTATGCAGTAGCCCCACACTGGAAATAAAGGTCCATCAGCAGATGAATGGCTAAACAAATTGCTTGCCCTGCAAGGTAACAGAAATGTCTCTTCTTTATCTGTAATCTGGTTTCTGAGCCACTCAGAATCAAATTCTAAGCCGAAATGTTGGTTCAGGGCTGCCAGAAGAATGCTATTTCTTCTTTTCCTTCTCAAAATCATTGTGCTGAGTGAAAGGATGCTGTATGATTCCATTTACATAAAACTGCAGAAATTGCAAGCTAATCTACAGTGAGAGGAAGTAGATCATGGTTGCCTAAGGATGGGGGCGGGAGGAGGGAGGACTTCAAAGGGACATTAGGAAACTTAAGGGGGTACGTTCACTATTTTGATTGTGGGGATGGTTTCATGGGTTCACACGCATGTCAAAATGCATCATGCTGTACACTTTAACCATGAACAAGAACAAGCTTCTGGCATGTCGGATGACTCTGCAACACCCTGGTTTTGTCTGGGTTTTTTTCTTCTGAGATTCCTGCCTTATTTGCACTGCAGACAGCAGATGTGATCCAAAGTGGAAATGTGTGATACATTCACTAAGTGCTCGGAAAGGTCAGATGAAGTATCCATTTTAGCACCATGAATGTTTTTATGCTGAGAAATGTAGTCCTCATCACTCTGGATTCCCCCCATCCACACCCCCAAACCCAGCTGTGCACCAGAAGAACACACCATCTGTGATTCCAGTTTCACAGACTCTCCAGCGGAGGAAAGAGCGGACGAGGGCAACTCTTCCTTTCCTCTCTGCAAAGTCAAAGAAGGGGACAAACCCAAGGTGAGAGGTCAAGTTGCAGGATGCTGGAGACCCTTGTATGCCACAAAAACCAGCTTCCAGCAGGAATTTACCTTGAACTGGGTAAAAGTGTCCTCTGAGCGGGGTTAGTCTAGATCTGATATCGGAAGACACAGAAAAGCAAGAGAGGGGAAAATCACCTGGGTAGAAACATTCCCCACAGAGCCCCAACCCCGGGGGAGACCCTTGCCCTTCCTGACCTCATAGGAAAGCCCCCTCCTTCTCAAAGCAACCTCATACCCGCAGACAGATGCTCACCAGGAAGACGCCACTTTGTGCTAAGCAGCAGGTTAGCATTAGCTGCACTCACTCAGTTTCCATGCTCAACTATAGGGTTAACCCATGACAAGAAGCCCCATGGCTTCTTACAGCGCCATCTGCAAGCTAGATAGTCCTTTCAGCCCATCACCTGTTACAGGGGTAACCTCCTCCCCTGCCCCTCTAGCTATTCATGGCTCCTACCCCAGGTCATCCCCACCAGCCCAGATACTTATTTCTGAATCCCTGATATTGCAAGATGAGTTCTTGACATGCGTTCCATCTGAGATGAAGGGAACAAGATGCTTGCACCCCTCCAGGATGCTCAGCCTTCTTGGAATATGAAGTTCTGAAGGGAGCCCGTGTTGGTGGGGTGCTGTGTTGCCCAAAGGGCAAACATTCATGACATTCTTGTGTGTATCGAGGGCTCTAAAACCAATCTCCAGTGAGGAGTCATGAGTGTATGATTTTCAGTCCAAAGCACACTACTGGAGATTCTATAGCCTTTAAAACCTTCTTCCATCCATTTGGTGTGTACTTGAACATCTCTGAGGCTGAGGCTCAGAGGCGTGTCAATGCCCGCTAGAGTATAATGACCATGAGCAGTTTCTCACACAGCATGCTAATTTCACATATTTAGTATAAAAGTGTATTTCACAACTGGAGCAATTTTCCCAATGTCTGGGGATTGTCATAACTGGGGGAGGGGGAGCTAGTGGCATCTAGTGGGTGGAGGCCAGGATGCTCCTAAACCTCCTACAGTGATCATAACAACCCCCTGACCATACACATGTGCCAAAAATTATCTGCCCTGAAAATGTCAGTGGTATGGAGGTTGAGAGGCCCGGACATACAAGGAAAAGTTGCATCCTTCTGGGGACTTATTAAATTTATGGAAAAGTAAGCCACCCCCTAATTAAATTTAAAATTAAATTTTAATTTTAAATTCAGTTTTCAAAATCTGGCGTTAGGCAAAGCATCTAATTTTTCTGCCTCAGTTTTGCATGTATGCAAAATGGGAACGATCCTATGTTATATACTCCTCTTCTGTCTGTCTCCCTCCCTGAGAGCTGCTAATGAGTGTTTGCCAAATACTTTGAAGATTCTAATTACTGTTATCCCCAGTTTATCAGTTCAAGGTTGTATAGCACCTGGGAGTCCTGCAGACGAGATTCTGAGCAAAGGAGCTGGTCCTGTCACTGCTGTTACTGCTTATGCTTCTCGGAGGGCAGTATCAAGCCCTTAGGCTTGAATTACTCAAAGTTGAATTACTCAAATCAACTTTAGAATCTACTGAAAGAAACCAAGGGTTCTCACAATTAAATCACAGCCTTTCCCAAAGTCAAGTTGCCAGCAAGCAAGATTCGGAAAGTCTTAGCATGTGGCAAGTGTCCAATAGATTTTTGTTGATTGCCTGCTTGAGGCATAATTCAGATCAAATGTCCAACAAAACTGGAGATATTAATACCCAAATTTCAGAGTTGTAGTGAGGATTACCCTATATCGTTGTGGGTTTTTTTTTTAAGATGATATTTTTAAGTAATCCCTACACCCAACCTGGTGCTCGAACTCGCATCCCTGAGATCAAGAGCAGCTCTCTCCATGCATCACACCAGCCAGACACCCCAGGATCACATGCCAGTTATTTTACATTAATTTCTAATTAATCGCATGCACTATTTTAATTACTATTTTTCATAATCCCATGCCCCACATATAGTGAGCATAGCCCTTTAAAAAGATATGAGCTTATACTTCAAAGTCTGCTGGATGACTGAAGTTTCTTGGGTCCCTCACAATGTTCTCGCCATGCAGCCGGTAGCCCGATGTTCTACACCCAAGTCTCTCTGCCTGAGTGAGGATGCCCTCAGCATCTCTCTTTGGCCCCCACGGCACTGCTTCCCAATCCTGAGCATCTCTGCTTAGAAATGATAGTGGCCTCACATTCACAGACAGGAAGGATCAAGCCACGCATGTCCACGGAGCACCTGCCATAAATCGGCAGTGCAGAGCCGCCGTGAGACACCGAAAGTAGGAGAACGTGTGTCCATCATCGTGGAATGTCCAGCGGACCTGAGAACTCACAATGCCAGACACGCAGACATGTTCGAGTGCGTAGCACGGTTTATAAGAGCTGGAGGAAAAATCCAAGGAAAAGTACCCGAGTGGACTGCGTGGGCTTCCTGGATCTGGGGGATTTAAGAGAGCCTAGAAGCAAAGTAGGAGTTCTCGAAGATGATGCTTAAAGAGAAGCCTATGCTGTCCTTTTTTTTTTTTCTTTAAAGATTTTATTTATTTATCCACAAGAGACACACAGAGAGAGAGAGGCAGAGACACAGGCAGAGGGAGAAGCAGGCTCCACACGAGGAGCCCAATGTGGGACTCGATCCCAGGACCCCGGGATCATGCCCTGAGCCAAAGGCAGAGACTCAACTGCTGAGCCACCCAGGAGTCCCCTACGCTGTGCCCTTCACCTCCTTACCCACTGCAGGGTGATCATTCTGATTTTTCCAGGCAAAATTTTACCCCAAGGTAGAAGCCCTGACTTCCGGCATGAGTCTGATGCTGCATTGCTCCATGGCACGAGCTTGTCACTGAGGAAGAGGGGACTGAAGCAGACCCGTGCTTCGAGCCTGCACCATATCAGCTAGAGGGCTTGCCGAGACCCAGATGGTTGGGCCCACACTGAGAGCTTTGGACTCGGGGCTGGAGCCTGAGAGTCCGCATTTCTAACCAGCTCGCAGGACAGGCTGATGTCACTGGTCGAGACCTCATTTGGAAAAACCACTGAATGACAGTATATGAATACCTTTGAGCACATACAATACCTCTTTGGGGAAAATATTTAAAATGCACACCTAACCAAAGGCTGGTTGGGAGCTCTGGCCTGTGGGGAGGCTGCACCTCATGGCCTGTGCAGTTATGACATCATTTTACTGGATGTCCAACATCAAGAATTCAGGAAGTCTCAAAGGTCTGGCTGCATGAAATAAATATTTCTTGAACCCCTGCCATGTACCAGGGGCTTTGCAATGACGTCATTTCACTGACATTTTTATCTCGAGTTGGGGGGGTCAGAGTCAAATGATGCAAACATGCGTCTGTGAGTTGCCATAAAGAAAAGGAGGAGATAGACCAGGGATCTAACCAGAGATGCAAAGACACACACACACACACACACACCACACCCACCAACACACCCTGAAGTGACCTTGCCACAGGAAGGGGTGGAGGCCAGAAAAAGAGACCAGAGAGAAAAAACAACCACGGCAGACAGCAGATAAACTCTTCTGTGGTCAGGTCCAAAGCCTAGGAATCGAATCGATTCTGGAAAGTGGTAACTTCCCAGATGTGCTTGCTTTTCATCTGGCACATTTTTTACTGGCATTTTCTTCAATTTTAAAGCTGCTTACCCATCATGGCCCCTTACACAGGATCTGGTGTTTTCCGGGATCTCCTACAGAGTCCCTGTGGA
The DNA here is from genome assembly GCF_018345385.1 of Vulpes lagopus. Classification (NCBI taxonomy): domain Eukaryota; kingdom Metazoa; phylum Chordata; class Mammalia; order Carnivora; family Canidae; genus Vulpes; species Vulpes lagopus. The sequence goes on from NC_054831.1 coordinate 77,198,975, forward strand.
ACACAGATTTTTTTCATCCGGGTCAGATATGTGTCCCTCTTTGCAAAGAAGACCGGTGCGATTTTTGCCGGTGGCACTACTTTTTATTTCTTTTTAATGAGTGAAGCTGAAAAATAAGTTCACCAGTTGAAACTGTCAGGGAAATTTGCGATGGCAAACGCAATTATTAACTCAACTGAAATGTATTATTAATAATAATGCTTAGCTCTGTTGTAGCATTTTCTGGCTTCAAAGCCATTTACAAACATCAACTAATTAATCCTTACCTCAGCATGGTGAAGTAATTAAGTGTTATTATCCCATTTTACAGAGAGGGAAACTGAGGCAGCCAGCAGGGAACTGCCTCGCCCAAGGCCACAGAAAGGATAGGATGTGCTCTCTCAGAGTTGTGGGCCTTCTCTGACTTTTGAGTAAATGCTGGAAAGGTCTTGCTTCTGGGGAAAAAAATGAAGCTTCCAGGTGCACCTGAGTGGCTCAGTGGTTGAGCATCTGCCTTCAGCTCAGGTCGTGACCCCGGGGTCCTGGGATCAAATCCCACATGGGGCTCCCTGCATGAAGCCTGCTTCTCCCTCTGCCTGTGTCTCTGCCTCTCTCTGTGTGTCTCGCGAATGAATAAATAAAATCTTTAAAAAAAAAATATGAAGCTTCTAGAAGGAACCCGCCCCCCCCCAAAAGGGATTGCTGGAGAAAGCCCCCGGCCCCCTGCTTCGCGCACACACAGCACCTTGCTACGAATAATCAGAATTTTATTTTTCTTGAGTGTTTTCCTTCCTCATTAACTTTATAAAGGCATGCTGACTTGGGGGGAAATGCCGAAGCATTTTAATGATGTATGAAATTAAAAAAATAAAATAAAATAAAACCTCCTGCCCACACAGAGAGAATACAAGCCTGGTGCCTGGACTCAGGCTTTCCTTTTTACCTCTCGTTCTGCAGCCTCTCCGTTTCGGTGCCATGCAGCTCAGCTTGCAGCCAGAAACTTTTTTTTTTTTTTAAAGGGAAAAAAATGAACATCGAAACCTTGCAAGCTTGGCCAAAGGAGAGGAACTTGGTCCTCATTGCCCTTTTACCAAATCCTCTCCCCGCTTCCATCCTCTTGGGTCCAGGCCACCAGCCCACCGGGGCGCCCGGCTGCCTTGCTTCTCCTATGTCACCCCCTGTTCCTTTCTCTGCCCGCTGTTCCCAGAGCTCCCCCTGGGCAAGAAAGGTGCCGGGGTGGCTCTGAGTGCTAGCACTTTCGAAGTCTCTCCCCGCAGTCTGCAGCCTCTGTGGTTGTTAAGTAAAGGTCCCAAACTGAAAGTGCCAAGTGTCGTGGTGTCACAGGTTCCTTCTGAGCCCGTGGGCTTCCAGGGGCCCCTTCCTGCGGGGGCCTTGCGGTGGGACCCATTCCCCCTTCCTGGTGCACGGATGGTACATGGGGGGGGGGAGCTCGGAGGTGGGGGTACGAGTGAAAACAAATCAGCTACACCCCCCCTAGCCTGGTGGAGACACTCCACCCTGCACCTCAGGTCGCCCCCACCAACCTTGATTCTGCCCTTGTCTTGCTGGGCGAACCACATCAACACCTGTTTGCAAGCGTGTCCACGGGTGTTTTTCTGTTTTGTGGGTTCGTGTGAAAGTCCTCTCTATGAGCTGTTATAACCCCTGCACAGTTTAAAAGACATCTGTAAATTAAAAAAAAAAAAAAAACAAGCAAAGTCAAATTTGGTGATTAGGGACGCCCATTTGGGTGATAAAACTATGAAGAAAGGCATAGCAATGATTTCCATGCAAAACAGAAAAAGGGTTACTTCTTAGGGTGTGGAAGGGGGTGTGAGAGGGGCATGGGGGGGCCTCTGGGGAGCCAAGCAAAGTCCTCTTTCTTCCCCGGGGTGTGGTTACAAGAGGGTTCACGTTATCATTTATCACTAAGCAATACATGCTTGGGCCATTTTCTCTGGTTCTGCTCTAATTTACAATTTTGTTAAGTTTAAAAAAAAAAAAAAAGTCTAGGAGCACCCGGGTGGTTCAGTGATGGAGCGTCTGTCTTTGGCTCAGGTTGTGATCCCCAGGTCCTGGGATCAAGTCCCGCATCCGGCTCCCCGCAGGGAGCCTGACTCTCCCTCTGCCTGTGTCTCTGCCTCTCTGTGTGTGTCTCTCATGAATAAATAAATAAAATCTTAAAAAAAAAAAAGTCAACGAAACTACATGGACCTCATTCCCGGCATATGGGTAGTGCCCCCAAGAAAATTGGTGAGTTTTATTACACTTTGGACTTAATAAAATTATTTTTATTTCCCCTCGTTAAACTTAAAATATCTCCTAGAGTTTCTCCCAAGAAAAGGTAACAAGCTCTGAAGCTTTCCGGTGAGTGAATTGCTCTTTGAAATGAGACAGGCAATAGATGGAAAGAGCAAATCTTGGTTGGTTTCTTCTCTCATGTTGAAGCTGTTGATGGCCTCAAATCTCTGGAATATGTGGTGGGGGTGGGTAAGGAGAGCCTCAGTTCCAAGGGGGCACATCCAGGGGAGCCCCGATCTCCCCAGGCAGGCTTGGAGCACAAGCGCACCCCTCCAGCCTCACCGCGCCCCGTTGCCAGCTGCCCTCACACCCCGCACCTGCTCACACCGATGGCCTCCTGCTGCCTTTCCAGGTTCATGTGCAGTGGGTTCTTCTTCAGGAAGCCTTCTCTTAACCCCGGGCTCAGCTACGTGTCTCCTCTCGCCCACTGGGCCCGACCGCACTACATGGAAAGTGTGTCTCTGAGTGTCTGTCCCCTTCACCAGACTCTGAGCTCATCTAGGCAAGAGCTGGGTCTCATCCATTTCCACATCTGACACCTGGCGTCGCACCCACATATAGTAAGTATTTGGTAAATGTTTGCTTAACCCAAGCATAACTGAACAACTGATGGGTTAGACCCTGCCCTGTGCTGCGAGGGGCAGGATGAGGGCCCCCCTTGCCCCGTCCCCATCCACCTTTTTCCACACACACCTGCCCTCTACCCAGAGCCGGCCAATAACCAGGATCGACTGGTGAGACTTGGAAGGACAGGTTCCCGGCCCTTGCACAGAGATCTCAAAAATGTTCCCTGGCATAATTCAGATAGGTCAGCCAGGGTTTAGAATCACGGCTAAAGTCTGGTCAGAGAAATCTGCCATGATGTAAAAATGATGCATCAGGAGAAGTGGAAATGAAATAGTAACAACCACGTAAAACGTTGGACCAGCCATGGCCAGAGTGGAGGGGAAAGAGAAGGGAAAAAAAGAAAAAAAATATTGTCATGAACACTGGAATTTTAGCTTTTCAGCACAAACAACCTCAAGCAAAATAAATTGAGTCAAAGACGTAGCCTCAAAATCCAGAGCACCTGTCAAATAAACCGTTTCTTTTCTTTCAAGAAAGCAAAAGGGAGAGTGGAAAAAAAAAATAGTGTAGCGGGTCTCTTTAACTGAAGCTACGAACTGGAGTCTTTGGTAAATGCCACAATATCTTTGATAACACATTTACACACCTATAAAAACAAAAAGTTCGGTCAGAAATGCCAATAAATGATTTCGGGCCTGTATTAAAGCCATACAGCTGCAAAAACATCAAATATATCTCAGGTTTTTGGACCAACGGCTTCAGGAAAGGACCAGTTACAGAGCCTACACACACAGTGACTTTTTGAAAATGTTCACGGTAAAAATAAGATTGTTTTCGACTTTTTCCGTGGGGCGCGTTTCTTTTCTGTGTGCTAAAGCTGACTAGGGGCACCAAGGAGCCCTTCAAGCTTGCCGCAGGAGGGGAGGGAAAGGGTTTGCAAGGAGGAAGGGGATGGGGGTTGGAAGTCGGTGGAACATCGTAGGGCTTCGCTTCCAGCCCGACTCCCCAGAACGTTTGCCATTCACGCAGATGCAAAGGAGGATGGAAATCCAAGAGGCCGGCTGCTTCCAAGGAGGCCCCTGCCCTCCACCCCAGCGCTGAGCACAGAAGGGATTTGCCAGCAAGTCAAGAGACATTCGCCACCCCGTCCGCAGGCCACCCTCGGGTCCAGGTCTCCCTGAAGCCCTTTTCAGCCGTGGCAGGTGTTGATCCTCCCCATTTCTGATCCCTGATCCAGCTGGAAGTGCTTGTTTGTTCAGCTTTTCCCCCTGGGCACAGCAAGAAGTTGCTCTGTCGTAATTCTAGTTCCAGCGAGCCTGGTGCATCTTTAACAGTTCTTGTGTTGTTATTAACTTAGTGACTAAGTGAGAGGTGTTTGGCTTTTGAAACTGTGCCATGAGAGCTTCTCTCTCATCTCTGGGTGATGTCAGCCCCATAAACGGGAGACGTAGAGGAAACAATAGAGGTTTCAGTGCTAAAATTTAATGAGGGGGACCCTGATTTTCCCCTAATCTAAAATCACCTCCGTTTTCTGCACCGGGCAGTTAAAAGGGTCTCCGAAAGAATTTAGGATGTGGATTTAGAGTTAAGAGTAATTTTGGTGTTCTGACGTTGAAATTCCCTAGGGGAGGAAAAAATTTGTGAAGGCGTTTTATCCTCTCCACCAGCACAGCAGCAGATGATTTCAAGCGATTCATGGGGACTTCATGGAAAGAAATTGCTGATTTCGAACGCACTTGACCCCACCAAGCCTCAAAGCAGCCCTCGAAGGCAGGAGACAGTGAGTTTAGCACCAGAAACTTAAAAGACATGAGCCTTGGAGAACCCTACTTCAGTGCCCAGCAAGTCAACAGCTTAAGGGAAGAGCAAAACCCAGGACTTAGATTCTTTCCAAGTTCCAGAAACAGCTTTAGACAACAACGTACCCTAGAGAGCTGCGTGTCCCCAAAGGAAAAATACACAGTAATGATCTTCATTAGGAACATAATTCTAAATCCATGGTTTAGCTTTACGGAGCAATCGTGAAATTGAGCACCCAGGTTGACCTGCTGACAGCTACCTCATGATATTAATTAATGGTTCGCAGGACCCTTGCCAAAACCTACTCTGAATGCTTATGCTGACACAGCACCATCTCTTCAACGAGTACAATTAACTTTTCACTTTTTTTTATGGTAGCCTCCAACCAATGCCGAGGAGAGGCGTCTACACGTATGACTCGCAACAGCTTCCCAGTCGCTCTGGGGCCTTCAGATGCAGAAAAAAAAGAAAGAAAGAAAAGAAAGAAAGAAAGAAAGAAAGAAAGAAAGAAAGAAAGAAAGAAAGAAAGAAAGAAAGAAAGAAAGAAAGAAAGAAAGAAAGAAAGAAAGAAAAAGAAAGAAAGAAAGAAAGAAAAGAAAGAAAGAAGAAAAGAAAAGAAAAAAGAAAAAAACAAGCTACCCCATGCTACATGTTGCAATGTCTGGCTCAAAATAGAGTCCAGAAGCTCAGCCAAAAGCTGGGGGCCTTGACTTTCTAAATTCTGAGTCTACACTGATGGTGGCTTACTTCTTCCCCCAGCACTCCGATCACTTTCTCCGATGGGCGATTAGGTTTCTAAGACTGTTTGACGTGAAGCCCAATTCCAAATAACCAAGGCAAATGGGTACAAGTCTCAAAGTTTTCTTTGTACGTGATGTCTGTGAGCCATCCGGTGCCACGACAAATTAAATGACCCCGTGACAGACAACGGGGACCACTATCCGCAGCAAAACAATCCCCAGAATCTGGGTGACCTACTCACTCAAAATCACACCACGGATGGAGACTCCATGGCACCAGGAGGCAAGGCACCTGTGCTATGCTTGGGGAAAGTGCATTGTTACCATCGCCATTTTTCTCTTGGCACTCTTGCCTTTTTCATTTGTTTTCTTCCCAATTTCTACCTCAAGAGTTAGGAGTCCTTGTAATTCATGGCTGGCCAGTTTCCAAATAGCGATGTGGGACCTGAATTTTGGAACGAGGCAGGGACTTTAAACCTACATCATTCTGTATCTGCGCGTCAAATAACAGAACCCACATTACAGAAGAATAAGCATCACCTTGCATTTATAAAGACCTTTTGATACATAAATGTGCATTTGTCATGGAAAAATAGCCACCCCCAAGAAGCAAATCTCTCTCCCCCATGCACGGATAACACAGCCCTTGAAGCTCCTTCGATTTTAAGTCCTAATAGGGAGAAAATTCTTGTAACCACATTTGAAACTTGTCTCTGTAGGTCATTCACAGTCCACGGAGATGATCTCCAGAAGCAGGATTGGTCCAAGTACATGCGCTGGAATCTGAGCGCACATTTTTTTAAATAAAGAGACTCTACAAGAGCTGTGGACCATTCAGTTATTCTTCCTTTCCTGTCCTTTCTCTAATGTGAGTTGTAGAGTGTGGCTACTATTGATAGATAAACTGTGGCCGCAGAAATGCTTTTTAGCAGATACATCAGGGTTTTTCCTTCTGAAGTTTCCCACCCCCTGGCTTAAAACCCTATAAACTAGAAAGCAGTGGAGCCATCACTACCAGCTTGCCAAGGACCTAGTCCAAAGACCAGTCCAAAGTTTAACAGTTCACCTTTTGGCTATTCTTAGGACAGGGATCTCTTTCTCTCACTGCGCTATGCCGGCAAAGTACTCAGAAAACAAATCTTACGAATCATGTCCTAAGGCAGGCTAGCTCAACAGATATGAAAAATTAGGCTGAAAGATGTAAAATGATTTATTCAGCCTAAAGAACTGCCAGCTCCGCCTTCCCTCCTCCATTGCTAAATAAGCCTTACTAATTTTCTCAATCTGATAAATGACTGATAAAATCAAAGAGAACGTGAATCTCAGTGTTCTTGTCTCCCAAATGAGGCCTAAAATCTGTGTTTGTTTGCATATGCATTTCCAAAATGAGTAATTTGGAATTACGTTGCTTATGTCATTTGGTACAGTCTGCCTTCGGGCACCAAAAAACACAGGCCGATTAGTGACAAATGTTGCCAATGTCACCTGCCCCAACTAAATCCTCCGAAGAAAAGCCAGAGGAAAACTTGGTGAAGAAGTTGGAAACGTTGGCCTGAAACAAGGCCTCCACGTTCCTTCCTGTGTTGTGGGTTCAAGACCGATGGTGGCCATGGAGTGGTTAAAGAAGTGTGAGGGTGTATGGAAATCACAACTTCGCTGCAGGACAGAAATCCTTAGGGAACGGTAAGTCAGCATGGCACGACTAGATCATGCTCAGGGCAGCTAATCCTAAGTAGAGAGAAAGTTGAGGTCACCTGCTTTTATGATATAATTGGCTTTAACCAATGCAACAGGACACTAGCTGTTACAGCATAGTAGTCAACGATTACTACCAATGACATCTAAGAGTGATCGAGCCAGACCAGACACTGTGGTCCGTGTGAATGTGGGCTGTCGGATTTCACCCACTCCCCCAAAAGCTTTGTAAGTTCCTGTAATATAAGAATTAGAACCAAAGAGTCCGGGGATCCAGGTGAGGTTATTTCACTCCACACTTGTGTGATGTTGGGCAACCAACCTCTTTAAGGCTCCATTTCTCATCACAAAACTGAGATGATCACGGCGGATGCCTCATCGAGATCATGTGAGGATTAACTGAGCTGATATATAGAAAGAACCAGGAGTCTAGGTGCCATTTGCTTTTGATTTTATTTATTGCTTTGCTTTGCTTTTAGTTGCTTCTGGCTTAGGCTTACAAAGTAAATTAACACAGGACCTTTCAGAAAGTAGCAAGTATGATCTTTTTACATGAAAAATTACAACGTCAAGAGTGTAAGTCATCTGAAGGATCACTGAAGGATCACCAGAGAGAGTGCAGCTTCCCTCTTCTGTGGGGCTACAGGGAGATGGTCTTCCTCCTTCATGACCCCGTGTGTCCCTCAAAAGTTTTGCTCTTTGGGAATCTTTCCGAGTTGGATGGAATCATCCTTTTGTCAAATACATACAAGCCCTTGTGCTTTCCTGAGAAGAAAGAAAGACTAAGGAGTGACTTGTCTCCCACGAGCCCAAGTTCGGGTCAGGTACATCCTGGGGCTACCCCTTCAGCTCCCTGCACATGCCCACAGCAAGCACCACCCTCTGGCAGCCTTGTACTTTTCAGATCCTTCACACTCCAACTTCTACCTGTGGTTGAATTACTTTATGCCTGTGGCCATGTAACAGGGAGAAGGGGCAAGCACTCCTCTTCCTGGCTTCATGATATAATCGTTTGTATTACAGTCTTATTTCCATCATGACAGCCTCGTTATTCCAAAGGACTAAGATCTGACCTCCTATGGGACATTCCCACGGTTACTACAGAGCCTGCACAGATTAGCTCTGTTCTCACTGCCATTTTTAATTTCACTTGCAAAATTATCGGGTGTCCTAAATGTAATCAAAGCCTACCTCCTCAATGAGAAAATGGCATGGAAGGGGCTGATTTTCTATTTTTAAATATAACCATGAATGCCTTCTGTCAGTGAAAACATCAGTCTTGGGGTGTGGTCACCGATTTCTCAAAGATGGTGGTGGCCCTGTATTCCAAGGCATAGGTAAAACTAACCATACCAAGCGAGGTTGGGATGTTCATGCTGGTAACTTGGTTGTCTCTAGAATTCTGGCTGTGACTAAATCCATATCCTAGGACCAGGAGAAGTTGACTGTTGGCCTGTGGAATAGTCACAGGCACTTACTTCTACTGCTTGGTACCCCTACGTGAGGAAGAAGTGTAGAAAAATGTGATTTCTATGAAAGTGAGTTCTTGGTCTTTGAATACTCGAAGCAAATGGGAGAGGTAAATACTTTCTGGATATGTTGTGCTTCAAAAGAGAATAGAACAAATGCATTCAGTAGCTCGGATGTTGACAGGGATGGGGAGGAGTGTGGTGAGTGGAATTTATCATGGAGAGAAATTAAAACTTCTTCATTCCTCTTGGCAAAGGAAGAAGGAAGGGCAGGACTATGGTTATCTTCCCATTTTGGAAGCTCTCGTGAGGGTGATCTGGAGGATGTTGAAATCTAAATGCGTGTGCTCTCAAAAGTCAAGAAAGCAATGAAGAACTAAATCTCTTCTCCTGCTAGAGGGAGGATGGGCTCCGAGGACTGGAGGTTCAGTCTGTGGTTCTTTCGAATCTACCGGTTTAGGATGCCACCAATTCACTGACATCTTGAGAGGCCTCTCTGTGTTTCCATTCACCCACCTATGGAAGATATGAAATAATATATACTTTATGGGATGCTTGGGTGGCTCAGTGGTTGAGCGTCTGCCTTTGGCTCAGTTCATGATCGCAGAGTCCTAAGATCGAGTCCCACATCAGGTTCCCCACAGGGAGTCAGCTTCTCCCTTTGCCTGTGTCTCTGCCTCTCTTTATGTGTCTCTCATAAAAAAAAAAAAAATTACATACTTTACCTTCTTCCAAGGGATGTGGCTACCCAATATAATTAAGAACATTGAGGTTCTTGCATTAAAACAAAGTATTACTAACTCCCCACTCCCCAAGAGGGAAAAAAGAAGATAGGACTTCATTACTACCTCAGTCTACAACCCCTGAGTAAAGGTACAACACGCTATGCGTGGCTACCAGAGAGACAAGGCCAGGGCCTGGTGTCACAGACTCTGTAGTTTAACCACCCATCTTCTGCCCTGGTTTGCTGGGAGCCCTTAGGCAATTAACTTAAGCACCCTGTAGTTCAGCTTGTTCATCTGTAAAATGGGTATAATCATGCTACCTCACTCATGTAGCATGAAGCAGTTAATTAACGATGTGTCAAGCTTTTGAAAATATAAAGTGCAATGTGTGTGCTAATTATTATAAATCCAAAAAAGCACCACAGTTCAATGTTTAATTACCCATATATTTTATTGAAAATATATAAAGCACGTAATAAAATTAACTTCTATGTCAAAAATTACTGTTAGCCTGTGCTGTCTTGTTCATTCCTCTGCCAGAACTATAGCAGCAATTTCCTAGACTAAAGTAATAATTTTGTTCAATGGGAGAAGTTTAACCAATATGACCAGGCCTACCTGATGATTTACTGTGTCATAAAACAGCATCTCCCAGTCTTGCCTCAATTTCCCTTAGTTATTATAACTCAATTAATGTATAATGCTAGGATCTGTGACCAAAACATTATAACAAGATAGCAAACAAGGTTTTATGCCAATTTCATAGTAAAGGGTTGAAACACTGTGTGACTTCTTATTTAGGAGTTTTTTTTTTTTTTAAGATTTTATGTATTTATTTAACAGAGAGAGAGAGAGTATAAGCAGGCAGAGCAGGAGAGGGAGAAGCAGGCTCCCAGCTGAGTAGGGAGCCCGACACAAGAATCAATACCAGGACCCTGAGATCATGACCTGAGCTGAAGGCAGACACTCAACCAACTGAACCACCCAAGTGTCCCTTAGCACTTGCCCCTTAGCACAAAGACCAAGGTCTTTGAAGAATAATCCAAAAGATTCCATAAAGGGAGAAAGATATTTAAAAAGTGATTTTAAAGTCTGATTTAGATTTCCTTCCTTTAGAAGGAAAAAAGCTGAAGCAGAAGGAGAAGGAAATCTCCAGGTACCAACCACTGGCTTCTCATTCTCACCTACTAGAGATAGGACAAAAAGGAAATGTCACTGCCTTGGTCTCTTGCTTTCCCACAACAGAATAGATCCCTCGACAATAATAAGGCCCATTTCTCCTTCCAACAAACTCAACGCATCCTTGTTTAACAGTTCCTTGATAAACAATTCCTTGTTTAACAGAACCTTGATAACAGTTCATGGACATCAAGAATTTCAAGAGGAGAACATATGCAAAATGAAATTTGGGGTGTCATTCGCCTTTAGACCGAATTATTTGCCCCTGCTGGAAAGAATGATCAAGCCAGGAAGGCGAAGAACATGTGGTCCCTGCTTCAAGCTAGTCATAGGGTAGAAGGGACCCAAGGCAGAAGTTTTTATGGACAAATTTAAGAGTGTTCGGAAAGCCGTATGTAAGAGTGTTGTGTGTAGTTGAATAAACACGGGAATGGGAACATGATTGAATGGGTACATGTCACTGCCAAGGGAATTCAGAGCAAGGAAAGGTCTCCATGAGGAAATCTTGGAGGGTGTGTGTTCTCCACGGAGCCACAAGAAAAGGTGGGGTTGACAGGGGCCAAGAGGCAGTGAGGCAGAAAGGTGAGCCTGTGTGTGGGTGATCCTGAACAAGGATCCAGGAGGAGAATGCCGGATGCTGCCCTTCCAGAAAGCCAAGCAAAGCAAACCAGGGACATTGTTCCGAACCCTGTCTGATTGGGTTTTAAGCTGCAGAGAAGCCTCCAAATATTATGGAGCCGCCTCTTCCAAGAGCCTCATTCAAATGTACCCTTCTTCACTGAGGAGGGCACTTGGGATGAGCACTGGGTGTGATACTATATGTTGGCAAATCAACTTCAATAAAGACAAATGAACAAAAAATAAAAAAGTAAAACCCGTAAACCAGTGGGGTAGTGGGAGGGAACCAACACATGCGCCCTTCTTGATGGGCTATTCCCTCATCTGGAGATGAGTGTTCTCCTGGAGAACTTAGCATACGTGAAAATGAGTGAAATTCAGTTCTTTGCTTTTAGCAACAAACACGCTCTCCCCGGCTTGGGAAAGTTGGCCCTCGCCTCTCTGTTTGTTCTGTCCCAGACTGGCTTCCACGCCCGTTCCCTTTTTCTGCAGCTCACTAGCTTCAGCAGACAGGAGAAACACAATGTGTAGAATTGGACTGGCTTCAGGAAAATGCTTGCTGTGACCATATTACTGCTGTGGCTTAAAATCACACCACCCGTCCGCTTGGCACACACCCACGGTTTGGTGGGGGTGGGGGTAAGGGGGGGATACATGGTTCGATGGGATGGTCATACACACACCGTTAGATGAAGGACTTAATTTTCCCGGAGAAAGTGTCTCCCCCTACTTCACACACGGGCAGGCTGAGAAAAGGAGGGGAGAGATTTAACAGCTTCCTCCAGAGTTGTTTGGGTTTTTATTTAAGAGCTTGATTATGATACATATGAAACGTTTTAAAGTTTGAGAGCTACCTATAAACCTGTTCCCTCTATGCTAATTGCTCTCCATAAAACTCGATCAAGAACTAGTCTCAGAGCCCAGGACAAGTTCCAGCACGCCCGTGGGCACAAGTTCAGAGCGCAGAGGCCCTATCTGATAGGGCCTTTGGAAACAGATAGATAGCCTGATGGATAAATGATAAACAGATACCTCATATTAATAGGTAAGTGATCTTGCAAGGAACTCAAGGTGATGGAAAACAGCATGCGGTAAACAGTTTGTCATCACATTTCATCAGACAAAACCCTTTGAAGGGAGTAGGCACCTCGTTTCGCCCTGCGTGATTCATCAGCACCAGCAGAGACTCACACAAACCCACGGATCCCTTCCAATGGGGATCGGAAGAGCCGAGTGAACACAGAAGTGGGACCCCAATGGGACCCGCGTGGTGACCTCGGAGAGGTCAGCCACTGCCTCGGCTTCAGCGGCAGTGTGTACACAAGGGCGACCCCGGCCTCACCCGCCCTGACTATGGCACTGAGGACTGGAAGATGAAGGCTTGTGGTGGGCTCCTCTGCAAGGCCACCAGGTCTGACCTCTCTGCCCAGGTGACCAGAGCCACCCTCTGTCTGCACCTGGTCGTCTGCTCTCTGTAGGGTGGGCAGCTGCTCCTACGCTGGAGCTAAGGAGTGTAAACAACCAAATGCCAGGGCTGGAAAGGCCCAAGCAGCTGTGGGCCTGTGTTTGGGATTGCAGACGAGTTGGCCTCCAAGGTGTGTGCTTAGTCAGGGCGTCTTTAACGCAGAGCAAAGGCCTCCAGGGCCCTCTTCCCGCCTCGCCCCACTATCTAACAAGCCTGAGAAAGTGTTGTGTCCTCGTCTAAGGGCTGGCTGCTACACGGTAAGCCAGTGCCCTCTTATTATATCTTAACTCTTCTTACAGAAATCCCTTTATGGACCTACAGTCAGAATATCTGCTAACTCGCCTACAATCCTGCAGCTTTCTTTCTATGTGAATGGCAATTAGTGAGGATGATAAAAAACCAATTCCTTTGGCTTAAGCCACCAAACACTTGCGAGATGGCATGATTTGTGGACTAGATACCATTGATTCAATCCAGGCCATTCACACACTATCACAACAAGCGGGGTCAAAGCTCTTACGAAAGCCTTTGAGGAATTTGGCCCTAAAACATTGATTTATGAAAGGTTCTCTCCATGCAGTGTATGGAAGGCTAGAAGAAAGGAGTGTGTGCGTCCATGCGTGTGTGCGCGCGTACGTGTGTGTGTGCGCGTGGCTTCAGTGAAAGTGTCAGCACCAACCACTTTTCCTAAGGGCAAATTCTCCACTAACAACTTTGGAGCAGAGGTAACTTTCCCAGTGGTCATTATGCCAGGATCCCTGATTTCACACACACACAAGGAATGGGGCAATGGACTTATAAAAATTAGAGGAACCAATCACATGAATTTTAGGGTCATGAGAGAGAGATAACTGATTTTTATCTCTCAGCGGTTCCATCAGAGTTTTGCAAACCTTTGAAAGATGGCCTTTGCACATCCTTGAAGATACATTCCTCAGGAATTACAGTACCAGAAAAGACTTCTCCAGTCCTGGCTCCCTGGCCCCTGGAGGATTGAGGGCATCTCTGAAGTGTCTTATCTCTAAAGATTAAAAGAGCATCAGAAATCACGTCTCTCCCCTTTATTTGGAGAAGCCAAATGTACACCAGCTTGTAGAAAATAATGATGACCATGTTCATTTTACTACCTGGGTCATATTTTTAGCAAGCCACGGCCAAACTGGTTGGGAATAGACTTTATTAATTTGTTCTGGTTTTTGTGGGGCTCATTCCTCTGACTTAAACACTCTTGCATTTCTTGGGGAAGATCTCACTGTCTCCCTTTTTACAAGTTAAGTAGGTTAAAACTTGTTTGATTGTTTGCTTGTCTTCACTGAGGAGGTACAACTTACGGGGAACATTTAGGAATGCCAGGATTTCGCTGGGGCTGATGAAAAACAGAAATACGAGTTCTTCTCATGCAGAAAAGAGTAAAGTTCTGGACCATGATGTGCTGAATTGCATGGTCCAGCCGCTTTCCCCATCCTCCTCCCCCTCCCCTGGAATCGGAGCATAGATTTGATTCCTCGAGAAATCATAACCTGGGTAATAATAATACTACAGAACATTGAACGTGTGATTACTTTAAGTTGATCAGCTTTCTCTGAGGAAACAAAGCTACCTAGATAATCAAATAAAATGTGATATAACCCTGGGAATACTAATACCCCCCAAATGAGTTCTAATACAGATATTGATTACCACTAGGTGTGTGATGTGAAAAGAGGTAAGTCTAATCGGATGAGAGTCAACATTTGCTGCATTCAGCCTAAGAATCGTATCCAGAAAACAGTCATAACAAAGTAATCCTTCCTCAGTGTTTTTCTCCACGGATGCAGTGCAATTTTCACCTCTAAGTTGAACAGTTTCATCTTCATTTAACTCAACAGACTAATCTGGAATATCAGGAAAGTAAAGGGCAACATTTGCCTCTTTTCACCAGAAGGAGAGTCTCAGACTTGTGCGTTGTCCTACGCACCCAAAGCCAAACGAGTACTGTAGGAAAATAAATATGTTTTCAGAATAACAACTTAAGACCAATTGAACCTAAACTAATAGGACTAGGAATAATATTTTCATAGCTATTCAAACTGATTCTGAATCCCACGGGAAGTTGTGGATAATTCCTATCACATATCACAGCAATCTCAGCTTCTCAATGGTGGGAGGAAATTAACATTTATTCAGAATCTTGTATGTGCTAGACACTGTACCGGCATTTTGACTTGGTCTTAATCCCCACAACCAGAGCTGACATTCAGCTGGTCTGCCCCAATACAACATACTGGCTGGCGTCCAGTGCAATTGGCCAGACACCATTTCTGATTGGTCTGTGCCCTGAATGACCTTTCAAGAGTGCTGTTATCACTCTCGCAGTATTTACAAGTGAGGAAACTGGAGTTCATGTGAATAGGTAACTTCCTGAGGGTCACACAAATGTGAAAGGGAAACCAGGATTCAGATACAACCCATCCCTTCTTACGCTTCGTTTGTTTCTGTTTAATCTAGTTTCTGCTTTTACTTTGCTGAGAAAGTCGAAGTTGGGATTTGGTATAATTTTTCCCCAATATATGCTCAGGAATGCAAATAGTGTCACTTGGGTGTATCTAGAAGTATTCATCCAGGGTACTGTTTACAAAACAGTCTAGTGTGGCTTTTTACATCTATATGAAAGGGCTTCATATTTGTTTAAGATATTTTCAGCAATATTGAGTATTAATTGAAGGCTCCTAGATCATGTCAGATGGAGAACATTTGCCAAGCACTCACTATAGGAGTAACGTTCATCTATCCTCTCAACAATTACAATATGGCTGAGAAACACTTTCCGTCTGGAATGAAAAATGAAACCAGAGTTAGGGGAACTTTGACGTTCCCCAACATGTCCTTCCAGTCCCATGACCCATCTGATGCTTTCAATGTTTTATACAATATTCCAAACAACTGACTTTTTAGTTAATATCTGAGTACTTGTAAAGCCAGAGAACCCATCTTCGGATAGCTGCACCTGCCAGAAAGTTCTTTATTATAGCTCGATGTCATTGGCCTTAATTTGGAGAAATTTCAATACCTTTTCTGCATGGCAACTCTTTAACTGTCTGTAGACAGACAGGTTATCCTATACTCCTATCAACCTTTGTCTTTTCCTGGATAGGTGGCCCAAGCTCTTCAAGCATTTCCTATATGAAAATCATTTCAAGCTCCCTCATGATCCTACCAGGTCTCTTTTTAATGCACCCCAATGTATATATTCCTCTCTATGAAAGCATCCTGACTTAATCCGACACTCCGTATTCAGTCTGGCTACAAGAGTACAGAGCATTTTCTTGCAAAATAGTCTGGAATACAGAGCACACATAGGTAAAGAGTACTTTGAAAGCATTGCCAAGTGATACACAATCAAATGCCAATTGATATGGTAATAGCTATAAATATTGGGCCAAAGGGATACCAAGGGATTCACATCACAGAAGTCTCCTCAGAAAAGAAGACTTGCGATCAAAGATACCTGATGAGATTCACAGAGAGGAGTATGAAAAGCATTTGAGGACGGGATGGGGGGTGGGGGGGCGGGCATATTATGTGGTACCCAGAGATGCGAAAACAATTTGCTCAACCAGGATAGAGGCTCTCTGTTGAAAACTCATGGAGACTGGAAGAATCTGAATGGAAGATTTCTTGGGGAGGAGATGAAGGCAAGAACTGAAATGTGTTCTTGACAAGTGCCTTACATACTTTGTCTCACTTAATCCTCATACTGAATCTGTTAGGTTTATCCATAAGCATATTTAGATGAGAAAAGAAAATTAGCAATAGATGGAGTCAGGAATCCAACATAAGTTCTTGGCCACAAAGCCTTGGACCTCTCCTCTACAACCCATGGAAAGAGGAACACAGTGTGAGTCTTCACGTGCCAGAATGAACACAAGGAAGCTGTGATCTTGCTTCTGTTTCACAATGACAGAATGTTTTATTGCTGGCAGTGGAGGTGGTGAATACTCGGTGTTTTAGTCTTCTCAAATTCACACATGTAAAATGCTAACTTAAGTAAAAGTCCTACTCATCAAAAATTCTGGGTGAAAACATATGCCCAAAACTCTGTTTCCTTCAATCAACATATGGTTCCTCCTCAGATCACAGTGCTACAAGTGAAAATACACTAGCAAAAATACTCCCAAAGGAGGTAATTTAGATAAATTGTAGCTCTACTGTCTTCATTTTTCACCGGTGAATCACTGCATTTCATGAACCACATGTATCCTATCAGGTTTCCAGTTTTTTTGTTTTGTTTTGTTTTGTTTTGTTTTGTTTTGTTTTGTTTTGTTTTGTTGTTTTGTTTTCACAGAATCCCAGCCATCCAGAGCTATCACACATTGGAAGTGGGAAGTGATCCTGGAGCTCAGCCAATTGCATGTGCCCTACAAATGGGGGAAACTGGCTGAGAGAGGCGAAGTGACTTATCCAAGGTCACAAAGCCAGTTGCTGATAGGCTCAGCCATAGCACACATCTAGGCATTGGGACCCAACAACTCCCTGCCACCTCATAGGACAAGCATAAGCAAGACCAAACCTCAAGTGGTAGCTTCAAAATGTCACCCATGTCCCCGGAGATGTAGAACAAATGAAGTCCTGTTCAGTTCCACTGATCTTTCTTCCATCGAACTGAGTTGACTGCTTGACTAAATTAATCAAATAGGTTTATGAAACATTCAGGCAAAACCTGAATCAGACATCTTCACCCCAAATCCCCATTCATTTCTCTAGGAATACATCTTGACATAGACTGAACACAAATAAGAAAGATTGGTGTGCAGACATGTGTGTTCTGAACACATTGTTCGGAAAAGCTGAACTATATATTCTGCTTCCTAATAATCCTAAGGTCATTCCTGTTAGGATCGTTAACCCACCTCTTAATGAATCCAAAAGCCCCACATTCATTCCTCAGAGAAATAACCATGAAATAGGAAGACCTAGAAGCCTCGATCTGCTCTGAGTGAAATCCGACGGTGCCTCTGTGGGGTATCTCTTCCTAATTTTAAAATCAGCCGGAAGACGGGCAAGTTGAGTGATCAAAATGACAAACTCACCCTCAAGAGTTGCTTCTTTGGGTCCTCTTGTTCAACTTAGTCCTTTAAGTGGAAATCAGGCCTAAGAAATCTTCTAATAGCCCCAAACTCTCACCCATTCTGTGGTCCCAGATCATTCAGGCGTACATAACAAGAATTCAAGGAGCTAACTTGGGTTTGTTTTTTTTCTTTTTTCCTTCTTCATTTTCTTTTCTTTTTTTTTTTTTTTAATGTTTTGCATCTAAAGTAAGTTTTGGGCTTTTTTCATGTGCGCTTAACAGGTTTTAATTTTATAAAACATTGTGCAACCAGATACCTTAGGGAACAGTAATTAACTGGGATTATGTTTTCATTTCAGTGAATTCTAAATGAGAAGCCTAAATACTGATTTTTGTCTATCACCAAATGGGAAAACACACAGCGCCTCATTCCTTAAGTATATTCCTTTGCTTACTATGAATAATTTCCTAATGATATTTGCAATTTGCCCCTTGCTTAACCAGGCCTTCCCCAGGAAATGCAATGGATTATTTAAAATAATGACAACAGTTTGCTTTTAATTATGATACTTGTTCCTGATGGTCTTCAATGCACATTCTTCTCACCCATGGCCGGCCACTACCCCAAAATGTGGCTGAATATTCATTTAACAAATAATTCTTTTGCATCTACTATGGGTCAGACATTGTTTAGATGGCTGGATATCATTATAAATGCAGTGTCATTTCCAAGCTAAAGTCAAGTTCATCTCAAAATGAGAACAAGAAGATGAAGAATTGGAGTTACATTTAAGTTATATACGAAGTATGGATTCAGGGACAGAAATGGACCTTAGCTTGTTCTAGTGTGACATCTCTGCAGTGCAGTGGCTCACCTTGATTCAAATTTCAGATCTACAGTTCGCTAGATTTTGATCTTGAGCAGCGAATTTTTCTTCAAAGCCTCTCTTCATCTATAAAACGGGAATAAGAGTTTTGCCTTAAATGGCTCTTGCAGCTTTTAGTAAAATGCTCATACTTGGAATATACTCAATAAATGACAAGTCTCATCTTCATCAGCATCACACACATAAAGTACCAAATAAACTGTCCGGTGTACCAAAATTAGCCACTAACCAGTAACCAGCAGCTGTTGCTCTTCTTCTCACACACTGAAAAGCCTATGTTGTCAAACTTTCTTTCTAGAATAGACCCATATACACAGATATGGTAAGATGGGCTCTTTGTCTCTGGCCTATACCTCTGGCACCTTGTATTAAAGATCACAATAAAGGCTTACTTTGGATAAATTCTGTAGTATGTCAGGAAATAAGTCATTAATTATGGATGTCTCCAAGGGTGACTTTTTTTTTAAGTGCCATTTTATTAATTTCAAGTTCAAGAGGCAATCAAACTAAGCTGGGATGATTTCTGTTGCAAGTCCTTAAGGAACCCATTTTGATCAATAAAGGGGAGAGATTTGTAGTTAATCTGTCATTGTGTGTCTGTATGGATCACCTTGCACAATACTTTAGATACTTGAAACAAACTTGTCTTCTCATATACACTATTATTTGCGTTATCTGTAAAGAGTTTGCTATACAAAGACACAGTACATCTTGATGCCTGTCTGAATTTTAACACAATTTTCTTAATGAAGCTCCAGTCTGGTCTCTATACTAATAAGAAGACAAGCAAATTCCAAAGTGATTTTAACCAATTAGAATAATTATCTCATGGTGGCACGAAATTTTCTTTTCCGTGGCCTCTTGAAAGGAAATTCATCTGTTAGTCTTGGTTGGAGGAGACTTGCACTGAGGGAAGGAACAAAATAAATACCCTTTAGTTGAGCAGTCATTGACTCTCCTAATGGAGTTTGGTGGCTAGACTTTCAGGAAGTTCATAGGTTCAGACAATTCAAGTGGGTCTTTGAAAAATGGGCCAAATGACTGATGTCCAGTGTAGAATGGAAACAATGAATGTGCTAACAACAAATCACTCTTATCTACTCATTAATGTGGGTCCCCCAAGGATTTCTAAGAGTCCATATTGCCAACTTAGGTTGGGTTACTAATTCAGTTGTTATATGAACATTATAAAAAGGCATTTATTCCAATAAGCTTCTTTTTCATGTAGTCTTAAATGAAAGCATACATACTCCAAGAAGCAAACCATTTCTTCTCAGTGTATGAAATATGACCATAAACCTTATTCCTTACCCCAGATTTCTCTCCACACTATTATAATCAAAGGCTTAGGTAATAAGATAACCCCAATTTCAAAACCATTTTATTTTTCTGTTTCTCTCTTGAAGTTTTGTTCTCTCTTAAGAGCACAAAACTCCCTATTTGTTGTTTTCGACCTGCCTCATAGGAGTGACCTTAGAGAGAAACAAAGTAAGGAAAATACAATAGTATAACATTTTGAAGTTTACAAGCACAGTTGATGCTTGAACAAAGTGGGGGGGTAGGGGCACCAGCCACCCATACATAGTTGAATATCCACATATAACTTTCGAATCACCCAAAACTTAATAGCCTACTGTGGATCAAAAGCCATACCCATGAAAAAAAAAGTTGATGGACACATAGTGTGTATGTTATATGTGTTATACTCCATATTCTCCCAATAAAGTAAGTTAGAGAAAAGAAAATGTCATTTAAAAAATTATAAGGAAGAGAAAATGCATTTATGGTACTGTTTCAAAAAAATCCATGTATAAGGGGATCCACACAGTCCAAACCAGTTTTGTTCAAAAGTTACCTATAATTTTACACAAAACATTTCACTTGGTATGTTCATTCAGAAAATAGATCTGCTCAATCATTGCATTTCAAGGATTGATGTGAAGCACTGGAGATGCCCAAAAGAAAGGTGGGATCTGTCTTCCAAGTGTTCAGCTTTGTGGCAGATAGCATTTCATTATTCTACCATTATTTTATATATGAAGGAGGTGAAAGGACTTGCCTAAAGTCACATAGCTAGAAAGTGCCAGCATGGGAGTCAAAATCAAGGTCTTCTTCAGCCGTACTGTGTTCATTCTATTCTATAACACTGACCTGGTGGAGGGACTTTCTCTTCTTCTTACTGACAGAGACCTTTGGCATCTAGACAACACTAAAAAATGATGGAAACATGGGGCACCTGGGTGCTTCAGACAGTTGGACATCTGACTCTTGATTTGTGCTCAGGTCGTGATCTCAGGGTCATGAGATAAAGCCCTGCATCGGCCTCCATACTCCACACAGAGTCTGCTTGAGATTCTCTCTCTCTCCCTCCCTTTCTCTCTCTCCCAAATAAATAAATTTTAAAAATCTTTATTTAAAAAAAATAGTGGTAACTTAATAAGGATTCAGCAAAATGGAAGTTTCTTCTGCAAAAGATGTGTGCCATGGGGCGCCTGGATGACTCATTCAGTGAAGATCTGCCTTCAACTTAGATCATGATCCCAGAGTCCTGGGATCGAGTCCCATGTCAGGCTCCCTGCTCAGCGGGGAGTCTCTTTCTCCCTCTTCCTCTGTCCCTCCCCCTGTTCCTTGTCTCTCTTTCTCTCTCTCTCATATAAATAAAATCTTTTTTTTTAAAAAAAGACATGTGTCATGTTTATGCTCTGAATTTCCCTCAGGCTCACTGCACTATAAGCTATGTGCTATGTGTAAAATGATTTGAGTTTCTTTCAAGATTTGGTTCAGCACAAACTGGAGGAAAATGTTATAAAATCATGTTTCTGCCTTAACTGTGCAGATTTTAATAGGTGGTGGACATTAGCTGGCTTGTAAACATCAACTCTTCCATGTGACTTTCAAATATTTACTCTCACAAGGGTAAGTATGACAGCCATTGTCATATGCTCAGAAATTATTTATTTTTAAGGTGGGGTTGAGGGGAAGCAACTTACTCTTTCATCTGAACACAAAATGACTGTCCAAGGAAAGATTCATATCTAATCTGGGGGCTAAAGGGAGCTTCTCATTAATTTGAGGAAGACTAATAGGCACAATCTTAATTGTACTGCAGAGAAAATAAAGATAGGGTTACAGGAAGAGGAAGGAAATCGCTGTGTCCTATAAGCCACTCTGTTACAAAAGTGCATTAAGCAATAGAAACTGTTAAGATACCACAATTACCTTCCCAAGTCAGGACCTCCCAAATATGCAAGCTCTCCATAGCTTTAGCGGAAACTCCTTTTTTGGAAAACAAAAATGACCTGCTTATCAATTGTGTAGTCAGATGGGTTGGAGTATTTGAAATGTGGTTAGTCCAAAGTGAGACGTGCCATGACTATAAAATATACATAGGGTTCAAAAATAATAAAATAAAATAAAATAAAATAAAATAAAATAAACATAGGGTTCAATGTCCAAAACAATGTAAATATCTATGAATAATTTTTATGGTGATTCATTACATGTTATAATGATATGTTGGTTGTGTTGTGTTAAATAAAATACATTATTATAATTAAGTTCAACTGTTTTATGTTGCCTTTTTAATGTGACTATCAGAAAATTTAAATTACAATGTGGCTCACATTATAATTCTTTTGGACGTCACTGTTATACACCATTTAACTTGACTTATCCTTACCCATCATAAAAAAAAACAAAAACAAAAACTAATGCATCCGAGGAGTAGAAAAATCAAGAGACATTTCTCTGAAAAGTTCTATCTTGACGTCCCAAAGGGCAAGTGGCAGAAACAAAGGTTTGACTAAGGTTTCTTACACCACCACTCAACCCTTTTTTTTTTTCCACTCCTTTCAAACAGAAACAGCCTCAAAAGTGTTCTAAGGAAAGCTATCATAAAATGGCTTCCCTTACCCTGAATAAAATCTTTAAATCTTGAGACAAGCTCAATCTCATAAAATCTCTTGCTTACCTGTTCAGACACAGGACACTCCCAAAAACTATCTGAACTTAATGGTGGACAGTCTATCTAAAATGACCAATTAAAGATTGAAAATGCTATTTCTAGATTAGGTAATCACTTGGTTTAGCCCTACTCTCCATGCAGTCATTGCTATTTAATTTTTGGAGGCATGTCAAAAAATGACAGACTAATAACTCTCAAAACATTTAACCCTGTTGGGATAGTTTGGAAAGGGAGCTTCTCTCACTTGAATGTTATAGAGAAAGACATTGATGCACTTTCATTAGTAATTACTCTGTAAAATCGCTTTGGCTCTAATTAGTGACATTGCAACGGTCATCATAGTAATTGTAGTTATCAAATTTCCATCAAAGAATAAGATAAATACAGAAACCTAAAAATCATAAAGGAAATTGGTTATGTAGTCACTTGATTACAGGCCACAGAAAAATCTGGCATAAAAAGTTGGGGGTTTAGGGCAGTGAAACGACTCTGGAGTGGTAGATATATGTTATTTTAAATTTGTCCAAACCCACAGAATCTACAACACCCAGAGTGCCCCTAATGTAAACTATGGACTCTGGGTGATGATGACGTGTCAGGGTAGGTTCATCAACCACAAGAAACATACCACCTGGTGGGGACTGTTGATAGTGTAGGGAGTTGTGCATGTACAAGGGCAGGGAGCATATGGGAAGTTTCTGTGAACTTAAAACTGCTCTATAAAATAAAGCCAACAAGCTTTTATATATACATTAAAAATTAGGGGCTTAATGTCTTCCTCATATAACCAGAAATCTGCAAGAGGACCATCCACAGCTGGTGCCACAGCTCTGTGCTGCCATTAGGGATCCAGACTTTTTCTACAGATCTATGCAATGACATTTAGCTTGTAGATCCTCATCCTGATATTTGTTACCTTGTGTGCAAGATGACTGCTAAACATCCAGGAATTTCCATGTTCCAAGCAGGAGGGGCATGACATAGTAGTTCCTGCCTCAGGAAAGCAAAAACTCTTCCCAGAAATCCTCAGTTTGTGCCTCATTGACCAGAATCATATCATGTGACCAACCCAGATGCAAGGGAGGCTGAGGAAATGAATGTTTTTAGCTGGACTCATTGCTACTCTGGACAAAATCAAAATTCTTTTGCTAAGGAAAAGGGGGATGCGCTTTGGGTGGGCATTAGCAGTCCCTGCCACAGAGGGATCTGGAGAGTTTCTCTAATCACCTTAGACATAATGAAACTCAAACAACTGATAACATTGACCTTTGACAAGTATGAAAAAGCTGAAGAAAAACATACAAACTTTCAAGAAGCTATCACGTTTATAAATCTGGCCAGAGGCAAATAGGACTGAGAACTGTTTGTTGACTAACCACTTGAAACCAATTTTTGTTGATCATAACGATGTTTTTGTAAACAATTGGTACATCAGTACAACTATATTTGAATAATAATGAGCTGCTCTGATGCTTATCAGAATAATATTGAGCAAATAGCGTTTGACTCTAAAAGGTCACCTATGAGTTCAGCGGTGAGAAAAACAATTTGGAAAAGAGTAAAGAGAACTAACCTATTGGAGTCCTACTTTTCTGGGAAACTGTCTTTCAAATGGCATCTCTAACTAATTAACCACCTTCTCCCAAGGAATATATAAATAATCCCTTCCAGTCTGGTGAGTAGAAAGGAGTCAGTTGAATCACTGGGAGACCACAGATATTGTCAGCCTACCTAGAGGAAATGACATCATCCACCCAGTCCCTCAACTTGGGGCTTTATGAAATGTGTCCTTAGAAATGGGATGAAAGAATAGAATAGAATAGAATAGAATAGAATAGAATAGAATAGAATAGAATAGAATAAGACTGCACCATTTGTAATAAGGGTGGTATTGTTCTAAGAAACTTGTGTTTCAGTTATATGTGAATGTGTGTGCTGGGCACAATGTAAAACGAATTTCTGTGGGTTGTGGTCAAAAAAGTTTGAAAAGCCACTATCTTAGCAGTTTCAGAACACCTAAGAGCAGCCATTAGCATAGATCACCAAAAAGAAAATACAGCCTTAAAAACAGCACAAGAACTCAAAACAAGAAACACGCCTAAGAAAATTAAAGTCAAATATAGAGTAATGCAACCTCCAGACCTGTGGAGTGCATTAAAAAAAAAAAAAAACAGGAATGGCAATAACAGTAAAAAAGGTGGCAAATCATTATCCTATTATAATTATTTTAGTTCTTTATGAGTTAGAGAAGACACAACGCTTGGGAATAAATGACAAGGACCAAATGGCACCCAAGAAGAGCACGATACCAATCTGAAAGGACTTCAGATTCTGACCAGCCATCGATAAAAGGTCCCACCCTAGAGAGAAAGCATCAGCAGTTAAACAAGATTATGCTTGCAAAAGTCACATGCAATTAGTTGTGTTTATATCCCCAAATTAACAGTCCCAACCAACCCTGTGTTGTTTTTAGTATTTGCAGGTAATTACTTTAGTTGTTTTCTAAAGTCACAAATTAAAGAACGCTGTCAGGAACTTTTAATGAAAATGCCAGGTAAGGGCAGGCTTGGTTTGTTTTCCTGAGTTCACCATGGGAATGAACGCCCAGTAAACAAGGGCCCCATAACCAACAACGGTACTAATAATTTTACAAATGGCACCCAAACAGGAAGTGGCCCTGGATCAGAACTGTACGTGGTTTGCCTGAGCCATGTGAGTGCTTCAGAAAGGTTAATGACCCGGTGTCTCAAACTAATACTCTGTAAATATTTGGTCAGTATTTATCCAGGTGAGAAGCTGAGCACTGTGAAATCTCCAGCCTCCAAATTCACATCCTCATTCAGCAAATGCAGAGCTGTACAGTTAACCAGATCCACCCTTTTGAACACTGTTTAGCCACTATCTAAGCCTTACCCTTAAAAAAATAATAATAATAAGCCTTACCCTTGCCTCAAGAGCTTCTACCCATCGAGCATTCTCCTTGAGAAGAATTCTATGATCTACAGTCATCTCCAGCTTATTATTTCCAGTGATTATGGACTTCCTCTTTTAGCTGGACCCTGGATACCCAGCCCAGCCTACTCCTTGATCTCTCTTTCTCTGGACATTCTATCACTTGGGTAATGAAAGACCCACAATCTGGGCTTTGTATGAGATGAGACAGTCACTGATGAAGGGAACAGAGAGTCCAACATCTAGTCATCAAACATCCACAAGAAAACTCCTTGCCATCTTCACCAGGGCAGAAGAGGGAATGAGAAGAACCACTGTCTCCACATATCCTGCCTGCTGGAATTTCTTGTCCTCTTGTTTGCTCGACCAAACCTTAGCTGCATAAAAGTGTTTGAGTAACGCCATGATTTGTATAAACCCTTAAAGAAGGCTCTCAGCTGCTACCTTCCTTGAGAGGGTTATACTTCCTGAAATAAAACAAAAGCCTCTAAAAAAATTTTTTTAAAAACACACAAGCTTCTAAAAAACCTGGAAAAACATAAGACTATTTAGGTAAATGTGTAAATAAACTTGGGGAAAAACCAATCCCAATGCTAAGAAAGATCCTTGCCAAATTCAAGGCAATTAAATCAAATTTGTCTCATGTTGTGGGCAATTGCTCTTTGTTTAGCCACCCCACCTTCTGCACCACCACACATACCCCAGTCATTTCTTCAGAACAGTGCTTCTCCCCCAGTCTAATGCAACTTTGCTCAAACTGCAAATCAAATACTCAAAGCCTCCACCATGGGAATGGGCCAATGACAGTAGGGGTCTATCACTGAGGTTGTTTGAACTGAAGCCTCTTGGTCAAGAGGTAGATAGATGTGAATGAGAGACTGTTGATGGTTATCTCCTCTGTTATGAGCAGAAAACCTATCTGAAGTAGAAAAAAATAAGAGCAACAAACAGGGCCAAAAGGAGAAAGCAAGAGCCCACCGATGACCTTTAAATCTTTGAATAAAGTTTCCCTGAAACTAGACTTCCCACTCTATGAGCCAATACATTCTCTTTTTGCATGAACAAGGTGGTATTAGGTTTCTGCCATTTACAAATGAGTTCTGACTGATGCTCCAAGGACATTTCTTCACTCTAAGCCCATGGTTTATTCTGACAGATAGATCCAAGAGTAAACCTTGTATAGAGTTATATATATAGGGTTTTACTGCTTGGCTCCTCTGTGCCAAGATTCAGTTACCACATTTCTCCTTCTAGAAAGTCTTCCTTGACCTGCCAGGGAAGACGAGCATATTGTCCTTTGTTTTCCCAGAGTGCTTTATGCCTGCCTCTTTTACAGCACTTCTCCCATTGCTGACCTCTCTCTTAGACCCATGAGCCTCTGGAGTCTAGAAAATAAGGGACTGGACTTTCCCTTATCTTTCTTTAGTTTGCTAGCTCCAAAGCAGTGTCTGGCACATGAGAGGTAGAGCAGATATTCAGTACAAGTCTGCCAAACAACATAACTGCCATTATGAAATATTCAAAGAAATAGCTCTCCATAGAATCACCATTAAATATCTTCTGATTTAAAAATGATAGTCGAAACAAAAACAACTCTCTGGTGAACTACACAAGTTACAGACCAGTTTTATTTCCACCTTCACAGACTCTGTAGAACAAGGAAACTTCACTTTATAGCTAATCAACTAATACATTCATTTGTTCAACAATTATGTACTGAGTGCCTAAGATTAAATTCCATATCTCAAAAGGCAGATTGCCACTTAGAATTGGCATTATCCAATAGAATTGGTCATAATTCTATTGGATAAAGGAAATTTGGTTTAGAAATTGTGATATATAAAATCTAACATTTCTATTCTTTCTTTTACACTTTTAGGTTTTCCAAATCCTTTTTAGAATCTCCAATACCATGAAAGCTATGTATGTGTACATACATTCTCTAGGGCCTTTTGCATTACAGTGAGCTGAGCAGTAGGTAAATTAAAGAAAACAATTTTCATCGGTAAATGTTGACAAAATCATTATAAGATTTGCAACCTGCTCCATTGTTGGCAAGCCCTGGGACTTCCAATCCCCAAGTATAACTGACATTTTTTGATGCTTCAGTTTCAAGGCAATAGACAAGGTCTGAAGAGTGTCTTCATAAAACTGTCTATAAACTGAATAGTTTCCTCCGGGATTTCACTATCCTGATCACATGTAACCAGACTCAACTATTTATCAACCCACTCATCATCATCTATCACAACAGTGAGGTGAAGAGTGAGACAAATCGACATCAGTTCATCAGGGCAGAGATGTCAGTCTTAGTGGGGAGGAAAATCCTAGCTGTGGGGTCAATGTAGCTGTGTCATTTTCTAAAATGATAGACCAACAAACATTTCTGGAGATTGCAGGACGATAATTAACACAATGGTAAGTACAGATGGTAATATCTTCTAAGGATCAGTCTGTTTCTTTAGCTGGAGGACAAGTGGTTGGCAAAATTAACCTAAGTTTTGTGAATGCAACTATAGGCAAAAACAAACCTTCCAGGAGCTAACCAGGAGAACCACATCATATAATTGTACAAAACTCTATTGACCTATGAAGCCAATAACAATCCTGTGGACAGGTAGAGCAAGTTTGTTGGTTTTTTTTTTTTTTGAGAATTTAATTATTTATTTGAGAGAGAGAGATAGCGAGAGAGAGCACAGCAGGAGAGAGGAGAGAGGAAGAAGCAGACTCGCTGCTGAGCAGGGAACCCAATGTGGCACTTGACCCCAGGATCCTGGGATCATGACCCGAGCCCAAGACAGACACTTAACTGTCAGAGCCACTCTGGCACCCCCAAGTAGATCAAGTTTTGCATGATTTCTCACTATGGTGTTCACACTTGTAATTCTGCTGTTAAGTATGCCAGCAGTTCTCCAAGTGTGGTCTGATGAACTCCAGAGTCCCCAAGATCCTTTCAGGGGGATCAGAATTCTTCTCCTTCCCCCTGCTACATGTGAGTATGAGGCCACAAAGACTGAGCTCAGAAGCAGACTTGAGAATTCAGATATTTTCTTTAAAGAGATGTATAAAAATATAAAATAAGATCATTTTTCTCACTCATTTTGTTTTGGAAAATAGTTATTTTTCATAAGACATATGGTTTTTCAGTGTACAATAGATTTATTGTGGTTATTTTTAATATGCCTTTCTTAGCTTCTAGTAGAATAAGTATCACATACACAACACATTTAGAGAAAAAACACCCTGGGGTTCTTAGTAATTTTTAAGAGGGTCAAGGAACCTTGACACCAAAAAATTTGAGAACCACTGATATATAGATATATATATATAGATATATATATAGATATATATATTCTAATTAAGTTTTTCAGTGTTATCCCACAACCCCTAATGTTTCTTAAGCCTATTTTCTTTCTTCTTGATTTGATGTTTCATCAGTTCGATGGGTAGTAAAAAACCATAGAGGAATTTTACTAAAGCGGCAGATTAAGTCACAACAAATGAGCAATGACTGAGAACCAACTAAGTGCAAAGTATTATGTAGGTACACAAAGACCAAGAGAGATGTTCCTTCTACTCTCCCTTCCCAGAGATACTTGAGCTACAATAAATTTACAGTATGAAATGCAAAATATACTTTTACAATTTTGGATTATAGGGATGGAAGCATCTGTTTTTGAAATCATCCAAGAGAAATGTTGAGCTTTTCTAGGACAAATGACTCTTTCGCTGAATAGGAGACCCTGATTCTTTCTTTCCAGTGTTTTGTAGAATGTGGTTATCATTCTTGACCATGGCAATCAATGCTCTTTTTAATTATAACAGGACAACCTGAAACACTGCTTTCAAATTTCAAATAATATCAGCACACTTCACACGAACTTGGCTGCTATATAATGGCTTGTGACATCTATTGCACATTATGCTTAAAGATAGATATAACCAGTTGTCTTACTTCAAGCATATTAGGAAGATCAGAAAGTAGCTGTGCATAAAACAAACAGGAAATATGAGGAGTAGCACTCTGGGAACCAAATTTCATCATTGGGTCTTTAAACCATGTTGTCAAATGTCTTTAGGATTATGTCCCACTCAGGTCTGGTTTAGGGGATTTCAAATAATCCAACTAAAGCACAGTTTGTATTTGCCAATTCATTACCAGGACAGCAAAAATATTGCATTAAAGCATCTACTGACCCAGAAAACCTTTGTACCAATATATCCTTCCAATATGCCCTATAAGCCTCATTAAATCTATAAAGAGATGGTCGATGATTTGATTAAACAAATTATAGGCAATTAACAAGTTCTAACCAGTTAGTTATGATTGCCATTCTGTTTCACATTATTAGAGAAATAATTTCTGTCCATGCTTCTTTATGGATTTGTGTATTTCATTTTATTAAAGGAATAGTCTATCAGTATTTCCCTGAGACCGCAGTGACCTACGTTAATTACACCATTTGAAAACATCTCAGATAGCATATTTTGGATAGAGTCAAGGAAAAAGCAAGTAGCTTGTGCCTCTTGCTTTTCACATAAAAATGACTTATTGTTCATTATATGTAAACATAATTCATTAGGGGCACCTGTGTGGCTCAGTCAGTTGAGCGTCCAATTCTAGATCTCAGCTCCAGGTCTTGATCTCAGGGTGGTGAGCTCAAGCCCCATATTTGGTTCAGTGCTGGGTAGTGATGTCTACTTAAAATAAACAAACAAACAAAAAACATGATTCATTAAGTGATAAATGTTTTCGATGTATGAAGTGCAATACTTGACTTGGTGGTAAAAATGTATGGTAACTACTTCATTATATGCTTTTTAATGCCACAGCTGTTAAGATGAAAAGAAATTTCAATCACACAATAAGCCCCATTCATACGTCCTGGACAAGGCCACTTTTGTTATTTAGGGTGGTTTTCCATAGAAACACTGCTCAATCTTGGTAATATGGAAGGAAATTCAATTGACTCCTCTTCTTCCTCCTCTTTTCCTCCTTCTCGTTCTCTGGGTCTTATGTTCGCCATCCAATAATATTGATGAGTGCCCTTTGTCTCATTATAAAACCCACAAGCTATTCCCTGGGCTTCCCTGGTGGTAAATTGGTCCCTGCACCACATTTATCAAGGGAAGATAAGCCCTTAGCATTTGATCAGGCTCAGTCAAGGCTAAAGATGGATACATAAGCCAAGATCACTTCTTATGTCCAACAAAATATTCCTTGCAACCCTTGCAAGTTAGTGTGATGTCATAAAATATCTCATGTCATTAATGGCTGAGGTCAGAAAAGGGAAAGATGATTTTCAGTTCTGGAACACTGCCAGCAGAAGGTTGGGGTTATGCCTGGCTGAACCAATTAGGACAGGACAAACTTTTCCATTCTTTGAGAGCTTCGCCTCAGGTCTCAAAATGCTGTGATTTCCCCTCTCATGTTCGTAAAATCTCACCAATGCACTTTCATAGGCAAAAATGAGTAGAGCTCTTTATCTGTATGGAAGCAAGTGAAACCATGGGATTAAATCTGAAAAAAAAAAGTCAAATCAAAAGTCAATAAAGTGACCACCCTTCCGCTTATTCTTTACAATGTCATAATAGACACAATACATGTGGCACTCCAATCACTTCTGAAAGGAAACTTTTTTAGAACTTAGAACTCAAGCTTATTTTTCTGAAACTTTTTCACAAAAAAAAAAAGAATCAATTTTATAGAGAGTTTAGGAAGAAAATCATTTTAAGGGCTAAACTATATATATATATATATATATATAATGAACTGTATATAATGTGGGAAAATCATTTACTTTCCAGATCATTTAAATGAGAAATCCAATTTGTTTGCTTATGTAGGAACATCTCTGAAATGTCCATTTTTAAAGTCATCAGAAACATCAACATCATTGAAGCAAGCTATGAAGAAAACTCAACCAGCCAAGCTAAATATTTACTTGAGAACCTACTATGTGTCATCCAGGGCATGAAACAGAATGGTCACTTAACTCTTGCACACAGGTGATCGTTCCTTCTTTGTTTAAAAGGTTTTGTTAAAACTTTTTCAAAAAATAAATCCTTGAACTCAAAATGCTTTCTTAGTCATAAAATGATAAAAATCTTCAAGCTGAAATGGATCCTTCATGTCATGTAGTCTACGCTCTTTTTGACAAAGTAAATTTACCTAATTATTTTCACAGATGTGTAACCCAGACTTTCCTAATTGCCATTCTGCAATTATAAAATTCTAACTGACCTATAGCAATACCTGGCAAGCAAGTTTCTGAGAGTCTTCAGAACAAAGAATACGGTCCTTGAAGCCCATATTTTAAAATTTGTACATAAACTCATTAGCCAGGAAGCTAGTATTGAATTACTCATATTGGATTTTCTTGGCAGCAGTGCTCACCATTTCCGAGCAGCTCTGCCGAAATCTCGGGTACCTACCAGGTGTTGTTCCTCAGAAAGCCATCACATCTTCCTTTCAGTTGACTAAACAAAAAAACAACTAAAACCAGTTTTTTAAATCAGGCAAGTAGCCTGGAACACCTACAAGATAGGTTACTGCATATTTCATTATTGTTATAAATTAAAGTATGAGTCTGGTATTTACAGAAAGAGGCTATGTAGAGAATATTTACTTCTGAGCATTGCTTCAGAGTTCAAATAACAATAATTCATTTTACCCAGAGGCAGTATTTATTCTAGAAACCTCAGTGCTTTGGAAGTTGAAAAAATTTTTTTTGATAGCCCTGTTTTTTTTTTTTTGTCTAAATTTGATTAAATTCTGCTTAAAAAGAGAGAATTTTGAAAATTATAAGCTTTTTTTTAATTAGGCAGTGCCAAATGAGTGAATTCATTGAACTTTTCAATTAGGTATTTGGGTAGCATTTAGACATGTGCTAGTTTCACAAGGAATGTGTAATGCATATTAAAGATTCTAATTAATCATCCCAGGTTTGAGATCAAGACCATTTATGCTCATGACTTTTCTTCTGCTTTCCAGGAAGAACAGCTGAGATTCAAATAGAGTGGAAAAAGATGATAATGTTGTATGAGGAGGAACAGATCAACAGTCTTGGGTAAATTTGCTGAAAATATTCAACAAACACAAAGGTAATATTAAACAATCCTACCCAAATCCTGTGGGTCTCTACTGCCTAACGTACTATGCATTTTCAGGCTCTGTGCCTTTGCTTGTCCTGTTTTCTCTACTTGGAATTCTCTCTCCCAGCTGGTGAACCCTCTATTCTCCCTTCAAATGCAGCACAAATATTGCTTCTATAAAGTCTTCTTCCATTTCCTCAAGTCAGTATTAATTACAAACTCCTCTGAGCACACATATTTACTACAGCCTTTGCCACATTGTTCCATAATTATTTGTGCATTGCCTTCCATTGTTCCACAATATTATCTCCTTATTCATCTTTGTATCCTTAACTGCTCCTGTGTAAGAAGAACCATCCTGAAACTTGTACAATACTGATTTGTACATTGGGGTCCTGAGGCTGGCGGCATCACCTGATTCACCTGATATCACCTGTGAACTTAGGAGAAATGCAAATTTTCAAGCTCCACCCTGAACCTCCTTGAATCAGTAATTCTGGTGTAGAGTAGGGGATGAGTGGGGAAGGGATAGCAGTGTGGGTTTTAACAAGCCCTCCAGATAATTCCAACCATGCCAAAATTTAGGCTTTATCTCTTTACAGGAAAATCCCAAGGTGGAGAAATATAGCTGGTGAAGAGGACACTAAGCCTTTTCCTCTGACTTTAAACTTGTCCTTGGGATCCTATCACTCAACCCACCTGTTATCGACACACATCTCCCTTTAAAACTCTAACAAATGGCAATTTCCATTAGATTAGCTGACACAGGCTATGATTTTCAGTAAACCTCTCTAAATTCAAAGAACAAAGGCTTAAAAATGGAAAAAGAATAGGAAACAAAATTTGCAAAGCAACTAATTATCCCATAGTAAACTTTAACCAAAGGCAGATATTATCCTACTCCACATCCTACCTGAAAAAAGGATCAAATCTGATATTCTAGAATGCCATAATGACATGATATACAGCAGACTGAGATACCCCCAACATGACTTTATAGAGCAAACCCAACTGGGCAACATGGGAATAGCCTGGGTGGCACCAGAGTCAGGAGGCATGGAATGACCAGCTTCAAGACCTTGAACAGATTATCAAAATATTCCAGCCTTCTTTTGCTCCCATAAAATGGAGATAATACCACTGAACACATGGTTATCTAAGAACAAAGTAATATCATCCCTGGATAGGCACTTTAAAATCTATAAAGTATTAAAGCACCATGTATATGTCTATATATGATATTGGAAACTATATTTAGTAAGGCTTGCTTACTATGAACACTTAAATCACAAGTGTTACTCATATTCCTAAAGATCAATTTAATCAATAAAGCTTATACAAATAATAATGGATTTTAATTTCAGATAAATTTTCACTCCCATAAACTATGTTTTCCTTACTTTCTATTTTTTAAAGATTTACTGATTTATTTTAGAGAGAGTGAAAAAGAGTGAGCAGAAAGAAGAGCAAGAGAATCTTGAGCAGACTCCCAGCTGAGCACAGAGCCTGATGTGGGACTTGATCTCACAGCCCTGAGGTCATGACCTGAGCTGAAACCAAGAATCAGACACTCAACCAACTGAGCCACCCAGGTGCCCCACATTTTCCTTCCTTTATAATGATACGTCTTTATTGGAGAAATTTGGGGAACTATGGAAAAAAACAAAAAGAAAAATCACTTGTGATACCCTAGCCAGAAATAGTTCATATTTTCCACTTTATATAAATTTCTGGTATAAAACTATAATCATATAGTATGTAGTGTATTATAGTCTGAGGTATATTCACACAGTGCATATCATGAATCATTTTTCAATTTGGAAATATTCTCCCACAAAACTATTTCTACCAACTGCAAGCAGTCCTTCCATAGGAATACACCAGAATTTAGTTCATTAGTGTTCTTTGTAGATATTTGGGGTGTTTCTAGGGCTTCAAGTATAAGTACACATTTTGTTTTGATAATGTTTATCCTATTATCATCTCTATTTCTTGAGAATAAATTCTCGGAAACAAAATTGCGAGATCTGTGTTTACGAACACTTCTAAGACTTTTGAACCTTAGTGACAACTTGCTTGACCAAAATGTTGCGTAAATTCACACTCCTGTCAACAGCAAATGTGAGTGCTTGATTTTCCACATCACTCACAATATGTGATTATTTCTTTAAGCTCAGCCAAGTTTGCAGAGGTGCAGTGCTACGGCATTGTTGTCTCCACTTATATTCATTTAATTACTACAGAAGTTGATATAAATAAACCATTGAATGTGTTTTGGAGTTAATACACCTCCAAAGAAGACTTTTACAAGCTTAAAGTGGGAAAATCATATAGGACATTGAAATTTCAGTTATCAGAGAGAAACAGGGAAATAATGTATGTATATTATCGCTAAGATCAGAAAATAACTTAAATCTTATAACTAAAGATTGTAAATAACTAAATTTATGCTAAGATCAGAAAATAACTTAAATCTTATAACTAAAAATTGTAAATAACTAAATTTATGCTATCGATATGCACATGCAAACATGAATATTGATCATACAGATGCAGACAGGCAGAGATCTGTATCAGGCAAATGCAAACTGCTATAAGAGGGATGGAGGAGTGGAGGTTGCCTTTCACTATCTTCATACAAGTCCAAATTCATCCTTAGGATTACATGCTCTTTTAAAGTCCTTTTTTAGATCATTTTTATGGAGGTTATATCTCTAACAGGTATCTTTTGTGCCAACTCATAAGTAGCCCTTACGTACGCTTATATCAGAGGAGGAACACTGTTGAGTGAAGAACTGAACAGTGAAGAGTAATGGTAGCATTATTGCTTTCAAACTGTTGTCATTGCAGCGATTTCCTTCATTTGCAATATTACAATTTGTCCATTCTTTTCCAGGTGGATTGTATTTTACATGCAGCTAAAATAAAATAATGAATCTCCATAATTTCCATTGCGTTTCTTAGAATGTGAGTGCCTTACATTTCTTCTGCTCTCTTCAAGACCCGCTGGAGTCTCCTACTCACACTACTAACAGGGGCTTGGCACCATTTCTAGAAGTTCTCCCTCTGCAATCCACTGCCTTAATTGTTAATAAGAACTTTGTGTCTTCACAAGTGTGGTCCCACTTAATCCTAAAAAGTAAATTCCTCGTTTTCCCTACAATGAAAACAGGGTACCATTATCATTTTAGTGAGTGTTTACCAATCAATCCCTTTATTGTCATTCTTGGTTTCCAAGTATAAAAAAAAAAAAAAAGAAAAGAAAAAAAAAGGAGTTTGACCATGTTTCCAATAGAAATGTTATCTATTTGTAGGTTTTTTCATAAGGTCAAAAAAAGGATGAAAAATAAGTTTCTTTCCTGGATTAGCTATTGGATATGGCCTAGCAAAGGACTGGAAGGTCCATTGGGAGGACTAATTCAGGAAGAAAACTCTGTGAGGTCAAGGTTGAGAAAGAAAAACTGGGAAGTAAAAAAGAAAAGAAAAAGTTTATCAAAATCTACTATGTGCTAGGTAACAAGACTATGGTTTTATATAAATCTACCAGTAATTCAATGCTCAAGGTTAATTCTCTAGAGACCATAACATGAGCTACACTGTATACACACACACACACACACACACCCCTAAGGGTTGTTTCTCCATAGGATGAACAATTTTTTTTAACTTTCCTATAATTCAACTGTAGTCCCTAATTTTTATATGGTAAACTTGTAAGAATATATTTTTAAATATTTCTTTTTAACAACGTTTGAGAAAGACATCTCTGGGTGGTACAGGGCCCCACGTTATTAACATCGCTTGAACTGCAGATAGAGGGACTCTTTCCACATGCAAAGTTTCTAACTCTTCTGCTTTCCTATCTTCCACTCCATGGCCTGCCACCATAGGGACTTCTTATCTCTTCCCCTCCCTAAACTGCCCACCACTTTGATGTTCTTCATGTGGCAAACTGGTAGCCAACACTAACCGACCAGAGCTATCACCTCTATCTCTCTCTGAAAGAGGAATTCTTTCTCTAGATTTAGTTTGCTACTTACACCAGCTGTCTCTTCCCTCTCCCCACCCAACTACATGCCTCTCTTTCTCCCTAATCTTCAACCAGTTTTATGTTCTCCTTCCCATCTCATCTTCCACTCTTCCTTCCTGATATATTTTGACAGTCAGGGCAACCTGGAAACTGCCCTGCTATGTGTCACTTTTCCTTCCAACTAAACCCCAGGAATGATGCAAGCAAAATGGGGAACCTCCAAGAGTTTGTTCATTCTCTTACTTCACCCTTTCTCTTTCATCAAAATTTAACACTTACCTTTGGCCCCACTCTTCCCAGCCAAAAGGCAGGGGATTTGAAACTTAAATCCAGATTTAAGAGCCAATTAATATCATCCCTAGGAGCCAAGAAACTTCAACTCCGAAGAACACTGTGTGCATTGAAATAATTTACTCAACAAAGGAGGCTTCTAAAGGTTTTAGGAAAGTGTCGTATTTTATCTCTAATTTGCAGTGGACCTAAAGGTCAGTATTACAGCAAGGACACAGGAAAGGAAACTCAGTTGGAAAAGTTCTGCTCTATGAGTATCATAACTCATATTAGTTTTAATATGAACTATAAGGTAAATTATAATTATAGTAAGACCTACTCCCCCAACTAGATTTAAAGTATAAAAATCTTTGAAATCCTGATTCTCCTAATACAAGCTTGGGGGACAGAGTTCTCCAACACTACATGACAGTATTTTAAGCATTTTTAAAAGTTTATTAAAACTTTCTGAGATGGGTCTTTTTGGGCCCTTGGAGTTCCTATCTGGGCAGATGCATCAGCTAATAAGTGCACAAATGAATTATACTTTAAGACACAGCTTGTCAAATCACATCAACTAATAGGTGGGTCTGTTAGCTGATGACTTTGCAAGAGAACATTATTGCCCAACCACATACCCTTGCATCTTCCTTAGAACAGGTTTGGCTTTAATTGGATTGTATCTTGTATAAGTGGTATATCAACTCCCAACCTTTACTCGAAGTTACTAAAATGCCCTTATGATTAAGTAATTCTGATTGACATCTACCTATGGGAGAAGGCTTCAGAAGGGTAATTGACAACATATATTAGCTGTTCCACTGGATGGAAGGAAGGGCTTTCTATTCCAGTTGTACGCTGCTTTAATTCCAACTCTCAGAAAGTAGGAGCCTTCTACAAGATAATCAATTCTTTGTGTACAAAACCTGCTACAGTGAAAAGCCCTGGCTGCGTACAAGGACAGCTCGTATTCTGAAGAACGAGCTAGGAATTTTGCTCTGCCCCAAAAGCAGTGTTAAATTTAGTGGTCTTACTTCCTGAATTCAGGGTGTGTCAGGATTCTTATGCTGTTTTTGTCCACGAATATGGGTGCTAACAACTAAATAACAAAGTAATGACACCTATAGCATTTCACTGGCTAGTCAGAATTACAGAATTTTAGAAATGGAAAGAATTTCAGATATCGTCTAGACTGATTCTCTCACATGCAGATGAGAAATCTACATACAAAGACTCAGACTGACTCAGGTTCACACAATAAATCAGGAAAATTGAGCCTTAGTTCTGTATTAAGAAAATGAGCTTTTAAAAGGTAAACCATGGGACACCTGGGTGACTCAGTAGTTAAAGTGTCTGACTCAGCTCAGGATGTGATCTCGAGGTCTTGGAATTAAGTCCCCCATGGGAGCCTGCTTCTCCCTCTGCCTGTGTCTCTCCCTCTCTCTCTGTGTCTCTCATGAATAAATAGATAAATTATTTTTTAAAAATGAAAGGTAAATCATATTTTAAAATGCCCTCCCCAAAGGAGCCCTATTAGAGACATGTATTTCATAATTAGTTTCATAAAAATCAGGAAGTTACTATTTAAAAAAAAAAAAAAACCTAGAGTAGACTTCCCTGCAATGGACTTTTTCTCCCCCTACATTTTTTTTTTGGGGGGGGGGGGTTCTTGTTCTATAAAATCTAATTAATTTTTAAACTTAATTATGAACAATTTTAAATGTATACAAAAACAAGAACAAATAATGCAATGAACCCCATGTACACATAAAGTGTCGTCACTCGCCATCAATCCATGACCCATCTTCCACCTCATTATTTCTGAGGGAGACATCAGACCTTATATCATTTCATCTGTAAACATTGCAGAGTGTACCCACAAAAGATAAGGACTCTTTCTGTTTTTTTTAAGATTTTATTTATTTATTTGAGAGAGAGCATGAGCAGAGGGAAGGGCAGAGAAAGAAATGGAGAAGCAGACTCCCCAATGACCAAGGGCTCCATCCCAGGACCCCAAAATAATGATCTGAACCAAAGGCCCACGCTTAATGGATTGAACCACCCAGGTGCCCCCAGGACTACTTTTTTTTAAACGCATAACCACAATACTATAATCACTCATACAAATTTAGCAATAATCCTTTAATATAAATAGATTTGTAAACTTTGCATAAGTTATCCTTTGCCTTCGAATTGTTCCATGCTTCTATACTTTGCTAAATACCATTTCATTGATTTATCCACTGAATGAAACACAAACCAAGCATTCAAATAAACATCCACAAATGTTTTGTTTGCATAGAAGGGGAGAAGGAAGCCCAGATTTTGACTCTATGAGAGGCGGCAGAGAAGCAAAAAGGGAGAAGAAATTCTGGAGCCAGACAGAATTGGTTTTAGAGCTCAGTCTCACTTCTTATTAAATGCACCAATTTCTTCATCCCTCAAAGGTTCAGTTTGTTGATCTGTAAAAGGGGGATAAGGAAGCCAATCTAAAAGAGGAAGGGTGCCAAGCATGATGGGAGGCATAAAGTCACAGAGCCTGTGGCAAGTCAGCACTCAAAAAAAGAGCTATGTTTCTTTGTTTTGTTCAGTAATGTATAAATACTGAGGTGCTAGTGTCCATTTAACCAAACAGGCTTATTAGCTTTAATTAGCTAATGGGATATGTAAACATATGTTAAGGCTCCTTCTTCTCTTTCTGAGTTGTACAAACAATGCTTTTAAAAAGGGAGAGGTGTCTCTTTGGGCACAGATTCTGGAGAACTAAGAATTCAGAGACTTGTGTGGCAATTGTCAGTTCAACAAATGATATTTGATAAATTAATAATTGAATAAATAAATGAAAAGTGGAGACTCTCCCTTCTTTCCCCCTATATTTTAAGATACATTTTCAACTTTTGACTGCGCACCTATCAAATCCATGCTCCTCTTACTCAGGGGGAAAGCTTCTATTCGCGGTAACTCTGGAAAGCAAGCCAACGGTTCTGTGATTAAACCCACCAACATTGCCCAACTTGCTCTTGTCTTTGAGGAAGGTGTAATTCTAGCTCATAACTCAGCACTAATCGTTCGCAAACGCTTTTTAACATCTACTGTTCAGCCACATTATTAGATCTGTCTCCCGACAGCCAGCTGGGGAAAGCCACTATGTTAGCCTCCTTTTGGAGATGAAGCAGCAGAGGCACAGGGGTAAATAATTTGTCCAGGGAAAGGAAATAAGGCGCTGGGGAGAAATGCCTAGAACACCTGGGCCTGGGCAGAGCCCAGTGGCCTCAGGACTATCCTGAGGCCTGCCTCCTACCAGCCCAGGTTCCTGAATGGCACCCCCTCTTTGCAGCCCCACTGCTAACACATGATGCACATGAGAGCATCAGCCCCGCTTCCCTTGCACGGCTCCTGTGGACTCTACTGCTGGACCCTCTCCCTTCTCCTTCCCTGCTGCCTCCGGTCCCCACACCCCCTCCTCCCAGCCCCTTCCCAGGAGGTCCCCATTCCCATCCTTCCCCTGGATAGAAGTTTCCCAGCCCTGCTGCTGTCCTGAGTCCAAATACAAAACCCCTGGCTATCGTCCAGTCCTCGACCCCTTGTCCGGCTCCCTCAGGCCCATCCCACCCCTTCCCTGTCTTCTTCCCCTTCGCTGGCCTCCTGCCACTTTCCTTGGCAAGGCAATCCCTCTCTGCCAGGTGATTAAATGGTAAAGATTCTGAAAGATTCTGCTGAAGGCCCTTTCTCTTCTACTCCTTGGCTCTTTCCCTGAGCAAACTCACCCCTGCCAGTGGGTTGTTCACCAGCTGAATCACTCATAGGTCCGTGGCTCCCAGAATTGCATCTGCAGCCTAGACCCTTCTGTAGGTTCTAGACTCATACTTCCAATTGCCTATTACCTCCCCAACACCTTAATGTCTCCAGCATCTGTCCCTTAAATCTCAAACTGTCCTCCCTGTCACAGGGAATATGGCAAAACAGTCCAAAAGGTTGCTAAAGTAGGAAAGGGAGGACTAACTTTGGTCCTTGTCTCCCCTTCCACTCACACTGGGGTTGCATCACCATCACTGCCCACAAACCCTCCTAGAGGCCCATCCTGTCCTCTCCACGGGTGTCCCCTGGACTAACCACTCTTCCCACACCACTTCACGCTCCACACTGGAAACCACAACCTGATCTATAAGTCATGCATCGTCCTTAAGCCTTCCTACATCCTCCTGCTGCTCTGAGCATCAAGACCCAAATCTTCAGAATGATGTGCAGGACTGGCCTCAGTATCCACTGGCAGCTTCATTCTGCAGCACTTGTCCCCGGCCTGGGCTCCCTGCACCTGAGCCTCCCTCAGCCTCTTCCCTGCACAGTGTTCCCTTATCCTCAGAATATCCTCTTGCCTCCGTTGTACCCCCCACTCCAAAGGTCTTTCCTAACCACAACCTACCTTCAGCTAATAAGCAAATACTTCCAATCAAACCACACATTTCCTCAGGGAAGCCTTATATGATATGATCTCCCACAGGAGAGCAAGTGCTCATTCTAAAATATAATTGCTATCAACTCAACACCAAAATGTTTTTTATCTCCTTGCTATTTTTAAACATATCAAATGTACAAAAAATATGATAGATATCTTTATGTTATGTTTTTGTTGGATAAGCGTTTATTACCCAGATACACAGGAGATACACATATGTTGTATACATATGAAGTTCAAGGTGAATATAAGATTTGAGTTGGATTTTCTACCAACTCAATGATTTGAAATTCTAATAGGCAAGAATGGCAAATAAATACCATTTGATGATTTACTTTTATTATGAATAGTAGGAGTAAATTAGATATTCCTCAAATATGAATGATGTCTTTTTTAAGATGTTTATTTATTTGACGGGGGGAGAGAGAGAGAGAGACCACAAGCAGGGGGAGCAGCAGGCAGAGGGAGAGGGAGAAGCAGGCTCCTTGTGGAGCAGGGACCCCCCCCATGTGGAACTCGATCCCAGGACCCTGGGATCATGACTTGAGCCAAAAGCAGATGCCTCACTGAGTGAGCCACAAAGGCACCCCTGAATGGTGTTTTCTAAAAATCAATTGATTCAGCTCCCCAGTTGGTACAGAAATTCCAGACCTGCCTCTCACAACCAAGTCTCTTTCCCGAGTCAGTCATCCAGCATTGTACAAACCCAGAGAAAGAATCCTATTGGCTTGGCAGTTTCTCTGTGACATGGAAACTCTCCCCAACCCCCCAAGATGGAACCTACATGGCATTCCATTTCAATGACACACCAGGATTCCATTATAATTTTTTTTTCATGTCCAGGGTTAGAATAATCAAATGTCATCACTGGAAGAGAGTTTAGAGAGTCTTCAATTCAACCTTATTCAGCCAGGATTCTGTAATGCTCTCATGATGAAAGCCTTGGAGCAAGAGTCCCATCACCAACCCTGAGGATTCCTTAACCTCTGCTTCATCTCTGTCTTTACTAGAAAACTCTTACTTTTATAAATTAGGATTCCAAAAAGATTCTACAGAAGGATACAGGTCACCTGCTCAGAGGGGTTTTAAATACCATTGGGCTATTTTATGATCAAAATGAGGAGACTCGGGCCAACAAACAGAAAGTCCCAAAGCTCATTAATTGCAAAGCGAGGGTAAAAATCTCATCCATGGGGTCACATTCCTGAGAACCTGTGCAGAAGGGTCAACTTGCACCTGAAGAACAGAGCCAACAGGGCTCTCTGCCAGAAGTAAAAAGTGGGTGAGTTGTTCATTATCGAAGGACAACAAGTAGGCTGAGATACAGGGCGTGTTGCACATTGTGAAATAAAAGTAAGATATAAACAATTCCGGAGATGATATACGAATCTTATTTTACTGGCTGCCATTTTCAAGATTACAAAACCCCAAACTAATTTTCTCTTCAACCTCTATTTATACAAAGATGTACAGATCTCAAGTATGTAGTCTAATCTCAATAACTACAATAAATATTGTGACAAGCAATGTAACAGCGTAACAGAATGTCTTTAGTCCTTGGTGCCAGCAAGGCCTCCTGGATCCAAGAAAGGCAGAGGAATTGGAAACCCAGAGTGATAAGGCGCTATCACTGGTTACTTCAGATGGCCTGAGTAGAGTGTGAGTAGGGACAGTGCCTGTCTGGATCTGCCAACTCCTCTCTTCTCCATAGCTAGCTGTTTCCTACTCCTTGGCCAACAGAAAGATTGTTGGACCATGGACTACCAGGCACTACCTACCCATCCTTCAAGGCCAATTCAAGCACCGCCCCATGCATACCATCCTCTGTATGATCCCTCCATCTGACTTCTTATAGGTTTAGTAGCCACAATATTCAGTCCACATTGATCCTAGGATGCTTTGAAATGTTATTTAATTTATGAGCATGCATGATCTTCCTAATTAAATTATAAACCTCTTTGCTCAAAAGATGCCTTAGGCGTATTCATCTCACCAAGGTTTGATACCTGCCCTGCTAGTGATAAGTGCTCCATCAGCGTTGATAATGACAATGATGGTGGTGATGGCAATGACTACAGATGAAGAATCATGTGGTTCTTATCATGAAGGCAGAATGAACTCGAATAATGAGAACAAACGTCTGGTTGCTCTAGAACCTACATGCATTATCTTACACGATGGCTATTATCTTTTTCCCGTTTTTTTTTTTTTTTCGAGAAAATTGAAGAGCAGAAGAATTAGGCTTTCTTATGATTTTGAAGAGATCTTTAAAAAGATAGGAAAATGTATTAATATTGGCACAGATTCGTAGGACAAGAAAATTCATCACTGATGTCGTCTTTAAGCCAGTCAGAGAAAGACAAATACTGTATGATATCACTCAGATGTGGAATTTAAGAAACAAAACAGATGAACATAGGGGAAGCAAGGGAAAAATAAAATAAAATAAAAACAGAAAGGGTAACAAACCGTAAGATACTCTTAACTCTAGGGGACAAACTGAGAGTTGCTGGAGGGGAGGTGTGGAGAAGGGATGGGGTAACTGGGGGATGG
Organism: Vulpes lagopus; assembly: GCF_018345385.1. Classification (NCBI taxonomy): domain Eukaryota; kingdom Metazoa; phylum Chordata; class Mammalia; order Carnivora; family Canidae; genus Vulpes; species Vulpes lagopus. Next base: position 77,242,767 of record NC_054831.1, read on the forward strand.
GCATTAAGGAGGGCACGTGATGGAATGAGCACTGGGCATTCTGTGCAACTGGTTAACCACTAAATTCTACCCCTGAAACCAACAATAAACTATATGTTAACTAAATTGAATTTAAAGTTTTAAAAAAGAAAAGAAAAAAAAAAGCCAAATAGATACTCATGGAGAAATGAGTCCCAAGTTGGGGCAAGCATGTCCTGATGAGACAAATTTTAAGGACAATATGATGGAGCCACACCATATATCACCATGCCTGAGATCCATATTAAATTAATATCTGGGGATCCCTGGGTGGCGCAGCGGTTTGGCGCCTGCCTTTGGCCCAGGGCGCGATCCTGGAGACCCAGGATCGAATCCCACGTCGGGCTCCTGGTGCATGGAGCCTGCTTCTCCCTCTGCCTGTGTCTCTGCCTCTCTCTATCTCTCTGTGACTATCATAAATAAATAAAAATTTAAAAAAAATAAATTAATTAATATCTGAAAAGATATTCAAGTGCTGACATGAAACACTTGAGTGAAGACACTTTTCTTTCCTAACCGTTGCTTAAGGATTGTTTTTTTTTTCTTGCAAATGATAGAAAACACACTGCTTCAGTTAATGCCACCTTTATCACCCCGAGCTTGCATTTCCCTCCTTATATGAACACTGCACCCCCCCCCCCAAAAAAAGCCATTGTTAAAGACATGTGAGCTGAGTGTGAGAGTGAGCAAGGAGAGAGAGGTCCTTCTTAAGGAATCTGATCTCTTTGAGGAACCTTTCTGTTTAAACACAATATTCTTCTTTAAATGGTGAAAAACTAACTTATCTCAAGGGCTGCTGACCGTTTTTAGAAAACTTCAGTGATGTCCCAGTTTTCTTTTTTTCTGGTCCCACAGCATCACCTTGACTAGTGGAACAATCCAGTCTCTGGCTGCAGACCCACAGGTGCCCCATCAGAACCATGTCAGGCAGGTGCTCACTGGCCAATGGGTGCCAAAGTCTTCACTTTTGTTCTTTTGCTGCCCTGGATCCTCTGGCAAACATCTGGGCCTCTTGATACAGCAGATCTAAAGATGGTTTGTGCATGAGCCATTTGACACCTGTATTTTTTTAAGATTTATTTTTATTTATTTGAGAAACGGGTTAGGGGGGAAGGACAGAGAGAGAGAGGAAGAAAGAATATCAAGCAGATTCTGTGCTGAGTGCGGAGCCAGACTCAGGGCTCTCGATCCCACAACCCTGTAGATCATGACCTGAGCTGAAACCAAGAGTCATACGCTTAACCGACTGTACCGCCCAGGTGCCTCCAAAATCTGTATTTTAAAAGCACACCAAACAGGTTGAGATATTATGCTATCATTAATTCATTCAATGAATATTTATTAAGTGCCTGCTACGTGCCAGCATTGAGTGGAAATAGCTCCTGACTTCTAGACAAGAGGCCCAGGTTTAAGTCTGACTTTATTATGTAGCATACAGACTCTTTATCTTTTGCCTTAGTTTCTTTGCCTATAAAATGGCAAATAATAAACAAACTGACCTCACAGGCTATTCTAGACATGGAGAGATGAGTAAAACATGGCATCCAACTTGAAGGAGGTGATATCTCCAACCCAAACTTCACAAATAAGCTTCTCGATAACCACCACCCCCAGAACAGTTGCCATTGTTGTCCTGGCTGTTCAGTTAGAGGAAGCACAAGCACTGGGACACTAGATAGAAAAGACAGTGGTGATGTAGACTCAGAGAATTATAAAGCTGCAAGGAACAGTAGGCGTGATCTGGTCCAAGGGTCCCCACCATATTTGGAAGGAGATAGCATAGGCTTTGGAGACAGAGACTCTTGGGTTCAAATCCTAGCTTGGACACCTTGTAGTTGTACAATTTTGCATTGATGACAACCTCTTCTGGACTCTTTCTCTCTTTCCCAGAATAAGAATAGTAAGGATTCCAATACAACTGTTACATGGATTAAGTAAAATAGGGGATGAGAATCACTTGGACTGTAGCAAGAATTTAATAAATGAATATTACCTTTATAATTTTATTATTACTTTATCTTTTTATTATCTGAGATCTTTTTTCCAGTTTTACTGAGATATAATTGTCAGATAGCATTGTATTCACTCAAATTGCCCAGCATAACAATCCAGTATATGTACATATTGTGAAGTGGGTACCACGGTAGGTTTGGTTAGCGTCCATCACCATACATAGTCACAGATTTCTTTTTCCTAGTGATAAGGACTGTTAAGATCTCCTCTCTTAGCAACTCTCAAATATACAATACAGTACTATATAACTAGAGATCCATGCTGTTCATTACATCTCTAGGATGAGATGAACTTATTTATCTTATAACTGAAAGTTAAGATCTAATTATGCCTGGGTGGAGGAGTGATGAGGCACACGGTAGCCAAAAAGAGAAGGGTTGGAGTTAGGAATGAAGTGTTTGGAATGGAGAGAAGATGCCAAACAGCTTCATTCCCCTTTCTGCTGGAAACTCCGACAAATACAGGAAAAGAAAGGAGCAACAATGGCCCAGAAAACTGGCTCATAATGCTACTAGAAGACTATACTGTTTTTTCTAGAAATAGAGCCTACTTTTGGGGTGAGGAGCCCCAGTCTAAGGCAGTGACAAAGAGGGATGCCTGGGTGGCTCAGTGCTTAAGCATCTGCCTTCAGCTCAGGACATGATCCCGGGGTCCTCCGGGATGCCCTCCCACATCGGGCTCCATGCAGGGAGTCTGCTTCTCCCTCTGCCTATGTCTCTGCCTCTCTCTGTGTATCTCTCATGAATAAATAAGTAAAATCTTTAAAAAAAATGTGGGAGTCAGGCAGCCGGTTGTTGCTGAAGCCAGCATCGGCATGCACATCTTTTCACTCTCTCAAGCTTTTATAATCCGTTCATTCTTTCATTCAAAAATAAGTATTGGACGCCACCTCTATGCTTAGAATGATGATTATGGGGTAATGCAAAACTGTACTTATCAGAAATGTGTGGCGGCCAATGAAAGTTATCTCGACCTGGAAACCCAAGGAAAACATCAACAGGACCACCTCTCTTTACTCATCATTCACTTTGTTTTTCACACCAGTTGGGAGAGATGTAGATGCTGAGCGTATGAGGAGCAGCTGGTAGCAGCAATCTCAGCTGGCCACCTCTGACTTCCTGCCTCACCGTCTACTGTGCTTCAGAGAGGGACTTTCCTAGGTGGTACGTAACCTACATTTTTCAAACAATTAGGTTCTTTTCAAACTGAAACCTGCAACAACCAAAGAAAAATTGTAACACAACTCATTTAAAGCAGCATATACTATTTTTAAAAAACGTGCAAATGTGAATCCTTTTTTTGTGACTTTGAATACTATTCTACTAAATCTCCTGTATAATTAAGTTGCCTGAGAAATGTTGGAGGCTACACAACAAGAACACCACATCCTAATGAGTAATAAAGATTACATAACAGTAGAGATAAGCAACAACACCCACAGATTTCATGTAAATGCTAATAGTGGGTTCTCAGCCACGGTGTGAAATAATAAAGCAAGGAATGCCACACAACTGAACTTCAAAATATTACTCCCAATGGTTACATAAAACCGCAACCAATTTTACACGAGTGTTTATTTCACTTTTCCTAATCTTTGGCTCTTCATTTTAAAGACCAACTTTTTTTTTTTCATTCACAAATCAGAGTCCTTAACTGCTTAAGAAAGCCGTGATTGCATGGGGACCCAAACAATGGTCCGTGGGCTGATGGGGCAAAGAAAAATCCCACAATTGTATTCAGCACCTATTGCATGGTTCTGCATGGAAAATTCTTTAGTACATCTAACTTGAACCTTCCCCTTGCTGACATACAAAGGGGACATCTCTTCTGGAGAATAAGTGGAGATTAAAAGTATTGACTACTTAAGGCAATGTTTTCCCCAAACTGTCCTCCTCAGACACTAGTTGAGTTGCTTAAGATTAATAATAATAATACATTTGAGGGAGAGAAATGAATTCTATAATTAAACAAGTTCAGTAAATACTATATTCTGTATACCTACTTTATAAGCTCAAAATGTATTGTTAGTGTGTTAACAATTTTGAGAAGTCCAGTAATAATGATGCATGTTTAATCTAGTCTTTAAGCAGAGTCCTTTGCCCCCCATCCAAACACTTATTATTAGTTCTTGAAACTTTTCTGTGAAATACACTATGGGAATTTCTGCTGGAGATCACCAATCCAATCTTTTTCTTTTACACTTGAAGAATCTAGCAACTTGCTTTTTTTTTTTTTTTTTTTTGGAATGGGGAAGTTATAAACTCTGCCTCAAACTAAAAGTCAACAATTTTTTTATTCTTTGTTAATTGCAGATCAATTCATTCTTGTAGAGAAGAATCCCCTTATTTCATGAATCTTCCTAAAATACAGGTGCTGCGTAAAAATAGTTCATCTGGGGGGCTCAGTTGGTTAAGGATCTGACTCATGATTTCAGCTCAGGTTCATGATCGCAGGTCATGGGAGGGAGCCCTGCTTTGGGCTCTGCACTGGGCATGGAGCTTGCTTAAGAGTCCACCCACTCTCACTCTCTCGTTCTCTCTAAAAAGGAAAGAAAGAAAGAAAGAAAGAAAGAAAGAAAGAAAGAAAGAAAGAAAGAAAGAAAGAAAGAAAAACAAAGAAAGAAAGAACTCACCTGTGTTGGATGCACATGTTCCCAGGCTGCACTCAGGTCCAACTCCGTTCATGCCCTCCAATCTGGGTGCCTGACTTCCTGAATTAATATAAATTAATATCTGATTCCACCATTTAAACATCCTGTGGAAGAGTAGGGGTTGGGGGGGTGCAGGGAGCAGTTGGCACATTGTCATGTCAGAGCTAAAAGAAGTTTAGAGTCATCTCATTGGATCCCTTCACTTTGCAGCCATAAGGAATTGTGGCCCAAAGAGAACTTGGCATTGCCTACGGGATAGTCAGTGACAAAGCCAGAGTCTCACCTGGCTGTCTCCCATCCTTCATCCCCACATTTGCCTTCCTTAGGGTTACACAAGCCTGCTCCCTCACCTTCAGACTAGAAAACTGGTCTCCGTGGCAGAAGCACTTGTTTACCAAAGAGTATGCAGAAGCCAATGTATTGTTAATGCAGGATTGCTTTTGTCACAGCACAAAGGTGAAAGATTTCCACTCCTAATAGTTCCAGAAGAACCATGGGAACATGAAGAAACTCTGGTTTTCTCTGTCTTCTCTTCTACACAGATCCATCAGGTTCCAAGTGATGTCTCCTAAAGTGTGTAGAAGGTTAAGAATTCGGCTGGAGATGAAATAGAAATCACTAAAAGGGAAATATAATGGAGAGGGCAAGCTATAAAGACTTCCAACATAAATGCCCAAAGAACTGTTCTATACAGCAGAAGAATTTAGAGTTGAAATTTGATTTTTTTTCACTTTGGAATTTTATTTTATATCTGTTGCTTGATAAGGAAATTGCTTCTCCTCATTCACCCCTGGGGACATTTCAATTATACTTTGTTCTTGAAAATGAGTGTTTTTACTTTTAACTATTGATTTCAGAACTCTATGAACTCTGCCTTGAAGTCATTTCCTTCAACCCTCTACATGCCGGGGCACTCCTACCCCTGCTCCAAAGAGGGTCACATTTCAACAGATCTTATGCCCTCCTGGTCCTCCTGGTGCCTGACCCCCAGGAAATAAAGGAGCACGTTGCATTGAGATGGCCATTATGTATCTCCACTCATCGAATCACGGCAGCCAGGTGGCAAGGGTACAGGATGACAAGAAAACAATCCCATCTTTTATTTCCCAGCTTCTGTCACACACGCCCCTTCAACCTGAAAACAGACCAGAAAAAATCCAGTGAGAAAAGGTTTGAAAGCCTCTGCACCAAGGTGACAAGGAATCACAGAGTCCAACTGTTATTTGTCTGGAGAGAAAGGGTGTGCAGAGAACTACAAAGGATTCAAATGTTTCTGTTGCTTATCAAGAGAAATAAAATAAATTGTACTCACCAAGCAAATGATTCATCTTGATTGTTTAGGGCAGTTTCCCTTTAATATTTACGTTGTCTCTAAGCTTGGCTTAGCTTTTTAAAAAAAGAAGAAGAAGAAGAACTGTCATTTCTATTCAATTAACTGCTTCCCTCTCTGACTTTAAATCAAGGGCAGTGTCTGTTCAATTTAATTACTTTCCAAGTAGCCTGCATGGTAAAGCAGCAGCCACTAAAGCAAAGAGCCATGTGGTGCTTTATAAGGCAAGAATTCGATATAATTTAAGGATGTTCTCCTAACAGAAAATGCAATAAAACTGATTTTCCCCCTGCTGTATTTCTAGCCACTTGATATATAATATGTTCACAGGTCAAGATTTTAGCTCAACAGTTTAAAGCAAGTAAAATGGGGAGAATGTCATTTACCCTCTGGAAAGTCTATGGAGGAAATTTTTGAAGGACTTGTCCCACCTGCTCTGATTACACAGGAAGTGTGACCTTCTTCAAAGAAGGTGGTTATTTTTATTAGCTATTCGTGCAAGATTTTCCAGAACTAACTGCATTAATAATTGCATCAACATCAGTATATTCAATATTAGAAAGCAAGACTTAGTCAAAATTGTGAAGTTGTAGAGTAAAAACTGCAGAAATATAGCACAGCCAAAACACCAAGACCTGGATTGTTAAGCTTGACTCAGTCACCGATGAGCCATGGGGCACTGAATTACTTGCTTGACTTCACTGAGTCTGTTTTGATATCTGTAAATAAGGGTATTCCATAAAGTTGACAGGAGGACTCTTTGCCCCTAACACTCACTGAGACTATCAAATGACAGCAAAGCACCTACCAAAAAGCGGAACACTTCCATTCCCTCCAAACAGAAGAACCAACACAAGGATAACTCAGATCAATAATGTAAACCTAAATTACCCACAAAGAAAAACTTAGGATGCAATGCAGGTAGAGAGGCAGTTGTCCTTTTTAATTAATAGTATCAGGTGGCCCAGAAAAATTCTGGCCAAAAGGAGAAATGAAATGTTAAAGCATGAGGAATTGTACATTTGACATTAATTTACAGAGTGCAGTCAGATGCCCCAATACATTCTGTGGTTTGTTAATATTTTTGTTTATTTTTAATGCATATTTTGCCTAAATGATCTACAATCTACAGATCTGTAGACTCATAAGTTTTTTTCTGTCTACAATAGATAACTGCATTAATATTATAGATAGCAAGTGAGAGTCAAGGATCTATACACACCTGTTTAGTGGAACAGGCTCCCTTTTGTACCCTATCAACCAAAGAGGGTGGATTCTCCAGTAAATCACAAATTAATGGATAGTCTTCAAATTATGCAGTATGTCTTTTGACATACCTTCATACCCATGTAATTGCAAACAGATAAAAGTAGCACCCTTTTATTCAAATGAGAGTGACAAGTATTGTGGCTTCAGTACAGAAATGATCCACTGCCCAGTTATAAGATCCTATGAGAGATTATGCTCTTCAGACTGATGTAAATCTGAATGATCCAAAAATTCTAGCATGTTTTGCATAATAAATGTTTACATTTAACATAAATTACTCAAGAAGACTTTAGTCTATGGATTCTTAGTCTTTCCAGCTCTCAGATTCCGTACATTATCTTTTCTTTATGTTGGCATGTTATTGATTGAATTTTATTCAAAGGTCAAGGAAATCATCACAAAGCCCATTTTCTACTTTATATAGCTCTTTGTGTAACTTAGTTAAATGAGAAAGTAAGGATGGTAGCTAGTTAGAGAAGAATCTTTGTAGGGCAAATCAGTTAATATCACTGTCTTCCAACAGAACAAGTAATTCAAGACACGTATAAATTTATCCTATATCCAACCACTTCCTGGGAAAGAGATTCTACTATCTGCTCCTCCAATTTTAAGCAATTTTGACAATATGAAACAAATTAGCAAACTTCCTGCATCTTTTGTATAATTATTTCCCATGAATGGTGAATAATTATAATGTTTGTGTATATCTTTGCTCTAAATTCACTACATATATTCTAGTATCTACAAACCCAACATGGTTTTTTCACTGTCCACACTGTCCAAATGTATTAGTTGAATGCTGGTGGAAAACAACAAACAAATGATTAATCAAAAAAGTGTCTGCTAGGCACTGTTCCGAGTACTATCAAATTTATAATGATCACAGAAAGCATATTATCTGTTTGGGGACACAGGATTATCAAATAAGAAAAAAATCACACATATTCTACTCATAATTGTATACATCTGTGACTTAGATTGTAAAAGGTCAGAAGGCGAAAAAAGAATAAATATGTGTGAAAAAAGATCACATAATGTGTATTCCCATCATGGTGACTTCTTATCGTATATTAAATATGGTTGTATGTTTTCAGAGATCTCACTTGTAGATTTTTTTCAGTAATGATTCTCCTGCCGAATAGTCTAGATCCTTTAAGCCTTTTAAGGTGGATAATTAGCTACTTTGGAATGAAGGAGCCTCTTTCATTGGCTTAGTGAATAACATCAAAGAATAAGGACATATATGAGTAAGACCTTTTTTTAGAAGGTAACATTTGCAATAAATGAGTTTATTCTTTCAAGTAGTATACTTCCCAAATCATAACATCTTTTGTTTATTTATTTTTCACCTCCATTTTTATAAGATCCATCTGCCAAAGCCAGTGCTTTATCATCAGAGAATGTGGTCTAATTGAACTGTGGTTCCAGGTAAAATGTAGGAAGCAACAGGACACTGCGCTAGCTGCAACAATTTACGAAAACCAGTGAAATTACTAAAATTATGTTATCCAAGACACCATAAAGCTGTGGAAGCAAATAGAACTAATTGAACTCAACCTAAGACAAGAGAGTCCTTCCAAGATGAGTAGACTGGCACTGGCTGCTTTCTACCCTGGAACTGTTTGCCATTTCTAAGTGTAAGATGAGGTTTGAGCATGGGCTGGATACTATTAGAAAGAAAAAACACCATAGCTTGTGGAGCTGGAATGATAATTTGGAAACTTCAGGAGCCCTATAGGCACAAAGGCTATTGTTCCCATTGGTTCATTTGCTAAGCCACAGGCCCTTGGAAGGTTAGAAACCTCCTATAAAATAACATACTGAAATGCACTGTAGTCTTGCAGTAGTGGGAAGTCTAACCCAAAGAGGAGCATCTGCTTCAAACACACAACTAGTCAGCTCCTTAAGATATTTGCCAAATTTGGGGGATCCCTGGGTGGCTAGGCAATTTGGCACCTGCCTTTGGCCTAGGGCGCGATCCTGGAGTCCCAGGATCGAGTCCCGCATCAGGCTCCCGACATGGAGCCTGCTTCTCCCTCCTCCTGTGTCTCTGCCTCTCTCTCTCTCTCTCTGTGTCTATCTCTATCATAAATAAACAAACAAACAAACAAACAAACAAATCTTTAAAAAAATAAATAGCTTGTTAAAAAAAAAGATATTTGCCAAATTTGGGGTGGAAACTAGAGAGCAAAGTTTAAAACTGTTGAAAGGTAGCCCTCAGTCCTGTAAGCTCTGTAAGCAGAATAGGGGAGAGAGACCTGCTAGGCTAGCAGTCAGACACCACAGAAGGTCTTCTCCACTCATAAACATTTGAAACCAGAGGTACACTGAATTTAACTACAGCTTCATTCCTGATTAAATCATCAAAGGACAAATTCTGAGTCAAAACAATAATAACTTTAGTCTCTATTCTTCTTTTTTTTTAAGATTTTATTTATTTATTCATGAGAGACACACGGAGAGAGAGAGGCAGAGACACAGGCAGAGGGAGAAGCAGGCTCCATGCAGGGAGCCCGATGTGAGACTTGATCCTGGGACTACAGGATCACACCCTGGGCTGAAGGCAGGCACTAAATCACTAAGCGACCCAGGATCCCCAGTCTCTATTTTTCTTTATGTAGAATGTCTAGCATAAAACAAAAAGCTATAAGACATAAGAAGAGGTGAAAGAAAAAAAAAAACCCAGCCATTTGAAGCAGAGAGATGACCTACATGCTAAAATTAGCAGACAAGGTCTTTAAACAACTGTTATTAATATGTCAGAAAATAAAAGGAAAGATGGACATATCATTAAAATATGGGGGATTTTTTTGGATTTTTTAAAAATTTTTATTTATTTATGATAGTCACAGAGAGAGAGAGGCAGAGACACAGGCAGATGGAGAAGCAGGCTCCATGCACCGGGAGCCCGATGTGGGATTCGATCCTGGGTCTCCAGGATCGTGCCCTGGGCCAAAGGCAGGCGCCAAACCGCTGCACCACCCAGGGATCCCAAAATATGGGGGATTTTAACAGAGAATTGAAATCTATGAAGCAGAATCAAAGGACTCTCTGGAACTGAAAGTTTTAAACATCTGAAAGTAAGAATGCATTGGATGGTCTTAATGTCAGACTGGCAAGTCAGAAGCCAGGGTTAAGGAACTCAAGAACAAGTGAATTTAATATATTCAAAATAAAATACAGAGAGAAAAAAAAACATAAAAGACATGTAAGCCATAGTCAAATGATCTAACAAAAGTATAATTGCAATCTCAGAGAGGAAAAAATGGGGAAGAAGCAATATTTGGACAAGTTACAGTTGAGAATTTTCTAAAACTGATGAAAGATGTTGATCCATAGATAACAAATTCCAAAAAGGACAAAGATAAAAAAATTAAAAAAAAAAAGCCATACCTGATTTAATTGATCTGGATAAGAACTGACCATTAATATTTTTTAAAAGTTTCCCAGGTAAATGGTAATGTATAGCCAGTGCCAAGAACCACTGGTCTGAAGGAGGTCATATTAAAAGAGTAATGTACAGTTAGTTTAGTCTTTTTATGCTTTCAAGTGTTCATAAAAAGGAGCAAGTGCTTTAGGCTCTTTTTCTTCCTTAATATCTCTTTGCGGAGTATCAGGGAACATGTCTGTATTTCAATTATCATCTCCATAACTCAACCCAACAGATTTTTCATTAAAATACAGTGCAATATTGGTTTCACGAATAGAATAGAATAGAATAGAATAGAATAGAATAGAATAGAATAGAATAGAATAGAAGAATAGAATAGAATAGAATAGAAAATAGAATAGAATAGAATAGAATAGAATAGAATAGAATAGAATAGAATGTAAGTGATGCGTCACTTACATTCAATACCTAGTGCTCATCACAAGTGTCCTCCTTAATACCCATCACCCATTGTGTCCATTTCTCTCTCCTCCACCTCCCTCCATCAATCCTCAGTTTGTTCTCTATCACTAAAAGTCTCTTATGGTTTGCTTCAATTCCATACTTCTTAAATGATGGCATCCATACCTGCTCTCTCCATAATCCTCTGAGGATCATGGGGGGTGGTGGGGATGAAATAATATAGATTCAATCTGGACAAGAAATGTTCCAATACAGAAACACTATTGAGGAACAGGTTACAAGACATACAAAATTAGCTGTTACACTCTTGGCCTCACTGCTGTAGATGCATCAAGAGAAAGGACCCCCAGAGATCAAAAGGAGGTAGACTTTCATCTATGGTGAAGATACTCAAAAGTCAGAAGTGTGCCAGAGCAGTGGAGAGTCCAAGTGTGGGGCATATACACGCCAGAAAGCAGGCAATGAATCCCCATGGGCTTGCCTGCTGGCATCCACTTCTGGCAAAAGAACATGGAGTTGAAAGAGAAAAGGATTATTCTTGGGCAGCCCCCAGGGGCTCAGCGGTTTAGCACCACCTTTAGTCCAGGGTGTGATCCTGGAGACCCAGGATTGAGTCCCACATCAGGCTCCCTGCATGGAGCCTGCTTCTCCCTCTGCCTGTGTCTCTGCCTCTCTCTCTCTGTCTCTTATGAATAAATGAATAAAATCTTTAAAAAAAAAAAAAGGGCTGTTTTTGTCAAGTCTGAAGATAAGATGTGATTATACCATGACTGATAACCCTTCATAGTTGATGAGAAAATGTGCTTTTCTTTAACACTTATGTAGCAAAACCACTATATATTATGTGTATATGTACTTAAAGAAGGTACAGAAGCTGTAGCATTAAATGCAGAATTAACCCTGACCTGGAGGCACCAGCAGCATCTCCTCAAAGCAGGAGCATGTGATCAAGAGCATCTCTGTGCTCCAGTGGTCTGCCAAGTTTGCCATAGGCAAGAGCATCCCCAAATACTGAACTTACCTACTTTTATAAAAGTGACCAAAATTGGGACTCCTGGGTGGCTCAGTGGTTGAGCATCTGCCTTTGGCTCAGGGTGTGATCCCAGAGTCCCAGGATCAAGTCCCGCATCGGGCTCCTAGCATGGAGCCGGCTTCTCCCTCTGCCCGTGTCTCTGCCTCTCTCTCTCTCTCTCTCTCTCTCATAAAAAAATACATAAGATCTTTTTTTAAAAAAGTGACCAAAATAAAGGTCAGAGTTGTGTCCCCTTGGTTCCCAAATTTTAAGGGGCAAAGAATGAATTGGCACCAGATAGAGCATTTTCTCAGTATAAAGACTATCTGCCAGGTAGACCCAAAAGGCTCCTGGCACCAGGCTCCTCGCTCCCCACCCACTTGTGCTCCAGCCAAGAACACAGTCTCGGGACTACACGGGAATGCTGTTGTCACAGAAACAGTTCTACCTTCTAGCTGACCACCTCTTCTACCCAATCTCATTAGGAGCTAGAGCATCGCTCCATTTCTCGTGGTGCATCAAATTCACATACGACAGAGTTGCTGCTGGTTCAGGGTTTTGTTACATTTCCCTTCCCAAAATTTGTCACCATTTTTCCTGTCTTGTAGATAGCCCTTCACTGATGTGCACACAATGGGAAATCAGTCTGTCCCACCTAGGTTATGTGTTTGCTGATTACCCTTCCATGAGTCTTAGTATGATTATGTTTAATCCTGTCCTCGGGCCACAACTTCACATTTCCCCGCAAAATTCTCCAAGTGACACCAAGTTCACTGGTGCTCCCCACCTGGTAAGGCCAGAGTCTCCTTTGTCCTGGGTGCCAATTTTGGTATTACACTGCCACTCAATCCCTTTTTTACATACTGATTCAAATCATTTATCTGTAGATGAAGTCAAAAGACTCTAAAAATAGGGTTTGAACCCCAAGGTTTCTACTGCTATTTATATATATTTTTTCCTGTTACCACTAATGACAAAGTGGAATCTGCATGGATTCCTTTTAATGCATTTCCTTGCTTCCTCATCTTACCTATATCATCCTGGATACTAGCAGCCAAATGATTACAAATATAGTTGAATTTTATCCTTTGATAAAAAATTTTTTTGACTCATCATATTTTTCTGGTGGCCAAGATATAGTAGAAAACTCCTCTATATGAGAAAAATCTGTTTACATATCCTTCTTCACCATGAGGCATGGCACATGACTGGCCATGGTCCACAGTAGAGGAGTGGAGGCAGGAGTCTCAGATTACAGTCCCACTGCAGCCATCGAATGCTATGTGACCTCGAACCAGACACTTGACCTTTGAGTGACTCAGGGTCATCTTATGATGATCTTTGGCCCCTATATTTATGGGTTGGTTGATTGGGTTTTAAACTATAGAGGCACTAAGAGCTCCTTCATCTAAGCATTGTATGAAACCGAGGGATTAGTAGGAGAAGAACAGAAAGTTGGCTTTTTGGTTAAAACAACAACTTATGAAAGGAATCTTGGCCTGCATTTCTTCACAGAAAGTTGCAGCCTTGGAGTGAATATTTTCTACTAAATATATGCCCAGGATGGCAGTCCTCTCTGACATGCACAATGTCTTGCATTCTGTCCTCAGGGGAAGACAAATTGAGGAAAACAGCACTGCTCTTCCAATTGGGCAATGGTCAGCGTGTGGCTATTTCTCACCATCCAGCACACATACAAAGCCACCACTCCATGAAGTGGAATTACCCCTACTGATTGGTTCTAGAACCCTCCAGCTCTCTTGCTTTCCCTGAACCAAATTCACAGAAATATTTAAGCAGCTTTTCCCACAGGGTTCAGGTAATTGTAAGCACCAGGACAGTTGTGTGATTTGTACATTGCACAAGACGGCTGACCTGGGGGATAGACAGGCTGATATCCAGCTCATTTTTTGCTTGCCAAGCCCTGAGCCTTGGCACCGGCTTATGTCCATGTGAGAAGAGGTATCTTTTTCCTTCACACAAAGACACGGTCTGCTTGCCAGGGGATGTGTCTGTAGGCCCAAGGATGTCCAGAGATGGCACACACAGAGGTTCACATGAAGGTTAAGTGCAGGCTAGTGGAAGCCCAAGATGATTGTCCCAAAGCGTGCAGTGTGTGTGCATGTGTGTCTGTGAGTGTCCCAGAGTGGGAGAGATGGGTTGCCACAAAGGGCAGTGCATGCCTGGTCTGGCTACTTCCTTCCTTCGCATGTCATGAAGGGAGCAGCTTCCCTGCCTTCGCCTTTGCTTAGCGGTCTCACTCAGATGTTCTCTAGATCTCAGAAAATATCCATTCCCTAACTCTCCTTCTCTTTAGCCCTACACCAACTCATTCCACTCCCAAGTGTACCAATCTTCCCTAAAGAGTAATAAAGTACCAATGCCCTGCTCCTTCCTTACATTTTACAGATTCCAAAGTCACAGGCATATCCTGAGCACAAAGGTGTTTACTGGTTTTAAGTAACTCATGATGTATTAGTAAAAAACAATCTTTTTTTAGTCTCATGACAAAAAAAAATTCATCATGAGACCAATACATCATGAGTTACTCAAAACTTAGGGGTTGAAAACAACAAACCATCTTTTCTCAACAAACGTTTTCTCTGTGGGTGCAAAATCCAGAAATGGCTTAGCCGGGTCCCTCATGAGGTTGCAGTTGTGCTGTTGGCCAAGGCTGCCATCATTGGACAAAACTGGGCAGAGACTTCCCAGCTCACACTCCCAGCCCCCGGAAGGTCTGAGTTCCTCTCTAATGGTTGGTTGGTTCATTGGTTGGAGACCTCACCACAAAGGTTTCCCTCAGGGCTGCTGACAACGTGGCAACTTGCTTCCCCCAAAGCCAGTGATCTGGAGACAGAGAGCCAGCGAGTGTGAATGTGCCCATCTTTTATGACCTCGTCTTAGAAATGACATCACTTCTACCAAATGCTTCTCATTACACAGACCAAACTGGGGACAGTTGAGGGAGAGTGGCACCAGAGTCTGAATAGCAGGTGACAGGGACCACTGAGGACCTGTCCCTACTCCATCATAAAGGCTGACTCCTATAGACACAGCCCTCTGGTCAAGGTCCTCCAGGGAAGGCCATGCACTTGCACTATCTAGTTAGATGTTCACAACACTATAAAGTAGATCCTGCTTTTGGTCTCATTTTGAAGATGAGAAAACAGCTTTAGAGAGATTAGGCAATTCACCTGCAGTTCACAGAACTAATAGGTTCACAGAATCCATTCTATCCTCTCCCCTACTGCCAGGTAGGGGAGAGGATACTATTTACTATTTTATGTTCACAATATTTTCCTCGGCCCTCCAATCCATCCTTTACACATTTCCCCATTATGTTCCTTCTCAAAGCATTCCAACATTTCTTCCCACTGAATGAAAGAATCGAATCCCATCTCCCCACAATGGCATTTAAACTCCTAGTCTTGCTGCAACCTGCCAGTAATAGTTAATTTCATGTGTCAACTTGGCTGGGACATGGTGCCAGGAATTTGGCAAAATATCATTTTGGATGATTCTGTTGAAGGGGTTTGGGGTAAAGCAGACTGACCTCGCTAATGTGAGCAGGCCTTATCCAATCAGTAGAAATCTCAATAGAACAAAAGGTCGGCCTCTGAGCAAGAGGGAGCTCTCCAGGAGAAGGCCTTAGAACTTCATCATACATACACACACACACACACACACACACACACACACATCCTATTGGTTTCATTTCCACATTTTGACCCATCCACTCTGGCCGACTCTGCATCTCCCAAACATGCTCCATTTTCCCATCTCGATGCATTTATTCAAAAACTATGACTTCTCTCCTAAATACCCTCTCTCTCCTACCCCCTACCCAATCTGTCCATCCTTCCCTGTAACATTTATCATTGGGTTATCTGGTGTAAAAATCAATGCCTTTCTCCAGTACTAGATTAAGAGCTTCTGGATCGTGGGATTATGCCATTAATCTCTTCTCAGCTTATCCCAGTCACCAGTTCAGCACTTTGCTCACTGGGACTCAATGAGTTGATCTGAATCCTTCATCTGTTTTTGGAAGATATTCATACCCTATATAATCACAACTCACTATACCCAAGGTAAAGAAAAGAATATATATATATATGTATGTATAAACTATGATAGCTATGCTAAAAATATATACCTTTAAAATAATAGAACAAAGTCTGTATTTTCCCCTATTTAAAAACAAAATGGTGCACACTCTGGAAACCTGGGGTGCTGGTCTTATAAAACGACATTCCTATTGAAAACAACTAAAATTCTGGGGGAAAGTAAATGTGATCTCCTTAAAAGCATCAATGAGCTGGCAAAAATTTGAACAATAACCAAGCCAAGGACTGAGAGAAGTAGGGAACCAAGAGACAAGTGGAACAATGAGCCTGACTTTTGCCCTAAGGGTATGTGCCAAACTGACTGAACTTGAACTTCAGTTTTGTTTTTTTCTCATGTAATAGCTGTATTTAAAATTCAAAATTTACAATAAGCCAGAAGTTATATTCTTTGCAACCATGTGAAAATTACAGTGTGAAATTTCTAATGCTAACTTTAAAATATGTGTGGGTGTACATAGTTTTTCCAAATTCTTTTGGCGGTTATGCAAGCAAAAATATGAAGAATCCGGGTATGGCATCTTATGGGGGCAGGGATGATAAAGAAGGCAATGATTTCTTTTTTTCCCTTAAAAACTGGTATTTCCAGTTAAAATACCTGGAAAGACGACTTGGTTGGGAATTTTTAAACCTTTTAGCAATATTTCAGCAAAAAAAGAGACAGTTGCCAAACTTTAATATGATGCCCCAAGATGCCAACACTTTCTAAGATCACTTAACTTTTCCATTCCTCTTCCTCTTTTTGGAAACTTCATCAATGCCAGCTTAATTTTAATTTCCTACATCGTACAGGCAGAGCTTGGAGATAGATACTGTGGATTTGGGTTCAAACCATCGCAGGAAAGCAAATATCGCAACAAAGTGAGTCAAATGAATTTTTGGGTTACTCAATGCATAGAAAAGTTATATTTATACTACACTGCAGTTCATTAAGTGTGCAATAGCATGTGTCTGAAAAAAATAATGGACATACCTTAAATTAAAAAGTACTTTATTGCTAAAAGTGCTAACCATTATTTGAGCTTTCAGCAAGTTGTAATCTTTCTGCCAGTGGAGGGTCTTGCCTCAGTGTTGATGGCTGCCGACATATCAAGGTGGTGGCTGCCAAAGGTGGGGTTGACTGTGGCAACTTCTTAAGATAGCACTGAAGTTTGCCACATTGATGGACTCTTCCTTTCATGAACAATTTCTCTGTAGCCTGTGATGCTACTTGATAGCCTTTCACCCACAGAAGAACTTCTTTCAAAACTGGAGTCAATCTTCCCAAACCTTGCTGCTGCCTTATCAACTGAGTTCATGTCATATTCTAAATCCTTTGTTGTCATTTCAATAATCTTCACAGCATCTTCACCAGGTGTAGATTATATCGCAAGAAACCACTTTCTTTGCTTATCCAGAATGAGCAATTCTTCATCTGTTCACAATGATCATGAGATGGTGGCAATTCAGTCCCATCTTCAGACTCCACCTCTAAGTTTGGTTCTCTGGCTGTTTCTACCTCATCTGCAGTGACTTCTTCCACTGAAGTCTTGAGCCCCTCAGAGTCTTCATCCATGAGGGCTGGAATCAACTTCTTCTGAACTGCCATTCATGTTGATATGTTGGTATTTGGAGAGGGAAGGAGATGGGAGAAGTCAGTGGAGCAATTAGTTAGAATACACACAATATTTATCAATGGGTTTACTGTCTCATATGGGCACAGCCTGTGGCCTCCCAAGACAATTGCAACAGTAACGTCAAAAATCATGGATCACAGATCACCATAACAGATATAAAAATAATGAAAAAGTGGGCACCCCGGCTGGCTCAGCGGATTAGCAACATCTTCGGCCCCAGGCATGATCCTGGAGACCCGGGATCGAGTCCCACGTTGGGCTCCCAGCATGGAGCCTGCTTCTCCCTCTGCCTGTGTCTCTGCCTCTCATGAATAAATAAATAAAATCTTAAAAAAAAAAACAATTAAAAAGTTTAAAACATTGCTAGCTTCACCAAAATGTGACACAGAGACACAAAGTGAACAAATGCTGTTCGAAAAATTGCATCGAGAGATTTGCTTGGGGCAGGACTGCCACAAACCTTCAATTTGTAAAAAACACACACACAAAAAACAGAAAACAAAAAACCCCACAATATCTGCAAAGCACTATAAGAGGGGGCACGATAAAAGGAAGTATGAAATAATATCTACCTATATTAATATGTAATATGTAATACATAATAAAATATACACAGTCATTCATTATTTCCAGTTTTGGATTCTTCCTATCCTTGAACTTCAAAACCCATTTTTTAAAGTGCATCCTACTTTACTTTTCTGTCTCCAACTTATGTTTCTCCTGTGTTCTACTTAGTTATTCTTCCATGCTGAAACTTGTAAGAATACACCAGGTTCATATTCCTGGATGCCCTTGGTTCTTTGGCAATGGGACTTGAAAGCTTCAACAATGATGAAAGTATCTTCAAAGCAATCACAGAATAGTTGGTCCAAGTGACTGAACTCGAACATCAGATATAAAATCCTGAATCTAGGCTAGTTTATTCTTTATGTTGGGTTTTATTATTCTCATTCGCTTTCTTGATGATTCAATGAATATCACTCCCTGTAAATGTTTTGTTCGATACTTAAATATGTTCAAGGCAATCAAAACATCCAGAGTGAGTAGCAGAGAATAAAGATAAGGTGCCTGAACACCATGAAACTCCCAAAATTATTCAAAGACTCTGAAGGAAGAAAGAAAAAGGAGGAACCCCAATTCACCTGTTGAAATTTTCCTCCTTGCTTACCTGTTTAGCAACCACTTGATGGTGAACTTACTACCCGCCTTAATGAATACTTCCACAATGCATTTTAGGAAGATTATTCTTAAAAGTGGGCATTAATATCTGTCATTCAAGAAGACATCTCCTAAAAAAGAAAAAAAAGAAGAAGAAGAAGAAGACATCTCTTAGAAGTGCCCAGGGCATTGATCCATGCCCTCTTTTCCTGCTCAACGACGCTCCTATCCCCAGAAAGTATTTTCTCAAACCAGCTTAGGGAGCCTGGCTGTGCCACCTTGACAAAAATATCCCTTTACCTTTAGGTGACCTTTCTCTGAGACTTGGAAATGGACGGTTTCAACTGTAGGTCAGGCAGTGGATGACTTTACTGGTGCTCCCTGAAAGACAAGGCTGATGAATGGCATTTGAACCCTGTTTCCCTAATCCTTCAGGCAGAATTAGAGGCTCTCCAGAAGGGTAATCCTGAATGATTCACGATGCCTGCTTCAGCACAGTCACACATCATATAAATACAAATTGACAGTTCGCACACACTGGCCTCATGATGGTATTTACTTAAAATCCTCTCAAGTCCACTCCCAATGGCCGCGGTAGGGACAGCTCTCTATTTAAGGCTGGCAAACAAAAAAGCACCAACTTGTCACATCCAGCCGCCAGATTTACAGGAACATGGGAAGCTTTTGAATATTCAGTTCTTATTTTGTGCCACCTGGCACTTACCTTCCATTGGGGAAGGCCATGGGTTTGTTAGTTGATTGCTAGGATAATCCTTGAACACAAACAAACCAAAAGGTAGTAAGCTGAGACCTTTGGATAACCCCTTTGGCTATCCTGAAGTTTCTAAGGTGGAATAACAAATCAACAACAGAGGAGGCATAAAGATGGTCTTTGAATAACATGCCAAGAGAGAGTTTGAGATACTTGAGAACGCAAATATATGCCTGTTTGCAAGTGTAATGAGAAAATCCAATAGAGATCCCCAAGAAAACACTTACCTGCATTACGTTCCAAAGGAATTCTTGATAGATAATAATGAAAAGTCAATAAGCAGATACCAACAGTGATTGATCTTATTTGTGTTTGCAACATGGGAAACCCCACTGTCTCAAAAAAGAAAAAAAAAAGTCAAAAACAGAAACACTGATAGCTTGGAGCAATATCAAGGTCATCCATGCACTAGCCTCCTGACTGCTAACTCTGGACTCAGGAGGAGAAAATATGAAGCAGTACTTGGGAAAGGGCGGAATTCACATAAGTAAAAGCAGAACCTACTCAGAAGTGCCTCAATACCAGCTTTTACACAGGCTCCTTTAGTAGTTAAACGTGGTGTGAAATAATCTTTTTAATGGTCATGGGGAGCCTTGATTCCCTTTGTATGTAAGCCCATTATGTGTTTACTTGAAAGGACTCTTCTCCTCTCTGGCTTTCTCTGACGTTCACCCTAATGTGTCCCCCTTTCGTATCCAGAGCTTGAAGGCACTCTTTGGAGATTAGGGAGGAAAGGAAATGCCACCCGAGTAGGTCAGGAGTGGCAAGGCTCTAGGCAAAAGGCCTCCAAGAGGGAAGTCACCTTTCTCAAGCCACCTGTTTTCACGCTTTGCATATGACCTAGCATGCTTTTGCAGTAGGCACAGTATTAATTTATTACTATTATTCACTAGTAATCAATTTACTTTTACCATTTGGATAACCCCTTTGGTTTATATATCCTACCCTGAAGTTTAGCAGGTGCAACAAGAAAAAAATCAAGACTACAGAATGGTAACAGATGGGAAAGCATGAGTTATTAAAAACGCACTAGAGAGAGTTGCAGATCAAGAGCATTAATAAAGCATCAATACGTGTGGTTGATACAGTGTAACATCAAATCTCCATAATCTGTTTACTGTGTCTTGACTGATGTATAAACAAGCTTCTGAGTGACACAGATCATCAAGGCACCTCCATTTTCTGAGTTTTAGATTTGCATATGGCTCAATTAGTCGGAAGGTAGAAGTGTTCAATCATAAGAATATAGCTTATAATACAGGAAAAGTGAGCAAAGCTCTATATTTCTTTTATTTTTATTATTTTATATTTATATTTTATCTCAAACATAATAATTTTACCTTTTCTAAGTGAGTATGTGCAATATCTAGTCCAACAGAGCCTATAGATAAAATATGCCCAAAACACAATATTTTTCTCTCTAAAAACAAAAGAAAAAGAAAAGAAAAGAAAGAAATCCTTAAGCGAATGGGAAGAAGCCACAGCCTGGGAAAAAATATTTGCAAGAAACTCTTAAGATTCAACAATAAGATGACAACCTGATTTAAAAATGGGGCAAAGGCCTTACGAGACACCTCACCCAAGAAGATAGACAGCAGATGAGCACATAGCAAGATGCTTCACATAGTATGTCATCAGAGAAGTGCAAACTAAAACGAGAATGAGCTACCACTACCCACCTTTAGGATTGCCAAAATCTGGAGCACAGACAACACCAAATGATGGTGAGGCTGGGGAGCAACAGGAGCTCGCTCTCTCACTGCTGGAGGGAACGCAAAATGGTGCAGCCACTCTGGAAGACAGTCTGGCAGTTTCTAACAAAGCTAAACATACTCTTAACATATGATCCAGCAATCATGTTCCTTCGTATTTACCCAAAGGCATTGAACACTTATGTACACACCATAAGCTGCACGCAGATACCATAGCACCTTTATACCTAATTGCCAAAACTTAGAAACAACCAGTTCCATCCAGACAGTGAGCTGTCAAGCCAAGAAAGAAGGTGTAAGAACCTTACATGCAGATTTAACTGAAAGAAGCCAAATCTGAAAAGGCTACATATTATATATGACTCCATTTGGAAAAGATAAAACTATGGAGACAGTAAGATCAGTGGTTGCCAGACGTTGGGAGCGGAGAGAGAGGAGGCATGAATAAATGAAGTACCAGAGACAGGAGCATGGCCTGTCACATTTGGAAGGAATAGAAGTGAAAACAACAGGAGGGAACTCTGAGGACAGTGAGACAAGGAAATATAATTGCTCACAACAGAGACCAGAGAGCAGAAAAGCTAAACCAAGAGGCTTCCCGCATCTTCACCTACTATGAGCGAGACAACCAACAAAAAAAGACTTTGGAGCAGAGGGAATTTTGACTTCTATGTGTAATTTCCTGACTTTATATTAATTTTACATACTTTTTTTTTTCTAGCAGGTGTTTCTAACAAGGCAACTAACAACAGAATGGAGCTAGCCAGCCTGTGTCCCAGGTCTCAGAGAGTCCTATGGGTACTGGGGCAAGAGAAGGAAAGGAGGGCAAGGAAGTTTGCAGCGTTGGAAACACAGAACTAACACAAACACTAAAGTCAGTGTTTTTCTGGCTAGGATGGTGCCATGATCTTGTTCGACGATCTTGAGGCATCATAGACAAATTTGGCCACTCCGACTTTTTAGTGGTTTAAACCTTTGAGTTTGTTTTGGAAAAGCACCAACTCCCGCCATCCTCAAAGTGTCCATTACAACATTCCATAATTTAATTATAGTCCTTCACTCCTAGTCATTTGGGGTATTTATTTTTCAAGCAGGTAAAGCGTGATATGTGAAAATAGTCGAGTAATTTGCAGTTAAATAGAAGAGTCCAAATAATTAAACAATGTTTCAAAGTGCGGGAGGGAAAAAAATGCCACCATGGCAGCTGGAATGGTGTTTTCCTTCCTATAGATCATGGAATATGAGTCAACCCAGCCTAGAGGTTGACCTGAATTCTGGCATAATTACATGTATAAAAATTTGGATTTCAGCCCAATGTATAAGTTACCTTCCTGCTGCAGCTGCTACCCTTCAGGGCTGGGAGATCTCTAATTCCCAATCGAGAGACAGCCCTGGCAGGATTCGCAGCTGGTTGAAGTCACTCAGCGATGTGGAGTCACACCTGAGTCAGTCCTGCATGGGTGGGAAAGGACCAGGCTGCTGGTACGCCCAGGAGAGAGGTCTGCATCCACCAGGGCTCTTTGTTGCGAACCTCAAACCCACTCTAACTAGCCTGAACAGAAAAATTATTAAAGCCTATTAGGTAGCGTATCGTGGCTGCCGGAGGGCCAGAGAACCAGGCTGGAAAGCTATCCAGCCAAGAACAGTCCCCAGGTTGCCCTTCCAAAGTCCTGCAGCTACGGTCCCAGAACCTTGGACTAGGGTGTACATTCTATGGAGGCAGCTTCCCACCAGCAGCTCAGGCTCCAGGGACCTCACGTCTCCACCATTCTTCACCACCCTGAGACTAGGTCTGTGCCTCATCTCTGGCTGCCTGAAGCTGGCCTCTGAATCTCAGCCTCCCGTGTGGCTATTGATGACCAACAGAACCTTACCTGAGAAAGGGGCTTGGAGGGCAATGCTGGATTCTGTGTTGAAGACGCAAAACTCATAATGTGGGAAGAAATCTCCTTGCTAAAAATCAACAAGCTGGAACACCTAGTGGTTCAGTGGTTGAGCATTTACCTTCAGCTCAGGGCATGATCCTGGGGTCCTATGATCGAGTCTTACATGGGACTCCTAACAGGGAGCCTGCTTCTTCCTCTGCCTAGGTCTCTGCCTCTCTTTCTGTGTCTCTCATGAATGAATGAATGAATAAATAAATAAATAAATAAATAAATAAATAAATAAATAAAATCTTTTTAAAAAATAAAAAGCAACAAGCTATGGAGCCATGAACAGATTTGGAGATGTGGGTGCATTTTCATTTTTGCAAATTCATGGTAACATTGTGAATAAGGGAAGGATCCTTCTCATCCCTCTGGAACTTCAACTTATATTCATCTATTAGTCATTCTTTACCATGAGATTGTACATTGCTAGTGGGAAGGAATCTTTGTTTTGTTTGTGAATATATCCAGAGCAAATAAATAAATCCTAGCACATAGCAGGTGCTCACTAAGTATGCATTGGATGAATTCATGAAACGAATTCATTCATTCAGTTTACAAAAGTGAACAAAACACAGTGCCGGAATTCAGCCTGCTTTCAGCAGCTGCTGATCTCTGGGTCTGCAGGGAAGGAGAGCAATCCCAGTGGCCTGTGATAGTGTGCTTTAACAGAGAATGACCTCTCAGAGAGCTCCAAAGACATCCCTACTCTGGTTTGCAGAAGAGAGTTTCTGGAAGGACGCCCTGGAGAATAAGTATGAATTAGCCAGAAAAGCAAGTTAGGATGGGTGAGCCCATGAGGGAGATAAAGAAGGAGGGTGTCCAGGCCAAAGGAGTAGCAGGTACAAAAGCCAGGACATGAAAAAGCCTGAGACTTGAAGCTCAATGCAGATGTCTTTTGGTCATAATCTGCCTCTGGGTTTCCAGTCACTTACAAGGTCACACTGGGGGTGGGGGTGGGTGGCAGGGAGAGAGACAACCAGGTTGCAGCAGAAAACCAAAAATTAACTTTAAGTTGTCCCCAAAAACCTTACTGGGGAAGTTGTCATTTGTAGCAAATCAGTGATGGATAGTCACCTTTTCTTATATCAGCAACGGACAGAGTCACCTTTGTATCACCAAAACTCAAAAACATTGGAACTCGTGGCCCATCACACACATGGGCAGTGTGATCAAACGTGGTTCTTCAATAAGAAAACAAATAGCCAATTTAAAAATGGCCAAAAGATCAGGACACTTCGTCAAAGAAGATTCAGAGGTAGAAAATAAGCGTATGGGAAGATGCTCCACACCATATGGTGTTGGGGAGTTACAAACTCAAATGAGAAGGAAGGGCCACAAGACACTTATTAGGATAGCTAGCCAATTTTTTTTTTAAGATTTTATTTCTTTGTTTGAGACAGAGAGCAAGCACAAGCAGGAGGGGGCAGAGGGAAAGGGAGAAGCAGACTCCCTGCTGAGCAGGAAGCCCAATGAGGGGCTCATTCCCAGGACCCCAGGATTGTGACCTGAGCCAAAGGCAAGCCCTTAACCCATTGAGCCACCCAGGTGCCCCTAGGATAGCCAAAGATTTTTTAGTGACAGTGTAAAAAGCTGAAAAGGTTGTGGAGCAAGAGGAACTCTCTTTCACTGCTGGTGGGAATGCAAGATGGCACGGCCACTTTGGAAGACATTTTGGCAGTTTTTTATAAAACAAACCATATGCTCATGCTCTCTGGTATTTACCCAAATAAGCTGAAAACTTGTGTCCACACATGAATCTACACATGGGTGTTTATGGCAGTTTTATTTACAATTGTCAACAACTGGAAGCCACTAAGATGTCCTTTAGTAGGTGAATTGATACCCAAGGTGGTCCATCCAGACCGTGTGATATTATTAAGCACTAAAAAGAGATGAGCTCTCAAGCCAAGAAAAGGCGTGAGGGAACCTTAAGTGAATATTAGTTAGTGGAAGAAGCCAGTCTGAGAAGGCTCCATACTATATGACCCCAACTCTGCGATATTCTGAAAACGCAAAACGATAGAGACAGTAAACAGGTCAGTGGTTTTTAGGGGGTAGGACAGAGGGAGGGATGAATGTGCAGAGCACAGAGGATCCTTATGGCAGTGAACGTCATCTGGATGATGCTACAATGGCGAATAACTGTCATGATACACTTGTCCAAACCCACAGATCATAAAACACCGAGAGCGAACCCTAATGCCAACTATGGGGAAAAAATAGTTCATTCATTTCTTTCACATTCATTCATTCAACAGCTCTGAAGACATCCATACACTCTCCTAAAGCAGCAGCATGGCTCACTATATTTAATTCATGTCCTTTTTGATAATCTTGATTCTTAAAGTCCAAACAAATTTCATACCAAAGCCAAAAATAAACAGAAGCAATGGTTATTTTTTAACATGCTATTTTGAACCACCACGGGCCTGGCCCACCAGAGATTCTAACATACCTTCTAAGGAGCTTCCCCCTGCTTCCACCCTACCCTTGCCCCAGCACAGTGATCACTGGGACACAGAAAGTCTATGCCAGCTGTAGAAGAAGGCAGTGTCTGATGAGAATTGTAAGAAATATACAAACAAGCGGCGCCTGGGAGGCTCAGTGGTTGAGCATCTGCCTTTGGCTCAGGCCATGATCCCAAAGTCCTGGGATCGAGTCCCGAATCAGGGTCCCTGCAGGGAGCCTGCCTTTCCCTCTGCTTCTGTCTCTGGCTCTCTCTGTGTGTCTCTCATGAATACATAAATAAAATCTTGAAAAAAAAAAAAAGAAACATACAAACAAGAATTACTTGGGGCGGAGGGGAACCATCACCAACTGGAACTAGAAGGTGATATATAAGGTTGGAACTGAAGGATGGGGAGGATTTGAAAAGCAAAAATGGAAGAAAGAAGAGCCATAAAAAGAAAGTGGCATAGGAGAAAACAGAGTGAGCAATGAGTCATCACAGTTCTCAAATGAAAAAAGCTGAATTGTCTAGTCTGACTGGAACCAACTCAGTAAGTCAGCACCTGGTGTCCTACACATAAGTAACAACTCATTAAATATTTGTGGATGAATAAATAAATTTTGCGAAGTCTGAGAGAAGAATACTAAATTGCTGCAAGACAGCCAAGAGCCTTCGATACACGCAGAGACGTCAGCCTCTATGCTGATGGTAACAGGAACGTATAGGTTCTGGAACAGAGATGGGGCAGGAGCATAGCTGTGTGCTTTAGAAACTGTATCTCGCCACTACCTATGGGATGGAGAAAAGCCCGAGGAAAAGGCAGTACAAGAGAAGTCTATGCAGTGACCCAGCCATGAAATAATGGAGAGTTTACACTATCTTTTATAGGTAACCATCTCATACAATGGTTGTCTTGAATCTTTCACAAAAAGACATGGCGAGGGACACCTGGGTGGCTCAGTGGTTGATTGTCTGCCTTTGGCTTTGGTCATGATCTTGGGGTCCTGGGATCGACTCCCACATCGGGTTCCCTGCAGGGAGCCTGCTTCTCCCTCTGCCTCTGTCTCTCTCTCTCTCTGTGTCTCTCATGAATAGATAAATAAAATCTTTAAAAAAAAAAAAAAGAAAAGAAAAGAAAAGACATGGTGAGAAAAAAACATTATTACACATAATTTAAATATACTCTTTCTTCCATAGTTACTCATTGATTCAACCTAGTGTAATTTGCCTTCTGATTTCAAAAATAATAGGAACATGTTTACTGTGGAAAATGTGCAAGGAGACAAAAAAGTATTTTGCTTCTGAAATTATATATCACATGTAGAAAATATAAACATATCTTTATGTTCTGTATTCTATGAAGACACCCACATGCACACATGTATTCAGATCACTTTCCACATACCTATTTTGTAATCTGGATTTTTTTTTCTGTGAAAACAAAATTGCTTTAATTTTTCTCTAATTATAAAAGTAATATACTCTTATTATAAAAAGCAAAGATAGAGACACTGTAAAGAAGAAAAATAAAACCATGTGTAACCCCATCACTGAATGAAAACTGCTACTATCAATATTTTGTTAGTGTTCCTAGGTTTCCCTCCCTTTATATAAATGGGTTAGAGAGATAGATGATAGAGTCGTAGATAGAGTTTTTAATGTGATAATGCTTCATTCATGCTTTTGTAATCTTTTTATCTAAAGATGTGATGAAATACACATCCCCGATAGGGTTAGATATTCTTTTACAACGCGATTTTTTAATGACTGTACAGTGTTCTCAAACGATTGTTCTGTCATTTATTTAACAAATTCTACTGTTGTCCTTAGGTAGTTTGCAAGTTTTTGCTGTCATAAACAACTCTATGCTGGGCGTCACTGTCAATTCCTCTTGCCTAAATTCAAGATTAAGTTTCTTAGGATAAACTCACAAAGATAAAATTGTTCAATCAGAGTGTGACTCTGCTCTTGTCACTCACTTAAAAACTTGTAAACACAGTGCCTGTCATCTGTTAAAAAGCTGTATATCAGATTTATTTTTGTGATCATCTCTCTCTTTCCTAAATGAGCCAATTGATCCACTCTTCTTCAGAGCACCGAGGTATTAAATGAGGCAAAACCAAGAGCAGTGGTTGAGTACAAAGGGGCAGTAACTGAAAACTGAATTGTTCACCTCTACAATGCCAATGGAGTTGGGGTTGGAACACCATCAGCCACGACCAAGGACTGGAGAGACTGGGAAGCCATTGGTGCCCCTGGGCAGCCAAGATCTTGTCGCACAACCTGTGTGGCCACCATTGTGCCCCCAGGGCAGCTTTATCACCTCCGTCAACAGTCATCCCTGATACAAATGTCAATTCTCCCCCAACCTTTTTATCTTCTGTACTTTTCATCTTCCGATAATCTCTGCTTTTAAATGTTTACTCATTGGAGCAAAAAAGAAAGAGTACGTGTGTATGTGCATTTGTGTGTGTGTACATGAATGCACATGCGTGTACAGGCACACGTGATTATTGTGTGAACGTTGCATGCCTTTCTTAGTCCAATGGGTGATAGAATTTACTAACACTTGAGAACATTCATTCCATGTGGTGAGTCTAAAACACTGAGTTTACAGACACGACCATGGGTTGCATAATTCGTGGTCATTTAGGATTCCTAAATACCACAGAATACAAATACTAACAAAACTATCACAGTAAGGATGCCAGTTTGTGTTGCTACATAGCTTTTATTTCATGAATATACAAAAATCAACTAAATATAACATTGGAACATTTTTTTAATAGTAACTGCACATATTTCAAATACTCCATAAGATGATATTAAAGTGCACTAGTCATCATCATTCCTGTCCTTGTGCGTCCAAGCCCCTGGTTTCTTCTCCAAGCTTCTTCAGGAAGATCTTGCCGCTGGACCCAGGTCTTATCCACAAATGTTATCCTCAGGCCTAAAGTAAAGAAAGAGCCAGGAATCTCTGATGCTTTGAAAGAAGAAAGCCAGGACCCAAAAGTACCTGTGTAGACAAAGTAGGGAGGAGGGGGTGGCAAAGGGATTGAGAAACTTCACTCAAGTTCAAAGAAACCACTGTATTAAAAATGATGAGGGGAGGCCACAGGCTTCTTCAAATCTGTATATAAATAGAAACCCATCAAAGTGAGAAGCTTATATCTTAATTCTAAATGCAGGATTCTAGTATTGTTTTTGGTTGGACCACAAATTGCATTAAACACTCCACTCACCCCCACCCCCTCAGTAGCAAAATTTAAGGGAATGAAAAAAAAAAAAAAAGCCCTAGTAATCAAGATCAAAAATATTTTGACCCAATATTTTTAAGTAAGAATCAATGTAAAAAATGTATGGTGAACAAATTATGAAACATTTTAATAGAGACAAGGTCATTTGTTTTTTAATTTTTATCTTTGAAAATTTGGATTGAAGTACTCTTTATCTCAATTACTGGGTTTGTGCCTGAGGTGTGGGCTTCACTCTCCTCACCCTGGCCCCAGCCTTAAAGGAAACCAAGTCTCAGGTGCAAGTTGAAATCTGGTCTGTTTGGCGTGAAGAGGAAGAGGGTGGGAAAAGGAGCCTTCTCCTGCATTGCTGAGAATGTCTCAGGCACAGAAGCCCTGCCTCTCACCCAGAGGAGACTCTGTGTCTGCCCAAATTTACCAAAAATAAAAATAAAAATAAATACAGGATGCCCAATTCAATGTGAATTTCAGGTAAGCAAGGAATGCTTTTTCAGTATAAGTATGTCCCATGCAATATTTGGGACATACTTATACTTTTAAAAAAAGCAAACAAACAAACAAAAAAAACCTCTAAATTGTTGTTTGTCTGAAATTCAATTAAACCGGGCATCCTGTATTTTATCTGTCAACCCTACCTCCACTCCACTCCCACCCCTCCCCCAGGAAGCCTCCCCTAACCCCAACAAGAGTTTCTATCTACCCTGAGAGAGATGGTCACTCTGAAGGCCCATAGCAAGAACAAAAGAAATAAAAATAACAAACGAACTGAAAGCCAGCCCAACACGGAAAGAATGTTATTGCACTTTTGCTGACAGAGACCAACGGAGATTTCCAACATAAACAAGGAAATTTAATCTCTCATTTGCAAAAGCTTCCCCTGTGCTAATTTGTTAACTGCTCATGTAGAGACACAGAACCAAATACATTTTGTTGAGCTTCTTTTTTCTTATATGATGCAAATCAAAGCAATCCCTGCTGATAAGTGCAGCAAGAGATAGATGCCAGAAATGGTGGGCCTGAGCCGTACCCTCACAGTCTCCAAGCTGTTTGATGAACTGGTCAAGTCAATCAAACATAACCTCTTTTTCCCAACCAAACGAATTATTTGGTCAACCAATGTCATGAGCCACTTCGGTCAAAAGTTGTGTATTGTGCCATAGTTGTGAGGCTACAGATTACTTCAGATCTAAAATCAGTGTGGGTTTGCCTGTTAGTGTTTGTTTTTGTCCTACATTCAGCCTGTTCTCTGGCTCCCAGGTAGGAGGCAAATGTATCCTAAATCCCCAGAAAAAAAGCTGCTCACACACTCTGCTGCTTACAAAGGAAGTCAGTGAGGGTTTTCTCCCCTTTTCACAATCAGAGAATGTGCTATGTCATCTAGCTGAAGCTGAAAGAAGGCAGGTATGGTTTTTATTTAAAAATACTACTTGGCGCGGGGTGGCGGGGGGGGGGGGGGGGGGGGCGGTGCTGGGTGGCTCAGTGGGTTTAGCATCTGCCTTTGGCTCACGTCATGATTCTAGAGTCCTGAGATCAAGCCCCATGTAGGACTCCCTGCTCAGGGGGGAGTCTGTTTCTCCCTCTGCTCTTCACCCCACGCATGCTCTCTCACTCTCTCTCTCTCAAATAAATAAATAAAATCTTTTTTAAAAAATACTACTTTTTCAATCAAGGCTCTTTCTGCTCACCAAATCTGGGTTGCTGCTCCACATGGTACTGGGCACTTTTTCAGCCCTGTGCACTTGATCTATTTCCCAGAGATGTGCCTTGCTGATTGAGATTTCAGCTCAAGATCAGCTAGAAAAGAAGGTCTCTGTCTGTCTCTGTTTATTTCTTTTGTCATTTTTTTTCTATGTATTTTTCCTTTGCTACAAAACTGGATTCTATACAAATTTATCTTTTTCACATCTTTACCCTTTTACACTGAAAAAATAAGCAGAGCTCCATTTCCTTAACATAGAAATAGAAAAAACAAGGATCTAAGCACTTTTCTCATAAAGGTTTTGATCATCCAACTCTCAGTCCTTAAAAATAAGTATAACTATTTCACTTCCACTTGCAACTACAATCAATATCTTGGATTCTAGTGTGTGAACTTGGACAAATCCATTCACACTTTTAGCCTTTGTGTCTTCATCTGTAAGTGTGAATTGACCCATCTTTATAAGCACTTCCAACTCTAAAATTTGAAGCTGAAGATGGATTTTTAGTGTTACTTTTTAAGAGTTCAAGAGGTTTGGCCAATATAGGGGTTATAAAGAGAATAACTACTTAGAAGAATGGCAGCAGTCTTGAATTGTTTGTTGAATTAACAGGAGCTTGAATTAATACATTGGGCAAAGAGGTAAAGAGAAGAGTGACCATTTCCTTCCCTCAGCTGCACACTGCATGTTCACATCTTGAAGATAAGTCAACTTTCAGAGATTGCTTATATGTAGAGCTACTCCTAGCACTCAAGAAACACTCAAGAGATATCATCATATAAAGGTGTGGATGGTACCATAGAATTATTAGCCCAGTTAGTCATCAACTTTGCTTTTAAGAGATTTAGATTAGACCTCTCAGTAAAAGTTACTCTTTTTTAAAAAAAAATTTATTTATTTATTTATTTATTTATTTATTTATTTATTTATTTGAGAGAGAGAGTGAAAGAGTTAGCACCAGTGGGAGAAGGGCAGAGGGTGAGAATGAAGCAGACTCTCCACTGAGCAGGAAGCTCAATGGGCTCAGGAGCTGAGCTGAATGCAGATGCTTAACAGACTGAGCCACCCAGGTGCCCCAAAAGTTACTCTTGAATAGGAATGGGACACTGTGCTCTAAGAAGCCAAAAATATAAACCCAGGCCCATTAAAGCAATGGTCTCATGTTGGTCCAGGTTTTTAAGAGAAAGTTTCATACTTTTAAGTTAGAATTTTTGTTTAATTTTAAACATATCCATGCCTTTCTAACTGGGGGAATGTAATCTAGCAGAATGACCATGAGATGTGACTAAGTTACAAAACTTATCCTTGAGAAAAGAGGAAAAGAAACCTGTGCCTTCTGCACAGCCAAAGAAACAATCAGCATAATGAAAAGGCAACCTACAGAATTGGAGAAAACATTGCAAAGCACATCTCTGACAGTGGGTTAATATCCAAAATATATAAGGAACTCATAGAACTAAAGAGCAAAAAAACAAAACAAAACAAAAATCTCCAAATAATCCAATTTTTTAAAATGGGCAAAGGACCTGAATAGGCTTTTTTCCAAAGAAAATTTTCAAATGGCCAGCAGGTACATGAAAAATGTTTAGCATCACTAATCAGGAAAATGCAAATAAAAACCACAGTGATATATCACCTCATGCCTATTAAAATGGCTATCATCAAAAGTACAAGAGAGAACAAGTGTCAGCAAGGATGTGGAGAAAAGGGAAGCCTATGCACTGGTGGACATGTAAATTGGTGCAGTCACTGTGGAAGACAGTTTGGAGGTTTGTCAAAAAAGAAAAACAGAACTACCATATGATATAGCAATTCCACTTCTGAATATCCAAAAAAATGAAATTGATATCCTAAAAAGATATCTGCACCCCATGCTCATTGCAGCATCATTCACAACAGCCAAGACATTGAAGTAACCTAAGTGTCCATCAATAGATGGATGAATAAAGAAAATGTAATATGGATAGATTGATAGACAGATGGTAAATAGATACATAGATACATAGACACATAGATAGAATGAAATACCATTAAGCCATAAAAAAGGAGATCCTGCCATTTGCAATGCCGTGGATAGACCTTGAGAACATTATGCTAAGCAAAGTAAGTCCAAGAAAGACAAATACTGTATGATCTCACTTATATGTGAAATCTAAAAAAACCAAACTTATAATCTAAATAAATACATACATACATACAATAAGAAAAACTTACAGAAACAGATATCAGATTGGCTGTTGCAAGAGGCAAGGAGAGGAGGTAGGTGAGAACAGTGGAAAGGTACAGACTTCCAGTTATAAGATAAATAATTTAAAGTATATAATGTATAATGTGATAGCTGGAGTTAACAATACTACATCGTGTATTTGAAAGTTGCTAAGAGAGTGTAGCTTAAAAGTTCTCATCACAAGGGGAAAAAAATGTGTAACTACATGAGGTGATGGATGGGAACTAAATTTCGTAATGATCATTTCATGATCTATACATATATCAAATTATTATGTTGTACATCTTAAACCCATACAATGTTATATCAATTATATCTCAATACAACTGGAGGGAAAAGGGAAAGAAACACCTGTGCATATAGACACAACTTGATGTTGCTCTTAGGAGACAATGAATTATTTCAATAATGATATTCTGGCTCAAAACACTACCAGTCAAAACTTCAGTCTTGAAAAATTGAGAAAAATGTCTTCCTCACTCTATACCATCCTCAAAAAATCAGTTTATGACTTGACTGTGGCCATTACAGAATCATCAAGGTTTTTTTAATGAAAGTCAAAGTTTATCATGAACCTTTTTTGAGTCTAGTTTCCAGGTAACATTTTGGTGCTTCTAAAAATCAAATCCATCAAAAGACAAAATGTCTTACCTTTGCATAAGTTCAACAGAATATGGCTTGAGTTGTGAAGGCAATTGCAAAAGAAGATTCAGAAAAAGATGCTGACCAATGGCAGTTGACTTAAAATAAGAATATTGCCCACCAATGTAACCACTTAAAACAATACAATGTCTACACTCATGTCAACATTCCAGATTTTGTTTCTCAAAAAAATCCTCAATCATGGTTTCCAAGTTATAAATGGGTTGAAAACACGCAGTTCTCTCCTGAAATCCCAATTTAAAAAATAACAGGAAAGAAGTTTATTCTAAGGAATAGATCCACAAGGACAAAATAGTTGGCTAGGAGAAAAACTTTGGAGGCTAGAAAATAAAAGGAGGATGGGTGTGGGATTAGCAGTTACAAGTAAGCTGAGTCATAAGCAGTGCCATCGTGTTATGAAATGCAGCAGCCTCATCCTAAACCACAGTCAGGGAATCCAAGAAACAAATTTTTACCATCCAAATCCCCAAAAGGCACAGATGCTACCATTAGGTGTCCCTGGAAGTGGGAGTAAAGATAAGGCTCCACATAGCAAGGTGTGTTAACATTGCTTCAAAAGGGGAGACCTATATTGCCAAGTAACTGTCTTTTCCCCACCCTCAGAGAAATCTAAAGGTTCATTCCTGCAGAAGCTAAAATAGAGGGTCTCTAGACTACAGTACCCAAGGCACAGTTGAAATGAGGGGTGCACAAGAAAACAGATGGACTAAAATTAAAGTTTACCTTCTGCAAATTGAGATCCTTAGCCCTCTCTCCCACTCACCCAGAACATTGGCATCTGGGATTCTTCAGCTAGACTAGGGACTAGAACAATATCCTCTAGATACCTTAACAAGCGTATGAAAAAATGACCTTAAAATTTGATGTGGGGCTTTCCTGAACAAATGGTCCAGCCAGATTACCTTATAGAAAAGTCTACTATAGTCAAAGCCTCCTCCTCATGAACACAGAACATCCAATTAGCCTTGTTCAGCTTCCCACCCTTGAAGTATCAGCAGATACTCAAGAAAAAAGCTTTTAACAGAAAAGAAAGAAAGAAAGAAAGAAAGAAAGAAAGAAAGAAAGAAAGAAAGAAAGAAAGACCAGAAACAAAATAGAGAAAAACAACAAGGAGAAAGAGAAGCCATGCAGAAAGAGGAACACTTCAAAAAACCATCATCAATATATGAACTTATTTTCAAAAAAGGAAAGCCAAGAAAGAACTCTTGAAAATTAAAAATATGATATTATATGATATGTCAATTATTTTTCAATTAAAATCGATACCATGGGCAGCCCAGGTGGCTCAGTGGTTTAGCGATGCCTTCAGTCCAGGGTGTGATCCTGGGGACCCGGAATTGAGTACCATGTCAGGCTTCCTGCACGGGAACCTGTTTCTCCCTCTGCCTGTGTCTCTGCCTCTCTCTCTCTCTCTCTCTCTTTCTCTCTCTCTCTCTCTTTCTGTGTGTGTGTGTGTGTGTGTGTGTCATGAATAAATAAATAAAATCTTTAAAAATAAATAAATAAAAATAAAATCGATACCAGAAACAAGAACTTCAATAAGTGTTATAAGTTAAGGCCAGAAAATGCCCCAGAACATAGTGCATAGAGGTGAAAAATAGAAAAAAATGAAAGAAAATTGAGCTCTGTTCTGGAATTCCAGAAAGGAAGAAAAGACTAAAGGGAGGTAAAGGCATAATTATCAAATAAATTATTCAAGAAAATTTCCCAGAATTTAGGAGCATGAGTTTCCAGATTTAAAAAGCCCTAATACCCAGCAGAGTAGATGAAAAGGCACATCTTTGTGAAGCTTCAATCACTGGAGACAAAGAAAAGATACTAAAATATTGAGGAGAGCAAAAAGAAACTCACATACAAAAGATTGAGAATCAAAACGGACTCAGGCCTCTCAACATCAGTGTTGAAAGCTAGGACCCAGGCAGATAATGTCTTACACTACGAGTTTTACACTAAGAGAGTTTTATACTAAGCCTGTTGATTAAGTGTTAGGACATTTTCAGACATGTATAGTCTCAAATATTCATTGCCCATGCACACTTCCTAAAGAAGCTACTAGAGGAAGCTCTCCAAAAATGAAGTGAAGAAAGAAGAGAAGACATGAAGACACAGGAACCAGGAAACGGGGTTTTACAAAGGGGCAAATGGATCCCTGGGATGAGGTGAAGGGAGCTGTCAAGGCTAGAGAGCAATCACTAAATTGGCAATCAGGAGACAATGTTCCAAAAAAAATAAAGAGCATACCTGAAGAATTTGAATATTGAAGAGAGATTATAACAAGTCAAAGGAAGTTTGGAGATCAGTGATAAGGAAACACAAAAAATACTAAGTGACAATAAGACAATTATTAGCTATGGGAAGATTGGAAAGCTTAGTAAGAAAGCACAGTAATCATAGCATAACAAGTGTCCCAGTTGTGATCAGCATTTACATAGTCAAAATAGCATAACTGCGTTTACTACATAAGTGTATTGGTAGAAGGAGGAAAGTAGGAAGTAAAAGTTGAAAGAGGTATTAGAAAGTAGGTCAGGCATATGTTTGGGGAAAAAGAAAGTTTTCATCTTCAAGAGTGAAAGGAAATAGAAAATGCCTGATATTAAATTCAAGAAAGAGCCCTCAAAAATATTATTTAGAGATAGTGGAACTTAATAGCAAAAGAAATAGTTAAAACAATTGAAAGTGGTTTCCCCTGGAAATCAAGAGAGTAAAGGGGGGTGTCCTACTCTGTTCAGGCTACTCTTACAAAATACTACAGTCTAGGCGGCTTAAAAACAACAGAAATCTATGTCTCACAGTTCTGGAGGCTGGAAGTCTGAGATCAGAGTGCCAGCATGGTTGGTAAGGGTCCAATTCAGGGTCGGAGCCTTCTCCTTGTATCCTCATGTGGAGAAAGGAGTCTAGGGAGCTCTTTGGGGTCTCTTTAATAAAAGCACAAATCCCTTTCCTAAGGGCTCCACCAGCATGACCTAAGTTCCTCCCAATGGCCCCCTCTCCTAATATCATCACATTGGGAATTCGGGCTTCAACATATGAATCTGGGGGAGACACTAACATTCCAATCATAGTAAGAGTACTGAGGGAGAGGCTGCCATTTGTCGTAATAAATCTTATAATCTGACTCTTTGAAACCATGTGCATGTGGGGGCACCTGGGTGGCTCAGTGGTTGAGTGTCTGCCTTTGGCTTGGGTCATGATCCTGGGGTCCAGGGATCGAGTCCCGCATCAGGCTCCTGCTTATGACTCTGCCTCTCTCTCTCTCTGTGTGTCTCTCATGAATAAATAAATAAAATCTTTAAAAAAAAATAAAAACCAACTATGTGAATTGAATTTCAAATTTTAAAAAAAAAAGAAAAAGAAATAAATAAATGAGGGAAAAATAAGAAAAATAAAACTGGATCCCTGGGTGGCGCAGCGGTTTGGCGCCTGCCTTTGGCCCAGGGCGCGATCCTGGAGACCCGGGATCGAATCCCACATCAGGCTCCCGGTGCATGGAGCCTGCTTCTCCCTCCGCCTGTGTCTCTGCCTCTCTCTCTCTCTCTCTGTGACTATCATAAATAAATAAAAAATTAAAAAAAATTAAAAAAAGAAAAAAAGAAAAAGAAAACTGTGCATGTGTGACTTTGGTAAAAAAAAATGAGATCTAAAATATTAAAACTCAGATGTGTTATTTTATATCTACATCATTGGGAGACCAAGGGCGGAATGTGTAGGGTGGAGAAAGAATAAAAAGAACACTGGTAGTCACAGAGAGAATACCACTAACTATTTGGTGGCAGCTCCTAGGAACATTAGCTGGAATTCCTCGAATCCACAATTGAATGAAAGCTGGTTTTAGATCATCTGTCTTTAAAACCAATATGGCCTTTTTCCAAAAATGTTTGACTGCCCATGTGCAACACATTAAAAGCAATAATAAAGCTAATCAGAGGGGCCTCCCACAAACATTTTTGCTACATAGACCAGACCACAACATTTTTCCTACACCTACTAATGTCAGCAATGTGTCGATGGCGGGAAGCTGTAATGACACGAAGAAGTCTACTGCTATAGTACGGGTTGTATCTTACTAAAATCTGTAATAACCAAGAGCCATCAGGGCCGACAAGAAACTGCCTTTCTCTGGAACTCGGATTGTAAGCTCCACCGGAAGGTGAAACGAGTTGTATGGTGAATGACAACAGTTAACATTTATTGAATACTTACCTGCGTGCCAGGAACCACTTGTCGCTTTGTGTCTACAAAGTCCTCTCTTCCTCAATGGGAATTTACGAAGTATAGGTATGATTTCCCTCCTCACTTTAGAGATCAGAAGACGGGGGCACAAGAGAGGGGAGGTGACTGGCTGAAGATGGCACAACTGGTAAGTAACAGATCTAAAACAGACTAACGCTCCTTGACCCCTACTGCAAGCCCGTTTTGCCCCAACCTCACAGATGTGGGGAAAGATGCTCCCACTTCTCCTCCTAACAGCAGACCTCCTGGGTGAATCCCTTAAACAAGAACCAGATCCTTAACCCTATTTATTGAGTCCTTAACACATGCCAGGGCCTCTGCTAAGCATTTCACAAGCAATGTCTCCTTTAATCTTCCAGCAATCCCAAGAAGTAGGTAGTATCACTGCCACGTCCAGATGGGGGAAGTGAAGTTCCCAGAGGATAAAACTGCCCTAGGTCCACGCGGAGCCAGGATACAAACCCAAACTATCACATCCCAAAGCCCCCTCTGCCTTTTAGAAACAAACAAACAAAAAATGCCTGATGGCAAAAAAAAAAAAAAAAAAAAAAAAAAAAAAAAGATGAAACAGTGTTGAGAATCCAACAGGAAAGAGCCCAGGAGTTCTTCTCTGAGGGCGAGGATGGCAGGGCCCCCAATGCTCACAACGTATTACCTTGTTCCATCTTCTGTTGTTGTTGACCCCGTGGTGGATGTTGCTATTTTTAAAAGAATATCTTTTCCCTAATTTTAACAGAAATGGTTAAGTTAATCATTAAATTCTGATCACTTAAATTCAGATGACTTCATTTGCTTGAAGTTAAACTGCCAAGAAGTGACGGAGACAAAAGAGAAAGGCTGTGGATGCCATGCTCCAGCCTTATGACCCGGACTTCCACGCTTGAGAATATGGATTTTCCACGTGCAACTTCAGATTTCTCCTTGGCAGTGCCTAGAAATTGTCTATTTTGTAGTTAAGACTACATTGACTCAAGTGCGGTCAGGGTAAATAATTCTATTTTCCAGCAGGCGTTGCAAGGAAAGAAAGGCAGGGTCACGGGCAAAATTACTGTCTGTGCTTAGAAAGAACTGATGGACAAGATCCCACCTCTGGCCCTAATTAGTTAGTGGTGAACTTCTTACCCAACCTCCCCCCGTTCAACAAGGCTCCTGGGGCAGTCGACCCATCCCGTAGGATTGCCATTTTTGTCTTCACTGAACCTGGACAGAAGCTTCTACCTTTGCCCATTCGTGGGGGCTCAGTACAAGTAGCGCTTTCTGGGCTCCCTTTGTCTGCGTCCCTCTCCTTGTGTGAGGACCTTACTTCCCACGGGGCACCTGGAGGGCTTAGGCCTTGCTCTGTCCTTCTCTGTGTCCCCTTACTGTGTCTTTAATACAGCACAAGCCTGTATACAGTCTGCAATCTGACAAATATTTGTTGGATTTACTTATTCTTGTGAGAGGGCAACAAATATTTGTTGGATTTACTTATTCTTGTGGGAGGGCAAAAGGAAAATCGGATGACAGAAAATGCGGGTGCTTAAGAGCACCCCCGGGACGGAGAAAGGGCTCAGAATAGCATATCTGCCAGCTATATTCCCTTCATTAGCGCTGCTAAAGAAATAGCCCTCTTGTCATCAGGGCACCAGAGGGGAAGGAGTGAGTCTCTAATCTCATATTTGCCGATCAAGCTTTGCGCACATTCCAATTGCCATCAGTGATCAAAAATACTTCTGTTTCGGATATCTCCCCCATCTCTTCAGCCCGACAGAGTGTTGTGGGGACCTGGTGTGTAAATGTTTGCACATTTGCAGTTGGAGCAGTAGGAGGAATCCCACCACCTGATTGTCGCCTTCGATCCAGAATGGGCATGGCACTGCTTGACTAGAAACCACATTGGCACTGAGGAGGGCACTTGCTGAGATGGGCACTGGGTGCTAATACTGTATGTTGACAAATTGAATTTAAACTTTAAAAATGTGAAAAAAAAAACAAAAAAGAAATGATATTAGCAATCATGACTAATATCCTGCTATGAAGAGAATTGCCTTGCTTCTTTCTCCTTCAGTTTTAATCAGGATAGAGCCAATGGAGCCAACCAATGAAAAGGCCTCCCGAAAACACAGAGCTGGGGGATCCCAGCCAGATGTCTTAGAGGAAAAACCTTGTAGAGGCTCTGCTTTGCTGCATTTGTAACCTCCTTGCACCCCTGAGTAACTTCTAAATGTTCCTCAGCCTCTGAAAGGGTACGAATAGGCATTTGTTCATAATCCCTTTCTCTGTGGCAGAATAAAGGTGGGTTTAATGATCTTTCAATAATCCCTATTGCTGTAGGATTTTAGAACATTTGGTAATTCTCCACATCAATTCATCCCCAAATAATTCATTTTTATATTAGGAATTGGAGAGGAATTATCTTCTTGCTCTTTATTTTCCCCTGACCACCCTCTCCAGATCAACTTCCTCTATCAAAACAAACAAGCAAACAGGCTTACTGTGGGAGCCCGTGATCCTGAAGAGCCAGGTATAGTCAATGATGAGCCATGTCCGAAGCCTGTTACCATCGGTTCGGATCCCAGAAGCCAAAAACATCTACAGGCTGGAAGCTGATTTGAATGTTTTGCCCCAAGTCAACTGCACATGTTCATCTAGGATCTGTTTGCTGGAATCCTGATTCCTCGACTAGGGCCCCGGAGCTGGTGGGTACCATAGTGAAAGGGCACACAGGGATATCCCCGTGATTCATTTAAAAATGAAAACCTAGTTCTGGATGCCTTTTTGAATGTGGACTCTGGTGAGAGGCTGCTGGTAAGCTCAGAAAGGGTTTGCTTCCTGTGGTCAAATTTTAGTTTCACTTCCTGAAATGACCTACAAAAATATCCCTTGCTGATGTCATGGCTTACAGCCAAACATCAGATGAATGAGGCTGGACAGGAGATGTTGATATGTCATACTTCCATCAGCACCCAAGTAGATTGAAACCATTATGCCGACTGGCAGGTTCTCTGGATGGAGGCTCCACTCATCCATGGAAATATGCCTCAAAGGTGACCACACCATCAGCCAAAAGAAGTTCCACATTGGCTTCCCATCATCATGATCCCTCTATGCCACACATTTAGGACAGACTTCGGTGGTCAAATTCCCCATAAGCCAATACCTGTGTTCTCTTGGACTCTGATCCTGATACTCATCTTGATACTAATATAGTAGGGACAGTCACCTAATAATGTAGCCTTTTGCCACATTCCTTCCAAAAAACAAAGTCTCAGGAGAAAATGTTGCCCATTCATTCTTATTCTTTTTATATTTTTTAATTACCTTTTCTACATTGAGAGATTTGAAAATCACTAAATAAAAATGGTAGAAGGATGTTGTCACAGCAGATGATGGGATCTGATCCTCCAAAGATTTAAAAAAAAAAAAAATGCCTGTAGTAATTGTTCTGAAAGGACTTAAGAGAAAGACCAAGATCTTGTTTGCAGACTGGGGGCAAACCTGAATCTCAGCTTCACCAGCAGCAGAGAATGATCGCACAGGTCCCTTCTAGCTCCAACCTTCCAGAGCACACAGGAACCCTTGTGTTTTCCTTTGCATGAAATTACCACCCAAAGGGTCCTGCAGACAAAACGTAGAGATCATTGCTGCTGCATCTCAAACCACTACTGGGAACCAAGTGGAAACAGGTGTGTAAAAAAATCGACTTGGCTCTCCTCCGAAACAAGGGAAAGTTAGGCAGAGTGGGGGCGGGGGCAG
Source organism: Vulpes lagopus (assembly GCF_018345385.1). Lineage (NCBI taxonomy): Eukaryota > Metazoa > Chordata > Mammalia > Carnivora > Canidae > Vulpes > Vulpes lagopus. Next base: position 77,284,480 of record NC_054831.1, read on the forward strand.
GGGGCATTTTTCAGAACTTGTTTGCCCATCCCTGGTTGCAACACCCACTTGCCTCTGCCATAAAGCTTTGCAACACTCCACCCCTGAAACTGACCTAGTTTGTGTCTGTGTCTTTAAGAAAGCGCCTCCTATGGCACAGGTAGCCCTCACTTAGGCCAGGTACAGTGAGTGGGGATCTGTGGCTAAACACTGGGATGGACTCTTTCTATCATTTGGTAACATGCTCCAGGTGAGATGAAGGAAATGTGGGGTTGCTCTGCAAAAAGCACAGGAACCCCGAGGAGAGGCTGGGCTTTGCGCCCCCGACCCCAGTCCCAACTGGCTCTTGATTCAAGAAGTGACTTGCCTGCCTTTCGGCTCTTCTACTTGCCCCTTGTCACCTGTTCTGCAAGCCCTAGGACCCTAGAAGCACCTGTCAGCCCAGCCCAGGCCCTGCTGTGACCCAGTCCCATCATATGGAGCCCTACCTCCTCAGCCCCTTGGCCCTTGAGCTAGGGCACAGACCTGGGAGGGAGATAACCAGACTCCACCAGAGACGTGCAGCTGGTTTTAAGTCTCAAGAAGCAGAATGAGCTCCAGCTTTGGCACTCTTGGGCTCCCCTCTTCAAGACCCCACACTGCCTAACAAGCTGTTCGGAATAGGATGGCTCTTGGCTCTTGCCCACTCTTCACTTGTCCCAACTCCTTCCAGGGGCTTCTCCAACACACAGTGGCCCAAAGGGCAGCAGCAGCCTCACCCCTCTGCGGACGTGCTCTCCCAGCTCCTGGCCTCCAGGACACACCCAGCCTCCCACACCTCCCTGCCAGCACTGACCTGCTTTCCCACCCACCCCGGCTCCAAAGTGAGAACTTGGCTTTGGTTACCTTCCATGCTCTCCCACTCATAGACTCCCCTTCTCCTGCCTCTTCTCCACCCAGACTCTCTCCCTCCTCAACTCCACTCAGTGCTGAACTCAAGACTTCAGGGTCAACTCTGGTACAGCAACTGGCAAAACCCTAGCACCATCAGCTCCACTCAAGGTGGATCTGCCTTAATGGATTTCCTATACTGGGTCCTACCTGCACCCTGCCCTTCTCATCCACCATTGCTTCAGGGGCCACCTGCAACAAGATGGCAGCCCAGAAAATCCCCTTCTTCCGAAGGAGTCTGCAGTATTTTCACTTTGGGGGGTGATAAAAGCTCTCTAGACACCAATAAGTCCCCCAAATAATTATTTCATTATTCACTGTATAAATGGTATCAAGCAAATTAGAGCTTAGTCAGTACTGAATTCAACCTCAGATGTCACCAGGTTGGGATCAATGAAGCATTCTGGTGGCCTTCAACCCTTCCCGTCCTTAGCTTGAGAATCTCCTTTCATCTTCTGCCTCCCTGGGAGGGCTGCACAGACCCTTTAAAGTGGCCAGCTGCAGGAGAACAAGGAGTGGAGTTCATATTTCTCTGCCTTTCTGTCACCAAGACCTAACACAATGTATGGTTGGGGCTCGTTGCACCTGTTTGCTGAGTTTCTAAGGAAAGCATTAGGGAAACGCAGACCCTGGGAGCAGGTCTTCTAAGTATTTCTTGGGATGAGGTCTTGTGTCCACCTGTGGCGGCATCTCCTATAGCTCTTGCACAAAATGCAGATTCCTCAGTACCCCCTCACCACCTGCTGACTCGGTGTCAGGGGTGGATCTGGGAATCAGCATCTTTTCATGAGCTTTTTAGGGGAGTCATCTACACTTTGGAGTCAATAAGCCACTGGTTCAACTCCATTTAATTTCCTAGAGACTTTTTTTTTTCAAAAATTTTATTTATTTACTTGAGAGAGAGAGAAAGAGAAAGTGAGAGAGAGCATGAGCAGGGGGAGAAGGGCAGTCGGAGAGGGAGAAGCGACTCCCTGCTGAGCACAGAACCTGACATGGGGCTTGATCCCAGGACCCTGGGACCATGACCTGAGCCGAAGGCAGACTCTTAATAGACTGAGGCACCTAGGTGCCCCTAGAGATGTTTATAGGTAGGAGAGAAGATGACTTCTAATTGGAGGAAGAATATGAGGACTATGAGTGGTCATATGTCCTCAGCAACTATAGACATCTGTGTACATTAGAGGCCCCACAATTACCACGAGGTCACCTTGCCTGACCCCGCCCAACCTTTATAAATTGGTCACCCAGAGGCAAGTGGAAAGGCATCTTCCATGTGCTATCTACCTGAGGCCCCAGCCAGAGGACAGCGGAGTCCCTGACCTGTGCTCAGGTGAGACAAACCACTCTGTGTGTGGATGGTGCAGCGTACTGGACCATATGGCTCCAGTCTTCTGTCATGTAAAGGGGAGGAATAAAGAGTCTGTGGGACATGACCTAGTTAGTCCAGTGTTAACAATCTATTGATTGCCATGCTTTTTGTGGGACAGTCCATTTGGTCCACTTTTATGAGCCCAAAGAGCTGCTGACTAGTCAATTCCGTAAAATCCATCAATTTCCGTAAAATCAGAGCTTTGTGACGAGGTGTAGAGGCCTCAGCTCCTCGCAGCTGAGAGTAGGTCTCATAGATCCACCTGCACAGGCATAGATCTTGCCTGCAAAACATTTCGCAGTGAGAATGGGAAGTGCTACAAAGGACACAACATATACCCAGGAGGGACCACAGGGTTCCTGTCCGGTGGGTAAAGTACATGAAAAAACGTGAAAAGATGTGGACTGGAGCTTCAGGACCTAATAACTCATTCATTTCACTATTGTGGTAGAGTACGTACATTTCTCTTTAACAACCAGCCCTTCCTCGCCACAAACTTTGTCCCTGGCCTAGTAGCCTACGAGCCCAAAGACCCCCCACTTAGAAATCCTCTATTCCTTCTGGAAAATCATTAAAAAGGTAGAACTATGGAGAGACTAGGCTTAGGAGGCACAGAGGAGGTAGGGATGAAAGAAGAGGGAGTGTGTGTGTGTGTGTGTGTGTGTGTGTGTGTGTGTGTGAGTGTGTGTGTGTGTATGTGTGTTTTCTCTTAAAGGGTAGGTGCTATTTCAGACTCTTTCACACAGAACTACAACAAAGGAGCCCAAAGCTCAGAGCCACAGCGTGCCCATCTGTCGACGGGCTATTCAATTAACTTATTGTTACCAGTGAAACACCAGCTCAGTGTGTCTGGAGAAGGAGGAAGGCCCAGGTGCTAAAGTGACAGCCATCAAACTGTTGGCAAACCAGAGAAGGCAAATTGTTCCTTCCGAGGCATGGTGACCCTCTCCTCTTCCACTGGTTCTCTTCCTTCCCTCTGCTTCTCACTTCCTCGTCTTTTCTCCTCCTGGGGCAAGCTTCTTTCTTCCCTTTCTTCTCTGGGCTCCTTCCCCCACCTGGGTATGTCTGCTGGGGCAGAGAAGAGGCTCCGCTCTCAACGTGAATCAAGCACTTACTCTGGAGGGAGAAGCCCTGATGGAGAGATGGCTCAGTTCTGAGAACTTGGTAAATGAAGCTTCTAGTTACCCAACAAGAGTCAAGGTAGGGGACAGAGGGAAGACCGTTTTTGCCACCTCAGATGAACTTCAAACTATTCCCCACCCTTCCCTCACTAGGTGGGGTCTTATTATTTCCACTCTCCAGCCTCTCGCTGATTCGTCGCTCTCTCTGAAAGTCATTTCTTGGTTTCGCTCTCAAGGGGCAAAGAAGCTGAAAAGATGAGGCCGCTCAGCCAGGAAAGAGCCACGGTTCAAACTGCAAGGGTGCACACATCCCAGGGGCTGTCGCGTACACCAGGTGTGAGGGAACGTCATCGCCACAGGGACCCGACTGAGGCCTCCTGACTCACAGGCATGACGAGTGCAAGTTCAAGGCCGTGTTTGAGATGGCTGCATTCATTTATCATCATATTTTCATGATCTAAGTAAGTCCACTGGCAACTGCTCAGAGGGGAAATTAATGTCCCTCAAAGGAGAAACGTTAATGTGATAGACAGGGATATATTCTGAGCATTATATCTAATTATAGGGAGTGAATCACAAATTTAAGCATCTTAAATATAGGCATAAAAAGAAATAATTAACCCTCAAACAGGAAGCTGCTGAGCTATCAGATTGCATCGTTTCAGAACCAAGAAAAGCAAGTCAGCACACCGTAAGCCTGAGAAAAGCAGAGGTTAACCCTCTGGTGGGGTTTCAATGTTCTGCTCATTTCTATAGATGCGCTAAGGAAGGTCCTTAGGTGAGCAGAAGAGGCTATGCATGGGAGCACGAAGGTGCTGCTGTAGACTCAGCCCCTCCTTTCAGAAAGTGACATTCCTCAGAAGGTAGGTCGAGCCTGAAACCTTCCCACTGGGGTGTTGATGCTTGTTCAGCATTTGTCATCATAAGGAAATTTCAACCTGAAAGCACACAAGCTCCACAGTTTTGTTAGGAAATTTCATACAGGTTCTAGTTGCCCTTGGCTCAAGTAAGAAAGTCTCAAAAAAATAAAAATAAATAAATAAATAAATAAATAAATAAATAAATAAGAATAAATTTTAAAAAAGAAAGCCTCATTGACTGGTCATTCTCAGTCAAGAATTCCTCATTGGTCCTTCTCCACATAATCACAACCCTGCTTAGTCTTGGATTAGAAGCTCCCAGAAATGAGAGATCATGGTCTCATCCAAGTAAGTCCCATTATTTTCCCATGTCGGCCCAGACCTATTCATTGAGATCAACCTGACCTTCACAGGTGACAGTGAAAGTGGGTCTCATGGCCCCCAATGAAGGATACCACGTCAGGAGCCAGAAGCTGTGGGTTCCAGGTTGTCACGTTAGCAGCATCCCTATTCCAAGCCGGGGCATCTGCCACGGGTTACCAAGAGTGGGAATCCAAACCCTTGATGCTCAGTGCATCTTGGCGCCACTGTCACCAAGGAAACACAGCACAACCAAGCACTGGATGGAAACACCCTTTCCTCACCGAGACAAGACAGGACAAGGCCACCCTCAGGGTGAGCTTCGGCCCCCCCTGGCCAGCCTGTACCCAGCTGGAAGAGTTCCAGCCCCAAAGCCAGATTGTATGCAGCCTAGGAGGGATCAAAAGACTACATGGTCCAGACTGCCTTCCCAGCAACCGTGACCTCAGAAGAACCACTTCATCTGGCCATGTCTCACGTTCCTGGCCCAAAAAACCAGATAACAGTGATGACCCTGCTTCTCCACAGAAGGCTGTGATGAGGTCCACATGAGATTGGTTCCTGAATAGAGCTTTGAAAAATTGGGAGCCCCTGAGGGACACAGGCATGTGGCAAATAACCGAAGACTGTCCTCTAAAACCAGGACAACTTGTTACCCCTCTTAAATTAACTTGTGAACACCCTATGATTAAAATTTTGTGTCAACCCGAATGAAAATACATTTCTGGGTACTTTGAATACCTGTGGGTCTTTCAACATCAAAATCTGGCAGTAAGAATCCTTTCTTTTGCCCCAATAACAGCATCTCAAACTTTTGTTCTCCTGATGTATTTCTCTTTCACTGCTCTTCTTCCTCTCCAGACCTATCTTGACAATTTTCTTCATTCATCCACGTGCCTGTTTGCTTTCTAAAAGCGCTTACACTGATCACTGTTCTTCCATATTAAGGGCATTTTAGAAAAATGGTTAATGCTGTGGTTATTTGCAAAGAGCAGGTTACAAAATTATATGTAGTAACAATCCATTTAACACACACACACATCCCCTCCACACACACACACACACACACACACACATACACACCTCTCACACACTTATCCTAAAGATAGGAAATACACATACATCAAAATATAGAAGTTATGGTTAGGTAGTGGGAACAAATTTTAACCTATTTTTCATCCCTACCTATATTTTCTATGGTTTCTAAAATAAACACATTTCTTTTGGAAAAAGCAAAGAATTTTTTTTTTTAGAAATTTATTTTAAGATGCGCTTTCATTCTTTCTGTAGAAAGGAACATAGGTGCTAAATAAATCAGGGCCAAAGCATACTCCTCTAACTGAAATCACTGGCTCTCATGATCTGGGTAGGAAGGAAGCAATCAACTATTGCAGTGGCTACAGCCTCTTTCCATAATGAGTTTACATCAAACCAATGTACACTTACATATATGTGTGACTGAGTGAAAAATGTCGAGAAAGGATACACACCTCTATTCCATGAGATGCATTCCAATATTATATTCTATGCTATTCACCACCCACAGTTAGAAATGTTGCAAATTGGGATGCCTGGCTCAGCGGTTGAGCATCTGCCTTTGGCTCAGGGCGTGATCCTGGAGTCCTGGGATCAAGTCCCACATCAGGCTCCCTGAATGGAGCCTGCTTCTCCCTCTGCCTGTGTCTCTGCTTCTCTCTGTGACTCTAATGAATAAATAAATAAAAATCTTTAAAAAAAAAAAAAGAAATGTTGCAAATTCTTTGTTTTACAAAATTAGGAGCCTGACCATCAAGTTCAAGATTACCTTCAGGAACAGAACACTAAGCCATCCTAAAGAACATCCTTTGGCTAGATTTTTTTCCTCCACCTGTCATGTGAGTTCTCTCAGGAATTACACTTTGGTTCTCTGACCCAGATCTATATATTTTCAATGCCTCAATCAACTACCAAAAAGAATCTTCTTACCAAAAGAATTCCAAAAGAAATGTTGAACTTCGGTGAGAAAGTTTGTACCAAATTCTTGATTTTAAACATGACAATGGTGGAAGCAGGTCTCCCTCTTGGAAATGAGGAAGAACTCCCTTGAGCTTGAAACCAGTAGAAATTTTCATTGGAGCAAAAGCAGTGAAAATGGGCCCCAATTCAGTTATAATCTATTACATTACACGGGAGCTTCTCACAGCTTCCTATCCTTGTCATCTTCATATCTTATTAATTAATAAGAGAATTGGATGCAAAAATATTCATAATCCTCTTCTTCAAGCTGGTAAGATCAAAGATACCACCCAAGTTATGATGAGCTAGGGAAAATCCACAATTTACAAGATAGTTTCCGTCCTGAGGCAGCATCACACACACAATGACACCCAAAATGCAAAGACAGGGGGTAAGCAGTAGTGATTGACTAGCACACTGAGAGGCCAGCCTTTGAGGACTCTGGTTCCCCCGCCAATCAGGATGGTGTTCACACACGGATGTGACCAACGAACACTAACAAATTCTTGTGGTGCCTTCCCGTGGCCAGGTGGATGGATTTCTAAGCAGTGTGACTAGAAGGCATGGTCAGAATGCTTTCTAGAATGAGTCTGCCACTGAGAGTGTGGTTGTGGCCTGATGTCCCCGGGCTGAGGTTTCTGGAGTTTCCATCCGTGGTCTGAGCTGCAATGGTCTGATTAAGCTTCACATCTGCTAAGGGTTTGAGGCGGAGGAAAAAGGGAACTGGAATGCCTCTCACCTCATCAATTCTGACCACATCCTCCCTCTCCAATTACCCCCAAGAGGAGAGAAGAAAAAGAGAGCAGGAGTAGAATAAAAGAAATAAAACTGAAGGAAAAAAAAATAAGAGGAAGAGATAAGGAAGGGAAGAGGAAGAAAAAGCTAGAAGGAAACTCTGGACAGGTTTCTCCTTTCAGAAACGGAAGCTTGGATCCCAAGTTCCAAAGAACCAGAGCTTTGCTTCCTTTTAGCTTCCTTTCTTTCCTTTCTTCTCCAATCTATCTACCAACTATGACATTCTATTTTATTTTTTCAAAAGATTTGTTTATTTTAGCAACAGAGTGTATGTGAGTGGTGAGGAAGGGAGGGCAAAGAAAGAAAGAGGGAGAGAAGCAGACTCCCCACTGATTGTGGAGCCCCACTCAGGGCTCAATCCCAGGACGCTGAGACCGTGACCAAGGCCAAAACCCAGAGTCAGGCGCTCAACCCAATGACCAACAAGCCACTCAGGTACCCCCACCCCACTATGAAATTTTAAATGACAGTCATCTGTGAAGCTTCGTTGCATTAAATAAATGTCTGGACTTTCAAAATGGGGTCTTCATCAGCAATACCGTTATGCAAAACTATGTTTTGCATGCACAGGATCCTGGTGCATTTGTTACAATGGTGGCATATTTGAAAATCAAAGCTTTCAAACACAGTATAAAGGATCCTCAAAAAATTAAAAATAGAGCTAGCATAGGATCCAGCAATTCCATTTTGAGGAATATATCCAAAGGAAATGAACACAAACTCAGAAAGATACCTGGGTGGGGGAAAGGGGTAGTTGGATGATGGGCATTGAGAAGGGCTCTTGATGGGATGAGCACTGGGAGTTATACTATATGATGGCAAATTGAATTTACATAAAATTTTAAAAACAAATTTAAAAAAAAGATACCTGTACTCCCCATGTTCACAGCAGCATTTTTTACAATAGCCAAGACTTAAGTGTCCATCAATGGATGAACGCCTAAAGAAGCTGGGAGATATATGTATATACACAAAATGGAATATTATCCAGTCATTAAAAAAAAAAACTAGGAAATCCTATACTATTTGCTAAAGAATGGACCTTGAGGTCACTATGCTAAGTGAAACAAATCAGATGGAGAAAAAGACACATACCATATGATCTCACGTATATGTGGAATCTTTCACAAACAAAAACAAACTCACAGAAAAAGAGATCAGAGTTGTGGTTCCCAGAGACCATGGGTGGGGGGTGGGGGGACTGGGAAGAGCAAGGTGATCAAATTGGAGGAAGGTGATCAAAAGGTGCAAACTTCCAGTTATAAGATAAATAAGTCCCAGGGATGGAATGTAAGGCATGGTGAGCACAGCTAACACCGCCTGTGATATACAGAGAAGGTGTGAAGACAGTAGAGCCTAAGGGTTCTTGTCACAAGAACTTTTTTTTCTTTACTCTTTTCTTCTTTCTTTTACCTATGAGAAGATGGATATGAGATGAACCTATTGTGGTGATCATTTCCCAACATATGTGAGTCCAGCCATCATGCTACACACCGTAAGCTTATACACTGATGCGTGTCAATTATTTCTTATTAAACGGGGCGGGGGGGGCATAAATAATGACTTTTCTTTAGCTTCCTGACTACAATCATAATACCCCTTGATTGCATATGTTATCTTTCAAATAAAGTTTATTTCTAAGTGCATTACACATCTCAGTGGCTCTGGAACCCTGTGGAAATAACAGGAGAATGAGGCGCCTGGGTGGCTCAGTGGGTTGAGTGACCAACTCTTGATTTCAGCTCAGGTCATGATTTCAGGGTCGTGGAACTGAGCCCCGCACTGGGCTCCACACTCAGCACGGAGTATGCTTATCTGTCTCCCCTGCTCCTCCCCCTGCTCGCTCTCTTCCTCTCTAAAATAAATAAATAAAATCTTAAAAAAAAAAAAAAAAAGGAAAGAAAAACTGACAGGTGGAGAGGAAAAAGCAAGAGCAACTCTAGGAGGAAAGATGTACTGAAACAGAACACTATTCCCTCCCCCAGTGCACAAGCCCTTCAAAGTGTGTCACCACCTCCCTGAGCAACAGGTACACGTTATACCCACAGCGGGGCCCAGATTCTCAGAATTATCGCTGCTATCCCATCCACGACTTCCCTTTTTTTATTTCAGGAAATACCTGACAGGGAAATTTGCGTAACTTGCCTAAGGCCACCCGGGGGCCTAGCTGGACATAGATTTCAAGCGTCCTCCTTGCCGTCTGAGCACCAGCCAGCGTTAGCCATTCTGACGCCACTCGAAGTCACACGGAGCCTGCCTGTACAGCGAAAATAAAAACAACCAGCTCAGAAATGAAAACCTCAATGAACCCGTGTGCTTCATCGACCTCCATCCAAACAACTAGTTTGACTGCCCTGAGTCAGTCAAATGGACTCATTTTTTTCGACTCATGAAACTCAATAGCCTAAGTTTTTGGCACTGTAGAGACAAATTCATAATGAGTCATTGGAACCGGAGTCATGGGACAATATTCAAAGTGGCAGATGACCAGAATGTTACTGTTTCAAGGGATAACTGGACCCTCACCCAGCCACCAACACGCTACACGACTGAGAAACATAAGCAGAGTCTCTAACTGGATTCAGTGGAATATCCTGGGAAGTGAGATCTCTAAGCAGCTGCAGAGGGGTCATTGATAGTTGTTAGTTTGACTTACTCGCTCCTCTACTCACTCTTACCACACGCCTATCCTGTGCCAGAAACTGAACGGGATGCTGTTTGGTATTGAAAAATAAACATGATCCTTGCCATCAAAGATTTTTACAACATGAAGTGAGAGATCAAGGTAAATATATTGATAGAATAAGGGTCACACAGAGGTTTTTAAGTGTCCCTATGCACTGTGGGATTGCCGAAGAGGGCCTGACCCTAGCAGTGAGCCTGCTGGAGGAGATAGAGCCTCATCAGGAACCCCGAGGTCAGACACTTGGAGTATGGGAAGGAAGACATGGAGATCCATGAAGGGGGATATAAGCCAATGTGAGCAACCAAATGAACTGGACCCATATAAGGAACAACCCAAGATAGGGACCCAGTTGCAAATTCCAACTTCACTCATGGGTAAAAGGTGGGGCAAATGAGGGTTAAAAGAACAGCATCAGAGTCTTGGATAGAAAAAAAAGTGGGCTTGAGGGGGCGGGAAGGGCTGAGAAGGGCAACTGCATTTTGTTTATTGCAGCGCGTAAAGGAATATGCTAGGAGCCTTACATAAGGTATCTCGTTTCATCTTTGTGAAAACCCTACAAATTGGGGATCTTTATCCCTTTTTCACAGACAGCTTCGGTGATTTCCATGGAGCTTTACCCACATAGCAAGGACTTTCACATGCACTGCATGATCTTAATCCTCACGTTTCTGCTCAATGAGTAGGACAGGAATCCCCATTTTATGAAAGAGGAAACTGAGGCTTGGGAAGCTAAGCAACTTTCCAAGGTCAGGGGCAGAGCTGCTATGATTTCCTCTCTGTTGACAGCCTTGCACACGGGACTATGCAGCCAACCCAGACGCTCACTTCCTCCCCAGCCTGAGTTCGCTCGTTATCCACGTGACTAGGTATCAATCTGGTTATCTGAAATCCAGCTGACGGAAACCCAGATTTCTAACAGCAGCTTCCAAACAGCGCACGGCAGCTTTGGGAAATTCAGCTTGCCCATTCTAGGAGCGCCAAACAATGAGGGGCACCCTCACAGACCTTTGGGAGATACATTGTTATGCCCTGTTAATTGAGAGAGAAGGCTCAGCCTGAATGTGTTGTCAGGTCCACATGACCCAGGTGATGAGACACAACCCAAAGAGCCTACAAAATTCTTTAGGGAGTATATTGTAGATCTGCCTGGGAAAAACCCAAATTCTGATTGCCCAAGTCTCAACAAAACTTTAAAAAAAAAAAAAAGCAAGTCTCGCTTGGCAACTGTATGAAGACCACACCTTACGGTACACATACCTGGGCCTCATCATTCTTGCACAAGGGAGTTTCAGAACGGCCAATAAAACATTTCAAGATAAAGCTCCTTTGACTCCAAGCACTGTTTTAAAAGTCCCCTGCCAAAGAAAGTCCTGAATTTCTCCAAAAGTATAATTTAGCAGCTATCACCAACAAGATACTGGTTTGATAAACTCAAGCCTACTGTCAACAGAAATCCCAGGAACATGGATTTCCATTAAATATCTCATGTGGGTTTTCACCCTTTGAAATCCACCTCCACCCACCCACCCAAGGTGCTACCACTGGTCCAAGCACAGAAAGATGCAAGGAACCACAAGTTGCAGATCCCAACAGTATCCAAGTCCAAGGCGATCCTATAAACAACTCTCCTGAAAAATAAACACCACCTACGGCAACTGGCCAAATACTACAAAAAAAATCAGTATAAATCTAATGGGGGGAAAAAGGCAAAACAAACTCTGACATTCCTGTCTCTCTACATAGTTTTACCAAAAAAGACTATCCACCTAGGCAGTCAAAAGAACCTAACAATCGAATCAAAAATACCCATGGCTCCACTCCTAGCCCACTGCGTACTTGTAAAATGAAGCCAATCATTTAGCCTCCTTGAGGTGCCATTTCCTCCTGTGCAAAATGGACTTAATAGCTGTGTCCTATTTACTCTGCGACAATGTATGGAAGATCCTCAAGATACTGTCTGTAAAAGTACTTTGATCTCCTCCGAGATAGGGCACTCTGTACATTTCAAGTGGTGTTATTACTGCATTTTGGCACACACGAAACCTGAATGGCCACTGACCAATGAAGAACTGGTGATCACAAGGCAAAAAACAGAGCAGGGAGCAGCACCAGGAGAATGGGAACCCAAGATAAATGAGTACAGTGAAGACAGAGGACTCACCTCTGATCAACAGAAGAGCTCAGTCAGGGAAGAGACTGCCTATCTAAAGAGAAAAAGTTGATGGCAAGACAACCTGACCCAATTCTTGGAAATCAGTTACCAAATCAGGAATTAAAGTAACGTGAACTGGATGTTTATTTAAGAAGCTCCTAAAACACCCAACTCCTTGAGGAAGAATTTAGGGAAAAGCTTGTAAACTGTCCCAATTTCCACCCTGTCTGTTCTGGGGGTTCTTCCAGAACTCACCATTATGCAGTTTGCACTTCCTGAGTGTGAACTCTTTGCCTTAAATTTTTTTCAATTCCCTGATATATATTTTACATGCATTTGTGCCATTTTCTGCTTTTCCCTCGTATCGCTCTCTTACAATATTATATTTTCTAATATTTTCAGGCAAAGTCCTTCTCCGGATAAAATCATTTTGACCAACATAGCTTATTCATTAATCTACTCAACAAGTGGGACGCCTGGGTGGCTCAGTGGTTGAGCATCTGCCTTCAGCTCAGGATGTGATCCCAGGGTCCTGGGATCGAATCCCACATCAGGCTCCCCTCAGGGAGCCTCCTTCTACCTCTGCCTCTCTCTGTGTGTCTCTCATGAGTAAATAAACAAAATCTTTAAAAAAAAAAAAAAAGAGTACTGAGTACTTACTATACACCTGAAAGAAGCTAGCAAAATGAATTCGATGGACAAATAAATGCTTAACGATTTGATTCTAATAATGGTCTGTAGTTCTATATAGTAGTGTTCCATTATCCTTTGAAATAACAAAATATTTCCCCATCCATTAAAAGAAAAAAACAGCAACATATCTATAGAGTCACATCAGAACTACCCAAAACACAGCCCGAATACCTTAGTGCGATATCCTAAACTACATTTGAAAATCCCCATAATTAATGGAACAAATACAACCAAAATTCCACCTCAATATTTGTATTTTTTTCATCTCTGGGCCTTCTCCAAAATCTCTCTTTTTTGGCAAAATGTGGATAATCATATCTATTTTGTTCTCAAGTCTTCTGGGGAAGCCTGGAAAGTCTCAACACCTGAACATCTACCAGTTACTCAATAAAAATCTGTGGGTTGATTATTTTATGATTCATGGCTGCAGCCATAGAACTAGGTCACTTCCCAGGCTGGGAAGTGAGAGCTCAGGGGTCAAGGTTTCTGTCCATATGCCTTGGATTGTTTTCCCTGGTTCATTAACTTTCTCTTGCCCACACAGAAGCACAGCCGGCTGCTTTTCTGCCTGTTTACATTCTCTGGAGCTCTCCATGCTCTGCATTTCCATAGTCCTTTGCTACCTAAAAAAGTCCATCACCATTAACAAAACTTGGAGACTTTATTATGTGTTTATGCTGACGGGTGGGCTCTGAAGAGTTGGTGGAAGACTAGTGTGGGGCTCTGCTTTCCAAGTCTTGATCCTGGGGCCCCAGGAGTGGAAACCATTAAACTACTCAGAGAAGAAAATGTAAACCAGAGACGTTCTGGATGCTCTCCTCTTCTCTGCATCTCTTCCCAGGTGTCCTCACGCCGATCTGAAGTTTAAATATCATCTACATGGTGATGACCTCCAAACACAGATCTGTAACCCTCAAAATCTCCTAAGCTCCAGACCCATATATCCAACAGAAGCTTAACATTTCCACTTGGATGTCTCCAGCCATCTCATAAATGAAACTATCATCCACCCATTTGCTCAAGTGAGAAATCTAGGCATTTCCCTTGATCCTTCCCATTAGTATCCATTCATAGACAATTCCTGACCCATTTCCAATCCATACACCCACATCCAATCCATAGGCAAGTATCAACTTTTTTCAAAAATCCCAATTCCCTATCCTCTTTTCCTCACCCTAGAAGCCACCATTTTTCTCACCTTGATTACTGCAAGGACCTGTACCTGAATTTGCTTCTTCACTTAGCCTCCACTATCATCCTCTGTCTTCACAACAGCCAAAGTAAACTTAACAATATCTATCAAGTTTTGTTAGTCCCCTGTGCCAATCCCCAGTCATTTCCCATGGCACTTGAAATAAAAATCCAAACACCCTGGCCTACAAAACCCTCCATGATCAGCCGGCCCTCCCCTCTCCATCCTCATCTCCTATGCTATCACTGTCCCCACTGGCCTGCAGCAGGATGAGTTTGATGAACAAATAAATTTCAAGCACAAACACCCCAGCCTCCTTGCCTTCAGGACCTCTGCACTTGCTGACACTCTGTCTAAAATGTTCTTACCCTGGATGCACTTCCATTTGACCCCTTCTCAACACCCAGACTCAATTCAAGTAATGCCTCCTCAGAGAATCCTCTGTCTGTTCTTTCTATACCAGCCACAACCCTTTTCCCCAAATATCTATCACATCACTCTCTCATTGTGTCATCCTGAAATCCCCTTATCTACATGTGCATTGATTGCCCCCATTTTGCAGTAGAATGCCAGTTCCATCAGAACAAGAATTTTGTCTTGTTCACTGTAAAATCCCCACAGCCTAGAATAGATGCCTAGCAGATAAATACTGGCTGTTATGTATTCATGGATAATTCTTTGGAGTATAAGTTTTACTTAAAGATGAGTAATTTAATATTCCACCTTCTGTATTAAAATAAACATGGGTATATTAAGGAATAGGCTGTACAAAATGTTAAGAGAAAACATGAGGCTGCAAAGAAAGTCCCCATTTGCTGAGGTTGCTTTGAGCTAAACTCCCAGACTCCCAGAGACTCAAGCTCATGATCTTCTACTAATAAGCTTTCTCTAGAAGAAAATTCTGACAAGCATATAGCTCAGCATTGTTGTCCATAGCAACCCTCTGACTTGTAGGTTCCAATCTCTGAACCATTTCCCAATACGAAGTCAACAGCCAATCCCCATACCCAAGTCTTCAGCTGCCTAATTACTTTAAATATAAACATGGATTTTTTTAAGATTTTACTTATTTGAGAGAGACAAAGAATCCCAATGTGGGGCTTGATCCCATGACCCTGAGCTCATGACCTGAACCAAAACCAAGAGACAGGGGCACCTGGGTGGCTCAGTGGTTGAGCATCTGCTTTTGGGGAGCCTGCTTCTCCCTCTACCTATGTCTCTGCCTCTTTCTGTGTGTCTCTCATGAATAAATAAATAAATCTTAAAAAAAAAACAATAAAAAGATGCCCAACTGACTGAGCCACCTAGGCACCCCTAGATATGGACTTCTTAAACTAAATAATTACATGCATTGCTTCTCCCTTGACCAATAAATTATCTCACCCCCTCAAGTCAGTGTAGATTAGCCAAAAATAGATTCTACTTTGAGAAGGATGCCAGGTTTACTTGTCAATAGCAATTCTTCCCTTTATTATAGATTTACCCACCTTGTAAATATGGAATTGACTACTGCACATAAAAGTCCCAGAAAAATATTTGCCCCTAGCAAAATTCACTGAGGGTAGGACTTGACAACAATAATTTTCTCCTCTAAAAATGACTAATTTGTTAAACAAACATGTATGTGGTGTTTATCATGAGCCCTTTCAGTCCTGAGGATTTTGGAAAGATCTTCACACATTTAGTCCTTATGGCATGCCTATTACTATCTCTTATTTTTTAAATGGGAAAACTGAGGCATGAAAGAATTTAATAACTTGCCCAAAGTCATCCAGCCTGGAAATGACAGATGTGGAATTCAAACCCAAATGATATACTTCCAGAGCAGTACTGTCTGGTACATATAATACTAGCCATGTACATAATTTAAAATTTTCAGGGCGCCTGGATGGCTCAGTGAG
The DNA here is from genome assembly GCF_018345385.1 of Vulpes lagopus. Lineage (NCBI taxonomy): Eukaryota > Metazoa > Chordata > Mammalia > Carnivora > Canidae > Vulpes > Vulpes lagopus. Next base: position 77,300,513 of record NC_054831.1, read on the forward strand.
TTAAATGTCTGCCTTCAGCTCAGGTCATGACCTCAGGGTCCCTGGATCGACCCCTGTGTCTGGCTCCTTGCTCAGTAGGGAGTCCGTTTCTCCCTCTTCCTCTGCCTGCTGCTCCCCCTCTCTCTATGCTCTCTCTCTCTCTTTCTATCTCAAATAAATAAATAAAATCTTTCAAAAATAAAAATAAATAAACAAAATTTTCCATGAGCTACATTTTTTAAAAAAGAGAGAAAAAAGGAAGCAGGGGAAATCAAGTTTAATAATATATTTTATTAAAAAATAATGTATTTTCTTTAACCCAGTAATACCAAGCATTATTATTTCAAAACGTAATTGATGTAAAAATTATTAATGAGCTATTTTACACTCTTTTTGTTGTTCTAAGTCTAAAATCTGCATTTATTTTTTACTTACAGCACAGTTCAGTTCAGATGAGCTGTATTTCTAGGGCTCGGTGGCCACATGCATCTGCTGAGTGTCTATGCTGCCTTTCCAATGATAGCTCTTGGGAGAGGGTAGAGTTGTAATCTGTGCAGTGTGATGGTGTTAATTTAATGACAGAGACTTGGAAGAAAGCCTCAAGCCTCATCTCAAATGGACCCCATCCCATCAGCTTCTCTACCAGCCCCATCCAATTAGGCCAATGTGCACCTTGCATGGCTTTGAGATGCGGAAGGCATGCGCACAACAGAACCACAGCAGTAGAAAATGGGATGGACTTTTCCACCCAAACTGGGAGGCTGAAGCCCGGGCTCCAGGTGTAGTGCTGGAAGGCTGACAAGCTGCATCGTCTCTCTGGCCACTCATTTCTCAGCATCTCCATGTTCTCATGGGCATCAGGGTAGGACTGGTGATGGTGGAGATTCTTCTCAGGTCCCAAATTAGCCCGGTGGTAAAAACATGTATGTTACAGCAGGAGAGTCCTGGGATTGAATCCTGACTTCCCCATTAGAAACTGGCGGCCTTGGGCAAATGCTGGAGCTCCTCCAATCCCCATCTTCTGGGTGTTGCAAGGTATGAATGAGCTGACGCATGTCCACCACTTAGCCCAGAGCATGTGGTGCTCATGAAACAAACAGACACTGTTCTTGATCATGTTATTCAATGATCATCTAGATTAATTTTTTTTCTGTACCTATAAGCTAAAGAAATTGGGGCAATTCGCTAAAATTAAAAATAAAATGAGTATGTCTGAAATATCAAAAAAAAATTAGTAAATTGAAAATTGGAGCTGAGAAGTAGATTTCTTTGATCTCCTAGGTGCCTTCTTCCCTTTTACAGGTGTAGTATCAGTCTATTGAAGGAAAGCATGATAAATAAAAAGTTTCAGCAAGACTAGGAGACCAAAATTCCACATCAAATAGAATAAACTCTAAGATTTTCAATTATAAAAGATACAAACTCACACATGAGTCCTGTTTGATTCCTTCAAAAACCTTGTAGCCAGGGTCACCTGGGTGGCTCAGTTGGTTAAGCATCTGACTCTTGATCTTGGCTCAGGTCTCCACGTCAGGGTCGTGAGTTCAAGCCCCATTTTGGGCTCCATGCTGGACATAGAGCCTATCAAAAAAAAAAAAACTACAAAAAAACTAACAAAAAAAGAGAAAGTAGCGTGATCAAAGAGAAAATTTGGGATGCCTGGGTGGCGCAACGGTTGAGTGTCTGCCTTTAGCTCAGCATGTGATCCTGGAGTCCTGGGATCGAGTCCCACATCGGGCTCCTTGCGTGGAGCCTGCTTCTCCCTCTGCCTGTGTCTCTGCCTCTCTCTCTCTCTCTCTCTGTGCCTCTCATGAATGAATAAATAAAATCTTTAAAAAAAATCCTTGTAGCCTCTCTCTTGTGTCATATAGAAGGGAATTTGCAATTTAGGCAAATAAGCATTTGTAGTTCATGCTGTGTCCCATTTAAAGCAATTTTTAAAAATTACTATGTAACATCCCCTGGTAGATCTTGTGAAAAATCAGGTTGTGATCCTCAAACTCCTTATTGCAATATATTGAATCTGTGGGCTTTGCCTCTCTCCACAGTCCCCATATCTTCTGACTGCACTGCAGGATTGACAGCCTCCAGATTGACGAGCAGTCCAACAATCCTATCACATGGGGCCATTTGATTGGATCACTAAAACGAGTAACAACAAAGATGCTGACTGAAACACCATAGAGCCACATCCTAGCAATGAGTCTGAATTAATGCAATTCCAATGTTCACGATGAGGGTTGGTATCCACAGAGACTGAGACTCCTGAGGTCTACTTTAGAGTAAAACTCACTCACACCTACTTACATATCCGTTACGACAGAAAAACAAAAACCACCTGAAGCTGTCCCACAGCTTTGTATTAAAGACTTGGGTTGAATGACACACCATAGAAAATGCATATTTTCTGAGCACATGACCCAGCTGATCTCACGCTGATGGAAACATGAGCAAGCGATGCCTGAACTACCTTCTTAGTGAATGTTGTTCATGCAAAACACTGCAAAGAAAAGGCAATCTTCTTGAGTCCAGGGCCGGCTGGAAGACACGGACACAGAGGCCAAGAGCATTCTGGAATGGGGAGCCATTCGCTACAGCCCAAGACAACCCTACACAGCATGCAAATGCCATCAAAACACATTGTTTCCATTAAAAGATCCAGCACTCCGTGCTCATATTTAATAATGGTCATTGGCTCCCTCATAGCATCTGCCTCTGGAGACCTGCTCACCATTTCGAAATCTCAGTTAGTGACCACAGAAATATTACCCAGAGCAGTGACTGGCAGTGGGGTAGGGGCGAAGGCAGCGTTCTTGTCTGGGGGCACGGCCCCAAGGGGAGCAAGCAAAGCCCACGTTTCTGCCTATGAACCAGAGAAGGAAAAGAGGCAAGATGGATTTGAGGGAGTTCTTTCTGAGATGTGGAGATACAAACCAGACACACTTAGAAGCCTGTGAAGAAGGGACTGAAGGAGAATCGTTTCCATCAAAATAGAGAGGAAGCAATTCAAATTGCGCTGATTCCATATGCAAAGCAGGGTTGTTGTTTTTTTCTTTTTGGAAGAAGTCCAACCGGATCCTTTTAAACTCGTTCTTCTCTTCCACAGTGTCTGTAGACACTGATTCAAGGTGCAGATGAAACCTTGCTCTCCCACAGTCCCACAAACAGAAGCTGCTCAGCCCAACAGCACAACTCTTGGGAACATGTTCGTGAGCGCTAAACTATATAGAATATATGCATCAGAGAGCAGTTGGCAAAATACAACATGAGAAGAATCCCTGACTGTTTTTCTACAATGAAATACAATGCTAAATTCTTAATTCACTAATTTTGCAAACTTTCATCCACCACCATTATACTCCTTGCTCCATGGGAGGGCCTAGGGTTGAAAAGATATTCTTTGCTGTCAAAGAGCTTATGGTCTAGGGCGCCTGGGTGGCTCAGTAGGTTAAGCATCCAACTTTGGCTCAGGTCATGATCTCAGGGTCCTAGGATCGAGCCCCACGTCGGGCTTCCTGCTCAGCAGGGAGTCTGCTTCTCCCACTGCCTCTTGCCTTCTGCTCCCCCTGCCTGTGCTCTCTCTGTTCTCTCTCTCTCAAAGAAATAAATAAAATCTATATATTAAAAAAAAAACATAGCTCACAATCTAGGGGGGAAGCAAAGACACAATTACTGAGTTTGACAGAAGCGTTGATGCAGGTGAGCCCAGGGTGCTGCGGGAGAAGATGAAAGGGGTCTTCCTTCTTCTAGGTCCAGGCAGAGGCAGCAGTCCTAGGGAAGGTTTACTGGAGGAGGTGACATCTGAATCAGGCAGAGGGGTTGGCAAAGCCACACGATCACAAGAGAGAGCCAGAAGGGATGAAACACGGGCCACAAGCTGAGTGATGACAATCGGCGCTAAGGAGGCTGACACAGGCCAGATGACGCCCTACGCTGTGGCCTCCTATGAACCTGGATGCCAAGAAAACAATGGGGGAAGCCAGGGAACATGTGACAGGAGACAGAGGTGGTCATATTGGGGCTGTGGACCGCTCACTCTGGCAGCAACCTGGAGGTAACCATCGGGAGAGCTGAGATGAGACACAGAGAGACCTGTTGGGACACTAACAGGAAAAATCTAGGCAAAAAAAAAAAAAAGAATGAAGAGGGTTTGAACTATTGCCATGAGGACAGTTCTACAGGGAATATCAACAGGATTTTATGACCAATTAGAGGCGAATGAGGAGGAATTATGGACAACTGCCAGGCTCTAGTTCGGGTCGCAGGGTGGAACATGGTGCCATTTGCCAAAATAAGGAAACAGTTCCTCCTGTGGCTCTTTCTGACCTCTAGATGATCCCATCTCTCCCAGCCTCAGCAAGCCACAGGGCAATCCTGCCTCAGTAGCCCACTGCAGCCCCACTCCTCTCCGCCAATTCTTTCTCCAAAAGGTGGGAACCAGGCAGAAATTCTAACTGGGAGAGGCATAAACGGGGAATAATTCCGTCAACCCACCAAACCATCATCCCGTTACATTAGCAGAAGGCTCTAAACTAAAGCAACATGAAACTCTGTGTCCAAAGGGAGGTTTTACTATGGAGACATCTGCCCTCATTCCAAGGATGCAAATGTTCATAGAGGATGGGTTCTAAATTCACTAATGTCTTTGCAGAGATGAAGACCAAGGTGCGTCTTTCCACTAGGTATGCAGGCAGGGAACATATAATGAAGAGAAAACAGGCCACGGAATAAACTTATTCAGTGAAAAATTATACACATCTTAGCAAATATGGCATGTCTCACCCAGAGAACAGTTTGATTATTTGAGGCTACAAACTCTTTCAAGGTTTCCATGCATCAGTTTTTCTTATGCCAAGGACTTGTGGCTCCCTCTGTATTCATCTTGTTAAAATGTTAGATCCCCTCATATATTGTATCCTGGTTTGGGAATTGTCCATTTGAAATGATGACTACACTCCACACAAAGAACTATTTCCTGACATCATCACTTCCTTCTCAGTGGGAAGGAAGATACTAGCACCTAGCTGGCAGCAGCATTTGGAGGGATTTAATGAGTGTTTGTAGAGCACTCCCAGGACTGAAGATGAAAGACATCCCATGAGCACAGCCTCTAATTGATGTTTGTTATTTTGAATGTTTCACTAAAGAACTTTTCTCCATATAAATGAACTCTCATCCAGAAGCTTTGAGAAGGACATAAAATTGAAGAGTCTTAAGTGTGGTCTTCCACCAACATGATTTTTTTTTTCCAGCAGTAATTTCAACCATGGCAATTTCCCACTCAGTAGTGATTATCCTGCTAAGGTAAAATATTGACTTCAGGTGTTGTGGTCCTACGTTGGAGTCTATTGACAGCCAAAACAACCACTTCTTTGGAAGTAAATTAAACACACAGATAAATAAATAAATAAGCCAATGCTTTTGATGAGCTACATCATTTGCTTTTCAATCTATCCTTAAGCAATGTTGAACACTCGTTTTGCTTCTCTTGTACATTGAAAATAGACAATCAAACATTTGATGTTGAACTGTACATTTGGCTTAGCTTCATCTTCCAAGAAGTTGTTTTCATAATCCCAAGGTTCAAGGAAGAATCAAGTTGTCCCATTTCAGTCCCAATATTGGCACTATTTCACTTTGTAACTTAGCCATAAGTCATCAACCAGTACCCAACTCGTTGCCCCATTGGGTCAAATGCATATGCATCCCAGGTTAAGAAGAGAATTCAGGGCTGTGGCAGACCTGGAGACTAAGGCAATGTGCCTCAAATCTAATGAAGGAGAACTGATTCCTTTGCTAATGATGTGCTTTTCCCTGTCCTGAGTGATATAATAATCTTCCTTCTCCATTCTTCCTTTTCTTCATTAACAACTCATATTGTTTACAACCAAAGAAGGAGATAATGAACTCAAACCCACCACATCCCCAGCTGAGCTAGAGTCTTGGGTTCCTAAACTGGCAGATAAAAAATAAAGAACAGAGGAACCTGGCTGGCTCAGTGTGTGGAGCATGCGACTCTTGATCTCGGAGTTTAGGTTCAAGCCCCACATCAGGTGTAGAGAGCACTTAAAAATAAAATGTAAAAAAATTAAAGTGCGGTTGTAATCACAGATTAACTGTGACTTCTTTCCAGATTTCCTTGATGGTGCCAACAACTGAAGGAGCAGGAACACTCTAAGAATGCAACTCACCTACCATTACATAGATTTTTCCAATAAGCCAAACTCAAGGAAGCCTTAGGCCAGCTCTCCCAGAGTTGACCATTTCTAAAGAGATTGTACTTGAGGAAATGTCCCTGGGGCATTCCTACAGATATATGACCCTATCTATCATGTCTCTATCTCTGTCTCAAAAGAAAACACTTGAGGTTTATTTTTAACTCATGGCAGACACATCTCTAAGTTAACGCAAAAGGCCTGTCACCCTGTTTCCAATCTGGTGACCTAGTCTTTTATGAAGCCCATGATGCTTCACTTGCTCACTTTCCAAACATATATGGAAAATCTGGGCAAAGATTGGCCTGTTGTGTTGAAAACCATCTGAGGCTCATTCATATACACGGCCTTCACCTCTACACATGCCCTGCGATCCAGAAACCAGAGCACCCTTCAAGCCTTATCTGCTAGCCCTACCACCTTCAATGTTCCTTCTGGGTTCCTTTTAACATGAGTTTGTCTTTAAGAACAGACTTGGTGGAGGGGCGCCTGGGTGGCTCAGTGGTTGGGCGTGATCCCAGGGTCCTGGGATTGAGTCCTGCATCGGGCTCCCTGCAAGGACCCTGCTTCTCCTTCTGCCTGTGTCTCTGCTTATCTCTGTGTCTGTCATGCAAAATAAATAAAATCAAAAAAAAAAAAAAAAAAAAAAGAAAGAAAGAAAGAAAGAAAGAAAGAAAGAAGAAAGAAAGAAAGAAGAAAGAAAGAAAGAAAGAAAGAAAGAAAGAAAGAAAGAAAGAAAGAAAGAAAGAAAGAACAAACTTGGTGGAGAGGATTGGAGCACAGCATAACATGCCTTCCCCTGGCCATCACACTCGCCCTGAAGATGGCCCTGAATTCTGCTCAAGACAGAAAGTTCTCCTGAACTGGAGGCGAGATGCAGAATGTCAAGCCATGCACAGCACTTAACATGTCCCAGCTAGACACGCCTATGACCCAGAAGAGACAGCTTGAGAAATCCAAGCAAATAGAGCCCCATCCTGAAATCAGATTTTTTAAAATAAAATTAAATGAACCACAGAGCAATCATCATCTGTTATAAAGGAGGCCAATGACAGTAAAAGCTTTGTTATCAGACCAGTCAGGGGAGTGGCTGCTGGTCAGCTAAAAATTCTGGTCAGTACTGCTCTATTCAAATCGCCCTGGGGGGTTTTGCCTCTTATCTCTTCTCTGGCTCCCCCTTTTATAAATGAAAGAAAGTGTATCTGGTTTGTGTGCAAGTCGCCATTTAAAGTCTATGGAAATGGAGAATTAACTTTGTTTTGCCAAAAGCAGTAGACAGAGTAGCTGCCACTCCCTCGCCACCCTGCCCTGCAGACAGACCTTATGTTAGCCAGTTTTAGCTGGTTACCAGGGTGAACATGTTGGTTTGGGTTTGGGTTTGGGTTTGGGTTTGGGTTTTGTTTTTTTGTGTTTACTATTTCTAATACTTTAGGGTTGATGTTACTACCAACAATAGGGTTAACTTTTTTCTCAAATAATCTGAAAGTCGTCAACTGTCAAGGGAACAAAAATGGAAAAAGTGAGCCCCAGGAAGCAGCCTGGATGGACAGTCCTCTGGGTTCCACAAGGCTCTCCTGTCTTTACCACTTATTGCCCTTCTGGATCTCAGCAGGTCACTTAGCAGCTTCGGCTCTCAGTTTTCTCACCTGTGAAATGAGCACATTAGACAGGGGACCCCTGAAGCCCCACCTAACCCAGGATTCTCAGTATATCTGCAAGAGACAAATCCTCCAGAATAAGTCCCGTGCTGACCATCCAGACCACCTGAAGACCTTACAGAAGTTACCAGAGCCAAAGCCCCTGAAAAAGATAGCTGGTTTAAATCAACCTAGTGCAAATTCTTTGAAAAAGCCCTCACACTCAAACCAGGACATCCAAGCTCCAAGAGTCTCCTCTTTGACAATATAGGAAGGCCACAGACAAAGCTTGGCCTTGGCCTCTTTGTCTGAAACTGAGACATCACCTGCTGGACTTGGAACAAATGGAGGTGGAATTGTGAACAGGCCAGCACTGTATGCCACTCCCAGGAAACGCAGATGTGAAGCCCCTGCTCACCAAACTAAGGGCTTTCCACAAATTAGAAGAGGGTAGAGATGCCACCAACTCAGCCACACATTGTCAGGGTGCCAGAGCATCATGGGAGGCACTTGCTCTGAAGCCAGAAGTCTTGGTTTTGAGGCCCAGTGTTTCACTGACAGTGTGATTTTCAGTAAGTTAGTCTCTCTACATCCAAGCTTTCTTTTGTAGATCATGAGAAGTCCCTTTCAGAATGATGGCAAGATTAAATGAATATAACACAACGCAATGCCCAGTGCCTGGTCCGTACTAGATACTGCACAAACTGTAGCTATGAATATTTCAGCCAAGGGATTGGGGATGTCGGGAGCGGTTTCTACAGACGCCTAAAAAAATGCTGGCAGGAAACCAGCCTGCATTGGCTGGGGAGATGGGCCCAAATTACCTATCTGGCCTCCTTCTTAGGATGGGAGGAAGGAATTTCTATTCCTCAGGGAAGATTAAGGAATAGAAGGGGGCCAGGTTCTCTTGTGAAGGGTCTAAACTGATGCTGGCTGGAGGGAAGGGAAGGACAGGACTGAGAAGAACTTCAGGAATGAAGGGAGTTAACTCATGAAGTGACAAAGCATTCTCCACGTGCTAATAACAACAGCGAGGCAGGAGAAGCATATGCACGGAAGGCCCAGAAGAAAACAAGGATCACTATCTATACTAGATGAGGCGGGCCAGCCAGAGGACACAAGGCCCATACTTGCCTTCAAAGTCATTTGTTTGTTTTCCTATATAAAAGGAAGCAGAATGGAAAACACAAACACATACACACACACACACACACACACACACACACACACACACACGCTGGAGACGGATCCAGTGACCATTGGTACCATATTGCCTGATGTTTAAGCCACCATTGCCCAACACCCAAACCAGAATGGTGGTGCCATCATGGTTTTTTCTTTAATGGTGTCAACCTTTGTGAACAACATATTCTCTCTCAGGTCAAGCAACAGCCAAAAGAGAGGAGAAAAACCAGAAAGGCGAGTCCTTGTCAACTGTCCTCCGGTTGAGTCTCCAAGACTTCTGGACAGAATCCCACAGAAGATTCATCCTTTAATGATTCCATGGGCTTCACCTTTTTGGGGAACTCAAAGGAAGGAAAAGCCTGAAGAGCAAATGCTCTCTATACTTTGGTGCTGTCTTGTCTGTATGACCGCCTATCATTAAAGATAATGGATTAAAGGATCATATCATTAAGTTGGAAAGAGAGGTTATTATCTGTTACACCATGTCACCTTAAAGAGAATACTTGGAACACAGAGCAATGAGTAAAAGTAATTAGACTGGAGACTCAGTACAGCACACTTGCTGCCCGTGACCCCATGCTATGCTGCAGAGCAGGGCCAGTTCCCGGTAGGGGGCAAGCAAAATCAGTTTTCTTTTTTGCTTTTCTTTTTTTTTTTTTTTTTTTAAGATTTTATTTATTTACTTGAGAGAGAGAGAGAGCATGAGCAAGGGAGGGGCAGCAGGAGAGGGAGAGAGAGAATCTCACACTGAATGTACTCATGCGGAGTTCAATCCCAAAGCCCTGAGATCATGACCTGACCCAAAACCAAGAGCTGGATGTTTAACCGACTACACCACCCAGGCACCCCAAAACATGGATTTTTCTATCATCAAAACTATGAAAGTAGTAGTCAAGCACTCCCAGCGAGGTAGAAACTTTGCAGTGAGACTGGGAAAAGCTGCTCATTTCTCGGGGCCCTGGTGGCTTCATCCAAACAATAATGAGGCTGGGCTATGGTGACTTTCTGGACTCCAAGTTAGTGGTGTCCCAGGCCATGGGCTGTGGGGTACCAGACAGGTCTCTATCCCCTGATGGTTGTATGACCTTGACAATCTTCTATAAAATGAGATAACAAAAGCATCTACCTCATAGAACTTGGGGGGAAATAAATAAGTGAGCGTATTAAACACTGAGCACCAAGATGATAGAAAGGAGAGAGGGTCCCTGTCCTCAATGGGCTTTCAATCCGTAAGTGGAATTGGAATGAGCACATTCGGTAGATACACATCTCCACTGAAGGAATAAGATAGGTTTGTGCAAATCCATGACTTGTGTCAACACGTCTCTTTATAAGAATGGATTTCTAACTGACAATAACTGTAGTGTCCTAGGAGACCCCACCGTTAATAAAACGTGAAAGCACGTACGTGAAAGCACGTACCTGAGCATCTGCCCCTGAGTGGGCCCTCGAATAAGTAGGTCAGATGTGAACACATCTGAGCTGAGTGCTTAAGAAAGGCAAAGATTGCAGGGACTGGGGCCAGCTGGTGCCAGCTTGAAAAGACAGCAAGGGAGACAAATAGGAAAGACAAGAGGAAATAATTCGGAGCAAGATAAACAGAATCGGGGGCAGTAAAATGGCAGTGGGAGATAAGGGAATGTGAGGGCTTTCGCCCAGCTGGGGTCCAAAACATACACGAAAGGAGGGCAGTTCAGGCTTCATCTCCAGGACCAGCTCCAGAGGACGGGACGGGCCGTGGCTGCCCGGAGGCCCGTCCCAGGGACATTCTGCAGGGCCCCTCGGGGCTCTGGGAAGGGAGCAGGGATGCACCAGCAATGTTGCCCATAAGCAGCAGTCTTGCCACCGGGGCAGCCTCCTGGGCCAGGGATCAGCTGTAGAGGAATGTTCTCTGGGCAGATGAGCACTCAAGGGTCACAGGGGTGGAGAGAAAGAGACGAAAGGGGTTCTAGAGGTGCACGGTGCTGATGGTGACACCACATTGGAAATGTCTTTAACGCCACTGAACCGCACACCTCAGAATGGTTAGGACGGTGTATTTTCTGTTACGTGTGTTTTAGCACAATTTTAAAAAATTGGGCAGCCTGGGTGGCTCAGCGGTTTAGCACCTGCCTTCGGCCCAGGGCATGATCCTGGAGACCTGGGATCGAGTCCCACATCGGGCTCCCATAGGGAGCCTGCTTCTCCCTCTGCCTGTGTCTCTGCATCTGTGTGTGTGTGTGTGTGTGTGTGTGTGTCTCATGTATGAATAAATAAAATCTTTTTTAAAAAAATAAAATAAAATAAAAATTAAAAAATTTTTAAAAACTAGGGTAGGGGGACCCTCCTCCCCAGGCCTGGAAAAGCAGCACAACAAGGCACACAGAACCCCAGGAAGCCCGCCACTCTTCCCCGGCACCTGTGGTGGCCACGGGACAAGTGCTCCATGGAAGCCACGGTGGGGACAGGAGACGAGGCCATGGAAGGGACAGGCGTCAACTTACACTGGAAACTTCTGACCCAAATGGCAAAAGAAAACAAACCAAGAGGCAATGTATCCAAATCTTGACAATGATTCTATCATAGGAGCCAAATTAGGGGGGATTTTCTTTTTTTTTTCCTCTGTAGTTTTTATATTTCTTAGAGAAACCTGTACCACTCTTGCCATAAGAAACAAAGTTATTTAAAAGCCTTTTAAAGCCTGTGGCTACCATTCTCCAGCTTCCCAGTCAACCTCGGCCTCAGTGGCAAGAAGTCCTGGACAAGGACTTCACAGCAGGTGACAGCAAAGCAACGGGAAACATCACTGTAATGTCTCGTCTCTGTTATGGATGCTTGTACCCCCTCCCTGACTTCTTTTTTTTTTTTAATCTATTTATTCATGAGACACACAGAGAGAGAGGCAGAGACACAGGCAGAGGGAGAAGCAGGCTCCCCGCGGGGAGCCTGATGGGGGACCTGAGCCCAGGACCCCGGGATCACGACCTGGGCCAAAGGTAGAGGCTCAACCCTGAGCCCCCCAGGCACCCCCCATCCCTGACTTCTGAGAGCCATCCAGAGTTTGGAACGTTTGCAAAGAAATCCTCGGGTTTTGTTGTTTTAACATCCTCAGGAATTTTCTGCCTCTAAAAATTCTTTCTTTCTTTCTTTCTTTCTTTCTTTCTTTCTTTCTTTCTTTCTTTCTTTCTTTCTTTCTTTTTTTCTTTTCCTCCTTTCCGTAGGTCTCTGTATCTATGACATCAAACCCGACTGTAAATTCCTTGAGGGCAGAAACTAGGTCTTATTCCCCTTGCAAGCACCCTTGGAATGTAGCACAAAGGAAAGGATCTCATCAACGCGTGTTGAATGATGGCTGTTGACGCTCATCCACGTGGTCTTTCCCCTCCCGTCCCCTGCCCTGTGCCTGGCCCCTGCTTTCCCCTTGTGTCCCTTGCACTTGCCAGGACGCAGCTCCATTTCTTGCTGTCCCAGAAAGAGAGGAGCGCATTCTGCTGATGTCTTGCCCGGGGGCCATCGTGCGTCACTCACCCGGGGCCCTGGTACTTTGGAGCATAGCCTCTGCGAATGTCAAGGGATGACTCCTAACCCATGGTTAGTCTCCCCAGGGCTGGCTGCCGGATGGTGTGATCCATTTAATAATAATACTTAACGCTTAAACTGCGGCTTCTACGAGCCTCTTCAAAGCCTTTTACGATCATTAGCTAATTAAGGCACAGCCCTGCCCTGGTGACTACAGTTATAATTCCCACTTTACAAATGGGGAAACTGAGGCAGATGTTAAGCGAGCTGCCACAGGCCAGCGTCAGCATCTGAGCCAGGATTTGAAGTTGCAGATACCTAAATTCGGTGTTGAAGCTGACATACACCCCCGCCCACCCTCCTTATTCTAAATCAATGGCTCCTGAGTAAGGGGGAGACGGGCCTCTCCGTCGGACCTGTGTCCTCAATGTTGGAGGCATGCATCTGATTCGTTCATTCAATACTTTTGTATCTTTCCAGGTCCAAGTTCAGTATCTCTCCAAGCTCAAGTTCCTGCTGGGATAACCAACAAAAAGGACAGACAATGGACTTGTTGTGGGGTTTTCCATTCTTCAGAACCCTTTACTAGTGCACATGTGAAATGCATATGGTGGGCGAGAGCCAACTCAATGCTGTTACCCACGTCAGGCCCCCTCGCCCACTTCCTCCTAGAATGAGATTTCAGAGAGAGAAAGAAAGAGACATGAGACACAATGACACTGGCAGCTGTGGGAGTCCTCAGTTGATGACAGAAGTAATAACTAGTCACAGTCAGGCAACAGATTGTAGTATATGATTAGGGGGATTAATACTTCCGGTCTCAGACATTAAGGCACTCAGTAGGAAATTGTGATTGATTTGTTTGGCAGAAAGCTAACTGACTCAAACTATCCCAAAGAGAACCCAAGACTCTTAACTACTAAACACAGATTCCAACTATTAGCACAGACTAGAGCCATGCACCTCCTTCAGCATGGTGGGTTTGCAGCCTGTCCACCCACTTACTCAGGAGCCATTTATTTAGCATGAGCAGATTTGAGGGGTATGTCAGCTGCGACATAGAATTAGGCATCTGCAACTTCAAATCCTGGCTCAGATGCTGACTCTGGCCTGTAGCAGCTTGCTTAACAACTGCCTCAGTTTCCCCATCTGTGAAGTGGGGATTGCAACTGTAGTCATCAGCGCAGAGCTGAAAACAAATATTTGAGATTCTTATTAAAATGAGTCACGTATCTCCAGGCCCTCTGGCCTATGGAAATAGACTGAATACCAAAGCCAGGGGCAGCCAGAGCACAGGAAAGATGTGGGGGGAGGTCCTGAAAGACACATTCTGGAAGGTATTGCTAGCTCAGGCTCTGGAAGGACCACGGGGACTGGGTCACTGTGAGGGCGTGGCGAGGACATTCCACACTCAGCACGCAGGAAGACACAGAGATAAGAAGGAAGAAAGAGTCAGGGGACCTGACCAAAGGGAAGGACATGAGTTGAAGGAAAGAATGCTTATTGACTTTTAAGTAGTAGAATTTTCTGTTGTTTTGAATCCCAGTGACCATGCACCGTTCTTCAGGGGAAAGGGCAATCCAGGATAAAAGCAGGCAATCCCACCCTGGAAAGTAGATATTTCTTGTGTTCCAAAACAGAGAACATTCATTTTTGTGCAGCAAGACACTCTTCAAGGTGAACACTGAGCGCTTAATGTTTGCAGCTTATAAATGCTTCCATTTATAACTCTCTGAGAAGTTGAACCAAATTCATCCCAGGCTCATGAGCACCATGGTTGAAAACTCCAAACGGACAACGTATCGCAGGACAAAATTACGGTCTTCCTATTAGGGGATGGTATAACTTGGTTCCCAAAGCAAATGCCAGGGGGAAAAAAATCATAAATATTTAACTCACAAATTTTCTCCTGAGGCATAAATGAGAGGCGTTCATGCAGAATCAGGAGTTGAAGGGGGGGGGGGGTTGTTTGTTTTGTTTTTATGGAATTAACTATTGGAATTAAAGTAATTAAGTGCTATTAGCTTAACAATCTTGAGCCAGAGAGACTCACAAAGTGGATTTCAGATCCCACAATTTTTTTGGCCTTAAACTCTGTTTCATTTCTTGCAGAGGTAAAAGGAGCTAAGGAATAAATACCCGGGGACTTGAAAAAGGGGAAGATACAGCCCTTTGCCAGCAAAGGGGCACTGGCCACACAAGTATGCTCATGGCCTCTGCGCTTGGCCTTTTGCATCCCAAAGCCCCCGAGTAAAGATAAAAGGAGATGAGACCAGAGATTTGAGGTGATGGGACAGAGGAGGAATATAGAAGAAGACCATTTTCCTAAGATCCTTCCCTACAGAAAATAGCTATGAGCCATAGCAGGAGCGGTCAGCTGGCTGTGCAAAAACTACAATGTTCTCTATCACAGCTAGGGTTGGCAGGTCACATACAGAACACCCGGATAAACTTGGAATTTCAGAGAAGCAACGAAAAACCATTTGGTATAGGTATATCCCACATATCACATGGGACATACTTATACCTCTATAGCACTCGTCATTTTAATTTACCTGAAATCCACATTGAATAAATGGGCATCCCATATTATCTTTGCTGGACCTGACAACCCTAACAACGAAAGTTTGCCACATACAAGAGTGAAACATCAGGAAAGAGGAATGAACGTAGGCACATTGTTTTGAGATATGAAGGTAACCATCCCAAGGAGCAGCTAAAAGAGTTTAAGTGGGTCCCTCTGGGAGACAGGAATTGAAATCTGGGAACGTGCAGGTCAGGGGAACTGCTGTTCTTCTTAGGGCTTCATGGGAGCGTTTGGATTCTCATCCACGCCCTTGTATAACCTTGACAAAAATTAAAACTTTGTTTAGAAAAGGAGAGGATGGCCCTTTCACGAAGATGACGCCGAAGGCGAAGATGGAAGCCCCTGCCCCTCCCAAAGCCAAAGCCAAAGCAAAGGCTTTGAAAGCTGAGAAAGCGGTGCTGAAAGGTGTGCACAGTCACAAAAAAAAAAAAAAAGAAAGAAAGAAAATCCGTATGTCACCTACGTTCCGAGGACCCAAGACCCTGCGTCTCCGAAGGCAGCCCAAATATCCTCGAAAGAGCGCCGCCAGGAGAAACAAGCTTGATCACTATGCCATCGTCAAGGTCCCCCTGACTACGGAGTCAGCCCTCAGTAGAAAATAGAAGACAACAACACACTGTGTTCATTGTGGATGTCAAGGCCAATACGCACCAGATCAAACAGGCTGCGAAGAAGCTCTATGACATTGATGTGGCCAAGGTCAACACCTTGGCCAGATTGGGATCATCTAAACTGAGTCCAGCTGGCTAAAAGCTAAATATAAATTTTTTCACCATAAAAAGAAGAAGAAAGAAAGAAAGAAAGAAAGAAAGAAAGAAAGAAAGAAAGAAAGAAAGAAAGAAAGAGAAAGAAAGAAAGAAAGAAAGAAAGAAAGAAAGAAAGAAAGAAAGAAAGAAAGAAAGAAAGAAGGAAAGAAAGAAAGAGAAAGAAAGAAAGAAGAGGAAAGAATGGGCAGCCCGGGTGGTTCAGTGGTTTAGCGCTGCCTTCAGCCCAGGGCATGATCCTGGGGTCCTGGGATTGAGGCCCATGTCGGGCTCCCTGCATGGGGCCTGCTTTTCCCTCTGCCTGTGTCTCTGCCTCTCTCTCTCTCTCTCTCTCTCTCTCTCGCTCTCTCTCTCTGTGTGTGTGTCTTTCATGAATAAATAAAATCTTAAAAAAAAAAAAAAAAAGGAAAGGACGACCAATGATTTTATTTTAGCTCCCTTTCCCCCACCGTGATGGGTGAACGCAGACCTCCAGCCTAGAAACCCCCCCCCCCCCCACGGCAGCACTCATGGCTGGCTGACAAAGGAGGCGGGAGGCCGGTGGCTTTTGCTGTGGTGGGTGAGGGTTAAGGCTTTAGCTACCAACTCTTGAGCGCTTACTAAATGCCAAGCGCTGCATTTAGACCCAGACTACATGATCTCCTTCCACCTTCCTGCCACCCTAGGGGACATTGTTATCCTCACTTTCAGATGAGGGGTGGAAGCCGACTGAGGCCAGGGGACTTGCCAGAGGTCACCTGCAGCTGCAACTGGAACACACACCTGTCTGGCCCCCCGAGCCCTGCACTCAACCAGAGTGGTACATCATTTCAGAGGTGTGATGCGGGGTGCAAGACTCTGGTCACAGCCCTGCCTGGACTCAGGAAGCCAAAGCTTTCTGGGATCACCTAAATTCAGTGCCACGGAGAAGGGCCTGGCACTCGGATACCTTCTCCAGTGCCAACACGGTGCACTGTTGTCATGGGAGAAGGGCCGGTCGGGCTTGTGACGGCCCCGCATTCCTGGTGCTGTCTCAGAGGCTGCAGGGGACCCACCCAGGAAGAGGGCGCATACTCTGTGCCGTCTCCTCAAGGCTCTGCCCACACTGGGCTTCTCTCTGCATTTTTGTGCTGCGTGCCTCCAGCAATCAATGTGGGCACCTAGGGGTCCTCCAAGAGTTGTCATGGGATACTTCAAGGCCGGTTTGGAAAATGTGGTAGGAAAGCACGACATGCCACGTGCCTGTTTGTTTTCCTCTGGAGAGCACAGGGCTGGTGGGGGGTGTTGGGGGGTAGAAGGTATGACCATGGCCAGAGAGTGAGGAGGGGGTTGCCCTCCCAAACCACTCACTGCACCCCCTCAGAGCCTTGGATGCAGTTCCAAGTCAGGAGGAGAGAAGGCCGGGCCTTCTTCTGTGCCTGGGTGCTTGCAGGCTCCTGCTTCTGGAGCAAACAGGCCTAGGACAGCCGAAGCTATGGTGACAACACAGGGACCTAAAAGCTGCCACTCAAATGAACACTTCTGTCCCAGCTTTGATTCCTTCCAAGTCACACCTGAGCACAATGAACCCATGCCATCATCTCACCAGATTTGAGTTTTAGGGAACAAAGTTCTGCCTCCTTCCTCTGCACAGTACAAATCCGGGGTTGGAGAGAGAACGAGTTTTATGACCCAGCGACAGTGGCGGCCGCTGTTCGTCGTTATGATTATTATTTGCAGAAAGCCCAAGTGCGCACTCAGCACAGTTGGAAATGCCCAGAACGTGGGGAATGCCCCCTGGTCATTTTCAGGTAAGTCGGCGCGGCTCCCCTCTGCTACCATCAGATAATGGCTCAGATGATAAGTTTCGGCTACCTGGGCTGGAGCCTCTTCCAGTATTTGATCCCAGTAAGAGATCTCTTTGATGTCTGCGATTCTCCTGGGGATAAGGGGCTTGATTCCCTGCTCCAGGCCTGACTCAGTGGTGACTTCCCTCCGGCTCTTGGGAATAACTCCCCTGCTGGAGGCCTCCACCCCAGGAAGCCTGCTTCCCAGGGACTGCAGAGAAGCTCATGCTGCCATTTGTTAAAACAAATATCTAGTAGAGACTCCCTATTTTTAGATGCTAAGGACACAAGTCTCTGCCAGTGCAGGAGTCAGTGTTTTAAGAAGTCAGAGTGAGGGACCCCTGGGTGGCTCAGCAGTTGAGCATCCGCCTTAGGTTTAGGTCGTGATCCCGGGGTCCCAGGATAGAGTCCCACATCGAACTCCTACAGGGAGCCTGCTTCTCCCTCTGCCTGTGTCTCTGCCTCTCTCTCTCTATCTCTCTCTCATGAATAAATAAATAAAAATTTTAAAAAGTAAGTCAGAGTGAAATGGTTAAGGTCCTGGCTTCTGAGAAGCTCTGTGGGCCCTCCTCACTCTTTTCTGCCACTGAACAAAGTTTCTGGGTGGTTCTCACTGACCAGCTGGGGCATTGCATGGCCCAGGGGGTAAACTCAATGCTCTATTTAACATTGGATCACAAATATGTGTGAGACCGCCAGCCTGGGGGCCTCCATCACCCTCTCTGGCAGGTGAGGGGGAGCTGGCTAGGCCTCCTGGGAAGGATGGTGATCGCTGTGGGGGTGCTGAGCCCCAGCTTGGGAAGCTCTGCCTCCCAGCCTGTCTTCTTGCCAGTTGAGTCACTGAAAATCCCCAAACTGTCAGGGTGGGCTGGGAGCGACGAGAAACAAGACCTTAGGGGAGTTAACCCATTGCATCTTCAACTGGCATTTGAGACTGGTCAACTGCATGATCATTGTCATGGGGTGGAAAGGACTTTATTCCAAGTTCTTAACTTGTGGACTGGGAAAATATTCCCATATCCATCAAATTCACACACACACACACACACACACACACACACCCTCCCCTACGAAGAACTGATAGCTTGCACATGAAAACGAGATCAGATCACAGGGCCTGACAACCCGAGGTGGGGTTCATTGTAAAGATGGAACACCAAGAACTGGCACAGAAGCCATCCTGCAGAGATGAGCTGTCCTCCCCACAACAGAAAGGGGAGGACTCTCCTCCAACTAGTGACCTGGCTTCCCAACTGGGTAGGTCGCTGCCTTTGGAAAGGTCAGGAGGGTTAGAGACCACGCAGCGGGTGCGTCCTCTCCCGCGGAGAATGAGGCAGGGGTGGGGAGAGAGAACACGCCGGACCAGGCCACAAACTCTGAATCCACCCTCGAAGATGATCCGTGCCAAGGATGATCCTCTATCCCTAGTTCCTCCTTCCAAAACCACATAATTCCAGACTTAACTTCTAAGAGTTCAGGGGGCAACTCCCAAGGCCTCCACAATTCTGGACAAGGCTCTCCGAGGAAACACCACCCACCCTGAGATCTGTTCCCCACTTCTCCGAACCCCTGCCAGCATCTCCCGTCTCCCACGTCTCTCCCTGGGGCATGCAGCAGCAGCTCCAGAGAGAAGCTCCCCTCCCTCTCTCTCCCAGGGAGGGAGGGAGCCAGGGCTGAAGTCCCAGCAGGTGTCTCTGCCTCGCCTTTTCTCTCAGGGCAAGAGGCAAATGCAGGTGCCTCCTGCCACTCCCTCTTTCTTCCTAGTGGGAGTGGGCGGCTAGGGAGGTGTCCCAGCCACTCCCTCTGGCCCCCCAGGGCTGGTGGTTTAGGGAGGTACCTCTGTTCCTAACTCCTTTCTCGGAGCACAAGGCTGGAGCCCATAATCTAAGCCTCCCCACCGCCACTTCTTCCCCACCCTCCCCAGCACCTCCAAGCAGCTTTTGGGACCCATGAATTCTGCTTTCAACAGGACCTTACTCAAATCTGCTCTCGTTAATTGCCCCCAGTGCTGGGCCAACTCCAAAAAAAATGTAAGAAGCAGTCCTGGCCTCAAGGAGTTTAGAGTCCGCCCCCGGGAGATGGCGATTTGGCTCCTTAGATTTACATGCCCATCCTAAAGCTCCGGCTTGATACAATCTCCTTGTCCCTGCTTCTGGATCTCCTCTGAGCCCTGACAGAAGAGGACTTTGGAAGAACATACCTCGTCTCACCCGTATCTGATTCCCACATTGGAAAGGAGGGGAAAGGAGAATTCTTCAAGAATAGGAAGGTGGAGGTGGAGGGTGGTAATCGGACCTTCTGTCGATGCTCTGCACACAGAACTGCAGCTGCACGCTGGACGTGCATGGCTGTGCTGGAGAGGGTTCCCGCAGGAGAACGAAAGAAGCAGGTGGGGGCCCTTCCAGGAAATGGTCACCGAGTATATACCCGGCCCGGCCTTGGCCTTGCCGGCATTCGGGGCTGCTGGGAGCAATCCCAGGACTGAGGTTAACCCATCACAGGCTGGTCTACCACTCCCAACCCATCCCTACCCCTCCAGAGGAGGGCCGCTGCCTTATGATGCAGTGGGTTCCTCCACCCTGCAGGGAGCTATTGGGAAATGGTGCTCTACGGAAATAATGGGAACCCCCAAAGATCCAAGTCTGCCATGTTAGCCTTCCAGAAGGAATCCTAGGGAAAAGGTGAGCGGGAGGGAGAAAGTGACCCAAGGAAGCCCAGCTGGAGGCCAGCAGCAACACGCAGGTAGAAGAACGCAGATAGGAAGGTAAGAAGTGGCCCCCAGGGGTGACAAAGGTGGTCCAGCCCAGGAAGACCACCCCAAAAAGGTCCCGAGGTTTACATATAACTGATTTTTGACCAAGAGAGTTCATTGTTCCAACCCAGGGATGAGGGATTTTTTTTTTTTCCACCTTAACCCCTGGGAGGAAACTGAGGCTGGGCCTGGATCCTGCCTGGCCAGACAAAGAAGCTGAAGAGAAGGAAAAGGGAAGACTGAGATGTGGAAAAGAAAGCCAATGACCAGGACAGGATGGGTTGAGCATGATGGAGAAGAAATATGGAACAACAGAAAATGTGCAGGAGATGTGGTAAGAGGCGGGCGCCCTTCCATTGTTCAGGGTCCGTTGTGCTCGGACCCCTCGGAAGGTTCTGTGTCCACTCCGTTCTGGACAAGGATGAGCTCAGACTCTACTTAGGCCCCCAGCTCCTCTCTGCTAAAAATCCAGCCACTGGGTGCTTGGGTTGAGGGAACCTTTTCCCAGAAGCAGTCAACCAGGATTAGGGGATTACCTGATGGCAATCATTTCTTTTTAAGTGTCTGGCTACACCTCTTCTTCCAAGATCCGCTGGGGAAGCAGCAAGAACCTCTACATCAAAAAGGTGGAAGGGGAAAAAAAAAAAAAAAAGCTGGAGGGGGAATCCCTGGGTGGCTCAGGGGTTTGGCACCTGCCTTCGGCCCAGGGTGTGATCCTGGAGACCCGGGATCGAGTCCCACGTCGGGGTCCCTGCATGGAGTCTGCTTCTCCCTCTGCCTGTGTCTCTGCCTCTCTCTGTATGTCTCTCATGAATAAATAAATAAATCTTTAAAAAAATAAAAGGTGGAAGGTCCTGGGTATTTCTCTTGTTCTAATCAGAAGCATCTTCCCAGTCCAGTATACTTGATTAGCAGTCTTCCACTTCTCTCAAATGTTCCATGGATCGAGCTGAGAACTAACAAATCCACTGTTTGACAGACAGGGAAACTGAGGCACTGCAAAGGGACGTGTCGAGCCTCAGGGGCAATGGTGCCATAGCAAAGAAAACCCCCATCTCCAGCAGCCTGCATGTGACCCAGAGTCTTTAGAGCCCAGTGCTTGAGATACAATAACCTCAACTTCCCTGTTGTTGCTGCGGGGAGAATGAGAATGTCTGTGATGTTGAGTCAAGCCAAGCTAAGTTTTGAACATCTTCCCCGAAAAGTACATATCAAACAGCACCGCCTTCTAAAAATGTGTCTTGTCTCCATCTTTCCCACAGAATTCCTCAAGAGCAATAGAACTACAACGAGATAAAATAGGATCCCGAGATCACGTGTGGAATTGCAGAATAGGGTCCTCTCTACCCATCCACACAGCTCGGTGTGATGAAAAACTAAATGAATTAGATCTAGAAAGGTCTACAGAGACCACACATCCAGGGCACACCAAAGGACTGTGTGACTAGCCCAAGAATGCATTAGGAATTGGCTAAACTACCATTAGAAAGGACGAACACCCACCATTTGCTTCGACGTGGATGGAACTGGAAGGTATTACACTGAGTGAAGTAAGTCAGTCGGAGAAGGACAATCATCATATGGTCTCACTCATACGGGGAATATAAGAAATATGAAAGGGATTATAGGGGAAAGGAGGGAAAATGAGTGGGAAAAATTAGAAAGGGTGACAAAACATGAGAGATTCCTAACCCTGGGAAATGAACAAAGGGGAAGTAGTGGAAGAGAGGCAGGCAGGGGGATGGGGTAACTGGGTAACGGGCACTGAGGGGGGCACTTGATAGGATGAGCACTGGGTGTTATACTATATGTTGTCAAATCGAACTTCAATTAAAAATATATATAAAAAATAAAAATAATGCTAATAAAATAATTAAATTAAAATATTTTTTAAAAAAAAGGAATTGGCTACACTGGCCCTAGAATCCTGGTCTCACGACCTCTAGTTAATAATGACAAGAAGGACTTAGCATTACCATAATTAGGTGGCACCCCTGTGCTAGCCTGTATGCAAAATACTGCCATGGGCACGTTGGTTACTAGTTTAACATCACTCCTAGATACGATTTAAATTATAAATACCAGTGACAATGTCACCTTTGGGGTAAAAAGACAGCGGTCCCAAATTCTCCAAAAAAAAAAAAAAAGGAAGGAAGGAAGGAAGAAAGACCACAACATTGGGGTTCATAACAGTATAGCAAAGTACAGGTGTGTCCTACTTCCCGCAAATTCTACCCTATTGTATCTATGTTGAATTTTTGGAGTGAGAGCCTTTGAATGCTCTGGGAAGTTGGCTACCGAAAGTAATCCTATGGTGAATCCTTTTCATTAGCTCAAGCATCGTTTTGCAAGGCCAATAATTCCTCTTGATGTTCATAAGTCAGTTTTACTTAAACTGAAGTGTATATCTGTACGGAAAGCTAATCCCCAAATTATTCCGAGCACAGCTCGGATTCCACAGAGTGTTACTCCGGGAGCAGCTTGGAGAGAAAGCGTTTGAGTGGGAGTGGATCCTGGAGATAATTCGTACGGATTCGCCTCTTCCCTAATTTCTCCCATCTTCATCAGCAGAGCAAAGCCCCGACCTTTGTGCCCTGAATAAAGGTTTGGGGGGAATTCTATGAAAGAAAAATCATCATTAACGGTGTAGACAAAGAAGCTTATGTTTCAGTGAAGAATAAACAGTGTCAAAAGGCAGGTGTCCACTAAGTCTCAGCAGCACCATTCCAAAGGAGGGACACGAGAGGGCACGTCTGGGACGGACACAGAAAAGATGAAAAGAAATTGATGAAGGGGTTAAATCCATCATAGATGCCCAACAGATATTTTCAGGTTGATTGTTGTTGTTGTTGTTGTTGTTGTTGTTTTCGTGGAAACTGTAAAGAAAACTTTAAGGTTTCTTCAAGGGTAAACTGAGGTAGGGACCATTCAGAGGGAGGGGATAGCCGGTTTTTCCACCTCCCCCAGAGAAGCATAGTGTGAGATCTGGGCAAGCTCAAAGGGAGGCTGACGTGATGCTAGAGTTTTCCTCGTGTTCTCTGGTCATTAAAGTAATTCATCTTCATTATGGAAAATCTGGAAGATAAAGAACAAAGGGACAGGAGCACCTGTAATCCCACCACACAGGTAACCACTGGGACTCGGGGACATGGTTCTGGAACTTTCTAAAGATAGAACATTGGGATGCCTGGGGGGCTCAGTGGTTGAGCATCTGCCTTCGGCTCAGGTCGTGATCCCCAGGTCCTGGGATCGAGTCCCAGCATGGAGCCTGCTTCTCCCTCTGCCTGTGTCTCTGCCCCTCTTTGTGTCTCTCAGGAATAAATAAATAAATAAAATCTTTAAAAAATAATAATAAAATAAAATAAAGACGGAGCATGGTCTGCTTTCTGTGTGAAAGAGGCATGTTCGAGGGCAGGACATGAATCCCACACAAAGGCCGTGGTTCCTGCCGTCTTAGAGGCTAATCCACCGAGCAAGGCGAGGGATGCTTGGGAGCCTCGGGATCACCAACCGCGACCTTCCCGGGGCCCCTTCCTGCCGCCCTGAGCGCGGGGCGCTGCCGCCTGGCCCAGTCCCCACCTGGCCCATGTGCGATGCCAGCCACCCGTCCAGGTGAGGGTGGAGCGCTCCTCGTCCTGACAAATGGGGAAACATCACCCTGGGGCACTTGCTGCTCCTAAATCGAGCTCTCCGTTCAGGGAAAAAAAATAAACCGAGAGAGAAATTTTCCACTGCCCTATTAATCATGAGAGCAGCAGTCTGGGAGCAGGAAATACTGTGTGGCAAGCATCCCAGGTCGTAGGGGCCACCCAGCGCCGCCACCGCTCACCGTCCTTCCGGCGTATCCCCCTTACTGGACGTTCGCTGGTGGGAAAAGCTTGCCAGCGTCTCTAACCTAATAGGGGAGGTGGGTAGTGGGCTGGTGGCCTTATCTCTGTGCGCAGCTCTGGGAGGAGACAGCCTGGGGGGCCGTCAGAGGGAAGCTCCTGACCAGGTATCTCCCCATCTCGAGTTCACAGTGTCTGATACACCCCAAGATTCAACTCCTGGACGTAAGTATTTCCCTGCCCCTGCGTCTCTCTCTCTCTCTCTCTCTCTCTCTCTCTCTCTCTCTCTCTTCCTGCTCAGAATCATGGCCAGGAGGTCACCACCCCCCCAACAGGCTGTGTGAACCCAAGCCACATAATCCCTGTGAGCCTCGGCACCCTCTTTGGGAAACATCATGATAGTAATTCCCTCCTAAAGTTGCCATGGCCATTCCCTAAGGAATGAATCTGGAATGAATCTGGTACACGAGCCAATCCCCGGCCAGCGGCTCGCCCACTCAGCGAAGATTTACTGAGCCCTGGTGGGCCCTGAGGACATGTGGCTTCTGCCTTCAAGGACGTCATCATCCGATGGGGAGACAGGGGTGAAAATCAACGACCCTGAAATCACACAACAAACCCCGTGACCATCGTCCTTTTGCAGACCATCCCATGTACCTGCCCTGTGAGGCCACAAGGCCGATATCCAGGGTGCCCACCTTACCCGTGATGGGGCTGAGGTCCAGAGGTCACCAGTTGGCTGATGGACACTTGTGGACTTGAACCCAGATCTTCTGAGTCCAACCAACCCTAGTGCTTGGGAGCCCTATTCAGCACTCCCTTTCATCCTCCGCGATCGGGATCCCTCAGAGCTTTAGGTGGACTTCCCAGGGGTAACTCGGAACACCACTTGATGCTGAACACAGCTTGCAGTGTGAACCTGAGCGCGTTCACCCATGGGCGATCCACTCTTCCCGGTTGATGCAAAATCTCCCGCGGATTTCCACCGGCCGTGGTCCGCTGTGTTGTCACTGCCACTGTTGTTTGTCATGATGGAATTGCAACCCCGAATGTCACCCTGGGACATATGGCCCCGAGACTATAAACTGCCACCAGGCCATTGCTGCTGAAGGCTGCCCTTCAGTGCCTGACAGCGATGATTAAACATCGCCTATTAAAGGGGCCATAAAGAAGCCAGACATCCTGCACGGATGAGCAGAGGAGGGCGC
Source organism: Vulpes lagopus (assembly GCF_018345385.1). Classification (NCBI taxonomy): domain Eukaryota; kingdom Metazoa; phylum Chordata; class Mammalia; order Carnivora; family Canidae; genus Vulpes; species Vulpes lagopus. The sequence continues at coordinate 77,325,970 of NC_054831.1, forward strand.
AAACAATGAGCCAGATTTTCCTGTCCCTCAGGGGAGTCACTCTCGTCTTGCAGAAAAGAAAAAAGGACTCGTGCAAATGCGAGTCACCCACAGGAGGCCCCGGGGAGGGCAGGGGTCAGAAGAGGTAGTCTGGACAGAGGCCCACCCAGTTGCCCACGTCCCTACGTCCAGCTGAGAAGTACAAAGTAACTTTATTTCTTCTGAATTCTCATTGTCTATCTCCCTCATTTGCGTGACCTCCCCTCCCCTCCTTGGTGTGGCCCCGCTCAGTCTCAGGACGGCTGGCCTGGCACGCCAGCCCGCTCACAGCCTCAGCTGGATCTCCCCACTCCGGTCCCCAGACCTCTGAGCATCACTGCAGAAGGGCCCAGACTTCACGGGGCCTGCCCGACTGCGTGGCAATCCTTGAGTCACCTGACTCCGTGCCACCAGACCCACCAGCTCCCTGGCCCTCCGGTCCTCCCTGCCCACAACCCGACCTCCTGCCCCACTGAGAACGTGGTCATCAGCATGATGTCCCTCAAGTACCCACCGTCAGCCTCAACCGACTGGAGGTGTGACATCGCGCAGCGATCCCCTTCTCTGGCCGCTCCCAAACTTCTGGAATCTCTTTCCATCTCTTCACCTTTTTTTAGTAGAATATTGAATCTACCTCTTCTTACAAAGCCTTTGCTGCTACCCCTTCCTCTCCCACCTCCATGTGGCCCCCACTGTTGTGCATCTGGAATCTTGTCTTTTCTCCAATTTCTCCTTCCCTTCCGCTCAACAGCCTGCTTGGCCTGTGACCCTCTCCGCTCCCATCTTTTCTTGGTCAGAGATCTCCAGGGAGGAGTCTGAGTGTCTTGGCCTCTTCTTCCTCCTCACCTTTTTTACCTCTCACAGTCCTGCAGCCACTACAGCCATCTATAGGCCTTGTTTTCCAGCTCAAAACAGCTACCTAACTCAAAAGCTGATGGCCTCTTCTCAGTTCTTAACCCTTGATTTCTATGGCTCTTGGCTTTTCTTTCTTTTTTTTTTTTTTAGCGGGTTGGGGTGGGTACCATGCACAAGATGAGGAGGGTGGGGGTCAGAGGGAAAGGGAGAGAGAGGATCCCAAGCAGACAATGCTCAGCATGGAGCCCAACATAGGGCTCAAGATTATCACCCTGAGATCATGACCTGAGCCGAAATCAATAGTCAGGTGCTCTACCAACTGAGCCACTCAGGCACACTTTGGCTTTTCTTCTTGAAATATCTCTTCCCTTAGGCTTACAGGACGCAGGTCTTCCCTGGTTCTGCTCTTGCCACTTAGCCAGCTGTCCCTATTCACCTAGCCGGCCCCTCCTCCTAAGTGTGGGTGATCCTCAGATTTATGTCCCCATTCATTTATCTGTATTCTCTACCCTCAAGCTCTCTTGTGATCTCATAGTCTTAACATGATTGCAAGGATCATTCCACATAAGCCACCCCCCCCAAAACCCCCCTCTTCCACAAATCAGTTCCATGTATCAAACTACCTGTTGGACCATTCGATGAGGATACATCCCACCAACAACTGAAGATATTTGAGGATGAGGTTAATTGTTTTTCTGGATTCCCTGCCTCCTCAGGACTTGATATGCTCTTCTAAGAGGCAGTGAGGGTATTTGGGAGGCAGAGCAAGTGAGAATGGTGGGTCCATTTTCACTGACACCTGGCGTGAGCTCACTTGACCCCGCCTGCTTCACCTAATCAGTTCCCAGGTTCTACTGATTTTTCCTTCAGAATATCTCTCTCATCCATCCCCACCTTTCAAGTTGTGACCCTGAATCCGATAGCATCTATTACCTTCTACTTGGGAGCCTGCCATGGCTTCCTGGCTGGTTTCTCTTCTGCTCATCTTTCTGCCCTCAACCCATCCTCTACTTGTTGGCACACTTGCCAAAGTGTGTGACCACAACTGGGCCACATCTCTGCTTAGACATCTTTTGCCTCTATGTTGAGTGCTAAAGAAGGCCCCAACTCTTTGATCTGCTATTCATAATATGGCCCCAACTTCTCTTTCCAGCTTTTACATGTCCTCTATACTCTTAAGAACCCAGGCAACTCCAGGTGAGGGTCTCCTCATCTCCAAGCGGAGCTCTCATCCTTACATTTGCGCAAGATACCTTTGCTCTTCACACCACTGTGCTTGATGAAATCCTACCAACCTTCCAACCCAGCTCAGATGACGATGACTCTCCAAATCCTCCTTGGTCTCGCTCTTTGTAATCCACCTCTTGGTTTGCACCTTCCTTATCATACTTAACAGTATTGTTACTTATTACATGATTCCTATTCCCCCTTAGATCATAGATCCTAAGCTCCTCAAGGGAAGGGTCACGCCTTTCTGTTCCTGACGTCATCCCTGCAGCCAGCATTGTGTCTCGCACAAAGCCCACTCTCAGTGAGCACTTGTTGATTCCCCAGCTGGAAAGTGCCTTGATCATGGATGTGGTCTACAGAGTCCTTGCAAACTCCAGCATCTCGGCCTCAGACACCTTTGTTTTGAAAGATGTCTGCACAGCAGCAAGCTGTAGTGTTTTTTTTCCGTAAAATTTCTTCTCTGATTTTTAAAAATTTTATTTTATTGTGATAAGAACTCAACACAAGATCTACCCTCTTAGCAAATATTTAAGCGTACAATAAATCCAGTACTATTGACTATAGGCACTGGGTTGTACAGCAGAACTCATTCATCTTGCTCAACTGAAACGATATGCTCATTGATTAGTCACTCCCCCAGCTCTTTACAGCCATCATTCCCCTGTGTGGCTCTATGATTCTGACTATTTTAGCTACCTTGTATAAGTGGAATCATGCAGTCCTTCTATGATGGCTTATTTCACTTAGCACAGCACCTTCCAGGTTCATTCCCATTCTCGTATATTGAAGAATTGTCTTGTTTTTTAAAGCTAAGTAGTATTCCCCTGTATATATATATCCCACATTTTCTTTACCCATGCCTCTGCTGCTGGACATTTAGACTGTCTTTACACCTTGGTTATTTGAAATAATGCTGCAATGAATGTAAGAGTGCTAATGTCTTTCAAAATCTTGATTTTGGTTCTTTTGGAAAAATGCCCCAAAGCGGATCAGATGGCCGTTCTATTTTTAATTTTTTGATGTACAAAAGTTCCAATTTCTTTACATCCTCACCAACACTTTTAGCATCATTTTCAAAGGCATTAAACATACTGATGGCCGGACCCTTCTAATAATACTACTGGTCACCCTTTTTTGAATACCTTTCTATGCCATGCTCTAGACTAAATGCCATGTTTTATCTCATCCAATCTTCATAGAAATCCCTATTTTACAGATAACAAAATGTGTTTTCTACAATCTACAAATGTGTAAGTCAGTGATTCTGCCCTGTGAACTTCACTTAAGCTCTGGAGCCTGGGAGGTAACTGGGACTTCGTGTTGGTGCCTAACTGGAAGAATATCTGAGTCTGTGTAGCCACTAATTCTCTTTATGAAGAGCCACTCATATGGAATTTGCCACTGCTATTAATCAGCCCTAGCCACGAGTCAGTATGATACCAGAGACAGAAGAAGTAGTCAAACCTATTTGTCTTAATGTGTTTGAATCACTTTTTTTTCAGTTTTGAATTTTTATGCATCTTTTATACCCTTGGATCACCACTAAAGGCATAGCCCAATATCTGGGACGTAGAGGGCACTTAATACCTTTACTAAAATTTTCTTTTCCTTTCTAGAATGTAATCGAAACATTGTGTATATACCGTCGTAATATATAACCAGGCATATGTGCCTTTTACACATGGAAACACATCTTCCAAAAATGCAAAGGAGAAATAACAGGCCTTCTCATCCCCTCTAGGGTTCTAAGACTCTTCCACATATTGAAGAGTCAGACTCCTGAGCATATGACAGTTGATCGCAGACCTTGCGTGAATGTTTTGGGAAAAGTTTGGTGGGATAAGAATTCAGATCGTTGATTAACCTTAAACAGAGTCCAAGGACTCTTCCCAACCTCTGTGCTCCATGAGAAGCACAAGGCCAGCAACTACACACAGAAGAGAAGCCAGCACAACCCCCTGTATGGGGACTCTGAGTTCCTGCCAAGTCGGTAGCCAATCTCAGCATCAGAGAACCAGAGTGGATCTCACCAACGTTTTCCTCCAGTAAATATAGTCCTACATAAAGAGAAAGCAACCATGCAAAATATCTGCTTTCCTACCCAAATATTGAGCTTCTGCTCTCTGCTCTGATGGCAGAGGGAAAAAACACAGGCATTTCATGATAACAAATAAACCTAAACTAATTTATGTTTAGACTGGGAATAACAAGATGGACCACACAAACAGGAAAATGCCTGCACATCCATGGATAAACACGTACACACATGCTCTCAGACATAAGCACCCACTTTTGTGATCCACTCTGCCTGACTTGACTCTGACCCTACAATCAGAGGCTAATGTCTCGATTAGTGTTAAGTTTTATTCACTCTTTGTCTTTTCTGAGGATTCCCCTGAATATACGTAGGGCTGACATTCTGTTTTATATCAACATCACCAATAGTTTACCCTGGATGTCAAAAATATTTTATACATTGGGTTAAACAGCATGTTGCATTATAACATCTTTCAATGTTGTCCAACTACTTGACCTCAGTAACAGAATAGGCCACAATGGAGCTGACGACACTTTCTTATTGATTCACCCTTCACCAAAGGACTCACCAAAGCTTTAATTACCATGACATCTCATGGTCTTGAAGTGACAAAACTGGAACATGAGGAAAGTAAGCCTCTTGTCAAGTATCACATAACAAGTGAAAGTTAAGGCAAAGGCCAAGAATCTCCAGCATTCTGGATAATTTTCATCTCTTGCTATCATAAATCTACTTATTCCAAGAGGTAGAAGAGAGAAGTTGAAGAATCAGCTCCCAGCCCTTGGTAGACACCCATTTCTCTCCATACCAATGACTTGAGTTCTTGCCTTTTCATCATAACAGACAGAGAAAGAAAACAAATGAGAACCTGAATTACTTACCCTTGCTCTACCAATCCTTCAAAAAGGGAATTCCAGACTGACATTTAGAAATCTGACTCTGTTGGACAGTTCCTGGTGAGTAGCAGCCTCCATATTCCTGCTTATTGCCTTTGTAAAGCAAATGCTTTCAATTGTCCAATAGCTGCCTTTTCAAAGTCCAGTAGCCAGCCACCTCTTGGAAAGTAAGTCATTTTGATTTTCATTTAGTTCTGGCTCATTATAAATGTTCCCAGTTATTCCACCAGTCCTTGATGGATATCATTTGAGGTATGCCAATGTTGACTTCCCTATTTAACACAACAGGGAATTATTTGGTTTCTGGGGTGCTCTGGCCTCAGTAGTAAAGCACAAGAGTAGATCATAGTACCAGCCTTATCTAGATAACACAGATAGTAAACAGCCACCTTCACAGCCCCTGAAAAGTAAAAAGGTTGGCCACCCTGAGATGCAAGACCAACCTTCATTAAGGCTTCTTATATGAGTTTTGTTCTCTTGAACATACCTAGGAACAGAAATGCACTAGAGCAGCCCTCTCCAAGAGCATTATCCCATTTCTGGGACCTCCTCAAGTGTCCCTTCCAGCACATGTCCGGATAGCCATCCTCCATGATTCCACTTTCCATGCTGACTCCAGAAGATTCTCTCAATCTGGGATGTCTATCCTGAATAAATTATTTGGAAACATTTTCCAAAGCATTGGATTTGGGGCCACTTAGCATGTCACCCACACCAGGCCCCTTTTGCCCACAAATGTCCTAGAGAGGCAGTTTTAAGTCCACTGTTCAAGGATCATTGGAAGGTTCCAAGTAGGATTCTGAATGGCAGAAAGAGAACAAGGAAAGTATATCTCTACAGTCCTCTTCTCTCCCTACCCAAATGAGCTTGATTGTCTAAGATACCTCTCCTGTGACCCTGTCACAAACTGATCCTTGCCAGGTAATTCACCGATATATATATATCGGTATATATATATATATATATATATATATATATATATATATATACACACACACTCTGGAAAGATTTCAGTAGTTAAAGAGATAATAATAACTCTTCAACACTATGGGCTGAATTCATGCCCAGTGTAGTTCTAAGGACATTAGACACAGTATTTCACTCAACCCCCACAATAACTAAAAACATAGAATATTCTCTTATGACAGACAAAGCAACTAACACCTAGAGAGGTTAAGTAATTTGCTATTGGGTGACAGAGCCAAAATTTGCAGCCAGGCCACCTGGCTCCAGAATCTACTTTTTACCGCTCTGCTAAAGCTAGACAATCAAAGGGACAGAGTGCTGCCTGTTACAGGGCCAATCCTGGCCTTGGCAGCCTGGTCTTTAAGTCAAGGAATCTATCTGGGACCTTCTATCCTGCTTGTTCCCAAATCTTCCATCCAATGGCTGGCTCTGGAAAGGGTGTCCCTCAGGCTGTCACCTTTCCACCCCGAACTCACAGGGTCCTCCCTCTCACCTTCATTCCTTCTTCCAAAGCAATAGCGTCAGTGATCCGGGTCCTTGGGACCAATTTCAATCACTAACCAAACCTGCTTCTTGGCCAAGCCCAGCAAGCCTGGGAATAGAAACCAAACACACCCAGAGGCGAAGTACACAGCACCACAAACTGAAAACAGGCTTCTAAAATTCTGTCCTTATGGGGCAGCCCGGGTGGCTCAGTGGTTTGGCATTGCCTTCAGCCCAGGGCCTGATCCTGGAGACCCCGGATCGAGTCCCATGTCGGGCTCCCTGCGTGGAGCCTGCTTCTCCCTCTGCCTATGTCTCTGCCTCTCTCTGTGTGTGTCTCATGAATAAATAAATAAAATCTTTTAAAAAAATAAAATAATAAAATAAAATTCCTTATGGTAACTCTGTTCAAACCCCAAAGGGGGAAGTGCATCTCATAAAGCCCACCATCTCCTTCCCCCAAAACTCTCCAAAAGAAAGCAAGACTGGACCTCTATATCATAGGAAGTCAGTGACATAGGAAGTCAGTGACAAGGAGACCTGACAATTTGAGGGGAGTCTGGAATCTCAATCCTGGGAATTTACCACTTCCTCTCAATATACAACTTTGGAATGCCTTTCCGGTCCTTGGACAAATGCTCCAGTTGCCTCTCCATCTTCATTTTGACCGCACCAAAGGGCGCCATTCATAAAAACAAACAAAATCCCTGCTTCTTTTTCTAGATCCATACATCGTTCTGACAGGGCAAGTTATATTAATTAGCATTAGCCAGTCACTCTCAGATCCAGGATGAAAGGCAGGAGGCCCTGTACAGCGTACCACTATTAGTAATATTATTATTATAATTATATTTTATGGCAGTTTCCCTAACCTTTACTGCTCAACACTGGTTAATTTCTCCATTATAAAAAGTGGGTTCTTTTATTGGACTGAGTGTTTTGTGATTAGTTTGGTTGAGTTTTACCAGCTATGTATAATTAAAGGCGGCAAGTCTCCAAGTGGTGCCTGAAAACCCGTTATCCACTCCAGTGTATGGGCAAGCAAGCAATTCGAAAGAAAATGACCACCCTTCCCGGGTCACCCAATAGGAAACCACGTCTTCCTTCCATCTTCCAGGGGATTTTAAAACCAGAGCTTCCAGGTTGTTGATGGTGCTGAGCTCCCGAAGGCCACCAATGACCACCACGAAATGCAATCTAAACATAACGTGCCTCTGCCAAGAACATTCCCGCAGGATGCCAGCCCTGACCACCCTAGCTGTGAGTCTTTATTCCAGCTTTGACCATCACCTGCCATGAGGTGCAGGACAAGTAACTTCACCTCTTGGGAGAGAGGGCTAAATGAGTAGTCTTCCCCAATGAGGGAGAAACTGCAAGACAGTTGGTCCGCCCAAAGAACCAATGGAAAGCACTCTCAGGAAAAAAGAGAGCCTGCGGCCAAGGCAGCACAGAGGACTTCCCTCAACTCTTGATTTGGGTAGAGGAGCTGTGGCTGCTCACAATGGAGAGCAGAAGGCAGCAACAGAGCTCTGGAGTCTGACAAGTTGTAAGTTTGGTTACTCAATGTAGCTTCTCTAACTAAGCCTCTTTGTCTTCCTGGGTAAAACGGGCATGATAAATAATAATATCTATACCCTCAGGCCGTTGGGATGATGAAGTGAGAAAACATGGGAAGTAAGTAGTAAGTGCTCAATAGGCAGCCTGGCCACCAAGTCTAGAAATGTAGGCAAACACACCAGTGATTTACTGATATTAATTTCCTTATATGATAAAGGAATTGCTATGTTCCCAGACTTGGAGGCCACCTTACGCATGAGCTGATATTATTATTCAATACATTGCACTCTTAGGTGTTGAAAGACACCAACAGGCCCCTTTGCCCAAAAATATCACTTTGTCAATAGCACTTAGGAGTCCCATGCGACTCAAGGAGTTGGCTTAAGTTAAGGTATTAAAGTCTTCTTTTGCATGCAAAGCTCAAAAAAAAAAAAAGGATAACTTTAAGCCGTTAAGAGCCATCTACACCTTCGCTTAAAAGAGTGTGTCAGCTCTGACTAGCTACTAGCTCAGAGTCCGGAGGGAAGATTAGTTGACGTGGCCTGGGCACTTCTAAATGAGGGACAGTGCCAGGAGCTCAGCATAGTGGTGACAGGTACCAAAAGACAGTAGGTGGGATTCCACTAGGACGGATGGAAGCGGATCCAAGGCAAACTACACCTTCTTGGGATCAGTCACTTATTCCTTATCCATAACCCATCTCCCAGCAAAACTCAGTGTTCTTGAAGCCAATATCCCGCAAAATAAATGCCTACTCTGCACCATCAGTCCCCAAGAAAATAAACCTTTTTGTTTTGTTTTGTTTTTTTATCATAGTTCACCCTTCCCTTAGATGGCAGGCAGTTTCGACAGTGACATTCTCGGGTCAGCTTTGGTGGGATTTATACATGGTGGCAAAGATGTAAGGGGACTCTCCCCTCCTACACACAGCCTAAAATAAGCTATGGGCTGTCGAGCATTCCATTTTGTTTTACTACCTATAAGCCTTCTTTAAACATTCTCTAAAAATAAAAAATAAACATCCTCTAGAGGTAGCGGTCCATAAATTCAGGGAGGCTGTGCCTACCCTAGAGCCACAGGCAGGGTGGTATCCAACAGGATGCCGGGGCCATGTTAATTATAGGGCAAAATGTTGGGCTGAGGGGCTTCATGGGGCTCCTGTATCAGACATTCCATATTTCATGTGGACGAGTTTGATCCTTTAAGCTCTGAAAACACCAGAGGGCAAACTGTCAGCACCACGCACAAGAATTTTGCCCTGAACAAAATGACCTTTGAGTCCTTAACTGGTTTCATATTCTTCAGGCTTCTGCGGACTTCTTCCTCTTGGGTCAGTCTCAACATCTTACACCCATTTATTTCGCTGGGAGGGTTGGCCCTCTCTGGCCAACAGCCACTGATTAACATCTAGTCCGCAAACTATGTAGAAACGTAATCCTTAACAAAATGGGGAAGTTCTGAGCAAGCCAACATATTGTATTGATTTGCAAACATCAGCCCGTCGTGAGCATCTTTTCTCACTGCATTACGGCCGTCTGTCTTCACTGAAAATCCATGGAGACTCCAAGATCAAGCTGGGACTCTCTTGTCACATCGCCGCAGACATGAAATTCAGTGGTTGATGGGTGCAAAGCACAGTTCTAGGACATCGGATGGGACATCCATTGACAAAATTGGGACTTTTTTTTTTAAAGACGTGCGGCCAAGGTGACATCTTTCATTAGGGCTACCTTCATCTAGATAGTTCTCAATGGTAAACCAAAGCAGCATTTCCCTGAAGTTTGAGACTTACACTGTAGACTTCTCTTTTATACTGTGAACGCTGAGGACAGATATACCAGCTCTGGCACGGTCTAGGACAGGCCCTTGGGGACAGGCTTTTCTGTGTCTTTGGGTAACGCGGATACACCTCTAGAGCTTCAGTTTCCCGGGTCATGACAGAGAGGGAGCACAGGCCAGCAGTGCACCTTAGAGGACCAGGGTGATGGAAAAAACGGATTGATACATGCCTCTTTCTTTCCTCCTCTCCTTTCACCTTTGTCCAGCCAGCTGGCTATGGGGGCGGACACCTCGCCAGCTCTTCTATCTGTGGTAATGGAAAGCAGAGACACCTAATCCCCAAGCTTCGTCTTCGGCACCGCCGTAGCTGAAAACCTCTACCTTCATCAGAGCCGTTGGTGATTAGGAAAGCAGGCTGGCATAGAGGTTGCCATCTCTCCTTCCCCATCCTTGGATGGACACGCTAAGCGGCAGAGGGGTGGGCTGGATCTGGAGTCTAGAAGGAAAAGCTGCAGAAGGAAAGGGCCTATCTAGTCCATAAAATGGAGATTCAGCCCCTGACGGACCCCGAGGGGTGTGATGTGGGCAGTGCAGAGAGTCAGGCTTCAAGCTCCACCGCTTTGGGCCACCAGTCACAGGGATAGAGCCCAAGGGGCCCTCTGGTCTCCTCTGTTGTGAGCATGGGCTGGTGCATCACAACGTACTCAACAGTGAGCCAGATCCGCAGTCACAATTTGTTCTCAGGCACAGAGGTGGTAAGCCACTGAAGGAGGGGTCGAACCCATACGGAGTTGCATTGGATGCTCACTTGCAGGCATAATTTATTAAGGGCTAAGAGAAGGCTGTTCCCTAGCCGGGTATGTCCTGCCTCTCACCCACCAGAGTCTCTGACGTTCCATTCTAAAATCACTTTTGTGTGGGTGACATGCCCTTACTTATTATACACAATTAACACCGAATAACAGGGTTCTTGATCATTCTATTACACTCACCATTACAGAAAAATCCCGAATAGTGAGAAGACACAGAAAGATGGTTTCTTCCCTGGGCTTCCTGCACAAAGCCATCCCCTCCGGGTGTCTCAAGATGTGCACGTGAAGTGAAAAAGATCACCCTCTCACCTCATCTTGGGGTCCAAGGAAGCCGAGTCACCCTGTGAGAGGTGATGAATACAACTGCCCCAGGCTCGGGTCAAGGAATGTCTTTAGCACCTTGCTATCCAAGTGGGTAGCAGCCAGTGGAACCAACTTCAGTGGCCAATGCCCGATGCTGATGAAATCAAGATCAGGCCCCGGCTCCAGCTAGGGCTTGCTCACTTTGCGGAGTGGAGGTGGGGGGACTCCCCAGCCGCACACTGCATGCCCCACGGGAGCAGGAGGAGAAGGGGAGGGGGTCCTCTAAGCTACTTCCTTCTCCCTTTAGATACAGGAGGAATAGGAGATGGGAGGGTGGAAGCCAGAGGCCGGAGTGGCGCAAGGAAGGGCCCCGAGTTGAGGATGCAGGGGGCCCCCGAAGCCAGCAGAAGCAAGGAGACAGACCGTCCCCAGCCAGGGCCTCCAGGCGCGAGAAGAGACTACGTTAGTGCTGTGTAGGCCATCACGGTTGGGTCATTTGTCACAGCAGCGGTAGGAAACTAATACGGATTTTGGCTTCACAGCAGCATTGGACTTGATGCTCGCAGAGTTCACCTGGAAGCCAAAGACTTAGGTGTTCCTGGGGCTCCCTGACCAGGCATCTGAGGAACTCGGGGACATCCTGACCGGCACACGCACCCAACTACTGCTGGCTGAACAGAAGGCGGTCTGATTGGAAGCCAGCCTGTCTAATGAGCGACTTCAATCTCTCCCCTGAGAAATGGGATCCATGTGCAAAGCAGCACAGATTAGTCCTTCGTGTCTCCAACAACATGCTCAGTGTGGTGCACGTGCCGGGCCCCTGCCCCTGCTCTTGGGGTGGCCCGTGAGCCCATTACACCCGGCTGCTCCTTCACGTGGCGGGCTCACCAGGTGTGTGGCTTTGGGCACGTTAACTCGCCCTCTCTGCCCCACAGTGTTCTAATCCATAAAACGAGGTAATAATCTTCCCACTCAACAGGGCTTTTCTGGCGAGTGGGAAGATCCCGCACCTTGCCTTCCTTCCAGGACACGTCCGTGGGAAGGATTCTGGGTTATGAGCTTTGACTGGCAGCCCACATGCACCGAATGGCCACCTCCCTGCCCATTTCCCCACTGATTCCAAATTGTCCAGTATCCCCATCCCAAGAGTCAGATGGAACAAACGTCCAGTCCCCTCGTCTTTCCAGGAGGTCCCTGCAGGTCCAGGCAGGTGTCAGAAGTCGTGGGGTCCTCAGAAGACTGAACCCAACCAGCTGACCACTGGAAATCTGGAATTATCTGCAGGAGGCCCAGCTTGCTGCAACGAGGTGGGTGTGAAGATGCTCAAGGTGAGGAAGAGCACGGCTTCACACACTCAGGTTCTCAGGTTCATCTGACACACATCAGCTCACAAGCCCAGCGCAGGATTCCTAGGCCCATGGGAAAGAATTTGAATTTTGGCCTCAGCATTGCGGGGACTGTCGCTGGAGGGAATTCCAGGTGGCTTCAGCGAGGCAGCGGTGAGGGTCGCCAGGGGCCTCGGCTGGAGCCGCTGGTGTGTTCAGAGAGGCTCCTTGGTGCTGGAGCAATGCACCGACTCCTCTCTCCTCCCCACGGTCCCGAAATGGAAGTCCCAGCATGGGGGGCAGGGGGGTGACCACAGGAAAGGTGAGGGCGGCCACTTCTTACCAGGTATTTTACTTAATGATCCTATCCGGTTGGTGAAATGGAGTTTTAATGACCCTCAAAAAGCAAATATCCTACCCAAACCCAAGCCCCTCCTGCCCCCACCCCTACTTCCACCCCCACCGTGGCCCCAACAAATTCATTAAGGCATTTGAGAGAATCTATGCAAACACCAGAATGCACATGGCCGATTTCACAGCAACCCCCTCAAAGGTCCTCAGTTTCTTGCACTTCTTTTATTTAAAAAAATTTGGGGGGGGGGGGATCCCTGGGTGGCTCAGCGGTTTAGCGCCTGCCTTTGGCCTAGGGCGTGATCCTAGAGACCTGGGATCAAGTCCCATGTCGGGCTCCCTGCATTGAGCCTGCTTCTCCCTCTGCTTGTGTCTCTGCCTCTCTCTGTCTCTATGTCTATCTTGAATAAAAAAATAAAATCTTTAAAAAAAAATTTTTTAAAGTTGTGTGTATGTATGTGTGTTTGCAAATGTGCTTTACAAATTTGCTCACTAATATCTTAACGAATTTGACAGTCAGAAAAAAATAAAAAAATAAAGGGAGAAAACAAAACTTTTGTTTTTTAGAAGATTTTTATGCCAAAGGCCAAAAATAAAGGAAAACCCAGGTGGGCTGATTTCTGAGTCGACTACCCAGTGGTTTGGGCCTCCTGCAGACACCATCCAATCTTTCTGCAGCCGGGTCCCCTGCAGACCGTGTCACCGAACTGGGACCCCACGTTCCAGGAGCTGATTGCCTTGCCCGCATCCACACACATCCCTAAGCTGCACAATTCTCAGCCCAGAGCTGCTTCCATCGGAACACAAACTCCCCTCCAGGTGTTTGCACGTCTTTGGGGCTGGGGCTGGGGCTTTATAAAGCAGGCCTTGTGTTGTTGAGCCTGAGACCTGTGCGGGGGTGGGGGGGAGAGGGCAGGGGGCACGGGGGTGGGGTGGGGTGGGGAGGGGCAGCGGGCCGGCTCTCCAAATCCCCACTCCAATGCGCAGCCTGCCAAACTGCACACAGACATGACAGGGAATTGTAAAAACGCACCACAAACAATGTGGCTAATGTACCGGGATCCCCTGCAAAGGAGCTGGAGAGGGAGCAAGGAAGGGCCTGGAGATAGCAGAGCCCTCACAGAGCACCCTAAAAGGAACTGCTTTGGGTGGGGGGGGGTGGGGGGGACATTGATCCACTTCCTCTGCTTCTCCCCTCAGAGAAGGGGCACCGGGAAAATGAAACACTGGGCTCTGGCTATCTCCCTAGAATAGCCTGTAAGCAATTCAGGCAGAGTTTCTTTACACAATGGATGACTGAAATATGAACCGAGCTGCCAACATCAGCAGGACAAGCAAGTCTTGTTGTGTATTCCACTCAAGAGGGGCCTGGACACATTTCAGAAAGAGTAGGGAATCTGCAGACTGGGACACTCACTCCCGTCCTGGGTTGATGGTCACAAAATACAAGTTAATTTGTGTCTTTGCAAGATAGCACCCAGGACAGATGGGAGCAGAATGACCCACGTAATGACCCATGTGGAGTCTTAGGACCTACCATCCCTCGAGGCTTTTATAATCCCCTGCTCTAAACTCTGATGGTGGCTGTGAGGATGTATTTCCTAAAAAAGGGTATTCTCCAAAAAAAACCAAACAAAAAAAAAAAGAAAGAAAGAAAGAAAGAAAGAAAGAAAGAAAGAAAGAAAGAAAAAGATCCAATGAAATAAATCATCGTATTTGTCTCCTCCGGTGGGTCTCAGAGATCATCTCGTCCAATTAGATCAAGAGCCGATTCCCAGGGAAATCAAACAAATGGCCTCAGAATATTCCGGTCATCGGTGGAAGAGCCCGGGATGAAACCGAAGCTTTCAGACTCCACGGCAGTTGTCGCCACACGTTCAAGGGATCACTGAATTTCTCTGAGGTCCCAACTTGCCACTGTACTGCGCTTCCGCCAACGGTGTGGACACGTCCAATCTGAGGGTGTCCTCACACTGTTTGAGCAAGATGGAAACGTGTTTCAGAAGTTCATTTGAAAGTGCAAGAGAGGGGCGCCTGGGGGGCTCCATCGGTGAAGCTCAGGTCATGATCTCAGGGTTCTGGGGTCGAGCCCCACCTCCGGCTCCCTGCTCTGTGGGAAGCCTGCTTCCCCATCTGCTCCTCCCCCTACTCATGCTCTCTCTCTCTCTCTCTCTCTTGCTCTCTCACTCTTTCTCTCAAATAAATACATTTTAAAAATCCTTAAAGAGGGATCCCTGGGTGGCGCAGCGGTTTGGCGCCTGCCTTTGGCCCAGGGCGCGATCCTGGAGACCCGGGATCGAGTCCCACGTCGGGCTCCCGGTGCATGGAGCCTGCTTCTCCCTCTGCCTGTGTCTCTGCCTCTCTCTCTGTGACTATCGTGGATAAATAAAAAATTGAAAAAAAAAAAAAAAAAAAAAAAAAAAAAGATGGCCAGGCAGGCCTACTCTAATGGAAGAAATTCTATTTGGAAAATCTGGGATGAGCCCTGGGATTTTCACTTTAAAAAAAAAATAAATAAATAAATAAATAAATAAATAAAAATCCTTAAAGAAAAAAAAAGTGCAGGGAAGGGGTCGGCATGTCACTCAGCTGTCTCAGATAATAGTTGCAATGTTTACTTCAAGGTAAAAACTGTATATAAGATGCTATGGTCCCAAAGTTCTCTTTCAGACTTTCTATCATTTTAAATAATAATAATAATTATTATTATTACTATTATTATTATTTCTTATCTCTGCTGACCCCTGTCCAGGAGCATTTGGGGGTTAAGTGGAGGATGGAGGAGGGTGTGAAACCAAAGAGAGCCTGGAATAACAATGCTTCGAGACCCCTGGGACGCAAATGGGACAATTCACTGCTGCGAGGAGAATACGGAGGGGTGGGGTAGGAAGGCTGGCATCTGCGTTCCCGTGTTTGAATTTTGGGAGCAGATCTCTTTTACTAAATCCAGGTCAGGCACGCAGTACCTGGGAAGGCTGGGCCTCCTCCACACGGCTCTTGAGTGGGAAACACTAAAACTGAAGTCCTGTGATGAGGACAAGCCTTGAAAACCAATTCTGAAACCAGAGGGAGGTTCAGAAAAGAGACACAGATCTCAGAAGCCGGGCTCCGGGTGTCCCCACCTCTGGGGGCCTCCTGTCTGCCTGGCGAGGACCAAGGCAGAGGCCCGGCTGGGAGTGTCACCGCAGGGCGCGGCGTCCCTGAAGGGGAATAACATGTGAATGTCACACTCGAAGAAGACACAGGAGGCTGGGTTTCTCTATTTCCTGGTCTGCTTTAAGAAAAAAAAAAAAAAAGTGGCTTGAAACGGACTTCAGTCTAGACACTCACTGTAGGTGTTTGTTGACAGAAGCACCTACATCCCAAGTGTTTACCCATGAATTTCCACAGTCCTAGAGAGGGGCTCTAAAAAAGCGCCCCGTGACCCTCTGTCACTGAGTGTTTTTCGACTGGGTTGGCCTTTTAAACTTTTTCAAGAAATCATCCAAATGTGCATGTAGAGATCACAACCAAACCTCCTCGGGATAAGCTAATCCAACTATCTCCAAAGAGAGGCACAACGGGTTGAAAACTGGGGCTCCTGGGTGGCTCAGTCGGTTAAGAATCTGCTTTCAGCCCATGTCACGGTCTTGGGGTCCTGGGATCAAGCCCTGAGTTGGGGTGGGAAGGGGTGAGGGCTCCCTGCTCAGTGGAGAGTCTGCTTCTCCCTCTCCCTCTGCCCCTTCCCCTCCCGCTCATGCTCTCTCTCCCTCTCTCCCTAAAATAAAATCTTAAAAAAAAAAAAAAAACAGGATACAGTTTCCTCAAAAACATTTGAAGCAATATTTTAGATCTACAACCTCAGTCTGTTTTTTCCTAAGAGTAAAACCCTCTCCTGTTGCTCTTCTAGCGTCTTCTATTTAAGTGAAGTCAAAAGAAGAAGAAGAAGAAAAAAAAAAAACTCATGGAAACACGTGATAATGCCCTAACGAAGAAACAGAATCATTGTTATCATGTGTAGTGTAGATCTTTTGCACCATCTTCTAGAAATATCTTAGTGAGCCGAATCAACGGCCAGAATGATAAAATGACACTTCCCTGGAGGAGGAGGAGGAGGAGGAGGAGGAGGAGGAGGAGGAGGAGGAGGAGGATGGGGGGTACCAGAGGTGCCAGTGTCGCCCACAGTACCTAAAACACAATGTAGCTCGAGTACTGAGTTTAGGATTTTTGTACGTGTGCAAACCCCCCCCCCCCAAGAATGTCAAGAATTTGAACTCCCTGTTCTTAAGGTGAAAGAGCACGGTCTCAAATCTGTTCCCCGAAGAAAAGTGGTGGCGGATCCTGAGACACTGGAACCACACCAGAAAAATCTCCCGAACCGAATTCGGCAACAGACGACGAGTCCGACCTTCGGAGCTTTGGAAGGGGCTGAAAACAACATTCCCAGCGCAGGTCATTAATTAGCAGCCAGTAAGATCTCCGCGTGCATCTCAGTTAAGTCTCTAACTCCTTTATTTCAACATTTAGCTTTAGGTTTAAAATATTTGCTAAGAAAGCAGAGAGGCGATTTAACAGAGATTTTTCAAATGTGTGCCATAGTTACACATTCTGTCAACAGAGTCAAAGGAAACTATACAGCGTTTAAGTTACAAAAAACGGTTATTTCGTGTGTCGCAAACATGCCAAGAAAGCCTCCACTGCGGTGTTATTCAATTCGACAGTAGAAAAGTAAAACAGAGATGAACTCAAGCACCAGCCCAGCTCCTTCACATCTTGCAGAGACCCGCGGGGTCCATCAGCTGCATCCGCCCGCCAGTCTCCGCGAGGAAATCCTCCCTCTTGCTCCTGCTGCCAGCAGGAGGGGCTGCGGCTCACTGGGTGGGGGGGGGGGGACGCAGAAGGTCCCCCAGCCGCCCACCCTGGAAGGGGGTGGCGGAGAAAAAGCCTCTGGGCTGCAGCAGAGTGAGAGCTCCAAAGATGCCCGGCTTCCCAAAGCATTCAATGTTTGCATTACCTCCTAGCGGATAACTGAACAGGTTTGGGGTTTGCTTTCCCATTATCTAGAGCTACCAGATTCTAGAAGAGCTTGGCCACCAACCACTTCGATACGATGTTATTTGGTTGTTTTTTAAAATGCTTTAACTTTATTTTTATATTATTATTCCAACAGACTGTATGGGAGAGGCAGCGATCACTAAACACAGAACACAGCAAGACCTAACAATCAGCCAGGCTGCTCTCGGGACCCGGTCTGTCCGGCCGAGGTCGCGGGCATGCACGTCGGTAGCTCATACATTGCTACCCTGACAGCGCAGGCTGCGGAAGGAGTGAGGGAGGGGACAGATGCTGCTGTACCCTTAGAAGCTAGTTAATAAATATCATCAAAAAACAAAATTGAAAAGAAGCCCTCCGGAGCACAGCCACCTTACTTAGTTTATTCAACCAAAAAAAAAAAAAAAAAAAAAAATGGAAAAAGAAGGAAAATATTAAAACAAAAAAGTAGTTCTTAACACTAGCAGTAAATAAATTTATACAACAATTCAGTCTGTATAATATGATGAAATAAATCTACATCTTTTCTTATTTTGGTGCTTTTGAATTATACATACAGACAACAATTACAGGGACTTGTTCACAAAGCGGGTAGGGCCTGAACGGGGGCTCCCTGAACCCCCGGATGGCAACGTGCGAGTGGCCACACTGGCTGCCCAGGACAGAGAGACCTTCCTAGACAGCGGCCCATCGCTTGGAACGAATGATTTGCCTACGACTTTTTTCTTTTTTTTTTTTTTTTCCTTTTTTTTTTTTTTTTCCTTTTAATGCATCGAACAACTGTGACCAGTGAAAGGAATCAACACTGGCAGTTTGTCCGTTTGAATAGCAGACCTAGTTTCTTCTTAATTTCCATTTGTTATCTGCCCCGTATTCCTTAAAATCCTTGGCGTCCTTGATGCCTTTCTTATGGCTACCCAGATGCGATAACGTCTTCTTCAAATGTACAGTATTTCTTACAATATAAGTTATATGCAAAGTTCGCCATGGTTTGTTTTTTGTGTTTTGTTGGGGTGTTTTTTTTTTCACAGCACTAGAGAGACCCTGATAAATAGGGAATGAGAGTCTGAATGGCTTATTCACAAATGGGATCCAGATTATTCAGTGATCGAGAACGCAGACACCACAGTGAGCTCCTCTGAAAGTGGCAAACGTCATTTTGCTTTTCTGCCTTCAAAAACATAGATCCATCGGTTTTCGGCTTCATGATACTGCTCCTGCAAAAATGCACGTAGAAAGGGCTGGAGGGACTCTCGCCGGGAGGCCTAGAAGCATCGAGCAGGGGCTCTAACCCATGGCGGTGACCATACTGGAAGGATGGTGAGGTCCGAAGGAGAGGCTGGACGGGGGGTGCATCGGCGTTGGAGTGGTCAGCATGTGGCTGGAGTGGCTGAAAGGGGAAATGTGGCCGAGGGAGGACATGTGTCTGGAGAGGGCTGCAGGGTTGAACGAGCTGCTCTTGGGGAAGTCCTCCAGCGTGTCATGCACCTTTTTGCACTTTTTGGATTTGCTAGACATTTTTCGGTTTCTGGTCTGGATGCCTTCCTTCTTCATGGTCAGGGGTCTGTTGATCTAAACAAAGATCAATTTTTTTTTTTTTTTTACTTTTTGGCTGGCTCTGAAAGGGCACAGGCTTTCACACCTCACCACGGTGCCTCTGACCACCCCGCACCAGGGATCTGCTTCTGAGGAGGGGGGCCCTTCCTCCCACCCTTTCCTGTCTCCTTGCGGGGGACCCGGGGTCCTGCAGACTCGGCCTGCGGTGTGGTTCCGACTGTCAGCCTCTCTCGGTGTCAGGCACCAAGAGATCCCAGGTGAGCTGGTCCAGGCACAGGGTGTCATTGATGCTCAGCAACATCAATCACTGCAGGGAAAATATGCCTCGGGAAACCCTGTGTCCCCAAGGACCCTATTCTAGAGACCCACCCTGCACGACTGCGTTTCTCTGGGAGCTAAAATACAATGACTCGTGTTACTTCCTTAGAACCTCCTTAGAACAACAGCTCATGGAAAGGGAGGCAATAAGGAATCTCTAAGGGAAATAACATTTTGTCTCTTCGTGGGAAATCCATGCATCGCCAAAGCTACCAAGCTGAGGGGTTCCAGCCCCTGTGCCTGGAGGGACGAGGGCTGCACCCCTCTCCAAAGTAACGTCCGGAGGCCTCCCTCCTGCCTGGGCTTCGCACACTTAGGGGCGCTGTAGAAATCCTCCCCTGGAATTTCTGGGGTCGTGTTTGAATGAGGTGTCTCTTGCCCCCATCACAGCAGCCCCAACCAACAAAAGGCCTAGTTCTGACTCTGCACTTCTACCTAGAGAAGCGGCCAAGCGACCCATCCCCACCAACTTGCTAAGCACCGTGGGGTGCGCCGAACCGCGCAGGCCCGAAAGCACCCTCGTCCAGAAAATTTCAGAGCGGGAGTGAGCTCCAGGAAGGCAAGCAAGGGCCTCCTCTGAACATCATCAACTAGTCTTCAGCATCCGAGACAGCACACCACCTCCCTCTTTTGGAGAAGCCTCTAAGATACACGGGCTGGGGGTAGAGAGGCGGGGGTAGGATCAAGAGAGGGGCCTTGACAAGGCAAGCAGAGCTCACTCCCCACAACTAGTCAGAATCCGAGTCACCTCAACGGCACACATCTGCCCCGTACGGCAAACCACACAACATCTGGCCATGCGTCAGGAAAGACATCTGGAGGAGGGAAGGTCAGGGTCCCTTCCAGTCATTCTGACTCCTTAGGGAAAAGCATCCTCTTCCACCTGGGTCCTCAGGGGTGGAGGAAGAGAAGAGGCTTTCCGGTCTCCAGGACCTACCAGTCTGTTCCACAAGCTAGAACAGGAGAGTTAAGGAGGAAGACAGAGGGGCGCCTGGGAGGCTCCGTGGCTGAGCATCTGCCTTCGGCTCAGGTCCTGATCCCGGGGTCCTGGGATCGAGTCCTGTATCGGGCTCCCTGTTTGGAGCCTGCTTCTCCTTCTGCCTGTGTCTCTGCCCCTCTCTCTGTGTCTCTCATGAATAAATAAAATCTTTTAAAAGAAAAAAAAGGAGGAAGATAGAATCCAACGGCCAAGAGCAAAAGGCTGCCAACAGCACTTCTGGGAGCAGCAGACCACAGCTTCCCGGGGTGGAGCTGAGAGAGGCCGCCCCAAAGAGGGGTACCGAACCCCATGCCAGAGCTGAGACCCAGGTCCCCCTGGTGCCAGGAAAGCAGAAGAGCTAAAAGGTCACTGCCAAAAGAACATCTCAGGGTTCCTCCTTCAAAGTGACAATCAAGATAAAGATGCAGCCTGCAGAGGTGATAGGAATCTACTGTCACATCAAATCTCCCCCCAAGATAGTGTCTAGACACACAGCTCTTTACGCGGATATCTAGATATACACAGCCAGATATCTAAATATAATATCTAGTTACACAGATAGCAGCACAACCCCAGATAACTAGTCTCAACACCACCTAGATACACTGATCCTGCGATAGGTAGTTATCGAAACACCTAGATAAGGAGGAAGGAACTAACTCCCAGCGTGGGCACATGGGTACCCCAGTGGGCATAACACACACGACGCCACGAGACCATTCGCAGGTTATAAGCTCCTGTCGCCAAGCACACAGAAGTCGCCTCCTTCTGCAAAGCCTCACTAAAGCAGGGAAGGTGGAAAGACCACTTGTTGGGGAGCAAGGTTCCCCGCCAGCCACGAAGTCGGGAGCCCATTAAGGATGGGGTGGGAGAGAGAAAGAGCAGTGAAGACTTGAGAAAAATTGGTATCCTCTAGAACTTTCCCTCTTTCTTTCTTTTTTAGATGGGACACAACCAAGACCCTATGTCGTCATGGCTAAGGAGCCCCTGAAATTGAGGGCTGGTTCGTTTCCCCCACACTCCTATGCGCAGAGGAAAGAAAGATCTATATGCGGCCAATTCATTACTTTGAATTGAACCTGGGTACATCCTGAAGGGAGAATGGGTTTACTTTCCACTGGTCCATAGCAGCCCTCACACCCCCGACCTCCCCGGAAGGCCTGCGCCGTTCTCAGGCCAGTCTCAGCTCTTCTGCTCCACTGGCCAAGTTGGTTTGCACAAGACACTCGATTGTCTGAGTCATAACCTCTTCAAGTAAAACGGAAATCAACTTCTGCCCTGTCGGCATCATGGGGTGATCTGAGGCTCAAATGTAATCAAGCAACCCGAAAGTTCTTTGAAAACCAGAAATTACAGCCAAAAACAATCAGGAGAGGCTGTGGCAATGGCCAGGTAGCCCGTAAAACTCAGATGCCCCAAATCTTCCAGATTTTGATCACAAATCTGTCTGCACAGCGACGAGGGAGTCAACTCCCCAAAGTGAAAACAGAACTCAGGTTGCACTGCTGACAAACAGGTGGAGGCTGCCGTCCGTCCGAGGGTCCCAGAGACGGTGACTCGGTGACTGGTAAGACCAGTTCTGTTAGGGACCAGGAGGGGATGTGTCAGGAGGGGATGACCCCAGAGGCAGGGCCATGAGTGTCACGGAGGTCCCTGGACATGGCAGCAATGTATTATTCCCAAAAGGTAAAGAGGGAAGAGGGTGGTAGGATCACCCTGAGAAATGCTCCTGTGCCTCAAAAAAAAAAAAAAAAAATCTAAGCAGGAAAGCTTCCTCTCGATTCCCAGGTATGCCTGGGTAAGATGAGCTTGCTGCCAGAATGGCCCTGAGCAAAAAGCCCTGCCTCTTCCCCATTCAGCCCCAGACTTTGCCAGAGTCAGATTGGCAAGGAGACTTTAGGAGAAAGAAAGAGAAATGGCAATTTTTTTCTTTGTTGGAATTAATTAAACTGCAGGCCTCAGGAGGTCATGGCCTGTCAGCCAGAGTTATTTCAGGAAAACAAAAAACACCTGATTTTTTTTTTTTAATATAAAGATATTACAAAATGGGAGGACCCCCAAGTAAAAGATTGGAAACGACACAGCTAAACCCTGGCTGGGAATTCTCATTCTGCGAAAAGATGATAGAGAAGAGGAGACAAGAGTTTCTTTTCCCTGGTATGGACAACCCCACTCGGCTGCTGTCGTCCCTTCTCTGCTGGGGAGGACCAAGACGTCTGATGAAATCGGCCAGACGTTTCGTTTCACGTCTTGTACACAGAGAGTCCATTTAAAATTTACAACACGGCCTAAGCCAGCCTCCTGCCTGCCCCCCAGTGACAGAGCCATCCTGTCCCAGCACTCCATGGGCCCTGCACACCATTCCACCCAATTCTATCCACCTTTCCCCTCCACCCCCTTGCTTGCTCTCTTTCCCTCTTTTGCAAAAAGTTTCCACTGCAAGGAAACATTGAAATAGAATGGTTTTCCAAAGGGAAGACAGGAGAGCCCAGGCCAGGCCCACCTCAGGCCATTGGATGGTGGCATCGTGGTGTTTTCCACACGGACCTGGGGCCACTGGGTCCCTCCTTGACCTACACTCTCCGGGCTCAGCACAGCCATGGGGTACAGAGCACTTGGCCCAAAGGAGGGCGATCAAATGGAGAAGGGGACCTGGAACAGGAGACGCCGTCTCCTGGGCATCCCCAAGAAAGGAGCCGGGCCTGGGCCCAGGACACTTACATTATGCAGCTTGTAGTACAGCCCACAGGCATTACAGACGGGGTCTCCGTTGGCATTTCTTCTCCAGAGGGTAGTAGTGGTGGTTTGACAGTTCGCACAGGACGTCCCTGCCCTTCTTGCTGCCGACTGGGAGTGGGGAGAGAGGGTAAAATCAAAGCAAATGTTAAATGTGTTTTCAGAACTACGGGGACACACTTAAAAAAAAAAAAAAAAAGGAAAAGGAAAAAAGAAAAAATTATCATTGAAATCAAAACTAGCAAGTGGCCCACATGAAAGTAATAAAGATCCCCAAAAGCTGCCTCAAGAAGAAAAATTCAGCCAATCCACTGGCATAGGAGCCTGTCAGACTGTCGTCAAGGGGTTCAGAATTCAGCCTGCCGTCCTATGGGGCAGCAAGGGATAGGTCAGAGAGCCAGCGCCACCTCCCCGAGCTAATGACCCCCCTGCCTGAGCCTCACCCAGCAAAGTTCGCCAGATGTGTAATGTGTATGGGTAGTGACCCTGAATTAACCACGTTCGTTAGGGACCCGGCTCCCAGTACCCCTGGTCCACCAGACTCACAGGAGGCCTCTTTCAAGGGCAACTGCCCAGCTCAATCCTCAAGGAGGCTACCGGCCATCACGACACACTGACAGCGGAGGAAGAGCAAGCCCAAACACGGGGAGCGCTTGACAGCTCCCAAATAAAGAAATGCTGGATCAGAAAGAGAAGAGAGGGCCAGCTCGGTCCGAGAGCACCCGTGCCTGTGTCGGAGGTGGGGGGCCGTGCACCCCCAGGACGTGCCATCCGGGAAGCACCAGGCAGGACATCCCTCATGAGCTAGACTCCAGCAAACGTGCAGCGGCCCTACGGTTGCATGGCCCGTCCCTTCCAGGCTCGGTCACTCCTGCTGACCGCCACCCTCATTCTCTCTAGGTGGCTTTCAGTTCATGAGACAAACTGAAAAGAATGAAGAATTCTGCTAATCAACAGGAACCCACCCACCCCGTCCTGCTCTCATCTCATTTCACCTTCGTGAAATTAGGTATTTCCTATTTGCTGTTCACAGAGAGCACAAGAGTTGCAGGTCAGATGTCAGGCTCAGCTTGAATTTTAATTATCGGATTGTGTCACTGCCTTCATTTCCTTTAAGAGGGAGATTTTTTTTTCTTTCGCTTTTTGACGCACTTAAATTTACGAGGGTATGAGTCCCTATGTCCACGTTTTAAAAAAAAAATTTTAAACTTAAAAACTTTCCATAGAAAATGAAGTTGGGTCCCTTTTAACGTATACCCCTGTCAATCCGGCACCCCTCCCCCAACATAAAAAGGCAATTTTAACTGAGAAAGTAGGCCCCTGCTCTGGACTCAAATATCTTACCAAAGTCAAGAGGGAGAGAGAGAGAGAGAGAGATACCGGCTATCTGTGATCTAGAAAATTCTGGCATGTTTATGAAAGAGCCCGAGATAAAACTATAGGGATCGTGCTGTGCTTTTTCTTTTTTCTTTTTTTTCCTTCAATATTTCATCAAGCAAAAAGTTAGGCCAAACACCCAAAGCTGCCAGATATGGGGAAAACCTGGTAGTTATTCCGAATTAAGCAGACTGCTTCTGTTCCCTTCAAACCACTAAACCGTCCCACAGATATGCTTCTCTTTCCTACAAGCTTAAATAGCAGAGCTATGGCTTCCCCCACACACACCCCATGATTATTTTCTGCATTCTGGGGGGAAAAAAAAAAAAAACACCTAGAAGTCAAAACAGCTCTTCTCTGTCATGACTGAGAAAGCTCTAACTTTCTGGCCGTCCCTTCTGGAAACAGTTCACCACAATCCTGGAGGCACCGCCGCCTCTGGCACCGCACGCTTGCGCCCACCTGCCTTCAAGAACCTCACTGAGCTGCATCTGACCTACCTGTCACTCGTATCCTCTAGGGAAGAAATTGCTACATAAAATCAGGCCTTAATGATTCTGACAACGATGTTATCATGTGATCATTTTTCTCTTCCTGTACTTTTTTTCTTTAGAACAGATACTCAGATGCAGTCGATGAATATCTACGCGGGCACCAGATTTCCCAGCTCAGCAACTTCTAATGTGTACTACGAGCCCAGAATGCCAGCGGGTAAAATCCAAGCCCCAAGCGATGAGGTTCCTGGTACAGTCCCTCCCAGTAATATTGACAGTAACATAAATACGTAAAGCGGCCTCAGCATACATCTCCTGTCCCCAGACTTGATGCGAATTTATACAGAACCTCTAAAAGCCACACTGTTTGGTTCTCTAGCAGGAGACAAAGTACATTAATAAAGCAGGCTCTCCTCAGCTAGCCATCAGACATATGGAAACCCTGGCAACACTCGGAAAAAAAATATTCTATTTTATGGCTCTTCTCTCCAGTCATTTCTTCTATTTCCTGCATGAGTTTATTCAGTGTTAGATATGCATCTATCGGAAGAGCTAGCCACATTCTGGGCTGGGTGGTCTTCGGTGAATCTGCAAACGTGCACAGCCAAGAGAGCAAAGTGGGGAGGTGGAGCTGGCCCGAAGGAGCAGGAAATATAGAGGGAAGAAAAAGAAAGTTCTAGGTAACTCAGAAGTCAAACGCGTCTAAGCGCTAAAAAATATATACATGATATCCTGACTGTGCTCTGAGTCGGTCTCTGGAGCATATGAATTCCATGGAACTAAAAACATAAAACCACTCAGAACGGATGAGTAAGAAAGAAAAGACAGCTTAAAATGTGACAGCCAATGAACACCAGAATTAAAAGCAATTATTACTCAGAGTTCTAGAGATTTCTTATGAAAGGAGAATAAAGACAAACTTATATAAAATGCAAGTAGAGCCCTCCTATGCAACAATCTGCCCAGACAGAAGAAACCCCAAGAAAATGTCAAATGCACTCTTGCTCATCAACCAGCCCATACTCTCAGACTTTATACCCTCTTTGTTCTTATTCTTTTTTACCTTAAAAAAAAAAAAGTTCAATTATCAGGATGGTACCATGACTTATTTTAAGAATTAAGTTTTTGTTGTTAGTTTTGTTTCTTTCCCTCTCCTTCTTTCCTTTTTCTTTTCTTTCTTTTTTCCTTTTTTTTTTTTTTTTTTTTTTACTAAGGCCAGGTTTTGAGTGATTCAGAGCATTCTTTTGTGGTGCGATCATATTCATTCTGTGCTAACACCTCCAGCCATTTTTTTTTTTTTTCAAACACGTCTTGTTCTGATACGTTCAAACATCTTGATGTTTAGGTTGGGGAAGCTGGGTTGTTGTTTATGAGTTATCTCCAGTGCTCAGATATCCGGCAGCTTTTTCCTAGGAAGTTAGCTTTGCACATGAGAGAAGGGAAAAAAAAATACCCAAGTGCATGGAGACTGAGTGGGGGGAGGTTGAGAATGGCTGAGAAGGGGGCAAAGATCAGAAGGAATAAAGCCGGGAGAGGGAGAGGATTGCCAAAAAAATTAAAGTCACGTGGGCACTTCCATCCCTAGAAAGTTTTTCCTTCTTCTGAAAAGGATGTGAAAGGTGTTGAGTTGCGCTAAAATCTGATGGAGATGACAAATAATTCTTTAAAAAGAACACAGAGGATTTGTTTCTCCCACACACAACACACACACACTTAGAATTTGATGGATGCTGCTTTATCCATTAATCTGCATGAGGAAACTCACCTCCTCCCCTCTCTACTTGGTGAATGTCATCACCACAAAAAGCATTTTGATCTCTTGACTGTGGTTAGGGTTATCATTTGCCAAGCCTGCTTTTATTTGTCTGCTACATACACTTGCTACTCAATCCGAGCCCGAGGTTCCTAAGACAAGTTCACAAATGAACTTCTCCTGCTAGTTTCCCTTCTAAATAGCTCAGAGTACTCCTGAGGCTTGAGAGAAGTTTAAAGAAAAAAGGAAGGAGGGGATTACAAACCATCACCCTCCCAAGCAGTAGTTCAAAGGGAAAATACCACCAAATGTTACAGGAGACCAAGAGGCAAGGCAGGAATCACACGGTTTCCCCCACACCCCACCCCTCCAAAATCTTGAGCTGCAGAAAGCCCTCAACCCTGAAGACCAGGAAAGAAGAAAAGCTCAGCCAGATCCAGTGGCTGCCGTCTGTGGGATTCAGCTAATTGGCCCCATCAGTCATACAGCCTGGGCACACGAGACCCCTCCGTGGCACAAAGTGTGCTCACTTCCTCGGGGACCTGCCACTTAGGGACCTGTCCTGGAGGGTGCCCGGCCCGTTCCATCTGCACACAACACTTCTCCGTCCGTGGCACAGGGATCACACCCACGAATCTGAACTCGGTTGCCCTGGTCCTAGTCCGGCTCTCCTTCTATTTGCAGACACATCAGAGATTTGCTAACCAAAAAGCCAGCATGCTTAGAAATGGGGCGAGCAACTTAGGAAATGGCAAAGGGGAAAAAAGAGAGAGGAGAGGGAGAACTTTCTTTGCTGTCTATCTAATTTGAGAAAAGAAAAAAGGCGGGGGGGGGGGGGCGGGGGGGGGAATGATCCCAAGCAAGCTGACATGATTTTGAGCTGTCCTGCCAATTTCCTGCAGAAAGCTCTCCTTCCTGAGGAGAGGAAATTAAAAACACACAATGGTCAGTGTTGGATCAGTGTTCCTCGAACTCACCAGCCTTCGCTTGGGCTTGATAAGGGGTCGGTTCTGTCCATTCATTTTGTGATAGAGCCCACAGGCGTTGCACAGGTAGTGCCCGGTGCCGTCCCGTCGCCACAGGGGGGTTGAGGTGGCCCCGCAGTTCACGCACTCCCTGCCTTCTGGAAACAAGATCACATATAAGTCACTTATGGAAGGAAAACCGACAGCCCGCAGAAGGAGGGAATGAAAGTAACATTGGGAACTTTTTTCTTCCCCCCTCTCTGCTCCCTCCATTGGGGAACTTCCAGCACCACCGCCGCAGCCACCACCACCACCACCACTGCTGCAGCCGCAGCCCCCACTTCCCTTAAGGTGGCTCCCAGGTGGGAAAGAGTCACCGTCTGGCCCTGTCATGGCTTAACCATTGCCTTACACGTTCAGCTCCCGCCCCAAGAAGTGGCTCATGAATAACCAGCAGCAGAACTTTGCCCTGGGCCTGCCTGATCGATGGGGAAGATCCTGCGCAGCCAAGAAGGAAGGCAAATTGCAACTTGAAATAGTTCCCTGAGAAAATCCTAAATCCGGACGGGACCATGACCCGGCAAGACATCCCCCTCGGCCTCCTCCCTCGAAGGAAAACAAAAGGGGCCCCATTATCATCGTGGGGTCTGTCTATAGGGATCGATGGGATCCTGAAGATTAGGACCGGGAGGAAAGGAAAGATGAATCGATGGCTAGATAGATAAACAGATAATAAATAGATGAATAGATTCATCAATTGGCTGATTGATTTTCAGGACCTGAGGCTTTAGATTTTCAATACAACTGGAGGTGTCCCCGGCTGGCAAATAATAGACAAGACCCGGTGGGGTCCGCTCATTCCCCTCCCCACCCCCACCACCTTTTTCCTCTCTTAGAAAAGAACAAGGTTTTCTATGATGTGCCAGCCCCGTGGTGACGAAGGCGAAGGAGGACCCCAGCTGGAGCAGGCCAGGAGGTGCTGGAGGGAACCCCCGGAGATGTTGTCGGGTGAAAAGGAGAAGGAGGGCACGTTTGGAAGGAGCAGCATGAGGAGCAGATCAGGAGAAAAGGCCAATTAAAGAAAGGAGGGGGGCGGCCTCTGGGTCAGCTCATTAACCAAGGCCTTCCTGCAGTTGCTCTTTTTCCAAAAAAACAAACAAACAAAATAAACAAAAAAACCGGCCAGGCCGGTTCACTCCAGGGGCGGGAGAGTGACCCAGACCCATCTCCGGAGGGAAAGCTCCTGGAGAGAATCCCTCAAAATACCATTTTAGGACCACAGTGGGGGGAGTTTGCTCACTGATTTCTTTCCAATTTCTGTGGGAGAACCTGCCCACCTCTGGGGGGGGGGCTCACCGTCCTGGCGGGCATGTACCAGCATCTCCGCCAACAGAGCCAGACTGGGAGGGGCTCACCCCCCCACCCCGCCCCTGCTCCCCCACCCACAGGCGACCCTGGGAGAGCCAGGGGCTTCAGTGGAGATGGTCTCCCAAGAGGAGGAGTCGGAGAGGGTTTCGCTTTCCCTGGGGGGTGCCAGGAGGGAGGTCTGGGAGGGTGGCAGGGGGCAGAGATGAGCCCCTAAGGGTTATTGCGTTTTCTGAGATTCGTGGGCTAATTCCAAAGTACCAGGAAGACAGGGCGGGCGGAGGAAGGGAACGGGCAGGCTGCCTGGGAATCTGGATGATGCCCTCTGGCTTGGGGGCCCCAGGACCCGTCTGGCCTTGGGAAACCCCTCGACCAAGAATGAAGGACGAGGGGGGGTTCACACCTGTAAGCCTGTTCTTTTCTCCAGGGACAGGTTCTGAAGAAGAAAAAGACTTTCAGAAATGGAGGGCTTTGCCTGACACTGGAGTTCATAATAGTGCTGGGTAAATTTTTGTCTACTTTCCTCTTTTTAAAAAAAAAAAAAGTATGTAAGGAGTTAAGAGAAATGACATATATATATTTTCCCCCCAAATTCCAAAAAGCTGTTCAACCCAGGGTCTACAGAGAGCCTCCCAGGAGCCACTGACATTATTCACAAACCCGAGCCGGGCCAGGAGCACATGTCCAGGTACCCAACAGTATCTAACAGTCCTCAAAAAAGGCTGGGAACTCAGTTACATCCAGGCCCCCTCCACTGGGGGGGTCAGAAACCTGCGGCCTGGGCCCAGAGGAAGAGGCAAGGGTGAGGGGGCGAGGAGGGGGCTGCTGCAGCCCAGCCAGGGGGCGGGCAGATCCTGCGGCCCCAGTGCCCCAAGCAGGCCCCAGGGCAGCCCCTTCTGGGGGGGCAGCGACACCGGGGCTCCAGGCCCCCTCCCCATCCACCGAGGCGGGGGGGGGGCCTCTGGGGTCCCTGGTCACCGCGTCCCTCTCCTGCTGGGCTGGCCCCCCGCCTCCCCCGGCTGGCTGCTACAGCTCGGGTGGGGTGGATCCCCGGCTGGTCCCCGCCGAAGCTGGCGTGGGGCTGGCAGCCTGCTCCCGGGCACCCGGGGCTGGGGGATCTCCCGGCCCTGACGTGATGAGACTGATTTCCTTTCCTTTGTCAGGCAGCAGGGAGGATGACAGCTTCCTTTTCAGAGGGACCTTCAGAACTCGCCATGCTTGCCTCTCCTGCGAGGCTCTGCACACTAGAGCAATTTTCTATCTTGATTCACTCCGCAAGTTTGCACGATTGCCTCGTCTGGCTTTTGCTGATTTTTCCCCCCCTTTTCTCATTGTTGCCTCTAGTCTGTGACTTCAGCAAGCCACCCATTTTCCTAACGGAGGCCCTGGCTGTCTCCTGCCCCCTCTCCGCGTCCCCGCTCTCTGCCCGCAGGAGCGGCTCACACAGGCACCTCTGTCTTAGGTGACAGGAGAGCCACTGAGCCGCCGGGCCTCTCGACACCCGACAGCCACGTTCAAGCACCCCCCTGGGCCTCCAGCTGAAATCCTGGGGCCCGGCTGGAAGGGGCAGGGGAGGAGCAGGGCCGGAGGCTGTGGAGGGGAAGGTGGGCCGAGGTGCCCGTGTCCCAGGAGGCCGAGGGCAGCCACGGAAGGGCCCGTGGCTAAAAGGCTTTTGTCTTTTGTTTGCAGAGGGACCCGGGCTGCCCGGCAGCGGCCTCAGAGAGGCACTAGGTGCCCTAACCACCGCCTCAACCGTTTCTCCAAAACGCGACGACAGCCCTCTCTCCTCCTGCCTCCACCTTCGGCAAGTGCATTTGCACAGAGTTCAAAAAAAAAAAAAAAAAAAAAAAAAAGGCAGCAACCACTAAACCCCTAAACCCCAGAGAACTCCCTGAAGAACTGTGCCATTTCCACCGTCTCCACCCAGAAGGGTCTAGAAACCCTCCTCCCCACTCCCACACTCCCGAAAGTCCCAGCTCCCTGGCTGCCCAGGTGTGCTGCTTTGGGGTTTCTGACTGTGAGAAAGGAATAAGAAGGAGGAAGTAAAGAGCCAAATGGCAATGTCTGCCCTCCGCTCCCCACCTACCAAAAAATAAAAATAAAGAAATAATAATAAAAAAAATACAATAGATGAGGTCCGTAGGCAGCTTCTGGTTCTGGCGCAGGGGGAGTGCAGCTCCTCTCTCCTCCCTCCCCGCCCCCAACCACTCAGGGGCTGAAGGAAAGAGTGAGAGAAAGGGAAAGACCAGCCCAAGGTGTGTGCACCCGGAGGGGAGAGAAACCAAAAAGTCGTCCTGTCCCCTCCCCCACACTAACCACCACTCCGGCCTCGGCCACCGCGATCTTCCCCTCAAAACTCTGCGCTGCCAGAAAAGAGAACTTTAAAATACAAAAACCAAAGGAAAAAAAAAAACAAAAATACAAAAATTCCCATCACTACCTCAACGTGCATCGGTTTGCTCTCTTGGCAAAGCAGTCCTCCAGGCCTGATCTGGGCCCGGGTCCCCCACCCCCACCCCAGGGACAGCTGAACCCCATTTCCCTGGGACCCTGCCCCCCAGCCCCGGGCCCAGCCCCCGGCCAGGCGGCGCGGCCACCGCTCTCTCTGCCTGTGCTCCCTTCCCCTCGCTTTCTCTTTGACTCCACCAGCTAGCCTACCTCCCTCTCCCTCTGCCGACTTTCATGTACTGAACACGCAGGTCTGAGTTTCTCTGTCAGCCTAACCGCATCCGGACTCTATTAAAGTTCCTGGCGCGGGATAAACAATGCAACTGTCGCGTGCAGCAGTCTGAAAATAATTGGATTAGCTAAAACATATCAACTAAATAGAGACAGTCCTGCCCAGGCAGTTGGAGTGAATGTCACCCTGGAAAA
Source organism: Vulpes lagopus (assembly GCF_018345385.1). Classification (NCBI taxonomy): domain Eukaryota; kingdom Metazoa; phylum Chordata; class Mammalia; order Carnivora; family Canidae; genus Vulpes; species Vulpes lagopus. The sequence continues at coordinate 77,358,032 of NC_054831.1, forward strand.
AAAAAAAAAAAAAACCCTGCAAACTGATCTCATGGTCACTGGGCTCCCAGAGCCGTCCCTCGGAAGTTTTTTCAACCCGGGTTTTTTGCAAACCCGGTTTCAAGACGGCTCGGCCCACCCATCCAAGACAAGTGATTTTCACCACTGCTTTGTATGTAGGATCTCTATAGGTAGAGGGCAGAGGTGACACGTTGGAATGAGCCGGGACAGACACACGCCTCCCCCCCCAAAATGGACCCACCCAGGGAGACAGAACAATCTTCGAAAAACCGCCTTTTAAAATACAGCTGAATCGCATGGGAGAGAATCCCCAGGTCTCTCCACCACTCTGGTTAGGAGGAAGATTGGCGATGACCTGTCTTATTTTGAAAGCCAGGATGTATTCCGTGTGGGTTTGGTGTTTGGTTCTAAAGCAAGCGTGTGCACCCAGGGAAGAAAGATGCAGCGCGCTTTTAGGCAGGGGGTGCTTTTTTTGAGGGAGGATGAGCAGAGGAAGCGGAGACCCGCACCTGGGGAACGTCGTGCAGTCCTCCCTCCCTCCTCTGGCTGCGGCTCAGTGGAGGAATAGGTCCTAAGACGTCCTCCTGCCCCTGCCTGTGCCGTCACCACAGGTGACTGGCCCACTGGACTGCTTGTTTCCATTCCAGTCGCCCCTGGGGGGACAGAGCCTACCTCTCTCCCAGAAGTTAGGGCGACGGTCCCCCTCTTCCACGCAAAGAATACATACGCCTGCTGCTTTTGCCAGGGTCCTGCCTGCACCACCACCCACCACCACCCCAACCCTCCACAAAAACAGACACACGCTTTATTTATCCCTGTCTGTGCACAGCACTGTCCTGTGTTGCCTGCATGACCCCCTCCGAGCTGAGCCCGGAGGAACAGACGGCCGGCCGCAGAGGCCAGGGGGGTCATAGGAGGGACCTATGTTTGTTTAGGTTCCAGGAGGTTTCGTTTTAGCATTAAACACTAAAGATTTATTCCCTGGGCTTTCCATTTGGTCTTGGAAACTGGCTAAAGGTTACTGGAAGAACCCAAAGGTCCCGAAGCAGGCAGGACAGGGTATTTGTTTTTGTTTGTCTCTTTCCTTCCCAGCTCACGGTGGTGGTGGTGGGGAGGGGGGTAAATTAGATCCCACTTCCCCTCTGCTCCCAGGACTGCAGTGAGATAGGACACACCTCATTCTTGCCACCCTCCCCTCCCCACCCCGCTGGAAGAAAGGGAAGAAAGCAAATCTCGCAAAGGAAAGGTCTGCAACAACCAGCCAGCTGCCTCCTCCCTGCCCCGGATTGAGGAGGAGAGGTGGGAGGAGGCCAGAGGCACCCCCTCCCGGGGCCCCTGCCCCAGGGGGTTGAGGGGGGGCAGAGAAGGTTCCTACCTGTGCTGGATCTCGCCTTGGGCCTCGACTTACATCCGAAGCCGGTGGGGGAGCCCCCCAGCAGGCTGCTGGGCGGGAAGAGTCCGGAGCTGTATTCAGGGGACGTAGGGCGGGTACGTGGTGATGGGGTGGTGGGCCGAGGACGCGGCCCCCCCCAGGGTGGTCATGCTGCCCCGCGAGTGCGTGGACTCGAGCTTCATGCTGTCGGGCAGCGGCACCTGGTACTTGATGCACTCCTTCTCGTCCTGCCGGGCCGAGCCGGCCGAGCCCGGGGTGGACAGGGACGGGTCCGGGGAGACGTCCTTCGGCGGGGTGGGCGGGAAGGTGAAGAGGTGCGGGCTGGAGTGGCCCGCCGACAGCGAGGACGACGAGGCCGGGGGGTAGACGGAGAGGGGCCCCGGGGAGCCGTGGTGGATGGACGTCTTGGAGAAGGGGCTGAGGTTCCAGGGCGAAGCGGTGTGGTGGCTGCCCAGAGCTTTGCCGCCGTCCAGCCAGGGCAGGGATCCGTGCAGCAGAGGCGGGCGGCACACCTGGCTCCCTGAGCGGGGAGGGGGGCGGGGAGGCAGGAGAGAGAAATGCCGGTGAGAGCAGCTCCCCAGGCCCTCAGACACCCCGGTGGCTCTCCCCCTTGCACCCGGCCTCCCAGCCGGGGCAGCCCTGACACTCGCTGCACCTGGCCGCAGGCCCACGCCTCAGTCCAGGCCGGCCCTCCCCTACCTTGGCCAGCACACCCAGTATACCCCTCCCTCCCACCCCACCGTCCCATGCAATCCAGCAGCATCAAGGGCCTGGGCCGGGCACCTCCTGACACCCAGGAGGTGCCCGCTGGCAGTGGGGAGAGCCCCTGGGCTTATTCGGTTTCTCCAGATAGACTTTCTAAATGGCATCCCCTGAGGTCCCTCTCTGGAAACTGACTTGATTTATTGGTTTCCTTCAATGGCCCAGCGGCCCCCATCCCAGACCTAATCCCAGCCAGCCCGATAAGAGTCGGCTGTGAATAATGAGGCCTGATGGGGTGAGCCTGGCCGCACAACTGCTCCACACCAGGAAAATACACGGAACCCAGAGAGAGGCCCAGCTCCCGAGGCCCAGCGCCAGGAAGGAGGGTGCTTGCAAGGGAAGAGAGGGAGCATTTGGGGGTTACCTTCAAGTAACCCTGCCTGGGCGCTCAATCATAACTGGCAAGGCCTGAAATGGGATTTGCAAGGGCATTTTAACTGCCCAAACTGTTGGAGGAACTTTCCAAGGCAGGACCCTGCCTCTCTGACCCTCCCAGATCCTAGAGAAGAAAAACAGAGTAAACCCCATCTTGCCCTCAAAGTTGTGATTCCACCGGTGCCAATCGTGGGTTTTCACCTGAGCCCCTGCGACACAAAAGTCCCGTGTCTGTACAGATCTCCCTTATTCACGGAGCCTATTTAAAATGCCTGCATGCGAAATGCACAGTTTTGGGACTGGCCATCCCTCCAGCAAGTCCATACACCCTGAGAGGGGCAAATGCAAACTGCAGGCGCAAATCCACACACTTATTGATCTTTTTAATCCACTACCTGCCTCAGCGTTTGACATTCTATTTAACCATTAAGAACAATACTGAAACTAAAATCTTGAGAGAGGAAGGGGAGGGGAGGGGGAAGGAGAGTTCTCTGAACGCCAAGGGTCAAGATTCATGTTATGCAGGAAGTAGTATAGTAAATAATATTAAGTCTGCATCTACCACATTTCCACTTAACTGCTGATCTGCACAGAACGAGGGCAAAGAGCGCCCCATCCGCAGAAACGATTGTTTAAAACCTGGTGACAGCAGGGCGGACGACGCCTGCTGCCGGAGGGGCTCTGTCATCGGCGCCGAGTCAGGCTCCGAGTCGGGGGACCAGGGAAGACCTCGGTCGCCCGGACTAAGAGCGACTCACGTTTTCTCCGCCTGGAAGGGTGCCTCTATTTCTCCTATAGGAACCCACTCCCGCTGCAAAGCTTAGAGCTTTTATCCACACACACACACACACACACACACACACCCCTCCCAACCCTCTATCTACGCAGGGCTGGATTTCTTAATGTTTCCGAGCCCGGCTAAACTTTTCAAGGTGAAAGAGAAAGAAAAAAAAAAAAAAAAAGGAAAGGAAAGGAAAAGAAAAGACAGCTGAAATCGCCCCCATGTAAAAGGAAACCCTGGTGGATCCTAAATCTTCTTGGGGAGGCTACTGGGGCTGTTGTAGGCCGGAGGACAGAGTAAGGCAAGAGTTGCCGGGAGCAGGCAATGAGGCCACCTAAAAGCAAAGACGCAGGAAAATTCTGTGCAGCCGGGAATCTAGTTAGCTTCAAACGTGTCCAGTTTAAGGCAGCAGCCCCTCCACCAAACCCTGTCAAGTACCAGAATTCAAAATTCCAGCTCTCAGAGCGAGGGGCCAGCAGACCTGCCTAGGAACCGAATGCACTAGCTCTGGGGGAAAGGTCAAAACACAAGGCATGTGAATCAAAAATTTTTTCGGGCCTTTCCGAAAAATGTGCCAGGGGGAAAAAAAGAAACTGAGGCACACTGGCAGAGACCCCCTCCTCCCCCACCCCCGCCCCGCCTTGTGCGCCCCCAGAAGCAACTACAGGATCCCTGGGGGAGCGGAGCCCTTTGAGGGGACCAGGTCGGGGGCGGGTCTGGCCGGCGCGGGGCCCGGGACCCCCCGGAGCTGCGGCCGCACCTGGAGCGGGGGCTGCAGCGGGGCGCCCGCCAGGTGAGCGCCAGGCCCGGGCGCCCTGGCCGCGGGGAGACGCCTGCTGCGACTCTTTTAAAAAACACACTCTCGCGGCGACCGAGACTGCTTCCTCGCCCATTTCCGGGCCCCAATCTTTTTAGGTTGTAGCAGGAACGGCGCTCGGGGGCTTTCGCTGGGTCTCCCCAGCCGCCCCGGTGGGTCCCCGAGCTCCCCCTGCTCCCGCCTCCCGGGGGCGCGGCGGGGGTCCCCGCACCCGGGGCGCACTCACCGTGGTGGGTCGGAGGGTACCTCTGCACCGTGGCCCTCACCGAGTTCCCATAGTACGAAGGGACGTGGTTGCCTTGACCGTCGATGTTAAAAAGTACATCCACCTCCTCGGGCAGCGGGTACTGCGCCGGGTCCATGTAGGAGTGGCCGAGGCCCGGGTGGTGCGTGTCCGGGTGCTGCCCGTTGAGGACCGCGGGGTGGTGGTGGCTCACCCAGCGCGGCTGGTCCGCCGTCACCTCCATGGCCCCGGCTGCGCTCGCGCCTCTCGCCCGGCCCGGAACCCGCGCGCGGAGAGGGAGGGCGGCGGTCGGGCTGGGGCGGGGCGGGGAGGGGTCGGGGGGCTCCGAGGCCCTGCAGGTGCTCCTGCCGTCGGAGGGGCGGGGGGGGGGTGTCGAGTGATCTGTTTGCAGTGGGGCAAAGGGAGAGCTGGGGAGGAAAGGTGAGCAGAGGAGATTTAAAAATATATATCTGAGCAGTAGTTTGGCAAAGAGGAGAAGAGGAAGGAAAAGCAAATTCCCCCCACTCCAAAAAAAAAAAAAAATATATATATATATATATATATATATAGGCACGGGAGGATAAAGGGGAGGGGGCACCAAATTCTAAAAGAGGGGAGGGCGAGCGAAGGTGGCTGGAATTTTTGCAGAGGAGGCTCTTCTGCACCGGGGCTGGCTCAGCGGCTCCGAGGCTGAGGCTCTCCGCGGGCCACCTGCGAAGGAGAGAAGGGGGAGACCTGGATGAGCTCCTAAGTACTGGAGCACCTGAGTTTATCAAGTGGCACCACCTCCCCGCGAGCCGCCCGGCCCCGCGCCCGCGCCCGCGCACCCAGGACACGCGCACACACGCGCGCTCGCGCACGCCTCCTCCCGAGCGAGGCCAACCGGGACGCGGCCGCCCGGGGACCAGGGCCCTGCACCCGCTGCGCGGTGGCATCGGCCCGACAGCTCCCTCCCTCGCCCCCCGCCGCCGCCACCTCCACCGCCTCCACCACCTCCACCACCACCACCATCCCACATCCCACCTCCCTCCACCACCCCCCCTCCGAGGGGACAGCGATCCCCGGACCTTCCTTCCAGGCCTCGAGAAACTCTCCCAAGGAGGACGGCAGGGTTTAAAGTGTGTTAAAGTCCTCCCACATGGGGCGAGGAGGGGAAAAAATTAAAAAAAAAAAAAAAAGAAAGAAAGAAAGAAAAAAAGAAGAAGAAAGAAGGGAAAAAAATCAAACTTAAAAAAAAAAAAAAGTTGCCAGTACCAACCTGGGTAGCGAGCAGTGAGGAGGAGGAGGAGGAGGAGGTGGAGGAGGAGGAGGAGGAGGCGTGTGACCTGGCAGACCAGAAACTGCTCGGTCAGGTTGCGTGGCTCGCTCTGTCGCGCGCGCTCTCCGTCTCTCTCTCTTTTCCTCTCTCTCTCTGTCTCTTTCTCCCTCTCTCAGTATTTTTTTTTTTTTTACAGGGAATGCATTCTTTCTGAAAGTATCAAGACGGCGCCAGGCAGCTCAGTGTTCGCAGACAGCTGTGGCGCGACAGAACTTAAGGAGGTTCTAGTGTCATCCGCGCCGAGGGGGAGGAGCCTGGCGCTGGCGAGGAGGGGACAGGATCACCAGCACAAGGAAACTGCAACCCAAACCCGCTGCAGGACCTCACCGCCCCCCCCGCCGCCCCCCTGCCTTGCACCCCTCCGCCCCAGCTCCCGCCCCTGCACTGACCGGAAGGGGGGCGCCGCGGAGGGCGGCCCGGGGGCGCAGGGGCGGCGGCCCGGGTGGGCCAGGCCCGCGGGGTTTGGGGCGGAGGGGGCGGGCTGGAGGGAATTTGCGCTCTGGCCCTTTAAAGGTGGCTCCCGCTCCTGCCAATTCATTCCGGCTCGGTGGATTATTCCGTGCCGGGGAAGCCGGCCTGCCCCATTCATAAAGTACATTTCTACAGGCGGCCTTTCTTTTTCAGACTTTTTTTTTTTTCCTCTCTTAATAATGACCAAACTTGTTTTTAAATTCAATGCAGGGTTTTGGGGAGGTGATTGCTTTTTGTTTGTTTGTTTCTTTTTTTTTTTTTTTTTTTTTTGGAGCTCTGTGCATATACCACGGATCAGAAGGTATTTTTTTTTTTTTTAAATGCCAAAGTCCTTTGAGGTTTGCCTCTGGAGAGAATTGCCTAAGCGGCTTGAGGAGTGGGGCAAGAGGAGTAACCCTTACTGGGATGTCCCGGTGACCCTGGTGGTCGTCGTCAACGTTTCCCCCCCAGCCTTTTGTGCTCGCGAGCCCCACGCATGGAGGTCCCCGCTGTTGCAGCTGTCCCGTCTAGACCTGACACTTGGGGTCGGTGCGTGCTTCTCACTTGAGTGGCAGGAGTGATGGGAGAAAATGAAAGGGAGAGGGAGACAGAGAGAGAGGGAGACGCTAAGGAGCCCCTAAGAGCGGCGGGAGTGGTTGCAAAGAAAGAACTCCAGTCTGTTTTCCAGTGGCCTAACTTGTCCCTCCTCCCCGCCCAGCGCCCCGGGGTCTTGCCCCAGCCGAGGGACCGGCCCCTTCCACCTACCCCCGTCCCGGCCGGCGGGCAGGACTGCGGCGACCTTCCCCGGCCTCGCGCTGCGCGGCCCCGCAGCCCCGGGCGGAGGGGGTGCGGCTCCAGAAGCCCCGGTGAGGGGCGGGGCCTCGAGGGGGCGGGGCCGCGCGGGGCCCAATCAGCGGGCGAGGCTCCGGCCGGGCCGCGATTGGCCGGCCCCGCGGGCTCCAACCTCCCCGGCCTCGCCTGGTCCTTTGAGCCACTGCATCCCCTAGCGGCGCCCGGGCTTCTGCAGCCGCCCGTCCCGAAAACGCGGCCGGGGCGAGCAGGGGTCAGGCGGGGAGGGGAAGACTCAGGTTCCACCCCCTGCTCACCCCAGGGCCCTGTGTGCGAGGAGAGTGTGGGTGCCCCTCCCCGCAGGCTCCCCCACGGACGGCACTAAGAGCTGAATTTGGGGGCTCATCTGAATGAAAGCCATTATTCCCTCTTTGCTCCTCTACAAATACAAAATAAAAAAAAAAAAAATCGAACTAGAAGAGACCGTCCCTAAAAGTAAGTTCTGGAGGATTCGTTCCATCAGGTCAAGGAAAATCATCAATATTCAGCCTTCAGTTGGTGTGTGTGTTGGGGTGGGGGCGAGCGAGAGATGCCTCGTTTTAATGCACAATCCTTGTTTAGAAAGATCAGTGACATTTATTTGAGTGGAGGAAACGCGGGTCCTGCCCATCTTGGGTTTGGAGTCTCCGTCTTCTTAAATCTGATGTTTGTTAAAAAATCAGGGTTGAGATTCAAGATACGGGACGGAAGAAGATTCCTAAATGAAACACACAGCGCCCCGCCCGCGACGGGTTTCTCCTGAGCCCATTTAGTTCCCGTTTATTAGGGCGGCCCAGTAAAGCAGCATCGATTTTCCCCTCACCCTGACCACTTCCCTCCAGAGCCAGCCAAGCTGCCAGCCTCCACTGCTCGCGGTGCTCTCCGAACCTTTTAATTATTTAGTTTCTGTCTAACATTCACCGGAAACCGCTCCATAAACAAGGGCAGACCAGCGCGCACACATTTTTGCTCAAACTCCCCGAGATTAAGATTAAGGATGGGAGCAGACAGGGAGAAAAAAAAAATTTCTTTAATTAAAAAAATAAAATAAGATGAACATGAAAAGCGCTTCTCGGCGCATCAGCCCCGGGTCGAGGCGATGCCAGACCGGACCCCGGTTCAAAGTCCACGCGGGGAGTCCCCAAAGGTGGCCTTTTGGGGCGAGACCTGGGAGCCAGGGGAAAAAAGAAGAAAAAAAGGGAGCCCTCCACGGGGGAGGGGGAGGAGGGGGAGGGCTGCTGACGCCAGGACTTGAAAACGTGAACTTGTGAGCTTAGCACAATTTTAAAAGACAAAGGGAAAATATTTGGGAGAAGGAGGCCTTCCGGCGCGGCGCCTCTCCGGGAACGCGCAGAACTTGGGGGGCGGGCGTCGTTCGTTTTAATTCAAAGCCCGGGTCGGGCCGCCCCGCGGAGGAGAGGCCGCCCGCCCCCACCCCGCCCCCGCCCCCGCCCCCACCCCCACCTCCTCCCCACACCTTGGAAAAATAAAAGATGTCGAAGGCCCTGGGTCTGGGTGGTTTGGAGCGGGCCGAGAGGCGTGGGGGGCTGCGGCGGGATGCCCGGTGTAATGGAGCCAGCCTGTAGGGGGTATTTAACATTTAATTCCCAGCCGGTCCGCCCCTGTTCCCGGACTGACAGTGGGTAATTGGGAAAGAGGACGTTGCTCTTTTGATGGCCCGCGCCGGCCAGTCTCGCCGACGCCACACTGGGTTTGACGTCACGGGCCCAGCCCCAGAGCCGGGAGCGCAGGGAAGGGGGGTGGGCAGGGGAGAGGAGGGGAGGGGGATGCCCGGGGGGAGGGCCGAGGTCGGCCCCGGGAGCCGCCGGCCAGCAGCGGGGGGCGGGGAGCGAGGCCGGGGCGCGGCTGCAGCGCGTGGCCCGAGGCGCAGAGCCGGGCTGCGGGGGTCTGAGCCAGGCCCGGCGCCGGCCTGACCCGCCTCGCCGGCACGGGCAGGCCGGGCTTCCTCCTCCCGGCGCGGGCGGGGGAGCGGAGGGGGCTCGGGGCCCGGGGGCGGGGGGAGGTGGTCCAGGCTCCCCGCCGCGGGAGCCCGCGAGGCCGGCGTCCTGGCCTCCTGCAGAGACGCCCCTGCGCCCTCCCGCAGGCCTGCCGGCCCCTGCGCACCCAGGCACCCCGGCACCCCGCACCCCGGCCCTGGCCCGGGCTAGCGAGCCCCCCTCCACCCCGCCCCCGCCCTCGCCCTCGCCGCCCCCTCCTCCCCGGGAGCAGCCGGCGGAGCGCGGGTGGAGGAAGCGAGGAGACCCAGGAGGAGGATGCCGCCGCCGCCGCCGCCGCAGGGCCCCGGGCTCCTGCAGGGCGCGAGGCCTCCCTCACCAGGGTAAGGGGCGGTCGGCGAGCGGCCTGCAGGCCTGGGGCCCTGGGGGCAAGCATCCCCGAGCCGGGCAGCGGCGGCCGGACACCCCCACCCCCACCCCCAGGAGCGCGGGGCGGCGGGGCCAGGTCGGCCCGTCTCCATCTCCAGGCCTCGAGGCGGCTGCTTTAGGCGTCAAGTTGAGTGGGGTGTGTGTGCCCTCTTGGGGAAAGGGTAAGAAATGGAGCCTGGCTTGCTGTCCCCGGTGGCGGCGCGCTGGGGCCCACACACACACCCCCAAGCACATGCCCGCGTACAGGTCCCTCCCACCCGCCCTCCCGGGACCGCAGGGGCTCCGTCCCTCAAGTGGGCCACCCCGTCCCCGCCCGGGAACCCGAGCCCGCGGCGGCGCCCCGGGCAGGCGCGTGCCCCCAGCTCACCCCTGCGGCCGCGGGGCCCAGAGAGCCGAGGCCCACGCGGGCCGCCGGCCCCACCCGAGCCTGGCGCCCCGCGCATCCAGGCGAGCTCCGCGGGGCCGAGGTGCCCGCGCGCTGCCCGCGGCCCGGACCCGGGAGCCCAGCCTCGGGGGCCCCGCGCTCGGGGAGCGGGCGTGCCGCGCGCCGCCTGGGGCGGTCGTTCGAGCGTGTTTGCTCAAGGAACTTTGCCAGCGGAGCGCGCGCGAAAATAGTCGGATTTCCCAGCGAGGCAGCAAATATTTGCAGGCGGGAGCAAGAAGCGGAGCCGGGCCGCGACGCCGCGTCCCTCCCCCCGGAGCCGCGGCGCCGGCCTGGGCGGACCCGGCCGCGAGGCTCGAGACAGACGCGAAGCCGGGGACCTGCGGGGCTGGGGGCAGGGAGGGCGCGGGGCTGCCGGGGGCAGGGAGGGCGCGGGGCTGCCGGGGGCAGGGAGGGCGCGGGGCTGCCGGGGCCAGCAACCGGAGCGCGGCCGCGAGGCCCGGGCGAGCCGGCGCTGGGGCGGGAGCGGCCCTTCCCGGGGCAGCTCGGACAATCTTCCCTGCCTGCGACCGGTCCATAAAAACGGTGTGAACCGGCCGCGCCCGCTGCACGTCTGGGGAGGAAGCGGGAGCCCGAGGGGGGCCGAGGCCGCGCCCTGCGCCCGCCCGGTCCGCGGCCCCGCGCTCTGCAAGCCTCGGGCTGGCGGCCGGCTCGGCGCCCTGAGCCCAGCGCTGCCCGGCGGGGCCTTTAATGGGGTGTCTCCCTTTTAATAGTGGCCATTGTGGGAGCAATTAGCGAGAGACAATAACCGCCAAGAGGCGTTTAATTCGATTCCTTGCGCTGGCTGCGCGCGGCACCGGGGCGCTCTGCAAGGCGGGAGGCCGGCGGGGAGGATCCGGCCCGGTGCGGGCCCCTGCCCCGGGGGTGCGGACCCAGGGGCGGGAGTTCTGGCGGGGGCCAGCTGCTAGCGGGGGAGGGCGCCCTGGTCCTGCTCCCGGGACCACGAAACCAGCCCTGGGCCTCGCCGGCCCTGCAGGCAGCGCGCGTCCCGGTCCCCGGTGCCTGCTAGAGGGAGAGAAGCGGACGGGCGCGGACGTGGAAGACAGGCCTCCTTCCTCCGGGGCCCGAGGGCCCCCGCCTCCATCACCCAATTCCCTTCCCAATCGGGAAAGGAGAAGAAGCCCCTTCTGGCGCGCACACACCTCCCCCCTCCGCGGCCTCGGCCCTCGGATTAGGTTACCGCGGCCGGGCGAGGGTTTTGACTGGTTACAGAAGAGCGCAGGTAAAGCTGTATAAACAGCTCGCAGGCTGCAGGGCTGGAGGGTTACGCCGGGGACACGGCCCCAGGCGCCACCGCCGGGCGTGCGCCGCACCCGGGAGGGGGGAGCCCGCTGGGACGCGGCGCCCCGGGAGGCACGCAGCGCGTCCCATCTCTGCAGCCCGCACCCGAGCCCCCGCTCTCTTTCCCGCATGAACTGAAAACGCAGAGAATGGGGAGGAAAGTAGAGGTGATGAGAAAGCAGCGAGGCGGTGGGCAGGGCCCCGGCTGTTCTTTGCAAATGAAAGGCGGCGAGCAGGGGACTTGGGGGATGAAGAGAGAAGGGGGGACCCCAAACTCAGTGCAGATGCTGGAGGTGGAAACGTCCGAGAGGGGAGCCCCACGGGTACTCAAGCGAAAAGAGTTCCGCGCGCGCAGCTCGGCTCGCGGTTCCCACGCCCACCCGCCTCAGGCCTAGGGTCTACCTGCCACCTGCCCTGGGAAATGAGCCATCGCTTTGGAGGGGGTAGATGGTTTGATTCACTTGCTTATTCATCTATCATCGTTTAAAACTCGGAAGGAAACCCGCCCAGGCCAGGAGGAGCTGCGAGAGATGGGGAGAGTCATAGAGAGAGGAGATGCGCTCACAGATTACCCCCTCCTGCTCTGCTCCCGACCGCTAGGTTAGGCCCTGCAGCTTGGGGGATCCTGGCCCTCACTCAGCCGCTACCCTCTTCTCCTCCGGTGAGAAAAAAAAAAAAAAACCCGATTGTATCGAGATAAAAAAAAATTAGGTAGGTAGGGGCGCAGCGGAAAGGGGGAGAGAGAGGGAGAAGACAGGGGATTTCTGTTTTCGAGGGTAACAGTGCACAGGTTGGTGGCATTTAGGGGGAGCCCCAGTGTTGGGCAGGAGAGAAAGATTCCCCTGCAGGACCATTCGGAAGGAAAGCCAGTCACCCTGCAGTCCTTCCTTCCTGGCCTTGGAGGTCTAGGGGGACAGTGGGAGTCCCATGAGAGGAAGAAGGGACTGGGGACAGAAGGGCTCCAGCGGGGTCGTCCCTCCCGGGCCACAGGCCGTTGATTCACTCTGGCCGAGTGTAGACTCAGGCTCTCCTCCTGGGGGGTTCACAGGCCACCCGCTGAAACATTCGGGATTCCCGGGGAAGTTGTCAGCAGTGTGGGATTCACCCACGGGAACTCCAGGGCACTGCATTTTTCTGGCAAGAAGGGATGCACTTGGGCCACCTGCTGCACCCCCCTTGCTCCCCGGGTACTCCCCGATCGACCCGGCCACCTCCCTGCCCCTGGCCGGCCCAGCTCCCAGCCTCAAACGCTCACCTTACCCGACTCTCTGGCCACGAAAATTTGTCATTAGGAGGAGGGCTTTATCCCGGAGCTATTGTGTTTGTACCTCTCTGGATTAGCCGGGACCCTGGGGTGTGTTTGTTCCCGGACCTTCGACAGCACGCTTCAAGGGAAAGGAGAGCTCACAACACGGAGAGGAGAAGCAAGGGAAGATCATTTCCTCCAGATCGGGAGACAAGAAGCGAGCTTCCAAAAGCACCAAGTGTTCTCTGTTCCTCCCCACCCGCTGGACAACCCCCCACCGGGGAAAGTGTGCGAGCACCCGGGGCCCAGAGCGGGCAAGAGGCCTCCCCGCGTGCCTGCGCCCCGCCGGCCCTTGCTCCCCGGCCGTGCCCACCCTGCCAGCCCGGCTCGCGCTCGCCTCTCCGCCGTCTGCCACCTCATGGACCTCAAGCAATTTGTTACATAAAAGAAAACAGCCACCACACACATGTGCCTGCAGCCCCGCAGCGACGGACACCCAGGGAGGCCTCGTCCCCTTCTCCTCCTCCCGCCACCGCCACCAGGCCAGTCTGCCCAGCGACCAGGAGCGAAGCGGGGTTGGCACTTGCAACCCCTTCCCCTTCCCCGATCGCCGTGCTGGTTAAAAAAAACCTCCCTCCGGTTACCCCCACCGTGAAGGAAGGGGTGATCGGAAATACTCGGTCCATGCACAAAGACGTACCACAAAACGAATGCACATTTCTGTGTGAAAAGGCTCAGAGGCTGAGGAGACAACGTCTTAGTGGAGCCCAGAAGTGATGGGAATGAGCGGGCGCTAGAGAACACTGGGCTTTGGGGCTCTGGCCCCACACACCTCACCAGGACCCTAATTCCCTGCCACCTCCGGCGGGTCCCCGGACACAAATCGCCTTAAATTCCAAAAGAGGGGTTCTCAGCCACCCGCCTCCCACATACCTGCCCCTTCCTGAGGCTCTCTCTGTGTGGCCCTGAGCTGCTGGGCGGCCCAACAGGAAGCTCCACCAATGAGTGCCCAGGGGCGCCCACTCCCATCCACTCACTGCACCCCCGACTTACCCCCACCTCATATATCAGCTGCGAAAAGGCAGGGTGGAAAGAGCAATAAAGGCAAATGCAGCTTCCCCTGTCTCTGGGCTTTTGGCAGGACGGACTAACCGGAGCCTAAGTACCCCCACCCCTCCTCCACCCCATCCCCGGTGGGGTGGGGGTGGGGTGCTGGCAGAGACAGCTCCTATAGTACGGAGGGTGGGCCTGGGGAGATGATGTACCAGGCGCCACTCACCCGCATCCTCTGAATGCAGCTGGGCTCTCAAGCCAGGAGCCTTAGGCCTGCCAGGGCGGCCGGCTGGAAGCTGGAGGCTGGCCCTCCTCCTCGGTCCCCCAAGGGAGTCGGTAATGGGAGCCCAGGGGAGCTGACACCACCTGGGGCTTGGTCCCGCTGACCTGGTCGCCACACCCCGTCCCCATCCGAATGAGCAGCCAACTATTCTCTTCTCCCAAATCACACACATGTTTAAAAGGGTTAATGGTAAGCTCCCTCCTCGCCGGGCCCTGCAAGCATCTCGCATCCAGGCACCTGGATTGCCTTGAGGGGCCTGACCGGGTCTCCTTGCCTTGGAAGGCAGTAGGGGGGGGACCACCAGCGTCCCTTCCCCCCGCCCGCACCCCCCAACACGCACACCTTTTCTGCCACAACCGCGAAGGGTGGAGGGCTGCCAATGCTACTTTATTAGTTGCCACTTTCAAGTTCATAAGCTCCTGTCCATTGCCCCAGTGTCCTAGTGAACGCAGGCAAGAAGGGAAGGAGAAAATAGCCAAGAAACAAGGGAAGGAAACCCGAGGGAGGATCCGGGGGTGGGGATTGACTCCCATCCCCGGGACAGGATCGCCCAGGGCCGGTTCCTCGGGCGCCGGTGGGGGTCTCCGGGAGGAAGAAGAGGTGGACCAGAGCCCCTCTCCTGTCCAGATTCACTCAACTTCCGATGCCTTTTCACAATTCCTCCGTCGGGAACTGCCTCCGACTGAGGGACTGCTGGGAAGTCTGTTGGTCCGGTGTCCCAGGAGAAAGTAGAGTCCTCGCCCCTGCTGCCCATCCTGCTCCCCCACGACCCTGGGCACCCTCTCTTACAGGTTGTGGTTTTCTCGCTCAACTCAGGGTGCTCCTGGAAGCAGGGGTGCCTCGGGGCCACTAGCTCTCCAGGGATGCCAGATGCCCTCACATCTGGACTCCCAACTTTTATCTCACAGCGCACAGCTGTTTCCCTAATTATATGCAGAGACAATGAGCCCAAGCTCTCACTCGTAAGCAGAGGAAAATAAACACGCAATTGACACTCCCATCCCGCGGCCACCTTTGGGAGAAGGCTGAGCTGCTTCTCCCCGGCGGGCTCTCTCCCCGGGTCCCCGGCCCTCCCTGCACTGGAAGACGTGTGTCCAGCCCTCCCCCGGCATTCCGACCGTCTCTCACACTTCTGTCTAGTTTGTCTCCGCATGCCTCGCTCCGCAGCTCGCTCTCCACCAAGGGCGTACACACATGCACCCACCATGCTCGCCCAAGGTCACTGCAGAAAGCCAAAGACTGCCTGTGCCCGCGGAAGAAAAAAAAAGTAATAATAAAGCCTGGGGTCTAGTTCACTTTCTTCCAGGGGCAGCTGTCCCCTTGGCATCTAGACCGCCCCTTAATTCTCTCCACGTGGAGCCGGGAAAGCGAGGGCAGAGTTAGAGAGAAGAGAACGATAGTCACTGACCTGGGTATTTTGCTCCCGCGGGCCAGCTGTGTTTTATTTTATTTTATTATTATTATTATTTTCCTGACTTGCTGGAGATCCGAAGGCAGAAATGACAGGCAGCCTTGGCCACTCCGGTCGCCGCTGCGGTCCTAACCGCCCCAGCTGCTTACGGCATCTCACGCGGGCTTCCAGCGAGCAGTAAAACCTGGGTGATGTGCATCCTTCCTAGGAGCCCCCTCCCTCCGCCTCCTCTGCTCACTGTAGAGAGCGGAGCTCTTCCGGGTTGCGCAGGGGGAGAGGGAGGGAGGAAAGATGACTGAGCGGGGAATGGATTTCACCCCCTTGTGCAAACACGCAAACCACACATCAGGGGTGTGTGAGGCCAGAGGAGCTGGGCTGGTGGGGCGGGGGGAGACTGCCTGCAACGTGAGCAGCCTCTGGCGCCTACAGGCCCACCGGCTCTGCCAGGGGTGGAATCACCACTGCAAATGTCATTGCCAGTGTTGACTGGGTCATTACCCCCCCCCCCAAGATATAAAAGCTTTTGCAGAGTCTCTTCGTCCCATTTTTTTGGAGCGAGTGGGGACCCAGTGGGAGCGTCTAGAGGTACAGCCCGCACCACCATTAGCAGGGTCTCTGCCCCTCAGGGCTGTCCCTCTGCCTTCTGGTTCCTCCTCCAGTTTGTGTGTGCTGACGCCTCCAAAATGCCTGTGCTGGGCTTTCCCGTGCCTTGGGTGCGGCTGTCCGGCACAAGGTAGGGAGAGCAGACCCGCGGGCCACCAGGCTCCGGGCTCGCTGGCCCACCTTGGCCCTCCTCCTGGTGGCACAGGAACGGCCGGAGGGAGGCCCGGCCCTGCAGACACTGAGTAGAGGTTTGGGGACGAGGCTCTCTCTCGGGGTCCCAACTGTTTTCAAGAAGAAAAGAAGGAAATTTAGTATCCAGGGCCCCTGAGGTGAGGGAGCGAGAACCAGAGGTAGCTGGGGGGGGGGGGGGGTGTTCCTGAAGGAGAATCGTCCCTTGGGTGCCCAGCCCTGCCAGGTGGCATCTCTACTCCAGCCCAGGGGGATCGAATCCTCCAGGGAGGAGATCGGCATGAATAAATTTCTGCAGGAGTAAAATGAAACCCCGTGAACACTGGGGGAGAAAGGCCAGGGTCCATTCGTTTTGACAGGTAGCATTTCCCCCTCACAATATTTATGCAACAAGAATATGGAGACTGACTTTAAAAATAAATACATCTTGGGGGAAGAAATAAAACCAAATGTATCCACCGCCGGCCCAGGACGCTAAGAACCTCCTTGCATGGGACCCAGCTGGGTAGTAAGGAGCCGCCCCGGCTTGGTGCCGCCAAGGGTTTAGGGGTGATCGTTCTTGGGGGGCATCGTGGGGGGCACGGGCCACCGGCCAGAGAGGGCAGAAGGAGGGGTGCAGGGGCGCGCCGACCTGAGGAGGGGTGCGGGGAGGGTCACGGGGTGCGATGGGAGAGGAGGTCAGGGAGGTGCCCGCTGGGGGGCTGGGGGGCCCCCCCGTTCCGAGCACCCAGGGGCCCCGCGGCCTGGCCCCCTGGACCGCGCCCCCCCCCCAGCTCCGCACCGTCGGGGCTCCGGGCCCAGGCCGAGGCGGGAGGGCTGCCCCCGGGAGCGGGAGCGGAAGGGGCTCTCCCAGGCCCAGAGGGAGCTGGAGCCCCCCTCCCCACCCCCCTCCCCGCCGGCTCCCTCCCGCCTGCCGCCACCCAGCGGCCGAGCCGCGGACAGGAGGCCGCTCGCTCCACAGCTCCCCCCACCTGTTGTCCCGGGCCCTGGCAGGGGGCTGCGGGTGGGGGTGGGTGGGGGTGGGGTGGGGGCTGTGCCGGGAGGACCCGGGGTTGCGGAGCCCCGCAGGCGCCCCCGCCTGCCTTGGCCCCCTGGAGCGCGGCCTCGTGGGGGAGTCGCGCCGTAGGGGCCCCGGGAGTGAGCCGGACCCCGCCGGTCTCCGCGTCTCCCCTCCCCTCCCCTCCCCTGCAGCTCCGCTGCCCACCGGGGAGCCTCTCCACCTCGGTCCCCGGGGACCCGCCGCAGGCCCCGCTCCCCCGCCCCCCCCCCCCGCACCTCCTTCCCCTCCCCTCCCTTCCCCTCCCCTCTCCTCCCTCCTCTCTCCTCCCTCCTCTCTCCTCCCCTCCTCTGTGTCCGCGCTGCCCACCGGGGAGCCTCTCCAACTCCGCATCCCCGGGACCCGCCGCAGGCCCCCGCCCCCGGGTCCCTCCCCGCCTCCTGGGTCCCCTCCCCTCCCCTCCCTTCCTCTCCCTCCCCTCTCCTCTCCTCCTCTCCCCTGCAGCTGCGCTGCCCACCGGGAGCCTCTCCAGCTCTGCGTGTCCTGGTCCCTCCCCGCCCCCTGGGTCCCCTCCTCGCCCTCGCCTCCCATCCCCTCCCCTGCAGCCGCGCTGCCCACGGGGGAGCCTCTCCACCTCCGCGTCCCCGGGGACCCGCCGAAGGCCCCCTCTCCGGGTCCCTCCCCGCCCCCTGGGTCCCCTCCTCGCCCTCCCCTCCCCTCCCCTCCCCTCCCCTCCCCTGTGTCCGCGCTGCCCACCGGAGAGCCTCTCCAGCTCCGAGTCCCCGGTCCCTCCCGCCCCCGGGGCCCCTCCGCCCCCCTCCCGGGTCACCCCCCACGCCCCACCCCTGCCGCCCGGTGCTGCCGGCCTGACCGCCCCTCTCCCTGGTTCCCTTTTCTGCTGACGCGGGCACTCGCCAGACTCCAGGTCTAAAGTGTCGCCTGGCCAGGGACGGAGAAATCTGACCGCGTCCACCGCTCGCCCGTCACCCCAATACCACCTTTAGCAAAGGAGGGCTTAACTGAAGGAAATTCGGCCTCCAAGGACACCCGGGCTTAGGACTTGGTGGAAGCGAGCGGTGTGCGGGGCAGCGCCGCGCGGAGCGGGGTTCCGAGGAGCCACCGGCCTTGCGTGTGGCCGCGAGGGGCCCGGGGCGGGGGGAGCCGCTGCTGGGGGGGACCCCGGGGCGCGGCATCCCGGGGCCGGGGGCGATGGGAGGGCGGGGGGGGACCCGGCAGTGGGTGAAGAGAGGAGGTCTCCCCAGAAGTGAACAGTGGGGGGAAAGGCGCTGGTGGCCCAGTGAGACCCCCAAGATTTATTCTTGGTTCGTGGACACCGGCCCCTGCACACTGTAAAGATGCTGCTTTAATGAAGCGACAAGTCGCTTTCTGAATTTTAAAAGCTACCACTCTGGCTCGCTGATTCGCGGTTCAGGTCTCTGTGCGTGTGTATATACCTGTGTGTGTGTGAGAGAGAGAGAGAGAGAGAGAGAGAGAGAGAGAGAGAGAGAGAGAGAGAGAGAGGGAGAGCACCCTCGGTTATTCAGGGGCGCTGTGGGCGATCAGTGCTGAGGACCAGCAGGCCTGGGTGCTCAAGAGCCCGCCCTGGGCTAGCAGGTCTGAGGGGCCTGGGTGGCCCCACTGCCCAGACCTCAGGACTCTGCAGCGAGCCTCTCCCCTGGGGAGTGCTTGTGTGGTACACACCTGAGCAGCAGAGCCAGGAGGCAAGGACCCAGCTCTCTGCCACCCAGTCATCCTGGGGGGAGGGGGCTCCTCACCTATTGCCTGCCCCCCCCCCCTTTGCACACATCCCCTGCTGCTTCCCCCGCTCTCTTTCCCCTCCCTGGAACACCTACCCCCTGGCTTCTTAACCCCTTAACCCTGGGCAGGTGAGCATCCTTCCCTGGGCTAGGATTCAGAGGCTGAACCGAGTAGAGAAATGTTGGGTGGCTCCTGGGCCTGGGGACAGAGCTGGGGTTGGGATTCCTCCTGGAGGCAATCCCGACAGCCCGATTGGCACCAGCATCGACGGCTTTAAATCCTGTGGCTCTGTTGGGCCACATTCCTACAAGCTAAGGCATTTGATTGGATTTTAAATATAAAAGGAAGTCACTGGGCAGGTGGAGGTAGAAGATGGATCAGTAAATGACTAATGATAATAGAAACAGTGTGTCCCAGATCTCTGCGATGGCCGCGCAGATAGGAAGTTCACCTGTTGGATAAAGAAAAAGGAGACCCTGTAGGGAGAAATAATCGCTGGCACAATCTCCAATCTTTCTAAGAATGTGTGGCCACTTTGAGTTGTTCGAAGCAGGGCTGGGGAACCGTATATTTAATCTTCCAGGTTTTCAACATCCCATTTCTTTCCCTTAAAACACAGGTAATATTTTTCTTCCTGCCTGTAGGTCTTCAGCCTCCGTCCCCCTCTCAATTTTTCTAACCTTTCCGGCTATCCCCTCAGGTTGCTTTTAGTTCTTTCGCATGCGGCTCTCCACCAGATGAAAACACACACTTTAAATACCAGCCTGGGTTTAAAAGTTCTAATCTTTCAATTCCACCCATTGGGATGTGTTCTATTATAAATGTGGAGGGTGGGGGGAGTTGGGAGGGTGTGAAGGAGTCTGGCGTGAGAAAAACCAGTTCTTTCATTTTCCTTTTCTTTTTTTCTTTCTTTCTTTTTTTTTTTTTTTTCTAACGGAACATTTTTATTAAACTCAACTTCTAGGTCTGTGACTTTGCCTAGGTTTCC
This sequence comes from Vulpes lagopus, assembly GCF_018345385.1. NCBI lineage: Eukaryota > Metazoa > Chordata > Mammalia > Carnivora > Canidae > Vulpes > Vulpes lagopus. Next base: position 77,377,614 of record NC_054831.1, read on the forward strand.
ATGACCGAGATTTGCCCGGCTGGGGGGTGGGTGGTGGTAGAGGACTGCGTGGTGGGGGTCTGGGTGGTGTGGAACCGTGGACATCTCACATGGAAGTTTCACAAAGCAGTGACTGGAAATTAAAAAAAAAATCAGACCTATTCCACCCAGGCGCCCTAAATAAATAGCCCCGTTTGCAAATTCCTATCAATTATTACGTGATGGGAAAAAATCCTATCTGAAAATAAAGCACGTGGACGTGGAGAATTTTAATTAAATCTTACTGTGGATATAATAACATGGAAGTGATTTTTCATTCGGCGCTTGCCTGCTCACCAGTGTTTTATGGCGTTTTCTTGCCTCTGACTTTATTTTAAAATATTAGACGAGGTGGAGAATTATAAACGACTCTTTCCTTATCTGTACTGCTCACATATCCAGGATCAGAGGAGCTGATTAAGAAAGAAGTCAGAGGCAACGTTGGATTCATAATGATTTGGAATAATGAATCCTTATCTCTGCTTTCCAGATTATCTGCCTTTCAGCTCCCAATGTTTTGTTACATGGGATAATTTATTGCATCTAATACATCACAATGAATCTGATGGTAGAAAGTGATGGCCAGCGTTGTGAAAAGGGGGCCCTTATTTTTTATCCCGGGGCAATGAAACTGCTTTTTGCAGTTTTTAATTGGGAAAATATAAGGTAGATCTGATATAAAAAAAAAAAAAAAGAGAGAGAGAGAGAGAGAGAGAGAGCGCCCAAGCGCTGGGTATAATCTTGCCTGCTCGTGCCTTACCACGCGGCTCTTTAATTAGTGTGTCAATTTCAGGCTGAAATTAACAAGATCGACCTGAAACCAGCGCTTAGTTTCTCCCCAGCACCGAGATCCTAATTTTTAACATGATTTATTTTTATGAAAAAGGAGATCATTAATCATAAACACCGACTAAAGCTCAGAGCCAAGTTAAGATAAAATGCCATTTGCATCTTTATATAGAAAGATACCAATAATGTTAATTTTCCTGAGATTTCCTCTCCGATCACCCCGTGTCCTGCCCCTCACCCCCACCACGTGAGGTTCCCACCCTGACCGCTGCCCACTCCGGCCCCATTCCAAGTAAACAAGAAAAAAGAAAACAAAACAGCAATCCCAGGTTTCTCTTATTCATTGCTTTCTTTTAAAAAGTACATATATATATATATATTTATATATTCAGCTCTTCTGGCTTTGTCTGTCAACAAGCAGAATGAGCATAGGGTTTGTTGTGGGTTCCCCCCCACCTCCAGCAGAGTGGTGGGTGGATCTGCCTGTTTTCCCAGATCCCCCCCCCCCCCTGCACCTACCCTCATCATCTTCCCTGGGTTTCAGAGTTGGAGAGAAGAGGACACACATCTCATTTAATGGTTAATTAGTTACGATAATTGGCATTTTTGTTTCTTTTGTATTTTGCCCTAACGCCAAAGGAACAAAAGCCATCTAAACGCAACAGGCTTTCCTCTCTGCCTCTTTCAGGATGGATTTCCGAATCCCAGGCTGTACCCGGAGTCCCCTCCCAACAACTGACAACACTAGCAACCTCCCAGCTTCAGGAAGTAGAAGGGGCAGGAGTCACTGGTAATTTGCTTTTTAAGCTCGTGCCTGTTGATTACTTTCTGGTTGCTTGGATCAAACAATCGTTGCAAATATGCAAACCAGCAAGAGGAGATTCATACATATCCACTCTCCAATTGTTCCTCCTGACGTCAGATCATAATTTCTTGGTAATTGGATGGCTTGCACCCGAATAACGCGCATCTGAAATTCTCTACGTTTCTCTATGTTGCAGTAGATTTTGTACTGGGAGTGTAGGGTGGAGTAGGGGGCAGGATTTGGGTTGTTTGGTTTTTGTGTGTGTGTGTTTTTTTTAAAGAAATCTGTCCAGTTCACCATAGTCCTATTTTTTTTTTTTTTTAAGATTTATCTATTTGACAGAGAGAGAGAGAGAGAGAGAGAGAGAGCACAAACAGGGAGAGTGTCAGGCAGAGGGTGAAGCAGGCTCTCTGGATGTGGGGCTGATCCCAGGACCCCGGGATTATTACCTGAGCTGAAGGCAGAGGCTCAACTGACTGAGCCACCCAGGCACCCCACCATAGTCCTATTGTCTCCCTTCCTCCCCGCACTTGGGAACCTTTACTTCTCAAGTGCGGAGACGCGGTTTGTTTCCTGAGCATGTCATCTCCCCGACAGTTCTAGAGCGGGTTGGACAATGATGAACGCAGGTGATCAAGACGACGGAAGTGGGGGGTGCAGTTGGGTCTGAAACAGGGGTGAGGTTCTGTAGAGCCAAATCCGCGGTTCCTCTGCTTAGACCTACAAGGGCTCCGGCCGGTCACCCCTTCCCACCACTGGGCTTTCCTCTCCTGGGATCACCCAAGGTTCCCAGCCCTCTGGAGTTCCAGTGTCAGTTCCTGATCCCGCCCCACACCCTTAAAGGTATCCAAATAGTTACAGATTTTAAAAACTTGGCTCTTGATGACGATAAAGACACTTGAGGTCGTGTGTGGCCTGAGGGAGGGAGAGACCTGGTTTTCTGGGATGCTCTCCTTGTAGCTTTCGGTTCAACGTTGGCCTCACGCCGGTGGATATCAGATGCCGAGTTCCAATTTCGTATTAAATACCGCATGAATTCCCTCTCCTGCCCGTCTGCCTCTCCCTCTCCTTCTCTTCTTCACCCCTGCCCCGGTTCCTCTCTTCCCTTTTAGGACACATCACTCCAAGAATTTCAAGTATCAATTATAAGTAATATTAATTTCTCAGCCCCAACCAGTGAAGTGCGGATGATCTGATAGGAGTATAAAAACGGTGCTTCCCTAGATGAAACAGACCAGTGGAGCCTACTGGGCCATTTCCCATGCCCAGATGAACATTCAATTTTCCGGCATTATCTCCGCACTTAAACTCGCGTGCTCCATTTCTGTGCCAAGATAAATTTGCATAATATTTGCAGCTGTAATTAGCTGATGAGCATCTCCCAGCCTCCCCCTTTTGTCTCTCTCTGCATTTGGTCTTCCACTGATGCCACATTTGATCTTTAATATTACAGGATTCCCGATAGAGGATTGCATATCTTATCTTCTCGGCTCCAAAATCTTCTAAGAAGGAGGGAGAGAGGGAGCGAGGGGGTTTGGGGAGAAGCGTGAGGGAGGGGAATGAGGCTTCAGTAATCAGGGTTTGAACAGGTTAGGACGGGGAGAAGGTAGAGGGAGCGACAGAACAAATGAGAGCCACGGAGAATCTGTGGTGTCTGGGGTAGGGAGCGGTGGGACCAGCCTCTTGGAAGGGAGAATCTGGAATCCACCAGTCACTACTGAGAGAACTGGGGAGTGGGGTCATGGGAGGTTGGGCTGGAGACCTGGAACCTGGCTGAGGTGGGGGGAGAGAGGTGAGTAGCCAGCCTTCACGTTGTGGCCCTTCTTCCCTTCTGGGGGGAGAAAAACCCAAACGCAAACAACAACAATAACAACAAAACAAAACAAAACAAAAAAACAAACGGTCCAATCTGTGGCTCCAAGGAAGGCGCTCCGTCGGGTAGCTCCCCTCCAGCAGAAACTGGAACTTTTGAAACCAGGCGACTGTCTTATCTGCTCATCTGGTCGCCTCTCCTTAATAGAGAGCACAGCGCTCCTGAATCTCTAATGTGCCACGGTTTCGTTCTGCCCATTGCTGGTTAGAAGAAATAAGAGTCCCCCTCTAAGAAAAGAGGGAAAAGAAAGTGAAGAAAGGGGGGTGGGGGAGGAAAAGCAGAAAGACACAAGAGTCTAGAAAAAGAGGAAACCCGGGGTGGTCCTCCCAGCAAACTGGGTCGCCTCCAGAAGGGGAGCAGAACCGCCCAAGTGTCCCCCAGCCTCGTCTGGGTTGCTACTATTGGGCTACTTTTCTCCAGTGAAGTTTCCTGACCCGGCTGGGGTCCGGGTGGGGGGTGGAGGGTGGAGGGTGGAGGGTGGGGGACGCTGGGTGGAAGGAAGGCGGATTAGAGGAGCCACTGGTTGAATTAGTATCTGTGGGAATCCAGAGGAGTAGAGAGAGAAAGGAAAGGCAAGAGGGAGAAGGAGGTAAAAAAGAAGACAAGAAAGAGTCGACTTTCATGCCAATCATTGGAACAAATAGCTAACATTTAACGTTTACACGCGCTCTGGCGACGCCCTGGCGCTCCGAGGACCCGGGGCAGGGCTAAAATGTCCCGAAAGCCTTTGGAGAAAACGAGTTTCCAGCTATCAGGTTCTCCCCATCTCCCCCCTTCCACAGGGCTTCGGTTTCAGGCTGGACTTGTCCAATGTCTGCGTTGCCGCTGCGAGCTCCTAAATGAGTGTCAAGGAGGCAAATATCAAATAGCGCCGGGGTCAAGGCGGTTTGGTTAACCGTGCAGGGCGCTCGGGACCCAGACCTGTGCGGGACGCGCAGGGGGGAGGGAGGCGGGGAGGGGGGACCGAGGGAGGGACGCTGGGCGGATGGAGGGGCGGGGGGGGCCCACCGTGCACAGGGGGGCTGAGCCCCCCACGCACCTCCTCGCCCCCCGCCAAGCAAGGAAAGGCGCCTGTTGGCTCAGCGGGAGAGGAGTCCCTTGGAACTTTGCTCTTTCTGTTTTAACGAGGCCAACGTTGCGCAGCCAAGTTCAGAAGTGCGCCTTTAGGGACTGGGGAGCTCCAGGCCTGCTTCCCCACCTGCTGCCCGAGGGTGTCGGACGAGGGGTTGGCCAAGGTCCCCTCGTGCTGGGGAAGGGTGCAGGGCGTGGGCCCAGCGCGGTTAACCGGGAGCGCAGGGGCCCGGGTGACAGGCTCTGCGCGGTGCACCCAATGCGCCCCACGGAATCCAGAGCTGTGAGCCCCAGTCCTCCTCCACCAGAGCCCCGAGCTCGGTGGGCGCGAGCAGCAGCAGCAGCGACTGTGGGGGGGGGGGTGTCTCCGTCCAGGGAAGACCCCCGCCCCCTGCACCGCCCCTGCAGCCCAGGTTCCCGCGCTGTTCCTGCTCCAGGGCTCGGGCTCCGAAGTGCTTGCAAAGGAGAACACTTCTGCTGGGGGAGGGGGGGCGCCCTGGGGCTGCCTGGCGGGCAGGGCAGAGGCGGGGACCCAGCGATTGCCCAAGGCCCACTGCATGCGCTCCGCGGAGCCTGCGTCCCAGGTTCTGGACCCGGCTCTCCGCGCTCGCGGGGGTGGGGGGGGCGGGGAGACACGTGCGGGGGGGGGAGCGTGCGTGGGGGGTTCAGCCCCCTCCCCCCTCGGCCCTGGGGGGTGGGGGTGCCTGGGGCTAATTTTCCCCGGAGGCAGGAGGCTACGGGCCAGAGGTGGCTTTGCAGGGCGGAGCTTAGCCTGCCCCCCAGAGCTGGGCCCCAGGTCCGCGCTGTGCACCCCGCCCCCAGCGCCCCCCCTTGGGGTGCATCCCAGGCCGAGCACCGGACCCCAGGCCTCTCCTGCGGAGCTGGGGTGGGAGGATGGGGGGGCCTGAGCTCCAGGCCGGGGGGGTACAGCGGGGTGAGGACCGAGGTGCAGGGGTGGGGGCTGGACACGACAGCAGGGTGCCCGGACCTCGCGGGGTGGGCTGGGGCCCTGCCTTCTTAAATAACCCTCTCTGGGTGAGTTTTTCCCTTCCCTCTGTGTAATTCTCAATGACAGTCATGAAGACTCATCACGATGTTACTTTTCCCCTTCTTTCTCAAATTTAAAAAAAAAAAAAAAGAGGAAAAAAAATACGCACCCGACTCCACTAGCGTTCGGGTTCCGGAGAAATTCTCAAATAGAGCAGTGTAATTTCTCAGTTGATTTTGATTGACATACTGTCCCTGGGATCATGTGTTAATCCCTTCTTCACTCAAGCCTTTTCATAACTCATTTCTCTCTTGCTAGATGGGGGCTCTGATGGTTACCGAGGCAACGACGATAGCACTAAGCTATTTCCCTCTCTGCAAGGAGACCATTATTCCGCATGCATAGGCCATCTGCAGCAGAGGTCGTCGCAAAGTCATTCACAACACAGCACACGTTTATTAAACTTTTATTCTCTTTTTTCCCCCAACACGGAAACTAGTTTGCACTTGTACGGGGCTGGGGGGTTGGTGGCAAGTGCCGCTCAGTGTCGGCCCCACAAGGACAGTCCTCTAGGTGGTGGCGGCTGGCAGCCTGCGCTGGGCCAGAGGTCCCTTAACGTCCCCACTGGCCAGAGGGGCTTTGGTCGCCGCCTCTGGGGCCTTGAGAATAGGATGGAGGGGTTGCATCTAAAGGGTAGGTGGGAGCGGACCTCCATCCTCAGTCACCTTTGTTCCCGCCTGGGCACCATCTCCTCCTCCTGTCCTGCCCAGAGCGGCCTCTCCCCAGGGTACCTGCAGACACCCCCTGGGGAGCCACCTGCCGGGCGCTGGGGTCCTGGGCTTCTTTTCCCATCGCGCAGCCTGCTGGTGGCACAGAGTCCTGCCCCCGTGGCCCTTGATGGGAGGTGCTGGGGAAAGCATGGGTTTGGGTGTCAGCCTTCTCCAGCAGTGGGGGGAGGGGGTGAGCCCAAGACTGGGCCACCTAGGCCTGTCAGTCAGTCAAAGACATGACCTGGACAGGGCCCCAGGTTCCACATGCGGTGCCAGACTCAAGGCACCCAAACCAAAGGGCACCTGTGAGGCCTGCTGATGGCCACTGCCTCAGTTTCCCTCACCTTCTCCCAGTTCTTCCCTCTCTCCCTTTCTTTTTCTTCACTTTCAGCCTCCAAGACTTTGTCCTTTCTTTTTCTTTTTTTTTTAAGATTTTATTTATTTATTCATGAGAGACACACAGAGAGAGGCAGAGACACAGGCAGAGGGAGAAGCAGGCTCCATGCAGGGAGCCCGACCTGGGACTTGATCTGGGGACTCCAGGATCACGCCCTGCGCCGAAGGCGGCACTAAACCACTGAGCCACCCGGGCTGCCTTCTTTCTTTTTCTTGTAATGGGAGTGGTGGACCCACTTGGGGCCCCAGGGCGGGCATCTTGGGCTGCAGGGGCCTCTATGAGCCCAGCCCCAGAAGATGGGCTCCTGCCAGCCTCCTGCCCCAGGGACTGCCTCGGTGGGCTCCTGCTGCCTCCCGAGAGCCTGCCTCCCACCACCTCGCTGTGGGAGCCTGCCCCAGCCACGGCCAGGGCCATGACCCAAAGGAGGGCTGTCCAGGCCACCCCGCCGCCAGCCATTGGGGGCACCGGTGGTCAGGCCTGAGCCACAGCGGGGCCGGCTGGCAGCTCTGCACACACTCTGGGGCCCTGAGCAGGCCGGACAGATGGCCGTGGGGTAAAGGTGAGGGGCTCCTAGCTCAGCAGGTACAAGGGCCTCCAACGGCCTCCAAGGGCCTCCAAGGATCAAGCTCCTCCCCGAGCCCATGATTGCCTGTGGTCTGTCTACACCCGCAGGTGGTGATGAAGGCCAGAGGGGGTGCTGTTGGAAGCCCCCCCTCCACCGTCCTATTCCTAGAACTGGTGCCGCTCTGCTCAACCCCAGGGGTGACGATGCCTGCCCCGTGGCAGACCTGTGCCCAGGAACACACCCGGCTCAAGGCCAACTAGGACCAAAAGATCCAGGGGTGGGTCTTCACAGCCCCGACCAGCACCCCCACTCAAGGGGCACTGGGCCCCCCCCCAGTGCCAGGGAGACCCTGAAAGAAGAGGAGGAGGGAACTTTCTGAGCAAGTCAGCCGGCTTTTCCTGGGCTCTGTGCTTCACACACCTATGCCTACCCCGGGAACACGATTAGAGCACTGAACCCTCAGGCTGGCTGGCCCTCCTGCAAGGCCTGCGCCCGGGGGGTCAGGAGGCTGGGATCTAGAGTGACCTGACTGTGGCTGGGGGGCTGCTGAGAGGGGACCGGGGCTCGGGGTGAGCTGTGGTGGCCCCAGTAGGGATCCTACATGTCGATGTGTGTCGGCGTCTGACCCGGCTTTTTAAGAGCAGGTTCCAGGGCCCTGGATGCCTCAGTGGTTGAGCTTCTGCCTTGGGTTCAGGGCGTGATCCCAGGGCCTGGGATCGAGTCCCCCATGGGAGCCTGCTTCTCCCTCTGCCTGCGTCTCTGCCCCCCTCCCCATGAATAAGTTAAATCTTTAGAAAAAATAAAAAAATAAATAAAAGCAGGTTCCATCTGCAGGGAGCGGGTCGAGGGTGGCAGAAGCAGAAAGAGGCCCTGGCCTCTCCACTGCGAGGGTCAGAGGGTCAGAGGGTCACATCGCGGGCCCCTCCCGCCTGTGCAGGGTGCTGGCTGGAAGGAGGACAGTGTCGGGCCGGGGTGGGGTGAGTGGTAGGAGAAAGGCCACAGCTCTCCGGGGTGCCGGGGGCAAGGTCACAGCAGTCGCCACCCAACTGACTTATCCCAGGGGAAACCGCACTGCTGGAAATCCCACTCTGGGACTCTGGGAGATGTGTCATGTCTCCCGCCTCCACACTAAGGCTTAGGCACCTGCACCCAAGCCCCTAAGGGTATTACTGTGTAATAATAGTGGCCGCATCCACGGGTTGCGGGCTGCTCCTTAAATACTTAGCACGTCATCCTCTAAGGTAGGTTTGTCCCTTCTCTATAGGTTTGTCCCTTCTCTACAGGTGCCAGCCACCTGGCCTGACCCCAGCTCTCATTGCCTCCAGGAGGACGCTTTCTCTGGTGCGAACTTTGATGGTGGGAGTGTCAAGAAAGACAAGCAGATAGATCATGACAGAAGCGATCAATACTCAATACTCGGGGAAATGCAGGACCTGTCGCTGTGTGAGCCCGGAGGACGGGATGCGGGGGGGGGGGGGGGGGCGGCGTCTCCAGAGGCTTCCTTACCAAACTGCCCACGCTCCTTCTGGATCTCGGGGGGGGGGCAGGGGGGGATGCTCGGGAGATGGTAGAGCAGGGCAGGGGGCAAGGGGCATTCCAGAGGGGAACAGACAAGGGTCGAGGACCGGGTACAAGGAGGTCAAGGAGCCCTGGGAAATGTCACCTGCCCTGAGCGGAGAGAAGTGACAGGGGTCGGCACACGTGACCACGAGAGCCTTGAAGGTCAAGCCAGCCGGCTTTATGTGGTGGGCGCTGGGCCCAGGGAGGGGAGTCTCTAAGCTGAGACGCGGTGTGATGCGGAGTTAAGTGGTAGATTCTAGAAGCCCATCTGGTGAGCAGCTTCCTCCCTAGACATCGCTGTACAAGGTGAGTGGCCCGTAACATTGGGTTTTTTGCTTCTCAAGATGCTCGGGCAAAAGCAACGTGCACCGAGGCCTGCGCTTCTCCGGGCGCTTTCCCAATATTGCTGCGCGGGGACCTCCGTGCCCCGGGGCTGTGCAGGTGTCCCCAGAAAAGCAGCCTGGGGTGGGGGTGGGGCCTGACAGCTTAGGCACGGGGCCGCAGGGATGCAGCCAAGGCCAGAGCGGAGAGAAGTGCCACCACCTGGAGAGCGGGCCGGAGGAGCGTGCTGGGGGATATATGGCAGGTATCTACAAACCCTCACGCTAATTGATGGGCTCCCCATATATCATCCCAGATAAAGGGCCCCGTGCAGTAAATGCTGATGTTTAGAACATCCTGATAGGGCTTTGTTAACAAGAAGATAACAGAAGAGCAAGATATGTTTGTTTAGCTGCCTATAGATAAACCCAAGAGGTCTTTGTTAACTTTTCATGACGGATGGCAACTACTAACCATGATAAATAATCCGGGAGCGGGCAACTTTCTTCAAAGTGCTGAGATCGGCCCAGATTTTTAGGCCTTTGGAGGGCGGAGGGAGCATTCTGCGCGTGAGGACACCCGGGTCATTGCGCTACTGGGCTTGACGTCTGCGAAATGATTTTAAGGAAGCCCGGAACCAAGCCGTCCGCGACGTGAGTTCGGGCCTCGGGAAACCTGGCAAGTCGAGGAGCCGATTTCTCGGACGAGCCTGCACAGCCGGGCAGGACCCTGAGAGATCCGCGGGGATATGCTTCTAGCAGCGACGAACAGGTGAGAATAGGCTTTTCAATACTTGGAACACGGTGGCCAGAGACGCTCCTCCCGGCCACTCGTTGCAAGTCGCGAAATCTTATCCCAAGTGGATGGCAGCATCAGAATTTCTTTCGGGGCATCTCCGAGGCTCAGGGGTTGACCTGATCTTTGGCCCAGGGCGTGACCCCGAGGTTCTGGGATCCAGTCCCGCAGGGGGCTCCCCGCAGGGAGCCTGCTTCTCCCCCTGCCTGTGTCTCTGCCTCTTTCTGTATTTCTCAGGAATAAATAAAATATTAAAAAAAAATTCTAAAAAAAAAAAAAAAAAAAAAAAAAATTCTAGGGCAGCCCGGGTGGCTCAGCGGTTTAGCGTGATCCAGCCCAGGACGTGAGATCGAGTCCCGGGATTGAGTCCCACGTTGGGCTCCCTGCCTGGAGCCTGCTTCTCCGTCTGACTCTCTCTCTCTCTCTGTCTCTCATTAATAAATAAATTTTTAAAAATCTTAAAAAAAAAATTCTAAGAACCATGGGGGTAAGTTTTGTCACTGTGTTTAAATAAGTCTTGCCCACTGAGGGTCAGCATGGTGTTAACCAGACGGAGCCACAAGTAACACTTTGCCCAGAACTCACCCAAAACAAAAGCCTCAAAGTACACCCAAGGCAGCCGTTTCATGCATCCAGTTACAAAAGACCAAACTTTTGGGCCGTTGAAGAAAATCATCATCCCACTGTTACCGCAAATGCAATATTTTAAAAGAAGGCCATCATCTTTTTTTTTTTTTTTTTATACTGAAAACATCATTTGAATTTTATCTTCGCTAAAATGCTGGGGAGAAAAAAAAATGCTGGGGAGGAGGGGGGAGCCTGAGCCTGAGCATCATCTCCCCCAACCTGCAGACTAATCAAGTTTGATGGCTGCGGTGATGCTGGGTCTCAGAAGTGAACCAGACTTGCCACCGGCACGTGGAGGTCCTGGGTGAGACGCTGTTTCCGTTAATAAGGAGGATATTAACAGGAATTCATTCTTACCTTAGGAAATTAGGGAACAAAATAAGCCAAAGCCACAGGTGAGCCAGGCAGGGAAGTTCTGGGCAAGCTTCCCTCCCCCTGCGGCTGCTTCTCTTTTTGATGGGTTGTAACTAAGAAGGAGCTCTTGTCACTCTGTTCCCGTCCTGGTCCCAAGAGAAGAGTCCGGCTGGGGTCCCCCTCTGGGGCAGCGCGGGCCTGAAAGCAAGAGATTCGCTTCCCCAGACTCCCTGGAGCCGAGGTTCACATCCTGGGGGCTGCGCTTGGCCCTTCCTCCTCCCTAGGCAATAAATAGCATGGAAAGCAGGTCATCTGTGCGGCCAACTTCCAGGAAAGACCTGGAAGGCAGAGCCGGGGTGGACCTTGGCCATGACGCGGTGCTCCCTGTTTCCCGTGAGGCCTTCCTGCGGGGCGCCGGGGTGCCACACTGCCCCCGGGGGATGCTGCAGCTGGGGTTTTCTGATGGAAGTCGGCTGACGCCCACGCATGGGCTTGGGGGAGCCGTGGGCTCTATCAGATGAGGGGGAGAGGGGCAGGGCAGGGAGTTCGGGATGCTCACTCCCAGGTTCGCTCTCTGGCCGCATTTCCAGGGCACCTCAACACCTTAGCACCGCATTTGTATTCCTGGTGAGTGGGTTGGCTCAGGTACAATGTGGTTAACGTTTTCTTTTTCGGCTCAAAGAGCTCGTGCCCTTGCCTGAGTCTAAACAATCAAGTGGCTGAAACTCTAGCACACTTTTTCGACCTGTGCTGCTTCTTCACATAAGGGGTGCTGTTCCCACCTGTCTTTGCATACACAGTGTACCCGGCTTTCGGCCATGACTCCACTTAATATGAAAGACCAGCTTTTCTTGTGGGGGAGAAAAGAAATCAGGCCATGCCAGCCAAGCCCGCCGACAGGCCTGTTGGCGGGTCCAGGTTTGTTTGTTTTAGGGATGTGGGCTGTCATCAGGCCTGAGCAGGGACTGCATGAGTCAGTTCATCTGGACCTTTCCTTACTGTTGCTCCAAACCTTCTATTTCTCTTCTAATCTTTGAGCACAAAAGCAACATGATTTTTTTAAAAAGATTTTATTTATTTATTCATGAGAGACACAGAGAGAGGCAGAGACACAGGCAGAGGGAGAAGCAGTCTCCATGCAGGGAGCCCGATGTGTGACTCAGCCCCAGGGCCCCGGGATCACGCCCCGAGCTGAAGGTGGACACTCAACCACTGAGCCACCCAGGTGCTCCAACATAATTTTTTTTTAAAGAGAGAGAGAGAGAGAGTGTGTAAACATGAATGGGAGAAGGGGCAGAAGGAGAAGCAGACTCCCCGCTGAGCAGAGAGCCCAAAGCGGGACTCGATCCCAGGACCCTGAGATCATGACCTGATCCAAAAGCAGACACTTCACCGACTAAGTCACCCAGGCGCCCCCGGAAAGCAACATGATTAACAGGAGCTTGCAAATGCTTGTTTTGTTCCCAAGTGCATGACACCCGTTAAAATCGGTAGCTGCTTAGTGTGACTTTTGTGTCTGTAAATTGGAAACTTTCAAAATTATGTACAAATGTACATATGAAGTGTTGTGAGGTGTAGGAATGACACTGTGTGGCTTTATATAGACGTCCTTCAGAGGAATCTGTGTCCACAAGCTTTGATACGCGTCTCAGAGACAAAGTGTGCGACTGACATCAACACAAACCAGTCGCTTGGGAAAGGAGGTGAATAACCAACCTCTTCTGGCAGAAATACCATCTATCTTTCGAATCCGGTCAGGATTTCTGCTGCATTAAATTGCTGTATTGTCCGTGACTACAAACTGAAACGTGGGCCAGCTTTGTTTGGTGGTCTGGTAATCTGAAGCCCTCACATAGGGCCGGGTATTTTGTAATCAATAAGTGGGACTTCCCTCTTGTTTTTCATGATTTGAAACAAAGCTCAGTGACCATGATCTGTACCTTAAAAAGGTCCAAAAAAATAACTAGCCTTCCAAGAAATGAAATAGGCCATTTTTTAAAAAATAAGATTTTATTTATTTATTTATTCACGAGAGACAGAGAGAGAGAGAGAGGCAGAGACACAGGTAGAGGGAGAAGCAGGCTCCCTGTGGGGAGCCCGATGCAGAACTCGATCCTAGGACCCCGGGATCACATCCTGGGCCCAAGGCAGATGCTCAACCACGAGCCACCCGGGCGTCCCAGAAATGAAGTGGACCTTGAAACACTATTACCTACATGCTTTGAACCTCATGGAAGCCGCGAGGGTGTCCCTAGATTGAATGAATGGCTAGGAACAAGCACATCTTGTGTTCACATTAATGGTTCAGTCGATGCAACACAAAATTTTCCCTCAAGTCTGCTACAAACCCCTGACAACTGGTATTTTGTATGTAGGTTCAGAGTTCTGGATACACAAAGTACGTACTTAGTGAAGAATTGTTGGTAAGTTGAAACCAAAGTCTTCAACTTGCCTTTTTCCATTTTATGGACAATAAGCAATATAAATGTTGCTTTCTCCAGCCTTCTGTAATTAAAGACACTGTCTGTGCAGGAGATGATAGTCCACACACTCGCTCCACCTGCCCGGCCGCGGCCATTCTGCGTGCTGGAGAAACTGTCCTGCTCTTCTTTTTGAAATTTGCCCTTGCGGGAGGTGAACAGCTTCTGTGCCTACTTTTTGTATCCTAATTTGATTTCGCTTTTTGCTGTTGTTGTTTTTAACTTGGAGCTTATTCTTTGATATTTTCTTTTTTCCTTTTTTTGCTATTTTCAAACACACCCACACTTTAGAAGGGTCGGGGGTAAGTGGTTTCCAGTTGGGTTCCATTACACAACACACACACCCCTTCCCCATGGATTTGACATCATGACAGGAATTGGCTATGTTTCTCGTGTCACTGCCTCTTACACAGAACTTCTAACCTTTGACACCTCAGGCAGAGAATGGCAGAGCTACAAGGGTATACGGACCTCGCGTGGCATCTTTGTCTCATGATCAAAGTTCTGAGGACGGCACAGAGTTAGGAAGCGTGGCTACGGCGTTGCTGCGTCTCCCGCAGCGTCCTGGCGCACGTGGAGGCTTGGAGCTTTGGTGCGGTGGCAAGAAGGGTCTATGTGTGTGCATGTTCTAGAGGTGCGGCAGCTCCTGGCCACCTGTGGTTATTTATACTTCAAGGAGTTAAAATGCAACAAAAGTTGGGTTTCTTAGTTGTAGCAACCACATGTTGAGTGTCAAAGGCCACGTGGCCTTGGCTGCCGTCTTGGATGGTGCAGGGATGATAGAGGATTTCCATCTTTGTGGAAAATCCTGCTCAGCAGCTGTGGCCCCGAGGTGGAGCACAGCAGCTAAGGGACTCGGGTCGGCGTGCAGCTTAGCAGGGTCCCTGACGCGGAGAGGATGCTCCCTAACTCAGCGCGTCGCGTGGCTGGATCACGCTGCCGAGGCTGGAGAAAGCTCTCCTCCTTTTGAGTGTGAGTTGGGTACGCTTACCTGATACACTTACTGCATTAAAGCCTGAGGTCATCCAGGAATCGCGCAGCCACAGGCGGCTGAATGTAAGGGAGAAATGTGCTGTGTCCTCCGTGATTTCCTGCTCCGTTTTGTTCCCCGAGATGGTTGAGCCGCGTGACTTAGAGACGCCACGGCCGCGTCAGCTGCGTCGCGCGACATACTGACATTGGTCTTACAGTCCTGCTAATGGGTGCACTTGGGTCTGCGACCGGGGCCTACGCCTCTGTTTACTGTCCAGGCACCACATCAAGTGGCACTTGCCCATTCTGGAGAAAAGGGGCGCTGGGAGGAAGCCTCTCTCTCCCAGTGATCATCTATGTCCAATAATCAAATGATTTTGGGTGCCTGCATGGCTCAGTTAAGCATCTGCCTTCGGCTCAGGTCATGATCTCAGTTCCTGGGATCGAGTCCCACGTCAGGGCTCTCTGCTCAGTGGAGATCTGCTTCTCCCTCTCCCGCTGACCCTTGCTTGTGGTTTGTCACATAAATGAATAAAATGTTCAAAAAAAAATTGCCTAGTTACTGCCTTGTCCAATTTTTCAAGCCTTGATTATATTAAGATCACTCTTTTGGTGGGGGTGTTGAAACCCATAATCTTAGGCTCGTAGAAAATCCAGAATTTGTAGGGCACCGAAAAATTACTGAAAGAGCAAGATAATACATATTAATGGAGTAAGCTAAAAAATAAAGCCACAATAGACACTATAGCTGTCATTTATTGAGCTTTTAACGCGCAAAGTGGTATACGATTTCGTTAAATGTCACGACTGTCCAAAAGAGGTGTTCTTACTCCTCCTTTACAGGGGAGGAGACGGAGACTTAGAGATGGGACTTGTTCAAGTTTATTCAGCAGCTGAGCAACAGAGCCAGGATTTGAATCCAGGTTCTGACTTAAAAAAATAATGTACTCTTGGCTGCTATCATCCTAGAGTCAGTGAAAAATCTAAATGCAATTTGAAAAGATGTGCAAAGCAGAGCATCAATTTAATGTGTGAAGCTCGCCAAAAACAGCCTATGCACCTTGGTGGGTCCAGACTCGGTTGAGGGCAGGCAGGAGGGTCATCTTACTGTGAACTTTCGGGGGGATCCATTCTGAGGTGCAGAACATGTTGCCAACGCGACTGCCGGTGACAGCTCTCTACAGCCCCGGGGAAGCCTCTCATTTCACCTTTGCACCCCCATGGCACATCACGTGCCTGCCTAGAGAGATGACGGGCAAAGATTTTTTTTTTGAGACGTGTGAGGATTATGGCTCAGTCTAAGACATCCTGGGCCTGTTATTTATTATTTGTTTTTGCGCATGTTGCAAATAGCTATGTCAAAACTAACAGAGGACAGGAAAGGTGGGGAACTGGTTATTTAGAAGTCCACTTACAGATAATTCACTTTCTAAAAGCTAGCAAACGAAGCTTAACCCACATTCCAAGCAGTATAGGAGAAATAATCAGAATATATAACCTGATATTTTCGGACTGTTTGAACTCCCTCTGGTAAGAATCTCTATGGGTCTAAATGAGCTAACTAGAAGCAGCACAAACGTTTTCTTCAGAGCATCTAACTTGGCTAGAGTTGGCTCATTAAGGGACAGGACAATGACTTTCTGCCTATGATAATCCCATTTTAAATGTTCCGTTAGTCAAAACTAAGACCAAACTCAAAACCCCGACAAAACTTCAGAAGGTTACCAGGACGCCGACTGGGTTGCCAGGATACAGTAGGAAATTACGGTTTAGGACAAAGTACCGAGAAGATGCTGCTTCTGTTCTGAAAGCCTCACACAGTCACATCTCATGGAGGGTAGAGTGTGTTCATAGGATGTCAGCTCGGCTGTCGTTCCTACCATGACGTAACCACTTGCTAAGCTTTGAAATCTTTTGTTGTAAACACAATCATTTCCACATGTAAAGCTATATTAACATCAGAGCTGCCTGTGGTCTCCGGTAGATAAAGGTTATGATAGAGAAATGGCGCCAAGAGCAGCAAGGAAGGTTCTCAGGATTCGATGACATACATTTCCGCACCTACTATATCGTGGCAGCAGTCTGGAGAGAACGAGAAAGGACGCGCACACCTCGCAAGCCAGAGCCCGGGAAACACCCAGTTCAGTTCTAAGCCTGCATTTGCCGATCTGGCGTGAAAGGTGTCCAGCAAATGTTCAATCAACAGATGCAAGTGTTTGCAACTGTTCTAGAAAAGAAACTACCGACCAGGTTGTCCAGGATGAAAAGGCAGTTAACTGTAGTCGTTCTGGTAACGGACACCTCAAGCAAACGCTGAAACGACGGGAAGCATGAACTGCTCCGCTGTCCATCTAAGGATCTAATTTCCAGCCTCATCCTTTGGCCTGCACGTGTGGATTAATGGTGACTTTATACTTTTTCGCTACGACTAATGCGAGATTCTCAAAGAAATCCTTCCCTCGTGGAACGGCTGATACGGCTGCGGAGAGACCTCATTCAGAACAGTTTATCTGTTCTGTCTCGCTCTTCAGTCGGGGGAACTCATCTACTTTTAGACTTAAACCTTCTAAAGAAAACTGCTGTGATCTAGAGAGATTGGCCACTGGGCTGTTTGTATTGAAAACTTAGCCAGCACGCCTTTCGTGGACTTCGTTCATTAGCATTCTTACTGGCGACGTTTCCATATCTCAGTGTTCAGTTTAGACTTTAATTTGGTTAGTAGGCCTTTGTTTAACCATCCTATTGAAAGGGGAACAAAGCCAGTTTAGGTGACACAGTGGAGAGAGGCACTATATTTTATCTCTGAGAAGGAGCCCGACAAAGCTGGAATGCTCTGATACCCTCTGATTTTCTTCGGGACGTTTGGAACCATAAACCAGCTGGAGGATAAAGATCCTCACTGTACTTTGCTGCAGACATGCTCAGAAGAGACCCGGGTTGGCCATGCACAGAAAGCCTGCTTTGCCGGCCTCGTAGGGCTGTGCATGCAGATGATCCCATCAGAAGTTTGTTTTCCGGGCATGAGAGTGTTGCTCTCCTTTTAAAACACTGCCTCCTCCGATGAAATCACCAGCCAGGGTGCTGTGTGTGCGTGTGTCCTCCTGCTGCCCCCTTCATAGAGTGTGGTCTGCCCAGAGCAGGTGGCAGTGGTGATTCAGATGGGGACAGGCAGGCCGGTGGACACCGCTGCCAAGGCCAGGTCCTGTCTGTCTGTCTCTTGGTGTCCAGGGCTGGGCCTGGGCCCCCCTCACGTTGCTGCTGCTCGCTCTGATGTTTCCTCTGTCAAAAGTCAAAACCCACTTTCTTCTTACGGGTTCTTGAGTCCCCTAAAGCCTTGCTCTGGATTACATCATCTTTCCCCTCCCGTCCAGGACGGGCCTCCCCTTGGCCGACTTTGTTCGACTGCATGAAGCAAAGCGAATCGTGTCCACTCTCTCTACACTCTTTTTCTAAGTTATAGACCTGTTGTTCTCCACACCACTTTATGGAGAACAGCTCTGGCCAACTTGCTCACTTTGCTCTGTGACACAGGTGTTGTATCTTCCAGTCCACGTTTCTTTGTGCAGTTTCTTGAGCTTCCTTTGGCTGGTGCAAGGACAGCCGTTGGGCAGAGAGGCTGACACCACCAGGCCGGTGCACGCAGGCCGCTGAGCGGTCGGAAGATGGTAGCCACTTTGGGTCTCCAGTGACCTGGACTGGATTCACCTCACTGACCTAGAGGTGAAAGGCTCTGTATTCCATTACTAATCCCTTGAGCTATCCAGCCCCCTGAAAATGATTCTTTGGTTTTATTATTGCAAAGGCCATTTATAAAATCATGAACTGGATTTAGGAAAGCAACCATGAAATAGCAAGGGACAACAACTGATTGAAATTCCTTCAATGTATTATGGGCTGAAGTCTCTCGACAGTAGGACTGGGGGGAAAGTCATATAGAGGCACCTCCATTCTTATTTCAGAAGTGTGACCGGCTCACTTAAACGTGGCAACTTTAGATCCACTGACCATGCCTCAAGGAACTAAATCCTGAATAAAGAAAATGGAAAAGCAAACTATGAAATAGCCAATAATCTTTATTTTGTACTTCCCCACCCCCATCCCTCTCCAAAAAGCACTAATGGGTATATCTGTGCATGTGAAAATACTGTATAAAGTATTTAGGATGATCTCAAATTAATAAAACAAACAAAAAAAACCCCACACATAGCTCGACATAGATGTTTTGTTTCTTTGTAGGGATAGAAACATTTTGGCTTCTAGAACAAGGAGGGCAGTGAAATACTGCACCCTTAAAAGGTCGGCTCCATTTCCACTGATTTGCAATTTAACATTCATGGCAGAAAACCTCATTTCTCTGACCACATAATAAGTCTTAAAATATGACTAATTCACACACTAATATCAATTTACTTGGCGTTAAAAAAATTCACAATTTCTATTAATATATTTGTTTTAGGTTCAAAGCCCATATTGTAGCATTCAAGATATCCATTACACTGGCCCAAATTGGGATTATTTCAAAATCAAGTAAAAGTCCATATTTATTCCAAAGTTGCTAAAATATGCTAATAAAGTTAAATTTGATGTTTTACATTAAAAATAAAATATTTGGTTTATCTCTCAGACATCTATAACATATAATAAATAGTGGGCAGTATAGTAATATAATAAAGTTTTGTGATACCCTGAAATTTGATGAGTTTTCTTTAAAAAAAAATCATAATATACTTCATTTCAGCCTTTTAAACCACAATCTCAATGAACAGATTTGCAGAAATAAAACAATATAAACACAAAATGCTACAGTCTATGTTTTTTCGTTTCCTGTTTTTTTGTAGGTTTTTTTTTTTTTTTAAACTTTCGGGGAATCTACATGTCCGTTCATAAAAGTCAAAGAAACTTAGAGATAACAAAACAATTTCAAATCATAAAGAATGGATTTAAATTGCCTTGTTTTCCTTCCAACTGCTAGGGCCCTCCTCCCCACAGCGACCGGGGCACCGGGCGGGTTCAGCTCAAGGTAGATTACTTGGAACTATGGCTCTGTTTCTAGCCTTCTTCGCTTATGTACAGCAGTAATTACAGACATGGCTGAAATCACCGTGGATTTCAGAGAAAGCCAGAATTAAACACGATAAAAATTTAAAAAATAACTACTTCATAAATATTTATTATTTACATTAGGGGGGAGATCTGCTAGTCGGGGGAGTTTTTGTACAAGTCGATGAAATGTAGAAGCAAGTGAGAACGCCAGCAGTTTAGAGAAGGGCATGGGGACGATGGCCACGAACGTAGAAAACACGTGCGAGTCAACAAAAATAATCTGCGCAAAAAGCAAACAGGACATGATAGAAACCTTTTTCTTAAAAAATAGAAGGTATTTCACAAAGGCCTGAACATTTTACATGTTAGTACTAAAAATGGGGGGCAGGGGCGGGGAAGCTTCATATATTTTCATCACAAAAATATTTACCGGCACTCCAAGTGGAGTGTTCTCTTCTGTCGTTATGATTATCTTACTAGAGAGGGGAAGAGGTGGCAAACTGTACAGACTATTGACGTCCAGGAGTTACAGTCGAGGCAGCTGACACATATCTTCTCATCTAATACCTTAACGAAAAGGCCCTGGAGAGAATAAAGAAAATCAGAAGGGAAGATTACGGTCTTTTTATTAATAATACTTGTCACTGGTAATAGAAAAGTGGGGCGTGGTGGTCCTGGGCCACGCCTCGACTCGAGTCTCTCTGCAGTCACACTGCCGGGTGGTCCCGGGGTACAATCCAGGGTGGCCGCTGCGTTCTTGTCCCCGGTCACCCGAGGTTCGCTCTCCGCAGGGATCTGGGTGGTGGACGGGCAGCCAGACCTGCACCAACTCCCCTCTGAGGCCACACCGCGGGACGTGTCAGTGGGCCCGGTGCTTTCGCTTTTTGTGCTTTTTGTCCTTCTTCTTGTTGGCACACTTGGGGCAGAACCACTGCATCTCTTCTGGTGGTGCAGCCATTATTCCAACACACGGCCTACACGGGTAGGGAACAAACAAGATTTTGGATGAAGAAGCTTTATTTATGGACATATTCCTTCCCTGTGTGTATAATTTTAAATAATTAGATCATCTTTAGGTCTGGAGCATGTCTAGCAGGGTCCAGGCTGAACAGCTCCGACTTGGGAGGTGTGGTGGCTGGGCAGGGGGGTGACTGTGCCGGGTGGCCCTTCCTGCCACCATGCTGCAGGAATTAGCTATCATTCCCCTTTTTAGAAAAAAGCAGGCTGGTTCTTCTTTTATCTTATAGGTACATCCTATATCATGTGGCCGAGTGGATTTCTATCTTTTTATATTATTTTTAAACTGTAAAATGAGGAGATTATTCACATACATTCTGGCAGTGTTTCCTTAGTTTGGGGGCGCTGTTGGAGAGGTCGGACAGGCAGACAAGCCATGTCTTCCTGCACCTTGTGACTTGCTTACCAAGGGCATCCCTCAAGGCTACTGTCAAACGCTGAGGCTTATAGAATATTACTGGAAAAAAAGGAAAGGGAAACCCCTTATCTCCTTTTTTTTCTCCTTTAAAGATTTTATTCATTTGAGAGAGAATGAGAGAGAGCACAAATGGAGATAAGGCAGAGGGAAAAGCAGATTCCCCACTGAGCAGGGAGCTAGATGAGACTCAACCCCAGGACCCAGAGATTGTGACCTGAGCCCAAGGCAGATGCTCAACTGACTGAGCCACCCAGGTGCCCTTCCATTTTTTTTTTTTTTTTTTAAATAAGAAGGACATATAGGCTAGGCAAAATATTTGGAATTTAGGTTGAAGAACACCACTTCAAAGATTGTCGATTTTCACAATTAATAGTAATTACATGTTATTCTTACTGTGATTTTGCTCCCTGCACTGCCCTAGGATGGTAGTGGAACGGAGAGAGTGTCCAGGATGGATCGTGGTCACTGCTGTGCCCTGAGGAGCCCCCCTTGCAGCCAGCTTGGCCCGGCCCACAGTGCTCACCAGTGATACCAGTCGTCACAGTCGTCACAGCCGATCATGGGACTCCCGTCGTCGGGCTTGTTGCATCCAGGACAGATCCAGATCTGATTCCCCCATTCATCTCGGATCTGAGGATTTTTAAATGGGAGGATGGGAAAAGGGGGACAAAGACAGACGGAATGTGAAAAAAGAACCAAAAAGAGGGCAGGGTAAGAATGATTAGCGCTTTATCCTGTGAGCCTCATAAACAAGCAAGCGGTTTAACAATTCACTGAAGCCATGATCGCGATCATCCCTACCCCGGGATCACATGAAGAAGAGAGAGCTACTACGTACTCAGTGAGAAGACACTTCTAATGAGTATTTTATACTCTCTTTTGTAAGTCATAAAAACAAAGCATTTTATCACCAGTTCTATGCACTGTATGACCTGTAGCCACTTTGATCTAAAAGCTACCACAGACACGTAAGTCGGTGCTAATCATGGTCATCGTGGCAGTGACGGTGTATATTTCTGAAAGCTACAAACCTCGATCGTATGCAGCTTTCTCAGTCACATTCACGGGCATGGAATTAATACATGCAGCCCAATGTGCGTGTATCACCTTATTACTTATTAGCTAAGCCCTTCTCCTGAACTAGCTGATAAGATCAAGGATATAAAAGAGCTGTTACTAAGTAACTTTCCATTCCCTTTATGACATTTTCAGTAAAGCACAATCAAGTAAAGGGCAAATAGAATAAGGGGCGCAGGAGGCCAACGAGGTACACATTTTAACATCATTTTGCTATGAATGTGGTGAGCTCTGGCGTTTGCTTTCCCTAACCTCGCAGTTCCAAATAAGAAGCATCCATAAGTCGCTTCCTCAAATTCCACATTAACAAAACCAATCTGGAAGAAGCAAATCTAGGACGGGCCTCCTGAACACAGTAATGACTACAAGCTGATTTTCAAAAGTTTTTACAGTCACACGGCAAATGGTCTCATTCAGTTTGTTTTGCAAAGTATAGTTGGTTCCTAGCCTTTCGGATACAACACTGATTAGATATTCAGAAAAGAAGGGCTCTCTTTGAGTGTGGTGGGTATACTGGGGACACAGATGCTTCATTCCACTGATGTGCTATTTTAAGGCTGACCATTTTTGGAAGGGTCTCTACCAAAGGCAAGCTACACTGATCTGAAAGCTTCCTGAAGAAGCCTGTGGCAGCTATGTGTCTGGTTTCACCCTCTGCTTCTCAGGGCAGAGAACCACCAGTTCTCTGGTGCCAGCTGTCTAGGGTTAAGACTGGTCCAGCGTCCTATGCCCTGCAGCGGCCACGCATGGCCAGCCCTGCTGCTGGTTGACCTCTCTTGAAATGAGAAGGCCATAACTCTGTTGCTACAAGAGAAATTGGCCATAGCATCCTTAATAACTAACATCTAACCAGTGTACTGAGCTCTTCAAACATCTGACTTTGTTTACTCATCCTGAAACAACCCTTGGACACGTGAAGAATGGGGAAGCTGGAGCTGGGGGAACGTGAGCGACACTACAGTGGTCACTATAAAGTCCCACTATCAGGCAGTGACAAAATCAGCCTTTTTGCTCAATAGCCTATGTTGCTCAATAGCCCAAAACACACATTTTGTTCTCTGTCTACAAAGTGTCTCTGAGGAGATACAAGGCATTCCATCCATGTTGCCTATGCCAATTAGATCTATCACCAGGGAGTTAGCCCTAAAGTCCTCTGGAGAATCGGAAGGATAGAACACATTGTATCGATCATCTAGTCTAATTACAGATGAAGCAACGGAGGTAGAAGAAGTTATATATGAAATCAAGGGGTGATGTGACCTCAATTTAAACACCCAGGACAGGGATCCCTGGGTGGCGTAGCGGTTTAGTGCCTGCCTTTGGCCCAGGGCATGATCCTGGAGACCCGGGATCGAATCCCACGTCGGGCTCCCGGTGCATGGAGCCTACTTCTTCCTCTGCCTATGTCTCTGCCTCTCTCTCTCTCTCTCTGTGTGACTATCATAAATAAATAAAAATTAAAAAAAATAAAAAAAAAAAACCACCCAGGACAACTGGTCCTTGAATGGGCTAGTTCGATGATCATAGATTTTTTTTTTTTAAAAGACAGAGCGAGCGAGCGAGTATGCGTATGAGCGGGGTGGGGCAGAGGGAGATGAAGAATCTCAAGCAGGTTCTATACTTGGCACACAGCCTAAAAAGCTGGGCTTGATCTCATGACCCTGAGATCACGACCTGAGCAGAAACCAAGGAGGATCCTTAACTGACTGAGCTACCCAGGTGCCTTGATGATCACAAATTTTATCGCATCTTCTATTTTTGCCTTGAATTGCCAATTTAATATTTTTCTGTTAATTTTTCATGTCTTTATATCTTCTCTCAGTACTCTTGAGATTTTCTTTTTATCCTTTATATCATTAGAATTCCTCAAAAGTGTAATGATTTATTGAAATTTCTATTGAAATTGCCTAAAAGAGAAAATATTTATCTGATTTATAATAACTGTCAGAGTCCTACTTCCCAATCCTATCTAGTCAGACAGATCTGTACATCAGGAGGCTGACAGGTCACAGTCTACATATTTGGTGGCACAGCAGTATCAGTACATGGAGTGCCTCTGTGCGCCTAAAATCTTTGTGTTGTATATACGTATGTCATTCCACACTCGTCCAAAGGATGCATTTATAAACACACTTCATTACTAGCCTGACTTTAGGGCTTGAGTAAGACCTTTATATACTAAGTATGGGGAAAATACCTGAAAACAGTCCCATGACAACAATGTGAACTCATTAATAAGCTGAGTTTTACCATCTGAAGACATGCTTAGATACTTAAGAAGCCCTGTGGTTTGAAAGTTCATTTCCTTAACATGAAGGCCCTGAAGGTCTAGAGTATCCTAGACCTTCACCAGTGAAATACTGTAAATTAGCACCGTTACCTAGAAACAGCATCTGGCCCATATGATCTGTGTACATTATGTAACTTATACTCTTTTTTTAAAATTTTTTATTTATTTATGATAGTCACACACACACACACACACACACACACACACACACACACACAGAGGCAGAGACACAGGCAGAGGGAGAAGCAGGCTCCATGCACCGGGAGCCCGATGTGGGACTCGATCCCAGGTCTCCAGGATTGCGCCCTGGGCCAAACGCAGGCGCCAAACTGCTGCGCCACCCAGGGATCCCCGTAACTTATACTCTTAAGTGAATAATTGGTTGAACGAGAAAGTCAATGTGGGATTTGAATATCACTATTCATCCCTATATTTATACGTTGTCATTGTTGCATATACATATAAAACAATACAAATTAAAGAAAAACAATGCTGTGACACTGATTTGACATTTGATTGACAATGATTTGATTATTTATGGAGACTAAATATGCAAATATCTTAATACAATACTTTATAGCCCAAAGCTTGAAAATGCAGTGGAAATACCTTTCTGGTCATAAAGAATTGCCTCTGAAATTCGGTAGTGACACATAAGACACTGCTTTGTAACTGAAAACATTTTCACAGTGGAAGAGCAAGCTCGGAGGTGCCTCCTCCTTAGCTACGACAGAAATAAAAGGCAGCGTACCACGTAAGTGCTGACGGTCTCCGTGACCACACTTCGGACCGGGGCTTTGGAGGTTCCGGCTCCAGAGATGGCTGGGGATGGGGCTGGCATCAAAGCTGGGGCCGCGGCGGACTGCGTGAGGAGTGGCGAAGGCACCGGGGCAGGGGCGACGTGCATAGGGACAGGGGCAGGGGCTGCTGCAGGCGGCGGGGTCTTGGGTCTACTCAGAGAAGGGGCTGGTTTAGCTTCAGGGGCTGGGACCACTTTGCTGATGACACTGTCAACAAGAGAGAAAGAGAGAAGTCACAACAGATGGTACAGTCAAATCAGGCATTTCAGACATTATTACAGAAGAACTTTCTTCTTCTAAGAGCAAAATACTCTTCTAAGCAAGCAGCCGGGGACAGCCACAGAGGCCCCTGTTCCCCTCTTAGCTTGGTCAGAGTCAGTCCTGGGGAGAAGGGTGAGTAGCAGTGGTGAGGGACGCTCCCCTGGGAGGCAAGAGTAGCCACGGCTCCCTTCCTACTGTTTTCAGCTGGCAGGTCTCCGGAGTGTGCATCCTTGGGACTCACACAGGGCAGACCTGAGCTCAAACCCCAGGTCTGCCCCATGTTAGTCCCGTGAGACTGTGGAAACCACTTCGAAATACTGGGCCTGAGCACCAAGGCAGGTATAATCCTGGGCACTTTACACATATCACCTCACCCAGTCTTCACAACAGCTTCAAAGAAGTTACCGTGATCCCATTTCATCGATGAGGAAACAGGATTAGAGAGAGGAATAGGGGTACATGGGTGGTAGATTTTGGACCAAGGTCTATTCGATTCCAAATTCTTTCTTCATGTTTTTAAAAAAAATTCCTTATTTGAAAGAAAAAAGTTATACACAATTTTGAGCAGAAAGAAAACAGTATCACAGATAGTTCAGGAAATGGAGATACACAGACATACGCCCTTTGCCACATTCCCTCCTGATCACCCTTCCTCCTCCCAAAGTAACTACTGTCCTCAAGCTGCCAAGTATGTTCTGTATTTCTGCTGTTTGTAGAGACCCACAAACAATATATACCGTTTTATGTTTTCCAACTATATAAACAATGTTGCACTATATTTATCCTTTGCAATTAGCTTTCCTTTTCTTTTATTGAGATATAGTTGACATATAACCTTGTGTAAGTTTGAGGTGTACAATATGTTCGATTGATACATGGCAATGATTATTATAGTAATAATATGATTATTATAGTAGGGTCAGCGAATACCTTTATCATGTTACACAATTATTTCTTTTTTGTGTTGAGAACATTTAAGGTCTAATCTCTTAGTAACTTAGAAGTTTATAATATAGTAATGTTGACTATAGTCTCCTTGCTCTCTGCATTAGATTTCCAGAACTTACTTGTCTACCGACTGTCTACTTAGTTTTAGGTCTCTTGATTTATCCGTGGTGATATATACATATAGATCTATATAATATATAGATCTATATTATTAATCTTAATTGTTATATAGTATTCTGTGGTATGAGTAAGTCCAAGGGTTTGTGCCCACCGCCCTACTGAAGGTAAAATATGCTACTTTGTAAGTGTTTTATGTTAACTTGGAAACATGGTGAAGAATTTCCCCAGGCTATCTTCCCAGGAATAAAGTTGCTGGGTCACAGGGCATGCACATTCTCATCTCTATCAGGAATCCCAAGCTGTTCCTAAAGTGACTGCACCAACTTATCTCCTCTTTCTACCATCCTGCACTGAACTTTCCAAGTCCTGCTTGCTGATCAACAAAGTGTGAATATAGACAGCAGCCTCTGAGGGTTACAGTGAGTACCTGGATATAGAGAAACATGCCAAACACCATTAAATATGAAGTGTGAACACCAGCATTATATTGATGGCTGCTGCTCATGACAATCCCTGTCATCACCATTATCAGACTGTATCTTTCCACCTTCTTAAAGTCTTAGTTTAGAAAGCACCTCCACTAAAAAGCACTAATTATTTGCTACTCTCATTAGAAGTTTATAAAACATTAAATTACTTTAAAAGGTACGTGATGTAAGCAAGATGGTCCTAACAACTCTAACAACCTCTGGTCCTAACAACTACACCATACCATCTCTCTCACTGCTCACTGAATGCGTTTTGCCTTACTTATAGGGGAAGAGTTCAAAGACTTGACTATGGGCATATTTATATCCATAGTGCAAGCACTCCTTATGTTTATAGTTACACTAAAATGTTACACACTATTTTTGGAGGCAATTTCCCATAATGGTTTGAAATATAGGTGCTGGAACCAAAACTAAAGGAAAAGCAGGAACCCGGAGAAATAAGTAGAACACAGATGTTTTGCCCCGAGGGCGAGTGTGCATACCGCAAATCTGATCTTTGGCTTTGATAAAGAGGACAGGTTTCAAAGCCTAGGCCTGCCAAAGTGGAAAGTCTAATAGAACGCCCATCCCACATTAAAAACCCCCAACCAACTACACTGATTAAGTAAGAATGAGTCAGAGCCTTGTGAATTCTTAGCTCTGCTGGTCTGGGACACTGTATTTAAAGTGCTCTGGTCTTATAATGTGCCTAGGTACCTAGCACTAATCATCTCGAGAGGAAGTAACTTAAAATCTAAGCCTTCTATTATCAATACAGATAATTATTAAGGAAAAAAAAGCAGCACACAATCAAAGAAAACCAAACGTAAGAGAAGGCAAGACAGCATCAGGGAGAACAAGAAGCTAACAGATAGAATAAAGAGACCCTTAAAGACCACACAGTAGAATTATCAGCTACAACAACTCTGCCTACAACATTAAAAATAAATAAAAAGCAAAGTGTGACATTACCTGCAGGTAATATAAAGCTATAAAGATTGATTAGCAGATTTGAAAAGAAACGAACTGACTTAGAAATGAAAAATACAGCGACAAATTTACTCTCAGCAGAATGAGAAAACTATAAACTCAGTAAGAAGATAGAAGAAATCATGTAGAATGTAGCTTGGAGGGGCAAGGAGAGAATATGATAAATTGCTGCATGTTTAATAATTACTATACATTTAATCATAATTCTAGAGAAAGAATGGGGCAGAGACAAAATGTTAATAAGAATATCTGGGGGCTTTTATGGAATGGATGGCAGATACCAATCCATAGACTTGGTGAAGCCCAGAGTCCCAATCAAGATAAGAAAGGAAAATCTTGGGACGCCTGGGTGGCTCAGCAGTTTAGTGCAAGCCTTCAGTCCAGGGTGTGATCCTGGGGTCCCAGGATCTAGTCCCACATCGGGCTCCCTGCATGGAGCCTGCTTCTCCTCCTGCCTATGTCTCTGTCTCTCTCTGTTTCTGTCATGAATAAATAAAATCTTAAAAAAAAAAAAAAAAGAAAGGGAAATCTGCACCTAGACACATCAGAGTGAAACTATAAAATATCATAAAGAGGAAAGTCTGAGGAATGGTCATAGGGGAAGAAGAATACTACTTTCAAAGAAACAGATGACAGCTGACTTCTCCACAGCAACAATGCAACTGGAAGAACAGTGGAATCCCATCTTCCCTGTGCTGACGAAACCTGCATTTTGTCTTTGTAAACTCCCAAAATAAGGATCAAATAAAAGACATCTTCAGGCAAGGAAAATCTAAGGCCTTGCCAACAGTGGATTCTTACTAAAAGAAATTCTAAAGGAGTGATTCTCAAATGTTTTGAAAGTCTTAGCGACCACTTCACATTCTTAAAATGACTGAAAAACTCAAGGAACTATTGCTTACGTGTAGTGCATCTGTCAGTATTTGCCATATTATTATTATTATTATTATTTAAAATTTTATTTATTTGCGTGCGCGCGCACGCGAGAGAGGGGGGGGGCAGAGACACAGGCAGAGGGAGAAGCAGGCTCCATGCAGGGAGCCCACTGTGGGACTCAATCCCAGGACTCCAGGATCATGCCCTGGGCTGAAGGCAGACGCTCAACCGCTGAGCCACCCAGGCATCCCTTATTTGCCATATTAAAAACCAAAACTGAGATTTTTTAAAAATAAGTAGTTACTAAATCATTTAAAAGTAAGAATACGAAACTCATTACATATTAATAGATAGCATTTTTTTAAAAAACAATTTTCGGAGAAGACTAGCACTAGCTTCATAGTTTTGCAAATCTACTTAATGTAATTGGAGAGGGGAGGAGCATGTTAAAGGCCTTTATAGATAATTGTGTAAAATTTTCCATACTGTACCAAAATACAATGAGTGATAGTTTCTTAAGGTAGTTGCTATGTGAAACCTGAAATCATATTGGTAAGCTTTTCATATTGTGTTACATTAAAATTCATTGAACTGCTAAGCACTTTGAAAAGTTATTTTACCCACACATTTCATTATACAATATTAAAATAATCACACTTGTTGGTGTTATCATCATCTCGTCAAAAATGCCTTGGAGCACCAAGTAGCTGTCAAATTTTAATATGTTTTCCAAGACTCTAATTTTTACTTAAAAGCTGCTGTTTTATCATTTATTACACATAATCATAGGTATTTTCCATGAAATAACAGTCTTCCTTTGTTCATTTTTGAGGAAATGTTGGCCAGGTATCCAAGTCTGAATAGCCATTGTCTGTCAGTTGCTCTTTCAAGTAAAAATGGTATCTTGAAAAAAGATGCCAGCTGAGTTTGCAACTTAAATACTCAAGACAACTATCACATTTTAGTATGGAGGGAAAGTGTTTTATGAGCATTTCCTATTTCATCACTGTCCACTTCACCACACAAACCATTCAAAAGCTGTATATTCTGAGGGCCTATGCACCACTCTGAGCACTTCTGCTCTAAAAGAAGTACTTCGGGAAAAGGAAAGTGATCCCATTAGAAGGTCTGAGATGCGAGGAAGAATGATAAACATGTTGGTAAAGTTAAATAGACACTGACTAAAGTAAACAATAATAATATATTATGGCTTATTTTAAAAAGATAAAATACATGGAAATAGTAATACATAAATCAGCAGGGTTGAATACAGCTAAAGCATACTAATGTACTTCTATTATTTGAAAGGAGTTATAAAGGTATTCAATTTAAAATTTCTAGGTAACCATGTAAAGATTAGGAATGAAGTATAACTTCTAAACTAGTATGGAGAAAAATGAAATGTTAAAAAAAAATAACCAATATGATAGAAGGAAAGGAGAAACCTAGAACAGGAAGACAAACAGATAACTCCAAGTAAGGTGGACTATAACTCTAAAGATCAGTAATTATATCATGTAAATGGCCTAAACAATTTACTGCTCAGATTGGGTAAAACAGTGAAACCTAACAGTATGCTATTTATAAGAGGCACATCTAACAGTGGAGCAATGGAAAGGCTGAAGGAAATGGCCAGCAAAAGAGGCATGTGGACACAAGGAAATATGACAGTACACAAAATACATTGTAAGGCAACAACTACCGTGGTAAGGAAGGTTTCTTCATAATGGTAAAAGGTTCCAATGTGCCAGGAAAATACAATTTAAAACTTGAATGCACCTAGAAACATTTCCTTAAAACATACAAAGCAGAACCAATAGAACTGTAAGAAACAGACAAATCCACAAGTATAACTGGGGATTTTAGGATATCTATCTGGAACTGACAGAATAAATAGTTCAAAACCAGTAAAGAGGGGCCCCTGGGTGGTCCAGTCGTTGCAGCGTCTGCCTTCAGCTCAGGTAATGATCCTGTGGCCCTGGAATCAAGTCTCACATCAGGCTCCCTGCTCAGTGAAGTCTGTTCCTCCCTCTCCCTTGGCTCCTCCCTCTGCCTCTGCCCCTCCCCTGGCCTGTGTTCTCTTCTCTCTCACTCTCTTTCTCTCTCACAAACAAATAAAATCTTAACAAAACAAAACAAAACAATAAAGGTATATAAAGTTTGAACAAAATAAAAGAAATAATAAAACTGACCCAATGGACATTTAAAAAACTCTGTATTCAAACAAATAGACTATTTATTCTTTTCAAGAACACACTGAAAAAAACTGAGCAAAGAATTCCCATAAGGCTGAAGAATCATTTGAATAGTATGTACACATACCTGTTACCTGGGCTACTATGCTAGTAGATCCTCAAAGGAATGTAAAGCCTTTTTTATTTTTATTTCTGTGTCCTTGGCACCTAACATGGTAACAGGCATTTGTAGGCACCTCATAAACCTGAACATGTTTAATTTTACTAATCAAACAAACAAAAGCTTGTCCTGCAAGTAGAGGTTTCCTGGAAGAAATGATACATTTAGGATATTTTTCTAGTCATCAAAAATCACAGGAAAAAATTGTATAGTCATATGCACTATGATGTGGGAAGAAAGATGGATAAAAGACAGGAGAGGAAAATATGGGTGTCAATAAGGTGAGAAGAGAAGCAAAGAAATACCAGACAAGTTAGGAGAGTGGAGGAGAACCCAGGCACCTGCGGTTGTGGGTTCCGCAGAGTTAATAGGTGGGGGCGGGGGGTGGGGAGGACAGGAAAAAGAAACAGTCTTGTGATCTATGAGGACCAGAGGTGGAAATATGCCCCCAAATCTAAGTTATTGACAAGAGGAGGGTATTGGAGGGAAGGATATTTTCTATCTCCTACCTACTCATAGATGATGGGTGGGGATTTTCAAAAGAACATGTAAAGAATTTGTTCCTCTGATTATCACTCTGTTTCAACTTTACAATTAGCTATTCTAGTGGAAAATGTTTGCTGGAGGTAACAAGCGAACCTGTTATGTAAAATGCTTTTTAGGTAATTCATGTGATCTAATGGACAATGATCATACAAAATTGAGAATTAGCTTTGTTTGAGTTGTAAGATGGTGTAGTTAATTTGGAAAAAAGATGACTCAAATTACAGGGTATATCGCAAACCATAAATTCTAAAGGGATTAAATATTTGGTAAAAGAAAACAGAAAACCATTAAAGTACCCAAACAAATGAGTAAACATATGTTTTTAATCTTGGGGTAGAGGAGGATTTTCTAAGTATCTCCGCAAAAGTAGATACCATAAAAGGAAACCCTGATTTGACTGTGCAAAAACTATAAATATCATAAGCAAAGGCAAAGACAAAATGGAGGAAAATTATTTGCAAAATACATGATAGAGAATTCAGTCCCTATTATAGAAAGAGTTGTTTCAAATTGAAACCAAAGAGACTAACATTCTTAATAAAACAGGAGCAAAGGACACAAACAGGTGATATAGAGTGAAAGAAACAAAAACCACCAACAGGGAAAAAAAAAAGGTTCTATATTCATGATAATCAAAGACATGACCATGAAAACAACAATAAAATACCTTTTTTTTTTTTTGGGTACAGATTAAAAAGATGTCAAGAGTCAAGATGGGGAATGGGAGGAATGGTCGGTTATAGCACTTCTGAATGGTTACCAAAACCTGAAAAAAGTACTAGTCTTGACCAGCAATTCCATGTGTAGAAATTAATCCTAAGGAAATAATTAGACAACTAAGTAAAGATATGGGGAAAAGAATATTATTTATAGCATTGTTTATGATTGCCAAAAACCTGCAAACTACAATGACTGTAATTTAAAATACCCCCAAATAGGGGATTGTTTAATAAATGAAGATAAACAGAAGACTAGTAATCTGAGATCTCTCTCTCTCTCTCTCTCTCTCTCTCTCACACACACACACACACACACACACACACACCATATGTTTACAAAAAAAAAGTTATGGATAGTCTGCATCAGAATCCAATTTTTGTTAGAAAAAAAAAGCAAATAAGAATGTATGAAAGAAGTAAAAAAGAATATAAGGACATTCACACCAAAATTTCCTGAAATTGGCTCTGCATGGTGGGGTTATAGATGGTTCCTTTTTCTTTTTTAAATTTTAAAAATGTTAATTCTAGTATAGTCAATACACATGCTATATTAGTTTCAGGTTATGATACAGTGGTAGGTTTTTTTCTTCCTTCCCGTTTATCTGTAATTATCATATGTATCTTGTGTAATAAAAAATTAAGTTAAAAACACTTGCCACAGTATACACTTCTGAAATGTTGCTGGGAATTGTGAATAATGGTTTGAATTGCACATTTATGACTTATCCACTTTTCTGTATATATGTTACAGTTTATTTAATAAACTACTGGGAAAACACAATGGCTTGGCTAAAGCCTTCCAGCCAACTGCTGACCATGTTCTGGTCGTAGAAGTCCCAAGCTCAATTCAAAAGCTGCTCAATTTAGTGTATTTAAACTGAGTGTATTATCATTAACAGAGATAACAAGAAAAGGGTCAAGGGAGGAGAACCCCATGAAGCTAGGTTATTCTGGTACATAATTAAAATCATACATTTGAACAGCTTTGAGGTATTTAAATTTTTTTTTTTTTTTTTTTTTAAGCTTTGAGGTATTAAGGTGGGTTCACAGTCTTGGGTCTTGTCTTTTCAAAGGAATACAATGTCCGCAGCTGCTCTGTATCCATATTACGTGCATATCTGTCTCCATCGTTCACAGCAGCAGTACATTTCTTAGGAGTAATGTGGGTATCTTGTCTTTGAAATTATTTGCAGTATGAAAGTGTCTTAATACATATTTATCAACTTTATTTTTTTTAATTTTATTTATTTATTCATGAGAGATAAAGGCAGAGACACAGAGGAAGAAGCAGGCCCCATACAGGAAGCCTGATGTGGGACTTGATCCCGGGTCTCCAGGATCACGCGCTGAGCCAAAGGCAGGTGCTTAACCGCTGAGCCACCCAAGCGTCCCTATTTATCCACTTTAATAAGTGTAATGCCTAATGTTGGGCCGAGAACTCTTAAAAATAAGTATCTTATTCTTCAATATTTTTGCCTGTTTCAAATATTTTAGACTGGGCTAATTTCCTCTTTCCCTTCCTTCCTGTGTATCTTCCTACCATAACACACTTAAAGAATTCCAATGCTGAGATTTCTATTTTCCAACATGGATTTGGATTCCTCACCTATGTTCTCACCCTCAGACCAAGAATGATGATGACATCAATGCCAGGACCAAGCACATCTTGAAGGTTTCAATCTATTATCTGGAAATGCTTTTCAATTGCTTTCAGCTCTACCAAACACATAATGAATATTACCTGCTCTGCCTGACTCTTTCCAATCCCCTTTCGTTTTCTTTCATTTCTCTTAGATTTCTCTTACCTAGAAGGATTATAAATGGTGCCCCTGAGAATGGCTTAGTATTAGCCAAAGGGTATAGAGACCGGTGATCATTTCATGGGGCAGTGCCTGAAATCTCACAGATATATTTGCTCCTGTCTTCTTATTTTTCAATTTAGACAGATGGCATTTTGGTTAAAATCACTAATAATAATAATAATCTTTCCAAAATGCCTGATATTCCCTTCCAGTTCAACTGAATTTTCAAATGAATTATTTCTCTTAAAGATATATATGTTCGTGTGTGCGTGTTTCTTATTCAAATTTCCTGAGTGGCAAAAGGAAAAAACGTTAAAGTGGGTACTCAGTGTTGCTGCGACAAGACATGTCCTAATCTGTTTCCAAGAGATTAGACTGGCCACTAAAGTGACTAAAGTGACTTGCTTTTCCTGATTCCTTTGCATCTTATGAGAAAATATATGAGTGTTTGAGAAGTTATTTTTTATTTTAGCTGCTAGGTGACTTTTGCGGTAATCG
Organism: Vulpes lagopus; assembly: GCF_018345385.1. Taxonomy (NCBI): domain Eukaryota; kingdom Metazoa; phylum Chordata; class Mammalia; order Carnivora; family Canidae; genus Vulpes; species Vulpes lagopus. The sequence goes on from NC_054831.1 coordinate 77,412,229, forward strand.
GATACATAGCTTTAATTATCTCTTTCATTAGCTCTTCAGTTTTGCACATTCCAGAAAAATAAACCGCATAACGTGATATAATTTCTAATCGCTTGTGAGATATTTTATCATCACTTAACTTCATTAGATCACTGTAAAAAGAACTTTGGATTCCTATCGGCCTTCACTGCCAATCTTTATTGTTCCATACTTCTAAACAGTGTTTTTCGCTTCTTTAGATTTTTCTCCCTGAAGTATCACTGTTTCCCCCTGACTTAACTGCACAGCAAGTTCTCCTCCAGCGCTTTCTGTTGAATAAGCAATGGCGCGCAGAGTAACCAACACCGCCCACAGCTGTGTCCCACAATGGCTCCATGCTGCTAACGTTACATCTTTGGAGGATTTGATCAGAGTGCCCTAACTGCTATAAACACTGGAGTTATTCATAAAAACGTGTAGAAGGAGGGATTTTCAGTGGGATTTCTTTACCTGTTTCCCCACCACAAAACAGTGAAATAAATAGAATGGGTCATGGGCTGCTTGGCCTGTAATGCAAACTCACAGCTTGACAAGTCAATAAAGAACCAATCCTCACCTCTCCAGCCACACAGAGCCTCCAAAGTGAGAGGCAAACACAATTTGGATATGTCTGCCCAGGGCGTTTAATGATCCTTATTATTCAACTATTGTGTGCAAACACTATGAAGCCAGTAGTCTGAATTATCTAAGTCTGAATAACTGGCTACTAACCTGCATACAAAGTTCAAAAGTTCCCTCACAATGGCTCACTTATTCACCCTTAAAAGTGAACAGCCATTTTTAAGTGTAACAAAATGAAGCCATAGGTAAAAACTCTTGTAATCACCTCTAGGAATTTAATGTAAACTCTGGAACAGGAAATTTTTCATTGTTTGGAAGAAAAACCACTTTGATAAAAAAAATATGTTCCTTAAGCCACGACTCTCTTCTCAGATTTAATATTTTAGTCAATCTCAGAAATACCATGTACCTTTTGAAATAACATATAAAACAAATTCCCACATTGCATTTTAAACTAACTCCATACAACACATACCAAAGGACCACTGAGGGGCACCTGAGTGGCTCAGTTGGTAAAGCATCTGCCTTTTAGCTCAGGTCATGATCTCAGGGCCTGGGATGGAGCCCCGCCCAAGTTGGGCTCCCTGCTAAGCAGGGAGTCTGCTTCTCCCTCTGTCCCTCCCCCTGCTTGTGCTGTCTCTCTCTCTCACACACAAATAAATAAAATCTTTAAAAAAAGATCCCTGAGATTTCACTATAATATTACTATATAAATGCATAGTTGGGTCACAGTGGTTTTTATTTTTTAAAAAATATTTTATTATTTGAGAGAGAGACAGAGATAGCCACAGAGATAGCAAGAGAGAGCATGAACTAGGGAAAAGAGGGAGAGGCAGACTTCCTGCTGAGCAGGGAGCCAGACATGGGGCTTGATCCCAGGATCCTGGGATCATGACTCGAGCTGAAGGCAGACACTTAACTGACTGAGCGACCCAGGTGCCCCATCACAGTGGTTTTATAAAACATCACGGTTTTGTTTTCTTTTTTTTCATTCTTAAAGTCCTAGAAATGCTACACTGAAGTGTGGCAGTCAGCCACCCAGGCCCTTCTCGTTGCCTCCGTCTCCCTACACTGTGTTGCCTTCACAGGACAGCTGGCTAACTTGTAGGACTAACATGCTCTGTGAAAACAATGCTGGGCAGTATCCATGCTATGTCATAAGAGATACTGAAGCTTCTGATTTGCTGTTTCCTGGATCACATGCTCTGGGGAAGTCAGCTGCTACATTACAAGGATGCTGAAGCTGCCTTTGGACCCAGCCCATGTGACTGGCAATGGAAGCCTCCTGCCAACAGCCATGCATGTGAGCTCCCAGCACATGCTCCAGCCGAGGCTTTCCTATGACTGCTGCCCTGGGCAGCAGCTAGGAGAGAGATGTGAGTCAGAACCCCCCAGATTCCTGACCCACAGGAAACCAGGAAGTAACAAGTGTCTATTGCTTTAAGTTGCTAAATTTTAAGGTCATTGGTTATATGGAAATAAGAAATATACCAAGTATCCATCTCATTTAGATATATAAGTAGATATTCAGAATTTAGGAGAAATTATATTTCAGATTATCAGTGCTTAAAATGCCAAATTGTAACAGTGTCATTTCCATATTTCACATTTGATCAAAAGTAACAAATACCCAAAGACAATTATGAGGATCAGTTTTATGTTGATTCTTCAAATCAATCATCACTCCTTATTCTTCTTGATCCTCACAGCTCAACTTTAGTATTCATATAATTAACACAAATGTAAATGGATTTAATTCCCCAAGCTCATGGCTCGCCTCCTGAATATTTACATCATCTCATAAAACGAATATTTTATCTTGTCATAGCCCAAGAACATATCAAGTAGGAAACATTTTATCTTTTAATTCAGGCATGACCTATTTGAAAAATGAAACGAATTGCATGAAGTAATTAGAGGAAAACATAGCCATTGTAGAATCTTCATTTCCAAAGGAGATACCCAAATTATGATACTTCTATTGTCAAATGCTCAAAATCTGTAAAAATAACCTAAAAGGTTACTAATATTCAGATAAACAATAAATAATGCATGTTTCACTTTTGCAAAAAGATATAGTAGAAGGATAATTAAAAAAAAGTGAAACAAAAGTGGTCACTATTTATAGGGAAAGGAAGAGGAAGGGTAGAGCAAAGACATGAAAGCAGGACCTCTCCAGAGAGATCTTACTATAGCTTCAACTTCGGAGTCAAGTGACTTTTTCCAATATTCAGTAAACAGAATTATAAAATTGCCTACAACTAGAAAATAAATGGAAATAAAGGAACTGCAATGTAGATCATGCTGGTTAATACAAACACACAGAAAAAAAAAAAACCCCAAAAACAAAAAAACAATTTCAGGTGACTTTAAGAGGACAGCATTTTGGTTACACACTCATCGGGGATTTATTTTAAGAGCAAATAGAATGAATAAAACAATATATTTTTTTTAAGAGCAAACAGAATGAATAAAACAATATTTAACTTTATTCAGCAGTTTTATTAAAGGAAAAATGGTGGTATTGTTGCTTAGTAACAATTATTACTATTGTAACAATTATTACTAAACAATTATTACTAAAAGGATATTAAAGGATGCCTGGGTCACTCAGTGGTTGAGGATCTGCCTTCGGCTCAGGGTGTGAACCCAGAATCTAGGATCGAGTCCTGCATTGGGGTCCCGGTGAGAAGCCTGCTTCTCCTTCTGCCTATGTCTCTGCCTCTCTCTCTCTCTGTGTCTCTCATAAATAATTTTTAAAAAAAGATTATTTATTTATTTATGAGAGAGAGAGAGAAACAGAGGGAGAAGCAGGCTCCATGCAGGGAGCCCGACGTGAGACTCGATCCCAGGTCTCCAGGATCACGCCCTGGGCTGAAGGTGGCACTAAGCTGCTGAGCCACCGGGGCTGCCCTCTCATAAATAATTAAATAAATCTTTAAAAAAAGAAGGATATTACTTTTTCAGATAGTTCTTGTAGAATAAAGCAAATAAATAATTATGTTAATGCTGTTAACCATCAAGACTTCAATGTTAAAGAAAAGATGCAGAAATAAATTCAAAGAAATAACACTAGTGTTAAATCTCAACTGGAAAAAACAGTATAAATTTATAATTTGTTTCTGTTGTAATGGCCCAGAAAAAAGGATATCCCAGTAGCAATGAGTACCTCTAGCACGAGATTGTGAGTCCTAAAATCCATTCTGCACAAAAAGGAACCAGTATTCCTTGTAGGAATGACTGATTTCAGGTCTGTGGCAGAAAATATGTAAGATAAACCGGGAACATTTCTTTCTTTCTTTTTTTTAAAGCTTTATTTATTTATTCATGAAAGATAGGGAGTCAGAAACACAGTCAGAGGGAGAAGCAGGCTCCTTGCGGGGATCCCGATTTGGCACTTGATCCTGGATCCTGTGAGCCAAAGGCAGATGCTCAACTGCTAAGCAACCCAGGTGTCCCAAACCAGAACATTTCATATCAGGAAATGAAAAAAACTATCAAAGGTCAATGGGGTTGTGATAAATTTCAGAAGACCACATGAAGACCCATCAGTGAAGCTGTGACCATCTGGATATTAAGAGGAATAGGGGGAAGAAGGGGGAGAGAGAGAGACAGAAAGAGAGGAAGTGGAGAGAGGGAGAGGGAGAGAGAGATAATTGGGAAGAGGGAGAGAGAGAGGGGATTTAAAGGTATTTTTTAAAAAGTATTTTACTTATTTATTAATGAGAGACACACAGAGAGAGGCAGAGACACAGGCAGAGGGAGAAGCAGGGAGCCCGATGTGGGACTCAATCCCAGGACCCGGGATCACGCCCTGAGCCACCCAGATGCCCCTATCCCACCTTTATATGAGCTATATTTCAGGGTAACCAAAATGCCCTAGTTGATGAAGAAATATTTGTCTTTACTGAAGGATTTCAGCTAACAAATGTGAAAGGAATGACTTAATTAAAAAGAAATCTACCACTTTACAACTCCTAATGAGGTGGCTGGTCCAGCATTAATGGCAACATGACAGCCAGCCATGTGCCTGCTGATGGCAGTAAGAAATACAGAGCAGCAAAATACCCTTCTTAAACAAAAGTTGAACTTGGATCTAATCAAATCTTTAGAACTCTGTCTTTAGTGCTAAATGCCTGTTACAGGGACAGAATAGCAATTTAAATGACACTACAAGGGAGTAAGCAGAGACATCTAGAAAGTGAGGCATTTTTACTGGACAAATGATCTGGTTTATTCAAGGAACAAAATGTATGGCAAAAAGGACAGAGAGTGAGAGCTCTGGATTAAAAGGTACTTAGTCTGGTTTGGATCCTGATTCAAAAAAGGAACTGTCAAAATATATTTTTGAAACAAAGGGAGACAACTGGATATGGGCCGGGTATTAAATAGCAAGAGAATGCTCACCTACTTGATGTGTTGTGGTTATGGCATTGTGGTTATACAAAAAAATAACCTTATTTTTAGAGTTGTATATTAAAGTGCGTGGATATAAGGTGATCTGGCGCCTGGATTTGCTTGGTCAGGACTTAGGCAGGAAAGAGAAGAAAAGGATTCCATCAAGCAAGTGTGGCAGTATTTTGATAACTGTTAAATCTAACAGGTGATGGGGACATGAAAGTTTATCACCTTATTCTGTTATGTTCGAAAATGTTCACAATAAATTCTTTAAAAATATTGGTAAAATGCATTCTATCCAGAATGACTTAGGTTTATAAAACATGATAAAGCCAGGGCATGGGTACAGTCCTGTATCAACAGAATAATTAAATTTTCTTAAGGTACATGTGCTTTGGTTATTTGCTTTAATGCATCTTTGCTTTTTTTTCTTTTCCCCCTTCATATTTTTCCATCTCCAAATTTTACTCACCCTGTAGGGCTCTATTCAAATTCCCCTCTCCCCCAAGGCTTTTCTAACTCTTCCTAGCTGGAAGTAATAATTTTGAACTTCTATATAATTTTAGACATACCTCTTCTGGCCTTTAACACTTTCTCCCTCCCATTATGATTATTTCTATCTATAATGTTCCTGAGAGGAGAACTAACATCTGATTCCAATTTACCATTTGCACAAGTGTTATCTCCTTCAACACAGTTGAACTATGTATATAATCAATGTTAATATTTGTTGAATGCAGATCAACTTTTAAAAAATATGTAAACTCATGAAGGTGTTCTCTAGAGTACTGTCAGCGTTCTTTTCAAAAACTAAATTCTCTTGAGTCAGAGCTTCTATAAGATTTTGTGATTTCAAAAAGGCTTCTGCTTTTCTCCAGCAAATAAGAGGGTGCCTTTGGTAAGGAAAAGCAAAGCCAAATGCAACTAACATTCAACACAGTGAGACTTTACTATTAATACTCCTCTCTGAGGAGGTTGCTTAATTACTTAGAAAAACATGCTTTTACATGAAAATATGTTAAAGTTGCAAGTTAACCATAAAAAATAAGAAATTCATTTCTTCATTCACTTATTCATTTTTGGATTAAAGAACATCTCAGTTATTTGAAAACATTAAAAGCAATATGATATTCAGTGAACTTGAAAAATGAACAAGATTGTGATTGAGATTTGTATCTCACTGGAGTGTTATAAAATTCAGTTATTACTGCAGTCATGCTCAGAAAATCCAACACCACTACTTTAGAAGATATTAAAATCTGATAATGGCTGCTGTGTCTTCACCAAAAATCACCATGCTCCCCATGAGTTCTTATTTTCCTCTGTAAACAGGGAATTTCTATTTCCCATAGAAATATTTACAGATATACACACATATGTACATATATATATATATATATAATGTGTATATATGGACAAATACATGTGCATATATATATTCACACATACATATCCTAAACTTCCAACAGTTACATGCACATGTATTTTTTCACTTATATACTACACTTCATTTATATACTATGGTATATACTCCCGACAGTTACATTTGCATATGTACCACTTTCACTTGTGTATACATACAGCATAATATGTATCTTATTCTGGACAGCTGCAGTATTCTTCTTCTCTTAGACTGTTTGATCATTTATCTTTTTTTTTTTTTTTTGACAGAGAGAAAGATGGGGAGCAGAAGAGGGAAAAGCAGGCTTCCTGCTGAGCAGGGAGCCTGATGAGGGGCTCAATCCTAGGACCCCAAGATCATAACCTGAGCTGAAGGCAGATGATTAACTGAGCCACCCAGGAGCCTCTGATCTTATATCTTTGATAGTAAAGATGACCTTCCAAAATGAGAGCAAAGGGGATTTTAACAATTTGTTTGGAAAAGAACTTGTCCAATTGTTAAACTGTAAAACAGGAGAAATGAGATAAAATTCCCACACTCCAAAGAAATAAATTAGCTACAATGAACACTGATAAAATATTTAATGGGCAATCATTTTGGCTGCTTTAGTGTTAAAAGGATTTTTGTGAATAAGAAAATCCATTTAAAAAAAGTCCAAGAGAGTTTAAAGCAGTAAGTAAATAAAGTAAAATAAAATGAAATGAAGTGATGTTTCTAAAATTTTCTCTGAGGCAGGAAAGGACTTTTGGAATTATTCCACTGACTTTAGAGCTGTGCTCAACGTGAAGATCATTCTAACAGAAGGAAAGAAAAAGAATACCAAAAGGAAGAAATGATAAGGTTGTGCAGTATCTACATCTTTCACAGCTTCAATACAGAAGAATTCAGCTGTGAGTTAGAGGCTCTGTCAGAGTTTGGTCCTCTTGTCTCCTCAAAGTTCTTCCTCGTGTCCTGTCATATCATGAACGGGCTGGAACAGGGAGCAAGGTTACAAACCTTGGCCTGACAGACATGGCAAGAAAGGATGGATGTCAGGCTGGTTACACACATAGAATAACCCACCAGCTGCCCCAGGGTCTCTCAGAACTTCAGAACCATCAGGTTTAACGAATCCTTCATATATATGGTCATTTCATTCTCATTTCTTTTTTATTTTTTTTTTAAATTTTTATTTATTTATAATAGTCACATAGAGAGAGAGAGAGGCAGAGACACAGGCAGAGGAAGAAGCAGGCTCCATGCACCGGGAGCCCGACGTGGGATTCGATCCCGGGTCTCCAGGATCGCGCCCGGGGCCAAAGGCAGGCGCCAAACCGCTGCGCCACCCAGGGATCCCCTTCATTCTCATTTCTGCTGGTGGGAACTTTAATAGGTATGACTTTTGGCTGATAATCTGGCATTACAATCTCTTAGAAATCATTTAAGATTTCCTCATCAACTTTACTCTAAGTTTAGGCACCTGGGTGGCTCAGTTGGTGAAGCGTCTGCCTTCGGCTCAGGTCATGATCTCAGGGTCCTGGAATTGAGCCCCGAGTCAGGCTTCTGTTCAATAAGGAATCTGCTTCTCCTTCTTGCTGTGCCTGCCCCTATGCCTACTACTCTGCCTACTGTGTGCTCTCTCTCTCTCAAATAAATAAATAAACAAATATCTTCTTTAAAAAAGGAAATCTTAAATGTTCATACTTTTGGACCACAAGATATTGGAATACATGAAGGTTTATATATAAGGATGTTGTCCATTTGTTATAGCAAAATCTGGAACAACTGAAATGTCTTCAAATTGGCAATTAGTAAAATTGGCAACACAGTAAAATAAGATACCAGGTTATGAGGACCCGGGAAAAAGTCTATGATGTGCTGTTATGTTAAAGAGGGGCCAGGTGTAAAATTGCATGTGTAAGATAATCCTGTCTTGTGTTTCAAAAATTGCTGAAATACCCAGAAAACAGCCAGCAAGGAGCATCATGGGAAGGATGGGTTTAGGAGAGGGTTGATGTCCTAAGCCACATGTTTCTAGACAGTTTATCTTAAAAAAATTCAAAACCAAAACCCACTAACCATGCATTATTTTTATAATCAGAAAAAAAAAAAAAGATTTAAGACACAGAGCCTAGCAGCACTTATTCAAAATATGTTTTGAAAAGCCCTTTAGCTTTTTACACCTGGTTGTACCCAAAGGATGCAAAAGACTATACATAACATCTTTGTGAAAAGTACTTTTCTTTAAAACAAATGTCCAGTCAGCTTATTAAAAGGAAGAAACATATAACCAACATTTATTAAAGCCCTTTTAGGGGATCCCTGGGTGGCTAGGGGGTTTGGTGCCTGCCTTCGGCCCCGGTTGTGATCCTGGGGCCCAGGATCGAGTCCCACATCGGGCTCTCTGCATGGAGCCTGCTTCCCTCTCTTCCTGTGTCTCTGTCTCTCTCTCTCTGTCAAAATAAAATCTGAACTATATATGGCATAGAGAGCCAAAGATAGGCAATCGGTGTATCCTGGAAGAAAAGCTACTCTAATAATTTCATTTTCAAATTATGGATGTCCTTTTTTTGGGGGGTGTCCTTTTTCATCTATTCATAGAGTGGTGCATCTGTTATTAGAAAGATAATACAAGTCTTAAAAAGATCCACATTTCCCTTTTACATAGACTATAGAGTGACTGACTTTATATTATTTAAAACAAATTTGGAAATTTTAGTCACTCCACCTGTAAGACCTTCCAATTCCTTTAAGCAACTTATTTTCAGCATCTTCTTATTACTCAAATTACCTCTAATATTAAGTAAAATACCAAGAGCCATAGGTAGGAAGGAAAAGTAATCTTTGACAAAAGACTTACACACCAAATGCAGTTTTTTAAAAAAATCTTATTGCAGGGCTAAGATTAAGCTTCCTCATCAACTATACTCAAATAAGAAAGCAAAATAAAAGAGCAAACTTCTTGTAGGTTCCTTTAGCCCTCTTATTTTAAGGTGGTTTTTTGTTTGTTGTTTTACTTGATAAAAACACAGTTGCTCCTAATGTGAAAGCAAGTCTCTAAAAGTAACTCAATTAAACTCTATTTGGATACTCCTATCTAGAAAAGCTTGCTCCAACAGAGTAAATGTCAGTTCCATGGTTGAAAAGCTAAGACATCATCTGAATCCTTGAATATATCTGAAGAGATCTTTATTTTCAGTCTACTATGTCTCCTGTTCTTTGGCATTTGAGATAAAAGATGAATGGGACACACACGCCAATTTCCAAGGAACTCCTGGTCTTGGGAGAAGACAGAGACAGATAGATATATAAAGCATACTGAGGGCATTGACAGGGATGAAAACAGTGTATTCTGGGCTCTTGGAAGAGGGATGACTGGATCGGGGCAGGGATGGAGACGTGGGCTATGGCTGCTCCTTCCAGTAACAAATGGTAATTTTAAAAGGTGAATATGAATTTGCCTCTGATGAAGAGGCAAGGAGGTGGGAAGGCATGGCAAGGCAGATGGTACCACCTGAGAAAAGAAATAAAGATGAAAAACAGCCTGCTTTGGATGGGAAAGTGCAAGCAGTGTGGTAGTGCTAAATGTACAAAGCAAACCACCAAACACTTTCAAGGGTTCTGGCTGGAGCTCCAGGGCAAGCAAGGCCGGCCAGAGAATAGTTCTAAGCAGAAGCAGGACCAGGTTAGTGGGTAAACCTGACAGGGGTGGGGGACTGTCGGGCTGCTGAGGGGTATGGGCTGTGAGGTAGGGAAAGAGATCTCTATCCTCCTTGGGTTTCATGCTTCTGTGACTGTGGCTCAGAATGCTGGAGCTCATTGTGAGGATGGAGCTCAGAACTCAGCTGTGAGATGGTATGCCCTGGGTGCTGGAAGAATGAAAAATTTCAAAAATAATCACTTCATCTTTCTGGGAAGCAAAATATCTGTGTATCTCATGGCTTTTCTGTTTCCTGGCTAACAGTATCTCTCCTTGGAGCCAGTTCCAGATGTCTGTGTACGAGGGTGTAGACATCCTTCCTTTATTTGGTACTGCTGGCCACTTGCGTGTAGCCAAGGAGGAGGTCCACACTTGTAGATGCTGCCCAGAAGTTACATTTGAGTTGAGAGCTCAAATGAAGATTGAGGAGACTTCTTTGGACAGAGTCTTTCTCTCTCCCTAAGTTTTGTTCAAAACAACACTTTCGGAGCTACGGAAACCTTCAGAGCTTAGTTTTCAAGATGCCCAGGCTGGTGTGACGGCAAATAAAATCTCCCGATTCCACTAGTCAGTCTTTGCCTTCTTCCAGGTTACCCTGGAGAATGGAAGCTCTGGACTCATCATCGACAGATTAAGAAACAGAAGAAGAACCAGGATGGGAGATATAATGGTATGTTCAATTTTGGAAATACTATGTTTTTGCTGCCTCTGTGCATCCAGGCGCAACTTGGGCAGCAGGAACTGGGAAGGCTGGTCCGCGTCCTGGGGAAGAAATCTGAGATGGAAACCATCACTGTGTATCCGAAATCTAAGGAGTGAGCAGGAGGATTTGGGCAGAAAGAACAAAGTAAAGCGGCCATGGGCAAGAAGAAGGAGGGAGTCCATGGAACGGAAAACAGGAATGACAGAGAACAAGGGAGAATCAGTCAAGTGCAGGATCAAGAGAAAAAAAAAGAATAGAATGTTCAGAAAGAGCCTGGGGGAAGCAGCAGGTCTACCGCAGCAGAAGGCATAAGTGTTGCAGGGCTGCAGTGTGTTCCCTGGATGCAGCTAAGGATCTTAGCGAGGAGCTCCAGAGAAGTTTCTAGGGCAGAAACCAGAATGCAGTGGGTTTAGGAATGAGGCATCAGAAGGGAGTCCATCTGGAGACATCAGAAGAAGTCAGGTAGCTTTTCTTGCATCTAACAGGGACTCGGGGAACCAGTGAGCGGTTTTAGATGGAGCCTCTCAGCCACAGGGAGGACAGGAGGGGAAGATACAGAGCAGAGGGGATGGTGAGGGGGAGGCACAATGGGGGAGGGGCAGGGGCAGGGAAAGGTGGGAACATAGGAGGGCACAAGAGGAAGGGCCTATCCTACAAATGAGAGGGGATGCTGTATTCCAGGGAGCCTGGCCAAGGAGCCTGGCCAAGGAGCCGTGAGGACCTATACCTTTTGGGAACCCAAAGAGTAAATCCAAACAGACAGGGTAACATGGCCAGTCAGCCCCACAGAGTGACATATCCTTCAACCCATGGGTTAAGACTTTGGCAACCACGTTTTTTTTTTCTTTTTTAAAGATTTTATTTATTCATGAGAGACACACAGAGAGAGGCAGAGGCATAGGTGGAAGGAGAAGTAGGCTCCCCATGGGGAGCCAACCGCATTTTTTTTCAAAGCTGCAATATTCTAAGTCACAGAAGTCCTGCAGCGACATGATTATCCATCTTATAAACCTCACAGGCGGGAGCGGGGAAAGAGAAGAAACATTACACTATGCCTCTAAAGTCTTTATGTAAGTACTTTGATACTATGGCCCCATAAAATAACAGGAAAAAACAGAATGCAAATAATTTAAATTTTCTATGTTGTTGTCAGTAATGGTAAAATTGCCTTAGTATTTCTATCAGCAGGTGCATATTCTTTTTAAACACTAGAAGTGTGAGTAGTTTGATCTGTAGGGAAAATTATAGTCAGATAGTATCCAAAAGGTTACCATGATACAGCTAAATTATCTCTGCCTGTCACAGGTTAAAGAACATTTAAATTCTGGAAGTTCACATCAGCTTTTTCTAGATAACAAATCTTAAGTACCTTCCTATATTCACTCAATTAGTGATCTTGGGCCTTGATAACACTGCAGAGAGAAACTTTCCAACTATCATTCAAATCATATCTAAAAAGGTGGTCATAAATATTTTAAAACCTAAGTGAACTAATAAGACCTAGACCCATTAAGGATAAGATCTTTTACAACAAATTAAATAAAACAATTTATTGAAGTCTGGACTCAAGATAAGCTAGATTTACTAGCTGACCTTTTATTCATTTAAAGAACAAAATTAGCTCTAATTGCATTAGAATGGAATCCAGTAAATTTCCCCAAGTCTTCTAATGTGGCATCCGTGTAAGAACGGCTGTAATTGTTTACAAGTAAGATGGAAATGCTTTGATTATAATCTTTCCACTTGTTTTACTGTGTAGTAAAAGCATTTCCCCAAACCTAAATCCAGTTTTCCGGACAGCATGCTATTTTTTCCTTACACACACTGCGTGTTTGGTGTTAATGAACAAACTACAACTTGCCAGGGGAGGAAATTAAACTTGCAGATTTCATCATAAGTTTAGGTCAATAAAAACGAGAGAGTAAGAGATGGAGCCCAAGAACGCCTTGTCTGCAAAAGTCAGAAAAGAGCCAAAGACCCAAATAGGAAAAATTTTAACTACTTGCTTCCCCTTGGAAGTATGGTGGAGACATATGGGTTTGGCTCTGTTGACTTTATAAGTACGATAAGGGAGCAAGAATAATGTATACAGCCCACCGCTTGTGCTCCAGTTGTTTAGTGGCTAGGAAACTTCATTTATAATGTTACCACTTGTCACTAGCATTACAAGTAAGTCATTTGGCACACATTTTAAAATATAGTTATTCTTAGGATTTTTTTTTTTGGGGGGGTCATTGTTTCTGTTATTTGACTTCTGATATAGGTAAAATACCTATGAGATGTTTTAGTCTCAGTGGCAAGTTAACCAGGGCAAAAGAAAACTATTAACATGTTTCAATCTTTTTTTTTTTTAATCACAGGCAGACAATTTTATTGGAAAGGAAACAAATTAAAAATAGAAAAGCAAAAGGCCTTCTAAGTCTGACAGGATGATGCTCTGAAATGTTTCTGAGCTTTACTTCTAAAGGATCATGTTTTAAGCCAACAGGCTTGGCTTGGCCTCCTCAGCATGCTTTTATAAAAATACGAAATATTACTGTCTTTTCCTAAATAAAATCTGTCTGTTGTTTCTGCCTGCCCCTTGTCCCTTATTGCAGTAAGAGTCTTCCTTTCCTTCTGGGACTACCATTGCCCCTTCTGGCAGGGTGTCTCCCCGACCATGGGTGCTGGGAGACGGGGTGGGGGGGGGCGGTCACTGGAGATGTGGAGGACTGGGAACCATAGCAGCCCTGGGTGACTCAGACCATGTTGGCCAAGCCGGAGTCAAAGAGAGTGAGCAGAGGCCTAATGATACGTTTCGAACCCTGGATACTGCCTCCCCTGAAGTCAAAGAAACCTCTTTGACTTTGCCCCTTTCAGCTAGTTTGATTCAGGCTTCTGTCACTTGAAACTAAGAGTCTTGATTAACACAAATAGAAAACATGAGCGCTTCGACTAGAGACAAGAAGATTCTTTACAGAGTCTTCTTCACTGAGGGTGCTACTACACTAGACCCTTGGATTAGAGGTTGCTGCGAGAAACCATCCAACAAAAACCGCCTTCATATCTGCTGTAAAAGCTGCGATGGAAGACAGTGTTTTGTCGCCTGGTTCTATATGGAAATCAAGTTTTAAATTTGGTGCCCTGAGAAATTTTGTTTTTCCTAAGAAACTCAGAGGTAACTTCCTTTTTTTTTTTTTTTTTTTTTTAATTTCTTTATTTATGACAGTCAGAGAGAGAGAGAGAGAGGCAGAGACACAGGCAGAGCGAGAAGCGGGCTCCATGCACCCGGAGCCCGATGTGGGATTCGATCCCGGGTCTCCAGGATCGCGCCCTGGGCCAAAGGCAGGCGCCAAACCGCTGCGCCACCCAGGGATCCCGGTAACTTCCTTTTTAAAAATATATTTCACTGTTTGCCTTTCTGGCTAAGAAGCCATAATCATATCTGACATGCAATCATTCGCTACTTTTTCCTTTTCTTTGTATTAGTTTATTTCTTTTTTCTTATAACTATATTGTTCTCTCTTTAAGCTACTGTAAATTTGTTTACAGTGGAAAAAAGTTATATGAACAAAGAATGTTTCACATAAAGAGGGAAAATGCAGAAAGTAGGATAAAAATCATTTGCTATTATTTCTCTAAAGAACTTATCACTAAAAACCATGACACATGTTTCATCCTGTTAAATGTCTTTCAGCTAAACCTGGTTACCTTTTAAAATATAAAATGTGTATTTTCTTTAAAAATATTGTAAATGATTATTCCTGTAATTGCACCTGATTATTCTCTACTTCTAGCTGTACTGTCAAAAAGCGTTACTAGGGAAAATTTGGATCTTAAAAAGACAACAAATATCTATAAATATTTTATTTTTAAAGATTAAAACTTTTATGTTCTTCAAGATTAATGAGCAAACTTTTAGCTCCCATTTTCATAGTACATATAATTTAGAAATTCCAATCATTAAAAAGCCCCTTCCCAGAAATAACTAAATTCTGTACACAGCAACAAGAAACTGAATTACTTACACAGAAAGGAAAGCATCTAATTTTTAGCACCTCTGTTAAGAGAAGTCTGATTAGTGAAAGAATTTCCAGAATCATAAGGAATCTGATAATACTTAAGGCAGTGTTGACAGTGGAAACCAAAATGCTGGCAGAAAGAAAACTATAATTGCCAGCAGTAAAGTGGTCATTGAAAAATATCTCAGTATAATTTGCATATTTTGGAAAAAGGGTTACATCTATAGAAAGACAATCCATTGTAACCTCTTAGTCAAAATAAAATTTAGAATTATCATTGACAATAATATTGTTCTCTGAAAGGCATCATAAATGATTCTGGGTCACCTGATCAAATATACTATGAGAGAGTAATTGGAAAAAATGACCAACCATTACTAGCTGTTTGGGAGGGGGGCTCAATTAATTATCCCATCTCTGGTGAGCTCACTGCATAAAGGCACCGGCGTCCTGAGGCTTGCAGAAGCACCAGTGCACAATTTCTCCAACACGGTAACCCCCATTAACCAGCCCAAATAATACAGCTGGCAGGTGGTGGGGGCTTCACCAGGGAAGAACTCCACTCAAGGACAAGAGTGGAGCACTGGATGATGAAAAGGACAGAGACTTCCTCTCCAGTGCTGGCAGAGGGCAGCTAGGAAGGGGCATCTGAGAAATGCAAGAGAGGCATGCGTATGCATCCAAGTTAAAGTTTTCTTACACACAGTTAAATTTTTCTTAATACTTAACCATTTATTTACTTATTTATTTATTTATTTATTTATTTATTTATTTATTTGAGAGAGAGAGAGAGAGAGAGGGAGAGGGAGAGAGAGAACAAGCAGAGTGGAAAGAAAGAGAAGCTGACCCCCTGCTGAGCAAGAAGCCATACTGGGGGCTCGATCCCAGGACTGTGGGATCGTGACCTGGGCTGAAGGTGGACCGAGTCACCCAGGCACCCCTCTTTATTTTTCATACTTAAACAATATTTAAAATTGTCTTTCTTTTTAATGAGAAGCTTCTTTAACAGAACTTTCAGCCTTAAAAATCGAGCCACACACATTTAAACACAGAAGAGTGGCAGGTCCTGTCCTGCCAGCTCCTTCCTGACTGTCTTGTCTCACAGCCCTGTCCCTGACACCCCCCCCCACCACATTACTTTGCTGCATCTTCTCCATAGAAATGAACAGACGAATGAATGCCATACATCAGCTCACTTCTCCTAACTTGCTCAAAATACACTGTCAGTAAACGGTAGGACTGGGATGGCAAACAACCTGGCAACTGTGTTGCCTCTGGCCCACCTCCTGGTGGTGGGCACTCTACTCACCCTGCTCTGTGTCCCCAAGTACAAGGGTGACCACGATCCTCATCACTACAGCTACAGGCAGCTGCTCCTGGCCAAGCGGTGACCTACCAGACGGTTTCCTTCAGTGTGCTTCCCACTCACACTACTCACGAACGTTACAGGTGCTGAGACTGTAATTTCAGGGTGACTATTCCACTGTTCTCTATTCATCTTCATTACTGCCTAAGGGCAACCCTGGATGCCCATTACTGGGGGGCATGGCACAAGAATCTGAGGTCCCTGCAAAGTCATCTGGGATTTTAACACTCATCTATCTGGTGGAGGTGCTCGACTTCCTATACAGATTCCAGGCATGTTAAGTGAAGACAAAAAAAAAGGTGTCTGTCTTGCTACGAGGACTAACATCAGAGAATAGAGGAAATAATCTAACCTCAAAGTACTTTTCCAGATCAAGGGCAGAAGACCTTCTTTATTTAGGAAAATTTAGAAACTAAATATTGTCTTAAAGATCTTTCAATGAGAGGGTATAATTTGAACCCTGTAAAGCTTTTCCTTTTTCCCATAATTTCAAAAGACTCTAATCCTCTGCTTGTTCTTTAGCAATAAACAACCCCTTCCCCCGGACTATTCAGAACCCCCTTTCTGAATCCCACTCTGCTCATTAATTTCACTTCAAAAGAGTCCTGTAGCACCAAGTGTGTACAAACTAAGTAAAGGCACATTTATATGAATCTGCCCCCTCTTTTCCATTATTACCGCCGTGGAATAAGCCATGCGTCCTTATGTTATGACAATAGAACATTACTTTTAATTTCATATAATTCACATGTGTCATAAACTATTCTTTTAATTTTTTTCAACCATTCTTGGCTTGTGAGCCATACAAAAACTGGCCATTTTGGCTCATGGGCCATAGTGTGCTGATCCTTGATTTAGATTTAAAAAAAAAAAACAACTCTTTACTGATTAAGATATATTTTACATAAAATCCTATTACTATGTGACTTGGACCTCTTTTTCACTCTTATTTTAATTTAAAATGTAACTTATTTCACTTAATTTATTCCTTTGTTCATTATAAGTATTTCCTTGTGCCTGACTTTGGTCAAGTGATTAATTATTCATATAACATGGGGGTTATTTACCTAAATATTTGAAAGTTCACATATTATATAATGTTATACTTTCATGGTCAATTTGTCTAGAATGTCTGAGCATTATAATTTCCCTAATACTGGACAGTCTGTTCCAGGATAATAGGATCTATTTTTTTTTTTAAGATTTTATTTATTTATTCACAAAAGACAGAGAGAGAGAGAGGCAGAGACACAGGCAGAGGGAGGAGAAGCAGGCTCCATGCAGAGAGCCTGATGTGGGACTCGATCTCATGCCCCGAGCCAAAGGCATATGCTCAATCACTGAGCCACCCAGGCGTCCCGATAACAGGATCTATTTCTCATGTTTCCCAGTGTCTCAGGTGTATGAGTGATTTATTGAGAGGAGAAAGATAGTCAAGAGAATGAATGGAAGATGCTTAAAGGTGGATGAGATGCATATAATTATCAAAGCTTTTTAAAAAAACAAAAAACAAAGTCTTTTCACAGACCTTTTTTTCTCCAAAGGGAATGAGTAAGCCAAACTCTTTTGTGGAAGTAAGGATTAAGTAATAGTGAGTTACTGAGAAAACAGTAATAAATGTGAACTAGTAAGAGAAAAGCATTTGTTGAATGATAAATAATATCTTCTCTTTAGAGGATGAGCCCAGGTACAGAATTTCCAAAAAGATGGTATCAATAGCTGCTCTGGCTAGGTCTCCCAGCTAATCAGCTTTCTGTCCTCTATTGGTGGAGGAAGCTGGACATTATTAAATTTTTTGTAGGTAAAATAGATAGAGGGCCTGGGTCAAACCGGTATCTGCTTAAAATGGGCTGAATTTACAGTATTTTTGTTACACTGTCTAAGCTTGTCAGTAACACTACCACCCATTGTCTAGGTTTTTACTGATAAAACCAAAAAAAGTAATGTGGAAATTATGTGAATAATTTGGGTAAAAAAAGGATGAACTATCTGGATTTTCTTTCAATCTTCAGAAGAACATAACATTTTCCTGGAGACCATGTTTGCCTCTACAGCACCATTCATCATAATGATATTAGACCTTTTCATTGTGTTGTTTGGAGTTAGCACAAGCAGCAGCATAAAATACAAACTTTTAAGATGTAATGAACCACTGAGAACACAAGGCATGTTTTCTGTTGTCTAACTACTATATAAGTGCATTGCTCCTACTACCATCATTACAGTAAAATCTGAATGAAAACTTATGCCCTGTAAGCCCATTTTCTACATAATATTTGACTGTTTACAATGTAAACAAATCCATTTTCAGGCTTACTGGTGAAAAATAAGTTGTATAAGCCAGTACTTTCAGCCTATGGGATTCATTTAAATGATAAACAGTATGACTTTTACAAGAAGGATTTTTAACATAATTTACAAAGAAATCAGTGTTTTATCACCTTATTAAAATCACATAAGAGTACTGTAGGCCTTAATTTGTATCTCCAAAATGAATAAAAGAAACAAAGGCAACTAACTCACTTTAAAGCAGGGTGGGCTGATGACAGGATGATTCTGTGAAAATTAAGAACAGTGAACACAGGGTTTACATTTCTAGCCCTCTCTTGAATGAATGAATGGGCAGATAATTAAGACTTTGGTTGTTACTATTATATACTGTTTCACTAAACCTTTGGCAGTCTCTTTGTTTTCAGGTACAGAATAAAACCATGAGAATCTCCATTCTTTGTCATGGTGAGTAGAGAATACATACTTGAGAAGGTATAACATTACATGCACCCGGATGGAATACGGCAGTCTACTCAACATATAGTTTCTTCCTTTTCAGATAACCAGGACATTCAGAATTACTCAGACACCATGTCATGTGTTTAAAGAAGAGAGAGAAAATAAGAAAGAAGGGATCCTCTAGGTCAAAGAAAGCAGTAAGCATTTACTCTGAGGAAAGAAACCGATACAATTTGAAAATGAAGAATTCTCAAAGGAAAGCTTGATCCTCCGTGTTCATCTCTGGAAAAGGTGAGATTCTAAACCCATTAGGAAAGAGCAGGGAAGGTTATGTTCAATTTCTTTCACTCTAATTGAAAACGTTTATACTTACATCTTGTCTTGGCCAGCACCAACTCTGAGAGTCAATCGGGGGATGACTGGACTTGGGGCTGGAACAATTGGCTCCACTTTTATCTGTTGAAGTTATTACATTAGAGTTAAACGTGGTTTCGACAAAATTCCTCCTACTCCTTCTTCTACTTCCTCATCTCCACAAACCTGATAAGCCAGTTTAAGCCTTGAATGTGGCTAAAATGCTAGATCCAAGGACCATCTGGGCTATTTTGTTTTTTAACAACCAAAGGCTTCGTGAGAAATTCTACAAACTTGAATTACATCGTGAACGTTATGGGAGTTATTTCTGTATTTTCTTAGTTCTGG
Source organism: Vulpes lagopus (assembly GCF_018345385.1). NCBI lineage: Eukaryota > Metazoa > Chordata > Mammalia > Carnivora > Canidae > Vulpes > Vulpes lagopus. The sequence goes on from NC_054831.1 coordinate 77,431,789, forward strand.
TTAATTTCTTGGATTTTATGGTTAGAACTTTTAAACAAAAACTCCTCTAGATCATTCGGTGAACATTAATTTCCAGACTCAATAAAGTAGAAAAAAATGCACTGATACCTGCACCTATAAGCTAAAATGTATTTGTTTATTGAACTTGAAAAACATAAACTCATCCTAAGTTTGCATCATCATATAAGAAAATGGAAACACCAAGTGTAACTGCAGCATTAAACTGCTCTGTTTTTAGTTTGTGGTCAACAGATCTGCAAAAGAAAAAATAGACCTTTATAGAAGGATTTGTAGTGAAGGCAACATCTGCTGAATAAACTGAAGATCTTTGCAAATATTTGAGCTAATGGTCAAATATCAAGTATGACTTTAAAGGAGTTCTTCACACGTGTTGGTGTGAAGAGTTCACGGTATAATATTTTGAAGGAACAAACTGAACAAAAGCTCTGTAGCTCCAAATATCATCAATGTCAGAGATTTTCAACAGGTGTTTGGCATTTTTGGTGGGACAGTCCTTTGTTGAATAGAACGGTGCAGGTATGGCCAGATGTTCAACATCCTTGGCCTTGGGCCCTGTCATATGCCAACAGTCGCTGCTAGTTACTGTGATGATTAGCTGCAAGCCACTGACTTAAATATGTCAAGCCCAAGAATTAAATCCTAATAGGACAGTGTGGTAGTTCTAAAGGGGAATGAATCTATAACATAATGCTCAATATATCATCTAGTTAATACATTGCACATAGATCAAATTTACCATTTTTTCATATATTTTTAACTATTTCCTTTGAGTTCTGTTTTTTTTTTTTTAAATCCATCATCATGTCAATGCCTGTGGTTTCGACCATTCTCTTGAACAGTGGCATGTGGGAGGCAACTCAAATACTTACTGAATTAATAGCTCAAACACCTTCAACTCTCTGCCTCTGGGTTGTTTTGCCATCTGTCCAGAACCAATTCAAAATCATCCTCAGGGCCATCAAGTAATTCCAAAGAAAATTTTAAAGATCATGTAAACTTAGCAGAAACTCCAATTCCGTCTCTGCCTTCAACGCTGTGTATCTGGATCACCTGCCAAGCCAGGTAAGCACAGAGACCACCTCGGTTTAGCTTACTGCTACTTTGTTGTGCCTATCATAGGGGCTGACACACAGTCAGTGCATGAGACACAATCAAAGAAGTTGTCTGAAGCAACAATTTCAAACTCTTACCTCTTTCAAGACCTATCCTGTGATTTCCTTTCTACTTTTGTCCCTCCAGCTCCACCGGAGAAAGCACTGAGGCCACCAGGCAGGAGAACTTCTTCAGCCCACGCAGGTCTACAGACTTCTCTGCACCCAATACTGTACCAGAGTCCCGCTCCTCTGGTCTCTTAAGGAGACGTCCTCCTTATGTAGGCATCTTCAACCTCACAGTGCCATGATTTTCCACTAGTTTTTAAATATGCTCAATGATCTTAAAAAACCTGCTTGCCCTTCCGCCTTCTACTGACCACCTCTCCTATATCAGACTCCTGTCAATTGTCTCCTTCTTCACTTACTCATTCTTCAATCTGCTCCAATCTACTTTTTCTCCCAACCAGGCCACTGAAACCACTCTCCCCCAGACACCAATCATTTCCTGATGTCCTAGTATGCTTTCCACTGGGGGTCTCACTGGTCCCTTTCCTTCTCCTCTACTAAGTCCTCTGCTTGACCACATCTTCTTGGCCCTCTACACTTTCTTCAGTGGGTGTATCCATGTTCATGGTTTCAATGGTAGGTTTTACAATATGCCATGACTTCAAAATTTCCATCTCTAGACTAGCACTGATTGAGCCCAAGACCACAACAGAATATTACCTACTCAACATTTTCAACTCAATATTCTTTAAGCGTTTCATCTCACCACATCTAAACTTTAACTTGTCAACTTTCTCACAAAAGCCCGCTCCTCCAAATGGTCACTTTTGATGCATGTCTCATTCACTTGCCCAGTTATTTGGACAGTATATCCCAGTGGTTTTCCTTAAGGCTCTAGGGGACCAAGGGCCACGGAGGGTGGGAGGGCGGGCAATAAGAGCAAGACCCATGGATAACTAGCTAGGGTTTGTACCCACTTCCCCCAACTCTTTTTTAACAGAGGGTTCCGTATCTAAACAAATCTGAAAAACCAATAGTTTGGTCTATTTTGTAAACTATTAAGATTTCTCTACTTTTCTCACCTTTCTGTATTATCTGTAGGAGAACAGACAAATATATCCAGAACAAACATTTTAAACTGCCTGCTACTTGCCAGGCATTGTGATTGGATATCTTTAGATGTTCTCATAGAGTTTTTTTTTTTTTTTAAACAAACATGAGGGATAGGCATTATGGCTTCTGTTTTACAGGGAAAGGTATCATATATGAAGCAATCATTTTTCCTTTTCCTTTTCTAAGGTCACACAAACAGCAAAAGTAGGATTGGATTCAGTTGTTTTGTTTCAGAGAATGGAAAATTACATACAGTTCCTATATTTCCTTAATTCTAAAAAACTTTAGGGTAATATGGTTATAAATTATGAGTAATATTCCACATTCCTTTAGCCTGCAATATTATTTAATCACTTAACCCTTCCTTAAGCTTTATTTAAAAATAAAGCTGCTCTACCTTGAAAAAGATCTTTACCATTACCATATTTCACACTGTTTGGTCCATATCACACTACACAATAATCATAACTCACACCTGCATAGCACCAAGTGTGTTCCATATATGTGATCCAGTTTGCTCTTTGAACTCTGTTTAGTAAGTAAATGATCTACCTGTAGGTCTCCTGACACTAAGTTCACTCTCACCTCTACCATGTTGCCGAGTCCTTTGTCCCGGTAATGCTGTTGTCTTACATGGAGCTGGCTACTCACTTTCTTGTAAATGTCTTTTATGATGAATGACATATATTTGTGAAATGGCTAGTGTTGGTTGTTGTTGTTTATAGAAAGGGAGAGAGAGAGGCAGGAGAGGTGAGGGGCAGAGGGAAGGAGAGAGAGGATCTTAAGCAGACCCATGTCCAGAGCAGAGCGAGACTGGGGCTCAATTTCATGACCCTGAGATCATGACCTGAGCCAAAATCAAGAGTCAGATTCTTAACTAACTGACCCACTCATGTGCCCCCCAGGGTTGGTTGTAAAATCATTTTTTTCTATGTAAAGCTAACTAGTTTATATGGAAATTGTGATTGACTTTGGCCTCACCTTCATTCAACTAAACTGGCTTTTTTTTTTTTCTTTTTAAGATGTAAATAGAGGTGCTTATTAAACTGGCTGGGTTGTTGATGCCATCTTAAGTAACTTGTCAAGGTAAAATAATCAAGACATGGTTTATTTATACTATTTAAAAAGTTTAAATGATACTATATGTAAAAAAAGAAGCAAACAAAAACAGAGATACATCTTGTAAGTTCAATTAAAAATGGTATATATGTGTTCTGAAGAAAAAAGATATTTTGTAAACGTGTGGAATTAATGAATGATTCAGAACCCTGTTACCTTAGCTCCAAACTTTTCCTTGGGTAAAATTAGGGTGACCACATCATCCAGAGACATCTTTGAGAGTGAGAGTGGGAGCTATTATTTACGCCAAAAAAGTGTGTAAACTGGGATTGTCCTAGGCAAACCAGGACAGAGAGTAGCCCTCCCAACAAATACTTAAAACATTAATTTCATTCTTAAAGAAGCTAAATAGGATTTAACTTACAGATAATATTCAAAAATATTAATGAGGATGCTAATAATAGAGATACACAAAATATCATTTCTAAATTAGAATTTACCAGACTTCTGTTTACATTTTTATCCAAAATGCCTACCAAAATAAAAACAAAGACATTTCCTGCATTCATAAAGTAACTTCTCACATGTCCTTCTCAGAAATCACTAAACAAATGACAATTATTTGGAATTACTTAAAACCATTCGACTAATGCCACATTTTAATGGCATGAAGCCAAACTCTGGGGACAACATGAGCTTCTAAGGGTTAAAATAAAAGCACTGCACTTGAGAGTGAGCTGAGAATTGGGGCGCACAGAGCATTTACAGTGGATTACTAAGCTTCCCAATCCACCAAAGAGCAAAGTCCAGTAATAGAAGACTCCTTTGTAGCTAACTAAAAATACATTGTCAGTGGATTTGTCCAGTTTTATGTATAAGCAATACTGCTTTCACCTGAACTAATACTAGTAGTCATATAAGCCCCTTATTGCCATGTGCTGCATTTTTTTTGCTAATCTTCAAGGATTTAGCTTCTTTGCCACATACCTCAGGGCACCAACTGATAAAGCTCTAACTCTCCATTTTTCCAGGACACCAGCAGTGCGGCCTTGCAAAAAATGAAAATCGCTCAAGAGATTTAAAGGGGAAATTTATTTTTAAAATCCTGACTTGAAGCAAAGAGGTGGATTTTTAAAAAGCTTATCTATAAAGAATCAGTTTAAATTTAAATTCTATCTTGGAACTCTTTCATGCATTCCAGCTTTAAAGTTTATCTTCTGACAGGGACTTTCTGCAAAGGTAATGGGCAGCTTTGTCAATATAATCTGGCCAAGTTTTTATTTTCTATTTTTTTTTTTAACGTTAAACTTCTTTCACTTAAAAAAAAAAATGTGTGCTAGATAGAGGAGCAGCAAGTTCAGCGAATGCTAGTTCAGATTCCCATCTATGCTAATATGTCAGCAAAATATCCAGAAATAGTACTGATGAGCTATTTTTAATAAGCTAACATTTTGGATGTGGAATTATGATGACTGGCGAGCATCGTATTGTCTTTCTTAGCAATTAAGGTCTTTACATTGGTTCAATTTAGAAGCGTGGTCTGAGTACTGATAAACTGTTTAAGACATTAAAAAGACAGTCAGAAGGAAATTCTACGGTGTGGTCAAGTATGACAAGTGGAATCCAGCAAGGACAACTGAAACAGAAGGCAGGCTTCTACTTTCGCTCAAGTTCATTCACACCCAGACCTGGAGATGGTCTCTGGTAAATGGCTACTGATTCCAACACACTCAAGGAAATGTTAGGTGACTGGCTTCCCCTTGGGACAGAGAGTTGTAAGAAACAGGAAGAGAGTATCTTCCTCTTTTTACTGGATTGAGTAAAAACCCTTCATTTCACTAGTTAATGATGAGAGCTGATGAGAAAAAACTGGAAAGGAAAATACTTTGTTCTAAACAGATGGAGGAACGATGGCAACCTTTTGTCAAAAGCACCAACCAGTAGGACTCTTTGGTGTTCTCTAAAGAACAAATTGTTTAAGTTCAATAAAAGATTATTTGAGGGCAAATGCTAAGGGAGTTGGAGCTAGATTAAAGAACCATGACAGTCTCTTCAATAAATGGTGCTGGGAAAATTGGACATCCACATGCAGAAGAATGAAACTGGACCACTCTCTTTCACCATACACAAAGATAAACTCAAAATGGATGAGAGATCTAAATGTGAGACAAGAGTCCATCAAAATCATAGAAGAGAACACAGGCAACACCCTTTTTGAACTCGGCCACAGTAACTTCTTGCAAGATACATCCACAAAGGCAAAAGAAACAAAAGCAAAAATGAACTATTGGGACTTCATCAAGATAAGAAGCTTTTGCACAGCAAAGGATACAGTCAACAAAACTAAAAGACAACCTACAGAATGGGAGAAGATATTTGCAAATGACATATCAGATAAAGGGCTAGTTTCCAAAATCTATAAAGAACTTATTAAACTCAACACCAAAGAAACAAACAATCCAATCATGAAATGGGCAAAAGACATGAAGAGAAATCTCACAGAGGAAGACATGGACATGGCCAACATGCACATGAGAAAATGCTCTGCATCACTTGCCATCAGGGAAATACAAATCAAAACCACAATGAGATACCACCTCACACCAGTGAGAATGAGGAAAATTAACAAGGCAGGAAACAATAAATGTTGGAGAGGATGCGGAGAAAAGGGAACCCTCTTACACTGTTGGTGGGAATGTGAACTGGTGCAGCCACTCTGGAAAACTGTGTGGAGGTTCCTCAAAGAGTTAAAAATAGACCTGCCCTATGACCCAGCAATTGCACTGCTGGGGATTTACCCCAAAGATTCAGATGCAATGAAACGTCGGGACACCTGCACCCCGATGTTTCTATCAGCAATGGCCACAATAGCCAAACTGTGGAAGGAGCCTCGGTGTCCATCGAAAGATGAATGGATAAAGAAGATGTGGTCTATGTATACAATGGAATATTACTCAGCAATTAGAAACGACAAATACCCAGCATTTGCTTCAATGTGGATGGAACTGGAGGGTATTATGCTGAGTGAAATAAGTCAATCGGAGAAGGACAAACAGTGTATGTTCTCATTCATTTGGGGAATACAATTAATAGTGAAAGGGAATACAAAGGAAGGGAAAAGAAATGTTGGGAAATGAACTAGGGGTGGTGGAAGGGGAGGAGGGTGGGTGTTGGAGGGGAATGGGTGATGGGCACTGAGGTGGACACTTGACGGGATGAGCACTGGGTGTTTTTCTGTATGTTGGTAAATTGAACACCAATAAAAATTAATTAAAAAAAAATAAAGAACCATGAACCATTGTAATTGTTCTGATTACTGAAGTCATTAAAGCACAAAAGATCGCCATCGCCCATACTTTGAAATATAGTGGTTGAAGAGTTCTCTAAGGTCTCTCCAGGGACTACAATTTTCTCAACTCAAAATGTTCACCTAATTTCTGAGTGTGAAACTATGGTTAGCCTTCTCATCAGCTCCATCTGAGGTGACTGACTGAGAAGGCTGTTGTGGGTGACAAAGAACACAGACACCACTCATGCAGACCTGGGGCCAAGTCCTGGCTCTTCCACCCATCAGCTACAGCAAGCTACTTGACCTTTCTATGCAGTTTGCTCAACTCAAAATAGCAGTAACAGCACCAAACCCTCCAAGCTTTTGGGAGGATTAATTCATCGAATTCTGGCCAGGTCTGGTGCTCATATGCACTCACTAAGCAGCTTAGTGATGGTATCATATACCAGCAGATGGTATCATTTACCATCTGGATTAGTCCATCCAGTAGCTGATGTTGGCTCAAAATAACATTCATCAATATATAGGATAAAAATTGGGGGAATCCTTTACAGAATTTACGACCTTTCCATTTAGCAAATATCAATTATCTGTGGGTTGATCATCAATATAATTGGCTTGTTTTAAGGAAATACTGAAGAGTCATCTTAAATGACCAGCTGGTCTTCACTTGGAGTCTTCAATGAGAGGGGAAAAGAGAAGGCCTCTATAAGCCAAAATATTCTTGGAGAAGGTATGAAATTCATTTCTAAGCAGAGGTCATATTTTATGATGATGCCATCTCTTCTTGGTATTGACTGGGAAGGAGACAGAGGGAAGGGAGCAGAGGGTCAGAGATGTTTGAAGAGGCTGGTGAATAGCTAATAAGTGGTAGAGCCAGAATTCATATTTAAGTAGGTGTGACTGGCAAAGCCCATGATCTTCGGTGGGCCTATTTATCTGCAGGTTGTGACATCATCATTGTTTGGATGACATTCTACTGTGCCTTCTCAGATCAAGGGCATAAAAACATATTTTCAAATTTGACAGGTGGATTTTGGTTTACATTCTGTATCGGGTTATATGGACAACTGTTCAGTTCCAGTAACAAATGAGATATTTTCTTATTTAATTTTTTCACAGTAATCCTCCTTCTAAAAAACACTTAAAAATACCAAAAGTCAATTTGAACTAAAGTAGTCCTGTAACATTCCTCTAAACTTCAAAAATCCAAGTCATGTGGTACACACACTGACACAAGCACAGAGAATTTTAACTGCTCTGAAATATACCATCAGGTTTATCACTGCCGAAGCTATCATGTTATGCTTGTGACTGCGCAGCATAATTGCTCTTGATGTTTTCCATAAAAAGTTAGTTTGGTTCTATTTTAAAGAGCTAAAAGATCAGACTCCTAACCTTGACTAGTGTATGTTACTGCACTTGAGGAACACAAATTGTGCATGAATCATTACACTGTGGATTATTACCACTACTAGAAAAACAATTTTTTCTCCTGATGATGCACTACTGAGCCAGATGCCTTACATAATTTCAATTAATCCATTTTTAATTTAATGTAGGAAAGCGTAGTGGTTAAGAACATCAATTATATACCATCTGACAGCCTGGGTTGACATGGTGGCTCATGTTCTATCACTTCTGAGGTGTATGATCACGGGCCACCGGCCACCTTATTAATCTCTCCAAGCCTCAATTTCTCATCTTAAGGTGATAACGATTATGGTATCTACCTTACAGAATTGTGGTAAGAAGTTAAACTTACATGTAGTGTTTGCATGATGTTTAGCATGTAGTAATTACTCAATAAATATTAAGAATTAGTGTTTTGCTGCCTTTCATTGAATGTCACCACATCCTTGCTTTAAAGATGGAGCATCTAAGGAGTAAAGAAACTACAAAACATGCCCTGGATCTTAAGTCAGATTTGCTGGATTCCAGAGGCCATGCCTCCTTCAACTTACCATGCAGATCTCCATCTAATTAATGGTACCTTTATTGGTTTTTGTGTTGATAATGTGGATGTGGCTGGTAAAAACTTTATAGGCAGGTTAAATAAATACGGGGAGATGTTTTTCTTTTATTAAAACAATGCCCTTGCTTGCTGATCTGGGTCAACATCTGTAAGTTGCTCCTGTGAGCTGGTCAGGATGGGAAGGAAGAAGGACACTGTGGCCCTCATTTTTGTGACAAAAGACATTTTCTCAGGGCAGCTAAAATGTGCCTTATTTTGATCTGCGGATATGTAAAGGAATTCTTCAATGCTATGTATACTTTCATTTACTTGTATGTCTTGATGCTCGGGGAGGAACATGTGGAGTTGAAAAAGGAGAAGTCAAGGTTTACGTTCAAGTCTCAATTTCTGCACCTTGTCAGTGGCATCTGCATGGGCTGCCCTGGCCTTTATCCTCTCCTACCTCCATCAAGAGCTAAACTTTAAAAGAATGCCAGGGAAGGAGAGATCATTTTTCAACACTGCTTAAGCACAGCTGACCCCCACCCCCACCCCCCCGCCCATCAAATGTAAGTTAGCTAGTCTGGTCCATTGAAGTAGCAAACTCCACGTTACTATATTTTATGGGTTGATTCAAAAATGAAATAATATTACTTGCCTCTATCTTCAGTATGATTCACACTGCCTGGGCATTTACTTACATATGTGCCAGATACAGTACTGAGCACATCTCAGATGTACTCTCATTTATTATAAAAGTAACTTGCCCAGTGTCATACAGCTAAAAATGTCAAGCTGTGAACTCAGGTTTAACTCTAGAGACAAGACTATTTATTATTTTGAAAGCCTTATATGATAGCCAACTTTTATAAATTTTTATCTTTTGTCATTCATCTGAGCCATAACCCATCAAACGTGATACAAGGACTTGTTTTCTTCTGTTAGGTGAAGTCTAGCAAACTTGTAACTGAGCCTTTACCTCCAACCAAGTTAGTCTGAGGGACTTTTCTTTCCCAAAGTCAGGTGGAAAGGCAAGGATTGCTGTTACAAACCTAATCTGATGGGCTTTACTCAAAGTCATAATGGCCGTTGAAACAACTCCATTGACTTTCCAAAGTTAAGATGGTGATGAAAGCAACAGTACCCTGTTTGATCTACTGAGGGCTCAGCTGCCAAGGTGCTAGGTACATGACAGGTAAGTGATAACTGCTGCTGGGCAAGATCTCCAGCAATAAACATTTCGAGACCATGAAGAAAATATCTCTGTGTCAGTGACCTGGCTTTTGCTGGTTTTGTGACCTTGATCTTGGACAAGTCACCCCCTCAGACTTACTTTCTCGTCCACAAATATTGGTAACGATACCTGCTGGACATCAGGCACAGGTATGTTAGAAGGAGAAAATAACGTACGTGCAAGTGCCAGGTGCCACATGAAAATACCAGAATGATAAGATGATTCTGAAAATGGAAACAAGAGTTGGATTTCTGTGTCTTGTTAACTTGCTGATGTTCAGTTTTTAGTATCAGGATTTCCATTCTACTTCTTCATATTTTGGAATAGCCAAGGGGGACAGAAAAAGCATAAAGGTAGGCAGAAAGATGTGAGAGCTGCCATTAGTGCTTGTCAGCTAAACTAACTTTTCTAGGTAAGTATGAAATTTGAAATATTGCAAAAATGCTGGTAATAGATCTGCCGTGTGTTAAATACATCTTAGTTTATTATGTGGAAAAAATTACTATGTATTCTTTCTGGCCAACCTCCAAGAAGACTGCTTTTCGAGAGGCAGGGAAAGGGTTTCTGAGAATTTGTGTGAGACACCGTGAATAGTTAGACTTTTTAAGAAAGTTTAAAAGAAATTTTCAGACCAACCAGTCAACCCACTGTAATCCAAGGAACCATGGACTGAAGAGCAAAACTATAAAAGCAGAGGTCACATCCTGGGTCCAATGGCTTGAGGTCTCAGTTTCTACAGACCTGCAGGATATGCATCAGTCTCCTTGGCTGTACTCTATGAAAGACTGACTTACTTATGTTGTAAAATACCTGGAATTATTCTCTGCCCACCAGCCAGGCTGCCCGATCAGCCTAGATACTCGGAAACATGTCCTAATCTTATAAAAGCAGAAAAGAGGAGGACAAGAGATGCTACAGAAAGTAGTAGACAGTCATAACCCCAAACACTTGCCAACCCAGCTCACCCTCCTTCAGGAGGGACTCTGTCCTCTGAAAACACTGCCCTCTGTCAAATGGACGCTGTCTTTTTTTGGGTACCTGATATTTGGGTACAAAGCAGTGTATGCTACACTTGATAATTATAAAAATATTATTTACAGGTAAAGATGATGGGTTTTTTTTTAACTGCCAGAGATTAGTCTGTTTACGAGAGGGCTTATAGTCTTTGATTAGCTCCCTCTTGGGCTATGAATCTGTAACATTTTCAGCACAGAGGGGCTTGGTTACAAGTTTATGGGTCTTAAGAATTAACATGAAATCTCACAAGCACATGAATCGCCCTCTGGTTCACTGGTGGGCAGTGCACAGCCAGAACACGGACACCACCGCGGCCTTCGTCTACCTGCCTCTCTCAGAGGGACTGTTTCTGGACCGAGCCAGCCAAGGCCGGATGCTTACTTTTTCATGCCTGTGCTTCTCCTTCTCCTTTTCTCTCTTCTCTCTCTCCCTCTTCTCTCTCTCCCTCTCCTTGTCTTTCTTTTCCTTCTCCTTCTCTTTCTCTTTCTTTTTCTTCTTTTCCTTTTTGTCCTTTTTCCTTTCCTTCTCCTTGGGCTTCTCCTTGTCTTCAAACAGTTTGTCAGGGAGCACTGAGGACAAGGCGGGCAGGGTGGCGGGGACCCTGGCGGCGGTGGCGGGGCTGAACAGGGGCAGCGGCGCGTCCTTCGGGGGCAGCACCAGGGGCGTCGGTGCCGCTCGGGGCCTCTCCTCCCGCCCCTTCTCCTTAGCCTTCTCCCGCTCTCTCTTCTCTTTATCCCTTCTGCCTTTGTCTCGGTCTTTCTTCTTATCTTTATGCTTCTCTCTCTCCTTTCTCACCATGCCATCTTTCAACCTCACTTTTGGATCAACATCCTCAAATTCTTTTATTTTAAACTTATAGGGATCTGGCTCTTCGTCTTTAAGAAATTCCCTCCAGGGGTACTTGGTTTCCTTGGTGCTCTCCTTCTCCTTCTCTTTTTCTTTCACTTTGTCTTTCTCTTTACTCTTTTCCTTGCTTTTGTCCCTTTCCCTTTCCTTATCTCTCTGCTTCTCCTTCTTCTTCATTTTGGTCTTCAGTTCCTTTTTCAACTTCTTTTTGACTTCCACGGATGAGGGCAGTTTGGTTTTTTCCTCGTACACCTTGTGCAGAGGTTCGGGGGTGGGAGGAGACACCGAAGGAGAAGAGATGTAGGGAAAGCCGGGAGGCATGGCTGGAGGGGCTCCCATTTTTGCTTTACGCACGACCTCATCAATGGACGCGTCCATTGTCCATGAGTTGTCGGAACTCGAAGTTCCACCCGAAAGAGGCAGAGGAGTAGATCCTGACTTAGTGAAATTGTTGGAGGACGTTGAGGCTTTCGGAGTAGTACATTCTGAACCTGAAATTCTCTTAGGGCTGGTAAAGAGGTCTCCTTCTGATTCCGATCCAGAAGAAAACTCGAAAGGGTCTGGCTCTCGTTCAGCACAAGCCCGTGCAATCACGGCATTGATAGAGTCATCGATCGTCTTATCTGTCACGATGGCCTTCTTCGGCTGATTCTCATTGTTGAGTTTCCCAGCATCTGGAGGGGTCTGTATTTGTTTTACCTGAATGGTCTCTTTATTGAGTTTTTCACTTATCGTAGCTGAAGGAGTCCTATTTGGTGTTTCGGGTCTGACAGGTGCTTGGGGAATATGAGTCATAATCTTGGGACTCTTGGGGCTCTTGGGACTCTTAGAGCGTCCGGGAGATTTCTTCTCTTTGGATATAGTTTTTGGTGACCGAATAGGACTTCCGACCATTGCTGGTGACTGGGTAGTTTTAGGCGATTTAGTCTTCTGTCCTGGGGAACTACTTTTAGTCTTTGTTTTAGGCGTAAATGACTTTGTTTCTAATGGTTTTGTGATTGGCATTTGTGATTTTGCAACTGGAGCCAACATTGGTGGCTCTGGTGATGGTGGTGCTAGGTCTGTATTGTCCTGTATGTGGACTGGAGAGAGCATTGGCGGAATCTTTTGGGTATTTATTGAGCTGAGGGGTTCTCGAGCTTCCAATACTACTACATCCAGCGTGTCCCCTTTAGTGCTTAATAGCCGTGGTCGCTTGATGGCAGGCATTTCTTCAGCTTCGGGACTATCCAACGGTCTCTTACCCAAGAAATTCTCATCATTAATAATTTCCTCCTCTTCCAATTCATCATCCTCCTCCAAGGGAACTTGCATGGCTTCTGCTGACGTACCACCATCAGTGGGCACCTGCTCTTCTTCTTCTTCTGGTAAAGGAAAAGAAAAGAGGTATTAGTGGAATATTTAGAAAACCCTAACAAATAAAAATGATGTTTCAAATATGATTTCTAGGCAAGAAAGGGAATTATTCATAGTGTTTAGAAAGTAGTAAAGTGGTAAATATTCAAGGATCTTCTAAACTTGCACATCATCGTTCTTTGAAGAGTGGTGACTGGATCCAGACTGATTATTTTCTTTTCAAGTGATTTGGCCTACTTTCAAGATCTGGAGTTTGCTAAGTATTTCCTGTTTGCTTCCTTAACTGTATTCCTAACCTGACTAAATATGGTCTTTCTCTTCCTTCTTCTTCTTGTGTACAGGTGTGCATACATGTGCACCCCTGCCCCCCGCCACCACATACATACTTCTAAAGATCAGGAGATGGGTTATTTTATGACTACTATCCTCAGAAATGACAAAAAAAGCACAGTTTTTTTAAGGACTCTTATAACAAATGTTGATTCTTGGGAGTTTAGAAAATGCAAGCATCCAACCTGGATATGATTCATAAGCTGTTGTGTCTTCTGTTTTGTTTGCTTGATGTTGGCCACTTTCAGAGACAGCATGGTGCAATGGCATACATACTGGCTTGGGCATTAGAGAGACAGTGTTTCTGCTAGCATTCTGGCACCACAGAGCAACAGGCCATAGGCAATCTCTTAACTCCTTCAGCTTGTTTCATGACCTTTCAAAAGGGGCTAATGTTACTTGCCCTGCCTACTTGAGTAAGTTGCTTTAAGATCACTTTCTTTCTTTCTACACATATTAACTAAGCATATTACAGTTTAGCACAGGGACACAATGTGGATTGCACATAGAAAGTGGTTTGTACTATAAGACAGATAAAGAGCTACAGCAGTTCAAAGCAGAAACAGATTACTGTGATATTAAAGATCTAAGGAAGATTTTTACTTATTAGGTAAGTGCTTTAGATATTTAGAGACTAGGAATGGTGATGTATAGGGAGAGGGAATAGATGCCAAAGAGATGGAGGTGGAACACAGGGAGCCAGGGATTAATTCATCTGGCAAGCAGGGTGCAAGATGGGGAGTAGTACAAAGTAAGCTTACTAAGGTGGCATCCAGATCTTAGAAGCTTTGAATTCCAGAAAAAAAACCAAAGTGATCTTTGTTCTACTGGTAGTTTGGACCTGGTGAAGATTTTTAGACAAGGAAGAAAAATCACAGGGTATAGGTTAGCAAATTATTCTGGCAAGAACATACATGACGGATGGGAGGTAACCTAATAATGGAGAGGTGACAAGTTAGGGGTCACTGAATTGATGTAGGTAAGTTACAACCGGGTCTGAACTAGAATAGTGGTAACAACAGGAAGCAATAGAGATAGATGACATTTTTGAACACAGAATGAATGGAATCTAATAAATGATTAGGTCTAAGAATGGAGGAAAGAGTCAAGCACCATCTCAAGGCTCTGAGTCCTGGTGAGTGAGCATGCAGTCATTAAGAGAAATAAGCAGAGAAGGAAGATGACTATTAATCAGCTCAAGCCCTAGACACAGAGTTGGGTGAACAGGTAAGGATGACCAGCACAAGACAAATTTGGACATAAGGACTGTTAGCAGGACTTGAGAATGACACTATCACCCGTTCACAACCCTAAGTCAGAAACATCCTTCCAGACTACTTCTTTGTTTCTCCATTTTCACATTGTGAACACAGTTTTCTACTTTCCTATAGCACACTCTCCCCATCGCTATTACTGTTAGTTTGAATCCTTAGCACCTCTCCTCTGTCTTCTAACTAGTCTCTCTGCCTCCAGTTCCTGTCTTTCACATTGCCTACGCTGATCTTCTGAAACCACAAATCCAAGCCTATCACATTCCCTGTCCTAAGAACGTTTCATAGGTCCCTACAGCACTACTTTGCCAGAGGAGTTCCCTGAAGCCTGAGGGTTCTGTGGAGCCCCTTCAGAGCACCACACAGTACAGACTGGGTCCCCTAGTCTCTATCAAATGGAATGGTTACCCCTAAGATGATCTATTTCACATACTGAGCTTCTACAAAGGCTTTTGGTTTTTTGTTTCAGCAGGTTGAAAAGCAGTATTCTAAAATGTAAAATGAACCCAATTTCCCCAGCACTACCTATATGGTGCTCCATCATCTGATTCCATAATTAACCTCACCTTGCACTGCGTCCCAAACACTCTGCCATTCCAGCCACGCGGACTGACAGTTTCTCTAGGCCTTCCTTCAGTGCCTCTGCACATGCAGCTCCCTCTGCCTGGAAGGCTCTGCTCCCCACACTTTGGTGACTATCTCTTCTTAGCATCCAATCAGGTGTTCCCGCTCCCGTGACACTTTTTCTGAGCAACTAGAAATGATCACCCTCCCGCTTTGGATTCTGCTGTGCTCTGGTTATATAAGCAACAAGCAAGTCTAGGACATTTACCATCTGGTCTTTTACAGAGGAGTTTTCAGATTCCTGTTCTGGATCTACACAACTCAGAAAAATTGAATAGCCCTTTCCAGCCCTATCTTTATTAGAATGACAAGATGGACCTCAAATCTGCTCAAACTGCTAATAGGCAAACATGAAAAAATGAGAAGGAAGACAGCGTTACGATATTCTCCAAGTGAACGAATAAAACATTTTAGAGTACTTATTACTGTAATATTTCTAAATTCCAAAGACCCTCCTTCTACCTCACAGAAGTTCATAAATCCCAATGATGCCAAAGCAGGAAGAGGAAGGTTTGGCTTAGGCAGGGCCCTTTAGAATATGTTAAAGTATATCTTATTCTTCTAATTCTAGATCTAGATCAGTTCTAGGAGGTGAGTCCCCCAGACAGGGCCTTTGAGGGAAGCCCTCGGACCAACACAAAGAGAGTCAGTTACAGGTTCTCCAGATGAAAGGTCTGGTTTGTTTTTGCTTTTTTAGTTAGAACAATTAGTTAGAGTTCACTATTCAAACTACTAAATAATAATGCTGGTCAATAACAGAGCTATACATTATAAAGTTAACTCTGCAATCCCTTTTTTTTTTTTTTTTTAAAGATTTTATTTATTCACGAGAGCCAGAGAGAGAGAGAGAGGCAGAGGGAGAAGCAGGCTCCATGCAGTGAGCCCGACATGGGACTCAATCCCAGGTCTCCAGGATCTGGCCCTGGGCCGAAGGGGGCGCCAAACCCCTGAGCCACCCGGGCTGCCCTCTGCAATCCTTTTTGAGAAGATTAGAAACAACAACAATAACCCAACCCTCTTCACTATAATCTCTCAAAAACCACATAACAGCGTAAGTCCAGAGTTAGCATCTGCAGGTCAAGTGGATATCACCTCCTCTATCTGGCCTAATAACTATCCTCCAATGAAAGCAGTCCAGAGATGCTAGGGACACTGTTTAAGGATAATAGATATTTTAGTAAGGGAAGCTACTTCTGGACAAGTGTTAATGTTGATGCTGCTAAAGGTATACTAAGGAATTCTTAACAAAGCTGATATTTTCTATTCTACTTGTGTTAAAGTTTGGCTAACGTTAATAGGGATAAGACTTTTGATCTGATTATCCTTTGTGTGTGAGAACTTGTTTGAAACTGTGGTATCTGTTGTAATTGATCATTACTACTATCATTCTTCAAAGAATACTATAAACTATAACTCCCACGCTTTTAGGGAAAAAAATATGACAATAAGAAAAGAGACACATTAAGAACCACACTTAAAGCAGTATAGGAGGGATCCCTGGGTGGCGCAGCGGTTTGGCGCCTGCCTTTGGCCCGGGGCACGATCCTGGAGACCCGGGATCGAATCCTACATCAGGCTCCCGGTGCATGGAGCCTGCTTCTTCCTCCGCCTGTGTCTCTGCCTCTCTCTCTCTCTCTCTCTGTGACTATCATAAATAAATTAAAAAAAAATAAAAAAAAATAAAGCAGTATAGGAACCTTTATTTAAAAAAAAAAAAGTCAAGTCTCTGGTAAAGGCTCATGCCCACTATCTACAACCCTGTTCTTCGTATAAATTCACTACAATTTATATACATATATATATATGCATATACATATGCTATACTTCAATCTACAATTATAAATGATATAAATGCTATAGTTCAATCTAAGGAAACCCTGTCATATTAATAAATAAGGAACTTTTCATTCTGCCAGAGTTTTTCACATATATGTGGGATGCTTTCTTGTTTGTCAAAAAAAGGAAATGAGGAGAAATAATGTGAATGACTCAGTGCAAATTTATTACCATGGTGAGAAATACAATTTGAAAGATACTTAACTGGCTAGCAAATTCTGTATCTTATCATAGATGTGGAAAAAGAATGAGATAGAGATGATCTCTTAGGTGTCTTCTCATTTAGACAATCCATGATTCCAGGTCAATATTTGATCGTAAAATTACATTTTAACCTTTTAATTTGAAATAATTTCAAACTTACAGAAAAGTTGTAAGAACACTACGAAGTCATGAATACCCTTCACCCAGTTTCACCCAATTAACATTTTCCTTCAGTGTGTGACTGCGAACAACTACCAAGTTCCCTTCTACTTGCATATCAGAAATAGGACGGGTCTGTGGTAATGTCCATCTTTTTAAAACTTTCACAGATGTTGATGTAGGTCGGGGAGTCCCTACAAACTCCACTCCAATTTTCCCTCATTAATGACACAAATAAATAATCCATACTCGCTACATTTCCCAGATGAGTAATGAAAAAAACATGCTTCTTTACCAAACTTCTCAAACAAAAGACAAAACAAGACAATGAGGCCTGAACACACCAAAAGGCTTTTTAATGGGTTAATTCTAAGCTACTATAAATATTGACTTAGAACGAAATATCTTTTTAAGTAGAATAATAAATGCCTTTAAAGAAACACTATAATCTAAAAAGCTCATGGACATTGGGGGGGGGGAAGGAAATTGTTTTCATATGGCACTGAAAGCTTTTTATCTCATTAACTACACAGATGCATGCAACTTTAAAATTTAGTGGCATGATCTCAAAATAGTCAGAAACTATACTTGCATTTCTAAACTTTACATATACGGACAATAAAATGCTATCTGCATGTATTTCACCAAAAGTTAAATGTATTTAAAATCAGATTTCTTGTGATTTTTCTTAGAAATATACATGCAAAAATTTCTAGCAATTACGACAGAAACTTAACCTATTCTCTTATTAGTTTACGCATCCTGCTGTTTTTATAATAGATTCCTCTTTTATTAACAAATATGAAAGGATTCATTTAGAATGCATATTTTTTCAAAAAACCCCTTGCTGTCTATCTGGATATTGTGGCTATTTATTGTCGCCAGTTCTTTGAAGGGACTCACTCTTGCTATTATTCATTCACTCACTCATCTACTGGATGTCTTCTGAAGACCCCTGTGGCAAGTACTCTGTTCAATCCTATATGAAGTCAAAAAGGACATGATTTCTCATCCTTAAGAATCAACCACATTTTGTGTCCATCAGCTCAAGCGCCATGGCAGGGATTGGTACAAGGTACACACAGCCACAGCCAGGGATATGAGGACATGGCCAGGGGCAGGGTGGGGGGGGGGTGTTAAGACCAAAACCACGTGTACCATCTGTTACCAGGTGCCATGAGTCTACCTCACACAGCTTGCTGAGTCTCCTACATTTAAGTTTTCTCTTCTGCAAAACCTCAGTAATAACATCTGACCACCTACTTCTAAGAGTTGAGGATCTTTTTATTGGGGCCATCTCTACATGCAGTCGATGGTACATGTGGGATATCTACAGGACAGGACAGAGCTATTTCTGCCTCTACACATTTTTCATGGACTACATGCAATAGTGCTTGGCATTCTGACCACTTCATTTATGCCTCGGATAAAGGCAGTGTCTTTCAAAATGTTGCCACCAAAATATTTTTAAGGCTGTAAAGCTAACAAATGAACAACTCTCTTCTACTTTTTGAGGTAAGGAGACTGAGAAAATGGGACATAACTGAAGTAACCTGATGGAACACTGGGGACGAAGAAGGTTTAGAACACAAGGTACTGCCAGGGGGTAAGGTTCGGGTAGGAGCCTGTTGTGAGCAGGGTCTGGGGTCACTGGAAAATGGTGGGCAGACATTGGATGCCTGGGAAAGGCAAGAAGAGCAGTGATACAAAAACAATCCATAGTAACATTTTATTTGTGGTTCCAAATGAGGCTAAACAATTTTTCTAAAATCCCATCCACATCCCTAAATAAAATATTTTTCAAATTGTGTTGTCTATAATGTAACAGAAATTAGGCCGTTAAAACACAACTCAGTGTGTGTAAATGGGTAGGTATTTTTTAAATAAACCTATTGACAAAAAAAAAAAAAAAAAAACCCAGAAAATACTAGCAAAGACAAGACAATTAGGCAGTGACAATTCATATGGTACGATCAATCAATAACACAATAAATTAACAGCAGAGTGAAGATGATGTGTTATAAATACTTATACACACACTGACCTGTAAAAAAGCACTATTTCTCTAACATTCTGCACAATAAAAAACTAAAATGCTATATAAGCAAGCCAACCTGAAATGACACCTAGTATTATAAATGGCCTAATCTATATGTTAATGCTGTTGTATCACATAACTGCAGCAAGACTAAGATAACAATATGACTTTGGGGTTTCTATGGCTACATCCTGGGCTAACGGGCCTGAAGGGGCTGGCTGCTGACACCACACAAGCATTCTGAGTGCTTCTTTTTGGTTATTTATGATATGATTTATGATAACGACAACATCTCCTATTTTCTCTCCTCCTCAGGTACAATAAATTGCTATCGTTAATCACCCTTCTTGGTTCAACTATGATTACAATAGCATAACAGAGCCTAGCTATGGTAATATTGTGGATTTTTTTTTAAAAGAAATAAATACAAGATCTCTCCAGACAACGTCAATATCTCTAATATTTTAATCAACTTCCTTTAAGTCCTCTGAAATAAATTCTATTATAACTGAGATTCCATACCGAGGATGTAGGCCCTTCATGCAGATCAAGCACCACAAATTTGCAAATCACTGCTGCCCTGATTTTCTTGAACTCACTATACTAGTAAGCCTATGCACACTATGTTATAATAGTGACAAGTTTCTTTTCCAAGACAAGGTGTGGCAGTTTTTTCGTTCCTACATTGATGAAACTAATCTAACTGCTGTTTTTTTCTACCCAGGACCAAACAAATTAGGCAAATTAACCATTCATCTATCAGAAGGCAAACAGAGACAGAATAAAAACTTTGCAATCGTTCAGACACGTGTGACCTGCCTTTGCTAGTTACTGGCTATGGAGTTGCTTCATCTTTCTGAACTTCAATTTCCTTTTGTGCCAATTAGGGTTGACACAAAGTACTACCTCTTTGGCTTGTAAGTAACAATAAAAGTATGTGAAGAATCCAGCAGTGTGTAATAAATGAGTTACAGTATAAAAACAGAAGATAAATTCTTCCCCTCTCTACATCGATCCCTTTTTGATGGGCTCCTCATTAAGAGGGGGAGCATATGTGCTTTGGCCAGTGGGTGAGAGCTGGCAAATGAGACATAAACAGAGGTTTGAAAACCACTCATGTACCGGGGCTTGTCCTTGTACTGCTCCTGGGAAACCTGCAACCACCCCCATAAGAACAAGCCGAGGTTAGCTTGCTGGAAGGTACATGCGTGGCTTAGAGCCCCAGCCAAATCCTCAGACATGTGAGTGAGGCCATCAATGACCAGCTGATGGCAAATGGACAACTAAGCCCAGCCACATCCAGCAAAAGAACTGCATAGCTGAGCCAAACCACAGACTTAGGAGCTAATGAACAGTTGCAATTTTAAGCCATTCAATTTTGGGGTGGCTTGCTACACAGCAACACGTTAATCATGTATTCACATACACATGTACAATGGATTCATGTCATCTGCGGTGCTTATGTTCTACAAAGGTGCTGTGAACACTAAATTAGCAAAAACTGAAATGTCGCTCCCAGGGGAAATATAAGGTTAGGTTCCTGTGAGGCTCTTGTCACTATGAATTTGTCAGCAGATCAATACATAACCTTGTTTTATGTCATTTAATATATACTGTTGGTTCATTAACACTGAACTTGTTTTTCTTTTTTACAGCCAGAAGCACTGTAATTCACACCTGAATGAAGCTGATGTAACACACGTATTATTTCCATAAGGCATATCCTAGCCTTCTGACACTTGGGAACACTGCCCACACTTCAGCATCAGGCCTGGAGGCCATTTAAAACAGCATAATCACTAAAGGGGCACCTTGGTGGCACAGTCAGTTGAGTGTCTGCCTTCAGCTCAAGTCTTGATCCTGGGAGTCCCCCACTGGGCTCCCTGCTCAGCGGGGAGTCTGCTTCTTCCTCTCCCCACTCGTGCTTTCTCTCTCTAAGAAATAAAAAAAACCAAAAAAACCCAAAAACCCAGCATAACCAAAAAAAAAAAAAAAAAAGCAAAAAATTTGAGAAACACGGTACAAACAGACCATGGAAATGACATTGTTTACAGCATGAGAGCTAAAGCAACAAGGCAGAGTGTCACCTTGTGTGGACTCAGCTAGAAACTACATGCCAAGCAGCTTGGATTTTTTGCCATACTTTGCGTGCCTGTGAGTGGCTGTGAAAGCATCAAGTGTGCTCAATGTTGGGCCACATGGTCACTTTAGTGAGCGCGCAGAATGGCAGATACAGAATCCATGCATAACGAGAATCAGCTTTATATAATTATATGGCTATAAATTCATCAGCATTGAATACTTCTATGGACTATGGATTTATTTATTTATTTTTAAAGATTTTATTTATTTATTCATAAGAGACAGAGAGAGAGAAAGAGAAAGAGAGAGAGAGAGAGAGGTGCAGAGACACAGGCAGAGGGAGAAGCAGGCTCCATTCAGGAAGCCTGATGCGGGACTGGATCCTGGGTCTCCAAGATCACGTCCTGAGCTGAAGGCGGCGCTAAACCGCCGAGCCACCAGGGCTGCCCTGGACTATGGATTTAAATAAAAGATTTTATTGGAAGGTAATTCCAGTCCTCAGAAGGCATTTAGTGAAAAGATTAAATAAGCCTTAAGAATTGCAACATCGTGACCATATCTGACAAGGCATTTATTTTTCCAAACCCAAACTGGGACATATTTTGGTTTAAAGAGGTCAAAGTACTAGCTATGCACAAACTTTTCTGCTCACGTCACACTACCATTGTTGGGATTTCTGGAATCTACCAAGCTCTTTCCCTTTTCGGCGTCTTTATAGCCACATGTTCTATTCTTCTCTGCTAGAAACACTCTCCCCTTTGTTATTTCCACACTTGTTTCTCTTTCTCACCCTTTATATTTTAAGCTTATGTACTGGCTTCTCAAAGGAGTATTCTTTGGTCATTCCCTATCTCCAAAATAAGGAGTCATACACAACTTGTGACTGATTATTAGCGCAGTTCTTATCTGTTTTCCCAACTAAACTCCACCAGGACAGGAACCACATTTGCCTGTAGCTGTTAAGCAATCATCCCAGGCTGACAAATGTTTTTTTTCAGAAATTATTTGAAAAATAATACAACATTTTTACCATGTTTTATGGATTCTAAGTTGTTAAAAGATAAAAAAGTGTATAGCTCTGAAGATGCAAAGTATCTTGTCTCTGATGGACAAGTAATCATAGTGATGCAGGTCATCACCAACCTATGGGTGAACTTGTCATTCTTGGTAAAATGACAGGATGCTGCAACTCCTAGATGTTTCAGACAATGAACTATTTAAAAATTTGAAAAAGAAATATTTGTTCTATGCAGTTAAAAAGTAATGTTTTATATGATAAGAAAGAATTGTTTCTTAGTCCAATTGGAAGCTGTGGTTTTTTTTTATTAGTGGTACATTAAGAATGGTGCTTCTTAGTGTGGATGATGTCTTAGGATCAAACATGACAGTCGTTCCAAATGATAATTGAATGCTTGCTATATTCCATCTCTAGAACACAGAGAAACAACAGTAAACTGGAGAAACCTAAAGCCCAAGGACCCAAGAAGGGAGGACGTTCAAACTGTGACTCAGTGAGAAAAGCTCAGATAAAACAGCGGCTTGGCTGTTGCCCTATGACCTTCATTTTCTTCATTTTTCTCTCCCTCCCTGTACTCACTCACGTAAGACAGCCCTTCGTCACTTAGATCTTGGATACAGTCCTTTGTACTAGACCGACTGGGCACATGACCTCTGTGTTTAGAAGCATGCTCTTTATTTCCAGTCCATACTTTATTTATTATTAAGGCAGTGTTTCATTATAGTGGAAATGGCAATGAACTAGATAGAAGTCAACCCTGGTTTATGGAACCAGCCCTTTCCTATCCTTTGTGTTGATGGGCACAAGATTTTTCAACTGTATGCACACAAAAATACTGTTGGCCTTACTTGCTTCACAGGATTATCATGCACGGACAGCAAAACTCAGTGGGAAATCCTGCTGAAAACTGTCCCAGTGGCCATGGATGTCAGGGATGGCAGATCCTTTGCTGCCACCTCCCCATTCCCCCGCCCCAACCAGGAGCCAGCCCCAGCCAGGAGCCACTCCTGCACTTGCTCTTACTCCTCTTCCCCCAACTATACAGGTACAATCCCAGATATTTCGACAAAATCCTGAAAAAAGGTAGGCTTGTGATAATTACACAATGACTGTTAAAAAGCAAGATTAGGAAGAAGACTAAATTCGGGATGACTCCAGTTTGAAATGGTAAGAGAAATGATCAGTTTAGTAACAAGTGATAAATTTGATGGTGAAAGAAAATTACTATTTAAGCTTCTGATGTTTACTGTCTCATCCCATCAATGCCAAAGATCCGTATATTTAGGAGACAGCCTATAACATCTGCTGCTGGTCTCTCAAATCTGGTGATTCAGAACCAGCAAAAAACACCCCAAGAAGCCATTCATTATTACAAGCCACAAAAATAAGCAAATCACAATGGTATAAAAATTACTAGAAAAATGTATTAAATTATAATCAGCTCTCTCCTGGCATGGATGAAAGGTAGGGAAGGGGAGCCAAGAGGTTGTTAATCAACTTGTGAGTAACAGAAAGTTACCATCTACCTCAACTACAGATTAAAAGTTCTCAAAAATCTGAATCAAAGGTACTGTATTTAACACTAAAACTACTTGGAACTTCATGTCATCTTTGATAAAAGGTATGTCAGGAAGTCACAATGTCTCAGGGATGAACATCTTGATACTGTACTTGTGTGACTTTGCAAATAAATAGTTTTGACTGCAAAAAGCTAGCTGTGACCACACTCACCATTAAGGCCACAGGATGGGTGAGGCTCTCCAACTCTAAATGCAGAACTGCATCATCTCCCTGCTCAAAGACCTCCAATCACTTGGCATCACAATTAGATTAAAATCCTAATCCTTACTGTGGCCTATAATATCCTGTCATGACCTGTCCCACCCTGACCTTCTCTTCTCCAACCACACTTGCTTCTTTGGCACTGGCCACACTGGTTCCCAGGGCTCTCCCGATGGCCCAGAATGTTCTTCCTCCAGGTATTCTCATGGCTGCTTCTCTCATTTTATCCAGGTCCCCAGTATCACATCCTCACAGGTCTTCTCTGATCACCTTCCCTCTATGACCTACTTGCCTCCCAAGCACTTTCATGCCCTGCTTTATGTCTACTGCAGTCACTCCCGCTTACATTATTTATTTGCTCACTAGTTCTGTCTCATCCGCTAAAATGTAAGCCTTCTGAGAGCAGGGGCTATGTCTTCTAGCCTGTATTCCCAGTGTCTAAGATAGTAGCTAACCCAGAGGAGGCCCTTAATACGTGTTGAGCAAAAGCTCATGACCATGCGGTATTTCTCACTGGTGTGGTTGACACTGGGGGCTAAGGAAGGTCACCTAAGGCAATACATAGTGTGTGAAGAGCAGAGAACCAGGGGCAGACATCCTGGGACTAGTGGCAGGAGAGGCTCATGAAAAGGGAGTAAGATGAAGATGGGATGGCAAATAAGTTGGAAGAAAACCAGAGGGAAAATGTGAGTACAAGAAAAGGTTTCAACAAGAAAGGAATATTTGATTGCACCAAAGATCACAAAAGTATCAAGCACACCACTCGCCTCCCTATAAAAGTTATTACACTCCACGCTAAATGCTATGAAATAAGCAGGATAAAATAATAGAGGATAGCAACTAAGGAGGCAGTAGTGAGAAAGAGTGCCATCTCCTTAGTAGAATGAAGACACTATCTTAGTATCAGTGAAACACAGATCTGAATAATCAGAACAGCTAGTCAGGAAAAGTATTCTTGGCACAGGGAATAGCACGGAGAACAGCCACATGTATAACGAGGTTGTGTGCCTGAGGCATTGAAGGGAAGTCAACATGGCCAGAATAGTGTAAAAGTACAATCAATGAATGTGATTGGCTAGACACATAGATAGGGATTCATGGGTCATGGTGAATAGTTTGTTCTAAAAGTTTGAGCTGTTGTTTTTTTTTTTTTTCTTTTAAAGATGTATTGATTTATTTTAGCAGGGGGGGGGGCAAAGAGAGGGGGGAAAGGGAATATTAAGTGGATTCTATGCTGAGCATGGAGCCCGACTTGGGGCTCGATCTCACCACCCTGAGATCACGACCTGAGCTGAAATCAAGAGTTGGATGCTCAACTGACTGAGCCACTCAGGCACCCTCAATCTGTTGTAAAAAGGTTACTTCAGCAGCTGTGAAAAGAATGTGAAGTAGGTCACTGGTGACCTGAGTGAACAGTTTCAGTCTGGTGGTGGAGGCAAAAGCCAGAGGGCAAGTTGTAAATCACACAATAAAGCACTCTCATCCATTCATTCACCCAACAAATACTTATGACAATCTGTACAACAGGCAATACAGATGTAAGTAAACAAAAGGCAAGGTTTCTCCCCTCATGGACTTTACCTGCTAGTGGGGCAGATAGGCAACAAATAAACACAAAAGAAATTCATGGTGATTAAGTGCTAAGAACACAATAAAACAGGATCATGTGTTGGGGTGGGGAGGTTACTTTAGAAAGAACTGTCACTGAGGAAAAGACATTTCAGTTGAGACCAGATTTCTCAGAAAACTGTGGCCATGGGATGATCTTTTGCAGAAGCAGTTTCAGGGAGGATAGAAAAAGGCAAGGCCCTGCTCTTGGAACAGACTTCATGTTCAGCAAATGGAAGATAGGCAGTATGGCTGGAGGTGAAGCCCGTGGAGAGTCTGGCGTGCGGGAATCAGAGCATGCCCTGTCTTCTGTGCCTAAGGATCCAGAGTGTGTCTGAGCACAGTGGGAAACCGCTGGCCAGTTGTAAGCAAGGAAGCTTGATTAAGACAAAGGAAAAGATTGAGAAAGGCAGGCAGAGGCAGCTGAGGAAAGGTTTAAAAATGTTCTTTGTGCAGATCAACAAGATAAACTATTAGATAAGACATAACAAAAGAACCAGAAGATAACATATCCCACAAATGGGAGGGATAAGAATGAACAGTAATAATGAAGCTTAAAATAACTGATCTGACTGAAAACTGCCATACCCAGTAGGAAATCGATTATTATATGCTTTATATCATATACATAGAAAAAAAAAAGCAAAACAAAACCCCACTAAGCATGCATGATCAGCATTGCTACCCAACATTTCCACCGTAAAGCAAATAGACATATATGCTGGAGGCCAATGCACTTAAGGAAGGTTGTTTATCTTTCGGATAATATCTTACTCTATTTTGACACTCTACTACCATAAAAATGAAAATGAAGTAAAAACTTACAACTACATTTAAGAGGTTTGATGCTACATCTTTATGTTGCAGACATTCCTAGGTACAGGGTAATGTGCACTGTTAACCAACTAATGAAAGGCTGTCCTGGCGCTCTAAATGACCTTGACAAAATTCTAGAAAAAAGATCTCAAGACCTGGGGCTCTCAAGCTATTTTAGAATTAGTTCGGAATAATTGTCCCACAATATGAGTTTTTTGATTAATTGCTTAAGATAAGGCCTCCTTTTCCTTGCTGGCCTCCAGTGGTTCCCTCTAGTTCCCATAATCACTATTGTCTCATTCTTCTAAACCCTGGAAGGCTAAGGTAAAAATCAGAGATACACCAATTCCATTACTTGAGGATTAGCTAAGAGATAACCCTTTGTATTCCATTACTGACCATTATTTAGGTAATTATTCAATAAGTATCGTACGTTTGAAAGATGCACTAATTGTTTTCTGAGGCTCACTCCTCCTCTGTATCAGACAAGTTACAAATGCTATGTTCTTTAACACTGTAAATCTACATTTGGGTCACGTGAGAAAAATGACTAGTAACTTTTACTGCATTTCATTTTTCTTTGATTTCTTTTCCTACACAAAAAATAAAAGCTGAAACAAGAATAATTAGTCTGTTGAAGGTCTTACTGACTAACTAGAAAATTAGGGCTCTATTTTTGACCAGATTTATGTCTTGCAAGAGTCAAATTTTTGCATAATTTAGACAGAAAATTGGCAGGGGATGGCTGTTCCATCTAATTTCAGCAGAATTAGTATTCAGCCACCTGAATTTTTGGCAGTAGTCCAGTATGTTTATCCAAAGCAATAAGTTGATAGAAAATAAAAAGCAAATTGACAATCCTGCCTAAATAAGTTACATTCTCTCCCTCTCTCTCACATGCGTGTGCACACACACACACCCTTTTTTAAAATGAGCAAATAGTTTTAAAAGTATATTTCATAAATAGTTATGGTTTTGTATTCTTTTCTTAATATCAATTGCAGATAGAATAAGAAAATCCATCCTATTTTCAAAATACAAAGAACCCTATAACAGTAAACTGACTCAAACATGGTCTACAAAAGGGTAGAATTGTTTTTAATTACTTATCCTCCAAATAAAGCAAGTCAGATACATCACTTCTTGACTATCTCTGTTAATAGATGAACATGATAGGGCAATGATTCTAAGTTCATTAGTAACTGCTGTGGAATGCATGCTAATAGAATGCTGACAGCCCTGTAACTAATTCTTGCTTGCCTTTAGTTCCTCCTAGAACTTCAGTTTGGCACAGAAGAAAAAAAGCTAAGAGGCACACACATTTAATGTTTACTGGGCACCTACCATCTGTAGCCTTCAACTCAAAAGAAAACTGAGAAGTATTCTTCAAGGCCATATTAACTTTGTGTCTGGCAGTGTCCAAGTTTGGTGGCACTGAGACACTCCTGGCAGCTAGGATGGAATTGGCAATGAAAGCGAAGAATAGCATGTAGCTTGGAAGCCATGCAGACAAGGTCCGCCAAAGAGAGGCTTCCATTCGGTAAGCATTTGTGCTGGGTACCAGGTGCTAAGAACTCAAATAAGTTGAAGACCTTCCACTCATCCACATGAAATCTGCAAACTGAGAAACAAATATTTAAAATGAGATAGTTTGCAATAAGAAAAGTAAACACAGTACTAAGGAATCTCAGAAATAATAATAGCACCATCCAATAGAAATATAATGCAAACCACATAATGTAATTAAAAATTGTTCAGTAGCTACATTAAAATATTGAAAAGAACAGGTAAAACCAATTTTTATTTTAACTTGATATATCAAAATTATTATTTCAACTGTAATCAATATGAAAAGAATTATTAATGAGATAGTTTAGCTTCTTTTTGTACTAAGCTTTCTTTCTTTTTAAAAAAAGATTTATTTATTTACTTATTCATGATAGACATAGAGAAAGAGAGAGAGAGAGGCAGAGACACAGGAGTAGGGAGAAGCAGGCTCCACGCCGGGAGCCCGATACGGGACTCGATCCCGGGACTCCAGGATCGCACCCTGGGCCAAAGGCAGGCGCTAAACCGCTGAGCCACCCAGGGATCCCCTAAGCTTTCAACATAATGTGTATTCTATACTTACAGGACCCACTGATTCAGATGCTATATTTTCACTGGAAATACTTGATCTGGTGAGATTATATAAAATTTACTGTTGAAAAAGTAGTTGCACATACCTGAGTTGTTCCAAAC
Organism: Vulpes lagopus; assembly: GCF_018345385.1. Lineage (NCBI taxonomy): Eukaryota > Metazoa > Chordata > Mammalia > Carnivora > Canidae > Vulpes > Vulpes lagopus. The sequence goes on from NC_054831.1 coordinate 77,460,787, forward strand.
ATACCTAGAAATTTTGTAATAGTGAATAAATTATCAGTTTCTAAATTTAAATTATGTAAAACTAAATAAGTACTAAATATATAATAAAATAAAATAAAAACTAAATACAACTAAAAACTCAGTCTTCAGTCAGGTGAGCCACATTTCCAGTGCTCTATGGCTAGTGGCCATCATGCTGGATGTGCACGTCTAGAACTCCAACAGGACAAGTTGAGTTGGAGCTTAGAAGTTTTTAAGGTCTGGATTAAGAGGTAACTGAGAAGCAGAAAGAAAAAGACTATGTGGTTGACTATGTGCAATTAAAATAAAACTAGAGAAGCAGTATCAGAAATAGCTGCAGAATAATCACAGTTTATAAAGAAGGGGGGGGAACCAAAAAGGAGCAAACACTCACTAATGGCCTATAGTGGACTGTGTCCTAACAAGGAGATGCTGGGGTCTGAGTTACATAGAAACCTGGTACTCTAGAACTGGAATCTGTGGTTCCCTTGGATAGCAGCGTGTTCAGTTTCAAATAAGAGCAGATTTTAAACCCCCTATACTCATGTAACCACTGGTCAAATTAGCTAACTTTGCTCCATTCCTCTGGTTGCTAAAATACAACATAAGGCAGTAGTTAAGCACTTGGGGTTGGGAGCCTGATAGCTTGACTTCACAACCTGTCTTTACTGCTTGCTACCTGTGTAAACCTGGGGAGGTCTGTCTCCAACCCTCGTCTGTAAAATAGAATAATCTGGTAATATCTATGTCAAAGGGTTTGTGTAATGATATAGCTAGTTAATGTCACAAAGGCCTTGGTGTGGCACCTTCTACATACAAAGTGGCCAATAGAAGGTAGTTGTTACAATTAGTCCAACAGCCCAGATCTTTGCCATCTTTTGCCTGGATTATTAAAATGAAAACTAGCTGGACTTTTGGTTTCCAATTTCTTGCTACCTCCAGTCCAACATCTACTTTGCCATCAGAATTACCTTTTGAAATCAAGGATGTTAATCATGCCTATTCTTTAGCTAAAAAATCTTCAAAGACTTTCAGACTTCTGCATCGACTGTATAACTCTTCCTACATTTCTAATATAGAAGAAAATTTCAATACTCTTATTGTAGAAGACTTTTTTTTTTTTTTTTTAAAGACGACAGTAGGGATGCCTGGGTAGTTCAGTGGTTGAGTGTCTGCTTTGGCTCAGGTCGTGAACCTGGGGTCCTGGGATCGAGTCCTGCATCAGGCTCCCCATGGGGAGCCTGCCTTTCTATGTCTCTCATGAATAAATAAATTCTTAAAAAAAAAGAAAAAGAAAAAAGACACTTATCATACATCTTAAGAATTCAGAAAAACCCTGACTCAACCCTCACTCCTTGGAGAATGATCCCTTTCGTCTTCTTCCCATAGAGCACAAAAATGAAAAAGAGTCCTAGAATCAGACTGATCCAGGTTAGAAGTGTGATTCTGACAAGTATTAGCTCTGGACTTTACACAAAACAGTTAACCTGAGTTGCATGTTCTCCTCTAACATGTACTTTGCAGGGTTGTTGTGAAAACCCTAACATTGTACCTAACAAATGGAGGGCACCTGATGATCAGTTTCTTTCCTTTTCGTTTCCGGGCAATAATTCCCTCCTCTGTGAGTAAGAGACATTTGTTTCTATCATTGTTTCTCTTCTTAGCCTGTGAGTCAGAAAACCTGACTTACTCACTCTGGAGTCCTAATAAATATTACAGTGCCTGAGACATCATAGGCACTAGGTTTAACAAGTCTTTGTTGAATTAAAATGAATCATACTTTTCCAGAATGTGCAACATCCAGTCATGTTTATTCTAGATTAACATGAAACTTACATGGTCTTCGCTGAGACTACACTAGAAAACAGACTGGGGATGGAGTGGGCGTGGTCAGAAATATGCTCTGTAGTTGGGGATATCAACTTAGGAGTACAATATTTGCTATTAACAACTCATTCACTATTAGATAAACAAAGTGTGGCATGTTCATACAATGGAATATTATTTGGCAACAGTAAGGAATGAAGTTCAGATACATCCCACAACACGGATGGACCTTGAAAACACTACGATAAGTGAAAGAAGCCAGCGAGATCACATATTACAGTATTCTATTTATATGAAATGTCCAGAGCAGGCAAATCTATAGTGGTAGAAAGTAGATTAGCAGCTGGCTAGGACTGGCAGGAGTTGGGGGAGATGGGGAATGACTGGTAATGGGTATGGGGTTTATCTGTGGGGAGGATGAAAATGGTCTAAAACTGACCCTGGTGATGGTGATACGACTCTATGAATATACTGAAAACCAGTGAGCGGTGTATGCTTACTGCTGGTGAACTGTACAGTATGTGAGTTGTATCTCAATGAAGTTGTATTCCAGCAATCATTCAATGACGATGTGGATGTCTACTGGGTTGGAGGCAATTCTCTTGGCACACTGGGGGTACAGTAGTGATCAAAACAGAGAGCTCCTAACTCCATTGGGATAAGAAGCAAAAATCCCACACATATATGCTATGGAAAAAAAAAAAAGATAGGATTAAGGGGCAGAGCGGGATGGGTGTGCTACTACAAATGGGGAAGGGGGGATGGGATATTTTTAGATGGCAGTGCAGAATGGGAATCCAGAGATCCCTTCTTCCATAATGGTTGCTTCCATCTCAGACTTAACCCAGTGAACTAAAGAGCACTGCTGTAAAAAGATATCTTTCTCTTCCTGTCATTTTATGACTGATTTTGATTATAAATATTTAAAAAATCATTACCATATGGACTTGATATTCTCAACACTGCTTTGGCTAAACAGCAGAGTAAAAATTCAACCAGGGAGAGAGAGAGAGAAAGAGAAGAAAGACAATTAGCCCATCAATGATCAACTGGCTTGACTATCTTCTACTCTGAATTTGCTGTTTTCTCCTTTCACACGGTCTGTTTTACCTGGCGAGCCTGCTAGCAAGGGAAATGTCTTTTCTGTGAAATGCCTCAAGTATTTTGAGGCACTCAATACACGTCAAGAAGTCAGTGAGATCTTATTTGCTGAGTAAGTGATACCCTCACTATAGTTAATTTGAGCACTTTAGAAGGGACATTAAGTGGCGTTTCTGTATGTGACAATGTAATCCTCACATTGAATGCTTGTCATTCTGGTACGCTTTTCAAGCCTCTCCCCTCTCAGACTTTCTTGCTCTCCTTTTTTAGAGGGAGGACATTTTAATTCTCACTACCTTTTCCTTACCTTCATTAACATCCCTTTTACACTTGCTTCTGTCTAGATATCAACATTTTATTTTGCTATTTCTTATATCTGCATCTTCTTCCAGTTTCTCTCTCCTGCAGAAAATCACTAGGTTATGGAATAAAGACTTCTGTCACAATACGGACCACCCAGAGCAGTTCTACTGCCAGCACTGGCTGACCAGGCTGCTCCAGATGAAGCCAAAGTGGAGAACAGCTAGAAAAATCTACGAGCGAGCTCTCTCCTTCTCTCCCTTTCTCCCTTCCTCTCTCCCCATCCCTCCCTCCCTCTTCTTTCTCTCATCTCTTTGAAGGCCTCAGAGAGTCACCAAGGAACCTGTATTTGTAGGACCTGGATCCAGAAGAAGAATAGATCCAGAAGGGTGAGGCTAACATGAGCCTGTTTCTTTTACCTCCAGGTGACTACAAGAGCAGTGCTGACAGCCTGCACGTGGCTCTCTAGTCTCAGGGAACAGAAAGAAATGACAGAACTGACTGACCCTTAGTTTGAGCAGAATCAAAACAGCTGCTATGTTGAAAACAGATGTTGGGGGCACAAACAGTCACATAGGGAAGCTGTGAGGTGACTGCAGCAGTCCAAGAGAGAGGTGACAGGGCTTGACCCCAAGGCAGTGGAGATCATGACTGGAGGTCAAATTCCTGTTGGGACGAGAAGATCCCAACAGTCAATCCCAGGGCCTGTAAGCCGCTTTTTTGAGGGGAGGTGGGTGGTGTATGATGTTTTTAAATATTTTTCACTGGCTGCCAAGATTTAAGAACCCAAAAACATCCCCCTTCCTCCCAAATCTAAATGTCCTTAAAAAAAAAAAAAAGTCCTACCCTTACTAAAAAGGTCATAAGACCAAGAATTCTATGGGTATATGCCCCCATACCATGGGGGCATTGTAAGGATGTTCACCTGAGATGGGGCATATGTACTTTATTGTCATGGTATCTCCCAGCTCCTCTTGGGCTTACAACCCCACTGGAAAGCCTGAAATGGACCTATCCCAGGATCCTCTCAGATGGCAATGACTTAGGTCTTAGATAGATCCTCTAAAGTTTTCCCTGGAACTCTGTTTCACTAAGAAAGGCCAAACTTATGGTTTTAAAGGCCCATTGACAAGAATGTTTTATAGTATTATTACCTCCATGAAGAAGTGTCATATAAATATGAAAATACATTTTTAAAAATGTTTCCGGATGGAGGAAAAAAGTATTATAATTCTCAGCTGAAAAAACTCCTGAACTACCAGAGACAAGTCCTATAAAAATGCCAAAGAAATTTAATTAAAAAAGATAGGCTAGAAATATATTTGATAAAATATTTACCATAAGTATCTTTTCAGATAAGTAATATTTATACAGTATACTCATTCTGCATGGAAAGCCCTATAAAAGGCAATTTATGTATCACCATGGACGTCTGCCACATAGACTCTCCTTTTTCCTGGACTCTCACAGAAAGACTTCTTCCAAATCAGAATTATGAATTACAAGAACATAACTAATAGAGCATTACAGAACTTAGCAAAAATGTTAACCTGTCATCTTCTGAAATAGAACTGAAGTAGAACCACAGGTTACAACCCCATTTGCAAAGAAAGTGACCTCAGAACAAATATTCCTGACTCCTTGAGCTACTATAGTCAATTTGATGCTTTTGGGAAAAATGATTGGTAACTGAGACGGGCCTATTAAAAACAAACAATATTCAAAAGTAAAAGCTTATTTAAGAGAGTAGGAACATAGTACCAGATCCCACATACACTTCTTTCTTTCTCCTTCATTGCCTAAAAATAGGTTCAATGCTTCTCTATTAATGACAGCCAAGACTGTAAAAACTCCGCTCTTAAAACCTTTCTACTTTTGCTCAACACTGCTACCTAGTTCCAGTTAATGCTTTCTTTTATCTACTTGTGATTCCTTGAGAACGTACTGCTTTCCAGATCTAATGTAAACAGTCAGCAGGAAAGGTATTTCCTAGCCCCAAGAAATTCAGTCTAGCAGGGAAGATACACACAAAAAATCAGAATACAGTGAGGTAAGGGTACTGCTAAATAAAAAAAGAGGGTTCTTGGTCCTCTGTCAAATTGCTCAGAAATTTTTACTTGACTACTCCCCTTCACCACTCATTTACTCTTAAACTGTTAACTGACTGACAAACCACTCACCGGAAATGCTTTCCCATGGTCCCTTGTGACTTTCTCACTACAAATAATCCTCATCCTGCCTGCCCTCTATATAATAAGGACTGCTTACCGCTCTTTCTTGAAATTCTCTCTCGTTACATTCATTTAAACTTTAGTTCAACAAATCTTTATTGCATATTGAATCAATGCCAAGAGGTAAGGAAAGTACTGGACATAGAAAGACTTCCAACCTGGCAATGAGCTCTATCTAGCAGGCAAAACATGACAAATTTGCTGGATTAACTGTCCTGAAAGACAGGACTCCAGATGGAAATCTTTCAATGATTCCTATTTTGCCTACTAAACTGAAGATGACCCTTTTAACCTTCAGCTAGATTTCTGTGGCTCTCTATAATATGGTTTGACCTTGACTTTCATTTTTTCCTCCACTAACTTTCCTTCATTCCAGCAACACTGAACTACTTTCAACAAGTCATGAGCTTTCCATTTCTGTGTTTCTTGTTATATTGTTTCTGCCTGAAAGCTTTTTTCCCCATACTTGCTTATCAAAACCTCATCTATTTTATAAGAACTGTCTCCAGTAATAACTTCCTTCATAAAACCCTTCTTCCAATCTGATTTGAGCTCTTCATTCCCCAAATCCCCATAGCAGTTTCTAACTTTCTGGGAATACTTGTGCTTATTGTGTTTTATACAGTTATTTACCTGCGTTACTCAGGATTTGAAAACTCGAAGCTTGTCAAAGATATAAACTATGCCTTAAATCATCTTTGCTTCTTGAATCTTTTTCATGCAGATCTATAAATATTCATAAGATATTTATATGAATGACATCACGCTAAGGCATGGTGAGGGCTCAAATATCTATTATATTTCATTGAATTTAGACCAAATCATCTGGTGGTTTCCTGATAAGAGCTGCGTGAGAAGTAAATGTTTTCAGACCATGCATGCCTAAGATGCTCCTGTTCTACACCTATCACTTGATTGCTGGACTGTAGACAGAAGCTGAGGTTGAAATGATTTCATTCTCAATTTCAATGACACATACCACTGTCAGACTGTGTGTATTTTGTGTGCATTTTTAAATCATTCATTGTTATGTACCATTTAGGCCCTTTAATATAGAGATTCAAATCCTTTATTTCTGAGAAATTTTCTTGTATTATTTCTTTGATAGTTTTATTTCCTTTCTTTTCATATTATTCTCTCTTCCTGGAATTCCTCTCAGTAGGCTCTAGGACTTTCCAATGGGCTCTGTAGGTGTCTAATTTTTGCCTCTCTTGATTTAAATTTAGATTTCCCTGACTTTATCTTTAAACCCCTCTGTACAATATTTTATTCTGAATACTATCCTCTCAGGTTCCAACAACTTCCTTTCATACTGTGATTGTTTATTCCTCTTTGACAGTTTCTGTTCTTATCTCTTTGAAGGGGTGTATGTACATGTGTGCAACACATGTTCCACACATGTGTAGTTCTCTCCCATTTACTGTCTCTATTTCCAATGGTTTTGTTTCCTGTTTTTCATGGTTATTTCTCCCCCAATGTCTGGCAGTTACTGGCTGACTTTCTATTGACTTAAGAGTAAAAGTCATGAAATAGTAAATAGGAAGCTTGCTGGAAGCTCTATATGGCATAGCTGGGACTCTGGACTGGTGGGCTTCATTTTAAGACAAGTTAGCACTAAGGTTAATGGTATGATCAGGAGGCAATTTCTCTGAGATGATTTGGTGTCTTCAGAGAAGGCTCCTCTCATTTTCTGTAGGAATGCAGTCTTGTACCTCGACTCCACGTTCATTAGTGAGTATCAACCCTGTGCTCTGCTGAGCTCAGTCACTCATTGTTGTCAATAAACAAACACAAGCAGATGAACTACTCATCTTGTGCAGAACAATGGGGAAATGGTCAGTCCTCAGGAGTGAGTAACTGAGGGTCACTGCTCCTTGCAGACTTTCAAATAATTCCTGTTTTCAGCTCCTGAACCCTCTGAGGGAAGGATAGACAGAAGCAGCACAAAGAATTTTTAGGATAACAAAACTGTATGATACTATAATGGTGGATACATATCATTACACATTTGTCAAAACCTATAGAATGTATAATACCAAGACTGAAACCTAATGTAAACCAAAGACTTTGGAAGATAATGGCATATCATTGTAGATTCAATGATTATAACAAACGTGCCACTATGGTGGGGGATGCTAATAGCAGAGGAGGCTGTATGGGACAAGGGGGAGGGGAGTGTATGGCAGTCTTGGTACTTTCTGGTCAATTTTGCTGTACAGCTAAAACTGTTCTAAAAAGTCAATTCTATTAAAAAAAAAAAGGTACAGTTCAAATCTTACTTCTTCTTGAAGTAAAGCTTCAAGTAAAGTAAAAAGCTTCGTGAAGCTTTTCAGAGAATTTTATTCTCTACTCTAAAAGAACCAGCTAACATATGATCCTTAAGCATATACTACTTTAAACTATTACTGAAATTCTGTTTTATCTTAACTAGAAGCTCCTAGAAATGACATTTTATAGCATTTGATAGACCCCATGATGCCCATTATTTTTTTTAGTTTTTAAATTTATTTTATTTTTTAAAAGATTTTATTGAGAGAAAGAACAGAAGCAGGGGAAACAGCAGGCAGTGGGAGCACATAACTAATATTTTGTTTACCAGAATCCATCTTAATTCACTGCCCATTGTTTGGCTTTATTTACAATTTCAAAACCATAGCTAGAATCACATCACCTCTCTATTTTAATACACGACCAGCTCACTGGTCCTAGATGTCACTCACTGTCTCTCTTGGATGAATCTTACCACTCTGAATAGGTCTTGCTGCCTCCATCCTTGTGCCCTTGATGGTTAGCAGCCAGAGTGAGATTCCAGATCATTTCACTCCTCTGGTCCAGAGCTTCCTCAGGCTTCCCACCTCACAACACTAGCTCAAGCCCTTGTCACAGTTCACAAACACTCTCCTTGCTAGACCTCTTATTACTCCTTTCCTGCTTACTCAGTTCTAGTCACACTTGTCTCCCCCCTGTTCCAGAATAAACTAAGTGCTTTCAGCCATGAGGCCTTTGAATCTGCTCCATCTGGAATGTCTCCACTATGTGACCACATGGCCTGTTCGCTTACCTCTTTCCAGTCTTATGGGATTACTACTTCTTAGAGAGACGTCCCCTCAATTACTTATCTAAAGTAGTAAGCCCCGCCACTCTATCCCTCCGCCTATCTTTATTTTTCTTCTTAGTACTTATCACTTGACACTAACATCTACTGCTTAATGTATGCTGTATACCCTAGAACATATGCTTCATGACAGCAGACTTTAGTTCTGTTCACTACTGTGTTTCCAGCTTCTAGAACAGTGCCTGCCTCATAGTAAAGGCACAATGACTATTTTTGAAATGAATGAGTGGGCCATTTAACAAATTGCTAGCATTTGGTGTTTAATAGCAGTTACTACTACTCAAAAAAAATCATAGTATGTTTTAGTATTAACAAAGTGAAAGGAGATAAAGATCTTTATATAAGGAACGAATAAACTACTGTATTCTTTGAATTAAGATGCCAATTATAAGACAGACTCATGTTATGTACCATTATAAAAAAAAACCTGGCAATTAAATTATGAGGATGCATTTTCATCACTTTGAAATTTTATTCTAGACTGATTGAACAAGCTGCTCTAGATGTATTTAGATAGATTCTAATATATCACTCATCCACATGTTAAAAAAAAGTAAAATAAGTTTAACGTAGCCCTAAAACTTCTTTAGTTAGTGTCTGATTCTTCTGAATTACTTTTCAATCCTGAGTTGTCAAAATCCATGCTCTGCCACACAATATCAATCTCTATGCCATTGAGAGTGTAAGAAATACAGCATTCTGTGTTCAATGAGCATCTTTGAGATTTTCTCAGAGGCCATGATGCTCATTTTGTAAGTGTTGGTGTATGTATGCAGGTGATGACAACTGTGTCAGGACAGCTGCCAGGCAGTGACCATAAGATGCATCTGGACTGCAGAAATGCTAAAATATGAAAAGATGTGCATCTTAGAATCCATAAAATCTGTCTTTTCCCCCTAATACATAATAGCAAAGAAATAGTCTCAGGATGTTTTCCATAGCTTTGTTGTTAGTCTTATATACTTTATGTTGATCTTTTTCTTTCCCTTTTTCTCCACTGAAGATTATAACACAAAGACTCATCTTGAGAGATTGCTAAAAGATAGCACTGATATGTGTGTGTGTGTGTGCGCGCGTGTGTGCCTGTGCGCGCATGCACCTGTGTGAGAATGCTGAGGAAGTTTTTACTATCGCTTTATCACTGAGAATAGTGTCCTACTTTCTTTCTACTTGGATTTAAGGAGGGGGAGGTGGAGGGAAGAGGACAGGACGGAGAAGAGAAGGAACCCAGCACAGAAATTTCCCTTAGAGATGTTATCACTACTGGAAAAGTTATTTTCGGTAATAGATCTTCTCTCCAATGGCCCAAGCGGGGTTTCATCTGAGCTTGCATCAGAACCCGCAAGGCGGCCCTTGGCTCTACACCGGGGATTTCCATTCCATAGGTGGGTTCCACAGAGCTGCTCCATTGAGAACATTATAATGTGAGCATGATGAGATAAACTCTTTCCATTGTGTATCTCTGATCTGGAGTTTATTTAATGTAACCACTTGTATTTTCAGTGAAATGACATTTTAAAAAAGCAAAATGCCATAGTGTTTGTGCTCTTTAGACCAAACTTCAGTGTATGTTTTAAGTAACTGTATGTCAGTAACATGAAATATATAATAGAGATGAAAGAAATCTTAAGACAATATAATACCTACTCATTTCAGAGTAACCAGCTACTTTTTTGGTTTCCTTTATATGACTTTTTAAAATTATTTATTTATTTATTTGAGAGAGAGAGCATGAGCAGGAAGAGGGGAAGAAGCAGACTTTCTGCTGAGCAGGGACCCCAACCTGGGGCTTGATCCCAGGACCCCGAGATCATGACCTGAGCCGAAGGTAGCTGCGTAACCGACTGAGCCACCCAGGTGCCCTAACTTTTTTTTTTTTTTTTTTTAAAGCAGCAAGACTCAAACCAAAACTACGTGGATTTAAGCAGAATTGGGTTTCATAGTACTGTTCGTTTAATATTAAGTATAACATAAATCAACATCAGTTAAACATTTGTATTTTGGGCTAAGAAAAGAGGCTAACACAACTGGTGTTTACATTTGGGATTACCTTAAGTCAGAGAATATAAAGATGTTTTAGTTTTACTGGTGATTCCAACTGTACATTTAAATTCTGGTTCCACACATAATCAAGCCATCAAGCAGTCATCCTCCCCCACCTCTCACTCTGCCCTTTTGGATATTTGCTGCAGAAAACATTGAACCAGTACTTCTAGGGTTTGTGCTATCTGATGGAATACTGACTAGCGGAGATGCCATTCTCTGTACTGGACTGAATGCAAATGTGGCCAGTATATTCCATATTCAGTGAGCTTTTGTGTTTTCTAAGATGGGGGGAGAAAGAGAGTAAATTATCGGTGCAGGTAACAACAGTATCACTTTAGTGTCCAGATCTACCCCTTACACTATTTTAAATAGGACCAACTGTCCTATTGATTGAAACAGGTCATTTTTCCTTTCTAAGAATGTAAAGAAATGGTGGGAAGGAGAAGGTAAGAGATGTAGAGTCAAGGGAAAATGAGATCAATGAGAAAAGCAAGTAAAAACTGGGTTAATGGTCATCTTGTTTTACTTTCTAAAAAACAGACTATATTCCCAGTACTACATATGGCCTTAGTTAAATTTCTGATACTCATTTTCCTCCAAAAGCAACTAACACACAATTCCATACAGGATCTTTTATTTATTTTTTATTTTTTAAAGATTTTACTTATTTATTCATGAGAGACAGAGAGAGAGAGAGGCAGAGGGAGAAGCAGGCTCCATGCAGGGAGCCTGATGTGGGACTCGATCCAGGATCCCTCGACTCCAGGATCATGCCCTGGGCTGAAGGTGATGCTAAACCGCTGAGCCACCTGGGCTGCCCCATACAGGATCTTTTAATTTCTGCATCTCCACATAGGGTAATAGAATAATATTCTTGACTAACAATAACATATGGAAAACCTATCCCGGCAGAGTGCCATTTCGATAGCGCCCTATACTCTTCAAACACCTAGTGCACGTCTGTCGTTTTCACCTGTTCACACTGTATGATAAACAATCTGCTCATGTGTTTGTCTTATTCATAAGACTAGAGACAACACAATACTACTCCTGAGAGGGTAGGAACTATCATAATCATTTCTGTGTGTCCAATACCTGGCCCAGAGTAACTGGCTACAAATATCACTCGAACAAAGGAAATAAACACTCAGGACTTACTGCCTGATTGTCCAGAATCAATTTACACAATCAAGCTGCAGAATATAAAATGTTATCATAATCTAAGATTTGAAAATATGGGCTTTTTATCTTCCATTTTGAAATCTTCAGGCCATAATTACCATCTTCATACATTTTAGAACCTTCAGGGAAATCTGTGTTCTGTTTATTTACAAAATCATATTGTATCAGAGATATAAAATAAATGGAGGCCTGTCCCTGTGGTCTATCAGAGTTTTAACTTGTGGGCTTCAATTCCCTGGGACCAAAGCCCATAGTTAACCACAATTTCAAGTATCCATGGCAGATCTAGTCCAGGGTGAAAAAGTAAGGGAGCTCAGTCTTAAACCAAACTCAGGAACAAGAAAAATAGAAACATAGTATAGTAATTAGGAACTGTTTCTTGGGGTCCAGGTTTTCTACTGATCAGTAGGAGAACATGAAGAGGTAACTCAACTTCTCCACGCCTTTGTTCATTATCAGTAAAGTGGGGATAACAATGATTCACTTCTCATAGTACCCAAGAGTTAGTTTTAACCAAGACAATACATGGTACATATTAAATACTCAATATATTTTAACTGTTATAGGGGTTATTTGATGGATTAATCAAGCATAATATTAGATAAAGCAAAAACCAAATGAAAATAAAAAACAACTAGAAAGAGCAGGCAATGCCACTAATTGAATTAGCCGCACTTACTGGCATCAGATGGCAACAGACTTAGTTGGTGATGTACGTTCACATTATGTTCTTCTTGCTATACTTATAGTGTATACCACAGATTTGGTGGATGCAATTTTGGAAAGGGAGAGCTGTGGGATTTCTGAGATAAAGATCCTTTTCTCCTGGAAAGATATTAGCATATTACATGTGCTATGAAAATAGAGCCCCAGTATTTTCCTATGCTAATCTTCTGGCAGTGAGAGAAAAAACTGAACACCAGCATTAAGTACATTTATAGTAATTGCTGACTACAAAAACTAATTCTTCAAAATTACTTTTCAGATGGTCTCCATTTCTTAGGGAACACATGACTTTAATAACCTACTCATGGATGATTAATAATCAGTTACAAGTAATTCAAATAGGTATATATTTGTCCATCTTTTTCTCCTTTCTTACCTATCCACCTGTCACCTAAAAATATATCTTGCCTATGTAACTGTTAGCCTTTTAGGACCTCTCTAAAGCTGAATCCTTCACATCTTCACAGATACTTATTTGGGTTCATTCATTCTGACTTATTTTTCTCTTTTCGTTTCACTTCTGGACACATTTTATTGTTGTTGTTATTGTTTGCATACTTAAAGCCCAACTCTTAAGTAAACATAAAAAGTATTCTACAGTTTTCTTATTTATTGGTAATGTATTGTTTGAACAATAGAGATTTATTATTTTTAAAAAGTAGAAAATGCAGAAAAGCAATGTGGAACATCAACAAACAGAGACAAACAAAACAAACAAAAACCAAACATGATCTTTACTCCAGGAGGTACTACATCCTGGTCCTCATCTCAATTCACACAATCCTCCTTAACTGGAAAGGACGGAATTGGTAACAGTAATAGAGATTTTAGAAAATTGTTATTGTAAATAGAAGAAAAAATTACTTCTCTTAATTAATATAAATGAAGGGATTCTTGTATTTCTAGTTAGAGTCAGTAAGACCTGCCTCTCTATAATACACTTTATAAAATTTATAAATTAAATTCTCTGAGTGGAATAAAAAGCAGAAAGAAAACAATCTGGAAGGCAAAAAAACCTTCTTAAAACAGAACTACGTACCACAGAACAAATATAGTTACTACATTATATTCAAGTTTATGCAAAGAGTAAATATTCTCAACATGCCATTTTGAACAGTACAAATACAGAATACTAAAAAAGTAATTCTGCTTTAGAGATGAAAATTTTATCATAAGCGCATGCCTTCAACTACACAGTATAACCTATTTTATATATAATATGCCTACCTCTCTAAGGTCAGGCATTATAAAATCTTGATATTCCAGAATATAACTCTCTGAACCTAAAAACAATAGCTACTAAAATAGTAACTATCTGCCAAAAAGATCACCTGCATTACTTGAATAAGTGGACAGGAGCCAGTTGTAGGCCACTGCCTCGATAATAGCAAGTATTATTCATAATGACATACTCGCGTCAGTAGATAAATTATGTTTATCGTACTCCAGATAAGAAATTAATAAAACATGATATAATTTGAAAATATCCATAAATATATTAAAATGGCATTTTGACACAAAAGGTAAAGTTTCATGGAAAATCTATTTATATAACTCCTCCAATTACCTAAAGATGCAGGATAAATGTACTTCTATTGTGTTGTAACTTTTTGATAAACTCATCCAACAATTAATTGAGTGCTTCCTATGTGCTATGCACTGTTCATGGCAGTGGATAAAACAGACAAAATGTTTGCCCATGTCGAATTTACATCCCAGCGCAGATCGATTAAACAGTATGAGTAGTTTCTATTTATTTTTGTTCTTTTACTGTGGAAAATATCAAAGGTATTTAAATCACTTCATACATCTAAAACCATAACAAATGAATTGAGCTCTTAATCTTTAATCTTTTGTTTCAAAATCAAATTTTGACCAGTCTCTTTAAAAAAATAAAGTCCTAGGGGCACCTGGATGGTTCAGCTGATTAAGCACCTGACTCTTGATTTCTACTCAGGTCATGATCTCAGGGTGGTGAGATCAAGCCCTATGTTGGGCTCCAAAATCAGGGGAGAGTCTACTTGGGATTCTCTACCCCTGCTTCTACCCCTTGCTAAAAAATAAGGTAAAATAAAATAAAATACCACATTTTTACTAAAATATAGTAAAAAAAAAATTCTTCACCAACAATTCAGAATTCCACAAAGAAAAGGCCAAGAAAACAATGTCTAGATTAGAGGAAGACAGGATGGAACTGGAGGGTATTATGCTGAGTGAAATAAGTCAGTTGGAGGAAGACAATTATCATGTGGTTTCACTCATATGTGAAATATAAGAAATAGTGAAAGGGACCATAAGGGAAGGGGGGGAAGCTAAGTAGGGAAAAATTAGAGAGGAAGACAAACCATGAGAGACTCCTGACTCTGGGAAACATACAAAGGGTTGCAGAAGGGGAGAAGAGTGGAAGGATGGGGTGACTGGGTGTTATACTATAACATGATAAGGAAGGCACATGATGAGATGAGCACTGGGTGTTATACTATATGTTGGCAAATTGAATTTAAATAAAATATTAAAAAATAAATAGATCAGAGGAAGACGTACCTTCCCTGTGTATACAAGGTAGATCACATTTTACATATACACACATCACTATTTTCACAACTCTCTGGTTACTCACCATGATTAATGAAAAGGGAATGACAATTCTTCATTAACAAACCACTATCATAAATGTTATTTCATTAGCATAATTTTAATAGTTTTTTATAAAGCTGGTTAAGTGATACATATTATATTACCAATTACATATATGAGCATTTACTTGATATCACCATTTGGCCAAAAAGGGATGGGGTTATAATGGACTTTTAAAAGCAAAATCTAAAGCAATTCTGAACATTCATTATCTGCTGGTTGTTTTTTTTTTTTTTCATTATCTGCTGTTAAATTTCAGAATAGTCATTTTGTAAATTAGTTACTGGTCAACTCATGAAAGATTCTAATTCCACATTATTTAAAGCTGGTACCAAGGAACTTAGTAGATACTGGTAGAGAAGAGAAAAAAGAACCCTGGTGGGTGGGGGGACTCAAGGGAGTACAAAGAGGGATGGAAGAGAAAAACAGATTCTTGAGCTAACAGTTCTTTAAAACTGAAAGACCACTAGCAAGGACTGTTTTAATGACTCTTACCCACCAGCGTGTTGGAAGATGTCCAGAAGAAGATATGGAAAAATGGAAACGCGAGAGGAGAGTATGGACAACTGAAGTTGTGTGGCCAGCACGTATCAGCAGGGTCAAAAGAATCTGTGTTCATTATCTTCTCCTTGGCACACTTGACTTCAATACCATTTAAAATTAATGCTAACCTTGTGGATTTGAAAGGTTAAGTATATACCAGGAATTCAGAAAAACTCTGAAAATAGACTCCCATAAATACAGTCAATTGATCGTTGATACGGGAGCAAAAGCAGTATGATGGAGCAGAGACTGTCTTCTTAACATAGCAGTGTTGGCACAAATGGACATCGATGTGCAAAAAGTGAATTGGATACAGACTCACACCCATTCAAAAATTAACTCCAATGTCACAGACCTAAATATAAGACACAAAACCATAAACACCCAGAAGATCAAATAGGAGAAAACCCACATGACCTTGGACACAGTGATGACTTTTTAGATACCACACCAAAGGCAGGATCCATGACAGAAAGAGAACTGACACATCAGACTTCCTTAAAACCATCTCTAAATCTTCAGCTTGAACAAGTACCCCTCTACATTACTTACAAATAACCTATGCATGTTTTAAAATTATTTATTTATTCATGAAAGACACAGAGAGAGAGAGAGGCAGAGACACAGCAGGGGGAGAAGCAGGCTTCCTGTAGGGAGCCCAACATGGGACTTGATCTGGGGGCTCCAGGATCATGCACTGGGCCGAAGACAGGTGCTAAACTGCTGAGCCACCCAGGCTGCCCTAAACTATGCATTTTGTCTCCATCATCTGATAAGCCACATTATCATTTGTTAAAAAATAAGACAACAGGACCAAAATGGAGTTGCTTATGCTTAAGCCCCATGTCACCAAATTGAGACTTAATTACTGGATAGCTCTTCCAGATATAGAATCTTCAACCAGTCTATTGGGAATCTCCTGATCAGCACTAGCTAGGTCATCTGCCTGATAGACCCCTGCCACCTCCTAAGGGAAAGTAACCTTGCAGTAACCAACACTTCTTTTTGCCTAGAATAATTTCTTTGTTTCCATTCCCTTTTGGCTACAGCATTCTGTACAGTTCCTCAGAGTTCCTTTCTACTTGCTAGATAAAAGATGCTGCCCAAGTTGAATCAAGTTTTGCTTGAGTGAACTCTTAAAAATTTTTAATAGGCCTCAGTTTATCTTTCAACACATGTTATGATGTGCTTGTCTTTTTCTGTCTCTGTCCCCTTTCTCTGTAATAATTTCAATGGTAGGGCATTTTTTGCCTATGGACCTCAATATCTAACTTGCTGCCATCAATAATATTAAACCAAATAGGAAATGATCGTTAATTCTCTCTCTGAGGATGTTAGTATCAAAGTATTGCAATTAGTAGACAAAATAAAATTAACATACTCATGATTAAAAAGAAATTTTAAAAATGCCACTTATTAGTCTTTTACTTCACAAAGAAGTGAAATAATTTTTGACATAATGAGCTCAAATTCAGAGACTAAAAAGGAAGGAGGCATAGAATTAATGAAGTAAATGTAAGAGTAAATTAAAGACAGTGTTCGTTTAATTTTCAAATGACCAGAGTAATTGTACAGAAATTTTAAAAAAGATCATTTATTTATTTATTCATGACAGACACACACAGAGAGAGAGGCAGAGACACAGGCAGAGGGAGAAGCAGGCTCCATGCAGGGAGCCTGACGTGGGACTCGATCCCCGGTCTCCAGGATCACACCACCGGCTGAAGGCGGTGCCAAACCACTGAGCCACAGCGGCTGCCCTCATTGTACAGAATTTAAAAGATCTTAGGTAGACATTATGTTGAACCTACCTCATAAATAGAATAACTCATATATAGTAATCAGCAATGATTACTCACATATGAAATATTAGTATCAAAAAGTCTTTTAAAAATAGTTTTTTAAGGTCACCCGGGTGGCTCAATGGTTTAGCACATGCCTTCAGCCCAGGGTGTGATCCTAGAGACCTGGGATCGAGTCCCACGTCGGGCTCCTTGCATGGGGCCTGTTTCTCCCTCTGCCTGTGTCGCTGCTCCTCTCTCTTTCTCTGTGTCTCTCATGAATAAATAAATAAAATCTTAAAAAAAAAATAGTTTTTAAAAAAATTGGCAAAATACAAGTGCTCTGCAATTCTGTTTGTAATTTAATGTACCCAGAAATACTTTTCCTAATTAGCGTGGTGGAAGAATCATTTTCAGCCCAGATCAATCATCAAAATTTTGAATGAAGTTTAACTTTTACTCAGTCAAGGAAGATGGCACTTACTGAACATCCACAGGACATATAATGCTATGGTAGCCAACCCACTTTTTCCTTGCTTTAATAAAAGAAAGGAACCTTGATACATTACAAAATAAATTAATGACCCACTGAGGTCATAAGAGGGACGATACCCTAAAATTATTTCGATCACACACAGAATGGCAATAAAGTAAATCACTGTTTCTCACTCAAATCAGTAACACCTATCACTGATTTTGTTGGTTTGTTTAAAATATTATTTCTACAGGATAAATAATTCTTGAAATCAAAGGGATATCTATGTTTGTCATTTCTTTTTTATATATCAGAGATTTTTAATACTTATGAACAATAAAATCCTTTTTGAAGCAAAAATTTATACATACTTATAGAAGGCATTACCAAAAAGTTTTAACAGCTTACTTTGTAAACTCAGGATATTCTTCAATTAAACTAATCAAGATACTGAAATAATAATAAGTTTGGTTTTTCAAAGAAAACTCTGTTATCACAACTATTACTCGTAATGACATAATATGAATCAGGTCAAACAAAGCATTCTGTATTTATAAGAGAAGCTGAAACCTCCATATTCCAAGGTCATCATGACAAAATATATTCAGATGCGTTTACTTGATACTTTACAAGGACGCCAGGATGAACACTAAGCAAGATGCAAAGTCTCTGCTGAGGTGACATGCCAGCACCTTGGTTGGCCTGCAACTGAGGGTGTCACATGCACCCTTGCTCACTTTTATGGGAGTAAACGTGTAAGGAACACAATTCCTCAAAAGGTCAATAAAGGACTACAATTCTAGTCAATTACCCATTTGTGGAATTTAAAACTAATCAAAAATAACAAGAGCTTTATCCCAAGGTTCACAGGAAACATGTTAGGTTGTCAGTTAATATCTTGGTGGTCCCCTGAGGGTTAAAATTTGGTGCCCTACTCATTTGAACAAATGAATTTTGAAAAAAATTATTACAGTTTGAACATTATGACTCTAGGGTATTTCTCACTCTCATATGCATGAAATAGTAGTAAGATAAGGTATCAGGAAACTAAATTGACATGATTATCCAAAAGCAGAATCTTTAGCAACCTCTAATTTCTGAATAGCTTATCTTTTAAATGAGATTTAGACACACTTGTGTCCTATGATAGAATGAAACTAATATGACAACTAGAGAACTAGGGATTCTCCTCTAAATTTTAAAATCGATCTCCCTTGTCCCTCTCTCTGTCTCTGTCTCTGTTTCTCTCTCTCTCTCTCTCTCTCTCTCTCACACACACACAAGCACAGATAATGATGGAATGGTGATGTTACAGGTGTTTTTCTTTTCCATTTTCCAATTTTTCTGTAACATTATACTTATTTTAAAAGAAAAAGAGAATAGATTTTTAAAGAACACTTCATCTTACGTAATGTGGCCACCACCAAGATAGTGAATTCTTTTTTTTTTTTTTTTTAAGATAGTGAACTCTTCAAGAGAAACGAGTTTAGTGTTGAAAAAGGCTCAAGAGAAAATGGCAGACATACCCCATAAAGATGTGTAAATGACCTACATGCTTGACTCCTAGTTTGTTATTGTTTGGTAGGCAGGCCATTGGACTTAACAAGCAAGGCTCCCAGGGAATTTCAAACTCCTAAATGATAAATGATGCACAGATACTAAGTTAAACCAGCTACATTAACAGGACAAAAAGCTCAGACTCCGAAGTACTTCAAAATCGAAACATGCTAGCAGAGAACTGTTGCTTTCTTTAATGTTATTGTACCAATCAATATATTTTCTCATCAGGTTAGCACAAAATAAAACAAACTTGGTGTACTCTACCAAAAAATCAGCTTTGGCTTTCTATTTCTACCTCAACTCTCAAATACCCTGGCAGGGAATACAGAACGGTAAATAATAAACACTGTCTAAGAATGATATATTCAAACTTATTCATGTTGACAGTAAAGACATTGAATGCTTTCTTTTTAATTGCATGAGGGTATTCAACATTTTTTAAAATGAAATTATAGTCTAAATATTGTCAACTGCATATTTGAACTGTCTTTGTTTTCCTGTTTCTATCAACATTTATAAAATTCAAGTATGAAACATACTTTATACCTTGAGGTGTCCCTTTATTTTCAAAATGAAAATAAGCAGTTTCAGTATTACTCTATAGCAAATGTTAGTTCTACACAAATTTCTTATTCAAGATATCTAACCTCAGTTTTTATATAAAAAGCCAATCATGTGTTCAAAAATTCAATTCTTTCCCCATTTATTCAGATACCTCAGACTATCAACTACAGCAGTATTTGTATAGGAATCCAAAAAATTGAGGAAGGGAATCTGTATTTTGATTGTACTTAAAGCAGAAAGGTATCCTTTAAAAAAAAATTATCATCATGCCTCAACTATTGTGTTTAATTCAGTATGGACACCAGAGCAACTAGAAACTGATGTGACAACTAGGTTGGAGGGTGAAAGGGTTGTTTTGCTATATAGCAAACACAATAACGCTAACTTCAAAAATAAAGTCAGAAAAAATAATTAAGATCCTTTTTGAGCATTTTAAACATAAAGATATGGCAAAACCGGAATAATAACAAACATTAGTTTTCATGCAAGTAACATTACAATTACAGATAATACACAATCCCCCCCCCCCCAAAGTACACAGGAGTCTCATTTTCATGACATGTGCATATAAAACCTCTAACAAAAAGGTTAATAAAAAGCCAAACTATGTATCATTATTTAAGATGTGACACAAAGCAATTTTCAATTATATCTGATACCCTGCTCTTATGATTATTTTTGTTCACATGCCATGAATCAAGGATACAGAATATCAGCCTTCACGCTGAACTCTTTTACTGTTGGAGAGGTCTGTCATAATCGTAATAGGATTTAAACACAGTTGCTCATTCTAATGACTTCTGTTTACTCACATAGAAAGCAAAACTTTAGTTACTAAAGATATGGTGAGGAAATTTACTGTTCAGTGGGTAGACCAGAAATCTTACACAGAAAGTTCATACACATTCAGAGAAACCAGTGTTACTAAGTGGCTCAAATGTGTAAGCTGGGAGATCCAAGTTGTCTAAATAAACCTACTGTTTATGACAGGCCAACGCACCATTCCAATTATGCACTGTAATCCCCTCTCGTTTCCTCTAAAGTGATATATGAACTCTGGTTGATTTCTAAATGTTCCAAGGAGGAGCATCATTGTTCTGTAACACTGCTTGAAAACGGAATGCCTTTTATATGTTCTTGGATGTTATCACTGTGCTGAAACACTAGTAACTAAGTAGTAAACTAGGAAGGAGGGACTACTAGCCACCTGCTTTAAAACCAATGACTTAAGTGAGGACAGAGGATAACCACCTCTAGGTAGTAATCTCAGTTATGCAGGACTGTTATCCACACTGTACTGACCACAAAAACTGTGATCTATATTATAAATCAGCACATTATAATTTGTAATGTCTTTGGGATTTGAGTATTGTATTATTTTAAATTAGATATTGAGGCACCTATTTGATATTTGGAGTTTGACTTGATTATCATCGATGTTGTACAGAAGAGGAAAAGAGAGAGATTTGGGAACATTAAGGGATGGGATTAAGACAATGCAGATATCCCACTGGAAAACCCTTTGTGTTTAAAACTCACAAACTGGTCTCACCTGATTCCAGAAAAAGTAGTTAGAATAGCCACCAAATTAGGACCCAAAACAAATGAATACAAAACTTTTTAACGATTAACACTGATTCAATGATAGTTTATTTAATAAGCAGAAAAAATCTGACTAGGAAGAAATACTCAATTAGAGCCATGACAAAATTCCAGAGGCAAATATTTCTTCTTAAAAATCGTAAGAGTTTGGATACTGAGAGTCAATGTATTATATAAACGGGCCATCATTTTTAAGGAGAAGAAATTTAAAACAAATATGAACATATGTATTTCAATATGTTTGACAAAAATTTGATTGTGACTTCTTGGAGATGGGAAATTGTACCTTACATAGTTCAACATACTTATTAATGAACGTGAGAGCCGTAATAAATGTTTCTTAAATTAAGAGAAGCATGATTTTGGGGTAGCTTTTGCATTTCAGCTTTTGATCATATGATAATGTCAGAATTAACTAAAAAATCACTTTTTAAAAAATGTGTTAGTTTAAAAAAAATTCACTGTCTTTTTCTTCTAAAATATCAACTAACAATAGTATTGGCCATATAGCTGAGCATTCAATATTTTAAAATGTAAACTTGCAAAAAAAGACAATGAAACCTTTACCTGAAATATCCTTTATAGCTACAGTTTTCAAATTTTGAAGGTGACTTACAGTATAAAGTACATATACTTTTTCATAGTTCTATATAGACACACCTCCTACATGTAATAAATACAACAAAAGTGTCATGAGACAATTTCCATTCCTTACTGTGAGTGATGTATTCTAGTTATTTTTTTTTTTAATGTTGATTTCCAACCACTAAACTGATTTAACAACCGTTATTGGGTCATGCCCTAAAGTTCGAAAACACTGCTCAGTACATCTCAGGACAGGGGTGTCAGAGGGAGCTGTAACAGTCTTTAGTTCAGTTTTAAGCAAAATATTTTGGATAAGTAATAGAATACTGAGAAGTAAGAATTTTTAAAGGCAGTAGGGCAATAAGCTCCAGCCCAGTATCCTGAATGTTACATCGAATTTTTTTACAACTACATAAAGTGGAAAGAGTAGAAAAACTATCCCCCAAACCCCCCATTCTTACTTCCTATTTCAAAGTAAAGGTAATTATTTCTTTTACTAATTAGATTTCTAAGAGAAATAGTACGCATTGTTAACAAGGCCGAGGAAGAATTAAGAAATATATAATGTTTAAGACAGCTTCTGACCTAAGAAAGAGCTCCTGAAAATTATCTAGGGATTCTAATTTCCCTCAAACAGAACACCACTAATATCCTCCAGACTGACTAGCCCAACCCCTCCCTGGCTCAAGAGAATGTTTACATTACATCTGGGTTCAAATGCAAGGTCAGTTAGCTTTAAGATTGGGAAACTTGTGACAGCTTTTTAGCTCCAGTATAAATCACTGTTAACAAAATTATTAACTTTCTAAATTGATGAAAACAATTTCATTCTATTTCAATGCTACCAAATTTCCTTAAAATGTTTGGCAAAAAGATAAGGTTTTTACCTGCAAATCAAAAAGCTCTTTAGGTTTAGTCACATTATGTTAAAGAAGGACAACAATTAACTCGGGTTCTTATCTCCATTCTGACTTCAAAAACGCCAGTTTCTATCAAGTAAACAAGATAAGGCATTTATATTGTACAAATGCAGACCTGTTCTTTAGAAATTGTTTCTGTGAATAATACAGAATAGACACCAGGAGATTATTTTCTATTTCATTATATGCAATGCAAAAATCAATATGACTTTATTTGGTATAAGATGGCTAGAAATACATTTTATCATTTATATCTCAGAACAAAATGGACAGCATGAAAAGCTCAACATTATAAACAAAGATTGGGATCACACTATTCACACACAGCATTCATCTAGTTGAGGAGAAAACCCAACAAATAAACTGTGCATGCACGTGTGTGTGGGTCTATTTTTGAGGATAACAGCAACAAATGAATGAAGGATCGTAGAATATAAGCAAAGACTAGAAATGTATAAAGTACATACATAGGGAAAAACGTCATTGAGCATCTAATATAACCCTGGTCTCCTACCAGAGATCTATACACACATTATCTCTTAAATAATTGCAAGACTGGACTTTATCTGTATTTTACAAGTGAAAACACTGAGGCTTG
The DNA here is from genome assembly GCF_018345385.1 of Vulpes lagopus. Taxonomy (NCBI): domain Eukaryota; kingdom Metazoa; phylum Chordata; class Mammalia; order Carnivora; family Canidae; genus Vulpes; species Vulpes lagopus. The sequence continues at coordinate 77,484,580 of NC_054831.1, forward strand.
GATGGGCCACATGAGTTGCTCACACATATAGTTAATCTAAGTAACACTAGGGCAGGACACTCCACACAACGGAAGCAAGGACTACTGAGTCCTTGGCAGGGCCACCAGTCCCCTAGGCTGAACGCTGTCCACCTTACTGTCACGCACTGCAGAAGAGACCAAACCAGAAGGGGCCTAGAGTAAAGCAGATTATCACCTCCTTCTAAGAGAAAATCAAGATGGAGATCATACTTGATATCCCCTGGAGCCTCAGTCATGTCATCCCAGATGCTAAACCTCCCAGGCCATCCATCCATCATCACCTGGATTCTGATTCCCGTATGATTTTCCATCTCCCATCTTGCCTAGACTCTGTGCCCTCTGAAACACACAATCTATCATTAGCAGAACCTCCCATGTGCCCAGGGTCTTCTCCAAATGCTTCCTTCGCCTTTCTGTTAAATCTCTTAGGACACTTTCTATCACAGCCCCCTAAACTGGAGGCATGTTTTTCTCCCACATGCCACGTATCGCAGTGCGCCAAGGTGAGGTATGTCCCTCTTTGCTCCTTATTTGGCTAGACTACCCCCTCCTGTCCTTCTACCACTCGGTAATCTCACTTGCTTCTCCCGCTTGCAGCATCACCTTTAGTACCTGGTTTACCATCTTTCCACCTCTACTCTAGTGAACACAGGCAATGTAATGGAATGGTTTCAAAGGCCACATCCCTACTTCACTCCTTACTAGTGGGCAGACTGCCTTACTTCCCTGAGCTTTTGTTTCCTCATCTGTAATGGGAGGAAAATTATGCAATGTGACCTAACTATGTACTCAGTATCCAATCCTCCCCTCATATTCTTAGGTCCCTCTTTTCCCAGGCTAGACACCACAGACCAAACCTGAATCCGTCTTGGGAATCAGTCTTTGGGGTCTGTCAAGTGTCTTGCTCCTCTTTCCTATCATCACACTTAACTGGCCCAATCCTAATCCCGGTTAAACCCAACTCTTAAAAAAATAAATAAATAAATAAATAAATAAATAAACCCCACTCTTCACTTATTCTAGGCCTCTATCCAGCCAGCTAACTCACAACTCTGTTTGAACACAGAAATGTGTATTTTAAAACAGCCTCCAGCACTGCCTGGCAACTCCACATTTCTCTATAGATATTTCTGTCTCCCATCTTTCTTTCTTTCCTTCTTCCTTTCTTTGAGGGAGAGAGAAAGGAAGGGGAAGGGCAGAGGGAGAGAGAGAAACCCAAATAGGCTCCACACCCAGCATGGAGCCCAACATGGGGCTCGATCTCACAACCCTAAGATTGTGACCTGAGACGAAATTAAAAATCGGACGCTTAACCCACTGAGCCACTCAGGTGCCCCTCTCTCTCCCATCGTTTTCAAAGATTATTTCATACCTTTTCCTCTCTATTCAAACTTTCAACATTCCTTTCTCTTTCCTTCATTCTCAGTTGTTAAATGTCTCTTATTTCGCTCATCTTACTGGTAGAAGCAACCAGAACTACCTCTTTTTCCCAAATCCGACAATTTCTTCAAAGACTTTATTTCTCCACTTGTGCTTTGTCTTAACCATCAAGTGACCCCTCTCAACCAGGTCTTTCCCTTTAGGATACACCCATGCTGTACTATCTCCAATCCTACCTGCAAAAAAACAAACAAGACTTCCTTTGATCCAGCTACTTTCCCCTGTGTCTAGTCTTCATTATGTCTAAATACTCTAAAATTGCCTCTCCTTGTCTCTGCTTCCTTACCTCTTGTTCCCTCTCCAGCTTCCTCCAATCAGACTTTCATCCCGACCCTCCACTGAAATTGCTCCTGTCAAGGTTAACACTAGCATCTACCTTGCCAAACCCAACCATCCACTTACAGTCTTCATCTTATATAACTTCTCCAAAGTATTTCCTTCTTAGTTGCCTTTCTCCTCATTGGCTTCCAGGTTGACCTCTTTCCTCATCCCCCATATCCGATCCATGAGCAAATCCACTTGTCAGCCCCTCCACTGCCACCTTTGAGTGCAAACCAAGTTTCCCACATGCCTGTTAACAGCCTCCCAACCTGACCCCTACCTTCTCATCTCCAAACATAATCCAGAGAGATCTTGTTAAAACATAGATGAGATCATGCCACTTGCTTATCGAAACTCCTTTCAGATGGGAACAAATCCAGACTCTACTCCACACTCTTGCCCCAGGCCCTGAGTGGACTGACTCCTGCCTGCCTCTCACACTCATCAACCTTCTACATCTGTTTCCTTCCATTTGCTCCAGGTTCTTTCTGCCACAGATTGCTTTGTTCTTCATAGAAAGCGTAAAACTTGTTTCTATGGGAGAATGGGGGTACCTGCTGCTTCAAATAGTTTTACCTACATAATCCGCAAGGTTGAGGGAAAAAAGACATCCATGTGAATGTGTCATTAGGTTTGCTCCGAGGACCCGACCACTCCCTCAGAAGGAACTCCTCTCCCGGCTCCTTGCCTTCACTCCCTTTCCTTCCATGCTTTCTTTTACTCACAGAACCCACTGCCATCTGCAATTTTATCAAATATTTTTTAAGTTACTTTTTTAAAAAAGATTTTATTTATTTATGAGAGAGAGAGAGAGACAGACAGACAGACAGACAGACAGACAGGCAGAGGGAGAAGCAGGCTCCATGCAGGGAGCCCAAGTGGGACTCGATCTCGGGTCTCCAGGATCATACCCTAGGCCGAGGGCAGGTGCTAAACTGCTGAGCTACCCAAGGATTCCTTAAGTTACTTTTTTTTTTTTTTTAAAGATTTTAATTTATTCATGAGAGATGAGAGAGAGAGGCAGACAAAGGCAGAGGGAGAAGCAGGCTCCATGCAGGGAGCCTGATGCAGCACTCGATCCCAGGTCTCCAGGATCACGTCCTGGCTAAAGGCGGGTCCAAACTGCTGAGTCCCCTGGGCTGCCCCTTAAGTTACTTTTTTATATGGTCTGTCTCCCCACGCAGAGTGTGGTACCACCAGGGGAAGAACCTTGTTTGTTCTGTTCACTGATGTATCTCCCACTTATGAGTTGAGCGGATAGAGACGGATACTCAGTGAATACCTGCTGGCCTAGAGAACTTAAGAGTCAGCCGTGGTGAGCCTTCACACCCAGGTCTCTACCATTCCAAAGTCTGAGTTTTTTCTAGGACACAACAAACTGCCTGTGTTACTCAAGAGAATTAGATAAATGAGTATAAGCTCAACGAAGTTACTTTTTATCAGCCAATTAACTTACTTCAAAACTTTATTATGTTCTAAGATAAAGCAAATGCCTTAAAGAATAAACAAAATTTATAAGAAGAAAGCTACATATACTCCTGGGTTGGCTTAAGGCAACAAGATTCAGGACAGTTGAAATTTATAAACACAAACATAAAAACTGAATTTAAAAAAATTCGTTTAAATAAAAAATTACACTAGAGCCATTAAACTGGGATTTGATCTACAAATTAAATTTAATTTTTAAAATCTTACTGGTTTTGAAGACATGCTTTATAAGTCTTATAAGTTTAGCTATCTGTAAAGTTATATTAAATAGCAAAGTGTATACCAGATGTGGTGTTATTAAAACAGATCTTAATGAACTGAGATACATGTACATATGACAGATGTACTGAAACAGTTCTAGAATTAATTCAGTTGTTATATTTTTTTTTTTTTAAGATTTTATTTATTGGGACACCTGGGTAGCTTAGTGGTTGAGCATCTGCCTTTGTCTCAGGGTATGATCTGGGAGATCAGGGATTGAGTCCTGCATTAGGCTCCCTGAGGGGAGCCTGCTTCTCTCTCTGCTTGTGTCTCTGCCTCTCTCTCTCTGTGTCTCTCATGAATAAATAAATAAAATCTTAAAAAAAAAAATTTTATTTATTTATTTGAGAGAGAGGGAGAGTAGGAGCAGGCAGAGAGGGAGGAACAGGCTCCCCAGTGAGCAGGGAGCCTGAGCTGGGACTTGATCCCAGGATGCTGAGATCATGACCTGAGCCAAAGGCAGACACTTAACCGATGGAGCCACCCAGGTGTCCCTCTTGTATTCTTAAAATTAACTGACTTCTTATATTTATCACATCTTACAGTTGAGATCTACATATGAAGTGGATGGTTTGAAGCTGAGTGATGGGTACATGAAGATAATTATATTCTACTTTCTTCTATGATTGAAGTTTTCCATAAAAAAAAAAACCTTTCTAAAAAATTCTGATAATCCACACTTTAGTTTCTACATGTGTCTGCAACTTAAAAACAAGGTCAAAATAGGAAAACTTACATTAATTATCTGAAGAAGATTAAGACAGAGACATAATGTAATAATGTGTTTATAAAGGACGATACCTAGCTGGCTGAAGGCAAGATTTTGATTTTGTAGAGTACCTTAACAATTACTACTGGGTAGCATCCAAACTAAACACTTTTGGGTGAAGTAAAAGAACCATACTGAAACAATTTACAAACCAATCATTCATTTTGACACAACAGACAGGGCAGACTGGCAGACCATGAAGACTCTAAGGAGACTAGGGCTTTAAAAGCTCCATGGTTTTAGGCAGCCCGGTAGCTCAGCGGTTTAGTGCCGCCTTCAGCCCGGGCCTGATCCTGGAGTCCCGGGATTGAGTCCCACGTCGGGCTTCCTGCATGGAGCCTGCTTCTCCCTCTGCCATGTGTCTCTGCCTCTCTCTCTCTCTGATGAATGAATAAATAAAATCTTTAAAAATAAATAAATAAAAGCTCCATGGTTTAAATGCTGTTCTTCAGCAGCCTAAGAAGTCCGCATCCTAAACTCTTAGCAAGGATTCATGCACCTATAAGAAAGTAAGAGCAAAGATAAGAGCAACAGGTTTTTCAGGAAAGCACTGAGGAGCAGGGAAAGTGTGTGTAAGCATACAGGTGGAACAGGTACATGTTGTAAGTATGTGTTCACTGCCCATGAGGAAAGGCCTGATGGGTCAGTGATTTAACAACAAGGTTTTTACTCTACCTTTGGTACTAATAACAAAGTACCAACTATTAAAGAAGTTACTATTTAAGATGTCCTTTCTTATCTCATATTTGAATTCTCAAGTACAAAAGTGTAGGCAGGATTTCCTGTCTCTCCTGATTCCGGCCAAACAAAGGTAAGCAAAGAAGCTTCAGACATTTACAACAGATGATAACAACTGACAATGCAAGTCCAAATTTGGAAACAGTAAAATGCAAATGTTATGTGGAATCAGATTTTGTCACTTTTTTTTTTTTGATATATATTTTCTGAAAGCCTACCACATGCTGTACAGTGTGCAAGGTTCTGAGTATAAAGTGGTGACCAGGGGTAGTCCCTGGTTCTCTAGACTAGAGTCTGAGGTAATAAGAAAGACAATAAACAAATATACATGCTTAATTACAGCTTATGACAAATGCTGTGAGATAAATATGATCAAATGAATGGCAAACTCCTGCTTTGGCCAAAGACCCTGCAAGGAAAGGACATTAAACTAGATCTTAAGGAGCAACTATCTCTCTCTTTTGTCCCCACCCTATCTTAACACAAATCACAGACATCATTTCACCAGGAAATACTTCCATACATATCTTTAAAAGAAAAGACATTTAAAGGATATGTGTAGCCAACCACACTGCCATTATCACACCTCACAAAATTAGTAAAAATTTTAATATACAGTTCCTATTCAAATTTCCTCAAAAACTGCAAAAAAAACTGTCTTTTTATAGTTGGGTTCCTTGGAGTTGGCATCTAAAATAGGACAAAATATGGCAACTAGTTGAACTGTCACGTTAAGTCTCTTTTGAGTAGTAACAGTCCCTGCCCACTCCTTTTTCATGCCACTAATTAGTTGGGTCATTTGTTTTGCAGGATATCATATTCCAGATGTAGTTCTTTGCAGCCTCATGGTGCCATTCCACTTGTTCCTCGATCCTTTATACTTCCTATAAGCTTGTAGCTGGATCTAAAGTCTTGATTACACTCAAGTTCAATCTATTTGGCCAGAACACTTCATAGGTGATGTGGTGTACTTTGTATTATGCCACACTAGTTGTCCCATTTTTAGCACTGCCTTGATTCATCCATGGGATGATTTGAAGAGAGGGTGGAAGAATGTCTCCGGCACAGGGTACGACAGTGTTTCCTGAGGCAGGAGGGACTACTATCTGGGAGATAAAGGCTATCAATGAAGCTGGTGAAGATGTTCATACACACAGGCTTGTACACTGGGCAGGGAGTTCCTCATCAAAAAAAAAAAAAAAAAAATCGAAATGCTCATCTGAAAATACTATGGCCTAAATGGGTCAGCAAACTTTCAGAAGTGGGGAGCATGCTTCGGATTTCTCTATTACCATTATTTATTAGATAAAGAGGTAGAAACAGGATACCAGGAATTGTCCGGAGCAAACAGGGACAAAGAGGTGAAGTAGCTGCTGTGCGACATTCTCATGCTATTCCGTCATTCAAAAGAAACCCGTTCTTCACTCATTTCACTTGTATCTAAAAAAACCTGATAGGTGGAAAAAACTAGCAGAGGGCATCCTGAGGTCCAATTTGGAAAGAAAAAGAAAAGTGGCTACAGCTTACTCCCCAGAGAGTGCTCCCACAGCCACAGGGACCTGAGCTGACAGAGATAGCCCTGGCAAGGAACTGTTGGGTTGCATTTGGTTTGGGGGAAGATATCAACTGATCTATTTGTATAAACACTATTGTCTGCTCAAGTTTCTGACTGGTAGCCTTGCCAATTCCCAAAGATTTCTGCAAGTTTCTACCTTCTGGGTCGCTGCATAGTTCCAGAAATTAAGAAAATGTTAACATTCATACCTAGAAAGGTTAGGTCATTTGGTTTTAATTTTGCAGATAAAACCAAGATCAACTGAAGTTACTGAAATCATAAAACCAGACGTGTAGCTGGTCCCAGAACAAAAGAATCCCCAACTGTTGTTTCTTTCACTATAGTACACCATGTTATTTCTTAGAAAAATTACGATTTAAAAATTTTTTCCTAATTGACTTGGTTTAGTTATCATAGATAGTGCCAAGTTCACATTTTATTGTATCTACTGGCTGTTTATTTTTCCATTTCAATTCCTCAAAGACATGTTTCTGAACAATGAAATAATGAGCATAATTTTTTCTATTAATATAAGAAAATCTGTCCCCAAGCAAATGTACATATAAATAATAAACAAATCATTAATAATTAGGATTTCAGAGTTCTAGATGACAAAATTATTAAGGTGAATGTGACTTCCTGTGACAGCATGGGTCCCAACCCCAATGCCCTCATGGACCATAAATATGGTCAAGAAGTAGAAGTAAACAGTGGAAATACATCAAGAAGGAGAGCCAGCGGGCAGCCTGGGTGGCTCAGCGGTTTAGTGCCAACTTTGGCCCAAGAAGTGATCCTGGAGGCGTGGGATTGAGTCCCGTGTCAGGCTCCCTGCATGAGCCTGCTTCTCCCTCTGCCTGTCACTCTCTCTCTCTCTCTCTCTCTCTCTCTCATGAATAAATAAAATCTTTAAAAAAAAAAAAAAGAAAAAAGAAGGAGAGCCAGCTGAATAGGTTACAGAAAGGAATCCTGGCCACCTCACAAACTAGAGAGAGCAAGTTTCAGCTTTAGAGAATTGTGTTCATTACTGGAATAGAAGCTGAATGTTCCCAAATCTCTCAGTTTTTAGGGCAAGATCTAGAAACTAGTTGTTTGGTATGTAAAATTTATCCAAGTTAAAAATGTTGGCAGTGAGAGAAAAAAATTTTAAAATAAACTGAGTCAAACCTAAACACATCTGTGGGATGAATGAAAATTATACCCCATGTCCTAATTCCCTTGCAGCTTCTGGTAAATGTCTTGCTGTTTGCCAGCCACTGAAATCTATAAAATCAAGCTAAAGGATCTACTGTGTAGTAGTTTCATAGAATAATACAGGTCTGTACTGTCACACTAAGTACAACAAAGGCATTTGTTAAAATACATTATTTTACTTTGGATCTACTTCTCTGACAGTTGGCAGAGAACTTATAATCGGTGTCTTCTGCAAAATTCGAGAAAATATCATTTTTATTTACAAATAATTTCAGTAACCTATTTTTTAAAAATTTGAATTTACTTCCTTAAATAAGAGAAATTACCATTCCAGATTAGGCTAGATTTCATTTATCTACTCAAGATAATCAAAGTGACTCATGGATTTGAATATTCAAGCCTTTCCCCATATTTGCTTGTTATGATTTCTACTTTCTATAGAAATGTGTTTTGATCATATCAATAATTAACACATTTTCCATCAAAGCACCTTCTTAGAAAGATCTACATAGTAAGACTAAACTTTCAAATCAAAGGCTTTTTACTCATTCATAGAATCAAAATCAAAATACCATATCAAACCCTCAAAACATATCAGATATCAGTTAGCACTGAGGCTGTGGCAAATAATAAAAAAATCAAAGATACTTAAAGCTAAAGTCAACCGGCTATCTGACCAAGATCAGGAGCTCTACATAACAAGTAAAATATTATTTTGGGTCAGACACTATTTGCTCCAGTTTTGTTCTTATTCAACAACTTAAGTATGCATATTTCTGGTTTGAACTTATTGATATACTTTTTAAAGAATTTGACCTGGTTCATGATTCTGTGTAAAATCAATATTTAAATTCAGTTTAAAATTCACCAAACTGTTTCTAGCTTTTGGTCAGTAGTTGGGTTAATGTCCCTGAAAAATTAATTTTAGTTTAATACAATTAAACCTGTTTAAAATTTAGAAGGTACAGAATTAATTTCAAAAGCCCTGATATTTAGTAGTTTTTATACTGCAACAGTTAGTGTTGCCTATTTGCTACACATCATACTATACAATATATTTTTATTAGATACTTTACAGCTAAATAAGCAGGAAAAAAACTGGTGTTTACAAATCTTAAACGCTCAACATAAGGAGGAGATCAAAGGACTCTAAGAGCTCAGAGAAATAATTACTACCGTGGAGTGGAGAGCACAGGTTTGAGTATCATATAGACCCAGGTTCAAATCCTGACTCTGCCAATTCCTAGTTGGTTCCTATTCTACTATGCAGTGGTTATTCTCTTTGTTGTTATGAAAATTAAAGGGGCCCACAAAAGAATCTGGCATACTTAGCAGACTAATAGTGTTCAACAGTTTAATACATTGGACAATATTAGTTTGCTTTTGCTCTGGATTTATGACCATCAACCACAAATAATATTTCTAAAATTTAATTCATCATCCCTCATACACAATGGCTCATCTTCCCATCTTATTTCCTGTAACTTGAACCACTTTTGAAATTAAGCAGTTAACTGGTGCAGCCATTTATCTAATAATACCAGCAAAGTCGAAGGCCATGGAAGCTTCTATTAGAACTATGGCCTTTAATTTCACAGAAGTGCTATTTGGAGGGGTAGACAGTGGTGGTCAAGTCCTGAGAGTGGCGATCAGTTCTACTTGTGGGGAGTTTCTAAGGCCACCCCCAACTTCGGAGTAGGGCCAGCAGTTCTCAAACTTCAGGATGTATAAGAATCAATCAGAGAGCTTTTTAAAAAGACAGATCCTGGGTTCTCAAGAGATTCTGACTCAAGAGGTCTAGACTGGGGCTCAGGTACTTGTATACACAAAAAGCTCCAGGCGATGCTACTGCTGCTTGCTGGTCAGGGGATCACATTTAGTCTAAGCCACTAAACACAGACTGCCAAGAAGGAAGACTCCCAGCTGGGGCTTACTAAGGATAAGTAACCATCCTCCTTAGGTTCTTTTCCTTTCAAAGCAAGGTTTTTTGTTTTTTTTGTTTTTTTTTAAGATTTTATTTATTTATTCATGAGAGACAGAGAGAGAGAGAGAGGCAGGGACATAGGCTAAGGGAGAAGCAGGCTCCATGCGGGGAGCCTGATGCAGGACTCTATCCCAGGACCCCAGAATCACGACCTGAGCCAAAGACAGATGCTCAGCCACTGAGCCACCCAGGTGCTCCTCAAAGCAGGGCTCTTAATATATAGAGAACTGTAACCTCTAACCAACTGTGGCCTCAGTCCCCTGAAGAATAACAGCAGCCCTAGCACTTGGGAGCTTGTGAGAAATAAAAATTCTTAGGCCCATCCCAGATCCACTACCTCAGAAACTCTGTGGTTAGGGCCCAGAAATCTGTGCTTTACAGCCTCCTGAGTGGTTCTGCAGCAAGCGGAAGTTTGAGAACTGCTGCTCTATTCAACTTTTCCATAACTGCTTCAAACAGAGCACAGCTAACTTAATCCCCCTGCCGTAGCGGGTTTCCATGTAAGCACTGGTTGAAGAAAGCGATCTGCGGCTTGAAGAATGTTTGATACTAGCTTCTGTCTCATTATGTGCTTTGTGACTCTGGCAGCACGGAGGAACCCGGACGCTTTCGAGGGAGACAGCTCTGTTGTTTTCCTTCAGCAGCTCTCAGTAATGCAGCCGTGGAAGGAGAGAAGGTGGACGGAAGGTGGGGATGAAGACAGTGATGCAGCCAGCTTGTGACAGAGACGCTTGCAAGATGCGAGGCCCTGGCCTCAGACCTTCACATTTACTAGCCCATTTTATCTTCATAGTCATCCCATGCAAGAACTCTTGTCAGAATTTAAAGTAACTGACATTTAAATATCAGGGGATCTCAATTAATAGTCTGAATTTCCAGTTTCTATTTTTAAAATAGAAAAACCTGGCAAAAAAAACCAAACCAAAACAAAACAAAAAAAACACCTGGCAACACAGGCCGTGCACTTTAGAGAGAAAAAGCACTTTAGAGAGAAGGTTCTGACCCCCACTCCCAGGACCCTTGGTCATTTTCACTAATTTCATTCTGGAAGGCATTTGGGTTTGTGGCCTTGCTTGGGGTGGGGGAAGTATCTATGTATTTATACACCGAGGCAAGAGGGAAGAAAGGGGACCAGCAGAATGAAAGCAGGCTGGAAATGCCGAAGAAAGGCTGTGGTAGGCAATCCGCTCTATGTGTGGGCCCGGGGCAGGTTCTTCACACTACACTGTACATTGTTATTTCTAATGCCTCAGTACCTTTTGAACCCAGCTCCTTCTTTCCATTCCTCCTGCAGTGAGTTTAAGTCTGTACCAACATGTGCTGATGATTACAGAGCTCACTTTCCCAGCTTTGGTCCAATCTCTGTAGGTGCTCTTTCCAAAATACACACACGATCATTCCGCCCTCTGGCCAAAACCCTTTCACAGTCCCACACGACTGTGACATGGGCTTTCAAACAAAGACACCACAGAACCTTCTCTTTTCTTCATGGGAACACTTCCCTGGGATGTAAATATACTAAGGAGATGAACATGGGCCAGCTCTGGTAGGCCCTTACAATCCATTTGTTGCCTTCCTCCTGGGCACCGTGGTTGTCCAGCCAGGGAATTCATTCTGTAGCCTTCTTGAGGCTAGGGATGGCCATGAGACTAACTAGGGCTTGCCTGGGCACACACGGCACCACGTTAGTTCTGAATGATCTCCCAGTTATAATTAAGCCGTTCTGGATTTGGGGACACCCAGCTGGCAGGCAGTCAGCTTCTACCATGTAGACTGAGACAATTCTTTCAGGGACAGCTAAGCAACACAGGGCAAAAACTGAGTCCCTGCAGTACTTCATGGAACACAGCTGTCTTGCAAGGCTAGACCAGCCACATTGTCAACTGGGCAATTAGACGCTTGTCCTATATAAGCTACTGTTTTATTTGGCCTTTTAATTACTGCAGCTTAACCTCACCCTTAACTAATACAATTTGGTTTATTATTTTTTTTAATGTAGTCTTTTAACCTTTTTAGAAAGCAAGCCAATGATAAACTAAAGGTCCTAAGCTCTGAGAAAATTCTGTGCTCCCTAAAATAACAAAAAAAATATAAACAACCACCTACACAGTTACCACACTAGCCTAGGAATTAGCAAACAGCACATTCTGGAAAGGGTTGGTAGGGAGAAGATATGCACCCCACATCCTAGGGGTAAGGCTGATAGCAATCTGTTTTTTACTTTTAAATAGTAGAGCAAAGTGGAATACTACAACATGTAGCAAGTATGGGGAATGGAAAACTAGCATTCCTTTTATGAAAAGACAGAGGGAAACCTGACAGGCAGTCTGAAACAGCAGCCTGAAAAAACAGGCAGGACGAAGTGACTTACTGTAGATTTTTCTCCTGAGGTGTAAGCAGTGAACAGAATGCAATGTGATAGAGTGGACAGGATGATGGGTCAGGCACTGTAAAGTTCAATTACAAATCACCTGTCTAACTTTGAGGAAGTCGTTTAACTTTTAATTTTTATTTACCTGTATTCAACTAGGTTTGTATTTTCCAAATTTCTGGCATTTGCGTACTACCTTTATAATTTTTTTTTCAGTACTAGCATAAGTCTGAATTACCATCCCTTTATCTCTCCTAACATTCAGCTAATTTTAAGCTTACACACCTACCTGGCCCTTGTGTTAAATACATTTTTCTATTTTAATATACATTAAAATAAAAAAAAACTGAAATGTTCATTTGTTTGTCACCCAAAATCACCTCGTTTGCCAGCATCTCCCATTTTAGCCTTAAAGATCTCACTGGTATTACAATCCTACAATACCTCCTGAAGGGCTGTTGGTTCATTGGTGCTCTAAGTATGCCTGGGCTTTGAACTCTGAGAGATACTCTAAGAGATTGTTTGCACTGCTGGTACTCTGCATGTGCCAGAACCTAGGTTTGATTCTACAAAAGTTGCTAAAAGTTATTCAATCTACTTAAGTCTACAGGAAGCTAAATCATCTGGCCACAAGAACACCGTTCACCCAACAAGAGTCACCGAAGTTTCAGCCCAAAATGCATGGGAGAACGGGAAAGACTCATGGAAAGGCTAATGTTTACCGATAAAGTCCTGGATAAGAAACACGCTATTAGGTTGGGGGTGGGGGGAGGGCAAGAGGCTACAAGGGACCCACAGAATACAATGTCTTTGCTCATAATGCACTTGTTCCATATGGCCAATGAACAGGAAATCTTTAAGCTTTCATAAAACAGCCACCTTTCTAAATCTTTCTATATTTTGCTGTTTTTCCCCCCCAAAATTCAAAGTTTAACTCTAAAAAAAGAGAGCTTCCACATATAATCTTAATCAGCAAATTGACCCCTTCTCTGATCAAACGTAAGATTTCTCCTTTGAGTTGGACTCATGTAGCTGTAGTCACCACCCATTTCTGAGAGCCTGGTCAAGATGGATATTCTATGATGCAGTCCTGCTCTGTTTAATATGGGCTTTATCACCTACCTTATTTGTTCTACTTCTTGGTTAGGATGATTCCTATAATAAGAGGAGTGCTACTTTCCAGTATGGAGATTCAATTTTAGTATATGTGCTGCCAAAGTGAGCACTCCAGTATGGAGATTCAAGATAGGGTACTATGAAGGAAAAGTTAGGGGAGAGAGTAGGGAGGCAAGAGAAGAGACCTACATATTCTAAAGGAATCAAGCCACAGAAGAAGTGTTTTCATAGCATCAACTCCTACCCTCTGAGAAGCACCTCAACCACCCCTGATGAAATTCACTAAGCCACATTTGAGGAAATCTCCTTTTGCCCGGTTGGTGGTTGTCAAAAAGCTTTTGGAACGTAACTTTCTGTCTCAAATTGGTGCATTCACATCTTTTTAGAAGTATAAACTATATAAGGTAGAGTTTTTCCCTAATTTTAAGTTCCCAAAGGAATATTGTAATATTTTTACCCCTTGAGTTGTAAACTTCATAAAAAATACTCAAGAATAGGCTGTGTAATACAGGCATCTCTAGCTACCTAAACTCTTGCTAATATTTTTTTTAATTTTTAAAAAGATTTTATTTATTTATTCCTGAGAGACACAGAGAGAGAGAGGCAGAGACACAGGCAGAGGGAGAAGCAGGCTCTGTGTAGGGAGCCCGATGCAGGATTTGATCCCAGGACTGCAGGATCATGCCCTGAGCCATAGGCAGATGCTTAACCACTGAGCCACCCAGGTGTCCCGCTAACCAACTCCTAATGTAAATAAAGTTGGATCACAAGAAAATACATGCTCATTGTATATAACAATAAACCGGTTTTATACAAAAGAGGGAAAACACTTAACCAATCTTTTAAAGATTTTATTTATTTATTCATGAGAGACACAGAAAGAGAGAGAGAGAGAGAGAGAGAGAGAGAGAGGCACAGACACAGAGGGAGAAGCAGGCTTCATGCAAGGAGCCTGATGTGGGACTCGATCCTGGATCCCGGGATCACTCCCTGAGCCAAAGGTAGACACTCAACCGCTGAGCCACCCAGGCATCCCTTAACCAATCATTTATTTTAATTAAAATTAAGGAAGATGCTATGAGCACTGGGTGTTACACTATATGCTGGCAAATCGAACTTCAATAATAAAAAATAAAAAAAATTAAGGAGATGCACAAACTCAAATGTCAAAAATGACTAAATCCCCTTACAAGCACACAATTCTCATGATTCTCCTATTTCTGGGAGAGGCAGCACTCACTCGCCAGCTGTTTTCTCTTCTGTCCACTATTACGGCCATCGTCAGGTTCCATACAGTGTACCTCAGAGGTTTCAAACTCAAATGGTTACACAGGCAGTCTCTGGGATTTGTTCTGTAAACAGCCCCTTGGATTGTATTCTTTCAATACAGACGGGTCCTGTTTGCGTATTAAAGATGAAGAACACTCTTCATATCCACAAAGATGTTCCCATCTTTCTTCTAACACACTGCCTTTCATTCTTTGTTTTTTGTTTTTCACTTTTAAAAGACATGGATACAAGAAATACTTTACTTTCCTCTTAACTCTACCAAACAAACAAAAAAATCAAGGAAAGCACAAGCGAAAGTATAGTACAAGGGGAGTGCAATGATACAATGACAAACAGCAACTCCCAGAGGAGTTACAGGGGTGTTGGGGGGCCCGGGGAGCTGCAGTGAACTGGGCTGGGCACAGCTAACCGGAAATGTGGAGAGCCTGGGTTGATCTAGCTTCAGCCAATGAATGCACACCCAGTCTCATCAGATCTTCCAGCTTTCCAAGAGAAGCCAAAAAAATCTCAAGTTTTGAGTGCTGGCAGCGATTTCAAATTTCCTAAAAAGATCATGAAGGCCAACACTGAGGACTGAATATATCCAGTATACCATGCCAGCTTCTGCTCAGGCCTTCTTCCAGCTTGCCCTGTCGCTACCACGTGCAGTTGGTTCACCTGTCCATTCCTTTGTGCCTTCACTCTGTTGTTACTTATTCTCTGACCTGTTCAAGTATCCAACAAACATGGGATACACACTTACTGTGTGTCAGGCACTATGCTAGGGAGAGAATACTCAATCATGAACAAGACAGTTGTGGTCTCTTCAGGTGGCATTTAAATGCATTAAAATAATAGGGGCAACAGATATTAGAGGAAAGACATATCAAAGATGATTTAATTTCACTTGTGTTAGGGCTACAGAGCATAACTGAAACACAGCCTACTCTTCCCGGGTTATGGAAGACTCTTATTGTGGGATCCCTATCATTTCACTCAAAGTAGTCTCCACTGAGATTCATTTACCCAGTAGCTCTGAAGAATATGTCCAAACATCACTACTCAAGAATGAATAGTCCCTCATCATCTACTGGATTGAGAACAAATTTAGCCTAAAATGTAAGGCCCCCGAAGGTGATTTTGATCTCATTTTTAGCCATTTCTACTAGTTCCCTCTTTGTGGCCTGTGGCAAATTGGACTCTGCTCTAACTCAAACATTCCATGAAACTCTTCCGATACCCTAAATCAGATGTCATCTCTATTTTCTCAATCTGCATGACAACTTAAAATACTTTGTGATGCTTATTGTAGTTATCGCATATTAGAGATCTCTGAATAAAGATCTCATGACATAAATCTCATGAACATAGATCTCTGATTATTAGATCTCTGAATATTCAGATTGTAAGCTCCTCAAGGGTAAAATCTGTGTCTCCCTCACCTTAATACTTATGAACCTATCTAGTACAATAATAAATACCTCTTAAATAAACACATGCTAAATAAAAAACTAATTTTGTCTTCCTGTAAAAAGATATATTTTTTTCTGAGCCAAAGGCAGATGTTTAGCCACCTGAGCCATGTAGGTGCCCCTACAATTAATTCTAATGTCACATATATTAAACAGAACTATACTCTGGATCATCTAAGTAATTTCAAATACCAACTAATCATAACACCTTCTGCTTCATAGATAAGAAATTACTCCCTAAGATAAGGGCATATTAAACCACAGATTCATAATGCAGTTGAGCACTTCCGACCTTATTAAAAATCATAAATTTTGCTGCCTGTCATTTCCCCACTAAAAGGAGCAGGGGGCTCATGAGACATGGCTGCTTCCAAGGCTGAGACATGGAGAGGACAGCACAGCCAGCCCAGAAATGTGGAGCCACGAAGGAAAAAAGTGTGAAGTTGATGGGCGCATGTCAGAAGGCAGCTTCCAGGGACATTCATTGGCTAACTCTGGAGAAATTACAGCAGCAAGGTTTGTAACACTAATGACATGAAGAAAGGATTACAAATTGAATACAGAAAGAATCCCGAGTCTAATAACTTGCAAAGGAGATGAGGGACAGAATCAGAAGAATTTCCATGAAGAAGAAATGAAAGCAACGGAAATCAACATTTACAGTCAACATCATAACTGATTTAAGCAAGAATCATCAGTTAAAGCTAAATGAATGTTGAGGAATACAGTGTTCACACAGGCTCAACTAACCCCTAACGTGAACACACGTTAATTACAAAGGGGAAAAGTACCTTTACAATTAAAAAAAAAAAAAAAAAAAGCTGACAGACACCACCTTAATTTAATGATTGTTACCAAAAAACCAAACTGAATGAGCTGACATTATGTGCCTCCCGAAGAAACCAGCATCACCTAAGAAGTATCCCTGCCACAATGTTTTCACCAGAATTTAATCACACACATCCATATTGGGTTGGGCTCTTCAATAATAGCACTGTAATAAAAGATTCAGGGGAAAAAAGCTAAGAGATTGTTAGAGACTAAAAATGCAGAGAACTTAAATGCACTGTATGATCTTTGACTGGATCCTGCACTGAGGGGTAAAAAAAGAGCCACAAATAACATCACTGGAAAAAGAGGGGGAAACTAAATACTGAACAAGAATATAGTGGCAATGTTAACTTTCTTAACTGTGTTAGTTTGTGGGTATACAGGAGAAATGTTTTTTTCAGGAAAAATATGCTGAAATATATAGGGGTGAAGTGTACCATATCTGCAATCATTCTCAAATGGTTCAGAAAGTTTGGGGTGTGCATGTGTGCAAGTGTGTGTTCAAAGAGAAAGAAAGCCAATGTAGCAAATTGTTAAAATCATCAATAATACCTTTCAATTACAATACACCTCCAAAAACACAAATTCAGTTATCAATAATACCTTTCATCTGCAATATACCTTCCAGAGTACAAAAGATATGGATCAGTGAAAATATCAAAAAGAAGAGCAATGCAAGCACTTATTTTCTGGGGGAAAAAAGGTCTTAAAAATACATATATTTAAAAAACTTTATTCATTTATTCATGAGTAACACAGAGAGAGAGAGATGCAGAGACACAGGCAGAGGAAGAAGCAGATGCAGAAGGGAGCCTGACGCAGGACTCGATCCCAGGACTCTGGGATCACAACCTGAGCCAAAGGTAGACCCTCAACCACTGAGACACTCAGACGCCCCTAAAAAATATTTATTTATTTGTTTGTTTGTTTGTTTATGGGGAGGAGAGAGAGAGAACGCATGCATGCTGGAGTGAGGTGGGGGAAGAAGCAAAGGGAGAGGGAGAGAGAATCCTCAAGCCGAGTCCCTGCTGAGCAATGAGTCTGATGCAGAGCTCGATCTTAGAACCCTGAGCCAAAATCAAGCATCAGATGCTTAACCGACTGAGTCACCCAAGCTCCCCTTCCAGATTTAAAAAAAATATATACATATATATATATATATATATATATATATATATGTGTGTGTGTGTGTGTGTGTGTGTGTGTATTACTTATTTATTCATGAGAGACACACAGAGAGGCAGAGACACAGGCAGAGGGAGAAGAAGGCTTCCTGTGGGGAGCCCGGTACAGGACTGGATCCCAGGACCCTGGGGTCACACCCTGAGCTGAAGGCAGAGACTCAACCACTGAGATACCCAGGGGCCCCTCCCCCCAGATTTTTAAAAATTTAACATTCACAGGCCTTAGTTGATCAGGCAGGAAATTTTCTCGATGCTAGGACATTTTTGAGACGTTTTAATGTTAAATACTAATTTAAGATTTTTTTTTTTAATTTAAGATTTTTTACTTCTTTCTTCCCAATAGATTCTAGAGATTAACTCTGTTAAGCACAAACACACAGAATAACTGGTCAATGCAAACTTCACAGTGAGTCTAAGACATAACGAGCCGTTGAATTCAAAGATCATAAGAGAGAAGTTGCCAGTCAAATGCAACTGGCCATCTAAATAGCTATAAACATGGTTTTCCACTCAAGCCCAAATTCAAAGGAAAGTAGTTTTCAATGGTTGGTTGGTCAAAAACAACATTAAATAGCAAGCACTAAAAAGTTAATTGAATGTTTGCCAGAAAGAGTATGACTTGTTTTTATCCTGGATAATTAATTTCTTTGTTTTTATAAGAATTTTAAAGAGTGACCAACATGCTCCCTGTGGGTAATTAACTGCATTCAAGAAAGACTTCTTTACTTTTGTGGTATGGACTATGCTTAGGTTTGGAAACACTCCAAGAATGTTTTTGTTTGTTTTAAAATCTTACTTCTTTTAGTATTTTTTTTTTAATCTTAAGGATATATACATCATGGTGCTACAGCATTTAAACTCCATTACAAAAAGCTTTCATAACATTATTGACAGTACATGCCTAAATAAAGCTCCATAAAGAAAATAGGTTTATAATATGAAGCATTCTTAAGTAAATTATAATCAAATGCAATGGATCTTAGTAACTTTAAATGTGTAACCTCAATGCTGGTTTTGGGATTATGAATCTACGTTTAAAAAAAAAATGTGAACTGGAAAGCTGCCTTAACCATGCTGAAAGAAAAAAAAAAAAGAAACCATATTTACATACACCACTACTTCATGAAGTATGACTTAAAAATGATTTGAAAATTATTTCATGATCTTTAAAATGGCATCCTAATGTGAATTATTTTGTGATGACTTTGTTGATTAAAACAATTTTTTAAATCTCTTGTTAACTTAGGATAAATTTCATACATTTCTAATCAAAATCTTAATTTTCTTAATATGAATCCTAAACAGAAAAACATTTTATGAAACACAGTAACTTAAAAATAAACAGTATCTTAAGATTTACAGATGTACCTTTCTTATGCAATCTTGCTAAGAGTTGGGGGAATTGTTACTTAAATGTATCTCATGAATGATACTTTTTATAAAACAAGTTTTTCTGATGCAATAATTCAGACTCTAAATCATTTCATAGCCCTCTACCTTCTATTTTCTGAGACTGGATTTCACAGTCCACATGATAGGGGCGCACGAGTTTTCAATGATACTAGCTCACCATGTTTGTGCTTGTTTTCTTGGTTCTTCAGAATCACCAAATAGTAGTTGTCTGGCTAGCTTACGGCTCAGCCGCCCACCTGGCAACAGTAGCTATACATAAAAGCAAAAATGAACTACGGGGACCCCATCAAGATAAAAAGCTTCTGCACAGTGTAGGAAACAATCAACAAAAGTAAAGGCAGCCTTTGGAATGGGAGATGATATTTGTAAATGACCTACTGGATAAAGCGTTAGTATCCAAAATATATAAAGAACTTACCAAACTCAACAACCAAAAACTGATCCAGTTAAGAAATGGGGAGAAGACATGAATAGATATTTTTCCAAAGGGGACATACAGATGGCCATCAGACACATGAAAAGATGCTCAACATCACTAGTTATCAGGGAAATACAAATCAAAACTACAGTGAGATGTTACATCATACCTGTCAGAATGGCGAAGACTAACAACACAGGAAACAACAGATGTTGGTTAGAATGTGCAGAAAGGGGAACCTTCTTACAGTGGGAACGTAAACTGATGCAGCCACTTTGGCAACTAGTGTGGAGGTTCCTCAAAAAGTTAAAAATAGAGCTTACCCTATGACCCAGCAATTGCACTATTAGGTATTTACCCAAAGGATACAAAAATACAGATTGGAAGGGGCACTTGCACCCCAAAGTTTATAACAGCATTATCAACAATAGCTAAAATATGGAAAGAGCCCAAGTGTCCATTGACTGGTGAATGGATAAAGAAGAGGTAGTGTGTATATAAACACACACACACACACACACACACACACACTGGAATATTACTCAGCCATCAGAAAGAATGAAATCTTGCTATTTGCAAGGACATGAATAGAACTAGAGTATAATGCTAAGTGAAATAAACCAGCCAGAGAAAGACAAATATCATATGATTTCATTCATATGTGGAATTTAAGAAACAAAACAGATGAACAAAGGGGACAGGAAAAAGGAGAGGGAGGAAAAGCGTAAGAGAGACTCTTAACTATACAGAACAAACTGCAGGTTTTTGGAGAGAAGTGGGGGAGGGGATGGGTTAGATAGGTGATGGGTATTAAGGAGGACATTTGTTGTGATGAGCACTGGGTGTTATATGTAAGTGACAGATCGCTAAGTTCTACTCCTGAAAAAATTACACTTATATGTTAACTAACTAGAATTTAAATAAAAACTTGAAACATAAAAAAAAAAATGGTGGAAGTGGATTAAATAAATCCTGGATGTTACTGCTGAAGTAAAAATGTCTTTATTTTGGAAAAAACAAAAGTTAGCTATTTTATCTGTAACATTCTACCAAAACCAATCAAAATCCCAAGAAATGACACAGTATTCTATTTCTTCATTAACATGATTTTGAGATAAACACCTTATTACAAGTATAATTTAGCAATAATTGCTACAAAAGACTATTTGTATACTTCATTGAGTCTTGACTTCTGTTAAAGACTTATTCTGGCAATAAATAACATAGGAAAAATGGTAAGCAGTTGTTAAACTGATGGTACTAAAAGCCTTAAGGTAAAGGCAAAAGTGATGTTATAATCAGCCATACTAAGCTATACTACTCAGCGCATTTTATTGGTGTAAACTTTACACCATTACAGAAATATCTACTCCTTTCCAAAGTATTCTAATAGACAAGTAATGAGGAGGCAAATAAAAAAGTGCTGATATAAGTAGATGCTAGTTAATAAAGCAATGAAAGAAAACGAGGAAAGGTAATCCTAACTACAGATCAAAAAGATATTTTTCTTTAAAAATCATCATAATTCTGCAATCTAGAAAAAAATCACTGTTAATATGAGGGTCTTTATTTTCATTTAATATTTTTCTACACTTTTTCCTGTATTTTTCCCCTATGTAACTGAAATCATACTAACAGTTTACATCCTATTTTCAGTTCGCATTATAAAGAGCATATCCCTAATTCATCTTCAAAAACATTATATAATAAGCACTCAACAGTCTATCTTATAAATAAATTATTTTGTTCAGTAACATTACTACTATTGAACATTTAGGTTTTCCCCTCCATTTTTTTTTTTCCTTTATGTCTCTTTGTGCTCTTCAACATTGACAGGACTGAAAGCTTCCTGAGGACACAAACTACATTCTTCTTGTCTGGTGCCCTCCTCTTTAACACATTGCTGTAATCAGAATATACATTCAAATGTTAGTTGACTTAGGAAGGAATCATGCCATAATCTGGTGTCACAAAATGGCAAAAGTGAAACCAAGATTAAGTCATCATGATTAAACTATCAAAGAAGAAGATCTTCTGGCTCAACATGGTAGAATGAGAGAGGGATTTATCTCTGCTCCCATCCAAATCCTCCTGCCCACTCCCCCAAAAAAGGTTTTTAAAGGAACTTAAAACTGTGTTAAATCTACAGTGATAAAGAAAATAGGACAGGAGGGACACCTGAGTGGTTCAGCGGTTGAGCCTCTGCCTTTGGCCCAAGTCACGATCCCGGGGTCCTGGGATCAAGTCCCACATCGGGCTCCCTGAGAGGAGCCTGCTTCTCCCTCTGCCTGTGTCTCTGCCTCTCTCTGTGTATCTATTATGAATAAATAAATAAAATCTTAAAAAAAAAAGAAAAGAAAACAGGACAGTAGAACATAGCGGATGGTGATGTCAATGTTTTTAGAAGATGGAGAGGGGGTGAATGAGTGGGTGTATCTAACTTTGAAGGGAAAGGAAAAGCTGATATGAAAAGCACCCTGCAAAGAGAAATGCAAATATGTAAATCAACTGCTTCTCTGGATAGGTCATGGTAAAATTCAAGAATCAGAGGCACTGGGTCCCCGGGAAGTTGGAGCATGGGGCTAACAAAAGGGGAACTGGTTGAATACACTAGAATTCAGCTATGAGATGACCTTCCCAACCTGAAGCAGCTAGGCAAGCTATTCCTTCTTTACTCTGGCAAAAGACCTGAGGGTTTTCATCAGTGAAGGGGATCAAAGGTGCCCAAGTGCCCAGTAGCATAAAAGAAAAAAAGAGAGAGAGAGAGAAACCCATACAAAGGCAAATCAGAGAAATTTTAAAATATGCTTATAAATACAAGAATCTAAATTTGCTAGAGAAAAAAAATACTAATATTATTGGGATTCAGAATGGCACAGGCTATCTCAACTCTATTTCTAAATCCTAAGATGATGGAGTAATTCCTTTAAAAATTCTATAGGAAAATAAATATCAATTTTGAATTTTGAATTCAGCCAAATGATTGGTGGCAGGCAGAGCTCTACACATGATTCTTGCTTGAGAATAGTTTCCTCCCTTCTGAGTGTGGGGGTACCCGTGAATGTGATGAGATATCACCCCTGTGATTATGCAAAAATGAGATTAGCCCACAGGACCTAGCTTAATCAAGCAAGTCCTTTAAGAAGAGAGAGAGAAAGAAAAATCAGGGATTCAAAGCATGACAAGAATTCGATGGGCCCCTATTGGCTTGAGGATAAAGAGAATATGTGGGCAGCCTCTGCGCAGCCAGATGCTAGGAGGAAACAGGGACCTTAGTTCTACAGCTATAAAGAAATGAAACCTGCCAAAGAAGAATCTTCTCACAAAGAGAAATGATCTAAAATACAATGTTGTAAGAGTCCTTCTTTGCCCGCCCCCTAGTATTAGGCTCTCCTCCTTGGGAGCAGTCACACAGGATAGCATTAGAGAACCGTACCCAGAACAAGGCTTTGCTCTTCATCCCCCTCCTGCCCATTCACCAGAATACAATATTAAAAGATCTGACAAAAATAATATAAAGTTACTACTTTATATATATATGTTATTACTTTCTTAGAAAATTGGAAAGTTGACATACACTTGCTTTGTACCTATCTTTATATTAGAAGAGAACAGAGCAGAGGTCCAATATTCTATTTCATGGCTGGGTAACCTAAGGCACAGGACCAATTAGCAGCAACAGATGTAACCTCCTCTGAACTGTCATCAGCAACCCATGCCTCTTCTCTTCTTGCCCAATGCTCCTGCTCCTCCAGCTCTACTCCCCACCACCCAAGTATAATCTCTCCTTTACCAGCATAGTTACTGCCCAATTTAACATTTCTACCTCCACATGCTTAGGCTGGCATCTACTAAAGACACTGTGGACTCTTATCGTGTTATAACTAGGAACAGGGGTGGGGACCAATCAACACCAGCATTGTGAATGTCCACTATGTGCTGGAGAAACTGTATAAATGATCCCATGTTACCTTCTGGTGAACGCTATGGAGTAGCTTTGTCACCTCTGTATTAAGGATGAGAAAGCACAGGCTCTCTAACTCGTGCGAGTCATACAATTAGTGAAAAGATGTGGCAAGTCTAACTCCAAAGCCCATGCATTTTTTTTTCCCAGTTAGAATCACATCCCAATCTACCAAGACCCAACCAATAGCCCTGCACTTTTACTCTCTATTCCCTTTTACTGTAAATGGGACTCTTATACTAGTCACCTAAAGCCATATATACAGCGCCATAGCAGATTAGAAGCGGTTGGACAAGGTAACAGGCCAATGATGGCAATAAGAAATGTGATGCACTGATTCTAAGAAAAGTATTGCCTCTCTTCAAAAAGCTGAAGATAGAGCCACGCCATGTCAAAGGAATAAGTAGGAATTGTCTGCTACCTTCAGGAGAGAAATCATTGTCACACAATCTAAATTTGCAGGAAACTGAAACCATTATAGATCCATCAGAGAATTTTCCAGAAAAGTTGGTATCACTGAAAAAGGCGGCACAAATATTCTAGGCAGATATCTAATGGGCCAATGGACAAGCGAGGGCTCACTGAAATAATCCCCAAAGAAACTGCCCCTTACTTAGTATTTATCATTTGAAGAAAGGCAGAGGGTTAAAACAAGTATGTCAAAGAAAAAAAAAATGTTTTAAGAGCAAAAGACCCTAATTTGAATTCAGCCTGAAGGTTACTAGAGCAAGAAAGGCTCCTGTAGAGCAAATGTAAGTTCATCAAAACAGCATCAGACTTATATTTAAGTAAAGTCTTGGCTAGCCTATCAAGAAAAACTCTCTAGGAGAAATATGTATTAAAGTAGTTCTGTATTAAATACAGATGACCCTTGAACAATATGGAGGTTAGGGGCAAAACAGTAAAAAATCTGAGTCTAGTTTTTGATTTCTCACAAACTTAACTACTAATAGCCTACTGTTGACTTGAAGCCTTACCAGTAACATAAACCATCAATTAACACATATGTTGTATGTTATATGTATTATATATGGTATTTTTATAACAAAGTAACCTAGAGAAAAGAAAATGTCATTAAGAACATCATAAGGAAGACAGAAGATATTTATAGTACTGTACTGTCTTTATCCAAAAAAATCAGATCTGTACCATTCAAACCTGTGTTGTTCAAGGATCGACTGTATTTGATTATATATATTCAACAAATGTATGTAACATTTTCAAAGATGATTTTGACACTTTTAAATGAGTGGGAAATAAATACTAAATGACTGAGAAAATAAATAGAAAATAGGTTTTCAGGAAATAAACTCCAATTTAAAACTCTGACCAAGGGGCGCCTGGGTGGCTCAATTGGTTATGTGGCCAACTCTTGGTTTCAACTCAGGTCATGATCTCAGGGTCCTGAGATTGAGCCTCTCATTGGGCTCTGCGCTCGGGGGAGGAGGGGTAGTCTGCTTGGGATTTTCTCTCTCACTCTGCCCCTCCCCCTGCTCACAGGTGCTCTTTCTCTCTCTCTCTAATAAATAAATAAATCTTTAAAAAATAATTTAAAAAATACAACACTGACTGATAGTAAACCATTATTCTACTTTCAATTGTTCAGTGTCAGTCATCATCAGGGAACGAACTGTCTCACACAACGCAGTGCGCTTGCTAGGATGAATGAGACATCCTCTCTACTTTTAGAGACCTACATTCGAAACCAGAGAGCACTGAAATAATGCTCCATGCAACGAGTTTTGGTTGTTTCTGTTTTTCTACATTATCATTTTTTACTCTATGTGGTCATTTTCTTATTTGCTCTGTGGCCAAATGTGTTTTTTGAGGACTAAAATTCCCTGCTGTTAGTAGGGACAGTAATTATGTCACCAAAGAATGTGTACTGATTGGAGAAGGCAGTTTTTAAAATGTGTGATGTTCCAAAGTCAAACACAAAGTGTAGCTATGACTCTAGGGTAGACTCCATAGCTTTCATTAAAATAGCTAATTGTCAAGAGTTTACTCTAAGACAACAGAAACATAAAAAAGAGAAAGGATAATTTTAGGCTTAGCAAAAGAATGTGCAATTCCCTTGCTGATATGGGACAGCAGATTTCAGTTGGGAAGAAGAAATGTATTTTGAGTTTTGCGCCTTCTCTGCTGGTGACAGCATCAGGTTAAAGATCAGGGAAGAGAAAGTAACAGAGACTGACCCTATCTCTTTCTGTTTTTCTTAAGAGTTCCTTTGAGAAGGATGATTAAATAGATACGGGGGTACTGAAATATAAAAAGAAGTGGGACTTTAATTATGAGGGTGGATTTATATAAGAAAGCACCTAACAAGGATTGAGAATATCTGATAGAAGGTTGATAACAGGAAAACAGAGGTAAGAAGCTGCAGCTGGAAGAGCAGGAGGAAAAGATAACCTTAGTGAACACACGTCAGATACGTGAGGATGATGCTAGCAGCATGTGGCAACAGTCAAAACAGAAGATGACCAGGACAGATCTGGCTCCAGGAATGAAAAAGAAGTGACAAATATATATAACCAACAATATGAAGGAAAGTGAGCAGTGAAGGCCTACAGCCACCTGAGATCTGAGCACAGAGGAAAATGCTCTAAGATGGGGCAAGTTCAGTAAACAATCCCTGGCTCAGCACAGTTCCTGACAGGTCACCATGCAGGACAGACTCGAAGGACTTACCCGCTGCACAGCTCCTTTCTACTTCTTACCTGCATATCTGATCTTAAACAGCAACACTGTTTTAAGTGGTAATCTTACCAAATTTAAAATCACAGATAAAACATTTCTTCCTGTCAGGCCTGTACTAATTCATTTTTTAAAAGCAAAGCTTTCTTTCAGAAATTAGGCCTTTATATTATTCTCTTAAAAGACAGCAAGTTCAGGGCTCCTGGGTGGCTCAGTGGTTGAGCATCTGCCTTTGGCTCAGGTCATGATCCCGGGGTCCTGAGATTGAGTTCCACATAGGGCTCCCTGTGGGGAGCCTGCTTCTCCCTTTGCCTATTTCTCTGCCTCTCTCTGTGTCTCTTGAGAATAAATAAATAAAATCTTAAAAAAAAAATAAAGAGCAAGTTCAAGAAACAACTACCCAAAAACTGTATTTTATTTTTTATTTTATTTTTTAAAGATTTTATTAATGAGAGACAGAGAGAGAGGGAGAGAGAGAAAGAGAAAGAGAGAGAGAGAGAGGGAGAGCAAGCTGCAGAGAGCGAAACAGGCTCTATTCAGGGAGTCCGACATGGGATTCGATCCCGGGTCTCCAGGCCCTGGGCTGAAGGCGGTACTAAACCACTGAGCCACCCGGCTGCCCCCCAAAACTGTATTTTATTATCATTATATTATTACTAGATAATAATAGCTGGCATACAATGTTCTATGAACCTCAGGTGTACAGCAAAGTGTTTCAAGTATATATCGCACAGTGCTTGCTCAGGACAGTAAGCGGTTATCATCCATCACAATATAATGTTATTATAATATTATTGAGTACTTTTCATCTGAAACTTATTTATTTTCGTTATTTTAAATTTATTTTTGTTTATTTATTTAAGATTTTATTTATTTATTTATGAGAGACACACAGAGAGAGTTATTTTATAACTGGAAATAGATTACATTTTAATTCCTATTTACAAATTATTAGAAAATATATTGAAATAATGAAAAGTTATTTCCAATTCAGATTCCTTGAGATTTCAAAGTAAAGATGAGCAGACAGACCAACTGATGGGCCAACATACACAAATACTGTTGGGATTCTGTAAGAAATGATGTGTTTCAAAAACCAACCTTAGCTTCACAGAACTAATAATTAGGGATAACAAACATTTTCATTTCAATAATCTGATAATATATTCTATTTTAGCAGGGTAATATTTAATATTTTAAAATACTTAAATTATAAAATATCATGTGCTGCTTTTAAAATACAATCTTTTTTTTATAACAAGAAAAATAAGAGCAATCGAATTTTCGTCTGTTTTTTCATGTTGGTGTTTGCAAAAATGTTCCAATCAAGTAGAACAAAGAAAAGAAAACTATGATACTTTCTCATGAAATCTGTATTTGTAAAAGGAAGGAAAGGTCCCCCACGTTAAGAGCTCAGGATCCCACACACACGAGTCCATGTTACAGTCCCTGACACAGAGTATACACAGAACCTGCTGATTGATATGTTTAGTTCAGTTCAATTATTTCTTAATCAAACCCTTCTGAAACAGATAAAGTACACAGAAAACCCAAAACTCTTCCAGAGAAAAGGGGCAAAAAAGCATTTACAATGTATATGTGAATTTCATAATACATAAAGTTGTATGCACAATAACTTATGAATGAGTTAAATAAATGAATGAACATCTGGGTTTTGAAATTAAATTTTTAAAAGAGGAAAATTTCTTATTTGTTAATATGAAAAGTGGTTATAAGTTAACTATCAGCAAAAGTCATTCACTGTTACAATTTATACACATATTGTAATACCACATAACACTATTGTGCTTGAGTTAACAAGCAAAGTAGATATTCCATTTATATTGGCAATGTTCCACAAACAACAAAGCTAAGTCCAGTAGATACAACATTTTCAGAATGCATGTAAACTATTTAGATGAATTCTTTCTGCTGACAATCCCAGGGGAGAGAAGAGAAAATGATGTGTTTTACCCTAAGAGCTCAAGGCTCTCTTGGGAGGTAATTCAATTGAAATTTTACATTCAGTCTAGCCAGGCAGTGATAAACAGATGCTTAAATTAGCTGCCTCATGCCATAATCAAATATCTTAAGAAAAAAAGTTTCTAACAAAAACAGAGAGAAGAGGGTAAAGAAAAAAAAGAGGGGAAAGAAAATACTTTTTAAAAGCTTACTGATATTTTTACAGAAAAATGTTTTTCTAACTTCCTCTGTAAGTAGTATACCATAAGAATCAATAATGCCTTTCAATACATTTATTGGTTGCTTAGTACCATATGGCCAGTTAGCACACAAATAATCACTTAAAGTAGCCGAATACTTACATTTAAGTTTTTTGAAATTGATATAATTTGCAGAATTTTTTAATGGTGCATGTACAAAATTTAACTTGTATCTGCATCTTTTACTATAAGCATCTTCAAGTCTTTTTTGAAAGTAGCAAGGCAAATAATAATATCCATAAAAGATGAAAGATTAAAACTGATTCATAATGTACTCCTATATATCAAAATGGGCAGAACCATAACAGCAGCTAAAAATAATTAAGACCAGCAACCAAACAAAGGCAGATAACTTAATCTACTTAAAAAACCTGCAACCTTCATTTAACTGACTCACTAGATTGAGTAATGTTAATCCTCCATCCTTTCTCTGAACTGTACCTACTGACACAGTCTGTGGAAAGCATGCAGCTAGTAAAGATCCACTAGTTGAGCTATATGCTTTAAAAATCAGTTGTGTGGGGGCGCCGGGTGGCTCAATCGGTAAGCATCCGACTCTTGGTTTTGGCTCAGGTCATGATCTCAGGATCGTGAGATTAAGCCCAGTGTTGGGCTCCCCACTCAGGGAGGAGTTTACTTGCAATTCTCTCTCCTTCTCCCTTCGTCCCTCCCCACCAAGCTCACTCTTTCTCTCTCTCTCTCTCAAATAAATAAAGCATTAAAAAAAAAAATCAGTTCTGCTGTTCTCAAACTCATTTTTTGCCAGTTGCACTGGTTAATGTTGCCAGGTTACTTAATTAAATATTAACCAAGGAAATATGAGTGCAAAAAGAGACTTGTTTCTAACGAAAACTAAACTGAATACTTCAGAAAGACTCCATATAGAGTAGTCACTGGGGGGAAATATCTGTTGATTTAAGTGTGGGCAAAGATTTTAAAAATAAACCAGAGGGATTAAAAGTTAAAATCTAGAAGGATTCTGCACTGATTACTTTGCAAGTTTTTAAAGTTCTAACTCCACTGAAACTGGAGATCCCAGGTGATACACTAGAGTGTGGTTTATGCAAGAAAAGCAATGTTAAATTCCAATCAGAGAAGCAACACTCAAAGAGCCCTGACCCCACTTAAAAAGGTAGGTGAATGTACATTTCTGTATCTTAACTGGAAATACAGTGTTTAAGGTTTTCATGTAAGATTTAAAAAAAAAACCAATTCTCTGCATTAACTTCTTTTCTGTGTTTAATTGACCAACTGTGAAAGGATAAGGGTTCTCTACTGTGTTGGAACCTGAAACACAAAGACAGGAGCTCACTAACTGGTGGGAGAGATAATTCGTGATGATAAAATACCACAGCGGAAATAGGAATAGGATGCTAAGAGCATCCAGGGAGGCCTGGACAGCCGGGAGAGGTTAAAGGGAACCTGACATGAGTTAATGTGAAAAGGGAAACAGAAGTTCAGCAGGCAGATAAGAAGAGGAGGGCTCTGAGGCAAGGAAACAAGGCAGGCAGGTGAGAGGCATTCAGATGCAGCAGTGAGGGCCTGGGAGTAAGGTCAAAGGGGAACCGGCCGGAAGTAAGGCTGGTCTTACCTGCTATGGCCAAGAGTTTGATTTTAATTGGGAAGGCAAAGCAAAGTGAAGGATTAAGTTAGACTGCTAACCAGATTTCTGTTTCAGAAATACTGCTCTGGTATAGTATGGGAGACAGAGGAGGAAGGAGACTATAAACTGGAAGCCAACTGTAAAATCACAAATCCAAATCAGAACAGAGCCCCCAGGACCAAAAAAGAATATCATTTCTATATTTAGGAGGTAGCACTGATAAGAATTAGAGAGAACTGATGAGAAGAGTACGGAGGGGAAGCATCTGAGAAGACCGGCAAGCTATGAGCATGGGAAACGAGTCAGATGGTAGAGGCCAGTGGCCAAGATGTGAACACGGGGAGACCCAGATCAATGGAAGAAATCACTGACCCGGTGTTAGAGATACTGAATGGGAGGGGAGGCTTGTCCAGGAAGCCACTGCATGCATGGGTATGACCTCACAGAAGAGGCGAGGGCATGAGGAAGAGAAATACATTAGCAGTATCTGTGACTGGTGAAAAGCACGGTTCTGGGAGCCAGGCTCAATGTGCATCCTGGCTCTACCACTTACTAGCTCTGCCACTGTGGGCAAATTACTCTACCCCTAAGTGCCTTTGCTTCGTCATCTGTAAAAAAAAAACAGGGTTAATAATAGTACTTCCTTCCCAGGGTTGTTGTGATGATTGAATGAGTGTGTATGAAGTGTTTACAAGAGTGCCTGGCAGGTAGTAAGTGCTACTGGGTATTAGGTTTTGTTGCTCCTGTTGTTATTATGACCAAAGCTATTTGTATGGCTGAGATCAGCCTCCAAATGCAGAGAGCCGCAAGAGACCAAAGAGGAAATCCCAGAAACACTGCCATTTAAGAGAGAGAACAAGCAGCAGAGGAGAAGCAGAAGAGGCCAGGGTATTGTCAGAGGAGCCAAAAAAGCCTACAGTTGAGAGAAGGGAAAACTCTGCAATATGGAGGCCACAGAGATATGAAGTAAAGTTGCGAAAAAAGTTAAGTGGATTCAGGAATTAAGAAGTCATGGGAGATTTGAATAAAAGCAGCAGCAATAGTTTGATCCGAAACTTTTACAATTATATATATGCTCCATATATAAAAAAAACCCATTCATACAACAATTATTTTATCTATAGTTATAATGACATCCTTATTCTACTAACACTGATTAATCTCTCAAGGCATAATAAATGCTTGATGACATTTTCAAACACCAATGATGCAAGAGATCAAACCCAATTCAAATAGTTTAAGAACTTCCAATTTAGGGGGACAATTTCTTGCTAGATCAGCTTTGATGGTGACTTTTAAAGTACAACATAGTTAACAACAAGCACAGACCAGGAGTAGACATGCAAGCATTGACACACTCTCACTGTTCAATTGTGCCTACATAATATTGGTACAGCATATGCAATCAAAGTCTTTTAAGTGTCTTCTTTTTAAGATTTTATTTATTTAATTATTTATTTGAGAATGGGAATGGGAGTAGGGGGAGGGATAGAGAGAGAGGCAGACCCCCTTCCAAGTGGGGAGCCCAATGTGGGGCTCAATCCTAGGACCCCGATATCATGACCTGAACCGCAGTCAGATGCTTGAAAGACTGAGCCACCTAGGCGCCCCATGGTGAATGTCTTCTTAAGATACTTCTCCATTTGGTGAGAGCAGGCTCACCTAAAATTAGATGGTATTTGTCTGAACTATATGAAATCATCATTTTTGTAGGTAAAATATGGTCAAATATTGGCAATTTCATCTGCATAATTCTAATTTCAACCTACATAGTCCATAAATGCACCTAACTGGGCACATATAAACTGTTACACATTGCTACATACTGAAAACAAGTGAGTGAATGACCCCAGTCAACCCTTCAACACTGAAGAACTGAGTAAGAGTATTTGTTTAAATATATGAAATGTAAAAAAGTTGTATGTATCAAATATTAATAAAGTTTTTAAAAAATACATTTAGATATGCCTTCAGCTCAGGTTGTGATCCCAGAGTCCTGGGATCGAGTCCTGCATCAGGCTCCCTGCTCTGCACCACCTCTTTCATGAATAAGTAAAAAGTCTTTTAAAAAAAAAAAAACCCAACAACCCCAAATTTAGATAAAAATAAATGGAAATTAAACATGATTCCCAATGAGTGCACTCTATTCTGGAACCACTGTTGCAAATGTGAAAAAATTGAGGAAGTAAAGAAAACGCACTTGAGCACTTTGGGGAAAGGTTGGCTGTGAAAGAAAGAAGGGCTGTTGATTGTGGCTTTGATGAAGATGGAGTTAAAGAAAGGCTTTAAATGTTTTTCTTAAGAGGAGAGTAATGTGTAGTGATGTGTGGGCTGCCGGATGAAGCTCAGGGAGACCACGTGATGGGAGGAGAGAGATGTTGGTGCCTTAGCTAGAAGGTGGGTCCTGTCACTATGAACACAGGGACATTTTAAAATATAGACTCAGGGGCCTAGAAATCTGATATAGCTGCTCCATGACATGAAGCTGGAACTGCTGAGCTAAAGCTCAGATTTAAAATGCTTCATTTTTCCAACTCTAATTTACATTGGCGTTCTGTTTTAAATGGTCAATTAAAATTACAAAGACTTTCAATAACCTAAAAGTACAATCAGGTATCTTTCTCTGTAATTCTTAACTTTTATCACCTCCAATTTTAGCTTAGATGGAAAAGCCTTTCTTTAGGTTTGTTCTCAGACTTCAGATGATTCAGCATCAAAACACTCCTGGGGTTCTTACCTGTCTCAGTCACAGGCTGTCAGTCCATCTTGCCTAAACAGTTTGCAGTTATCACTGGTAAAGTCTTAGGTTGCATTTTTCATCTACTCTGCTCTCTGATCTCCTGTTTCCTTTCCCTCTAAGTAGAAATGGGGAAAGAAAAAGAAGAGAAGAGAAAAAGAGGGAAGAACTACTACATATGGAGTCTTTTTCATTGTGAAGATAGAGCCTTTCTTGATTCTGTTAGATCAGTGCAATCACAAAAAGTTCTCTCTATGCCTGCAAGAATTTTGCAAACAAAATTCCAAGCCTGGTTCATAACTACACTATTTTACATAAAGTGGCAAGTCCCCAAGTAACTTCATTTTCCTTAGCAACCCCTTTAATGATGAGTTTGTGGGTATCATCCCACAAACTGCTTTAGATTCCTCTTCCTTAACCAGTTTGTATCCCCTGTATAAGAGAGAACATTCAAACAGAATTTAAAGATAATCTTAAAGAAGGTATTTAAAGTAGGTGCAATATAAGATTACTCCACCAGTCTATATTATTTTTATTAGTGTCATGAGTATAAGTTTCACTTCCTAAATAAGACTCATGGAAGTTACTTGAGAGCAGAGATCTGGTTGTTAAGTATGAAAGCAAAATGAGTGTTAGTATTAAGATGGGGAAATGGGAAAGGGATTAACATTTATTGGATATCTGCTATGTGCTATGATGTATATATGTTATTTCATCTAATTTTTACAACATCTCCATGAGATACTACCCTCATTTTGCTGATAAGGAAACTTCAGTTCACAGGGGTTGAGAGTTATATAGGTATTAGTGGAGAAGCCAATTTTAAGCCAGATCTATGAATGCAAAGCCCATACTTTCCCTTGGTTACTACATATTGTAAGTAAAGAAACAACAGTAGTTACATATTTATGATACAAAAAATTAAAGGAGAATATGGAAGGAAAAAAGTAGGAGAAAGGAAACAAAGAACATACTTAAACAGAAGAGGGACAGGAAGGGAATCCAGATGAGGCCAGTACTTCAGAAGGTGACAAAGAGCTGGTACAAGGTGAGGGGTGGCTAGCTTCATCACATGTGGCTGGCTCATCTGTAAGTATCAACACAGGGCAGATTTTGCCTAACCAGGGTTCTTCAAACTTAAAACTCTAATGACAGGTAATCAAACAGGGCACCTGGGTGACTCAGTCAGTTAAGTGTCTACCTTCAGCTCAGGTCGTGATCTCAGGGTCCTGGGATCAAGCCCCAGATTGGGTTCCCTGCTCAGTGAGGGGTCTGCTTCTCCTTTCCTCTCCTTCTGCCCTCCTCTTGTACTCAAACTCTCTGTCTCTCAAATAAATCAATCAAACTTTTTTTAAAAAAGGTAATAAAAAAGTAATCTGGAGGCAAGCATCCATGAGAAGGTTCAGGAGCTTCCATTTAGACAAAAGATGGTAATGCATCTTTGCATTACCTAATAAGGCATTTGTTAATAAGAAAGAACATATGCATATTTGTCCTTGTTGGGGAGGAAAGGTTGATTAGTTGGGGGACGGTGAACACCATGTAGGAAGTACTGAGATCAAAGGCACACAAAGAAATATTTGAATTAGAAACGCTTATAATCAAATATAGGCACAAGAGATAAAACGAATATAAAAGAGACATGAGGGATAAAGCAGAATCTACAGAGGTGGGTGGGAATGAGTGGAAGGGATGAGGGAGGGTGGCAATGCAGTGACACTAGTCTGAGTATACATCTCATGTTTGGAACCATGTTAATATTTTACATAGGAAAAAATCCTTAATGGAGGGGCCAGGCCGAAAAAAAGGAATATAAATAGAAAACAGATAATCTATCTATATTTCAAATGCATCTCATAACTATACTGGAGGTGGGGGTGGGGTGGGGAGAGGAAACTAACCCGAGTTAACTGTTTTGTGTGTGTGGTAAAATATATAATAACACAGAATTTGCCAATTAAAGCATCTGTAAATGTGGCATTCAGAGGCATTAATTGCATTTACCATGTTGTGCAAGTATCACCACTATTTCCAAACTGTTTTCAGCATCCCAGGCAGAAACTCTGTAGTCAGGAAGCAGTAACGCTCCATCTGCTAGCCCTTCCACGTAACTTCTGGGTACAAAACTTTGACTACATACCTTCAAGCTAAACATGAATACAAAACAAAACAGAAAACAACGATGAACAAAAACTGAAGTCTAGTTAGTGGGTTTGTTTTTCATATTGCCAAGGATTAGTAATTCTGAAGCTGCTTTCTGTATATTCTGGAATTAAGCAAATAAAAGAATAAACTCTGTGCTTTGAATTAGATTTGGAGCTATCAGTAGGAACGCATGCTTTTACTCTATATGGAGAAATAATTGTGGAAATACACACAGATGTGTTTTTGTATATACATAAATGTACTTCCTAGCTCTGTCTGCTAAGAGCATCTAAAAGCAAGGGCAGTGTAGAGCAATGATCTTCTAATGTCCTGCTCTTGGATTTTAAGCTCTGTTCTTCAAAAACAGGAAGAAAGGGATGATTCCATGATGAGAGCTGAGAAGTATAAAAAGAAATCATCTCATTGGGACAGAAAGTAATGAACTGCTCAAATGATAAAAACAAGTTAAAGAGCACAAGAGACAGGTTAACTAACGGGTTCCTAAGAGCCATATCAGGGGCAATTTGTGCACCAAAATTAATGATGACATTAATGGAGTATAATATATTGATTAAATAAAAATCCACAAGTGAATCTTCACATAAATATACAAATAAATAAGCAGGAGAGAATGGAAAATCCTCTGTAAAGTAGAATGTGAACTAATAAATGTAGATAGAAGGACAGATGGAATAGACATTTACCATCCAGCAACTAGGACAGTGGTAACTCATCCAAGTAAAGGTCATCAATGGATATTAAAATTTGGTAAAATTTGATGAGAAACAGTATTTACGTCATCTCCAACTATCCACCCACCAGTTAACAATATCAAAGAGCAAACTAGTTAGTTGACAGTGGATAAACCTGGCAGACACCACCTTAACCAAGTACAAGTAACAAGAAATCAACACTACGGGAGTCTTCACATGATGCTCATGAGAAGAACACGAGACCACTGGTATGGAGCTTGCTATGGGACTATGGGACCAAAATACATAACCTCAATTTCATGAGTAAATATCAGACAAACCCAAGTTGAGGGACACCCTACAAAGTAACTGACTTGTTCTCTTCAAATACTTCGAAGTCATGAAAGGCAGGCAGCCAGAAGAAGGGTTCTAGAAGAAAGGAACTAAACAGACATGATAACTGAACACAGTGTGTGACTCGAGACTGGATCCCAGAGCAGACACATTCCTGTCTCCTTCTGCTATGCAGGCTATTACCAGGACAACCGATGCAACTGGAATAAGGTCTATAGATTACTTACTAGCATTATTTCAATGTTAATTTCTTGATTGTGATAACTGTACTATGGTTACATATGAGAAACTTCTTGTTTTTAGAAATACACATAAATAGTTAAGGACAAAGGGACATCCTGTCCTGAACTTACCTTCAAACAATTCAGAAACAAAACAAAACAAAACAAAACATGTATATATACCAAAATAGAATGATAAGCAAATAAGATATTAATGTTTGGGGAATCCAGATAATGAATATATGGGAACTCTATGTGCTATTATTGCAGCCTTTTCTCTAAGTCTAAAATTATTTTAATGTAAAAAGTAAAACAAAACCATCTACTGTATTAAACCAGCTGTTGCTTAATATTTTTGCAAGAACCTCATCAAGTGATTACCTACCTAGGCAGTGTTTGAGTACCACCAATGCCCATCTCGCTGCTCTGACCGCCTGATATGAACAACTGCATCTTTAGACTGCTGTGGTTGTTAGAGAATTCTTCTTACATGGAGTCCAAATCTACCCCTGTGTATTTTTCATCCATCAAATCTTATGTGGTCAGAATGTTACTTCCCTAAATCTCTTCAAAAGCTTTCTGTCATCCTTTTTAGATTTAATGGTAACATGTTCCTTTTTCAAAGGCCAAACTTCTCACTCTCATTTCTTGCTCTTCAAGATTCCATTCCTCATCCCCTTAATAATATTGTCTCCTCTGCTATAAAATAAAGTATATGGACTAGTGGCCTCTGAGATCCTAACTACTGGACTGTGTTTATTAGAGGCAAGGGCTGTGGGGTAACTGTAGGGCCAACATTAACATGTGTAAATGAGGAATTCAGGTTTTGGACTGATGAAACCGCCAAATCTAATATGCTAAATAAATAAGATCCATGATTCTTTGATAACCTCCAATAAGCAGATCTCTGCACTATGCCACAGATTATATATAACCTCCCAAAATCCAAATAAGAAAATGCCTTTAAGTTTCTGTTCCCCTGTAATTCAGTATAATATATAATGCATTCTTAGAAAGTAACTGTTCACAAAACGGCCTGATTTACAGTCTGGAACCCTCTGTAGGTACCAAATACTTAATCGGTATCTGTTCAACTGAACTTACTAATTCTGTACTCATTTAATGACACACCTGTTAATTTACAGGAAGAGACTACATGGAAGCCGATCCACATCTACTAGAAACAGTCTCTAACTGACGTTATCTCTGTTGAAGAATCACAAAACACAATTCCATAATTTTTTTTTAAAAGTCAATGAGGTCAGAGGAGGTAAGTAACTGATCCAAAGTTACACAGTGAATTAGGTTTAAAGTTGGAACCAGAACTCCAGCCTAAGGCTCCCCTGTCAGAGCTCTTTCTACCGCACCACTCTGCCAGCCGGACCTGAAAACACTGCCTCTAGGGTAACTGTTTCATTACATTTAAACCTACGACTCACTCTATCATGTTTGGAGGGGCTCTTGAGAAACTGTGTCCTGCTCTCTGTAAAACATATACAAACATATATTCAATATAAAAACAAATTATTCCTAAAGTTCATGCATTATTACAAAATTTTGTACTAAATCTGCTGTCCATTTTGTGTGTTTGAGAGACACAAGTCTTTTGTTTATCTCCTTCCTAATTGAATTAGATAACCCTGTCTTATACCATATGGTCCTTTTAAAGGGAATTCTGGAATTTTGATATAGTGCTGACATGGAAGTATTAATTAAAGGCAGCTCTCGAAGGTTAAGGCCCAGGATATCAAAATATAACTGAACAGTTAAGATATACCAACATACGACAACACGTGGTGGGTAAATAGTATATTAAAAGAACGAACCTTTTGAGGGAATCCTTTTGTGATGTGAATTTCTAATTTTTTCTCTTTGTCCCTTTGAACACTGTTTCTTCTATTTGCAGAACATCAGATATGCTAATGTTAATAGGCTGTGTAGTTTAAAGAGTATACATTCTATAATACTCATAATCAAAAATGATGTTTGCCACATTACAAATAGCTTAGTAAATACAGCTAAGTGATGAATAGTAAGTTGATTCTGCTAACCCTGGTGGTCAGAATAGAAACCATTCAGAAAATGCACACAGGTGAGATACTTAAAGCCTGGAAAGATAGAACTTGTTCTATAGATTCTAGTTTCTTCTAGGAATGTGAATGCATTTATGAAATTGACCTCAAAGAAACAACAGCAGTGAGATAAGACATCCTATAATCTGAGAGTGGGAGTGACATAAGAACATTCTGTTACACCAGTGTTTACAATCTTCAATACTCCTCAGCACTGTTGTGCAGTGTGGGGATACTGGTAAAGATCACTGTGTATTTTTGATTTCTCACATGCACTAATTTCCTCCAGACTTTCACCTAATCTAATATATGACATTTCATGACAGATGATCTCACTAATCAAAAAAAAATTTTTTTTTTCAAATGTACAAAGATGTCTCAAATGAATGCATGGTCCTAGGTGAACGTTTTATTTCCCCCAGAAGTCTAAGGAATGAGTTTTAATATTCCAAGTGTATATTTTTCTTTACATGCATCATTATCTTTAATGATAGAGGTTGATAGGACTAAGACTACAAAGACAAAACCCAAATCAACCCAATATTTTTAAAGCTAGAAACATAAGGAACTGTGGACCACTAGGTAGACAAAGTGACTTGCCCAACAGGTGGAAGAAGAAAGCTAATATCCTAAAAACAACTCACATTATTTCAAATGCTCTCTGAATTATCTTACTAAAAGAACCTGTGGTTACATTTTATATTTCTTTTAGGAGTCCATTTTGGGGCTTCTTATAAATATATAACATTTTAATTTTAAAATTATAAATACATAAAATTTCTAAATGTCATCTAAAATAATACTATGCCATTTTCCAAATAAAACAGTTCCTTGTCACTCAAGCAATTTGATTAAATAGTCATTTGAAAACTTTTTTTTGTTTTTTGTCATTTGGAAACTTAAAGAAAAGTCAGTTTGTTGTTCATTTTAATCTGTGACAAAATCTTGTTTTGTTTAATATATACTGAAAGTAGTTCTGACTCAAAACCATACAAAATAAAATAACCAAGTGTGTAGCAGCATGTTACCAGCTGTGATGCAAAACTACCTTTCATTAATAGTATACAGTTCCAAAAATCTTTCATAGGCAAGTTTGCAATTATCTATCATAGTTTAATACTTAAACTTGGTGATGAAAATTTTAAAAAAAAGTTATTTTATTTTATTTATTTATTCATGATAGAGAGAGAGAGAGGCAGAGACATAGGCAGAGGGAGAAGCAGGCTCCATGCTGGGAGCCCGACGCGGGACTCGATCCCAGGACTCCAGGATCGTGCCCTGGGCCGAAGGCAGGCGCTAAACTGCTGAGCCACCCAGGGATCCTTGG
This sequence comes from Vulpes lagopus, assembly GCF_018345385.1. NCBI lineage: Eukaryota > Metazoa > Chordata > Mammalia > Carnivora > Canidae > Vulpes > Vulpes lagopus. The sequence goes on from NC_054831.1 coordinate 77,524,453, forward strand.
TGATGAAAATTTTATACAAAGGTACAACCTTTTAAATAAAGTGTGAAAAGAGAAAAGAAAATATAAGAGCCCTTGTTACTCTACCACTAGAAAACAGGACTTAAAAAAACCAAACATGGGCATATTAAACATTTCATAAAATTATAAATTCATAAACTTTCAGCTTCAGGGGATACCTATACTAAAACCAGTGTGTGTTAAAAAGTAGTAAACCAAATTTATTATGGTATATATGGAGAGGGATTTACCATGAAGCCAATAGCCTTTGGGTTCCTTACACGAGCCCCTCCTAAGGTTGTATATCTGATTTTTAAAAATGTCTTATTAAAAAAAATAAAAAATAAAAAATAAAAATGTCTTATTAAGACATAACAAGTATATACAAAGTACAAATATTATAAGCATAAAGCTTGATGAATTTTCATAACCAAACACACTCAGATCAAGAGAAAAACCTTAGCAGCACTCCGTTGCTCCTCTCCCCCTCCCCCACCTTCACTCCCCACTGCTCCTCTACCCCTCCCCCACCTTCACTCCCCACTGTTCCTCTCTCCTCCCCCCAACCACTCCCACCACCTCCAGTCACCATTATACTGGTGGTATATGGTATATGGTGGTGGACTTATACTGGTCCTCTGACAGTATAAGCAGTACTGGGTGTGTCTGGCTTCTTTAACTCAATTTATCTTTGAGAGATCTTTCTGCACTGTGTGCAGCTGGACATCCCTTTTCATTGCTATATAATACTCCACAAGTGATTTTATTCATTCTACAGTTGCTAGGCCTTTGAATCTGCTCTGGTGTTTGTCATTTTATACTGCTTTCTTCACAAAGGCTCCCACAATTGTATAAGCTTTTGGCCTCACAAAACCAGGATCTGTTCCTGCATGCATCCATATGATGAAATATCTTGTATTCTTTTTGAAAGTCATCCTTTTGAATGACTAAAAGCATAGGAAGGTCAAGATGCATATTATCTGTAAGTTACCATTTGGCATGCCAGTGTCTACTGAATAAATGCCACACTGGAAAGTACAATAAAAGTTAGCCACAGGAAACCATGACACGTAAGGTGACAGAAACATTAGCTCAAATGTATTTTAGATCTGAATTGTCATTACACTACAGATACCTCTCTAGCTAGACCTTTCTGAAACAACATAAATTGTGCATAAGGGACACTCAAAGGGGATGTAGGGATGCTGAGTTCATATATCGTTTTTAAAAAATGGAGTACGAATCAAGAAACCTTTTTCTATCTCTACCCCTATCACTCAGTAGCTTTTAAACCCTGGTCAAGTCACTTGTCACTCTGGCCTGAGTTGCCTTATCTTTTAGATAGAAGAACCTGAAATATGATAGGTCTCTTCAGCTCTGCAATTCTCAGATTCTCTTACCCTAAGATAATATGATAAAAGAAGAGCATTTCTTTCTTTTGTTTTGTTGAAAGAGTATTTGAAAATTCTAAAAATTTGAAAATCATGCCATATTCTCATTCATATCCTAATACCTAGGAATTAAATAAACAGGTAGTTTGTTGTTGTTGTTTTAAGATTTTATTTATTTGACAGAGAGGGAGAATACAGCAGGAAAGCAGCAGAGGGAGAGGGAGGAGACTCCCTGCTGAGCAGGGAACCCCATACAGAGGATACAGGGGATACAGGGCTCTCTTCCACAACCCTGAGATCATGACCCAAGCTGAAGGCAGATGCTCATCTGACAGCCACACAGGAACTCCAAACAGGTAGTTTTTACAATACTTTTTTTTCCTATGTGTCATGAAGAACTGAGCAAGAGATTTTAACTTTTTTTTTTTTTTTTTTACTTTTATTGACAATTCTGGGCTATGAAGTTATCTACCTATTTTCCTCAATGCTTTTATCATACTAAGGAATTAACTATGTGAAATACATTCAGATATAAAAGGCAAAAACATTCCTAGGTACCCACAATGTTACTACCACTACCTCAGTCCCTACTGATGATTCCCAAAGTTACAAATTCAAGTTATCTTTAAAAAAATTTATAGTTAGTATTAATTACTCTTAAAGATTCTTGGAGACTGACAATTTTCTCATTTATTTTGTAAGATTCTCAGCTAAATCTGTCATTATAGAAAGGGAGTAACAACTAATAAGTAAAAAGTATTTTTAAAAATCCAAAAAGTACAGTAACAGTAAAAAATAAACATCAGATGTGGAATCTCCATTAAAAAAAGAAAAAGGTAGGAGCAGATAGGAAAGCGAGCAATTTGAGTAAAGGAAGTTCAAAGACAGATTTGAAAATCAGGATGACAGTTTTATTTAGATTTGCGAAAGATAAAGGAAGCAAATCAAAGTAAAAGTGATAGGTTTGGCACTGCCCTATTTCCAGTACAAGAAAAAAGTCCAGAGGAAGAATCATGCACTTTCCGAAGTTTAAGCAATCTGTCTGGGGAGGTGAAAAAGTAGTTTTAATAGGTGGCAGAGAATTCGAAGCCTAGATGGAGACTTCTGTAAAACAATGGATTTTGACTATACCCGAGAAATAAAGAAAATAAGTAAGTTTTATGACTTTCAGGACAATACTTTAATATTTTCTAATAAGCTAATTAAAAACAAACACACAGAATGTGACATAACAATTAATACCCACAATTTTGCACACAGCTCTCACATATATGAATATGTAAAACTGCCATTCCCTTCCTTCTTCTCTGTGGACAATAAAATCATTCCTAATGATAGCATTCTGGTAGTTACTGTGAAAATAAATAAGTTGTCCTTTCAAATTTACTTTTTACAAAACCAACAGGAAAACTTTTAGAAAATAGTCTGTACTTCAAAATACCTGCACATGGCCCATCTAATTCAAAATGAAATACCTCTTTACAATATCATAATTAAATTTAGAGGCTACAGCATCCACAGTCAGAAATGGAGGCCTTAACCGTTGTTTTTGGTAACCATCTTTTTGAACTAAAAACAAAAACAAAACACCCACCTTCATTTTAGAAAGAAAATGTTTTAGAAAATTAACACTAAACAATAGTCTCATCTTTCTCTTATTAGTCTCTTCTATTTTATGACTGACTACTCAGGGACAAAGGAAAAACATAAAAATCCCTGCACACACTAATTTATATACATGTAACACTTTTCTTTTGGTCATTAGGTGTCTCCCTTTATTATACAGAAGAGACAAACGTAAGAAAGAAGGGAAAACTTTCTCTTTTTTTGGAAATAGAAATTTTAAACCTTAATAGTAATACGAGATTGCTATCACTTGGAGTTTGATGGTTTCTGTCAATAAAATCAGTCCTATGGGGAGAAAAAAATGAATATTTAAAAAATCTGCCTGCTTTTGAAACCAAGTTAGTTCTTAGCTGCCTTCCTGGTTAAAGCAGAATGAAAATGTTCTCTGTGAAGAAAAGTAAAATCTTGCCACTTTTGTAACGTACTTTTCTATCAGTAGATAAGGATTTCTCCTTTTTCTCTTTTGTTTTGAGTAATGAGACACCAGACATTTGGGGAGGTAAATTCACTAAACTAGATCTATTTTAAAAAGGACCATTGTTCTATTTTTCAAGGTCTAATTTTCTGAAAATTGCATTAAGGACCACCACGCAGAGATAACTTTCGAAGACAGAGTCAACTTCTATTTCAAACTCCTTTGCACCGAAGCCAGCGGCACCTTCATGCCTGCTGACTCCATCCAGAACAGTGCCTGTCTCCACTGGGGTTTTCCATACTCGCTGCACACTCCCTGCACACCTCCGGATTTTCTCTTTGTTATAGCACAACCTATCTACTCCAGCAAAAAATAAACCGACCTAATGTTAAGGAGAAACTGTCATGCTTCAGCCAGAAGGAGAACCAGCTAAGTAGATGAAAATGTAGACCCGTATTATGAAGATTAGTAAACGTTAAGGCTCAAAGACCATCCTTTATAAGAACTTTCAAAGAAAAAACAGTTACAATTTCCAGAAACGGTGCCAGGTGTTTATATTACCTTCAATTTAAATGGTCAAATAAACAATGTATGAAGTACAGAGAGAGGGGGCAAAAAAATTAGAAGGGTCAGTTATGACAGCACAGTCTTTTTACTCACTACCATATAAATAATGACCAATAAATAATACCTAAACGCAACATGAAGGAGACTGGCTTCAGTCTCCTTATTTCAATTAACAGCCAAGACAAGCAAGCTTCACTGAAAACAAGGAAAACCTACAAACTGGTATCTTTAAATGAGTGTCAAAGGAACAACAGCCCAGTTGGGGAAATTAACAAAGCATAAACACAGGCAGGCACCGCGTAATTCCAAACGATAAACCCATGGAGTTTAGAAAGGCTTTTTTAACAGCAATACTGGAGAAGGGGAAGAACCAAAATTCAATACATAATACATAATTTCTTTAGTACAAGTGTTCTGAATAGTTCGTTGGTATCTGTAGGTAAGTAAATCCATGGACAACTTTTCCACCTAACTAATCAGCACCTACAGAGAAAATTAATTCAATCGCTATTTCTAAGGTTGTGTTTATGTTTCCCACAAAAAAACTGGAAAAAAAATGAGGATAAAACATGTTCTTTTAGCATCTATATTTTTTAATACGTTCATGAATAGAAGCCATAGAAGTATTCCTCCAAGAAAGGAAAAAAAAAAAAAGCCCAAAACAACGAAAATCCTTTTTGTCTTTATAGACAAAGAGCTTATTTATATATTTTTATATATTTAGGTTAGAACAGAAATTCTAAAATCATGAAATACCATCAGCTCTTGGTAAGTGTAAGAGGTTCTTTTTCCCTCCACTACCGCCCCCCCCAAACAAGAAAGCAGAAATCTGATTTACACAGAGAAGCAATGGGTAAGGTACATATAACTTCATAAAAATTATGATCTTAACAAGCAAACTCAAGTTATGCATGTAATATATGTGTCTTATAATATTTATTCTTTTGCATTTCTTTTCTTTAAAAAAAAATTAGCTTCCAAAACTTCATCAGTACAGGTCTAAATCTAGAACAATTAAGGATTTCTAAAAAGGTTACGTTAATTTGTTCCTAAGTTTCTTTTCTTTAAAATGTCTGTAAAATTAATTGCACTCCTGAGCTCCATACATATAAATAAAAGCAATATAAAAGATATATTTTATGACAAGCTCACAGCTTTAAAAATTCATTAAGAGCTTGGCAATAATATTTTCAGTGCATTTTACTATTATCTATTGATCCTAATGCACTTGACTTATCTGTAGAGATAAAACTTATCTTGACCTTGCTGAATACAAATGGCCTAGACTAAAACCTGGGATGGCCTCTCTGGGGAAAACACAGCGATAATCATTACCAAGATGATAGAAGGAACTGTAAGGACTCAATACAAATGCTACAACAAAATAAAAACTTGTTTTATTCTCACTTTGGTAATAGGAAATGAGGAAACAATAGTTTTAGATCTATGGATAAATAGCATTAAGTTTTTCTCTCATTGACCTAACACATTTTAGTTTCCTAACAAGAAACTAGTGTAGTTTCTAAAATATTCTTCTTCTGTTATTTGTCTACTATTTCAAAACACCTGGCCCCATCTATCTCAGAAGGCCCCATAATGCACTGGAGTGTGGGGCTACTAACATGAGGGAGTGACAAAACCAGAATGTCTTCCTCTGGGGACGTCCAAAACATCCTAACACGAGAAAAAAAAGTGACAGAGAGCTTTTTAAAGGTGTACTTAAATTTTCAGATCATGCTTTACTCCAACCCAACTAAAATATTCTAAAATTACACCTATAGTGACTAATGCATAATGGACATTTCTAAGTTTTTTTTTTTTTAATTACATGGGAGCTTCCTTCAACAGTCTTACTCTTCATATTTTACCCCTGCATTTTTATTGTTAGAGTAAATAAGTCAACACGACATTATCTATTCAGCTTTTCAAAGTCTGTGATATACAAAGTAAGCCAAAGAAGGCCCTTCTTCCCCTTTGAAAATAAAGGCCTGTTTTGAGACAAACACAATTTCAACAGTCAATTAGACCCTTAACTGGAACATTTCATAAAGTCAAAAAACCCCCAAAAACAAAAACCTTCTTGCAGAAAATACTAGTTAATTTTATACTTTCATGTGGCTATCAAGTAAAGATAAAAAAAATAAAGTTTAGACTTTTAACTTTCAAATTCTTTTCTTTTACAAATACTAAAGCAGAGAAACAAATTAATCTCAAATATATTAAATTATTACTTAAATTTTTAAAAGTGTCTGAAAATTATACAGCTAATAATCTATAATTTGATTTGAAACAAGATTTCTGTTTGGCCTTAAACTACTTATGGGGGCTCTGGGACTTATGGATAAATTACAACTTTATGAATCACACCTCTCACAACTTAAAAATTCAGGCTTGGATTTTTCCTCTGACCTCTCTGCCCCCCAAACATTTCCCAAGGTAGCCAGGAAATAAATACATATTTACTGTTATTTTATATGACATTTATGTTCCTTTAAGAAAGAGAAGTATAACTTTAATTGTGCTTTAATATTCACTATTTAGTAGTTAAGTATCTGTATCAATATTGTATGATTTTAAAGAAGCACAAAAAAGAAATTATACAGGGAATTTGCTAAGTAGATCAGTGTTTTTTTAAAGCAGTACACTAATGCTGGTACATTTTTAAAAACGCTGCAAGAATTCGTTGTCCTCTATTATTATTCAGGGCACCTGAACACAAGATATTACTATGGCACATTAACTCTGCTACTTCTCAAGATAGAACCAGGAATTTTAAATGTTCTCTATCAAATAATTTGCTCAGAGCACCTAAATGAAACATACTGTAATTTTATATATTCCATCTACAATATTGCTTAGTGCTGATAAACCACAATACAACTTTGTATATTTTAATAGGCGACAGTTTTTGGCATTGGCTATAGAAGAGAACAGACTAAAAAAAAATAACACCATCCACAAACTCTGCCACAAAGAATAAGGCTCCATTGCTAATTATACAGGGAACTGATTTTAATTACACAGAGAACATTGCTTTTAAAAACACTTTCCAAACTGCAAAGGCAGTTGGGGGAGTTAGTGAATCAGTAAAATGCTTCTATCACGTTCCAACAGTGCCCTCTACTGATGTAGAACTTTGCAGGGAAAAAATGACATTTTACTTAGAAACCAAAGCCAGGAAGAACAAACTTTAATTATGAAAATCTTGCTGCCTTCCTTTAATATAAATAATGAAATCCAACTTGTGTCACTTTAAACCTAAGTCAATATTTAACTTTATATTTGAAAAGCTTCTTGATGAAATTTATAGTTTTGAAAATTAAATTCTAGAAATATGGCTTCCAACTGTACACCATCTGGCTAAAAGACAAACTATGTTTTTTAAAATGATGAATAAATATTAGAAATGTTTGGATAATTCATCAATACTATTTCTTAATCTAAAATTTGCATATTTAATAATAGAAGCTAGAATTCCATTCATTAAATGAATTTCATCCATTAAATGGATTTTTATCTACCTCTCTCTCAACCCATCATGCACATAAAGTCATAATGTCACAAGCAATACATATTTCAAACCAACTTATATTCAGAGAGAATTTATTTCTCCGATTTCTCTTAGCCAGCAAGTATTTCTTTAAATCAGTAAGTAGTTATGTAAGAATACTCTTGGTCTCAGCAACACTTACCAATCTATGCTTAGCATATGGGCCCCAATAACAAAATAACCATCATTACCATATAGTTCCTTTGTTTCAAGTAAAAACTCCACCACATATGAAAGTCTGACTTATAAGAAATCACAATAGGAGACTTAAAATTATATGTATTTTAAAATCTTTAAATCTTACACATAGGAAACTTTTAAAAAGTGAACAAATAAAGTTTAGAAACAAGTATATTCAAATGACCTCCACATCCTATGATTTTTAAATCTCAAGCCAGAAGAAACTATTCCTTATCCCTAGAATATGGAAGAGAATTACATAGATTATTTTTTTTTAATTTTTTATTTATTATAGTCACACAGAGAGAGAGAGAGAGAGAGAGGCAGAAACATAGGCAGAGAGAGAAGCAGGCTCCATGCACCGGGAGCCTGACGTGGGATTCGATCTCGGGTCTCCAGGATCGCGCCCTGGGCCAAAGGCAGGCGCCAATCCGCTGCGCCACCCAGGGATCCCCATAGATTATTTCTGTTGCAGATCCATTCAATCTAAGTTTTGGAAATTGTACTTTAAAAAGTAGTAGCAGAATTTCATGACTATATTAGGAAAGCAGTTTGTTTTACAGAACATGAACCTATGGGCTTCAAGAATGGTGATGCCCAGAATACAGTCTTTCAGCAACTTAAATATGGGGTGGGGAGGAGTGAGAGGAACGAGACCAAGGAGTGAGATCTCTTCTTCCACTGAAGGGATCAAGAACAAAGCAGCCGTGAGCAGGAGACAGGCTAGAGTGTAAAGTCAGACGGGCTGTTGAGAGGTTCTAGGAACAGATCCAGAGAAAGAAGGAAGTAGAAATGGGTCCAGGTTGGCTGCTAGGTCAGGGTTGAAGCTCTCAAGTGAGAACAGTTTTGCTGATGACAGTTTAACCAGTTGCAATCAGGGATATGCTTCAACAGAGGCCTCCAACAGCTAATTCTCAATTTTGCAACAGACCACCAGAAAATATCTTTAATTAAGAAAGAAATTATATTCAAACTGACCACTGGGAAAGAAGAAAGAAGAATAAATAGGGCAGGGCAGCCTGGGTAGCTCGGTGGTTTAGCGCCACCTTCAGCCCAGGGCCTGATCTTGGAGACCTGGGATTGAGTCCCACATCAGGCTCCCTGCATGGAGCCTCTTCTCCCTCTGCCTGTGTCTCTGCTTCTCTTTCTCTGTATGTCTCTCATGAATAAATAAATAAAATCTTAAAAAAAAAAAAAAGAATAAATAGGGCGCCAGCAGAGAATTACAATGGAGTAAAAACGGAAAGGACAGATCCCAATGGATGTGAAAGTGTTTTTTTTCCCAAGGACATACTTCCTTAAAAAGTCTAAGTAGTTCCAAAGTATAATAATGACTGATAGAATTTCAGAATTAAAGGAGGAATTATGGATTACAAGAAAGAAAGGATCCACTTGATCATTCTTGGGATCAGAATTTTATTATTTCCTAATTTTATTAGTTTTATTATTTTTTATTATTTCCTAATGATTAAGCTAACACAGAAGGAAAGAAGACAAATCCTTAGGGCATGCTGTTTATTTTTTTCTGATACCTCTATTACTATTTGTGTATTACAGACTATCATTCATTTCTCATGATCTTAAAAAAAAAAAAAGAGGAAATTTACAATGGAAAAATGACACACGGTTCACAAACGTATTTACTGGTAATCAAAGGCATGTAAGATATAACCATGCTTTGTCAGTATGGCAAAGATAAAAAACTAATATGCACTACAGATGCAAGTTTTGGGAGAGGTGGTCTCATGCTGCCACAGGGGAGCACAGTGAGATGACCTTCCCGGAGGGCAATCTGGAATATGTATCCTTACAAGTTCCTTAAAAACAAGGGCACCTGGGTGGCTCAGTCAGTTAAGTGTCTGCCTTTGGCTCAGGTCATGATCTCGGAGGTCCTGGGATCAAGCCCCAAAGTCAAAGTCTGGCTCCCTGCTCAGGGTAGTCTGTTTCTCCCTCTCCCCCTGCTCTTCCCTCTGGCTAGTGTTCATGTGTGCGTACTCTGTCTCAAATAAATGAATAAAATACTTCTAAAAAATGTGGCAACAACCTTTTAATCAATGCAGTTCTACAACTAAGACTTTCTTTTAAGGAAATTATTAGAAAGTACAAACAGATATGTGACCATGGACGTTCATGAATGCATTGCTAAAGTGGCAAAAATGCTAAACAACCTAACTGGTACAATGATGAATGAGGTAAATGAACTATGGCACACCTATATAATGTAATACTCAGCTGCCGTTAGGTTAAGGTATTAAACACCTTAGGAGAGGGAAACCAAATCTGAACATACACATATGGTGTGATCTCATTTGGAAAAAAAAAAAAAACAAAACCCAGAACTACATACATATACACAGGAGAAAACAATTAGGAAGGATATATCCCATTATGTCGTGAGGTCATTAAGAGATGTCTTTGATCACATATGTATTTTTAAATTTTTCTAAAGTTAGTATCTTTCTTATGTGATAAAGTTTTTATTTTTAAAATAGGAGTCGGACATGAGAATAGAGCATAAAACCTTCAGAGTAACAGACAAATTAGGGTGACTGTTCTATCCTAACAATCATTCTCTCTAAACTTTGAATTCCGATGATCTGCGTTCTGATCTTAGAAGTGCCTTTTTTAGAAGATGCTACATAGTTCTGATTAAAAGCATGAATTCTAGAGGCAGGTCATCTTGAGCAGAAGACCTCCCTCTGCATTCGCTAGCTGTGTGATCTTGGGAAAATTTCAAAAAGTTCTTTAAGTGGTTTTTCATCTGAAAAATGGGAGTATTAATACTTGCCTTACGGGATATGAGTAAAACAGGTAATAAAATTATAATAATTATTATATTAGTTAATACAACTGTTGCTTACCCAGCACTTTCTAGTTGCCAGAAGACAGGGCACTGAGACCTTGCCCAGATTATCACTGCACCTCCTCTGCTACCCCATGATGTAGTTAGCTCTTTACTAAGTATATACTTCTGGAAGAAGGGAGTGACCAAGTACTAATTCTTGAAAACATAAAATGCCTTTTAAATGTATACTTGAAATCACATCTTTAAAAACGCCTTTCTCTACTGAGAATTTAAACTGTATGCTGATCTAAAATTTAATTTATCTTTTGAATTTGGAGTTATCGTTTCAGGTAGATTAGATTTTAGAGTGCACCATAAAAACAAATCAATAAACCTCTTTTTGGTCCTCAACCTAAAAACATCCATCTGATGTATTTAACACTGCAGGGGTTTCTTGAGACTCACTTCTAACTTGGCTTTCTAGATTCCCTTTTGACTCATCTGTTGACTGTGGCCTTTTCTAAGATCCGTTTTCTTTCTAATAACTTAAACTCTTCGATGGTTTTCCACTGTAGTTAAAAGAAAATCCTCATCCTCCTCCCTGATTACCAGATAAGAACCATCCTCTGCTTCATCTTATACCACTCTCCCTCTCAGAAGGTTCTAGACAGACTGGCCTTATTTGTATTTCTTGAAAATACCGCATTTAATTTTACTTTAGAGCTCTGGCACCTGGCTCACTGTCTTGCCTAGCACGCTCTTCTTCCCAGATCATGACCTGCTTTGTTGTCACCACCTAAACTCACCTCCTGAAGGAGGCTTTCCCTGAAATCCCACCGTTGCTCACAATCACACCCCTGCTATATTGATTTTCTCTATACACAGACACCCCCCCCACACACACATTTCCTCTTTTCTTATTTGGTGACTATTATCATATAGAATACAGGTGCCCTGAAGCAGAATCCTGCAGGTTTTATTTACTGCTACATCCCCAGTGTTTAGAAAACAGTGAGGGCACAAAGAATACATCTGTTAACAGAACTAAATTTAACATTTCAAATTGACTAATCATAAAAGTAACATATGCACAATTAAGGAACTTAGAGACTATGGGAAAACATTTTAAAACTCTTTTACATTCCAAATAAAACTGCTATTAATATTTTGACACGTTCATCGCTAAGATGACTCAAAAGTTCTTAACTGCTAACAGGGGAAAATCAATAGGATTTGGTGTTAGGTACGATTAAAAAAGAAAGGTGCAAAACAGTGTACGGTGAAGCTCCAATTGGTGTAAGAACAGGGAGGAGGGGAGTAAAATACAGTCACGGTTGCTTTCATCTGTATAAATCAACTGCAAAGAGAAACATAAAAGTGAGTACCCATAGAAAGCAGGAGGAGGAAGTAAAATAGAGGGGGAAAGCCTGGGCAGAAACCTCAGTGTTGTGCTGATTTTCAAACTAAGTGAAAGTACCACCTATTCAAGAAAAATAAACTAACCTTTCCATTTCTTTCTCTCTGGCCTGTGAGAAGCCTTAAATCTAGATGAATCCAATGGCCACTTTCCCCACACCTGCTTCCAGACTGCTAGACACTGAGAGCTGAAGAGCACAAGCAGCCCCGTCACTCTTACCAACCTCAGAGGAGGCCCTCAATGCAACTCCCCAACCACACTGGCTCTTCCCTACCTTCCCAACCTTCTCTGTCCTCTCTGCTCCGGACTCAATGCCCACTGACTGCTCTCCACTCAACACACCTGTCTCAGAGCCAAAGGCTGCCAACTCCCACCTCACCAAATCTACCCTATTTCTGCCAGAATCCTCCCATTATGATGGACAAATGTCTTATCAAAGACAGCTGTTCCACGTATATTTGCTCAACTAATTTTCAACAAAGGATTCAAGGCAAGTCAATGAAGAATATGCTGCTTTTCAACAAATGGTGCAAAAAACAACTGTACACCCATATGCACCAAAACCCCTAAAATGAAGCTTAGCCTTCTCTTACATCATACACAGAGATTAACTCAAAGTGGATCATATCCCTAAATGTAAAAGCTACAACTATAAAGCTTCTAGAAGAAAACAGAAGAGAAAATCTGTGATCTTGGGTTAGGCAAGGATTTCACAGGATGCAAAAAGTACAAATTAAAAAAAAGGTAAAATACTTTATCAAAACATAAATGCCTGCTCCTTGAAAGATGCTGTTAATAAAATGTAAAGACAAAGCACAGGCTGAGAGAAAATATTTGCAAAACACACATGTGATAAAGGTCTGGTGACCTGAAAATACAAATTTTGACAGCTCAATAATAATAAAAAACCAAACAAGCCATATGACCTGGACATCGTACTCCTAGACATTTACCCAAGAAAGGTGAAAATAGATGCCTACACATAAACCCGCACATAAGTTCATACCAGCTCTATCACAATCACCAGAAATTCCTTAAACAGCATCCAACAGCTGGTGAATGGATAACTAAATTGTGGCACATTCATAATATGGGATAGTAATGGTACATACTATACGGGTGAATCTTAAAAACACTTATGCTAAGCAGAAGACAGACTCTAAGGTTATGTACTGAATTATTTCTTTTATGACAACCTAGAAAAGGCAAAATCACAGGGATAGAATTGACCAGTGGTTGCTGGGGAGGAAGGATAAGGAGAGGAAGATGACTAAGGGCACAGGAGACTTATTGGGGTGAGGCATCCTTTTAAAAAGTACTTTGAAAACTCTGGGAAAATAATGGTAGTGGTAGCAGCATAATATTTGGATCTAAGGCTCCACATGAAGACAGCAGAACAATGAGATGGCAAAGTCCAAACCCCACTGATCGGGGATCCCTGGGTGGCTCAGTGGTTTAGTGCCTGCCTTCGGCCCGGGGCGTGATCCTGGAGTCCCGGGATCGAGTCCCACATCAGGCTCCCTGCATGGAGCCTGCTTCTCCCTCTGCCTGTGTCTCTGCCTGTCTTTCTCTCTCTGTGTCTCTCATGAATAAATAAATAAAAAATCTGTAAAAAAACAAAAAACAAACCCCACTGATCATCTTATAACAAACTACGGGATACAGTATTCTCAACAAGCTCAAAAGACAAGCAGATGTAAACAAAAAACCAAGAGCCAAAAGATCCATCTGCTTTCAGCATGTTAGGGAAAAAGTCAAGGAAAGCAACAGATCCTCTGACCTACCCTGAGAACAGAAGGACCCCCACAATAACCAACAGACACACAATGGAAAGCACAGGGACCATTCTGAGAACCATAGCTAACCCTGGGGAGGTTCTGGCCATTCCAAACCAGAGTCCTGAGGCCTGCGGTCAAGTCTGAAGGGGCTTGTGAAGTCCAGCCTCTGTGAGCTCTCAGAAGAGGTGTGCCAGGGCACCCTTCCAGAAACGCCCCCCCCCCACACACACACACTGATGAGAAACTCCTGGCATGGGAATCCAATCAGAGAAGGATATGGACCCCAGAGATGAAAGAAAGACGACATCCTATAAAGGAAGTAGGCAAGAGGCTCACTGCCAGCTAATCTCAGAAGTCAAACTGCCGGATTTTTCAACACTGTGTGTAAAGACCAAGAGAGGGAGCTCTGGGAAGCTAGAAAGACTATCTGAACCCAGCCTTCTAAGCAATCAAGAAAATTAATCTCGAGGAAAACGAGCATCAGAAAAGTATCAAGGTCAAAACCCAAAGATACTATACAACAAAAGCAGCAGATTAACATCCTATCAAAAATGGAAGCAAAACTGAAACCATAAAAAAAGTTGAAAAAACAGAAACAGCTCAACACTGAAACATACTATTTCAGAACAAGCTAGGGAGGAACATATTAAAAATTATATAAGCTATAAAAATAACAGAATTAGAAAAACTCAGAAATGAGGTGATAAAAGCAAAATAATCAGACATTTTAAAAACAGTATTTCAGTATTTCTGGCTAGACCAGAAAACACAAAAGTCAAATAAGCACAAAAATGCCTGGAGGGAAAGAGGGGTACAAAGGAGGAAATTCAGAAAATCGAAATTAGAAGATTAGAAGGAATTAAAAAGGAAAGAATATTGATGAAAGGCCAAAATAGCCCTGACACATGGCTAATAGAAGTCCTGAAAAAAGAAAAACCAACGTAAAGGAACAGAAGAAACACTAAGGCGATACTTGAAGACAATTTTCCTCAAGAAAGATTTTTTTAACTTTGTATTGAAAGAGGACACAATGTACCTGAGGATATCAATCCAGAGCAACAAATGCCAAGATATTCTGGTAAAGTCAACAGACATTTTAGAAAAAGGAACAAAAAAAATTCCTTTGGGCATTGAAGCAAAAAGAACAAGTGATTCATAGGGGCAGAGAAAGACCCAGAAATGACAGGCTAAGCCAATGGCAGCAAGCAGCTCAATGGCTCTGAAATACCGTTTCCCAAAAGAACAACTGGTGATTGGAGTTCGGTTTCCAGTAACGGCAGAACTGTCCAAGTCAGACCAAGCCTTCCTCAGATAACGATTAGGAACTCTGGACAAAATGTTAAAAGCAATTATCAGAAGGCACTGGAGAGCAACCAAAAGCAGAATCTGAAAGGGTGTCACTTGGAAATAGGGAGAGGCACTGAATACTTTCTGGTCCTACAGCTCTCTACTTGAGGGAAGGCCCCAGCCTGGGCTTTGCGAGAGGACCGGAGTGAGAGCACTTCCGGAACTCAGCAGCCTGCAGTTTTACTGGACAAGGTTTGGAGTTATAATAACCGGCAAGTAAGGGGAGAATCCTACAAAGGAGAGGGCCAAAGATGGGAGCCCTCATTCCTGCTTATAAATTCTGCCCCAAATTTCTGACCTCGGAACTATGCGTGTGTAGGGCAGACTCCAAGCAGATCAGATAATGATAAAAAGAAAACAAAACCAAAACAAACAAAAAACCAAAACAAACAGTTACCTAGATGAGCTGAAAATTTATGTCCACACAAAAACCTGCACATAGGGACACCTGGGTGGCTCAGCGGTTGAGCATCGACCTTCGGATCAGGGCATGATCCCAGGATCCAGGATCGAGTCCCACATCGGGCTCCCTGTGAGGAGGCTGCTTCTCCCTCTGCCTATGTCTCTGCCTCTCTCTCTGTATATCTCTCATGAATAAATAAATCTTAAAAAAAAAAAATCTGCACAGAGATATTTATGGCAGCTTTACTCATAATTGCCAAAATTTGGAAGCAACCAAGATGTCCTCCAGGGGGTGAATGGATAGAGTGGTATATCCAGACAATGGACTATTACTCGGTTCTGAAAAGAAATGAACTATCAAGCTACGAAAAGACATGGAAGATTTCTAAATGAATCTTAACAAGTGTTAAGAAGCCAATCTGGAAAGACCAAATATTGTACGATTCTAGCTCTGTGACATTCTGGAGAAGGCGGAACTATGAAGACACCACAAGGATCACTGGTTGCCAGGAGTTAGTGCAAAGTGGGGGATGAAGAGGTAGAGCACTGGTGAGTTTTAGGGTAGTGAAACCACTCTGTATGACCCTGTAATGGTATCATGTATGCTATATATCATTATACACTTATCAAAACCCACAGGATATCCAACTCTCAGAATGAACCCTAATGTGTAAGCTATGGATTTTGGGTGATAATGATTTGTCAATATAGGTTCATCAATTTTAACAAATGTATCACTCTGATTTGCGCTGCTGATAGTGGAGAGTGCGGAGCATGTGGTGGGAAGGGATATATGGGAACTCTCTGAATTTTCTGATAAATTTTGATGTGAATATAAAACTGTTCTAAAAAATAAACTCTATTTTTTAAATGCTATGCAAAACAGCAAAAATATGAAATACTTATGGATACAGTTACAAAACATATATGAGCTGTACACTGAAGACTACAAAACATTGCTGAGAACAATTAAAGACCTAAATAAATGTAGATATTCCACATTCAGTGATTGCAAGGTTCCAGTGTTAAGATGTCATTCTCTCCAAACTGGTCTATAAATTCAGTGCCATCTCAATACAAATTCCAACAGTTTTTCTTACAGAAATTGATCAATTGATTCTAAATTTTATATAGAAATTTTATATAGAAATGCAAAGGACTTATTGACAAGAACTTAAAGTGTCTGAAACGCTATGGTCTTGCAAGGTAGGAAGTCAGTCTGTCACAGTTTCACAGACTGACTTCCTACCTTGCAAGACCATATGCAAGACCATATGGACTTACTTCCATAAAGTAAAGATACCAGACACCTGACTCAGATAAATAATAGTTTCTTACTCACAGCCATCCCACTCCTGGGTACTTATCCAAGAAAACCGAAAGCATAAATGCCCATAGATTTTTTTTATTTCAAATAGTCCAAGAGAGGAAACAAGCCAAATGTCTATGAATAAGTGAATGGGTAAACAAATTGTGATATATCCACACAATAGAATACTACTCAGCAATAAAAATAAAATAAAGTGTGAGTATTTGTGACAACATGAATGAATCTCAAAATAATTATGCTACATGAAAAAAGTCAGACAGAAAAATAGAATACACTATGGTTTCCTTTATATAAAATTCAAGAAAATGCAATAATCTATAGCAACAGAAAGCAGGTCAGCACTTGCCTGGAAAAGGACTCAAGTAGGAGGGAAGAAGAGATGGATTACAAAGGGCTTGAGCAAACTTTTGAGGGTGACAGACATGGTTCATTATTTTAACTGTGACGATGATTTCACAAGTATATACATATTGAAAAACTCATCAAAGTGTATATTTTAAACATGTGGATATCAATTATGCCTCAATTAAGCTGGAGAGAAATTTAAGACAATAGTACAGGAAAAAAAAATCAAACATAACTCAAATTATAGCAGCTGCCCAACATATGAGAGGCACAGTTTGAAGTCTGACTGGAGCCAAATTAGCTTCCTGCTGAAATGAAAAATCAATACTCTTCAGAGGAATATAACAGAATCCATAGTCTCTATAAACTATCATTTACAGTATCGAGAACATAATAAAAATTATTTGACATATGAAGAAACAGGAAAATCTGATTCATCCTCAAAGAAAAGGCAATCACCTGAAACCATCCCTAAGAATCTGTAACAACCTGACACATCAGATAGCAAGAAATCTATCAAAGACTAGCTGCACCAAGTCAAAAATAAGGAGCAAAGAGTAAAAGGCTTCTGCTAGCAAAAGACCGGGCAAGTGGGTTCCAATTAGGATAAAAACTGAAATGGATTAAAATCCATTGTATATGCTTTCGTCAATGAGTCAGTTGAAAACTGAGTATATACTATAAGTCAAGCACTTGTCCTGCCTTTTGTTTTATATGAACTATCCTACTGGGTAACCAAGTAGTTCCTGAGAGGAACTTATAAAAGCATTTCAATGTGTCTCCTTATAAAATCATTTCAATGTGTAATCAAAAGTTAATGTACAAATTTCTTTTGGAGGGAAGAATAGGCTGTGATTGGTAAGGGGCAAAATAACCTAAAAGATCACTTCAGTTTCTCAGTTCTAAACTTCTAACACTTCTTTCAAAATAGAAAAACCTTTCCTTTTTTTTTTTTAAAAAAAAAAACATTTTATTTATTTATTCATGTGAGACACACACAGAGAGAGAGGCAGAGACACAGGCAGAGGGAGAAGCAGGCTCCCTCTGGGGGGCCTGATGTGGGACTTAATCCCAGGACTCCAGGATCATGCCCTGAGCCGAAGGCAGACGCTTAACTGCTGAGCCACCCAGGTGTCCCTAGAAGAACCTTTCCAATTTAAAAACATCAGCTTCAGCAAATGCCTTATCTGGGATACGGAAATTTGAGTGCTGGATCAGAACAAAACCTTTCTGAAGACAAAAACACTTCCATTAGTGACCTAAAAATCTACATGGCTTTCATATGTTTACTAACTATAAATGATTCTGGAAGAGTTCTTTTTTTTTTTTTTTTTAAAGATTTTATTTATTTATTCATGAGAGAGAGAGAGAGAGGCAGAGACACAGGCAGAGGGAGAAGCAGGCTCCATGCTGGGAGCCCGATGTGGGACACGATCCTGGCACTCCAGGATCGCACCCTGGGCCAAAGGCAGGCGCCAAACCACTGAGCCACCCAGGGATCCCCTGGTTCTGGAAGAGTTCTAATGTAAAATTTATTGAAGAAAGTTCACTAAGCAACATAAGATTTATATCTTAATTAATTCATGTATATATAATGTTCCCTGAACTATAGATACTAGAGTTGATAGGGACTGCTGATTATAGTCCATTATTTAAATTCCTTGAGTTTGTTATGTATCTCTTGACTGCTTCCTATACACCTCCTCCCACACAAAAAACATGTTGGTGATGGCACCATTACCTCTTACTAGCCAACTTCAGAGGTACCCAAACTATTTCAGTTCCACAGAGGCCTTAGCAAGTCTCCGTAATTTTTTTTCACGGTCTACTGGGGCCAAAAGAAGTATCTCACAGTTCCATTTATTCAGTAATAGAAGCAAACAACTCAGCACTCTGTCCTAACAACCCGACAACTGTTTAAATTAAATAACACATATACTTTTTTTTTTTTTAATTTTATTTATTTATGATAGGCACACAGTGAGAGAGAGAGAAGCAGAGACATAGGCAGAGGGAGAAGCAGGCTCCATGCACCGGGAGCCCGACGTGGGATTCGATCCCGGATCTCCAGGATCGCGCCCCGGGCCAAAGGCAGGCGCCAAACCGCTGCGCCACCCAGGGATCCCTATACTTTTTTTTTAATAACGTTGTGTTTTTGGTCTTAGACAACCCAGTTACTTACTCATAGAACATGTGCAGCTCTCTGCACCGCAAGACTTCTCTACTCCTACAGCCAGATTGGACGCAAGCATCATCTCCTGTTCTGTCGTGTTTTTCACAGTTCTTATTCTTAATGACAGTAACCACTAAAGATCTAGTTTTAAAAACATATGACATCACCAAAATATATTTAGTGGGATTCAGTGTTAATACCATAAACTACCCTGAGCTAGTATTTGCAAGTGTCTGGAGATGTTAAGTACCGGTGTTTTCTGCTGGAAAATTAAAATATCTTATGGCACCCATGTCAGTTCACTGTGTCACCCCAGAACACCTCAGCACAGCTTGGCAACAGTATGACTAGTCACTGTGTACTTGTTCATACTAGTTAATTAGTTATATGAATTATTATATATTTTTAAGGTAATAAATCAAATGCACTTATAAAAAAGCACTATTTTATTGCATTATGGAACATATCTCCCTATTACACCAACCATTTTTAAAAATCCTAAACACCTTAGAATTCATTTCTTGAATAAAATTTCAAAGCATGAATTTCAACTGAAATAACAGCCATCAGTAACCATATTTAGAGTCAAATGAATTGGGAGATACAAAAGAAGAATGGAGGGGGACAGTATATATCACCAGAAGCTTGGAATAAATTCTCCAGGAAATAGCCACTTGTTCAACAAACATTTATGGAGTACCCACTAGAGGCTATGCACTGTGTAAGTGTGGGGAACCAAACAGTTAATAAAATGGACCTTCTCATGGATTCTGTTTTAGTAGAGAAAGACAGATAAATTAATAAATTATAGTAAAGTGTAGCCATTAATGCACCATGGGGGAGAAATGGAATATAACACAATTGGCAGATGAATCCCTTTCTGTTTCCTTACCTCAGTCTCAAATAAAGGGTGTTCTAAAGTTCTTTTATTTATCTAGCATAAAGATGTGACGATAGAAATGAAGGAGGTAAGATGAGGCCATAAACAGTAGGCAACTGTATCCTGGGCATGACTTGAGGAGTTAGGAAAGTTGGAACATGGGTCGCCATCATTCCCTTTGCCCAATCTGGAATGTGCTGAAGAACAAGCCTATGTCAGGTGACTTCAGAAATGACTGCTGCCCTCCTGGAACCCAGAATCCACACAGCAGGAGCTGAAGACTGATTATGTGTGTACAGAACGGGGGTTACAATTCTCAAGGTATTCAAGAAAGGCCTTGGTGAGAAGATGGCATGAATAAAGACCTGCAGAAGGTGAGGAAGCAAGCAGTAAGGCAGGACACACACACACACACACACACACACACACTCTCTTTCTTTCCCACACAGACCTACTCTGGCACACACACTCACATATACACACATACTATAGATAGCAAAGCCTCTGACATCATCCCCACCAACAAGTCTCTAGCTTCAATAGGAAAGGGACAACACCAATTTTGAGAATCCCTATGCATCCTAATTTTCTTTCACACTTGTGTGATACAAGACTAATTAAGAAACAACAGAAACTTAAAAAAAAAAAAAAAGAAAGAAAAAAAGAGAAACAACAGAACTTATACACGGACAGTCCTACAAATCTGACTCTGTAACTTGGCTTTGCCACGTAGGAAATGCAGGACCTCAGACAATTATGTAACTTGCCTAGGCCTCAGCTGTTCTTCAAAAGTGAGGATGACAATAGCTACTACCCAGCGTGGCTGTGAGGATGAAATAAATGATGTATTTGAAGCAATAAGCAGACTGTAACACATGGTGGATGCTCAAAATAAGCTAGTTCATTCCTAAACGTCCAAACAGAAACTCCACTTTAAGCTCCACTCAAAAGCAGATACCAAGGGCTGCAAACAACAGTGTCAGCTGCTGTGTGTTTGAAATTTGAGAACAGCAAGCCTTTAAAATTAAGTGCTATCTGAAGGCACACTAAGTCCAAGTTTTATTACAACAAACCGTAAGAGATTATCTACATTTTGTGCTGACACTGGCATTTTGCGGCATCTAATTTCTCGATACAAGTGGGCTGGAGGGGCTTGGTCATTTGGGGTCAGACAGCACTGTCCATAAAAGACACACCGCAGGGAAAGGAGAGAACTGTTCCTCTATAAAGTCATTATTTGGGGAGGTAGAGGAGTCAGCTGTTTGGTTCTTACTCCTTTCCTATGTGAAGATAACCAGTTCCCTACTTCACTGCATTCTGAAGGGAACTGCCTTCAGATCAACAGCAGAGGCATGGGCTGGACTCTGAAAGCACTTTCTCATGTTTCTGTGCCACAGGTAGAGTAGTACCTTGGATGAACTAAACAAATGAACAAACAAAAACAAGAAAAATCTGTAATACCAAGGATCCAGTAATGAGGCCATTCACAGGAAAACCATCAATAGGTGGGAACACGTACTGGGTACTTGACTATATTTCAAGCACTGCTCTAAGTGTGTGATGTGTATTAACCTCAAAATCCTAAAGTGAGTTCCAGTTAACAACAGATATCTTTGAAGGTCAAAACAAAAAAGAGACAGAACTCAGTCATAAGCTAAGACGCCATTCAACACGACAGAGCGGGGAGTTCTGGGATCCATGTTGAGCCTCTGACTCAGGCTCAGTGCTCTGGTTTGCAGCCCCACTTGAATTCGAAAGCCAAAGGCTTCCCAACTAATTGGTAATGATCAGAACCTGTGAGAAACTAGTTAAGAATGAGTTTTTTATTCTTCAAGAATAAATCAACTCTGTCAGTGATAATAACTGGAGCATAGTTGACATTAGTTAGGAGGTCATGCAGGGGGTTCTAAAGCACCAAGTGTCAAGAAGAAAAACTAAATGTGTGATTTAGCAACATGAACCAGAATCCAAGTCCAAATTATACAAAATTACTGGAAATCGCTTGTATATCACTCATCTTTGATGAAATTAATGGCTTTAGAATGAAGATTCTATTTTCTACCATTACAATTGTTTGGGAAAGATCTTTTTTAACAACCAGATCAGTCACTATTTTGAAAGACTTATTTTTTTTTTTTTACCACGGTATATAAGAGAGTAGTATAATTTCATGTCCCCATTAATACTAAAATAGAGCTGAAAAGTTAACATGCTACCAATGCCATTCAAACCTATTTGTAAGCTGTTAACCCTATAATACTCTAATTCCACTCTTCCCTACTTTTGACCGCACCCCCCCAAACAATTCAACTGACAAATGCTAAAGTTTCTGAGAAACCCCTGAGGTTGGTAGAAAAAAAAATGTCAGAAATGTTGCAAAGAACCCTGGAGTGTGGTAGAGCTGAAAAGCAGAGTTCCGCCCTAATGAATTTAGAAAGCTAATAGTTTCATAACTTCTCTGATTTTCTCCTACCTTTTCTTTCTTAAGCTTAACAAAACATCACTTAAGATTCTGAGGTAAATAATCATGTAAAAAAGCTAAGAGAAAGCTAAGAGCTGTTCTTGGATGATATTTATACCCGTGTGAAAGAAAAAAGTCATTATTTCCCCTCAAATCAAAATACAATCACCCTTTCATGAAATAACTCACAAATAGGATGAAGAATTCAAGCAACATAAAATCAAAATGCCTTTTAAAACTTGAGAACAAGTCTGAGTAGAGTCCTGTGACAGTCTACCAAATAATACACTATCCAGTATCTACTTTAATTCCCAAAGACTTTCCGGCACCAACTCTGACTCTCTGGGAGTACCTATTGCTATTCCGCAGGCACCCAGCCAATTTCTCCTCCAATTCCAAAGAACTTTCTCCTAGACATATAGTCTGAGAGAGCAGTGCGAGAAACAGTTCTTACTTACTAATGGGATAAAACGATGTACCTGTGATAGGAAAGACACGGTTTCAGAAAAAAAGGTTTGTATGGCTTGCTGATGATCCTGCATTTTTTACTCAATTAATCTTTGTTTTGTCCTTCTTCTTCCTTACTTTTACATTCCTTTATTTTAGGCATCAGTGTGACCATCCAAATAATAGCACCTTAGAAACTAAATTAAATGCTTACTGGCGCTGATCGTTACTCAAATAGAATGAGGAGATTTGATTCCATTAAGAAGTAAACTTGAAAGAAATTTTAGAACATTAACCAGAAAATTTATAGTCTTCAAGGTGCTCTTTTATGATGGAATATAATATCGTTCTCATAATATTCTAAACACAAAGTACCACCTACCTTCCCTCTAGTGAGCAGAAGGATCGAGCTTGTTCTCTTGGGTTTTATGATCTTACTCGTGTAAGTGTAGATAGGTGTTTCTCAAAAAACTAATCTGAAACTCAGATCACTACTTGTTTTACAGGATTCATCACTTTACAAAGGATTTGGGGCAAGTAACTTTCAAGTAGGGAGCATTTGTCTTTACTTTAAATTCTGTTTTAAAAATTTTGAGTCACATCAATTTTTCCAGATACACAGCTACTGCAAAAAAGGAGATTTGCCTAGTGAGGTGCTGGAGTAGGTCTAAGATTTAGAGTTAAATCCTATACGCTTACAATTAATTAAATTATACAAAAAGAAAAAGTAATAAATGCTTAGAATTCGTCATTCCTGATTACCATATTCTTTTGGTTATTTTTATCTACTGTAACTGTATGATGAGAATACTGTATGATAATGTAAGCCACCAGTTCTCCTCCAACTGCATTCAGGGATCTTACGTTGGTGCCTGAAATTGACCAATGGGGAGAGGATTTTACATCATGGAAATGGGTAAATGCTACAAAACACAATGATTTACTGTTTTGTTGAATGTCTAGGCTTAAGAAAGTGAGAAAATGTTGAAAATGCAGATTAAATTTAAAAGTGTTTTGTGCCTGTGGTCATTTCATTGTAAATAGCACACACACACACACACACACACACACACACACACACACACACAAAGAAAGAAAAACATATTCTTCCAGAATTTAAAAACCAATATCCAACTCAGAAAAGAAGTCCCTCATATTATCGACGAATGAGTGACGTTTCAACATATATATTTGTTGTTTCACTTTTGTTTTCCTCATTGACATAAGAGAAGATACCAACCACCCTTAAGGTTGGCACTATACCTATTTGTCAGCTGTATCTATAGTTTGGTCATAGACATAAGAGGTTAGCATGCTGTGAGAATTGGTTGTCTATATGGAATCTACAAAAGAGAGTAGTGTTTATTATTGTAAATTATGTACCACACATTTTTATATTGGTAAAATTCATAAAAAATGCATGAATGCATTTTCTTTCTTCTTTGTGGGGAGAGGGGAGCAGCTGTGAAACACCACTACACCCGTGAATGGGATCCTCTTTAAACTGGCATCTGAGTCCTTTCAATACTACCCTCACAGTCTTTGATCACTTTCCTATCTGGTATGACAAGATGTTCTAGAATACTTTGTAGATATCCTGCACAAACTTGGAAATAGCCATTTTTCTGAGGAGTCTTGGTTCCTTTTAGAGAGAAATAAATTCAAGACAACACTCTGGCTCTGACAGTGCTCAAGGCTACAGGTTGGCCACTGTTTCTAGGCTTCTTCCTTAGACTGGTTATTCAGACACTGGGCCTCCTGGATGGGTTAATGTTTAAAAAATCTTTTCCCTTTTAAAAGCTTTTTTGTTCTCCTTTCTATACCTGTACCATCTAATTCTCTACTGGACTTTTTATTTCTGTTGCCATGATTTTTAATTTTTTTTAAATGTTTATTTATTTATGATAGTCACACACACAGAGATTGCTGAATCTGGGTAACTGATATGTAGAAGTGAATTCTAGTCTGTTCACTTTTGTGTGTTGAAATTTTTCTAGAATACCTCTTCAAAAATATTAAAACGCTTCAATAGCTATCTCACTGAAAGTACATCTCACTCCAATTGCAAGGCCTCTCATGATGACCCCTTCTGGTGTTACCTCCTGAGCACCCTTCCTAACACTCTGCCCCTCTATCACCATTCTGCACTAGCCATAGTGACCCATATGTCAAATACACCAGCCATGTGCCCTTTTTTTGGGTTGCTTCATTTTCTCTGAACATTCTTTCTCCAGATGTCTCCCCTGACTGCCTTTTAATCTGTGCTCAGATGCTTCTTTCTCAACAACTACCTGACTCTGCCATATTTTTCATTGCAACTATCTCCCCTATCCCTAGCATTTCATTTCCCCTTATAATGCTATATTTTCTTTCTCATAGTATCCTCCCCAATAATACTATACAAAATATGATAGAGTATGTTTATGTTTATTGTTATGTATGGCATGAACTTTGCCTCCCACATATGACTTCCTCAAATTGATGGCATGAGTTGTTCTATCAATTCCAAAATAAAAGGAATGCACTCATTCATGAGAGCAAATCAATGAACAGAATAGTAACTGTCAACTGTGCTTAATTAAAATACAGCAAAGATGTAATCTACAGGTATAGCACTGAAAAGAAAAAATAGCACTGAGTTTCACTGTTGTTAGCTGAGCCATTTACCCTGGCCTGGACAGAGGGTTTATGAGGAGATGGGAATCCATATGTTGGGCAAATCTTGTCATCTGTCACTTATTGGGTCCCAACTATTACTATTTCTAATAAACACCTCCTTTTTATATCATCAAAAGATTTCATGAACCTTAAAAATACATATGTAATTTTACTGTATGTTAATTAGGAAAATATGTCATAACAGGAAATTCTGAACTATACTACATGAATTTGTATGTTATGAGCCACAACAACCGTTGTACACATTTAAAATAGCTATGTACATATATGTACGTATATATACATTTTATATATTTTTCACTTAGTCTACATGTGATGCTCTATGCAATATAAATTCACACATTGCTTGCAATAACCAGAAGTCTAAAATCTACAGGATGAAACCAGTGGCATACTGTATCTAAAAATCTTCCTAATGAATTTTTCAGCCTTATAAATAGGAATATCACTTATAGAAATAGAACTTTTGTTTATTTACTTGAGAGAGAGAGCGCGCGCGCAAGAGGACACAAGCGCATGTGAGCAGAGGGAGAGAGGGAGACAGAATTCCAAGAGACTCCTTGCTGAGCATGGAGCCTGACTCAGGGCTCGATCTCACCACCCATGAGATCGTGACCTGAGCCGACATCAGGAGTAAGTCACTCAACCAACTGAGCCACCCAGGCACCCCTAGAAATAGAATTTAAGTACAAAAATTATTCAAAAAAAATATAAGCAACTAGTTTTCTCAAGTTGCCTGGATTCAAATCCTCGATTCCACAGCTACTAGTGTGTGATCTTATTTATCATCCTTAGACCTCAGTTTTCTCATCTTCAGAATGAGGACAGGAACAGTATGTAAGGCGCAGTGTTATGACAAGGAGTAAATTAGTCAGTGTGGGTAATGCCTGAAGAAGAGTGTGCCGCACCCACATCAGGCTACCCACGTGTCACAGGTGTCTACCAAGTTTCATCAAATCCAAAATTTGGCCTCTTGACCCTCAAGCTGTTAAAAACTCACCACGTGTTATTTCTTTTTGTCATTAAGGTTTGGAAAGACAAAGTTGGAAGAACAAAGTCTCCAAACAACCCTACCATGAAGCATTTGTTGAAACATTTAACATTTGTTAAACTATAAATACATGTTTGCTGATAGGCTCTCGGGCCACAGTCCATTAAATATCACTTTGGCAGGCTTGACAACTGCCCAGTACCAGTGAAGAGACCTAGGACAGGCGCCATCCAGGTATGTTTAGGTATGGCAGGTACGCCACTCAGTGTACTCTCCCAGAGCATCCTCTGTCCTGACGTGGAGCACACTACTAGCTAGACCTGCCTTCCCAACAAAGTCAGAGTTAATATAAGTGAGCGCACCAACAACCTCATTCAGAGCTAAACTTTAAGAAATCCTTTCAATGCGAACCTGTGTCTCCCTGTTTCATATTTAACTTGCAACAGGATATCCAGCAGCTATCAAGGGACGGGGAAAGGTCTGTCAGCCGAGGACGAGGGGCCTGCTGAGGCGGGCTCCACACACAGGTAACACTCAACTGCAGACAAAGTCTCCGACCTACAGCCTGGCTCCTTTAAAGTTAATCTGAACACACTGTACGTGAGAGGAAATGAAAAGTGAGTTTTTCTCCTTTACCATGGCCCTGGGACTTCCTGAGTTTTTCATTCCACTGCTGATTGGTCCAAAACTACTCTTTCCTTCTAACTATTCCCAATTGTGTCTGTCAGACATAATTAGGGTTACACACTAAAGAGAAGTGTTAAAATGCAATAGTGCCATTAAATCTGACAAATATTTTTTTTACTTTAACCCTCAGTACATCAGGAAAAATAGCTATTATCATTTGACATCTGGGTCCAATGGAACCTTTATATTTTTAAGCCATTTTACACATAATTGACAGAAGTCAGAATAAAAGGATAGTGAAAACTTGTTTATCAGAAATTGTACTAAGAATTTAAACACAGCACACCCTTTGTAGCATGTAAATTTCTGAGTCTAAGAGCATGAAATATGGAAAAATACTGTCACAGATCCTCTTAGCAAAAACAAAATGGTCTCAGTTTTTGTTACAAAAATATTGCATCATGAAGCCCTCCTTGATAAACAACTAACTGGATAAGAAAACCATATCTGTTTGTCCTGAGAAACATTGGTTGTCCATGTTAAGTTGAAAATTCATCTAGCCCATTGTCATCTGAAGACCAGAGTCTTTTATACGATCAACTGCTTTTTCTTCTCCTCCTCCTTCTTCCTCTTCCTCTTTTCCTTCTTCATCATCATCATCAGCCAGAAATGTTGCTAGCTCTTTGCATTCATTTCTCATTTGTCCACAATGTAAAACATGCCATTTTTTCTCTTTTCCATTATACATGAAAAATGAAAAATTCCACATTTTCAACTATATTCAATGAAATCTAAAAGTAGACTAAAATGATGGTGTTTCCAGGCACCTCTCTAATACATTCTTGAGGTAGAATATAATACGCTGGCCCCACAATTAGAAAATAAAGGATGACCATTTATTTCACTATTGGATCATCCATATCCAGGCAATTCCAACATTATTTTAATGTTAGCATAGTTATTCCCATAACTGATGAGCAATGATGAGTCATAATATAAGAATTATTTTCTTAAAATTGTTTATTTATTTATTTGAGAGATTGAAAGCATGAGTGGGAGGAGAAGCAGAAGGAGACGCAGACTCCCTGCTGAGCAGGGAGCCAGACCTTGGGCTTGATCCCAGGACCCTGAGACTATGACATGAGCTGAAGGCAGACGCTTAACCATCTGAGCCACCAAGGTGCCCCTAAAATAATTATGATGATAAATAAGCAAAATGTTTCAAGATACAGGAAAATATAATCCATAAGATGGCACAATGTAACTTAGATTTATAGAAGAGCTCAATGGAACCATATGGTAATGGCAGGATAGAATGGGTTTTATTCAATTTTTTTTAAAAAAGCAAATTTCCTCTTTTTTCTTTTGAAAGCCTCTAAGAAACAATAAATATCATGAGATGCCAATGCTTTCAAAGAATAGAACTGCTTAAGGAAAACACACAACAAAATTTAAAAAACAATACAAATAATGTTGAATAAAAAGAGTAAAAGAAAATTGTATTAATGATTTCAACTAAACAAATATTCTCTTTAAAACTAAAAAAAGTGATTGGTACATTGAAAAATCAGGAAAACTGTTAAGTCAGGGAAAGTGTATTTATTTATTTATTAGTTTATTTATTTAAACATTTTATTTATTTATTCATGAGAGACACAGAAAGAGAGAGAGAGGCAGAGACATAGGCAGAGGGAGAAGCAGGCTCCATGCAGGGAGTCCAATGTGGGACTCGATCCTAGGTCTCCAGGATTACGCCCTGGGCCGAAGGCAGATGCCCAACCGCTAAGCCACCCAGGCGTCCCAAAGTGTATTTATTTTTAAAGTGAGTATCCTCTAATGGGACTCTGAAGATAATTTTTAAAAATCAAAACATGGAAGGAAAATAGATATTAATGGATAATAGTTTCAAATTTTTAAAAAGAAAATCTCATTTCAGAAAGGATAGCATTAAGACTTTTGCTAAATGCTAAAGGAATTCTTCTCTGGATACAAGTTTCCTTGAAGAAAGTAAATATTAAACATATTCATATGTAACTGCTCTAACAAAGTTGCACAGGAGCTAAATCATTAACAAAATTGTTATTTTTCTTTCTAAAACAAGCCAGCGATGGTTTAAGTTATATGGTTTCTCTTAAGACTGATAATTTTTTGGTCATTTAATTGGTTAGTCATTAACACTAAGAGGAAAGGAAAGAGTGCCACCTACTGAACTGCAATCACTTTTGCATTAAAAAAAAAAATCAATATTCTTTATTTAGGCTGCAGAATTTGAAGTCTCCAGCAGGAAAAAAAAATGGATAATTGAATATTTCCGAGTATATTCAAACATTACATTTTTACTACTAATTCTTGATAAAAATGAATTACAAGTTTAAATCAGTCTGATTACATGAATGAGAAATAATAATTAGTGGCAGTCAACTGTGCCCATGGTAATGTATTAACACAAAACAGCAACAACTAACCAACAATATCACAGAACATCATCATGCTCACAACAAAAAAGGCAGAGGGGTAAATTACTGCTTTTCTCCTGTGGTAAAATTAGATGCAAATTAACTGTTCCAATGACCTAAAATGAAATTCTCAAATATGTCTAAGGGTTAGAAAAGTCGGCTCAAAGTTCCTAAAAGTAGATCAAACTAATCTACCACTAAAAAAACAATGGAAGAGGGGTGCTTGAGTGGCCTGGCCAGTTAAGCATCTGCCTCAGGCTCAGGTCATGATCTCAGGGTCTCCTTGGGATCAAGCCCCACATCAGACTCCCTGCTGGGGGCAGAAGAGTATGCCCTCCCCCTGCTTGTGCTTTTGCTTGCTCACCTACTCTCTCAAATAATAAGACTTTTTAAAAAAATTTAAAAATTGAAAAACAGGGGATCCCTGGGTGGCTCAGCTGTTTGGCACCGGCCTTTGGCCCAGGGCGCAATCTTGGAGTCCCGGGATAGAGTCCTGCATCAGGCTCCCAGCATGGAGCCTGCTTCTCCCTCGGCCTGTGCCTGTGTCTCTGCCTCTCTCTCTCTCTCTCTGTGTCTATCATAAATAAGTAAATAAATAAATAAATAAATAAATAAATAAATCTTAAAAAAAAATGAAAAACAATGGAAGAAACATACGGAAATTTAAGAGATCTGGCCAATACCAACTGCGTATCTGCATGTGTCATTTTATTTCTCTCAAAGCTAACCAATCATATAAGATTTTGAGTTATGCTATGGTCTTCAGGGTCAAGGAATCCATGCCAGCTGGAACACTATCTCACTTCACCCGAAGGCAGGGAAGTTGCCCCAGGAGAGGAGAACTGAGCCTACTCTATGCCACAGTACTCCACACACCAGGTCAGAATTTCCACATTAGAAAGAACCGAAGTGTATGGGATGCCTGGGTGGCTCAAGGGTTGAGCATGTCTTGGTCCTGGGCATGATCCCGGATCAGGGATTAAGTCCCACATTGGGATTCTTGCAGGGAGCCTGCTTCTTTCTCCCTCTGCCTATGTCTCTGCCTCTCTCGCTCTCCCTGCATCCCTCAGGAGTAAATAAATAAATAAATCTTAAAAAAAGAGAGAGAGAGAAAGAACGAAGTGGACAGCATCACAAATGTGTATACTGACTGTACTGTGTTTTTTTCTGGATATCATGGTATGACAACCATTATACTTGGTGCTGAGATCTTCAGGAACAAAAAGGAAATGTGGCAGGTTGGAACAAGACAGTATTGAAGATCTACCACAGTATATAACATTTTTCTCATTCATTTATAACAATCTGATGGAGGCTATTGTTCCCATTTTATAAGTGTGTCAACTAGGAGAGAGGAAAAAGTAAGTAGGCATACTGTACTTGGGAGACAGTAAAACAATGGCTTTGAATTCTCATACTTCAATGAAATACCAAGTTATAAATTTTTGGCAAAGTCCTAAACTAGTAAACTAAAACTTAATATTTAATCTCTTAATTAAGAAAAACAAAACAAAACTGGGCAGCCCGGGTGGCTCAGCGGTTTAGCATCTGCCTTCAGCCCAGGGCCTGATCCTGGAGACCTGGGATTGAGTCCCACATTGGGCTCCCTGCATGGAGCCTGCTTCTCCCTCTGTCTATAGAGAGCCTGTCTCTCTCTCTCTCTCTCTCTCTCTGTGTGTCTGTCATGAATAAATAAATAAAATCTTTAAAAAAAATCTTAAAAAAAAAAAAAAACTAATGTTAGGTGTTTTCCAGCAATTTCTGTTCCAAGAACTTAACGCTAATTCAGTGTCCTACAATGACAAGCTGGGCCATGGTTAAATACACTCACTGCCCCTAAGGTCAACGAAGGGCAAGCCTTTGCATCTGTGAAAGGCACTTGGCAGTGCCTGGCGTAGGGCGAGAATTCTATAAGTAAACTAGTAATAATAACACTAAGAACAATAAGTAGACCTGGTCTTTTTTTTTAAGATTTTATTTATTCATTCATAGAGACAGAGAGAGAGGCAGAGACACAGGCAGAGGGAGAAGCAGGCATCATACAGAGAGCCCGACGTAGGACTTGATCCAGGGTCTCCAGGATCACACCCTGGGCTGCAGGCGGCGCTAAACCGCTGCGCCACCACGGCTGCTGGAGACCTGGTCTTTTTAAAAGCAAGTGTATCCAATGCCCTTAACAAGCAACAAAGTCTGCACTGTGTCTCAGGTTCAAGACAGACTACACAGTATTGAACTTTACCTGGTTTCTCTTTTTCAAAATAAATACATGGTTATGTTAGATCACTGCCTGTGAGAGGCATGTGAGAACTATTCTAAATTTTAACTCTAGATCAGGCCCTCTCCTTAAGATCTGGAATTTATATTACCTACACAGTCTTCCAAACCTTGGCTCTTCTATCATATTCTCTACGATCTGTCACTGAATCCTGTCCATCCAATATCTCTCACATCTGGCCCTTCCTCTGCACCTCTTCTTTGCCACACTCAGGATGCAGGCCCCATCATCTCTGCCCTGGATGGCTACTACAAGAACCTCTATCAACACTTTTCCCACAGCCTTCTCTCTCTTGAGTTTATCCTTCTCATTGCTACCAGAATTCACAATCTAAACAGCTTGTCCAGCTTCTTAAAAATATCCATGGATTCCCTCCTTCCTCATAGAATACTGAGTAGATTATATGATAAATTAAAATCATGTAAATATTAGTCTAATTTCTCTTTCTTCATATAGACTGGAAACTCTAGGAGGGAAAAGGAGTCCCTTCCTTTGTTGTTCACCTCTGTATCTCCAGAAATAAACAGCATGCCTGGCATACAGTCAGTTCACCACAACGACATGAATGAATGACAAAGTGATTCTGATTCCCCTTTAGCTCTGCTGGCACAAGCTCAGTATGTAAGCACTGTAAAGGAAGCAAATAATTTTGTATTGCTTTATCAGAAACAGGAAAGGTCTAGGTTAGAGCAGGTAATTAGTTAAATAAAATGCAATTACTGCACTGAAGAGATTCAAATCCAGAAAAGCAAGACAGAATAAATCCTAACTTATAGAAAAGCATTAACTTTGGGGTCTTATACCATCAGCCATATAACATCTATTGCCCTACACCTGCTTGAACTCCCTCCTTTAACACACACGTGCATGCATTGTAACGTGGGAAATTTTCCAAAAAATATAACTGGAGAAGAGAGATATTAAATTTCTGGAGATTTTAAAATTGAGAGAAAAAAATAACAAAATCTTCTTTTGTTGTGGTTCTGGATGCCTGCAAGGGGAAAACAGTAAGTAAAATATCAAAATACTAAATTTTTCTAAGATATTTTATATGATTACTTTGTTGATTTAGAAACACAAATACTATCTGACTATAACATTGGAAATGTGTACTTATTTTTATAAATCCAGAGAGATTAAAGGAAAAAATTGAGTACAGAAGAGAATTTTGACCAAGTCTGCTATAAGTTATGGTCTATCATATCCAGGTATGATGGTACTTTTACTCTCTATCTGGAAATGTATACACCTCTACTTCAGGGCTAATTTTGCTGGTTTGAATGCAAAGGCAGATAACCCTCCCACCCACCCACCCCGTTTTTTTTTTTTAAAGCTACTGTAATCCTCATGCTGTAGATAAAAACTACTTCTTCAAAAGATAACAATAATAAGCAGGAAAAGTAACATGAGTAAAAGAATCAAATCAGATGTTATCAAAACATGATTTTCCCCCCTAAGTAACTAGATTCAAGAGGGCAATGTGAAAAGAAAAGAAAAAAACTTCAAGAGTCGCAGGATAAACCTTTCTGTTTTTATACCTATATTCTGAGAATAACACCAGGGCAATAAATGTCACAAAGGTACAGTGGGCTAAGACTAAGAAATCCGGGACTTGACTGTCACCTCTGCACTTAACAGCTGTGTGAATTTGGACAAGTTATTTTTTTGAGACAGCTTCCCCAACATTCTGAAGAAATTCTCCTAAAGATAGCAGGAATTTTGTCCGTGCTTGAGTTTACCTCTCAGGCAGTCTCAAAGGACTTCAGTTTTGTGCAATAAAAAGTGGGATACAGAATCAGTGCAGGACTGAAAGAGGGGCAAGAACAGTGTAAGCTCTTGAGAAAAATAAAACTAACAATTAAAAGTACATCCAGTATGAGGTAGAGATACATATTATATGGCACCCAAGTGTGGTGAGGGAGGGGAGCTCCACATCAGCCTGAGTAAAGATATGGAGGCCACAGTTCCTTTTGGGAAACAAAAGCAAGTTTGTGATTCTGGAGATTAAAGCCTGAAGCAATGAGGGGCAGAAAACTAGTACGTAAAGTAGGCAGAAGTCTGGTTTTCAAGGGCCCTAACATCCTCAGAGAGATCTGTGATTGGAACATCACAGGCAAGCCACATCTCAGCCCTTGACATCCTTTAGGTGCAACCTTTTGGCTCAGATGCTGCAGAAATAAGAAAAACAAACATGATGTATCCAGGAAACTACCCTGGATACAGGTAATTAACCTGGTCCAGACCCTTGCACTCTAGCCCTGCTGTGTAACAGAGGGAAAGTATCCGAGCATCAAGGGCAAGGCAGGGACATGCTCATGGAGTGGGTAGGAGTGAGGCTGGACTTCGGGGCCAGAAGAAATTCTGCAAGCCTGCCCACTGAGAAAACTGGCTTGACGATGACACCTCTCCACTTAGGAATGTAATATCCAAGCAGAGAATTCCAATAATCCTAGGAAAAAGGCCTAAAGTGAGCAGGGAGGGACATCTTATCTATCTATTTTCAATTCCAGTTCCTTGTTTAGGACTCAACACATTGTGGGCACCTACAAAGGCAGCACTGAGTGTCATCGACTAAATCTTGACCCAGCTCTGCTCCCAATTCACAACGTAACTCAAGATGAGTTAACGTGACTTTTTTTTGAACTTCATTTTTCTTCTGTAAAGTGGGAATGATACTAGCTAGCATCTGCCTTTAGGGGTTATTTCAAGATTCAATGAGATAATGCTTATGAATACACCATGTGATATCTAATATAAATTATCTGAAGGCTGCTTTTATGCTTCTATTTTCAAATAAACACAAATATTACTATTTTGGCGTTTGAAATGCAGTACAAAATTCCTCATTAACATTCTTCTATTCATTTAGTAAGTAATCCAAATTGTAAGAACAAGCATCTTTTCTGTACATGATTAAAGCTATTTTCATTTTGAAAGAAAAAAATTCAATTGCTCCCCATAGACATTACTGGTTTTCCTTAGAGAAAACAGGCTGCTCATTTTAACTGTATGCAGTGGGAAGCTAATAAAGTGTTTTACGCTGTAGAACAGACTTACTCTTTGTTCAACAGTTTACTGTGGAAGGGAACGATAGTTCAAACAAAAGATAAAGGCTTAAACAAACATAGTATTTTAGAAATTTTTGTGAAATAAAGTAAGCAGAATTGTTTGTGGGGAATGAGGGAACAGAATGAGGGAAGGGGTCAAAGACACAATTCCAGCTTGAGTGACTAGGTATTCCATGATGCCACCAATTGAGATCAATGATACAAATGTATTCACAGGGAGATACTGTGTGTAGCTTTTGGCATACAGATTTGAGGTGCCTGTGGGAAATGTGGAAATGGCCAACTGCCAACTGGATATAGAGTCTGAAAGGTGCAGTATAGACAGGAAATTTGGGGAGTCATCATATATAGTTGGTTGTTGATATCATGAAAGTAGATTAGATCACACACTGAAACTATGTCAAGTGAGGAGAGCAACAGGTCAAGAAAAAATTTTAGGGGTACCCACATTTCAGAGGTAGGAGAGCCATGGAAGATGAGCCCATGAAAGGCACAAAGAATGAATTAATAACAGATGGAGCACTGAAGAGTATTTTGTCTCTGAAGAAAAGTAGTTTCAAAAAGTGCCCAACAGTGCTAAATTCAGCAAAAAGGTTCAATAAAGGAAATCCTGGGAAGAAAGCGGCAGGGTGGAAATGATCTTCTCAAACTGCTACATAAAAATACAGCCACCTAACAGGGTGACAAAGCTTACCCATGGACACCAAACTACAAGGGGTGAGGGCCAACCACCAGGAGACACAAAAGCCAAGTATTACCAATCTGTATAGGGGCAAATGGTGAGAAACCATGGAGAGACGGGCCTGAAAGAGCAGAACCTCAAAAAGCCAGGAGGTACTCCCTAAAAGCCTGGCAGACCAGCATGAAGAAGAATGGCCCAGAAGCCGCAGTGGGCTTGTCTTCATCCAGGATGGGACAGGAAGAGGGAGAGGGGGCTGAACAGGAGCCCAAGAAAACGTCTACAGAGGCTCCAGAGTCCAGCTCCTGACTTTCAAATCTAACTCTCCACTGTTCTCCCCAGCACAGGGCCCACTGAGAAGACACTTGTTAGGACCACATCATGACTGAGCAGAAGAGGAAAGCTAACGTCATGGAAGAGAAGATCTAAATAGAAGCAGTGCAAGAAAACAGAAAATCTCAGGGAGCCAGCCACCTTTTCTGAGCATTACACCTAACAACAGGAGAGGGAGCACTGTGAGCTTCCATCTAGATGTTCAGAAGAACTACATTCACACACACGCAATTTCTGTAAGAAAATGTGGAGATTAAATACGGAAACGACACCCCTACAGGCACTCAAAATTGAGAAACACATACTCAAAAACCAGATGAAAACGCTGCTGCACTATTTTGAAACAGTCTAAAAGACTTTAGGGAAAAACTAAGAAATGTGATGACAGAGCTCAGGAAAGTAGCCACATGGCCCGACTGAGTATATGACGAGATCACAGAGAACTAGGATGAGTAATAGGACAGCAAAAGGATACAAAACTACCCTGCTTCAGTAATCATGATGGATAGTACCAGTATTACCACTGAGTGTGTCATGTAGGATCCAGCAAAGGAATAATGATGGAATGTTCTAATTGTATCTTCCTGTTTATCCCCGGAAACCAGAATTCTTAGTTATGGACAAAAGTATCTACTGATATAACGATAAGAAACCCTATAGGCCTGAATTTGAATTGGAAATCTCTGCATGAACTCGTGAGATACCCTGCCTCTTACCTATCTATCTACATACACGTATACGCATATTTTTGAGTATAAACATTTACTTACTGCCTAGAAACAACGGCCAGTTCTAACAAATACCCCTATTGCCCAGATCATGGACTTGATTTCCCTGGAAGCCAGGGCTCCATGGGGAAGGATTCCGAGTGTGGGACAAGACCATACAAGATAAACCTACAACATTTTGATACACCAGTTCTAAGGATGCTATCAAAGACTACTAGTGTTGTGTTGACAGGATTCAGAGGCCAGACTGAAGAGGTTCCATTGGTCAGAAATGGGACAATACGAGTTGCAATAAGGTAAATACTGTAATGAAAGGAATCTGTCAAGTATGTTTAAGTCTATGAGTTTATAATGTAATTCAAAAAAATAACTAGTCACCTGTGGATGATAAGGAACCAATTCATTATCTTGAAAACTGTGTGTATAACATGAAGGAGAATTTACCTTTGTTTCCCTGTCTGAACTGTACCACTGAGTAACTAAATAGCATATGAGCGAAAGGCTTTCCTGATAAATTATTCTAAAAGAATGAAATAAGAACCTTGCAACTCCAAGGGATTAATGCCTCTATGCCTTAAGTATCATCAAAAAAGCAAGAACTGGACATCATCAGCCTCCTGACGAAGGAACACAACAGTACATACATCTTGCCAAAGGTTTTGAATCAGAGTCTGATTAAGCCTCAGATTCTTGCTGCCAATGTGCAAAAACACACTGAATTGTACTATGAGTACACAATCAGCAAAATCCACTGTGAGAAATTGTTCCAGTCAAATGACCCAGATTCCCCAACAAATAAATGGTAGGAAAAAGACAGGGATTGGGCACGGGTGTGGGAGCCTGTACAGGAAACGAGCCTCAGAAGACACATAATATTTAAAGTGAGGCAGGGGTTAAAGTCTAGGGATACACATTTGACTGACAAAACTAAAGACAAGGAAGCAGTAATCCTTGGAAGGTAGGATGGTGGTTACTTTGGAGGGACAGACGGAAGGACTGTGGCTGGGCACATGGGACTGGAGGAGCTTCTGGGGTAGCCGGTAAAGTTAATGTCTTCAACTGAGATGTGGTTTAAAAGTTACTTGCCTTAGAATAATTCACAAAACTACATTTCCCCCAAAGAAGAGCAGTTTAGGATACAAATTTCATCTAGGTCAGCCAGTTAGGTAGGATTTGGTGATCTGAGTGGGAGCTGTTTCAAGAAAGAGTGGGGATGGAAGTCAGATTGCACGACTTGAGAAGTGAAAGGCAGGCTTTGGAGTGGACTCAGGAGTCCCAATGTCTCACGTGAGAAGATCTAGAAAGATTCACACCTTTGAAACAAGGTTACTCTTGGGAAATGGGAGTTTAAGGAAAGTGAGGAGAACCCTTCATTTTATACCTCATATACTTGGGCAATATTTTATTTTTCAACGTTTGTGTTACTTTTGTTAGTTATTTTAAATTCGTAAATGTCTAATTTTTAAAGGGGCTTCATTATAAAAATAGGAACCCCTGGGGGAGAAGAGACACATCAAAGGAGTTCTAAATAATTTCTGCAGAGGAGTTTAATTTACCGAGGTACTTACTCCACATTTGGGGAGGGACGTCTAACAACCGACTCTTTAGGTGTGGGCTGTGCACAGCGACTTCTCTCCAAAGAGGGGAGTGTGGGAAGGGGGGAGAGAGTGACTTCCAGGGGAGAAACCACACAGACACTACCTCAGGCAGGTATGCAAGGTCAACACCAACAGTGGTAAACCATATTCATAATGTGAGGACAGTGGAGCTTTCCCTCTGTACTCTTCCTCCCCAAAACTAGTAACCCCAGTCTGCTCAAATTCCAGGAGAGGGACATTCTGTAATATATCTGACAAGCACTCCTCAAAACTGTCAAGGTCATTGAAAACAAGGGCAGTCTAAGAAATCACGGACAACAAAAGCCAAGAGGGCATGACAATAAAATAATGGGTCTCCTGGATGGGATCTTGAAACATAAAAAGGACATTAGGTAAACACTAAGGATAATAGATTTTAGTTAATAATAATGTGTCAATAGTGGTTCATTGATTATATTGAATGCAGCATACTAATGTAAGATTAATAATAAGGGAAACTGGGTATAGGCCATAAGGGAACTCTGTACTTCTCAATTTTTAGGTGAAGCTAAAACTATTCCAAAAAATAAAGTCTATTTGGAAATTTTTTAAAAAACAGAAACCCTAAAGGTAGCAATGTCGCAGTATCTTTACCAAGTGCAAGTGAAGGTGGGCTAACTTTCTTATAGTAAGTAAAGCCAAGTAAATAGCTTCCGTTGCTTTTTCTCACACAGAAAGGTTGGACCAGTCAACAGACCACCTAGAAAACTCTCACAGACCAGAGATCTAGTGACCACACTCCAAACCAAACCATGACTGGCAGAGTATACTATTTTCAGACATTCCTCAGCACAACAAAACAGGGAGCAAAAAATATGTTATTCATGTGAATCTGAAAATATGTATGGCAAGCTGAGGAGAGAATGTTCTTGGATAAAACACACCGGGTGCCAGCCATCAGAACTGCAATAGTCTAAGCAAAATGTGCATTTATAAAACATTTTCAGGGAGGTCTCATTTCTAAACATACAACTGGATACAAGAGGCAAAAATTCCTTCTATATCATCTCCTCCATCACTCCCATGCGGCGGAGAGTCACCTTGCTCCTTCGTCATGCACCTGCTATAGTCCAGCTAGTAGGTGCACACTCTTTCAGCCCCTGAGTGTGTGATCACCACCATTCTGGATCTATTCTCATTGCAGAGTCACTTCACAAATGTATATTGTATTTCAACTGAAAAGCAAATTCCTTAAGAGTGAGGAAGGGGATATGGGCTGAGAACTAACATTTACTGTTCTGTGTCTCATGTATGAGACGCGGTCCGATTCTATACAAATGTCTCATAAAACCCTCTCACTGAATCCTCACGGACATCCACATGGTAGGTATTACTAAAACTATTTTACAGATGATGCATATGAAGGTCAGAAAGGCAAAGCAACTTGGTAAGACGTTAAACTCAGTAACCCGTCGAGACCCAACTGAATGGAGCCACCGGGGCCCATGTCTTCTCTACGACTGCCTGTTTCTCCACCCTCAGCAGTGTTCCCAGTGCTACAAGCAGACAAGTCATTCTGGTGCTCTTCTGACACGAACCAAGCTGAAGGATCAATAAGTGGGTAGTCTCATGATCATACTTTGTTAATAATATTTTATGACCAAAGCCTGGCCCTGTCTGTGGCTCTTAAGGAAATAAAAGGAAAATAAAGAAATTGGTGAACAAGTATTACTATCACAGGTATATCACCCTCTGCAACACTAACCAGAATACTAGGAATTTTCTAACATGGGACCAGGGGGGAAAAAAGATTTCAGATTGTAAATGATTTATTAAATTGACTTGGGAGGCTATATTAAAAAATGGTAACCATGGGACTGTATTTATTTTATATCCTTTTCCCTGAACAGGAGGAAGAGATTTGATAAACATCTTATTGTACTGCCTATCACTTATTGCACCCTTCGGAACCATATGCATACCGTATGAATCAGCAGAATTTCTGCTCCTGAGAGAATCTATAACTGTTAGCTGAAAAAAAGAAGTGTTCAGGTTTATGTTATTTTCCTTTTAAGAGGTTTATAATTTATATTGCCTGAAACTTCAAAAAAAAAAAAAAAACATGATTCTTTTTGCTTCAAATGATTCAGGAGACTCAAAAATTTATTGTAGTTAATTTCAAACTGAAGTCAGTATTAAAATCCCTAAACTGTTTTTCATACCCCTTTACTGATATCTTAGTTACATTTCCATGGCAGTATTTACAAATGCTAACCATGAATTTCCTTGTGTATCATTTTCATGCTATAAAAAATAAAATGAGAGGGACTAAGTGGTTAAGTGTTGATTATTATCAAAGTCCTGAGCTTAATTTTCAATAGTGAGCTTGGTAGGGCTTACTATGTTATTACAAATGATTCAATAAACTCTCTAAGTGAATAAATGCAGGTTATAGATGGACCAATGATGAGCTATATATGAATTACGGGTTAAGATTAATCAAATGTCCGAGTCCAAATTTTTTAAAAGGCCAGAAAAAAAAATTAAGCAATTCATTAAACAGAAGGTAAAAAGGAGACAAAAAAAACATGTAAACCACAAAATAGAATTAGAAAGCTCAAAAAGCACAGAGTACATGGGCTAAAATGTTTTAAATGGAGAAGATAGTGGTTCTGGTTCAAAAACACACCATCCGATAATGCACAGAAGTACTGGCTAGTAACCGTTACCTAATTCACTAATATCAAACTCACCATCATTTATTATCCAGAGAATCGCTGACATGCCAATTACTTACATTAGTGTGGCTCCTTTAGTGTCGTCCTATATAACATCTTAAGTTCTCTTCCAGCATTTTAAAGATTTTATTTATTTATTTATTTATTTACTTATTTATTTATTTATTTATTTCAGAGAGAGAGAGAGAGGGAGAGAGAGAATGTATGCACAAACATAAGTGGGGGTGGAGCAGGGTGCCCAATGTAGGGCTCGATTCCAGTACCCTGGGATCACGACCTCAGCCGAATGCAGACACTTAACCAACTGAGCCACCCGGGAACCCCCTTCATGTTTTCTTAGCACAATTTCAAATTCTGTACTCCTTGTACTTTTAAGTGGCCTTTCAATTAAAAATTTCAGAGCCACTCAAATATTACTCTTAGAGCATACTTAGTACTGCTTTCATGAAGACATCTAGGATGCTTAATAAATCATACTGAGTGACAACAGCAAAGAAGGAAATTCCAGGCCTGCTTGATATTCATGACCTGTCTATAAGAAAAGATGAATTCTTTGCAATCCAGCTACTAACCAGGTTTCTGCCCAAGAAACCCTTTGATAATTCTGATACTGAAATGCATTGGTTATGTTTTTAAAGCAAACAAATATATGTTTAGAGAAGTTGTGAGAAATAGACATTTCTAAGGTCAAAGACACTGACATTAGGGAATGAGGGGTTTACAGAGACAGACCTCACACAGGGGCTATAAGGAGGAAGATCTTCTCAAAGGTACCACAGGCTACAGATACAAAATCTCAATGGTGAGGAAGAGACGGAATTTTAAGTAGTTGCTACAGGAAGTTGGGATAACTAAGATACATCTGTAGATTTCTAAGTCCTGCTGTTAATAATATAAAAGTGGGCCCGGAAAGGAGGAGAAACAATGAACTTCCATTAACAAGCCCCTACAAACAGCATTTCACTCAGTTCCAGAACATTTACCCAAGGCACATTCTGTGTGAAGCACTGGTGATACCAGTTCTTGTCAGTTTTGTCATTATTAAATC
Source organism: Vulpes lagopus (assembly GCF_018345385.1). Taxonomy (NCBI): domain Eukaryota; kingdom Metazoa; phylum Chordata; class Mammalia; order Carnivora; family Canidae; genus Vulpes; species Vulpes lagopus. The sequence continues at coordinate 77,566,743 of NC_054831.1, forward strand.
CCCAAGACCTACAGCAGAGAAGTGCTAACCTGACAAGCAAAGTCAACTTCCCAAGCCACTCAACTCAGAAAACTCTGGTACCTACCTATCTGAACTTCCATACCTACACAGCTACCAACAAGCACAGGTACAGTGCTGCATTCTCAGCATGTTAATGACAGCACCAGCCCTCTGTGAGAGGGCCCACTGCACCCAAGACGCAGAGTGTCTGAGGATACACTAACCCATAGTAAGTCTCCACGACGTAGGGCCAGTTTTTACCCGGTTTTTCAAATGAGGCAACACTGATAGCAGATTGTAAAACAACTATTCCAAATCTAAAGCGAGTCAATGAAAGAAATGGGTAGCATCCCAAGATGCTATTGAAGTGGAACAGGAGATTACAAGAAATGAATTACAAGAAACTGGAAACTTGGGGCATTGCTGGTGGAAGATAGAAAGGTGCAAATATAAAGGTACAAGGAAATGAATTGGAACTTTTCCATTTTTACAAGAAAATATACTGTGTACCTGCATGAGAGACCACAAATTACTATGTATCTCTTAGAACCTTAGTGAACCTAAAGGATCAACATGTAAAATCATGCAGGGAGGAAGGAACTCTGTAATGTTTGACTACTGAGCCTGATTTGCTATTATTTTTTAATCAAAAATGCTGCCATGGCCAAACAATAAACATTTCCACTCATGATTTAAAAAATGGAGATAAATCTGCAAAACACTAAAAAATATTACTCACTCACTGTTCCTGGTATCATCCAACTCACATTTACAACACAGAGGAGAGGCAGAGAGTGACCCCGATTTTCCTTTATGTTGCAAAGATTTTCTAATTTATTTAATGTCCCGTTCCCATATGATACATCTATGGGAAGTCTTCTCTCTGGGATCCCATTCTGTTCTCCCCTACTTAAACTTTAGAAAGGAAATAGATGCCCCATCAGACAACCCTGACTGTGCCATGGCTCTGACTGGTGATGCCAGTGTTAAGTTTGCTGGCTTAAAGGTTAGACTGATTTGAAAATAATATTAGAATATCTTGATTGCATTTCTAAAATTTATATGCTGGCACAGCGTTTTATACAATTCAGTTAGGAAAATTAAGATTAAAAACGCATTAAAATACTTACAAACGTATGAGTAAAAACAAACAAAGAAGTCACAAACCTTCTTGTGAAGACACAATGGGTGGCATGTAATCAGGAATGTATTCTTTTCTTTCCTCTGCATCTTTACTTCCAGGTTGAGGAAACTGAAGAACATTGTTCTTACTAACAGGAAATGAAGGAATTTGATGTGGGAAAGTCACAGGTTCAATATTGTGAATATAGTCTTCTAATTCATGAAGACTAACCCCCATAAGCTGGAAAGCTTCACCAACATCATCCAAAATTGGGTCTGTTCGGCCATCTGAAACAAAAGTCAAAAGCCAAGCAAATTTAAAATATGAAGAAACATTAGGTTCACATGTAGTTCAGAATCTAATATAATAATTATACATACTTCAGACCATGTTATTTGGAAGAATTCAATGGATTTTAAATAAAACATCATATTATTTAAATATTAGAAAGCAGATTCCTGAAGTCGATTTGAAACATGATCTGAGAACCAGACAATTCACACTAACAATCAGCTAGTGCTGAGTACATATCAGAAGTAGTTTATGGACGGACAGTGACCAACAAAAGGTAAATGCCCAGTAAATATAACTATTACTGTTCTTTATCAAATAACCAGAAGGCTGTGCTAAGTAAATGTCCATTACATTTTTACCATTGTTCAATGGTGTAGCTCTGAAACCCAAAACAGTGGCTGGCATGTAGTTGGCACTCAACAAATACTGGTTGAACAACCCCCCGTACTTCTTCCCCTGCCATCCCAGATTTCACTTTGTCTGGTTTCAGTTATGAGCAGTCAACGTGGTGAAGCAGCAGACAGCTGTCCTTCTGACTTATCAGAGGGTCAACAGTAGCCTAACCCTAAGTCACAATGCCTACGTCATTCATCTCCTCATGCAGGAATTTTGTCATCTCACATCGTCACAAGGATGAGAGCAGCATATTAAGATACTTTGAGAGGGAGAAAAAGTGATATTCACATAACTTTTATTACAATGTCCTGTTATAACTGTTCTGTTTATTATTAGTTATTGTTGTTACTCTCTTAATGTGCCTAATTTACTAATTAAACTTCATCATAGCTTTCTATGTATACAGTTCAGTACTATTCGTGGTTTAAGGCATCCACTGGGGGGGGGGTGTCTTCAAATATACCCTCATGAATGAGGGGAGACTACTGTATGCCACTGAATCAATTTTTAATTTAAATTCAATTAATTAACATATATTATTGGTTTCAGAGATAGAGCTCAGTGATTCACCTGTTTTATATAATACCCAGTGCTCATTACATCATGTGCCCTCCTTAACACTCATCATCAGTTACCCCATCCCCACTCCCCTCCCTTTCGCGACCCTGTTTGTTTCCTATGATTAAGTGAATCACTTTTTAAATCCAAAAAAGTCTACAGAAAACACTTAAATCAGAAAGATAATTTACACACAAATTTTAAATGTCATTAGAAGATACCATATAAAATGGATAGATATGAAAAGATACAAAGGTGAGGTTCTCTTTACAAAGGTGGTGGGGTTTTTGTTTTATTTTTTTTTACACTGAAATCTCCTATGATCACTTCAAACTCATGTCTGAAATTAAATCATGCTGTAAAATGAAAATAACCTAAAGTTTATAAAAATTAGACACATGCTTGCTCACGCCCACATAAAAAAGTTCTGGAAGGATATACATCCAACTGTTAACAGTTTAAGGGGCTGAAAGCTGCGTGCAGAGAAAGGGAAGCAGGAGACTTTTTACTTGTAACTTCAAACACTTTTGTAGTCTCTGAATTTTGCTATAAGTAGGAGTTACTTCTATGATGTATAAAATAGCAGAGATAAATAAAATGGATTATTCATTCTTCCTCTTAATAACATGCATATACATTTCAACTCTTTAATTCCCAAGAAAAGCATTACTATTCTCTCAGTCCAGAATAAATGATTGTCTTGAATTCCTCCAAATGCTTTGCAATTTCAATGCAAGACCCTCTGGTTCTCTCCTCTTCCTGCCCATTTCCCGCAACAGATTTCAGAACTTTTTCTTCCCTTCTTTTCCAACTGTCACTCTCCCAATTCATTTTCTGGGTATATCCTCACATGAGTCTCTCTTGTATTCCGTGAGAGCATGATTTTCTTAAGATACCACTTTCACCCCACTGTCTCCCTCCTTAGAAGCATGCAGTGTTTCTGACCATGCTGTCTTTCCTATAAGGCCTTCCCAAACCTGACTTCACTCCACGTTACATTTTCCTATTAACACCTTCCTAATGCACTGGCCACAAGTTGTCAAGCTGGCCACCTCACTGGTACTTCTGGCACACTCAATCTTACTTGGATATCTTAGGTGATGGTTTTCTCTAGCCTGGTGTCTGCTCCACCTCTATCTATGCAGGCACGCTTCACAGTTCAAGGCAAATCTGGTCTTTGCTGTGAAGTCATTCTGCCCCGGCCCATACACCACACCCATCTCTCCTTTACCTTCCTCCTTTTGCATTTACTGCCTGTATCATGCAATTATTAAGCTACAGGTACCAGTCTTTGAGAGTCATTCTGAAATACTGAGCGCCTACTTTCAGTGCACACTCATGTATTTAATACGTAATACAACGCACAGAGAAATATCTGCCCTGAAGGCTTTCACAAATCATTACCTTAGGGAAATTTAAAAATGCATTATCTGTCGAATTAATAGCAACTTCTGATACTTGCTTTACCTTGAGAGCAATTTTCTTAAAAGGAGCATACACCACCAGTTTATTTTGTTGACAGTCTGCACAAGTTGTGGACAGGGACTGTGTCTTAGGACGTTAGTGTCTCCAACACAGTGCTCAGTTCTTTTTTTTTTTTTTTTTTAAATTTTTTTTTTTTTTATTATTTATTTATGAGAGTCATACAGAGAGAGAGAGAGAGAGAGGCAGAGACATAGGCAGAGGGAGAAGCAGGCTCCATGCACTGGGAGCCTGACGTGGGATTCGATCCCGGGTCTCCAGGATCGCGCCCTGGGCCAAAGGCAGGCGCCAAACCGCTGCGCCACCCAGGGATCCCTCAGTTCTTTTTTTTAAGATAGATAGATTATTTATTTATTTATTTATTTATTTATTTATTTATTTATTTATTTGTGAGAGCACGAGCAGAAGGACAGGGCAGAGGGAGAATCTCAAGCAGAGTTTGCGCTGAGTGTGGCACCCAACACTGGGCTTGATCTCATGACTCTGAGATCATGACCTGAGCCAAAATCAAGAGTTGGGAGTTCAACCAACAGAGTCCCCCAGAAGTCCCAGTGTTCAGTTCTCAGTGCTGCTCAGTGAATGTTGTCAGAACGACAAAGAAGATTTAAAGGAGGAGATTACAAGACTGCACAGTGGTAACCCGAGGTCAAAATTTGAGTTTAAAACTAGAATAGTATAGGGATCCCTGGGTGGCGCAGCGGTTTGGCGCCTGCCTTTGGCCCAGGGCGCGATCCTGGAGACCCGGGATCGAATCCCACGTCGGGCTCCCGGTGCATGGAGCCTGCTTCTCCCTCTGCCTGTGTCTCTGCCTCTCTCTCTATCTCTCTGTGACTATCATAAATAAATAAAAATTTAAAAAAAAAATAAATAAAAATAAAACTAGAATAGTATAGAAAAAAGAACCTAAAAAAGTCTAATAAGCTAATAAGTATACCAGGAATCAGCATTTTTATTAAAGTCACAAAACCATGATGGAGAATAATGAACCTGATAGTCACATTCTCACTAAAAGCAAGAAGACTGACTACAGAAATTGGGTAATTTGAAAAGGGATTTAACGGTAACACATAACAATGATTACTTGATGACTTTGAAATACAGAGTTACTTGCAGTGCCAGCACATTATTCTGGTTCTGTGTCTAAGGCAGGAAAGGTAACTATGAATTCAGGGGATATCTTCATTACCTAAAAATACAGAACATCTGTCCTTATTTAGGGAACTTGGTAGCAAAAATACAAACTGGACTATGCATAACCATAACAGTATACCCAGGGACCACAAAGAGGGGGAGGGAAAGAAAAGAAGCAAAAACCAAGACGGCAGGGTGCTGGCGGTGTATTCAAGGTAACAATGAATGAGAGTTACTTTGTCGTACCACGTTTAAATTAGAAGTTATCAGTGAAATCAAGCAATCCCAAAATTCACATCTTGGAACTCAAAAACTCAGGTGACTATACAGCTATTACAGTAGTAGGTTATCAGTTCATTCATTTATTCAGCAAACACCTCCTGGGTGCCAAGTATATTATGGCACCATACTAGGTTACAGAATACAAATATAATAAATTTGTTGCCTGGGGAAAATAAAGGGTGAATGATAGACATGGATGATTACAAAACAAGGTGTTAACGTACGGGAATATGGACAGAATTATGAGAGCAGATGATAGGAGTTGCCCAAATCTTTAAGTGAATCTCAACATAGAAGTAGGACTACTGGTGGATCAGGGGGTGAAGAAAGATACTCTATGAAACGGCACCCATATAGGAACGGATAGTTTAAAAGGTTTTGGAGAAGGCAAATAGCTCAGCATGGTTGCAATAAGAACAGCAGGAGGGAAGGGAAAGCTCACAAAGAAAACCATGTGTTGTGGAAGAGTTCATATTTTCAGCCTGTAAGCCATGGAGTACAAATTAACATATTTTTAAGAATGACACGATCAAGGGAGCCCCGGTGGCTCAGCGGTTTATCGCTGCCTTCAAGCCCAGGGCATGATCCTGGAGTCCGGGGATGGAGTCCCATGTCAGGTTCCCTGCATGGAGCCTGCTTCTCCCTCTGCCTGTGTCTCTGTCTCTCTCTCTCTCTGTGTCTCTCATGAATAAATAAAATCCTTAAAAAAAAAAAAAAAGGAAGAAAAGAATGACATGATCAGATGTGCCTTACCGACAGATTATTTTGGCAGCACTGTAGAAGCTGGTACGGAACTGGGGGCCTAAGAAGTAAATGGCATCTGTGGGTCTCAATTTCAGATCTAGGAATGAGTTTAAAGAAGCAATAATAGGAGCACCTGGGTGGCTCAGTGGTTGAGCATCTGCCTTTGGCTCAGCTCGTCATCCTGAGGTCCTGGAATGGAGTCTCACGTCGGGCTCCCTGCATGGGGTGCTTCTCCCTCTGCCTGTGTCTCTGCCTCTCTCTCTCTGTGTCTCTCATGAATAAATAAAATCTTAGAAAGATTTTAGAGAAGAGTTACTCTAAAGAGTAAAGAGTGAAGAGAAAAAGTTACTCTTTAAGGAAGAAGAAAGAAAAAGAAGAAAGAAAGAAAGAAAGAAAGAAAGAAAGAAAGAAGAAAGAAAAAGGAAGGAAGGAAGGAAGAAAGAAAGAAAGAAGAAAGAAAAAGGAAGGAAGGAAGGAACAAACAAACAAACAAACAAACACAGGCAATAATTTGTTCACCCAGTTCTCCAGCTTAGGCAACTTAGGAGTATGGACCTCAAATTTCAATGAATGGTAGTTCCCCCATACACACACCCACTTACTTCACATCCTGGGGTGATGTGTGGTTCCTATCAAATATACTCTGAATTATGAAACGCCATCAGCTGTCAATACTACCAGACGCTCACTTAAAAACCATCAATACAGGGACCCCCAGGAGGGGGGGGTGCTCAGCAGTTGAGCATCTGCCTTCAAGCCCAGGGCATGACCCCAGGGTCCTGGGATCTAGTCCTGCGTTGGGCTCCCCGCAGGGAGCCTGCTTCTCCCTCTGCCTGTATCTCTGCCTCTCTCTCTCTCTCTGTGTCTCTCATGAATAAATAAAAAATCTTAAAAAAAAAAAAAAAAGCCCATAAATACTTGCAGCGCAAGCCACCTGCTTTGATAACCGCGGACGCAGAAACCCAAAAAGAGGCAAAACCCCACGGGTATGCGGAAGCCCGTGTGAGCGAGCCGGACAGAGTCGGCCTCGGGGGAGCGAGCGAGCCGCGATGCTCTTGCACGCTCCGCACGGCGCGGACCGGTCACCGGAGAGAAGAGGCCGCGTCCGCAGCGCGGCAGAGCTGTCAGCGGGTTCTGCGAGGTCTGGGAGCTGAGGGGTGGCCAGGGGGGCCCTGCACGAAGCGGCCGGTAGACGGAGCGCCTGTGACAACTAGTTGTAGTAGTTTGCAGGCACGGGAGCGGGAGGACCCAAGTCGGAGCTGGCGGTGGCTGTGCACGCGCGGGCGGGCAGCGAGGCAGGTTTCCCACCGGGAGGCGAGGCGGGCGGGCGGGCGGGCCGTGCCGCTGCGAGCGGGGCCGGGGGGTCCCGGCGGCGGCGGCAAGTGAGCGGGCGACGCGGGGACGGGGGGGCTCCCCGGAGTTGCCAGGGGCGGCGGAATCCGGGGGGCGTCCGAGAAAATGCCCGATCTCGGGGTCGAGGAGGAGCAGGAAAAGGAGGAGGGGGAGGGGGAGGAGGGGGAGGGGAGGGGCGGGGGGACCCGCAGCCTGGAGCCGCCGAGCAGAGGCGCGAGGACCCGAGGTGTCACTCGCCGCTGTCCGGGGGCAGCCCTCCCGCTCCCGGCCCGGTACTCACACAGCTCAGAGTACCGGTGGCAGCCCCGTCCCAACTGCTGCAGGTAGCGCTGCAGCACGTCCGTGAGGAGGTGGCAGGCGCTCAGCTGCACCGAGTCCCAGCCCAGCGCCTGGCAGATCTGCGCCACCGAGACCCTCAACAACGACCTGGAGTAACTCTCGCACATCCCGCTCCGTGGACTCCACCGCAGCCCTCGCTGCCACTGTCTCCACCCGCACCGCCTAACCTTAGCACAGCCCTCGATTCATCCTCTAGGGCCCCCGCGGCGGGGAAATCGTGCCCCCCGAGCCCCGGCGACCGCCTCAAAGCGCCAGCAGCACGGAGCGCGCCAGCCTGAGAGCCGCCATTTTGGGCTCGCTCCGCCCCCCGCTGGACGGCCGCCGGGGCCAGGCAGCACTAGCCGAGGGCGGAGCGCGCCCGGGCGGAAGCTCCGCCCTGCCGGGGCAGAGCGATGCTCTCGGTGGCGGCTGTCGGGCCTGGGAGGGCGCCGGAGACGGCGCGGTGCGGGGCGCAGGTGGAGGATGCGCGCGCGCGGAGGCAGGTGCCCGGGGGTCCGTCGGGCGGGCGCTCAGGGGCCGGGGCCCGAGTCCGGCAGCTGCAGCGGGAGCGCGACAGGCCCTGAGTGCGGGGGCGGGATTCGGGTCGCGGGGACGCGCCGAGCCGGCCTCGCCCCCGCCGCCGCCCCGGGTTGCAGAGGTTACGTCACGCCCAGGCCGTTCTGGGTCGGGGCCGCGCGGGGCGGAGCCTGCGGGACCCGGGGAAGGGCCCCCGGACCCGGCCCCCGCCCGGACCCGGCCTCAGGGCGCCCCCCTGCTCCAGCTCTGGGTTCCGCGCACCCCAGTCGGCCCCGCAGGACAAAGCCAGTACCGGAAGCGGACGGGCAGGCGGAGCTGCTGTCCACGGATCCCCCCAGGCTGCCGAGGACCGGGCGTCGTCGCAAGTATCTCGGGTCGTAAGTGTTGGGTAGAGTCAGCCCGAGGGTGCCCTGCGGCGAGGGCTGAGCTGGGGGTCGCTTAGGCACGCCCCTGGTGCCCCCGCCGACTCAGGAGCCTGCCTGCCTGCTTCCTGCCCACCTGCCCGTCTGCCCACCTGCCCGTCTGCCCACCTGCCCGTCTGCCTGCTTGCTTCCTTCCTTCCTCCTTGCCTCCCTGCCTTTCTTCCTGCCTTCTTGTCTGCTTGCTTTCTTCCTTCTTGCTTCCTTTCTTCCTTCCTTCCTTCCTTCCTGCCTTCCTGCCTTCCTTCCTGCTTGCTTCCCTGCCTTCCTTCCTTCTTGCTTCCTTCTTTCCTTCCTGCCTTCCTTCCTTCCTTCCTTTCTTCCTTTCTTCCTGCCTTCCTGCCTTCCTTCCTTCTTGCTTCCTTTTCTTTCCTTCCTTCCTGCCTTCCCTCTTTCCTTCCTTCCTTCCTTCCTTCCTTCCTTCCTTTCTTCCTGCCTTCCTTCTTTCCTTCCTTCTTACTTCCTTTTTTCCTTCCTTCTTGCCAGCTTGCTTGCTTCCTTCCTTTTTTCCTGCCTTCCTTCCTGCTTGCTTCCCTGCCTTCCTTCCTTCTTGCTTCCTTTTCTTTCCTTCCTTCCTGCCTTCCCTCTTTCCTTCCTTCCTTCCTTCCTCCCTTCCTTCCCTCCCGTCATCTCTCTCCTCTGCATTTCTCTGTCCGTTTCTCTGTTCTTATACTTGGCACAGTGCGTTTGGTATTTGAGTTTATGTGCCTTTCCCAGCAAATGGTGTTTCTGAGTAGATCTACATCTTCCCCACAGGAGGTATTCCAGAACTGTTAACATAATAGACACTCAATTTTTAAAAGCCTTAAAAACACAGGAGAAAGCTGTGTTAAAGCACACTGTGCTTTAGCCAAATGACCATTCTGCAGAGATGGTGCTCGGTGGCAGGGTGCCTGTAATATTTTCTTTGCTGACACTTGGGCTCCCAAGATTATCAGGGACCTTTGGGATGCTAACTGTATAGGACACTTTGAAGTCCTAGCCTTACCTGACCATTTTGTAGCCATTTGATAGTGTTGAATGCCTATTTTCTTATTTTTTGAAATATCTTTTTTTTTTTTTTTTTTGAGAGAGAGATTTTGAAAATCTCTCCTACCTTGGATCTCACAAAGCCGTGTTCTCTTGCTGTACCTTCAGTACTTCTGGAGGCTCCTTCTAATATCTATATTAGACTCCTCTCTGTTTGCCTCTGTGTGTGTGTTCAACTGCTTAATCTTTTATTCCAGAAAATTTCAAACCTACAGCAAAGTTGAAGTAGAAAAGTGTGAGCACAGGCATCTATACCTCATCTAGATCTGTCAATTGTTAATGCTTTGTAACATTTACTATGTACGTATACACATACACTTCTTTTCAGAACAGTTTGAAAATAAGTTGCAAACTTCATCACACATAACTCACAAATACTTCGGCTTGTATCTCCTCAAAGAAGGACATTCAGAGGTTCAGTTCCCCCAGGAAGTCGTTTCTGGGATGGAGCTCAGCCTGCAGGAGGTTTTTAAAGGAGTGCTCCTGGGATCACCACGTGTGCAAGGGGAGGGGATTGCAAGGCACTTTCAAGGAGACCTCAGCCAATCCCACAGGAACTCTGAAGCTGGATGGCTGCTTCAGATATGTTCTGAGTTGGGACAAGGGGGCTGGATCTTTATATTCCCATGTTGAAAAGTTAGTGCTTGAGGGCTTTCTGAGAAAGGGTGTGTGGTTTGGGACAGAGGTGCTCTCTGCTGCTGAAGCGATTGAGGGAAAGCTAAAGTCCTTTCTTCCTGAGGATCTGAGCAGTGCACTACAAGATTCAGTCCTGCCCTAGTGTGTTCCGGTTACCGTAACACAGTACTACAGAGTGGGTAACTTACTAACAAACTTATTTTTCACAGTTCTCGGGGCTGGAAGTCTGAGATCGGGTGCCTTCACCCTCATGACCTCATCCCCTCCTAAAGGCCCCACATTCTGACACCATCGTGTGTGTAAGGATATCCATGTGTGAGTTTGGGGTGACACAAACATTCAGGCCATAGCAACTAGCGTACCCCTTGTATTAGCAGATCCACTTCTTGGTGTAAGTGTGAGGAACAGCTCCTTCAGGATCCCAGGAGGCCTCTTTTCCTAGGAAAAACATTGACAGAAGCAAAGTCCCAGCCCCTGCTGCTGCAGCAGAGCCCCCATGGTACTTACTGTTTGTGCTACGTCCTTCGCCTTTGGCTAACACCACTACTGGTCTAAGTGGCTTTCCCTGTGGCAGGACCCAGAAGCTTGTCCCCATAGTGCTGCCCACCGTGTAACTGTGGCGTGGGCTCCTAGGGATTGTGGTCGGTTACTCCTGCCTGCACAGTGACTTCTCTCTGCATGCTGACCCCTGGCTGATGTGCCCAGCTGGCAGTGGTAGCTAACATTTCAGTGGGACTCCTGCTGTGCCTCATGGTGAAAACAGTCCCCCTTTTGCAAATTAAGACTATCAACCTGCAGGAGCCAGCGTTGCAAGGACAAGAACGGTTTCCTGGGTGGGTCACTAAGAGTTACGTTCATAGGGACCAAATTGTCAAATGTTACACAGAGATAGAACAGGGGCCATTGGCCCTGCATTCTTTGGGCCCTTAAGGATGCCACAAATTTCTCCCTTCTCCTTTCCCCCTCAAGCTGCAGGGCCAGTCCCAAGCTTGTTTCAGCCTTCCTGCTACCACAGTTCTGACCCCACAGGCCAAGGAATCAGCATGGAGGTGGCGCCAGCTTCCCTGTCTAATGTAATTACACATTGAGGAACTAGGGAGTTGACTGTTGACTGGGTCCATCCACCCAGGGACCCAGTGCTTCATTTATTGCTGGGCCTCATCTGCCCCACTCCAGCAGAGCCCCATAGTGACTCTGCATCTCCCGGTTTCCGTCTCTCCTCTGCCCCTGTGTTCAGCAGTCCTCAGAATGCTTCAGTATTCCCTTTCTCCAGTGGGAATTACTTGAGTAAATGGCTGTTGGTTCCTTTGCGGAAGGAGTGGGGAAATCATTATCCTCTCTGTTTGCTGTTGAGTTCTCCCTCCTAAAGACTTAAGAGTTTCAGTCTGAAAATTGGCTCAGATCCAGATGTTGGGCAAGGAATCATGGCTGCTCATCGGGGAGACTGTCCTCAGCCACCTAATTATCTAGCCATAAATTATCTTGATGGTGCCCACACATTGGCCGCCCATCTGTTTCACCCACCCTTGTTCTGGGAGCCTCTCTAAAACTCACCAGGTGAGCCTTCCTCCCCCACCCCTCAACATCTCCCCTACCCCTCAACATCACCCCTCAATATCAGGAGCTCCTTCACGTGGCTTCTGACTGATACGCAGTGAAGCACAGCCCTTCTGGCCTGTATTATCTGACAGTCCTTTTGTTTCCACTTTGCTTGATTATATGAACTCTGATGCATCATACCAGCTTGCTTCCCCTGGTAAAGTTGTACAACCTGCACACTCCAGAAGGGCCTACCTTGTGCCAGGGGCTCATCCTGCTGCCACCAGTGCCGAGGTCCTCATGGCCAGCCAGGTGGCTGATCCTGTCTTAGTGTCTACTACCTCCAACTCTTCTTCCAGTACACACTGCCCCAAGTGAGCCTCTCCAGGAAGCAGCCTCTGAGGTGGAGGTCAGTCTACAGGGGTGCTCTTGGGATCACAACCTGGGGAAAGAAGGAAGGTAGGGATGGGACTCGTCTGAGTTCAAGGAAGGACATTCTAGTATGGCTTTGTACTCTCACATGGAGCAGGCACTGGGTATGGGCTGCCCAGGAGGGAGGGCAGGGCGAGCTCCAGCTTGGGCAGTTCCAAGGAGGGTTAAGTGCTGGGGGCTCTGTGCTGACACAGTTCCAGAAGCTGGGGGGCACACACCCCTCGGTCCTGCTAGGGGGATCTGGGAGGAGCATCACACCTTCCTCGACGCCATAATACCATTGTGGCACACAACACTCAAGGGTGACACAGTAGTATTACCCAGTATCCATTGCATACTCAGATCTTCCCATAGACTCCAAATGGCTTTTATAGCTTTTTAATTTTTCAGTCCAGAATCTAATTAAGAATCACTCATTGCATTTCGTTGTCATCTCTATAGTCTTTTTCAATAAGATCCCCCCAGTGCAGCTTTTACTTTTTTTTTTTTAAGATTTTATTTATTCATCAGAGAGAGAGAGAATGAGAGAGACAGAGACACAGGCAAAGGGAGAAGCAGGCTCCATGCAGGGAGCCTGACGTGGGACTCGATTCCAGGACTCCAGGATCATGCCCTGGGCCGAAGGCGGTGCTAAACCGCTGAGCCACCTGGGCTGCCTGGCTTTCAGTTGTGTGTGTGTGTATCTTTTATGACATTTTTGCAAAGTCCAAGAGGTTTGTTTTGGTTTTTTAAGGATTATATTGTGTCTTGCAAACTTTGTTTCCTCACCTAATTAGGTTCCAGCTAAACATTTTTTGGCAATAATATTCCTACACAGTTAACAGCGAGGATCGTTTTGTGCCATCACTGGCGACAAAATTTGGTCACTTGTAAAGGTGGTATCTACCAGTCTCTCCATTGTAAGGTTTCGTTTTCCTTTTTTTTTTTTAAACTTTAAGATTAATAAGTAATCTATAAGGTGATACTTTGAGACTATTTGAATAACCTGCTTCTCCATAACCTTTCACTGCTGTGGTTTTATTAGCATCCGTGTCTGATCTTTTACTAAGTCAGCTATTACTCTGGTGTCTACGAAGTGGTAATTTTTCTAATGCCAGCATTTTTTTTCTACCTTTCTTAGCAGACATTCTATAAAGTTCCCTCATTTTTTTTTTCTAGTATAGCATTAGTATGTGGCCAGAGATTCTTTTTTATTCAGTGAGCTAGAGTGTCTTGCCTTTTTTATTCTTTTGCTGCTTAAGTTGTCCCGCATTTAGCCAGCAGGAGCCTTTTCAGGCAGTTGCTGTGTGCTTTTAGCATGCCTCTATCATTCATTGGTTGTTTCCATACCTCGTGGCACAGGATTTTTCAGGGATTGGCCATCTCTGGCCCTGGTTCTTCCCACTGAGGAGCAATATCTAGAAACCAAGATAGGAGCTCTAGCTGACCTTTATTATTACTGGGCTGTCATTGCTTCAGGGGCTTCTTGATGGAGAAAACTAGAAAATATGAATATTCCAAAAGTCTGAAGTACTTACTGATGCCTCTGATTCAAATCCCTAACTACATATTCCTTACCTCTTCTTGTTTCATATTTATAGTTCCCTCCTCCCCACATGAGAACCCTGGTGTCAACTGCATCAAATACTTTTTATCCTAAATTCTTCCTGAGTTTCATACTAGTGTAACTAACTGCCTCTAATCAACAACTAATGTCTATCTGGCTATCCCACATCCAAATCAGATTTAGTGTTTGATGGATGCCCCAAACTGAACTCCTCTCTCTCTCCTTGGCTGTATACTTTGGAAGGGCAGCTATGGTGTTCACCTCATTTACTGATAAATGCCCAATATACAGCATAGTATCTAGCAGGTGGTTAGTGCTCAATAAATGCATGTCTTCTAGGACAATTCATCTTGCAATAGCATGTAGAATTAGAATGCAACTGTCATTACTAAAAACCTGAATTATGCACTTTAAAACGGTGAATTTTACTGCATGTGAGTTTCCTCTCAACGAAGGTGTGAACTTTGAAAGAACATGGATTCAAGGTGAGCTGCTGTGGTGGTGAGGAGACAGGAGCTTCCTGTGAGGGCTGCAGCCCCAGGAACGGGAACTGGGTGGCTGCTGTCCCTCAGAGCAGTGTCACACCATCTGCTGACCTGCTGATAGGACCCAGGACCTGTGGACTGAACTTTCATCTTGAAAGCAGAGCTGACTCCCTTTAGGAGCTCTGGTCCTTATCATGCGGTCCTGGTACAACGTGGAAGTGCTGGGGACTGGGATGAGCGAACCCTGCCCAACAGGTTGACAGCTAGGGCTTGAAGGCTCCAAACGCACAGGGGGGGGGGGGCGTGGCGGCTTTGCTTTCTTTCTCTTTAGCACTCACCCCCTATCTGAATATTTCTGCAAGCATTAGCTCATTTGATTTTCATCAATGAAAATCAGTCAACAACCTGATGAAGTAGGGACTATTTTCATCTCCATTTCACAGATGGGAAGAATGAAAGATTAAGTCACTTGCCCAAGATCAAGCTGGGGTGAGTGGGGACTCCATCCCACTTTGCTCCACTGCAATGTTATAGAATAGGTAATTTAAGATACACAGGATCTTAAAAGGTCTACCTACTTACCTGGAAGATGTATACCACTAAAACATCTGGGAGGGAGAAGTGTGACACAGGACCACTGACAGAGTAGGACGTCCCTATTCCAAAGACAAACGGGGGGCTGGTACCATGGGGCGTCCACAACTGCTGTCCTCACTTCTGAACCTGTGACAGTCTGTCATGTTCTGCTTGACAGACTTTTACTGCTCGTGGTTATGTGCCTAAATTCCTGCTTTTCTTCCTGTTGTGCTGTCTAGGACAGGCAGTCCACCCTCACGGCAGTGTTCTGCTGTCCTCAAAACTGGAGATGTGCCAGCGTGTTTAGAAGCAAGATAAAAACGCCACCTAGCCCCATTCCTTGCTTACATTCCTGGCGGGGATCTGGTAGTTTAAACACACCTAGGTGTCTGTCCAGTGCCTCAGCCTCATTCATTGACCCATCAAGTGACTTTTGTAAAGTCTCAGGGAAGCTAGAACAGGACCCTGGGTTGTTTATTTTCTGGCAGCCTTCCTTCAGTGGCAGTACTGCTCTTGACAGGGTTGTGGTTGCTTATCAACTTTTATATGACTCACCGTTCAGTTCATTTTTGTGAAAACAGTTGTCGGTAAAATAAAGTATTTGAAGAAATCTTTCTAAATACATGTATTTATTCAGTGGTTTTTATTTATTTATTTTTTTAATTTTTATTTATTTATGATAGTCACAGAGAGAGAGAGAGAGAGGAAGAGACACAGGCAGAGGGAGAAGCAGGCTCCATGCACCAGGAGCCTGATGTGGGATTCGATCCCGGGTCTCCAGGATCGCGCCCTGGGCCAAAGGCAGGCGCCAAACTGCTGCGCCACCCAGGGATCCCTATTCAGTGGTTTTTAAAAGTCAAAAGCAATATACAAACTGTTAAGTGAGAATGGGAATATATCTTTATGTATTTTTTATAGTTTCGTAGTCTTTTTGTAACTTATATGCGTATTACTTTTGTAATTAAAAACTAAGTTCCCTAATTTAAATAAATAGGACAACCATGACAGTTTGACGTGGCCAATGTGCAAAATCAAATCAGGTCAGGCATCCAATCTTAATGGTTCTCTAAATGTGAATATGGAATGTGTTATACTGAAAGCTTCCTCTGCTTGGAAAAGATACTTAAAATTTAAAGTAAGAAAAAAAAATTTAAAGTAAGTATATGCCTGGAATTCTATATTCCATAGATGAGAAAGATTAAATGACTCCAGTAGCATTTTTATTTCATTCTGATGGATGTTCTGTGAGAGTGCAGAAGAGTGAAAGCCTGGGCTAACTTGTGGCCTGTTGCCCACCCCCCCTCCCCCGCCCCCAAAGGTGTTCTGGAACCGTAAAATCAGCAGAGCCTCTTAAATTATCTTGCTTACCAACAAATTTTAGTAGTAGCATGTTAATATTTTTAAATACTTGTAACATCTCATTTTGAGAACTACTAACTTGTTCCTATATAATAAGAAAAGACAGTGATTTTCTTATGGTAAGCTGTTTATTGTAAGATAATTTACAAACATCTTGCTGTCTTTAGTAGTTTAAACAATGGACCAACAATTTCTTCTGATGAGGACAGCAGTAAGCTAAAAATAAAATCAGCGGGCTGAATTTCCCTTCTTTACCTGAAAAAGTACAGAAGAAATAACAATCAGTTCTGGAGGGAAAAATAATGATGTCAAGAGATAACACATATTTAAGTGGGGTTTAAAGAACTGACTTTACATAATAAAACGTTACTGTATACTAGTTCTCAGTTTTGGTCTGGGGATCTTTCCATAGGATCCATGAAGGCAAAACTATTTTCTTATTTGCCTGTTTTACTCGAGTATATGGTAGCATTTTCCAGAGGCTACATGACATGTAATATCAGGACAGAATGAATACAGACATAGATGAGAATCTAGTGCTCTTCTATTATGTCACACATGAAGGGGTCCTGAGACCACCAAATTTGAGAACCACCACTCTCCACTAATCTATATTTCATATTTCAAAATAATGCTAATTCTCTATCCTTAAAGTTTATTTAAAAAAAAAAAAAGCCCCCTGGCATTACCCATATGCTACAAGCTGGCAGCTACTATAAATGGGTCAAAATCTAAATCTCTGAGACTCCATTTCACTGTTGCTAAATCAGCTTCAATCATATCTAGATAGATTTCTTTCTGGAGGGGTTGGGGAGAAAGTGTGTAATATTGCCACTTTACCTCTTATCTGAGGATGAAACTTGGTTTTCATTAATCCCTGGTTATTATGTTAGAAGAAAAAGACAAAACAAGCCAGTCAAGAAGCAATCCATGCTAGTTAATCAGGTATCGTTTCCAACTAAAAACATCCATTTCTTCATTCAGTATCTTGAGCATATCATGTAAATTAGCTACCAAAATATTCCTTTAAAACAGATTCAATGACTGTTAAAAAAAAATTACTAATTTTGGTCTGGTTAGAACAATAAAACCATGATGATGCAAGAAGGCAAAACTGCACAAGTGTAATTTAAGCCACTATTTTTGCTATCAATAGAACACAGTATATTACTAAAGAGCCAAACATGTTTGTATTAAATAATAAAGTTTTAGCCAGAATAACTAATAGGTTATAAAGCATGCAATCCATTCATACCAACAATCCAGGCTTGGAATGCACAGCCAGCCCTTAATTAAGGATTTAGACTACCTTTCTACAAAGCCGAAATTTAATAATCGATTTCTGATTTTTTTGTTCTGGGTCTGTTTTTATGTCCCAATTTCCCTCTCATTTCTCTTATTTTGCTCCTGTTTAGCCAGGTTTCCCATGTTTCTAGTTAAGGAAGAGTGTGATCCTCAATTCTTCAGATGCTCTATCCTCACATTCCCTTTTCAAGAGCAAAACAAGATCCTTGATTCTTTGGATCTCACGGCTCCTGAAACCTTCAGAGGCAGCTCTTTCCCCTGGGGCCTCTTTCACCACCCAAGAAGAAAATAGCCTAACATTAGCAGAAGGATATAGAGGGAGGAGGAGAACGTATAACTTATTTACGTAATCCTCGCATTAGCCCTCATGTGATACTGGGCAAAACTGAGTCAGAGAATATTAGCCAAGTTTATCAAGCTAGTAACTGGCAGGGCCATTCTAATGGCTAGCACGTTAGTGACTGAGAAATGGATTAGTTAGTCTTAACAAAGTCATGCTCAGAAAGCAAAATAAGACAAAGACACTTGGGCTGGTAGAGCTGACTACTTATACAGTGGTCTCCAGAAGTACATTAGTGTGGCTAAAGCTCAAGGGAAGTAAGACGTGGTGGTGCTAAGACTAGACTAGAGTTGGTGGCCAGAAAACACAGGATCATGTATATCAAGCTAAGGTGTTTTGCAGGATGATTATGTAAGAGAATGGATTCTATTCTTTTTCTCATAACACTGTTGCAAGGCCAGATGTAAATATTGTAGGCTTTGTGAGTCACGTACTATCTCTTTTTAAAACAAAATAACCATTTAAAAATGTCAAAACTGCTCTTGGCTCTGAGCCACAGTTTGCTGTTCTAAGGCATTTTCTTTTTTTAAGATCTATTTTTATTTATTTATGATAGAGAGAGAGAGAGAGGCAGAGACACAGGCAGAGGGAGAAGCAGGCTCCATGCCGGGAGCCCAACGTGGGACTCGATCCCGGGACTCCAGGATCTCGCCCTGGGCCAAAGGCAGGCGCGAAACTGCTGAGCCACCCAGGGATCCCCTCTAAGGCATTTGCTATTGGGGCTGTAAGCTCTCTGAGGGCAAATACTGTCACCACCACATCCTCAGTGTCTAGCACAGGGTCTGCCACATAAAGGGCACCTGATATCCTTTTTAATTCAGGAGAGAAATAACAAGGTTCTATCTGCATTAGGTAGGCCTAAAGGGGGAACACTCAAGGGATATTTACAAGGTAGAATTTATAGAACTTAGTAACCGATTAGTAGGTGGTGAGAAAGAACGAGTTAAAGATAACTTACTATATATTTACCTCTCGTCGCAATTACCTGTGTATTTTTGTTACCCTGTTAGAATATCAATGCCTTGTTCACATCCTTTGATACTGCCTAGCACTGAGGTTGGCACATGGTGGGGGTTCACTTTAGTCACTTTTTAAATAGAATCCCTATTTTCTCAACCCTGATTTCACAAGCACTAACATAATCCAGACAACCAAGAAGTTTTCTTGAGGAAAATAATACATTATAATATGGTACTGACATAGAAAACTTATAAAATAAAGAACCAATTTTTACCAAGATTTACCAAAAACCCCAAGTTTTATGTGAAATTGAGCCCAAAAGCAGTCCTACAAGTCAGAAAGCTTGGTTTAAAGGCAGATTTTATAAACGATACCGAATTATATACATCCTTATTCCTAATGCTTTAGGAAAATGAGAGCTAGCAATATATTGATTTCTAAAAAGAAGATACTAGGCCAAAAGTTTCAGCCTAAAACAAGCAAAAGAAATCAGAGCTTTCATTTTCACCAAATCTTTATGTCCTAAGAGTAAATTACAAGATTAGGCAGTGGATCATTTCACCTTTCACAAAACAAAAGTGAGCTTTTAAACATCCTTATGTTAAGCCAGCAGAAGGGGAGAGATGAGGGAAAGTGTCTGAAGGCAATCTGCTGCTACTTACAGAGCTGCGGCACCAGAGATGATTTCAATCAACTCTTTGGTGATGACAGCCTGGCGGGTGCGATTGAACGTCAAAGTCAGTTTGTCAATCATCTCAGCTACAAACAAAACAAAGGGATTAGACAACACAATCCAACACTACAAGAGAATAATTTGTTCATTAACATATTCAAAGATGTATGTTGCTTAATTTAAGATTACGAATTTGCATGTCTTTTTGGTATGAAACCTGGCCTCTCAAAACTTTTACAAAGTAATTTTACCTCTTCCAAGGATACCTGTTCAAAATACTTGCTAATTTACTGTCTACCAAGTGCCCTATACTTCCTTTAAGGCAGAGATGGTATTTCTGTCTTTTCAGGTAAAAATATTCAAGGAAAGGGATGGTCATTGGTCAAAACGGTCACAATCAGTGGCAGAGGGATGCCGGGGTGGCTCAGTGATTGAGTGTCTGCCTTCGGCTCAGGTCATGATCCTGGGGTCCTGGGATTGAGTCCCCCACTGGACCCCCCACAGGGAGCCTGCTTCTCCCTCTGCCTGTGTCTCTGCCTCTCTGTGTCTCTTATGAATAAATAAAATCTTAAAACAAAACAAAAAAAGAATCGGTGGCAGAGCCTGTGACTAGATCCTTGTTCTCTCGTCTTTTGGTCTACTTAAAGAATGGCAATGTTTTTGATGCAAAGATCTACACGCTACTCAGCAAGAGAATCCTGAGAAGAGATCCACTGTGTGCTTACAAGCGTTCTTGCTAGCATTGTCCATGGCTGTCATCCTGGCACTCTGCTCACTCGTGGTGGATTCCTTTAGAGAATAGTAGATGATGTTGGCCAAATTGTATTCTTGGTAATTCTGCAGCACGTCAGCATCAATATCATCATAGATACTCATGCTCTCTGTTAAAACAAGTTACAAGTTATGAATTTCTTTGAAGTTGTACAGTGCAAAAAGGGATTTAATCTGAACAGCTTACTAGTATAGAAACCCTAAGTAATTATAAAGCAGAAGTCAATGTAAGATAGATTAAAACAGTTCTAAAAGTTTCATCTATTTCCACACTATCAATTATAACAGATTTTCAGCAAAACATGTGTAAACAAAACATTTGATATTCTACTGCAAATGTTTAACTTAGTAAAAACCAAGAAGCCAACGATTAAAATAACTTCCCTGCATTTCAAGGTTATGAAGTCCTCTGGATAGCATCAGAGTGCCTGGCACAATGTCAGCAAATAATTTTTTTTTAAATAAAAGAATTAATGAAAAAACTGAAACTTGTTTAGGGGAATACAAAAATCCCAAATTAGTCATTTGATTATTGGAGAAATCTGCAGGTATCCATCAGGAAAATGAGAGGGAAATGGAATACAGAAGGGAGGGGAATCAGAAGCCAACACAAAATGCTATGGATGATAACCCCAGTTTTATACCACTAAGAAAAAAAATGACAACAGTCAATTAAGAATGGCATGTCATTGTCAGAAACATCCAATGTCAGAGACATTAAAATGTTAAAAAAAAAAAAAAAAAAGTATATCTTAATACATAAAGTACTATATGGAGAAAGAAAAAATGCCTCAGGAAAATAAAATTGGTTCCAGAATATTACTTCTAGGATACTTCCCTGAGAATGATGACGTTCCTTAAAGACAAGAGAGTTGAGTGGGGCAACATAAATTTGTTGTGAGCACTGTTCACATAACTGCTCCAGCTGCTGATCATACTGTGCTTTGGTAGAGTTCCCAGAGATTGCAAAGCCAATTCTAGCTAGGGTCTTCAGTCTTCGAGAACAAGAAAGCGTGACTAATCATTTATTTATTTATGTTCAGTTAATGAAGGAATGGAGTAAGAGATCATGGAAACCACTGATAGATGGTGACAGGAAGAGCACAACATCATTTTGCTACAGGCCAACCTGACAATCACTATTTTCCTGAACGCACAAATCTCTGCTCTCTACACAGAAAAATACTTTTCCTACAAAAACTGCTTACCAGCACTTGCAACGGTTTCAAGGGAAAAGATGGGCTTTTCTTCTGTCTTGTAGGAGATGACAGACCTAAAAATTAATAAGCAAATGTCAATCTCAAAATAGTATTTTAAAATTTAAGTAAGAATTTACTTATTTTAAAGAACACAAGCATGAAAAAGTTTCGATTTCTAAATTTTTCTTGCCTGAACCGATTAAAGATGATAGACCCTTCGTCAAATTCATATCCAGAATTCAGCAGTTCCAGGGCAATGACAGATGCATCTCCAAAAGTAGGAGGTTTTCTTCCTACTTCTTTGAAGGACACCAGGAACTGGTCAGAGTGAGTCCTACAAGAGAATCAGGAGATCACACAGAGCAGTTTAAAGGATTATTTCTGCCAAAATAACACGGGAATAAGGAAAAGTGATTATTTATTTCACTGTGGTTCAAGTTTTTTTTTGGGGGGGGGGGCAGGCAAGGGCATATTCATGGAGTAGAGTTGTTCTATCCATTGTCATGATTATTTAGTGGCTGCAAGGAATAAGGACTAATAATCAGTCCTCTCTTGTGTTATATTTCTCTACGCCTTTATTTATCTTCTTTCTATCTCAATTAACTGCTGTTTATTTCTGATATTTCCAGGCTGTGCTAGCTACCCAGAGTCCCTTGCTTGTTTAAAATGCCAACTAGCTTTTGATATTCCTGTTGCATTCCACTTGTACTAGATGGAGAAACACAAGCCAAGTAAAAAAAAAAGAAACATATATTCTGGTATTTCTGAAAAAAATAAAAACAAAACCCAACCCTCTGAGAGTATAAAAATAGGTAACCAAAAAAGGACCCCTTGCTGAAATAAACCACCAAAGACACTCCCGTTTATTCATGCTTGCACCCATTTACACATAAATAGTATCTATTTAAATTACCTATGAAGTATACCCCTGATTTTATCACCAATTCCAACGAGCATAACTTCTTTCCCAGCTGCTTGGAGTGTGGCCACCTCATTTTTTATCTGTTTAGCAACCGAGGAATGAATAGCACCACAGAGCCCTCGATCTGAAGACACACCGATAAGAAGGTGTTTCTTCTTGTCTTCAGGCACCTTAATATCAGCTTTTTCATACAGGGCTTAAATACAAACAAACAAAAACAGGAATTTTAAAATATGTAACATACACTAAATATAGCAATAATCGCTGATTTACAAAAGAGATGAAAGAGTTGGCTGTTTTTGAAATGATGCATTTAATTTAGGAGGTACCTAACTAATATAATCAAAACTGTTATTCAATTCACAATCAGGTTGAAAACCATAAAGCTTAAATCTCTATATCATAAAGACTCTATGGGCCAATTAATCTCAAACGTTGACTTAAAGAAATCTCTGGTACAATTAAAGAACTTGCAAGGAGGCCTGAATTATAGAGTACCAACTTACCTACACATCAAACTCGTGAAGAAAACAAATGTTCAGTATACAAGCAAAAAGTAGGAAGTATTTAGTGACCTGCTTCTATAATCAAACTCATATAAAAACTATTGGCATTAAAATAGCAGATGCCACTTTATTTTGGGGATTGCCTTAACCACCTCACTTGGTTGGTCAAGTCTTTTAAGGAGCAAAGGCCAAGAGAGGATTAAATTGGATGAAATATGCACAGATTTTACTGGGAAGCTCAGGAAATGGCTGTGGGAGAAGTGGGAAAGGAGTCAGAAGGGCCTTCACATCATGACACATGTCTGAGCTCTAGGAAGGAGGGAAGTGAGGTTGGGTGGCAGCATCCTGGACTACTGTATAGTTAAGGGGAAGTTCAGCAAGGAGGTTGGGGGGACCGCAAGTCTCCCAGGAACATGCCTGCTTGGGCATCCTGTCTGCTCGGGTGCTGGCTAGGCATAGCCCGTGGGAAGCGTGGCCTGCGTGTAAATGCTGGAGGAATTCCAGTGGCTGGGACTCCTGCAGGTGCAGAGCATCTTCACGGCCACCACATTCACTCATTTCAACAAAATTCCTGCTACCACCTTTTTCATTAGAGAGCAGGGATTCTCAAATGCTTAAACTGGGGGATCCTCCATAAAAAGCAGAGTAGTATGATGGGAGGACACCCGTTGGGATGAGCACTGGGTGCTACTCCTGAAACCAGTATTACAATAATATGTTAACTAGATTTTTTTTTTTTTTACAGTAGGCTCCATGCTGGGCATGGAGCCCGATGTGGCGCTTAAACTCACGACCCTGAGAGTAAGACCTGAGCTGAGATCAAGAGTCAAACATTTAACTGACTCAGCCACTCAGGTGCCCCCTAATTAGAATTTAAATAAAAATTTGAAACAAAACAAAAAAAGGAGAGAGAAGTACTCAATTCCAAAGTACTATTTAAGTCTCTTTTTAAGTTTTATATAGTATAAAATGCCTGTTAAAATTTTCTAATTAAACATTTAAAATGATCAGCCAAAAAAAAAAAAAATAAAATAAAATAAAATAAAATGATCAGCCATTTAGTATCTAGCCGTTAGTATTTGGTTTGAAGGACTTCGGAACTGACTGAAAGCCTCGGCTTGAATTTTTAATATTTTACTGCAAATACTCTAATCAGACTTCTTTATTAATTTCGTGATTATGGACTTCGGAGGGAAAAACGTTTATTATACTTAATCATATCAACAGGAAAGGTGAATAAGTGAAATAACTTTCCCTTTTTTATAAATAGGCTAGAGTAATTTATCAACCAAACTTAACTGAGCCACCAGGTTGCTTCGTATTTATCATGCAGCGAATGGGATTCACAAGAGCTGGTGCTGGTAAGGATTGCTGGAACCTAACCTGCCAACCCTCCTCTGTACTGTTATGTGAAACTAAATGTAGCGTTTTGAGAGAGAGGACCCATTTCCACCAAGGCCTAGTGTTCTATCATTTTCTCATGCAAAGTTTTTACCAGTATAAATGAACATTTAAAAAACATGGAAGAGGGATCCCTGGGTGGCGCAGCGGTTTGGCGCCTGCCTTTGGCCCAGGGCGCGATCCTGGAGACCCGGGATCGAATCCCACGTCGGGCTTCCGGTGCATGGAGCCTGCTTCTCCCTCTGCCTGTATCTCTGCCTCTCTCTCTCTCTGTGAGACTATCATAAATAAATAAAAATTAAAAAAAAAAATAAAATAAATAAATAAATAAAAAACATGGAAGAGCACAAGAAAACTTTTGCACGAGGTAATTTCTATTAACCTATTAATTTCTATTAACATAACATCTATTATGTTAATGCACAGATAATACATAAATTTTCTTCAACTTGGAAATAAGCAAATTTTGCCTTTTTTACAGTTGATGTTGACACATTCCACTCATGTATCCATGCTTGCTCAGTCAACTCCACTGTAGGGTACCACGTCCCCACCCCACGGTCCTAAAACAGCACATCACAATGTCACAGGACAAAGCCAAGCACCTGAGTTGAATGCGCTATATCTCTAGTTCTTTTCAATGTATAGTTAATAATCTGGAAACATTTTCAGAGTATTTTAAACATTCAGAGAACATACAGCGGTTACTAGGCAGGCTTTGATGCCAAATCACCTAAGTGCGTGACCTCGGGGAAGTTACTGGACTTTACTGTTTCTGATCTGCAAAGCAGGGACCCTAGCAGTTTTGACCTTCATAGGGTTGCTATGAAAAATGAGTAATGTCAAACTCTCACAATAGACCTGTTATCACCAAACACCAAATAAGTCATTAGTGGTGATCTCTGTTAAGCAGTTCTTCATAATTTGTGAATTACTACACACTTCTCTTACCCAAAGAGCCTACTCCATACACTCGAGCTGGTTTCAGCTCTCTCTCGGCTCGGGCATATTTTGCTGCTGCTACCATTTTCATAGACTTGGTGATTTTCTGGATGTTTTTGATGGACTTTAGTCGCCGGGTAACTGAAAAACAAAAGTACTGTGTTACATTATAGGAGTTATAATGTCACTTATGAATTTACTGCAATAACTTTCTAAACTGCAAGGCAGAATAATCAGCACTTAGACACTGATTAACAGCATGACGCTAACTGAGGCTTGAAATTAAGAATGAGTACCAAGCAGACGTGACCCAGCTGCTCTTCGGCCAGGCAAGGTGGCCACGTGAGTGCTAACAGAAGGTCAACCCAGCTGCCACTCACACAGGACAGGCAGGATGGCCACAGAGCAGGGCAGTTTATCATACATTTTAAGACATTTAAACAGGAACGCCTGGGTGGCTCAGTGGTTGGGCACTTGAGGTCAGTGAAACCTCCACTCAGGTCGTGATCCCGGGATCCAGGATTGAGTCCCGCACATCAGGATCCCTGCGAGGAGCCTGCTTCTCCCTCTGCCTCTGTCTCTCTCTCTGTGTCTCTTGTGAATGAATGAATGAATGAATGAATGAATAAATAAATAAATAAATAAATAAATAAATAAATAAATCTATCTTAATAAAATTTTAAATATAGCTTTTTCCACTCATATCATTGTACAGACAAAAGAATGAGAACAACCATGTGTTGCCTCACTCCAAAATAAGTTACATATCATGCACATATGACCTAGAATCATCTTGTCGATTTTGACCAAATATACAATGGGCTAAAGCAGCATATTTTTCAAAGTATTTTATTGGTCAAAATTTAGTTTTTGTTAATTCACATACTGAAAGTAAGTACTTACTATCTTTTAGAGTTGCCATATTTCGAACTTGGATCCTGAAAATAAAGGTTTAAAAATATTTTAGTTTTCTGAAAAATTGCCCAATGCAAGAAAAACCTTCAAAGTTAATAAGTTTAAAGAATGCCCCACAAAGAAACAACCTATTAAATATAGGACTCTGACATACATATATTTATACACACACACATATATTTAATCCCTTAATACTGATAGCAAACCTATTATTACCAAAGGCCTCATTTTGTGTGACCTGGCAACACAAACCTTCCACTGCAGTCACGTGGTGTTCACACTTGCTCTAATCCCGGTTCCATGCCTATGCCTGCACTGTTTCCACAACAGAAAAGTCCTTCCCCTTGTTAGGTTATCCAACTATACTTAAAACCAAGGTCAGGCACCTCTAAAAAGCTACCTTGACTTCCTTAGTTCATCAAAACTTTCTCAAATAAGATCAAGTAGATCAATTATACATTCTAACATGACCACATGTGTGCAAGTACAGTTTACTTCTCCAACTCCACTCAATAAAAAATGTACTAAGCAGCTATTATGCTTCAGGACATGCTCTGTGACCACAGGAAGCATACTATTCTCTCATAAACAAGACTCATAAAAACTTATTATTTACATTAAATATTTTTCTAGTCTTTATGATTAAAGTGCTAATGCATAAAAAATGATTTGACTTAAATTTATGTTACATATACACACATACGTGCATATATTTATAAGAGATAAATACATGAGGCTCACCCCACCCTAAGGAAGACAGCACATTATTAAATATAAATTATTTCAGCTCTTAAGTCCCTACAAAGTGCCTGTGTTGGCTCAGAAAGCTCCATGGGAGAACCAAAGATCTGTAAATTTGTAAATAAAAAAGGCCTAAGGAGGGCATTCCCAAATAGTACATGGTTTTGAAGCTGGAGACATAGTTTGGGTTAATAATTTTAAATTTTATTTTATAGGTTAGCAAGGAAACATTGAATATAAGCCACACCCAGTTTAGTTTTTCAGTAAAGTACCTCAGATGGCAGTGAAAAGCACAAAATGATACTGTATTATTGATGATATGAGGGCTGCTGCAGCCTCCAGACGTGAGAAAGCAAGAATCTAAACTAACATGTGGGCAAAGCAACAGGGAGAATAGATTTATGAGCAAGTTCTTAAGAGTGAAAAGGAAAACAATAAGAATGATTTCCAATTTAATGACTTGAGTAGATAGTGTTGTCATTAACCAAGGCAGAAAGACTGAGTGGGGATGATCTCTCTAGAGATCATGAATTTTAATGAATAAAGACCATGGGAGAAGTGGGAAATGTCCAATGGGTTTGGGAAACATGTGAGACTTTTGATACTTGAGATACAGATCTGTAAGTTGGTGACAAAACAGGGAAGTAGAATTAAAAGCAGAAGGAACATTTCCTAATTTTATGAGGCCAGCATTACCCTAATATCAAAACCAGATAAAATTATAAGAAATGAAAATTTGAGGACATGATCTCTCAGGAACACAGATGCAGAATTCCTCAATAAAAGATGAGCAAACTGGGGGT
Organism: Vulpes lagopus; assembly: GCF_018345385.1. Lineage (NCBI taxonomy): Eukaryota > Metazoa > Chordata > Mammalia > Carnivora > Canidae > Vulpes > Vulpes lagopus. The sequence continues at coordinate 77,594,460 of NC_054831.1, forward strand.
GCCTGGGTGGCTCAGTCGGTTGGGTGCCTGCCTTTGGCTCAGGTCATGATCCCAGGCTCCTGGGATCAAGCCCCACATTGGGCTCCCTGCTCAGCGGGGAGTCTGCTTCTCCCTCTCCCTCTGCCTGCTTGCAGTCTCTCTCAAATAAATAAATCTTTAAAAAAAGAAAAAAGAAAAAAAGAAAAAAGAAAAAGATTAGCAAACTGAATCCAACAACGTATTAAAATGAATTATACACCATGACACTATGACCAAGTGGGATTTATTCCAGGTATGCAAGGCTGGCTCAGCACTTAAAAATCAAATAATATAATCCATCACATCAACAGGTTAAAGAAGAAAAATCATATGGCCAATAAATGCAGAAAATTTTTTTTGACAAAATCTAATTCACATTCACAGTAAAAAACAAAAACAAACCAAAAAACCCTCAGCAAATTACGAACAGAGAATTTCCTGAACTGATAAAGAACCTCTACCAAAAGCCTCTAGGGTTTAATGACAAGAACTAGGAGTTTCCCCCTAAAATTGGGACTAAGGCAAAGATGTCCTCTCTCATCACTCCCATTCAACATTGTACCAGAAGTCTTGGCTAATACAGTAAGACAAAACAGGGGGGGAAAAAAGGTATACAATTTGGGAAGGAAGAAATAAAGCTGCCTTTGTTCATAGATGACACAACTGCCTATGTAAAAAATCCCAAAGAATCGGCAAAAACCTCTCCTGGAACCAATTACAGTAAGGTTGCAGGGAACAAGGTCAATATATACAAGTCAACTGCTTTCTTTTATAGCAGCTATGAACAATTGGGAATTTCAACTTAGAAAAACAATAGCATAAAAAAAGGAAAGAAAAACAGTGTCATACAGTTGTACACTTAAAAATGGTTAAGATGGGTAACACCTAGGTGGCTCAGGTCATGATCCCTCACAGTGGGCTCTGTTCAGGAGTCGGCTTCTCCCTCTGCCTCCGCCCCTCTTCTCCCCAGCTCATGTGGTCTCTCAAATAAATAAATAAAATCTTAAAAAAATGGTTAAGATGGTAAGTTTATGTTATGTACATTTTATCACAATAAAAAAACACATAAAAAAGACTATATAAATATCTAACAAAACAGGCCATAAGAAACCCACAAAACCAGGACGCCTGGGTGGCTCAGTAGTTGAACGTCGCCTGCCTTTTTGGCTCAGGGCTTGATCCCGGAGTTCCAGGATCGAGTTCCACATCAGACCCCCTGCATGGAGCCTGCTTCTCCCTCTGCCTATGTCTCTACCTATGTCTCTGCCTCTGTGTGTGTGTGTGTGTCTCTCTCATGAATAAATAAATAAATAAAAATCTTAAAAAAAAAAAAAGGAAAAGAAATCCACAAAACCGATGAAAGAAACTAAATGCAAAGAGTTCATATTTATGAATATTCAATATTACTAAAATGTCAATTCTTCCTAACTTGATTGATACAATTTCAGACAAAATCTCAGCAAGTTATTTTATATATACACCAATAAACTGATTTTAACATTTACATGGAAAGCAAAACACCCTGAATAGACAATATAATACTGAAGAACAAAGCCAGAGAATTGATACTACCTGAGCCCAGACTTTCAAGCTTAAGTGAACTAAAAAGCAACAAAACAACAAAAGCAGCAACAAAAACAAATGAATACACAAACCGAAAGTAGAAAGAGGCCTACAAACTCAGTACAAACTGATGGCTGCCAGGGTGAGAGGGGTGAGGGGATGGGGACAGTGGGTGAAGGGGAGTAGGAAGCCCAGGCATCCAGCTGTGGAGTTAAGTTGGGGGGGGGGGGGGAGGAATAAAAGACACAGCAGGAGGAAGAGAGAACCAGAAACAGATCCATACAAATACAGTCAACTGATTCATGTCTGACACAGGAGCAAAAGTAATTAAATGGAAAGAGGACACTCTTTACTACAAGTGATCCTGAATACTGGATATCTATGGGAAAATATTAATCCAGATAATAAAGCCAGAAAACAAATCCTATACTTTTCACAAAAATTAACTTGAGGCATAGATCTAAGTGTAAAACACAAAACTATAAAACTTCTAGAAGATATCACAGGAAAAAATCTAGGTGCTTTCAGGATGGCTCTAAGTTTTTAGATAAACATGAAAAGCATGACCTATGAAAGAAAAAAATGATTAAGCTGGGATTTATTCATTTAAAAAACTTCTACTCTGTAAAAGACACTATTAGAGAGGAAAAAACAAGCCACACACCAGGAGAAAATGTTTGCAAAACACATCTGATAAAGGACTGCTATCTAAAATACACAGAAAACTCTTAAAACCCAACAGTAAGAAAACAAACAACCCCAATAAAAAAATGAACAAAAGGGGGTCCCTGGGTGGCCCAGCGGTTTAGCACCTGCCTTCAGCCCAGGGCGTAATCCTGGAGACCCAGGATGTAGTCCCACCCACATCAGGCTGCCTGCATGGAGCCTGCTTCTCCTTCTGCCTCTCTCTCTGTGTGTCTTTCATGAATAAATAAATAAAATCTTTAAAAAAAAAAAAATGAACAAAAGATCTGAACGCAAATCTCACCGAGGAAGATAAACAGATGGCAAATAAACAGAAAAAGGATGCTCAGTATTGTATTATCAGGGAATTGCAAATCAAAACAATGAAATATCACTACACACCTGTAAGTTTTTTGTTGTTGTTGTTGTTTTGTTTTTTTTGAGAACGAGGGGGAGAGTAAGCAGCCTCCCATGTGTAGCATGGGCTCAATCTCATGACCCCTGGGATCATGACCTGAGCTGAAACCAACTATCAGACACTTAACCACCTGAGCCACCCAGGCACCCCAAGAATGGCTAAATCTTTATTTTTTAAAAAAGATTTTATTTATTCATGAGAGAGACACAGAGAGGCAGAGACATAGGCAGAGGGAGAAGCAGGCTCCCTCCATGCAGGGAGCCCGATGCAGGACTCGATTCCAGGACCCTGGAACCACGACCTGAGCCAAAGGCAGATGCTCAACCACTGAGCCACCCAGGTGTCCTGGATGGCTAAATTTTCAACAAAGGACAATTCTAAATGATGAAAAAGATGTGGAGCCAACAGGAACTCTCACTGATTGCTGGTGGGAATATGAAATGGTATGGCTACTCTGGAAGATGGTTTGACACTTTCTTATAAATCTAAACAGTGTTAACATATGATGCAGCAATCATGCTTCTAGGTATTTACTCAATTGAGCTAAAAACTTATGTCTACACAAAAACCTGCACATGAATGTTTTTTATCAGCTTTATTCACGATCGCCAAAAACTAGAGGCAACCAATATGTCTTTCAATATGTGAATGAATGGAAAAACTGGTGCATCCATACAATGGAGTTATTCAGCAATAAAAATATTCAGCAATAAAAATAAATGAGCTACCAAGCCACAAAAGACATGGAGAAACCTGAGCTGCATATTGCTAAGCAAAGAAGCCAATCTGAAATGGCTTTACAGTGTCTGATTCTGACTATCTGGCATTCCAGAAAAGACAAATCTGCAGCAAGAGTAAGATCAGCAAGTAACATCATTTGTTGGATGACTTTTTTTGTGGATCAACTTTTTCACCCCAACTTCCCATTTGAAGTGCTCTCCTGTTTAGCGTTCATTCAGTTCTAAAGACATCTATGTTACTTTATTATTAAGCACAGTTTGGGTACCTACATAGTAACCTTAAGCTGATCCAACTCTCTTTAGGGGGACCTTGCTCTACTGAATACATAATTCTTGCAAATGAAAACATAAAGTTCTGAATCAGTTGCCTGTTATGGAACATGCATCGTGTCCTGGGAAATCCTCAGATTACTGGAGACACTTGAAACATATCAAATACAGGGACAGAAATATCAGTGGCTGTGATTACCACCATTTACTATGACCACACAGCATCATTATCAAACCTGAGAGATGTAGTAGAGGAGAGAGTCAGGGAGGTTGCTAGGGTAATGATTCTTCAAAGAAATTACAGAGTTTGCAAGAATGTTAAGGTGTCTAATGCTGTAGAAATATAAAAGTCCATCACCTGTCTCTCCACCAAAAAATGACTCCCTGGCACCCCTGCGACCACCCTAGATCCAGTCTTGTTGGGCAAGCACAATAAACCTTCTCAACACTACATTTTACGTAGGAACCGTATAACGCCGTCTACATTTTTCAGTTTATGTATCTGGATCCATACCAGCACTTCCCCACCACGCTCTGTTCTTTAATGAACTGTGCACTATCATTACCTCCATTTAACAGATGAAGAAATGCTGGCAGAGACACTGAGTACCTTGTTCAGGGTCACATAGTCAGGTGAGTGGCAGCTGAGATTCAAATCCTGGTAGCTGGCTCCAAAGTGGATCTCCTACACTACACATCCTGATACCTCACATGTTTTACATTTACAAGTAAAGAAATATCTGCTACCTCAATCTCAGAATGCAATCTGCCTTCCTTTTCAGTGTATGTAATTCAATTCATGGCTACTGGCATGCTATTATAAAACAGTTCCATTTTAGAGAATGGGGAACATGGAACATGTCCCCTGATTTGAAGACAGAAAAATCCCACTTCTCCCCAAATCCCTTATTTCCATTTTCTTAAATGCTACTTAATAACAAGTTTAATTTCTGAAATTTAGGGTATCTCACTGAAACTCTAAACAATTAACATAATTTCACATTAATAAATAAAATAATAAGGCCTAATACTTAGCTAACGTAAGCTAACCTCCCTGAAACAAAGACTGTTAACAATAACAAACTGCATTTTTCAAAGCTCCCAATAACCAAAACAGAACAGAGACACCGCCCCTTCGTGGTTCTGTGAAGGCAAAGCTATTTTTCTCCTCTTCCAAATTAATTCTGAGGAGTGTGAAACATTAAGATGGTTTTCATTTCTGAGTTTAAAAGGCAATTACGAGTGGGAAGCAAAAGGGCACCCAGAGCAATGGAATATGCATGACGCATTCCATCAATGTTTGATGAATATTCATAACCAATTTAAAACCAACATTTCTAAAGGCATTAAGGTCAGGACTACAACCTGTATCTGCCAATGTAGGGGCCGAGCAGTAGATGTGTCAAGTCAACGCTTATTTAAAACAATCCCTTGTTATTATATCTTCAAACTGTCTTACGAGGTTTTTTGTTTTTTATTTATTTAAAGTAATTACTACAATTTTATTCAAAATATTTTGTTCTCCTTTCAGGAACTCTTTCCATTCCTGAACAATCAACTTGGATACTCCATCAGGTAAAAATACTGACAGATGACCTGGCTGCGCAGAACAGGGGAAGGAAGGAGAGCTGATGCTTGCTGAGCACCACTGCCGGCCAGACACTGTCCCACAAAGCTCACTAAGACCACGTGTATTTGTTGACCACCACTCTTTTTTTTTTTTGGGGGGGGGGTATATATATATGTGTGTATATATATATTTTTTATTGGAGTTCCATTTGATTTGACCACCACTTTTTAGTACTGTCCACAGTACCTACCTGGTCCAGGTACTGGACCAACACAGTGTGTGAGGAGTGACTGACAACCTACACGACTGAGAATCCAACTAAACGGACTTACTTGCCATGAATACTCATTTTCAGTATTAGAAACAATCCTGACTTTGAAGGCAAATCCACCCAGAGTTTCACGTAGGCATTTGCATCCGCTGTCATTACCTCACTATCCTAAGACTCTTTTTGTCCGTTGCTAGGAATCCTTTGCTTAATGAAAAACATAACCTGTTCCCATTAAAGCCTTTATCGTCTCTGCACGTGAAAATCAGGACGCAAAAACCTAGCTCGGCGCAGCAGCTCCTTAGAATTCCTCTTTGCTGTAAAAACTGGGGAATTGGTGCGCTCAGCTTCTAGCCAATAATCCCCTTAGCACCGTGTCTGAACTTCTTCCAGACTCTGTCTAGCTTTAAGACATTTCATCCTATTATATGGTACCACCCACAAAACAACGTTTTACTCTGCCTACTGCTGGGCTTTCTGACATGCATTTTTTTTTTCTTTCCTCCCCGGGAAACCAATGTTTAAAATCCTCAATCTGGGCAGCCCGGGTGGCTCAGCGGTTTAGCGTCACCTTCAGCCCAGGGCCTGATCCTGGAGACCCGGGATCGAGTCCCCGTCGGGCTCCCTGCATGGAGCCTGCTTCTCCCTCTGCCTGGGTCTCTCTTTCTCTGTGTGTGTGTCTCATGAATGAATAAATGCAATCTTTTTAAAAATAAAAATAAAATCCTTAACCTTGCACCGCCGTTCACAGATGGCGTTTGAAAGCCGCCCAGCTGTCTCCTCCCCCTCCTGGGGACCTTGGGGGGCAGCTTCATGACCTTGCGGGGTAACTGCTTGAACCTGCTGGTTTCGAGGCAGTACTAGGTGCCTCTCCCTTCCGATCGCCATCAGGAGGGTCTTTTTTTCCGGGTCCCTTCTGCACCCCAAGTACCCCGGGCGGAGGGCACTCGCTCCGGGCACTCCGGCCGCGCTACACGCTGAGGGCGTCAAGCACCTCCGGGCGGAGGCCAACAGCTCCCGCCGGCCCAGGCTGCCTCTGCCCGGCTCTGCAGGGCCTCAGAAGGCCCCAGACCTTGCCTCGGGGCCGCCCCTCCCCCTCGGGCCAGGGAACGACTCCCCGGACTGCACCTGCACCTGCGCGCAGGGGGGGCTCCGCAGGGAGGCATCAGGAGGGACTCCCAGGCCGCCCCCAAATAGAATCGGACTCGGGTCCCTCCCCCCGCGAGGCCCCAGACGGCCTCTCCTCGGGTCCCGGCCGCCGCTCCCCTGCAGCCCGAGCTGCCCGGTGCCTCCGCGGGGCAGCGGGCCCAGCAGGCCTTGCGGCCCCCGGCCGGCGCCGCTCGCCTCCACCCGCGTCCGCGCCCCCCGGACCGAGCTCTGCCACTCCTCGCGCCGCTCCCGGCCCTCCCGCAAGCTGCCATACCATTGCGGTTGCACGGCCCAGGCCGAGAGCCCGGCGACGCCCGCGCGAGAGAACATGGTGCCGCCGGCGCCGCTGAAGGTCGGTCAGACAGGCCTCACCGCGCCTGCGCGGGGCCTTCCCGACGCGCCCGCCCACCGCGCTCTCTCCCGCAGTCTCGCTTCCTCCCGCCGCCGACGGCGAAGCCTCGCGAGCGTTGGAGGAGGCTGTGCCTCCCAAGGCCCCACCTCCTTCCGGCTCTGGGCCCACCCACCCAGCTTCCTTCCGCTTCCGGTTGGCGGGGCGCTGGGCTTGGGGAGAGTTGTCGCTGCCGGTGGTCGCGATGGGAAAGTCCGATTTCCTTACCCCGAAGGCCATTGCCAACAGGATCAAGTCCAAGGGACTTCAGAAGCTGCGCTGGTACTGCCAGATGTGCCAGAAGCAGTGCCGGGACGAGGTAAGCGGGCCCGGGGGGGGGTCCGCGCTGGGCGACCAGCTGCCCGCCTCCCCGGGCGGCCTCACCTGCAGCGCTCGCGCGGGGGGAGCCGTGGGGAGCCGGGGGGCTCGGGCGCCTCATCCCTCCGCGCCCGAAGGAGCGACCTGGGAAAAGGTTCCGCAGCTCCCCGGGACGGGAAGCTGCTCCTCTCGCCGCGTCCTAGAACGGCGGCGCAGGAGGGGGCAGCGCCAGGCCTGGGGATAGCAGCAGTCCTGACTCGACGCGGCCCGGGAGGCTCGGGGTGACTAGGCTCCAGGCCTCCTGTCGGGGTCGGACGACGCCGCTGGCAGGTGTTTCTGCAGCGCGGGCAGCACTGCTGTGGATGGACCGTGGTCGCGGGCCAGGCTGTCAGGAGTCCCAGCTGCGCCGCTTCCCACCCGTGTAGTGCGGGGCAGGTCGCTTGCATTCCCCCTGCCTGTTGGCTTGTCTCGTTAAATGGGAATAAGAATTGCACCAAGCAGGGGAGGGCCCCTGGGTGGCTGGCTCAGCGGTTGAGCATCTGCCTTGGGCTCAGGGCGTGACCCCGGGGTCCTCTGCCTGTATGTCTCTGCCTCTCTCTCTGTCTCTGTGTCTCATGAATAAATACAAGCTTTTTTTTTTTTCTTTTAATTTTAAAGGGAGGATTGCACCTACCGGTAAGATTGGGAGTATTATTATTATTATTATTATTATTATTATTATTAGATTGGGAGTTTTAAATCCATGAATGATGTGGCGGTGGCTGGGGAAGGCGGGCTGTCTTTGGGCAGATCTTAGAAACTTTGGTATAGGGGTCCCATGAAGTCTATATTTTTTTCTCTCATTGTTGAGGCGGATGATAAAGCACCTTGAAGAACTGAGAGCAAGCTAGTGACAGGCTCATCATCTTCTCTGGACATTGAGTTGGATTGCGTAGGTGCAGGGGAATGTTGGATAATCAGAAGGATAACCCTCCTCCAGGGTTTCCGCCAGCAGGGGATGCTTCGGGATGGACTCACACTGAATAACACCGACACAGTCTTTTTTTTTCTTTTTTATCTCTCTCCACTTCTCTTTTTTAGTAGTCAAGGGGAAATTCTCACACAGAAAACGAGAGGCTAATACCGTGAACGTGCATGTATCTATGACCCATATTTAACATTCTTTTTTTTTTTTTAAGATTTTATTTATTTATTCAGGAGAGACACACTCAGGGAGGCAGAGACACAGGCAGAGGGAGAAGCAAGCTCCACGCAGGGAGCCCGATGTGGGACTCGATCCCAGGTCTCCAGGATCACATCCTGGGACGAAGGCAGGCACTAAACCGCTGGGCCACCCGGGCTGCCCCGTATTTAACATTCTAAGCAACTTGTCTGTCTGCTTTTTTCAAAAATATGTTAAAGTATATTGCAAACCTTGGGACATTTCATCACTACATACTTAAGTATGCATCTCTAAGATATTTGGGTCTCTCTCTCTCTCTCTTTTTTTTTTTAGGATTTTTATCTATTTATTTGAGAGAGAGAAAGCATGAGCGGGGGAGGGGAAAAGGCAGAGCGAGGAGCAGGATGATTGGGACTTCATTCCAGGATCCAGGACCTGATCCAAAGGCAGTTGCTTAACCAACTGAGCCACCCAGGGTCCCCGTCTAAAACACTCGTACCTTTTTCTAGGTAGCCACAATACCCATCAGCCTACATAACAAAATTAATAATTTCCTTCTGTCTTCTGAAACATACTTCATATTCACTTGTCCTCCCTCCCTTGTTCCCACAGATGCTTTTTATTTATTTATTTTTATTTTTAAAAGATTTTAACTATTCATGAGAGACACAGAGAGAGAGGCAGAGACACAGGCAGAGGGAGAAGCAGGCTCCCTGCAAGGAGCTCGATGCAGGACTCGATCTCGGGAATCCAGGATCAGGCCCCGAGCCAAAGGCAGACACCCAACTGCCAAGCCACCCAGGTGTCCTGCACAGATGCTTTTTAAAAGTTTTTTCAAACCACGATCAAATCAAAAGCTATGAATTGGATGGGTTATTAGGACTTTAAAAAATATTTTTTTAAGAGCAATTTTAGGTTCACAGCAATAAAGAGTGGAAGGTACAGAGCTTTCCCATAGATAGGCCCCACTACAGCTTCCCCCATCAACATCTTGCAAAAGAGCAGTACTTTTTTACAATCAATAAAGTTACATTGATACGTCATCATCACCAAAGTTTACAGTTTATGGTACCGTTCACTCTAGATGTTGGACATTCTATGTGTTTGGACAAATGTATAATGACATATACCCATGATTATAGTATCATACAGAATAGAGTTTCACTGCCTTAAAAATCTCTGCGCTCTGGATTATTAGGACTTTTAATCCTTTCTCAGTTCTAAACTGAATATAGACCCCACTTCCCTCACCCTTTCTCCTGACCCCTGAAACCCAATTATTTTTCTTTTCTTTTTTTAAATTAATTTTTTATATGAGTATAGTTGATACACATTGCACACACATTACATTAGTTACATTAGTTTCAGGTGTACAACATAATTTATATCTTAGACTATAATCCTGTTTATACCTTATGCTGTGTTCACAAATGTAGCTGTCACATATCACGTTATTTTATTAACAGTAGCGTTGACTATTTTCCCTATGCTGTACCTTTTATTTCCATGACATTTGTTCTGTCACTGGGCGCCTGTATCTCCCACTCCCCTTCACCTGTTTTGCCATCCTCTGATCCCCCTCCCCAGCAACCGTCAGCTCTCTGTGTTTATAGGTCCAATTGTGCTTTTGTTTTTGTTTATCCCTTAGTTTTTTAGATTCCACATATAGGTGAAATCATACAAAATTTGACTTATTTCACTTAGCATAATACAGCCTGGGTCCATCCATGTGGTCACAAATGGCAAGATCTCATTCTTTTTTTTACAGCTGAGTACTATTCCACTGTGTATGTCTTCTTTATCCATTTTCTTTGTCTGTTCATCTATCAGTGGATGCTTGATTGCTTTGTCATTCAGTTGTTTTTCTGACATTGACTTTAAGAGACTGGGCTGGTAACTGCCTTGGAGCATTGCCACTTTCTGGTATAAAACAATCAGGTTTTCTTATGGTTATCTTTCACCTTCTTTCTCTAATTTATAGTTTCTATAAACCAGAACTTAGATATGAAGGCTTGATTAAGTTCAGGTTAAATATTTTAGGGAAGACTACTTTATAGGTGATCCTGTGTATTTCGTATTATATCACAAAAGGAAGCCCATAATGTCTGATAGTGCTAAGATATTTAAATAAAGATGACAGCCTGTAAAGTAATGTTAGAAAGTAATATTTTCCCTTACTAGCAAGTAACTGGTAAGGAATTATCTAGGTTCCCATCAGCCTTTTACTTAGGTGTTTTAGTATCTGTGATTGAGTCCATTATTGCCATAAGAGTTGCAAAGTGGTTATTTTTCTATATTTTTCTAAATGTATTATTGGCTACCATTCTTTTATATTTTAAAAAAATTTTTTTTTAATTTTTATTTACTTATGATAGTCACAGAGAGAGAGAGAGGCAGAGACATAGGCAGAGGGAGAAGCAGGCTCCATTGTTTTATAAAAAGAGCTTTTTCTCATTAATTAGGACTGTTTGGTTATCCTTAAATGTTACCCTAAAATATAATTCCTATGGGAAAAGGAGATTAAAGGCTTAATTCTTTCTTTTAGTTGCCAACTTCAGAGTAAGATACTTGTGGTGGTTCTGTCCCGTTTGCCCTCAAATCTATTCATTGCCTTCCCTACCTGGGAGGGTGGCCTGCGGGAGGCGAAGTTGACCCTTCCAAGGTCTTCCCCGTCTCCCTAGCTCTCAGTATCCAAACATTGAGGGGGAGGAAGTCAGATCCAGAGTACTCCCTGCCACCCCCCACCAGCCCATCCACTCTCATGGGTTTCTTGAATTTAATAACATCATTTTGTTTTCATTTTATTGATTTATTTTTAACTTAGGGAATATAGTACTGGTTTTCATTCATGAGACTGATACTAAGTTTCCTTTTAAGATATCTTTAAGTAAAAGTAAGGCACAGGTGGTACAACAGATGAGGCAGGAATAGTGTGGGTAGACTGTGGGTGATCAAAGCTTAGGAAACTAAGCAAGATGGAACGTTGACATCAGGCCAGAGACATGGGATTGAGCAGAGGGACACTAGAAGAGTTCTTAAGGAGGCTGAGTGGACTTAGTGATGATGGAAGGTAGACATAGAGGAGGATTCCAGGATGCCTGACTCTGGGGTCCTGGCTCGGGTGACGGGTGTGTGATTGTGCTGTTCACTGAGATGGGGAATATGGGAGGACGGACACATTTTCATTTCTATTTCTAGTGAAGAATCAGGTGTAAATGTTGAATAGATACAAAGCCAAAACTTAGAATTTTTTTTATTAACCATCAGAAGAAGATGAAATTTAGTATATTTAACATGAGGTTTCTGTAGTATGCCACAATATCTTTTGGATAATGAATTGAAGTAGAGAAAAGTGAGTGAAATTAGTCCCCTTAATAGAAATTCACTACTGACCCATTTTACTTCATTACATCCTCTAAGTGCTTACACAGCACTACATGAAGTAGGTGTCCAATAGAATTTGTTAAAGTGATTTAAAAAACAGTCACTCCTTTGTTACTGTGCCCAGTCATGTTTCTTATTAATGTGTGTTTTCCAAAGCACTGTTTTTCTGCCTTTTTAATCTCCTGGATTATTCTTTAATTAACAGTGTTGCATAACTCAACCTTGTAAAAAACTTGTTTAAAAAAAGATAGTGTGTTTAGAGCTAGTTATTTTTCTCTTTTTTTCCCTTTTCTTTATCGTTTGTTTTTTCAATTTATCATCAAAGAGCAGCTTTTTAGGGTTGATTAAATACTTTTCTTTAGGGCCTATTATGATGACCTAGATGACCTAAATCAGAATGTAACTATACCTTTCCATTTTTGTAGAATGGCTTCAAATGTCACTGTATGTCTGAATCTCATCAGAGACAACTCTTGCTGGCTTCTGAAAATCCTCAGCAGTTTATGGATTATTTTTCAGAGTAAGTAGCTTGAGGACATCCTTTCTCATAAGCTTTATTCAGTTGGACTCTTAGTAGATGCTTAGTATTTTCTATATTGGGAGCTCTGTTCATTCTTTACACATTAACACAATAGCTGTATTATTTTGTGCTCAGGTTTTGTTTTCCTTTGACAATTTATTATAGCGTAAAATTGTTGCAGAAGTGGATCTTACAATTTAGTCTTGCACTTCCAACATAAACTGTCTTCATTCCAACTCAGTTGTGGCTAAGAGCAAAGCCCTGGAGTCAGACTGTCTGCTTTGAACCCTGCAAATCCAGGCTTCTCTACTCATGAGCTGTGTGACTTTGGCTGAAACACATTTGTCTGTGCTTTTGTCTTCTCATCTGTAAAATGGACCTAAAGACAGCACCCTCTTCCAAGTGTTCTCTTTATTTTATAAAGTTTATATAAGGATTAATAAATTAATACTTTTTTAAAGTTTTATTTTGTTTTAAGATTTTTTTTTATTTATTCATGAGAGACACAGAGAGAGAGGCAGAGACACAGGCGGAGGGAGAAGCAGGCTCCTCACCAGGGAGCCCATTGTGGGACTTGATCCCAGAACTCTGGGATCACACCCTGAGCCAAAGGCAGACACTCAACCACTGAGCCACCCAGGTGTCCCAGTGAATTAATATTTTTAAAGTGTTTACAAGAGTACTCAGTACCCGATGAATAGCTGTAAATTATTACTATTAATGTTTAGTTTTGTTTCTACCTGTTTCTTTCCAAAGTTCTAGACCTTTTGTACTTAGGATCCCTTTACACCCTTAAAAATTATTGAAGAGCCCTGAAGAGCTTTTGTTTATGTTTGATATTGATACTTGATTTTAATATATTGGTATTTGTAAAATAGGGATTAAAAATGAAAAAATTAATGTATTAATTCATTTAAAATAACAGTATTAAACTTATCACATGTTAAAATAATTTTTTAATTTAAAAATGTATTTTTTAAAACAAAACAAAAATAAGAGTGACATTGTTTACATTTTTGCGAATCTCTTTAGTGTCTTAATGCTTTCTTTTTTTTTTTTTTTTTTAAGGTTTATTTATTTATTCATGAGAGAGAGACAGAGAGAGAGAGAGAGAGAGGCAGAGACACAGGAAGAGGGAGAAGCAGGCTCCATGCCGGGAGCCCGACCTGGGACTCAATCCCGGGACTCCAGGATCGTGCCCTGGGCCAAAGGCAGGCGCTAAACTGCTGAACCACCCAGGGATCCCCTCTCTTTAGGGTCTTAATAGATGACAGTTGGTTTCCACACCTGCTTCTGCATTCAATCTGTTTCTAAAGGAAACCCATCCTGTTCATAGATGTAGAGTTGTAATAGGGGCAGTATATTTTTTTAAAGATTTATTTATTTATTTATTAATGAGAGAACAGGGAGAGAGAGGCAGAGACAAAAGCAGGGGGAGAAGCAGGCTCCATGCAGGGAGCCCGACTTGGGACTCCATCCCAGGTCTCTAGGATCACGCCCTAGGCTGAAGGCAGGCACTTTAACTACTGAGCCACCCAGGCGTCTAAGGATAATATTTTAATAGCCTTTTTCAGTTAATTTTGGATATTCTTCTTTGATACTGCATCAAAACAATAGCATGGTAGTTTCTTAAACTTTTTTTTAACTTATTTTTTTATTATTTTAGAGAGAGAGCATGCACACTCATGCACAAACTGGAGGAGGGGCAGAGGAGGAGAGAGAATCCACAAGCAGACTGTCCGCTGAGGGTGGAGCCCAATGCAGGGTTCAGTCCCAGGACCCTGAGGTCATGACCTGAGCTGAAATCAGGAGTCAGTGGCTCAACTGACTGAAGCCCCCAGGCCACGCTGGCATGGTAGTTTCTTAAAGATTTGTTGTGGTGTGGAATCTGAAACCATATCAGTGAACTTTTTAAACTCTATTACCTTATAATCTCTTGATCTTTTACTTTTTTTTTTTTTTAATTTTATTTATTTATTTATGAAAGACACAAAGAGAGAAGCAGAGACATAGGCAGATCCCAGGGCTCTGGGATCATGACCTGAGCCAAAGGCAGACGCTAAACCACTAAGCCACCCAGATGTCCCTCGATCTTTCACTTTAAGCAGATCTTGTACCCATGCATGATTTTATAGCATCATGTATTGGTCATTTGGAAGGTATTCATTTACTGAGTATCCCAAATGGTGACACGTTTTGTTACACAATAGCATAAAATCATATTTATTAACGTTAGCACTTGTTATCAGAAATGTCTTTAAGTTTTGGGAAATACATCGAACTCACAGTGGCTGATGCTAGTTTACCAGATTCAAATTTTTGCTTGCAGCTCAAATTTTATCATTGGCAACAAAATACTGTCAGTTGTTCTCCTTGACATGACACACTTTGTTTAGTTTTGAAAAAATGTCTACTAAATATCTAATCCGGAATAATCATGGTTGATTTGTCAGTCATTCTTTCAAATAAAAATGGTGCTCTTTGGAAAAAGGTAGTTTAGCACATAGCTCAAACATTCACACAAGTACTTTGTCTAAGACAACCCCTGTGCAGCAACAGAAATGATTTATTCCTAATCCCATTTCATCACATGGGACGTTAGAAAGATAAAGCCCCAAAGATTGAGACTGAATCCCATTAATGATAGTGCTTCATCAGGGATGTTCTCAATGAAATGGGCATTGACTTTCACTGTGAGTACATGAAGCATACCTGGGCTGCTAGTACAGTTTGGTCTCACCACTGACCGCTTTGACTTGGCTAAGATGCCAGCAGGTTCACCCTGCGTTGCTTTTGTGCCATCAAGGCAAGTAGCATAGAGAAAAGACAAAAGTTCTTTGTGAACCACCTAAAACCATCTGGAATACCACTGGGCTGTATGTGCCACACTTGGGGAAATGTCATTCTGGCAAGAGCCATCCACACTGGAGCCTTCCTCTCTACCCCGCCATTCACTGCATCCACAGTAGCTGCCCTCCGCCTCCAACAGCCTCCTGAAGGGTCGCTTGTGCCTGTTTCCATCTTCCTGGGTATCTGTTTTCACTGTCCATGAACACCTCTCTGTTTACCATTCTTTCCTGGCTTTCCTCCTCACCCTCCTCCTCCCTCTGCTTACTTTTTTCCTTAACCCCTCTACCTGTCCCCACAGCAGCTCAAATGCAGGAATTTTCTTCAGGGTGCCTGCTTGGCTTCTTTTCATCCATAGCACGCAGGCTCCAGGAGTTCCATTCTTCCAGCTGCTAACCTTCATGTGGGATGACTCCTGAATCTTAATTTTCATTCCTAACATCTGTCTTAAGTTGTAGATTTTTTTTTTTTTCTGCACAATTCTGTATTTCTGAAGGTTGTCTCTCTCAAAGCCAACATTTTAAAACTAAAGGCAGTATCCTGCCCCCCACACCTGCCTGTTATCCTGGGCTGTCTGATAACTGCTGCCCGGGAAGCCCCTGTTTTGATTCTCCTCCACAGTGTCCTTTCAACATGTATCTTTTCCATTCTCACAGCTCTAGCAATAGTTCCCATCATCGCTCACCTAAAGTAATTCCGTGACTTCCTCACTGGTCTCCCAGCTGTAGCTACTCCTCCTGCACATGTTTTTTGCCCGTGGATCACAAACCATACAGGCATCATGAGCACCTGGAGGGCTTGTGACAACAGTGGCAGGTCCTGATTCAGAAGATCCGAGCTGGGGCTAGAGACTTGGCATTTCTACCTGGTTCCCAGGCAATGTCAATGCTGCTCTTCTGGGGGCCACACTTGGAGAATTCTTGTTTTGTACTTTCCACGGGATTATCTTTTTAAATCACAGATTTTCACGGACTAATTCCTAAATAAATGATCTGGTGCTTTTCCACTGCATGCATAAGACCCACCCTCTTCAAGGTGCTTCTAAGATAAGCCCTACCAGTTTCTCCAGCTATGTGTTCCACCCCCACCCCGTTATTCTCTTCTGTCCCACTGTATCCCTCCTAGCTGTCTACTCTCAACATTAGCTTGATTAGATGATCATTTCCCAGACGTGATATTTTCATGTCCCTCTGCCGGCTGGGAATGGCCTTCTCTTCACTCTGAAGTTCTGTTTAATATTTCACTGCCCAAATTGGGGATCACCTCTGGGCATCTCCCTCAACTCCCATGATACTTTCTCATGTTTCTTTTGCAGTTTGATTTCTGTTATGATGGGTTCTGCTGGATTGTAACCTAGGTCAAGATTTATGTCTCATTCACCCATGTTTACCTAGCACTTAACACAGTACTCAGCGCAGAGGGACAGTAAATGCCAATTTCACATGTAATAAGGGGAGTTTGCTACCATCAAAAGAATGGTGTTATTATGCCACATTCAGTAGCATTGAGACTTGATGAAGGAGCCTCTGCAAAGATGTGTAGTCGCTTTGGTTACAGCTACTCTGCTAAGGCCAAAGGTTTCAACAGCAGATTGACTTTTCACTGTAATTCTTGAAAGCTATAATCTTTTGGGAGTTCCTTCCTTTTTCAGTTTTTAAAGTTTTGTAACAGATACATAGATGTTTCATCTGTCCTTTGGGCATTCACACTGTATGATGGCTTACATTTCAGCAAGATGATGCTTTATATTTGTAGAATTACTGTAACGCACTCTTTCCTTTCCTTATTAGGGAATTCCGAAATGACTTTCTAGAACTTCTCAGAAGACGCTTTGGTAAGCATCCAGGTATTGTGCATATAATAACGTCATGCTCTTATAACCTGCACAGGACTGATGATGTCATATTTTGTTCTTAGGAACTAAAAGAGTCCACAACAACATCGTCTATAATGAATATATCAGCCACCGGGAGCATATCCATATGAATGCCACTCAGTGGGAGACTCTGACTGATTTTACCAAGTGGCTGGGCAGAGAAGGTAAGAATAAGACCAGGATTTGAGTAGTTGTTACATGGCTCCAGTGCGGGGAGAAAGAATTGTCATGGTTTCTGAGTAAATTTATGGAAATGAGGGCGAGTAGGGCAATTGAAAATAGGTGGAAACACATATAATCTTCTAGGATTGATTTTGTGTGTTACACATGATTATGAGTGGAATGGTTCTTTTGATTGGGCAGAGATGTATCACTGAAATTTCTTCTCATTTGGATTAAAATTTATTGTCAGTCCTTTCCTTCTCTTATCCCCATACTCATTTTACTTTCAGAAACTTTTGTTACAGGAGCTTTTTATTTTATTTTTTTTTAAGATTGATTTATTTATTTTAGAGAGAGAGAGAAAAAGAGAGCCTGAGAGAGAGAGAGCCCGAGCAGTAGGAGTCGAGAGAGAATCTCAAGCAGACTCCACACTGAGTGCAGAGCCTGATGTGGGGCTTGATCTCATGACCCTGAGATCATGACCTGAGCTGATCAAGAAACCAAGAGTTGGACACTTAACCAACTCGGCCACCCAGATGCCCCAAGGAGCCTTTTAAAAATTTTTTGCAGCTTTTTCCATTTCTGACCTTCATGGACTGAAGCTCAGGAGAAGAGAGGAGAAGGAAATTTTGTCAGTGTATTTCTTATTCAGTATGTTACTTTATTTCATTTTTTAAAAAACTTATTTTTTTAACATTTTATCTATCTATTCATGACAGAGAGAGAGAGAGATACAGGCAGAGGGAGAAGCAGGCTCCGCACAGGGAGCCTGACACAGGACTCGATCCCAGGTCTCCAGGATCACACCCTGGGCCAAAGGCAATGCTAAACCACGGGCCACCGGGGCTGCCCAACTTTATTTCATTTTATGGGGAAAATTTCTACTTAGTTAAGTTAGTAGAATATCATGTACTCCTTGGATGTTAAATAGTTAGTTACTAAGCAAGATAATACTTCTTCCATGTGTTTCTCTTGCTTAAATAGTTGACTTAACCTAGCTAGTTAAAAACAATACAATTTTTTTCTGTTTAAGGACATAAAATATTTTACTTAAAACCTAAATTTCATCAACCATGAATATGGAAAATTTGTGTGCTGCATGAATGTGTGTTTTTGAATGTGTTTGGATGTATTTGAATGAATAAGCATATGATGCAGAGATAGAACACATTTGTATTTACTTTTAGTTTTGATTGTATACAAATTTGTCTTTTTTTTTTTTTTTAAGGCTTGTGCAAGGTGGATGAGACTCCAAAAGGCTGGTATATTCAGTATATAGACAGAGACCCAGAAACTATCCGCCGGCAGCTGGAACTAGAGAAAAAAAAGAAGCAGGACCTTGATGATGAGGAAAAAACAGCCAAATTTATTGAAGAACAAGTGAGAAGAGGACTGGAAGGGAAAGAACAGGTGGGTGACAATATCATTCCAGGAAGCAACAGAGAAAGGTCTCAAGAAGCAAAATTTTTAAGTGTTGAATTGGGTCTTGTAGGTCTTATTCCTTAATTAAGAGAAGAAAAAACTGTGGCCAAGTATAAAAGCCCAGGTTTTGGAGTTGAGACAAACCTGGGTTTGTGTGCTAACTGATTGACTCACGATCTTGAAGAGTTATATACTCTCCTAAACCTCAGTTTCTGTATCTCTGAGGCAGAAGCGATAGCTAATGGGGAAGACATAGCAGATCATACTGCGTGGTTGTAATGAATGTAGTGCTGGAATTAAAAACAGTGTGAGAGCCTAGAGGGCCAGCATTTGCCCCAGCCTGGGGAGGATATAGACTGCCTGAAGGTAGATACAACCTCTGGGCTCAAAGAATGAACCCACAAAACCCAGCAAATGGGGGAAGAGAACATGATTCAGGTGGTTCAGGTGTTAGCATAACTAGAGTAAGGCATTTATTTTAACAAATATTTATTGGGTTCCCCTTATGTACCAGGCCTTTTTCTAGACACTGGGGATAAGTCAGTAAACAAAAGGTAAAATCCCCCCAACTCGTGGTATTTATGTATCAAAAATTATTTGTGTACAGGAAAACATAACTTAGTATATATGTAAAATTACTAGCCATTGCGTATTTTTTAAAACCTTATTGTGGTATAAGATACATGTGATAAAGTATATGATGTGCATTAGTCTTAGGGTGACAGCTCAGTGAAATTTTACATATGTACATGCATATGTAAATGAATGGATGGATAATAGATGGACCAAGACCCTATGTAGTGACCACACAGATCAAGATATAGAATGTTTCTAGGGTCATAGTCATTCCTAATTAAATTCCTCATTTCCAAGAAGGAACCAATGTTCTAATGTACCACTGTTGATTATCTATTAGTGTGTTCTTGAACTTTGTAGAAATGTGATCCTATATTATACTCTCTATCTGGCTGCTTTAACTCAAACAGAACGTTCTTCATGTTCACTGCACCTATCTTCTTTCCTATCAGTGTTTAAGTCTTGTTTTAAATTGATATCTCCTGTTCCATTGTAGAAACATGAGACAGTTTATCCATTCTCCTGTCGAGAAACATGTGGCTTGTTTTCAGTTTTTGGCTATTGTGAATACAGCTATTCTGATCATTAATGTACTAGTCTTATAGATGCTGTTTAGTACAGAGTGACGCAAGAGGTAGCAGGCAAGAGGAAAGTAAAGACCCATTTATTTAAGTTTTTTAAAAGATTTATTTATTTATTCATTCATTCATTCATTCATTCATGAGAGACACAGAGAGAGAGGGAGAGGCATAGGCAGAAGGAGGAGCAGACTCCCTTTGGGATCACCAATGCAGGACTCGATCCTTGGAACCCAGGCTCACAACCTGAACTGAAGGCAGACACTCAACCACTGAACCACCCAGGTGCCCCTAAGATCCATTTATGAGTCAACTTATATACCATGTCAATTGACCTCCTTGATAAGTGGGTGGGTGCACATGTGTATCATGGTACTACTGTCATATGTGTGCATTCACACAGTCTTTTGGGAGTTTTCTGTATTAAAATGAAAACAATGGTTAAACTGCTGTAATTGTCAAATTTCAACTCCTGCCAAAGATTAAAAGCTTTTTATTCTTGAAATTTTCTCACCTTTTTAAAATATAAACCTCTATTTTCTGTAGAGGGAAAATGATAATTTCCTATTATGGAAGTAAAGAAGGATCACATCTGGTACAGAGGAAAGTGGTTTACGTTTTGGAATATTTTTGTTTTGTAACATTTTAGCTTAATTCCATTAAAGTCTTCAAGTTAATTCGTACTTTTCAGGTGTGAATAGCATCTTCCCCTAAAAGGCAGGGGAAGTCCTGCTTATTAGTACTTCCTCATTTCACTCTTAGATGTTATCAGTTTTTAAAAAGTAATCTCATGTCTTTCGCCTTCCTTTGTGGGATCTTAATGGAGAAAAGAACAGCTCAGTTGTTTCTCAAGAACATTTTTATTAGTAGAAACAATAATTAACATTTATCAAACACTATCACAAGCGTTATGCTAAATGCTTCTTTATATCCTCCTGTTTTACCCTTATGACTCCTCTAAATATGCATATTATTCCTATTTTAAAGACAGAATAATTGAGGCCCAGGGAGAGCAGGAGATTGACAGGCGACAAAGGTAATGGTGTGCAGAGGTGACTGGGTTTTACATTCGGGTCTGAGTTAGTCTTAGGCTCTTGATCTTACACTAAACTATCCCCCCCACTCTGGAAAGGTTTTGCTTTTTAAAGTAATCCTCTAGCTAAAATTCTTAAGGTTTATTGTTTTATGTTGTATCCTGTTTAAATTGTAGTAGATATAAAAATGTAGATAAACTTCTGCAGTGTAGTACAGAGAAGCTACTTTTTTCCCCTTTAGAATAATTCTCAGTTGAAGAATACTTATGACACATATAACTTTTTTAACTAGGATCTTAATCATTTTAGAACTGCATGTTGGAGCTGTCTTACAATATGGGTAGCAAGTCACAATTTGGGATTATTGAATATTGTAAATGCACTGTGAACCAAACCTTCATACTCTCTCTTTTTTTTTTTTTTCTTTTTTAAGGAGGCTCCTGTTTTTACAGAGTTAAGCAGAGAAAATGATGAAGAAAAAGGTAGCTTTACTTTTTTCTTCTTTTAATATGGATGATTTTGTATTAGCGCTACCAAAAATTAGCAACATGTTTGCGGACAAGACATGATCTGTCTGGATTGCATTGTTTTTACACACTTTATGAAAAGGTAATAATGAATCAGATAGGATGCCTTCAACTACAAGTGAAAAAAACAAAAACACAACTAAAATCAGCCTAAATAGTATGTAAATACTTTGCTGTAACAAGAGCCCCAGAGGTTGGGCGGCTCTGGATGCCATGGTATCCTGTCAACAGCTGAATGTGACGTGGCTGCGGGCACTTTTGGCCATCGTATGCACACCCAACATTGTCCAGAGGATGACAGGGGCAACTTTTCTGGAGTCCCCGGTAAGCAAGGAAACTTTTCCTATAAGACACTCCTCTGGCCTGCAGACTTCCTTTTGAATGTCACTGACCAGTCTGTATTAACCTCCAGCTTACGAGCAGTCACTGGGAAAGGAAGTGAGATGATTTTGGTTGGTTTAGAGCAAAAGAACCTTACTGATTACCTCTAGAAGACTCCCATCTCTTAATCCCATCACTTTGGCGATTAGGTTTTCAACATACGAATTTGAGGGGGATACGAACATTCATACCCTAGCATCCTCCAAGCCATATGTGACAGGTATGAACACCTAAACAAAATTGCAGTCCTGTCCCCTAGTAAGGGGAGAGGGGGCTGTGAGCCGGAAGTGGCCATGGCTGTCCCCTACAGGTCAATCATGTGTAGATCTTCCCAGCTCTATGAGCATCCGCCCAGTATTCTTATCTGCAGAAATTTATCATCTCAGGATGGGAGCATTCCAGCTCTCGTTTATTCAAAATGTCCATGAACTTCTATGTGGAGATATTGTGGTATCTTATCTGTTAAGTTTTATAATTTTTCTGAAAAAAAAAATACACTTGTGTGTGTATATATATATGTATGTATCTATATGTATATAAAATATACATGCAAAAATGTATCATTTCTTTTTCTTCCAGTTACATTTAATTTGAATAAAGGAGCATGTAGTTCAGCAGCAGCAGCATCCAAATCAAGGTGAGCTACATGGACAGACATCTTAGAACCTGAGAATTGTTGTGAAATGTTGATGACGACATTTTAAAAGCTGTGGTATGGTAAACAGTTTTTTTCTTCTGGTTGCAATTTTCTTCTTTGTTTCGTTTTTGTTTGATGGCTATTTTGTTTGTCAGCGACTGTTTTTGTTTTTTTTTTCCTTACTTACCCACAATGGTATGATTCTTCTGAGGCCAGGCACATTTTGATTAAATGTTCCATGTGACAAGGTTTTACTTCTCTGTGAGCCCTTCTCCACAGATTGGTTCTCTCCATGCTACTGCAGTGCTATTGATTTTTCTCTCACAGCCCACTTACCAAGTTTTTAATATGAGCAGGTGCATACAGTTTTTGTTCTGCCTACCATATTGAGATTTTGTGAGAACGGAGACTAGGTCAGTGACCCAACTTCTTAGTCCTGATACAGTGTAAGCACACCAGTGGGCACTCAGTCATGGCTTCCCTGCTGCATGGTGTAGTAGCAGAACAGGGCTTGACAAAGTTTTTCTGGAAAAGGCCGCATAGTACATATTTCAGATGTTGTTGGCTATGTGTCTTGGTTGCAACCACTTGATTGAGGTCAGAATGAGAAAGCAGCCATAGACAATATGTAAACAAATGAATGTGCTCTGTTCCAATAAAATCTCACGTATAAATACAGGCAGGAGGCCGCATTTGGCCCTTGGGTTGGAGTTTGCCAAACCCTGGAATAGCACATAGTCAGATGCTTCTATTCACTTTTCATGTTCTCTTCTCTTGCACTTCTTTTTTTTTTTTTTTTTTTAATTTTTTTTTTTTATTTATTTATGATAGTCACAGAGAGATAGAGAGAGAGGCAGAGACACAGGCAGAGGGAGAAGCAGGCTCCATGCACCGGGAGCCCGACGTGGGATTCGATCCCGGGTCTCTCCAGGATCGCGCCCTGGGCCAAAGGCAGGCGCCAAACCGCTGCGCCACCCAGGGATCCCTCTTGCACTTCTTATATAGTCTTTCACTAAGTATTTATTCACTGTTTGTGATGTGCATTGTGTCCAGTTTGGTTATAAATATTAAAAAAAAAAAAAGATATTCAGGAAGGTACCATTCTACTGGTACTTCCCAGCACCTACCAGAATTTAGGTTTGAGTTGGCCAATAATTGTTATTTTTCTTAGTATTTTATGTGTTTGTTAAAGACCTCAGTTTTCTTGGTTAATTTATAGGCTAGTGTTTCTTTGCACAACTGAATAAGTAAGTAGCCAGGAGAAGTGAAGGAAGTAGACAGAGTAGCCATGTATCACTGCTTTGGAATGGCTTGTCAGAGGTCTTCACTTTGATCTAAATGTTTCAGAATTGACACCTGCATTAGATGTCATGAAGGAAATGGTTAATTGGATTCCACATTTGGTATATTTGAAGAAAAAATTCTTTTTCAAAATCTTGGTGTGACATGGTCTGGAAGACAAATTCAAATATATCAAACCATATGTGCCTCTTAGATCCGTACATGTTTCTCACCATTCTCCTTTATTATTGTTATTCTGAAGTGTCTATCAATGTTAAAATTTATCCCGGTGGCCCCCAAACTCGTCTCCCTTGTATTAGTTTTCTATGGTTGCTGTAACAAATTACCATAAACCAAGTGTCTTTTTTTTTTTTTTTTTTTAAGATTTTATTTTATTTATTTGAGAGAGAGAGAGCAGAGTGAGAGAGAGCATGAGCAGGGTGAGAGAGAGCATGAGCAGGGAGAGTGGCAGAGGGGGAGGGAGAGGAAGACTCTCTGCTGAGCAGGGAGCCCAATATAGGGCTCGATCTCAGGACCCTGAGATCATGACCTGAGCTGAAGGCTAAATACTTAACCAACTGAGCCGCCCAGGCGCCCCAAACCAAGTATCTTGAAACAACAGAAATTTATTCTGTCTCTGGAGGCCAGAAGTCTGAAGTCAGTATCCCTGAGCTGACATCAAGCCATCTGCAGGGCTGCAGGTCCTCTACGGGCTCTGGGAGGATTCCATTCTTTGCCTCTTCCAAGCTCCTGGTGGGGCTGCTGGCATTCCTTAGCTTGTGGCTACAAACTTCAGTTTTCAAAAGCAGTGTCTTCAGATTTCTCTTTGCTTCATCTTCACATCACCTTCTCTGTGCATCAAATCTGCCTGTTTCCCTCTTAAAAGGATGTCTGTGGTTGCATATAGATCATCTCATCTCAGAATCTATAACTTGATCTCATTTGCAAAGACCCTTTTCCAAATAAGGTAACTTTTATGAACTGCGAGGATGAGGACCTGTTATCTCTGGAGTCTGCTAGTTAGTCTATCTCCCTAAGCCAGCTCTGATGTTATTAGTAAAAATAGTTTTATTTGACCGACCAAGTTCTGTGACTTCAGTCTCAATATAACAACAGATAAGTAGTGTCACAGATAATACAGTGGAAAGACTCGTCTAAATTTTCTTTTTCTAAGATTATGGCCCATTTTTATACAGGCTCTATTTTCCTGTTGATTTATATAGCTCTTGTATATCTAAAACTCAGAATGAACGAAACGATCTAGATACCAAAAATGGATACTTTATATTGAGGCACAAGGACAAGGCCTGCTTCTCCAGTTTTTGGACAAAGGTTACCCAGTTTCCATTTCTGTTTTGGGCCTTCTCTTCTTTAATTGCAATAGGATCCACTCCAGTTATTGCAAGCAGAACTCTAGAGCTGTTCTAGAAGCAAATGTTCCATTTCCAGTCTGTTACTGTTCATTTCTTGTCTTGATTTTAGCCCCATCTTGCCCCTGTCTCAGTTAGTCACTCTTCAATAGAATCTTTGGGGAGGAGGGATGTTATTGTTAGAGCAGCTAGTGTAGGATTAAATATAACACACAGCTGGGGTACTGGGTGGCTCAGTCGGTTAACTGTCCAACTCTTAAATTCAGCTCAGGTCATGACCTTGGGGTCATAAGATTGAACCCCACATCAGCTTCCCCACTCAGGGATTCTGCTCGAGATTCTCTCCCTCTTCCTCTGCTTCTCCTTGCTGTGCGCCCATACGCGTAGAAGTGCTCTCTCTCTAAAAAAGAAAAAAAAATAATACTAAAATACAGCTGAAAAAAATTGACTGTTTTGCATTTTACTTTTATGTTCATTATTGAGATTGATATTTAATTTTCTGCTCTTAAAATGATTTGTATGTTTGGTTTTTTTGTTTGTTTGTTTTACTCTATCTTTAGGATAGACTATCACTTCTTTTGAAAGCTTGGTAAAATACTGAGCTGATATCTTTTGCAGGTGAGGGTGTACTTTTTACTACTGATTCAGTTTCATTATGGTCATTAGTTTATCCAGCCTTACAATATAATTTTGATTATACAAATTTCAATAATTTATGTAATTTTGATTTTTCTAGAATGTCCTTTTTATCTAGGCTCTCAAATTTGATGTTTTACTAATCTTTTAGAATACCAACTTTTTGTTTTCTTGATATATCACTTCTTTGGTTCTGTCCTTCATAATTTCTTCTGTCAACATTTCTTCTATTCTTCCTTATTCATTTTAACTCTAATACAGTCTTGATACTGTGAGTAGAAGGATCTTTCTAAGTGTCAAGGCCTACCATGTCTGTCTTTCACCTGTAAGGGGTAACTTGTCATTTTTGTTCATGCTGCTGTGTGACCATTGTGATCTGGTGCCTCTCCCGCCACTTGCGCTCCAGCTATGCTAAATTATTTATGCTGTCCAAAGTGAGCTGTGGTGGCTCACCCTTCCTTGTCTTTACGTCTCCTGTCCTCCCCTGTCCTGTTCTGTCGTGAGATCCTGACGGCTGTCTGTTCATATTTTTATCCCCTTGTCATACTGTGGACATTTGAGAATGCCAAATAAATTTTCTCTACAGGAAACGTTTTTTATTCAGTTTAGTTTTTTTGTGTGCTGAAATTTATGTAACATAAAGTTTACCATTTCCACCATTCTTAAGTGGACAAGTCAGTGGTGATAAGTAGCTTCCCATTGCTGTGCAGCTGTCACCATATCCATCTACAGGCTTGCTCATTAGCCCATCGTACAGCTCTGACCCCATTAAACACTTAATTCCCCATTTCCTGGTAGTCCCCAGCTCCCAGGAGCCCCTCTTCTAGTTTCTATCTCTCTAAATTGAACGATTCTAGTCTCCTCATAGGAAGGGAAACATATAGCAATTGCCCTTTTGTGACTGGCTTCTTTCACTCACTTTAACGTCTTCAAGGTTCTTCCAAGGTTGCGGCATGTGTTGGAATGTCCTTCCTTTTCAGGGATGAATAATATCCTGTTGTATGTATGTTCCAAATTTGGTGGATCTCTCCATTGGTCAGTGGATGTTTCAGTTATCCCCACCTCTGGGCAGTCATGAGCAGTGCTGCTCTGAACACAGTGGTACAGATGGCCTGTTCAGTCCCCACTTTCAGTTCCCTGGGGTGTAGCCCCAGAAGTACCAATGCCAGATTCGGTGACTGCACTACCTTCCTGTTTGCCACAGTGGCTGTGCCAGTTAGAGCACAGGAGTTCCAGCTTCTCCTTGTCCTTGCCAACACATACTGCTTGCTGTCTTTTTTTTTTTTTATAAGAGTCATCCTTGCAGATGTGAAGTGGTATTTCTTTGTGGTTTCGATTTGTGTTTCCTTAGTGGTTTCGATTTGTGTTTCCTTAGTGGTTAGTCATGTTAAGCATCTTTCCATGTGCTTTTGGTCTTCTTTGGAGAAATGTCTTTTGCTTATTTTTCTTTAAAGATTTATTTTTATTTGAGAGAGAAGAACAAGTGGGAGAGGCAGAGGGAGAAAGAGAGAGAATCTCAAGCAGAGTCTACCCTGAGCACAGAATCTGGTGTGGGGCTTGATCCCATGATTGTGATCTGAGCTGAAGCCAAGAGTTGGATGCCTCACTTTTGCTTATTTTTTAATTGGGTCGGTTGTTTGTCTTAAGATTTTATTTATTTATTAGAGAGAGAGCAAGAACGAAGGGAGGGGCAGAGGGAAAGGGAGAAGCAGACTCCCTACTCAGCAGGAAGCTTGATGCTGGGCTCGACCCCAGGACCCTGAGACCATGACCTGAGCCAAGTCAGATGCTTAACCGACTGAGCCACCTGGGTTGTTTGTTTTTTATGCAGCTTAGTCTTAAGAAAAGTATCTAATAGCCTTGAGTAAACTCATGTTTCTGGGGTGAGACAAATAGCGAACTACTGAAGTAATTTATTAGGCCATTCTAGGAACCCTTGTTGAAAAAATTCAAGGAATTAATGGAGAATGTGAAGAGAAAGCAGAAAAATAAGCAAATATTTTTCTAAAAAGTGGAGAAAAATCTTCAGAAAACAGTAGCAAGCTTTTCCTGCTGGTTTTAGTAGGAAGTAGGTGGTTTGCAAACATACAAGGAGGTAGTGGTGATCGTTGGACCCCAAATACTCACTCAGTCATCACTCCCCATTTGCTAGGGTTGTTACTCATCCCTCTTATATAGCGTAGTGTGGTTGATTGTGATCTGGAATTAGTTCTAAGTTTGGTAGATTCCTAGCTAAAAGTACTTTTCAATCTAAAGAATTTTCTTTTTAAGCAGTAAATTGAAGAGTTCATCTCTATATGAACTTAATCCATTCTGAACCAAATCTGTATAACTTACAGTTGTCATAAACCTGGGGGATTTGTGCAGTAACAGAGTCAGAACCTAGATATTCAGAGGATTGAATTATGTAAGTGAAATTTCAGAAGGGTAGATGTAAAACCTTACCAGTTAGGTGAAGGAAGAATAGCCGCTCTGAAGACCAAGTGGGGGAATCCTGACCTGTACCCCCCTTGTATAGAAAAGAAGTCAGGATTATAGTGATTCCAGGCTGAATGGGAATCCATAGAGTAATCTGGCTGCCAGTAAATCTAATGCTATCTTTAAGTGCCTTAAAAAAAAAGTCCAAATAGGGGTGGCTCAGTCCGTTAAAAGCGTCTGACCGTGATCTTGGAGAGATCAGGAGATTGAGCCCTGCATCTGGTTCTGTGCTGGGCAGGGAGCCTGCTTAAGATTCTCTCGCCCACTCCCTCTGCCCCTGCTCCATCTTCCTCCATTCACGCTTTCTCTCTCTCTCAAAAAAAAAAGTCCCAAGTAGTAATTCCATTGTTTTTCTGTTAATCACATTTATTTCCTTGGTGATTTTCATGGTAGCTTCATGCATATATTTATCCTTTGTTCATCTTTTGCAAATATGATAATCTAAGTGATTATACAGATATTCATTTAGTCATCAAATATTAATTGAGCATGTATTTTATGTGAGTCGCCAGATGATGACTCACTTTACAGGAAAAAATAAGTATATACAAATACGTACACATGATTATTTTTGTACAAATCATATATGTAAATGATTATAATGAGGTGGAATATGATACATACTACTAGGTGCTATGGCATTTCAAACCCTCATGAAGGATGGATCTTAAAGAACTGGAACAAACAGGTAAATGCAGAGATTGTTCTAGGTATAAAAGAGGCACATGCAAATTTGCAAAGGCATGAAACCTGAAACATGGCGTGTCTCAGTCAATAATAATTCTTTTTTGTGTGTGTGTGTGTGTTTCATGGTTTTTTTTTTTTTAATTAATTTTTATTGGTGTTCAATTTACCAACATACAGAAAAACACCCAGTGCTCATCCTGTCAAGTGTCCACCTCAGTGCCCGTCACACATTCCCCTCCAACACCCGCCCTCCTCCCCTTCCACCACCCCTAGTTCATTTCCCCGAGTTAGGAGTCTTTATGTTCTGTCTCCCTTCCTGATATTTCCCAACATTTCTTTTCCCTTCCTTTATATTCCCTTTCACTATTATTTATATTCCCCAAATGAATGAGAACATACACTGTTTGGCCTTCTCCGATTGACTTATTTCACTCAGCATAATACCCTCCAGTTCCATCCACATTGAAGCAAATGCTGGGTATTTGTGTTTCTAATTGCTGAGTAATATTCCATTGTATACATAGACCACATCTTCTTTATCCATTCATCTTTCGATGGACACTGAGGCTCCTTCCACAGTTTGGCTATTGTGGCCATTGCTGATAGAAACATCGGGGTGCAGGTATCCCGACGTTTCATTGCATCTGAATCTTTGGGGTAAATCCCCAGCAGTGCAATTGCTGGGTCGTAGGGCAGGTCTATTTTTAACTCTTTGAGGAACCTCCACACAGTTTTCCAGAGTGGCTGCACCAGTTCACATTCCCACCAACAGTGTAAGAGGGTTCCCTTTTCTCCGCATCCTCTCCAACATTTGTTGTTTCCTGCCTTGTTAATTTTCCCCATTCTCACTGGTGTGAGGTGGTATCTCATTGTGGTTTCGATTTGTATTTCCCTGATGGCAAGTGATGCAGAGCATTTTCTCATGTGCATGTTGGCCATGTCCATGTCTTCCTCTGTGAGATTTCTCTTCATGTCTTTTGCCCATTTCATGATTGGATTGTTTGTTTCTTTGGTGTTGAGTTTAATAAGTTCTTTATAGATTTTGGAAACTAGCCCTTTATCTGATATGTCATTTGCAAATATCTTCTCCCATTCTGTAGGTTGTCTTTGAGTTTTGTTGACTGTATCCTTTGCTGTGCAAAAGCTTCTTATCTTGATGAAGTCCCAATAGTTCATTTTTGCTTTTGTTTCTTTTGCCTTTGTGGATGTATCTTGCAAGAAGTTACTGTGGCTGAGTTCAAAAAGGGTGTTGCCTGTGTTCTCTTCTATGATTTTGATGGACTCTTGTCTCACATTTAGATCTCTCATCTATTTTGAGTTTATCTTTGTGTATGGTGAAAGAGAGTGGTCCAGTTTCATTCTTCTGCATGTGGATGTCCAATTTTCCCAGCACCATTTATTGAAGAGACTGTCTTTCTTCCAATGGATAGTCTTTCCTCCTTTATCGAATATTAAATGACCATACATTTCAGGGTCCACTTCTGGGCTCTCTATTCTGTTCCATTGATCTATGTGTCTGTTTTTGTGCCAGTACCACACTGTCTTGATGACCACAGCTTTGTAGTACAACCTGAAATCTGGCATTGTGATGCCCCCAGCTATGGTTTTCTTTTTTAAAATTCCCCTGGCTATTCGGGGTCTTTTCTGATTCCACACAAATCTTAAAATAATTTGTTCTAACTCTCTGAAGAAAGTCCATGGTATTTTGATAGGGATTGCATTAAACGTGTAAATTGCCCTGGGTAACATTGACATTTTCACAATATTAATTCTGCCAATCCATGAGCATGGAATATTTTTCCATCTCTTTGTGTCTTCCTCAATTTCTTTCAGAAGTGTTCTATAGTTTTTAGGGTACAGATCTTTTACCTCTTTGGTTAGGTTTATTCCCAGGTATCTTATGCTTTTGGGTGCAATTGTAAATGGGATTGACTCCTTAATTTCTCTTTCTTCAGTCTCATTGTTAGTGTATAGAAATGCCACTGACTTCTTCTGGGCATTGATTTTTTATCCTGCCACGCTACCAAATTGCTGTATGAGTTCTAGCAATCTTGGGGTGGAGGCTTTTGGGTTTTCTATGTAGAGTATCATGTCATCGGCGAAGAGGGAGAGTTTGACTTCTTCTTTGCCAATTTGAATGCCTTTAATGTCTTTTTGTTGTCTGATTGCTGAGGCGAGGACTTCCAGAACTATGTTGAACAGCAGTGGTGAGAGTGGACATCCCTGTCTTGTTCCTGATCTTAGGGGAAAGGCTCCCAGTGCTTCCCCATTGAGAATGATATTTGCTGTGGGCTTTTCGTAAATGGCTTTTAAGATGTCAAGGAAAGTTCCCTCTATCCCAACACTCTGAAGGGTTTTGATCAGGAATGGATGCTGTATTTTGTCAAATGCTTTCTCTGCATCTAATGAGAGTATCATATGGTTCTTGGTTTTTCTCTTGCTGATATGATGAATCACATTGATGGTTTTACGAGTGTTGAACCAGCCTTGTGTCCCGGGGATAAATCCTACTTGGTCATGGTGAATAATTTTCTTAATGTGTTGTTGGATCCTATTGGCTAGTATCTTGTTGAGAATTTTTGCATCCATGTTCATCAGGGATATTGGTCTGTAATTCTCCTTTTTGGTGGGGTCTTGTCTGGTTTCGGAATTAAGGTGATGCTGGCCTCATAGAACGAATTTGGAAGTATTGCATCTCTTTCTATCTTTCCAAACAGCTTTAGTAGAATAGGTATGATTTCTTCTTTAAACATTTGATAGAATTCCCCTGGGAAGCCATCTGGCCCTGGACTCTTGTGTCTTGGGAGGTTTTTGATGACTGCTTCAATTTCCTCCCTGGTTATTGGCCTGTTCAGGTTTTCTATTTCTTCCTGCTCCAGTTTTGGTAGTTTGTGGCTTTCCAGGAATGCGTCCATTTCTTCTAGATTTCCTAATTTATTGGCGTACAGCTGTTCATAATATGTTTTTAAAATCGTTTGTATTTCCTTGGTGTTGGTAGTGATCTCTCCTTTCTCATTCATGATTTTATTAATTTGAGTCTTCTCTCTCTTCTTTTTAATAAGGTTGGCTAATGGTTTATCTATCTTATTAATTCTTTCAAAGAACCAACTCCTGGTTCTGTTGATCTGTTCCACAGTTCTTTTGGTCTCGATATCATTTAGTTCTGCTCGAATTTTAATTAACTGTCTTCTTCTGCTGGGGGTGGGGTCTATTTGTTGCTTTTTCTCTAGTTCCTTTATGTGTAAGGTGAGCTTTTGAATTTGAGTTCTTTCCAGTTTTTGAATGGATGCTTGTATTGCGATGTATTTCCCCCTCAGGACTGCTTTTGCTGCATCCCAAAGATTTTGAACGGTTGTATCTTCATTCTCATTCGTTTCCATGAATCTTCTCAATTCTTCCTTAATTTCCTGGTTGACCTTTTCATCTTTTAGCAGGATGGTCCTTAACCTCCACGTGTTTGTGGTCCTTCCAAACTTCTTGTTGTGAATAAGTTCTAATTTCAAGGCATTATGGTCTGAGAATATACAGGGGACTATCCCGATCTTTTGGTATCGGTTCAGACCCGATTTGTGACCCAGTATGTGGTCTATTCTGGAGAAAGTTCCATGTGCACTTGAGAAGAATGTGTATTCAGTTGAGTTTGGATGTAAAGTTCTGTAGATATCTGTGAAATCCATCTGGTCCAGTGTATCATTTAAAGCTCTCGTTTCTTTGGATATGTTGTGCTTAGAAGACCTATCCAGGGTAGAAAGAGCTAGATTGAAGTCACCAAGTATAAGTGTATTATTATCAAAGTATTTCTTCAGTTTGGTTATTAATTGGTTTAAATATTTGGCAGCACCCACATTCGGGGCATATATATTGAGGATTGTTAAGTCCTCTTGTTGGATAGATCCTTTGAGTATGAGATAGTGTCCCTCTTCATCTCTCACTATAGTCTTCGGGGTAAATTTTAATTTATCTGATATAAGGATGGCTACCCCTGCTTTCTTTTGAGGACCATTTGAATGGTAAATGGTTCTCCAACCTTTTATTTTCAGGTTGTATGTGTCCTTCTGTCTAAAATGAGTCTCTTGTAGACAGCAAATAGATGGGTCCTGCTTTTTTATCCAGTCTGAAACCCTGCGCCTTTTGATGGGGTCATTAAGCCCGTTCACATTCAGAGTTACTATTGACAGATATGAGTTTAGTGTCACCATGATATCTATTCAGTCCTTGTTTTTGTGGATTGTTCCACTGAACTTCTTCTTAAAGGGGAATTTTAAGAGTCCCCCTTAAAATTTCTTGCAGAGCTGGTTTGGAGGTTACATATTCTTTCAGTTCCTGCCTGTCTTGGAAGCTCTTTATCTCTCCTTCCATTTTGAATGAAAGCCTTGCTGGATAAAGTATTCTTGGTTGCATGTTCTTTGCATTTAGGACCCTGAATATATCCTGCCAGCCCTTTCTGGCCTGCCAGGTCTCTGTGGAGAGGTCTGCTGTTACCCTAATATTCCTCCCCATAAAAGTCAGGGACTTTTTTTCTCTTGCTGCTTTAAGGATCTTCTCCTTATCTTTGGAATTTGCAAGCTTCACTATTAAATGTCGAGGTGTTGAACGGTTTTTGTTGATTTTAGGGGGGGATCTCTCTATTTCCTGGATCTGAATGCCTGTTCCCCTTCCCAGATTCGGAAAGTTTTCAGCTAGGATTTGTTCAAATACATATTCTAGCCCTCTGTCCCTTTCGGCGCCCTCGGGAACCCCAATTAAACGTAGGTTTTTCTTCCTCAGGCTGTCATTTATTTCCCTTAATCTATCCTCATGGTCTTTTAATTGCCTCTTTTTCCTCAGTTTCCCTCTTTGCCATCAACTTGTCTTCTATGTCACTCACTCGTTCTTCCACCTCGTCAAGCCTCGTCGTTAGGACTTCTAGCTTGGATTGCATCTCATTTAATTGATTTTTAATTTCTGCCTGATTGGATCTAAATTCTGCAGTCATGAAGTCTCTTGAGTCCTTTATGCTTTTTTCTAGAGCCACCAGTAGCTGTACAATAGTGTTTCTGAATTGGTTTTCTGACATTGAATTGTAATCCATATTTTGTAACTCTGTGGGAGAGAGGGCTGTTTCTGATTCTTTTTTTTGAGGTGCTGTTTTCCTTATAGTCATTTTGCTCAGTGCAGAGTGGCCAAAAACAAGTTGTATTGGGAAAAGGAGAAAAAGAGAGAGAAGGAAAGAAAAGAGAAAAAGAAAAAAGAGAAAGAAGAAAAAAAAGGGGGGGGGAAAGAGAAGAAAAAGAGAAAGAAAAAGAAAGGAGAAAAAAAAGGGTGGGGTGGGGTGGGGGAAGCAATCAGAAATCAGGAAGAAAGAAAGAAAAAAAAGCACAAAACAAAACAAGAACAAAAAACAAAAAAACAAAACAAAAAAAAACACGGGGGAGTATCTTCCGATTCTGTACACTTTAAGTCCCTTGACTTCCCCTGGAGCTGGTCCGTGTCGCTGGTCTTCTGGGGGAGGGGCCTGCTGTGCTGATTCTCAGGTGTGAGCACTTGGGGGAGCTGCTCTGCCCCTGCCTGGTGCAGGGCTCAGTGGGGGTTGTTCGCCCCGGGAGGAAGCCACAGTGGCGGGGGCAGCTCTGGGACCCTGGAGTCAGCTCCCGCAGTAGCTCCGGGGCTCTCCGTCTGCAGGGCCTGGGGGCTCCCGGGCGGGGCCGCTGATCTGCTCAGTTCCAGGCAGGAGCTTCCTTGCTGTCCTGGGCCCTCCCGGCCTCTGCCTGTCCCTGGGGGAGGCCGGATCCTGGG
This sequence comes from Vulpes lagopus, assembly GCF_018345385.1. Taxonomy (NCBI): domain Eukaryota; kingdom Metazoa; phylum Chordata; class Mammalia; order Carnivora; family Canidae; genus Vulpes; species Vulpes lagopus. The sequence continues at coordinate 77,629,179 of NC_054831.1, forward strand.
CTGTGTCCCGGCGCCCTGTGCTCCGGGGCCTGCGCTGTCGGATTCGCGCTCCTGCCCCGCAGCCCCCTCCGCGGAGCCACCGCCCGAGCCCCTCTGAGCTGTACCTGGAGCCGCGCCGCCCCCTCCGCGGAGCTTCTTCCTCTGCCCGAGCCGCCGCCATTGAGCTGCTCCCGGAGCCCCGCAGCCCCCTCCGCGGAGCCGCCGCCCGAGCCCCTCCGAGCTGTTCCCGGAGCCCCGCAGCCCCCTCCGCGGAGCCGCCGTCCGAGCCCCTCCGAGCTGCTCCGGGTCCCGCCGAGCGCTGCAGCCCTTAGGGAGCTCGGCGCACTCTCCGGGGCGCAGTTCCTCTGTTACTGTCCCAGGGAGCCCGAGGGCATCCCCGCCCTCCTGGGTCCTGCTCTAACTCCCTGCGGGCCCCTTTCCACCCGGGAAGGTTGGTGCAGCTCCTGCTCCTCCGGGACGGGGCTCTCCTGTTCTGGGGACACTTGCCCCGGCCTCAGCCCGGCTCCTCGCGGGGCCCCTCCCCCTTGGAGGCCTTTTGTGTCTTTATTTCTTTTTCCCCGTCTTCCTACCTTGATAGAAGCGCGAACTCTTCTCACTGTAGCGTTCCAGCTGGTCTCTCTTTAAATCTCAGGCCGAATTCGTAAATTTTCAGGATGATTTGAATGTTTTCTAGGTAATTTGTTGAGGACAGGTGACTTGGAGACCCTACTCTTCCGCCGTCTTGCCCCTCAGTCAATAATAATTCTTATTCAGAATGGCTGGTGTGTGTGTGTGTGTGTGTGTGTGTGTGTGTGTGTGTGTATAATAAGTTAGATAGCATTCTTGCCCCAGTAGTGACAATTGTATACCACGCTAAAAAAGTTAGAATTTACACTGTCAATTTTAGGCATTTGGGAGCAACCAGAAATTAAGTGACAATGTGAAATTGCTTTTGAAAAATAGAACTGACAGTAATGCACTAGACTTCTTTGCAAACCTCTTATTTAATCCTTGCGGTTGAGCTCTGAGTTGGGTCACATTGTTATCCTCATTTATGGATGAGGAACTGAAGAAAAGTTAATCACTCAAGGTCAGAAGCAGAAGTCTCCTTAAGCCCTGACCTACCTAACCCTGAAGCCAGCGCTGTCAGCACCTTGATGTACTGCTCGTAGTTGGCATGAGTGAGGGGATGAGGAGAGGGGAGAGGGCTTTCAGGCAGGAAAGGTTCTATGTTCTTGTGGTGCTTAGGGACCTGCAAGGCATGAGGACGGGTCCTCTTGTTTCAACTAATCTGTTTTACATTAATCATGTAACAAATTTCATCTGTACTGTTATCCTGCCTGTTAGAAAGCCTTCTTCTGTGCATAGTTTTGGTTAATGAGCTTGACTCTTCTTTTTACCAGTTCCTTGGGACCGAGCGCATTGAATGCCATCGGGAATGCAGCATCAGTTAAACGAAAAGAATCTTCCCGGAGCTCAGCTCAGTCAAAAGAAAAGAAAAAAAAGAAATCTGCGCTCGACGAAATCATGGAGGTATAGTTTATGAGCTGCTTATCGATGTTTTAGCAGTTAGAGGAATGGCATAATTCAAACTAAGGAAAGTTAAATAGTCTCCTAGTGCTTGGATTAATGTAAAGTCAGAAAATGTATACAGACTAGGTTAGTGGAAGGGAGTCTGGATGCAGTTCCATCTGAGCAGAGTTGGAACCCCTCGTCACAGGTTTATTTTCCTTCCTTGAGTGCTGCCTTCAGAACTCTCCATGTGTTCATGGTCACGGACTTTGGTGGTCCATGAAGCTAGAAATGAAACCCTTGTTCCCCTTCTGTGGCTCTGTGAAATTGGCATCCTCCGTGGATTCCTCCCACCAAACTGTGCTCTCCTCTTTCCTCTGACTTCCACGGGCCACCTCCTAGCCAGCAAGAGGAAGCTGTGACGTATTTTGAATTTGACTTAACCTAATAGCTAAGCCTATATGATGAATCCTTGAAAATCTGTGATTTAGAATCGAGGACCATTCTTTGGCTCTAAATCTACGTGCACATTAAGAGCAGTTCTAAATCTTCCTCTCTCTGTTTCCACACATAGCCTTATCAATACATTTATGAAGTAAGTAGAAAGGATAAGGACAGGCAAAGAGAAAAGAAATGGATATAAGAACTGACTTGTTTTTCTTGTAATACCATTTCCTCTCGTCTCCCCAACCTTCCCCTCATTTCTGAAGGGATAGAGACAGCTGTTTGGTGTTCCCCATTACTGGGTGCTCTTACAAGGCCGAGCGGTCTAACCCATAGAGTATAATATGAAATATGTATACTAGAAGGTGTGGTTGCTCCATCACTGAGCAAATACTGAGTGGCTCTTCTGTGCCGGGCATTGTGTGAGGTCCTGTGTTGTTGTAGCAGGGAGAAACCTATGTGTCACGGGGCTTTCAGTCTGGTAAGAGAGGTGTTCCCCAAACAAGTGAACCAGTGAGTAAGTTATTACAAAATGCCAAGTGCTAGGGGGACCTAAGGGCAGGCCATAGGGGATAGCTTGTGAAGAGGTACCAAGGCAGGAAAGGTCTTGAGTTCAGCATCTGAAGGAAAGATCCACATGGCTGGAGCATGGCGATTACAAGAGTAAATGCCATTTGCAGTTTGATAGAAAAGTAGAAACATCTTAGACGTCTCGATAGGCCACGACAGGGAGTCCCTGAATCTAATTCAAAGTAAAATGGGAAGCCAGATCTGCCCCCTACCTTTGTAAAACCTGCTAAATTTAGAATGTTCTTTGTTACATTGGAAAGTTGGAGAAATTTAAATGGAATTTATTATCAACCAAAGGATCATGGTGGTTTGATCCATTGAAAGTTGGTACTTAGGGGTTCACTTAAGGCCTCTGAGAAAGAAAAAGGTGTATTTCCCTCCAGACAGCACTCTTTCTTTGGACACCCTTTTGCTTATATCTCTCATTATATTTTTCTTGCCCTACATTCACAAGATTTATTATCCTTCTCAGAGAAGCCCCTTTTTGCCATCAGACTGTGCAAAATTAGTTATAAGTGTGTATTTACCACATGAAAATGTTGGCGGGTTTTCCAGCTTATAACAGGTACATGGAGGGAAGCAGGGAAAGAAAGGGTGTTATAGCACAGGCACGTGGCCTTGCACTGTCAACTAAGTAGAGGTTGCTCATGTTTATTTTCTTGATCAGTTGACATGCTTTATCATATAATTTTGTAAATCCAAGTGTGTGGGTTTGTTTTTTTTTTTTAAAGATTTTATTTATTTAATCATGAGAGACACACACAGAGAGAGAGGCAGAGACACAGGCAGAGGGAGAAGCAGGCTCCATGCAGGGAGCCCGACGTGGGACTCGATCCCGGGTCTCCAGGGTCATGCCCGTGTGTGGGTTTTTTTTAAAAGATTTTATTTATTTATTTATTTATTTATTTATTTATTTATTTATTTATTTATTTATATTGGAGTTCAATTTGCCAGCATATAGCATAACACCCAGTGCTCATCCCATCAAGTGCCCCCCTCAGTGCCCATCACCCAGTCACCCCACGCACCTCCCTTTCCACCACCCCTTGTTCGTTTCCCAGAGTAAGGAGTCTCTCATCCCATCAAGTGCCCCCCTCAGTGCCCGTCACCCAGTCATCCCACCCACCTCCCTTTCCACCACCCCTTCCTTGTTCGTTTCCCAGAGGTACGAGTCTCTCATGTTCTGTCTCCCTTTCTGATATTTCCCACTCATTTTTTTCTCCATTCCCCTTTATTCCCTTTCACTATTTTTTATATTCCCCAAATGAATGAGACCATATAATGTTTGTCCTTCTCCGATTGACTTATTTCACTCAGCATAATCCCCTCCAGTTCCATCCACGTCGAAGCAAATGGTGGGTATTCATCGTTTCTAATGGCTGAGGAATATTCCACTGTATACATAGACCACATCTTCTTTATCCATTCATCTTTTGATGAACACTGAGGCTCCTTCCACAGTTTGGCTATTGTGGACATTGCTGCTAGAAACATCGGGGTGCAGGTGTCCCGGCGTTTCATTGCATCTGTATAAAGATTTTATTTTTAAGTGGTCTCTACACTCAACGTGGAACTCAAACCCACAACCCCAAGATCAAGAGTCACACACTCTGCCAACTGATCCAAATGGGTGCGCCCCTCCTCAAAGTGTTTTTTTTTTCTTTTAATCAAAAATTAATTGCAAAAAGTGTTTATTTGTATTTGTCAGAGCTTGTAAATTCCACAGATCTCTTTTTGAGGTATATGTTTTATGCTATTCTTTCGCTACATAGAATGGTATTTAAAATAATTGGAGAATTTTAAAGAGTGGATTCTATGAATGTCTTCTGTGTTCTACAGATTGAAGAGGAAAAGAAAAGAACTGCCCGAACAGACCACTGGCTACAGCCGGTACGTACTCAGCTGGAGCTTCTTAAGTACTGAATGCTTTTAAAAAAGTGAATAATGTAAAGAGCATTTGGGATAAATGACTGAGTTTCTCAAATATACTTAAATTGTTTGTATATATAACTTTCATGACTTTTCTTTTTATCTGATCTTAACTGATCAGTTGCACCTGTATTGGAGAATTACTTCACCTTTACAGGCTGGTCAGATTTCTTGAGTTTAATGTCAGATTTGTTTGTGGACGTCTTGAATTTAAGCCTGGAATTATTTCCAATTTTTGCTCTAAGACAAGGGTTGTGTTTTCAGAAATGGGACTGGAAGGTGAAATCGTGAATGTCAAAGTTATTTGTTTTCAACTTACAGCTTATTGAACTTGAAATCTCTCTTTAGGTACTTTGTCAAAAAAAAGCCAGTTTTAATTTTACAAACATCAAGTAAAGCTTTGTATTTTACCGTGTATTTATTATTGTTGTTATTCTAAGCTAATAATTTTAAAACATTTAAATAATTTGAAAAAGTATTACTTCTCGATGCTCTGTCTTGAACTTAGATGTAAAGTTTTCATAAGACGCTCAGGGTGCCTTCATTAAAGCTCCTGAAAAAAGCTGGTTTGATCAATAATAGGAGACTGAAAAGTAGTGAGAGTGTGTCATTTAGATCATTTTGATTCAGAAAGTAATATTAATAATAACCTTGAAGGTCAAGAAATCCCACATTCTCAATCACATTTTCATTGTCCTGCTTCTTCTAAGCTTGAAAATAATTTTACTTCCGTATCTTAGTTTGTGGTCTTCTACATGGGAGGCATTTCTTTCCTGAAAGAACTTTCCCGAAACCGCAAGTTGGCATCCCCTGAGACTCTATTATGTTGTAAAAAGAAAAAGAAAGAAAAAAGTTAAAAATTCCCAGGTTTTGAGGGACTGAGCACAATTTCTGGAGCTTTCTTTCCAGCGTAGGTTACATTTGCTGTTTCCTGTGTACCTTTTTGGCCACGACAGTTTTATGCCTGAGCTCAGTGTATCCCAGACTTCCTGTACGTTTGCTTTTTGTTGCTGGCGGCACCAGCTAGGTCAAGGTGGGGGGCCTTGTCTCACATTCCTTACGCCCAGGTAAATGCAGAGTCGTTTAGAGTCTGTGATGTTCCAGAAAACCCATGGCCATGAGAAGGATCAGGAAGCAAGTTAGCTAATGTGAAAATACTTGCTGTGTTAAATAGGGAATGAGTCCTCTTATATCAATCCTATAAGGTAATTCCTGTTATAATTCCCATTTTATAGGTAAGAAAAGAGGCGTAAAGCATTTGAGTAATTTCCCGAAGGACATAAGTAAGCACTGAGTCAGGATCTCCCTGGCAATCTGATTCTGTAAGGTTGTGATTTCAACTGGTCAACAGTACTGCTTCCTGGGATGTGTCAGGCCCCCTGACTCCCCATCTCTGAGTACAGGTTTAGTCAAGATTAGTAAAGGGTGGGTCTGAAGGGAGGAAACCACCCATGTTTTGTTTTGTTTTCTCCATTCCGGTAGCTAGCATTTGAATTTTTTTTTAAGATTTTATTTATTTATTTCAAAGAGAGAGAGTGCACAAGCAGGGGGAGGGGCAGAGGGAGAAGCAGGCTCCCTGCTGAGCAGAGAACCTGATGCAGGGCCCCATCCCAGGACCCCAATATCATGATGTGAGCTGAAGGCAGATGCTTCACTGACTGATCCCCACAGGAGTCCCACTTAGCATTGAATATTAATAGTTTGATTATTGTGTATGAAAATATAATCAAGAATTTTGCTGAAAGCAGTCATTCTTACCATAGAGAAATTCACAAATTCTTAGAGAAGTGTTTTTTCCAGGTTAGATATTTTACTACTATTACTATCCAGTCTCCTATAGCAAAATGCATATTTTCACCATCCTCCTGGGTGATTCTGATGTGCCCTTCATTGGTTTAAAGGAAAAAGAAAACCAAAAGAAAAAAAGAAAGAAAGAAAGCATTACAAGTTTTAATTAGCCCAAAAATTTTCTTCCCACTGATAATACTTTCAGTTATATTCTATGTTTGATAATTCTCTCATAATAAAGTATTCCCGTTTTTTTTTTCCTGGTTCCTTCTACAGAGTATTACAGTAAAAGTGAGGATCATCCAACAGTTGCTCTGATGACCCTGTGTGTCACTTATGTTGAAATGGTCAATATGTTGTTTTTTTTTTAAATGATCAATATGTTTGTTAAAATAACCAGCAGTCCACACAGATAGATTGGAGAGCTTTATGTTTAAACTCAGAAAAGAAATACTTTGAACAGATCTATTGCATGAGCAAGTGTCAGTAAGCCCAATGATGTAATGAGTTAGCTCCATATAATGAGCGTGTACCCATGAGGGCCTTTGAGAAACTTAGCCCGGAAATACTCTGGCTAAATCAGAGAAGCTGTTTGGTATTAGTTGGCTTCATTTAGAAAGTCTTCGATTCTTGGGCAACCCCTCTTGGGTCACCCCCCTTTTTAGGAGCTTAGTACTATCACTCAGTAAATTTTGCCTTGTTATCATTTAATAAATCTTGCTTTGCTGCCCAGTAGGGGGAAAAAAAAAAACAAAACCTTAGATTCTTAGACACTTAAGAGTAAGACCATTCACGTTTTCTCTTTAATACATTTTTCTGCTATAATATATCCCCCCCAAATCCTTACTGAATTTTGATTCATAATATTTTTAGACTGGCTTACTGTGAACATCTAGTACCTCTTTTACATTCACTTGAAGTAACAAATACAGAATCACTACAGTGACTGTAGCATTAAGTCAGGATTGAATTTTCATGATTAGCCGTTAGTTCGTCTAAATCAGGAAAATGATGATAAAGAACCAAACTCAGAATGCATTAATATGAAATAAGCCCAGATTTCTCTCCCATTTGAGAATTAGATGTTCAGAAGAACGATACTTTTAGCTGAAGCTAATATGGGAAAATCCAGTGTGTATCAAAAATTCAGAGTAACATAATGAGAAAAGAACATTGTGGAAAATGTCATGCGTGAGCTCAAAGACTCAGTTCCTTGCAATTCCCAGTGAGACTTGCCATCTGAGTTTTTATCAACAGCGAACACCAGCAGTGTAATATCTTCGGCCCTATTCACTTCCTTGAATGAAGAGAGAGAAAGAAGTTATTTGTGAAAGACGTGGATTCATAGGGTCGAGATTGGCAAATAAAAGTCCTAGATTTCAAGAGACCTTCAGTGTCGAAATCAGCCTTGAGGCAGGTACTGTCTTACCTCTTGGTAGTCATGTTGAATAAAGGGAGAAGAAATAAAGGATCACTACGGGAATGCTCTGCCGTAATCGGGAAGGCTTAGAACTCCAGAATTTCCTATTTAGCAGAGCAGTTTACGTTTTGGCCGTGATTCTTGGTGAACGTGATTTAAAGTGAAGGAGTAAACCTGAAAAGATGATTTAGGTCTTTTCCTTTCATCTTTATTCTCTCGTTGTTGTTATTTTCTAGGAAATCATCGTGAAAATTATAACCAAAAAACTTGGAGAGAAATATCATAAGAAAAAGGGTGTTGTTAAGGTAAGGACAGGAGGCTGGGAATGGAATTTGTCAAGAGCTGGTGGCCGGCAGAGTCAGGCCATTTTTGTCCCTGAAAAATCAAATCCTCAGGGCGGGAGACTTGTGTCTGAGGTGCCTGATGGTTCATGAAAGGAAAGTGAATTCATAATTGTTGGGAAAATGATTCATTTCACAACAACATAGTTTATATTTAACTTTGGTGCTTCCTTACTGGAGCAGTTCCAAGGACGACTCCCTTGTGTTTTGCCTGAGAGACTTCTAGCTGCCCTAGGATTTTAAAATTTAAAAATCTACGCTCCAGTCCTCACTGCCATTCCTAAATCATTCCATTCCGGCACCCGGCATTGTGCATGCACAAATGCCCTTCTGTTGTACTTGAAGCTCGGCATTCTTCCTCTCACTGTGTTTGCTGAAGTTGTATTGTAAGATCACCAACCAGTCTTTTATTCTTTACAGATGAAAACCTTTGCTAAGTCTTGAATTGAATTCTTTATTAGGAAGCATAGAATCACTATATCATATACCCGAAACTAATAGAACACTGTGTATTAACTCTGCTGGAATTTAAATTTAAAAACGTAATAAGGGGATCCCTGGGTGGCTCAGTGGTTTGGCACCTGCCTTTGGCCCAGGGCGCGATCCTGGAGTCCCGGGATCGAGTCCCGCGTCAGGCTCCTGGCATGAAGCCTGCTTCTCCCTCTGTGTCTCTGCCTCTCTCTCTCCCTATGTCTATCATGAATAAATAAATAAATAAATCTTAAAAAAAAAAAGTAATACATGTTTTTAAAAATTAAAAAGCACAGAATGAGAAGTCGTATATGGAATCTATAAAATAGTGTCATTTATAGCAGGAGTTGCTCTTACCTTTTGACTGGAATTTCGTTTGTTTTCATGTTAACCTATTTCTGTCCTTTGAAATTTGTGTGCACTTATTTCTGCTATTATAAAAGTGTTGATTTCACATGACAGGAAGTAATTGACAAATATACAGCTGTTGTAAAGATGATTGACTCTGGAGACAAGCTGAAACTTGACCAGACTCATTTAGAAACAGTAATTCCAGCACCAGGTAAATCTTTTTGCAGACCATTTAATGTCTATGCTATTAAAATTGGTGATTCCATCCTTAAAACCAGGGTTTCTCAACACTACCTAACAGTTATAGACATGGATTTCCTTTCTAGAAATTTGTAGGTGCCAATAGAACTGATGTGCTTCATTTCAGGCGACACGATAGTTTACCAGTCCTCTGTGAAAGCTGTTTTGTGGCGTGAATAAATTTCCCCTTCCTGGAATCCTTTTTTTTTTCCTGAAGCAAAACACAAACTCATAAGGAAAAAAATATCAGTCATACTCTGGTTGTTATTAATATATTTTTTTGGCTACCTAAGATGGTAAAATAAAATTCAGTATTGTTTTGCTTTTTCTCTTCCTTAATTGTCTTTATCATTTAAGTACTTCTAAATATCTAGTATGAATTCTACCTTGTTTAGGTGGTTTGCCTCTGACCTGAAGCCTTCATAACGGTATCATCGCTGGCACTAGTGGTAGTGTTAGTCTGTATAAAACTTCCACTTATCAGATCATTTATTCTTTCCTTCTAAAATAAAACTCATTTTATGGCTTAAAAAAAATTTTCTTTTCAGCTTTAGTGAGATATAATTGACATTCAAAAAGCTGCACTTGTATAAAGTATACAGTTTGATCAGTTTTAACCCATGAATACTCTTGCAAAACCATCCCTGCGATGGAGCTTACAGGTGTACCCATTACCTCCCCCCCTCCCCCAGTTTTATCACTGCCCTTTATCATCCTTCCTTGCCACCCCTCCACTCTTGCCTCCCATGTCCCCCAGGGCAACCACTTGTGTACTTTCCATCACTATAGAAAAGTTTGTATCTGTCTAGAATTTTATATGAATGAAATCATACTCTGTGTCCTGATTTTTGGCCTGGCATCTTTCATTAAGCGCAATTATTTTGGATCCCTGCATGTTGTCACATAATGTGTAGCTTCTTTCTGTTGTGAAGTAGGGTTTCACTGTATGGATATACCACTTTTCATTTAGTCACCTTTTGATAGACACTTCAGTTACAGGTTTTTGACCGTTACAAGTAAAACTTCCAAGAACATTCACACACAAGTCTTTATATGGACATAGGGTTTCTTTTCTATGGGGAAAATACTTAGAATGGCTCACTCAAGGCAGGATATGTTTAACTTTTTATGAAACTGCCAAACCATCCTGTGATTTTTAAAAAGAGGCAAAGTGAGGCGCCTGGGTGGCTCAATTGGTTAAGTGTCTGACTCTTCATTTTGGCTCAGGTCATGATCTCAGGGTCCTGAGATCAAGCCCTGCATCAGGCTCCATGCTTAAGATTTTCCGTCTCCCTCTGCTCCTCTCCCCTCTCCCCTCTGCTCACACACCTCTCTCTCTCTTTAAAAAAAAAGAAAAAAGCCAAAGTAAGCTAATTTTTCTTTTCTGATTATTTCTGGACCCTAAGTACCTTCTACTTGCAATCTAAGGCTAAAATGTATCCCTTTGACAAGTGAAAAAAAACCATGAGGATTCCTATAACATTACAGTCCTGAAGGCATCTACAGACTATCCTTTAGAATATTAGAGTTCTAAAAGGATTAAGGACTTTTAAGAGGGTGTCATTCAGTGTAACTACACTTTGCTGTAACAAGATAGAAGAAAAAAGTGAACATTTCTTTGCGTTCAGTGTGATATTCTCTTCTACTGCAGGAAAAAGAATTCTTGTTTTAAATGGAGGCTACAGAGGAAATGAAGGCACCTTAGAATCCATCAATGAGAAGACTTTCTCAGCTACAATAGTCATTGAAACTGTACGTACATTTACACAAAGAATTTCTAAATGCTTTAAAAAGATGCCATGGGTCCTTTTCATTGGGTTGGTCTTTGTTTTATTTTAGAGTCTGGGTTTTTTTGTTTGTCTTCTCTCCTATATGGAAATCTGTAAGCTTAGTTTCTGTAATGACTGCCCTTGTAAAGTATTTCGTTTCCAGATTTCAAAAGAAATGCATGTGTGCCTTAGTCCACGCGAGCTGCTGTAACAGAATGCCATAGACTGGGTGGCTTAGAAGCAAATATGGTTTTCACAGGTCTGAGGGCTGGAAGTCCCAAGAACAAGGCACTGGCAGATTTACTGTCTGCTGAGGGCCTGCTTCCTGGCTCCTGTGTCCTCACATGATGGAAGCAACAAAGGAGCTCTCCAGGGTCTTTATAAGGGCATCAGTCCATTCATGAGGGCCCCACCCCCACGACCCCATCACTCCCCAAAAGCCCCACCACCAAATACGGTCCCAATTGGGCATTAGGTGACATCCATGAATTCTGTTGGGGGGGAAGGGGACAACACACTCAGTCTACAGCAATATTCATTGTGTAAAACCTGAAAAGGTCAATTGAATACAAATAACTTTAAAAATTACCCATAATCTCCTGGCCAGATAACTCCCTTTAGTATTTTGACCTGTTCCTTTCCAGTCTGTATTTTATAAAATTGTATGCGGTATGTTCAGTTTCACATCTCAACTTTTTTCCCTCACATGTAATATAAAACTCAATCTGGCATAATATATAATTAGGGGAATATAGAGGCAGAATTAATGGAGGAAGAGCCCTTATTTTAATGAGTCCTTCCCTTCTTTCATAAAGGGCTAAAGGTAGTGGAGTTAATAAAGTAATTTAAGGAAATCTGATGTGCAAGTGTTTGCTGCAGAGCGGATGGCTCGCGGACAGGTCTGCGAGTGTGGCCCAGTGAGGCCTGAGGTGTCTTCTGGGGGGAGGAAGGGCCTGAAACGGGCTTTCCCCCAACCATATAATGCATTTTGAAACTTCAAACAATGGTGCTGTGACTCTTAGTGAAATCCCTTTTTACATCCAGTGCAGTAAGTTAGCACTTGGGGGGATAATAGGCCCTCGGAGAGTCTGAGGACCCTCCTGAGTCCTCTCTAGAACTTACAGTAACTGCCCAATTTCATGTGTGGTGTTGTAGGCACCTAAACCCATCTCGGGACTACGTTTGGAAAAATCATGTAGGTCGTTATCTGAGAGAAACCACATTTAAATAAATTGAGCGTTTTTTTTCTGTCCCTGACAACATGAACTTAAAAACTGTCACTAACATAAACTAAGAGAAGGAAAGGAAGGGGCATCTCCTGGTATTGAGACATTTACTAGTCTAATTAAATTAATAGATTGAGGTTCTTTTTTAATTAAAACTCAGTTTTTCTCTCTGTCTCAGTCAGTATAACGTCATGGAAAATCTCATATTTCCTTGGCAAAATGATTCTCCCGCACTTTGTATACTCTCCAGTTTAGATCCTGCTTCAACTCATGCTTTCATCTCAGGCAATGCAAAACGTCTAATCAGCATGGAGGACATTCTAGGCTCCGTCCAGATCCCTTTGGGTCGCAGTCTGGTTTTCGCGGGCCCATTCTTTGCTCCCTCGCTGTGACCCGAGCTGCTGCTTCCTGAGCTTGCATGCCATACAGAGCTGAACTGAGGCAGGAGCTAGGAGGACACCCACATAACAGGCCTGCTTGCCTGCAAAGCAGCGTGTACTTTTAAGAGATCACCTGCTTCTTTACTTTTCTTTCACACCTTCCCCCCAATTTAAAAATAATCTGTTTGCATTTGTGTGTCCACTTAGCTGTGTCCCCACAGTTCCATTATATCATTGCCATGAAACACATGAACTTTCCAAATGATTTCTCCCACTAGTTTATCATTTCTGGTGTCTAAAATTGTGGCATCAGTATCAAAATATTTGAAATTTACTCATTTAATAAGCAAATTTTTAAATATTCCACAAATTTTTTAAAAACAGTCTAAGCCTTTTACCTTAGCTGTTTGCCTAATTAACCAAATGACTGGCTCCCTTATTCCCCAGCTTTGTATTCTTACCAGAAAAGCGTACTTGTCCACAGGCCTTTACGCTTGGTAACAAAAGATCCAACCCGAGTCATACTTTATCTGGGAACTTACTTCCTTTAAACACAGTCATTATTACATATTAAAGGAGTAGCATTTTAAAAAGGATTATGAAGGAGAGGTATGATCCTCAATAAAAAGTTAAAATCTCACTTCAAGGTGAGAGTCATCATCATCATCATTTTATATTTTGCAAGAGAGAGGACCAGCTTTCAAATTTTAACCAGAAGACTTAATAAGAGCCAAGAATTATTGAGCTCCTACTCCTTTTATGCTCCAGATATTATTCTAACTTCATTGACTCATTATATTTCCCAGCAGCCCAGTAACTGAGATCCTATTATTATTCCCCTCAGGGGATGGTGGGGCACCAAAAGGTCGAGTCACTGGCTGAGGATGGTATTTGAACTCAGTCTGGGCTCAGGCCACGTTCTTGCCTCTGTGCTCCCAGGTGGTGTCCACTTCTGTGATAGCTGTTCTTTCCCAATGTCCAGATTTCCCATTTTCTCTTCTTTTAAATACAAACAGAAAAAGCAAATATGTTTAAAGTTGGGCTCATTTTCTGTAAGAAAGACCAGCCGAATTGTCAGAGCTCAACTATAAACACATCTGAATGGGAGTATCTGAATTGCTTAAAATAATATTTGCTGTTGAAAAAGAAACCCCCAAATGGCACAAACACACACAACAGAATTTAACTTCTCATTCTAAAATCCAAAATGGGTGTTCTTGATCAGGGACTAGCTCTTCTCTGAGGAGTGGTTTGTGAGCCTGGCCAGGATCTTTCCAGCTCATGTCTCCATCACCTTCAGCAAGTGGCTATTACAATTGCCATGTTCATGTGCTTCAGATGGGCCCCGGGGACTGTGGCAGGCTGTGTGTGAGGACAGCATGGCCTGGGCCTGGAGGTGGTGTGTGTCACTTCTGTTCAACTCTGTGGCTGGAGCTCCATCCTGTGACCACATCTCACCACACGGGGAAGCAGGGACACTGTCTAGTGAGCAGGGGACATGCCCAACAGCTAGCAGGTCCCAGCTGCAACATGTCGTGATAACACATTTCACATGTCCCAAAAAAGTCATGGCACTTCTTAATGACTATGCCATAGAATATTTTAAAATTCATACTCCCATAAAAATGTTGGCTACCCTAATGGTATTAGAGGGAGGGGTATGGAAAAGGCATAGATGGATCTTTAAGGGTAGTGTCATTTTCTTGTTTTAAGTACTTGTGTATTTTTAATCTTTTTTTCCCATTTGTTTAACTTGTAGGGCCCTTTAAAAGGACGCAGAGTTGAAGGAATTCAATACGAAGACATTTCTAAACTTGCCTGAGTTTGAAAATCTTTTAACACATTAAAATCCTAAAGCATCAAATTGGTGTTCACCAAGGCATTATGAGACTCTACTGTGTTAGGGTGTTTCTTTTGTATAAAGCAAATGGATTTATTTAAATATTACTGTATAGTTGTTCAGCAAAGCTTATAGCAAAATCTAATTATGTCTCACGAAGTATCAGAACAATGTAATTTTGTTCGTGTTTTGTTTCCTTTGTAATATTTCCTTAATGATTTTTTAATCTTCATTAAAAGAATGTTATTGAAAACTATTTTATATAAGATGATTTAGAACCCTGCAGTTAAAGGAAATTCTTCATATACTCTATATTTTCTATAGTAAAGTGGTAAAGTTGAACTATAAATATAATTACACTTTTTAAAGTCAGACTATAAATAGAGTCACAGCTTTATTGAGATAGAGCTCACACACCATATAACTTTGCCCATTTAAAGTGTACAATTCAGCGGGTTTTAGTATATTTATGGAGTTGGGCACCCGTCCCCTCCACTGTTTAATTTTAGAACATTGTCATCACTGCAGAAAGATACCTGTGCTCATGGTCACTCTCTGTCCTCCCTCAGGCCCTGGCACCCACTAGTTTACTTCTGGTTTCCATGATTTTCCTGTTCTGGGCATTTCACATCAGTGGAATTGTACAACCTGTGGTCTTTTTATGATGAACTTCTTTCATGCAGCATCATGCTTTCTAGGACCATCCACATCCGGGCACAGATTAGTACTTCCCTCCTCTTCCCTGCTGCACCGTAGTCCACCATATGGGTAGGCCACACTTTTAAAATCCATCTGTCAGTTGATGGGCATTCTGACTGTTTCTGCTTTGGCCTGTTGTGAGCAATGCTGCTCTCTGAACTTTCATGTACCAGGTCTTCTGTGGACATACGTTTTCAGCGCCTGGGGATGGAGTCGCTGAGGTTTCCTGTAACTCATGATACCATGCTTAACATTTTAAGCAGTCCATTTTACAATCCCATCAACAATGTGAAACTATACACTTTTAAATTATAGAGCCAAAGGGATGCCAAAGAAAGGAAATGCACCTCATAGTTGGATTATGAAAAAGAATTTAAAAAAATAAATGTACAGTTCACATGTTCACATGACAAAAGGAGCGGACCTTAACTTCCAGTAGGGTTCAGAGAGTATCAGGGCTTGGTCTCTACCACTCTTCCTTTCTCTGTGTTGGCTCCACTCTCAGTCCCTCACACCAGGAAGATGGCTGCCAGTATCCCTGGCTTCACATCTTACTTTTCTCCCACAGTTTTTTTTGTTTTTTTTTTTAAGATTTTATTTATTCATGAGACACACACAGAGAGAAGCAGAGACATAGACAGAGTGAGAAGCAAGTTCCTTATGGGGAGCCCAATGTGGAACTTGATCTCAGGACCTCGGGGACCATGACCTAAGCCAAAGGCAGATGCTCAACCGCTGAGCCACCCAGGAGTCCCTCTCCCACAGTTCAAGCAGAAGATCAGAATTGAGGTTTAACTGGTCCACACTGGGACAAATCACTCCAAATGCAAGGGTTGGACTATCCTGATTGGCCAGACTTGGGTTGTGTTCCAGCCTCTAGGCCATCTGTCTTGGACTTAGCCGAAGGGAGAGGCGATAAATTCTGTTGTCAGAGAGTAGGAGAATATGTGCTGGGAAACAAACAGAAGACAGCATAAGAAATAGTAACGGGATGATCCCGATACCTTTTGCCAACACGACTCTTCAGGATGAATTCAAGTGTGTCTGAACTAACTTGACAGTGTAGTAACATGAAAAGGAGCTGAGTTTTGGAGTTGAGCAGGCTTCCAGTAGCATTTTGGCTGTTCTGCTCACCAGCTATGTCATCTTAGAAATGATCATGTTCTTGAATTTTTTTTAAAGTTTTTAATGTTTTTTTAAGTGTTTTTAATGTTTTAATTGTCATAAAAAAAAAAAAAAAAAGTATCCCAGCAGGGTTGTGAGAACTACAGAGAATACATAGTGTCAGATGTGGTGGGCACTGGTTCAGTAAATGGAGCCACATATCTGTGGCCTGGCCTAGAGAGTTTCAGGAGGGAGAATGGTTCTCCCCAATAATAATATTAGTAAACCATGACAGATTTCACATGTGTCTTCCCCCAGATCTCTAAGTTTGGAATCCCCTCCCTGGTTTTCTTCATAGGAAAAAATGTTTCCTCCCTACCTCCCATATTTTAACTATTTTCCCCAACATATTCCTGAAATTATCTCAGAATGAAAATAAGTAGCATAATCGAGGTAGCTCTTAACTTTCAAAAATCTGAAGTACAGAAATATGATTCTAGGTGACAGGATGTTTTTCCCTATAAGTTCTTAGAGGTCAGTAGTGGTTACATTACACAAAGTGGCTGCGGACACCTAATATCAAGTTTCATATGGACTTTTTTTTCTTTTCAAAGCATTGCAAGCTACTTTTCTTTACACAGCCTTTTTTTTTTTTTTTCAGAGCAATTTTAAGCTCACAGCAAAATTCAGCAGAAGGTACAGAGATTTCACATCAATCCCCTATCCCCATCCATGCACAACCTCCCTCACTATTCACATCCCCCGCCCAGGTGGCACATTAGTTATAATAAACCTATGATAATGATTGACACATTGTCCTCATCCAAAGTCCTTAGTTTATATTCGTGTCACTATTGGTATTGTACATTCTGTGGATTTGGACACGTTGATAATGAAATGTAGCCACCATTATAGTGTCATACAGAATAGTCTCACCAGCCTAACAATCTTCTGTGCTCTGCTGTCCATCCCTCTCTCCCCCCATTTCAACCCCTTGGCAATCATTGATTTTTTTTTTTCCTATCTCCATAGTTTTGCCTTCTCTGTAATGTCATATGGTTGGAATCCTATGCAACCTTTTCAAATTGACTTCCTTCACTTAGAAATATGCACATAAAGTTTCTCCATGTCTCTTCATGGCTTCATGGCTCATCTCCTTATAGCTAGCATTGGATAATATTTCTGGACGTACCACAAGCTATGCATTTCCCCTACTGAAGGACATCTTGGTTGTTTCTAGATTTTGTGGATTATAAGTAAATCTGCTATAAACATCCATGCATAGTTTTTATGTGGACAGGTTTTCAATTCAGGGTAAATGCCAAGGAGTGCAATTGCTGGATCATATGATAAGAGTATGTTTACTTTTATAAGAAAATGCCAAACTCTTCCAAAGTGGCTGCATCATTTTGCGTTTCCACCAGCAATGATTGAGAGCTCCTGTTGCTCCACATCCTCTCCAGCATTTAGTGTTGTCAGGGTGATTTTTTGGCCATTCTGATAGGTGTGTAGTGGTATCTCATTGTTATTTAAATTTACAATTCCCTATTGACATATAACATCGAACATCTTTTCATGTGCTTATTTGCCATCTGTGTTTCTTTGGTGAGGTGTCTAAGTCTTTTGCCCATTTTTTAATGGGGTTGTTCATTTTCTTATTGAGTTTTTGTGGGGGTTTTTCTGGTCAAAGATTTTTATTTCTTTGACAGAGAGAGAGCACTAGCAGGGGGAGCAAGAGTGGAAGAGGGTAGAGCCCAACATGGGGCTCTATCCCAGGACCCCAGGATTATCACCTGAGCCGAAGGCAGAAGCTTAACTGAATGAGCCATCCAGGTGCCCCATTATTGTTGAGTTTTAAAAGTTCTTTGTGTATTTTGGATACCAGGCCTTTATAAGATATGTCTTTTGCAAACATTTTTTCCCAGTATGTGTGGCTTCTCTTCTTATTTTTTTTGAAAGCTATTTTTCATCATATCACTTGAGGTCATATCAAATTATCGCAATGGTGTCTTGGGAAACCAGATTCCCTGAGTTTTCTTCATTGGGCACGCCATTGGATCCTATTGCCTTCTCTGCTGCTTTTCTCCTGTCTACTTCTGACTATCCATTTTTGCTTTCATACTTGAGTAAATTCATCCAACAAACATGTACCGAGTACCTCCCGTAAGTTAGCCATTGTAGTGGGTACTGGAGATGTGAGAAGTGGGTGTAGACCCAAGGTGCATTGTTTAGAAATTGACAATGTTCAGTAAACTGATACTCAAGTGAAAGGATTGGCCAATGAAAAGAAACTTGATAGTCTGGGGCAGCTACTTAAAAATCCCCCCTAACTTTGCTGGGCCTTAGTAAGAGACCATTAACTGGTAACAGGATACACTTCAGTTCCTACTTTGCTAAAATAGACTCAAAGGATTAGAATATGGATCAGCCTTGAGTTGGTTTTAGAGTTGACGAAGTGCCCCTAGAAACGTTAAGTGGATAACTGAATCGTTATACTGTTAAAAGGAAGCATCCTTCATTTTTCTTTCTCCCACATGGATATTCCAGAAAAAGTCACCAGTATAGAGTTGGCCAGTGTGAAAAAGTCTTAATAATACTAAATTTTTACATCATTTTTATGTATCCAGCATATATATGAACATTATTTAAACATTTTTATGTATGCAGGCAGCCAGGTGACTTTAACTCTGATTTAACAGGGTCTTTGGAATGACTTCTATCTCTTTCAATTAGGAAAAGGTTGAAGAGCAAATGCTACTTTATATGGTATTAAGTGATCCTTTAAAGCATGCAGAATGATTTGTGTAAGATCTCATACCAGTATGTACTGAAATAGTTCCTGATTCTTAGTTCATTTTTACTACACATAGGAGATGATCTTTAATTTCCTTTTTTTCCAGTTATTTCTTTGATTTACCAATTATCCAGCTCTTAGAAAATTTATTAATTTTCAGTAATTTAAAAACACAACCAAACATATAAACTTATGGCAGAGGTGTTGGTTTTTTTCAAACACAGGCTCTTATTTCCCTGACAATAAGATGTATATATTTGTTTGGTTTAATGGAAACTGTTTAGATTTATATTTATGAAGAGCTTTGAAGCTATGCTAGAGGATAAATATCTATGACAGATAACAGCCTGTGATACTCTAGATGAGGTTTAAGTTGGATACCATTACTACATACAAAATTAAATACTGATCAATTCCCAGTGGGTTGCAAAGTGCTCCAAAGAACAAGCAAACATAGGTAATTGTCAGGTTGTTTTCCTTTATTGCTGAAAGCATAATACTTTCAGAAACTAATCAAGAGGTAGACAGTGGAAGAGTTTCTTCCTTTCCAACTATCCCTGTTAATTTAGTTCTTTCATTTGAAATTCAAAATTGATTATTCATTTGTAATTCTAATGATACTGAGAAGGCATATTACTGGTCTCAATGGGGACACGTGGGCAGTATTAATACAAGTTTAGTTTTATTATTCAAAACACCGGCTGTTAATAAAAGTTTTGATAATTTAAATAACATGGATTTGACTTTAAATCTAGTTTATTTGATAGAACTCTTGTTCAATATCCTGCATATAAATGCACAGCTCATGATCATTATTATTTTCAAAACTACAAAGTACATGTAAAGTACTAGGAATCAAACTAAACTTATGTATCTAAAGGTATAAAAGTTTTAAGTCTAAATTTTGACCAATTTTTTCACCAAGTAACAGAATTAATGATACGAACCCACTTTTGAAGTTTGTATTAATATGAGCATTTTAAGATCAGCATTTTTGAAGTAGAAAGTAGGAAGGATATAGACTTTTTTTTTTAATGTATTGTTGGTAATCATTGATGAAGCTGAAAGGCAATTTACCTCTTCAGCCCTGAGAAATATCACATTCCTTTAATATTTTACAAGTAAGGTAAAAGATAATCATTTGATTTTTCAAATAGAGGTCGGGTGTATACAAAAAGAGAGTTTTGTGTACTTTCTAAAATAAAAATGACTTCTACCAATTGTGGAGAGAAAGCTTCATAAAAACGTACCTTTAAACATTTTTTTAAGTACAGTTTTACCACTTTGGCCTTTGAAAATGTATCCTAATTCTTGGAATTGGTTTTTATGGAAAGTACAGACTTTACAATGACTCAGATTTGCACCATATCGCCAAGATATTCATGCAGACGTAATGAAGTTGATTATTTGTTTATTTATTCTGCCTTTTAAACATCATTAGCCTTTTGTGAGGACATAACTTGCTCATTAAATTTATTTTGAAACAAAGTCTAATCATACAGGGTTTAAAATGTAAATGGCATTAGTCTCAGGAGTTGCTTAAATGCAAGAGGTCCGCAAGGAATACTCAGGAAGCCCCTGTGTTCAGAATCATTAAATCTGTGTGAAACGTGTGGCTTCCAGAGAATTTGGAACTGTGATGGTCTCAGAATTTATAGTAACTCAACACTGGGTGCAATTAGCCATGTGAGGTAATGTCCGGAGCTATTTTAAATATGTGCAGAATTGGGGAGCCTGTCTCCCCAATCTCGGAGGTGGCCTGTCAGGGAGGCAGGACTGTTAGGGGAGATTGTCATTTAAGAGGCAGGCGCCTACCCCTCTGTAGTATATCTTATTTGGAGAATGGCTTTGAGAACAGAAAGAGGTTGGTGAGCTAAGGCCTTGCAGTGGTTTATTTTATGTGTGGCGACTTGGCTGGGTCATGGGACACCCACAGAGTTGGTCAAACATGATTTTGGGGTGTTTCTACAAAGGTATTTTTGGGGTGAATTTTACGTTTAAATTCTAGACTGAATAGAACAGATGGCCTTCTCTAAGTGGGCCTCGTCTAATCAGTTGAAGGCCTGCATAGAACAAAAAGGATGATCCTCCCCCTGCAAAGAGAGAACTCTAACTGCCTGTGGATTTCATTTACAACACGGATTCTCTTCCTGCCTAATGGCCTTCAAACAAAAACATCGGCTTTCCCTGGGTCTCCTGAGCCATCCGGCAGCCCAGCCTGCAGGTTGGACACTACTAGCCTATATAACAATGTGAACAATTTGTTGTAATAACTCTTTCTCTCTCCCTGTATGTATACATTTCTGTTTCTCTGGAGCACCCTGACTTACATAGGCTTTCATAGACGAAAAAGGAAAGCCAAGGCTGTGGAAGGAATCTTGGCTAACCATATTGGGCCATCCCAGGTACCGTGGCAAGTCTATCCCAAGAACTGGTGACAGGGCCTTGGTATTTACAGCCACAGAACAATTAAGATCAAGTAACCTCCACATTCTTACTCAATATACGCCAAATAACCTTCTCCGAAAGGAACATCCCATGTACCTGAGAGCATAAGAATGTACTCAGCCTACCTGACCCTTGAGAATAATGAGATCATCATAGTAAATGCCAAATTTCAGGCTATGTCCAGATGCCAGTCTGACTCACCAAAGCAGCTTTCCTTTGCATGACATCTCAACATTGGAAAACTCAACAAAATCCTAGATCTTCTTTGCAAAGTATTTATTTTCTTCAGATGTAATTAACAGGTTTTATAAAACCACCATGACGTCCGGTTAGTTTTTTAATTATCTGGACTGAAGAATGACTGCAAAAGTGGCAGGGAAAAGCCGTACATACAACAGATAATTTCCAAAGCTATCAATCTTTAAGGCCTTTTGAGAAAGCTATAAAGCTGAGGCACAAAGTAATCCTTGTAATGTCCATCGATGAAACCCTTCCCACTGTTGTGCACAAACCAACAGGAGACGTCTGTTCCAAACACTCGATCTGTTCGGTAGTCTTTCTGCAGACCTCTGCAAGGGAAATGGTGTGTATGGTTAGAGCACAGACCAAGGCTTGGCCAGCCTGCATGTCTGGAAAGGAGACATATCCCCACCCCCACCCCCACTTTGCGGTTCGTTGCAACCTTCTTGAACCCTTTCTGCTTGCCCCCACCCATCTCTACTCCCCAGGCTGTACTGAACATCATTCTCTGGGGCTTGGTGTTGGAAGAGCAGAGAATCAGCCGTGTATCCTTAGATCATTCAAATAACCCTTTAGAGATGTACCGATACAGATTTTTCCAGCAAGGTGAAGAGTGCAAATTAACTTTCACACGGAACAAAGGTGGGAACCAAACGCCGACGTGCTGTGGGCCTACTGCACGTGTCACCTGCAGGACGAATCTGAGATGCCTCTCACCTTCCCTGGGCAGGTGAGTGTCCTATCTAAGGGTGATGCCAGCTCTTTCTGAGAAATTCATGCCTTTCACGTAAAGGACAAATAAGCCAATGAATTAAAAAAGGCATAGGGCGTATTGTCACTCACGATCTTTCAAGTATTTTGCATCACAAGGTGCTTGCAGTCCCTGAACTTGAGGCCCATCATTTACCTTTGTCATTGGAGGATAGCCGATGTGCGTTTACAAATCTCAGATAACTACTATGATTAACTGTGCTCACCATTTCCTCCTCAAATATGCTCACTGACGCCCATTGGTAATTCACTGGTCTCCAGTCAGCCGGAGCCAGGTGACTGGCGTCCTCACTAAGAGTTCATCATTTTACTTCCTGAATCTATTTGTGGTGGTACGTCGGACTTAATTAGCACCGCAATTTCATTGCATACTTACGTGGAAGCCAATGACATCCGTGTGCAAAGAAAGTCATTTCTTATAGAGCTAAGTGGATTGCTTTGTGAAAACTCTTAAAACGCAAAAAAAAAAAAAAAAAAAAAAAAAAAACTGCTTTAAAATGCTATCAGCACAGGGGAGACTGCCGTAGAGGATTAGGAGAAACTGAAAAGACCCATAAGAATGTTACACTGAGAATGCTTTGCAATCTGCAATTCTCACTTCAGAGTGAAGCACGCAGATAGGGCTTGTGTGAGATAAGCTACACAGAAATGCATTCTTTAGATTCATACTCAGGAAGAAGACTCCAGTCTTACCTAAACATATACGTTCATTCTCTAGCTCTATGGTTCACGGGTATTTTTTTTTAAATATTTATTTTACTATTTATTTTGAGAAAGGTGGGAAGGGGGAGAGCACATCTCAAGCAGCCTCCAAGCTAGCTGAGCCCAGAGCCTGACTCAGGGCTCGATCTCAGGACCCTGGGATCATGACCCGAGCTGAAACTAAGAATCGGACAATGCTCAACCGACTGAGCCACCAGGCGCCCTGGTTCACAGGTGTTTTTACAATTTCCTCCTTCGATCAGCTTTCTCAGTAATCTAGCTTATGACCAGGGCTCTTGGAAATAAGGACTAGCTAGACAAGTAGGTGCCATCAAATGCCAAGAGCAGTGAAGCTGGCCTGCCTGCAGCATCCTTATGCAACCGTAGTGGATGTGTCCTTTCCTGATGAGCTGTTCTGTCTGACACAGGGAACACTTGCAAGAGCTTTCCTTGCTTCTGTGTCACTGGGTGAGTTTAATCCCGGTAGGAGCACTCTCCGTTACTGTTGTACGCATCCACGGCCTACCTGGTGACAATCAACGTATGTCCCTTCACTTCCATGCTCGCCTCGGGCTTCTTGGGGTCCTTTCCAGGTCGTTCATTGAAGATACGGATCTTTGGCTCATGCATGAACTGGCCTAGCGAAACAAAGTGCAGACGCCGATTTACGCGGAACCCAAGGGTAAATAACTAAAACAGCCTCATCATCATTTGACCCCGGCTTCATTTTGGTCCTCCCTCCAGAATTTCTGGGGTAGAAAGACATATTAAGAGAAGGACAGAGCAATGGGAGGGATGGGTCCTTCCCAAGAGTGATGCTGGGCCCCTAGCCCCACATTCATCTGACATACAAGGCTGACCTACCGGACGAGAAGTAGACAAGAACGCCCCGGTGCTGGGGGTGGGGAGGTACAGGTGAGCACCTGCCACATAGCTTAAATCACAGAGACAAGTTTGTGATGTCACATGCTTAAACTGGAACCATTCCTTAGAAAGTAGGGAAAGGGGACCTAGACGCCCTGCTTGTTATCATAGACTTCCCAAACCAGTTTACCTGTTCAGTTAGAAAAAAAATCTCCAGCATAAAACCGAAAATGTATCCTGTGGCTCTAAGTTGCCCAGAGTGTGAGGATGAAATCCTGGTTCTGGGAAAACCTCACCTGCAACAGCCAACAGTCTTGGCTAGAGCATCCCTGAGTCACCCTGCATGGCTGTGCTGGGCTGTATGAATCATGTTTGCTATCCTTTGTGTATGAGGATTTTTTAAAAAGATTTTATTTATTTATTCATGAGAGACATACAGAGAGGCAGAGACATAGGGAGAGGGAGATGCAAGCTTCCTGCAGGGAGGCTGAAGTGGGGACTCGATCCCAGGACCCCAGGATCAGGCCCTGAGCCGAAGGCAGATGCTCAACCACTGAGCGACTCAGGTGTCCCCATGTATTATGATCTAATATCAAAAACCCTGACCAGCTGGGGAGAGACTGCCCCTCCCAGAGCTAGCTGATTCTGAAAGACAGCAGAGGACTCAGACCGGAGCAAGCCAGACCTCTTCTAGCTGGCCTGCGTGACCTGGAAGCCATTCCAGGGCCAGGAGCCAGGTGAGCAGAGGCCACCCTAGAGCCCCAAGCCTGCCGAGATGTTGCAGGCTAGCCAACCTGGAACCACCTCACCCTACCTTGTCCTACAGAAACCACAGAGGCTCTGGCCTAAACCTGTTGCTTTGAGTTCCAAACTAGAGCCTGCCCTCCCTCCGAGGCCCTGCATCACAGGCCTTGTTTCTAGGGGAACCTGAGTGACAGTAAACATTTCTGGCCCCAATGGCATTGGCCCAGGTGTGGCCTAGTCACTGGTGTAAATCAAGAGCCAGGCACAGAGCATGGCCCCAACCTGTCCTTTGAGCCCCAGTCACTTACTTGCCCAAGTTCTACCCTCCAAAGTTGCTCGAGACCGAGCAGCCCCCCCCCTTGCCGGGTGGTCACGAAACACTGTACCTATGAGTCCGTGGGCTTTAGGTGAAAACTTGTTTGTGGGGGGAACGTAGATCCCCAAAAAGTCTACATTGACGGGATGCTTCTTCCAAACGCGATGGAGTAAAACAGAGAAGGACATGTCTTTATCCAGGGTGATGGTCACAGTTTGCTCTTTCTTCACAGAGACGAGCACCCTGGTGTGAAAACCAACATGGAGTCAGCGTTTCCAGAACACACTGTTTAGGAAGCCATTCCTCCCTCCGTGAACACGGGCTCGCCATCCCGTCCTGGGTGGTCCCACTAGTGCACGAAGCCCTCTCTACAACATTTTTGCCACAGAATGCTGCTTTCACTCCCAGCTCTGGAATTCAGTCCATTTAGATGTTTGTATAAAAACAATTAACAGGTAATAACAGGAAACCATGACTCGTAAGACGCAATCCTGGTGTTCTGGGCATGCCCTGACAGGGAGTTGGCTGGG
This sequence comes from Vulpes lagopus, assembly GCF_018345385.1. NCBI lineage: Eukaryota > Metazoa > Chordata > Mammalia > Carnivora > Canidae > Vulpes > Vulpes lagopus. The sequence continues at coordinate 77,654,651 of NC_054831.1, forward strand.
GGTTTTTGTTGGGTTCATTTACTTATCCAACGTGTATTTACTGAGCCCTTACTACACGCCAGGCCTCAGCTGGCACTGAGACACTCGGTGGCCAAAAGACGTGGACTCTGCGGCCAGGGACCGGGCAGTAGGTCACAAAATTCTTCCTGAACCTCAGCTTCACATTTAAAACCACGATGGTAAGTTCTACGCTTTTATCAGAGATTTCTGCATTTATTCACGCGGTCTCACGTGGAGGACAGGTCTGAATCCGGATGTGATCGTACTCGCCTGTGATTAATGACGTGAGCTGTGTCAGACCAGGACAGGACGGACGTCCGGGAGCCCCGGCTCAGGGTGATGGTCTCAGTGCTGATTTCTACTTTCACGTCTTCACTTTGGAAATAAAATCCCAGTTTTCCAAAATAGGTGCGGAGTTTTTCATTCTTGGGTTTCTTGGCACCAATGAGCTCTCCATTGACCAAAATCCCTGTGGAAGAAAACATGCTTTTTTCTCTCTCTCTCTGTGCACCATGTTTTTGTACATTGGGGCACCATAACTCAAATTTATAAAACTGGACAATAGGGGAAAATTATTATCTTTTTTTGCTTAGGACTTACATTTTTTCCTATGCCATGCTCACTTTGTTACTATGTCTCATCATACTTTAAATGAATTATATCACAATAAGATCTGCTAGTTCATACTCAGTTTCTTAGCTATTCTGATTCCCTTAGGAATATATTTATAATTCATTCTCACTAACTGTCAGGGTTTGAAAAGTACAGGATTTCTATTAAGGTGGGAAAGAAAGAAATCCAAGGTACGACAGTGAAACATGACAGTGATTAATTGCCTATTTCAAATATAGTATATTTTTATTTTACCTGATTCTGGATCAGAAACAAGGTTGAGAATTTTTCCAGGTTCTGAGTCGATATTGAAACAAATATTCTTTTCACTTTTTGGCAGGTAAATGATGAAGTGTGGGTCATTTTCAACTGGAAAACATACAGAGAAAGCAAAATCAAGCAAAATCATAGGAAGGAAGGTGACATGGAGCAAGCACTTTATTCCTGAACATCTTTAACTTAACAAATATTTATGATGCTTCTACTAGATGCCAGATTCTGTTCTAGAGCTTCGGGGCCTAGTGGTCCGTCCCCATTGTCCCTTCCTCATGAAGCTTCTGTTAAGAGTTTTAAGTTATTTTACAATATAGGGTATACTTATTCTGAAGCTATCACATATGATCTAGGCTAGAGATAAAAAATGAATAAATAAGACACAATAAGAAAAGCACACATACACACTATGTATATACACATATATACGTGTATACAGCGAGTGTTGTATATAGATAGATAAAAATATGTACGTTTTGAGTAGCTACAGACAATACATAAAAATAAAGGTGACATAATATTATTTTTTGGCATATAGATTGATATTAATCAATTCCAAGAGCAATGAAGCATCAAGCTACACTCAACAAAGAGCTCCTTTGCTACTGGATGACCTTATTCTGGCTGGTATTTCTTACTCGTTTGTTTGTTTAATCATTCAACAAAGAGTTAATGAGGAAAAAAAACCCAACTCTGTCCAAAGCACTGAATCAGGCAATGTTTGATGTATCTATACATAAGTCATGGTCTTATTTATAAGACCTTCAAGAAAGTCATAATTTAATGAAAGAGTGACCAAGATTCTCTCCTTGATCAAACTTCGCTTAGGCTCCCCCGACCTTTTCAATTAGTCCTCAGCTTTTGGACTTGCATGTCTGTCTCTGTATTTTCCAATTTTTTTAACAGATCAATTTTTTTAAGACTTTATTTGACAGAGAGAGAGAGAGAGAGAGAATGAGAGAGCACACAAGCAGGTGGAGGAGCAGAGGGAGAGGGAGAAGCCGACTCCCTGTGGAGCAGGGAGCCCACTGTGGGGCTCCATCCCAGGACCCTGAGATCATGACGAGCTGAAGGCAGACGATTCACTGACTCAGCCACCCAGGACCCCCTGCATTGTCCAGGTTTAGCAAGAATCCTAGTAGCTTGGCTTACCTAGTATCTCCACCCTCCATACTGATCCCCTTGATATAGTGGGCTCCTCATCCCGCAACGCCCTCCAGGTGACATCTGATCACCTGACTGCCTTCTGCAAGAATCCTGTTGGATGGGTTTGGCCAGAATCCTCCTTCTTCCTGATGTTTCCTCTTAGTGATTTTCCACCCACAGCCTCCCCCCTGTTTTTGTCTATAAACTCCCACTGTGCCATGCTGTATTTGGAGCTGAGCCCAATCTTCCCCACCCAACAGCAAGGCCCTGTGATGGGGGTCCTCATGCCCATGGTGACGCCCCCCCCCACTCCCTTGAGTAAAGTCTTTATGACGGTGCATGTCTAACGAATATCGTGAATAATTGGTTTCCTTAGTAGTTTTTCTTTCTTAGAGATAGACCCAACCACTGAGGTCAGAGAATAAAATAAATGGCACAACAATGGCCCAAGGGCAATGCCCTGAGAGTAAAGATGAAGTGGTGACCAACTCCGCCTGGCCAGCAGTGAAAGGCCTTGTGAAGGGGTTCGCACAAAGCATCTAGAAGCTAGGAAAGGCAAGAGACACAGGAGAGACAGATTTTATTCTGAGTGCACAGAACAAGGCACAGCTTGGAGGTATAAATGTTGGTGATTTTTGAGCAAAGTAGCTCAGTGTAACCAGGGGATGGGTTCTGGAAGGAATGGAGGAAAAGACTGAAAAGGGGTCATGGAGATGGAGCATGGCGCCAAGGAATGGAGCTCTAAGTTAGGAGCTATGTGAAGTTTTTGAAAATAAATATGACATGATTTGATTTCAGGGAAATCACTTGTCAGGGTATACATTAAGTCTTGGAACGTGGACATGAAAAGATTGGTTAGCAGCCAGTGCAGCAGTAACCCAGGCAAGAGACAGTAGATTCAATGGGAAATGGGATGGGTGCAGGAGGGAAAAATCCAGAGACAGGTGATAGAATCCGAGTGCAGAGGCATGCTTCAGCACTGCCAGGCTTCCAGCCTCAGCCATCGAAGGCAGTGGAGAGAGGAAGGTCTGTATGGTAGGAACTGCAGTGCTTGTGTCTCCAGAATGAAACTGGAAGAGCAGGCTTCCACTCCTTGAGAGGCTGCCGTGATCTAGATAGCATCGCGAAGCCCCATGCAAACATCAACTCAACTCCTCACGTATCCTCGCAGAGGACAGGTGACCTGTTAGTAAGTGGCAGAGCTATGACCAAAGCCAAGCTGTCTGATAACAAGCCCACTGTCCCACCCACTCCGATACGCTCATTCATTTTCAAGTGTGTGTTTTGGAACACGAAATGCAAGATAAGCTAATCCAGAGCAGGAATACAATCTTGCACTTCTTTGCACCCCTCACACCACTAAACTCTTGCTGTGAGTAAATACTTGGTTAATTGATTTTGTGTTGAGCTGGGCACTAGAGGGCATCATTAAAACACAGAACAAAGGTTGTCATTCCCCCACCCCCCCAAATCATTTTGTTAAGGTAACCTCTTCCTTTACATAAATATAGTGTTTTGAAATTTTTTTGAAGGATATTGCTCTTATTAAAGATAACCATTGATTTTGCCATTTTAATTTTACCAAAATCCCACTAATCAGACCTGCTGGTGAATAATCCCAAATCAGTGCTGCCATATTGATTTGATATCATTCTAGGCAGCAGAAATGATACATCAAATTAGGGGAGTCTGTGTGGCCTTACATTTAGAACAGGTTGAGGGTAGATTGAGGACTCTGTGACGACTTCATAGGTTCCTGAGGACCGGGGGTTAATGAGTCTCTATGAGGAACCAGGAACCAACGTTATAACCACTCTGCAATTTATCACCAGCTCCATTTTACAGGTGGGCTCACTGAGACCCAGGGGGGTTCCAGAGCCTGGGTCCCCCTCTCACGTGGGCAGAGTTTGACCCCAGAACTCTTGGACTCTCAAGACCTTGTCCCTTTGACTGCATCATACGGGTGACTACATACACCTGGAGGAACCGCTGCATTCATACTGGAAAGAATATTGAAAATGAAGTTAGCTTTCTCTCTCCGTGTTTCCACAGAAGCTTTGTTTTGCAAAGCAATAGTGTGAGCGGCTCGTGCACCTGCCATAGGTGCTTTTAGAAGAATGAACAAAAGCAAACGAATTTTGTTATTCTTACTCTCTCTTTAGTATGCAGCCCAAATAATCATTGTCTAACAAGTTTAAATAATATTCTTTCAAATTTCATGTATTCTGATGCCCTGTCTCTTGCTCTGAGAGCCACTCAACAGGGTAAAGATGGCAATTTTGTCAGCACTCTAACCTTTCACACGGCTGCCCTCCCCACGCGTGCTGTGTTGTTAAGTTAGCACTGCTAACTGAAAGCTCGGGGCAGAGTCCCTCCTCAGGCCCTGTTGCTGGACGTGCTGGGGAGGGCAGTGGAGAGGCCCCTGGATGAAGCACGGCCCCTGATGGAAGAGCGAAGAAGCAAATCACTTTGGGCCCACTAATAGTCATTTTAGAGACAAGCCATCAGGGGTGGTTGGGGGGAGAGATGCACTCACTCTACAAATAGATTCGATGTCCCCGCTACATTTTCTCTGTTACAATATGGTTTCAGGGAGTGGTGGGTATACAGTCTTGAGAAATCCATTCCGACAGTCAGAAATGTTCTTGCTAAAAAAGTCTGCATTCCAGGCAGTCTAGAAAAGCTGTACACGTCCAGGGACATCGGGAGCTACTCTGCTATTGAAATTTCAAACCACCCCAATCAAGCCCCCTATCTGGACCTTCCCACAGGGAGAGGGATGTGCTGTCTCTCTGATTGTTGAAATGTACTCCTTTCTAAGAAAAAAAGAAAGGGGAGGAAGTGCACAGGCTTTCTACACTTGCTAGCTGATCGCCAGGCAGCCGTCACCTCTGTGGGGAAAGGTGGCAAATGCCAGATTTGGAAGGAGAGAAAAACAATAGGAAACAACATTAAAGTCATTTTTATGGCAAAATTTATGGCTTCTGATCCTTAATAATAGCCTTTATGTATCAGCTCTAATGTGCTAGCCCTTTCAGATGGCTTCACACGGTGTCAACAACCTGGCTGCATAAGTATAGTTATGCCTACTTGCAATGTGCAGCAACATGAAGTAACTTAGTAAGTTCACACGCAATCTCCAAAAAGAATGTTCTTTGCATTGATACCCCATTGGCCCACCCAGCATGAGAAAGAGCATCCCTTCCGTTCCAGAGGGTTCATATCATACACTTGGAGATGGAGTGGTATGGACCCAGTTGTACCCCCAAAATTCGTACATAGGAGCCCTAACCACCAACAGGATGATGTTTGGAAGTGGGGTCCCCAGGATGGGATTGGTGCCCCGATGAGAGGAGACACGGAGAGCTGACCTAGCTGGCACGATGGTCTTGGACTTCCCTACCTCTAGAATAGTGACAAATAAACGTCTGTTGTTTAGACCACCCAGCTAGGGGCTCTGGGTATGGCGGCCCAAGCTGATGAACACACACAACTGTCTTCTTTCACTGGAGGTCAACCATGCCCATAAAAGTCATCTGGTTTACCAGGACCTCTCAAATGTATGTATATGCTCCACAGGATTGTGATCCGATTGGGAGCCAGGACGTGAAAGCAGTGGTAAAGGTCTCTTACCTCTCATCACATGTGGGGGAGGTGTGGCCTCCAGCACTTGAGCTCCCAGCACTGGCATTGGGATCCTGGGCGTTGGGGAAGGGTTGACCCAAGATGGGACTGAATTCGAAGCAACTTTGTTGCCATAATACAGGGCACCTGTGTGGAAAAACCTGTCTCTGTTAGTTTCCAAGCTTACTTTCCCAGAGAGATTTCTTACAACTTCAAGAATTTGTTTTATGCAGACCCTGTGTTCTCAGCTAAGGTTTTCTCTCATTAATTTTGTTCCAGAATTTTCTCTCTTCCAGCTCCTTCTGTCTTTATGGGCCTGCCGTAGTGTTCTCTGAAGAGTCTGGGACTGGGGCTCTAGGAACTGCCTCACAGAGGCTGGAGAAGGTTGTCCACAGCAGCCCCTGGAGAAGTCCTGGATTATAGTCGGTCTCTGCCTGGATCTGCTCCTATTTCCTCACCAACTATCTAAATTACTGAGTTTATCAACCAAGTAGTTTCCCCTTCTGGTTTCAAAAAGTTCATTTTAGGGGTGTCTGGGTGGCTCAGTTGGTTAAGCATCTGCCTTTGGCTCAGGTCAGATCTCAATGTCTTGGAATCCAGCCCCACACTGGACTCCTTGATCAATGAGGAGTCTGCTTCTCCCTCTCCCTCTGCCTCTGCTCCCCCCCACTTGTACTCTCTCTCTCTCTCTCTCTTTTTGTTTTCTCTCAAATAAATAAATAAAACCTAAAAAAAAAAAAAGAAAGAAAGGAAACAAAGTCCATTTTACTTTCCGATATACAGCCTTCTTGTTGTTGAGAAAACAAATGGCAGTTCACCTAGGCATCTTAAAATCACTTATAAATGCCAGGTTATCTAGGGTGAGTTTCTCTTGAGATAAATTTAGCTGTGGCACCCAGGCTATTACAACCAGCACCCAGAGGTAAGAGGTCCTTGAACCCTGGATCGCTGCAGTAAAGCTGGCATGTCACTTGCACAAAATGATAATGTGTAAAGTGTTCCCTCCGGGGTATGCAGGCCATTGTCAGCACTGTTTCAGCAGGACAGTCCCTAAGAAAGCGAGGGCAGAAAGAAGGTGATGAGCCACATCTTTTAAACTTGGTACATGGGCCCCTGGGCACACCTTATGACTTTCCACAGGACACAGAAATCATGGGTGGCTTTTATGACAATTTTGAGGTTCTCGGCTTCCACATACACTTTTCCTAAGAAAACTCTTTATACTAGTTTAGAAGTGAAAGGCTTGCTCTCTCACCAAAATCCTCTGGGGAAAATTGGTGTAGTGCCGAAAAATGCAATGACTCCAATCCATTGCCAGGAAAACAGATTGGTTTGCAAATCAGACAATTTCCAGTTCTTTGCTTTAAGCAGAATTGAAGTAGATCGTGAGCTGTCATGCATTAGATCATTAAAAATAATTTTTGAATACTACATCCTATGTGAGTTTGCATATAACTTTGAAGACGTTATAAGTGAGTGACAATTGCTATAACCAAATTCATTCCATTCCTATCTACTTATCTGTGTCAACAAGATTTATCAAGACTTAGGCTTAAAAAAGATTTATTTTTAAGATTTGTTTTTAAGTAATCTCTACACCCAGTTTGGGGCTCGAACTCACAACCCCAAGACCAAGAGTCGCATGTTCCATTGACTGAGCCAGGGGGTGCCCCTAAAATTTTTTCTTTAGCATTGACACTGAATCTGATCTCTTTCAATCTATTAATAAATAGCATTCACCCATAGATACTCGAAAAAAACACTGTCATTTTTTTCTCATTAAAAGATGATTTCAATAAAATTTTATTTATGGATATTGAATGTATAATAGTTGTACACTATTTTGACCAATTATCTACTTGTGGTAGCTTTTTGTTGTTGTTGTTAAAGATTTTATTTATTCATTTGAGAGAGAGAGAGAGCACAAGAAGGGGAGAGGCAGAAGGAGAGGGAGAAGCAGATGCCCCGCTGAGCAAGGAACCTGATGTGGGGCTCGATCCCAGGACCCTGAGATCATGACCTGAGTTGCAGGCAGAAGCTTCACTAATGAAGCCACCCAGGTGCCCTACTTGTAGTAGTTATTTTTTTTTTAATTTTTATTTATTTATGATAGGCACACAGTGAGAGAGAGAGGCAGAGACATAGGCAGAGGGAGAAGCAGGCTCCATGCACCGGGAGCCCGACGTGGGATTCGATCCCGGGTCTCCAGGATCGCGCCCTGGGCCAAAGGCAGGCGCTAAACCGCTGCACCACCCACGGATCCCTGTAGTAGTTTTAATAAAACTCTAGAAAAAATATAATAAAATTTAATAAATAATAAATTTAATAAAATTAAATAATAATAATTATTATATATCATTTGTATATTATATTTTTATATATTATAATAATATAATAATTTTATAAATAAATTTAATAAATTTATTATTTTTATTTATTTTATTTATTATTATAAATAAATTTAATAAAAATCTAAAAAAAATTTTTGAACACTCAGAATCTAATGGCCACAAGAAATTGAAAAAAATTTAAATTCATATACATTTTTCTTGCAGAAGGGCAGGATGATCAATAAAAGACTTTCCTGGGTAGCAGTGTATTTATTACATTGAGACATGATTCTGCCAGAAATGGAAATACCAGTTCAACTAGAAAAGAAAACACTATAAAATGTCCAGCAATTAAAACAGAATTTGTTCATGTATTTTTTAATGGATGATGGAGAGTACCAAGTTTGATATCCCGTGTCCTTGGGTACACTTAAAAACAGTGATGTAACAGTTTTATTTTAAAGTTCAAAAAAAAATAAAATAATAAAAATAAAAGTTCAGTGTCAGGGCGCCTGAGTGGCTCAGTAGTTGAGCATCTGCCTTTGGCTCAGGGCGTGACCCCAGGGTCCCGGGATCGAGTCCCCCATCGGGCTCCCTGCAGGGAGCCTGCTTCTCCCCCTGCCTGTGTCTCAGCCTCTCTCTGTGTGTTTCTCATGAGTAAATAAATAAAATCTTTAACAACAACAAAAAAAGTCAATGTTTACACTATGCCTCAAATTAAATTCATTGCAACTACTGAAGCATGTTGCAAAATGGTTCAATGTTGACTTAAGCATGTGTGTAGGGGTCCACAGGTCCTCAAAATTCCTCTGGGAGCTAAGTGAGCAAAAATGTTCTAAGACCACAGCAATGGACTCTCTCAAAGTAAATCCACAGGAAGAGCTCAGACCCCCGGGACACAGGACTGGGAGCACAAGGAGGGCTGCAGGGGGAGAGAGGCAGAGGGGGGAGCACCCTGAAGTCGGCTGAGGAAGCTGACCCCTGAAGGGCATGCAGGAGGGCACTTGATGGGATGAGCACTGGGTGCTCATATAGTATGTTGGCAAATTGAATTTAAATAAAAAATAAAAAATAAAATACATTACAGCTGACCTGTCGTATTTCTCCACCAGCCAGGAGCACTGACCTGAGCAGCAGGAGTGGTCTTGCGGCGGGGAGTCGGCCAGCATGCGCTCATCCCCTGCCTCGTTCTCAATCACCATCGTGGTGAGCGGGGTCAGGATGTGATGGTCCAGAGACATCTGCAGGATGGTTTTTGTGATTTTCCTTTTGCTAGCAGCCGTAGGAGCCAGACTTCTGTATTTAGGAGATAGAGGCATTCGAGAACATTACCGCACTTCAGGCCCACGCCCTACGGATTCGGGGCTCAGCTGGGACCCTGGGGACCACAAGGTACAAGAACGCTAACTGGCTCTGCGAAGCTTGTATTTTATTTAGCCATGCCATCCTAAGGATTTTTTTTTTCAAACAGACTTCATTTTTCAGATGGGTTTTAGGTTCATGGTAAAATTGAAGGGAAAGCACAGAGATGTCCCATATACTCCCTGCGCCGCACACTGCAGTCGCCCCCAATATCAACACTGCCCCCACCCGAGTGGTGTATTTGTTACAACCAGTGAACCTGCACTGACACTTCATCAGCACCAAATCCGTGGTTTACATCAGGGTCTGCTCTTGGGGTACGTTCTATGGGCTCCGGCACACGTACAATGACACGTGTTCACTGTTGCCGAATCATGCAGGGCAGCTTCACGGCCCTAAAGGTCTTCTGTGTGATGCCTGGTCGTCCTGCCCCCCAAGCCCCCGGCACCCACCCATCCGTTTTACAGGGACTGTTTCTTAAAAGTCCCTATGCTCTAACTCCAGCCGGGCGCAGGGTATGTGTACTTTGGCCATGAAGGCACCAGGATGCTTCTGAAAGGGGCAGGGATGGTTCTCGCTCACTTGAAAGCCACCACTACAGCCCCATGGCTGCTTCCTAATCGGACACCGTGGATTTCCTCTGTGGGTACGGTCCCACCACTGTATTTCATGTCTCCCTGACCTAGTTCGGAAGACTCTGCTCCATCCTACCGGGAATGTGCTCTGGTAGGTGGGAGGGGGCTCGGGCATGGTGGTTCTCTTCGTCAGCACCTGTGACTTGTCCTGCTGCTCGTGGTCAGAGAACGAGGCACTGCTTAGAAGCCTAGTTCTTATGTTGGGCAGTTTCGGGGCCGGGGGGCTGAGAAGCCAGCGATGGAGGAGAGAGCTATGTCCTTCGGTGGCACTATAATCATAAATCCCTCGTTGGCCTACAAACTTTGCAAACGTAACTAAATGCAAATGAACTACTGATACACCCCCCAGCAACATGATGGATTCTCATGGACACCGTGTTCAGTGAAAGAAGCCAGAAACAAGAATATGGGTTGTATCATTACAAGACGTTTGGTCACAGAAAACTAAATGATGGTGACAGTGGTTTCCACTGTGGGTGGGGGTGGGGGTTCTGTGGGGAGAACAAGGGACCCTTCAGGGAGGACAGAAGTGGCCTCTAATGATCCAGGTGGTGATGACATGGGTGACGCATATATAAGAATTCATTGAACTGTACTCTTAAAAGTCATGCACTTCACCCACTTTATGTATGTCAGACCTCAATAAAAGAAGGAAAAACAGTGAACTCAGCTTTGCTTCAGGTGTTTGGAACCAGTGGAAATTGACCATCCAAAGCCTGAATTAATTTGCTGCCTTTCTGGGTTCCACATCCTTTTTGTGTATTACTTCAAAATACTCAAGGCAGACCTCTTACTTTTGCAAATCCCCATTATGTATACTCTTCTTACCGCTCAGCCAGAAGTTGGTTGATTGTCAGATAGGCCCACAATTTCTTGGTGAAATCGGGATCTGCATGCTTGTCCTTTGATAGAAAATCCTCCAAGTCATCCATCTGGGCCAGAGTTTCTAAGACTAACTCCGTGTTAGCCTGGATGATGGAAGATTCAGTTGAAAGACATCGAGGGGGCCAAACTACAGTTAATCAAGCCACGTTTTTTATATCTACTGTGAGTGAATCAGGGAGCTACATAACTTCAGGGGAAATGCAAAATAATTCAAAAAATACAAAAGAGGAAGTAAGTGCATACATCCAAGGTTTGGGATTGGCTTTGGGATGAAAAGGGAAGAATTTACAGAATGGCTTTGACCATGGCATAGATATTCTCACGTCTTCTCTTTCACTTTATTGATTTTATTCCACATGCAAGATTCATGGAATGCAAAATATTAACCGGCTAATATACAAGATGGACTGTTTCGAGGGGACCGATTAGTATTTTTGAAAATAAGCAGATAAGCGGAAGTACCGAAGTTGCAGTGATGATGCTCTGTAACTGCTCCAATTTATCAGGGTTGAATTTTCCCGCCACCACAATCTCTGAGCCTCCAAAATAGTTGTGAAAACTGTTTTGAGTGACATCTGATACTGACATGTGGGGATAGTTGAACTGAATGTTCCGGAGCAGGGGAGTAGAGACCTGGTTGTAGAATTTCTATAATTCATTAAAAAACAAACAAACAAAAAAACAGAGAAATCATTATTTTCATACCACTTCATGGGTCTAAAGCACTTTTTTTAGAGGGGGGAGGAGCAGAGGGAGAAGGAAAGAGAGAGAATCTTAAGCAGGCTCCACACCCAGCTCAGAGCCCAACTCATGGCTCCATCTCCTGACCCTGAGATCGTGACCTGAGCTGAAATCAAGAGTCAGACACTTAATCAACTGAGTCACACAGGAACCTCTAAAGTACTTTTTGCTGAGATTCCTCAATGCTTAGCTGGCATCTCTTAATTTATCCTCACAGAATCTCTGTGGAAAGCTATGGGACCAGGAGAATTCTCACAATTATCAGATGAACTGAGGTATGGAAAAACTAAAAAATTGTTAAGAATATTATTCTGACTTGAGAGCCTAGCACTTTTTTTTTCTTTTATGATCAGCATAAAAAGCTCATAAATACTCATAATAAGAAAAGTCAGCTGAGTTGATATTCCCAAATGATCTCTTATCCCTTTCCTGTCCCTGACTATAAATATGGTGCCTGCAACTGACCCATGGAGCCTGGAAATGACAGAGGGTGGCGTGAAGTGTGTTCCTCTCCTCCTCCGTCTTTTCCTTGTCCATGTAGTCAAACGAAACAAGTAATTTGTCTCTTTTACCTTTAAGGACACTTACAAGCTATCATTTGATCTGTGTTGCATTATAAAAAGTTGATACCAAGACGCCAATGCACTTTAAAGGGGGAACAATGGCCATGACGGTAAGAACGACCAGGTGTGTTAGTGGAACTGGAAAGCCCAGAAGGTTTGATAACGCCTGGAAAGTCTTGCTCAGGGCATAGGGAGTGTGTGCCCATCTCTCTCTCATCTCCCGCCTCATTGTCAATGCAGATGCACAAGCAAAAGGAGGTGAGAAAGGAATCGAAGACTTTCTCATTCTAACGGCCTAACGCAGCAGAAATGATGACAATTGTGACTCAAATCTGGCCGTCTTCTTTTAGGCATCAGATACTGCTGGTTGAATGATTTTGAGTGGAGGAAGAAGAAAGAACAGAAAAAAAGTGTTACTTTGAGCTGGGAAGATGTGTCCTGGTTTCCATAAATCCTTTGTGCGATTCCACGGTTTTCATTGGATAGTCTCTTCAAGAAGTCATAATCAACATCAAATCCTATCCCCAAGCTGAACAAGGAGATGTTGTCTCGTATGTTCTGCTTCACATTTTTTTGAATCTTTGACAATTTCAGTTCACCTAAAGTTGATGATGACAGAAAGGAAAAGAATGAGGGGCAATGCCACAGTGTTTTTGGAAAATCTGCGGAAGGTGGTTTAACAGAATTTGTCAAATTAAAAATGCGCTTACCCTTTGACCCAGAGACTCAACTTCTAGGGGTTTTTTTGTAGCTGCCCTCACATATAGGGAAATGAAGTACGGACAATCATACCTAGCATAATCATTGGGAGTAGCAACATCTTAAAAACAAATGTACACAAGGAAGGGAGGCTGGTTAAATGATGACACATTCAGACTGTGAGAGACTGTGCAGTTATTAAAAAGAGCAAGGAAACTCTTTATGTATTTATAATGAATGATCTCAAAGACACATTTTTAAAGGGGAGAGAACAATGTAAAGATTGGTGTAAGTAGGATGTATCTGCATACCGGCATGCATGTATGTGTGCATGTACATGTGTATATATATGTACATGTGTATATATATATGTACATGTGTATATATTCACATATAAATATATAGGAAGTATACACATATGCACAGAATCTCTAAAATGATACATGAGAAATTGCTAACCAAAGATTGCCTCCAGGGACAGGAACTGGGTGGTTAAGGGACAGAAATAAGAAACAGACTTAATTTTTTGCTACGCATCCTTTTCTTCCTTATGATTTTATCCTCGACTTGAATTTGTTTTAAAGATCTTATTAATTTAGTTTTAAGTAATCTCTACACCCAGTGTGGGGCTCGAACTCACAACTCCGAGATCAAGAGTCACAGGCTCCATGGACTGAGCCTGCCAGCGGCCCCTCAAATTGAATTTTAAAAGCAATCTGATCTGAGAGTGAAGAAACACTGAATCTGCCACAAATACTACCTCACGACCCCCATTCTAGTCTCACTATTAATAAAATGCTTGTGGGACACCTGGGTGGCTCACAGTTAAGCATCTGCCTTTTTTGGCTCAGGGCCTGATCCCAGGGCTTGGGGATCGCGTCCTGCATCTCCCTCTCCCTATGTCTCTGCCTCTCTCTCTGTGTCTCTCATGAATAAATAAAATCTTAAAAAAAAAAAGGAAAAAAATAAAATGATTGCTTCTTGTCTTACTAAAACACCAGTGGCCACTGTCATGATTGGCCCACTCATCTTCCTTCCACAGAGCTGCATTCAGCACGGGTCCTTGTCCGTGTGGCAGACTGTGACGCAATCTAGCATGCACTGTTGTATTTGCCAGTTTAAGGACACAAATGAAGCAGATCAAAATAATGCCACATGACAGTAGCCAGGAGATGTCGGGCCATTTTGTGGAGAAGAATGCATCGTGTACAGGTGTATCAGAAAGACGTACTTTCTCCAGTTGCCGTGAGTGACTGGGGCCAGGGTGGGGTGTGTGGAGAAGGAGGGAATGTTCCTGCAGACCCCAGAGGTCTTCTGGAGTCTTGGGACGCATGCTCATCCCACACGCTCCCCTACACCATCTTACATGGTGCACTGTGCTACAGGCTATTACAATTCACACTCAAGTTTCCCCACATTGTGGAGGTGAAACTGGTGCTTTTAAGAGCATCACCCAAAAAAATGTCTGGGACTGGGTTTCAGTGGGGTGAGTGCTCCAGGGTTAAAAGAAGCCTCCTTTTAGAAACCATGGGGTTAAGATGGTTTGGAAACTCAGGCAAGTGCCATCAGATTTTCCATTTTAAGCAAATCACATTCCCAAGAAACAGGAGTAAAACATTTGTCACCAGAAAATTGAAGTGCTACTTACCTACTGTCGGGTCGCCATCAGAAACCAAAATGATCAGAGAGACTGACTCAGGGTCCAACAATCCCAAATTATTGGCTTCATTCAGAATAAAGATGGCACGCAGGAGTGCTTCGTTGATATTTGTGCCTGTGAGGGTGACAGGATGTGCCGCTCCGTTATGTGCCCTCTTTTTGCACAAAAACCATCACATCCTGGGTTCAGGTACATCTGTCTGATGATGATGACTCATGCATAATTTATTCAGCTCCCAAATCTGGCTGTTTTCCAAGTGACACACATTTTCCCCACGCTGGTCAAGATTCCCCAGTGGAATAAAATAGTTGCTTTGGAGTGAACTAGTCCCTGAAAGATGAATTTGTCCTTTCAAAGCACCCATCTGTCATTTTGTTAAACACCAGACTGAAGGCACGCAAAGCAGCCTTGCTGACGTGCTGGGTCACTGGTCTGTGGACAGCTGCATTTTTTGCTATGAGAGTAATAAGAAGGCTAGTGTGACCCTCTGTGACCCTTTTCTGAGGGAGACTGGAAAGGTTACAGACTTGTGTGGGATGGGTCATACATTGTGCTTTCACATGAAGTTAAGATTCATCATGTAATAGTACATCACTACTTATGGCAGGCCATTGCAGGCGGGCCAAAGACCACCGTGGGAGGGAAGGGGACTTCCTAAGCGAATGACGATTTGAGCCCTGTGAACGTTTCTCAGTGGCCTCTAGGGTAAAGTCACTCACCTCCACTGGGCTGGATTTTCTCAATATACTTCTTGGCATCTGTCACCTGTGTTCTAGTAGCTGAGACCAAATCATTTCTCCAGGTGCGAACATTGTGGTTGAAGTCAATCACGGAGAACTGGTCTTCGGCTCTTAGGTCATCCAGTATGGTCTTCATTGCTTCCACTGTCTATTTCAAAAAAGAATGGAGAAGGCTCTTATTCCGTGAGATCTAAGCCCCAGAAGAAAAGAAGGAGGACCAAGAATTCATCTTGTCATCTTCCAAGTACAAACTCAAGAATGACAATTCTTCCAGAAAACCACCTCGGTCAACACTGACCTGTCTGTCACTTACCCTGAACATGTACTGTCTGCATTTCGATACTTAAGCTTTGACTGTTTTATTTTGTTGTGTACAACTACTTTGACTCGTCTCAGATTTAGTTAAGAATCACAAACTTCAAGTGCCCCCTTAGTAGTGGCTAGGAATCAAAGTCCAGCGACTCGCCCTCTCTCTTAAATTGCTATTTCTCATCTCCTTTCTCTTCAGACTACCAACACCTCTCTCTTCCTGTCTCAGCTCCCGACCTGGATTCCAACTTCACTGACAAATTAAAGCAATCAGAAGAAAACTTCCACAGTCTCCTGCCTTCCTGCCCCATAATCTAGGAGAACTAGCAGTATTTCTATAGAATGCGCATCCATCCCCTGGGGAGCTAGCTTTCCTTCTCCCTCATCTATTGAAGAACATGGCCAGCAACTGGCCCTTGCATCTCCCACATTCAGAATTTCTCTCCTCCATCGGTGCACTGAAGAGATGCACCTGTAAGGGTTTCAAAGTCACTTGTGAACAATGGCAAGATGGTAAAGTAAAACGTTACGCAGACGCAGAGCAAAACTATGAAATGCAAGAATGAACCCAGCAAGTAGGAAGGGAGATGACATTTTTCAGAGCCCTGAGTTTTGAGATAAATGTCAGTTGTTCATAAACCACCAGTTCTGTGGTTCTTTGAGCAGCCTGAGCTGATGAAGACGAGGCCTGGGAGGCTGGTGGGTGAGGGGGGAGGAAGGTGCATTGAATGTCTGCCATGTTGGGAGGGGATCAGAGAAAGCGAGGAGCCCCAAGCACCCCTGCCAACAGGGAGGTACTCACTTGTTTCATTTTTATTCCCCACATTGAGCCGCTAACATCAATGACAAAGAGGATGTTTTTGGGAATTGGGTCCAGGTTTTCAGGAGCGAAAAAGTGGACAAAATATCCATTAAATACCTGGAAAACAGAACAGAATATTTAGAAGGTAGGAAGAGGGGGGGTCTAGGGACTAAGAAGAGGCGAGCACTGGGGGAACAGGAGGCATGCTGGTCATGAAGGGGAGGCTCCGTATCCATCCATGTCTCTCCCTCCTCGTTCCTGTTCTCCCCAACTCCTCTTCTGGGAAGGCCCAGGCTCTCTGGGTAGTTTCACTCTCCAGGGCATTTCACTTCACTCCCCTCCAGCCACCTAGTCCTCTGAGGAACCTGCTTTCAGGGACCTTGTTAACCAACAGCCAATGGGGCAAAGTCTCTGCCCTCACAGGGCTCTCAGGCCAGCCAAGGATCCAGATAAGTAGGAAGCAACTGTAGCACAGTGTTTGTTATGTGCTATGGTCAGGAAAATAAAGGGCTCTGAGAGCACCCAGTGGATGTGTATCTGACTCACATTGGGGGTGTCTTTCCTAAGGAAACGGGATCTACACTCGACTTGAGTGTGAGTTTGGAGTTGGACTGTTAAGAGTGGGGAAGAGAGATCCAGACAAGGGTGAGAAAATGGCACACTAGGGGCTCTGTAAGTGGTTCAGCACCACCACAAGGGCTGTAGAATTAAAGAATTTGAGGAATTAGGTGGAGAGTCAGCAGGACAGATCATGAAGACCTTTATCAGTACTCTAGGGGGTTTGGATTTTTCTTGAAGTTATTAGAAGGCCATTCCATGTCTTTGTCTTCTCTGGGCCCTAATGCCTGGCTCCTCTAGTTCTCTTTCCACTGCCCTATGGTTGTTTCTATCAAGGTGGTACAAGGCCTAGGTGTGGAATGTATACCTGTGGATGCTTCTGTACCACCATCCTGGACAGAAGCACAGGCTTTCGGATACCCTCTAAGGGCTCTTACCTTAGCACAAGGGAAATACAGACATACACTTAAGACACAGCAAAAAGGGAAAGGAAGGAAGCAATCTCTCAAATGAACATTAGCCCTGGAATCTGTCACTAGCCCAGATCTTTCTCTTGGTTGTTCCATCCACCCAGCCCCATAACCTCTCTGCTTTCTTTGATAGTTTAGTTGCAAAGGGCCTTCAAAGGTCATCCAAAATTCCCATTTTGTGAATTTCACACTGTATTTCATATAAGGCCTAGAAGCATCTTTCTGGGACAAGGATATGAAACTTGAGGACACTCTATTTGGTTTTCTTGACATGAAAAGATGATGCTTAGTAACACTTAGGGAAATAGGACTTAGTCCCTTCTCTGCCACTAGACACTTTCCTCGGCAGCTAGGAGCCACCTAGAAGCCAGGGAGCTGTTGGGCCTCAGCATGGCGGTTCTCTCAGAGATTGGTTTCACCCACCTCGAGTTCTCCGGCCTTCTCTTCTCTGTTCACATCATACATCACCACCAGCTCTCCATCTACTGCAGTCTCAGAGCAGTTGGAGCATTTTCTTTGCCGGGCCACAGAGGGCTTGAAGGACACATGTGCCTGGAAAGAACAGTGATGGATGTTGGAGCCCATGGTCTGTGCCTCTCTCTCCCCAGGCGAGGGGTGACACCTTCCCATACACACAGGGGAAGAGCTATCCCCATGGTTCAATGGCCAGCCTGCCTCCAGGCAGCATCAGCAGCCCCATTTCCAACACAAGGGATGGTGCTGGGCCTGGGAAGGTGCATCTACCATCCCGTGGTCTGCTGCCCAAGTTTTAGGACTTCTTAAGATACCCAAAGAATTTCTCCCTCCTTCCCCCATCAAAGAGAAGGCTACCAGCTTGAAAAAGAGTTGGTGAAAGGTCCATAGAGAAGTTTGATGCCTCCGCTGTTGGTTCTTATTGGTCACAAAGTGAAGAGAATTAAGCTGAGTATTTCTTGCTGTGACCAGTGAAAACCTATCATGTATTACAAGAAAGCTGTCTTTTAGCTCCTGGTCAAGCCCATGACTTGAGGGAAATGGTGCCCCAAAGAGGATGGTCACTGGTCAAAATGCAATGAAGCAATTGGGACTGGTGTTCTGTAGATGGTGGGGATGCTAGATTCTGCTCAGGGATCTCTACTCCATCACAGAGTCTACCACCTGAGCACTTTTCTCTTCCCCAGAGCACAGGAGGGGCAAAGAACTCATGAGCTCGTGGCCACTTAGACTCTCTGCAACAGGCACTACATATGATACCTTCTGTTGTCCTTTAGATATGACTGGAACACCATCAAAATGGCCATCAAATGTGTCAGGAACATGAAGAAATCGTATTCCCTGAGGTTCAATAACCCACACATCTACCTGGAGATGAGAAAGAAAATTACTCAAAGCATCAAACTATCATTCAAGGCATTTTTTTTTTTTGAGGAAAAAGTACAATTGCTACACCCTCTGCTGTTCTTCTCATCTTCAAGCTTTCCCAGAGATGACCCAGCACAGTTCCACGATCACCTCACCTGCTACAGGATATGATTCATCTCAGCACGTGGGCTGAAGACTCATTGGGCAACTCAGTACTTCCTTTCTCTTGTCTTATTCTCCATCTCTATCCTGTTCTTTGTTGTTGTTGTTGTTTATAAGAGTATTCACGTTGTCAAAGGAAACAAAAAAAGGAAAGCCATTGCGAAATGATTCTGCACTTAGTCTGTGCATCTGTCAATGAAGGCCCAAGGCTTTTTTATTCCTTTACTGTCTATGTACTCTGAACAGAGCTAAGCAGGAGGAAATCCGTTTGGGTGATCCTTGGAAAAACCATAGTCATGGCTTCCATTTCTCTCTGTAGACTCAAAGTACTCTGCTAAGCACTATGTATGTATGAACTCATTTAACTCTTATATTCTTATTACCTGTTGTTTTATTTGCTATTGTTTATTTTATGGATGAAGAAATAGATTCATAGTGACCCAGCTTATAAGTGGCTGAACCAGGCTTCAAACCTAGGGCCCGAGTTCCTAATACTTTGTACACTGCTTCTTGACTTCCAATAGCTTCTGCTTCATCTTTTCAGTTGACTTCACCACACTATTCATTAGCCCCATGCCACAGTATCCTATATGTTTTTCATGAGATTTTCCTTCTTTTGCACACACCCACTTAAATGAGAGGCCATGAGATAGAGCCCTATGCACATTTGTTTCCTTATTGCCTCTTTCTCATTTAGGATCATTTATAATAGTGATGAGTTCTCTCCCCTTTGGAAGTAACTGGCTTTGGAATCATGCCAAATTTTTCTCTGATTTTTTTTTTTTTGTGTGTGTGTGTGTGGGGCGGGGGCTCCATGTCCAGGGTGAGGCTCAATGTAGGACTTGACCTCACAACCCTGAGATCAAGTCTTGAGCTGAGATCAAGAGTCAGACGCTTAACTGACTGAAGCCACCCAAGTGGCTCCTGATTTTTTTTTTAAATCTGCTTTCAGGGATCCCTGGGTGGTGCAGTGGTTTGGCACCTGCCTTTGGCCCAGGGCACGATCCTGGAGACCCGGGATCGAATCCCACGTCGGGCTCCCTGCATGGAGCCTGCTTCTCCCTCTGCTTGTGTCTCTGCCTCTCTCTCTCTCTCTCTCTCTCTCTCTCTGTGACTATCATGAATAAATAAATAAAATCTTTAAAAATATGTACTTTCATAAAGTCATGTACACTTGTCCAAACAAAGCCAACATTTTCTTTCTTGGTTATTACAAATTACAGCGTAAGATTTGAGCTTCATTTGCCTCCAAGATTTCTGTTAGCTCTGGATTCTCCATGTTGGTAAGAACTAAATCTACACAAAATCAGGTGAATCAGACATCCCAGGACAGTCTGACCCAGCCATTTCAGGTAGTTGATTGAGCAGCTCCTGGAGGGAAGGGAGAAAAGTTGGGGAGTTGCAGAAAACTGGGGCCACTGCTTTCATTCTTCCATAAGGTTCTACCTATAAACAAATGTAGGGTACTCAAGACAAGGTTCGGTCTCTCCATAAGAGCATGCAAATGGCAGGAAGACCTTTTCCCAAGTGTCGCAGAAGCTCTTAGCAGTCCTGTGCTCAATTTGAGGCAGACATGCCCCCCAAATCTAGTAGGACACTATGCTTTGGGGGTGGATATCTAAGGTTGCATAGCTGGTCCCTCTGATAGGCTGGGACCAGCCCATGGTGGCCTTGAGTCACTCGACATGTTGGTTAGCTTTTCTGTAAGGAACACAGATGTTGGAATAAAATGTATTCTCAATATTTGATATATCCAGGGGGGTCAGGGTGGGAGTTAAAAAGTGATGTATTCTCTGATTCCTGTGAGGGAAATGTATTTCCAGTTGGGTGGTCCTTCTGATGGTGATTTGAAAATGTTTCTGGAATAAACACAAGGAGGTCCAATTTTATGATTTCTCCTTAATTTATCTCTGGATGAGATCAAGCCTCTTCAGAAATGGATATATTTCGTAGGCTGTTAGAGCAGGAAAGTACCCGAAGACTCACCTAGTCCAACTTTATTTCACAGATGAAACACTGAAGGACAGGAAATGGATTTTCCCAGAGTTCACAGCTGTGAGTGCAGACTCTGGATTAGAACTTGGGAAACTTGCCACTTTGTCTTACACTCTTGCTAAGCTATTCAGACTATGTCTTATTTTAAAAACAAGGATTTTCTAAGAGCTTGGGAAATTTAAGAATGAACAAAAATTTCAGAAATATAAGAAAGATTTATGTGCTATGTGGTATGTATGTTAAAAATCATTATCTTTATGGACTCAAACTACATCCTTGGATTTATAGCTAAGAACACAGTTTCAGAGGTAGACATTATCTCAAATTTTACTTGTTTCTTAGCTATTTCCTTAGGCAAGTTATTTATATATATCTGTATATCAGGGCTAATGAGATCTACTTTACAACTTGTGGGGAGAAGTCAATGACATATCACCATCTCATTAAAATGTTATAGAAGTATCCTCATATCATTAACTCAGTTGCTATTAATATTATTATTAACAACCTCAGCACTTGCATCATTGCAGGCAAGATGCTAATCATATCTATTTACCATGAGATTCATAGGATTGAGAAGGAGAATGCCACTCATTCATCATTACTCCTAGAAAAATAGCCAGGGCCACATGTTGAGTTGTGCAGAGCCCCCAGCCAGGACTGTACGAGGGTGCTGAGATCCAGCCCATAACCCACTTGCCAAGTGTTGTGTCCTGATATGGGGCTGAATTTGCCAGGACAAAGGGCATCTTTTCCTAATTTTCACAAAGGCACCAAATAACTCAATGGTATCTACCCTGAGAGCAAGCTGATGCCACACAGTGGTCATGAGAAGAAGGGGGGGTTCCATTGGTCAGATATGCAGCTTCTCAAATTAGAGTAGAAATTTCACCATGATCGCTTCATCCCCTGGAGTCTTCTCTGCCTACAGGCCTCACCTTCCTATCATCTATCCTATCTCCATTCTGTCAAATGGAGAGGCAGATTGGATCATATACTCTCCTTGGCTGCTTCTGGCTCTGCTTTGCCCCTGACACAAAATGTTCACGTGATGTCACAAAGACTCAAGCCCCCCAAAGAGTGTCTCAGTTCTTAGGGCAACAGGTGAATGTTACAGCAAAGGTGAGTTCATATTGGTAGGGCAATGGGGTGACAGAGGAAGACAATTAATATCCACTGATTCCTATTATTTGCCACCTATTTCCATAAATTATATGGAAAATATGTTCTCGTCCCCTTTACACAGATGAAAAAATGGACACTCAGGATAATGTGTCCCATGTCAGAAGGCTAGTGTATTGGTTGAATGGCACCCTACCTCCCCACCCTACTGGAACCCCCCAATTTGATGTCTACATCAAATCCCTGGCAACTGTGAATGTTACCTCATCTGGAAAAAGCATCTTCATAGATGAACTTAAGGTAAGGATCTTGAGATCATCCTGTACTATTCAGTGGACCCGAAATCCAGTGATGAGTTTTCTCATAAGAAGGCAGAGGGTGATTTGAAACACATAGGGGAGAGCATGGCGTGACCACCAAGGCAGAGATTGGGGTGATGTGGCTATGAGGCCACAGGTCAAGGAGTGCCAGCAGCTGCCAGAGGCTGGGAGAAGCAGGGAACAGATTCAGGAGTAAGGACCCCCAAGTCTTCAGGAGTAAGGCTCTGCTAACACCTGGATTTCAGATTTTTGTCCTCCCAAACTGTGAGAAAATGATTTTATATTGTTTTAAGCTACCCAGTTTGTAATCACTTATGGCAGCAACCCTAGGAAACTAACACAACTAATAAAGAGCCAAGCCAAGCTGGCATTGAAATCCCCAAGGAAGTGTCCCGGTGGACTCCAAACCCATCAGCTTCTCAGTCCACCTTACCGTCTTGCTGAGTTGAATACATCCAACACCACAAAGAGTGGTGACCAGCAGAACATATAAATCAGGGTTAGGAGCCATCAGCAGATGGGGTCACTGTGCACCCTGCAAAACCCGGCTCACCTCCAAGTGCTTGGCCAGTCGCCCCGGCTGCAGATGGAGCCTGTGTTCATAGGATCCCAGCTTCCTCCACTTCACTTCCTGGTAATGAAGTTCAAACTGCACTTTCGCTCCAGGGAGGATGTTTACTTCAGTTTGGAAGTTTTCCATGTCAAGAGCCCGGCTCCTAAAGGTTTAACCCTGATGTGAGTCACCCTATCCATGATGGAGAGCGAGACCCCACATCTATGCAGAGGGCACCTAGGCTTTTGTGGGCAATCAAGCCTGCTCAGGGTGTTCATGCAAATGAACAGCAGGTACAGTCGAGGACACGGAAACCTCTAGGTAACTTTAATTCTGCCAACAGTTTAGTATCCTCTCCTACCTGGTCTCTTTCTTTCACAGCTTCTTACAAATCTGAGCGTCATCTGCCGGAAGCTACCAGCTACTGATCCCTAGTCCATGCTGGGACCTTGACATGCATCATTTCTGACACGGGAGCTCTGCAGGATGGATACCATTGTTCTCATTTCCCAGATGACAACAAATGAGGCTAATTGATGATTAGTGACCAGCTCAAGATCACATGGCTACTCAGTTGTGGGGCTGGGCTCAGACCCAAACTGGCAATTCCAGCCACAGCACACACTGCCTCCACTGCACTAGAGGCTCATTCTAGAGATTCTTTACATCATTGAAAGTCTTCAGAAAGAAAACATCTATGATCACATCAAGTGGAATAGATATTTCCAGCATAAGCCCTTACTTAAACACATACATAGTGAGTTTACTGTGATCATTGCTTGAAGTGTTTAGTTTTAAAGAGGAAACAGCAGGATTGTTAAATGAGGATGCTTTGGGCTTTGGGATAGAGTGGGAGCAGCTATCGGATGAGACCTTAGCCCATGCTGGCCCAGCCCTTACCTCACCAACCCCGTGGTCTTGCCTTTGGCTCTTGCCTGGGAGTAGAGTGCACGACCCACTGTCTTCTCCCTAATGGAACTGGTGAATGTTGTGCCGTCTACCGTCCTAAAAAAATGACAGGAGGCCACTGAGCTGTTGGGTTTTCCTGAATAGTAGTCTCAACGAAACAACAACAAACAACACAACCAAGAAGATTTAGCAAATGTGGGCAATTAACATTTTGCACCGAGAAGAGAAGAGAAGAGAAGAGAAGAGAAGAGAAGAGAAGAGAAGAGAAGAGAAGAGAAGAGGAGAGGAGAGGAGAGGAGAGGAGAGGAGAGAAGAGAGAGAAGAGAAGAGAAGAGAAGAGAAGAGAAGAGAAGAGAAGAGAAGAGAAGAGAAGAGAAGAGAAGAGAAGAGAAGAGAAGAGAAGGGGGACATTGGCTTATCTCATAGTCAGGAGTCTCTTCATCTGAGAGTTGAGTTAAGAGGTAGGTGCCCATCCTGAAAGCCTTCCCTTGGATGCTGCTGCTTGTGTTTAAAATTGATTCTGAGTTTTAAGTTTTACCCTTCAGAATAAGTGTTGTCCCCTTTGGGTAACTCTTCTGAATTGCAAATATGTCAAGGAGAGGAACCTGCAAAATCACTAGTTATATGGTTTGCCTTTGTTTAGAAGATCATTCTAGGAGCCCAGGGCTCATACTCTCCAGCAAGGGTAGAAGAGAGTGAGGAAAGATGAAGGGAGGCATTGGGGAATCCCTTAGCAAATTTGTGTTTACCCCTCTAACATCTCCCTTAGGGACCTCTGACTTCCCTTTGCAACTCCATCTCTACCCACCTTAATTAAACTGACTGTCATCTAATGCGTTCCAAGTAATGATTGGTCAGAACTGTCAAATTACAGGATTTCAGAAGTAAAATGGGACCTATGGCACTCAAATGGACAGGATCCCTCACCATATGGAGAACGCTAGACGTTCTGCAGTGTAAGGGCCAGTTTCTGGTCCCAAGTACCAATGGAAAGCTTGGTGAGGCTCACTTGAAGGCCGCTTATTTAGATGAGAAGTCAGAGCCAGGAGACAGTGACTCAAGGTCACACAGTTGGTCAGAGACAGAGGTAGAACTGGACCCCATGTGTCCAGGACTGCGCTTTTCCCCTCAACTTATAGTCAGCTTCAAAGACCAAGAAGCCTTTAAGACTAAAGGAAATTACCTCTGATGGAAGAATATTTGGAATCTTGACAAAAAAAGCAGAAGCAATATTTTGTGAAGTTCATATAAAACTGTGGTGATTGAGTTGGCTACCTTCTCTGGTCTTATAAATTCAGCCCTGAGTGGAGGGAGAGCAAAAAATGTATATGTTGTAATTCTATCTTTTGTCACCTCAAATCTTCTATGACATGAGGTGGAGAAGAAGGAAAGGAATAAAGGAAAACAGAAAGAAGCAGTATCTAGAATAAATTCCGGTTATGTGGTTTAAAAATAAAAATGTATTAGAATAGTTGTAAATATAATTTTTCAGACACGGTGTCATATAATTCTACTACATAAAAGCTCTTCCTCCTACATTTTCAGAACAGGTTGCCTAAAAATTAAAAAAAATAAATTTCTAAGCCAATTCAAAGGATACCATTTCAAAGTCACCTAATGCCTTTTCCCCATCTACTTTGTTTTGTTTAGAGTATATAGTTAAGCTCTACAGTTTTCAGAAGCCAAAGTGCATGCTATTGGAATGCTTTATTTATTCACGGTTATTGCTGGTTAACTTGGTGGTGAAAGACCAAAGCAAACGAGAAGCAACTCAACCTAATGTCTTAGTAAAAAGAAAAAAAGAAAAAAAAAAAAAAAGCCAAACTGTATGCAGAGCCCTGTGCTCTGTTCTAGGCAATCTGAGTAGGACATGGCCAGGTGGACACTCTAGGGATGGTCACTTACATGACTGAGAGTAGGAAGCCATCCAAACACTTGGAGGAACAGGGAATGTTTAGCCCTGAAAAATGTAGCCACCAGGTGGGATGATATAACTGGCCTCACTTTCAAAAAAGCCTTGAGTGGCCGAAAAATATTTTTTATTACGGAAATCTTCAAATATACAAAAAAAAAAAAATAGAAGAATAGAAGAAACCTCCATGAAACCATCCCTGAGCCACAGCATTATCAGTACTCAGTCTCAGTTCACCTCTACCCCTGCGCTCACCATCTCGATTATTTTGAAGTCAATCTCAGACAGCATATCATTTCATCCTTGAAATGAAATCATACATCCTTCAGTTTGTATTTTGCAGAGAATTAGAAAAAAAACTTTGTGTGCAGAACCAGAGTCACTGGGTAGAAATGGAATAAATTTCAATTAAGTATGAGAAATAATTCTAACAGGTCTGTCAATCATTGAGTGGATTGTTCTGGGAAGTAGTGAGTTTATCATTAAGGGGATATTCAAGTCAAGCCTGGATAAGCCATTTGTCCTCGGGGTAATAGAGGAATTCAATCACTGGACAGATGATTGGATTTAATCAGTCGTTCTCGTGTTTTTTTCCCCATAGAGAAACATGACAGGATACACAGAACTACTCTGCACTCGTGTATGGTTTCCTGTAAGTCATGGCAAACCCATATATTTCTCCCCCTACCCCAGAAAGCACATTAAAATGCCCAAGTAAGAGTTGTTACCAGAGAGATAGCTTAATTGCTTTAGTTTTTTTAGAAATGAAAAGGAAATCCTTCACAAATTCTGACACTTTGAATGGAAACAAATTATAGGGACCCAGCCCACGATGACTCTTGACATCCAGTGGGTCCACGGCTCTGAGAATGAGAACCATGGGAGCAACTGACCATTAAGGTCCACTCTAGCTATGAGGGGGTTGGATTCTCTGAGTAGAGTCTAAATAGGAGTTACTCACATGGAGAAGTTGGAGATGAAGGCTCCTTTGGGAATCTGAACATCAAACACAACATTCTGAGGCTGTGGGGAGTTGTTCACCAGTTTGGTCTGGATGATGGTGTTGGCCATACGAGAGGTAATAGTGGACTGGACTTTGTAGCTATAAAGAGTTACTTGATCAGCCTCCTCCTGTAACATGCAAGAAAGCATAGGGCTACTCATAGCAAAATGACATAGAACTTCACCACATTTTTGATGTTAATTAAGAGCACTGCATTTTATTATGCATAATTCTCAGGCATTGTTAAGCATATAACTCAGGTAGTATAAAGCATCTTCCTGGCTTGGAATCCCCTAGCCAGGCCAAAGCCTGCCTTTGTTTTGAGATCTCTTAAGAGGGCTCTCAGCTCTAGGAGTCTATAAATAACGACGTAGATAGTAGAAAATGGATGCAAGATTGGATTGAGAAAGTTCAAGAAATAACTTCAAATGCAGGACCTAGCAAGGGAATGGATGCGGGATGGCAGGGTTTTCGGGGACTCTCGCTGTATCTTCAGAGCAGGGTATGGCCAAGAGTAGAGTGGGGTGGAAATACACATATCTTCCCCACACTGCTATCTGCCTTCTTCCATTTTTTAAAAAATTATTTATGTATTTGAGAAAGAGACCACAAGAAGGGGGAGCAGCAGAGGCAGAGGGAGAAAGAGAGTCTTCATGGAGCAGAGAGCCTGACTCAGGGCTCAATCCCAGGATCGTGGGATCGTGACCTGAGCTGAAGGCAGGCGCTTAACCAACTGAGCTATCCAGGTGCCCCTGCCTTCTTCCATCTTATCTTTCATGGTGCCATCTTCTCCCCATCCTCTTCTCCTTCCCCCAATTAGAGCCAAATATGACACACTGATGGGTGTCAGCAGCCGTTAGAATGTGAAGAGAAAGTATCTTGTTGATGTCATGATTGGTCTTGGAGCTGCTCTGCTAACCCTTGTCTACTGATCTTACCGATCCCTACTGATTAGGGCAGCTCCCCTCTAACAAATCAGTCTGTCACTGTGCTGAAAGTCAAGGCTCTAGAAGCACACATCTTTCAGGAGATGCCTGAGAACAGCAGGCTCCTTCACGGCTATGGCAATTAGGTGACCTGTTAGATTTTGCCTTCTGCTCTAAAAGGATTTGCTTATTTCCACACTAAGTGTCGTCTCTGGGACTTCGTCCCCCAAGAGTAAGCCTCCCAACTTGGTAACAGCCAGGTCACCTCAAGCTAAGACAAAATCCGGGCTGAGTTACTTGCCCTTCCTACCCTTTAAATGCGTGCTTCTAACAGTTTCTGTCAATTCAGAGCAGGAAGCCAACGTAAACCACTTCCTTTTGATGTTTTATCACCACAGGAAGGACTTCTTTGAACATCTCAGGGAATTGGGCCATTTCATGTTTGGGAGCTCCTTTCCCATTCTTTTTCTCCCTCCAAATCCTTTAGGTGTCATATTTTAAGTTAAAACTGCTAAGTTGGAATGAATACATATGCTTGGATGAAACCCATGTTGTTGGCAAAACTTGAGAAAACAGAGAGAAAGGACATTTTCAGCTCCTGGTGACATGTCTCCTGGCTACATATATACTATACCCTCTCATATTGAATTCTAGACACCCTTCCAGGCAGAATTGGGCAAGAGGGTATTTCGAAAGTCAGGTAAATGCTCTCAGGGATAGAGACAAAGGAGGCAACTATATTGATCTCCAGATAATAGGTAACAGGAAAATCATTTGGTCATCAATTTTTAACAAAATCAAAGTAAACTCACCATCACCTCTCCAGATTCTCCAAAAACACTTCTCTGTGGAAGGAAGTTAGACAATCATTCTTCAAAAGTATGTTACTTATTACCTAGAGGACAAAAACTGCTTTCTCTCAGTCAAAAAAAAAAAAAAGTTTTTTTTCCCCCTTCAATACTGAGTTACAATTCATTCACTGGAACTGAGACATAAATGTCAAATATTCTCAAATACTGTTTTCCCACTGGTGTGTTTCTCTGAACACACTTCTCGGCCACTTCGCAAGCACACCATTCTTTGATAGAATGCTAGAGCAAATATTTTTAAATGAAAATATTCAATGAAACTCATGCTGCATGGCCTATCTCCCCTTTGTCCTAGTTGATTTATTTTCTTATCTAGTAGAATGGTAATCTGGATGCCCCCGCCCACCACGGGGCTCTGGGCGTGCCATTTGCAAGGTCTGTAGTGCTTTATTTCCAGGTGCCCTTGTCTGTCCAGCCCCCACTCATCCTTCAGATCTCAGCTCAGGGGGATTTTCACAAATTCTCTCATGCCCACCCCCAAACAAGATAAGCTTCTTTTATTAAGTTTTCATGGCAGCTAAGCTCTTCCTTCCAAGCAAGACAATGGGAGTGCATGTCTGTCTCCATTGGACTCAGCTACATTAGGGTAGGGATTTTGAGGCATTTCCTTTTTGGGGTGGCCCTGGAGCCAGGCATAGTGACTGGCATGTGGAAAATCCCATACCCTCACTGCTATGCTGGGGAATTATCCACATGAAGAACTATCTTCTGGGCATGGAAAGCTGAATTGGGTTTAAAGAGATGAGTGGACATCTAATGTCTGTTGGATTTTAACAGAATAAGTCAGGTGCTGGATGTAAGGCTAGCTAGCCTGATTTGGGGTGAACTAAGGTCTTAGGGCATGTTATATGACATTGTGAGGTCAACAGGCACCTTCTTTTGAACTTTTTTGAATGCAATTCTCGATGAAGTTTTCTCTTTTGTGGCTAGATGACACGAGAGCTTGCCCATTGGGTTTTTATATTATCAGTCTACAAGAAACCTGGACTAATACAAAGTCAAAAATTCACACCCATACGAAATAAGTCATTGGTCAGCTTAGCGTTGCTTCCGTAAATACCCCCTTTCTCAGCGCGTGGGCTCCATGTGGGAGAAGCCACACCCTTCCTGGCCTCCTGGAGAATTCACCCCTATGAATTACAGGATGCATCTGTGCTGTTGCTGGCGGCATCCAGGATGTAGCTTTGGACATGGCCAGTCCCTATGCTCCCTGGGCTGCATCCCAAGGCTACACCGTCCAAGGAGAATGTATACTCAGTGGACAGTGTTTGCCACCACTGGGGAAAAAAATGCCCTCCTCAGAAGAAATCTTTCCTGAAAAGGCAGTAAAATCATCCCATAATCTTAAAATTTGAAGAGAACACATAGCTATTCATCCTTTACGGAACTAAGGTGACCATTATGATAAAAAAAAAAAAAAAAAAACAAGCTCTGAGAAAATCTAGGAAAAAGCATCTTAATCCTAATCTTACTTCATCAGTCATGATCTCTTTTACTTATTTTCCCTTTTGAGACTAAGGCTTACTGTACCTGATACCTCCGGTTCTCTGGCACAAACTGAAATTTGCCTGGGGCCAGTTCCACAAGATCTCCATATTCTGCAAACTTAAAAAAGAATTGACAATATTTATTTCTATTAATAAAAATGATCTAGAGCAAAGGAGGCAGATAGCGACAGGCATAAGGTCATTCATCACATTTTTCTAGCTTGTTTCCTATACCTTTGGGAACCCCCCCCCTTTTTTTTTTTAACACATAGCTCTTTAATGTATTTATATTTGCTTGGTTGGTCTAAGAGGTGAGAAAATGGAAGCTATTATCTTCAAATTTGTTGGACGAAGGAAGGTATTTTTTAGTTTGACAGGAGATGATGGGGACTTACAGATTGGGCTCATAGTAACCCAGTGATCAGGTTTGGGTAGACATTGGCATTAGCAAGCATGTGAGTAGGCAAATGTGTCCATAGGTCTCCGCCAATTAAAAATGTTGAATACCCACCATTTGCTTCGACGTGGATGGAACTGGAGCATATTATGCGGAGTGAAATAAGTCAATTGGAGAAGGACAATCATCATATGGTTTTACTCATACGGGGAATATAAGAAATAGTGAAAGGGATTATAAGACAAAGGAGGGGAACTGAGTGGGAAAAATTAGAGAGACAAACCATGAGAAATCCCTAACTCTGGGAAACAAAGGGTTGTGGAAGGGGAGGTGGGCGGGTGATGGGGTAACTGGGTGCCAGACCCTGAGGAGGGCACTTAATGGGATGAACACTGGGTGTTAACCTATAAGTGGGCAAATTGAACTTAAATAGAAACAAATTTAAAATTAAAAATAAAAATGTTGAAAAAAGATGTTGATAAGAAAGGAATACCGGTAAGAAGTGACTGAAAGAGCACAACAAACATGTTTGGATGTCTTGGCTTCAACCCCCGGCTCTGTCAATGAGATTGCCAACGCACTCTGGTGATTCTTAGGGTATTGGAGAATAAGATATTTCTAAGCAGACAGAGTTTTTTTTTTTTTTTAATTTTCCCTGCAAATATGCCCTCCTGTTCTTTGGCATTTGTGTGGGTAATCCACTCTGCAAGCATTACAAAGCCTCTGCACCTCTTAGGATATCCCCATAACTCACGTTCCTTTTCAGGCGTCAAAACAGCTCTTGCTTGACTTTCAAAATGACTCAGTCCACGACTTTCCTGATGTTGGGGATGGCCAGGGAACCAAAGTGGAACCCTTGAGCTCCCTGGAGAGAATTCCTGCACTCTGACAGCCCACTTGCCATCTCCCCCCTTCTCTTACCAGGAATATTTAAAGTGCCTTCATGACAGGACTCATTGTTCACGTAGGTAGGAAGAACAATAGTGCTCTGATAATGGCTTTTCTTACACTCTTAGTGCAAGAGTGATAATGATGTGCCATCCTCATCACAGCTAATAATTATTAAGTGCTTCCTAGTCCTTGCATTGTGCTGGGTAGTTTACATATGTCATTTAATTCCCCAACACACTTTGGGGGGGTTAGATCAATTATCCCCATTGTTAGGATAAGGAGTGCACGGCTGGGTTCAGTAAATGTTGCACCGCGGGGCCGCTCCATTGAATTGGACTGAATTCTCATGCAAATCCCATTAATCCTTTAAAAGGTAAATACCCATTCCGGGTAATTAGAACCGTGAACACTCCTACTCAGATGAATTTTATCATAAAATTCCTTTCCTTTCCTTTCCAGTGGCTATTGACTGAACCTGCGTAGAGGCCCACAGCAAAGAGTTTTCTGGAAGTACTTACTTCTGGAAGTCCACTGGTGGGGATTTCGAAGCCTTGTGTTTCAGAAACAAAGAAGCAGATGAGGAGGCACATGAGCCGATTCATTTTTGCTGCGTAGCTTTGCCAAGCTCCCCGTGAGGGGTCCGGGGGGATCCTACCCCTCGCTGAACCCAGTTCAAAGGAGCAGCAGAAAGAGCCCGTGTTTTAAAAGAAGTCGAAAGAAGAAGAAAGCTCCCAAACTTTGTTCAAAAAAACGGGACAAATATTTGTTCTGGAGTTCAAGCTGGAGCCGTGGGGGTGGATGGGACACCCGGAGGTTATTCAAACAGCGAAGCCACAGGGAGCCACGGGGCCAGTGAGGACAAGGCAGGGTCAGAGGGACCCGCTTTCTTTGGCTCCTGCTTATTTCCCTTCCTCTGGGAATCAGAGAGACCTAAGAGCAGCAGCATCCTCTTTGAAGTACCAGGTGGGAAGCCACACGGGGAAATCAAGTCACAGAGAAACGGGTGAAAGCATGACATTTCTGGAAATGCGATCCTTTTATTTAAAATAAAAGCAAGTGAAGTATAGCAAAAGTGGAAAAAGAAACACAAGGGTGTTAGGAGCCAAGCACTCGCGGCTGGGGTTTTTTCAAACTTCTCTCTCTCTCTCTGATAACCAAGTACCTGTTGCAGTGAGGCTGAGCCAGGTGCAAAGGCACGTTCTTCAGGGAGGCCTTACCCGAATATCTTTGACTAAGAGAATAATGTCTGTCCCTGCAGCTGCCCCCATCAGCCCCACTCAGGTCAGGGGTGGGGGTGGGGGGGTGGGGAAGAATTCTCCTCCGTTCCAGAATCAGAAAACCCAGCCTGGAAGTACTATGTACTAAGCCTTCCCATTTGTGATCTGGATGTAATGATAATATTAACCAAGATTTATTGAGCCTCCTGGGATTAGATGCTTTTACTTGTATTATCTCTAATCCTTTTATTTATTAATCTGTAAAAGAACCAGGGGCACCTGGGTGGCTCAGGACGCGATCCTAGGGTCCTGGGATTGAGTCCCACATTGGGCTTCCTGCAAGGAGCCTGCTTCTCCCTCTGCCTGTGTCTCTGCCTCTCTCTGTGTGTCTCTCATGGATAAATAAATAAATCTTTTTAAAAAAAGAACCATGTGAGGTATGTACTATATTTGTCCTCCTTTATTATTGAAGAAAACAAGGCTAAGTATTTTTTTAAATTTTTCCTTTATTTGAGAGAGAGGGTGCAAGAGAGCAAACAGAAGTCAGTGGAGGGCAGAGGCAGAGGAAGAAGCTGACTCCTCCAGCAGGGAGCCAGACACAGAGACTCCAGGATCATGACCTAAGCTGAAGGGTGATGCTTAACCAACTGAGCCACCCAGGTGCCCGAGGCTAGGTTTTATTCACATCTACGGTTAGTAAGTGAAGACACAGATCCAGCAAGTTTGGCCTGACCCGAAAGCCTTTGCTCTTCATGACCACATGGGCCTAGCAGCTACAACCTGCCGTCCATCCCTGGAAACCAGTGTTCTGGGTGTGAATCTAGACTAGAATTCACCTGTAATCCCCCATCTGGGTAGCAAGTCTACTTGATGAGTCTTTTTTCCTGAGCCTCTACTGCAGACATCTGCTTGCACATGGGTGATGCTGTGGACCTCAGTTTGGTCACGTTGTTTTTGGCTTTCCTTCTCAGAATGGAACGCATGGCTTCCTGCCTAATGTGCTGTGATTTAGCACCTGGCCACAGACCTGCTGCTGGAAATGATCACTCTCTAAAAGTCCACTCACACAGGGGAACTTACACCCAGAGAGACATAGAAAGTCTGCTATGGTGTCTCAAACATGATGCTCTAGGGCTTTTTCCAGCAGATTCAGTTGTGATCACACTTGGGAGCTTCCCTCGAGCCTCAAAGACTGACTGTGAGAGTTTCATCGAACACAGGGCCATTGTCTGAGAAAGCTGTTGGATTTTGTTTAAAGGGAAATGGTTTGAAAGATTTTAGAAACAATGCAAGTGAAAAAAGAAAGTAAAAAAATATGCCAGAGGGCAGCCCAGGTGGCTTAGCGGTTTAGCGGGCCTTCAGCCCAGGGCATGATCCTGGAGACCTGGGATCAAGTCCCACATCAGGCTCCTTGTATGGAGCCTGCTTCTCCCTCTGCCTGTGTCTCTGCCTCTCTCTTTTTCTCTCATGAATAAATAAATAAAATCTTTTATAAAATATGCCAGAAAGATAATCCTGTAAATTGAAATATGCTGGATGGTACTTTAAAAAATATAGTTTTATTTATAACCCTTAAGCACATGCTAAAAATAGTTTGAAGTACAGGTTCAAGTAGAATATAAAATGCATATAGGTTAAATTTACCTGTAAGATTAGGAAGGGTTACTGACAATTTTTTAAAAAAAGATCAAACCCATGCTATCTCCATGAGAGACTATCTCAATGAGACAAAACAGACTAAAAGTTGATATTGTATTAAAAATCTCTTTATTTCAGGGGATCCCTGGATGGCTCAGTGGTTTGGTGCCTGCCTTCGGCCCAGGGCTGGTCCTGGAGTCCCAGGATCGAGTCCCACATCAGGCTCCCTGCATGGAGCCTGCTTCTCCCTCTGCCTGTGTCTCTGCCTCTCTCTCTCTGTGTCTCTCATGAATAAATAAATCAAATCTTAAAAAAAAAATTTCTTTATTTCAGAGATTTGAAAACAGATTCTACAAAGATAGTATCAGGTTAAAATAGGTGTCATAGCAAATAGTAACAAAAAAAAAGCCAGAAGAGAGAATTAAATTTGAGTGGAAATCAACAATTTGGAGAAAAATGATACAATATTGATTTTTTAAATTAGAAGATTTTTTAAATTAGAAATTTAAATTAGATTTTTTAAATTAGATAAATCAGACAGAGATCCATCTGATTAATGAATGCAGAAGTTATGATAGTAAATTAAAAAATGAAAGTGAGATGTATAGTAGTAACATGAATTGACCAGTATGTCAAATTCATAAGACACCTTACATGAAATGTAAAATATTTAAAATGATCCATGATGTAGAAGTAAACAGACCAAAATTCAGAACAAGAAATAGAAAAAGAGACATAAAAAAAATATCATTAAACCTACTATTTTTTTGGAACTTCATAGGATGTACAATATCTGGACAGCCATGGTTTTTAATTCATTTAATGAGGTAGATAGTGGATACTGTCTTCACCTACATATCTGAAGTACACACTAAAAAAGCTTTAGGACCAATTCACATTATTAAAAATAGTAGATATTGGGCAGCCCGGGTGGCTCAGCAGTTTAGCGCTGCCTTTAGCCCAGGGTGTGATCCTGGGAGACCTGGGATCAAGTTCCACGTCGGGCTCTCTGCAAGGAGCCTGCTTCTCTTTCTGCCTGTGTCTCTGCCTCTCTCTCTCTCTCTGTGTCTCTCATGAATAAATAAATAAAATCTTAAAAAAAATAAAAATAGTAGATATTTTCCTTGACAACATTTTCTTACCAGAAAAGAATAATCCTGGATAGCAAAAGTGGGTTAGCCTAGGAAATTGAGGCTCGTATTACACAAGAAAATTTATCAAATTAAAACTTTAGCAACAAAAATACTAAAATTTTTTCACTATCTCGATAGCTCTTGAGAAGCCATTCAACAAATTCCATAATCTGTTTCAGATGAAAGTGCATAAAATATTAGTCTCAGGAGGCAATTTTTTTAACTTGATGGGAAGTGTGTGTGTGTGTGTGTGTGTGTAAAACCAAGAGTCAAGTTGGAAAAGATTAAGAAACATGGTGCAGAAAAGTCACTACTCTTAAAAAGAGAAACCAAAAGATTAGTTTTTGTTGAGGGTGAGACTACTAATCCAGAAAATTTAGAGACTCTCATTAAAAAAAATGACTCTTAATAGCAAAGTTGTTTAGCCAAACAGTGAGGTACAAGGTGAACCCACAAAATCAGTTACCTTTCCTTTAATTATTGATTGCATCAGTAACAGCACAAAGAAGTTCTTTTCTACTAATTGTATGAGAAGTACATAAGAATTTAAGTCAGGACAGAAATTTATAACAAGAAATATCTAAAACTCTGGTAAAAACAAGGAAGCTGTGAATAAAGGGAGCACTGTACTCTTAAAAATGCTACTTGTTTTTTTTTTTTTAGAACTTGGTATAATGTTTATTTATTTATTTTTTTATAAATTTATTTTTTATTGGTGTTCAATTTGCCAACATATAGAATAACACCCAGTGCTCATCCCGTCAAGTGCCCACCTCAGTGCCCGTCACCCAGTTACCCCCACCCCCCTCCCACCTCCCCTTCCATCACCCCTAGTTCGTTTCCCAGAGTTAGGAGTCTCTCATGTTCTGTCTCCCTTTCTGATATTTCCCACTCATTTTTTCTCCTTTCCCCTTTATTTCCTTTCACTATTTTTTATATTCCCCAAATGAATGAGACCATATAATGTTTGTCCTTCTCTGATTGACTTATTTCACTGAGCATAATCCCCTCCAGTTCCATCCACATCGAAGCAAATGGTGGGTATTTGTCGTTTCTAAAGGCTGAGTAATATTCCATTGTATACATAGACCACAGCTGCTTCATCCATTCATCTTTCGATGGACACTGAGGCTCCTTCCACAGTTTGGCTATTGTGGACATTGCTGCTAAAAACATCGGGGTGCAGGTGTCCTGGTGTTTCACTGCATCTGCATCTTTGGGGTAAATCCCCAGCAGGACAATTGCTGGGTCGTAGGGCAGGTCTGTTTTTAACTCTTTGAGGAACCTCCACACTGTTTTCCAGAGTGGCTGCACCAGTTCACATTCCCATCCAAAGTGCAGGAGGGTTCCCCTTTCTCCGCATCCTCTCCAACATTTGTGGTTTCCTGCCTTGTTAATTTTCCCCATTCTCACTGGTGTGAGGTGGTATCTCATTGTGGTTTTGATTTGTATTTCCCTGATGGCAAGTGATGCAGAGCATTGTCTCATGTGCATGTTGGCCATGTCTATGTCTTCCTCTGTGAGATTTCTCTTCATGTCTTTTGCCCATTTCATGACTGGATTGTTTGTTTCTTTGGTGTTGAGTTTAATAAGTTCTTTATAGATCTTGGAAACTAGCCCTTTATCTGATAGGTCATTTGCAAATATCTTCTCCCATTCTGTAGGTTGTCTTTGAGTTTTGTTGACTGTATCCTTTGCTGTGCAAAAGCTTCTTATCTTGATGAAGTCCCAATAGTTCATTTTTGCTTTTGTTTCTCTTGCCTTCATGGATGAATCTTGCAAGAAGTTACTGTGGCCAAGTTCAAAAAGGTGTTGCCTGTGTTCTCCTCTAGGATTTTGATGGAATCTTGTCTCACATTAAGATCTTTCATCCAAAAAATGCTATTTGTTAATGCTAATAGTTCAAGGAACTAATAATTAAATCATTAGCTAGATTCATATAAATATTTTATGAAATATTGATGGTAAAAAAATTAAAAAAGAAATATTGATGGTAGTGTCCCATAGAAGAGTTTATGGAACTGGAAAATCCTATGGGATGAAAAGACAAAGCCGAAGAAACAAGGTGTTTTTTTGTTTTGTTTTGTTTTCAGGATTTATCTATTTATTCATGAGACACGGAGAGAGAGAGAGACAGAGACATAGACAGAGGGAGAAGCAGGCTCCCTGCAAGGGGGCCTGATGCGGACTCGATCCCAGGACCCCAAGGTGATGACCTGAGCCGAAGGCAGACGCTCAACCACTGAACCAACCAGATTCCCCCAAAACATGGTTTTTATTATTTTATTTTATTTTATTTCTTTTGTTTCTTAGAGAATTTTATTTTATTTTTTTATAATAAATTTATTTTTTATTGGTGTTCAATTTACCAACATACAGAATAACACCCACTGCTCATCCTGTCGAAACATGGTTTTTAAACAATTAGAATTATGTCCAGTGTTTTAGGTTTTATTTTTTTTTAATTTTTTTTGTTTGTTTGTTTGTTTTTGTTTTAGGTTTTAAAATACAAGTCTAAAAAAATATGGTTTGATGCCTTAAAAATATAGATACTATTCAGTGGAATAAAATAATGAGTCCAGAAATGCACGTCATAGAGAATATGCTATATAGCTATAAAACAATACAGAAGAAATTTAATCCTTAATAAATGCTCCTGGAACAATCAGATAATAGCATGCAAAGGAATTAACTTTAATCCATGCCTCATATCATATATAAAAATTTATAAATAGTTTGAAAAATTTCTTGTTAAACAGAGTGATGAAAACTGGGTAGGCCATGAGGTGCTGGGTCTTCTTTTAGGCACTTAAGAAAGAAAACAGTAAAATGAATAGAATACACATGGTGAGCAAAACTGGTTAGGATTTACTGGGACGGGTGAAAGCCACAATCCATCTTGGCGCCTCCTTCACAGATGGAAGCCTGGAGCCTCAGAGAGGTTAAGTAACTGGCTCAAGGGGGCTGAAGGTGGGATGGGAGCATATTGCTGAGGGGGGCAAGCTGCACCCTGCTGTGTCACCTGCCAAGAGGACGGCCTGGGTGTGCCTGGGTGGCTCCGTTTGTTGAGTGTCAGACTCTTGATTTTGGCTGGGCTCATGATCTGGGGGTGGGGGTAGGGGCCTGGGGTGGTGTCATAGGATTGGGCCTTAAGGTGGTTCTGCACCCAGCAGGAGTCTGTTCCTCTCTCTCTCTCTTTCTGCTCGCCCTCCCCACCCTCAGCTGGCATGCACATGCTCTCTCTCTGAAAGTAAATATATAAATCTTTTTTTTTTAAAAAAAGATTTTATTTGTTTATTAATGAGAGACACACAGAGAGAGGTAGAGACATAGGCAGAGGGAGAAGCAGGCTCTCCCAGTGGGGAGCCCGATGTGGAACCCTGGGGTCACGCTCTGAGCTGAAGGCAGACGCTCAATCCCTGCGCCACCCAGGCACCCAGGAAGTTCTCATTTTCAAGTGGCTCTGAATGGTGGAGCAGAAGGACGTGTGAAGGGCACTCGGGAACCTGTGATAAACTGAAGAATAGGACGTGGCTCAAAGGCGGCCCAGGGGAAGGTGTGGCCAACTCCCTTTGAGACATAGATGCACATCGTACAGACGAGACATTGCTTCCATTGGGTCTAGAAGGAAGGGCAGATTTGTCCAGGCTGACAGTGGGAGAATGCCACCCGGGAAGCGAGCTCAGGGTGTGCAGAGGTGGCAAGGGCATTGGGGTAGTAGGCGTACCTGAGGCTGGCGGGAGATGGCCACCGGGACCAGGGCCGGAGAGCCTGATACGCCAGGTCAAGGGACTCTCAACTTTGTGCTGCAGACAGTGGGGATCCCACGGAGGGTTTGAGAGGCAGGACAAAATCCGCATTTTATAAAGATCACTTTGGATGCAGCTAGGATGATGGAAATGGAAGACAAAACCCAAGGAGCTCCTGAGGAGGCTGATGGAGCCCATGGGGTGGCGGCATGAGGGTCTAAACAAGGCAGCAGCAGCGAGGACCCATCATTAAGATGCTCCCAGAAAACACTGTATTTATGTCAGTTTGCAAGTGTGTGCTTTTGATCCACAGAAGTTTATGTGCCAGGGGTGCCTCGGTTAAGCATGCGACTCATGGTTTCAGCTCAGGTCGTGATGTCAGGGTCATGAGATCAAGCCCTGCGCCGGCTCCGTGCTGGGCATGGAACCTGCCTAAGATTCTCTCTCTCCTTCTGCCTCTGTCCCACCCAGCTCTCTCTCTCTCTCCTTCTCTCTCAAAAAAAAAAAAAAAAAAGGAAATAAATTGCCAATTATTACTGATTAATGCTCAACAGCATGCAGATGCAGATTAGTGAGGACTTTACATTTACAGCTATAAAAAGATGTGTAAGTTGTCAAATAGCCAAGAAATCTTGGTGACTAAAATGTCCTATCTAGGTGGGGGGTTTATGGACAATTTATTCTTTCTTCTTTAGGGTAGTGGTCAAGAGCATTGGGCTCTGGAGTCTGTCTTCTTGTGTTCATAATTCTGTTTTTTTTCACTTACTAGTTGTGAGACCTTAGGTGGCCTTGTAATCTGAGTCTTGTTAGTAAAATGAGAACCATCTCCCACTGCTATGGACTGAATTATGTGCCCTCCAAATTCCTACATTGAAGCCCTAACCTTCGATGCACCTGTATTTTGAGATGGGTCTATAGGAGATAATTAAGTTTAAAGAGGGTCATAAAGGAGTGCCTGGGTGGCTTAGTCAGTGAAACGCCTGACTTCTGCTCAGGTCGTGGTCCCAGGGTTCTGGGATCGAGCCCCATGTTGGGCTCTCTGCTCAGCTCCCTCTCCCTCTGCGTGCCACTCCCCCTGCTTGTGTTCTCTCTCAGTCAAATAAATAAATACAATCTTCAACAAAATAAAGAGGGTCATAGAGATAGGGCCCTGATCCTATAGGATTAGTGTCTTTATAGGAAAAGACACCGGAGAGTCCTCTCTCTCCCTCTCTGCCCCCGACTCCCTGCCAGGTGAGTGCACCGTACATGGTAAGAAGGCCGCTGTCTGCAAAGCCTTGAGGAGACCGCTCCCCAGACGCCCAGCTGGCTGTTGAAGCATTGGTTTTAAACTTCCCAGCCTCTAAAACAGTGAGAAATAGATGCCTGTTGTTAAGTCATCCATGTGTGGTGCTTCGTTAGAGGCGCCCTAGCACATCGGGACCCTCACATCTCCTTACATGGTTCTCGTGAGCGGTAAGTACAGTAACGCACATGCAATACTGGGTGTGCACTCACTGCTCAATAAGCAGTAGCTAGAGTTGTGAATTACTTGTATCATTAGGGCGTTGATTTTTTTTCTTTCAATATTTTATTTATTTACTTGACAGACAGACAGCACAAGCAGGGGGAGGGGCAGAGGGAGAGGGAGCAGGGAGCCTGACACCTGGCTCGACCCCAGGACCCTGAGCTCATGACCTGAGCCAAAGGCAGATGCTTTACCGACTGAGCCACTCAGGCGTCCCTAGCTGCTACTACCTTTTGGTCTTTGTTTCTTCTGCACAGATCAATCATAATATAAGCCTTAGAGTTTATGCTTTGTTTTTTTTTTAAATATTTATTTATTTATTTATTTATTTATTTATTATATTATTTATTTGTTCATGAGGGACAGAGAGAGAAAGAGAGGCAGAGACAGAAGCAGGCTTCATGCCAGGAGCCTGATGTGGGAGTTGATCCTGGATCTCCAGGATCACGCCCTGAGCCAAAGGCAGGCGCTAAACCACTGAGCCACCCAGGGATCCCTATGCTTTGTTTATCATCAAACTTTCCCTGTAAAATCGGCATGAAAAGCTGTTCCCCCATTTCAGACAGAGGCAGTGAAGAAATGTTATATATTAGCCAATCCTGGTAGAATTTTCTTTTCCTTGCACCGCACAAGAAATGGGGGCTCTGGTGCTCTTGGCCTGAGGAAGGATTCTCTGATGGGGCAGCAGGTCTCATGCCCAGGCCAGCTTCAGAGGGCCTGGAGCTTCCTGCTGGGCTGTCCCCACTCTAGTGAGGCAGCCAAACGGACAAGGGGACTTGACCGGGTGGCCTCTGTGTCCCCGTATCCAGTGACAATTTTGATGGTAGGAATTTTACAAGGAAAGGAAAGAAGTCAGTATTTATTCAGGTGCCTCTCATGTTTCAGGTGGGGTTGAGTGAGGGGAAAGTGCATGCAGCACGGGCCAGGGGTAGGGCGGGAATAGATGGCTACAGCCCCTCCAAGATGGATCTTGGCGTTCCGAGGCCACCTTTCTCAGGAAGATTGAGTGGTGGCCTATGTGGACACAGGATCCAAGAATGTGGGAGCCAATGAGATTCACAGCTGGGAAGCCACAGAGTTAAAAGTGGGGTGTCAAACATTCCTGGCTTGAAAATGGGAATTTGGGTGACATTTATTCAAATGCCTGGGTTGTAGAGACGCAGGTAACACATGGGCATCTGGTTTACGTGTCCAGATGGGGGATGGAAGCCCCTTAAGAAACAGTGGACGGGAGTCACCAAGCCACACTTTGTGGCCGCCACGTAGGTACCAGAAGGGCCAACTCTGAGAGTAGCATCCCACTGTTGACTTTTGGAAGGGCCTTGGAGGGAGATGTACTTCAGAACTTAAAAGTGTAATTTTTAAACACACAGAACAATAGCTTCTAATCCCTACTCCCTTTCTAGAGAGGATCCAGCCCACTGATTCTCCCTCTGTGCAAGGCTCTCAGCCCTCACGCTCCTTCTGCCTGAATTTCTGACATCTGTACACGCTCTGTGCACCACAGCGCCAGACTCCTGGCTCATCCCCAAGTGCTCGTACTGCGTGCTTTCCCTCACATGCTTCTCTTCACCTGAAGGGCCCCCTCTTTCTCTGGGGCCCAGCTTTTAGAATCATACCCATTTTCCAACACCGGCTTAATTGCTATGCAGCTGCCGACGTTGCATGGGTTCCTACGGCTGGCATTCACCATGTGTGTCATCTGGGGACTTCCCTGCAAGGAGGGGTGTTATGTGCCTTGCACAATTTTCCCAAGTGCAGACCCCACATACTCCTTCATTCAATGTCCATTCATAGCTAGCCTACTGTGTGTCAGCACTGTTTGCAGTGGTCACCCCAGTGTTTTGTTTTGTTTTAAGATTTATTTATTTATTTATTTGTTCAGGAAAGACACACAGAAAGAGGCAGAGACACAGGCAGAGGGAAAAGCAGGTTCCCTGAGGCTGCTTTGTCTCTCTGCAAATCAGTTTCCTCATCTGTAGGATGGGGATGTAACATCGGTGGCCCAGGGCTGTGACACAGTAACAGAGGAGCGGGGGCTCAGCCAACGGTGCCTGGCACGAAGCAAGTGGCTGCCACAGGGCCTGTGTCATTACTGTCATTATTCTAGACTGCGAAAGAAAACCAACTGGGATGTGAAGTCTAGTCATAGGGCCCAGAGCTGAGAGATGTCTCTCCTTTTCTTTCTAGGTTTTCCCCCTTCGGAATGGCACAGCGGTGTATCTTCTGTGAAAATGTACTTTCTGGAATAATGAGAGGGAGAAACCAAATCCTCCCTTTCCTTGTGTAGACAGGCTGGCTGAGCTCTTAGCCTGGTGGGTGCTTCAGCCCAATCCTCGCTGTCGCAGTTTTGTGTTCTCTGCTGAGATAATGCCTCTGAGCAACTGAGACCCTATGGCATGTTTTTCAGAAATAATTATGATTTCCAAAGCTATGGCCCCTTCCTTTGATCATTTCATCTCCTGATCGTAATCTGATATTCAGAATGACCTTGGCACAAGCCACACCAGTAGCAGCCTGGGTCACCCTTCTCTCCGTGCTGATAAGCCTCTGTCCTAATCCCAAGGTCTTGGAAAAACACCATGTTTGATCTCTCTTGATGTTCAGGAGCACCACGGCTCCCTATCTGGGTGATGTGTATTCAGGTCACTGGGTCCTGAACCTGGGGCTCTCCTAGTCGGCCTCGGGCCAGGGCAGCTATAATTGGTGAGTGGACAGTATCTACTGTTACTTAAATTTTCCTGATTTGTAGGATGTAAATCACTCCTGCAAATGCCATAAGAATATTCCCTTGTGTATTTGTGAAAAATCAATAGGGAGGATAAAGAAGAAAATTTCACCATACTATAATGTTTAAACCACCTACTAACTTGTGTAGTACTCAGTGAGATTCTAAGGAATATCAAAAACTTGAGATTCCTGACTCTGCATATAAGTCATCGTAGCCTAGCTCACAGTGTGGCAAAAGCTAGCACACATTTATAAAACTCAGTTCTAGTTTCACCTTTGTGAAAGAGTATATTTTTTAAAGTCTAAAGTCAAAAGTGAACTAACTTACAAATATCTCTATCTGACCCTTACATGCCTGTCCGTTGGTTCAGATGAGGCATAACATGGAGAAAGTCTACTTTCTACACATATTTGGACTCTCATGCCTACCTTCTCATCACGAAGTGATGTCGTTTTGTTTTAGGCTCTTCAAGGATTATTTTAATTTCTCAAGACAGCATTCTATTATCATGTCACATCTTTTTTTCTTTTGTTTTTTTTTTTTCACACTGAATACAGGTGTAGGTTAGTGAAATTTGGGGCCAGAATGTAAAGAAGCTTTGGAACAGAAATGTTAGCAATTGGATAGAGGTACCACAAGCCAAGAATATGAAATTAGAGAGTATGAGACTGATTTCATCCTTGTTCTTGGGCCATGGAAACTTGGCTTTACTCTTAGGTTATTTCAATTTTTTTCTGTTTTGTGTTCCCTCAGAAGTTCACATTCTAACCTGCTGGCCGAGTAGACACAGGGACCCAGGGATGCCCGGTGGCCAGCCATTATATGTCAATTGCAGTGTAGCAGCTTCCAGAGTTCCTCCCAGGGCATCTGGGTGTTACTGGTGGGGAGGGACCTCACCTGGAAGCTGCTTTCACCATAACACTATGATCTGGCATCGGTGTCCAGGCTGCGAAGCAGCTTCATATGACTTATCATGGCTGCCTCTGAGGTATAAATAGGGCAAGGAGTATCTTTGGATATCTGAGCCAAGGGGGTGTGAGCGGTCATCTATCTTATCCATTAA
The DNA here is from genome assembly GCF_018345385.1 of Vulpes lagopus. NCBI lineage: Eukaryota > Metazoa > Chordata > Mammalia > Carnivora > Canidae > Vulpes > Vulpes lagopus. Next base: position 77,698,985 of record NC_054831.1, read on the forward strand.
TTTAAAAGATGGTAGAAAAGAGGCTCAGGGTTGTCTGAGCTGGTAGTGGATAGAGAAGTGGTATTGAGCGGGGATAAGGTATTGGGCAGGCCAGTAGTGACAATGGGATCAGAGTTGGGCCATCTAGTTCCAAAGCCTCCCTACCAACCACAACCCTAACCTGCCTCTCTTGCTCACTAGCCAGCTTCATGACCTTGGGCAAATCTCTGCATGCCTTACTGTCTTCATCTGGAATAGGGGGATAATAAATAGTACTTACATACAAGCACGTGTAAAGGACTTAGAACAGTGCCTGGGACACATTAAGCGCTCAGCTAAGTGTTAGCTATTATTAGCATTAGTATTCAAGCAAATTCAGTCCCAGGAATTCTGATCTTCAGGTAAGCACACTGTTTTTTTCACTTCATGTTATTTCTCTTGTCTTCTCAGGCTGACTCAAGGGTATTTCAATAGAATGAACGTAGCTAGGGAGAAAGGCTGTCCTTATTAGCTTTTTATCAAGGGCTACACTTCCTTGAGTGTAGCCCTCACTCGCACTCTTCTCCCTGCTTCTACTGAGATGAAAGTTGAGAGGGACATGGGATAAAGAAGTGAATGATGAAATTGTAATTAAGAGGGGGAACACCCTTTAAGAGCAGTGCTGGAAAGTCTAAAAGAGGAAATAAGTTGAGACTTGTGAGAGATACTCACACCTAAACTTACTTTCAGAACTACGTTTAGAACAAGTGGGAAAAATTAAGAAAAGCAGTAGGTCTACAGCCAGGATGAGAGGCAGTCAAGTTAATTAGTAGCTTACTTAGCTGGGTTTTTCCTTGGAATATGACCACCAACCTGGAGAGTAGCACAACCGATGGATAAGGGGATAATAAATCCAAGAGAAATATGGATAATAAGAGAACACTAAAGTAATTAAAATGAATCATTTCTAGGCCCAGACTCTTGACACTCCAGGCAACTAAAAGAAGTTCTAGCTCAAAAGTGCTTGTAAATTAGTGCTATCAGTTTGCTTCAATTTTCTTCCAAAAAGGAAGAAATTTAGATTCTACAAATTATAGTTTGGGGAGCTTGAAGTTTATTTTATTTTGCAAAAACAACAACAGCGATTATATCTATGTGGAGGGGCTTTGACAACTACGGCTCATTAGATGTGGGGCAGGAATACAGTGAGAGGTTCACTGGATGATGAGGAATCAGTGAGGAGTTGGAGGGTCAACGGGCCATAGAGGGCAGGGGACAGCCTGGGCACCAAAATACTAGGGAGTGAGTGCAAAGGAAGCAGGAGAGAAGTTTGAAAACCAGGGTCAGCTGAGAGAATACTGTTGAAAAAGAGATGCTGAAAGGTCAGGAAGCAGGAGAAATGAAAACATCTTTAGGGATGTATGCTGATGTCATCTTGAGTCCAAGCCAGAGACATGGACCCGGTCCAGGTTGGGCACTGAATGGTAAACTAATTTGTCAGCAGAGTCGGGAACTAGGAACACACATAATCCATGAACACTGCCCCCAGATGTCATAGCCAAGTTCTTTCCCTGGATTTTTGAGCTTGTGAATGGCGAAGAGCCATTTCCTGCCTAAAGGATCAGTGATGACATAGTGCTTGATTAATGTCAAATTGAATGAATTTTACTTCTTTTGACTATGGTGTTTCCAAACTGGAGACCCAGATTTGTGATAAGCATAGATGGATTTTAATGTGCTTATCATGGGTGAAGTGGAAAATGAAAATAGAATGCTTGTTCAACTGGTTAATTATAGAACCAGTTGTTTGAACAAATCCAAGCAGAAAAGCTTTGATGAAACAAACAGACAGATTGATGTTAACTAGCAGGAATGAGTTTAGTGGTGAGAAACAGGGTCCAAAAATTCACAGAACCTCTTCAAAATAAAATATACTAGAATTAAATGCTGAACAAAATTTCAGATGACAGGTAGTTGGGAAGGATGCCTAATGTTTTGGATGGCAGACTGAAAATTCAAAGGCATCTTTATAGGCAAAAATAAATTCTGAAAGCAGTCCTTGTAAGGCCTGAGTGCATTCTCCAATGTACATTACACCTGGAATACTGCATCCAATTCTAAACGAAGTATCATGAAGGACTTTAATAAATTAGAGGTAAACCAGGGAGGGCAGTCAGGTGAGCTAGGGATTTGAAAACAACCATATGAGGACATAATGTTAATACACAGCTTAAGAAAAAGGGCATGCAAAAATGAGAACATGGGATGGATATGACAGCCATCCAAATATGCGACCTCTTGGCTAAAGAGGAGGTTCATTATGAGGTGATCGTTCTGCAGAGAGTTCATGCCAGAATGGACAAAAGAAGTTAGAATCCAGGAAATCACAGGCTGGAAGAAGCTGGGCAGGTAGCCCATCTCTGTGGCAGAAGAATGAGCGAGATCAGTACTGTATGAAGAGGCTGTGAACAGGGGGAGGTTCAAATGGGTAAACCAGGCCATTCTGGAACTAACACCATGAATGCTGAAAGCCTGCCAGCACATTCCTTTGAGGTGCAATTTGGCAGGATTTGTCAGGCAGGGACGAGGTTCCATTGATTGTAAATTGGGCCAAATTGTCCTGTGGAGATGGGTTGTCACCATATTTCCCAAGAACAGTATCTTTTTTTTTTTTTTAAGATTTTATTTATTTATTAGAAAAAGAGAGAGAAAGAGGATGAATGGGAGGAGAGGCAGAAGGAAAGGAGAGAGAGAATCTTAAGCAGACTCCTCGATGAGCACAGAGCCCAACTCAGGGCTCAATCTCATGACCCTGAGATCATGACTGGACCCAAGAGTTGGACACTTAACTAACTGAGCCACCCAGGCACCTCATGGAATGTTTTAAAACAACAGTTTGATATTTTTTCCTGGATCTGTGGGTTGACTGAGTTCTGACGGGTGGTTCTTCTGCTCCATGTGGTGTTGGCTGTGCCTATAGTCCACTGGAGGCTTAGATGGATTATGACATCCTACACAGCTCATTACACAGCTGGTGTTGGTGCTGGCTAGGAGTTCATCCTAGACTACTGACCAGAACATCTTAGTGTTCCCCCATGTGGCCTCCCCATATGACTTGGGCTTCTCCCTGCATGACAGCTGGGTTCCCAGAGGAGCATTCCAAGTGTGCCCAAATGGAAGCTGTAGATCTCATAGGAGCATCCTTGGAAGTTACACAGTGACACTCTCTCCAGGATCAAAGGGAGGGCACATACATTCCATCTGTGATCAAAAGAATGGTGAAGAATCTGGGGCCACCTTCAATCTACTACAAGGAATAATGGGAGATAGGAGATGATAAAAGGGAAGGTAGTTGCAGAGATCCCCAAATAACAAGTGGAAATGACTTCCTAATGGAGGTTATTATGGTTAGTTGAAATGGCACATAGCAAGTTCTTATTAAATAGTAATTGCTGCAATCATAACTATTATTATAAAATTATTATTATCATTTCTATTGTTAATGTTATGTCTGTCATGAAAGTGTCTAAACTCTAAACAGAGACCACGAGATAAGATTTCAGGAAAAGACTAGAAGAGATTCCTACAGCGGGAGGGTAAACTGTGGAAAGATAAACTCTAAGGGACTACAAGTTTTCATTATTCAATAAAAAGATAATAAAAGACTTTCTCCCATTTCTCACTTGTCCCAGAGCACCTACCCTCCTTTCATTCAGCTTCTTTCTTCCCTTCTATACAGCACAGCCCATGAGAGACTGGTTTTGAAAATAAAGCAGTACAAAAGTGCCGACCAAAAAAAGGTTTTCAAAAAAATTTTTTTAAAGATTTATTTGAGAAAGAGGAAGCAAGGGGGAGAGGGGCAGAGGAAGAGGGAGACAGAAACTCAAGCAGACTCCCCAGTGAGTGTGGAGCCCCAAGAGGAGCTCCATCTCACAACCCTGAGGTTAGTTCTAAGCTGAAACTGAGAGTCAGAGGCTTTAACCAACAGTGCCACCCAGGTGACCCCCAAAAGGAAGCATTTTGGGTCAGTGTGGTTCTATGGTACTCTTCAGTTAGAGCAAACAAACAAACAAAATCCCTTGTAAGATATATATGGCCTTACTTTTTCAGTAGGATCTGATCTATATAAAGGAATTTACTACACTACACAACATCTTACTTTACGGTAAAAACGAAACCCCATTTAAAATGTCTTAGAACAGTGAAGTGAGCCTCCACCAGGGTTCATTTTGGGAATTTATGGAGACATTTTTGGGGGTGTCCTAATAATTGAAAGGTGCTGCTAGTAGTATTTGCTGGGAGAGGTCAGGAATGCTAGTTGTCCTGCTATGCACAGGATGGTACCTAATAAGAAGGTCTTGTCCTGAGGTTCACAAGACATTTGAATGCCCTGCCAGACATTTGTGTAAATGAAAATGTATGTTTAAAGTTGTTTGGCCCTACAACATAATTCTATAATACATAATAATTTTGAAATGTTTTCATACATGTCAAATTTGTGGATGTGCAACTACTGCGTACATTAAGGTATCTGTACTTTGAACCAAGAAGTTTTCATCATTTTGAAAAATAACGTCACTGATGACAATGCTACTTATGGAATCTGCATCACTAGCATCACATATCTTTGTCACCCTGCATTTGTGGTGTCAAAGTTACAGTAATCTGTACCAGTGTAAGGATTCCTATTGAAAATTAGATTTTACTGTAGATTGTTTTCTCCTTTATAATGCAGTAAAAAGTTTATATTGAGGTTTAAAAATTATGGGTGTAGGTAGACTAATTATCGATGAATTTTATTTCGAGGTCATAAGGGAGTGTTATAATGTTTATTATAAGAAGTAGGATATTAAGTCTGACAGAGTTGAAAACAAGTGGTTTAAAAGGAGACAAGACAAAGGGGTTGCTAACATGCTTTGTGGGTACCAGCAGTCGGGGAGAGAAGAGAGAAAGAAGTGTGATGAGAATGTGGACAAAGAATCTTCAAGATAAAGAATGTATAATGCTTAATTTAAAAATGTTTTTGGGGCCCCTGGTGGCTCAGTAGTTGAGCATCTGCCTTTGGCTCAGGGCGTGATCCTGGGATCCTGGGATCCTGGGATTGAGTCCCACATGGGGCTCCCTGCAGCGAGCCTGCTTCTCCCTCTGCCTATGTCTCTGCCTCTCTCTGTGTGTCTCTCATGAGTAAATAAATAAAATATTAAAAAAAATCTTTTTTTATACTCATGGAAGATTTCAAAAGTGGTATTTTGGAGAATTAAAAAAAAAGAGGAGGTATATTTCATGGATAGATCAATGCATAAGAGAGATAGGTGAGTGGGTGGTGAAAGAGAGAGAGCAACCGAGAGCAAGGGAATTACTTTGGGAAGTATATGAGTCAGTATAGACTAGGCTATGTTTAGGTAACAAATAATCCCTAAATCCCATTGGCTTAGAACAACAGAGTTCAAACATATTTACAACTGTCCATTGTAGATGGGCAGAGGGTTCTGTACTCCATCGCCCTCATTCAGAGGCCCAGGCTGAGAAAGCCATGGTAGGGAGAATGGAAACATGAAGAATATGTGTCTACCTGGAGGTGACACATGTGATTTCCATTCATAGTTCATTGGCCAGAGCAAGGCACATACATGGCCACGCTTCATTTCGAGGGGGCAAGGGATTGCTATCTTTCACTATGCCTAGAAATAGAAGGAAGCTAGGTTTTTGTGTAGACTGATGTCTGCAACCAGAAGTTAGGAGCTCAGTGGAAATAAAAGTAGATGTTACCATAAGAATCAGCTCCAGAATTTGCAGAAATCTGGGTGAGGGGAGGGGCTTGAGCACCCCCATCAAGCAGAAAATAGTGCATTCAAATGACATTGGCCTAGATAGCAAAGGTGACCAGCTGACAAAGGGTTACTGCAAATCACAAATTTGCTCCTTCGACCAGACCCTACAGCCCTCTCCTCTAGACATGAGACACAACAGTGACTTTCCCAGGAGCCCTTTCAACATATTATGGAGAAAATAAATCTTTGGGGTCAACTGATAAGGAGAATAGTACCTTCTAGGAAACACTGGAGTGTTTTTAGTAGGTAGCTGCTACACAGAAACAGGAAAAGGGGGGTAGCAGTCTGGAAGAGTTGAGAGAATGACTTTTACAGCCACGTCTAACTGGAGCAAAGATTCCAGTTTTATTCGAAGGGCTTGTTTTTACAGTGATTTGTAAGTCCATCTGTGGCATTTGGATGTTATCAATATATAATTCTCTTCGCTAAGTAACTCACTGGAAATATTTTTCCAAATGTGTCCCCACTAGATGGCGTAAAGTGCTCACCTATTTTGAGTTGATCCGAAGGACCTTGTACAAAGTAGGGGATGAATTTGAACATAAATATTGACCAGGCAGGTGGTGGATATGAACTACAATGTCATTCTAGAGTAAAGACTATGGAATTACCTTGTGGTGTCATTAAATAAGCATATACCTGATACTAGAGCCGATTATGTAGTGTTCCTCTCCAAAAACGTATTTAAGTAGTCATGTAGTAAAGCTATTGATCTGATATACAATACATGTGCATAATAAGTATACAATAGTGCTTCATCTGCAAGTATTATTCAAAAACTTTACTTATGAAACAAAAGATGTGGATAATTATTTACAGTAAACTAATCAGCCAGTCAACCAACCAGCATTCACTGGATACTTTCTATACAATCATGGTGTTAGACTTTTTATGCCATATGTGGCAATATAAAAGAATGGCCAAGAGCATAGACGTTGGGGCCAGACAGCCCAAATTTGTACCTTTAGTTTCTATCCCTTATTAGCTATAATCTTGGGAAGGTTACCTAACCTTTTTTTGCCTTGATTTCCTTATCTGTAAAATGGGAATTATAATACCTACCTCACAGAATTATTGTAAAGGGTCAATCTTTGTAAAGCATTTCAAATATTGCCTGAAATATAGTGCTATACAAGTGCTGGTCCTCATTATAATTATTATAACTGGATTCTCCACTTTACAAGGGAACTCACTAGGGTTCAACTGTACAGAAGAGTATTGAGCACTTATTATGTATGGACACTGTGCTGGTCACTGTGGGTGAATCAGAAGGCTATGAGAATGTAGAGGGCATTGCTTCTGCTTTGTGGGATCTAGGAATTTCATAGAAGAGGTGAGATCACACAAATAACTAAACCATGAAGAAACACAGTGAATGATGCTAGTGACTACAATCATCTGGAAGTGGAAAGCAGCCTTTACATAGAGCTTCTCCAAATGGGAAGGGGTTCAGTGGGTGGGAGCATGGGGGAGCATTCTCAACCAAGTATAAACCTGAAACAAGACTCAAAAACAGGACCACGTGGACATGTCTGTGGGACTAGAGAAGGCTGGAGTGAATGAGGCATGGACACTGCGGTCAAGCATGCTTGGGGAGAGACTATGCATCTAGATGATCTTGCAGGTCCGTGGATGCCCTGCTAGTTTATTCAGTAGAAAATGGCAGCTAGGTAGACCTGCGTAGTTCTTTGCTTGACAATCATTTCTCCTTCTTCCTGGCCTATAAGACCTGGTCAAGAAAGTGATGAGTCATGGTTGGTCAATTGTATTAGGACAATTTGCTGCTGCTTTATCATCTATTGGAATTCTCATCCCCTTTGCACCTGGAAATGGCCTTGTGATCCAGTTCTAACAGATTAGACATAAGGGCAAGTGGGCTGGGTGGCTTCTGAAAAAGTACTTGCTTTCCCTACAATAAGGACTGACACGGTTAGAGACTGTCTCTTTTTTTCTTTCCTGTCTTAAGCATGGTTACAGCATCTTCACTTATAGCAATCTTTTTGAGACCCTGCAGTGACAAGGAAGAGGATGAAAAGTCAACACAGAGCAGGAAGATAAAAAGAACATGGGTACTGGAGGTGCCTGGGTGATTCAGGTGGTTAAGCATCTGACTCATTTTTGGCTCAGGTCACAATCTCAGGGTTGTAAGATCGAGTCCCACTTCCAGCTCCACACTGAGCAGGGGGTCTGGTTGAGATTTTCTCTTTCCTTCTCCCCTGCTCCCCCACTTCTGTGTGTGCTCTCTCGCTCTCTCTCTCAAAAAAAGAAAAAAGAATGTGGGTACTGGATGGAAGCATTGAATCAATAATGGCAACCTTTTGTTTGGAATTCCTGTTAAGTGAAAAGTAAATATCATTATGAAGTTGGCCACTGTTCTTTAGGTATTCTGTTACACGCAACCAAACACATCTTGTCTGGTAGAATCAAGGTTTTCTTTAAAAAAATTCTTTTTATGTAAACCTGGATAGCAACATGCAAAAGAATGAAACTGAGCCACTTTCTTACACCATACACAAAAATAAACTCAAAATGGGTAAAAGACCTAAATGTGAGACTTGAAACCATAAAAATCTTAGAAGAAAACACAGGCAGTCATTTCTTTGACATTGGCCATAGCAGCATATTTCTAGATATGTCTCCTGAAGCATGGGAAACAAAAGCAAAAATAAACTATCGGGACTACATCAAAATAAAAAATCTTCTGCACAGCAAAAGAAACAATTGAGATAATTAAAAGGCAACCTACTGAAGGAAAAAGTTATTTACAAATGACATGACTTATGAAGAATTAGCATGCAAAATATATAAAGAATTTACACAACTTAACAATAGAAACCAAATAATCTAATTAAAATGGGCAGAAGACATGAATAGACATTTCTCCAAAGAAGACATCCAGATAGCCAACAGACGCATGAAAAGATGCTCAGCATCACTCATCATCAGGGAAATGCAAATAAAAACTATCATGAGATACCATCTCACACCAAACAGAATGGCTAAAATCAAAAACACAAGAAACAACAGATATTTAAGAAAGCGGAAAAAAGAGAATCCTCATGGACTGTTGGTGGGAATGAAAACTGGTGCAGCCACCGTGGAAAACAATAAAACAAAATTTTTAACAAAAAGTTAAAAATAGAACTGCCCTATGATCAAGTAATTCACTATTGGGTATTTGCCCTAAGAATTCGAAGACACTGATTCAAAAGGATGCAAGTATCCCTATATTTATTTTGCAACATTATTTACATTCACCAAATTATGAAAGCAGCCCAAGTGTCCATCGACTGATGAATGGATAAAGAAGATGTAGTATATATATTTAATGTATATTTAATATTTAATATAATGGAATATTATTCAGCCATAAAAATAATGAAGTCTTGCCATTTACAACAACATAGACGGAGCTAGACAGTATTATGTAAGTGAAATAAGTCAGTCAGAGAAGGACAAATACCATGATTTCATCCATATGTGAAATTTAAGAAACAAAACAAATGAATAAAGGGGGAAAATAGAGAGAGAGAGAGAGAGAGAGAAACAGGAAACAGACTCTTAAGTAGAGAGAACAAACTGATGGTTACCAGAGGGAAGGTGGGTGGGGGTATGGGTGAAATAAATGGTGGGGATCAAGAGTGCACTTATCACATACTTATCAAGAGGACATTTATTCATGATGAGCACTGCTAATGTACAGAATTGCTGAGTCACTATATTGTACACCTGTAACTAATATAACACTGCATGTTAACTATACTGGAATTAAAGTAAAAAACTTAATAAACATAAAAATGTAAAATTAAAATACATAATTATGGATACAAAAAATTCTTATGGAAGATTTCAAAACATAAGTAAAAGAAAGATTAGCACGAGTGCCCACCACGATCGCTTTTCACAGAAAAAAAAATCATTTCTGTTATTTCCTTATTTTCTCTATATTTTCACCCTAGCATACGTGTACTTGTCACAAATTTGTAGTTCCAAGTCACCATAAATGGCAAAGACCTGCATGTCCTAATCTCCAGATCCTGTGACTAGGTTACTGTACATGCAAAAGGATTTTGCAGATGTGATTAAATTTAAGGAATTTGAGATGGAGAAATTATCCTGGATTATCTGGGTGGGCCCAATGCAGTCAATCATGAAAGTCCCTGTAAGAAAGAGAAGGGGACGGGAGGGGCAGGGTCAGAGACATATGACAGTGGAAGCAGAGGTTGCAGTGAAGTGAAACCACAAGCCAAAGTAGATGGCTTCTAGGAGCTGGAAAAGGCAAGGAAACTTTAGCCAGAAGTCTAAAACTGGCAAATTTCCTTGCCTTTTCCAGATCCTAGAAGCCATCTACTTTGGCTTGTGCCAAACTGGGTGCCAAACTGGGTTGCCAGTTTTAGACTTCAGACCTCTAGAACTGTAAGGGAATACATTTGTGTTGTTGTAAGCCACTAAATTTGTGGCCATTTGTTACAGCAACTATGTGAGACTAGCATAGGTGGCCTCTTATGGCATCTGCCACTGACAAATATATCACTTACCCATCATATAAATACAGTACAGAAAAATGATATTTCACTCTCATAATTACAAATTTATCTTAGCAAGATTCTGGATACAAGGGGAGCATGATTGGTATTCTTCTTGAAAAGGTGGTAAAACCCTGGCACATAAAAATAAAAAGAAACTCCATTACCAGGTTAAATTACATAGTCAGGGGCATTTCCCATGCTATATTTAGTGACTTTGAAAATTTAGGATAGAAGGTGACAAAGACTAAATGTTCAATAAAAATATAAGCCTTATAAGGAAACATAAGCCATGTAGCTGGGATTTTGAATTTATTTACTTTTTAATTTAAGTATAGTTGACCCACAATGTTCTGCTAATTTCAGGTGGACAATATAATGACTCAGCAAGTTATGCTGTGCTCACCATAAGTGTAGCTGCCACCTGTCACCATGCAGCGCTATTACAGTACCAGTGACTGTATTGCCTATATGTTGACATTTTATTCCAGTGATGTATTCATTCCAGAACTGGAAACTTGTATCACCTATTCCCTTTTTTGCCCATCCCTCACTGACCTCCCCTCTGGCAATCATGAGTTTGTTCTGTGTATTTATGGATCTGATTCTGGTTTTTGTTTGTTAAGGTTTTTTTTTTATTGAGGTGCTTTATTTTTTTAGATTCCACATATAAGTGATATCATATGGTATTTGTCTTTTTCTGTCTGACTTATTTCACTTAGTATAATACCTTCTAGGTCCATCCGTATTGTTTCCAATAGTGAGATCTCATCCTTTTTTATGGCAGAGTAATATTCTAGCGTGTGTGTGTGTGTGTGTGTGTGTGTGTGTGTGTGTATGCCTGTGTGTATGTGGTACATCTTTATTCATCTCTGGATGGACACTTGGGCTGCTTCAATATCTTGGTTATTGTAAATAATGCTACAGTAAACATAGGGGTGCTTATATCATTTTGAATTTGTGTTTTCATTTTCTTTGGGCAGCCATATAGCAGCTTTGAAGTTCAGACATATGGTCCTAAACCAGATGGGATGATGCACATGCCAATACGGGAAGGTTGTATTAGTCAGCAGCAGGCTGCTGTAACAAAATACTACAGGCTGTGTGGCTGAAGCAACATTTATTTCTTATAGTTCTAAAGTCTGGAAGTCTAAGATCAAGGTGCTAGCCAATCCAATTTAGTTCCTGGTGAGAACTCTCTTCTTAGCTTGTTGATGGTGGTTTTCTCACTGTGTCCTGTCACAGGTCTTCTTACAAGGACATGGATCCCATCATGGGAACCCCACCCTCATGACCTCATCTAATCCTAATTACCTCCTGAAGGCTCCACCTCCAGATACCATCACATTGGGGATTAGGGCTTTAGCATATTAATTTGGAGGGGGATACAAACATTCAGTCCATGACACAGGTGGTGACCAAGGACCAGAGGCTGCTCCTTTATGCCTTCCCTCTATTCCATGATGACTTAAAGAAATTTAGAACCAATCCAATGGATAAGCAAGAGGGCAAAGAACCTTAAACTGACTAAGAAAACAATAATTTAATTAAAAAACCCCATATTGATGATTTATCATGAATTGGCAAGAGTAATATTTGTTGTTCTCCATGAGAGAATGGGAACTCAGTATGGGAAAACCTTGAGATATAGGGAAGAAAGGATCACATATTTTTGTTCAGCGAGTCCGCACCTGTGAGATCCAAACCTGCTGCACATGTTACATAGACAAGAGGCTTTCTCGCTTGCCAGCAGGCAACAAGCCCATGAGCAGCACCGAAAGAACCTGATGACAGCTCTGTTGTTAGGTCTGATTCATGGAGTACAACATATCTCTCAGCATCAACCACAAAACCAACACTGTTTTGTTTTAGTCAGAAGCCTTCCAAAGACACACCTGTGACTTTTAGTGAAAGTTCTCTGGACATCTCCCAACATCTGTCTGGAACGGATCTGGCAAGTCTTCAAGGAGAAAACACACCCTGTAGATCAACTGCAGGTTTCGCTGGCTTCTCTGTCTTCATGCCTTGGAGTCGTAGACAGTAGCAGGGTGGGGTGGTCAAGCGGGGTGCAGAGGCAGGTTGAACTGAATGTCCGTCTCCATGGTAGCATCAGTGGATCCTCTGTGCTATTCCAAGTCTTCTGTGGTCCCAGGTTAAGCCCCAGAAAACTAGGACACCACTTGTTGCTCTAGGCATCCTTCCAAAAGAAAATAAAAGTGATTTTTTAACCTTGCACTGCGATTGTTTGCTGTTTAATGAGCATTTCTATAGGGACAAAGCCTTGTTCAGCTAACAAATATTTCTCCGTAACTGTTTCCTGGGGCAGCCCGGGTGGCTCAGTGGTTTAGCGCCGCCTTCAGCCTAGGGCATGATCCTGGAGACCCTGGATGGAGTCCCACATCGGGCTCCCTGAATGGAGCCTGCTTCTCCCTCTGCCTGTGTCTCTGCCTCTCTCTCTGTCTCTCTCATGAATAAATAAATAAAATATTAAAAAAAGAACTGTTTCCTGGCTTTGAATTATACGTTAATGCAGATGTAGAAGATAAAGACAGCCATTCACAGCTAATACCAAACAGTGAAGAACTGGCAAAAGGAAACAAGCCAAAGTTAGTGCTAATTGTGCCTTCTGATGACCTCGGGAATATTAAAAATATATTACTACATAGAGACCTTAAAATTTTTCAAGGGAGGGAGGTGCTTCTTATGTGTGTGTTTGAAGACAGATTCTAGCAGTTTCTGAAAGAAGATTTTTTTGACGGGAGATACTTAAAGGAGCAAGGGTATCTGGAAACTAGAGGTAGGAGTGGGGAACCGTTGGATTAAAACTCATTTCTCTCACCATGGAGAATTCAAGTATATTAGGAATGTAATAGTCTAAGTGAAGATGGAACATCCCAGGGTATTATATCGAAGATCTAAAATTCACTTGTTTTCCCCCAGTTCTTATAATTCTCACAAAGATAGATAAATAATGAAGACAAATAATTGTGGGCTAAAATTTTTTTGAAAATTGAGGGGTCAATATTATATTTTTCTTTAAATATATTTACTTCAAGAGAGGTCAATACTGTCTATGGTCTTGCATCCAGTCACTGGCCACACAGATTGGTGTTACAGAAATTCTCAATGAACTGCAAACTATGGAAAGCATATGATTCTGACTCTTCCTTACTTATTCAATAAATATTTCTCAAGCTTAGGTGACTTGCTGGATGCTGACAAAGCATATAAAGATGAATGCAACATGGAGTCTGCCCTTCACTGGGTCTTGGTTTAGTGAGAAATACATGTAAACACAAAGATGAGGGCTCCGTCAGAGGTATAAATTACCATTTACCCCTTTGACCAGGACCACGGAGGAAGTGACGTTTGTAGGATTGGGTAGGGAGTCAAGGGGAGGCATTCCAGAAAAGAGAAGAATCCATGAAGAGTGAGGGCCAAGAAAGAACAAGAGGCTGTTTAGGAAACTGTGTTAAAATAAAATATGATGCGTTGCGCTTTGCGAATAGTTGATAAATTCAGCAAATCATTATCAGAAGAAATTAGAAGACTGCATCCTCTGTTTCCATTTTCACAAATCTACTCCCTGGATAAAACTCGGTGGTTGGTAAAAAAATAGGTAAAAAGTGGGTGTGATTAGACTCCCAAGATATCCCGGGCTCCTGAGAAATATGGAGTCAAAGTTGAAGGGAACCCATTTCCTCCCTAGGCCTTTTGATTAATAAAAAGGAAAAAAAAGCCAAGGTTGTAAGAAACTGTAGCAATTATGCAAAGTTGTCAGGAGTCCAAGGGAAACACAAGGCCATATAAGTAGATAAAAAGGTGAGACCAGGGTGTGAGACATGGCTGGCCCATATTAGAACAGTGACCTTGTAGACACTCAAAACAGAGCAGGGGGCAAAGGAGGGACCAAAGGGGGAGCCCAGAGGACTTGGGGAAGACTTGACTCTCAGAGAAGCTGGATGGAGGAATTGGGGGCTTCAGGGTACAAATTCAAGGGAGAGGAAAAGAAAATAAATGGACAACAACCCACTGTTTCTTCTTCAGTCTCTGCCTTGGCTGGCCTAGCCAGGCCTTCAGCTGGCATTGGTTGGCAGGCTGCAGCAGGAGAGAGGATGAACCCCTAACTCTAAGGAGTCTGATGCTAAAATTTTGGAACTCTTGGCCCACCCTTTAGTTACTCGGGGAGCCATTTCCTAGCAAGAGCTGGCACAGAAGGCCTCTCCGACCCTGGCGGGGCAGCTCTTCATCCTTCTCTCTGAAACCCTGGATGCTGAACCCCACACTAGATTCTGTCGATGAACAACTGGGGCCTTGCCAGAGATTTCTCTCTAATGGAGTGAGGTCCTGGGCAAGCCTTGTGAGGTGTCTCGATGGAAAACTCAGGAGTGGGCTAGATGTCCTCTAGGGTCTTTTGAGCTTTGAGCTCTGAGGTTCTATGAGTTCAGTAGTCTCAAACTAGAACACCAGCTCCTCTGGAGCAGAATGAGAAACATAAAAAAAAAAAAAAAAAAGAAAGAACAAGAAACAAAAGACAAATGTGTATGAGGACACCTCAGCCCCCTTTTCAGGGGACAGTTAATTTTTTCATCCTTATTTATAAGGATGATATAAATCATGGCCTATGCTTGTGAATAGCTTTGGAAAACTTTTACCGGGTCTTATTTTTTGTTACACCTACCTATTTTTTTGTATCGCTATTCAGTCCTATGGATGCTTGGAAGTCACAAAGAAATCCAGGCTATTATAGTTTGCAAATTCTGGGAATTTTGGAAACTCTCCCAAGTCATGCAGCTAGATAGGGGCCAAGTTGGGACTACAGCCCAGCCCTCCTCATAGTCAGCACAGCCAGCTCAGGCTCCCACCCCCAGCTCCCAGCTCCTGATTCCCTTCATCAAATGTTCATTAAGTGCTAACTATATATTTACACAGCGCTAGACCTTGTGGGAGATGCTTTTCCTCAAGGACTTTCTGATCCAATTGGTAAAGCTGTCTTAAAAATGAATATAATAAGCACCAGCCCCAATGGCCTACAGTAGAATAGGAGAGTCCTACAAGATGATGCAAGGAAAACTCATCTTCCTCGACACTGGACCTCTGCAGAAACCAGTGGGGATGGATTTGGGAAAAAGAGCAGCTACAAGGCCCAAAAGAGTGTTGAGATGGGGAGGGGAGTGGTAGGAAGGGGAGACAAAGTTCTGTTGGAGGATGGAAATAAGTCACTGCTGTCCCATTTCAAAACCTGGCTTTGTTCCAATTCAACTTTCAGTTCTCAAGTAGATATTTTTCTTTCGGGGGGGTGGTGGTGGGGAAATAGTCAAGTTTTGATTCCAGGAGGCTGGGGACTGTCCTCCTTAGTTAACCTAACCAACCTCTTGGTTAGATTATGTCAAGGAACTACAGATAAAAATCCTTTGGCCCTCTTCAGAGTTCTCCTTTACTGGTGGTTTTTGTGGTAAAACCTCGCTGGACCCGCTACTGTTGCTTCTTGTTGGTTTTGTGCATTTCAGCGTGTGAGTGGTTAGGGGCGGAAACGATTAAGTGCTAATGACAACAATTTTCTTCCTTTCATTTTATTATTTTTTTTTTGAGCCTGTGCAGCCTTCTATTTATTTGCTTTTCTCTCTTTGAACTCTCTTTGTTAAAATTAAAAAAAATGTAAATTGGAGTTCAATTTGCCACCATATATCATAACACTCAGTGCTCATCCCACCAAGTGCTCCCCTCAGTGCCCATCACCCAGTCACCCCAAACCCCGCCCCCCTCCCTTTCCACTACCCCTTGTTTGTTTTCCAGAGTTAGGTGTCTCTCATGTTTTGTCACCCTAACTGATATTTTCACTCACTTTCTCTCCTTTCCCTTTATTCCCTTTCACTAATTTATATATTCCCCATATGAATGAGACCATAAAATGTTTGTCCTTCTCGACTTACTGCACTCAGCATAATACCCTCCAGTTCCATCCATGTCGAAGCAAATGGTGGGTATTTGTCATTTCTAATGGCTGAGGAATATTCCCAATCTCGTCTTCCTTTTATTTTAAATGGCATCATGTTTCCCCCCTTCTCTCAATGTCTTGGTTGAACAAACAGCATGTCCATAAGGGTAAATAAAATGTTTTAAGAAGACATATCACCATACACTAACCACCCACTCTTCATTTTTTACATTTTTCCTAGTTCTTATGTCCATGTGTATGCATTTTTACCTAGTTACAAGCATACTGTTGATATGGGTGTGTATTCTGGTATATTCCCCTCCAGATTACACGATAAACATTTTTTCACGTTTCCACAGACCTCATGATTATTATTTAGTGGCTGCATAATATTCCATAGGACGGATGTTCCATTCTTTGAGCGAGCCGTTTCTCTGCCCTTGGCCATCGAGGTTGTGGCCAGTCTCTCCCTATCATTCAGCTCATGGACTTAGATGCAGTTTTTATAGAGACAAAGTGTCTTTGAAGTGATTGTCTTTTGAAAGTGAAACAAAGGCACAGCTCTAGCTACATCGTGTGTCTAGCAGATAAAAAGATGGTGCCCAGGGTGTAAAAACTGGAGGTGTGTGGAAGCTGGAGCTCCCAGGGTGTGGAGGGCTGGAGGATAACAATTCTTCTTACTGCAGAACAGAAGGATCACCAATAGTTTGTAACTAACATACGCAGTGATAGTCATTTTCATGATTAATAACCCAAACCTTAGAAATACCACTACATGGTGCCAGGGCTAGCCCCTTGTTTTCTGCCCGAACTGTATAAAAGGGGACACATTACTAGTACTTTCTGCATTGGACTAGTAATTAGCTTTGCTTAATTTGGCTTCTAAGCATCAATGCAGGATGCCAAGAGGCATGTGCTGCTCTCTGGGCAGAGGTAAGAAGGTCTCATGTTGGCTTTATGCTAGCAGGTGGGGAGTGGTGGTGGATGGTACAGATAGCAGGTGAGGGATGCCGAGGTAGACACAGCGGGCGGGGTGGGTATACAGGTGAGGGTGGATACAAGGTGAGGGATGCGGCGGTAGACACAGCGGGCGGGGTGGGTATACAGGTGAGGGTGGATACAAGGTGAGGGATGCGGCTGTAGACACCGCCGGCGGGGTGGGATATACAGGTGAGGGTGGATACACGGTGAGGGTGGGATACAAGGTGAGGGATGCCGAGGTAGACACAGCGGGCGGGGTGGGTATACAGGTGAGGGTGGATACAAGGTGAGGGATGCGGCTGTAGACACCGCCGGCGGGGGCCGGGGGTGCAGAGCAGGTGAGGGAGGGCGAGCAGGGTCCTGGGGGTCAGGCTCCTACTCGCGCATCCTCCTGCCAGGGGAATTCGAGCTGCTGGGGGAAGAAGCATTTCACACCTCGCAGGAGAGAGATTTGGGGGTCGGGTGGCGGGTGTCCCCAGCCCTGAAGGTGGCAGCAGAAGGCGACGGAGGGGACGGATCTGAAGGGCGGAGCTGAAGGGCGGGCCGACCCCGGGGGCTGTGGGGACCCGAATGTGACCCGGGTCGGCGCGGGGGGCGGGGCTGGAAGCCGGGGGCGGAGGCAGGGCCGGCGGGGCGGGGCCTGCTGAAGAGGGGGCGGGGCCGGCGGGGGCGGGGCCGGCGGGGCCAGGGCGGGGCTGGAAGCCGGGGGCGTGGCCGGCGGGCAGAGGGGCGGGGCCTGAGGAGGAGGGGGCGGGGCCGGCGGGGCCAGGGCGGGGCTGGAAGCCGGGGGCGTGGCCGGCGGGCGGAGGGGCGGGGCCTGAGGAGGAGGGGCGTGGCCGGCGGGCGGGGGCGGGCGGGGCCGGGCCCGGGGGGCGGGGCCGAGCGCGGCCGCGGAGCGCGGAGCCGGGAGCCCGGAGCTGTCCCCTGCGCGCGTCCCGCCGGGCCCCGGTGCCGCCGCGCGCTCCGGCCCCGCCATGCTCCTGCTGCTGGGGCTGTGCTTGGGGCTGCCGCTGTGCGCGGCGTCAACGCGAGAGGCGCGGCCCCGGGATGACACTTCGGAGCGAGTAAGTAGAGGCGGGAGGACCCCGAGACGGCCCGGGCGCGGGCTGCCACCCCTCCCGGCCGCCTTCCCCGGGCGGGCGCGTGGCTGTAGGACCGACGGCCTTGGAGGGCTCCCGGACGCCAGAAGGCAGGGACCACCCCCCTCCTGTCGCATCGTCCCCCGTTGCCCTCTCGGTCCCCCCAGCGGCTGCTCACGAGCCTCCCCATCCGTTGGTCCCTCTGGGCGAGAGAATGGATGTCACTGGCCTGCAGAATGTGTCTGGGACTGGAAAGCCCTGCAGAACCAAATCCTGGCTCCTGTTGGTGGCGTTCCTTCTTGGGAGAGAGCCCCAAGTTAATGCCAACGTTTCTTCTTTAAGATGCATGTAGGGGGTGGCCCAGGTGATCAGAGGAAAAAGCACCATCTAGAAGTTGCAAACTCTCCTCCACTGTCTCCATCTGAAAGCCAGGGGAACCCGACTTTCCCATCAGGTTCTCATCAGTGGGGCAGCAGCTGGGAGGTGGCCTGATGGCCGGGCTCGACCACCAACCAAGAGCTCACTTACCACAGTTCATGTTCTGTGCATCTGCGCAGATTTCGTGTTTTGAAAGGTGTAACCTCTCAGGTAGGATAAACCCTGCAGGTATGAAGTCTCAATGCCATGTCTGAGGAACGGAAAAGCTTTTTGAAAAATATAAGCCGAACTGATGCAAATATCAAGGTGAAGACCTTATAGGGAGAAATGGCCGTGTCCCAATGAAAGTGGGCAGTGCTTATCAGCATCCCCTGGTGCTGCTTACACACGTTATCATTAAAATTATTTTATTTTTAATTTTTTAAAATTTACTTATGATAGAGAGAGAGACAGAGGCAGAGACATAGGCAGAGGGAGAAGCAGTCTCCATGCACCAGGAGCCCAATGTGGGATTCAATACCGGGTCTCCAGGATCTCACCCTGGGCCAAAGGCAGGCGCTAAACCGCTGCACCACCCAGGGATCCCCTTAAAATTATTTTAAGATCGTTTAGCTTAAAGCGTGTTTCCTGTGATGGGAACAAGAGATACGTAGTCATACTTCTCCTCCCCTTTTCCAGCATCTCGGTTCGAAGAGAAATCTGGAAGATGGTTACTCTCTTGTTGACTCTGCAGTGGATATGTTTTCTGTACCTTGAAAGAAATGGCCATTCTCTTGGAGGGTCGTCAGGAGGACTAAGCAGTCCACGTTCCAGGGGCCTGAGAGGCTGGGGTTGGGGGAGGGCACAGGCTTTGTATCCAGAAAGAAAGACTTGTCTTGACTTTGCCCTTTGCAGTGGGCGCTCGAGAAACAGTAGACGTGTTAGTAAGTGGTTGAGGGCATGCGCTTGGTGTCAGGCAGCTGGGTCTGTCAATTGCCAGCTCTGTGATGCTGGGAAAGTTCTCCAGGGCCTCAATTTCCAATTCTGTAAAGTGGGGGAAATAATAGGGTGTTAAGGATTGAGTAGTTAATACGCCTAAAGTGCTCGATTCAGGGTCAGCACTTCCAGTTACCTCTTGCTGTCCGGCCTGGGCTGCTGTATAGCCCAGAGGGAAGGAATTTGGGATAAAGAACTTGAAAGTTTTTTTTTTTTTTTTGAGGGGGGGAGTGGAGAGAGGAAAGTGTGGGAGGAACTGAAACAAGGATTCTGTTTATGAGCTAGGAGGAGGGATTAAAGCTCCAACATCTGCCAGTGCAAGTAGGCTTAACATTCTAAACTTTTCCTGCATAGAGTAACATAGGTTTGGCCCATTTTAGCAATTTCATGCTGCCTTCAAAACACAGCACTATTTATTCATCTTGAAAGTGACTGAGACAAAAATTTGTAAGACATGAAGTTCTATGAAAATCAGCAAATTTTACCTTTTTGTCTCTATTAAAAAAAAAAAAACCTTCAAAACAACCACCTGTGTGTGTGTGTGTGTGTGTGTGTGTGAGAGAGAGAGAGAGAGAGAGAGAGAGAGAGAGAGATGTAGGATTCTCCAGAACCAGACTTCTCTGGTCCATATCCTGGCTCTGCCCTCCCTGGAGAGTTACTTATTGCCTGTGAGTCTCTGTTTACTCATCTCTAGAATGGGGATGGTGAAATCACTTAATTAAAAGGATTCTGAAGATTGAAACGTAGATCAGTACCTGGCTACGTGTAGCACATAGCTGGTGCTTATTCTCTATAATTATGGTCTTCAAAATGATGTGTAAACTCAATTTATAAATGTAAATGAATATGTCAGTTTTATGTAAATTCTAACATACACGAAACCTGCCTGTTAGCTTGCACTGCAGTTGTTATTTGCTGCCTACCTTCAGTTGGCAATATTCCTAATAACACCTGAAATTCAAATTCCTTTCTCCCCTCTGGTCCTCCCTCCATTTGTGAACAGTATCGCCCAGAGTGAGGGACTGCTCTCAGCAATGGTCTCCAAACTTCGGTATGAAGAGGACCCTCAGAGGGCTCATTAAATACAGAGCTTCCTGAGCGCCCACTCCCATCAGTTTAGATCTACAAGGATTGGGGCGGGGCCTAGGTGATTCTGATACAGATGATCCATCGACCACACGTAGAATAATATCACTTTAAAAGAATCTTTCAGGAAATTAATATTCCAAAGGCAGACTCATATAAAAGCAGCCTGTTACAGATTTACCTGTTTCTTAAATTTCAAATTGATATAGTTTTCCTTAAATCAGGATAGGGCTGTATTCCTGTTACCACAAAAGCAGTTTTTAATTTACAAAATAACGCTAGCCACTAATTTTTTTTTAAGGGTTTTATTTATTTAATCAAGAGAGAGAGAGAGAGAGAGACAGAGGCAGAGACACAGGCAGAGGGAGAAGCAGACTCCATGCAGGGAGCCTGACGTGGGAATCGATCCCAGGTCTCCAGGATCATGCCCTGGGCTACAGGCAGCGCTAAACCGCCGAGCCACCCAGGCTGCCCGAGCCACTGATTAGTATTGAGTGTTCCTAATGTCCCAGAGAATTTGCTAGTGGCTCCATGTAAAAATAAGAAGATACAATAAAGGAGATGGTGAAGAGCACTCCAACCGGAGCCAAGCTGCCTGGGTTCAGTTGTGCATCCCAGCACCAACCGGCTGTGTGTACTTCGGCAGGTGACTTAACCTCTCTGGGTCTTTCAGTTTTATCATCTGCAAGATAGAATCATTACTCTCATTGGCAGGAGTGGATAGGTTCTTTAGAGGCAAGTAAAGTTTACATAATTGGTAGAGCCTCTTGAAAGAACAGAGTATCAAATTATGGCCACAAAAATTAGGTGCCAAAGTAAACATTTATTTAGGATGATAAATTAATCACAACAAATGCCGTGGTTTTACAGGCTGGCAACCACCCCAGACATCACCTGTGGTTGAGGGACTGTACCAGCGAGGGATCTTGAAGCTTATGTGTTATTAGCTTCTAAATAATAATAATAACAATAAAATAATAAACCCACTTCTGCTCTTACGGTGGCTTTGAGGATTCAGTGGGTTAATTCACACAGAGTACATGCATTCAGTGAGCATTAAAGTGGTATTAGTTATTTTTGTTGTTTATGGACAGCCTGGCTAAATCTCTGCCCACCACTACAAGGAAAGCCTCAGTGTGCTGCTCACTTTCCAGGAGAACCACGGAAGTCCACCCAGGGGAAGTGATAGGCCCAAGTGATACATGCGGAGCCTGAATTAGAACCTGAGTCAGGCTTTCAAGGACTCCTCCAGAGACCAAGCCACTTTCCTATTTATAACATGATAGAATTTGTTTCAATGTGATTTTAATTTTTTTAATTTTTATTTCTGGCTCCTGGCATATGGACAGTGTTCAGGATATGCTTGTGGTACCAGGTCGATGGTGGGGAGACATTTCTGATCCCCTGAATTGAGAATTTCTGGAGTTTTAGTTTTTTAAAATCTGTCCCTCAGAACCAAACCATTTGCATTTGGAAATGCAAATCAAGCATCAAGACAGCATTCTTTAGTTTTTGTTTTTGTTCTTAAGTCTTTAAAAAGTGAGGTCAGTAAAAGATTTTGGGAGCTTGGGACCACTCAGTACTGTCTCCTTTATGCACATGCGTGTGATTGTTAAAAAGGAGTCATCGAACTGAAGGGGAAGGAGGGTTCTTTGGGAGAGAGTCCAGAGATGTACTCACTCCCAAACCAGCCATCTCTTGTTTCATTGAGTGGAAGGGGGAGGGTGGAGAGGGGCGTATTGAGAACCAGGTGCATGAGTTTATGTGACTTCATTTTCCTAACCAGCAGTCTTCCCTAAACCTTGGATGCTGCACTGAAAGCAGCCTTGCCTCCCGTGCTGTTGGGGGTCCCGTCAGAGACCCCGGCTAGCTCTCTGTAGCCAAGGAGCAGCTGGCTGGCTCCATTTAGGAAGTTGGGGCCATGGGATGGAGACCCAAGCTTTTTTTCAGCTTGTTTCCAGAATTTCCTCCTTATTTTCCTACAGGCAAAGTCCAATTCCCTTGTTTTTCACAGGTGAAAAAAGAAATAGTGACTTGCTTAAGGCCATTTTTTTTTTTAAGACCTACCTGGAAATTGTTTGGTATTGTAGCTCAGAAGTGAAGTTTCTTCTTCAGGGCTGAGGTTATGGGTGCCCTGAATTACCAATGGTTATTAGCTGAACATCCTGCAGCAACATTACTCCAGAGGAATGAAACTTTTGTGCGAGGCATGTCGAGTTACCGAGGTGACAGATGGCGACTCCACTGCCTTTCCAATTGGTGGCCCTTGGTTATGTGTCAGGTGCTCTAACAGATCTGTGAGGCACTGACTCCTGAGTTCGTGAATCTTGGTTTCAGGATCACAAAACCCTCAGGAGATGGGGATAGGAGCCGACTGGTAGGTAGGTTCTCAGTACAGAGCCCTGCAGGAACTCACCACTTCTGTCCCTTGCTGTGGGTGTGGCTGAGGTTGGCCCAAAGGCAGCATCCCCTGGACCTGTTAGGGAACTCAGACATCTCTGTTCAGGCAACCTGGGTCATCAAAGCATCCATGCCCAGAGAGAGCGTCTGTGTTCTGTGTATTCTGAGCATCTTTCACCCTGGTTAGAATTAGGTCTCACTGTTTTCCTCTCTTTCATGCTCTTTTCCATTTATGGACTTTTTTGGAAGGCTCTAAGGGTATTTCTCTTCTCTTCTAGTCGTGATCCAACACTGTGATAAATCTTGGGGGAAAGTACAGTCTATTACTCAAATTATGAATATATAAGCAGTGCCTGCTATCTTTATCTGTAGCTGGACTAACATCATGTAGATGGCGGATTCCAGACTCCAAAGCCCTGACAGTGTTATGGCTGCATTCTTTGTGCAAAGGAAATCATCACCCAACCTCTACCTCCTGGTGGTGAGCACTGCTTTGTTCCTACGCATCGGGGAGGTGGTGGTAGATCTCTGAAACTATTTCTCAGTGTAGTTGCTGTATGGAACCTGATGCCCCATCAGTTTCTCCTGCCCTTTCATCCCACTCCAGCAAATGCCCACACGACTGGTTGAACCATTCTTCCAAACATAAAACATCTCATGGTCACTCTGGGGCATACCGAACTCTACTTTTTTCCATTTCCTTTGTAACTTACAAAAACTACCCTATTAAGTTTTCATGTTTCTTTCTTTCGAGTTGTGTCGTATGGTCCTTGATGGCAAGGATCATGGCTTAATGTTTCTCATGGCTTGTGTTTCTCAATAAATATTGTAGCCTGGACATCTTTCATTCTGATGCTGGAGAAATAAGCTCAGCTCAGTAGGGGTAAAGAATCTTACTTGAACCATCTCTTATGTCTATGATTTAGAGCCCCCAAGCTCTTGAGATTACTACTCAATGGCAGTCCTTGACAGTGAGCCAAAGTGGGTTACATATCTGTCCTTAAACCCCATTCCCAGATTCTTATGAGGCATGGGGAAACACTCAAACAATAAAAGGGATCAAGAATTCCTAACTAAAAACAAGGATGACGACCTTGATGTCGTTTCCAGTTCCAGTCTCAGCTGGCACCAGGAGTCTGTCTGTACCGGGAAGCTCTGATTCTAGTTCAGTCTCGTTTGAACTTGGACTGAAACACTGCCATGGCGATCCCCTGAGACATCAGATAGAAATCTCAAAAATGAAAAACCAACTTCTCTTATTCTCCTTAAGGCTTGTTTGTTTTCTTGGAAAACCTATTTTCCAGAGGAGGAAACTTCAAAGAGAATACTTTAGATCAATTACAGATCAGAATACCTGAGAGAGGTTGGGCTTTCCTTCTGACCATCGCTATGCTAAGCAGTCCCCAGCCTATTCCACAATTCGAGGAAGGGAAAGGCCTGACACGAACCGGCAGAACTGGTGAAGACCTTGCCCAGAACGTTTATGATGGCTTTCCTTGGACAATGCCTCAGATGTAACACCTCATTTAAGAAAGACAAACCAGTATCATCCTACTAATTGTTTGGTCCTCATTTGGACTCAGGGTGGTGAGTGTCAACCTAAATCCTGTACTATTTCTCCTATTCCATGTTCTATAGAATAGGAGGCTCTGTAGTGGCTTATAACGATCATTTACAAAAATATATATATATATATATATATATTTTTTTCCCCCCCAGGGGGAGATTAAGGGAGGATAGGGATGAAGACAGTTACTGTTATGACTGGAGTTTTCCAAATGGAAACATCTTTACTGTTTTGTTTCTGTTATGGAAGTAAAATGTTAATTTGTGAAAAACTGAGATAGTACAGGAAAGTTTAAAGAAAAAGAATTCAGTCACCCAAAGGCAGCAGCCGTTGGCACTTTGGTGCCCATTCTACACATATCAACACTCAAACTTACAAAAATTAGATCATGTTAAATATAACATTTTGTTACCAGATTTAATCACTTAAAATGGGTCATCGATCTATTAATCAGGATGGGCTAGGTTATTCTGTGGTAACAATGTCTTAAAAACTCAGCATCTTAAATTCCAAACATTTATTTCTTGCTTGTACAACTTGTCCGTCTTGGGTTGGTGGTGGTCACTTGGGAAGTTGAGCTTGATGAGCAGCTACCATTTCAAACACTGCTAATTACTGTACCAGAAAGAAAAAGAGCAGTTCTGGAGGATTGTACATCTGTAACTAAATCACTTGACCTAGAAGTGAAAAGTACTACTTACATTCCTAACTTGTTGGCTGGAGCTGGTTGCATGTCCCTGCCTTCCTGCAATGGGTCCAGAAAATGCAATACTTCTGGCAGACAGCTAGAGAAATATTTGGTGAACAGCACTGAAGTCCAGTAAAATGAATGTTTATTGATGCCAATAAATATAGATACACATCGTTCTTTTCTTTTTTCCTTTCCTTTTCTTTTCCTTTTTAAAAGATTTGTTTATTTGAGAGCAAGCGAGTGCAAGCATAAGCAGGAGGGACAGAAGGAAAGGGAGAGAGAGAGAGAATCCCAAGCAGACTCTTGGCTGAGTGGGGAGCCTGTTTCAGGGCTCAATCTCACTACCATGAAATCATGACCTGAGCCGAAACCAAGAGTTGGACACTCAACCGCCCAGGCATCCCATACATCATTATTTTCTATAGCTGTGTTAATGAATCCCTGCATCATAATATACTGAATGATATACTGAACCACACTTCGTTTTTTTAATAATATACTGAACCACTTTTTTCCCCTTTTTTAAAGAACCACTTTTAAAAAATAATATACTGAACCACACTTCTTTTAATTTTAGGCAATTGCTAATTATTAACAGCTGTTTTAAATGTTGCAAAGAGTTTTCTTATTTTTTTCTTTTATGCTAATTTTCTGTAAGTAGAATTTCTTAAATTAGAAGATATGCATACTGATGGGAATGGAAGAATGTTTCAGCCACTTCGGAAAATAGTTTGAGACTTTCTTAAAAAGTCAACCTTAAATTCACCATATGACCCAGGCATTCCACTCCTGGGTAGCTATGTCCAACATAAAGATTGCATGGGAATGTTTATATATGTTTCATGTTATTCAAAATAGCCAAAAACTGGAAACAACCTGGACATCACCTGTGAATGGATAAAAAAAATTTGGGGAATCCATACAGTGGAATATTATTTAGACATGAAAATGAGTGAAGTACTGATAAATGCTATAGCAGGGATGACTTTGAAACGATTATGTTAGGGACCATAAGGGAAAGGAAGGAAACTGAGTGGGGAAAAATTAGAGAGGGAGGCAAACCATGAGGAGACCCCTAACTCTGGGGAACACACAAAGGGTCATGGAAAGGGAGGAGGATAGGGAGATGGAGTGACTGGGTGATGAGCTCTGAGGGGGGGCACTTGATGGGATGAGCACTGGGTGTTACACTATATGTTGGCAAATTGAATGTAAATAAAAAAATATATATAAAGAAAAGATTATGTTCAGTAAAAATGGCTAGTCATAAAAGACTGTATCTTTTATGATTCCATTCCTACGAAATGTCCAGAATAGGTAAATCCACAGGGTCAAAGTAGATTAGTGGTTGGGAGGTGACAGGTAGGTAAGAGGTGCAGGGTTTCTGATGTAATAAAAATGTTCTAAATTAACAGTGGTGATGGGTGCTCAACTCTATGAATATGCTAAAAAACACTGAGGTGTGCACTTTAAGTGAATCATTTATGTTATTTATAAATTACACATCATAGAGCTGTTAGAAAAAAGAGATATATAAAGTCCAGACATATTTTTCAAGTTTTTGATCTACGTGATCACATCACCCTCCAGAAAGGATGACTTATTACTCACAGCAATAGCAGTTTAACACTTTCTTTAAACAATGATTTGCTGTGAATAATGTTCAACCACCAGCTAGGACTTTTAAATTACTCCAGAAGTGGCTGATTCATTAATACAGTTTTTTTTTTTTTTAAAATGAGGATTTTATCACCGTCCCATGCCCCTCCTCCACATGTGGGAGAGTATAGTTAAAACAGCCAGAAAAAAACGCAGTGAAAAAATTCACAGTGAGTTCAGTTTTGCTTGCAGAGTTTCCTGAAGTTTTGAGTTGAATAATTGAGCCCATCAGAGTAGAACTGAATCCATTTACTCCTGGTGATAGACGCAATAGCAAAGAGCTTCTTTTCAAGCTGGAAATAAAATAAAATGGGAGTACAGATATTCTAATGAATTCTTTGTTCTTGTCACTTCATGGTCCTCAAAGAGACAGAAGAGCATGCAGGTGATGGGGTGGTGCCCTCCGGGTGTGTGTGTGGGGGGAAGCAGTCAACCAACACTGAGAGGGATGGATCCTGGCTCTAGCTTGGCAGCTCCTTAATCAAAGGTCCAATCTCCTTTTCAGGATGGGTGTTTTTTCAGGATCCAAATCTGTGACTCTGAATCGATAATTAACACCCCCCCCCCAATGAAATTCATTTCAGAATGAGCTCACAATTGTTATTTCATGACTCTCTTCTTCTTACAGGTTGGACTCAGGGTGCCAAGGCAGGTCCGACTGTTGCAAAGGCTGGTATGTATGTCCCTGGTGCCCCTGCAGGGTCTCTTCCGCCCTCAATCTTCCGAGTATTTTGAACCAGGCCCTGGCTGTGCTTGCAGCTCCTCCAAAGCTTGTAAAGTTGCTTGTAGAAGAATGTTGACATTAAACAATGTAGTTTTTATAAGGCTTTCTTGAAGTGGACTTTCTTTCTGGAAAGAGGCTTGCTTATTTCAGTAGGGCTCTAAGGACAGAGGATGGAGTTTCAAAGCCTTTAAGAAAAAATATTAAAGGGACGCCGGGTGGCTCAGTGGTTGAGCATCTGCCTTCGGCTCAGGGCGTGATCCTGGGGTCCTGGGATCGAGTCCCGCATCGGGCTCCCCGCAGGGAGCCTGCTTCTCCCTCTGCCTGTGTCTCTGCCTCTCTCTCTGTGTCATGAATAAATAGAATAATGAATAAATGAATAAATAGATAAAATCTTTAAAAAAAATGTAAAAACTCAACTCAACCTCTACTTTCTATGGCATTCTTACACAAGAAGCAGAGGCTTTGTAATAAAATGAACCACCCCAAAGCAAGCAAAAGCTGGACCTTGGTAGATAGAGCTGCAGGTTGTGGAGCTGAGCAAGGCTCTCCTTGCCTCTGGGCAACTAGCAGATTGGAACTTGCGCATGTTCTCGAACTCGAAGAGTTTATTCGAACCGACCTCGGTTCTCTGTTACCAGCGTGTAGGCAGGGACATTTCAGAATGTGGGGACATGCCTTCGGGCTCTGGGGGTGGGCATCCCTCCAGGGCCTCTCGATTCTAGCCGCAGTTGGGCTGTGATGTCGGATTCTTGTTTTTCTCTGCTTGGCTTCCCCCTTCTTCCTTCTGATATTCCCACCCTTGTCAATCTCTTCATCATTCATCACATGTTCACATAATCACAGACAGACATGCATGAATGTGAGCATGTCAAAAATCGCGAAGATCCTGGATTTCCCCCCACAACCCAGCCAAGAAGTGAGTTCGTTGCCTTTGCGTGGATGCCAGCAGAAAACAGGAGGCTTCCGGGTCAGGGACAGAGGGCAATTATTGCTCCCAGAATGGCAGTGCCCAAGCGTCCGCGTTTGCCCGGTTCCTGGGCCCCGATCCGTTCCCATGTGGTCACCCAGAGAGGCCCCGATGACACCGACACCCGAGGGGAGCTCTGCACGTAGGGAACCTGACCCTTTTATGAGCACTAAGCCTGCCTGACCTTTGTCCCTGGAGAGCCACATCATCTTTACTGTTCTAAATATTAAACCAACTTCCCCTTTGCTCTGGAGGGAGACGCCGCCTCACGTGGCCAGAGCCATTCTCCAAACATCCTTGAAGAGACAGTTCAGAACAAAGGTAGCTGGTGCCTTGGCTTGGAAAACGGGCGGAAACATCAGAGACTCATGGAGAATAGCCTCCCAGCAAGACCGGTGCATGCCGTCATTCGCTCATGCATGCATTCATGCCAACTGGTATTTTTTTTGAATGCTCACTCTCTACGCTGCCCCAGTGTAGGCATCGAAATACAGCAGTGAACCAGATGGACCAAAGACCCTGTCTTCCCTAGAACTTGAATTTGAAAGCGGGGTAGAGAGGGGTTGGGGTCCCACAGCTGGCTTCTGTGTGTGCTCTTTTTTTTTTTTTTCGGTTTACGTTCTGTGTGTGCTCTTAACACACGCCCCGCCTTCTCAAGTACAGGTCTCTTTTTCCATTTCTTACTATTTTTGAGCAACAATATTTCACTTGGCCTAACTGTATCCATTCCTTTAGATGGTGAAAAATATTCCAGGTCGTTGGTCGTTGGCACACCATAATGTATTAGGCATTCTGCAGTGGATGAGCTTTCAAGTTGTCTCCAGTTTTATGGCCCCTGTAAAAAATGCTGCAAAACTTTAAAAAAAAAATTATTTATTCTATTACGTGGGTGTTTTTTATTCTGTGGGCTACCTTTTCAATAGGAAGATTTGCCTGACTACTAATGAATTTATACTTTTTAAAAAATAACATTTATTGGCTGCTTAGAGTGGTTCTTCTGTGAATTGTTTGTGCGTGTGTGTGCTCATGTGTCCTGTACCCGACTTTCCATTGTGTTTTTTTTTTATCCCTCAGTGGCCAGTATGTTAGAGATCTAGAGCTGCTCTGTCTCCTGAATTGGAAGAACTCCTCCCCAAATGTGTCATTTGTTGACTAACATTGCTTGTGGTAGGTTTTCCATGTAGAGGTTTTTAAGTTACCCAGTAATAAATAAGTTCATCTTTTCTTCATAGCCTTTGAGTTGTCGTTTTTGGTTTCAAAGATTTTTTTGATCCTTAGGCTTAGAATGTTTATTTAATCACTTAGATTTTCTTGGAAATTTCCAAGAACTTTAAAAAGTCTTACTTTTCCATGCGTTCTGTCTTTTTAACATGAACTTTATTTATACATCCAATGGGTACTAGAATGATCTTTCCGGCAGTAGACCTGATGCATCATTCTCTTTGGAAAATGTCTTTGGTGAGTCCACGTTACCTATAGAATATACTCCAAGGACATGTAAGGGTCTGTGTGGTCTGACTGAGGCCTGCCTCTGTGGCCTCAGTTTATCCTATGAGTCTTCTATTTTATGCTCTAGCTGTCTGCACCAATGTGAACGTCTCTGAATGTTCTCTAATGAATAGAATGTGGATGGCAACAGCTGTTAGTCTCTTATCACTGCCAGCTCATGAACCATAGGGATTTGCTTGATTTTCTTTTGAATTGATTGGATACCCTTTTTATGATGCTCTTTGGCAACACTCATGCAAAGAAAATTTATATTTTAAAAAGCAAGGGTATCTTGTATCTGAGTATCCCTGGCCCTTAACAAATAGTGGCCTGGTTTTCACTCTCGTCACTTAACCTCTTGGTGGCAAGACCATGTCTTGGCATTTTCTTCATAGCAGGTATTCTAAAACTTGCACTTGGGGTTTGTTTTAAGCAGACATGGTAAGACATGGAGATCTGGAAGTGATCATCATGAAGGAAGATGATTGTACTCGCAGATTCCCTAAAACAGGAGGCACCGTGGGGGTCTCTGGTTGTCTGGGATCCAGCCCTGGGGTGACTTGGGGAAAAAGGAATATTGGCTTGGTGTGAGCTCAACAAAGGAGGTGGCTGGGAGTGTGGGCTTTGGACTGGTGGGTTGTGTATCAAAGGTGTGCTCATGCAGGAGTAGTTAGCTGTCTCTGGGAATCAGCTTGCCCTGGGGGGACAGTCTCTCCAGGAGCAAGGTCCCAAATGCCAGAGCCTCAAGAACACAGCAGATATAGTCAACCAGCATGGTGCTGGGCATCGTTACCTCACTGAAGGTTAGTTACTGTTAGTGTCTGTCTCCTTTGTTCTGCCTCCAGCCATCTGGTTTATCTTTTGTTAGGAGGTGTACAGAGTAAGGTTTTTCCCTCTACGTAAAGGGATACTTGCGTTTTATGTTTCCTCCCCTATAACGCAATGAAACGTTGCTCAGTAGAATATCATTATCAGGGCAGCCCAGGTGGCCCAGCGCTTTAGCACTGTCTTCAGCCCGGGGTGTGATCCTGGAGACCTGGGATTGAGTCCCACATCGGGCTCCTTGCACAGAACTTGCTTCTCCTTCTGCCTCTCTCTCTCATGAATAAATAAACATCATTTTTTAAATAAAGAATGTTATTATCACAAATAGGCAATCCAGAGCTGATGTCACGCTCAGTCTACAGAGGAGCAAAATTGTTTCACCAGGTGGGGGTGTCATGTAACAATGACATGGGCTGGGTTGTTTTTTTCTCAAAAGGGAAAGACATGAAGGTATAGTCAACATCCTTGGACCCAAAGTCCACCAACTGCCAGGTGGCCAGTCTTCTCCTTTATCATGTGAGGCGATGAGGAGTTACATGATGTCTAAGGTCCTCTCCCGTCTCCAAAGTTATTTCTTCTAATGGTCACTAGAGAAATGTTAGACCAGAATAAAACAATAAAAGGTTAATCTTCTGGAAGAGACCTGGTTCTGGCCGATGCCATTGCAAACATTGCTCAGTTACATTTCCAGATGGCATCTTGGGTAATTCAGGACATCCTCTGGGTGGCTTGATTTTAAGTGACTCACATGAGTCACACAGAAGGCTTTGGTCCCCTGAGCAGCTAATTAAGACACTCCCTGCCTCAAACTGCTTTTCCATCTGTTTAGCTTTTGTAGGAGAAATAATGAAGCAGCTGTTTTGTCACAGGAAGACTTGATTTTTGCCTCCTATTTTCCAGTTGACATCCTCCCATGAAATAATGAGTTAAATATAAATACGGAGAGCATGTTGGATTTTTAAGAACGGTGCATTGGGAAAAAAAAATTGAAGCACCTCTTTTATATCCTTCCTTCTATGACAAATTTTTACAAGCCTCTGCTGCTCCAAGTTCTGCGCTTGGCTATGGGCATCAGGGTTTCCTGACAGTCTTATGTACCTGTCCGGGATTCTTCTCACACCGTAACCCCCTTTCTAATTAAACTCCTCGATTTTTTGTTCCAGGAATGTGCTAAGGCTCATCCCTGCTTCTGTGCCTTTTGTGTTTTTAGAATGTTCTTTTTGTTCTTCTTCCTTCACCGTATACAAATTCCACATCTATTTTTAAAACCTTTTCTTACTGTTACAGACCTCACTGATTTCTCCTTCTTCTGAGCTCTGGAAGGTCTTCCAGGCAATGAGTGTATATGTGTATCCCTATATATCTTCCTATGTTGCTTTATGGTTTTTTTTTTAATGCTTTCTTCCAAATGTGATCATAGGTGCCTTAAGAGAAGGATCCATGTGTAATAGTTCTTCCATGGAATTTAATCTATAGTAGTGGTTAATAAATTTGAGTTAATTACCATTTCTTTTAGTGAAGGGATAGATATTCTTCTTTAATTGTTCAACAATTAAATTGTTCGACAATTCCATTTTATAAATGTTTCTGAGTTTTGCTCTATGTTGACAACTATGGGTAAAAAAAATGAGATGAATAAGTTCTGGTCCCTGTTCTGCCCATGTATACAGTCTAGTAGGGTTGGGGGAAGGGATGAGCATCCAGGGGGTGGAGGTAGATATGCGCATGAGTGGTTTTAGTAGGTTGGGGACTAAGGGTGCTGTCCGGCAGGGCAAGGGCCACCAGGCCTAAGTAGCAGTGGGGGCTCCCGTGGGAAATAGTAACTGGGCAGGAGCAATAAAACTAAAATAGTTTCTTGAAACTTTTCTCAATCTGTCTCTTGGGCTCATAAACTATGTGTCCTATTTTTGATGTAATAGTGTGGAAAATTTCTACAATATCCGTAATCTTAATGTGAGGCCAAAAAACCCCCCCTCTGAAACCAAAAAATCCCATCATAGTTCAACTTACGGTTTTGTCAGGCGTCTCCTAATTGCACATTTTAAGTTTAATGAAAGGATAACTGACAAGGATCTCATGAAGAAGGACAAATCAGCATGACATCACAAGCAGTCTCAAGTGTACCAAGTGAAGACAATTTCAAATTATTGTCAGAACAGTGATGGGCAAGGATTATCTACGGAAGGAGCTCGATTGCATTGGGAATGGCCTGCAGCTTTGCACTTTGTGTCTCTCAGCTAGGAACTTACTAGGTTCTTTTCCAAATTAATATTCTACTTTTGCGTGAAAGAGGCAAGCTGGAGGTTGATAAAAACGTTTTTGAAAAAAAAATAGAACTTTTGGAAAATGCTGGAACATGAAAGCAGCGTGGAGTGGCTTGGGCTTGATGTCCTGTGTGTCGAATGTTTACGGTGTGATGGTGGAAAGTGAGGCACCCCGGTCACTTGTGAGTCCGCCACAAAGACCGAATGATATTTAGTGTATGTTTGTAGGGCTGTATTTTACTGGCTAGCTGACAGTGATCACATGGAAAAGCCTCGAACTGCTGAGCTGCAGGGCTGCCTCTGAGCTCCTTTCATGAAAGAGGTGGGATTGGAAGTGAGGGCTCCAGGTTCTGGCACTGGAGGGATGGCCTCCTGCCTGTGGGACCCGAGGAAGTAAACCGCTGTGGCCTAGGCTGGGAAAGCAGGGGGTTAGACTCTTATTCTTTATAATTTATCTTTATGACTTTGTAACTTTGTGACTTCCTCCAGGGAGATTCCTGGGGTATTTCTAATGTGTAGAAGTTCACAAAACAAAATGCATAGAGATGATGTGTTTCAGTTTCTATTGCTCTATAAAAATCTTCCCCCAACCCAGTAGCTTAGAGTTTGGTGTTTCTGTTTCTATTGCTCCATAAAATGCATAGAGATGAGGTGTTTCAGTTTCTATTGCTCTGTAAAAGTCTTCCCCAAACCCAGTAGCTTAACGAATGCAACAACCATTTTATTAAAGCACCTGTGAGGCAGGGATTTAGGCAGGGCTCAGCCCAGTGATTCTTCTGGCCACAGGATGTCCGTATAGTCACTTGATTGGCAGACGAGCTGATCTGGAGGGTTCACTATAGTTCTGTCGTGTGCTGGGCTCCTTGACAGGCATGGCTGCAGCCAGGCTCAGCTGGTTCTGTCGACTGTGGTCCTACACATGGCCAGCCCAGCACAAGAGGCTCAGTCTAATGTGGTGACTCAAGGCCTCCAGGAGAGTGTTGGGAGACACCTGAGCACAAGAGCTGAGGCTTCTTTGTGACCTGGCCTTAGAGTCCCAGATCATCACTTAAAAAAAAAAAAGATTTATTTATTTGAGGGGCTCCTGGGTGGCTCAGTCAGTTAAACAGCTGCCTTCAGCTCAGGTCATGATCTCAGGTTCCTGGGATGGAGCCCTACGTTGTGCTCCCTGGTCATCGGGGAGTCTGCTTCTCCCTCTACCCATCTCCACATTCTCTCTCTCTCTCTCAAATAAATAAGTAAAATCTTAAAAAAAGATTGTTTATTTATTTGAGAGGGGAGGCGGGGTGCTGAGGGAGAGAGAAACTTAAGCAGACTCCATGCTGAGCAGGGAGCCTGACGCAGGGCTCGATCTCATGACCCTGAGATCATGACCTGAGCTGAAACTAAGAGTTGGGCGCTCAACTGACTGGACCACTCAGAATCCCCACTTCCAGTGTGTTCTGTAGATGAAGCAAGTCCCTGTGGCTCAGATTCAAAAATAAATGAATTATACTTCACCTGTCAATGACAAGAAAAGCAAAGAATCTGTGGCCATCAAAATTTTTTTCATTTTTTTGTTATCAAAATACACATAACCTAAGAGTTACCTATTATAAACCACTGCAAAGTATACAGTTTGGTGGTCTTCAGTACATTCACACTGTCCTACAGACATCACATCTATCTCTAGAGCTCTCTTTATTTGCAAAACTGAAACTCTGTACCCGTTAAACACTAACTCCCCATGCCCCCTCCTCCCAGCCCCTGGCGACCACTGTTCCCCTTTCTGTCTCAATGAATTTGATTATTCAAGGTGTTTCATATAAGTGGAACCACACAGTATTTGTCCTATTGTGACTGATTTATTTTACCTAGCATGAAGTCTTCAAAATTCATCCACATTGGGGGCCCTGGGTGGCTCAGCTGGTTAAGCATCTGACTCAGTTTCAGCTCAGGTCATGATCTCAGGGTCATGGGATTGAACCCTGAGTTGGTCTCCATGCTCAGCATGGAGTCTGCTTGAGATTCCCTCTCTCTCTGCCTCTTTCCCTGCTTGAGTGCACTCTCTCTTTTTAAAATAAACAAATCTTTTAAAAAAATTCATCCATGCTGTAGCGTGCATTAGAGTTTCCTTCCTTTTTTTTTTGAGTCATATTCCATTATATGTATAAACCACCTTTTGTTTATCCTTCCATCTGTCAACAGACACTTGGGTTGCTTCCACACTTTGGCTACTGTGAATAATGGTGTACTAAGCCTAGGTGTACAGACTGTGGCCATGTAAAATCTGGTAAAACAGAGGACGTCAATGAGTAGAATAGAGTTGGAATAAGAAAAATTTTAGTACAAGCACAGTGCAAATGGCTGCTCACTCTCAGTGTCCATGAGACGGTTGAGATTGGTAAGCGTGGGGAGCTAGGAGTGTAGGATTTGGGTCTGATCTAAAGCAGCAGCACCATTAATGCCAGCAGCTATGGCCACATGGGAATGTACATGCAGAGTTGCTCCCATTGTCTGTTCCAAGAGAAATGGCATTATGGATGTTTATGTCAACTTTCCGATTTTTAAATGTTGTCAAATGAAAAATTTTAAAAGATTGTGCAAGTCAGATAAAAATTCCCCATGATCTATATAATCTGAGATTTCTTCCTAAAACACACCAATTAGTAAAGGTATGTAAATGACCAATCTCAGGGCTTTATTTCCTTAAATAGTACAAACCCCAGGGATCAGCAAACTTTTACTTAAGTGGGTAGATGGCAAATAGTTTAGGCTTTGCGAGGCTGTCGGAGTCTGGCACGATTACAAAGCTACTCAGCTGCCCTATGTTGTAGTGTGAAAGTCGCCACAGACAGTATGCAGATGAATGGATGTAAATGAATTTGTGTTCCCATAAAACTTTATTTACACAGTCTTGTGGCTTTTCCCCTAACCCCTTGGTGTAGGTGAATCAGAGGACAGGGGCATCTGAAGGGAGTTTCAGACAATCATGAAAAATAATTCTAAAGGGTTGGTGCACAAGAGGGGACTGGTTAAATAAAATATAGTGTGTCTGTGAAAAGAAAATATGAGTGGCTACTAAAAGAAGGATGAGAGGGATCAATTTGTATGGTGGCAGATAGCATTTTTCGAAGATAGTGGCACTTTGATACTCCTCCTGTAAGACAGGATCTGGACCCTCTGCCTTTGGAATTGCATGTCCTTTGGCGATTCTTGTGCCCGGTAGAGTAGGGTGGAGTGATGCTCGGTGACTTCCAAGGTTAGGGCATAAAAACAGATAGAGCTTCCACCTAGATGTCTCGCGAAGTCTCTGGCTTCCACATCATCAGTCTGACCAATGTGTGAGGCCCATGCTATGAGTCAGCCTGAACTTGACCTTGTGGAAGGAGCAGATGGAAGGGCCCTGGGGCAACATGAGATAGAGATACCGGCCAGCTCCGGGGCCAGTCACCTCCTGACTGGCTCCCCCTGGCCAAGCCAAGCCTTTCTAGAATTCCTGCCCACAGAAACCACAAGAGAAAGTGCCATGATTGCTGTTGCTAAACCACGAAGTTTTAGAGTGGTTTGTTACGCAGCAGCATTGGATACTTGGAAGACGCACAGATACAGAAAGAGGAACACACTGTATCGTTAGGTGAAATTAAAGCAAATCAATACAACATATACTTAGGGAAGGACAGACCAAAAACTGTTCATTTAACTGCTGCCTCGGGGGAACAGAACTGTAGATCCAGGGCAGGAGGGATACCACTGTGTTTCTTTTTATTTTGGGCATAATTTGAAGTTTTCACCATATGCGTATGTTACTTGATACTTTTTAAAACACTGGTTTACATTTTAAATAAAGTGGAGATTGAGAGTTAAAATTTTCTGAGTTCATAGGATCTTCCTTCCTTTTTTTTTTTTTTTTTAGCATGGGCTCCTTTTTACCCAATGCATCTATAGAACTCAGAGTTGTGAGCAATGGTATCTTAGACCCTTCACAAATTCACATATGTAAGAACATGAAGACATTGGAGATAAAGGAATATGTCGAAACATAGATAATTTAGGAAGAAAATCTATTTCCAGGGAAACGTAAGTGAAAGTAAAACACTGCATCTCCATTTATGCTTTATTTTAGGGTTCCATTTTGGAAAGATGAGGAGATACAAATTTTAGTTAAAAAAAACCAACAGCTTATTGTGCTCTTAAGACCATTATCATTACCACTTTCCCCAGTCTACTCCCATTGTCTTTACTGAAATTTGCTATATGTGTGTGTATGTGTATATAAATATATATATATTTTTAAAGATTTATTTATTTTAGAGTGAGAGAGTGTGAGCGCATGTGCAAGTGGGGGGAGGGGCAGAGGGAGAGAGAATCTTAAGCAGGTTCCACCCTCAACAGAGCCTGATGCAGAGCTCAATCCTACAAACTTGAGATTATGACCTGAGTGGAAATCAAGACTCAGATGCTTAACCAGCTGAGCCACCCAAGTGCCCTGAAATGTAGTATATATTTTTAACAAGATCATTTAACAGAAGCGTTTGGCTAAACCACATCTAGAATCTCTTTTTAATCCAGGTCACTTCTGGAGAGATGGATATTGTCCAAAGGAGGAAAGATTTTCATGGAGACTATTTACAATCAAGTATTTCTAAATTCCAAAATAGTTTCCTAAAACTCAGTTTTATTCCTTACTTTCAGTTTTGCCTTAGAGTCTTGAATCTCAGACATGGACCTATTTTTTCAAGCCCTTTTAACTTAGAGACGAAGAAATATAAAGAGGACCACCTCCTTGTGTTACTTCAAAACAGTGGTTCTTGGACTTGAGCATCAGGATTTCTGGCCCCATTCCCTGTGTTTCTAATTCTGCAAGTTTGGAATGGATTTTGAAATTCTGCATTATTAATAAGTTTCCAGGTGATGCTAATGTTGCTAGTCCTGGGCCCTGACTTGAGAACCACTGCTTTGACGTAATTCCTTCTCAGACCAAATTGGAGAACTTCTTTTCCTCTTGCAGGTGAAAAATCTTTCAAATATGTTTGGATTTGTTTTCTTCTTCATCATCACTTCACTGAACCTATATGCTTATCTTTTCCCAACTTTCCAAGAAAGATACACATTCTCTTGACATTCTTCCTGAACCTGTTGCCATTTGTTTCTATCCTTTTGAGTCACCAAGACCAGAAGTTCAGCCACAAAGATGAATGATCCTGGCACTCTCCCCTTCTGGTCTTGCCCATGTGGACTCTGCTCCACGCAGCTCTCCATCTTGCAACTATTTGTGCATGTTCTCAGATGTGCTTTGTGCTGAAGGAGGCTCAGTCCTACCTCTCTAACATATCCTATAAGGTATCTGTCCAGCTTTTGGTGGTTGGCTGTGAAAGAGAAGATTTGACGCAAACATTTAAATATGTCTAAGTAGAACAATGCATTGTGAAACTCTCTTGAAATGGGTTAAGATTCCCTCTGGATGTCACAGGAGCAGTATGCCTTGATATCAACAGGTCATCATCTTATATTTATTTTGAAAACCAGCTTAGGGCTGGAAAGAAATCTAGAGAGCAGATGAAGGTCAAAATAAACATGCACTGGGTAGGACAATGCCAGTAGAGGAAAGTCAAATCCAGCAGAGTAACCTGGTTCCATTCAGCATTTATTGAGAGCCTGCTGCATGCTGGAGAGCATGCGGGTTTGAGTACACAGAGATAGAAAGACATATCCACAGAGGGAGCCTACCATCATGATGGTGAGTGTGGACTCTGGAGCAGGTGGGATTGAATTTAAGTCCCCCTCTCCATTGATGCTGATGGGCCTATATGTAAACTTGCAAGCTTGACTCCTTCTCATGTATGAAATGGAGTAAAAAACACCTACATTGTATGTGTGCCCAAGTCTCTAATGAGATAATGCCTTGTCTTGGTCTCTTTGGGCCACCATAACAAAATACTGTAGACTGGTATTAAACAACAGAAATTAATTTCCTCGTTCTGGTAGCTGGGCTGTACAAGATCAGTATCTGGCAGGATTCATATTCTGGTGCTGACTTTTGTCTAGCTTTTGGTGGTTTGCAGTAAAAGTCAAGATTTGACTCAAACATTTAAATATGCTTGTGGATGACCACATTCTCATCCACATGGCCTTTCCTCCATGTATGCATGGGGAGCAAGAGCAAGCTCTCTTGTGTCTCCTCTTATGGGGCACTGACCCCATCACGACGGCCCTTGTACCTCATCTAACCCTACTCACCTCCAAGGGCCCCACGCCCAAGTGCCATCACATTGGGGGTTAGGGCTTTACTGCATGAGTTTGTTGCAGGGAGAGGGGGGCACGAACATTCATTCCCAGCCTGTAAAGTAGTTCAGCCAGTTCTTGGAGTTAAAGAACCACTGTGCTGACTTTCCTTCTTAATGCTTCCTTCCTTCTTTAAGCTTCTGCTGCCAGCTGTCATGGGATGGAGCACTAGAAAGCTAGAAATACATACACTGAAAAGTTTTAACCAGCTTTTAAATCTTTTTTTTTAAGATTTTATTTTATTTTTTAAAAGATTTTATTTATCGAGAGAGAGAGACAGAGACAGAGACAGAGACACAGGCAGAGGGAGAAGCAGGCTCCCTGTGGGGAGTCCGATGCAGGACTTGATCTCAGGACCCTGGGATCATGCTCTGAGCCAAGGCAGACGCTCAACCGCTGAGCCACCCAGGTGTTCCCCAGCTTTTAAATCTACTCCATGTAGTGATTGCTCTTATCAGAGGCTTTGGAGATAAATTTAATGAAAATAGACTTTCCTTTTTCTGGATTCTAATGCCCCACATACTGTCTTGAGCTCGGTATTGATTCCTACTTTACAGTTGTGTGACCGTAGTGATGGTGGGAAAACCTCAGAATCCAGTCTCTAAGGGGATATTGAATGTAATTTGAAAATATGAGAGTTTCTTTAGGTATGCTCTGATGTTTTCATCAATTCAGGATCCTGTAAATATGATCTAAAAGTTTATCACAGGAAAGAATTACATACTTCACTTCTAAAATCCCAGTACTTCATTAAACTACTTAAGCGGTGTGTGTTCTCTGCCAAATGGGCAATCTTCACTGCGTTCGTTAGGTTGAAAAATGTGCTTCTGTCTCACCAACTGATTGCCCAACCACAGTTGTTTTATGAGTAGAGAGAGTGGTAAGTGGAAAGTCAGGACAAGACAAAGAAAGCAGAAAGGGCTCCCATGCTAAGGGCTCCCAAATTGAAGATTATTTCTCTGTGGGAAACAGACTCACACCTACCCCAGAATGGTTGATTCCCATTTTCACAGGTTGCGGAAAGTAGCACGTGTTTTCATTCCAACAGAAAACCAAACCCTTGATGACAGAATTTTCGGTGAAGTCCACCATCATTTCTCGTTACGCCTTCACCACAGTCTCCTGTAGGCTGCTGAATAGAGCTTCCGAGGACCAGGAAATTGAGTTCCAGATGCAGATTCCAGCCGCAGCTTTCATCACCAACTTCACTATGTAAGCGACACTCTGGTCAGAGACCCTGGAATGAAGATGTCTGTGTGGGGTAGCCAGGGCGAGCCTGAGAGGATGTGAGCTCCACAGCCTTCGGGCATGAGGATTTATCTCAGCAGGTGGCATGTGGCTCACAAGGGTGACTCTCTGCCTTCCTCGTTCTCTAACTTCATTCTTCCCTTTCTCTTTTCTTCCTCCTTCTCTCCTTTCCACCATCTCTTTCATTCTGTTCCTGTTTTCTTCCCACCTTCCATTCCCCTTCTTGTATTCTTTCTTTCTCTCCTTCCAACAAACACGTGCCCACTCTGGGTCAGGAACTCTTTGAAGCGACCAGGATACTTCTATGAAAAAGACTGTGTTGTTCTGCTGCAGAAATTGCAGTAGGTAAGCAAATCAATAGATTAGATCATTTCAAACCGTAAGCAAGCGCTTTAAGATAGATGGAGAGGGGCTTGTCTAGGCAGGGAGGAATCGGGGAGGTGGCTCAGAAGAGGCAGTGCTTAAGATGAGACCTGAATGATGAGATAGTGTGATCCCTGTGATATATAAAGTCAACCATATTTCTTCTTTTCTTCTGAATTAGGAGGCAAAGACATAGAAAGTAGGGTGGATTTTTTGGGTTTCATTTTGGGTGTGGGCAAAATTTAAGCTGGTGAATCTTCAAGGAAATTTGTTTGAGCAGATCTTATTTCCTCCTGGGGCAATGAGAGGCACCATGGGTCAACCCTGACTATTTGAACCTGTTGAAAATTGCCCTAGAATGAAATGAATGATTCAAGAGTAGTGCCCTGGTCTGGAATGCATTCTTTCTGCATATCCAAGAGTCACATAAAAATATTTTCTAGGGTTGTCATGGTTATGAGATCCATGTCTGAATTTGTCTTGGAACTGCAAGCCAGTAACATGGCTGTCTCTTGTGTTTCAGGCTCCTTGGAGACCAGGTGTTTCAGGGAGAAATTACAGAGAGAGAAAAGAAAAATGGTGATAAGGTAAAAGAGAAAAGAAATAAAACCTCAGAAGATAATGGGTAAGTGCCACCTAATTAAGGAATTAAAAATCCACTTCAACTTGGAAGGAAACCATTTAGAAACATCTAGAACATTTTGACACAGTGATTTTACATGTGTTGAATCCAGTAATGAAAAAAATTGAACTTAAAAAAAATCCATTTCAGCAACATGTCACATATTCTGCTCCTGTGCCCACCCATCTTGCTCTCTTCCCTTCCTTTAAGTATTTATCTGCTTTTTTATTTTTAGCAGGCAGTAAATAATTAAATATATATAGGTAACAATATAGCAGGAAAGGGTTTATAATTAAAAGGAACATCTTACCACTCCCACTACCCAGGTCTCACTTCCTAGAAGCATCCACTTCTGATACTTCTGTAGTTGTGTGTGGGTTTTTTGTTTTGTTTTGTTTTTGTATGACCTCTCTAACTCTAAAGTTTATGGTAGTCTTGTTTTTTTTTTTAAATTTCTTGATAGAAATCAGACATTATCTGTTGATTCTCTGCTGTGAAGGAAGAGGGTTTAGCATATATGCAACACTGCCACCCTCCCTCTGAGTTCCACATTTTTCCATTCTTATCTCTTCTTCCATCATTGTAAACCATGTTACACTATCTTAGCCTAGCCCTACTATCTTAAATGATAATCCCCTCTCCTTCATTGACACCCTACCTTTCCTTTCCCATTTCCACTGCTCGTCCGTTTTTACCTGATTATTTACTTCTGCACTGTCAGAGTTGCCAACATTTAAATTTTGATCTGTAATGATATGTTTCTTTATTTTGTCCATAACGTGAATCTAAACATTGAAAACCAATAACTAGTATTTGATTTTTAATGATTACATAAATGGCATTAACTGCAGAGCCACTTGGTATCCTAAGATTCTACTTCCCTCTCTGCCAGCCCACTTGAAGAAAAGTGATGTGTTCCCCTTGAAGAAAAATGATCTTGGTATCCAGATAAGGTGGTGTGAACATGGGAACCTGTTTTTGTTCATTAATAAAAGGATGTAGTTTTGAGAAAGCTTGTTCTCTAACATCATAGACGTCAGAAATTTTACTGTTGGAAATCCTATTAGCGAGGATGGAACATCTTACTCTTGCCTGGAAGATGTGAGTCATGGGTTTACTTTGATACAAAAAGCAGCCAAGGTCCACAGCTTCAGATAAGGCATCGTTGGACACAAAAGTCCACCTTTATCTTAGCTTTGTAATTCCTAAGGACAGAAAACCTCAAGTTTGCTTCTCAGTCTAGGGTGATACTAACACTTTACACATAGCCCTGCTTTTTCTCGAGCCTCCAAACATTGCTTCATTTAACCTTATCTACACGCCACTTTTCCTCTAATCCTATGATATTACCTTGTATCTGCCTTTGGTGAAATTCTCCATGATGCGTTTGGTATGTAGTCTCCCTTACTGCAGCAATTTACTAAAACCTAATTTTGTTGGTGGATCTCAAGTGGTCTTTATCAGATGAGTTTTATGAAGAATATCTTTCATCAT
The DNA here is from genome assembly GCF_018345385.1 of Vulpes lagopus. Lineage (NCBI taxonomy): Eukaryota > Metazoa > Chordata > Mammalia > Carnivora > Canidae > Vulpes > Vulpes lagopus. The sequence continues at coordinate 77,742,313 of NC_054831.1, forward strand.
AGTTCGTAAACTGTTCATAATCATGCCACAGTTTAGTTGGATTACAATATAAGCATTTCTGTGTTTCCTGGAGTTTTAAATTGTCTTTCTTTTTTCTTATGACATAAAATTTAATTTTGTCACTATTAACACCATTTTGAAATGGTGTCTAAATGAATAGTTATGACTGAGTTTCTGCAAACAATGACATCCATGTTACTGCCAACAGCAGTTGGAAGGGATCACTGATTGGGAGGCACAGCCTGATTTCAGGGCTGTCAATCACGGAAGAATGGTGTGTCCAGGTCCATGGAATACTGCCATTGCTTTGCAGCCTTGTCAGTAATACTTACCCTGGGATTTCTCTTCATTTTCTTCTGGGTTGCTTGTATTCCGTGTTTTTCACTTTTACTTTGCTGGAAGTAACTTCCCCAAGATGGATGTGTGAGAGGCAAACTTTCGAAGACTTTGAGTAATATTTTGACTGTATATGGAATTTAAGATTGAGAATAATTTGTCATCCCCATTGTAAAGACATTTCTCTCAGTGTCTTATAACATCTGGCATTGCTGATGATGCATCTAATGTGGTCTAATACCACTCCTTTTCTGTGTTTCCTCTAACTGATGTCCTGAGAGTTGATTATAATTCGTTTCGGTGTCAGTCTTTTTTCGGTCATTTTTTCCATTCTCAGTGAAGCTTTTCCATCTTAATACTTGTGGGTTTTTTTGTTTTATTTTGTTTTGCTTGTTTTTTTTCTTTTTTGTTTTGTTTTGTTTTTTAGCTCTGAGAAAGAGGAGTGTAGGAAGCCTGTCATCTTAGTCACTCATTCATATATGGACTTGGAGCTCTCCTTCCTGTATTTGGTGCCCTTCCCACTCACATCGAATGCTGAGCCAGACCCTGCCATCTCTCTGATGTTCTGTAGATGGTTTGCACCTTGATCCTTTCCGACATAGTCTGACCTACTGAATTCTGCATCTTCCAGAAATGTCTTTAAGTGCCGTACCCACTGATGCTTGCCCCTACCACTCATCCCTTTGCTTTAATCCTTTACTATTCTTTTTATGGGCAGTCTGCCATCTTGAATCAGAGAACCTTCACTCCAAGCACTGAGAACATTTGGAATGGTTTGTATTTTGATATGCTGTGCAATCCTTTATTCTTTACTTATTCACGAAACTTTACCAAGTGTAAAAACCTAATGGATTAGCTATTTTAAAGTGACAGCAGATGTCAGGCTCCTTTGGCCATTCCTGTAAGGAGAAGAATGCAATTCATGCCTTGAGCCCAAAGCTCTCATTTCCCGGAGTTCACCTATTTCAATATGCCCTTTCCCTTTTGCCCCCTCAGGCCTGACTCAGGGAGAGGTGGGGAAGTTCAGCAGCCTTTGAATTTTGTCCTCTTCAGTATTCCTTGAACCTTTATAACAACCTTCTTCTAGTGCATGGCTTTGCTTCTCTTCCCAAGACTAGTCCATAGTTTTTCTCCTAAGGACCCTCTTGAGAAAGTGGCCAGTGCTCTGAGGGGATTAAGGGAACCTGGCTCTCTCCGAACTGACCCTGTGCTCCCTTTTCTCGCCCTTACAGGGAGAAGGGGACGGAAATGTTCAGAGCCTCTGTGGTCATTCCCAGCAAGGACAAAGCTGCCTTCTTCCTCAGTTATGAAGAGCTCTTACAGAGGCGGCTGGGGAAGTATGAGCACATCATCAGCGTGCGGCCCCAGCAGCTGGTGGGGAGGCTGATGGTGGAAGTGAACATTCTGGAGAGATCAGGCCTTGAGTCTCTGGAGGTGCTGCCCTTACAGCACATCAGGCAGAAGGGCAGCAGGAGAGGGGAAGGTGAGTGCAATTGCTGGATCTTCTCTGCTAACTCAGAGCTGGGTGTTGACTTTAGAGAGATCTATAAAACAAATGGCACCCCTTCAACAAAGGCTCTGAGAGTTTGTGAGAATCAGAAAAATAGCAACAAGAAGGCAGTGCCCTGTATAGTTGCTGTTATTGTTTTAAAGCTGATCCTATCTGGAGATTCAAAGATATTTAAATCATTTGACATAGTAATCTCACTTCTAGGCATCTAATCCAGGTGCGGCATCTAAAATATCAGGAGTGTTACATGTGCATCCCTGTCTGATAACATCTGAAGTAGCAAAAACATTCTCTCATCCTAAATATTCAGCCATACAAATGTGATTAGTAAAATATGGTTATGAAAACAGTGCAACATGTGATGGGGGAAAGAGACACACTTGTATATGTTCTGCAATGTTAAACATGTTAAGCTTGTTAAATGTGAAGTTGACAAAAGACTAGATGGTTATATAAAATAATCCTTTTATACTAGGGGGTGAGGGACTGCAGCATTATTTTTCTAAAAATCCATTTTTGAAACATTAAACATTTAACACTAACATAAACATTTCAATGATGTGTGAGGCTCTTTCCAAAATTAAATAGTCAAAACTGTGTACCCTACATTTGATTGAGGGCAGGGACATTTTGGTGCATTACCAGGACTGCCGAGTGTAGGTTTCTTTTATATTAATTTCAGCTGATAGTTTATATTAAATGTTCGTTGGTGTTGGGCCTCACGTTAAGTAGACCAGTCAAACTTCATGTCAAATCAGATAATGAGACAGACATCTCAGAAAGTTACACCAGGATTGGAATCTCTAGATTTCAATTATCTGTGACGTTGAGGTCTGGGAATGGCTGAGCAGTAGGTGAAGATGCAGAATCTGAACTCATTTTTTTATAAAGATTTTATTTATTTGAGAGAGAGAGTTCATGAAGTGGGAAGAAGGGCAGAGGGAGAAGGAGAAACAGGTTTCCTGTTGAGCAGGGAGCAGGAAGCCCAACTAGGGGCTAGATCCTAGGACCTGGGATCATGACCGGAGCCAAAGGTAGATGCTTAACTGACTGAGCCACTCAGGTGCTTCAGAATCTGAACTCAGCTCCTTGGCTACTAGGAGAGTCCATCGAGAGGATCCAAGAAGGCTGCTTGGGTGAGAATATTTAGGAATGAGATTGAGAGGAGAGTAGAGACATGACTTGATGAGGGGAAAAGGAGAATGTTGTTATTTAACATAATGTGAAAATAGTCAAGACCCAGAGCTGGTATGTGGAAATTAAGTTAACTGTGCAGAAGACCAGCTTTCTTCTCATCAGCAGGGAGTTCAGTTCAGGACTCTCCACGTGGCGACTAGTTTCATCTCAGAGACTAGAGTGTGTTCTCGGTTCTGTGAAGGGGATCCAGGTCTTTTGTTATGTGTTCATTCCCAACCCTGAGTGTGACACCCTCAACCTAGATCATGTTGAAAATTAAAAATATCGCTAAGGTGTCTGACTTTCAGAAATGGTGTGAGATATAATAACAACACCATTCTCATGTCCTAGAGGCCAGCCACCTTGTGCGTGGTTAATGGATTTCAGTTCGGCTATTAACTAGAACCCTGGACAAAATTACATAGGCCTTGGAAGACTCAGCTTGCACATCTGTAAAGCACGGGCAGTAACTGTTTCATAGGGTCATTGGAAAGCATTTGTGTGTGTGAAATGCTTGGCCCAGAGTAAGGGCTTAATAACTAAGTATATTATTGTTATTATTATTATTATTATTATTACCATTATCACCTCATATTGACTTTTTTTCTGTGCAAATTGTATCTCCCCTTATAGGTCCTAAGTGACTTGGAAGGCAGTTCTGTGTCCAATGACTTTGTCTCCTTTTGATATTTAACACAATGTCTTTTAAACAGTTGCTAGGATCTCAGAGAGGGCAGGGCCGCTGTGGTCCTTGTGTCTAAGATGGGGAGCCTCGGGGCTGAGCCATGTGTGGAGGCGCTCACCTGTGTGGACACTACTCAAGTGGTCCTGCTGCAGTAAAGAAATGTGTGCACTTTGCCTAATTTTCAGAACCACCTCGACTCTTCAGGGATGTGTGTGAGTTGTGGTGTGTGCATGTGTTTGGAGGCCATATGCATCACAAATGTTAGCCGAAAAGTTGCTTACTGTTTATATTCTGGGCCTGTGAGAATCTTGGAGGAATTTTTCCAGACCATTGATCTCTTGGGATCTGTTTATTTTTAAGAAAGTTGTTTTCCTAGCTTTTTGTACCAAAGCGGATATTTTGCCTTCCAAAGCATGGAGATTTCACAAGTATGTACCCAAGCCAGGTGCCGTGGACCTATTCCCTTTTGGCTGCTCATTCCTGTCTTTCAGTGCTCAGCTGTCACTGTCCCTGCAAAGTGGCAGCCCCAGCATCAAGAGGCATAGGATGTTGTGATTTTTGTCTGGACACTATTGCGTGCTACCAAAAGAACTCCAGGGTAGAGATCAAACTAGAGCCGGGCTTGCAGCAGAAAATGAGCTGTAGTTGTGTGAAGGTGGACCCCTGCCAGGACATTCCTCTCATAGATCTGGCTGCTGCTAAGGGATCGGACGTCTGGAATTTCTCAAAGCAAATCTCTGACCGCTGGACCCATCGCATCCTCAGGGATGCGCTTCTGGATTAGAATTACTAGGTACTAGGTTCAGCACTTCCTGTATTGTATCTCACAGAGTCTTTATAACAGCCCTCTTGGGTTGTACTTTCTATCCGCATTTTATTTGTGAAGAAGCTAAGGTCTACAGAGTTTACTATGAGCAAGGACTCATATTTAATTATTGTGAGAAACACAATCTGGGGACACCTGGGTGGCTCAGTGGTTGAGCATCTGCCTTCAGCTCAGGTTGTGATCCCGGGGTCCTGGGGTTGAGTCCCACATCGCGCTCCTCGCAGTAAGCCTGCTTCTCCTTCTGCCTGTGTCTCTGCCTCTCTCTGTGTCTCTCATGAATAAATAAATAAAATCTTAAAGAACAAACCAGAGTCTGAGCATAGAGCTGTCTGACTCCCAACTTTACGCTCTTACCCATTGAACCGAGTACACAGAAGATCATAAAATATTGAGGGTGTGAATTCACATTTCACGTCTCACCCTAGTTGTGTAAGAATGAAAAGAAAGGCTCAAAGCAACAGAACCTGCCTTTGATCAATTTAATTGTCTGTTATATCAGGATTGGGCCCAGAGCTATTGCACCATAACTTCATGGGCTCCTTCTCAGTATAAAAGCTACTTCTGTGAGATGTAATTTGGAGGCCAAAGCATTACACTTACTGGATTACTAAAAATAGTTAACTCACGTGCATGGCTCAAAATCTAAAAGATTATAAATTGGTTTCCAGTGACACACAAGACTCCCTCTCTCTTATGCCCTCCCACTCCCACTTCCTCCCCATGTCTAAAATGTTTTGGTGATTTATGAGCTCACAGGGACAGAGTCTTTGAAACCAGGACTTTCCTGGAACATCATGCGTTGTGTGATCTTCTGAAGGTGTACGCCAAGATAGCTCTTCCGTGTATGTGGTTGGTTCAAGGCTAGTTATTTCACTTCCTGTGTTAAAATCTTGAACTTCCTATTGTCTCAGGGCACCTAAATTGCTGCCATTCCCATAATTCCAAATTGTTTTTGGCAGAAAATTTTTATTTATGCTAAGGTCCCAGATAGCTGGGAATAAAATAGAATGAGATAAATTAAGAAATAAGATGCCTTGTCTGTTTTATTCTCTTTTGTTTTGCTTAAATCAGTGATGCTCAAACCTGGCTATACCCTTTAGTTACCTGGAGAGGTTAAAAAAAAAAAAAAAAAAGGATGTAGATGCCTGGGTCCTACCCTCAAACAGCTGAATGATTTCTCAGGGTAAGGCCTAGGTAGCTGTATTTTTGGGTGTGATATCTTATGAATTTATACAGGAAACCAAGCAATGTATCAATGCCTTTGACATATTTATTTAATTGTAAAGCTGAGGAATAATGCTGCATATTTTTCTACCACGAAAATATGTATGGCTCTATGGGTTTCGTAGTTTGCCCTTTATATTCTTTACTTTTTAAAAAGCTGTTTTTTTGAGGTTTAGTTTACATAGCATAAAATTTGCTTGTTTTAAGTGTATAGTTCATTGATATTTAGTAAATTTGCAGTTGTGCAACCATCACCACAATCCAGTTTTAGAACATTTCTATCACCCCAAAAAGATCCTCGTATCTATTTGCGGTTACTCCCTCTTCCCACCCCAGCCCCAGGCAGCCACTAATCCACTTGCTGTGTCTCTTCAGACAGCTGTATTTTTTAAAGCATGCGAGGTGACTCTGTTGCTCTATAAATGTTGGGGACCCTTACTTTGAACTTACCAGCAGACTTTAGGGACATTAACTATGTCAAGATCTTCACCTACAGAAACACCTTTTAAAATAAGTAAGATTGTTCTTTTACTATCATGGGACTCTCAGAATACTTTTGATCCTTATCAAGATGTATATCATTCCTCTTTTCCACAAACATGTTTTCAAAAAAAAAAAAAAAAAAACATGTTTTCACTATTGGTTACAGGCCAACATAGGATTGCTCACACAGTTGGTGGAAAACAACCTCTTCCCGTGTGCAGCTACTTCTGTTCATCAATATAGATGGGACTTGTAATGGAAAAGTACCAACAGGCCATCCCAGTGGGGTTGGTGCAATCTTTCTAGCATGGTCTTGAGCTTATTAAACTAGGTATCCCGTCTTCTCTTGGAAGAGAGAAACGTGATCATTCAGTGCATTGTGGGGGGGGGGGTCAGAAGAATTTCTCTCCTTTCCTTGATTCCCACCATGGCTTCTTGGACCTCTCCTTTTCTTCCACACTCATCCCCACGGCAGTGAGAGCAGAGGCTCCTACATTTTGAAGCCTGTTTTACTGTTTACCTCCACCCTGCCTGTTTCACACAGCTTCTTTGCCTGGCTCAATGGGTCCCAAACACCAGTGCAACATTAGGATCAACCGTGGAGCTTTTGGAGATCTTCTGGGGAGCATGGAGATTAGCCATGTGAATTAGAATCACCAGGGCTGGAAACCAGAGGATTGCTGTCTTGTTTTCAAGTGTTCTTTGGCTTCATCCCCACTTCTTTGTTCTCTAAAACTAGTCCTGGGCTATTGATTCTGTTTCCAAGCCTCCCAGCTGGAGTTCCTGAGTGATCCCAACTCCTAGTCTTTGTCAAAACCAACGGACTCATGTGAAATCACCCTAATCTGACATTAAAAGGAAATTATAGTTTCAGGAGCTAGGAGACCAGCAATAACTGTCTTCATTTTCTCCCAGTATCTGGTTCATCTTTGAACAGGCCCCGCATAGAAGAACCTAAAAGACAGCTAAAGACTATCCATTTGTGCTCTTAAAATACATTCTAAAAAGACAACCTACAGAATGGGGAAAATATTTGCAAATTGTATGTTTAAGAGTCTAGTGTTCAGAATATATAAACGATTCTTAACAACTCAACCAAAAACAAACAAACAAACAAACAAACAATAATCCAATTGAGATATGGGCCAAGGACTTAAGAAAAAAAAAAGGATGCAACCGTTTCCTGGTTTAAGTTGATTAATTTTGCCAGATCTTGGGTATTGCTCTTATTTTGTTGTGAAGGGAAGATTAGAAGGCAGAATTTGGTTCTCGATGACCGGTTACAAACACATAGATCTCCTTTCCCTGGATCACCAGGTAAAATATAGGATGCTCAGTTAGAGTTGAGTTTCAGATAGAAGGTTCTATCCTGTGCAATCTCTGGGACAGACCTAAACTAAAAAAAATTTTTTGTTGTTGTTTATCTGAAATTCAGATTTAACTAGGTATCCTATGTTTTTATTCGCTAAATCTGGCAGCTCTTGCTCTATTAAAGGACTGCATTGTGACTGATGGCTCACCCCTGGTTCCAGCTCCCTGCTGCTCTGTATCCTTCCCCCAAGTCCAGTCTCCACTCTACAGCTGGAAGGGAATGGCCCTGTTTGGCCTCTGTACATTTGCCAGGAAATAATAATCTGGTTGTTATGTGAGGGTTTCCAACATTGTTCAGTGCAGAAATTACTCAGGTATGAATCATTTGGCTCCATAGTTGGTTTTGTTTTGTTTTGTTTTTAAGGCTGATATGAGAACCGTGTTATCTTGTTTGTTCTGACATGAGCTGTAGTTCAGTCTGGGCCAGCTGTGAGCAGGATGGCTCAGAGACACCCAGGAAGGTGGCCTTCTCTGTTTAACTTGACCTTGGTGAGCAACCTACTCTTCTCAGGGAGACCCCACTCTATCTCTTCCTTTCTCCTGCTGTCTCAGTTTGGTGTACGAGGTGGAATGTTGTCCAGGCGTATGGCACCATCCACATAGCTGTGGCTGGAGCCAGAGGTGTGTCCGTGGCACATGATGTGGGTTACTGAGAGTATCTGCCAGCCGCCAAACACTCTGAAGATGATCCTCTTGAAGGGATCACCTCTTGGTCTGTCCAACTATGTGCCAACATGTTGAATCATCTCCATGTTAAATGTTGAACAAGCTTGTCTTGAGCTGTCACCATGTTCCTGGCAACTCTGCTAGATGCCTGGAACCCAAAGGTGTCTAAGACATTGTGTCACTGCCCTTGAAGAACTTTTAGTTGGCAGTTCTTAACAATTAAAAAAGTTTTAAATTCTGGCAAAAAAGCACCTAACATTAAGTTAACCATCTTAACCATTTCTCTGTGTACAATTGAGCAGTGTTGAGTTTACTTACATTATTGTGCAACCAATCTCCAGAACATTTTCATTTTCCCAAACTGAAGTTCTATATCTATTCGATGACAGTTCCCTGCTGCCCACCCTCCGCCCCACCCCCAGCCCCTGGCAACTACCACGTTCCATTCTGTCTCTGCGAGTTTGACTATTCTGGTTACGTCATGTAAGTGGAATCACACAGTATTTGTCTTTTTGTGACTGACTTTTTTCACTTAGTGTAATGCCCTCCAGGGTCATCCATATCGTGGCATAGGACAGGATCTTCTTCCTTTCTGAAAAATACTCTTTTGCATGTATAGACCACGTTTCATTGGACACTTGGGTTGATTCCAGTCTTTTCTATTGGGAATAGTGTTATTTATATAAACATGGTGTACATGATCTTCGAGATCCTGCTTTCAGTTTGATAGGGTACATACCCCAAAGTGGAATTATACTGGATCATATGGTAGTTCTATTTTTAATTTTTGAAGGAACCTCCGCCCTGTCTTCCATAGTGCTATACTATTTTATAATCCCACTCACAGAGCACAAAGTTTCCAGCTTTCCCACATCCTCTCCAGCACTTATTTTCTGTCTTTTGATAGTAGTCACCCTGGAGGGTGTGTAGAGTTGGCAATTTTGGATAATAAAGGAAAACCCTCTGTCAGGTTGAATCTGTGCAATGCCACGAAGGTTTCCCAGCGATTGGGTCATGTTTCAACTTTGTGCGAGAGGGTGATGTAGAGGGATTTAGCAGAAATCTCTCCATTTTAGATTCTTTTGCTGCTCTGGCATCATGTTTGGTAAGCTTCCATTTGGTTCAGTTTCAGATTCTTAAAGCAGCTAGTGTTTAAGGTCTTCCACAGACACAAAATGATATCAGGAAGGATAGAACACATATTTTTAGGGGGTAACTGTGTGTAGAATGTATCAGTGAAACAAGTCAACTCCTGTAACCAAGGAGGTCAATCACAGAGGGGAAACTGAGGCTCAGGAATGTATAATTTTGGGAAGAGAGAGCATTGAGTAACTAGTGAAGAAAGCAAATTTGCTAAGAGATTGAGCAAATACGACTCATGAAACTATAAGGTGATAGAGTTGAATTTGAACTTTCAGCTGTCTCCTTGCATTAGTGTGTTACCCCAACTCTTGCCACCACATCTATATGATGCTGTTTGCCAAAAGGATTTAAAATACCTATTACTAGTCTAGGGGACAAAACTCCTTCCCCCCAAAAAAAAACCAATAATGGGGGCTTATGAAGGTATTTAACCAAATTCCTTCTCATCTTTATTGCTCAACTTTACTGCTTTTCCCCACAAGACCTCACCTATAGAAGTTTTTAATTGAAGTGTGATTCACACACAACATTATATTTGTTTCAGGTGTATTGCATGACTTTATATTTGTATATGTTGCAAAATGATCACTACACTAAGTCTGGTTAACATCCATCACCACACGGTTACAGAATTTTTTTTTTTCTGTGATGAGAACTTTTAAGCTTTACTCTCATAGCAACAGTCACATGTGCAGTTCGGCATCATTAACTGTAGTCGCCATACTGTACATTCCTTCCTCATCGCTTTTTCTTCTAACAATCTGCCAATTTGCTTGAATTTTGTCTGCGTTGCTGCCATCAAAGGGTAGTTGCCCAATTATTCAAAAATACTTTTGACTGCCCTATACTGAAGAAATCTCCCCACTGGGGTTGAGGTGAGTCAGTTACATAAACGAATGTAGATAATTTAGCTCCTTTTCCAAGGGAAATGAACAGGCAATATTTGTTTGGAAATCTTTTTGTAAAAGCACCAGGTGTTGGCCCAGAGTCCACAGGAAAGAGGCAGGAAACCCCCCAGTTGACCCAAAAGGGCATAGCTTCCAGCTGGTGTCCTTGTCTGTGGTTCTTTGCTCCAAAATCGTTTCACCTTTAGACACGTTACATAGCAATTGACTTCCTTTTCTCCCCCATGTGGTTGTCTAGGCAGAGGATGTTTATTTGTGAATAACATCCATATATTCGAGGACAAAACTGAGGGTATACACGTTCTCTAAAGTACATGAAATGTTTTGTCATTACAAGATAGAACCAGCAAGAAGATTTTTAAAAAAGATTTTATCTATTTATTCACAAGAGACACACAGAGAGAGGCAGAGACACAGGCAGAGGGAGAAGCAGGCTCCATGCAGGGAGCCGGATGCTGGATTTGATCCCAGAACCCCAGGACCACGACCTGAGCCGAAGGCAGATGCTCAACCACTGAGCCACCCAGGCGCCCCCAGCAGGAGGAATATTTAATAGCATTTGTGGACATGCTTCTCAACCTTTTGTAGACTCTCTAATTTAGCGAGTCTAGTAAAGGTTGTGGGCCCTCTGTCCAGAAAAAATACATACGGGATATACTTTTATGCAAAATTCTGATATAATTTCAGGGGCATCTTGGGAAGCTACCACCTCCATTATACTTTATAAAGATTGTTTTCTCTATAAACATCTTGAACTCCCTGTTATGAATGTTTACTATGATCTACCTTTTTTCCCCCAAGTAATGATTATTTTATTTTTACTAAGCTCCTGTTTTTATGGAGAAACCTATTATAGGCAAAAGTTTAAAATGAAAGAGATTTTCTTTCTTCATAACTTGCCTTTTATCCTAGTCAAAGAGTATCAGAAGCTCCTTCAGAAATAGCAGAGGCTGGGGGCTGATATGTACTACGGGCCTACTGTGTGCAGGCACCATGCTCAGTACCTTATATATCATGATCGCACGTAATTCTGACAGTGATTCTATGACATGGGTTTACTCCAGTCAAGTTCATGTGGGCCTGAGGCTCAGAGATATTAAGTCAGTCATTTTGTCTTTCAAACCCTAGAGCTCACTTTCTTGGGTATTATGTGGCTTCTAAAATAACATGTATCTTCTTGTTTGAAAATATGGGGCTCTAGATAGGAAGAGTGCATCCTGGGGATGCTCTAGACAGGAAGAGTGCATCCTGGGGATGCTGGTGACCTGAAGAGAGGTTAGTGAACCTTCCTGGGATGCACTTGAGGCCCTGGTGGGCCACAGTCTTGCATGAGAGGACTGATGCTTGCATTGAAACAGGCAGATGGCATGAGGAGATGGGGCTTCCTCCAAATCAGAGAAATCACTGCATACCACACTCCTTTCCCCTAACCAAGTGGGCATGGAGGAGAGAACACCAAGAGAAGGAAATGACATGTGGGTTCTCATTAGAAAAGTAGGTCAGAGTCTCACCCTTTTGGTCTGCTCCCAGCCTCTTCCCTTGTACTCTTCATTATGTTGAGAACACATGCCGTGACTGTGCAGGGCCTGCTAATCATGCTCATTGTGCTCAGGAGCTGTTTTGTGGCTGTCAGCAGTATGAACCACAACTCACAGAAGGAGAAGCTAAACAATGTTATTCTGGTTTGGGATGTTGGTCAGTAACTCCAGGGCAGCCTAGATTAGCCTCATTGATGAAAAGGTTTTTTCCTTTTGTAGTAAAAAGAGGATTTTTATTTTCTAGAGTTATTGCTCTGGAATTTTTCCCAGCAAACTACTACTACTACTACTACTACTACTACTACTACTACTACTACTACTATTACTACTACTACTACTACTACTACTACATCCCCATCTTCATATTCTTCTTCTTCTTTTTTGGCTAGTTTGTGGAAAAGTCACTGGGTCACATTGACTGTCTGGTACTTAATGGGTGGAAGTCAGCCTCAGGGGTTAGGCGTCTTGGTGTTTAACCAAAGTAGGAATCAACCCACTCTTTGGGCTTAGAAAAGAAGCCCATTTAGAAGAATCTTATGAATTTTCATCATGAACTAGCAAACATCAGAGGTCAATAGGAAACCCAAATAATAATACACTATCTTTCTCAGGACTTATATCAAAGAGCCTAGTCAAATGAATTATGGAGAGAGAAATTATACTTTTTAATCCTCAGCACTTTCACTCAACCATGAATGGTATTAATTCAGGGGAGTTGTAAAGAGCATTTCAATGAGAGATTTGGAACAAGGAAAAGTAGGTACATGCTGATAGTATAAAAAGGGTTGAATCCAACATAGAATTTTAAAGTTGGGGATAATCTAGTGCCACCTAATTACATACACCAAAGGCACGTGACCATTGTTTCCATGCTGGAACCAGAGTCACCTGCAAGGCTTATTAAAATACAGCTTTCTGGGTTCCACCTCCAGAGTTTCTGATTCAGAGTTTCTAGGTGGACCCAAGAATTGGTGTTTCTAGCAAGTTTGCAGATGCTGCTGCTGCTGGCCCCAGACCACATCATGACAGGTGCTCTGCACCATCCCCACAGGTGATCAATCCATCCAGAGTTTGCCTGAACACTTCCAGGGAGATGGGTTGTGCTGCTGCCTCTGCCCTCAGGACATCTTTCCTAGAACTTATTGATGCTGCACAAAGAATGCTTCCCAGTAACCCTACCCCAGTCCTAATTCTGCCAGCTGGAATTACTCTGAATACACCTAATCCCCTTATAAATGCCTACACTAACAGACTTATCCTAAGGAAAAGAACGGATAGGCTCTGTTTGGCAAATAATGCTGTTCCATTCCATACTAGGGAATGCCTGTTCATTCTCTTTTGCCATCCAACTCCCAACAAGTTTAGATTAAAATAATAAAGTTGGGGCATGCATAAAATAAAGTGTGTAAATCTCATGTGTACAGCTTGATGAATTTTCACATGTGTATACACCCAGACAACTACTTCTGGGCCAAAACACAGTATTTTCACCACCCAAAAGACTCCCATACTCTTCCCCGGTAGGTACCATTTTTCACCATTCTTCTGAGTCTCATGGACAGGTTGTGCTTGCTTTTGGGCTTTATGTAAATGGAAGCATGGAGAGTATACTCTTCTGTATCTATATTCCCACTCAAAATGACTGTGAGATGCTGGATAGACAAGAGTAGTTCTTGCTGTGTATAGTATTCAAGTTTGATCTGTTGCATTGTCTTACATTTAATTCCCTGGCCTTTCTTCTGTTTTATATATTTTAAAGGTTTACAAATAGCATTAGCTGGCACTACTGCCTATCATGAATCAGGATAGCCTGAGTCCAGTAGTTCCCCCATATCCATGGTTTCATGTTCCTCAGTCACCATTATCCCTAGTCACTCATGGTCCTGGAAGCAGATGATCCTCCTTCTGACATATGGTTGGAAAGGCAGTAGTGGCCTCATGCTCCATCACAGTGTCTGTGTCACTCACCTTGCTTCATCTCAGCATGTAAGCATATTATCATCTCACATCATCCCAGAAGGATGAGGATGACACAAGGAGATATTGTGAGAGAGAGACCACATTCACGGAATTCTTATTGCATACGTTCCTAGAATTGTATTTTATTATTAACTGTTGTCATCATTCACTTAGTATGCCTAATTTATAAATTAAACTTTGTCATATGTATGTATTCAAAAAAAGCACAGTATATCCAGTGATAAGGGTGGGGATAAGGAGGGACTGCCCATTGCATCAATCTTTTCAATAGTGTGAGTTTGGTAGACCATAAATCCATTTTGCAGATGAGATAACTGAAGCTTAGTGACTTGCCCAAAGCCTCAAAGATCATGAGAGATGGAGCCAGTATCGAATGCAGGTCCATCTGACTCATTCATGATTCTGGGTTCTCAAGTGTGTTACCATGTCTGTCACTCTTGGTGCTTTGCCAGTAATCACCAATGAGAGAGTGACTCTGAGGAGCATACATTTTCCTTCTCTTTTAAAGACCTTTCCATTTTCAACCTTTTCTTCCTTCTTCCTCTTGAGTGGGTCTCAGGCATCATTGACCATGCTGGTGAACTGGAGGCCGACACTTGCCAACGTGCTGTTGAGATTTTCCCAGCTCCTTCAGATGGGCAGATCTTTTGGAAGCATGTTATCTTTCATACAGCTGTCTTCTAGAAGAATGAAATCTCCTCTTTGCTGGCTTTCTGGTCACTTCTGAATCCTCTGCCCTCGGTGGGTGCAAATAATAGAAGAATTAGCTCTGCCCTGTGGTTCCTGTTAAGGTTACACCTAAATTGCCTCTGAAAAATAATTGTCCTGTTGAAGGAAATGTCCAAACTTCCTTTGACTTTAATGTCAAATAAACCCTTACAAGAGGAAGTTCGTTCTTGAGTACAAGTTACCATGGGCAAATTATGCCTTGTTTCCTATTTTATTTAGCTAATTAGGGATGGAAGATTGCTGGTCAGCTCACTCTATGTATGGTGTCAACTTGGATAGATTAAAAAAAAAAAAAGATCAGAAACTTTGCAGCAGTTTTAAGCCTGGCTTTGATTCAGTATCCTGGTAAAGTCTCCACGTATACTAATATTTATATATCCTCCACTTTATTTTTACATTCCTCTTGTTGCATGCAGAGCTACAAAATTTGAATTTCTGTTATTACATATATAGACACGGTGGAGTTTGGATCTATAAAGGTGGGTAGTTGTGAAATAATTTTCTTTTCTAATAGGAAATGAAGGTCAGGAGTAAAAAAAATGGGCTATTTTTGCTTTACTTACTCTGTCATCCCACTAATTTTTCTTAAATCATATAAAATCCATTTATGGATTTATCCTTCTGTAATTCTAACTCATATTCAAAGATTTATGCTGGAGAAACTTTGGGAGAATTTTTTTTTTAAAGAGCCATCAACTTTCTGGACAAGCAGTGTGTTAGGCCAACTGGATGACTGGTGGGGGAAGGTGTTTCTTATGGAAGACTTCAATATGGAAGGAGTGATAGAATTAGACACCACCCTTCTGCAGTTCTAATGAAATAGTGGAGCCAGACAGACATTGTCAGTGTCTGGTAAACCTATGAAGTAAGAGATTGATGAGGAGCTTTATAATGGGTGATCAGATTGACACTCTGGGAGCCCACCATCTTTCTTATTACAGCTGAAAGCAGACAAGTAGACACTGTGTTTCTGACGTGAAAGAGTGATAAGTGGTCAGCATCACCCACGAAGTATTCTTGTTAGTAGTACTGACCTTTGTCAAAGCAAGCCTCTAACTTTCCTCCCAGAACACAGGGAAGTATAGAAGATGGAGCTGTGGTTCTCAACGTTGACTGCACACTAGACCCATATGGGAGATTTTTAGTTTTGATGCCCAGACTATGCCTCAGACCAATTAAATGAGCTCTTGGCCTGGATATTCGTGTTTTTTCTAGATCCCCCAGATGTGACAGTGTGAACCAGGGATGGAAACCAGGGAAATTGAGAAGCAAGTTAAAAAACAGGACAAGAAAACAATCACAAAATGCAGAATGTAAGAAATTCCATGGGACAAAAAACCCAGAGTTTTATAACACATTTATGTAGCCTTAGAAGAAAGGCAGCGGGAGGGGGCACTTGTAGATTAAAAGAGATTTATGAAACATAAACCCGATGTGATATGTGGTCTTTTTTTGATCCAGATTCAAACAAATCAGCCATATCAAGACCTGTTCTAAAGAATCAGAAGAATTCCAATACAGATTGAGTATATTCAGGGATAATATGGCATGGATCATTGGTTCTATTACTTGTGGTTATGTGGAAAAAAGTTCTTATAGTTAGAGATACATTCCAAAGTATCTACAGATGAAATAAGATGCCTAGGATTTGTTTTAAAACAATAGCAAGAGATGGTGAGGGGATTCAAAGAAACAGAGACAAAAGACTGGTAAGAGGTTGATAATTGTTAAAGTTGGGTGAAGGGATACGGGGGTTCATCTCACTATTCTCTCTACTTTTGTGTGTTTAAAAAATTCACGTAAAAGATGAAAAAGAAGACATCAAGGTGAAATCTCTAACATCTCTTGTACTGTGACATATTATCAGTATGAAGTCTGTGAAGTTCATATGGAATATAAACCTGAAACTAATAAAATCGAGCCCTCTGAGCCCATGCAGAACAGCCCTGCTTCTTTTCTGAAAAGTGTTAATGTGTTCCATTGTGAATTATGTTTACATTTTGCTTGCAGATGATTCTGGGCCACCTCCTTCGACTGTTATCAACCAAAACGACACTTTCGCCAAAGTCACCTTTAAGCCCAGTGTGGTACAACAGGCCAAGATTGCCCAGAATGGCATTCTAGGAGATTTCATCATTAGATATGATGTCAACAGGGAACAGAGCATTGGGGACATAGAGGTAATGGGCTCGTGGTTGCCATTTCTTGTTAGTTGCTTGATACTTTTAGTTAGATTCAGAATGAAGGATTCCAGTTCTTACCTAAGGGAGGGAAACTTTCTGGTTCCTGGAAATTGGTTTGAACCTAAAATATGTCTCCAAGGGGACTAGGGGTGTTCCCTTCCTATTTCCTGCTTCAGTAATCTGGAGAGCAAATGAAATCTGTAATGTAATTTTCCCCTGTGGTGTTTTAGATGAGGTTAGAATTTTAGCTCATCTTCAGTTTTAATTAAGAGAGCCTGGTCCATGGCTCATTTCCCTTTAGGTTTTAATGCTCCAGAGACAGGGTGGGAATATTAAAATGCGTTAGCATGCATCCAGAATGTAGACAACTTTGACATCTCAACTTGCAAAAACCACGTATTGACGGAAGCAGGAATTCCAAGTTTCAAGGGCCATAAAGGGATAATTAAAATTGAGTTAGTCAACATAGTGATTAAGTCACAAAAGGAGGATTTTATCTTTATACAGATTAAACTAGCAGTTAGTTCTCTTGGAGGGATCAGAACAGTAGGTACTTTTGCTCTGAGTGTGGAATCTGCCCAGACTCTGTTTCATGCTCTGACTTGTGGAAGTTATATAGACTGTCCATTTTAAGTAGTTTCCTGGACACTACCATTTTTACTTTCTCTTCCCTCCACCAGGTTCTAAATGGCTATTTTGTGCACTACTTTGCCCCCAGAGACCTACCTCCTTTACCCAAGAACGTGGTATTTGTGCTTGACAGCAGTGCCTCCATGGTAGGAACCAAGCTCCGGCAGGTGAGTGAAGGTCAACTGACAATTTAGTTCTCTCTCGCTTTTGCCTGGAACCATGATGTGCTCTGTGAATAAAATTCAGTTGATGCCAAATGTCCACTTTACCATCCAGCTATTCCTGCCTACAGCAGAACCTTCCTGAACTGATCCGGTTCAGTCACTGACATAAACTGTCATTTTAGGATGGTAGTCTTTTTTTTTTTTTTTTAAGGATTCTATTTATTCATTCATGAGAGAACACAGAGAGAAGCAGAGACACAGGCAGAGGAAGAAGCAGGCTCCATACAGGGAGCCTGATGCGGGACTCGGTCCCAAGACCCCGGGATCAGGACCTGAGCTGAAGGCAGATGCTCAACCACTGAGCCACCCAGGTGTCCCCAGGATGGTGGTTTTAAGAGAACAGAGGGACATACTATAGAAACACTTTGAAATAAAGGGGACTGTCAGAGTAGAAAATGTGAGACAGGGATATGCTGAGAGGGACACTCAACAGCACTATTGTTGATGGAATAATTCTGTTTGGTAATGACGTCCTTTCAAAGCAATGGAGTGATATTCTTATGGCATTTAGGATAAATAGTTAAAATTCTAAGGATAGGGGGCCATTAAGGGACATGTAGTCTATGCTGAAATATTAAACTATACTGAAAATACAGATATTAAAAATTATTTTAACAAACCACTGGAAAGAACTATTCCTTATCTGGTATCATAAATATCACAAGTGTGTTTTTAAGATTTTATGTATTTATTCATGAGAGATACACAGAAAGAGGCAGAGACACAGGCAGAGAGAGAAACAGACTGCTTGCAAGGCGCCTGATGCAGGACTCAATTCCAGGACCCTGACATCACAACCTGAGCCAAAAGCAGATGCTCAACCACTGAGCCACCTAAGGGCCCCACAAATGTGTTTTTATAATATAGTTTCAACTCACATAACAGAAAACAGAAAAAACTACTGGCTGCCAGAGCAAATAATAGCTACCTTCTCCAAACACTTAGTTGTCTTAATTCATTATCTATTTTTATTAATTAATAATACATATGTGGGTTAATAGTACCTGAAACCTCAAAGGAACCCTCAACGTTATCTCTTTCCACCCCTAGATCCCCTTCAATATGCAGTCGAACCTGATCTTAGCTGATAAACTATTGTAAATATTTTCTCTCAGTTACTACTTTGTCAGTTCTTTCTTTGGCCATTTGAATTTAACAAATCATGTAGAACTTGTTGATTTTTTTCTTCATGTCATCTTATGTTTCTCCACTCCAAAAGAGTAAAAAATATATTCCATGCAAAAATAGGGTTTAGCTTTTTTTTTTCCCAGAAGTTTGCTAGATATGATTTCTAACTTGTATAGGGGCAAGGTAACTTCTCCCTGCGAGTCAGTCTGTGTAATTCTTTAGCACCACATCCTTGCGCAGAATTCAAGCTGCTGCTGACTTCTCCACTTTGCCTGCTTTTCCTTCATTTTGCATCTCTGACTTTCCATCTGGGATTACTTTTCTTTCCCCTAAAGAACACTCATTGGTATCTTCTCAAATGTGGGTCTGCTAGTAAAGAATTCTCTTAGTTTTTGCTTGTTTGAAGATGACTTATTTCATTCTCATTCTTGAAGGATATTTTTATTGGGAATGGAATTCTGCATTGACAATGATTTTTCTTTCCATTGAAGATAGATCCCATTGTCTGCTGGATTCTGTTGTTACTGTTGATAAGTTGGTAATCATTTTAACTGTTGTTCCTTTAAAGGTCATCTTTTATTGTTGACTGCTTTTAAAATATTCCTCTTAATCTTAAGTTTTCTGTAGCTTTAATATGATGATTTCAGATGTGGATTTCTTTCTTTTTTAAAAATTTTTGCCTGAGGTTCCTAGGACTTCATGAATTTGTGGATTCATGGGAAAATCCTCAGTCATTATTTCTGACATCACGTTGGCTCACTTTTCCTAATCCTAATCCTAAAGGATTCCAGCATTAGAAAATCTCTCTGTATCCTGTTTCCTGTGCTTTCTTCTATTTATTCCAGCTTTTGCCTTTTCATACTTCCTTCCAAACCTTTGCTACAAGCCACAGATTCTCTTTTCAGGTATGTCCAGTGTGGTCTCAGATGCATCCATTGAGTTACTTCAGGTATTGTGTTTTTTAGTTCTAGAATTTCCATTTGGTTCTCTTCAAATCTGCTCTGTCACTTTTTAGAATGTTCAGTTATTTCACAAAGTTTTAAATAACACTTCTTTTTCTCCAGTACCATAGACATAGTTATCTTAAAGCCCATATCTGATCATTCCGAACTTGAGCCCCTTTATGAGCTGTTTTTATTGTTTTCCTTCTGTCCTTGTGTGACTGGTCATTTTTGATTGTATTATGAACATATTCAAACATTTTTTAAAGATTTATTTATTTATTTATTTATTTATTTATTTATTTATTTATGAGAGAGAGAGAGAGAGAGAGAGAGAGGCAGAAACACAGGAGGAGGGAGAAGCAAGCTGCATGCCGGGAGCCTGACGCGGGACTCGATCCTGGGACTCCAGGATCACGCCCTGGGCCAAAGGCAGGCACCAAACCGCTGAGCCACCCAGGGATCTCCATATTCAAACATTTGTTTGTAGAAATAGTTGAAAGCTTAGGATGATGAGCTTTTCTGCTATAGGAAGTTTGGGGTGTTTCTGTCAGGTACATGGGGGATTATAACCAGGATCATTTTTTTTTCCCGAAGATTTATTTACTTATATGAAAGAGAGAGAGTGAGCATGCAAATTGTGGGAGAAAGAGAATCCTGAAGCAGATGCCCCACTGAGTGCAGAGCCTGATGCAGGGCTCTGTCCAACGACCCTGCAATTATGACCTGAACTGAAATCAAGAGTCAGCCACTCAACCAACTGAGCCACCCAGGTGCCCCAATGTGGGATCATTTTAGTACATTTTCAGGGCTTGAGATTTTTCTGGGAAGCTCAGAGGGCTCAAAGCTGGATTTCAGTCCTTTAAAGATTGGTTTATTTTTATATAGCACAAAATGTAGAGATTTACCAGAGCACCTATCCCTGGTAGGCTCTAGACTTCAACTTTTGACCCTCTAAGCTACTGAAGTGATGCTCAGCCTCTCAGATACTTCTGTGTCCTTGACATACATCCTTTAGATAAAAGTGTTGTCAAATACCACCCCCCAAAAAAAAGTGTTGCCAAAGGCTGAGGCTGCTGCTTTAAATTTTCATCTTTTCCCAGATATTTTTTCTCACTATTTTGATACTCTCAAGATTTTTAAAAAAATATATTTTGTATATTGCTTTTTTAGTTCACAGTGGGAAGGTTGGGTATGAAATTACCTGCAGGTTTTCTTTATGGGCAACGTTTCCCAAAGTGATTAATCACATGTACATGAAATATTCTTTTGTAGTGGTTAATTTTCTACTGATGTTTGAGAGGCCTCATAGCCTTTTCATATTTACTGAATATTCTGTAAATTCTTTGCTTTATGCACTCCAAGTTCTTAAGTGCCATTATCGTTTTTGTGACTTTGTTGGGTGGATAACAGATGCTGACAAAAGCAGAGTCGTGGCTTCTTGGAGACCACTTGGTCATTGAATGTAGTGTTAATTAGGTCTTGCATATCACTCAGTGTGGTAATTCCCATTTGGATTTTGAATTAATTAGCAGTTACTGAGTAGGTGCCATGTACTAGGTTTCTCTGTGTGTGTCATTAAATTTCTAAGTACCTATAAATCTTCATATTTTCTTTCTTTTTTCTTTTTCTTTAAGACAATGACCTTCATGAGGCCAGGGTTTGGGTTTCCTCTGGGGAAAAAAAAAAACATCACTTGATGAAGATATTGATAATTAAAATTATTGCAGCCACTATGAATTTGTGTTATTACCAAATATCTTGTATTTTTATATTTTTACTTACCCTTGTATTATGAATATATGGGATATTATTAAATATTCTTGTTTTTAAAAAGCTGGTTTTAATGGCCATAAGGCAACACTGTACAGTGGAAACTCCTATGAGAATGGGAATGTTCTATACCTATAGCATCCAGTGTGGTAGCCACTAGTCACATGTCACTAGTCACATGTTAGCACTTAAAATGTGACTAATGCAACTGAGGAACTGAAATGTTTTTTTTTTTTTTAAGATTTTATTTATTTATTCATGAGAGACAGAGAGAGAGAGGCAGAGACACAGGCGGAGGGAGAAGCAGGCGCCATGCAGGGAGCCTGAAGTGGGACTCGATCCCAGGTCTCCAGGATCATGCCCGGGCTGAGGACGGCGCTAAACCGCTGAGCCACCAGGGCTGCCCAGAACTGAAATGTTTTAATCTTATTTCATTTTAATACATTTAAATTTAAGTAGCTACGTGTGACTAGTGGTTCTGTATTGGAGAGTGCTGCTGAAAAACATTGACTCACTCTACCACCCGTGAGAGACTTCAAGCTATTTCCTTCTTTTGCTAATTATAAACAGCATTGGAATGACTGTCTTCATGTAGAAATCTTTGACCACATGTCAATCATTTCTTAAGTTAGATTCTTAGAAGTGGAATTACTGGGGCAAGGAAAACCAACTAATTTGTGGTTTTTACAGATATTAAAACCATGTTTTCTAGAAAAGCCATACCAACTCATTAACATGTAAAACTGTTACCAGAGTAAGAATTCCAAATGGATTAAGCAGCAAAAGGTAATCAATGAACCACACCCAAAAGTAAGTAAGAAAATAGGTATATTTAATTAGTTTTAAAATAGGGAAAGATTTTTAAAACCTAACAGCAATGAAAAGTAATTATAAAGGGAAAAAAATCAGTAATGTTAGCTATATAAAAAATGTTTGACTTTTGTTTCAAGCAAAAACAGAATAAAAGTAAACAGAAGGCTGGAAAAGTGTATGCAGCAAAGAGAAACTTATCTTTAGTATATAAAGAGCAATTCCAGGTCAATTAATATTAATCCTATTTAAGAAATCGGCAAAGAAAATGAAACAATTTACAAAAGAGAAATAAAATTCAGTAAGATTATGAAAGAGTCAACTGGACTAATGACTAAAAAATGCAAATTAAAAAATACTATTTTTGTGTTCATATTGTTCAACTTTAAATAATGTAAATTACTTACAATGACATCTTCCATAGTATACATTTGTAGAATCCAACAAAATTATAATAATTCCCAATAAATATTAAGAAATGCCAAAATTATAAAAATGCACGGTCCGTTCTGCATCTTCACACAAAGGACATGAAACCACCCGAAGGCTATAGCAGCTTGAGTGGCTCACATCTTCAGCTGTCTGAGTCATGTCAGGCTTAAACCTCAAACCCAATTCATTCCAGGCCATAGGGTCTTCCACTTCCAGTGGGAGAACAGTCAAGAATCTTCTTACTAGACCCCCGGAAAGATAAATCCTGCCCCAAACTGTTCAGAGAAAACCAGTGAACTAAATCAGAATCTCCTAGACTCACTGTTAATTGGGCACTTCTTAAAAATA
This sequence comes from Vulpes lagopus, assembly GCF_018345385.1. Classification (NCBI taxonomy): domain Eukaryota; kingdom Metazoa; phylum Chordata; class Mammalia; order Carnivora; family Canidae; genus Vulpes; species Vulpes lagopus. Next base: position 77,765,354 of record NC_054831.1, read on the forward strand.
CAACATAGAACATTTGCAACATGGGAGGCATCATGCTAAAGGTATTAAATGAGTTATTGGATAAAAGGATAGTTAATCTTTGTAATAATTTGGCTGTCATCCCCATTGTGATGATGGAGAAACTGAGGCTTTATAGTGGTGAATAACTCAGCTAGTAAATGGCAGGGTCCAGGCTTCAAAGCCAGGTCTGAGTGTGAGGCCCATAAATCAGACCATGATGGTGTGGCCTCTTGGTGCAAGTTAATGGTGTGATGACACAATGCTCTCATGTACACTAGTAGAGTTGCATGAGGATCCAAAGGGAGTGCAGTTTGACATTTTAAGACCCAGTGAAGAAGGCTGCGTGTCAGGAGGGATTTCCATGCACTGTGCAAGAGCAGTGTAATGATACACGTCATTCCCGTTGTTTTTCTCCCCTCCTCCCTCATTCCTGGATATTAAAATTCCATTATTTGCTGGGCACTGATGGAAGTCTGGCATGCACTCTGCTGGCTTCTAAGCTACAGCATGGCCTCTTTCCAGGAGAACCACCCTAGACCAGCCAAACACATGTCAGAAGCCTCTAGGCAATTTCTAAAGCCTGTTGCTGCCTTGGAGTGTTTTAAAAACTGCTGATGATTTTAGCAGCTCTCAGCTCCTCGGAGACCACAGCACTCACTGAAAAGCTTAGTGGACTCTAGAGCCTTGTACACAGTATCATGGCCACTGGTGAAGAGGATGATTACCCCAAACACAGCGCTTTCGCGATGTGTCAGCAGGCTTCGGTAACATCAGACATTAGTCATAGGTCCTCTCAGATCCTCTGAAAAATCATTTGCTGTAACACTGGGGGTTCTTGGCTCCCCTTGTTGTTGATGGGCCCGAAGTTCTTCACATTGCTCATCACAGTGAAGGGCACACAGTTGGTATTTAATAACTATAATTTCAACAACTGATTTATAAATAATTATAAGATCCTTTAACCTTAAAATGTACACTCACTAAAGGGTATGCCAGGACCTGGGCACTTTCTGGTTCTGGTCCTGGTCCCAGTGGGAATGGGAGCTGGACTTTGCTGGCCTGGGAACAGCTATAGAGCCTCCTGCATGTTGCTGGCACCTGACTGGGCTCTATTTTCTACCCCATCTATGTTTGCTAGAGAATCTGTTGAGAGAGAGGCCTGGTGCTGGGTTGGGCAAGATTTCTGCCTTTTGATTTCAGCCTATAAAACCTTTAAGTGGGAGGAAGAGCTGAGAAGAGCCACAGAAAATGTGAGCAACCTAGACCTTTTTTTTTCCTTATTAGTTTCATGCTTTTAAGTGCTCAAACTAGCTAACATCCATGTCCTTGGGAGGATTAAGGAGAATATATGTGAAATACATCTGTCCTTGACCAAGATTTACATGTCTTCTCTTCCCTTTCCCTAGTCTATGTAACTAGATCTACTTTCACCTTCATATTGAGGAACTTGGCTAAGGGCCTCTCTCTGAGAACCAGGCATTGGCTAGTGTATCATTTACCAGATGCCTTTCATGCTAGAACTTTCTTTAGACTTGTTCCCATAATCTGGGCTCTTCCGTGCCAATCATAGATTCCCATGTAGCTTTTGGAAATGTGTCTTCCTTTCTCCATTGAAGTTAGTTGTCAATTTTGGAGGGTAGAGAACAAGCATAATGTTTCTTTATCGTTCCAATTTTAGTATATGTGCTGCCGAAGCGAGCACAACAAGCATAATGTTTCTTATCTGTAAATGCCAAATTAAAATGAGGGGAAAGGTGAACATTGCTTGCACTTCATTCATTGGCTTACTTCCTGCTCCAGGACATCAGTTTTGTCTTCACATCCAAAATTCAGTGTCTAAGAGCCACCTGGGCATTTTATGTGCAGCCCTGTAGGCAAATAGCCTGTCTGTAAGCTCTATGAATTTGGGAAGCATCTTGTTTTTGATCATTAGAGTACATAGTCCCAGCTCTCAGCACTGTCTCTCACACCTAGTAGGTAAATATTTTTGCTGAAATACATACCAACACGTAAACATTAAATGTGGTGTGTGCTTTTGAGTCACAGTACGTACCATGGAGTGGCTAGTACATACCAAGCACTCGAAGCATTTTATGTACATTTTTTTCATTGAATCTTTGAGCAATCCAGTGAAATGGACATTGTTACCCACTTCTTATAAATCAAAAGGTGACGGGCAGGGAGGTGACATCACTATACTAAAATGCAGAACACAGTAAGAAGAAAAGTTCAGCCTCAAGCCCAGTTTCCGCTAGCTCTTCCCCATACCATTCTTCACTGTACCATTAGACATAGACCTTAACATTAGACCACCTCTTAAGTTTCCAGACTCTACTTGTCCTCATGGCCCAATGACGTGATGTGAGTGAGTGCACGCGGATGTCAGCTGCCCTAAGGCTGAGAGGCTCCAGCCAGCAGCTGGTGTCATGAAGAACTAATGGAGCTGTTCTGCTCTGATGCATAGAATTAACTATTCATGATTTATTATTTAACTTACGCACACCGTGGGCATGGAGGGGGATGTAGACTTCTTTCCTTTCACGATTTGGTTGGGACAGACCAAGGGCCAGCATGGAGACAGTGGTGGTAAGGAGAGCAGGAGAAAGTTGGTGACTGTGAGGTCCAGTGATGTCATGACCTTTATTTCAGCCATGTTCTTCAAGAACATATGGCTCTGCCGCAGTTTGAGAGGGGAGATGCTGTAAAAATATTAGGATGTCGAGAAAGTAGCTTGTATGTGATGGGGGTCAAAGGAAGGGCAGGCTGAGGGTCACTGAGCAGCCAGGAAGAATGCCAGACAAGGCCAGCAGAACCCAGAATGGGAGCAGCGAGCTGGTTGGAGGAAAGAGCAAATAAAGGATCTCAGGAAAGGAAGATGCAGGAAGACCAAATGAGATCACGTCTCGAAAATTTGGAGGGTCTTGCAGATAGGCAATATACGGCTATCAAGCAAATAAGCGTGGATGATGGAAGGCTTGGGTACTCCTGTGTTACCTTTTCAGGCTACAGGCCTTATTGTAAATATCTAAAAGCATAGCTCCAGGTAATAATAAAAATGTCTAGCTTCCCCCTTTCTGGTTTTCTAGAACAGGGGTCAATAGACTTTTTCAATGACCACAGATCATACATATCTTAAGCATTGCAGGTTAGCTGGTCCCTGTCTCACTGCGTAGCCATGCTGCTGTAGCACAGAGGCAGCCATAGGCAATCTGCAAAGAAACTGTGTTTGTCAAAAAACAGGCAGTGGTCTGGATTTGGCCCCCAGGCCATAGTTTGCTGACCCCTAGTCCACAGGGATGACTGGCATGGCTAGAGATCATTTAGTTGGTAGTATTTATTCACATCTACTGAGCTGCTCATGTCCAAACATGGCCAGCAGTAGATGCATGTGTCAGAAATGCATTGCAAAACAGAGATCTGGGACTTCGGGCAGGGGACAGAAGGCAGTGGGGAAAATGTGTTTTTGACTCTGATTCAGAATATGAGGAAATAAATGATGGACAGAGGGCACAGTAGTTCTTGCCTGAGGTGACCACTGAAAACTTGGGTTTTTTGTTTCAAAAAACTTTGCTCCTCCACAATGATGATATATATCATTTTAAGTAAGTCAGAAACATCCGAGTTATTTAGAACACTTTTTTGTTGGGGCAGTTAAAATTTACTCAAATGAGATGACATTTAAAAAGTTTTGAGGCTCTCTGAGTTGAAGGCACCATGTGGCTGTCATACAAAGAGAAAATGAACAACGTAGAGCTCTGAGTTCTCCCGCACAATCTGTCCAGGTTGTAGGCTCTTAGTCACCAGCATCCAAAGGCATGGTCCTGGTGCGACCAGAAAGCCCAGCTTCTCCTTTCTGGCATCCTAATTTTGTGGTCAAGTCCCTCCAGTCAGATCTGCATATTTTCTCTGTAAAGGGCTGGGGAGAGCCCCAAAGGAAACTGGCTACAAGTAACAACGAGATAAATTCTACAAATGCAAGCAAGTGGATTGAAAGAGATAACAAATGTGGAAGTGCTTATCAGGGACTGCCCCCCCACCCCCGGCTGGCAGGGGAATCTGCACATGGGTGGAATTCCTCAGTGCTGTCTAAATGTGCAGACTCCCCTTTCCCTCCTTCAGGACACTCGATCCTGCCTTCCGATCCCTCCTTGGCTCTGGCTCCAGACTCCAGATTCTCAAGGAATGAAACAAATATGGATTATATGCTGTGGGAGAGGCACTAGGCATAGGGGCTAAAAAAAATAAATGTGACAGAATTTTTCTCTTGAGGGGTTCAGAGAAGAAAAGTCATGTGACTGTTGTATGCAGAACACTCCCTGTATGGTCCAGTCATGGCACAGAGCAGGTGCCAATCAGTTCTTTGTAGGAGTGGAGAAGGGGATCATGGACTTATCAGAGCAGGGGTAGTTGAGTCTTAAAGGTCTAACTTTTAGAAGTTAGTCATGTTGTAGGGTGGGAAGGGACAGAGGGGCCAAACAGAGAGAGATAGATAGCTTGTGCAAAGCATGGAAGCAAGAGAAAACATGTGCACACCAGAGAAGTCTATTTAAGTCACCCTAATTAATGACCTTAGAAAAAATAAGATGAAACCAGAGAGGGAGACAAACTATAAGAGACTCTTAATTCTCAGAAACAGACAGTTGTTGGAGGGGTGGAGGTGAGGGGGTAGGGTAACCGGGGGATAGGCATTAAGGAGGGCATGTGATGTAATGAGCACTGAGTGTTCTATGCAACTGATGAATCACTAAATTCTACCTCTGAAACTAACAGTACACTCTACACTAATTATATTGAATTTACATTAAAATAGTTTTTTTAAAAAAAGGACCTTAGAATTTTGCTGGGGAGAAGAAATATGAAACAACCCTATGTTCATCAAACTAACATGTCACGTAGATAGTGGAAAGAATTTTAGGGAAAAGAAAGAGCTTGGGGTAGTCAATGAAAGATTGATGCCAGAGGTGACATAGGAACTAGTCCTTGAAGATGGGACAGTTTTCTTGAAAGGAGGGAGTGAATTTTTGATTGAGGAAAAACATGAAGAAAGCCATGAAACAAGAGTGCATATGCCATTGCCAGGAAGTGGGGATTTGAGCCTGAGACCCTTCAGTAAACCTGGTTCCTTTGAAGGACAGCATAGCCAGTGGAACAGTGGGCAGAGGAAGACTCTTGCCTTCTTTACTCCAGACCCTCAGGCTCTCCGGAATCAATCCCCTTCTGCAGATAAGGGTCAGTGTTACCAAAACTCAGAAGAAAAAGTAACCAAGATCCTCCCCAACCCCCAAGAACAAAGTTCATCTGGTTTTAGAATCTCTTCCCTCCTGCAACCAGAATCTCACTTTCCAGGCTCACAGTGTCTATAAGAGTATGGGAAGATGAAAAAAAAAAAAAAGAGTATGGGAAGATGAAGGACACAGGGATGTCCTCACTGTCCCTGCCTGGTGGGGGATGGTTCCATTTCCTCTAAATATGTTCTTGTGCACACCATCTACATGTGCTGGTATGCTGTGTTTACTCGCTCATTGTTCCACTGTTTCACATTTAGCATGGCTTTTTCTCAGCCTCTCCAATCTTTTTGTTATGGTCTTAATATATGTCAAGGCCCATCCCTGGAGATTTATAGCAAGTGACACAGGGTGGATCCATGCTAGGGAAAAGGGAATCATGCAAACTCACACGTAGTAGAAAGTTGCATGAGTCAAAGGGCAGTCAAAGAGTCAGTCAGACACCAGAAGAAGTCTGTAAAATGAAACAGGCAGGGCTCCAGAATCCAAACATGCAGTTGGGCAATATAAACTTAGGAATTTAGACCAAGCACGGGGGACTGAGGATTCCGTCAAGATGGTCAGGAGGTGTGTCAGAACATGGGTGAAGGACACAGGTTTACAAAGGAGATGTGTAAACGTAGGTGAAAATCTCATGGTCAGCATGCTCTTATTTACTTCCTGTTAGATTTACATCCTGCAGATGAACACCTGGACCCTACAGGTAGAAGTGGTACGGTTGCCTCCTTGGCCAGAGTGGGAAGTAGGGGATGGACCATGAGAGCAAACCCTGAGGAGTATCAACCTTCCCTACGAGGAGAAGCGAATTGAGTCTTGAGTTATTTATACACAAAGCTGAACAATGGATGTGCTTAATCCCTAAAGAATCAAAGAGGTTAGTGTTATTGGCAGAGAGTCTTTTAGAAAAATGTACAAGGACATTATTAGGCAAATGTTTCATACATTTGTCAAAAAAAAAGTCAAAACATTAGGTCATGGATCTTAACGTTAGCCAGAGTGTATTAACATGAGAGATCCTTTGCTTCTCAAGTTAAATCAATGTTACTCCAACACAAAGACTTATGAAATGTGATTATGTTTATATTGCAAAGGATGTTCTAATATCTAAACCAATTCAGGCCTTTTTTTTTTTTTTTTTTTTTTTTGGTTTAGCCAGAATATATAACGATCATTTTCTTTTAGATTCAGTCCTGAAGTAATATCTATATTTAGGCTAAAAAGGTGCTTTTCTCTATGAAATAACCACCGCTTTATATTTTTACACAGATTGGGTAAGCACATAAGTAATTAGGTAATCGGAACAGAGCTGCAACATAGCCTAGCACAGTACTGCCCTGAAAGAGCATTTGAAATTAGAATTTAAACACAAAGGAAATTAAAACATAAAATTACACATTTTTAAATACAGGAGTCTTAGGATTTTGCTTAATTTAAATATTCCCTTCATAATAGTGTGAGCATTAAAATGTGGAGACCAAAGAAATAGTGTTTTTTACATTTGCTTCTGGGTGAAATTTTAAGTTACTATTTAGCATCTACTAAACTTTGAAAGTATTAGATGGATGACTTCTATTCCAAATTTTCCATTTACATAAAGCAAACTTCCTAGTTTTCGCTTTTTCTGTAAAGAACATATTGGCCAATAGAAAAAAAAGTTTTAGTTTCTTTCAACAAGATCCCTCAACTCTGACAGAGACACTTTTTTTTTTTCTAATTCTTTGTGTCTTATAGTTGAGAATTTTTATTTTTCATGTAAATTATATAATGAGGTTGGTCTTAGGGAGTACTTGTGACAGAGAGGTGACAAGAGGCATCGTGTGATCACTGGTTTCCTTTGTGAGTTTACAGAACCTCCTGAGTTCTGCAACTAGTGGAGTAACAGTATTTTTTAACATTTTAGTTTCTTCTCTGAAACCAATCTGTGGCTAGTTTTTTTTTTTTTTAAGTGTAAATGATATAGAGATGAATATGTTATGGAGAACCAGTCTTTATCACTCAATTTATTACCTTGCTTCTAAAGTTGGGATTAAAAAAATTGATAATTTGGTGGGTCAATCACAGTAAGATTTCAGAAAACTTTCCTTCGAATCACTGAAAGACTTGTCTTGTGTAAATATAAGGTTTTGTTGCTTTTTATGGACTTTTTGTGATCTTGAGATACCATGGTCTTGAAATACTCTCCCTGAAGTATAACTGATACCCATGGGCTGCAACATCTCCTGGCACATTGTGGTTACTGGGGTCTTTTTTTTTTTAATAAATTTATTTTTATTGGTGTTCAATTTACCAACATACAGAATAACACCCAGTGCTCATCCCATCAAGTGTCCCCCCCAGTGCCCGTCACCCATTCACCCCCACCCCCTGCCCTCCTCCCCTTCCACCACCCCTAGTTCATTTCCCAGAGTTAGGAGTCTTTATGTTCTGTCTCCCTTTCTGATACTTCCCACATTTCTTCTCCCTTCCCTATATTCCCTTTCACTATTATTTATATTCCCCAATGAATGAGAACATACACTGCTTGTCCTTCTCCGATTGACTTACTTCACTCAGCATAATACCCTCCAGTTCCATCCACGTTGAAGCAAATGGTGGGTATTTGTCGTTTCTAATGGCTGAGGAATATTCCATTGTATACATAAACCACATCTTCTTTATCCATTCATCTTTCAATGGACACCGAGGCTCCTTCCACAGTTTGGCTATTGTGGACATTGCTGCTATAAACATCGGGGTGCAGGTTTCCCAGCATTTCACTGCATTTGCATCTTTGGGGTAAATCCCCAGCAGGACAATTGCTGGGTCGTAGGGCAGGTCTATTTTTAACTCTTTGAGGAACCTCCACACAGTTTTCCAGAGTGGCTGCACCAGTTCACATTCCCACCAACAGTGCAAGAGGGTTCCCCTTTCTCCACATCCTCTCCAACATTTGTGGTTTCCTGCCTTGTTAATTTTCCCCATTCTCAATCTCACAGAGGAAGACATGGACATGGCCAACATGCACATGAGAAAATGCTCTGCATCACTTGCCATCAGGGAAATACAAATCAAAACCACAATGAGATACCACCTCACACTGGTTACTGGGATCTTGACCATGACCCTGACTCCAGGGAGCACCATATGTGGAAGCCCGTGGAGTATGCAGGCAGATGCTGGGATGGCCATACATCTGTTCTCCTCCTGAGGGCCTAAATAGGCACTTTAAGGTCGCAGTAAGGATCTGATGTTGCCAGCTTTCATGGAGTAACAGACTTTTATTTATTTATTTTTTTAAGAGAGAGAGAGAGCAAGCAGGGGGAGGGACAGAGAGAGGAGGAGAGAATCCCATGCAGACTCCCCACCGAACATGGAACCCAACTCAGGGGTCCATCCCATGACCCTGAGATCATGACCAGGGCTGAAACTAAGAGTTGGGCACTTAACCAGCTGAGCCACTCAGGCACCCCTGAGTCTCAGACTATTTTTATTTGTGCCTGTCGCTTCACATAGAATGACTGCAAGGACATACAGGGTGCCACCCAGGAGCAGGGCACCCCAGCATTGAGGGCTCCCCGCTGCTGTTGTCAGGAAGGACTGCAGGCTAACAGGAGGACAGTATAAATGAGCCCCTCCCTTCTCCCCATTATCTGTACTCGCCTAGGAAAGGGAGAAGGCTGACCCATAGCCAGAGTTTCTAGTGGACCTAGTCCATTTCCCAGGATTCTCTCTCAGAAACTTAGGGCTGTTTTCATGGTGTGTATCTGTTGATCACAATTCTCATTTGTAGCCCAACTCAGAGGTGAGAAGGGCTTAAGTTTCCTTGTGAGATTTTTTTAAAGCTGTTTATCATAGGCGATTTTTCTCTTGGGTTCATTCAAAAGGACCACGTGGAAAAATGAAAGGGAAAATATCCACTTCTTGGTAAACATTTTAGAATGAGGCAAGTGATAGCGCGGCTCAGGAGAACAGCACGACCATTCTGCTGGAAACATAGAATGGCTAATATCTGATACCCTTGAACTTGGATTTCATCTATGATGTCATGGCCTCCCCTTGTTTTATGTCCAAGAACCCAGACTTTGTGGGACAAAAGGCCTTCTGTGTCAGAGTTATTTCCTGTCGAGTGTGGTTTGGTGCAGACACAGAAATATTTGAGAAAACCTGCATCCTCGGGAACCCTGATGGACGTGCTACCAAGGGTCGGGCAGGCAGCTGGGTTCGTCATGGGCTCCACTGACATTTCACTCTGAGGGTCTTATTATATAGCACTTCCCTGCTTGTGAGATGTTGCATGGTCATTCACCATGGTAGTTAGTGCAGTGGAATGCTCACCCCCATTGAGGGCTGTGCCAAAAGCCCACAGCTGCTAGGGTTCAGTTTTGTAGGGAAGATGGAGAGGAAGTTCCCATCCCTTGCCCTGGTTTGATACAGGGACCCACAATGCACAGGACAGAGCTGCGTCCTGGACACTCTGTTCCCTGGTCGTAGCCCTCCCAAAGGTCAGCCTACTCAATCTCAAGGGTCGCCGCGCTGCCCTTTGCACAGATGCCGTCAGAGGATACCATATAAGTTTTTTTCCTGAAGATCCACTAGAACAGGGGGACCATAGCCAACACCATGCTGAATGGATGGAAAATCTGAAACAGAGTTTATTTGTAGTTATTTATATCCATCTTGTTCCCGAGGTACTTAAATTTAAGGACAGAGATTAAAAGACTTAAGAATAACCCCAAGGCAGAGCTGGAATGAACTTCTGAGGCCTTGTTTTGAAAGGAAATGCTTCCTCCTGGTAACCTAAGGAAAGCACACAAGAGAAGAGGAATTCACCGCCATAAAATAGTTTCAGGCAGAGCACAGTCCCCATTCTTGGTGGTTCTAGATAGCTAGGACCAAGAGGCGTCTTTAATGACCTTTCAGGCCAACGTACTTACTTCCTCACCACCCGAGTGGTAAGAAATATGTCCTTTTATTTTATTAGTTGTATTTGTGAACCTTTTTCATCTTTCTTCAGTCCAGACACCATCTGGAATGTTCTGGTCATGTAAGTGGACCGGTGTCTGCGGATTACCCTCTCTGGTCAGCAGCGATGTATGGGTGCCTGTGTCCATGCACTGATGTCTCCAGAAAGCGACACCCACCCACAGAGGAGATGCGCCGCCTCTGGGGCTGGGCGATCTCTTTAAGGGCTCTCTCCTCCTCCTCAGTTGGATCTTCCTTACTCCTTATTTTCCTCTCCCTCTGCACAGGGTTGGGCTTTCCAGCCTCTTCCCACTCACCCTCTCTCCCCAAGACTTACTGATTCCTCCCCAATAGGCTGGCCACCTGGTAGTTGGATACAGTGACCTGAACCTCTCTTCCCCAGAAAGCCCTGACCCTGTCCCTGAGAATACACATGAACGGTGGGGACACACCAGGAGTCCTCTTATGACCCCGAAGAATAAGAGTAACCTTGCAGTGCCAGGCGCTCAGCCTTCCTCCCTAATCACACCCAGCCACCAGTTGTTTTAATCGCCACCGAATATACAAAGTACGTAATCGTAAGTTGTATACACGTATTTTAAAAGGTCTCCAAGGAACACATTGGCACCGTGTCCTGTGGTCACCTGTTAACAGGTTAATTTCCAGGGATCCTCACTTCAGGGGGTGTGTCTTGGAGTTCTGGGTCTCAAGCAGGCAGGCTTCTTTCTAGTGTGCAAGGGCAGTAAGTGGCTCTCTGGGGGCAGGGAAGAAGGCCAAGGAACATGGCTTGGTGGGACATCTGGGGTCTTTCCCTTTAGGTCCCATCCCTGGGGGATGGGTGGTGACCATCCTCATGTGTCTGCCCGTGCCTGAAGTGTCCACGGGTCTCCTTAGGTTGTCATCCTGGCCCTTCAGGGTTTAGACCAAGCCCCGTCCTGTGACACCTCTTTGCCTTCCGGGTAGTTCAGGCCTTCCAACAAGCTTGGGCTGCACATTCTCTGCCTTTCTGGGCTTCCTCTGATCTTTCTGGAATGTGCTTACCCTGTTCTCTGGATGGTAGTCTTGGAAAGTCTGGCAAGGTTTGCGTTAATCTTCAGCATGTAAACACAGCGTGCAGAAATACCAGCTGAAGTCCACCCACCTGCAGTCTTCCGTCTGGACACTCACCTGCTTGCCTTTCAAGCCTTCTAAGAATGCAGAGCTCCCAGGGCTGTCAGCCCATCTAAGGAGAGAGTAAGAACCCACAGAGCGTCCAGGCTTGGTGCTGGCTGCAGGCCGCAGTGGCAGGGTCTACCCAGGCCCCTTGGGATGAGGCAGGGAGGCCATCCAGAAAGTCCCAGTGCAACTGGAAGGGGAGCCATGTGAGCCCGCTGGCCTGCCCGCCCTTGGTGCCCAGGATGATATGCGAGCTGTGGCCTTACAAGGTCATAAGAAACCCGTGGCTGCTGAGTTAGGGGAGGAGGGCGGGGAGGCTGGGACTGCAATCCCCAAGCAGAATATCCATCACAATGGGAGGAAAGCAGGGGCAGAGGAGCCAGGCAGGCCCCTCTGGAGCTCTTCAGCACAGTATTTAAGGATCCCTAAGGAGGCCAGCAGCTACACAGATCCCAGTCTTCGAAAGGGCTCCCCCCTGCCCAGGCCCCCACCCCAGGGAAGTGCCGAGAGCTGGCACTGAGCTCCCACGGGGGTGGGGTGAGGGGTGCTTTTCCAAGTGCCTGCCTTCCAGTGGGCTCCCAGCGGTGCTGGGTGCTGCAGTCCGGTCCCCTTGCAGCTGTGACCTCCAGGCTGCCCAGAGGCCACACTGCAGGGCTGGGAGCCGGGTTGCGTGGGCTCCGAGTGCAAGAAAGGGTGAGGAGTCTACGCTCTGCCCGCTTCCCGGCTGACACCGAGTCAACTTAGGGCACCTCACCCACATCTGTGTATTGTAATTCTCTGATTTATTTTTACTCAAACACGATCTAGCAGTCGGTCCTGTATTTCCTACACCTCATCCTTCTCCGTATTATCCCTCTGTGGTTCTCTGGGGTGGGGACAGTGGTCGCTCTGACTTCCTTGGTACTTGTGCAGTGTTCTGCATTCCACACACCTCTCTCTCTCCCTCCCCCCCCCCCCCCCCCGTCATTTATTCATTCAACTCACTTGTCTTTACTGCTTTCCAGAATGCCCTTCCAAGGCTTTCAAGTTCTCCGGTTCCATTACCCTCCTATCCCTGCTTCCTTGTGAAGTCTTCTCCTATTGCCGCAGGCCCCCCCTCCAAGTTTTCCTTCTCTCTCAAATTCCTATGGTGTTTATTGTTTATACACCTTTAGTCTAACAATTCGTAAACTGTTAATGCATGCATTCATTCACTGAACCCCTGTCTCCATGCCCCGTGTGTCGGGGACTCCCCTGTGTACAGGGCCATGTGAGGATGAGTGGAAGCTGCCTGCCAAGAGCTTACAGTACAGTAAGGGACAAAGGTAAAAAGCAAATCATCAGGACTGGGGAAGTGTGCACTTCCTAACACACACATTTTGAGGGCAGTGCTAACTAGCCTAGAGGAGAGGGGACCAGCTCTCTCTGGAGGAGTTGGGAAATGTTTCAGGTGGAGGATATAGCTGATAAGCTGGGTTTTGAAGAGTGAGTAGGAGCTCGGCAGGTGACGAATGGGTGTCCAGCAGAGGAAGAGAACCTTCCAGGTCAACAGGATCGCCGCTGTGACTGTAGGGAGGCCTGAGACACCAGGACTTGCAGCTACCTGTGACATTTCATATATTAAACACCTATTCGTGTCTTGTATAATTGTAACAATTTTCTTTCCAGCGAGGTGACACAGCTCTGCTGACATTTATCCAAGTCCCTTTACGTCTCAGGCCCTTAATTTTAACCCCGGGATTGTTCCCGGCGTACAGTTTCCAAGCCAGGAGACGCGAGGACTAACGGGATCAGCTGTGATTGGTTTTGCTTCTGTGTCGGTTTAGACCAAGGATGCCCTGTTCACGATTCTCCACGACCTGCGACCCCAGGATCACTTCAGTATCATTGGATTTTCCAACCGCATCAAAGTGTGGAAGGACCATTTGGTGTCCGTTACTCCCGACAGTGTGAGAGACGGCAAGATCTATATTCACCACATGTCGCCCACTGGAGGTAAACACCAGTCCTTGTCATGTTGCCTTTGAGGCGATCATAAGTGAGTTGCTAATTTTCTGCCAAGAGACGAGGATTTGAAAGCTGAAGCTGATTGCAGGAAAGGAGATAAAGGTGAGTGCTTTCCCAGAAGCTCGTTTCCCTGAGCACCACGTCTGGAACGTCTCATCTTCCAGGCCCCAAACTGAGATGGTCAGGTAAGGTAGGGGGGAAATACTTGATAAGTTTTGGAACCTTTCCTGGTTTATCTCACGGATCCGAACAATGGAGCTGTTTTTGTCAGTCGCTCTTGGGTGAGGGATCCAAGCCAACGAGAAGGTTTGGTGTATTGTGTGCTTGAACGTTAGCATTTTAGGAGGCGGCGGTTGGAACCACACTGCTGAACCATTCATCGTATTGGCAGAGCCGTGCCAGCGAGCAGAGCGTGAATCCTGGGTGCCCTGGGACATCATGTGCACGGAAAGTGTGATGGGCTCTGAGTCTTTGTGCACTTGACTTGGGTGTGGTGCCCAGGGGAGAGTGTGAAGGATGGAAAGGTCATACGAGGTTCTAGGGAGAGGAGAGAATCAGGACATACGTCACCCAGCTGTGCTAGAGGCAGGCTCCTTCAGCTCAGGACATGTGGGGCTTACTCTCACTGCCATCTCTGTCTCCAGTTCAGTGGACCCATGACAGGTGTTGGAGCATTTATGGAAACTCCTCAAGACTCTCTCTGCCCTTTCTAAAGGGACTTTACAGAGATGTCATCTCCTGGGTTTAGTGTCTCAGTTGGTTCTCATTTGGTTATTGGGGAACATAGAAAACACCCAGGTCAGTTTTCTTCCGACTTCTCATCTTTCACCTAGGTATTATTTTCTCTCCACGATGAAGCTCTGATCTCCAAGATGAACTTTGTTTAGAACTCGGTCTTGTTTGGCTGGAACTCTGACTTGCCATGGGATTTCCTACCTCTCTGTACAACAGTGTGGTCTAGGGACTGATTTATGGTTGATGAGAGAGAGAAATGAATGGATTTAATGATTTGGGAGGAAGTCAACAGGACAGTCAAGTCCTGGAGGGAGGAAAGTGTTCTTCATCTTCAAAGGGCCCTGGTTCCCAGCACAGGACCTGAAGTGTATAGCTCGTGTTCCATGAGTTTTTGTTAAGTTGAATGCATTTCAGCGGCACTACTCACTCTTAGAATGGTGTGTGTGTGTGTGTGTGTTGGCATTGGGTGAAGGGATAGAGCTTTAGGAAACGGCTGGTGTGTATTATGTTCTTTTGCAATCCACACCTTAGAGACCTTATTAGTCTCCTTTATTTTTTTTCTCAGCATTTCATCACCCCAACCTCTACAGGTGAGCAGAAAGTTGGTCTGTTCCTCTCAGAGAAGCGGATGGGCAGGGCTGGGAGCGTAGGTTCCAAAGCTAGACTGTGTCTGAAGCTGGCCCTGTCACCTACGAGCCGTTTACTGTGTCTGGACCTGAGTTTACCCATTTCCAATGTGGATAGTAATGGGGCTGTGATGAGGATAAAATCAGTTAAAATATTTGAAGTGCCTAGAATGGTGGCTGGCACATGGGAAGTCTTCTTTCAGTGTCAGATGTGGTCATTTCACCCAAGCAGCCCCTCCCTCTGGTGCTCTTGGGTCCTCTGATGACCTGGGTGGGCTCTCAGTGGGATGGCTGGGTCAGCTCCCTGTGGAGAGCCCCTCCCTATTCTTAAGAGAGCAGGACATTTCTGCCCGGGGTTCACATAGGTTTGATTTGATGCCCTGCTGTGCCTTGGTGCCTGGGACTAGGAAAGCTAAGTCTGTCCCTTCGCTTGGGCTTTCTTTGGCCTTAAAGTAGAATGAAAGATTTGACACCATTGCCAAGTTCTAGATTAAAGGGAGGATAAACACCTGCCTTTTTGTCCAGGCTCATCCATCCAGAGGTGAGGTGAAACGGGCTGGGTGCTCAGAAAGCCAAGATAACAAGCCCAAAGAAATGTTAAGTACTGTTTGAGCTATAACTTTCCCTTATCTTCAGACTCTGTGTGCATCTCAGAATTATTGATATGTTTGCAGACCTAGACATTTTTTTTTTTAACCAGAAATTCTGGAGAATGTGAAGCAATTGGGAGAAATGATTTGGTTCACTCAAACATGGTGCATTTTGTGGGTGGACAAACTTCACTCAGGACAGGGTGATGGCTTGTGGTGATGGGTCTACAGCTTTATAAATGTACTAAAAGTAATTGTAATTGTGTACGTAAAGTGACACAATTTTATGTAAATTTTGTTTGTAAATTTTATCTCAGTAAAGCCATTAAGGAAAAGAAGAACCCACTGGAGGCAGGGAAAGGAAGCAGGTATTTACTCTCAATTTTACTAGGTGGTGAAAGAACAGCAACAGTGTCCCCAAATGAAATTCTTAGCTAATCTGAAAGCTCATGTTGGCCGGCAGTGTCCACCTCAACCCGCCACCCACCCATCTCTCCGCCTACCGAGCAGATGCCTGTGTAACGATGGCCACAGACACTGTCCAACTTTAGCCAGAGCTGTTGGTGACAAGCCCAACAGCTCTGAGGGAGAAATGGGAGGGCTGACAAGTGTAAAACTCAAAGCCTTTGCTTTGTGGCGGTTCTGACAAGTAGAGAAAACAGAGGCCTTACAGGGTCGACCCCACCTCCTCATTCAGAGCCCTTTCTTTCCCTCTGGGATTTGCCCTCCCTCCAAATTCCTGTGTCCAACCCCTCCCCGCCCCCACCCTTTGCAAAGCTAGTCCCCGAAGAGGAGTAGGAACCTTTGACACTAAGGTATTGAAGACTTCTAAGTCAGATACGTTCAGAAGTGGGATACGGCAGGATAATTCAGTGCCATTCCCAGTAATTTAGCAAACGCTTGCCAGGGGTCCAGATAGGCTGGCATCACCCCGTACGTGCAGGTGACTTCTCTCCCCATGCACATCCTCCTGCTACTGCTCTGACGGTTGTGGGTGCACCAACGCCATGACCATGCACCCCAGTGAGGGAGGCGGCACAGATGCTTGAGCTGGTGTGTTTGGTGTCCCCCAGGCACAGACATCAACGGCGCCCTGCAGAGGGCCATCAAGCTGCTCAATGACTATGTGGCCCACAATGACATCGAAGACCGAAGTGTGTCCCTCATCGTCTTCCTGACCGATGGGAAACCCACCGTCGGGGAGACTCACACCCTCAAGATTCTCAACAACACCAAGGAGGCTGCCCGTGGCCAAGTCTGCATCTTCACCATCGGCATCGGGGACGACGTGGACTTCAAGCTGCTGGAGAAGCTGTCACTGGAGAACTGCGGTCTCACACGGCGGGTCCTGGAAGAAGAGGATGCAGGTTCACAGCTCATCGGGTCCGTATGTCTGTCTTCTCCAGATAGTGGAACTTGGGCTCTTGGGAGAGGGCAGAGGGTTGTATGGTCATAAGTCATCACACTGGGAGACGTCCCAAGGAATTTTTAACCCAGGTCAATCCGGATTCAGATTCTAGGCTCTGCTCTGTGACTTGAGGCATGATTGAGGCTATGCTTGCTCAGTTTCCTCATCTGTAAAATGAGGATTATGGTTGGTTGACAGAACTGATTGAGCAAACCAGTGTAAAGTCTCAGCGGGATGGCTAACACACCTACTGTGTGTTAGGTCTTCAGTTAGCTGCTGAGATTATAATTGTCTTCTTGATACTTCTGGTAAACCTGCTAGTGTACCAGTGCACTGACGCAATGTCTAAGGTGTTTGCCTCAATTCTCTGTTTGGAGCCTTCCCACAGCTGTCATGTTGCCAAACATGGGGTGGGCTTTGCTGTTGATTTGGAGAAGTGCTGACACTTAGTGCCACATTATGTGCTTGGACCTTCTTTACAGTATATATAGTATATACTTAAAAGGAAAAGTGAGGTTTGGGTGGATTCACAGCTATTTAATAGCCATATTCAAGAGAATATTCATTAATGACAGATCGAATTGGAGGTCTCTAAGGTGGGCAGTAAAGGTGAGTCCTTGGGATAAGGCTAGCCACCGTTCTCCTCCTTCCCCCAGTGTTCTGGTCAAAGATTTAAATAAAAAGACAGATTTGCTTCTCACATTTTCAAAATTATTCAAGACTATATTCAAAGAGGGAAAATCTAGTGCATTGTATAATAAAGATTCAATAACGTGCTCAGAGGCAAAAGCAATTACATTGAAACAAACCAACTGCACTGTTGTATTACCAAAACCATTATCAATTACCCAACATTTATCACAAACTTGCGATGCACCGGGCTTTCCTACATCTCTTGTCTCAGGGGATCCTCACAGAAAGCCTAGGAGCGAGTGTAGTGGGGTCCAAGAGAAGCTTCCATGCAGATGACCCTCTCCTGTAATATCTGGACACACTAGACTCTGTTCCATGAAGTAACTCAGAGATTCCTGTTCCTCTTCTTTGGTTGCTCTGCACCCCTCAGGTGTCGTCTTTAACTGCAAGGTTGAAATTAGGTGACTATCACTTCTATAGAATATATTCTAGCCCCAAAGAGGGGGGAAAGAAAAGAAAACCAGAGTAAGAAAGCCATTTTATTTCAAGCAAGCATTGCAGAAGCAGTCTGTATCACTTGTACTCATATTCTGGTGGTGAGACCATGGCCATATTTGGCTAGAGTGGAGGCTAAAAAATGTAGTTGGTAGCTGGCTGGATAGAACTCAGTTAGGAAAGAAGGGAAAGTGGGTTTGAGGGGACCCCTCATAGTCTACCGAAGCAGTTACTCCAGCATTCCAACTTTATAGAGGAAGACACCGAAGTTCAGAGAGGTCACGTCACGTGGCCCAAGACACCCAGCAAGGAAGTGGCTGAGCTGGCCTCCACAGCCTGGGCTGTCTAGATCGTTGGAAGGGGGTTTAGATTACCCTCTTATGCAGCAAAAAGCAACCTTGTGAGAACCAGGAGAAAAGCCAATGCAAACCAGTGAGGCATTACACACAAGCTTATTGTTAGACCAAGATGAGATTTCTCGAGGATAACGCGCTGCTCAAAGTGTATCTGGAATATGTGATTGGTTCTAAAAATTGTGTTTTAAGAGCCCTTTTGAGAAGCACAGGTGTGCACAAAGGAAAGTGACCAAGAGGCCGCTCAGCTCAGGGTGCCCGAAATCGTATCATATGAAGAATAGTTACGGATTGAGGACAGGAGTGGGGGGATCAACGAGGCGACACAAAGAGGACATTTCAAGGCGCACATGGCAGTGTCTGTCAGACATTTAAATGCCTGTGGTTTTGAAGCATCTGAACGTTGAAGGTGGATTAGACGCCTTCGTGGGGTGTTGCTCCAGAAGCAGAGTAGAGATCTGCGGGTGGGAACTGCCCGAAGTAGAGATCTGTTCCCTGTGACCTACCCCAGGGGATGCCTCCTCCCTGTCAGAGCAGTGGAAAGGAGGCGGGAAGCCTGTGGGATGGTGAGTTCTCTGCCACAGGGGGGTGTTCAAGCTACCGCTGCCTGGCCTCCTGGCTCCGCTGGGTGGTGTTGGACTTGTGGGCCACTGAGACCCGCGGGCCCCTGGCAGGTGGGGCCTGGGTGGCCTGCAACCCTGGCTTGCCCCGACTGTCTCCCCGCGTCCCTCCTGATGCTGCAGGTTCTACGATGAGATCAGGACCCCTCTCCTCTCGGACATCCGCGTGGATTACCCGCCGGCCGCGGTGGAGGAGACCACCAGGACCCTGTTCCCCAACTATTTCAACGGCTCGGAGATCGTCATTGCGGGGAAGCTGGCGGACAGCAGCGCAGAGCAGCTGCACGTGGAAGTCACGGCCAGCAACAGCAAGAAATTTGTCATCCTCAAGACAGATGTGCCCGTGGGTCCCCGGGAGGCAGGGAATGGCGTGGTGGGAAGCACCAGGCCCGAGGGCGGTGGCGCGGGGGGCCCCAAGCACGTGGAGCGGCTGTGGGGCTACCTGACGGTGCGCGAGCTGCTGAGCTCCTGGCTGCACGGCGGCGACGGGCCGGAGAAGGAGCGCGCGCGGCAGAAGGCGCAGGCCCTGGCCGTGGCCTACCGCTTCCTCACCCCGCTCACGGCCATGCACCTGCAGAGGTCGGCCCTGCGGCTGGACCAGCCTGGGGATGCGCTGGGCACGGCCGCCGCCGCCGGCCCGGAGGCCCTGGTGCAGAGCCTGCGGGGCGCCAGCCCGCAGCCAGGTGAGCAGCCTCCGGGGCGGCGGGTGCACTGCCGGGGCCCCCTGCTGTCCCTCCCCGGCTCAGATCATGCTGTGCCCGGTCTTCAGCGGCTGTCGCACACTCCGGGGTCTGCGTGGTGGCAAAAAGTGGATCTGTAGAGAAATGAGGCAATAGTCCCGGAAATGCTGTTCCGTAAAGCCCATCTGCTGATCAATCAGCGACATTGGGTGCAGCCCACGGACGAGGCCGTATTGGAGGCACCAGGGTTGAACAGAGGGGTGAACACAGATGCGTTCCCTAGTGCCCTCCTCCATCTGTGAGCCTCCAGAGCCGGGCCCGCTTATCCCCCGGGCGTGCACGTTCACCAGCCATGGGCACCTGGGGCTCAGCCCTGCGGGTGGAGACACACAGCCCCCGGGGGGGTGGGACCCCACTCGCTCAGCGGCACACTCGCTTTGTGGAATGTCAGAACACTTTCCCCTGCGATGCCTTTTTTAAAAAACATTTTATTTATTTATTCATGAGAGACACACAGAGAGAGGCAGAGAGACACAGGCAGAGAAGCAGGCTACATGCAAGGGAGCCCGATGCGGGAGTCGATCCCGAGGCCCCAGGGTCACGACCTGAGCCGACTGCAGACCTGAGCCGACTGCAGATGCTCAACCCCTGAGCCCCCCAGGCGCGCCTAATGCTTGCTTTTTATTGTCTTGAGAACGTATGTGAGGGAGGACGCTCTGGATCCTTGAGAGAATTCATCCTTTGCGTGCTTATCACTCAGAATCTACACAGAAACTGTTGTTTCCAGTCTCAGGCCATCTCGTTGGGGGAAATCAGCAGCGACAGGCACAGGAAAAGGAGAGGGGAAAGTAGTTCTGCCAAAGCACAGCCGTATAATCTCAGTAATAACGGTTTGTGGAAAAGAACATGTTTCTTATGTGCAACAAGTTTACTGAATTCTGGCCAAGTTCACATCTCCTAAGGGGAGGGAATTGCCGTGAACCCAGGGCTTGCAAACACTGTCTTACTTATTCCTCAGGTCCTAAACCCTGAGCAGCACCTGGGTGTGGTAGGGAGAGCGGAACGGGGGGACCCAGCCCCCGCTGTTTCTGCAGTGTGGCACGTGGCAGGTTTCTGAACCTCTCTGGGCTTCTGTTCCCTGGCCTATGAAATGTAGATCCTAAGCATCCCCCTGAAGGGCCGTTGCAAGGATTAGACGCGTCAAGTCTTCGGTACTTAGTGAGCGCTCCACAAATACTAGATCCCTCTGCTGCGAGGGATGTAGGACTAGCCATTTATTGAAGATTTCAGATGATAACTCTATCTGGATTATAACTTTTATTTTTACATTTTTATATTTTTTAAATTGAAAAAAAAAAACTAACAACGCACAATTCACCATCTTAACCATTTCAAAGTGTACAGTTCGGTAGTGTGACACATATTCACAGGTCTCCAGGACTGTTTTCAACTTGCAAACCTGAGCCTCTGTACCCATTAGACAGCTGTACTCCCGGCCCATAACTATTCGTTAGTAGGATAGAATGTTTTCCATTATTATTATTATTATTATTATTATTATTATTATTATTTTTGCTTTGCTTTCCCTTACGATACATGCAGAAATCTTAGGAAGAATATGACCTAATGTATAAAGGAATAAAATAACCCAGTGTTCACGTGGTACGCCTTCACTTGCGTGTTGGGAGGCCCAGCTCCTTGGTTAAAACAGCTGATGTTGGGCAGCCCGGGTGGCTCAGCGGTTTAGCACCGCCTTTGGCCCGGGGTGTGATCCTGGAGACCCGGGATCAAGTCCCATGTCAGGCTCCCTGCATGGAGCCTGCTTCTCCCTCTGCCTGTGTCTCTGCCTCTCTCATGAATAAAATAAAATAACAACAACAAAAAAAAATAAAACCAAACAGGTGATGTTTTTAAATGACCACAGGTGCATTCGAGAGCTGTGTTTCACTCACCCCGGACCTCTTGTCTGTGCCTCTGCCCTCATCCCCCTTAATGAATAACAATGGTGGCTCTCTTCCTTCCTTCTAGGACCTGCTCTCAAGAAACCGTACAGCCCAAGAATTAAGGTCTCCAGAACGTCAGGTAAGGAAAAGCCTGTGGTTGTGTGTCCCTTGAGGGCTGAGATGTTTACCAGGTGGATCACCAGGAGTTCCTCGAAGCCAGTAAAACGCCAGCCCCTAGAGCACAACACAGGACCCACGGTTGTTCAGCAAAAGGCAGCAGCGAGAGGCAGTTCTAAGAACAGGGGGAGGGATCCGTCCTGCAAACACAGAGGCCGTGGCCCCAGGGAGCCCGGCAGCCCTGACTGGGGGGGGGGGGCGGGGGAGACATGGAAAGCAGAGGCACGTTTCCATCATTACTGAGCTTAAAAGTCACTTGTTTCAAGAGATGCGAAGGGGACGTGCGTCCCGCCTCCCGTGTTACGGATATCTGTGATGTGCAGAGTCTATTATTATTGTTGTTATTTTAATCTTTGGCTTTAGAAGGGAAAGACCAATAAAAATAGCATAAAATTTCCTTCGGCCAGCTTCCTGGGATTATGAGGAACATCCAGACAGACTAACAACACAAAGGCAGAGTTTTAGTCCTCAAAGGTCCCGCAAAGAACACACGTCATCTTCTGTGGGTATCACTGCCTTGCTGCTGATATGCTCGGGCCAGATCGCAGAGCCAGGAACATTCTAGAAGTTAGCCATGCGGAGAGGATGCACGCGGGCTCCGATGCGAAGAGGACAACTCTTTTGCATACACACATGCTTTGTGGAATGCGAGGAGACTCTCCCCGTGGATGCGGCGTGGAGTAATGACTTTCAGACCCGTCCTCTCCTTTTTGAAACAAGCGGCATCTTTCCGTGTAAAAGGATTTGGAGGATTTGAGTAGAAATGATGTGGTGTGAGCTCAAGAAACTCTCAAAGAACTGTCACATAATTGGTTTTTTTTTTTTTTAAAGATTTTATTTATTTGAGAGAGAGAGAGCAAGCGAGCAGAGGGGAAGGGCAGGGGGAAGGAGAGCTGGACTCGGGGCTCCAACCCAGGACCCGGGATCATGACCTGAGCCAAAGGCAGACGCTTTAACCCACTGAGCCAACCAGGCTCCAGAATTGCCACATAACGTTCGTACCTGGAGAGTGCCAAAAATACGGACTAGGATTTTACCTCTGATGGGTGTCTTTTTTTTTCTTTCTCATCTACAAAAGACCACCTTGTATCTCATTGTGTGTCGTAGGGTGCCCGAGGCACTTCACAGTGACTTCAGCCAGATTCTTTCATGGGCCTTTCTGAGTCATGACGGAGACAGAAAGTTCTTTTTTGTTTTGGTTTGGTTTTTAGCAGTTACACCGAGGACGTTAATTTGCTCGCGACTTGAAAAGACTGACCGTATGCAGATGCGTGCACGTGCATATGCGCGTGATGCGCAGAGGCATCCAGAAACACGTTGCGTTTGGCATAAAAGTTAGAAAGGAACTAACTCTCTAGTGAGGGAAGAGAACTGATGTAGACGGTCGGGAATTATTTTGTCTGCACGCCCGGAGGCAAGGCCCTTCGTGTCTGTTGTCCAGAGGCGAAAATGAGGAGAATGTGCAAGGAACAGGGACCGGCCACACTCTGTGGTCTTATCTGTGGACAAACCCGGGAGAGCGTTTCGGTCCACGTGCCCCAGAGGAGGGGTTTCCAGGGTCATCGCTGACCGTCTTTCCCAGCACCCAGTGACTCTGTGGCCTTCGTGCTCATCCCCCCCCATTGGGCTCGGTCACTGTCATGTAGGGACTGTGGAGCCTGGCCACTGTGCATCTAGTGCTGTGGTGCTCCGGTCACTGGAGACGGAGGGTTTACATCCACAGCTCTTCCCTCGGGGGGTCAGAGGAGAAAGGAAATGATTTTCTTTGACCTGAGTGGGGTGGAAGGAGCATCCTGTTGGATTCAGGGGACCCGAGTTCGCACCCCTCACATGCTGACCCCATGTCCCAGGTGTGTCCCTTCGCCCCCCAGTCCCCTTCCTCGTTTTGACGTCGAGAATCAGTGACAGGCGAAGCCAATCATGCGTGAGCAAGTGGGAAGGAGTATTCACACATGGAAGGCACCCAGTAAATGTCTCTCTTGCTCTCTCCTGGTTTTTCCTGGTCGGGCAGTGGATGGAGATCCCCATTTTGTCGTGGATTTCCCCCTGAGCAAGCTCACTGTCTGCTTCAACATTGATGGGCAGCCGGGTGACATCCTAAGGCTCGTCTCTGACCACGCGGACTCTGGTAAGTTCCACGCTCCCTGTGACCTCCGGGCAAGGGCGAGGTAGGTGTGAGGGTCCCCTCTGTTCTTGGGACGGATGTCCATGTACAGAAGGGGCCACATGACAGACACTCCCTGAGGATCGTGGGGGCTTAATTAAAGGAAGCCGACTGCGTGCGGGGCTGGAGTCAGGAGGACGATGGCTGGAAGCCCTGCTCTGGCTTAACTCATTGAGCCTTAGGCACGTGTCTGCCCTGGAACCTGGGGACAGGGGTACTCGCTCTGCCACTCTCACCGGCTGTTGTGAAGACCGGATGAAATAGCGGATGTGAAGTGGTTCTGTGAATGCCCAGGTGCTGCATAGATTCACGATTGATTATTGTCGGCACGTCTTTCCGTTCCAAAACTGTGACAGCGGGAAGGCTGGAGCCCTCAAGCCGTCTCTCCCAGCTCCCCCGTGATGTGAGGCTAAGCCTCCAGCTCTGTATGTATCAAATGCAGAGGTGAAAAGGGCTCCGATCTCCTGCAGGCTGTAGAGGGGCTGGGTATAAGAGGTCTCGAGTCACCCACAGGGAACAGTGCCTGAAGGATGGCTCTGTGGCATTTCTGGAAGGCTAGGTGACACCTGTGGTGTAATCACCTAATACGTGATCCCGGGGCTCCTTTCCCACCTTGTTCCCTTGCAAGGCTTCTGAGCCTTCAGGCTAAGTCTCCGCTCATCCTAACTCAGGCTCAGCAGCGAGATGGGGGCCTGACCGTACCCCTCCCTGCAGGTGCCCACCTTCCTAGGGGCCTGTTCCTGGCGCTTCTGTGATCAGCATGGTGTCTGTGAGGAAACGGCCAGAGATGCCTGGAGCCTCCAGGCTGCAGTAGCTGGCCTCTGCTCGTGCTGGAATTTCTCCTTCCCCCTTTCCCCCTGCCCCAGGGAAGGCAAGCCCACATCTTCGTTCCCCTGCTCCAACATAGGGACGATGTCACGCACACCTGCACGCATGCACACAGCCATTCAGTAGGACAGAGAGGCACCTACCTGTGAGTCAGACTTCATGGTGCTGGAGACACAGAAGTAAGGCCAGAGGAGGAAGGAAAATCTATGAGATGCCTTTAGCCTGACGGTGGGATGGTGCGCTAACCACTGCCCTCGTCCCCTCTGCCTTCCAGGCGTGACCGTGAATGGAGAGCTGATCGGGGCCCCGGCTCCCCCAGGCGGCCACAAGAAGCAGCGCACATACTTCCGCACCATCACCATCCTCGTCAATAAGCCCGAGAGGTCTTACCTGGAGATCACGCCCAACAGAGTCATCTTGGATGGCGGGGACAGGCTGGTCCTCCCCTGCAACCAGAGCGCGGTGGTGGGGAGTCGGGGGCTGGAGGTGTCCGTGTCCGCCAATGCCAACGTCACCGTTACCATCCAGAGCACCATCGCCTTCGTCATCCTCATTCACCTGTACAAAAAGCCAGCCCCCTACCAGCGAAACCACCTGGGCTTCTACATCTCCAACAGCAAAGGCCTCTCTGGCAACTGCCACGGGCTGTTAGGTAGGCAGCTGCTCTCATGCTGGTGCAGGACATAGAGCTCCGTTTCCCAAAGCGAGGCTGATACCAGCCCATGTGTTTAGCTTAATTGAGAAATGCGGTGGTGGAGTGACAGGTCTTGCCCCCCAACCCCACGCCCCCTGCCCCAGTGACTTTCTGGAACGGGAACGGGCATATCAGTGAATTCTCACTGGCCTTCTGGGAAAGTGAGCAAAGACTTTCTGAGTCCTCTTCTCAAGGCCTGGCTCCTGACTCAGTGAGAAGAGGCGAATACAGGGCAGTGCACGGCCCAGCACCAGGCCCGAGTCCCCGCCCGGCTCAGGGCTGCAGGCGGTCCCCTCCTGCGGGCGACGTGTAGGCCCTGTGGGCCCCCTGCCCACGGTGAAGGGTGAGCTGCCGCCAGGGCCCAGTTTAGAAAGCAGGATTTCCTGGCGCTGGAGCTGGCTGTGTTTCTGTCCGGCTTCGCTGCCAAGCATAAGCCGCCTCTCCCACACGCAGGCCGGTCTTGCTATGGCCTCGGCGGTGCCCTCACTTGACCTGCAGAATTCCGGGGATGCGGATCGGAAACAGGCCAAACCGACTGCCATTCCCACCCAGCGCGCTGTCGGGGAGGGGACCGGGGACCCCGGGGGAAGGGAGAGATCCAGCCTTCCTCCCTGAGTGTCCGTCCTGTCCCCATCTCCCAGCTCCCGAGGACGCCGTGGATAGCTGTCTATCCTCATCGTTAGGCAGCTGTCCAGTGTCCACAGATGGGCGGCTTCCAGAGAGGAGGCCACCGCGAACCCAGCCTCGCACTCCCCGAGTCTGCGCCCTCCCAACGCGTGTCTGATGCCGGGGAGTCCAGCCCAGGATGGCGGGCGGGGTCGCGGCCCCTGAGGCCCGTGCGCTGGCTGGTCACCCGTGGCCTACACTGAAATCGGCTCTTGCAGCCCAGGGTGCCCTGCCCCCGACTTAGAGCCGGTGCATTTCTGTGTCCTGCCAGGTCAGTTCCTGAACCAGGAGGCCAGACTCACGGAGGAGCCTGCCGGGCTCGGCAAGGACCCCCAGGCCGGCAAGCAGCCCGAGACCATCCTGAAGGTGAAAGGACACCGGGTCCCGGTGGTCTGGAAACAACGGAAAATCTACAACGGGGAGGAGCAGGTTGACTGCTGGTTCGCCAGGAACAACGCGGCCGAGCTGATAGACGGGGTGTACAAGGATTACCTGGCAGCCCATCCCTTCGACTCCGAGACTTCATTTGTCTTGGGACCGTCCAGGGCACTCTGATGCCAACAGCCGTGACTTCAGCGTGCGGACAGGGAGTGGTCTTCGGGGACCCCCCGGTGCGGTTCCTGTTGCTTGCAGTTGCCTGGCATCCCGGCCGTTTGCTGCCACCTGCGACCTACCCCTGGCGGTGGGCAGGCCGGATGTCCACTGGAGCGAAGGGCAGGGTCGGCCCGAGAGGGAGCTTGTTGTTTCCTGCCACTGCCCCGTCCTGCCTCCCCCCTCCCTCTGGACCATAAAGCCGGTAGCCCCCAGGGGCAAAAGTCATACTTAAAAGCAAGAGGTCTGCGTCTCTGTCCCCATAGCCTGTCCAAAGGGACGTTGCCACAAAGCTGCTTCTCTCCGCGCAAATGGCCAAGTCTGGGCACTCTGCTTTGCGCCTCACGCTGATGCTTAGGACTCCGTCCTCTCAGAGCCACCGTGTTCTCCAGATGTGTGGCCAGCCTTTGCCTCGGGGGGACCTCTCATGGGGCCCAGGCCATGGGTCAGGCAAATAGCTCGTAGATTTGATCATTGTAAGCAATTAAGTCTTTTCTTAGGAGAGGATTTTATTTTTTTTTTTCTTTTCTTTCTTTCTTTCTTTTTTTTTCCTGCTGTGGTATCTTGCCCTGGAAAGTGAATTTTCATTAAAAACAAATTGGCTGAAAATAGAAAATCTGCATCCCAGATGCTGATGTCTAGTGGGCTTTGTAAACCACTCAACGGTGCCGATGGGTGCTCTCCTGTTTATTCCGGTAAGCTAATAAAAGGACTACCCCATGTGGCTGTTTTTTACAGGCCCGTCTTGGTTGGAGCGTTGGCCCACCTTGGACTTGGCGCTCTTCTCCCGTTGTCAGAATTCTGGCCTTCTTTGCTCCAGGTCCTGGCTCACAGGTTGTCAGCAGAAGGCGTGCTTACACAGCTGAGGAGCCTTCCCGTGTCTCAGGCCGAGCCAGGAAATCAGCCCAAGAACGGGTCCCAGAACCTGGTCCCAGAACCTGGACAAGCAATCTGATCCCACGAGGCAAAGGTTAAAATCAGTGGCAGAGGCTTCAGAGTCAGGGAGCACCACCCTTCTCATGGCAGGATTCCCCCCCACCCCACAGCCCATCACGCTATCCCAGGGAAGCAAAGCCGAGGGTGGCATCAGGGGCCCCCCACCCTGCCTCCTCGCCAGTTCTTGTCTTTGTTGGGTCTTCTTGGGGCCACCGGGGTTCAGCAAAGCCTGGTCCTCCCTGGGTGCAGAGCGTGGCCAGGACGCAGGTGGACGCAGGTGCCACTCAAGCCGCATGGCAGAGAAAAGGAAGATTTGGGTCGGAGAAATGGAATATTTTAACGTGAGGCTGAACTAAATAAAAGCTTTTGTGCTGGCTTCACAAGAGGTTTCTCCCAGTCGGGAGTGACTCCAGAGCGAGCTTTCAGGAGACATGGAACCATACTTAGCACTTGGAGGGAAATCAGAGTCAAGAAAATTGTTTATCGTATTTACCCTCCCATGGGGCACATTCGAGCAGCAAAAGACATCCACATGTTCCTGTTGGACCAGGCGGCTTCAGGAGGTTGTTAGTGCAGCGGGGGTGGGAGGAGTGTCGGGTTCTGTCTCGGAGACGCGGTGTCCCTCTGGTGCACCCACCAGGCCCGGCCCCTCCAGCTCTGGGTTTTCTGACTCCCATCTTCCCAGACTCAGCTGCCTGTTTTCAGGCCAGCGGTGTGAAGACACCAGCCCAGACTGCTGACAGAAGCGTCCATAGCTCAGAGCTCAGAGGAAGAGGAGATGTGTGCACCGGGGGTACTGGCTGGGCCACTGTCAGGCTCCCCCAGGTCCTCCCTGTTACGTAACTTCGGCCCCCGCTGGGCAGATGTCCCGCCAGCCTAGGGCTCGGCCCACCCTGTCAGTGTTGAGGCAGTGATCGACCGTCCAGGTCCAGGTCTCGGGGCTACAGGGGGAGTGGCACCCAGCCACAAGCAACGCTTGATCTCAGGGTCGTGAGTTCAAGCCCCACATTGGGTGTAGACATTACAAAAAAAAAAAAGAAAGAAAGAAAGAAAGAAAGAAAGAAAGAAAGAAAGAATAAAGAAAGACTGGAGGGAAGGCTGTTATTGCACATTACCAGTTACTGCTGCTTTCTAAGAGCAGAGAAGATAATTCCAGAGAGGTATCCCTCACTTTCTTACACTGAAAAAAAATGGTTTTTGGGTATCAAGGTTGAGCTTTTCTGTTAATGTTTTTACTTTAGGCAAATCCCACTTTTCTTTTTTCCCCTCTTTGTACTGTGTCTTTCTTTCTTTTTTTTTTTTTTTTAAGATTTTATTTATTCATTCATGAGAGACACAGAGAGAAACAGAGAAGCAGAGACACAGGCAGAGGGAGAAGCAGGCTCCATGCAGGGAGCCTGACATGGGACTCGATCCTGGATCTCCAGGATCACACCCTGGGCCGAAGGTGGCTCTAAACCGCTGAGCCACCCAGGCTACCCTGTACTGTGTCTTTCTATTGCAAAAGTTATTTACCATTAAATGGTTTATTTTAGCCTGAGGCTGTGGTATCTCCAAAAAACTCCACAGCCGTGTTATACTTAGGACTTTGTAATTTAATTGGAAAACATAGTATTTTTGTTGGTGATGTGTGTTGTGGATAGCAAGCTTTATAAAAAGTAAATGTAGGGGTGTCCAGGTGGCCTCTGCATCTGACTCTTGGTTTCGGCCCAGATTGAGATCTCAGGATGGTAGGATGGAGCCCCTTGTCCGGCTCCCTGCTCCACGAAGAGTCTGCTTGACGATTCTCTCTCTCTGCTCCTCCCTCCCCATGCTGTCTCTCTAAAAAAAAAAAAAAAAAAAAAAACAGTTAAAAAAATAACCACTGAAAAGTAAATGTGGAGGAAAGAAGGAATTCTTCTCTGGTGGGGAAACTGAGGCAGAGTACAGTTGAGTGGTTTTTCCCACGTTATGTGAAAGACCTAGAACAAGGCCAAGCTGAACCTCCAGAATTAATTTTGCTGGCTTTACCTTGGTTTCACCACGTGGGCCCCCACTGTCTCCCTTGAGCACCTATACATGGGGGTGAGGTGCCAAGTGAGCAGTTGAAGGAGATTGACCACCGTGTTGCAGTCAGAGGAGATAACTCTCAGCATTCTCACCACAGCCGGTGTTGGCACATTCAAAAAGTTGACTGAGTGGGGTCTTAGCAGGTACCCTCCTGGGTCCTTATCCCCTCCCTCATCTGAAAAAAGAGAAACATCTGCATGGGTGTCCTCTCTAATTTATTTTCCCAAATAAAATGGACAAGACGTTCCCTATCCCCCCATACTTGGTGCTTTATCTTCTCCATTCTGACTTTTCAATGATTTACTACTTCTGACCAGAGAGAGTGGGATTGGGGAGCATAAACCGGGGTGACACTGCATCACGGCCTGGGCTGCAGGGCGCTGGGAGCTGGAAAGGACACCTCCTTGATCCTGCCAGGCCTGACAGTCAGTCTTCGACTGAATCATGTATCCTCCCAGGTGGATGAGGGACAAGATTCTTTTCTTTAAATTTATCTCTTGGCTAAATGGAATGGAATGGAATGGAATGAATGTTGCTGTCCTCCCAAATTTATAGGCTGCAGCCTAAATCCTCAGTGTGATGGTATTAGGAGGTGAGGCCTTTGGACGGTGATGAGGTCATGGGGGGCTGATGGGATTTTTGCTCTTATAGGAGGAAGAGGAGGAGGAGGGGTTGAGAGGAGGATGAGCAGGAAGGATGATCTTTCTGCTCTGTGTCGTGCGAGGGCAGCGAGAAATCAGCTGTCTGTGAGCCAGGAAGAGGGCCCTCACCAGGCACCGAATCTGTGGGCACTCCGATCCTCGATGTCCAGCCTCCAGAGCTATGAGAAAGAAATGCTCGTTAAGTCACTCGGTCTATGGCATTCTTGGAATAGCAGCCTGTGCTAAGACACTGAATCCAAAGTATGAATGCTAGCTCCTTGGTTAAGCTAATATCCAAAATGTGTCCAGTGCTGTTATTAAATCAGAAGGACTCTTGGAGCCATGAGAACAGGATCCAGCTAAAATAAACAGCAATTAAAGTAACATCACTAAGCAAAGACTTAGAAATGTAACTTTAAATATTTATTTTAGTCAGTTTAGTAAGTAGGGTATGAGTTCGCATTCAAGAGACTTTTTTTTTTCTTAAACAGGGAGAATGTTGTCCAAAGACAAACAGCATCTAGGGACATTTCTGTGTTGAGGGCAAATGGAGTGAGGGCTGTAGAGAATAAAACTTGGTGATTCTAACTGTACTGCTTGCTTATAGAGATTTCTGATACATTGAAAACCCACGTAAACGGGGTAGAGAGTGACATCGGAAGAAAAATAAAACACAAGCTACTCTACAGAACAGCAGATGCACAGCAGACATTCCTAGACTTGTTTATGGAACAGCCAAACCGATAGAGAAGCACCTTAAAGCCCTCAGTCCCTTAACTTCTGGGATGCTGACATCCCAGAGCTTATGCCACCTCATCAGGTCCCTCATTTGCACACACCAACCACCACTGTCTTGCTGCTGCTTCTTCCACTTGCATTTGGGGCACTTTCCCTCATCAAGCAGACTTTCTAGCTCATGTTGTAGCACTGCCCTTCCAGTGCTGAGTGGTTCTGCGGGAGCTTCGAGCTCAACTACATTCCCATTGAGTGATGTTGTTATTTTATTATTATTAATTATTATTATTATTAAAGATTTTATTTATTTGCATGCATGGTTGAGAGCAAGAGAGAAGAGAGTAGGTGAGGAACAGAGAGAGAAGCAGGCTCCTCACTGAGCACGGAACCCAATGCAGGGCTCCATTTCGGGACCCTGGGATCGTGACCTGAACCAAATGCAGACGCTCCACTAACTGAGCCACTCAGGCACCCCAAATTCTGAACGGAGTGATCCTGGGTTAGAACCGGCACAGACACAGAATGTGAGCAATGGCCCTGGAAGGCTGCATGGAAGAGGAAACCAGCAGATGCCCAAGAACAAGGGCGTCAAGTTGGCCTCTCTGGGCTCTGGCTCCTCCATCTGTAGCACGAAGGGGCTCTACGAGCCCGGTGTGGTCTTTATCTTCCGCCGGCAGATGAAGATCCTTCCTGAGCACCCAAGAAACAATTGCAAAATGATTCATGTGATGAGTCCCGTGGGTTTTGAGATCCAGTGATCCAGACCCAGGGATTCAGAGGAAAACAAAGCACATGCCTCCTGGCAGGTGACATTTAGAGCTGGAGGTAGAACGGATGCAAAGATGGAAACAGAGCACCAGAATACCACAGCAGGTGAACTTGGCGGTGGGTGGCGTGCTACCCACTTTCCTCCTGATCAGGGGGTGGGTTCGGTCCCCAGCCCCACATTCCTGGCTGCAGAGGATGCCTAGGGAAAGTCACCGCTCCAAGGGGTCCATCCCGCCCTCGGGGATCCTGCTGCCGTTGAGCAGACTTAGGTCCCCTCTGTGCCCCCAACACACCCTGGCCTCAGCAGCGCCTCTGTTCTCCGGCCCTTGGGACCACCTCACCCCACAGCTTCCCCGCCGTCTGCCTGCTGTTTGGCTGAAAATGCTGCGGAAGGAGCTCCTATCAAAGGGGCTCTGTCGTCTTCACACCCCTTCCTCCTTTCTCACTTCCCCTGGGCAGGTGCTTCAGTGATTTTCTCTCTTCTTTAGAATCTCCAGACTTGTCTCCCACCAGGTTCTGCTGTCTGGATTCCAAAGATCACTCTGGAAGTCTTCTCTAGTCTGAAACAGTTGTGCCCACTGGGCTTCCATCTTCTCTCTTTTGTGTTGGTGTCAGACTCCTACAGTGGTTGGTATTCAAAACCGTGTTTATTCTTTTATTTTTATTTTATTTTATTTTTTACCTCTTAGGAGCTTACCTCATCAGATTCCACTTCTGTCCTCACCTCGTTGGTGGACGTGTATCTCAGGCGTCACAATACCTTTCCTGACGCCCACTTCCAGGAGGCAGGGTCTTCAACCTCTACTACATATGACCATGTCAGCCTCTTCCTCTCTTTGAAATCCTGGATCACTTCGCTCCCTTTGTGTGATTAAAAATCTTTTTTTTTCTTAGTCTCTTCTTGCTGAATTTCTTTCCTCCTACCAACCTGTGGACTTACCCTAGGTTTCCCCTTGGTCCTTTCCATGCACTTCCTTAGGGAACTCACTCACTTCACATTTCAGCATCTGGCTCTGCAGAGCTGACCCCTGAAAATAGATTTATGGGCTTGACTGCCCATCTGGGGATGCTTCCTCTTTGTTATTCTGGCATCAGCTCAGACTCGGGAATAGAAGAAAACCTTCTGTCTTCAAAGTGTCTATGTTTTTATTATAAGTATTTGGAATTTGGGATCTGGGAAGAAACAAATTCTAGCAACAGTCAGAAGTCCTTTTTATTTTGATTGTGGCAAATAAAGGTAGAAGGTGTGTGTGTGTGTGTGTGTGTGTGTGTGTGTGATATATTTCATAGGAGGCCAATTTAAAATTAATTTTTATTGACACAGCATTCTTCCTGAAAATTCTCTGTTAATCATATTATTTTCTCAAAACAACAGCTGTGTTTGTGTAAGACAAGGCCCAATGTCCTGATTGCTCACTGGGAATTTCTGGTTATATAAGATGAAAATCACACATGCTAAGTTTATTGATATGTCAGTTAAATAACTCCATTGCACTATTGGTACAAAATTCGTTATAAACACATGTTCTTTCTTTTTTTTTTTTTTTGAACACATTTTCTTCCTTTTTTTTTATGAACACATTTTCTTTCTTTTTTTTTTTTATAAACACATTTTCGTATGCTCTTTAAAAATAAATCTTAATTGAAATGTGTAAGGCCAACATAGTAAAGACAATAGTCCCAATATTTGGGAATGAAGGTACGTGTGGTATACACAGCCGTTTTATCCTGTTAAGTTTCCCACTGGAAGCAGGCCTCACATTGCTAGGATCTCTCAGCTCTATAAATGTCATGGAATGCCGAAAGCCAGCCTCTAGTCGACAAGCTCACGTGGATGTTACAGAAAAAAAACCCTTCCAGGGAAAGGCAGGAACAGTTCAAAGTCTGAAGGCACAGCCCAAAAGCGAAGTATATTTACATTGGAAGAAGGCTGGAGCCCAAAAATATTCTAGAAACTGAAAGTTCTCCAACGTAACCTGGAGTCAATGCTTTATTATTATTGTTATTTTTTGATACCTCTTCATCTGCCTGCCTGGAGAACTAAAATCAAGCACTCTGAGAACTTGGGATGAAAACATAATGTACAGCTGTGTGTATTGCTGACGGGCCAGGACCGTTTTAATTTTTCATGCAACCTTCCCAGAAGACAAAATGGTTCAAAACTAACAAATTCACCTAAGTCATTCGTTTAACCAGTATTTAGTGAGAACTGACTATGTGGACAGGATGGAGGGCCCTCCCGATGCATGTCTGGAGATAACATTTCACAGAATTAGCTGTAAAAGACAGGCAGCTGGTGCCCACACAAATGTATGCAGGTTTGAAAAGGAAGGGCCTGTTCGCGGCCTTTCAGGGGACGAGGCACTGGCATTGCGTCTAGTCTTACGGAACTAGGGAAGCTTGGTGGGGAAAACTAGGAATATTTTACATAGGAATGAATTTATTTATTTATTTATTTATTTATTTATTTATTTATTTATTTATTTATTTATAGATTCATCCATCTATTTGTGAGAGAGAGAGAGAGAGAGAGCGAGCATGAATAGGGGGAGGGGCAGAGAGAGAAGCAGTCTCTGTGCTGAGCGGGAATCCCGTCTCAGGGCTTGATCCCACGACCCTGCGATCATGACCTGAGCTGAAACCAAGTATCGATTGCTTAACCCACTGCACCCACCAGACACCCACCAGAACTTATTCATTCTTAATAAAACACTGAAGCAGGGCAGCCCCGATGGCGCAGCGGTTTAGCGCCGCCTGCAGCCCAGGGCGTGATCCTGGAGACCCTGGATCGAGTCCCACGTCAGGCTATCTATATGATGCCTGCTTCTCCCTCTGCTTGTGTCTCTGCCTGTCTCTCTGTCTCTATGAATAAATAAAATAAAAAAAAAAATAAAACACTGAAGCAAAGGAAAATAAGTTGTATCAAAAAGAACTAAAATGTCAGGGACGTCGAATGCCTCGCCTCATCACAGAGCTGTTCTTTGGGCGTAGGCCAGTCTGGCCACAGTGCCTTTGCTCATCCGATGACCCTGGGATGCCCCAGACAACCCAAAGGTGGCTTCTGCTGGGCCCCCAGCACCCACCTGCATGGGTCAGCTGCATGTCACGGGGCAGGGAGAGAAGACGGGGCACCCTGAGGCAGTGGGTCCAGCATCGTCTTTTCCCTCTGGCAGCAGGTGTCCACGGCAGCACGTTTGGGCCACTTTCTGACTCTGGTCCAGGTGCCAGGTGGGCAGGGGATGTGCTGGGCCCGAGGCCATGGGATGGCTTCACGTGCATCTTCCTCCCTCTTCCTTAGAAACAACGTGGGAAGCAGCCCTCGGCGGCAAACCGTTGTGGTCACATGTCTGGCGAGCTGGGGTGTGGGGAGCGGCTGGGGAAGGGGGTCCCCACCTGCAACCATTACATTTGCAGACATGGAGAGCCACAGAACTCACGTGCACACTCGATGGCTTTTAAATGTCACTCGTCCTCTTCGGAGAGGCCCAGACAATGCAGCTGTGGACGTGATTAATGAGCCGCAGGTGCACCTGGCAGGGGCTGGAGGGGGCTGGAGGGGGGTGGGCAGGGAGCTCGAGCGCGACTTCCCTCTCCCGCTGTCAGAGCCCCGCAGCGCCACGCAGGTGACGTGTCCTAGTTTCTGAGGAAGAGCGGGCGAGCCCCAGCAGAGACCTGTGTGGGCAGGGAGGAGGAAGGAGCCTGCACTGACTCGGCCCTGGGGCCACAAGCAAGGACAACAGGGGGTGGGAAGGTACTGCAGGGGGTCCACGGCCCGGAGGTGAAGTGCCTGCAAAAGTCTCCTTTTCCTGGAAAACCCTCCTGGAAAACCCTCCACCCCCGCGTTGGCCCACCCTCCGTTGTCCCTGGGGATGAGTGACAACCTGCCGGGCCTCGTAGGACAGACACAAGTCTCGCTTCCTCTGTGTCCCCTGCCTTGGCTTCCTTGCCCTCCTGTCTGGGGTGCCTCACCCCCACCTGAGACCCACGGGCGACTTCAGGCCCCATCCCCATTGTGGGGTCCCCTGGCTCGTGTTCACCCTCTCCCCGACCTCCCTCATCTGCTTGGAGCAAAAAGGGAGGGACAGGGAGAAGGCCGTGCATCTTCACCATCATCACGGAGCCAAGGGGTCTTGACAGATGACAGCATCTGACCTTTTTCAGTTTTCGTTTTATGGATTTATTTCAGAAGCTCACATGAAGTTGCAAAGCGACATGTGCAGGATGCTCCCTGCTGCTTTTTAATAGTGTTTAAAACAAGCACACACATGGCATGTCTGGGTGGCTCAGTCCGTTGAGCGTCTGCTTTTGGCTCGGGTCATAATCTCGGGGTCCTGGGATCGAGCCCTGCATCGGGATCCTGGCTCATTGGGGCGTCTGCTTCTCCCTCTGCCCCTCACCTCACTTGTGCTCTCTCTTTCTCTCTTGCTCTCCTACTCAAATAAATAATAAAATAAAACCTTAAACACACTCCGCCCCAAGAAATAGCACAAATGGCCCTCAGAAGGTGGGAGCATGCATTCATTGTGGGAACACGAACCCCAGGGTTTGTGGCTGTTGAAACGAGGTGGATCTGTAGGTCTGTAGGTGTTACCGCAGAAAGCAAATGCCTGTGAGATTAGGATACAGGTTACAGTATAGGCACATGGAGGCTGATCCTAGCAGATCGTAACATCTTGCTGCTTAACATCGCCTTAGTCATAGATGCTTGTGAGCTCCTGATAAAATGCAAAAGCTAAAATACGAAATCTCTCTTGCTCTCAAAAAAAAAAAAAAAAAAAAAAAAGCTAACCCCAGGTGACTCTTGCTAAAAGCTTTCCAATGCAGATCGTTTGCTGCTTCACTCAGGTGGCCACCAAACTAAAGTCAAAGCTAAACGCCCTGCGCTGTGATGTAAGCCAAATTCACCTGGTACAGGGTCCTCGAATGACCCTCACTCGCCTGGGTTACCCGACGGCCCGTTCCTCTTAGGGAGCAGAGCCTAATTCTAGGTACAATACCTGGCCCTGTGTTGGGTTCCTGTCCCTCACTTCAATCCCTGTCCTCCACAGTGAGACAAAAGCAGCCTCCAGACCTCCCTGCAAGGTCAGGGGGAGGCAAGTCTCTCCTTTCGTGCCTCCAGGGTCATGGTGCAAGCTGAGAGCCAGCGACCCGCCGGTGAGCGTGCCGTCCACCAGGCCCAGGCCCGGACTGTCCGCAGCTCAGCCGGGCGCCCCTCCACCCGGGCTCCTAGGGTTACCGCTGAAAGTGCTGGCAGAAAGGGGAGACTATCCGGCAGGCTCAGTGAAGCTGGTGTCCCCACGCGGGAGGTCCCGGGCTGGCCTTGCTGGCGGCTGGCGGGAGAAGAATGGAGCTTATTATGTGGGGCGGGGGGGGAGGGGGCCGCGAGGTGTTAAACAGAAAAAATGGTTGAAATTCTAGTCGCAGGGATGCTGGCAGCTCGGCGCCTGCTGTTAGACAGTCAGATGAACTCTGATAAACCCGGAGGCACTTTCCCCACACCCGCCTGGAAACCCTAGCACCCCACGGAGAGTGCAGGGCGGCTGGGAGGGGTGCGGGGAGAGCGGCTGGGAAGCCCAGGGAGGGGGCTCACTCTGCGTTTCCAGAGGGCACGCAGGAGGCCCACTTTGCTCAGGTCAGGCCGTTCAACCCCCGGCCTGGTGACATGATGGGTCCGCAGGGGCAGGTGTACAGCCAGGAGGGGCCCTGGCTCGGACCCGGGCAGGGGTAGGAGGAGGAGGGATGGGGTGGGCAGCAGGAAGGCCCCAGTGCACCAGAGCAAGTAGAGGCTGGGGGTGGGGGTCCCTCCTGGCAAGAGATCCTTTGTCAAAGCCTCCTCCACGAGCTGGTGAGAAGCTTGCCCCACGTCTCCCTTTCTAGGCCTAGAGATTGGGGTGACCTCCCTTGGGGGAGTCCGAATCTGCGTGCTCAGTATCAAAATCCTCAGGATCGCCACACAGCGGTGTGAACGCCCTTATTGCCACTGAATTTTGCCTTCAAAAAGCTGTCAAAGATAGATCCAGGGCAGCCCGGGGGGCTCAGCGGACCCAGGATTGAGTCCCGCGTTGGGCTCCCTGCATGGAGCCTGCTCCTCCCTCTGCCTGTGTCTCTGCCTCTCTCTCTGTCTCTCATGAATAAAAAAAAAAAAAAAAAGCAAAAAACAAAAACAAAGATAGATCCAGCGTGTGACCCAGCAGTCCCACTTCTGGGTATGGATCTGAAGGAAATGAAATTGTTTCAGAGGCATCCGTATCCCCGTGCTCATATTCTTCACCATAGCCAAGGTAAAGAAGGAAGCTAGGAGTCTTTCGATGGATCAATGGATAAAGAAAATGGAATATCACTCAGCCTTGAAAAACAATTTGCAACAACATGGGTAACTCCGGAGGGCATTCTACTAAGTGAAATAAGCCAGACGGAAAAAGACAAACACTGCGCAGCATCACTTGTATACGGAATCTAAAAAACAAAGACAAAAAACAAACAAACAAACAAAAGAAACCCGCTGAACTCATGGAAGCAAAGAGTAGACAAGTGGTTGCCAGGGGCTGGAAGTGGGGGAAACAGGACACAGACCTCCCATTACAAGATGACTAAGATCTGAGGATCTAATGTATATCTAGTGTAGCTACAGTTGGTAACACTGTATCATGGAATTGAAATTTGCTAAGAGAGTAAAATTTAAGGATTTTAAAAAATGGCCCAAATGGAATTTTAAAGAGATATTTGCACACTGAGGTTGATAGCAGCATTACTTATCAACCCCAAGGGGTGGAAGCAACCCAAGTGTTCATCGACGGAGAAATGGGTGAGCAGAATGTGGTCTCTCCAAACCATGGAGTAAAACTCAGCATGAGAAAGGAGGGAAGGGATCCCTGGGTGGCTCAGAGGTTTAGCATCTGCTTTCGGCCCAGGGCCTGATCCTGGAGACCCAGGATTGAGTCCCACGTCAGGCTCCCTGCGTGGAGCCTGCTTCTCCCTCTGCCTGTGTCTCTGTCTCTGTGTCTCTCATGAATAAATAAATAAATAAATAAATAAATAAATAAATAAATAAAATCTTTAAAAAAGAGAGAGAGGTAGAAAGGGAAATCCTGTCACATGCTCCAACATGGATGTACCTTGAGGGTGTTGTGCTAAGTGGAATAAACCAGCCACAAAAATACTGTACGATTCCACTTGTATGAGGTATCAGAAATAGGATCATAGAAAGAGAAAGTAGGATGAAGGTTCACAGGGGCTGGGGGAGAGGGAATGAGGGGAGTCGTTTGAGGCATTTGGAGTTTCAGGTTGGCAAGGTGAGAAAAGGTCAGGAGATCTCATTCACAACTTAATGCCACTGAACTGTGCACTTGAAAGTGGTTACGACGGTACATTTTATTTAAGATTTTTAAAAATTATTTATTCATTTATGATAGAGAAAGAGAGAGAGAGAGAGGCAGAGACACAGGAGGAGGGAGAAGCAGGCTCCATGCTGGGAGCCCGACACGGGACTCGATCCCGGGACTCTAGGATCGCACCCTGAGCCAAAGGCAGGCGCTAAACCGCCAAGCCACCCAGGGATCCCCTACATTTTATTTAAAATGTAAAAAGTTAGATGACTTTAGAGCAATTTTAGGTTCACAGCAAACCTAAGAATTTTAGGTTCTCTGGAGAGAAAGGCACAGAGAGTTCCCTTCTGTCCCTGCTCCCACCCAGCCTCCCCGCTGTCAACACCCCCGACACACCATCAGCCAGCGTTAGGTGCTTTTACAAAAGGACAAAGTGGGTGCAACATCAATAGAAACACCTGGTGGATTGCACAGTGAAAGAAAATGACAAAGCTTATTTATGAACATGGAAGCAAAAAATTAGTGATTAAATATTGGTGAAGAGAATTTGCATGAAAAGAATAACACACAAAATATGGTTAAATGGTTAAAATTTTGTTATTTATATATATATGCATATTTTACCATGATTTTAAAAAAAACTTCCAGGTCTTTTACTTTCCAACCAAAAGAACAGACCCTCAGGGGCCCCACAGTGAAGAGGGAAGGTGAACCAGGCATCGAGGACCATGCCCAAGACCGCAGGGTAGCTCAGGTGGGCGCCAGAGTCCCCGGCACAGCTGCAGGCGGGGGTACCCAGAGGCTCGCAGGCCTCTAGGATGTTTCTGACTCAAGGTTTGCTTGGAGGATGGGTAGTGAGCATCTGGGACAGAAAGGGGATCCCAGACCCTCAAAGCAGGGCCTTAAGAAGAGGTCGTGGAGGGTACCTGGGCGGCTCCGTTGGTAGACTGTGGGACTCTAGATTGCAGTGTCTTGCATTCAAGGCCCCCACTGGGCCTGGAGCCTACTTGAAAAGGAAAAGAAAATACTATTTAAAAAAAAAAAGGGGGCAGCCTGGGTGGCTCAACAGTTTAGCACCGCCTTCAGCCCAGGGTGTGATCCTGGGGTCCTGGGATCGAGTCCCACATCGGGCTCCCTGAATGGAGCCTGCTTCTCCCTCTGCCTGTGTCTCTGCCTCTCTTTCTGTGTGTCTCTCCTGAATAAATAAATAAAATCTTTAAAAAAAAAGAAGAGGTTATGCAAAGACAAGTTTCCCCGAGAGGTAGGAAGCTGAGAAAAAAGGACAAGTGGATTACAGATCCGGAAATAGTTTTGAATTCTAAAAGGAAATATCTAGCTTCTCTGTGGGATGAGATGGGGTAACTCCTCTCTCTTTTCTTCCTCCCTCCTCCTGGGGCCCTTCCTCTCTTTCCTCCCTGACTTCTTTCTTCCCTCTTCCTCTTCCTCTCTTCCTCCTCTTCTTCCTCCCCTTCTGTTCTCCCTATCAGATCCTTACATGGGTTCTTATGTTTCTTAAAAAGTCATCCTAGTGTTTGCACACAAGCATATAGCAGGTCTTCCCCGCTTTTCTGATGTGACCTGGAGGCACGATGGATCATGAAGAAACGTGATGGTACAGGTTCCCACATGGCCACGCTCAGCTGAGCCTGTACACCCTTTCCATCCATATGCCCAGAACACCATGACCGACCCCTCTCATGGCAAGAAGCTGAACATTGAAGGAAAAAAAAAAGTCTTAAATGAGTTGTAGTTGTCATAA
Source organism: Vulpes lagopus (assembly GCF_018345385.1). Taxonomy (NCBI): domain Eukaryota; kingdom Metazoa; phylum Chordata; class Mammalia; order Carnivora; family Canidae; genus Vulpes; species Vulpes lagopus. Next base: position 77,806,137 of record NC_054831.1, read on the forward strand.
TTCAAAATATCCAAAAGGGATCATCATTCAGACTGTGGTTTCAGCAATTTGACATCATTTCTTTCTTTCTTTTCTTTTTTTTTTTCAAACAAAGAGCCAGGGCCTAGGTTGACGTGGGTCTGTGGGATGAGTGGTAGATGCTCCTACCTCCGAAATCACTTCTAGAATTATTGCAAATACCTTCAGCTTTTGAATCTTGTATTTAAGCTATCAATGGTGGAAGAGGACTTTGTTTCACTTCTGAGTCACTGATAAGGGATAGCACGTGTGGAAGGGCTTTGTTCCCTGGGACGTGGAAAGGACATTCCAGAAAGCAGAGCAAGCACCCCAAGTCGGGGTGGAGGGCATTGCAAAACGGCACTCTGTGCGCCCACTGACAGCTGGGCTGCTAGCCTCCCGTTTGCAATTATAAACAAAGAACAATTGTTATCTGCTTGCAGAATAAAGCGTATTCACGGCCTAAATAATGAAACCTTGGAGAATACAGGCGATCACAAAGAATCAATTTCTCTTTAATTAGATTTTTGTATCTTCTCTGGTCCTGTGGGGTAGGGGGGAAGATTGTTTTCGAGAGAGACCTATTCCAGGAGATGATCCGTAAGGAATAAAACACCCCTTGGGACAGTTTGAGTAAGCCAAGCCAGGGAACTGCAAGAAATGTGTTCTCAGGAGTGAGATGCTGAATATTTAGCCAACACTGAGAAAAAGATGGGGGCCCAGCAATTTTTTATATGATGAGATTTCTTGTGCCTCGCCAGTGAATGTCTATTTGACCCTGGAGAAAGACCAACGGCCCGTGGAGAAGCGCACCCCGTGATCAGGAAATGGTCCTGGTGTCTCCCCGCTGGGCTGTAAGTGAGCACGTGGTGACCGGACACTTTCCTTGCCTCTGATCCAGAAATCCCGGCGCCGGCCTCCAGTTGTTGAGAGCAACCAGTGAGCTCATGTCCGGAGCCTGGAGCCGGGTCTGGCATATACTAAGTATTCAAAAAAGGTGGCTTCATAGCCAGTAAATAGCCAAGCAGCTGGGTTTCTCTACGAAGCAACAACCCCTTGAATCACCACGAATATCTCTAGGTAAGTGAGCCTTCCCGAGTGAGACAACAGATGTGTGTGTGCATCCAAGGAGTGCTCAGCTTGCTCCTTTTTTTTTTTTTTTTTTTTTGGATTTGGCTTCTGATGCTCGGAGCCTGTGAGGCCCTATCAGGTTCTCAGGACTCGGGGTTGGGGGGTGGAGTCGTGGGCCCAGAGGCGGCCTCATCGTGTTTCTGTCTTCCTGCTGTGCTGCAAGTGAGAAGTGTGTGATTCCTGGGCCACAGGCCAGAGAGAGCAAGAGCGAGAGCGAGAGAGCGCATCTGCACTGGCGATGATGCTCTACTCCTGCGCTGAGTTCCACGGGAGACACCTTATCCCTGAACCTTGTTCCAAAAGCGTGGGCTGCCAGCAGGAGCAAACGGGGTCCAGTGATGGGACTGAGCCGTTCCCCTTGTGTGCTCACTGCGCCCAGTCTGATGCTCGCTCGCTGTGACTGCCGAGAGCCACGTGGCTAGTAGGACCGAAGCCCGGCGTGAGGCCTACCTGACCTCCCCATCTCTGTGGCATATATGAAGACCCTGAAGGCTGTTTTGTTCTTACACATGGAGTTATCACGCCATCGCGAAACCTCTGCTTAGTTCTTGGAAGTTCTTCGTGATTTCATTGTGTGGTGTCTTCCTCTGCGAGGCCTGCTGTACCCAAACACCGCAGCCAGAGGGGCTAAACAACCTTCATCTCTCTTGGTTCTGGAAGCTGGAAGACCACAATCAAGATGCTAGTCAATGTGTCTACTGGTGAGAACTTCCTGGCTTGCTGCGTCCTCATATGAAGGAGAGAGACAGACAGACAGAGACAGAGAGAGAAAGAGAGAATGAAGAGCAGGCTCTGTTGTCTCTCCTTACAAAGCCACTAATCCTATTGGATTAGGGCTCTACCCTCATCACCTCATTTATCCTTCATCCTCTCTTTACTCCAAATATCAGGACATGGGGGGGGGGGTGAGGGATTCAATGTATGAGTCCTTGGAGAGCACCATTCGGTCTGCAGTGTGGTTATAACTCAATCTCTGCATCCCTAAATCCAGGTCATTCATGGAACAGGTGAGATAACAGCATGTGAGGAGCCAACCATGGGAAGAGGGCAATCCTGCAGGAAGGAGGAGGCTCGGACGCCTGTCTTGTCCGCCAGAGCTAGAAAACCTGTAGGCAGGTCCGAGGCACGGGCTCCATGTGGCTCCCTCAACTCTGGGTGGAGACTACCGGTGTGGCAACACATGCTTTAGGAGCCCTACAAGCCAGTTATCACTACTGATATCTGACCCCACTGGTTACGAGAGGAGGAGGGCTCCACGCGTGTCTTGGCCAAGAACAGAGCTTCCTTCTCATGGGGAATGAACGTCACTGTGACTGGTTTCCCATGCAGAGCCACAGATGTAGCTCTAGCAGCTTCCCTACGCTCGGAGCCCATTGGAAGCAGGAAACCTCATTTCAGGGACTTTTGTTTTGTTTTGTTTTGTTTTATTTTAGCCTATTGCCGATTGCCTCAATCACCACTTCACTTTTTAGGATTGGACATTGAGGCCCAGAGAAGTAAAGTTGTGCAAGCTTGTCAGGGCAGGACTGGAACTCAGGACTCCCAAACATCATTTGATTTTGGAGAATCTAGTTCTTCTTTTATGAGCCACCATTCCTGCCTCATCATTAGCAAGTCTTCTCCAACTGACTCTGGATTCCACATTGCAGCCCTGCTCTAGCGTCCATGAGGTAGAATAATTCCTATGAAACAAGCACCTCATACAATGAGGATGAGAGGGAAGATTGATGCCAACTCTCTAGGGGCAACTTGGCAGCAAGTGCGATCATAAGCACACACATGCTCCTTGACTCGGTGTCCTGCTTCAAGGGGTGTTATCTATGAACATGATCACGACGTAGCAAGAGATCCCTAGACGATGGATGATGTAGCCCAACTAGAAATGGTTCAGGTGTCTAACAAGAGAGGGTTGGTGACATTGATCACTGTGTACTCCTACGAGGCAGTCTCATCGTGCAAAGCGTGTTTCCTGAGATGGAAAAATGTTCATCTATGCATCGAAAAGAAATCCATATAGGGACCCCTAGCCACTGACGTGGCTCAGTGGCTGAGTGCCTGCTTCCGCCCAGGGTGTGATCCTGGAGTCCTGGGATCGAGTCCCACATCGGGCTCCCTGCATGGAGCCTGCTTCTCCCTCTGCCTGTGTCTCTGCCTCTCTCTATCTCTCTGTGACTATCATAAATAAATAAAAATTTAAAAAAATATTTAAAATATTTAAAAAATAAAATAAATAAAAAAAATTTAAAAAGCCATATACAAATCATAGAAAAGAAAACTAGAAGACATGTGCCAAAATAATAATAATGATTATCTTTGGGTGTTAAGGTTATACACGACTCTTACTTCCTTTTTTTTTTTAAACTAGAGGTATCCAAAGTTTCTACAATAAAATAAGTTTCATGAATGAATTTATTTTCTAAAAAATGTTATGTATTTATTTGAGAGAAGGAGAGAGAGTGGGAGCATGAGTGGGAGGAGGAGGGATAGAGGAAGAAACAGCCTCCCCACTGAGAAGGAAGCCCAACATGGGGCGTGATCCCAACGTCCCAGGATCCCAGGATCATGACCTGAGCCAAAGGCAGACTGAGCCACTCAAGTGTCTCTAACGTTATGAGTTTCTATGTGCGTGTGTGTCTACATCTTTTGTAACAAACCTTACAAATATAATTGCACCCTTTCTGCACCCAGATGCCTGACGTAATGCATATTGACTCTGCTGCAGGATCACGTTTAAAGTTGTGTGGACTCATCTGAAACCTGACACTCTCCTGCTTTGTGACTGTTAGACGGCCCACTTCCTGCCTACATTAAAGACTGTCACTACTAGTTGTCTTTCGTTTGGTGCTTCCTCATGATGGAGTTGTCCACCACCCAGGAAATGTGGCCTTGGAAAGAAAGTAAGATACGTAAATGTTAATTATTATTATTATTGATGGGAAATGATTTTGAATAAAATCCTGATGGTGGATCGTGAAGATGGTAAAGCACGTGTCTATCAGAAGGTCTTAGAAGGAAGGGAGGAAATGAGGACATGGTACATTTACGATTTCTTGTCCATGCATCTCCAGTTGTCTCTCCATAGCTCACTTCCAACCGTCCCAACCACGTGTTCGTGGTTATCTGATGTGTCTCTGGTGAAGGAATATTCCAGCAGCTAAGGAAATATAAGAACAGAATGTGGGAACAATCTCTATGATTAAAAGTGCTTGGGGAGAAGGGAGGAGATGCTGTATGTGGTGTAGAACCACAGCGATTTGAATAAACCAAAAATACCTGAATGCACTAAGGAGCTAAGAGGTCATTCTACTTCTCATAACTGATGCACTTGGGGTTGAAATAAAGACAGATTATTTTCCATTTCCTGTCCCTTGACTGAACTGAGGCAGTGAGAGCCACTAATCATGTTAGTTTAAACTTGCCATCACAGTGCCTTCATTTGGAGGCTGAATGTCAAGGACAGGAAGCATCAGAACAGGATTCAAGTCACCAGTTTCCAGGCTGTTCACAGAAAACCAAGCGAGATCTATGCCCCAAGGAGAATACTTTGAAAATAAACAAAGCAGAACTCCAGTGTGGGACATGTGAAGTGCGAGCCTCACACGATGCACACTCTGAACACATGTGGTTCTTCCGTCCACTCAAGGGACAGATTGCTTTATTGCTTTATGGGTTCCTTGGGGGAAATCTCAAACCTTGAGAGAACTTCCTTTGCCAAGGATGACACATGGGGGTTCTGTTGGCCTCCATCCCATCCTGAACAGAGGAGGCTCAGAGGCCAGTTTTCTGTACGGACCCACGAGCCTGGCTGTCCTGCTCCATTTTGTTCTCAGAATCCTTCTAAGCCCACTAATGGTGACAATGAAAGGCACAATAAGCATCATGAGGACCAGCTCCCATCTGGTCTGGTCTTTCTTGTGCAGAGAAATCTGCTGGAGGTAGAAGAGAGAGTCACGTCACCATACAACAACATAGTAGAGTCCGTCCTGTGGTCTTAGTCATCGACTCCAAAGCAACCTCTCATGGGGGAGCTAAAATCCCCTGTGCTTCTCGCTGTCCATTGAAAATGGATATTCAATATATAGCTCACAATCATACAAAAAAACGAATCAGTGATGCTTGGGGCCATTGAATTGAAATCAAGTAGAGACAACTCTCCATTATTCGTGGTAACGGAAGTGCAGAGGAAGACCCAAGATCCATGAAACTTTCCCAGCCTCAAGAGAATTCCACAGGGGTTTCATTTTCATTTTCTGCCCCAATATGTGTTTTGCCAAAAGTGTTTCAAGATGAGGAAAATGGGCTGGTTTATATTCCCTTGGGGATTAGGGAAATAATTCCTTAATGGGCTGCTTGAATCCCTGTAATCAGTGCTCGAGTAGCCAAGAGTTGGCCAGATCCAATCCGCCTTCTGGCTCCAAACCCCACCACTTTGTTGACCACCAACCCACAGAACTGCCAGAGATGTCACCCAAATTCTTACTGTGGCCAGCCTAGAATAACCAGATCGAGGCCGGCGGTCACCTTCTCACACACCATGCTCAGCGAGATCAGGAGACACTACCCAGGCCACTCCTTGGCTTGCAAGCCCAGAACAGGCCCAGTGGGAGCCACTGACTGGGGACGCCCCAGGGAATCACATCAGGCCATTGAGCCAAAGGCTTGGGAGTTCAGAGCTCAACTTTTAATTAGAACGGGGCTAGTTTCGGGCTTTGGAATTTTAATAACTGGTGCCATCTGGTGTTGAGCACTGGTATTCCCCTTCTAGAGTTGAGTCAACCAAAGGGCGAAGTAGGGAAAACATGCTTGCCCTTGGCCCAAGAAGTCAGGGGGCCGAAGCAGCCGGGGTGGTATGTGCTATTTTCCAAAATACACCAGTTTGATTGGGATTGCCTTCCACCTCCCAGATTAGGATACTCCGTCAGGGTAATACCCCAGTAACCGCGTTCTTCCCTCTGCTGCTGCTTAGCTCCCAGAATCTGAGTCAGGGGACTTCCTAGTAGCCCCCCACCCCGGCTCTCCACATACCTCTCTGTGTCTATCAAACTAGATGACCCCTGTTCCTTCCACCAAGGAGAAGAGTAGTCCTTTGATCGCGGGGGCCTCTTGGCTCAACTTTCTTCATCTCCTTCCCTCCACCTTCCTCTGACCTCCCTCTGCATGACCTGCCAGCACGGCAACCCCCCACCCCAGCCACTTATGCCTGGACCTTATCATTTTCCCAAATATAGGGACATGCATTGCCATTCTTTCAGGTTTTATACAGGCATACAACGCAGCCCTGTGAGATCTCAGAGTGAAAAAGTCTCTTCCCATCCTTCTGATGCTGACGAGGAAAAAGTGAAGGGAGACCCGGATGATGTGACTCTGCCTTGAACACCTCTCAAATATCCATTTGAACAAAGGAGTCGCAGGCAAGACCAGCAGAGACCACAATATCCATCCATAACTGAGAAGTGTACTTAGGCCCACCACAAGAAAGAGGTGATAATCACGTGGCTCAATCGAGGAGCTGAAGTGACCTGGGCCATCAGGCTGCAACGTATAAATGAATCAAACCCACATGGAGCACATCTCTGGTTTGCACAAGTGGCAGAGAAATCAGTGTAAAGGCAGACCAAGCTTGTGGCAAGAACAACAGGAAGGTGGTTATGATTCATGAAGGAGTTCAAGTGGGGACACACTTGAAAGACCAGTCATCTTTTCCTCCTTCTCGCTGCCTTTCTGCGTGGACCCACCTGGCCGGCGTCTCCAGGCCGTGCTCGGCCGGTTCGGAAAGGAAACCAGGAGAAGGTGCAGCCGGAGGTGGGCGCTGCTCACACGGATGCGTCTCCCACCAGCGCCTGTTTCTGCACCATGTCCCTGCAGTGCCCAGGCCAATCCGGGACCCCGGGCAGCAGTGCCACCCTCTAATTCCTCTTCCCTGGGGCCCTCCCACTTTGCAGTGAAGCTCGTGAGGCAGGCTCAGCTTTGTGGAGTCTCATTCATCAGAAATCACTTCAAGGCTAATGAGTTAGGCCTCCGCCTGGGCAGCATGTGGGCAGATCGTATATCTGGTGGCTGCCGATGCGGGACAGCGAGGGCGCAGATACGTGTGGCGACTAAGGTCTCAGGAAGGCACCAGGGTGTCCATTATCCTCGGCTTTCTGGGTAATGCAATCTGAAAATCAATTCTCGTTAAATACACGTGAGACTAATACCTCTGACAGGTTACATCTTAAGTGATAATTAAAAGCATATTTCCTGACGCTTGGCTGCTATGAAATGCATCCCTATTTATGCCACAGAGGGGGTCTCATGCTAAGACCATGGACACTCATTAGCTCCCCCAGGAAACCTCAGAGGTCCTGGAGTGTCATTCATTATTTTAATCTGATTTTCTTTACTCAAGTGAAATAGAACCTGGCATTGGCGTTTCTTGCCCCAGCTCCACCAAGAGTCCTTAACACAATTAACATTGTCATAAGCCAGGGACTGAAAACCTGTTTTGCACGAATGCAGTCTTCAGCGCCATCCGTGGATGGAGTTTATTAATCGTCAGTGGCATCCCACTAGGTTTCACAGACCTCCCTCGATTAATCAGAGGAGGCAGGGCAGCTGAGATGTTACATTCTTTATTCGCGGGGTCACAGTGGAAAGACTCTGTGTCGGGAGCCCCGCGGTGGGCAGTGGGGCTGACAGGAGCTCAGAAACTCAGAAAATTAGGAGAGTTCTGACAATGGTCCACCCCGGTGACAGCTTGGGCCCTTTCAGTATCAAGATACCGAATTTTAGCCCAAAAACTATGAATTGGGGTGGAAAATGGGAATGTTGAATATCTTTTTCTTCTGAACTGGATTTCCAGTCCATGAAAACGCATCACTAACACATAGGGAATAAGCCATGAGTACAAAAGGACAAAAATATGTTGTTTTAGTTCCCTGGGGCTGCCAGAAAGAAGTACTGCAAACTGGGTGGCTTAAAACAATAGAAAACTATGGTCTCCCAGGTTCTGCAGGCGAGAGGTCTGAGCCCAGGGTGCCGGCAGGGCCGTGCTCTTTCGGAAGCCCCCGGGGTGTTCATGGGCTTGTGGCCACATCACTCCCGCCCCTGCTTCTGCCTCCTGCTGCCCGTCACCCCTGCGTCTCTGTCGTCTTCATCTTTTTATAAGGACACCAGTCCTATCGGATGAAGCCCCCTACCCCTGCTCCGACACGACCTCATCTCAACTAATCACATTTTCAGTGACCCTGTGTCCAAGAGAAGGTCCTATTCGGAGGGACCAGGGGTTAAGGCATCAACATATCTGTTGTGGGGACACAATTCATCCAGAAGACACCTGCAAAGAGAGATTTGTTAATAAATGACGTTTGGATAACTAACTAACCATTTGGGAGAAAAGTGAATTCCTCAGTTCCTCGCTCCGTACGCTTGCCACACCAATGGGATCAACGTTTTATTTTTTTATTTCTTGTTTTTTTTTTTTTTTTTTTTCAAAGGGACCGAAGTTTTAAATGTGAAATATCTTTAACAGGTTAGAATCGCAACAAGCAGTGCAGGAGCCTCACGTGTGGGCACGGTTGGAAGGGCTTTACACGCCTAACGGTAGCTCTGCCCTTGTCCGCATTTTGCAGCTGAGGAAACTGAGGCACAGAAAAGATAGTAATTTGCCCAAGATCGCGGAGCTGATCTCTAGCTAGAATCTGGTTTTAAGCTCCAGCGGTTTGGTTCCATAGCCTGTGCCCAGGAAGACAATTCTAATGTCTATGTTTACTTTATGCTCTTCTGTAGTGCTTACCTTTTTTTTTTTTTAATGGATATGTGTCACTTTAAAATTCTTGAGAAAATAATGTGACCTCTCTCCTCTTTCTCCCACCCACCACTCCCTTCCGGCCTCATGAAGCCTCCCCAGACCCTTATATCTGCATGAAATCTGAAGCTAAAGAACCCAGAAGCTCCTGGAATGCAATGTCTGCTTTAGAACTATAGCCCCCTTCCTATAATGTTCTAGAACATTCTGTCTTTCTCTGTGCTGACACCAGATAACTTTCTAACTAGGTCAAGGACACATTCCCTCCCGCAGTTCTGAGCACTACTCCTCAGGTTCTTCTCTAAACCCGTCTTCCCAAGCATGCAAGGACTCATGAATCCCCCGGAGAATCATGCCCTCGGACCTCAGGCCCAGTGGTGACTGTGGATGCCTCGACCTCTTCCCTCTCATCGGGCTTCACCTTGTGCTTCTATTTGCCCCTGAGAATCAGGACTGCAGAACTTGGGACTGGTTTTGGATCGAGAAAGAGCAAAGTTGAAAGTCCCTGCTAAGAAAGCCTCTCCCCCAGCAGGCTCCTGGTAGGAGCATGGCCCCCTGGGGAAAAGAGAAAAATGAGGGTGGAGTGCAGAGCTTTCTCGTTCAACTTAAAACTTTCCCCGTGATACAAAGCCCTCTGAAGGCTTCCATGTGGGAGGCAGGGCTCAAAGCAGAGAAGTTCCCCAAAAGCTGGGCATGTGCCCAAAGGAGCAGACAGCCAAAACCCGACACATCACTCTACCGATGTCTAGGCTTTGCTTCGTCATTCACTCAAGCGTTTTACTGGTTATCAGGCCCTCTACCGGACACATGTGAGTCTCGTTGAACATTGTAGAGCAATGACCTGGGGTCTTGAGCCCTCTTCTTCTGAAGTCACCAAGTGCTCTAAACATAGTGTCTCATTCCTGTGCAAAAACAGCCATCGCTCCCTCATAGCAGATGACAGAGGCTAATAGGATTCCCTGTGGGTCACCTAAGCAAGGTGGCACAGTCAGAGCCAGCACACGGCTCCGGGCTCGAGTCTCTGCCCGTGCGAACTGCTAGGTTCTTAGCAGCAGGAAAAGGAAAGGTAGGCCCTGGGGTTTACTGAACTATCATGTGTTGGGCACTTTGTGTCTAGGAGATCTCATCAGAGCAAATAAACAGCCGGAGCCACACTGCTAACCCCACCTACTGACATTAAAAGTGCATCTAGGGGCTTCTGGGGGGCTCAGTGGTTGAGCATCTGCCTTCTACTCAGGGTTATCCAGAGGTTCCAGGATCGAGTCCATCCCCGCAGGGAGCCTGCTTCTCCCTCTGCCTGTGTCTCTCTCTGCCTCTCTCTCTTTGTGTCTTTCATGAATAAATAAATAAAATCTTAAAAAATATATAAAATAAAATAAAAGTGTATCTAATCACTGGTAGTGAGAACACAGGATGGTGCAGGCTCCATGGAAAACAGGCCTGAGGTTCCTCAAAACATTAAAACTAGAACCACCATGTGATCCAGCACCCCCCACTTCTGGGTGTATATATGGCCCAAGGAATTAAATTCAGGATCTCATTGAGAGACCCACACCCCCATGGTCACTGCGGCCGTATTCACAGTAGCCAAGACAGGGAGGCAACCCAGGTGTCCGTGGATAAAGAAAACATGGTGTACACACAAAATGGAAAGTTATTCAGCCTTCAAAAGGAAAGGAAAGCCTGTAACAACATGGGTGAAACCTCACACACTATCCTAAAATAAGCCAGTCACAGAAAGACAAACACTGCATGGTTCGTTTTATATGGGGAATCTAAAATAGCCTCAGAGAAGCAGAGGAGAGCAGAATGGTGGTTGTCAGGGCCTGGGAGAAGGGGAGATGGGGAGCTGGTAATCTGTGCGTGTGGAGCTTCAGTTCTGCGAGGTGAATACATTCTGGAGGTCTGCTGTGCAATGTGTGTCTGTAGTTAACAAAACTGTATTGTACATGCAAATCGAAACCACAATGAGATACCACCTCACGCCAGTGAGAATGGGGACAATTAACAAAGCAGGAAAAATGTGAAATAATGTGAAAAATGTGAAAAAATGTGAAAAATTTGTGGTCTCCAGCACAAATGCTGGAGAGGATGTGGAGAAAGGGGAACCCTCTTGCACTGTTGGTGGGAATGTGAACTGGTGCAGCCACTCTGGAAAACTGTGTGGAGGTTCCTCAAAGAGTGAAAAATAGACTTGCCCTACGACCCAGCAATTGCACTGCTGGGGATTTACCCCAAAGATACAGATGCAGTGAAATGCCAGGATGCCTGAACCCCGATGTCCTCAATGAATTTGCTGTTTAATAGGAAAGATAAGAAAAGCAAATAAATCATGATTTCATACTTTATCAAATGGAAAAGCTTAGAAAAAATATTCAGATAAACTGTCCACTTTGGTAACTAGGGTGGGAGATGGAGTAAGTGGGAAGAGGGAGCAATCATGAGATGGGTGGGCTTGGGGACAAGGGAACCTGTCACACCCTCTTTTGTAGAAAAGGCTCAAATCTTGAAGCCACAAAAGCCAGCCACAGCCTGTGCTCTTGTCATTAACTCTCCTCCGCCCCTTTGTCTCACTCTGGTTCTTGCCCCTGCAGCTGCCTGTGTCTCATGGACACAGAAGCCTCACTGGGCACACGCTCAGTGCACCCTGTGAGCTCACATAGCCCTGACAGAAAGGAAAGGAGGTGGAGTGTTTGCAGTACCCCGGGAGCAACTCCGTGTCTTTCTCCAGGACCATCCCCTTCAGGTCCTTGAGCCTAGGCTCATGTACTTGCCTGATTCCAGCCAGAGTCAAACTTTCACATACAAAAACCAGAATATCAATCCCCAAGGGTCCTTGATCACTTTCCATCCTGGCTAGCATCATGCAGGGCAAACCGTCCAAGTAGGCTTGCCCAGAGTGTGGGACGCCCATGTTATGGAAATATTGCAGGGCACCATGGCAACAGTGCCGAGGGCCCCCCCCCTTGCCCCCCCCCTGCCTCCACGCCTGGCAGGATGTGTACCTAACACAGGACTGCAAAAGACCAGCCACGTTCAGAGTTAACCTTATTTTGTAGAGGAATTATGCCCCCACATCCTTTGGACAACAAAGGATTGCAGATCCCAAGGACCATAGCTATAGATAGAGTCATGGGAAACAAAGAAAAGAGAGAGAGAGAGCTTTGGCTTATTTTGGTTCAGACTTCATCTGAATGTAATATACAGTTTTGTTCTTACATAAGGAGGAGAATTCATGTCATGTTAAGCTTTCATCTTGTTCTTTGAACATGATATTTTTGAGTTCTTACCACCAGGCAGCCACACACTTGCTATTCTGCATGATGTCGTATGACATATTCTGGGACTTTCTCCTAAGAAACTGTCTCTGTCCTCAAGGAGTTTGATCTCAAAAGTGCAAAAAATGAAATAAAATAAGGCTTATCCTTGAACTTCAATCTTAGCTTTAAAAGTATGGAAGAATTGGGGGAGCCTGGGTGGCTCAGTAGGTTAAGCATCTGCCTTCAGCTCAGGTCACGATCTCAGGGTCCTGGGACTGAGCCCCACGTCAGACTCTCTGCTCAGTGGGGAGCCTGCTTCTCCCTCTCCCTCTGCCTCCCACTCTGCCTACTTGCGCACACTCTCTCTGTCAAATAAATAAATAAAATCTCTAAAAAGGATACGAAAGAATTGAAATGGACACCTAACATGGTAAAATAAAAGTTTTCTCACCCTTTATCAATCATAGCCATTATTTGTCAACTAAGAATGAAAAAAAAAAAACCCATCTCTTATCCATGAATACCTGGTACTACTTTGTCTCACTCCTGAAGCTACTGTATTTCCAGGACACATTTCACTGCCTTAATTCAGAGAACTTGTAATATTAAACAAGTAGAACACTATTTGAAAAGCAAATCTTGACACAAAAACGGCACACCATATTTTAAATAAAAAAGAGCTAAATTCTGGATTCTCCCCTCTGGCATGAGTGACAGGATCACCCCATTCCTCTAAACCCATTATGGCTACAATTCATCTCAGCTCCTCAGCCTTCGCCCATACCCCCAAGGAGCCCACCGCTGGAGAGGACGCCTCATAGTCTGTTTTTCATTTCTAACCAGGGCACATTCTTCAAGACCTTGGCCTAGAGGGAGGGTCTGGCAACCCCCTCTGCCAAGAACGTTTTCTGAGGACAATCCAGAGCAGAGTTATTAAATGAAGAGATCAGAAGAAAACAAACACGAATTCTCACAAACTGTGCTTTTCACACTAGGGAAGATACACAACCTTCACTCATAGGGACGATGGAGCCTCAATAAGTCCATGGAGATTGCCTCTGGAAAAGCATAAGCGTTACATTAGGTAGAGTTGGGGTGTTTTGTTGGGCTTTTGAATTTCTTCTCAACAGGTCAATGCCATGGCTCACCATCATCTACTTCCCTAACTAACCAGTTGGGATTTGGCCCGAGAGTGGCTTTACTCCCACCCACTCCCAGTTTTTGGAGCAACTTGAAACAGTCATTTCTTCCGCCCTCTCACCATCTGCTCTTCTCTACACAAAGGGAGAAAATGAGGAGTGCCCCAGCAGATTCCATTAATGCTGACCCTTCGCAGCTTCCTTCTTTCCTACCACCCCCAGAGCTGCATGCCTCAGAGTGCTTTTTATGCTTAATTCTAAGCAATCATGAAATGATCCAATTCTTCCCATCCCTAGAGGTACAAAGCCACGATTGCATGAAGATCAGAAAAGCAAGAAGACAAATCTGACATTTATTTTCTTGTCTTTGAAGGGCAATCCAGCACTCAAGTGAGATGTCACATTTTTAAATAGGTCATGGGGCTGCAGTTTTCTTCCGTGTTCATATATAACCCATGGAGACTAACTTTACAGTGATGCGATGAATGTATCATCTAATCAAGACCATTTACTGAATGCCCACTCTGTGTAGGGCAATGTAAGAGATGCCAAGGGGTTACTATTCGTTGAGAGGCAAATATGCACACAGGAAATTTAACTCACAATAGAAGGAATTATATGTAGGGCTCAGTCAGTGGTATAGAGTCAAAGTTCAGGGGATGGAGAGACTACTGTGAACTAGAGAAGCCAGGGAAGGCATGGGAGTTGGTGTGGCTGACCCTTGAAAGATGGTAGGATAGTAGGAGTAAAGGGGAGAAAGAAATGCTCAGTGCCCACTCTGAGAAGAGTCCTTCCTGAAACAGACAGAGGTTAGCGTAGGAGTGCAGTGGTGTCACCTTGTCACAGTAACAAGGTGATCTGCTGTCCAGAGTGCCCACCTACCATCAAAGGATGTTGCTGCCTCCATATGGCTCTCTGGGTGCTTCCACACAATGGTCTCTGGGCCAGGTTTTGTTTTCCAAAAATGGGATGGGGCATCTGGGTGGCTCAGTGGGTTAAGCATCTGACTCAGGTCACGATCACAGGGTCGTGGGATTCGAGCCCTGTGTTGGTCTCTGCACTCATCATGGAGTCTGCTGGGGATTCTCACCCTCTCCCACTGTCCCTCCCCTGACTTGCATGTCCTCTCAATCAATCAATCAATCAATCGATCTTTTTTTAAAAGAGATTTTTATTTATTTCTTCGAGAGAGAGAGAGAGAGAGGCAGAGACATAGGCAGAGAGAGAAGCAGACTCCATGCAAGGAGCCTGATGTGGGATCAGTCCCAGGACTCCAGGATCACGTCCTGGACTGGTGGCAGGCACCCAACCACAGAGCTAGCCAGGCGTCCCTAATCAATCAATCTTTAAAAGAAAATGGACACAGGGATATTTTAGTCCTACGTGCTATTCCAGAGTATTGCCAATGCCCCCACGAAGAGACAGAGCTTCCTCTTCCCTTGAATGTGGGTGGGACTCCCTTTGTGGCTGCCTCAATGAATAGCTGGCAATGGGCTTCCAAGGCTAGGTCATAACCAGTGATGTGGCTACTGTCTCTCTCAGGAGGCTCTCCATTGGAACTCGGCTGCCATGTTGTGAGGAAGCCACATGGAGATGTTCCCCCAGAAGAGCCCAGCTCGGGTGCTAGCCAGTCACCAGTGTGAATCCCCAGACATGTGAGTGAATGAGATTCTTGAAGATTCCAGCCCCAGCCTTGGAATTGTCTCAGCTAACAAAGCGTAGAGCAGAGACAGAGCCCTACCAGCCCTTCTGGACGACAGATCCATGAACAAAATAGATCTTATTATTGTTCCAGGTCTCTAACCTTTGGAATGGTCTGTTCCACAGTAACCAATAACAAATAAAACAGATCCCGCACCCACCCTTTGCTTAGTACCAGGTCTCCAGTAGGAAATCAGAGTATCTGAAAAGGTGATGAGGTTAAAGTGACATTTTGGTTGAATACACACTTTCAATTTCAGTGATGCTGATCAACTTGTTTTTTAGGTTAAATTTCCTGCTAAGGCTGCATTAGAATGAATGGTTCACATCCCTTTATTTAAACTTGTCTTCCTGTTCCTATGGGTCAAAGAGATAAGTGGTAGAGTTAGAACTTTACATAATTTTGAAATTTAATTTTTAATTTACGTTTTAATGAAAATTGTATATATTTAAAGTATAAAATGTGATGTTTTGTTATGTGTATACCTCATCAAATGATCACTACCCTCAGGCCAACGTATTTATCTCCCCCCATAGGTGCCTTATTTTGTGAGTGTGATGAGAAAACCTGAAATCTACTCTCTCAGCAGATTTCAAGTACACAATTCACTATTAACTATGGTCACCAAGCTGTATCTTGGATCTCCAGAACTCATTCACCATATAACTGAAAGTTTGTGCCCCTTCTCCTTCCCCCACTCCAATCCTCAGCTTCTGATTACCACCGTGCTACTCTCTGTTACTCTGAATTCGACAGTATTTTAAGATTTCACATATAAATGAGATCATGTGATAGTCATCTTTGTGTCTGGCTTATTTCACTTACATAATATGCTCCAGATTCATCCTTATCCACATGACTCTAGTAGCCTCTCAAGCAAGCCAGTTTCTCAGTCTTACACTTGGCTTTGGAAGAGGACACACCTATATTTACTGAAAAACAAAACCAAAAAATTTCCAGTTTCAAGTCTCTGTATGTCTTTTTCATTGTTGATAAGCTGATGCATACATTCATTATCTTGCAAACACTTTTTTTCAGTGAGGTAAGGCAGTTGTAAAAACTTAGCAAGAGCAAAACTGGGGTCTTTGGCAAGTGTAATGGAGGCTTCCCTAATTGATAAGGTCTGTGTGGGATGCTGGAAATTAGTTTATATTTGGTTCCCACCTAAAATAACGGGCAGTTGCCAGACTCTCTTCCATCTAGAAAGAGCCCCAGCTTACAATTCACTACTAGGTTTGCCTAGTATCTAGTTATCCACTCCCTGGAGCATGATGATTCCCGGATTCCCTCCTTCCTTGCCTCCCTTCCTTCCTTTTTCCTTCCTTCCTTCTTTCTTTTTGCCATTCAACTTGTCTTGACCTAACAACAAAAAAGGGGCAATAAATTCTAAAGACAGTTAAAGGAAACTTAAATGTATGCTTTTCAAATAGGGTTTTCAGTAGGAAATAGGATAGTACAGCGATTGAGAACCATGAACATAGAACAGGTGTCTCTGAGCCCTGGTGCCTTAGCTTCCATCAGGTCACTTAGCCTCGGGACCCCGCCTTTTTCATCTTTCTAAGTTGCAGATAAGAAACTGTACCAAATTAGAGTGTTATGTGGCTTAAAGGAAAAAAATCCCACGTGAGAAATGCAAGACCTCGCACATAGTAGGCATTCAGTGGATGTTAGCGAGTATTGTTTTGAATCAGAGAAGATCCACTGGGATTTCCTTAAGTCTTCTGTAACCTTCTAGAAGCCCATGTTAATACCCAGTAACGCCAGTGTGACAAAGAGGAAGTGGGTACCAGTTTATTTCGGGGAGTCCATGACAAATTAGTCATACCTCCATCAGATGATCGAATTGGAAATATTCTCCAAAGGACCTTGCAAGGGTAAATGTAGTGGAACCTAATGGAAGGGTAAATGTAGCTCTCTTTGTAGGGAATAAAAGTAAGAATAGACTCATCTTTTCGAGTGGAAAGCATATCATGAGGAAGAACAAAAAAAAAAAAACAAATTTCTTTAAAGAATTTTTTTTTACATTTTTAAAAATTTAAATTCAATTTTAAATTACTTTCAAGCTCTTTCAGTTTTCAGTAGCATGGATCCCTTGGTCTTCTCCTCTGGGTTGATAGTTTTTATTGTTTGGTGTGTAGATATACCAACGTGTGCGTACAACTTACCCCAGGAGAGACTCCCTGGTTCAGGATCTGCAGGGGTGAGACCCACACGTCTGAAATTTTTAGAGCTCCAGAGGTGATTTTCATACACTATAGGCTGGAAACCACTGTTCTAGTATCTCCAAGAGATTTAATTGAGATATTGATATATGCAGCAAGGTTTGTGACTATTCTCTACGGAGAAGTCAAGGCTTCAAAAGATGTGCATTGCTTCCAAGGATGAAAAATTATTTAGTGGAAATGGGCACTGGATTCAAGAGCCCATGATCCTCCTGTTCCATCTCTCCTGTAGAGCAATCATTGATTAATTCACTCATGCTTTCCTTTATTCCTCTATAGCTGTGACAAAGGTTCAAGGGGCTGCTCTGTGCAGAGGACTGCTACCCTACCACACAGGCACCAAGATGGCCCCATTTTCCAGTGCTTACAGGAAAGACAAAGAAGTCCATGGCATGGTTCCTTTCCCTGAGGACCTCACAACATTAAACTCACATTATTCTGACCTTAATTCTTAGGGTTGCTATACCCAAGACTCCTGGAGGCCTGTGAGGGGGCATGCTGAGAAGGGGGGAGGATCTCATAAACTGCAGAGGAGCCTAATTATGAGGAAATACTGGCCCAAACAAACACGGAGCAGAGATAAACAAAAAGGGGGTGAGGGAAGTAAACCTTACATGTAGCATGTACTTCTGATAAGAAAACGGTTCAAAGTAGGGAGTCAAGAAAGCATTTTTTACCAAGTCAGCTGTTGTAAATATTTTTGAGCTTTTTGTCACAAAATCCATAAAGAGTAGGTTTTCTGGTCTGATGGTGAATGAAGAATGTCTACCAAACTATCCCAAGAAAGACTGCAGGAGAATTTTCGTCCAGAGGACTACTGTTGCCCTCTTGTGGGATGGTTTGAGAAATACTGGAACAGAAGTCTATTTGGGTACAGCATGAATAGAGGCCTCACAGACATTTCAGTGGGAGGGAATTCGGATCAAGGCTTGGCGTATTTCACAACACATTTGAGGAGGCTCTCATGAGATGTCGTGAACCAAGTCTGAGATCACCAAGAGCTCGTGTCTTACTGATAGTGTTGGAATTAAGGAATATGTGTGGAACAAACCCAAGGACTGGAAGCCTTAACTGATGCGGAGTGAGGGGAACGGGTTTTACCACCTTGAGGACTGACCACTATGCTTCAATGAGCCCTCTTGGGCCTGAACTTCTGGTTTGTTTGTTTTTTTCATCTCAAACAAACAAACAAACAAACCTCAAGAGTTCTCATGATGACCAAAGAATGCAACAGATATGAAAACATTTCAAAGGAGAAAGGCAAACGATGACTACATTATGTGCTTTAATTAGCACCTGACTCGCCTGAAGCACTGGTCAGTGATCAAGACAGAAGCTCTGAGCATTCACTGCCTAAAGTCTAGTGGGAGGACCTTTGGCCAAAATTTTGAGAGAAACTCAAAACCTCTAAAGTTGGTCACTTTATACTGATTTGGGGAAATGGGCAAAAATAAGGAGACTTCCATGTTACTTACAGGAAAGGTGGAAACTTAAGATCATTGTTTCAGGAACTCCTGTGAACACCCATGAACTAGACTAGGAGAATCTTTTCTGTAAGTTTTTCTTCGTTGGTTTTGTTTTAGTAACTTAACTAGTCATGCTTATAATGGAGATATTTTTAACCCCACATCTAGGACAGAACATAAACAGAATTGTTTGCCTTCTATTAAAACCAGGAACAGAGTTGCGTCTGGGTGGCTCAGGGGTTGAGGGTCTGCCTTCAGCTCAGGGCATGATCCTGGGGTCCTGGGATTGAGTCCCACATTGGGCTCCCCACGGGGAGCCTGCTTCTCCCTCTGCTTGTGTTTCTGCCTCTCTCTGTGTGTTTCTCATGAATAAAAAAATAAAATCTTTTTTTAAAAAAAAAACAGAAATAGTAATAGTGATACCTGAGCTTTGATTTTCAAGATGCCATACGTGAACTGAAAAAGAGTTGTTCTAAGTGCAGAAGGATGAGCTAGTGGCTTCTGTAGACTGGTTCGCATATATCTACCCCTGCCTCCTCAAGGGCCACTGCTGTACTGCAGGGAGTAGGGAGGCGAGACATCGGTTAATGGTGTGTGATGGTTCATTTTCCGTGTCAACATGGGTGCACCACGAGGGTGCCCAGGTATGTGTTCAAACATGATTTTGGATGTGTTTGTAAGGGTGTTTGTGGGTGAGATGAACATTGAAGTCCATGGACTTTGAGTAAAGCAGGTTGCCCTCCGTAATGGTCGTCATTCCATCAGTGAAGACTTGAATAGAACCAAAGAGTGGTCCTCTGAGCAAAAGGCAATTAGGCCAGCAGACAGCCTTCAGACTCCCTCTGCGTCATTGCCTTTTCCTGGGTCTCCAAGCCTGCCCACCCATTCTGCAGATTTGGGACTTGCTAAGTCTCTATAATCATGAGCCAATTCCTTGATAGAAATCTCTTACTGTATGTATCCATGTCCTATTGGTTCTCTCTTTCTCTCTCCAGAGCCCTGATTGATACCGAGCACCAGATGGGATCTACGTTGGGCCAAACAGAAGCAACTGCTTGGGATTCGAATTCCAAACTACCTAGAAGGGACAGAAGCAGCATGCCAGGCATGCTCTGCACTGGCCTGGATGTGGCCAATTGATGAACTCCCAGAGCCTCAGCTGGTTTGATGACAGCGTCGCAGCTCCCCGGTGGCCCAGTTCTGCATCGTGACTTTGGGAATCACTCCTGGAAACTCCACTTAGAGTTTCTTCAATTTCTCCAGCCTTCCCAATGATCCCGGGAGTCATTTATCGCCCTGTAATAAATCCCTCTCTGCTTTGACGCTGCTCTTTGCAAGTGAACCCTGACCAATGTGGCACGTTGGTCATTTCAGCTCCGGGAACTGCTATTGTTAAGGGAACACCGGAGTAGCAGCGATCTGACAAAGAGCCTTTATGAAAGCCCATGGTGTGAGAGAAATGAAGTGGAGGCTCAGAGTAAATGGAAACTCCACACCAGTGTCTTCTTGCCATCGTGTAAAGACTAATTCTGCCCAAACTGGATTTCATCTCTACTCAGCATCCTCTCCAAACACCACCAGAGGAATCCCGGCATCCCCCTCATTCCACTCCAGACCATATGAGTAGCATTCCCACCGTGGCATCCAAGACAAGATTCACTGGGTTAACTGAACAGAAAGGGAAGGGAACAGGACCAGCCAAACCAATGCTTGTAGACTTTGCCCATCAAAAAAGTCTCCACAGTTGGTCTCCACCATGGAAAATGTGGCTTCTCTTTCCCTGGCTTAATAAAATTCCAAGTCTTTACGTTGGCAGCCAGTTCTTTAATGGCGATCCCATTTTATTTAAATGATCCAGTCTTTTCCCATTATTCTTTGGCTGAGGAACACGGGCACCACGATTTCCCAGCAATGAAGGCATGGCCTTTGCCCTCGTGGGGAGAGTGGTCTGCAAAGTAAACAGGGGTTTCAGAGGTCACAGTATTATTTTCTTCTACCATCTTATTCACTCTGCCATTTTTTCATGGCCTTTTACAACAGACAGATAATGAATAAAATCCATTATTATTTTTTAGTGTTCCCCTGGAAGTTACTTTATTCCCAGGGCTATTGGTCTATTCTGGTAGATGGATTATAAAGACCAGCCTGACAAGCCCCATCCGCTAGGACTAGCTAGGCAGCGCACACGACACAGTGCCCTTATTTAGGCATCAGGGCATAGGCGCCCTTCTGCTCTCCCTCATATATCACGAATCCTTTGGAGTTATAACCTCCACCAAGGTATGCTTCAGCATGATCAGTGCACTGCAGCCAGAGAGAGCCTTTCAAGATCCAAATCTGATATGTCACCACTCCATCCAGAATGATTACCATGAGGCCCACCATGGTTCGACTCCTGCTCTTCTTTCTTTCCTGGTCTTGCACCAAACTGCCTCTCCCACCCTGTGCTCTCTGCTCTGCTCACACCACTTGCTTCTCACCCCCTTGCTTACCTTCAGATCCCAGACCCAGAGCCTTCCCTCACTATCAGATGACTCAAAATACCCGCCACGCTTCTCACTACTCTTGTCATGGGTACAGTTTTACATTTGGTCATGACAATCCCTCTTTCTTTCCCACTGCAATGAGCTCCACAAAGAGGAATCAGGTCTGATGTGGCAACTCGCCTTTGGTATCCCATAGAGTACCCACCACATAGTAGGTACTAAGGAGAGATTTGTTTTTTTTTTTGTTGTTGTTGTTGTTGTTTTTTTTTTTTTAAGGAGAGATTTGTTGAATGAATGAATGAGCGAATGAATGAACATACAAGTGCTGAGTAATTGATTATACCTAGAAATAAACAGAAAAGGGTGGGGCCTAGCATAGGACAGGGCAGGAGAATTAGATGTGTTTTTCACATATCCAAAAGCAGAGCAGAGACTTAATTAATTTCTATGTGTCCCAAACCCAGCACTGTGTCTGGCAGGTGGTGGTAGGTTCCAATCAACGCCTGTCGGATTGAATGCTTGCCTCACTTCTGACAACCACCGTCTCTTCAACAGCATTCAAAGAAACTGACCAATCCACTTTCCCAGATCAAAGGCAAAATGCAATGCAGCATATCCAGTGAAAATGGATTGAGCTGTTTCCCTAAAGATGTGCTCATTTAATATTAAATGCTATTAGTCAAATACATAAGAATTGAAGAAGAAAAGCAGACCAGAGGAAAAGCTTATCACCATGACATCAGATTTTCCTCCTTAAAAAGTGCCGGGGTGGCAAAGAAAGACCAAACATCAATTATGGGTTTGCTCAGCACTGCTGATTGCAAACGAAAGCCAGCTTTCTGCTGTAGAGCAATTAGTGACAGTTAAATACATTATATATATTTATTGATATGCAAAATTCAATTAATTTTGGTTATAAGGACAATGGCATGTTTTAGAGACAGTCTATGTGCAGAGAACAGAGTCCTGTCCTGCAAAATCTGTGGGGGAAATGTCAGCAAATATATGAAAAGGGATCCTGTTACTTTTTGCAAGTTCTCACAGAACCAAGAAATATGTTTCCTTACATGCCATAGTCATGGTGTACCACCAGAGCCTACCCTGCTCTGCTCTACTTCATACATTTGCAAATGCGTTCAATTTTATGCCATTCATGTGGGCAAACATTTAGGAAAGAATGAGAGGAGCGTAAAATATGTATTATAACTCTTCATACATTATGGTATTTGACCTGATGACCTCAATGAAGGAATTAAGTGACAATATTATATTTTATTTGCTTTCACCAAAACTCTGATTGTAAGTAATAATCCCATTTTTTTTTCACAAAATGAGGAAATGAAGAGCTTAAGAAATATCCTGGGATATTTATAAGAATATACATAAGAATCAGCCAGAGCGTGGATAAACTAGAAACCCGGCCCACATTGATTTACCCAAACCAACAGCATTTTACAAATAAGCTGAAGTTACAGTCAGGGGATATTTCTGTAGTCATTTTGTGTGTGTGTGTTTGAGGGTAAATGTTAGCTTTATCCTCTTTGAGTTTCACGTGTGGTCAGGAATAAGAACAACTTCTTTTGTGTGAGAGGTTATTTATATAAACTAAGAAAAAATGCCCCCCACGTTGGTCATGTTTGGAATATTCAGGCGCGAAAAACAATAGAAAATGAAAATGGTCAAATCATGGATGTCTTTCTTCCTTGGGTTCATTTAAAAAGTTCCATGAGAGGAGAAGGAAAAAGAAAAGTCAGAATTCTCAGCACAGGGCTTTCAGATTCACCGAGGTAGGAAGAGTGGTTGACAAGGATGTGAAGGCAGAGGGCCTGCACCGCTCCCCTCTAACTTTGTAGAGTCTTTTCTCTTATTGTTATTAATCACAAGACCAAAACCTTTGAAGTGATCTTCATTTTCTCCCCCAGGGGGCATGTGTACAACCTCCCCTGTCACTGAAGGTCTCCCTGGGGCCTGATCGGTTTCAGCAAAAAAAATGTGAAGCATGTGGCATTGTGATCAAGCGAGCCCACTGTATCCAAACCAATCCGTAAAACAACAAATCTATTGTTGGGGAAGTGGGGGGTAGGGGGGGCGGCAGGGGTATCCTTTTTTAAAAGCAGATAAAAGTAGGTGGAGCTGGTTTTAATTAATCACTCTTATTTTCAAAGTGGCTTTTTCAGGGCAAGTACACAAACCATAGGGGTACATACAATCACTGAATGGGTGTCAGACTTCTAGAGAAATGTATGAGCATTTTCTAACTTGACTTCCAGTTGAATATTTAGATTTCACAGCAAAAGGGCCCAAAGTCGGCCAGTTAGGTCCCCATGGAAGAGCCCATCTCCCTCCGTTGGCCCGCTGGCCAGCAGGATGCTCTTGGGTTGAAGAACAGTGCTCCAGGATGACATTGAACCTGCACCTCGAGGTTGTCTTGAAGGAGGTACACACAGCGTCCTGAGGGAGGGGTGTGTGTCCCTTGACCCCTCTGCCATTGAAAGGCAGAATAAATGTGTATTGATGGTTCTGCCTGGAAATTCTTGCTCTGCTGTGTTGCTACGGTTTGCAGAAATTGACCCTATAGCCCCTTCCCGCTGCCCGCTTCCTCCGGGCAGAGCAATATGTCCCGTTCCTGCAGCACCTGGCCGAGGCACTGCAAACTCCAGGAGGATCAATAGCTCATTTTACCCAAAATATGCACTTTCATTTTTTAATTTTTTAAAAAAGATTTGTTTATTTATTCATGAGAGACACAGAGAGAGAAAGAGAGAGGCAGAGACACAGAGGGAGAAGCCGGTTCTCTGAGGGGAGCCTGCTGCGGAACTCGATTCCAGGACCCCGGGATCACGCCCTGAACCAAAGGCAGATGCTCAACCACTGAACCACCCAGGTACCTCCAAATATGCACTTTTAATAGGGTTCCTTTTTAATAGGATTTCTCTGAAGTAAACTAATAACTCCTTTGTGCCTTTGGCTTACCTTCCCAGATAGGAAAAATAAAGTGGAGTATGAAGTCCTTCTGTCCATCTACCAGTCTCCATCATCCATCTCTCTCTGTCTCCCTCTCTCTCTCTGTCTCCATCTCTGTCCTCTCTTTAGTTAGATGAAATGAACAATCAGTCGGCTCTCCCAATGACTCTATTTAGGTTGAGGAATTCGCCCTGTATTGCACAAGCTGTTCACACTCATACCTGCTTCCCCACAACTTCCTTCCTTCTTCAAATTAAAAAGTGAAATCAAAGAGGCATCTGGCTGGCTTAGTCCCTAAGTCTTGAACTCTTGATCTCAGGGTGGTGGGTTCAAGTCCCTGCCTTGGCCTCTGTGCTGGGTGTGGAACCTACTTTAAAAAAAAAAAAAAGAAGTAAAATCAGTTTTGGAAAGCACCCAAAATAAGTGCTTTTATTTATTTTTTAAAATAAGATTTATCTGAGAGAGAGAGAGAGAGAGAGAGAGCACAAGCAGGGTGGAGGGGCAGAGGCAGAGAGAGAAGCAGACTGTCCATTTAGGGAGGAGCAAGATGTGGGGTTCGAGCTCAGGACGCCCAGGATCAGGACCTGAGCTGTGCAGGCGCCCCCAAGATGAGTGCTTTTAGAAAACTTGGGCCATGTCTCCCAAATGGGTGGGAACAATATCCTAAAGTCCCCCCTTCCCCAACCCCTTCCCTCCTCTCCCTGCCCAGGTGAAAGCAGGGCTGTAGAGCACAGGGGCCAGGCATGGGACAGGCAGGGCCGGGGGAGGCCACACAGGGATGGGGATGGGTGGTGCATTGGCTTGAATTTCTCTCTTAAATGTGTCAGAGGCATCTTCCTGAGGAGCAGAGGGGCGTCACCATGGCGATGTTGATATTAATGCGGGTGGACGTGCCGCAGGGTGGTCTGGGGACAGCTGTCACCCTGCATTGCATCAATTCGGCGGCCTAGCGGGAAGGGGTGCCCCTTCCCCAGCCTTGGTGACCCCCCTGCCCCCTCCAGTACACGTCCAGATTGAGAGGTGGTTGTAGGCATGAAGGGTGTCTGGTCATCGCAGCCCACCAAGGACAAGGGCGGTTCTTTGTGGGTCTGCAATAATCCATCCCCATACCTCCCCACCACCCAGAATATTTTAGAGGAAATTTTGAAAAGGAAAGTTGTAAAAGAAAGTGGCAGACGGTTCTGGCCGGAGGTCACAGAACAGGTAAAAATCAAGGTCCTGATGGGAGAGAAAGAAGAAAGGAAGGGAGAGTGTGCAGGACACGGAGGAACAGGGCCGGGGACCCCCCAGAAGGGCCAAGCTTCCCTTGCGGCAAAAGTTGCCCAGACACGTCCACGTGGAAATAAATGCACGCTTCCTCCTGCCCGCTCGGCCCTGGGGGCCCAGACCCAGGGACAGGCCTTGAAACATGAGCACTGGTCCCAAAAAGTAACATCACATGTGGCTTTATGGCTTCCAGATGACGGTCCGCCCCAGGCGCCCGGGGGGCCTGAGCTCCATGCCCACTCTGGGGATGGGGACCAGCCCACTGTCCATCCTCAGGTGACGGCGGGCAGTCAACGGGACCTAAGACGCACTGGCTGGCAGGGCACAACTTACTGAAACGTGTGTAGGCTGTTCCAAGCATCTCATATCCTTTTCCTGATGCCCTCTGTCCACTCCTCCAGGAGATCGCTGCCATCCCTCACGCCCATTGCTTCCTTGGGCAAGCGGAGCCATGACGTGGACACTGGCACCTTCGTGGGCATTTGGTACTCAAAGGGATCTTTAGTTTATTGATTTTTTTTAACTGAAAAGTTTTCTTTCTTTCTTTTTCTTTCTTTCTTTCTTTCTTCTTTTCTTCTTTCTTTCTTTCTTTCTTTCTTTCCTTCTTTCTCTTTCTTTCTTTCTTTCTTTCTTTCTTTCTTTCTTTCTTCTTTCTTTCTTTCTTTCTTCTTCTTCTTTTTTTTTTTTTGAAGATTTATCTATTACTTCATGAGAGACACAGAGAGAGAGGGCAGAGAGACAGGCTGAGGGAGGAGCAGGCTCCCTGCGGGGAGCCTGATACGGGACTCCATCCCAGGACCCCGGGATCACGCCCTGAGCAGAAGGCAGATGCTCAACCCCTGAGCCACCCGGGCAACCCTGACAAGTTATTTCTATGGAGCTCTTGCCCTTCTCCTTTGGAATCTCAAAATTGGGTTCCAGGCAGCATTTAGCTGCACCTGCTGGATGGACGGGTGCATACCGCCATCTAGTGCATTAGTGTCATAAGGCAACCTGAACCGAATTAAAAACTGAAAGAGAAGATAATGGGTTCTCTCTCTCTCTCTCTCTCTCTCTCTCTCAGATGACAGTCATAGATATATTTATTTTGCAATCAGTAGATTTCCTTCCTGTCTCTGTAGTAGAGCTACTTTCTATTGCATCATGTGTATGCACATCCTATCTCCATAACGGACGGCTCAGAAGGCAGCCCACGGTCAGTTGTGAAGATGGTGGATCTCTTAACAGATTTTTGAATGGATACATTGGTTATGAAATTACAAAGTAGCCACTTCTTATCTTATCTTCCCTGCAATGACCACTGGGGATGTGGGAGGCCAGAGAGCCCAGGTGGGCATACACTGGGACATGGGGTCAGGAACCTCCTGGTTCAGCAGGAACCAGAAGCAGTTATGACCTGGGACTGCTGGGCTGCAACCAGGGAGGCACAGGGGCAAGCGGGGAGCCCAGGAGAGACACCCACCTGCCTGCTGTAGACTTCATTTCATTCAATCACTTACTAAATGGCATTAATTATTTTCTATTGCTGAGTAAAAAACGCTATTAGTTCCCAAGCATGAAAGCGCTCTGTAGGAGTTGAAGAGCTGCCGTAATTTTATACCCTAGATGGGGAGAGGGACATGATCATGCTCTGAGCCCGTGGCTTCACCCTAAACTTTTTAGGGAGAGGACGTTTCCAGCTGTCAAGGATCCTCAACATCATCCTCATCCACATGTGACTGCTCCCTTTTTGGATTTCCCTTGAACTGTGCGGTCATCGGTACAACCATAACTCTGCTGTGCATTCTAGTTACTTTCACCTACTTTCAATCTTTGTCACATCCTGGGCTGATTTATTTATTTATTTATTTATTTAGTTAGTTGTTAGTTAGTTAAAAAATGGACAGATCTACAATAGTCTGAATATAACCTAATACTACTGCACTGTACCCTTAAAAGTGGTTAAAGATGGTAAACTTTCAGTTACGTGTTTTTTGAAAAGCACAATTAAAACATTTGTGTATCTACTAGATTCTAAAGATATTGTGAAAAAATATGTGTGACCAACAAAAAGGTGCAATGTCAAGCAACAAAGTGAACTTGCCTTTTCTCCACCTCACCTACCTCGACGTGCTCTTTGGGTTGGAGACGTGTGGATATGGCCTTTGATTAATGTGTCACAGGAATCTCAGAACTAAGCCATGTGCCTTGTTGATCCACCGGCTTCTAGGGGCCATCTGGTGAGTTGGGTGGGGACAGTTTGCCAGAAGGAGCCTAAACTTCTTTGTTGTGTCATCCGCTCAGAAGTTCTGGAATGTTTGTGGTCTCATGGCTGATCTCATGGCTGCCTCCTTCCCGGCGTCTGTGTCTTGGATCCAATGTCATCTCCTTGGAGAAACATGCCCTGGGAGTGTTACCCAGCCTGGTTCACCCCCAGCCACCAGATTGCACAACTCTCTACCTCAGTGTCAGGCTTCCCTTACTGGCTTCACCGCATTCAATCACAACTGCAATTATCTCTGTACTTGTACTCAAAGGTCGTCGGGCCGTCCACACTGGAAAGCATGTTCCCTTAGAGCTGAGGTCCTGTCCATCCTGATCCCCACCGGGTCCCCACTCCTGGAAGCAGTGCCTGGACCTTCTGCATTGCTGCTGGGGGTGCACAATGTAAACCCTATTGAGGGGAATCTGACCTCTCCCGAATGCGTTTATCCTTTGACCCAGCAATCCCACACGCCAGCATTTATCCTTACAGATTGAATTGCACATGTGTGCATAAGAGGAGTCACTGTGGCTTTGTTCCTATTCCAATAACAAAAAATTAGAAACCCATGCCTATCAGTAGAAACAAGTTGAATAAACTAGGGTACGTGTGGTAATGGACTACTAGACTGCTGGAAAAAATACTGAAGAACATATCTGTGTGCAGACATGGAGAGATCCAGGTGCCAAACAGTAGAAATTGGGTGCTTCCAAACACAGAAAGCAAGATTTATATAATTATATTTGTTTATAAATAAGAAACAAGTAAAACAGCCTACCAGTGGCGGGCAGTTGCCTTCTCACTTGGTACTTTTTAATCTATTTTTTTTGTGTGTTTTTTAAAGATTTTATTTTCTTATTAATGAGAGACACAGAGAGAGGCAGAGACACAGGCAGAGGGAGAAGCAGGCTCCCTGTGGGGAGCCCGATGCGGGACTCAATCCCAGGACCCTGGGATCACAACCTGAGCGAAGGCAGATGCTCAACTGCTGAGCCACCCAAGTGCCCCTTTTTATCTAATTTTGAACTTTTGAGTTGTGTAAATGCATGATGTATTTACAAAAAAGTGTCTGCCCGGCACATGGTAGGTGCTCAGCTAATTATGCAGAAAGAAAGAATGGATCCCTGAATGAGTATATGAAGTTGGTAAGGAACACGAATGACTAGACAGGTGGAGGCTGCCGTGGAAGCTCACTTCACACGGCCTGGGGGGTGAGGCCCACTCATCACCCCGTGTTCTGGAGCATCCCTGTTGGAGGCTCTTATGGCTATAGAAGTGAGTTCAAGTCTATACCACTGGGCGGGGATGGTGCTGATGGTCACACTGAGGGACGCAGAGGCAGGCGTTCACTCGTCATCCCTTCGTTGGCTCAAGAAATCCCTGTCAAGCATTTACCCGGAGCCAGGTCCTGCACGGAGCACTGTGGGGGTGAGGAAGAGGATAGAGCAGATGGGGTCCCTGCCCCCAGGAGCTCACAGCCTCAGGCACCCAGGATCCTAGGGTGCATCCTGAGCCAGCAGCCCTCAGTTTCGCTTCTAGTCCACCCAGCTCCCTTTCAGGTGACTGCCATGGCGACACCGGGGCCAAATAAAGATGAAATCGAAAGTCAGGGTGCGACTCTAGGTTTGCACGTGAGGTTATGAGCAGCAAGCAGGGGGGACTTTGTTACCCTCAAACAGGGTGCACTGACTCACAGGGGCTGGAATCTCTCACTTCTCACCTGTTCCCTCTGTGGGAGAAAGAAACTTCCAGGACATTGGAACAGACCGGAGGGAAGCACCCTGGTGGCAATGTTGGGGCACTGTGAGCAGGAGTGAGGAAAACAGAGACAGGAGGTTTTTCCCAGGGCTTCTGAGCTTCCCAGGAGCCAGCAGGTCTCACAGCAGCAAGAACATCCCAGGCTGTCGACATTCTTCAGAATACTCCATGCCCACTAGTGTCCCACTCCCCGTGGTCTTCTGGTTTGGGTTAAGGAAGGCACTTTTGAAGGGTCTCTCCAGACTCACAAGCATAAAAATGTAGTTTGTTACATTTATTGTAAACTGATAAAACACATAAGACAACCACCTGGAAGAGACACATGACAAATGACAAATGGCTTGACACTGCATCTTGCGAAAATGAAAGAAATCCATGTGCTTGGATGAAAACTGACCTTCTCTTAAAGAGGTATGTCTGAGAATCGCATCAGTAATCCTGGTAAGATGGAAAGCCTTCCCTGGGATCTGGCCCCTGACGTTTATTTACAGAATCGGATTTAGAATGAGTTTGGAAGCAAAGCAAGAACACGGGCGTAAAAAGATGGCAGAGGGAAAGACAGTTCTTGACATTACAGCTCTTGAAATCGTAATGATCCTAATGGAGTATATTTAACTTAGAAACATCCCTTCTGTTGTAAGGGATTATCTTGTCCACAGCTCCAGGAAATTACCAAAATCAATAAAAATATTTCCCATGGCAATTCGCAGTCTATAATTTCAGATGCCTCCGTCCCTGTCTTCACAAGAGCCTCATGAGAGGCCTTATCATCTCCCTGTGATGGCCGGGGCATAGCATTAACAAAGACTCAAAGTTTTGGCACCACATCTTCTGCACTTTCCACCACACCACACGCACAACCTCAGAATGGTACCTCTGGTCACTGTCATCCGCCTTCTCATTACACTCATTACACTGTACAGGTCCCTGGTGTCTGATTTGACCTTGACCAGGCACAGCTCTGGGCAGTGCCAAGATACAAGTGGAAGGTAACCAGCCTTCTGCTGTTCTGTTCATTTGCACGAAGCCACGGCTACGGTTGCCCTTGCGCAGAGCATACACATAATGAGAAAATCAGCATCCCAAGGCCAGAGACCATCTCTGCCTCGTTGGCTGCTGCACATACTGCCTGGAACATAGGTAGATGCCAAATGAACAAATAAACGCCCAGATGATTTGGGAATGAAGCAATAGAAAGTTGGTGGTGGTTATACAGAGTGTGGGGAAGAAGCGACACCTTGAGAAATGTGGATTTTTGACAACGTCTTGACTCTGTCTTGACTTATACCCTCTTTCCAAAAGTAGACTCAAAGGAACTCCGTCACTTTTTTCCCCAGGCCAACGTGGCTTTGTAACCTTGATGGCAATTGACTCATTTACCTTTCAAGACACCTTCGTAAATATGCTGTTTGGGGCTAAGAATTAGGCTCAGAGAGATTAAATGGTTTGCCCAAAGCCATACAGATGGTGAGCAGCTCAACAAGAGGGTCCTAGCATTTTTGGGCTCAACCCAGTGCTCATTGCCCTGCTTCTCACTTCTTCTCCCTCGGGGGCTCTTGAGAGGAAACCTTAGAATCTCCCAGGAGCAGAAGGTGAGCAAGCCGATGGCCCTGTCCAAAGATCCTGTCGTCAGGCAAGGGGAAGGCTGATTGCTACCGGGGGTCCCCTCAACCTGCCTTCTGGGCAGGATAAAATGCAAGACGAGGAGCGGCCCCTGGAAGTTTCTTGAGTGCCGCTACTCACGGACCGGACAGCAGGTCACTTCACACTGTCTGGCTAATGGCAAGTGACAGGTTCGTGTCTGGCTGGTGCTACAGTAATTGAGTGAGATAAGAAGACAAAAAGGCAGAAAGCTAATGACGTGTTGCCTTGTTGAGCAAAGCTTGCCACGCCTCATTAGATTTAACAGAGTTATCGAGACCGAGTAATTATCAGAGACAGTAAAACTGTTGTATTAAAAGATGAAAAAAAAAAAGCCAGTATCAAAGGGAAATAATTGAGTGCTTAATGGGGCATTTGCTGAGCTGCTTGGTCCAGCGATCAAACTCTGAGAGGTTGCAGAGGGGACCCTTCCGCTGGGTGGGACCTCATGCTACACCATGACTTGGGGCCATGTCCTTTTTGGTTTGTTTTAATTTTCTTATTGTGGCAAATTAAACGCGACATCAAATTTACCATCTTACGCATTTTTATGTGTTCAGTTCTGTGGCATTAATCACATCATTTGTATCATTTTATGACCATCACATCACTATCATCCATCCCCAGAACTTCTTCATCTCACCAAACTGAAACTCTGTTCCCGTTAGACAAGAAGTCCCCATTCTTTCCCCCCACAGCCCCTGGCAACCCCCATTCTGCTCTCTGTGTCTGTGACTTCGATACTTTAGATTCCTCACATGGGGGAATTCTGAAGTATTTGTGTCTTTGTGACTAGCTTCTTTCACTTAGTGTGTCCTGGAGGTGCATCCATAGGGTAGCATGCATGAGAACTTCCTTCTTTTTTGAGACTGAATGATAGTTCATTGTAAGTATATAAATCACATTTTGCTCATCTGTTGGTGGATGTTTGGGTGGCTTTCACATTTTGCCTACTGTGAATAGTGCCGCTACGAACACGGGCACACAAATACCTCTTCAAGATTCTGCTTTCTATTCTTCGGGGTGAATATCCAGAACTGGAATTGCAGGATCCTGTGGTAATTCAGTTTTTAACTTTTTCAGGAGCCACTATACTATTTTCCACAGTGACTGCCAATAGCACATGAATGTTCCAATTTCTCCATATCCCCGCCAACTCTTCCTTTTTTTTTCCTGGGGTTTTGTTTGTTTGCTTGTTTTATTTTGTTCTCTTTTGCTTTGTTTTGTCTTGCATGATAGCCATCATCATGGGTGTGAGTTGGTTGGGCCATACCCTTTGGAACAGACTCCAAGTGCATGGTGGGAGTGAAGTTAAGAAATCCATATGGAAAAAAAAAACAACCAAGGTCATCCTTTATAAACTATATATATATATATATATATAGTTCAATATTTTGTTTATTTATTTGAGAGAAAGAGACAGAGAGAGAGCAGGAGAGCACAAGTGTTGGAGAGGGAGAAGCAGGCTGCCCATCCAGCAGGGGGCCCAATGTGGGGCTCAATCCCAGGACCCTAGGATCATGACCTGAGCCAACGGCAGCTGCTTAACCAACTGAGCCACCCAGGCGCCCCTATAAACTCTATTAAAGGAAATTTAATTCTGTTTAATTCATATTTATTGGTCACCTCCTGATTAGAGGGAAGCGAAAATGTTCATCTATGTCAAGAAGATGTGGGTACCAGGAAAGAAATGAGTTTAAGGAGAACTGAACATCACTGGGGAGTTATATTTATGGCACCAGGAGCTGTGATACCCACGGAAGCATTTCATGAGGCAGAAATCCCACCCAGTTGGGCCAGCCCATGAAGCCCTGCTTATGAGTAGCTATCTCATGGAATAAGGCTATTCCCTACTGTTCTCTCTCGCCCTTCCTATTCCCTTCCTCACCACCCAGTCCTCTCTTTCATTCCCTCTACCACTGCATGCGTCCAAGTCTTCAGGGCGCCATGCCCGCCACAGGCACGACTTGATGTTGGAGGCGCCTGGCATGAAGGGGACCCCTCGCTCTCTCCAGGGGTCTGTCTCCTTGCCCACCCACCTCCAGCAGCCATCATATCAGTAAAGATGAGACTTGACCCTTGCCACCATCAGCCCTGGTTCATGCCCTCCTCCACCTGGCATCTCCCACACTCTTCCGGGCTCATCCTCTTCCTTCCAGGACATTCTCAATGTTCCTGGGAAAGCCTTTGAGATGCTGTTGCCCCACCTTCTAGTGCTTTCTCCACCTCTTGGGCCTCCTCCAAGTGTATTTTTAGAACTCTGTCTTTAATTGCTTCAGTGCCTGCAACTTGCCCTCTTCCAACTTCCTGTAGACTAAATCAGGGTGTACTTTATGACTGGACTGTATACTCCACACCTGGATTCCTTGTTATTCTGCTGGTGAGCAGCCCAGCCACCAAGATGAGTGAATAGGCCTTGGCTCAGACACCCCTCACCACCTCCTCAGTCCTCTCCCCAGGGCTGGCCACATGGGAGGTGACCAGAAAAGACGTAAATTAAGTGGATGTGAAGTGTCCACCATATACTTTCTACAGGATGACCTTGATTGTTTTATGTGGATCTCAGTAGGCACTTGGAATCTATTTTTAAAATTACAGTCCAAAATGACTCCCAGGCTAGATTAATGTGATTACTTTTGTGGATAGTAGAAAAAGAAAGAAAAAGCCCCCTGGTAGAGATTATAAATTGCATGACTTTATATAGAACAAATTAATTCATTAAATATTTTTGTAGTTACTCGATTTCTGCCAAAAGTCTTCTTGGAGACATTTTATACACTTAACTTCAATTTTTTTGAAGATTTTATTTATTTATATGAGAGAGGGAGAGAGAGAGATAGAGAAGAGAGAGCAAACACACAGTGAGAGGGAGAAGCCCCCCCACCCCCTGCCAGCAGGGAGTCCAATTTGGAGCTTGATCTCAGGACCCTGAGATCATGACCTGAGCCGAAGGCAGCTGCTTAACCAACTGAGTTACCTGGGTGTCCCTTAACTTCAGTTTAATTTCAAAACTGGTGGATAGGAAGGGAGAAAAAAGAAAAGCAAGTAAGCCAATATTGTCCTAAAATGGTCTGATTGGATAGCTCAGTTGCAGAGCAAAAGAGAGGGTTTGTAGCATTTTTATTTGTTTGCTTAGTAATGAGAGAAAGAAGAACCATAACCATCTTCCCAGAAGACATGCAATTTTAAAATGATATTCACAGTCTTGTACACATTCATTTTACAAAAGGATTTTCCTGAGACCAATAAATGCAGCATGTTAACTTTGTACCAAATGGGGCACAAAAAGATGCTTAGTACCCGGTACACACAATTCCCCACCTCCCCAGATCAGTAGCAATTCTGATCCACAAAGTGAACCGTTTGGAAATTGGGTTTGTTTGTTTTTTTTTTTTTAAACCTAGGCACTCACTAGTGAGTTCAAATGAAAACCTTAGTGCAATTCAAGCAACCCAACTCCCATCTGCTAAGGAAGTGGGAAGAAAGAACTCGTATGCTGTCAGCAAGTCAAGTGTATAAATCACCGCCTCCGCAGAGACTCCTGTCCTGTTGGGAGTCACAGTCTCCTTTGAAAATAGGATGAAAATCCTGAAATTTCTCCTTAAGTAAAAAAATAAATAAATAAATAAAAATAATAAATAAATAAGTAAATAAAAGTTACGGGTAGAGACAAACACGTGGAGTCTTTTAAACTCTATTCCGAGGACTCAAAAACATTTTATACCCTTCAGGACACACCCCACAAACACCCAATTAAGAAATACTCATCTAGAAATATCCTGAAAATAGTGGTAAAAAAAAATCCATACTTAATTCTGTTATTTAATGTTTACCAGAGTTGAACACAAATATAGAGCAGTAAGTAAGGTTTTATTTAAAACAAAATGAATTCATTTGAATGTATTTATTCTAGACCTGTGTGCTGAGATCTCATCTTTGAGTGGCTAAGACAATTCGGTTTTCCAAGCAGAACAAATGAGTAGAATGTCTAGCTCATAAACATTGAAGAGGCAAGGAAGCTCCTCCAAATTCAACATTTTATGTTTAATGTTTTGGAAATAGCAGCTTGAAAGACCGGAAGCACCAGTGCTAAAAATGCAACTTCAAAAAACAACCCTCTTCATCCATCATTACATGTCTATACGACAAGGAAAGGAGGGTAACATTTTCCACATGGGAAAGCCATGAAAGATGGTATTTGGCAGATAAAGCTTTCCAGAGCTGTGTTTTATTGGTGACTCATACAGTTTTCCTGATGAACGGTTTCCCCTTTTGCAAATTATAATATCATGAAAAAATGATTTTATTCCATTGAACACATAAGTTGCAAATTGTAAGTATGTTTAAATGCACGCCCTTTGTCCTATGGGGAAAGCAAGCAGAAATCAGGAACTGTTAGCAGCTCAAAGCCCTGTCCACCTCGTGCAACCTCTTCCATTTCAATGAATGAAGAATCCAGGGGGAAATGACCCGTTGAGGGTCACACAGCCACTTCCTAGCAGGGCCGAGGATTGAATGCAAGGCATGCATGCAAAAATACTATTGATACTTCTTTTGGGAAACATTTTTTTTTAAAAATTATTGATGAGAAGTCATTTGGCCGGCTTTCTGGGGGACCACTGCCATGGTTGATGTGAAAGTCCAATTTGGGGGACACCTGGGTGGCTCAGTGGTTGAGCATCTGCCTTTGGTTCAGGTCATGATCCCAGGGTCCTGGGATCAAGTCCCACATCCCCCCGCAGGCAGCCTGCTTCTCCCTCTGCCTGTGTCTCTGCCTCTCTCTCTGTGTGTCCTTAATGAATAAATAAATAAAAATCTTTAAAAACAAGTCCAATTTGGAAGACGAAATGCCCCATGAATGCAAGCTTTCCAAAATTGGATTGTTTGAAGGTCCGAGGAGCTAAGATCTGCTGGTAATTATGTGGAATTTCATTTCCTTAATCATATGTGGTAGCTCCCAAATTCATCTTTGAGGGTCTTAATCATTTGAAATAAGCACTTGAAGAAATCAGAAGGGAGAGAAAGAAGGAAGGGGTGAAAATTTTCAGAAACGAGGGAGCGAAAGGCATGGTGTTCCAAGGATATAATACCCTTGGAAAAACCAGGGTGTGTGTATATATGTGTGTGTGTGTGTGTGTGTGTGTGTGTGTGTGTGGTGGGAGAGAATCGCTTCTTGTCCTCCTGTTGGATAACACAGACAGAATTTCTGCACCTGAGCTTTAAAATCTGTCCCCGAGCCATCGGCAATGTGTGGCAGGGCCTCCGTTGAGCAACAACAACAGGCTGCCCTACTACAGAACACGATCCTAAAGGCCGCATCCACAGCTGGGAGCTACGAGTGAAAGGCAAGGACACCACAGCTTCCAGTGGCAACGGAAATTATTATGATACAAATTAGGCTGAGCTATCATTTGTTGGAAAACCTCTTGAAAAATGAGCAACTCCAGTCCACATCCTTTGTCCTGGCCAGTTTTTTTATTTGGGATTGTGGAGAAATGGGTTTCCTGAAGAGATAGCATCTCTGCCTCCCCGGAGGCACCTATATTGACTAAGACTAAAAAAGCAAATAGTATCAGATAACCTACTAAAATAAAGCCGGGAAAGTCATTATGCTTTCACTCTATTGATCCGGTGCCCGGCTACATGGGAGAAAAAACAACTTACATTGTTGAAGCTGGGAGTCTCTAAGGTTACAACAACATGTTAAAAAGTGGTGCATTTATCTGTCCTAAGAAACAAGACATTGTATCGAGCAGTCCAGAGATATGCTTAACACCAAACAAACAATGAGAGGCTCCCAGGGATGGTATCCTGTGGTGTGTGTGTGTGTGTGTGTGTGTTTTAAAAATTGCTGGACGTGCTTTCTGAATACACAAAAATGCACTTAAAACGGCCACTTAAAAATGAAGGTATCATTGACATAAACGCTGTATAAGTTTCCGATGTACAAGGCAACAATTGGATGTTCATATACATCACGTGCCACAGTAAGTCTAGTTAGTATCCGTCACTCTTCAGAGTTAGAGAATTTTTTTCTTGTGGTGGGAACACTAAGGATTTTCTTAGTAATTTCCAAAACGGGCAATATAACTATATTGCAACTAATTGTAACTATAACTGCCACATGGTACATCCCATGCAATGACATTGATTTTATACCAGCGAGTTTGGGGTCCCTTCACCCATTTCTCCCACCCCCTACCTCCCCCGGAAACCAGCATTCTGTCCTATGTATTTATGAGCTTGGTGGGTTTTATTCTGGGTTTTAATTTTTTATTTTATTTTATTTTTTAAGATTCCACATATAAGTGTGATCGTATGGTTTTCTTTCTCTGACTTATTTCATTTGTCATCATGGCCTCAAGGTGCATCCATGCAGTGGCAAGTTTTCATTCTTTTTTATGGCTGATATATGTACATACATACCACCTCTCCTTTAGCTGTTCATCCATCTACGGACACATGTTTTTTTCCCATATTTTGGCCACTGTAAGTAATGCTGTGGTGAATATGGGGGTGCATATCTTTTTGAATTAGTGTTTTTGTTTTCTTTAGAGAAATACCCAGAAGTGAGATTCCTGGATCGCACAAAAATAGAACTACTAGAAATAGTTCTACTTTTGATGTTTTGAGGAACCTCCACACTGTTTTTCCACAATGGCTGCACCAGTCTGTGTTCCCACCAACACTCTACACGGGTTCTAATTCCTCTATATCCTCGCCGACATTTTTTGCTTCCTATCTTTTTGATAATTGACATTTCAACAGGAGTGAGGTGATGTCTCATTATGGTTTTGATTTGCACTTCCCTGATGATTAGTGATGACAGGCATTTGTATATCTGTTGGCCATTGCATGCCTTTTGTTAGAGAAATATCTATTTAAGTCTTTAGCCTAGTTTTATTTTTATTTTTTTTCTGTCTACTTGTTTTATTGTTCAAATAATATATCCATGGGGTCCTGGGATTATCCCCACAGAATGACAAACATGAAGATTGTCAATGCATGAACTATCATGTCAATTTCTCTGATATTTACCTCAAGTTGTCTAGCTAGGCAAACAACAAACTTTAAAGACAATCAGGATTGTTTCTTTGGACTCCTCTTTCTTTTAGAGTCCCCCTTAACATTTCTTGCAGAGCTGT
Source organism: Vulpes lagopus (assembly GCF_018345385.1). Classification (NCBI taxonomy): domain Eukaryota; kingdom Metazoa; phylum Chordata; class Mammalia; order Carnivora; family Canidae; genus Vulpes; species Vulpes lagopus. The sequence goes on from NC_054831.1 coordinate 77,844,342, forward strand.
TTTGGTGGTCACATATTCTTTCAGTTTCTGCCTACCTTGGAAGCTCCTGATCTTCTTCTGAATGAGAGCCTTGCTGGATAAAGTATGCTCGGCTGCATGTTCTTCTCATTTAGGACCCTGAATATATCCTGCCAGCCCTTTCCTAGTTTTAATTGGGATATTCATGGGGGAGGTGTTGTATTGAGTTGTAGGAGTTCTTTATACATTTTGGACATTAACATTTTACCTGATTTACAAACATTTTTTTCCCATAGGTAGGTTGTCTTTTCACTTTATTGATTGTTTCCTTTGGTGTAAAGATTTTTAGTTTTATGTAGCCCACTTCTCTAGACAACCACTGCCAACAGAACGTCTGGAATGTTGCTTTGGATGAGTAAAGGCCCAGTCTCGGAAGCACTACCCCACTGACCACCCAGAGTTCTGTGGTTCCAGGGAGGAGCAAGCAGTCACAACTAAACACAGGCCAGCGAGGCCTGGAAAGAGAAGATGGCAGTCTAGGCGCTGATCTAGGCCTCTCTACCACTTGCTTCCTCACACCAGGGTCTGAACCCCCGTGGACTCCACCGACTTTCCCCACACACCGCGAGGTTCAGAGTGTGAGCTGTGAGACTCTGATTTCCAAACTGCATTGCTTTCATGAATGTGATTATTAGGATTTCTGCAGCTGCACCTTGCAGACAGTTGGCAGACAGAGCGCTGGCTTCACGTTCTCACCCTTGCTGGTATATCCGGCAGGTCCACGGGGACCCATGGCAGCCCAGTTTCCATCCCTGAGGCTCTCTCCAACTGGAGAGGCAAGAGGAGGTAGTGTGTCCACCACAGACTGCACATTTAGTGAGCATCTGGGGTGCAAGACGTCTGCCTGCTGCTCTGGAACATCACAACATGCAAAGAGAAGACGTGACTTGTGCCACCAGAGAATTTGGCATCTAGTGAAACCTTCACAAACAATGCAATGAGAAGTGAATGAGCATCTTCTTGCTCCAGCTAGAAGCCCCATGCTAGGTGCAGGGAAGAGAAGCATCCTTCCTTCCTATAGCGAACCAAGGATAAACATAAGTAGGGTCAAGGGATAACTTCTCAGTCAAAGGAAATATCGGTGCAAGCCAAAGAGAAATGTTAGTCTTGGTCCAACATGAGCACGACTGTTGTCACACTTTGGAAATATATTACCTTTTTGAATAAACAGCTCAGAATCATCATGCTCTTACCAACAGGGCTGTGCGATGAGTACCCGTGTGGAAGGTCCCAGGATGAGAGGCAAGAGGAAGTCCTCATGGGATCAAAGCAACTCTGTACCTGCCCACAGGCCGCTGGCCCGGCTGCTCTCTTGGCTTTCTGCTTTGCCATCTACTGCCAGTGGGGCTGGTTGCCAGGGGCAAAGGGGGCAGGAAATTCGGTGCTTTGATATTTTTCAGGATAAATGAAATGCTTACTGGAGAGAGAAGCACTTGCCCTGGAGAATTAACTTCTTTCTTTCATCCTTCCTTCCTTTCCTTTCTTCTTTCTATTCTTTTCTTTTTTCCTTTTTCCTTTTCTTCCTTTCCTTTATAACTCTCCTTTGCTATATCAACTTCCCACTCTATTTTTCCAAGCATTTAATAAAGTCTTTTGAGAAACAGGCAGGTCAGAGACTTAAGGAAACATATGCCAATACCACTTAGCACATTTCTCTCCCAGACATCCACTTCCAACCCAACCATCTGCTGCTCTGTCAGCCTGAGTATTTATAGCCTCTCACTTTCTCCTCAACAGGCCCCGCTTTCATGCCACGGAATCCAGCTTTGTCTTCCCTCCTGTCTGAAGAAGCAACAGGGTAGAGTTAATTTCTAATCACTGTACCATTTCCTTCCATTTCAGATGTGATGACAAAGTTCATCTAGAAAAAGATTTAAGTTGTATCTGATCAATTTGCTACACATTCATTCTCTATAGAACAAAAATCGCTTCCTGACTTTTCTCATTTGGAGATCCTTTCAGATGGACTTAATGATCAGAATTCAGTAGAACAGTGTATATTAAGCCATTGGCATTCACTCACATTTTTTAAAAGCTGGCTTTTGTCCACAACTTGGGAAGTAATATTATTGACCTAGAAAATCACAGGACTGACAACGAGAGATGTGAACGCTGGCTCGCAAGCGTAATCAGATCCATTCATCCTGGTCTAGCAGAAAGGCTCTCATCTGCAAGGAGGAAATCATCCCTCTCAATTTAGAACTGATCCAGAGACCATGAGTCTGTGGTCTTTTACTGTCAAACTTTTGGGAGCATCCATTTCTCCATTCACATCACAAAAGAGCTGGTGGATTCAAAACCCTTGACAAGGAGTCAGCTTTTGAATCCTTTCCTTTGCTGGAATCTGGAAAGGCCCAAGTTCTAGCCTTTTGCCATCTGATCTGCATCATTTGATCAAAGTAGCCCTATGTTGCCCAGACTATGCCACTCCCACTGCCCCTAATCCTGAAACAAACCAGACTGGTAGCTCCCACCATTTAGGAATGTGTTTGAAACAGCCCAAATCTAGGCCGAACTCCTAACAACCTCAGAGACCACTTGTCCAGTGTTTGGGGTTTAAAACATGAGGTCTCCCCAGGGACACAAATTGGAGCTCTCTGCTTACACTTCAGGGTCCTAGAGGTGCCTACAGCTGGGAGTGCAGGTAAGGTTACCCAGACAAGTCCAACAACACCCTGTTGTTGGAGCTACCGGGTAAGGGCATGAGGGATGCACATGGGGAGGAGGGTCCGCAGGGTTATCTTTCTTGGGAAATGTCCTCAGCCCCATCCATCCATGCAGGAGACAGGTGTGCAGGAGGGGGACCCTGGCAGGCCCCAGAGCACAGACATACGCTGTGGACAGTGGGGTCCAGGGTATGTGTGGGGAGCTGCCCGGTGTTCAAGGGTGCCCATGCCTATGCTAGACAGTGAACACAGATTTCTAAAAGGGATTTTGGACATTCCTCTAACTGTGTCACTCGCTCAAGAGAGAAACAGATGTCTCAGGGGAAGAGACGAGATCATGGAGTTGGCAGTGGGAATGTCTGCCATAGAGGGCTGCAGAAGTGAATCCTCAAATGTTGGGGAGACCTGGGACCCCACGTGGAGAGCGTCCACCTCATAAGGGCAAATTTATCCAGGGTGTCTGCGAAGCCATTTCCTGGCAACATATTGCACTGCAAATGTTCAAATTGTCCCTTCCCCCATCCTGGTCATCCTACTCTGGGAATATGCACTAAGCAAAAATAGATTTAGTTATTTATGACTCTTTTTTTCTTAAAGGAAATAATCTAAATGACCAACTAACTACAGGGAGGATAGTTCAATAAATTATGGCAAGTTGTGACATTTTGAAAGATATAACAATATTTTTATATAATTTTTAGTGATATGGGGAAATAAAACCTAATGTGAAGAAAATAGCATCCTTCTGGCAAACTGTGATGCCAATTATGGACTTTAAAAGGAAGGTTGGAAGGAAATGTAACACAAACTTTCCCATATTCTGTAACCTGTGGTTTGTAGCAATTATAAGGGATTCTTTTTCCTGTTAGATTCTCAATTTTTAAATAATATTTATAGATTTTTTTAGAATTTCTATAAATTACATTGATAAATGAAAAGCAGGATGTTTAAGCCTGCTCTGATCATAGCATCACTATCAACTTCATCAAAACTTATAATTTATAAAAATGACTTTCCATTACTAAGGAACATTTTTTTTTTAAGATTTTTATTTGTTTATTCATGAGAGACAGAGAGAGAGGCAGAGACACAAGCAGAGCGAGAAGCAGGTTTAGCAGGCTTCCTTCAGGGAGCCCGATGTGGGACTCTATACCAGGACCCCAGGATCGTGACCTAAACTGAAGGCAGATGCTCAACCACTGAGCCACCCAGGTGCCTCTGCTCAGGAACATTCTTTATCAAATTAATGCACGAGGGCTGAGGTGTAGACCAGATAAGGTGTGTAGAAGCACATGCTGTCTCCATACTTAGCTCTGGGGCAACTCAAACCATCCCCTATCTTGTGATACTGGATCTGAACCAGTGAACAACCAAGGTAGCTTTATGCATAGTCCAGAGGAAAGATGCCTCGGGACCCTGTTAGTCATTTACACTATTTAAATTATACTGTGACTGTAGTGTGAATGGCATAACCTCTTCCTCCTGTATTTAAAACCAAAATCAATTTATAAGTTAACTCTCCAGAAGACTGTAAAATGAACCAGAAATCTAGTGAATCACTGGTGACCCTCAGCATTTTCTTAATCTTCTCAAGTTCAGCTGCTGTCTTGCTCAAATGATTGGAATAATAGTGCTGGCTTTTTTTTCTTTTCTCTTTTCTTTTCTTTTTTTTTTCTCTTTTCTTTTCTTTTCCTTCTTCTTTTTTCTCTTCTTTTCTTTTTTTCTTTTCTCTCTGCTAGTATTAAATGATATAACGAATGCAGCCTTGCTCAGTGCCGGGCGTAGTCCATGCTCCTCACTATTCTGGAGCCCAGCAAACACATGGGAGAAAAGGCTGTGTCAGAAATGACCTCTTCTCTGTTGAGTCAATCATGGCGCTGAGATGCTCAGCAAGATAAAGTCCTTTCATCACTCATATCATTGTTCTGTTTTAAACCAAAATGAAGTTCTGTGTCCTGAGGGAAACTCGAGCCATCTTACTCCTCTGACTCGGTGTTTATGGGTCCTGCTCTTGGAGTCAATAGTCTAGCTTCTTTGCTCTGTACAGAGGTCCCCATGGAGATCATGTATTGTTATTCATCCAGCAATGGTCGAAAAGGGAATTGGGGGAACAGAGAGGGAAAGTGAACAACTTTACATGCAAGGTATTATTTTGCATGATTACATCGATGATGTGAATTCAGGAGAATATCATTGCCCCGCGGAGGCCCCAGAGTCCAGACCAGCAGCCTGTCCTTTCTTTGGGTCCCAAGCATGTGCCTCCAGCCAAGGTTACTCAAGTCCTGCTCATTGAAACGACCTGCACTGCACCTGCTTTGCACCAAGTCCTTTGCTCAGTTTTGCATAAGATAAAACCACATGGAGCTCAAGCATCAGAAGGGTTTTTCCAGCATTTTTTAAAAGGCTGCAAACCCATGTAATCACAACAAACACAGATAAGGAGACCATGGGGAAAGAAGAAAAGAGGATGTGTGCCCAGGACAAAGGAAGGGAAAAACCGGAAAAAGGCAGAAAATGGAAATCGCGCGCTGTATTTTAGACTTCACCTTTAAAGGTGTTCTTTGAACTAATTCCTCCATTTGGTATCTACCCAAATTTGTGAATTAAGCTGAACAGGAGTTACTAACATTCCCTTCGCTGGGGTGCAGAGGGATTAAAAATTCTGACCAAGCTCACCACGCATACTTACATACACTCGAAATGCTGTCAAAACTTGGACTTGGGGTTGTGGATAACTTTGGACATCCTCTCATCCTCAGTGTAGACACTACTTAGTCCAGATCTTGTATATTTGTTGTTTCCTCCTTCTGGACATGAGGCCTGTGGCCACAACCCCATTACATGAGATCCTTGGTCAGGCCAGGGCACATTCGAGCACAGCCCCCTCTTGGCACTTTACTGGAGTGGGAGGTCCTGGGACAGCGCTGTAGGCCCTTGCATCATTCAATCCAGGAAACCCTGAAACACACCAGGTGCCCATGATCAACCCAAGTTCTACTCAGTGAATGTAGATGATGGCAAAGTGAAGGAAGGGAAGTCCAGACTTCTGAATGAAACACTTCACTTATAAAGCTGCTAAGAATGAAGGTCTTCCAGAAGTCATCTGCACAATCCCTTACTCAGCCAGGAAATGGTCCCCCTTTAAATGCATGGAATCATGTTGGAGTATTGTGTTGGGCCTTGCACCGATTCATAAATATCTAAAACTTGAAGAAAACAAAACAAAACAAAACAAAACTCACAACTCTGACTTGAAGCCAGGCATCTCAGCTTCCAATCTGCTTCACTAGAGCAATATGCCAACTTGAAGGGAAAAAGGAGTTTCTGAACGTCTTGGGGGCTGAGCAGGAGGTTTGGCCATCTCTGGCTGAAAGGACATGAAGGTCAATGCTACTCTAGAGATTTCATGCTCGGCTTATCAAAATCTTCAGACCTAAGGGTAGCACTTGCTCATTTATATACCAAAGCTTCCCAGGGCCGCATCTGCTTCCTATCAACCACTTAAGATATTCCCAAAGATTTGCTTTCAAGTCAAGATCAGCAATTGCATCTTGGGTGCGTTTATTTATTTGCTCAACAAATATTTATGGGGTTCCTAATACACGCCCAGCATGGTTCTAGGTGCTGAGTGTATAATAAGGAAACAGGACAGGTGATAGCAGCTGGAGTGTGGTGTCCTGCAGGCAAGCTCTTCAGAGAAGGCTGCTGTGGGGAGGCAGGCATCCTGCTAAGCCAATTTCCCTCACTCTTTGCTCTGGCAGCCCCCACCGGGCACCGTGGCTGCAGTCCCCACCTCACTCTGGAGCATTCTGTGGCCCAGCAGCCCACCACCTCCCACCTTCCTGCAGAAACTTTCTCATGGAACACACCCATTACCCTTGATATGCAGGCAGCATGGTGGCTCTTTCCAACAGGAGCTTAATAAATGGCACCCACCTCATCTTCTCACTCAGAATCAGGAGCCGAATTCTATGTCCCTCTTGCACTCTCTGCTGCACAGTGACCAAGGACTAAACACCCTACGTCTTCACCTAAACTTGTTCCTCCAGGGAGTCTAACCTGAGTACCTAAAAGTTGTCCTCTTGGCTTGGCCTCTACCTGCCCATTCCCAAATGGGGACCACAGTGCTAGCATTTCCTTGTGCCTTTTATGTGTCTCCTGTCAATAGAGGAATAGATGGAGTATAGGGGAAAAATAGGAAGTTGAGGAACTTTGGAACACTCTAGGTGTGTAATTGTGCAATTTCCTGTGGGCTCTTACGCGAGCTATGCTGAAGTTATTAGTAGGAATCTAGAGGCGTAGGCATAATTTGGATGATCCATCAACCATACTAGGCAAAACACTGATCCTCCAAGAGCCCCAGTACTGGGCGCAGCACAGAGTCACAACCTAATCCCAAAACAAATCCTTCTGATATTCAGAGGTAAGTAAGAGTCCCCCCAGGGAAAGAGCTTGTCTTTAAAGACAAGAGCAGAGTTTGACTCCTGGGTGATTGGTTTAGGGGTTAGAACAGAAAAATAAAAGAAGAGACAAGATTCATGTTATGGGCCACTAGGGCCCTCATTCATTCAAAAACTTTAATAAAGTCCTCCCAGGTGTCAAGCCCTATGTGTTATGGTCTCAACGTTCGTGTCTTCCCCTCAAATTCATATGTTGAATCTTAAACCCCAATGTGATGGTATCAGGAGGTGGGGGCTTTAGGAGGAGATTAAGTCATGAGGGTGAGACCCTTATAAAGGAGGCTCCAGAGAGCCCTGTGCCCTTTCTTCCACATGAGGACACAGCGAGAAGATGGCAATTGTGAGCCAGGGAGCAGCTCTCACCAGACACCACGCCTGTAGGTGCTCTGATCTTAGACTTCCAGCCTCCAAAACTATGAGAAATAAATGTTTGTTGTTTATAGGCCCCCCAGGTCTGTGGTACTTTTGTCATGTCATCCCCAGTAGACTAAAACACTATGCTAGGTGTGAGCAACACAAAAGATCGTAAAATATAAACCTCCCCTCGGGGCCTTGCAATCCAGCTCGGGTTCTAGGGGAGGGGTCTGTGATGAAAAAACCAAGCAAATATTGAAAGAGCTTTTTCAATGAAGCTAATTAAAATATGGAAAGCACAAGATCTCCTTGTTAGAGCAGACATGTGGCAATGTATATGGGAAGATGGGAAGGATGTCTTTGGAGGAAATCGTGCGTGGAGAAGCAGTTACCCAAACAGAGGGGGAGCAGGTCTGGACCACATGCTGGTGGGGAGCAAAGGCCACTCATAGGCAGCTTTGGGAAGGAAAAGACTGGATACTGGACAAAGAGCTGTGTCATGAGCAAGTGTGAGACCATCTTCTTGGGACTTCTAGAGCTCCTAGGAGAGGATTGAGAGGCAGGGCCATCCTGTTTTTGGGATCCTACAATACATTTGGCCACCACTGGTGCATCGAAAGCAGGGTGACTTCTTTCGCTTCTTGGGAAATCTGAGAGTGAACCAGAAAGGGTGTGTGTAAAACAGAAATGCATGTTTTAATCAAAGAAACCCTAAAACAAAGTTATCTTCCTCACTGAATGATATGAAAACCGTCACCATACTTGATGTAACTGTAAAATGGTAAGCCATTCACATTCACCTGGGGTCATTTGGATGGCAAAGGAGAGTGGATTTCTAGGTTAGTTAAAATTAGGGTTAGACACACGTAACAGAAAACCACAGATAATAGTTGTTTCAGCAATGCAGAAATTTGCTTCTGTGTCACCTAACTCTGAAGATGGGAAGTACAGAGCTGCTACAGTGGTATTTAGGGACCCATGCTTGGATCTTGCACTCCGACAGTTTCAGTGCATGCATGGCTCTCATTTCCAAGGGCACCTTATGGTCCAAAATAGCTGCTGGAGCTCCAGCCATCATAACCTCAAGGAAGGAAGCAGGAAGAAGCATGGCAGTGATGCCAAAAAGCCTCTTCCCAGTAGTACGTGCTCTTTGAGAATACTTTGTAGAATAATACCTACATGCAGATATTTTTTACAGTATGATACATAAATACAGTTAATGCATAAAACATACAAAAATGTGTCCATCAACTTTATGTTATTGGTAAGCTATTAGCAGTTTAGCTTTGGAGGGAGTAAAAAATTGTATATGTATTTCCAGCTGCACCGAGTGGGGGTGTTGGTGCCACTAATTCCCATGTGGTTCAAGAGTCAACTGTACTTAATATATTTCCCGGTTCCATGCGTGCTTGTGCGAGGGGCTGACTCATCAGCAGAATACCACACGGAGACGTTTCTGAACAGAACGGACCCTTGCTCTCCAATCTGCTTTGCCTGGTCCCCAGCAAGGAGCTCAGGTGAGGTGGACACAACGGCTTCTCACAGGGCACTTCGTGGCTTTGCTCTCTCCAGGATTGGGTCAGGTTGTTGGAAGCAGAAATCTAATTCCAGGTGGATTCCTATCAGGACAAATTTCCCTCCTGCTTTCAACCATTCAAGCTGTAGACAAAAGATGGTTGCTGAGACTTTCCCCATAACTTTCCTAAAATGCCATCTTTTTGTGAAAGAATAAACTATGTTGGCCGCCCATTCAAAATTTGGAATCCCCCGTGGGAATAATTAGTAGTAATTACTTGTTTATTCCAAGCAACAGTTGTGCATACTGGAATTAGGAAAAAGAACGTTAAAGAAAGACTAAAGACAGAGCCAAAGAACAGAAAAGCAAGCATAGGACACTGTGGGGCCATCCATGTGGATGCCGCTCAAGGGTTCTGCTAAGACGTATGTTAAATGGAGCCTCTTCTGAATGGAAAACATGCACCTGCAAAGCTGTTTAACTATGTCATGGAGAGCACGCGCTGCAGAAACTAATCACACCTCAAATGATTGATCCACTGATCATCATGAGGTGACTTTATTATTTTTAAAAAGATTTAATTGATTTATTTGACACAAAGAGAGAGACAGAGAGACAGAGAGAGAGAGAGAGAGAGAGAGAGAGAGCACAAGCAGGGGGAGAGAGAGAGGGAGAAGCAGACTCTCCACTGAGCAGGGAGCCCAACGTGGGGCTTGATCCCAGGACCCCGAGATCACAACCTGCGTGGAAGGCGGACACCTAACCTACTGAGCCATGAGGCGCCCTGGTGAGGTGACTTTAAATCATGAAGGCAAAGACCACCTCTCAGGTCTTTTCCTGCTTCCGTCTGAAATTCTGCAGTGACGAGGTCACGTCTCTGCCTGAAGCTCCCCTTGCCCTGTGTCCGGGGTGGGTGGCCTTTTGGGTAGTTTACACACTCGATGTGAATTATTGTTTGGAACTGTGATTAAATAAAGCCGTAACCTTCAATTAGAGTCTTACCATTGATAATATAGATGACTTTGCAAAGGACAGATGATTGGTCCATCTTCCTCAAAGTGAGGGTTCTCCTTCTAATCGTTGCTTGGGTGGGTTTGCAGCCTTGTTGCTGCAGAAATGGTGAAGGAATAATGACCAACTCTACCTCGTTTTCTCCGATTTTGGTCTTGGTTCCTGTGTGGATTGATTTCAAAGGAAGTCTGTGAAGATTAATCTCTACTGAGCTGCAGTTAGGAAACAAGATTATGGCATTGGCAGCCAAAGGAACAGCTGACTGGGGGGGGGGGGGGAGAAAGAGAGAGAGAGAGAGAGAGAGTCAAAGTTGCTACATACTATACGTTTTTAAATGGAAAATCCTCATGTTTGAGCGCTTTCTAGGTTTTCTGTGGTATCTCGAAACTTCGCTTGGGAGGAAGCCATCTGATTTCCTCTCCTGTGGTCCTCTCAAGTTTCAAAATACTTCGATGGAAGGTATTTTTCAGCGTTTCCATCAGTGAAGGGCATGCAGTTCTGAAAACTGAAAATCTTTTGCTGTGAGGACAGAAGCACGGGCGGTCTGCCAGTAGATTTATGTGCCGTTTGCCTTTTTAACTCAGAGACCTGGAAAGTCTGACGGTGTCGGCAGCTCATTGGCTTGTAAAGGGATCAGCCCCTCTGCCTGTTTGAAATGCTTCTCTCTGGCGGGCGAAGCTGGCAGTTTCCTGCTTCCCCGGTTAGTAAGAATTAAGACATATCTGTTGTGTTTAAATCAACTCAAGAAACAAAAACACAGTCATGGAATAGGATGTCTGGAAAGGACGTCTTGCTTCTCTTGCAACGTGATGCAGGGGAATAAGCAGTGGCTTGGGAGTTGGAGTTCAATACTCTACGCACGTGGTGGCTTTGGGGAAATCGCATCACCTCTTTGAGTGTCAGTTCCAGTCCTCGTAAATTAATGATGCAAATATCGATCTTGTAGGTTTGTTGTGAAGTGTACAGAGATAGGGGCCAAGGTACACAAATAGAAGGCATTTTAAGTTGTCCCTTCACTGCTAGATAACTCGAGTTGTTTTTGGGGGGGGGTCATTGACTATTATTACAGATAATAGTAGACTGAACCGTCTTGTGGCAGAGAGATTATTCGATCCAAAGGTACCAGGGTCACCTGAGGTCCTGTGTGCTCTGTGCCCCTGGGAGCTTCTCCTTCTGCAGGAACCAGCAGCGTATCTTCCTCTGTTTACTTACGGTGTGCAGGGGATGTGGGAGAGGAAATGGTGAACATGATAGAGGACAAACCCAGTTGCATTAAAGGCATAAGTTCAGAGTCATTATGCAACAAGTAACCATCTTATCAGGCTTTGCTTCAGTAGCTGGGGTCAGTTATATGAAGTCCTTTGCTCTTGATGCCTTCCGCTATGTAACCAGGATGCTACTTTGACAGCAGCATCACCTCATCCACCTGTTGTTTCATAATAGTCTATGATTTTTCTAAATCTTTTTTTAAAGTAATCTCTACACTCAGCATGGGGCTTAAACTCACAATTCTGAGATCAAGAGTTGCATGCTCTATCGACTGAGCTGGCCTGGAGCTCCAGTAATTTTTTTTTTTTTTATTGCCTTCAGAGTCTTGTTGTGTGTGTTCTTTGTCAACGTTTCCTCTTTTTTCTCTGTATGTTTTCCCATACTTACTTTGTCCATATGTGTATATTTTTCTGCGTCCTTCTTTTGTTTTATCACTGATCCAAAATATAAAATTAAAACCCTTTTAAAAATTATTTTAAAATGGTACAGTCACTATAGGAAACAATATGGGTGATCCTCAAACACGTACAAGTAGACTTACCATATGATTCCAGCAATCTCCACTTCTAGGACCATATTGAACAGAAACAATAACACAAACTCAAGAGACATATGGCCCCCCTTGCTTCATGTTCACAGCAGCCTTATTTACAATAACCAAGACCTGGAAACAACCCAAGTGTCCATCAATGGATGAAGGAATAAAGAAATTGTGGTAAATATATATATATACAATGGAATACTATGCAGCCACAGAACATGAGGAAATCCTCACATTTGCAACAGCTTGGATGGACCTTGGAGGAGGCAGGTGCTAAGTGAAATAAATCAGAGAAAGACAAATATGGCATGATCTCACTTGTATATGGAATCTAAAATAAAACAGAGCAAAACTCAGAAAAAGCGATTGGCCCTGTGGTTACCAGAAGTGACTGGTGGGAGAGGGGAGGAGAAATTGGAAGAAAGTGATCGAAAGGTACACACTTACAGTAATAAGTCCCTGTGATGGAATGCACAACATGGTGACTATAGCCCACATTGTTGTGTGATATACAGGGACCTTAAAGGAGTAAATCCTATGAATTCTCACCAGGAGGAAAAATGTTTTTTTTTTTTTAATTTTCTTTTTGTTGTATCCATACAAGAAGATGGATGTGAGCTGAACCTATTGTAGTGATCATTTCATAACATATGGAAATCAAACCATCCTGCTGAGTGCCTTTGACTTTTGCAGTGATGTATGTCAATCATTTCTCAATGAAACTGGAAAACAATATTTTTTCCAGTTAAAGATGGCAGGAGGACCTCATCCTCATGCAGTTGTCTCCATGTTCTCCTAAAACTTCCCGAAGCAATCCAAAACAGGGTATCTGCTAACAAGCAGTAAATCCACACAGAAAAGGAGACCAAGAGGAGAGGAAGTAATGCGGGAAATTTGCAAGCTGGAAATAGAAGGTATCTCTTTGGTAGAAAGAGATGCAAGTTCTAGAAAGATGAATTCTAAGCTTGTAATAAGGGAAGCCAAGAAGCACAATCCAGAAGATTCAGGAATTTGCAGCACTGATATCTCTAGAATAATACTGAAATGGGTTGAAAACAAGAGGATTAGGTGAGAGTCTATATAAGAAGCAGTTGAGTTTTTGATCTCCACTTGCTCCTACCCCATCTGGTAGAAGTCTACAAAGTCCACACCCAACAAGCCCATCTACACAAAGAGCTCCCTGTCGGCCTTTTAATGCTTCAGCAGAGGCAGATAGCAAAGGATCACCAGATATCTGAGGAGAGCCTTCCTCTTAAAAAAAAGAGAGAGTCTGCAATAGACTGAATTGTTCACTGTCCCTGCACCCCACCCCTTAAGTTCATGTGTTGAAACCTGACTCTCCATGTGATGGTATTTGGAGGGTGGGTCTTTGGGGGAGGTGATCAGGTCATGATAGTGGAGCCCACATTGATGAATTAGTGTCCTTACAAAAGAGACCCCAGAGAGCTCCCACCCCCATCCTCCATGTGAGGATACAGTGAGAAGAGGGCTATGAACCAGGAAGTGGCTTCTCTCCAGGCACCAAATCCATTAGTGCTTTCATCTTGGACTTCTAGCCTCCAGAACTCTGAGAAATAAACTCGTGTTGTTTGTGAGCCACTCAGTCTGTGGCATTTTTGTTACAGCAACCTAAACGGGCTAAGATGGACCAAATTACACAGAAAACAGAAACTTGATCCTATGTAGGGAGAACAAAACTTTAAGAAATATTTAATAATATATGGAGAGAAATAATACATCAAATGGTTGGAAGCAACCCTTGGAAATTATGAAGGCAAGAAGCAACTCGGTAGAAGCATTGGAAGTTAAAATTGAATGGATATACAACACAAAAGAATATAGGGACAAAAAGATAAGATAACTGGAAGATGGGGCTGGGGTATCCAAACATAGAAATGGTAGGAAGGAAGGAAGGAAGGAAGGAAGGAAGGAAGGAAGGAAGGAAGGAAGGAAGGAAATGCTCATACATGATTCAAAGAGTTTTCCAGAATAGATGAACATGAGTTGCAGATTGAAAGGGATTGTTGAGTTATTAGCACTATGAGTGAAAACGGACCTACACTAGGGCACGTGGTTGTGATGTTTCAGAACCTTGGGATGATAGAAAGAAGAGTCTATGAGAATCCTGCACAGAAGAAAATGGCTTCCTATAGAGACATCAGGATGACACAGACTTCTTAAAACCACACAAGAGAGCCTGAGATTAAAGCGAAGGAATAGCTTCAAATTTCAGAAAGGGAATGAACTTCAATCTAGACACCTACACCCAGGTAAGCAGTCATCCTCAAAGGGGGGGGGGCAGATCAAAAAAGTGGTTCGGTCAAGCAGACCTGCCACATATCCTTTCTAAGGGAGTTACGTGAGCCATGCCTTGAAGAGGCAGGTACAAGGAGAGGTGAAGGGTAGCACTCAAGAAGGAGGATGGAGGACCCCATGGGGTCGTCATATCCTGGACCTGGACATTGTGGGACCTCGCTGGAGCGCACTAAACACACAGCCAAATAAATCCCAGCTCTTAGTAACTCCAGGGGAGACAAAGATGTATACGGGAAAGGAAAAAGAATTGTGGTTTGCTACTTGTCTCAGCGGTGAAGAAGAAATGGTGTTTCCATGATCACAATAAGGTAAACAAAGTTAAATAAAATTATGGTATAACCATATCGGGATGATGAAGCATGGAAATGTGTGTGTGTGTGTGTGTGTGTGTGTGTGCCTGTATGCATGTGTGTGTGTGTGTGAGAGAGAGTCCTCGGATACTCAATGCTGTATTTCCAGAATGAGAAGCTAATAGGGCAAAACTGGAAAGATCAAGAAGCAGCAGTATAAGCACTTTTTGCTACAAATAGACAATATTTCCAAGAGAAACAGCTAAGAACTGTTGAAAGTAATTGTGTCTGTGGAGTGGGAGTTTCTTTCAATTATTTGCATGTGATGACTTTAATAGAGATGAAAATAAAAAAAAATAAAAAGGAAAGAAAAAAAAAGTGGCCAAGGGAGAAATATCAGTTGCAATTCTTCCCAAATAAAACTTTCTTTATAAACAAAATTGTGCTTTCCCTATGTAGATGATGCCAATTTTTCTTCCCTGTAAAAACAAAACAAGATAACAACAACAAAAAATCCTCCCAACAGAAAAAGATATTCTTGGTCTTAAAAATAGCACAACTCAGCCTAAGATTAAAATAACACAACTAATTAAAGGCATTAATGGCTTTGGTTTCTTCATGGAGTTATAATTTACATATAATAAAATGCACCCATTGAAATTTCCTTTTGGTGTGCAACTTCCACCGGAATTGAGAGACAGATGAGGGGGCATTTCCATCACCCCTAGAAGCTCCCTGTGCCCCATCTCAATCCCCACCTGAACGCCCAGCACCCACAGCCCACTTCTTGCTGCTGGAGATATGATTTTGTCCCCTCTGAAGTCCCCTGAGAATGAAGGAAAGACACACAGCCAGTACTCTTGTTTCGGGCTCCCTTCTAGCACATTTCAGTCTCAACCATGTTGTGTCCGCCTGCTTCCAGTTCCTTCTATTGCAGAATAGTATTCTGTTGTGCGGAATACATGACAATTGGTTTATCCGAGATGAAAGTTTTTCATAGAACTTGGGACAGTTAAATTATTTTAGTCTTCTAGTCTCTTGGTTACAAGCTCTCTCTTCCCATCAGCGAACTCTCTCCATGGTCAATTATCAAAAAGGGAAGCAGGATCTAACGGTGAAGTGAGATTCTTCTGGGGAATCTGGCTCAGTTGCTTAGCAACACACGGAATAACTGTATTAGTTTAGGGGATTCTGAACAAAAAGGTAATCATCTTTTATTCCCAGATAGAGTGGAGACAATGTTATTCCAAGTAAAGTGGGGGAAAAGTAAAAACCACAAAAATGGGGGAAAACACATGTAGTAAATAAAAGCATAATGATGGCTCCTGCGCTCGTACCACAGAGTTCCACTACAGGTTCTGTTTGAGGCCAAGGAATCTTATTTCTCTTAAAGACCATGGTGTGAGGCCCTGGCATGCTAAATGTTTTTAAAGGCACACACACAAAAATGCCAGAAATAATTATAATTCGGGACTGGAATAAAGAGAAACACATTGACCTTTATTGGCATTAATACTTCAAGAAATCAATTTAAGGTGAATGGGAAACGTTTAGGGTGTATGTCCTTCCAAACAAAGAAAGGATTCCAGTAGACATTATTTTTCCACTCCCCGTAGAGCATAACTGTTTCCCATGGTAAAGGCGATGACTTGTATTTTGCTCACCGGATTCCTTAATCTCCGAAAGCACCATATTCAGTTTGCGGGGGATGCTGCTAACATAAGTTTGTGGGTTTTTTTTTTGTGTGTGTGTGTGTGTGTGTGTGTGTTTTTTAACTTCCTCAGGAGTTTTGCCAACTTGGGACTACTACTTCCTTCTCATTATCTGTGCACCTCTCCCCGCACCCCCATGCTAAAATCTGGCAGAAATAACTCTGCTAAGAATCATGGATTTAATGAGCAGAATATCCCCCAGCCATTTCATGCAAAGTGTTTAATAATCAATCAGAGATCGGTTTCACTTAGTTTTACAGGGTTGAGAGGGAGACAAAAACCCTTCACCATCATTTTTCGACTCTCCCTGGAGCTCTTCCCTACTTACCTCCTGATGACAGATTTCTTGGTTTAAATCATGCCCCAAGGGAAAGGGAACGAAACTCTGGTCCTTCAGTCTTCTGTCAGTGCCTGGGCACCTGGTAAAAGACAGCTTTGCAGTTTCATTTATTTTAGAGGCAAAGTTGGCTACCAAATAATTGGGCTCACGTCCGCCCTTTCCTGGAAGTGGCAAGGATCAGTTCTCCCCAAAGCGTGTTTAATTGCAGCCCTCGAAGGAAAGGAGATAGGAGAACACATCTTCCAGAGCTGCTATCTTTTTATTTTCGGCCTAATTAAAAATGTTCCAGGCTCTCCTGGTCCTGAATCATAAGAGGCATCCACTTGTGTTTTGAATTGCGTGTGCTGTGAGAGCATACAGAGGCAGATAAACAGGAAGGCAGGCCCTGCCAAAGAGCTTTGCAAAACCAGAACACATCCTGGGGCCCCACACAATTAATGAAAATCTTACTGCTACACCACTCTGGAGCCCGGGAGTAATAACTCGCGAGTTACAAATGCCCTCAGTGTTTTACCCCCTGCTGTGACATTTTGTGCTGTGGTTTCTGCTCCGGGGAGATTTATCAGTTGAAAGAATAGATCTGATGAAAAAGTATGGCTTTGCACATTAACAGATTCTTGTCCACAACTGCCACATTTACAGCAATTTACTGAAATTGATTCTCCTTTGGGCTAAAAGGCTGAGACTCCCAAAGAATGTGTCCCTGTCTCTGTATTTTAAAATATTTAAAACGAGAGCCAGATCTTGTTAATGTTTAACTTTGTGTTCTCAGCGGATTCTTGTTTGTGAAAGGGAAGTCACTAAAGGCTTTGAGTTAGAGCAGTGTTCTCTAAAGCTCACATTTGAGGTCAGCAGGAGCCCTAAAATTTCTGGCGAGTTCCATCTCCTCTTAAGCTTTCTGAGTTTTTTGGTTTTGTTTTGTTTTCTCCACCACTGTGGGTTTCTGGGTACAGGATAAGAAACTGAGAGTGTCAAGAAAAAGACACGGTTTCTGTGCAGTACTGATGAAGTGGAAACTCAAGAAATGCCACACGGTTGACTTTCCTGAGACATACAGCAATGATCACATGGAGCAATATGATACAGTGACATTTGTCAGGCCTGCTGATTACCCAATCGAGTTATTGCTCAAATATGCATTGAGCGTTTCTTGTGTGTGAGGCACCAAATACACTCATTCATGGGCCTCAAGAAATTTCTAATAGACAAAATTTCTTTTGAACAGTGATTCTCAGGAAAAAGGGGTCCTCCAGGAAGAGTTTTTTAGTCAGAGAGATTCAGGGAAAGGAAGGCATATGGGACTTGCAGAGTGGTGCAGGTATGATCAGAGCTGGTGGACAGAATGGCGCAGGAAAGCCACACTTTTTTCTTTTCCTTTCTTCTCTCTTTTTCCTTTTCTTTCTTTTCTTTTGTATTCTTTTCTTTTCTTCTTCTTCTTCTCCTCCTCCTCCTCCTCCTCCTCCTTCTTCTTCTTCTTATTCTTATTCTTATTCTTATTCTTATTCTTATTCTTATTCTTCACAGTGGAATAAGTAGAAAGGCTTCCATACCTGTTTTGAGGATTTAAGGCAAACCTAGTAAAGAATAGATAGAAACATGCACAAACTATCATCAAACATCTGGTCTGGAATGAGCCTTAAATATTGACAATGATGCTTATAAAAAGAGGAATTGTAGGTGGAGAAAGGAGCCTGGGGGCAAAGCAGACAGCAGAAAGCAAGCAATGGTATCAGGAAGCTGCATGATATGGAAAGGGGAGGGTAAATACCTGGGAGCTAGGGGTTGCACCTTGGCCTGCCCGGGAGGGATGCTGTGCACTGAGGGGGTGGGGAAGCTGACAGAGCCAGGTCACTGTATCCTGGGCCACAGGGGCTGTGCTCTGGCTCAGACTTTCCCCCGGGGCAGACAGGGAGAGAGTGGGTGCCAGAAACAGCCTGACATGCATGGCACTGCACCCTTAGCCCAGCCTGGCTAAACATGCTCAGCTCTGTCCTCGGCATCTCCATGGTGGCATCTGAAAAATTTCAGGAATCTGCACCCATGGCCCTTCCTATCTTAGGCCTGACACAGGAAGTAGCTTCTTTTCATGCAAGGACCATTCAAGGCAGAGCTGGGGCCAGAACCCAGATATCTTAGCCCTTCTGCTACCCTACTCTGCACTTCCACCCCTGCTTTCAGATCTGGGAAGGCTCCCACCAAAACCACATCCCAGGGACACATGTGGCTCTGGACTTGGCAGGCCAACCTTGGGATGTTCAAGGGGAGGCTTCTCTGCCTTGTCAGTATTGGCATTTGGGGCAGGAGCCTTTGTGATTGGGAGCTGTCCTGTGCAATACAGGATGTTTAGCAGCACCCTTGCTGCTCCACTCACCTACCAACCAGCAGCACTCCCGAAGTTGACAACAAGAATTATCTTCAGACATCGGTCAAAAAATAACCCTGAGGAGACAAATCACTCAGTGATTGAAAACCACCGCTCTGGTGTGTCTGTAAATACGGTGGCAGTTCTCCACTTTGTGTGACAGGTAGCTCCAAACCCAGGTGATGCCAAGGAGGGAAGGCTGAGCCAAGCGAGGAACATGGAAAAAGCCTAGATCTGGTGTCATGGCGCCCAGCTTGGGGGGCTGAGCCTTGTAGAGGGGAGCAGGGTGCTGTAGAGGGGAGCACACTGAAAACCAACCATCCAGCCCTGGCTCTCAGGCTTGCTAGCCTTGGGTGACCATGGAAAAATCCTTCCCATCTGTCTCACCACCTAGATCCTCCTGCCTAACAAATTATGGTATTTCCAACTTTTGAATATGCGTCACTCGGTGTTCTCCAGAGAAGCAGAACTGCCATATCTGTGTCTGTCTGTGTAGTTTCTTATTGACATATATTTTGTTGTTTATCTATATATTCCTCAAATAAATGGGTATAGGTATCGGTATAGATGGAGACGTATAGACACATAGCTACAGATGTAGATGTAGCTACAGATATCCTCGAGGAGATTTATTATAAGGGATGAGACTACACAATTAGAGAGGCTGAGAAGTCCCACACCTATCCCTTGCAAGCCGGAGATACTAGAAAGCCAGAGATATAATAATTCAGTCCAAGTCTGAAGGTCCAAGCGAGAACCAGGAGCACCCATGTCCAAGGGCAAGAGAAGATGGATGTCACAGGTAGAACAAGAGAACAAATTCGTCCTTCCTCCATCTTTTTGCTTCACTTGGTCCCTTAGTGGATGAGACTGTCCCACCAGCAACAGGGGAGGGATCTTCTTTACTCAGCCTAAACGGAGCAAAATGCTAAGTCTCTTTGAGAGACCCTCATAGACACACCCAGAAATCATATTCTAACAGTTCTCGGGGCATCCCTTCACCCCGTCACATTGACCCAGAAGATCAACAGTCACAGCCTCTCAGTGTTAGGCTGTGGCTTTCTGCCTCCAGGTGCCAGGAAGAGGAAAGGCAGCCACATCCTGTGGATCTTCATCCCCAGTGGTCTGCAGCCCGGAGTGTGCACTCGGAGAGGAGGAGGGGTGTGTGCATCGGGGGCAAGGGGGTGAGGGGCCCTCAGTGCAAGAGGCTTGCCTGCTCATTTCCTCCTCCTCCCTCCTCTTTCACTTATGAAGAGGTGAGGCCACTAGCTGGGAGGTGGGGGGGGGGGGGAGAGAGAGAATGAGAACATGAGGTTTCAGAGTGCTGCTGTGGTTTTTATGCATTATACAGTAGGATGATGCAAAGATGCAAACATTTTACCCAGTCCCAAATTTTATCTTGGAATGCACGCGCGCACACACACACACACACACACACACACACAATTCCAGTATTTAGTCTGCACAAAGTAATTAGTCCACGACACCAAAGAATTCCTCCCTTGGGGTGGCTGCACTTAAGGGAAGCGACCTGCGTTTCCCTCAGCTGCACTCTGGGGGCAGATGATGCGAGGGGGAACATCATTGCGGGCACTTCCTCTTTCCTGTAAAGATTTTATTCAAATAGAAAGAGTGCTGCATCTGATAGTGCAAAAAGAAGCAAATTACTTCAGCAATGAAGATGGCCTAATATGGGGGCACAGGGCCCTGTTTCAAATATGGATTAGTAAAAACCAGACAAGGGGAGTCGTGCTTTGAGTGCGCTAATTTGCAACGTGAAGGACCTTATTTCCCCTCTCCTAGGCAGAGGACCGCTAATGCTGCTTTGATCAGAGCGCAGCCTGAGTGGCCGGAACTAACAATGTTTGCAGAAGCGATTAGCTGAGAATTAAGGGCAACATCTGGTCCCGGGGAGGTGTACTGAGCCTGCTCGTATCCGATGAACCTTCTTCTGTTCTGCGCACCTACATGTAATTTGTCAAATCAACCCTATTGATCCTGCCAAGAGGAAGTCTATAAACAAAACAAAACAAAACAAAACAAAACCAGAGAAATGTGCTCGGTGTCCTTGGATATGTTTTTATTTTGGGGGGGTGGGTGGGAGCAGAACTATCCTTGAATAGGAATAAGCAAGCTAGAGCTGCGGAGAGCATTTGTATGCAGCACTGCGACGTAACAGTGGAAAGCATGGCCCTCCTCAAAGGCACATATTATTGAGAGGGCGTATCTGTCGATTCTCAGTAGGGAACTATCCTGGCTAGACTTGGGTCGTATTGGATCACAGGGCCATAAAATTGCAACATATTTGTAGATACTTTTACATAAAATCGGTTAGCAAGTGTTTTTTTTTTTCCTTTTAATCTGAAGCAAAAGCCCTGAGTTACCCACCTAAGTGAAAGCACTTGAAGAGGGAAATTAACACAGATTTCAATTGACAATGGGGTTCCGTCCTCAAAGGACCCATCATAAGTTGAACACATTAGAAGTGGAAAAATGCATTTACTACTTCCGACCCGTCGAGCAGCATAGCTCACTTAGCCTGGCCTGCCTTAAACGTGCCCACTACACTCCCATCAGGCGACAGGTGGGCAAAATCACCTCGCACAAAACCGACTTGGTAATCAGGTGTTGACTATCTCTTGTCATGGACGGAGGACTGCCCTGAAGATGAAGACCAGAATGGTGAAGGGTGCAGACTGGTTGTCAGGGAGATCGTCTGCCCTCATGTCTGCCTGGGAGCCGAGGTTCACTGCCCAGCACCCAAGAGAGGACTGACCACACGTCCCTAGCCTGAGACAAGACCCACATTCCAAATTCCAAGGACAGTTTCTACTTAAATACATACCATTTTGCACCATCCTTAAGTTGGGAAATCATCATGTCGAACTCATCCTAAGTGAGCAATTTGCTGTGTAAACCGCAGGCACTCCTTACGAAGACATGTATTTCTGTGCTTGCATAGAAAGAATTTGACGCCTAGCTCTAAATTCTGTCTTCCTGAACACTACTCTGGGGGACTCAGGTGAGTCTCACAAGCTACCCTTCTCTGTGTCTTCACTTACTCCTGCCATTTCCAACATTCCGTTTTTCAAATCCTGTCTCTTCATTTGTTGGCTGTGTGACCACAGGAAGCTGCTAGACCTCTCTGGGCTTCTGTTTCTTCATCTATGAAACAGGGTAATAGTTCCGATGTGAGATACGGAACAGCTAGTTTGCGACATACCCTTGATAAAGATGTTGGTTTCAATCTCCATTTACCCTCCTCCTCCACCTCCCACATCCCTGGTCTGTGCTACCTCTCATCCCTGACAGGTCCGGTAGCCTCTGATGCATGCTTTTACTTCTCTCTCTAGCCACAGGATCCCCCCAAAATGGTAATAAGGGTAATCATGTGAATTGCGGGCTGCAGACGGAAGCGGTGGACAGCTCAAGATTCTCCAGGGACATTTCTGAATAGGAACATGTCACAGATGAGCTCCACCATCCGCTAGATGAGAGCATTTCACATTCAGATGATAACAGTTCTTACTTCCCTGCACAAAAGAATGGGGTCATAGGAATTTGGAGGTCCAGAGTGAATTTTCTCTCATCACTGTCTCTTTGCAATTTTATCTACAGGAAAGAGACAAATAGAAGTCTTTGCCACCTGAATTCCTTAATATTTTCTTGTCTTATTTTCCCCCCCCCCTGTTAATGTGTAATGGTTTAAATAATCCAAATGAATCTGAGGCAGGATGGAAAGCTTTTAAAAAGAAATTCGTCCTGAAATAGAAGGCTTTTGTCTTCCTGTGGAAAGAATGGCTCCTAATTGCTAACTTGCAGTATGCCTGAAGCTTAGAGATGGTTTTGTGGTGGATTTTGTCTTTATTTTAGTATATGTTGCTTTATGTCTCCATTTTATGTCATTTAAGTGTTTGATTTCTGAGCACTATGGTATATTACCGTTTTTCTAACGTACCCACTTAAAAATGAAAGTACATAATTATATAATTTTACACAGGTGGACCACTTTCTAGTTATGATGCTGAGGGAATAAACTGCAAGGGAAAACATTACTACACATGACGATACAAATACGTGTTTAATGCAAAGTATCTCATGTGTAAAATTAAAAGCAAATGGCAAATGAAGAGGAAGAACTTTAAAATATGTGACCATCAAAAGTGTAATGTCCTTAATTTTAAAAGGAGTGCACTCACAAGTCAGGAGGACGTAAGTGAACAAATAAATAGAAGAAAATGAATAAAGATGTGAAATGAGTACTTCATAATGCAGCGTAAGTGATGGAGTAATCAATATATGGAAGTATCTACAACTCCAGTGATGAATTAATATAAATTAATAGTGGAAGACAGTATTTTTAGCTACTTTAATTGGCAGAATGGTTTTTTTCCCCCCTCAGTTGTCAGTTTAATGTTGGCAAGGGTGCAGAAAACAGAAATATTCATGCACATCATTACTGGGAACGAAACACATAAATGATATTAATTTCTTTTAACCCACAATTCCTCATCTAATAATAATTCACCCTAAGGAAATATTTGCAAAGATTTCACTATAGTGATATTATAGTGTTCTTTCGAATGACTGAGAAATGACAAGAATTTAATATATCACCTACAGGGAATTAACTAATTGAATTATGTATTTAGACAAGAGAACACTATGCAGCTATTCAAAATGACATTATAGATTGTCTCAATCTCTTCCGTTTGAATTATTTGAAAGCCACTCAAATGATTACAGTAAAAAGGCAAAATATCGAGAGATCAAAATAAGCAAACTTAGGAAAGCAGAGAAATGACGGTCAGCCGGGTCAGGTGGGAGCCAGAAATGGAAAGCTGCTACCCACTAAATATAAAAAGATTATACTGAACATAGTATGATCCCGAGTTTTAAAAACCAACATGCACAGAAAAAAAATTACAGGAAGAATTCCTGTAGGAGTTTTTTACTTTCTTTTTTTAGGATTTCTGCTTTCTCAGTTCTCTGTAATGCCCTCATATGATGAAAATAGTAAGGGAAAATATACATTTTAATAAAGAACGATAAATGTAATAAGAGCATACAAATTTCAAATGAAAAAGAAAGAAAAGCTCAAGATCCTAAATTAACCCTTATGAAAAGATAATTATCCATATTAATAGGAGACTATTTTTAACCTGGCTGACAACAATATGATGGTTACTAGTATTCTGAGCGAGTCTCGAGTCCAGGACTTGTTTTGCCCTGAAATTCATTATGTCTCTACTTGGTGGATGTAGGCAGTGAACATTTAAGAAGATATTTAATCGATAGGAAAATCATCAATATTGGTAAGCTTTCTTAAAGAGCACTGTGATTTTGGGGAGCAGTTTTAGGGTTACAGCAAAACTGAGGGAACAGTACAGAGACTTTCCACATCTCCCCTGTCCCATTGGTGCCTGTGCCCGGCTTCCCCACTATCTGCGTCCTCCATTAGAATGGGATGTTTGTCACAACCCATGAACCTACAGTGCATGTCAGCATCACCCAGATCCACAGTTCAATCAGGGGTCACTGCTGGTGGGGGACACCCTGTGGGCTTGAATACACGTAGCCATCATTGTGGTAGCACCCTGAGTACTGTCCCTGTCCTAAAAATCCTCTGTGCTCCAGCCTATTTATCTCTCCTTCCCTCCCCTCTACACTGGCAACCACTGATCCCTTTACTGCCTCCCTAGAATGTGCCTTTTCCAGAAGGTCATATCGTTGGAATCCTACAGTACAGAACCTATTCGGATTGGCCTCTTTTACCGGGTAATATGCATTTCAGGGTCACGTATGTATTTCATGACTTGCCAGCTCGTTTCTGTAAAGCGCTGTATAGCATCCCATTGTGTGGATGGACTCACGAGCTGAAGGACATCATGGCCACTCCCAAGTTTGAGCAAATTCGAGTAGAGCTGTTATAAACATCCATGTGCAGGTTATGTGGGCATTAATTTCGGCTCCTTTGGATAAGCTCTGAGGAGCGCAGTTGCTGTATCGCAGGGTAAGACGATGCTTGTTTTGTAAGAAGCTGCTAACCCATCTTCCAAAGTGGCTGCACCATTTTGCATTCCTATTCTGTTAAGCTTTTAAAACTCTTATATTCCTATTGAAGCTTGTAATCCAAAAACATTGAGTTTTTTTTTAAAACGATTTTATTTATTTATTCATGAGAGACACACAGAGAGAGAGGCAGAGACACAGGCAGTGGGAGAAGCAGGCTCCTTGTGGGGAGCCCGACGTGGGACTCAATCCCAGGACCCCGAGGTCATGCCCTGAGCGGAAGGCAGGTGCTCAACCACTGAGACGCCCAGGTGCCCCAACATTGAGGAGTTTTAAAAAAGGACCATTTAAAAATGCGCCAGTAATTGGGACAGGACTTTTTCTCATAGGAGCTTACTGTAGAGTCGTTTATAAACATGCTTTTTTCCCTAACTCCCTCCCTCCCTGCTCGCTCTTGTGCCTCACTGTCACCCTGCCTCAAAGGCCAGCTTTGTAAGAGTCCCTGTATCCCCCTGCCCCCCAACCCACACCTCGGAGTTTGCCAGCAAGAGTGGCCTTACATTATAAGTAAGAACACCTACATTAAAAGGAATTTTTAGGAGAAGCCTAAAGCTCCCACTTGTACCTCATTCTCCCGAGAAAATAAATCTCCATTTCAGATTCACTTCTTTGCATGAAGCTAAGGGTTGGGGGGACCAGCATTTAAGATGCAAGCCTCCCTGGGACAGAAAGACCCATCAGCAGCAAGACACCACTGTCATTACCTTTACCAGGACATGCTAACCAGTCCCCTCCCGGGGCCCTGAGAAGAGGGACGCTGGAGGCCTTCCAAAGACAAGAATCCGAGACTTGAATAGTTGCCAGGCCACCTCGAGGAAGAAACAGCTGGGATCAGCAGGAGGGCGCTGGACAGCTTGGCAGGAAGCTAGGCTGGCCTGAGACTGGAGGAGTCAAGGTTCGCAGCAAAATAGCAAAGTGTTGGTGTAGCTCGGGGCTGACCCGGGCCGCTCCTGGGAGGTGCCCATCATGTCCCTAGTCAATCTCTGGGGTTTCTGGCTGTCTCATTCTATTCAAGGCCAGAGCAGTTGGCGACCTGGAGCACTGTCCTCACAGTGGCTGGGGCGGGGGATCGTCCACTGGCTCTTTTGGCTGCCACGGTGGCGTCCCCTGGCCCAGGGCCCGTTGTTCCTGCCAAGAGTCATAAATCAGCACTTTCAACCTGTTGCCGTGAAGTCAGAGTCCAGTTATTTTTCTCCGAGGTGCCTTCAGCCCCCAGCGGAGCTCCTGGCTCATTAGGCCCAGAGGAGCCAGGCCACAGCGTGCTCATGATGAAGTTCTCAGCAACGCATCACTGGAACTCACTGCTCTGAGTTGCTTTGGCTGCAGCTGAGATGTTTCTGCCTTGGTATTTTGCAGCCCAGTGCAAGCTGACCGTATCTAAGGGTGTAGGCCTCTCCCTTTGCCTAGATTTGCCACGAGTATGTTGCAAAGCACATTAGGTGTGATGCGCATGTGGAGCATCCTCCTGTCCACTCCAGGGCAGCGAGGAAGAGAAGCCTTTCAAGTCACAGGCACCCTGGGCTCACCAGGACCTGCCAGTTATCACTGTCCTTTGAAAGAATAAGTTAATCGGAGAAGGACAATCATCATGTGGTTCAACTCACATGCAGAATATGAGAAATAGCGCAAGGGATCATAGAGAAGGAGGGGAAACTGAGTGGGGAAAAATGAGAGGGGGAGACAAACCATGAAACCATGAGAGACTCTGGGGAACAAACTGCGGGTCTCTGGAGGGAGGGGGGTGGGTGATGGGGTACCCGGGTGATGGGCACTGAGGAAGGCATGTGATGGGATGAGCACAGGGTGTTCTACATACCTTGGCAAACTGAACTTAAAATTTAAAAAATAGAAAATAAATAAAAGAATTTGGAGCAAAATTTTCTAAACACAAGAAGAATGGGCAGCCATACCTAGTTATCCATCCCTCTGGGGTGTTGGGGAAGTGCCCTAGAGTTTACCTGGGCCCATTACCTTCTGTTAGGCAGAAGAGATGCCACAGTGATAGCAATGTCCCAAACCACACAGTCTTGCAGACTTGCAAGAGCTGCATTGGAGCAAAGGAAGGGATAAGGGTTGCCTCCAGACCAGAACCACATACTTTATGAGGTTTCCGTCCTTCCTTCCTTCCTTCCTTCCTTCCTTCCTTCCTTCCTTCCTTCCCTCTTCTTTCTTTCTTTCTTTCTTTCTTTCTTTCTTTCTTTCTTTCTTTCTTTCTTTCTTTCTTTCTCATGTTTTAAAAAGATTTTTAATATTTATTTGACACAGAGAGAGAGAGCACACAAGCAGGGGAAGGGGCAGAGGAAGAGGGAGAAGCAGGCTCCCTGCTGAGCACGAACCCGATGTGGGGCTCGATCCCGGGATCCTGGGATCATGACCTGAGCCGAAGGCAGACGCTTAACCCACTGAGCCATCCATGTGCCCCTTTCTTCATCTTTTTAAATGGAAATAAAATTCACCTAAGATTTACATTTTAGCCATTTTAAAGCATCCAGGCCAGTAGTGTTTAGTATGTTCACAGAATTGTGCATCCTTCACGCTATCCAGCTCGAGGACAGCTCCACCACCCTCCAAAAGAAATTCTGTAGTGCTAGGAGTCCCTCTCCATTCCTCCCTACCTCCCCCACTCCGCCTGCCCCCAGTAACCATTTATCTCTCTGTGGACGTGCTGCTCTGGACATGGAGCATAAGTGTAATCATACAAAAATGTAGCCTCCTATGCCTGGCTTCTTTCACTTAGCAAGATGGTCTCAAAGTTCATCCATGTGGCCCCATGGATCCATGCTCATTCTTTATGGGCAAATAACATTCCCTTGTATGGACATACCATATGTGTACGTACATTTGTCAATGGACATTTGAGTTACTCCATTCTTTGCTCAGAATCATGTTGCTACAAGCATTCAAGGACGAGTTTTTGTACGCACATATGTTTCCAGTCCTCTCAGGTATATATCGAGGAGTGGAATGACTAGATTGTGCTGTAACCCTCAGTCTGACCTTGGAGGAACCAAACTGTTGCACACAGTGACTGTGCCACTCCAATTCCCGCCAGCAGCATGGGAAGGTTCCAGCTTCTGCACATCCTCACCAACTTATCTTCTATTTCTTTGATCACAGTTTTGGGGACGTGACATGGCTTGATTTGCATTCCACGAATGGCTGCTGATGTCCAGCATCTTGTCATCTGCATTTGTAAATCATTTTTGGAGCAGTGTCCAGAGCTAGGATTGTGTGGAGAGCTCTGTGCTGCTGCTTGGAGACTGCAGAAAATCCAGAGAACGGGCTTCTTCCATGCTCACACCCCCACCCAGCAGGTGCTGCAGGCTGGCAAATGTCTGCAGTGCTCGGGGAAAGCCCCCAACACCCCCCAGCAGCTGCATATTATCCCTTGGAAAGGGTTCTCTCTTGTGTTCCTCTTTCAGGGTCTGAAGAGAGGGTCAGAAGGTCTGTGCCATCTGGTCTTGGTAGTTCGAAACCCAGTTTCGTTTCTGTTTATGAAGGCATAGAATATTCCAGGATCTATTCATATAAGACAGTTTTAAGTCCAATATGACTACACAGCTCCTGGCTTTCCCAGGGAAATCACTTTTTGCAGCAACGACCTGTTTCCCCTATCTACACTGAGGTGTGTGTAGGAATTTTTCTAGGAGTCCAAACTTTGTGAGTGGAAAGAAACAACTTCTCTCTCTCTCTCTCTCTCTCTCTCTCTCTCTCTCTTTCTCTGTGTGTGTGTGTGTGTGTGTGTGTGTGTGTGTATGTGTGTGGTGGGGGTACAGGTGCCATCTAAGCAAGCATGCACACGTTCAGCTATGCTATTGGCTGCATTTCAAAATGGCATTTGGAGCTCCGAGTACAACAAGAATAATGATGGACCCTGTAAGAGATCTTCAGAGCCATGTGAAGTATAATCTTTTAAGGTCAACCGTACTGGTTCTGGGGGGAAGCAACCATGACCTATTCCCAGGGCATGAAGATGTTTGCCCACATTTCCTTCTAAGAGTTTTATATTGGTAGCTCTTGCACTTCGGCTTTTGATCCCTTTTGGATTAATGTTTAATGTAGCTGGGATGGAGAGGTCCAAATGGATTCTTTTGCATTTGGATATCCAGTTGTTCTCGATGGCTTATTTTTGGACTGACATATATATTTGTCCCTATGGCCCTATGATCCCACCTCAATTATTGTAGTTTTGCAACAAGGTTTGAAACTGCAACGTGGTCAGTACTCCCAGTTGGTTCTTTTCTCAACAGTTCTGGTTCTTTTGGGTCCCTCCATGTTTCTATATGAATTTTAGGATCGGTTTGTCAATTTCTGCGAAATAGAAGTGACTTGGGTTCTGACAGGGATGGTGTTGAGACCAAAGATCAAGCTGGGGAATATTACCATCTTCACAGTCTTCCAGCCCACAGGCAGATCCTTGACTCTTTAACCACTTTGAATTCTGAAGTAAGGTCTCCAGTATGTGCCCGCTTAGCAAAGATCCAGCAGGTGACGCTGACATGCCACATGAGTACTGAGGAGTGAATTAGCTGGTCTGGAGGGTATGTGCTTACATGCACTTTTGGGGAGCTGCCTAAATTCTCTAGGGTGGAGCATAGCACCAAAAAGTCAGATACCTTCCCCAGGTAAGATGTAGTTCAGTAATCACAGACTTTTTCCTTAGCCACAGCTGGATCTCACTCAGATTCTTGATGTTGGGAGGAGGTGATACAGTGAGATCACTTCTGCATTTAGCCCACAGGGAAATTAAGTGGCCAGAAGGTCCCCTGGGAACCTAGGGAATGCCTGGATGGCCCACTGGGTCCCAACACATTCCAGCTACTCATCTGGACTCCAGAGCTGGAGAAGGGTGCCCCAGGGGGAAGGGCCCAGTGGAGGCAGTTTTGGCAAATCCATGCTTGAGCATGAAGGAAGTAGGAAGCCAGGACGGTTGCAGGAGTCCTTGAAGAAAGTCAGGCTCTGAGAGACCAGCACGTTCAAACTGCAGGGAAAAAGAGCCTGAGAGAAAGGACATAACCATTTAGTCCTTGATAAAGAGCTTCCGGCAGGGAAACATGTTCAGAATAAAAATCAGGGGGTCACACAGAACACTTAGGAGCACATTGAGGAGCTGGGAGTGTTTTCACTCACTCGCTGAAACTGAACACTTTTGCTGAACGAAGTTCACCGTGGGTCAGGGTCAAGTGAGGGAAAGAAATAATGTTTAACTCCCATTAAAAAGGGGGAGGTTTCTGACTAGAGGCGAGGATGTTGTTTGAGAAAGCAGGGAGAGGAAGTGTGCCCAGAAATGGACATCCTGGTTCAGCAAATGCCCTGCACCCAGTCTCCTGCAGAGAGCACACATGGAAGACATGAGCCTTTCTATGGTTGTTGAAGAGTACGGGATCCTGCACCTTCTAGAAGGGGCCTTGCTGGGTGTAACCTTGGGATTTTTAGTTGTGGTTAAGACCATAGAAGTCACCATGAGCCCTCCCTATCAAGGCACTAGAGACCCAAGAATTCAGAATGCCACCTGGGACAACTGGGTGCTCTGTAATATAGAGTCCTGAAGCCCAGAGGATGAGCGCCAACGAGACATTTGTTTGCGGTGTTCTTGCCTCAGCCCCATCCCTGGCACTCACGTCCATGCTCTTGCTCTATTTTTTAAGCAACATCTGTGAAACAACAACAACAACAACAACAACAACAACAACAACACGAAAACCCACTTTAGCTGTGGTCTTGCTTTCACTATTTTGGTGCTCCTGGCTCTCCCCTCCCGGTTCCAGATTGCTCTTCTCACTGGACCCCTCCTTTTCCCTTCCACCTTGCCAGCCTCTCTAGCCTCCTTTTCTGAACTCCTCATTCTGGTTCCCATCACTTCTTCAGAGGCTTTGAGGTGGGCCTGGGAGGAGGTGTTCTCAAGTGGAAAGGAGCCATGGAGGAGTGATGGGCAGAAATGGGGCCAAGCTGCCCCAGGTTCCCCAGCCTGGAGCCCACACCACCCTCTTGATTTCAGGCACTCCACCTCCCTATGCTACCTCTTTGCAACATGTTCAAAATTTTTTCAAGTCAAGGCTGTGCCTTCTGGAGTATGGGAGCCCAAAGCAATCCACCCCTTCGGACAACCCACTGTATAAAACATTTCATTTGTATCAGAATGTTTCTGGAATTTGTGTCGTGCTTTTTTTTTTTTTTCTCGCCACGGTCACTTTACCAACATTTTGGCCAATTATATGGTAAGGTGCCCTGGTCGTAGTGAGTTAAACGAGGGTTTTAAAATGTCATTTCCTTATATAAACGACCTATTCCAAACCCTTGTACCTAAATTCAGAGTTGTTTGTTGTTTTTATGTAGACATTTAATTCCCCACTGCTCACACTAAGTCTCCCTTACATTAATTTTAATTTTACTTTTTAAAGTAAATGCTGCAAATGCTCATATATTGAAAACCATTCTAGTCAATTCATTATTTCACAAGAGGGATGTGAGGAATACCTGTTAGAACTTCTCTCAAGTTTCTATCTAAAAGTGTCCATATTCTTTATCTGATTCAGTTTACAGATAAGGAAATTGAGGACCAGGAATGTGGTAAAATCTATGCAAAGTTGTACACGAGTTGGGGGGATGTCCTGTCTCCCTTTTGGGCTTCTTTCTGTAGATATGGTACTCTCTACCTGGAAATTCTTGGAAATGTCCAACACTTACCCACACCCCGCCCTCTATTTGTCCTTCTCAGCGTGGTGATCATTTCTGGAATAATTTCTGTGAAAACCCCTTAGACCCATAGGCCACCAGAGTACCCTGTACACACGTCCCCCCACAGGGTGCTCACCAGCTCTACACTCTGAACTCTTTCCCTTAGTTGTGTGACATGGAGCCTGGTGCCTCACAGATGCTGAATAAATATTTCCTGAAGGATTCATCTGGGTCTCCTGCTCTTCGGATGTTCTTGCCTTTAGGGCAGGATCTGCAAAACTTAGAGCGTACTTTTCAGATAGTTCTTTCTTCCTCCTGGGTAAATTTTAGGCAAAGATGTTGATTAGTTTGTTGTTGTTGCTTTTAGGGTCCTAGCTTTGCCTTCATAAAAGTAAAAACTTCACTGTGATCCCACTGACTCTTAGAGCAGGATAGAACCCCAGCTGGGATGCCTGAACCTGAGGCAGGGTTTCGGGCCAGTTCTGTGTGGCTGTACATTCCCATGCCAACTGTCATATGCTGCCACCAACAGTCGCCTTCACCCCGAACTCCCTCAGTGAGAGATTCAGATGGAACTTTTCTCTATTACTCTTTGTAGAGGAACAGACCATAAATGATTTAAAGATGTTATTCTGTTTTTTCTAATTATCCTGGAGATGGTTATTTTCTGGCATTTTGTCTCTGTCAACTACTTATCCCAAATTGTAATATAGGCATAACGAGTATTTTTGATGAAACACTCTATTAAAGATGGACTTTTCCTCCATCCTCCTTATCTTTAAATGTTGATGTCAAATATACTACTGTGTTTAGGCTCCTCAAAACGTTTCAGAACAAGGCAATTCTTCAGCCACCATCTAATACAGCTGTTTCACCTGGCGAATGAGGACACCCATTCCTAGCCAGTGCGGGAAGCATCTGGGCTGGGTCTTGGTCCCCTGGCATTGGTCTCAGCCCCTTCCCACCTCCTCTGCACCCATGCCGGGGGATGCATTCACTCAAGCCCGGACTCTGTTCTAATCATTGCTGGTGAGTAATCTGCATAGAAAACTCGGCCTGACTGTCAGTGAGCTCCCGTGTGTTTAATTATGAAGTGCATCTCATTTTCTGTCCTGGTTAGATAAGAGAATAATTAATTACTATTTTCTCTTGTTTCTTCAGGGTTGCAGGAGTGAGCTACATGTATCCTGAAACAGTAGAAAGCCAGCCATGACGATCCACAATTAACAGCTTATTCTCTTTGGTTCCATTTAATTCACTTTGAATGGGTGTCCCTTGCATCCAAGGCCCTGTGATTCCCCTCTATGATCCCTATGAATGGCCACCATTACATTTATGCCATGAAGTTCATTTTTCAGAGAAGGAAATGATGATGGACACCGCCTAAAAATGGAGTGGCAAACTGTGGCACGAGAAGGCTGGAATGGTGGCTGGGCCAGCCTCTGGGTCTCCATCTCCCTCAGTAAGAGGGAGGGGAGGGTTTGAAATGGTGCAGAGTACTGCACCTGAGCAGCCAGCTTGCCAGCACAACTAATGACCTTTTGGTGGACCTGAGGGAGAGGACGAAGAGCCTGCCCGGTGCTCTGTTTTCCTGCCCCTGACGATTTCAGGGTATTAAATGTCGAAGACACTGCGGCCATAAGCTTTTTGACAGTGGGTCCACGGCCTCTGTTGAATGGCAGGCATGTGGCCCCATTATGGAAGATCACACATTGGCCACAGAGATAAAATCTAGGTTACAGCATCATAAAATACTCTCAACCATTTTCTTGACGAACGTAATGTGTGAATGATTTACGAGGATGTATTGCAGGAAAGGGAAAACTCTTGCTATAGGAATGAGTTGTGTTTTGCCAGTGGGAAACCTCACTTCTCTTCTGGGACATTCAGTTGTTATGGAAAAGCAGAGTGTTGATACAAGGAATAAAGGAATAAAATAGATCCAATGCATAAGCAATTATCACAGAAACCTGATGTTCATGAAGTACTTGTTACTAAACATTGACCTTTGCTTCTAACTACACACCAGCTCTAATCCAATCAGGAAGATGGTGTTGAATGCTTCTTTTATTCATTGTTTAATTCAGTAGATATTTATTGAAAGCTTATGGTACCAAGCATCATCCTAGACTCCAGAGACAGCAAAATTTAAAAAAAAAACAAAAAACCTTTGATCTTTTAGAGTGAGCTGAGTAAATTGGAACTCATCCTGATTTTTGAATACTTTTATTTTAGTACATCAAGTATCTGGGATAGACTAACATACAACATGATAGTACATCAGTTTTTATCCACAGACCGATGGAGCTATTCCACTTCCTAAAACAGACCTGGAGTACTGTCCAAGGCTGCACATCTGGTTTTTAGTACTTGCGTAGAACAAAGTACCAAGAGGCTGTATGCTCAAATTGTAAAAGCAACCATGGGAAACATTTTACTTTCCTCTTTGGGCTTTCCTATGTTTTCCACATCATATATGTTTCCCAAAATGTACATTTTGCTTTTGTAACCAGAAAATGCTCTTTTCGAACTATAGTTTTGCTGATTACGTTGACAGTACTATTTAACATTTGCAAGAAATTTCAGAATTGGATTGCAAGTTCCCTCAAATATTAGATAAGCCAGACCATCCTAAGTAACTGGATCAAGTACCGGAACCACAGACAGAATTAGAATTCATAGGTGGGCTATATTCATAGGGTGGCTTAGTGGTTGAGTGTCTGCCTTTGGCTCAGGGTGTGATCCCAGAGTCCTGGGATTGAGTCCTGATTGGGCTCCCCTACAGAGCCTGCTTCTCCCCCTGCCTGTGTCTCTGCCTCTCTCTGTTTCTCATGAATAAATAAATAAAATACTTAAAAAAAAAGAATTAGAATTCACAATCTGAAGAATTTTTTACCACAACTTTTACTTACTGAATTATATTATATTTTTCTTACCCAGGACATTAGTGTTAGTTGCCACGTATTAGTTTGGCAATCCCCAGAGTAGGACACTGAGGTATGATTTGAGTGTAAGCAGTTCATTCGGGAGGGATCTCAGATACACAGTGAGGGAAGGGAGAAGCAAGATGGGAAAGAAGGAAAACCAATAAAGTCTGCACTAGTGGAGGGAACTACAGGCACCTGAAGCTCAGGTCTGCATAAGACCTCTGAGAGAATATGCAGAAAGACCTTATAGTTATCCCTCCAAGAGGCAAGAAAGCAGAGCTATCCATCCACCAACTTCCATCCCTTATTGGTGGAGGGTTTATCCTAAAGATATTAACTCCTGAGCACTTTCTGCCTGCTCCATAAGCAGGACAAGCAATCCCCTGTGGCCCAAGCCCTCAGGTAGACAGAGACTGGGGGCCCTGGGTAAGAAGCTGCAGGGGACCTTTGGGATGGACCCAGGGGATGTGGGTGGTGTACACAGAATCTCATACACTGTGTAACAAATAGCTCAGATACCAGAGGCCAAACAGAATACCATTTCCCTTTTTACCCAGATACACCTCTTTGCAGGGCAGGCAGCTTTCCTGGGCAGCTTGTCCACAAATCTTCTCTCTATCCATTGTGTGGTTCCCCATCTCAGAGCCTCCTCCTCGCCCCATCACCCTCCCACTAAGGACAGGGAGAGGAAGGATGAGGAAGGTGGTGCACAATGCTGGGTGGTCCAGGTTGGTAGCAGAGATGCACTTCTGCGGGTGCCCTGTCCCAAAACTCAGCCACGTGGTCCTCACCTAACTGCACAGGAGGAGTGGAAATGGACTCCCCTGTGCCCCAAGAAGAGAGTAAGGGGGTTGGAGAGCATCTAGCAATATCCTGTCATGCTTCTTATTTCTCTTAACTCGTGAGCTCTCTAAATGGCTGGTACTTACTGGATACTGTACTATAGTTTGTTTTTTTGAAAATGAGCTTGAGTTCTTTATAGAAGGTCTTTCAGATGCAGGTGATTCCATGGAGGATCCCAGAAGATCAACCATTGGTCCAGTGTGGCAAGTGCTTTAGATTGGGAGTCAGAACATCCCAGAGCTCATTCTGGACCTGCTTTTGACCGGGCATGTAATTTCCAACATAAAGCACAGGTCTTGATGTAAAACATAATAAAGTCTCTTACAGTTATAATATCCTATGATTGCTTCAGCTAAGTAGCTGGTTATTTATTTTTTAAAGAATACATATTTTTACATGTGTATATATGGATATTTCGTATTTGTAAGATAAATGTCTATCTGCATATTGTGCATATATTTATATACCCGTGTATACATATACATGTTGCACACACATGTACATAATGATACATTTCTGTGATGGGTTGGCTTTATGTGTCAACCAGAGTGGGCCAGATGAAACATTATTTTTGGGTGTCTGGGAGGGCGTTTCTGGATATAAGTCCTATTGGTCCTGTTCCCCTGGGGAATCCTAACTGAATACATAACAAGGCCAAGCAGAGTAAGAACCAGGGCTAGAAGGTTCACTCCTGAATGTTCTATACTTGTAGAGCTATCTTCTGTTCGTCACATCTTATGGTCTTTTAAAAATTTTTAAATTTTATTTATTTTTTTT
This sequence comes from Vulpes lagopus, assembly GCF_018345385.1. Taxonomy (NCBI): domain Eukaryota; kingdom Metazoa; phylum Chordata; class Mammalia; order Carnivora; family Canidae; genus Vulpes; species Vulpes lagopus. The sequence continues at coordinate 77,880,494 of NC_054831.1, forward strand.
AAAGATTTTATTTATTTATTCATGAGAGACACAGAAGGAGAGGCAGAGACATAGGCAGAGGGAGAAGCAGGCTCCATGCAAGGGGGCCCAATGCGGGACTCGATCTCAGAACCCCAGGGTCACGCCCTGAGCCGAAGGGAGACACTCAACTGCTGAGCCACCCAGGCATCCCACATCTTATGGTCTTACTCTCCCCTCCGAGAAGAAGGGCATTTATTCTGCAGATCATGGGCCAGCCAGGCAGGTGTGTGTCATCAGGGGCAAGCAAAAGAGTGGCAGCGAGCGCGAGTTCAGGCCTGTTTTAGGTGGACTGAAGAAACACAGGTCCTGTTGTGAAAGCCAGCAAAAGCTCAGACCTGGAGTCCATCTGGTCTCACCACAGGGCCGTGTGCGTTTCTCAGTTCTTGTGTTTCTGGGCGAGTGGGGCTTTGGCTGTTTAGTGCACACCAGAGACCCATAATGCGTGCACTGATTCAAAGGCTGCATTTTCTAACTAACAAAACAGTGCATGGCGCCAAATGACAGGGAAGGCTTTTTCTAGCAAGGGTTGTGCAGCCAGAGCAGTTTGGGCGTGAAGGACCTTAATCTCAGGAAACTCAGCTAAAAGGCCCGACATTGGAGAACCGTGGCCAGTTATCCATTGAGAGCCCATTTAATTTCTGAAAAACAAATGCTAGGTGATGGTTTTCTATCAGGTGCATGAAAAAATCACCATGTTAGACAGTTTCTATAACTTTTCTCTTCTTCATTAATTTATTCCTATGTGCCTTTATTTATCAAGTGGCAATCACAGGCCAGGATCTGTGACAGGTGCTGAGTCAGGACCCAGCCAAGGCCCTAGGAACAGCTTTCATGGGTTGACCTGGGTTGATTTCTGAGTGGTGGTTGGTAAAATAATGGCCCATTTGCCCCCTGTCCCCAGATTTCCTGTGTTCTGAATTGAAACAGTAACAGTAGAGACCAGATTTGTCTTTTCTCTTCTGCATCACAAATGACTGACACACCTTTTGCCATGACTTCCTCTAACTCGATGGGGAAACAGGAGATGGGATTCAGAGTGAGAGGCAAACATGCATTTCATATGTGCTCAGTGTTATTCTAAGCATACGAAGCTGATCCTGCTCTACTTTTAATTTTACTGAATTGGAAGTGGAGGAGAAGAGATAATTTTCCTTCAATTGGAGGACCTACTTAATCTTCCTGTGTGAATGGTATGATTGCCATGCCGTGTCATTCTGTAGAAAAAAGAGCTACATACAAGAGAATGTCCTCCCCCTCCCCTGACCTCACAAAGGATTGAAGAGTTTAGAGCCTTCAAATTTGATCGAACGTATAGAGAGGGTGCTAGAGAGGTCACACTGTTTGATATGCAGGACGACTATTCCCTCATTCCTTTATTCAACAAATATAATAATTCCCCATCCTGGACTGGCATCTGGGATCCAAAGATGGATTGCCTCAAAAAGCACTTAGGCTAGTAGGCAAGAAAAATGGGTAAACAAATACCGTGAAATGTGATGAAGCTATAAATAAACCATGTGGATAGCGGGGAGGAGGAAGGTGGGAGGGATACCAATACTAATAACTAGGCCTTACTGATCACTTATTCTGGGCTGGAAGCTGGTCTAAGAGATGAACATATGGCAAGTGTTTTAACCCTAACAAAGTCCCTATGATGCAGGTACCATTATTTTCCCAGCTTGAGATGAGAAAAGTGAGATACTCAGAGGTTGAATGGCACATAGAAGACTTGGGAGAGACAGTCCACTCCGGATCCTGAGTGCTCCTGGAGGACCTCACTGGGTGTGTTAAGAACTCAAGGCCCTGACTGCTCTTTCCGTGGGCTGATTCCCAGGGCTGTGTTTGCAGAGCACAGCCTTGAGAGAGGAAGTAACGTCTCCCCCTGGATAAAGAGAAGGCTTTTTATTCCACTTATTGTAGAAGTGATGGTTCCCCCATGCTTGGTGACCTCCCCTGTAATGTATCTCACTGCATATGCAGCCATCGTAATGGACCCTTTGCAAGGCTACCAGGAGACTTGGCCATCGTGGGGAGCCAGCGCAAGCTGACATGAAGCTCAATCCACTGCTTTTGTCTCTGATGCAGAAATCATGTCTTTTACCAGCATCCACAAAACACTAACAGGTAAGGTTGATGGCTGGTAAGCAGAGTAAAATCTCAATCCCATATAGTTCTTGACAAGGCCATACAGCCAGTAAGTGGTGATGAACTTTGCATTTGAACCTGGATAGTTGGGCTCTGAAGTCCATGGTCTTAAACACCACAGGCACTTCATCAAGGATAGGCAACTAATTTTTTTCCTAGTAGAGTAAAAGAAGATTTTTAAAGAGTATGTGGTGCTTATGTTGAATTTTGGAGCATAAATGGGAACATGACAGAAGATAAGGCTGTAAGAACATTCCAGGTAGCCAGAGCAAGTCATGTAGCCAGGACACATCTGATATGTCCCAGATACTGCCAGAATGGTATTGTCAGACTGCAGCACCCAGGGAAGTTTTGCTGGTAAATGGAGCAAGAGATGAGTTGGAAAAACAGGCAGAGGCCAGAATGTGAGTGGTCAGCATGCTCATTTAAGAAATGAAAGTTTGTGTTTCTCTCCAATCCCACTCCCTCTCACCATCAAATCCATATGTTGAAATCTGAACCCCCCAGTGTGATGATATGAGGAGGTGAGATCTTTGGGACTCCTCATGAATGCATTAGTGCCCTCATACAGGACACCCCAGGAGGCCCCCTCATCCTACCTACCACGTGAGGACCACGCAAGAAGATGGTCATCTGTGAACCAGGAAGTGACTCTTACCAGACCCTGAATCTGCTGGTGCCTTGATCTTGGGCTTCCAGCCCTCAGAACTGTGAGAAGTAAATTGCTATGGTTATGAGCCACGTAGTCTACAGGGTTCTGTTCTAGCAGCCCAAATGGTCTAAAGCACCTGTAGACGTCATTGTAAGGCTTTCAAGCAGGGAAATGACATGACCAGATTTGTGTATTTGAAGGAGCCCTCGGGAACAGCTTGCAAGATGAATTGGAGGGGCCAGAGAGATCAAGCAAGAAACAGTTGTAATAATGTACAGGAGAGACGATGAGAGCCTGAACTTTGAAGCATATAGTTTTAAGTGCCAATGTTTTAATTTGATGCCTAATGATAGTAGTAATTGACTTGGAATTACTCCAGCTAGAACAGTTGTATTTATAGTTCGTGAGCCTTGATCTTTATGTTTTATACAAGAACTGGAGAATGTGATTCTGCTTCTGCCAATTCCAGATGGGAGGCTAATGAGGAGACCCTGGGTCCTCACACCCTAGGTCAGAGGTCAGCACATATTATCCTAAAGCACAGTCATTTCCTCTTTTGCTGGTGGCACAGAAGAATGGAAACAAGCTCACAGGGAGTTCCTACCCGAAGCAGAAACCCTCACACTTTTCTGAGAAAAGTCTACTTAGGGAAAATATCATTCCCCATAAGCACACACGACTCCTCTTTTCTCTTTCCTCTTTTCATAAAAACAAAACAAAACAAAACAAAAAAAAACCTGTAGTAACAACAATGGTCACTGGAGAAGCCAGGTGGGGGTAGTGCGGATGGTGGTGAGGATTGCGTATTTATCTGCTTTGGCAATTGGACATGGGTCATTTATTCTCGGCCCCTGAAGTTCACATGTTTTTAAATGTTGTTATGGGAAAGTTGCAGTCCAAAACACTGTTGAAAAAGATATGCATTGCTCCACATTGTAGGCTTAGCAGAATAGTTCACAATAAACTAAATTAATAATATCGAAACTGAAGGAACTGTAATTTGTGGTTAAAAACCAACAACACCAGCAATTGAAAACTCGAACTTGGGCAGAATTTCCTGAGTCACCTAACATCCTTTCATTCTTCCTCCTTCCTAATGGAGCTGAGAATATGTTGAGGAATATACTGTCCTCTCCACAACCAAGCCTGTGCTCTGAGCCTGGCCCACCCCTAGCTGCAGTTGATAGATTAAAGCCTGTCTACACATGTCCAATTCTCCTTCCTGGTGATTGGGTTAGACACGGGGAGGTCACGAGACTCTCCTGGACATTGCTGGGTCAGACGTAATGCCTGGAAATGCCTTACCTACCTTGCAACCTTGAGAGATGCTAGCCCGAGGGACGAAATTGACAAAGGGATTAGGAGGCGGAAAAACCAAGACGGACCCAAAGAAATGGAGCTACCATAACTTTGGACTTCCTGTTACACGGGATAGTGAATACTATCATTTGTTGCCAAAATCTTCCTGATACTATGGCACACCTACAGTGATCATGTGCTGATGACAGAACTCCCTTTGGGAAACTTTGTGACATCAACAAGCCCTAAAGGAGCAGTTAGGGCTTTTCAAAACTCTGAGCTAGAATCTTTGATAAACTCTGGAAACTACTGGAGGTGGTTTGTCAGAATCACATTTTTCTATTAATCCTGCTATCTTCTTTATTAAGTTGCTACTAAGGAGCCCTTCCAAGTGTACGTAAAATAAAGATTTAAGAGCCATGGAAGGACATCCATCTTTGAACCTTCTCCTGGCAGGGGATGGAGTCCAAACAATATTTTTAAAACAACATTGCCCTAAAAATAACTGGTGGTGTTTCACCGTAATAGAGGGACTGGTGGGTGATGTTTCCTGTAATAAGGATTGCCAGTAATAGCTAAACTGCTATTTGTTGAATATAAGCTGTAGATAAAACCCACTGCTATATGATAACCTACCAGGGGAGAGTTTATTATAATTATGGCAATTTAGAAAAGACTCTCGCAAAACCATTTGGCTTAGGATGCAGAAACCAGTGAAAAGTTCTTTACTGTTCATCTCCTGATGGCCATATGTAGACTCCCTCGACATTTGTCTCTATTCTTCATTAAAAATTTGGACTGTCTCATCCAAGCCAATGATCTCTTCTCTCTCTCTCGCTCTCTTTCTCTCTCTCTCTCTCTTTTAAAGATTTTATTTTTAAGTAATCTCTACACCCAACATGGGGCTCAAATGCAGAACCCTGAGATCAAGAGTTGCATGCTCCACACACCAAACCAGCCAGGTGACCCCTGTTCTCTGTTTAGATGGACCCTCAAACTCCCACACTACTGCCGTCTTTTTGAAATTATTGATAGTTGAGCTGATTATGGGCTTCCATTTTTAATATTTTTCTTTTTTTGGATTGAACTCAGAAGAGCTCTGGAGTCTAAGTACTATGGGAGCACAGAGGTCTTTGTGATCTTGCCCTATGTGTTAGCCCTTTCTTCCTGGAGTCTTATTTATCAAAGTTTGAGGGCAGGGGTAGAAATGTGAGAGTTGTTGGGCCAATTTATTTTTGCAGTTGCAACACTTGCATGTTTCATTCCCCTCTGTAGCCTCCAGTACCCCCAAAGCTCAGGTGATTTCTTCTCCTCCCTGCAAGGTCTCTCCAGGACCCTGCCATACCAGACCAGACCAGAAACTCTTCCCCAGGAATAGAGCTGTCCTGACTCCCTTTGCCAGCTTGGGGCTCATTTCTCTGAAATTCAGTTCATTAAGACTTTCTTTGTGCTTGATCTTTGTTAGCCTCGTGGGAAAGTATGATTTTTATATGTCTGGATTTTTCTCGGTGTGACCATGTGAATGAAGGTCTTTCATGTCCTGCATTCTAAGCTGAAGTCGAAATTGGAATCAAACATTTGAATTTAAGAAAATAAAACCATAAAATCACAAGGAAAATATATGGGATAATTTATTTTACGACTTGGAGTGGAGAAAGTCCTTTTAAAGTAAGAGCCAAACCTTAGAACTTCAGAAGTCATAAGGAAAATGATTTAATCTCTCTCCCTTCTCTGTCATATGTATGACATATACCTATACAAATACATCTATACATACACATGGATATAGATATATAGATCTGTGAATCTCTTCAACTTCAGTATAGTAAAATATACCAAAGACAGAGAAGAAACAGAAATATTTGCAACACATAAGACAAAAAACATATTAAGAGATTTTTTAATAAGTACATTTTAAGAAGAAAATGGAAAAGGAGGATGATAAAAATTACCCTAAAGTGTCAACATGAAAAGATGCTCATAATCATTGAAAATTAAAACTACAAGTTGAATTGAGATCTTTTTTTAAAAAATTAATTTATTCCTGAGAGACACACAGAGAGAGGCAGAGACTTAGGCAGAGGGAGACGCAGGGAGCCTGATGTGGGACTCGATCCCAGGACTCTGGGATCATGACCTGAGTCGAAGGCAGACATGCAACCACTGAGCCACCCAGGTGCTCCGAACTCAGATCTTAATTTTGCCCTAAATCTTGACAAAGCTAGGTGCTTGCAAAAGCCTGGGAAACCAGCCTCACGCACGCTGTGGACAGGGCTGGAAATTAGCACAGCATCCTTAGATGTGTTTGTTTAGCGTTATCTTAGAGCTTTGCTAATATTTAACAAAATTAGAAAATATGTCCTTTCACTCGGCAATTTCAGTTCTAGGAATTTAGTCTACAAATATGCTGAAAATGCACATGAGGATGTAGGCAAAAGGGTAACCATTGGTGTGTTGTTGGCAAGAGCAAAAACAAAATAACTCTGATGTCCATAATCAGGGATTGGTTAAAAATTTACAGTAGCTTGTTTCAACAGAGCGCTCCACAGCTAGAAGGAAATTACTAGAGGGGTAGGTGCTGATATAGAAAGATTCCCAAGTATCCTGCCACGTATAAAAATCAAGATACAGGATAATATGATCTATATGTCCTTTTTTTTGTATTAGAAAAAGAGCTCTGTGGATGTGTGTCCACAGATGATGTCTGGAAGGTACACAGGAATCGTGGAGGAGCAAAACCAGGGAGTCTGGGATGGAAGGAAATCTCGTTTTTCATTTTAAACCCTATTATTATTTAGAGTTTTAAAAATCAAATTAAGAATTTTTAAAAAATTTTAAAAGATTTTATTTATCTGAGAGAGAGAGAGAGAGAAAGAGAGAGAGCACCAGCAGGGGGAGGGGCAGAGGGAGAAGGAGAAGCAAACTCCCTGCTGAGCAGGGAGCCCAATGTGATGCGAGGCTCCAGCCCAGGACCCCAGGATCCGAGCCGAAAGCAGACACTTAACCAACTGAGCCACCCTGGTGCCCCACATTTTTAAAAATTTTTATAAAATAGAGGAAGTTAAGTTTTTCCTATGCTAGAGCATTCAGCAATAATGCTCATAATTAACTAACTTATATCGGTGTGATACCACAGACCATGTCATTTTCTCTTTTAAAAATTCTCAGAGTCCAAACCAGAGCTTTCACATACAGCAGTGAATGCACAAATGAAACTATGGATTTGTTGACAGCGTGTGTGAGATGTGAAGATTTGCAGAATGTTGTTTTTTTTTTTTAAAGATTTTATTTATTCTTGAGATACACACACAGAGAGAGGCAGAGACACAGGCAGAGGGAAAAGCAGGCTCCCTGCAGGGATCCTGATGTGGGACTCAATCGCAGGACCCCAGGATCAGGACCTGAGCCAAAGGCAGACGCTCAACCACTGGGCCCCCCAGACATCCCAAATCTGCAGAATCTACTTCAAAATGCTGATAGAAATAGCAAACCTCCTCTTCAGTTGTCCAGATAATGACTCGTTTTGCCCCCCTGAAGCAAACCTGAAGCAACTCGTCATAAAGGCTTTGAAAAACCATAAATGAACTTTTGCTTTTGGGTGGGGCTGAGCTGTGATTACGGAAGGATAAAGGATCTCGTCTTGTATAAACCATAACTGCATCTTGGAAATCAGGGAACACTGGTTTGGGAGTCAGAAGTCTGGGTTCTGCTGTCTTTGCTTTACTACCAACTAGCACGTAACCTTAAGCGAGTTACTTTTCCTACCTGGGCTTCATTTGTGAAACGCTGGTTCAAGCTTAAAGTTGTTTATCCCTCTCAAATTAAAAAAAGAAAGAAAGAAACCCCAAACAACAAACATAAGCAGCACACCCCACCTGTATGCTTCCTAAAATTCCTGTTTTTGTGTGACTGTCCTTGTGCTAATTCACTGCCCTGCAGAAACCCGACCCAATCTATAAGACTTCAGTCCTTATCATGTGAGGCTGGGTTTTGATGACCTGCGAAAATCTTGGCTTTCTAGGCTTGGTTACTTTGATTTGTGACGCTGTATGGGCCAGCGATGTGCATTAAACAGTTTCTGGTTTCCTGTATTCTCTCTGGACAGATAGACGTGTATACCTAACTGATGCTGAGTTTTTTCTCCGTCATCTCCGCGAAGATGCTTGAAACTCTGATGAGTTTGCTCAGGCCATCCTTTGGAACTCCCAAACTTTGGCAAGAAGCTGGAGTAAAGCTCATGGTCTTTTTCCTCAACCTTCAACAAGGTTCCCCAGTGATTCTGGGAAAAGCCATTCCGGGTCTGGGTTTCTTATGTTCCAACAAGTAACTGCAGATCCTGCCAATTCGCTGCGAAGTCCCATTGATTGCACGATGCTCTGGTCTCTGCACCGGGGACATAGATGAACAGTGGCTCATTCCGGTGGTTCACTTAGCTCAAAAACTAGAAAACCACAGACTGTCTATCAGTAGGCGACACGGATCTGTGCTGGACCAGAGCCAATGGGAGTTCAACTAGGCAGAGACAGACCAGGGGGGAAGAGAGGGCTAGTGCTCTGCATTTAAGCACCGGCAGGATGGCCTTAGAAATGGCTGGTGCACCCCCAACCCCAACGAGAAAAGCCACTGAGGACAAAGCCTGTGCCAACCGAGGCAGCTCTCTCTGCCACAGAAAATGAACTTGTGGCAACATTGTAGGGTTACATATCTTTTGGGACAGGAATGCTGCCCCTGGCTTAGAGAGCTGTTCTGTTTTCTTGGGTTCTTTCTTTATTTGCAATAGATACTGTTGAAAAAAGCCATTCTTTTCATCAGGCATGTTTTTACTAAGCCATCTTTCTTTCGCACTAGATCAGTGGTTTCCAAAGATGGGGTGTTGGAGACAACCTAATGGTGTGGAGGAGGGTGCCTGGCTGACTCCGTTGGTAGAGCATGTGACTTGATCTCGGGGTGGTGGGTTCGAGCCCTAGGTTGGGTGTAGAGATTGCTTAAAACAAAATCTTAAAAAAAAATTATTTTCTTCTCTGTGGGAAGAAAATTGAAAACTTTTAATAAAGTTTAATAAAGTTTATTTTTCTCTTATCTTTTATTTTGTTATTTTTTATTTTTTTAAATTATTTATTTATTTATTTACTTACTTATTTATTTACTTATGATAGACATAGAGAGAGAGAGAGAGAGAAAGAGGCAGAGACACAGGAGAAGGGAGAAGCAGGCTCCATGCTGGGTGCCCGATGTGGGACTCGATCCCGGGTCTCCAGGATCGCGCCCTGGGCCAAAGGGAGGCGTTAAATCACTGAGACACCCAGGGATCCCCCATTCTCTTATCTTTTAAATTCTTCTCTCCCCTTCTTCTTTTTGGTGTTTCAAACCATATTTAATACATTAGTAATAATAATGTATTATTAGTATTATATTAATAGTAGTGAAATATTAGTGCATAATCAATTCTATAAATTGTGCATAATAATAATAATTATGCATTTAATAAAGAATGTATCCCCAAATGCTTCTTTTTTTTTTTTTTTTTTTTACAGGTAGTAGGGTTTTTTTTTTTTTAATTAACTTTTATTGGTGTTTAATTTACCAACATACAGAAAAACACCCAGTGCTCATCCCGTCAAGTGTCCACCTCAGTGCCCGTCACCCATTCCCCTCCAACACCCGCCCTCCTCCCCTTCCACCACCCCTAGTTCGTTTCCCCGAGTTAGGAGTCTTTATGTTCTGTCTCCCTTCCTGATATTTCCCAACATTTCTTTTCCCTTCCTTTATATTCCCTTTCACTATTATTCATATTCCCCAAATGAATGAGAACATACACTGTTTGTCCTTCTCCGATTGACTTATTTCACTCAGCATAATACCCTCCAGTTCCATCCACGTTGAAGCAAATGGTGGGTATTTGTCGTTTCTAATTGCTGAGTAATATTCCATTGTATACATAAACCACATCTTCTTTATCCATTCATCTTTCGATGGACACCGAGGCTCCTTCCACAGTTTGGCTATTGTGGCCATTGCTGCTAGAAACATCGGGGTGCAGGTGTCCCGACGTTTCATTGCATCTGAATCTTTGGGGTAAATCCCCAACAGTGCAATTGCTGGGTCGTAGGGCAGGTCTATTTTTAACTCTTTGAGGAACCTCCACACAGTTTTCCAGAGTGGCTGCACCAGTTCACATTCCCACCAACAGTGTAAGAGGGTTCCCTTTTCTCCGCATCCTCTCCAACATTTGTTGTTTCCTGCCTTGTTAATTTTCCCCATTCTCACTGGTGTGAGGTGGTATCTCATTGTGGTTTTGATTTGTATTTCCCTGATGGCAAGTGATGCAGAGCATTTTCTCATGTGCATGTTGGCCATGTCCATGTCTTCCTCTGTGAGATTTCTCTTCATGTCTTTTGCCCATTTCATGATTGGATTGTTTGTTTCTTTGGTGTTGAGTTTAATAAGTTCTTTATAGATTTTGGAAACTAGCCCTTTATCTGATATGTCATTTGCAAATATCTTCTCCCATTCTGTAGGTTGTCTTTTAGTTTTGTTGACTGTATCCTTTGCTGTGCAAAAGCTTCTTATCTTGATGAAGTCCCAATAGTTCATTTTTGCTTTTGTTTCTTTTGCCTTCGTGGATGTATCTTGCAAGAAGTTACTGTGGCCAAGTTCAAAAAGGGTGTTGCCTGTGTTCTCCTCTAGGATTTTGATGGAATCTTGTCTCACATTTAGATCTCTCATCCATTTTGAGTTTATCTTTGTGTATGGTGAAAGAGAGTGGTCTAGTTTCATTCTTCTGCATGTGGATGTCCAATTTTCCCAGCACCATTTATTGAAGAGACTGTCTTTCTTCCAATGGATAGTCTTTCCTCCTTTATCGAATATTAGATGGCCGTACATTTCAGGGTCCACTTCTGGGTTCTCTATTCTGTTCCATTGATCTATGTGTCTGTTTTTGTGCCAGTACCACACTGTCTTGATGACCACAGCTTTGTAATACAACCTGAAATCTGGCATTGTGATGCCCCCAGCTAAGGTTTTCTTTTTTAAAATTCCCCTGGCTATTCGGGGTCTTTTCTGATTCCACACAAATCTTAAAATAATTTGTTCTAACTCTCTGAAGAAAGTCCATGGTATTTTGATAGGGATTGCATTAAACGTATAAATTGCCCTGGGTAACATTGACATTTTTACAATATTAATTCTGCCAATCCATGAGCATGGAATATTTTTCCATCTCTTTGTGTCTTCCTCAATTTCTTTCAGAAGTGTTCTATAGTTTTTAGGGTATAGATCTTTTACCTCTTTGGTTAGGTTTATTCCTAGGTATCTTATGCTTTTGGGTGCAATTGTAAATGGGATTGACTCCTTAATTTCTCTTTCTTCAGTCTCATTGTTAGTGTATAGAAATGCCATTGATTTCTGGGCATTGATTTTGTATCCTGCCACGCTACCAAATTGCTGTATGAGTTCTAGCAATCTGGGGGTGGAGGCTTTTGGGTTTTCTATGTAGAGTATCATGTCATCGGCGAAGAGGGAGAGTTTGACTTCTTCTTTGCCAATTTGAATGCCTTTAATGTCTTTTTGTTGTCTGATTGCTGAGGCGAGGACTTCCAGAACTATGTTGAACAGCAGTGGTGAGAGTGGACATCCCTGTCTTGTTCCTGATCTTAGGGGAAAGGCTCCCAGTGCTTCCCCATTGAGAATGATATTTGCTGTGGGCTTTTCGTAGATGGCTTTTAAGATGTCGAGGAAAGTTCCCTCTATCCCAACACTCTGAAGGGTTTTGATCAGGAATGGATGCTGTATTTTGTCAAATGCTTTCTCTGCATCTAATGAGAGTATCATATGGTTCTTGGTTTTTCTCTTGCTGATATGATGAATCACATTGATGGTTTTACGAGTGTTGAACCAGCCTTGTGTCCCAGGGATAAATCCTACTTGGTCATGGTGAATAATTTTCTTAATGTGTTGTTGGATCCTATTGGCTAGTATCTTGTTGAGAATTTTTGCATCCATGTTCATCAGGGATATTGGTCTGTAATTCTCCTTTTTGGTGGGGTCTTTGTCTGGTTTCGGAATTAAGGTGATGCTGGCCTCATAGAACGAATTTGGAAGTATTCCATCTCTTTCTATCTTTCCAAACAGCTTTAGTAGAATAGGTATGATTTCTTCTTTAAACGTTTGATAGAATTCCCCTGGGAAGCCATCTGGCCCTGGACTCTTGTGTCTTGGGAGGTTTTTGATGACTGCTTCAATTTCCTCCCTGGTTATTGGCCTGTTCAGGTTTTCTATTTCTTCCTGCTCCAGTTTTGGTAGTTTGTGGCTTTCCAGGAATGCGTCCATTTCTTCTAGATTTCCTAATTTATTGGCGTACAGCTGTTCATAATATGTTTTTAAAATCGTTTGTATTTCCTTGGTGTTGGTAGTGATGTCCCCTTTCTCATTCATGATTTTATTAATTTGAGTCTTCTCTCTCTTCTTTTTAATAAGGTTGGCTAATGGTTTATCTATCTTATTAATTCTTTCAAAGAACCAACTCCTGGTTCTGTTGATCTGTTCCACAGTTCTTTTGGTCTCGATATCATAGGTAGTAGGGTTTTGATGCAATACACAGTTTGGAGACCACTGCTGTGGAATCTAGAGCCTAAATCATGGCTCTGCCACTCACTCCTGCCTACTTAATAGTGACCGAGTTAGCAAGGTAATGCTGGCTGCTGTGATAACTGAGTATCGCCATCACCCACTCCAAGGTGATGAAATGTTTTGATTGAGGAACAGATAAGGAGACACAACAAAAATAAGACAACAAAGTGGATAAAAAGGGAGATTTGATGCAACTTATGAGTGTACACGTTTAAAGAAAGGTTGGGAATGAAAACAACTGCACGCTCTCGGTGACATAACTGCATAATCATTTGCAGAATGTTAAAACAAATGATCCTTTTTCTAGGATGAAGAGGTCCTCAAATTATGGCCCCCACATCTCTGCCTCTTCTTCCTCCCAGTGCAGAGCGGACCCCATGGAGGGCTGAGTCTGTGGACCGTGAAGCTTGCACATGGCCTGCCCAGCCCACTGAGCGTGCCTGGGCCTTCCATTCATTTTACCTGGAAGTCATCTGACTTGTTTGTCGAACACGGTATTTTAATACTGGCTGCTCCCTAGATTAGGCAGGGAACATAAATGATGGGCTACAAAGCCAGGGACAGAAGATCCCAGTGTCTACCCTCATGATTTCAGCTTTACTGTGAGAGCACAGTAAGGACCTACATCTTTCTTCTGCTTGTGTCACGGCACCAAATTCTCTCCAATCCAATAGCACGGTTTCGACTTATTGAATTTCCCACAACGAGTTCTGCATCTCAGACTGGGCTCCCCATGTTACCCTTTCATTGCCCACAACCTCTCTCGGTTGTCCCCCCACCCCATGTCCGGGCATAGCCTGGGCTGCAAACAAACGAGTTGCTCAAGGAAAGCTTCCCTGAGAAGCACAGCCAATGGAAAAGCAAAGCGTATGTGTGCAAAACCAAACATATTTCTTTTATAAAATTTGAAGAAAGGGAGCTCCTGTCACTCCCTGGGCATGGAGCCTGGTGAGCAGCAGTGGATGGCCGACACAATCACAAAATCCCTGTGAAGCAAGGTACTGACTGGGCCAGCTAGAGCACAGGGCCGTCCCTGGACATGTGGGGGGCTGCCTGTGTTCAGTCCTCGGTGAGATCAGGAAGGGGTGTCCCCAGGCTCTCCTTCTGACAGCTAAGTAGCCAGCTTGGCCAGATCAAGGGTTCGGGTTTTATACTGCTGTTTCTTAAATTCCTGCTATAATCCTTCTCAATGGCCTCCTTATAGGCTTACTATTGGAGTTTCATGAACTATCCAATTGCCCCAGAAGCAATTATATTTCATTTCCAGTTATGACATATTAATATTTCACACGGGACGGCTGGGTGGCCCAGCAGTTGAGCACCTGCCTTTGACTCAGGGCATGATCCTAGAGTCCCAGGATCGACTCCTGCATTGGGCTCCCTGCTTCTCTCTCTACCTGTGTCTCTGACTCTCTCTCTCTTTCTCTCTCTCTCTCTCTGTCTCTCATGAATAAATAAATAAAATCTTTAAAAAGAATAACATTTCACACATTGCAAGGATTCCTGAAATGAGTGGCATTTTCAGAATGCAAGAAAGCCATACACCTGTAGGAGAGATTTGAGCGACTTTGGGATCCATTGCATTCTAATACACGGTGTTCTCAGATGCATGAAATAGCAAGGAGTTTCTCGTTGTGTTTTGATTTTTGCTCTGAAGTGAGAATCCATCTTTTAAACTATTGATTTTAAGTACTTGCTACCTTCTTCTTCAGTTTCAAAAATAATGCAAACCTTGACCAGAATATCCTACAACAATCCAGTTTCCCAGGATTGCTAAGTGTGCTAAGAAGCACAAGTGATCCAAAGACATTGCATCCATGGTCTTAGGGCGGGAGCCACATGGGAATGGCAAGAGAACCCTTTGTTCCTGTGCCATCATGTCCATTTTCCTTGACAAAGACCAATGTGAAGCGCAGCCTCTGTGGCCTGAATGCTTTCTAAATCACACTGGTAAACCCCTGATGGATCACTTCCCAGCAAGGGAGCACGGAGGGAGGAATCTTACGGTTCTTCCCACCCCCCCTTGCCCCACAGCTCTCAAAGTTCTGATTTTTATTTTCTCCCATTTTACCAATTCTTTCCAGGTAATTGGCTTTTAATGATAAAGCAAAAGTCTATAAAACAAACAGTCAAACAAACCCAAAAACCCTGCGTATGTGTGTGTGTTCAGTTATCTCCATTCTCAGCTATTGCTTAGATAGCTATACAACTTGCAGGCCTGGGGGTGATTCTTTATTGTCATAATGATTATTTCTCGGTAAGTACCCATCACGCACTACCCCAATGCTGAGATGCAGGGCAGTGCAGTGGAAAGAGCATGGCCTCCTAGGGTTCATCCAATTCAACTTTAAATTACAGGCTCTGTCACTTAGGAGTCATTAGGCTTTTCTGAGCCTTAATTTACTGATCCCTGAAATGAGGATTAAATCTTCTACTTTTCTTAGGCTGCTCTAAGGATTAGTTTTAAGGTGTCAGACACGTAAGTTCTTAAAAAAAAAAAAAAAAAGAGCCATCTCAGTGTTCAGACTCTTGTGCTGTGATGGGTAAGATTCACTTTCTTTAAAGGGAAAACACAAATGAGAAGGAGGAGCTGATACAATTTTAGATGAATGATTTCGGGGTCTAGATAAGGCTACCCCTGAATATCTGAATAACAGATCTGCAGGTTTACAGTGTCCTTGATGCTTAAGGAGTGCCACATGTTTCAGGAATGTAATTCTTTCTAACACTCCCGTATTTGCCCAAAGGCCTATAGACTGACAAGCTAACAAAGTTCTGTGCTCCTCAACTACTGTTATACTTCTTGCGAATGTTTCAAGCCACAAAAAGAAAAACAAAACGCACCCACCTTGCCAAGGCGTATGAAGACTGTTCAGTGGTTGCAGAAAGTTTCCAAGGAAGGGATTTCTCCATAACCTAAATTATTTGTGAAGCGGTGGGGTTTTTTTTTTTTTCTTAAAATAGAAAATATGTTCCTTGCTTGAACCAATTCCCATGTTCAACGTCGGCCTTCATCACTCATTTTTATTACCAGTCTAAACACAGACTTTCAATGGAGGCCATTTACAGCGCACAATGAAAAGGATTCATTACTCATTTTCCTCTTATTATCTTTCAATTGCTCTAGCTTGAGATATGCTTGAAGTGGGCATTAAGGCCCTGGTAGCCGGGACATTACGGGGATGCAATTAATGATAATATTTAACGTCTCAAACACCCAGACGAGGAAGATGCTCTTTCCTTAGTCCCTTCACTCAGGCTGTTTATTGTCACGTTTCTTCTGCTTTCATCTCATTAAACATCACATTTGTCATAGGAAGATCTCCCTCTTTTATTCGACGCAGTGTCTCCCTCTTGGTCTATGATACTCATGGGTCCCATTCAGTCAGCTTAAAAGATTTGTCCTTAATAACACACACACACACATACACACACACATACACACAGTAAAACACCCACTGCGTTAGTCTCGTAATTAAGTCTAATCTCTCTAGAAACAAGCTTGACAACAACCACTGAAAGTTTCATCCGAGATTGAATTCCAGGGCTGCCAGCCTGTAGTAACTGCTTTTGGATGGTGGTCAATTGTTATGTCATAACCCTAATAGAGTTTACGGTTTCAAACCATGTCCTGGCAGTGAGCCCATGATTATTACCTTCTCTCCAGCCACCTCCATTTCTCTAAGGATTGATTCCACAATGCTCATCAAGACGTGGCTTTGATTCTTAGATAGATCTCACTAAAATTGGAGTTCATCAGTTCTAGGAAAACAGACTCTGAAAAACACCACCATGATTCCAATTAATGTTGCTTTGCTCATATACAATACAAATTGCTCTTTTATTAATAATAATCATATGGCAACTTTCTCTGTGAAGCTCTAAATCATTTACAAATTGCACAGTTTCTGTGTATCTGTTAAACCTGATAGATACATTTAACTAAACTCATCATGGATGTTGGTTTCTCCATCTACCATTGAGCACCTGTGGGACCTTAGTAGATCCTGTGAACCCTCTGCGGTTTCATCCCTGTAGCAGTAAAATGAGTACAGTAATACATAGTTCTTATGGGTGGTGAGAGGAACAAAGAGAATAATGGCCATAAAACACTTATTGCTATGCCTGGAGTATATTAAATGCTCCGTAAATATTAGCTCTTATGTCTGCACTCACCACTTAGTGGGTAACTATTATGTGATGAGTGTTTTTATGTGTTATCTTAATTAATCCTTGCAAAATTCTGTATAGATCCCCATGTTACAAAAGGGAAAACTGGCGAGATGAAGTAAATTGTCGCATGTGTCAGAACTAGGGTCTGTCCAGCTCAATGGAAAGTCCTTTGAAAGGTGTGTGTTGTGTCCTTAGAGGTGTGTGTTGGGTTTGGAAGGAATTGGAATCTGTGCCGTGAATACCTGGTCATGTCCCACCTCTACTGTCCTGTGGCCACCAGAGGAGTTCTGAGCACATTCCTGGGATGGAGCAGAGCTGTCGTATGGGTGTCCCATTGTCTGGAGCTACAAAAGAGGCTCATCCAAAGGAGAACAGTTTATTGGTGATTAAACTAAAGAAACTTGGTGCTACCTTCTAAGAGAAATACTCTCTGGTCTTAGGTAATTTATAATATTAGGGGAAGGCAGGGCATGGGTTAATGGGAGAAAATCTATAGTATGACATTGAGGTAAATGTTGCATATAAGTTAAAAATAGGGTCAGCTTCAATCACACAACTCAGTTCTGTTTTTTCCATAATATGAACAGACCTTCGGAAAATGTGGTAGGAATTTAACATCATGTCAACTTCTGTCTTCTTAACGGGCAAGTTTCCTGAGCCAAAAAATGTTAGATGAACTTTGATTTCTTTCCCTGAATATATCATTATGGGAGAGATCACAAAAAAAAAAAAATCAGATGTGCACAAATGAACATCAAGTCATTCCAAATAGAAGAGACATCTGGCAGTGTGTGAATTTAGAACATCTCTCCTCAGCAATATCACTGACTTAATGCCTCGCCATTTGGAAGTACGGCAGTGGGGTCAGAGAGGTTTTTAGTAGCTTTATAATGTGGATGATCCTCTCTATTGCATAGGAAGCGGATAGAGAATGGAAAGAGGGAGGAAAAAAATGAATGAAAAATTAGGAAACCACTATAAGGCTCCAAGCCAGATTTCTTCATGTTACTTTAGTTAATTCTCCCAACAGCCTAGGGTGCCCACATCCCCCTACGCCACTGCACTAGTCCTAGCAATATCATACTCCATTTCTGTCCTCATTTCTCTACTTGGGCTCATCTTTTAGAGCATGCCTTGTGCACGTGGATTTGACCTCTGGTGCCATCTTCCCAGCTACACGACTGGGCTCTTCTCAGATTCCTCCATCACACCTGTCACTCATCCTAAATTTTACTTCTGATTTTACCTTCCTCTTCATCTCCGACACTCCAGCCAGGCCCTCCTCTCCCAACCAGGAGCTGCCTGCAGGTCCTACTGCTGCCGGCACTTTATCAGCCTTGAAATCATGACCTAAAGAACACCTCTACAACCCAGTCAGGTGAGAAATACTCTCCCTATTTTATTGAGGAAGAAACTGAAGTTCAGAGGAATTTAATAAAAAAAAGTGAAGTTCAAGGCAACATGGCTCATTTTGGAGCCAACATCAGAACCTTGAATTCATGTTTGACAGTTTAACTGGCACATAAATACAAGCCTTTCTTATCTCAAAATTCATACTTTTAAAATTGTACCCCTAGAGAGCACAATGACAAGATATTCTTGTCTCCTATGATAATTCCAGCCCAGGGCCTCCCCTCTGCTTCATCAACTTTTCACACATGCTTGGGGCCATGGCAGGTGCTGAGGAAGGGGCTCGTAGGGATGTGATCATACTCACAGTGGGAGCTACTATGAGTTAAGAGAGAAAACATTTCTTTTTTTTTTAAGATTTTACTATTTATTTATTCATGAGAGACACACAGAGAGAGGCAGAGACACAGGCAAAGGGAGAAGCAGGCTCCCTGTGGGGAGCCAAATGCAGGACTCGATCCCAGGACTCCAGGATCACGACCTGAACCAAAGGCAGAGGCTCAACCACTGAGCCACCCAGGCATCCCTGGAGAAAACATTTCTATTGTCAAATATACAATGGACCCAAATATTCTGATAATAAGAACAATGGGGTAAATGTTTGACTTTCATTTATCCTTAAATTAAAAAGCTAAAAGGTGAATATCTGAAAAAAAAAAGAGAAAACAATTAGTATCAGTCTCTACAGCCACTGATGTTGTTTCCCCAACCCTCACGTCATATTTCCATTTCCACGTTAGTCCACTTAGGCTCTTAAAATCGAGATGATTCTCTTGACACTTTTATTCAGCTAGCTCTTCTTCCTAAAAAATGGGAGGAATCAGGTAGTATTAGTGCTGACAATGAATACCAGGTAATCATCGGAACAGAGCTTGAAGGCACAGTATGATGAAGGTGGAGGACTTCTCTCCTACCTGCTTCTCAGCTCCATCTTTCCCACCCAGGAAGGGGCTGCATTCACTCTGGCACCTTCTCTGCTCAGAAATACCCTGCACTTTACCACCATGGAGACTGCCTTTTCTAGATTCAAGAAACCCGTGAATCTGGGTTTCTTCCACTGTAAAAAGACAGATGATAACTACCTTACCTGGTTGGGGGAGAAGTCAAGAAGAGAATGTTCATAAAAACTCCTAGCTTTCACCAATAGAGAAGGAGAGCATAGCAGGTTTGTACCAGGTATCTACTTGCTTCCTTCTTTCCTTCTTGCAAAACCCAACATAGAGGGAGAAACAAACGTTTTTCCTAATCCAAAAGTGGAAACACATGCTCAAAACATCGCAGAGCCATCACAGATCATGCAGTTCCAAGTGGAATACCATGTAGTGGCTAGCCCTGTATCTTCTCATGATACATTTTATGCCTAATTCAGCAAGTGTGCCTTGGAAAGTGGATCGATTTCTCTTCCTGACACTCCTACTGAGGGAGTCCATGGAAAATAAGTTAGGAGATTTTCCCGAGTGTAACCGGAATGTTGGAAACAAAACTGGACTGTCATGAAGCAAAATGAAAAAAAAAAAAAAGTAAAACCAGCTAGATTTCCTGCCTGCTAAATTCAGGATTTTAAACTTTAATAACGAAACCATTTTCTTAATTGCACACTTCATTAGAGGACTGTTAGAGTTACTATAAAACATCTCCATCCCTGTTTCAATACGGCATGGGTCGATTTGTAGCACTCAAACCGGGGTGGATGTTTTCCTGTGCTCTGTTGGTTACTCCAGGGAGGAAAGAATTTGTCCCGTTCTTTCCAAACACAAAAATCTACAGCCTCTCTTCCCTCACAGAGTACGGCCACCGCTGGTTCTTCAGTTCGTTCTTTGTTTCTGCTAATGTCATAAACTGTCCGCAGGGAGTTCTAGCTAAACATAATATTAAATAGTCAGCAACATAATCAATTATTTTACCAGCAGGAATGGCTTGTTTACTTAATCTCTCTTTTAAAAACAGTCATTTCTAGAAAGGCATTTCGTCCTTTACTTATTTTGACAGCATCAGGAAGCCCCATTGTTAATCAGAAGCATGTTAAATCAAACAGACATACATAAAGGCAACAGCCAAGATTTGTCAGCTGGATTGACTTTTACAGCGTAAAGCTGTAAAAACATTTTATAGGAGGAAACCCCATACAGCAGCACTGTAAGCGCATACTGCGCGACGAAGCTCAACCCAAGATGAATCCGGAGACGGAATTGTGGATTAAATACCCAATTGCGTTTGAACTCACTATTTTTATAGGATAGGGGTACTCGGAAATTCAACACTAATGATGGGAAAGAATATTAAGAATTAATGAGTGTATAGAAAGAATAAAGAGGCGATGATTCTGAATCACTCCGTGTATTGGTTGATTTATTTTGACAGGTGCAGTTTAGTCTTTAACGATTTCAAATAACACTTCGTAGTAGGATACTAAAAGTCCTGCTGTGTGTGTGTATGTGTGTGGTAATAAAATGTCGGTAATATAAGTCTGAGCAGCTAAATCTTCATTAAGAATAAGTGGTTCTTCGGGGTTGTCTGTCAGCGAAGTGAAATTATGCAGGTCTCTGTACTTTATGATCTGATGTTTTGATCATCATTATTTGTCTCAAGTTCAGAGCACAATTGCTGCCTGAAGAGAACCCCGAGAACTCATCTGCCGGATAATCATTCCAGCTCCGGTGCAGAGTTTTTACATGACTTGGATGTGTTACTTTGCTTTCTGCCTCAACTTCCCAAGGATGCAAACTAGGTAATTTCCTGGCGAGAGAATTAATTAACATCTGTAAGGAACTTTAAGATCTTTTTATGAAAGAACTCTTCATGGGGGAAAACGCTATGCCCTGTGAGATAAAAGAGCAAAGACTCAAGATTTCAAACACCATGGCAGTTATTGAAGAATAAAAAAATACCAGAGGGATATAATTATCTTCAGAAAGACATATATCACCAGACAGACTATAATACAGTGATGAAAGATATATTAAAAAGGAGTTTGATGAAGCCTTCGGGGAATTCGGCACCATGTTGTCGGCAGGACTACTGAGAATCATATTGTAAAAACTCTAAATCAAATATGATCCGGAAGATTGAATGAAATGAGATTGGTTAAATCGAAACCTAACTGGAGGGCTTCTAGTAATCACCTCAAACCCTTCATGACACGTGTTTTCTCGGTGCTTCTAATGCTCCTTCCACACACTCTAATTGATGCTTCATTATTGATTCAGATAACCCTTCCTCACAGACCTGAAGACCCAGATAATTGAGGAATATAAGCTGAATTTCTCTTTCCATCCTCCCCTCCTTCCTTCCCTCTTCACCTCCTCTCTTTGGTTGGGAAGTAAGTGGGGAATGTTCCATATATGATCCAAGTAATTCAAGTTTGAAGGAAACTCTGTCCTTTCACTTCACTTTGTGCTTGCTCTCACTAAAAAAAATGGCTTTTTTTTTTTAAGATTTTGTTTATTTATTCATGAGAGAGACAGAGAGGCAGAGACACAGGCAGAGGGAGAAGCAGGCTCCTTGCGGGGAGTCTGATGCAGGACTGGATCTTCAAGGTCATGACCTGAGCCGAATTCAGACACTCAACCACTAAGCCACCCAGGGATCCCTGGCATGGAATTTTTAACAGTATTTTTAAACATTTTTATTTTTAACAGCCTGGTTTGTGCAGAAAGCATTAGACTTTCGCCAAGTATTGGGAAATATCATGTTTCTTTTTGTCAAGGACAAATATCTGACGCCCCAGGACTCCTTCTGAAGAGGACCTTGAGAGTTTGGCTCTGTGACAATAATTCGTCCCTGGCACCCACTACCCTCCACACAGACCCACACTCTGAGCCAACGAGGGAGACGATTGCGTCCAGTGGGACCTAGGGTCCTTGGAGTGCCTCAAGGTTTGCACTTTCTCCCCCGCAGTGCTGATCATTTTTTAGTCATAGGCAATTAGGAATTCTCAAATAATAAGTCATCTGAACAAGAAAAAAAAGTTTCTTTGGAATACATCCCAGATGAGGATTATCGTTTTTAGAAACTTGAAACTCATGGCCAATTTAAGACGTCAACCCACACTGAACAGTCAGTGTGAGCCTGTGAGTGCAAGCGCTCATCATGGTGCCAGGTATACAGCAAGAGCTTAAAATATCCCCACTGAACGTTTTGCATAGGAGGAAATCATTGTTGAGAAAGAGACCGGTACCTAATATGATGTGGACAAATCCAACAAGATAAGTGTGTGCAATCTGGATATGAATCTAGGGTACTAGAGTTGGATGTTGCTGTGGACTGTGTCCCCCAGATTCATTTTGGAATCCCAACCCCTAGTGTGATTGCGTTAGAAGTGGGGCCCCCCGGGAGGTGATAGGTCATGAAGATAGAGCTCCAGGAGGGGGATTAACTTGCTTTCTCCAGGCCCTATAAGGACACAATGAGAAGGTGCTCATCAGACACTACTAGACCTGTGAGCACTTTGCTCTTGTGCTTCGGTCTCCAGAACTATAAGGCACCCAGGCCGTGGTATTTTGTTATATCACCTTGTACTGACTAAGGCAGATGTCTAGTACAGTTATTCAATTCAGCTTTAATTAAAAACAAAACAAAAACAAAAAAAAGCCCTAGTAAGCATCACAGTTTAAAGATCCACCATTGTGCACTATTCCTCTCTCTAAGCTTTGGGGGTGCTAATTCAATTTTCAATCTGCATTTAAATACTAATTAATTGTTAACCCCTCCCAAGAAATTAAAATCAAAACCAACCATGTTTAAATAATCTATAATTGCTTTATCTTTCGTCTAGATGAAAATACAAATGCTTCTTTCCTCCAAGAGGAAAAGAGAAAAAAAAATTATCCTAATAAATACCTCACTGATTTGATACTGTCTGGAGAATCAATGGAGAAATTGAAATGATGGATAATCATAGTGTACCACTAAGATGTTACATTTACATTTATATTTTTAGAAGAGGATTACATGTTAAATATGGCAGTAATTACCATATCGTAGAGAAGACAGCCTAAAAAGAATTTTTTCTTTCTTTCTTTCTTTCTTTCTTTCTTTCTTTCTTTCTTTCTTTCTTTCTTTCTTTCTTTCTTTCTCTTTCTTTCTTTTTTCCAGTTGGACCTGTGAATTAGGTAGAAAATCTGATGTTAGGAAAATTACCCTAAGTAAGGAAATACATTTTGTCCAAGACACAGTACAAATTTGTAGGGCTGAGGCTGGCTATGGGGTATATAGATTATAGAGGTCAACTTCTGTTGAAGCTGGAGTTACTTCCCATTTCAGCATCACCTGTCGCTCCCACTCATTGTCACAAAATTATTGATACATATAGTGGTCACTTTATAACTCAATACGTAAGACAATTTTGCATTAATAACCCATTATTTTCCAATGTGGATTTTAACCTTGTCTCCATCAAGATTGGGCCATGTCAGTTGGGCTCCACTATTACACTCAGTGTTTTTATACGTAAAATACTGAGAATGAGTAAGGTCAGTGTTTCTCACACCAAACATGCATTTGAACTATCTGGGGGTCTTGTGAAATTCAGGAGATTTGAACCCCAGGGATTGCTAGGGTGATACCAGCTCTAAAGTGATGCTGGCACTGCTCTGAGGACTATGGTTTAGGTAATGACGATAATTCACACATTTCCTTTCATGTCTCTGAGATGTTTCTTAGATGAGCAAGGATTCCTGTTTCTGCTGTCACACTGCTTGAAATCGTCTTTGGAGTTTAGCACACTTGAAACCTTGCCTTCTCTCAGCATCCTGGAAAAAATCCAGCTTGGATTTTACTTTTAACTACTTCTTTGGAGTCTCTATTAGAGGCTGGATGTAGTCAGTTTAATAAAAGCCACAAGCTGGGGAATGACTGAATTCAATTCACCCGAATTTAAGAGCACAGACTCTGGCACTGATACAATGACCTCACTCTCCAGACACTCTACCTTCAATATCTTTTAATGTTCTTTGAGTACTCAATTAACACCCCATTAAATGACAAACATTCACTGTATTTCCTTTCATTTCCTTGGACTGTCATCCATCACCTCAAATGAGGCAACTCTTGGAGTTTCCAGGTGAAGGACACGGGTCTAGATGCTAGAGCAAGGGGCTCAAATTCAGAGTCCTTAGCTCCATTGGAGACAGTGAGATACTTATCTTAGACATAACAACAAACAGCAACACTAAGTTTCTCATAGAAGCACTGGGGTTTATTTCTATTTATCTACTATAAAATACTTAAGAGGCTTAGTTGGAAAAATACTGGCTTAGGAACATAAGCAACCTGCCCCCACTGCCCCCTGAAACCCATATGAGGATCCTGGGTGAGTTAGTGTGCCTTGTTTTCCTTATTTGTAAAATAAGGGAAACTTTTCATAGAATTATTAAGAAAATTAAGTGAGTTAATGCCTGTCAAGTATCTAGAACCATACCTGGCGCATAATGAGTACAATATGAGTATTGCCAACATTGCCACTCAAAATCAAAGATTGGCAAGATGTTCAATCTTGTTTCAGACCATATGCATTTATTTAACTCTTAATCAGATATATATTTCCTGCTTGGTGTATACAAACTATTATTTAGTGATCATGATAATCTCTAATGGGTTTTTTAAAGATTCATTTACTTATTTAGAGAGAAGGGAGCATGGGGTTAGGGGCAGAGGAAGAGGAAAAGAGAGAATCCTCTAGCGGACTCCATGCTCAGTGGGAGCCGGACACGGGGCTCGATCTCACGACCCAAAGATCATGGCCTGAGCAGAAATCCAGAGTTGGCCACTTAACCAACTGAGCCATCAGGCACACCGATGATCCCTAGTATTAATAAAACCTTACAACTTATAAAATCTTGCTAACTTATAAATACTATGATTCCAAGATTATTTTAGTTATTTTGTTGTATGTAGGCATCTGTGCAGGACAAAAATTGCATGACGTGAATTCTGTCCTTCTAAAATGTCCAGACTATGGGGGGAGAAAGATGTGGACTGAAATCAGTGGAATATAACAAAGAAAGTTTATTACTCACTCAGAGTTGGGTAAGTGCTCAGTATTTCTGTACACGGCTCAGTTGCAAAACAAAGAAAACCAACAGTTATATTGCTGCTTTGGTTCCTCCATTTCTTTTAACTCCCAAAGACTTCATTTTAATCTTCTTTTTTTTTTTAAAGATGTTATTTATTTGAGAGAGAGAAAAAGAGAGCACAGCAGGGAGAGGGGCAGAGTGAGAGGGAGAAGCAGATTTCCCACTGAGTAGAGAGCCCCATGTGGGGCTCGATCCCAGGACCCTGAGATCATGACCTGAGCTGAAGGGAGACACTTAACCAACTGAGCCACCCCAGGTGCCCCCATTTTAATCTTAATAAAATTAGTTTCCAAAATGGAACTAGCACTATTTTTTTTTCTGATCATGAAGGTAAATACATGGAAAAGCATAGACCATCTCAGGAAGGTTAAGGAAGACAGAAGTAGTGGTATTCACCTTCTGAATTGTCACAGGGCCATGAACAGGTGTTCCTTCCCACATGGGAAGGAGGCAGCCTTAATTTTTATTGTCGACTCCTTCTAGCCTTTGAATTTTGTACCGGGTGCAAGTATTATCTTTTAAAATTAAGTACTCTTCTGAATTAATAAATGCATTTTGTAACATACATCACATGATACATAGAAAGCTACAAAGTGAAAAATGAAAATATGCATAATGCCACCATGAACTTGAACATTTTGGTATCTGTATTTCTAGAGTCCTTCTTTAGACATACATATGTGCTTTTTTGTTTTGTTTTTACAAAAACAAGATCACAATATATTATATATTTTTGAAATGTTTTCCACGCTGATAAATATAAATCTCCAATGTAATTTTTTAACATCTGTTTTTATGTTTTATTATACTTTACACAGTTTAATTGAGCATCTATAAGTATTTTCAACACTTTCATGATGAATATCTTTGTACATACATATTTGTGTACTTGTTTTCTTAGGATATACTTTTGAGGTGCTTGGGTGACTCAGTTGATTAAGTATCTGACTCTTGGTTTTGGCTCAGGTCAAGACCTCATGGTCCATGGGATAGAGCCCTAACTCAGGCTCTGTGCTCATGGAATCTGCTTGAGATTCTCTTCCTCTGTCCTTCCCCCAACTTGTGCTTATCCTCTCTCTCTCTCAAATAAGTAAATAAATCTTTAAAAAAATACTTTTAGCAGTTCAATTGTTGGTCAAGAGATCTGCATGTAAAGTTGAGATTTAAAAGAAACATCGTATGGATAAAACAATGGGCCATGTCCGTTGGCTCTCCCTCCTTGGGAGGAAGGTGAATTGTGGCTTACAGGTAGGAGAGCAAAAGGGTTGGAGTCATTCCTACTTCCCCATGGCTGGAAGCAGTGGTGAGTGCTCACCTCAAGCATCCTCTTCAGTATGCCAGTGGGGAAAGGATGGAAAGGACAAGACTGGGTCTTGGCAACAAGTTATGACTGATGTTCCCAGCAGAATTTTATTTTTGTCTCTCTGTTTTACAAAAGGAAAACCCTTGCTTCGTCTTTGAAACAATATTAGATTTATTTCTGCTAGTGGGTTTATAAGTAGTTAATGTTAATATGGTGGCTAACACTTTCCTTAATGAGGAAGGAGATAAAATTTGAAGGCAATCAGAGTGGCTCTTCAGATTGCTAAGCCTAGATGACATCTTGCACCAAAGTAGAGGAGAGAAATGGGAAAAAATGGAAAACATCAGATTTAGAAGTCCTAATGAGTACTTCAGTTCTTAGTTCCTCTTGTTTTAACCCAAGGACTTTTAGACTGAAGGAGGTGAATTCATCACTCATTCAACATCATCATGGAGGTAGTGAAAGGCTGCCCAGAAGCAGAAGTAACACCTAAATTGTGGGTCAAAGTAATTTGCATTATACCAGGGGAGCCTAATTATGGTAATATGGGGTCATTAAGGACGAGATTGTAGTTTGCAAGTCTTTCATCTAGGATCTTGTCTTAATGGATGGTGCAACAATTGGAAGTCACATATTCCCTGCTGCTGAGTTATGAGTTTCTAGAAGGGCAGAGTTAACTGGGCAGGAGCTGATATGCAGTAGCAACTCTTGTTTCTTTCTTTTAAAAAAAAGTTGTTTTTTTTTTTTTATTAAATTCAATTTGCCAACATATAGTATAACACCCAGTGCTCATCCCATCAAGTACCCTCCTTAATGCCCATCACCCAGTCACCCCATCCCCCCAGCCACCTCCTCTTCAGCAACCTTTTGCTTGTATCTCAGAGTTAGGAGTCTCTCATGGTTTGTTTCCCTCTCTAAGTTTTCCCCACTCAGTTTCCCCTCCTTCTCTTATGGTGCCTTTCACTATTTCTTATATTCCACATATGAGTGAAACCATATGATGATTGTCCTCTGATGGACTTATTTCACTTAGTGTAATATCCTCCAGTTCCATCCACTTTGAAGCAAATGGCCTGCACCCCAATGTTCAATTGTTCAACAATGTCCACAATAGCCAAACTGTGGAAGGAGCCACGATGTCCTTCGACAGATGAATGAATAAAGAAGATGTGGTCTATATATGCAACCCTTGTTTCTGCCAGCTGTCTGGATACTGGAGTCCTAAAGAGTTATTTTTAAAGGATCCACTCTCTACAAGTGCTGGTGTGGAATGTGGCATTGTAGGCAGACTATCTAGGCAACTAATGAGATAAGGCTTGAATAATGCCTGCAATCTACTTGAAAATCTGAAGGAAAGAAAAGTTTATGAGCAAGAAATGTTTTAAACATTTTTCTTTTTTGTTTGGAAGTGTGGGAGCTTCACAGGGAAAAGGAAGATAATTTGCAGTTCCAATCTCAAATCCTATTTGGAACCATGGCAAGGATCAAAAACATGGAGGTGTCTTTTTCATAAGGCAAAGTGCTCAATGGCAAAGGATGTCTCGGTGTCTCCTGTGCTCCTGTACTAAAGCACCCTTTCTCACTCAGGTGCTTGGAAAATATGCCCCCACTGAATACGTTCCTACTCCATCTATTAAGTGCAGATTATGTAAAATCTAGAATTTATGTAGAACATATTCGTTTCAGCCTTTTTCAGATAGAGAATTTGTGTTTATGGCATTTCTTTCATCTTTTATTCAACAAATATTTATAAAGCACCTACTGTGTGCCAGGCTCTGTTCTAGGGTAGGGGATATAGCTACGGATAAGAGAAAGTCCCTACTCTCATCGTGCTATAATGGGAGAGATGGAAAATAAAGTTTCTTTAAAAATAATATGATACTGATGATGGTAAGTAGTGTGAGGGGAAATAAATAAGGGTAGGGAGGCCCTGAGGGATAGAGTGTCTGTAAATGTAGAGTGGTCAGGGATGTAGAAAACTGAAGGAAATAAAGGGACAAATTGGCCAATACTTGAGCAAGCATATTCCAAGCAGAGGGAACGTTAAGTCAACGCCAGGAAAGGAGTGTGTTCAGCCTGTCCAAGGAACAGCTGACCCAACTCCAAGCAAAGCAAAGGAAGG
This sequence comes from Vulpes lagopus, assembly GCF_018345385.1. Taxonomy (NCBI): domain Eukaryota; kingdom Metazoa; phylum Chordata; class Mammalia; order Carnivora; family Canidae; genus Vulpes; species Vulpes lagopus. The sequence goes on from NC_054831.1 coordinate 77,909,323, forward strand.
AAGCAGAGGACAAAACCAATGGGAAGACGGGAGTGGGAAGCAAGTAGGCTGTGTGAGGACTTTAGGTTCTCACTTGAGTCAGGTTGGAAACTACTGGAGAGTTTGAAGCAGGGGTGGCATGATTCCATTGACTCTTTAAGAGCTCATATTTGTGTTTCTGTGTGGAGCTCTGACAGCAGAGGGTAAGAGGAGATTCAAGGAGATCAGTTAGGAGGCTATTGCTGTGAGCTTACCTGGAGGCAGGTGAGCCTGGTAGCTGGGACCAGGGAGGCAGGAGGTAGTCACATACAGAATCTATACTGAAGGTGAGGCCAAAACGCTTTGCAGTATCTATTGACTGGGGCACTGCTGATACAGGAAAGATGTTGGGGCTTAGGGCTGATGTCCAAGAAAGAATTCCTAAGATGTCTTCGGTGCAAAAGGTGGTTTCATTAAAGCATGAGTACAGGACTGGGGGCAGAGAGAGCAGCACTGGGGGGCATGAGGAATGGCTTATTATATACTTTCATGCTGGGATGGGGTTAGGGAGAGTGTAAGTCTCTAAGAAATCTTGGAAGCAAGGTTTCCAGGATCTGGAGGGGCTAGCTATTGTTAGGAAAAGGTCGTTTATCACAATCTAATAAAACCTGAGTCATGAGATCCTTCAGATGTATATCGGTGGGCCATATGCTTGGGGGATGATTGCTAACATATATATTTGGGGGGGGGGGTAGAGATAAAGGAAGTTTCCAAAGGAATTTTTACATGTTAAAGTAGACTCCCAGGATCCCGGGGGTCAGGCTAAGATTGCCTTTTGCCCTTAGCAGAGTATTAACATGGAAGCAGCTGAGTCCCTAGAGAAGGTCACCCTGCCGGTCTCAAGGACGTGTTTGTGGGCTGTAAGTAGTAAGGACAGTTAACTTTTCTTTTCCCTTTGCTCCCCACATCAGGGCTTTATGTTTACAGAAACAAAACTGAAAGATACTCAGTAACATATAAAGTGTCAAACCCTGTGACTAAGCTATAGCTGTCACCAACATCAGTTTATAAATATACAGACTGAGGTTTGATAGCCATCTGTCTCTAGTGATGAATAATAAAATAATATGGTGTGAGAAAATAATCTGAGGGAATACCATAGCTGAACACTCGAATCGGATGAGCCTCGGGCCATAAACCATCCCTAGTGGTTCAGCTCTTTAAATGGTGAGTGGCCCTCTAACAATCTAGGTTGACATGTGGCCACGGGAAGGCTAACAGTGGCAGTGGCAACTCCACCAGGCCCAAATCATCAAAATCAGGATGTCTCAACTTCTCCTGACCTCTGCTTGATTCCTGGTGTCCCTTCTTTGGTGAAGGAGGCCAAACAAAGCACAGAACTGTAAAACCCAGAAGAGGAGCATAAAAATGAGAAGAGTAGGCGGTGTTTAGAGCCACTAAAGAACCCTTAGAAAGTGACATTTCTAAAGCATCCCTTGGAACCACCTGTATTGGTCAGAGTTCTTAAGATACAGAATCATGGGCAGAGGTCTCTGGAGAAATAGAACCAAGTCTGTGTGTTTTAAGGAATTGGCTCACATGATTATGGGGCTTCGTTAAGTCCAACATCTACAGGGTAGACTGGCAGGTGGGAGACCCTGGGCAAAGTTTTGGTTCAAATTCAAAGTCTGTCTCTTGCAAAATTGCCCTTGCTTGGGAGATGTCAGCCTTTTGTCTTTTAAGGACATTCACAGATTAGATGAGGCAATTCACATGATGGAGGAAAATCTGCTTTACAATTTAAATGTTAATCAGATCCTAAAACTACCTTCACAGAAACAGCCAGAGTGACGTTTGACCAAATATCTGGGCACCGTGGCCCAGCCAAGTTGACACATAAAAAATTAACCATCACATCTTCCCGAGGCCTAATCTCCAGCACTCACACTTTTTCAAAAAAGAGAAGGAGGTGCATGGCTTAGGTACAAGAATGCTGGTACCATTTATGTCCTCTCTGATGGTCTCCTCAAACTTGTGGTCTGAGGATATACCTTTTTTTTTTTAAAGATTGTATTTATTTATTCATGAGAGACAAACAGAGACAGGGAGAGACACAGGCAGGGGGAGAAGCAGGCTTCCCGCAGGGAGCCCAGTGTGGGACTGGATCCCAGGACCCCGTGATCACGGCCTGAGCCAAAAGCTATGGGCACCCTTGTCTGCCCAACCACTGAGCCATCCAGGTGCCTCGACACCTTGCTTTTTAAGGGAACACCACCAGAATTGCTTGGAGGCAGAGATGCCAGTGCGTGAACAAAAATTCTCATAAGAGCCCAGGACTGAGTCTCAGGATAACGATAATACGAATGACAGCTCACACTGGCAACACTTTTTGAAGCTGGCAACATGCTAGTGCGCATTGAGGATGAGAAAGATGTCGAGGTCCTTAGGCCTACTTCTAGGGATCCTTCATTTGAGAGTCATTTTTGACAGCTTAACTATTTTTTAACATTAAAATTTTTTTCTTTTATTCAGTAGCTTTTTTTGTTTGTTTGTTTTAAGGTTTTATTTATTTATTCATGAGAGGCACAGAGACACAGGCTGAGGGAGAAGCAGGCTCCCTGAAGGAAGCCGGATGTAAGACTTGATCCCAGAATCCTGGGATCACGCCCTGAGCCAGAGGCAGACACCCAACCACTGAGCCACCCAGGCTTCCCAATTCAATAGCTTTTAAAAGGGACAGCCTACACTGCAGGCCTCAGCACCCCCTCATGGTTACATGACTAAAAATCAGTTTATAAAAATAGCTTTCTTATTAACGGCATCAGCAGCCTGTTGCTAGGGCTTCTCCACAGTGGGATCTCTCCCCCTCTTCCAGAATGACAAACACAAAATAAATAAACACAAAGAGTGTAAGCAGTGGGTCTGTGGAACACAGCAGTTACTCAGAAGCGAGTTTGCTTTAAAAAACCCAAATCCTTACTGTCACCTCTTCTTCCAAGAAGCTAAAAAAGTGACAAAATTGTAATGACTTTCATACAATCTTTCCAAAAGTGTATGCATGATAATATCACGCTCGTTTTACAGAAGAGGAAACGGAGGTACCATCACTTCATAGTTTACATTCGGGTCAATGTCAAAGCCGAGATTGAATTCCACCGACATTCATGAGCTCCTTCTGTGTACACATTACCCTGGCAAATGTCTGACCTGGTTCTGATCTTAGAAACTGTTTTTTTTCACTACTGAAAATTTGTCAAAAGCTTTCCTTTAGTTGACAAGTACAATGAAGAGGGGGGAAAAATGCAGTATTTTTTTTTTTTTAACTAGAAAATATTGGCTCATTGCATGTGATTTATGCTACTTGGGGTCAAGAGAAAAGAAGACAGAGATATTTCTGTCTCAAAGAACTTCCTGGTTTTGCAGATTTTCTTTCTTTCTTTCTTTTCTTTTTATGAGCGAACGGGAAAACTAACAAAGACTCCCAAGAAATACCAGCCATACATTAAGTTTCTGTAGCTCTCTTCTTTCTAAGAGCCCAAAGCAGTGTGAAACACGAATACAAATGTGAAAGCAAATAGTGCCTAGCTCAATGCCTGGAATAAAACAGGTAAAAATTTATAGTGACTTGGATTATAGAGCCTTGTAACGTGCCTCTGTCTATGATTTTGTTTGACTCATGGTTTGGAATAGGAAATGTGGTTTATTATTAAACAAAAAGGGAGAAAGGACTAAAGGAAATGTGGTTTTGTTTTTTGGGTTTTTTTGTTTGTTTTTTTCTTTCTTAGCATCCAAATCAAAGCTCTGCACCAGTCCCTGGGTACATGGCTCTTTCCTTATTTCTCTCAATCCCATAAGGTAAGGAGTTATGTCCATTCCACAGTTGGTAAATCTGAGGCTCAGAGAAATTCACTGACTTACTAAGAATCTACCAAGGGACACCACTGAGATTTGAATCTAAGTCTCTTCATTTCTTGTAACTTTTGGGGGAGGACTACAGTATTATTCTGTGACTCATTATCATGATCCCATGTGAATTTAAAACAAATCTGTCCAGAAACATGCTATGGGCACCCTTGTCTGCTTTTTACATTGGGCATTGCAATTTATTCAAATCCAAAGGATTGATAAAGTTTCACAAAAGTAACATGGCATTGGTACATGTGAAGGCTTTGTTCCAAATAAGAATAGGAGTTAAAGCCCTTTAATATCCTATGAATCAATTACTAGCCATGTTCTTGTTTTGGAATATTTTATTCTTATTTTCAGGACAGTGAAACTATTGAGTGATGGGCGAAAGGATAATGCTCATAGGGAGCAGACACTCCCTGCGGAAGAAAACTGGAATAGAGATCACACAGGGTACAAGATCATGGGATAGAGAAAACAGATTTGGGGCATGATCTGATTCAATCATCCAATGTAGAATTAAATGTGAATTAAAAAGTATTTCAACACTGTATTAACGGTTTATGAAGCATGCGTATCTGGAGCAGGTGGCAGATGGTAGGAGATGGAGCAGGTAATATTTATTAAGTTTCTGTTACATGCCAGTCTCTCTATCTCTCGTTAAAAGAGAAATTTAATCCTCATGGTAAGTTGCAGCGGGAAGAAGGGAGTTAGAGAGGGAAGGAGAAGAAAGAGGGAGATGGTGGGAAACTGGGATTTAAGTAGAAGTCCTTCTGGCTTCCAAAGCTGCGTTCTTTCCATTCCAACATGGGCCTCATGGAGTAGGCCTGGATTCTGCAGAAACAGGGAGTGTTTTGAAGGCCCCTGGTGAGTTTGGCCAACTCACTATTCAGCCACCCTAAGCAATCGTATAAGTCGCCTATGTCATAGTTTCCTTACCTGTAAGATGGGCGTGACGATAGTAAATGCCTTGTAGGGTATTACGAAGATTAATTAAGGCAAATGCAAGCCAACCACTTAGCACAGAGCCTAGCACGGCACGTACAGGCAGTAAATGGTAGTTCTTTGTTGTTGCTGCTGTTGTTACCTTCCCAGGGTCCTCAGCACTTTTGATCTTCAAGGTCACCTTCAAGGTCACGGTCACAATTCCATGTTTCAATGACCTCCTCCCCCTGGTTTTTTTACATTGACATTGCTCCCAAACTTGTCCTTGGTCCCTCTTTTTAATTCTACTGCTAAAAGACACAAGCTTCTTCAATCTCCCACTCCATACATGATGTTTAGACTTCTAGATCTATCTCTATTCTTACAAATAACGGGAATATGGTTTTGGGGATGAAAACCCAGACCCTAGAGTCAGCTTGCCTGAGTTCATATGCTAATGCTCATCCGTGACCTGGTTGCTTCCTTCCTCCCAGGCTCTCATCTCCTCCATCTCTAAAGTGGACATAACAACACTGCCCAGCCCTTGGGTTTGCTGTGGGGTTGAATGAGTTAGTAGATGTATAGCACTTGGAAGAGTTTTAGGCACAGAGCAGGTCCTCAGCAAAGGTTAGCCATTGCTGTGAATCCTCTACCCAGATGAAGTTGGCCTTCAGCAAGGTTACTATATAGTTTACTCAGATTCATTTGTAACTAATTATGTTTTCCAGATTGTTTTCATTTACTTCAGCACAATTGATTTTGATTCAGCACAACCGCAAACCAAGCAAGCAATGAAAGGTAGGAAGAGCCCTAAAACACTGAATCTTTCAGTTGAGTTCACTACTCCATTTCCATGAGTTTAAAGACTTTTGAGGGAAACACAGTTCCCTTGTTGTGAGGACAAGACTTAGAAACTACCCTGCGCTAGAGGAGTTTTTATGAAGGTGGGATAATTTTCATGATGATGAATGAATTCATTTCTAGATATGATATTTACGGTACGTCCATTAGGAGGCAGGTGCAAAGCCACAGGTCCTAGAACATGGGTGAAATTCCTGCCTATAGAGGCTATCTACAGAGTGAGACAAAAGAAGAGGGGACCCTCTGGCCTTCTCCTGGTCTTGGGCAAGCCCAGCCCAGCCCAGCACAGGGAACAGAGAAATGGGTTTTATTCAGTTAAGTATGGACTTGTGAAAAGTTGGAGCAGTCCAAAGATGGAACTAGCAGTCTCTGGAGGGAGTAAAGAGTGAGGTGTCCCAACACAGACTGGGTGACTATTAAGGACAATGTAGGCAAATGTTAGGCAGAAGGGAGATTAGATCAGATGATCTTTACGGTCCCATTCCACCTGGGAATCTGATGAAACACAGGAAAATTGGATTTGATCCCTTGGGGATTTGGAAGTATTTGAACTGATGATTTTATTGTGGTTTCTCATCTGGAAGTACTAAGTACTCTTTGCTTAACTTCGACGTTACAAGTTAACAGTTTATGCTCATGTTGTTGAGTATCATCAAACCTTGATGGGTACCTGGGTGGCTCAGGTGGTTAGGCATGAGACTCTTGATTTCGGCTCAGGTCATGATCTCAGGGTGGTAAGATTGAGCCCTGCCCAGTTCTGCACTGGGTGTGGGATCTTCCTGAGATTCTTTCTCTCCCTCTCCCCTTCCCTCTCTAAAAAAAAAAAAAAAGTCCCAACCAACCAATAAAATCCAAAAAAACTGTTGCATATTTATTATTTTTCGAAATAGAGACAAGACAATCTCAGGGCCTTTGAATTTACTTTTCCTTCTTCCTTGATGTACTTTACTTCCCCCATGCAAGCCCATGCTCAAATGTTGCCTTACTGGAGAGGGCTTCCCTGATCCCCTCCCGTGCAAATGTCCTCCCTACTTGACCTCATTGCCACTTTCTATAGCTTCCCCTGATTTTCTCTTTTCCATTGTACTAACCTCCACAGGACATGTTTACACTTCCTATGTACCAGACTCTGTTATAGCCTCTAAGAACAGTGAACCAAACAGATATTCATGCCCCTTGGTACTTAGTTTTCATCATGGAGAGTTCAATATATATACATGTACCAGAGCCTGGTACATAGGAAGTACTCAGTAAATATCTGTCAAATACGTAAATATAAGCAGAGGTTTGTTTTTATTTATCATTAGTTAATTTGCTCTTGTATCTAAATGTTAAAATATTTACCTCTTCAAGAAATTGATTTGGGAAACCTTGAGAAGTCTTTGCAAGATGTGAAATTAAAATTAAAACCTCCAAGAATTCATCGACTGTATCCATAAGAAAAAAATAGTACTCTATTAAAAATCTAGTTACAATGACTCATCTTAAAGATTGGAAAAGATTTTACTTTTTCAAAGCAGCACCTAAGTACTTTATAAGATATTTAAAGAATACGTGATTTGATATGAATATATTTCTGTTTATTTAAAACTAGAGCTTCCAGATCGTTACATGTAATCAAATATAGTTAAGAACCCAATTCTTCTCTTACTCATGATGTCCGTTATTCCTAACATCTTTCCACTAAAAACAACAAAAAATAATATATATAAAATCTGAAAGCGAGTCATTTGTTTCCAGTAGATGGCACTGCAAATCAAGTCTTTATAGGTCTATTAACTTACTTCTTTGATCATGATAATGATTATTCTGTAGTAAGATCATCTGAAGTGATTTATACAGTGAAAGCAAACAGGTTGGGGATTTTGAAGCTACAATAAAACTGGATTGACAGCATCTGAACACTGGCATTTCTTCTCTGTATGTTATAGTTGGATATTTGTTTATTAAGGCAGTGCATATAAAAATTGTCCACTTGCTTATACATGAAACCCACTGCTTGATGTGGGATTTCAGTTGCCTATTTTAATTTGTTTAGTCTATATCGTGTTATAAGTCCAAGGGGACTCTTTATAGTTTTGCAGAGTGTTGAGTTCAGTCTCATTCAGGCCAGTTAACATACAGAGGCGAAACTGTTCCAAGGTCATAAATCACATCCTGACCTGTGCCAGGTGTGTGTGTGTGTGTGTGTGTGTGTGTGTGTGTGTGCTTGTGTGTACATGCACACATGCATGCATGTTTTGGTCAACATTTGCTCAATAAATATTCTTGCTTAGAGAGAATGTGAATGATTCCAAGAAACTCCAGCACCATGAAAAGAATGACACACTCATGTATCCTAGTGACAGCAGATCATGATCTTGCATTGTATGTACAGGAAATATGTGCTTAGAACATATTTTAAAACAATTTATTAAATGCTATCAGGTATGCAAAAGCACCTGAAACAGTGTCAGGCACAATGTAGGTACTAAATAAATTCCCTCTTCCTTTTTTTTTGTGGTAGAAGAATAAGAGACCAATACTTGAGAGTTAGGCCCTGTTGGGCAGCCAATGTACAAACTTCTCTCTCCTTCCTCGCTTCTGGATGTGGCTGGAAGCAAGGCTGCAAGATGTAGAACAGAACATTCTATCTGATATAAAATAAGATTCCCAAGTGAAGTGTGTGATACCAGGCACCCACTTATATAAGTAGCCTCAGAAGTTGGTTGTGACTTTTGTCTGGGTGGTCATCTCCCTCTGTGGAGAAATAAGCCATCGGTCGAAAACATGGCACTTCACAAATAAATCGTCTCTGCTCTTTAAATAAATGTCAAAGATAAACTGAAAATGGATGAAAGATCTAAATGTGAGACAAGAATCCATCAAAATCCTAGAGGAGAACACAGGCAACATCCATTTTGAACTTGGCCACAGCAACTTCTTGCAAGATACATCCATGAGGGCAAGGGAAACAAAAGCAAAAATGAATTCTTGGGACTTCATCAAGATAAAAAGCTTCTGCACAGCAAAAGAAACAGTTAACAAACTAAAAGGCAACCTACAGATTGGGAGAAGATATTGGCAAATGACATATCAGATAAAGGGCTAGCATCCAAGATCTAAAAAGAACTTATTAAACTCAACAGCAAAGAAACAAACAAGTTCAATCATGAAATGGGCAAAAGACATGAACAGAAATTTCACCAAAGAAGACACACACATGGCCAACAAGCACATGAGAAAATGCTCTGCATCACTGGCCATCAGGGAAACACAAATCAAAACCACAATGAGATACCACCTCACACCAGTGAGAATGGGGACAATTAACAAGACAGGAAACTACAAATGTTGGAGAGGATGTGGAGAAAGGGGAACCCTCTTGTACTGGGAATGTGAACTGTTGCAGCCACTCTGGAGAACTGTGTGGAGGTTCCTCAAAGAGTTAACAATAGATCTGTCCTAGGACCCAGCAATTGCACTGCTGGGGATTACCCCAAAGATACAGATGCAGTGAAATGCCAGGACACCCGTACCCCAATGTTTCTTGCAGCAATGTCCACAATAGCCAAACTGTGGAAGGAGCCTCGGTATCCATTGATAGATGAACAGATAAAGAATATGTGGTCTGTGTATACAATGGAATATTCCTCAGCCATTAGAAATGACAAATATTTGCTTCGACGTGGATGGAACTGGAGGGTACGATGCTGAGTGAAGTAAGTCAATTGGAGAAGGACAAACATTATATGGTCTCATTCATTTGGGGAATATAAAAAATAGCGAAAGGGAATAAAGGGGAAAGGAGAGAAAATGAGTGGGAAATATCAGAGAGGGTGACACAACATGAGAGACACCTAACTGGAAAACGAACAAGGGATAGTAGAAGGGGAGGTGGGCTGGGTGTTGGGGTGACTGGGTGACGGGCACTGAGGGGGGGTACTTGACAGGATGAGCACTGGGTGTTATACTGTGTTGGCAAATCCAACTCCAATAAAAACATATACAAAAAATAAATAAAAATAAATAAATGTCATAGGGGAGTTCAGACATCATGCAGTTTTTAATATGCCCTGTATACTGTACTGCTTGTTTTTTTTTGTTTTTCATCTTTTGCCAGGGAAGCCTGAAACTCCTTCAAATTAGATAAGAAGCATTAGCGGGTTTCTGAGATTTCTGGAAATGTATGAGAAAGTGCTCTGTGTGATAGGTGATATGTTTGTGGACCACTACTCACCATGATACTCATTTAGTGCTCTTTACGCATTTAAATAGCCATCTCCATCGCCCCATGTTTCCCAGAATGACTCTTTTTTTTTTTTTTTTTAATTTATGATAGTCACAGAGAGAGAGAGAGGCAGAGACACAGGCGGAGGGAGAAGCAGGCTCCATGCACCGGGAGCCTGATGTGGGATTCGATCCCGGGTCTCCAGGATCGCGCCCTGGGCCAAAGGCAGGCGCCAAACCACTGTGCCACCCAGGGATCCCCCCAGAATGACTCTTACGAGTACACTTATCTCGGCCCTGACACTATTATGAGCAAACAAAAAAAAACCATGCAGCAAATAGAAAACACAAGGGTCATCTAAACGAGGCAGAAAAAAAAAAAAAAGAAAAAAAAGAAAAGAGGCAGAAAGATGACCCTGATGACCAAACATTTATTTCAGGGTAGTAGGGCAAAAAAGGCCCTTTCTCCCTCTCTCCACATGTTTTCTTCATTTTTCCTCTTTACACCTTAGCCATTTCTAATGGGCAGAGATGGTGTTAGAATATTACGGGAAAGCAATTTGTGACTTTGGCCTGAGGTAGATTGCTAAGTACTCTTAAGAGTTTGAAAGGACCTTGTAGCACATCTAGTCCAATTATTTATTTATTTATTTATTTATTTATTTATTTATTTATCTATCTATCTATCTATCTATCTATCTATTTATTTATTGTTATGTAGGAGAGAAGATGGCTCAGAGAGGCATTTTCTTTCTTTCTTTCTTCTTTCTTTCTTTCTTTTCTTGTTATGTATGAGAGAAGATGACTTGGAGAGGTCATTTGACTTAGATAGGTCGCAAAGGGAATTAGTGATGAAGCAGTGATGAGGTCATTTGAATCCTGATACTGGAGCTCAGTGCTTCAGCTGGGGATCGGGGAAAGGGTGAAAACATAGGGAGGGAGTGTCTTTACATTTCATGCTTAATGACTGTAGGAAGGTGATGGAAAAATACCATCTTACTAGCCTAGGACTACGTTGAGCTTTCAAGTTTCTAGTAAGGGAGAGGATTGCACAAATTCTTCAAATATTTGGTTATTTTAGGGGATTTTTAGGAGATTTCTTTCCTGTTTTTGTGTTAGGATAGTATGTTTATTATCTCCTTAGAGGTTCACTATATTAAGAAAACATAATAGTTGTCTTCTTTAGGGCTCTTCCTTTCCTTTTCTTTTTTTAAATATATATATAGATTCACTTATTTATTTGAGAGAGAGAGGGAGAGAGGGCAAGCATGAGTGGGAGAGGGTAGAGGGAGAGAGAGAGAGAATCTCAAGCAGACTCCATGAGAAGCCTGTAGCTGGACTTGATCCCATGACTCTGAGATAATGACCTGAGCTGAAACTAAGAGTCTGTAGCTTAACCTGCTACACCACCCAGGTGCCCCTAGGGCATTTCCTTTTTCTCAGTGGGCAATGATAACTTAATCATGAAATAATTATGAGCAAATTAATCAATATTTTACTTGGTGTGAAGACTAAAGATTTAAGTAGTCACAGATAGCACTGATAAAATTTAAAAATATGTGTAGAATTTTAAGCACTTCAGCAATAACTTTTGTGGAGTAACGCTTTAGGAACCCACAGTATACGAGAAAGAAACTTTTCAGCTGTTATTTTTTTATTCCTAATTTGTGCTGTATCATCAAGCAAATGGAAATAACATCTATATATTTCCCAATTAACAAATATAATTTTAATATTTTATATAAGTCGAGCGTCATTCATAGGAAAGAATTCCAAAGTCCTTCCAAAGCATAACTGAGATGTCTGGGTGCATCTTAAAAGTCATGTAATTCATGGTTTAGCCTTTATTTGGGAATTAAATAATGGTGACAGCCAATGGTGTGATCAAAAGTTTCTTTCTTTGTCAAGATTTTTAGAAAATATTAATATATATAGAGAAACCTGGTATGGCTAGTCTTGAGATTTACACGGTTAAATTTCTCTGAGTTGGAAAGTATCATGCCTTCTTGAATTTGAAACATTCACAATTTTCACCAGGTTTTACACTTGGTTAACTATGCTGGATTTCCCCCCCTTCAACTTTAATTGATTAGGGAGGATTCTACACCTGGGTACCCATATTCCCAAAGTGTCTGGCTTTGAAATAAAAAATGGAAGTTAGAAGGCATTGGGTTGGGATGAAGTGGCCACTTTAATTGGCTCAGGGGGTCTTCTAACCAATTTTCATTGGCCTCATTGGTGTCCTTGGCTACCGGAGAATGGAGGTAGCATGCAATATATTGGATATCTGGGTGGCTCAGCGGTTGAGCATCTGCCTTTGGCTCTGGGCGTGATCCTGGGATTTAGAATGGAGTCCCACATGAGGCTCCCTGCATGGAGCCTGTTTCTCTCTCTGCCTAGGTCTTTGCCCCTCCCCCATCTCTCATGAAAAAATAAATAAAAAATAAAATCTTTAAAAAAAATAGAAAGCCAAAGACCTTTCAAGAGGTCCCGTTGAAAAAGCAAGGCGAAAGTAGGTTACTGAAGCCCGAGAAATTTCACCATAGACCACGTTGAGCGTCTTTGTGGTGACGATGTGAGAACCATTGTGCCCTACGGCTTTCATGACTTCATTTCTTCATCTCATTAGGTACAAAAAATGAAACTCCCGCACTCCTCTCGTCACAAGGGCAAAGTTAGAGGTCTGAATACCAAAAACATAGAGACTCCACTACTCGGGAGGAACTAACGGTAAGGTGATGCATATCCAGGCCATCGAATTAGGGATTAGGTGTTCTTTTGCATTTGCTTTTTGTTTTTGATGAACTAACGTTCTGAGCATGATAATGACTTAAAACTGGTAAACAAGCCTGGAGACGCAATGGCTGGCTGCAGCTCACGTCGCCAGGGCTTGGCTGGGGGAGAGGGAACACTCATTCTTTGGGTAAACGGGCGGTCCGGAAGTCCTGCGTGGGGAGCGCTCCTCTGCCCCCCGGATTCCGCGAGGCAGCGGGGTCTGGGATGCTCACCCCCTGGGTGTGCCCCATCCCGGGGGACCCCAGCAGCCGGAGTGCACGCAGCACCGGTCGCAGCCAAGCGGCATTCAGTGCCCTTCTGCTGCGGCGCGCTCAGGGTTTGGGCAGAGCTGGTGAGCCCGTGCAGGAGAAGGGCGCACGGGTCGCGTCTGCAGCCATGCAGGTCCTCTTGGCACGGGCTGGTCCCCCGCCTCCTTCGCTCCTTCCCTCCCGTCCAGACTGTGCTGAAGGAGCGAGGTGACCGGCGTGAATGACAGCCACCCAGACACCCAGGGCTAGAGCCCAGGAGCCTGTCTGGAGTCCACATTCTGGATTCCTCCGGGCCCTCGGAGCGTCCCTCTCACTCAGTGTGGAGCGGTTTCGGGGCACGGAGGGAGGCAGTTCGGGGGAGCGCGCGAAAGGGTTAATGTGTAGGGACTGGGTGAGGTTGGTCTAAGGAGTCTCCGGCTTCAGCGAGCTGCAGGTGAAGGAGCTGGGGGTTCCAGCGTGGTGTCCCCCAGAGGAGGGGACCCGAAAGCTGGAGACGATGCAAACTGGGGCTGGAGTTTGAACCGTGTGAGCCCTCTGAAATTCCTGGGTCTCAGGTGGCACCGCAGAGAGGTGAGACAGGGCGGAGGGAGCCGTTCCCTACCTCTCCAAGCGCTCTCCAAGGTGTAAGGAAATCCCGTCTCCCCATCCTGGACGTGCGCAGGGTCTCACTGGGGCCAGCGCCCGCCGGGCATCCCCGAGCCCCATGCACCCTTCCGTGGAGGGACACTCGCTACCTCGTGGCCTGGCGAGAGCCCTTTCTCGCACGTCCCTCCTGCAGATCTTCTGGGCGAGCTCGGTCCCCGCCATCGGGGAGGGGAACCACCAGGTCAGGACCCCGGCGCTCCCGCGCGCAGTCAGACTCTGACCCCCGGACTCCATCCCCAGGCCCTCGCGGTGTCCCCGGCTCTTCCGAAAGAGTCCACCTCTCCTTGGGGGCAGGGGCTCACCAGCCGGAGCCCCCGGGCCCGGAGGACGCACTTGGGGCGCCAGGCCCCCGGGAAGGTGGGTGGAGTTGCCAGAGCTCGGGAGGCCCGGGGCGCACGGTCCTCCTAACCCCCTGAACCGAAGCAGGGGCGCGGCGACAGGGGTTCGTAGGCAAGGGATGCACACGCAATTGGGAGACTCGGGGGTGGGGTGGGGAATTTTACAGCCCCTGGCAATAGAACAAAACCCCTGACCAAACGTGTCCGTATCTCTAGTTTCCTGGGAAATAAACTGCTGCCCCTGACAGCGTCTCCCCAGTACAGCGAGGCCCACCGATGTAAGTTCTCCCGTTTTTCTCACCAGGGCGTCGCCAGCTTTTCCCAACTGGGGACATTTCGTTCAGTGTCCGCTTAGCCACCGCGCATTAGGCCAGGTTAGGTCCTCTGGGGACCTCCCCCCACGCCCCGGGCAGAGTGCCTGGGGGAGGAGGCAGGCACCGGGGGAGCAGAGGGAGGTAACCCGGCCCGGCCTCCCGCGGCGCTGCCTCCCTTTCGCTGCAACAGTCTCCGAAGGCCACGTTTTTTTTTTTTTTTTTTCTCGGGCAGGATTCTTTTCCCGCCCTACAATAGCCAGCGAGGGCCAGGTGCCCTCTCCGGGCGCCCAGGCCCGGGCACGACCCCCGGGAGACGCCGTGACGACCCTCGTTCCCTGCGCCCTGCCCGGGGGAGGGGGGGCGCAGCTCGCAGCTCGCAGCTGCAAGCTCGCCCGAGCAGCCCCAACTTCATTTCCTCCCCCTAGGGGCACGTTTCCTCGAAAAACCTCTCTCTGGCCCCTTCCAGCCTTTCCCTGCGGGACCGGGAAAAGTCTGAATCTCCGTAGAAAAGATTCCATTTTAAGTGCCCTGGGCGGGGGTGGGGAGGAGAGAGCGCAGTGGGCGGGGCGGAGGCGGCGGAGAGGCTGCACTTTCTCTCCGCTCCCAACCAGCCTGCGGCGGATAAAGCGCAAGTTTGTGCACGGGGTGCTCGGGGGCGTTGCAAACCCGGGAAACAAAGTGTCCAGGGAGATGCGGAGTTGGCCCAGATTTCCCTTGCAGACGGGCTTGCGGAAACGCCTGTGATGGGAACTTTGTGCGGATCGTGTATGGAGGGAGCCGAGGGAAAGGAGGAGGGGGCAGTGGGAGCGTGCAATGTGCCTGCGTGTGTGTGTGTGTGTGTGTGTGTGTGTGTGTGTGTGTGTGTTGCGGGGGGGGGGGCGTGCGCCCAGGCGCGGGGGCGGCACCGCGGGGCGCAGCCGGGACTCGCGAGCGTCCCGCAGCCCCATTGCTTTGAGCCGTTCCGCGAGCGCTGGAAAAGGTCGTTGAAGGAGTTCGCTGCACACACACAAAATAATAATCTTAAAAAAGAGTGCCGGGCATGCGCACAGAGAGGATGCCATATTGGAATGAGGCTGTAGTGGGAGTCGGAGGACCGGAGCGGGCGCGCAGGGGAGGCGGCGGGCGGGCAGCGAGCGAGGCGCAGCGAGCCGGGGCGAGGCCGAGCGAGCGAGGCCGGCGGGGCCCCCCCACCCCACCCCGGCGGCGCCCCGCGGCCCGGGTCCACCCCGAGGGGAGCCCCAACTTCACCAGGTAGGACGCGGCGCCGGCCGCTGTCCCCGCGCCCAGCCCGCCCGGCGAGCAGACCTCCGGCCCGCAGGTTGAGTGCGCCGGGCAGCTGCTGCTTCTTCTTCTTTTTTTTTTTTTCCAGCTTCGAGGGGGGAAAAAGGAGGGAGGAAGCTGCAGCCAGCCCGGGCGTGGGAGGCTTGAGGAGGGGGAGAAGCCAAAGACAAGCGCCGGAGGGGAGAGAGCAGCGGCGCGCTGGAGCACAGCCCCAAACTCCGCTCTGCGCTCCGGCTTGTCATTTTTTTTCTTTTTTCTTTTTTTTTGCTTGCTTCTCCCGTTCCCCTCCCGACAGCCTCGTCCCCCGGCTGGGACCAGCCCGGCCTTGCGGGAGGCCGTCTGTAGTTGCAAAGTGTCCTCCTTCCCCGGGTGCGAGCGGTCCCCTCCCGCCGCCCACCTTCCTCATTTGTGCGCTTGGGTTAGAGACGCAGCCGCCCTGGCCGCCCCGCGCTCCGCGGTCTCTTCCTACCGGGGTCTCTTTCTTCTCCTTCTCTTCCTCCTCCTCCTCTTCCTTCTTCTTCTTCTTCTTCTTCTTCTTCTTCTTCTTCTTCTTCTTCTTCTTCTTCTTCTTCTTCTTCTTCATCTTTTTGGGGTGTCTCTGTGTGTGTTGGGGGCGGGGAGGGGCACACCGGCGGGGTGAGCCCTGGAGACCAGCCATCGAGGGTGTTAAACATCGTTTACACATTCGGAGTCGCCCTCTTGGAAACATTAGCCTGTGCAGCTGAAATGAAATTGTCAGTAGTAGTTTCGGAGCGTGCTCCGGCATGGATGATCTTTTTGTTCTTTTTTTTTTTTTTTTTTTGCTTTTGCTATAAAGTAATATCCTGTCACTTGGGGCTTTCCTGTTGTCTACTCTCATATGACCTCCTTTCAAAATTGCTCATCTGATCTAGCTTGGGAGTTTATTTTTTTAAATGTGTATGTGGGTAAAAATCCGCCAAAAAAAAAAAAAAAGAAGAAAAGAAAAAGAAAAGAAAGAAAGAAAACAACTGTAGGAACTGGTTAGATATATTTATTGATTTTGGCCCGGGGCGGCGGGAGAGGCCAACCCGGGACCGCGGGGGCGGTGGGGGGGGGATCCCTGGGGGGGGGGAGGGAAGTGGTGGCTTCGCGGTGGCCGGACGCACGTCCAGAGCCCGATCCGTACTTGGGTTTTCTTGGAAGCGCTTGCAACTGCGGGGAAGGAGTATTTAGAAACCAGTTTCAATATGGCGGGCTAAGGTGGCTTCTAAAAACTGAAAATAAAGGTTTTGAGGTGGGAAAAAACCCCGCCGGAGTTGCCATGCCTTCCTTTCGACTCTCTTTGGCTGCTCCAGGAGCTGTTTTAGCGAATTAAGTGGGAAAAAAGAGACAGAATGAGCTGCCCTAGTTTTTTCCGTGTTTGGAGTCAGCGTGTCCAGTGCATTGCTAGGGGGGCAAGGGGGTGCCGCGGGTCCACACCAGGGCATGCAAACCCCACTGCTGGCTGCATGTGCCTTTTTGGATCAGCGTGCAAGGCGGTGTGCGCGGTTGAGGGTGCGGTGGGGGGTGCCCAAGAGGTACGCCCCGAACGTCTGTGTGTGTGTGTGTGTGCGTCTTGGAACCAGACCCTGCCATGATTTGACGTGACAAACTGCTGACACGTAGTGTAAAATACATGAGGGGCAGAGGCAATGATTTATTCCGGCTTTCTTTGAGAGGAGCTCGCTCTGCTCTGCGGGCTGGATTCCGTGCGGGTGAAGCCCGGGGTAGGCGGAGTGAGGAGGTCCTTCTTAAAAGGACTAACTGTCCACGGTTTTGGGTGCAGTCGGGCTGCAGACGGGGTTTTGTGTGTGCGGCGTTGGGGATGGGGGGGCCGTGGGGACGATGCAAGCGGCCGCGCAGAAAGGTGTGGGCGCGCCGACCTCCGCTGCAAAGTGTGCCAGGGTCGAAGCGAGGAGTTGCTTTTGGAGTTGAGCTCTGGGGAAGGTGGGGGATGGGAGGAGTGTTCTCGGAAGAAAGTGTCCCTTGCGCAGGTCCAGCTGGAGAAGGCTGGGTCTGAGCGGGGCGTCCTCTGGCCGAGGCGGGCACGCGGGGGCGCGCGGTGGCATTGGGGTTCGAGTGGTGCCCGGCATCTGAGGTCGGGAGGGTCTGCGGCTGCAGTTTGGGGGCAAAGTCGGAGCCTGTAAGGGGAGTCCGAGGGGAAGCAAGCAAAACCCGAGCTCTCTCTAAGCTAGGAACGGGGATCTCCAACAGGGGTCGCCAGTGGCCAGGACGCAGCCGCCGAGCGGAGGTCGCGCGGGAGGGACCCAGGGGACAGGGGCTGTGCGGCGCCCGTGCGCGGTCCCCCGGCCCTGGAGAGGGCAGGTCCTGGGCACCTTCTCTGGGCCCGCGGACGTGACGGTGCCTTGGCCAGGTGCGCCGAGACGTGGTTAAGTCCTCGGGCGAAAAAGACAGTGTAGTTAGCGCAGTAACGGGGTCTCTGGGCGTTCACAGGGGGGCTCGGAGGGGCGAGCCAGAGGGTCGGCTCGTCGTCCGCCCTTAGACGCGCGCCGCGCTGTCGGAGAGGCCTGCCCGCCGCAGGGCCCCTCGGGTGGGGGCGCAGGGGACGCGACCCTGGGATCCGAGACCCCGCGGCCGATGCCCCCTCCCACCTGGGCGGCGGGGCCGAGGGATGCGCGACCCTCCGGCCGGGACGCGGGGGGCCCCCCAGGCTGGGCGCGCGGCGCGTCCCCGACCCTCGCTGCGCGCGCGCGGCCGGCGCGTCCTCCCGGGGGGCCCGCTCTCCCGTGGGCTTCGCCCCAGTGGAAACCAGCCTAAAATGGCTCTGTGCTCGTAAACTGCAGTTTCAGCCGGGAACCCCTCCCCTCGTCCTCCTGACGTCGCCGCTGACAAGCGCACAATTCACTCCCAACGCCCCGAAACCCGCGGTTTTGCACCGAGCTGTGCGGTGGAAGCGAATATACAACCGATTACAAAGAACATTCCTCAGGAGCCTCGCGGGGCCCGAGTTTGTCGGAAGGAGCGGGAGGAGGGAGGGACCGAGACGCGGCGGGAGCCCGGCCGACCACCGCCCCGGAACCGGGGCCCGGGCTGGGGCCCTTTCCGCGTAAAGGCGGCGAGGGAGGTGCCCGGGGGACGCGGACCGTGGCCGTGCGCAGCGCCGCGGTCGCCACTGCCGGGGGGAGGGGGCGGGGGGGGGCGCTCGGCTCGGCCGGGTCGCGGCCCGGGAGCGCGGACGCCGCGCCGGCAAGCCCTGGAGAAGACCGTCCCCAAACTTCTGGAGACCCGCTTGCAGTTTCGCTTTCGGAATTTTCGGCATCTTCGGGTTTCCAGAGTTGGGTGGCATTCCGGGAATTGCAGGGCGCCAGGCGCTGGCCGTGCGGATGCTCGGGGCGGACTCCTCACCACCCCCCGCGCCCCCTCGCTGGCGCCCCCGGACCCCGCGCGCGCTCCAGGGTTTGGGGCTCCCAGCCCCGCGCGCGCAGCGAGAGCCCCGGCCGCGGAGAGCGCCCGCCCCGCCCCGCCCCGCCGGATCCCAGCCCACTGGTGGGAATCCGCGTTCGACCAGGGCAGACCCTTCCCCGAATCCGGATCCATCGCCGCTGCCCTCCAGTTTTCCCTCACCCCTCCACCCCCCACACCGAGGCCGAGCGACCTGGGGGACCGATTGGCGTGTCTACACCAAGCCCGTGGATCCAGGTTTCACCAGGTCGGAGAAAACGCGACAGCAGGCTTACATTTTGGCACCGCGTTCCGGGGAGGCCAGGTTGGGGGTGGGGAGGGAGGTGGAGCGGGTGCAGAGGGGGAGGGGAGAGGCCTTGGTGTCCAGAAGGAATTGTTGCCCAGGCTCTCCCTTGCAGATAGGAGATCTGCTACTTTCTCCCTAGTAAGCATTAAATTGGCACACACGCTGCTTCCTCCCTTCCATAAATAAATATTGCCTCAGATCCTTATCTTAGCTCGGTGCTGGGACCAAGCTGCCTGCCTGGAGGGGGTGAGGGGCACACCCGTGCACACACAAGGAACCCTCCACCCCCTGACCCAAGCTTTTGCTCTGCAGAGGACCCATTCCCCTGACGGTGTAAACCACTGCCCGGTGGCAGGGTGATTGATCCAGCAGCCCCCACCCTAGAGAAGAGTGCACCCAGCCACCCTGTTTGCTGTAACTGTTGTTGAAGAAGTGCCAGCTGAGACTTGCAGGGCTGAGAAGTGTTTCCCATCTCTCATTTCCCATTAGGATTCCAGCGCCTTGAACCTCAAACAGGCCATCCCGCTGGGACCTCAATTTCACTAATGATGGGAGTCATTGATTCATGTTTTCTTGCAGAAATCGTGGACGATTTTTTTTTTAAAAACCTTGCTAGATATGAATACCTAGGTTCATGATTCTTGCTTAAAAACAAAGCAACCAACCAGAATAAGTTCCTGAAGAAAGAGAAGAGCCTTGGTGATCTCAGGATTGGCCTCTCTATTCATACCTTTTTTTTTTTTTAATCATAAAACTTCCTTTGCTGTCCTGGGAGTATTGAATGTTTATCACATCTCAACTCTAGCTGAGGTGGCACATGCTAGTGCCCACAAAGGACTTGACACCTCTGAGAGGTGCTGAGTGATGGAAACATTGCTCTGAGCGGTAAGAAGGTTCTGTTTAATTGGTATAGGGCGCTCTGCAGGGCCTATGCTTAGACCTAAAAGTTTTTGTTGGTATATCAAAGCAAAAGAGTTCTCTTCCTCCTTGTCGTCCTTTTTCTTCTTAATTTGTACAAAAATGGTCCACTCTAGCATTTTGAATCACCTCTAGTTCTAGTGTTCTAGGTTTGGACATTTCTCTTTTAGTGTTTCACTATTGGGAACTTTTAGAGTCCATCCAACAGTATATGGTCATAAAGAAGAGTTTGTAAAAGGTTCTTGTACCAAAATGAAATTAGGATATGTAATTCAAGGCATATTTAGTGTTTTCTTTCCCCCCTAATTGTTCTTATGTCTGCATTGTCTCAGTACTAATTTTTGTCCTTATGGAAACAAAATGTGGGAAAAAAATAGGGAAATTACACTAGTTGTAACAAACCAACCTGTGCAATTATGGTGACCTGGGATCTAACCACCTGATTTGGTAAGGAAGATTCTTGGCAGAGGAGAGGACAGAACCAGAAGGCCTCTGGGTTCTACTTCAGAGATATTTCTATCTAGCTGTGTGACCTTGGACCACTTAGGGCATTTCCCTGAGCCTCAGCTTCCTTATCTGCAAAATGAGTGCATCAAACTTGAGTCTTAGATATCTCATGCTTTTGTTTGGAGGAAAGAAATCAGTAATTCAACACATCTTTGTAGGCATGCTCAAGTGATGCCTCTTTCAGACCGGTGCCTGCAAAGTATAGTGAAAGCACTATTGGCCTTGGTGACCATAGCTCAAGGAGAGGTTTGTGAAAGCAGTTGGTGGGTTGTAGCTCACTGTGCGGGGGTCAAGTGCTGTCTTTGCTGAGGAAAGAAGGTCCACATGAGGGCATGTCTCATTCATGCCCTGGGCAAGGTGAGATGAAGAGATGGAGGTACACACAAATGTAGCCTACGAATGTAATCTTTTAACTTTCTTTTTAAAAGATTTATTTCTTTATTTTAGTTTTTAAAAGATTTTATTGAGAGACACATGAGAGAGAGAGAGAGAGAGAGAGAGAGAGAGAGAATGAGAGAGGCAGAGGCACAGGTAGCCCGATGTGGGACTCAATCCTTGGTCTCCAGGATCAGGCTCTGGGCTGAAGGCTGCGCTAAATGGCTGAGCTACCTGGGCTGCCCTATTTCTTTATTTTAGAGAGAGAGAGAGAGAGAGAGAGAGAGAGCATGAGTGGGAGGGGCAGAGGGAACGGGAGAGAGAATCTCAACTAGACTCCTCACTCAGTGGGACTTGATCCCAGGACCCTGAGATCATGACCTGAACCAAAACTGAAACTTGGATGCACAACTGACAGAGGCACCCAGGGGCCCCAGCCTTCATATAACATTGATAACAGCATAAGCTAGACTAGGTCATTGTGGTTTTGAATACAAGTCATAAAGAAGAACCTGATTGAAGTAATTCCTAGGACCAGAAGGCACCATCCCACACAGTCCTCTGTACCCCACCATTACAGACAGCATGAGTGCTTGGACCTCATTTGCTAGTATTTACAGTGTGGGTGTGTGACTGTGGCCCCCTGAGAGCCTAGTGAATGAAAGAACTAGATCTGATGCTGCATTTTCCATTCCTTTCTTTAAGTTGGGCCACTAGGCAGTGCACTTGACTCTTGAACAACACAGGGGTTAGGGGCAACTAGTCCCCCACCCCCAGTCCAAAATCCCTGTGTCACTTGGCTCCCCAAAAGTTCAACTACTAATAGTCTACTGTTGACCAGAAGCCTTACTGATAACGTGAACAGTTGATTAATACATATTTTATATTTGTTTATGTGTTGTATTTTTATAATGAACTAGATAAAAGAAAATTGTTATTAAGAAAACCCTAAGAAGAGAAAATATATTGACAGTAGTGTATTTAGAAAAAAAAAATCCTGTGTGTTGGCGGACTTAGAGGTCAAACCTGTATTCAGGAGTCCGCTGTACTTCCTCTCTTTGTAAGACTAGAAATGGCCTGGACAACTCATAAGAAAAATGATTTTGTTGGCTAAGACAAGTGCTGGCTGTGTTGAAGTCCGTGCAAATGAGATAGGACTGTATCTTGTAAATAAGGGAAGGTATTTAATTTAGAGCTTACAGTACCATAAGGGATGTTACACGATTCCTATAAAGTTACTGAACAAAATTCTGAAGGATGGGTTTTACACGGTCATTTCAGTGGTGCTGTGATGAAAAGATGCCATCTTCACACTCCCCAGGGGTTAGCCCTTAGTGAATTTTAAAAATGATTATGTTTCACCATGTATTGATAGTTAGGGTCCCCTGTGTTCTCAGAAGATGACATTCACTAATCAAAAAGTTTTATTTTGGGAGCACCTGGGAGGCTCAGTGGTTGAGCATCTGCCTTTGGCTCAGGTCATGATCCCGGGATCCCGGGATTGAGTCCTATATTGGGCTCCCCGCAGGGAGCCTGCTTCTCCCTCTGCCTATATCTCTGCCTCTCTCTCTGGGTCTCTCATGAATAAATAAGTAAAATCTTAAAAAACAAATAAACAAAAAGAACCCAAAAAGTTTTACTTTTTTTGTCACTTGACTTTCCATTCTTGTGATGAGATAGATGTCTTTGACACTGATTTAACAAAGAATCCATTGTGCTTTCCTGTTTTTTCTTTCTGATTTTCTTAAAAACAGAAATGACACATCATTTGCGGTAGATACAGCGCTTGTGAGAACATACGGTGAGATCTGTAGAGTAAGGCTAATAGAAGACCTCTTTGGAGCTGGTGGGACAGGGGAATATGGATCAGATTTTTATACTGTGTTTTTTTTTTCACCCTGAAATTTTATTGGCTGAGACAAAATAATCTTTTATTATTACTATTTTTAATGTTTTAAAGTAATCTCTACACCCAACCTGGGGATCAGACTCATGATCCCAAGACTAAGGGTCGCTCTACCGACTGAGTCAGCCAGGCACCCCGAAAAAAATCATCTTCTAAAAAATTATTAAGATGTACTCTATCTACTTTCTCCTAAATTTAGTATTTTTTTTTCCCATTTCAGTTAAAACTGAGGTATGAACTGCATCCATTAAGGTATAATACAAGAGTCTGAAATTCCAAGTGCAAGTTCCCACCAAGTCTCATTTTAAATATAATTTAAACAGGTGCTCATTTAAAAACTGGACATTTGGATCTGTAGGTCCAGGGATTAACGATGAAAGGATTGTGGAATTAGTAAGATTTGGAGTTAGCGGTTTACTGCAGATAATGTTAAAAATTGTATTTTTGCTTATGGCTTTGTATTTATATATCATCTGTTTTATGGGAATATCACCCCAGTTTACAGGTGAGCCTGAGTAACTTGCCAGCAAGTTAGAGTAAGAAAGAGAGGATTTGAATCCTAGTCTTACATTGTCTTGAAACTGTACTTATTGTATGTTGTATACTGATTATTTACTCCATGTGAGACACTGAGCCTAACACTTTAAATGTGTTAGCTTATCTAATCTTCACAGGTGAGTGCTATTATCCTTATTGATAAGGAGATTGAGTCTTTGGAGAAAGGTTATTACAGCATCATATAAATAGTTTTTTTTTTTTTTTGTACTTGATTTGAAATGCAGGAAGACTAGAGCATTTTCTGTTTGCAATTAGTTCCGATGGTCAGAGGAGAGCAAAGCCTTTAGATGAAGCAAAACCTCTGTTTTTAAATGTAGAATTGAAAATAGTCAGTATCCTGGGTTGGGGTAGAATGTTGCTTCCTGTCCTGTGAATTGGCCATTATATGTATTTTTTAAAGATTTTATTTATTTATTCATGAGAGACAGAGAGACAGAGAGAGAGAGAGGCAGAGACATAGGCAGAGGGAGAAGCAGGCTCCCTGAGGGGGGCCTGATGCGTGACTCGATCCCAGGACCCCGTGATCATGACCTGAGCTGAGCCAAAGGCAGATACTCAACCACTGATCCACCCAGGCATCCTGGCCTTTACAGTTTTGAAAAGTGTCACATTTCTGAAATTTCAGCTTAATTAAAAGATAATTGGTTTTCATACACATCAGATTCCTTTCTTCTCTCTTCTCTGAAAAATCTTCCCACACTAAGGTATGTGAGAGTAAATTGAAAAATTCTCAAGTCGTGTGAGAAGTGGAGAGTGGAACTCTGGAGAACCCTGCGACAGTTGGGGAGGAGAGCTAGAATGTTCCCCCCTAAGTCGTGTTGGCCACCGATGAGCATCGTCTTCCAGATTGAATTTGAGATTTTGGTCTTTATCACATTATTTTCCTCTCCTGTAGAAAACCAAAGTTAGAACTTGAGAGTGGCTCCATGTGTGTGAGGCCCGGGTTGAGCACTGTCTTTCTTGTGCCCAGTCTGGTCTTGTCAGGGGCTGGTGCATCCCACATGTGCTGGGGGTGACCTCAGGCTCGAAGCTGCCCATCAAAGCTTCTTTACACTATACAAGCACAGATTAATTTCACTTCCCTTAAAGCTCAGGGGAAAAATGTCAAGTTTGGCCAAATCAAAGTAGCAGGATTTTTATGGAATTTGAGTCTTGGTGTTATTTTATTAAGTGCATTAAAGGTAGATAACCTATAGTCTAGGTTAGTGTGAACCAGTCCTGGGGATTCAGAACCCCTGGTCTGGCTCTGAGGGTGTGTGTGTGTGTGTGTGTGTGTGTGTGTGTGTTACGTGTGACCTTGGCTAAGTCTTCTTTCCTTTAATCCTCCCTTTGCTTCTAGTTTTTGATTTTTCCTACAGCGAAAGGAAGACAGAATTCTTGCTAGGCACAAATATATTTTACAAACCAAGTTTTATAAAGGTAAAAGCCAGGTTTACAGATTTGTGACAAATACACTCTTTCGTTAGAGGAAAAAACATCTCTCCTGAATCTTTCGTAAGGGACATACTTCACTGTTGCAAAGGATGCTTTTGCTCTTTAGCTGTTTTACTTCCTACCTCTATGTTGGAAAAGGTGTTTCCTTCTGGGTGATTTAAAAAACAAAACACTATTTGGTAGTAGTCATCTTGAGTATACAATTGTAGTCATCTTATCTATGTGCTTGGGACAAATACTCACTGGGCATGCAAGAGAAGAGGGGATGGATCTATCATTTGATAGAAATGATGCCCTGGACACCTGGGGGGGCTCAGGGGTTGAGCGTCTGCCTTCGGCTCAGGGGGTGACCCGGGGTCTTGGGATTGAGTCCTGCATCGGGCTCCCCTCCTTCTCCCTCTGCCTGTGTCTCTGCCTCTCTCTGTGTCTCTCATGAATAAATAACTTAAAAAAGAAATGATGCTGAGTGGTGCATGGCGTAGGTCAGACATCTTTAATGAAAAAGATCAGGGATCCCTAAGAGACTGTTCCAAAAGGGCTTCCAGTTGATACTCCTGTTGAAAGAGATGCATTGCTTCTCCAGCACTATGGAGAGCTTGCAGAAATTCTGTTCCACACAATGCGTGGAGCTACAGACAGAGAAAGTCAAGGGGGATGGGAGGCAAAGCAACCTGCCAGCATTTCAGTGGGATCGTTATCATGTTTGCATTTATTCCCACTCGGAAGACACTGGCTTTGCCTTTTGAAGGGGGGAGAAGTGGGAGAGAGGAGCCTTAGAATGGAGGTTCCTGGGGAGGAAGATGAAGAATGTTCGGAGGTTGTTGACCTGCACAGTGTGAGCAGGACAGAAGCTATTAACGTGACAGGAAGTCCAGAGGGCAAACATGTACTCTTCCGGGAAGCCTTCTTGGCTTAGGCATTAATATCCTTGTTGATACTGACTCAGTGAGCTAGACTTCTTCCTCTTTAATCATACTTACTCTTTCGTAGTTATGATGTTGTATTTGTAAACGGATGAACAGCACATGTGAAGTCACTACTCCAGCCCTGGCTGTGTGTTGAAGGCTGGAGGTTGGATCCTTTTTTTTTTGCTCATTTTTGCTCAGCATGGTTTGCCATGATGGACACTGACGGGACAGCCTGATTCTGGCCGCTGAACATGTCTTCATCCTACATGTTTTGTCTTTGTTTGTATTACTTGCAGATCTCAGCCTTCACTTCCCATGTGGCCTAGTTACGCGGAGGCTTTTAAAGTCCGAGTGTGTAAAAGAAGTGTGTTTGAGACGCTTACTTCCCAACTTTTTGGATTTTTTTTTTGTGTTTTGGGGTGTTTTGGGGGGTGGGGTTGGGGTGGGAGTGATTTTTTTCAGGTGGTTATCTGGTGGCAGGTGAGATTCTTTAGGAGTCAGTGTTTTATTCAGGCATTTCCAAGGACTGGGCTTTCCTAGCTGAGTGGGACCCTGGGAGGAGGCCATAGCCAGGCCCATAATTTTGCAAGAAGCATTAACATCAGTGTCCTAATCAAACAGAATGCTGCGGGTAATGTTTGGTATTGAAGCTGACAGTTTCTGAGATCCTCCAAGGCCTCAATGTCCTGGTGCATGTAACCCCTGCCAAATGTGCTCCACTGAAGTCAGGTAAGGAGAGGTGACATAGCCTAGTGTGTTATCTAGCAGGGAAAATTAGCTAGCTCTGGAATCCGACGCAGCAGTCATGGTTCTCCACGTGGAGGAGGCAGGATGGCTCCACATGGAGTAGCAGAGGGCCCTGGGAGCCTCCTCTTGGCCCTTGTCATTCATTGTCTTTAAAACTTTAACATAAATAGGCTTTATGCTTCCTCGCTAGCTGCAAAATGCAGGACACCTTTCATCCCTCTCCAGCTACGAATGTCAGTGCCTTAATGTAGTTTATCAGATTAAGCCTTGGAGTACCCTGCTGGGCATTTAGGTCCTGGCCCACCTGTTGTTATGAAAGGTTTTGGGGATCCAGCTCAGACTATGGATGATACAATTTCCTTTTCTAAGTCTCTTATTCCATTGGAGGGGATGCTGTATTACTCTTTCCTTCCGTATAAGCTTTTTAGTTTTAACAAGGAAGGTCGGTGAAAACTGAGATTCCCTGAAATGTGTGCCTAGGGAGGCTAGGCTTTTTAGGAGTAGTCTCTGTGTTTTGCAGAGGAGAACAGTGTAGTTCCTGTGTTTTGCAGAGAACAGTGTAGTGGTTAGAAGGCCAAGAGTACATTCTGGTCGGTGATAGTTACATTGCAGTGTAAAGCCCAGATCTGCTACTCCTGCAGGATTCATCACACTCCCCATGTTCTGTACTAACCAGGGTAAATCAGGGTGTTGTTACTGACTTTGCATAACGATATGCAGTTGGACTCTGCTGAAGTAAACTTCCTTCATGCATTTAAATGATATGATTTATAAAATTTGATTTATGCCCAATTTTATGGTTATTTGTATGGCTTTAAGTAAACACCTGAAATGCTCTTTAGTTGGTTTATGAATCCCCACGGAGTTTGCAAAGCTCTCCAGGCTGGCTTCCAGGAGATGCCGCTTTAGACATTTTGAAGTGTGTGGTGTCTCTCAAGCATCCTCGCTGTGCATCTGTGCTGCTTGAAGTGATCGATACATAAAACCCCCTCAGAAAGTTAGGCACTGATTATTAGACATTATCTATGCACGTCTAGCTTACAGAGGATCCCTTGTAAGAATCCTTTGCTTTTTGAGTTCTCGTGATCGACCATATGTACTGTAGTAGTTCACTGACTTACACACAGAGGTGTATCATGTGATAGACGAAGCTCCTGTAAGGTATGGGGATGCTTTAGCTTTGTTAGAGACTTGGATGGATGTTCTCATTCATTCCAGTCTTTGTAGGTGACAGGGAAACACCTGGCTTTGTTTAAGATGTCCGTACTGAGCGGGACAAAGTCTGTGCTAAATTTAAAACTCATGCTTTATTACGGTAAGGCCCCTCTAGGCTCTTCTGTGTCAAGTATCTAATATCAGTTCTATGCTCATGTAAGGATGGTATTTTTTTTTTTTTTTTTTACCTTTATGGCTTGGAAGCAAATTTCTGGTGCAAGAAACCATTTATCCCCACTTTGACACAAAGACCAATTGCATAGTAGATTCTGTTGGGTATTTCAAGCCCCATCCTTCTTTAGAGCAAGTAAGTAGTTAACGGTACCCAAGTAATTTGTAGGTAAATAGTGCGTACGTGAACTTCTGAGATGGTGCACAGCTTGTGTGCTTTGCCTGTTGGTAGCTAGGGAGGCTGCAGTTTTTCTCATGTTGCACCTGCCTGTTGGGAAGTGCTGATTTCGTTGTTCACCTTCCACTCTCGAGTAATACATGCTGTTTGATTGGGAGGTTAAGAGGTGAGAGTTAAAACCGTGAATTAGAAGACACGGCATGTTCTTGTGGGGACCGAAGGCTGCCGCCAACCCTGGTGTTTACTCCTGGAGTACCCATCATCCGCCATGTATCTTATTTCCTGGGACGGAGGTATGAATCTGATTGTAAAAAAAATTAGCATTTCTTAGGCTGGGGCAGCAATTTGTGTCAGATTTCAATCTATTTAGAGTGAAAACCAATGAAGCCTGGTTGAAAAATGGCGAGTAAATTGCTGTCCTAGTCAAGGTAAATCAAGCTCTGAGCATATGGCTGGTAGCAGAATTCCATGAAGCTGCTGCCCCCAAGAATCAGTTCATCTCATTTGATGATGGAATCAGGCAGGACCTGTCTCTTCTTCGAAAGGCTGAGTGTTGGCTGTTAAGAGGAGGGGATGGGCGCAGTCAGGTGTTATTAGCAGGGTGATCTGGGTGACAGGGTGGGTATAAATATAGAAGGAAGGTGTCCTCCATAATAGCACCTGGCACTTCACATGGCTTTTCTTATTCAAAGCCATTTACACCTGTGGTTCTTGTAGATACTCTCATGATCCTGGGCTGTTACTTGCATGTTGCTTCTTTCAAAGGTTGGAAGCAGTGATTTTCAGAGATCAGATCTGGGACAAAAATTGCGTTGCGCATCCTTCAAAATCCTCTGATATTTTCCCGCTTTATTTGAAATACTTTGTTTGAAATATTTTGAAAGGTCTGAGCTCAGGGTAGGTGTCCTGTGCTCATTTTGAGATTCCCGGAGTATGAAATGGGGCCATTTTCTTTGCGATCTAGACACTCTGGATATCCATGGGCAGCTAGAGCATGTCTGGAATTCCATAAGCTTTGAGTTTAGACGTTCACATTTTATTTTCTATCTGGAAAAGGTTCTCTTTTCTGAGTCATGTGAAGCAATGAACAACTGTGGAAACCTCCTCCCGTTTCGGAGTAGCAAGCGTGAAATTATGAGTATGTTAATTAGTTACATTGCACCTTTCTCGAACTACTTTAAGGCAGGTCTCTTTGAAAAGTCTGGGTAACTGGTAGCTTTAAAAGAAATGTGACATTTCTTTTATCGCCAATATAATGCAGTTCACTAAAGTGAGCCCTTGTGAGTTGCAAGCCTTTGGAGGCAGCCTCCTGACCACAATAAAAAAGCTTCGTGTTTTCACCTGAGTTTGGATAATTGTCTCTGCACAGTCAGAGTGTAACATTTATCATGTCTCATAAAATGAAATCAAGATGAAAAAGTGGTATGTTAGGCAGTAGTGGGGTAAGGAAGGAAGGAAGGCAGAGAATTTATTGACTCTCATAACTAGAAATCTGAAGCTGGAGCTGGATACCTCTGTTGCTTTGGATTTAAGAGGGAGATCTTTCTTGAAGCCCACATGTGCCTCATCTCAGGCAAGAAAGGGATGGTGTGTGTTTGAGGTGTTCTATTCTGAAAAAGTCAGTGACAGTAGGCATGTTGCTCCTGCCCATTTGGAATATAGCGGAATCCTTATGATGACCAAGCTGAGAGAAAAGATGTAAAGACACTCATGCTGGGGTTTCATCTTAGAATGACCCAGCAGACCTCCAGACAGGTCCCGGGATCGGCAGCCTCACCTGTGCTCAGAGACGCCAGCCATTCCCTCAGGTCCCCACTCTTAGGAGAAACCACAAAGTGTCACCACGCTTCTGAGGTCAGTACCTAACACAAAAAGTAGAGACCAAAGCCAACAAAGAGAGAAAAACAACTTCTCTTATGAAGGAGACAAGAAGAGAAATTTTCAAAAGAAGATCGTGAATCACCTCAGGGATGTAATAGAAGACTTTGCATCCAGGTAACAAGAACAGGATGGGGTGGAAAGGGAGTCTTAGGAGAATTTAAAAAGAGCTTTGTGAAATTACATTGTAAGGCTCCGGAGAAGAGCTGGAGGCAGAAGCTGATGACAGATCCTATGTCATAGATTTTAAAAAGAAAAATGAAGCAACAGAAGATACAGGGGAAAATTAAGGAGATTGAGGAGGTCCAACATTCGTGTGAGTATTTGAGCGAAGGAACAGAAAACAAAGAGGAGGAAATTAGCAGTAATTCAAGAAAATATCCTAGCCCAAGAATTCGAATTTCAGACTTGAAAGAAGTCAGTGTGCTCTGAAGCCACAAGCGGATCTCCGGTAGACAGCTCATTATTATGAATTTCAGCCCAGAGGCCCCGGACACCGGGCTGCTGCCAGATGATGGGGGGAAGCCCTCGAAACTCTCAGAGAGGATCTTTTTCCCAGCTTGGAATTTCTTTACCCTCCTAAACTATTGGTTTCAAACATGAGGGTAAGTAAGGACATTTTCAACCCATACAAGGCCTCATATTTTCCACCTACATCTTTTCTTAGGAATGCCGTGGGGAACATGCATCATCCAAAGAGAGAAAAGCGAGAAAGGGGAAGACGTGGGACCCAGAAGAGGGGATGTGTTACAAAGGAGAGAGCGGCGGGGTCTCAGGATGGGGTCCCCCAGCCAGGCATAGAGGAGGCAGTTAGTCTGGATGGGAGCCCATCAGGGGCCCTGATGGAAAGTTCTTGAGGTGAAAGCTAACAACATGCGTGTATATTTCAATTGATCCACAGGAGACTTTAGGCAGTAAGTGGAAAAATGGCATTTGAATGGGTGATAACTGTGTCAAAATGAAGGACTTGGAAAGAAGAAGAGCATTACTGGCTCCAGGGCAGACTTGTGGGAGGAAGGGGAAGCAGTTCTTGCATGCTATGGGGTCAGGTGAGACACCTTCGTAGAGCTGCTAGGGGTCACATCTGTTAGGAGGGGAAGGGCCGGAGCGAGGGAGGGAGAGCCAGCTGAGTGCTAGCACCTCACCCCATGACAGAATGGAAAGTTCGTAAGTGAATTATCACCAGAGGTGTGGAGACGGACACCAGCACAGTCAGCCAAGGGATTTGAGGAAGGGCATTCCTAGCAATGAGGGGGACACCGTGGGAGGAGTCCTTAGGGATTGTACAATCCGTTTTCCTCTTGGTATTTGAGAAAAGAAACCTGGAAAAAAAAAATAATTTGTCCTCTAAGAGAGCGGCTCCCCCACGAAGAATCAACATGGTGCAATCTTGATAAAAACTGTAACTCTTCCTGAACTTTTATGGAGAACAGGCTGGCCTGACTTAGGCAGATGGTATAGCAAAGCTTGACTTTGTAAAATGGAGTTGAGATAACTGGCATTCTATAAGGAACGCTACTTATCATGCAACACTGTTTAATGCAGCGCTATTTCTGGAAGAACCAACCTTCCCCTTTCCACATGTAAATGACTTTGCAGAAATATTAAATTTTTTTCGGTACACCTATGTTCAGCATCTCTTGATGAAGAACTACTTTATCTATCTCAACAACCCAGACAAAAATCTTTTCATAAGCAGGGGTTTGCAGAGTGTAGTGCTTGGACCAGCAGCATTGGCAGCACCTGGAAACTTGTCCCAAATACAAATGACTGGGCAGTTCTCCCGATCTGTGGATCAGAAACTCTGGGGATGGGTGCCGGGGGCGGGGTGGTCTAGCCGTCTGGGTTGTGACAAGCCCTCCAGGTGATTCTGTTGTGCCTTCAGCTTTGAGAATCACTGAAGCAGCAGATGGCCTTATAGGTAACGAGGACGCCTTTGATCACAGGTTCAGCCCATTAGGCTCACCCAGCCACAGTGGAGGCGGCCTTGCTGTCATTTCCCTTGGGACCTCAGCCTCCTTGGGCTCTAAGTAGCATGGTCAGAATTAATGTGAACTAGGACCTTTTTGTTTTTTGAAACCAAAGAGGGCATTTTACATTAGTGTTTGCATAAAAGCTTAGCGCACATCCTGAGGTCCCCAGGAGCGATCTAAGCATCATAACCACAGGCTCATGGAAAGGGAGCACAGTCCTTGGAGGGTGTGTTTGGTGGGGTTTGGGCCCTAAGTGGGAGTGATACAGATGAGATGAAGCTTACTTCCCTGTGACGTGGTGGCAGGAGCGGACAGCAGATCAAGCTCCCTTTCGGTTTTGCTTTGCTTCTCTGGGAGGCTTGCATCTGTGTGACCCCAGGTGGCCCTGAGGGTGAAGGGCAAGGGCATGCCCTTCCCCTTCCACTTGTAGTTGAACACACTCTGTACACTTCCACTGGCACGACCACATCCCAGTCCTGGATGGTTTCTTCCTCCCTATAAACGATGGGGAGAGCGGATGTTGGGGGCGGAGAAGGGACAGTGAACAGTCTCTGATGCATAGTAATTTCTACCCGTGAGCCTTTCAGATATACAGTATTCCATTCACGGTCAAATGCCTTGTGATGTTAAAGTCATAGGACACTGCATTTCAGGCCGTGCAAAACCATGGTTGTCCCTTTATAAACCGACCCTAAATAACTCCAAATTTAATGGCTACGGGGTAATATATGGACACTAGTCATACTTCTATTTCTCTGAATTTTCTCATAATTCAAGGAAGGTTTAGTACACCAAAACGTAGCCTTGTTTGTGTAAGAATTTAATATATGATAAACACAGAATGTGGAAACTCAATGGGATACAAGTGGATTATTACCTGTTGAGGGGATCAGCCCGGGGCTGCACCTCAAAGAATATTTGAGCAAACGTTGAGCAAATTCCCCCTGTGTTAAAAAGTTAAGTGTAAGCCTTGAAACCCCAGAGAAGTTAGGCTTCTGGTGCCTCAGGGGTGGGGGGAGTACTTTTTGAAAATACAAGTTTTAGGGGCGCCTGGGTGACTCAGTAGGTTAAGCCTCCGACTCTTGATTTCAGCTCAGGTCATGATCTCAGTGTCATGAGGTCGAGCCCTGCATCAGGCTCTGTGCTGAATGTGGAGCCTGCTTAAGATTCTTTCCCTCTACGCCTCCCTCCATAGAATAAAAAAGGAAAAAAAAAAAAAAGAAAATACAATTTTTAAGAAAAAATCAAGTGAATGGATAAATTTGACTGAGTTAAGAAAAAGAATTAGTCTGCGAAAAGGAGTCACTAAAAGGCAAGTTGGGAAAGATATTTGCAATGGTTTTGTGATGTAGAATATGGAGCACTCTTAAAAATTAAATGAAATACAGAGAGAAAATGATATGAGCAGCGTTATCTTTTTATTTTTGAAAGATTTTACTTATTTATTCATGAGAGACACACAGAGAGAGGCAGAGACACAGGCAGGGGGAGAAGCAGGCTCCCTGCAGGGAGCCCGATGTGGGACTCGATCCTGGGACCCTGGGATCAGGCCCTGAGCCGAAGGCAGATGCTCAACCATTGAGCCACCCAGGCGCCCCTGAGCAGGGTTATCCCATGAGGAAAGCAAGTTATGATGACAGGATGCTGTTTTTTGAATGTAGAATTGTAAAAGGGGAAAGGAAGCACGGATGATGCCCTGGAGGAGGTTGGATTCAGATAAGTACTGTCCTCACTGCCAGGCAGGCTCCAGGGGAGGCGGAGAGCATTTGAGCAGCGTGGATTGTGAGGCTTAGATCTGTTCCTGCATTTGGTCCCTCATGTCACTCTGGGATTCCATGTGAAGGAAGCATCACAGATGTGCTGGGATGTATGGCCGAGGACCATTGATGATGGGGAAAAAGAAAAAACAGCGTAATGGTCAGTAAGAGGTCAGTGGTAAAGAAACCACCTTACTCATATTATAACAAAAATCATCCAGCCATTCCAAGTCGTGTTTTCAAAGAATTTGAATGATGGTGGGGCAAATGCTTTCTGGGTAACGGTGAATGAAACATGAATTAAAATTCTCCATTCTAGATGAGCTCAAACCCCACAGAGAAGCTGTCAGGAGGAGATGCTATCCAAATAAAAATGATTATCCCGGGGTGTTAGAATGACAAGTGATTTTAATGTGTTCCTTTATCATTTTATTTTCCTGGATTTCTATAGAGGTGTATACCTTTCATGGGAAGGAAGAAAGAAAGCATTGTTGGAAAGTGCAAACGTGCTGTGTCTTTCGCCAAAATAAATACATTTTGCAGTCCTCTGGGTAAACAAAGCCTTGTCATTTGTCCTTACTGAAGAGAGTAAGGTTTAACCCTGCCACTCATTGAGGTGGCTTTCTTTTTGATATTTATAATGTTACCCTTGAGTTCTATTTAAAATGATTGATTTGGTGTATTTAAATTGCTGTGTTACTTTATAACCCTTGATTACCTTTTTATAGTGTCTGGCCAGGGGCAAATGCATAGACGTGAATCCCCAAGACATCGTAAAAATGTGAGCAAACTTTTCCCCCTTTAATAAGTGTCCTATAAGCCATCGATACTTGACTGATTTCTTAATAGTTACAATCATGGACATTTCTTTTTGTTCCTAGAAAAAGTTGATGCCTGATTACATTCTTGAGCTGGAATGATTTTCCTGAACTTATAGGTGAATGAAAACAGGAAATAATTTTAGTGTGATGCACATATTTAGCTTATTAGATTGTTTCTTCATTGAAACTGTATTGATACAAAAATGTGGCATGTGCTATAAAAACCTGCTGCATTAGAACATTTGCTGTGAAATATTTGTGGAATATTATGGAGCAGCTTTGAGTCTCTTTTTGAAATTTTTTAGGTTTTAAAATTCCTGTGTTCTCTTTTATTTTTTTAATTTTTAATTTTTTGTATTTTTTATTGGAGTTCCATTTGCCAACATATAGTATAACATCCAGTGCTCATCCCATCAAATGCCCCCATCAGTGCCCGTCACCCAGTCACCCCATCCCCCCGCCCACCTCCCCTTCCACTCCCCCTTGTTCATTTTCTGTATTCTCTTTTAATTAGCTTACTGTTGTTAAATTAAAACTTTTAAGAGGGCTGAGAATTTATGGCTATTCAGGACCTGCTCTAAGTTCAGATACAGTAAACTGTAGCTTATCTGTGCAGTGGGTGAGCTGTGCTCCAATACGGCAGCCAATGTGACTTTTAAATTGAAATTATTTATTTTTAAAGGATTTTATTTATTCATTAGAGACCCAGAGGAGGGGGGGTGGGCAGAAATAGAGGGAAGCTCTGTCCTCCTACAGCCAGAGGGAGAAGCAGGCTCTGTGTAGGGAGCCCGATGCAGGACTCAATCTCGGGACTCCAGGATCATGACCTGAGCTGAAGGCAGATGTTCAACTGCTGAGCCACCCAGGCATCCCCTGGAAAGTGATTTATTCTAGAAACCTGCCTCTAAGCTGTGAAGAGATCACGCTTTGTTAACACCGGGGGGCTCCTGGGTCGTGTGCACCCTGTTCTGCGGTGTCTGCTCCTGCCTGCAGAGTGGAATGCAGGGTGGGGGTGCTCACTTTGGCAAACTGTCCTCCTGCCCTTGGGGCTTTGCTAGCACCTTCTCAGGTCTGGCCCGACTACCCTGTGTGCGCTTATAGCTCCTGCACGTTGCTGGCCTCTGCTTTCCATCTATTGCTGCTTGTCGTTGAGCAGCTTGTAAGGAGTCAGTGGGGACGCCCTTTGTGCGGGTGGCCTGGGCCACACTGTGTGCTCCGAGTGTCCCACCTCCTAACTGGCTCCTTCAGGGCTTGTCCTTCTGCCCTCGCAGCCATTGTGGTCTCCCTGTTAGACTCCAGGGGACGTCTGTGTTCTCCAGCATGTGCCGCCTCCCGCTCTGGCTGCCCCCTGGGGTCGCTGGGCGTTGTGTCCCAGTCTGGGCGATCAAGTGATCTGCTTGTGCCCACCCTTCCGTCGTTGCGGCGGGTGTGTGTGTGTTACCTTGCATGCTCCCCGCGCGTGTTCTGGCAGTGGGCACTTATTGGCCGTGGGGCGTCAGGTGGGACCGGCACACTGGCTTGTCAACAGGTGGATTCTCTGCAGATCGCATCGGCAGTGGCCCCTCTCTGCCAGCGGCTCTGGAGACAGGCTGCCGAGTACAGCCACCCGCTGTAAAATCCAGGCGTGGGGCACGGGAGCTTGTGTGGGGCCCTGGCGGCCTGTCCCTCTACCGTCTGGCCTGCTGCGGGCAGCCCCATGGGGAGGAGATCTCTAGAACCACGGCTCCCCACAAATTCGAGCGTCTGTGTTGTAACGAGTTGGAAAGGAGGGCTCTTTGGGTTGTGCCTATCATCATGTGGGTTATTTTTGCAAACCGATGTTGGTGGGGTAAAATTAGCCAGCCTCAATATGGAAGTGCTGGGGTTGCCAATGCCCTCCATTCTGAATCATCCTGGAACCCGTCTGTTAAACGGGCTCCTTAATGCTTCATTAAAAAACAACAACAACAACAACAACAACAACAACAACAACAAAACTAAAGAAAAACACACCCAGTTTCTATTTAGGTTTAAGTCGTTTCTGGGTGCACCCTATTTTCTTGCACTGTCTCTCTTAGACTCTCTTGGAGGGTGGGGTTAAGACTCCCCTCCGGTGGGCAGGTGGTGTTTACCTGTCCTCGATGCGATTTTTAAACAAACCAAAAGAAACCATTTTAGCCTTTTAACCAGGGCTTTCATATTTTCTGGGACAGCCCTGATTTAAATTGTTATCACTGGTCCTGACTCCTGCTCCTCAGACCATACACCCTCATTTTTGCTTCAGAAAATATGGTAAGCACCTGTGCTCAGAGACTGTGGAATGTGTAAAGACAATCTCCCAGTTGTTTAACGTCCACCTTATAATTTGTTGTTTCATTTGCTTATTTATGTACTTACCTTCATGCTAACGAGATTCAGAGGTCGTGGTCCTTACCTTCGTGCTAGTGGGATGCAGAGGTCGTGGTACTTACCTTTGTGCTAGAGGGATGTGGAGGTCATGGTCCTTACCTTCGTGCTAGTGAGATGCAGAGGTCGTGGTACTTTCATGCTAGCGGGATGCGGAGGTCATGGTCCTTCCCCTCATCCTAGCGGGATGCAGAGGTCATGGTCCTTACCTTCGTGCTAGCGGGATGCGGAGGTTGTGGAGGGAAGAACCAATCCAGACACATTTCCATGGTTCCTATTCTAAAGTAGTTATTTTCTTTTTTTGTATTTTGATTGAGAAATGGCTTCATATCCTACCCCCGGCCCCTGCCCAGTGGGGACAGGCATAGTATTTTATATGAACAGGTGGATAATAAATACGTGCTGGATTAAGTTTCCGTGCTGCGTACCTGGTACCTTTCCCGTCTCCTCCTCTGAGAGTTTTCTGCCTTTTTGCTGCCATGGCACAGATGACTAACATCCTTTTATGAACCTTTAATTTTGACCGGGCCGCAGAATCGTTTTCCCGGGAAGCACCCGAAGCGGTGTGCACATGTGCGCGTGTGTGCGCAGTGGCCGAAAACAGAGTGATATTCTTGAAAGGTATTCTATTGTATCTGAGTCACAAAATATATTTAGGTGTGGAGGCACTGTCCTTTTTTTCATCCCTCCTTGCGCTTTTACTGATTTAAACTTCTCATCTACGCATGTAATAAGAGCAGGCCCTGAATGAGTGAAAGATTTAAAAGCCCCGCACGGCCGTGTCTGGCCACCCGAGCCGTCCATGGCCGACCCTGGGGAGTGGCGTGGCTGGAACGTAAATGAGCTAAATTGCAGGTTCTATGAGAAGCGCCTGTAATTTTACCTGTTTCTCCACCTGTCGTATCAGAATGCAAGTGAGGAACAGCCAACCTATTATAGGAAAAGTCTAGTTGGTCAAAAAGTGCTCTGGCAAATGTTGGTACTTTGGGTCTGGTAACACGTTGCTTGGGACATGCAAGACGTCTTACCTGCGGTGGGCATTTTCTGTTATCAACATGATGCTGCATCCTGCATGTCAGAATGCAGGTAGCAGCTTGGAGAGGATGCTGTTATTGGGGCAGGGGGGAGGTTAAACAAAATCAAAGTGCTCTGATTTTTTTTCTTTGTTGGTTGCCCTTAGGTAATTCTTCCTGCAGGATGCACTAAGAGAAGAGGATCCTTACTCACCAGGCATGGAGAGCAGTTTATCAGTTTCTAGCATGCAGGACCCTTCCTCTTCACCCTTGGAGAAACAGCAGAGCTCAGCAAGCGGGAATGGAGGTCTCGATTCAGGTGGGACTTTGCTTTCTGGATCTCTGACGTTTTGATGTAGTGACTGGCCATCTTCCCGAACATATTCAGGCAACAATGGGGCAGACATTTCTAGATCTCCCACGCTGCCTGTTCCTGGGATTTGCTGTCCTATTCCTAAGCCTCTAGCAGCTTGAAAGTTGCGCCAAGTTTGGCTCAAAAATCAGTGTTTCCTGTACTAGACGGAGAGGGGTGGGTTATGATGAAGTAGCAGGTCACTGGAGAATCTCAGCGGTTCACACGATAAACGTATATGTGTCACTCGTGCTAGTTCAGGTGAGTAAGCTGGTGTTCTTTCTACTGAGTCCTTTTACACCATGTGCGTGCAGTGCTTTTTGTTTTGGAATGAGCAGAGCTGGAGTGTCCCGAGTCAGCAGTGTCATGCTCCAGCTCAGAAGACAAAGCTGTGACTTGCTCAGAACCTCTTGACCAGAACCAGTCTCGTGTCTGCACCGCTGCAAGGGAGGTGGGAAAATCAGACTCGTCTCCCATGTGCCCGAGAGGGACAGGAGAGAGAGCGGGACCTGCCCAAGCACGGATGCCACCTCCTTCTCTCCTCTCCGGAACCTGGAGCCCGTCTTTCCGAGAGGTGCCTAATGGGAAAGAAAGTTAGGTCATGTGAATATGTGGTCAAGTTTTTCCTCCCTTTAAGGAATCTAAAACCTAACCAGCTTTTGATTGAATTTTAATATTTAATCAACAAATTTGTACATATATCTTTTTCTAAATACACTAAAGTCTGTTTTAAAAAGATACTTTCTTTAAAAAAAAAAAAGAATTGCTCTATTTGCATAACAGCAAATTAAATAGGGACAGCTTAGCTGTCTGGATCATGAACATTTGCTATGGTGAATTCACGTAAAACAGGTTGATCCTTAACTCAGTGGGAGATTGAATGTTTGTCCAGAGAAGTCACGATGCTCGTCTTCATATTCTGATGAGTGCCGTCAGTGGCAGCAATACAGATGGCTTCATAGCATTCAATTTCCTGCATTAAGTATCTCAAATTATATCTTTAGCTGCAAAAAAAGTCTGGAAAGCCCTGCAATTATTGTCTAAATATGTTCCATGATGTTAGTCTCTGCTTCAGAATCATCCTGGTTTTCTC
Organism: Vulpes lagopus; assembly: GCF_018345385.1. Lineage (NCBI taxonomy): Eukaryota > Metazoa > Chordata > Mammalia > Carnivora > Canidae > Vulpes > Vulpes lagopus. Next base: position 77,948,701 of record NC_054831.1, read on the forward strand.
CACCCAGCCCCTGGGGACTTTTTCCGTACGTGAACCGGAATGAGGAAACTTCTAGAAGCAGAGTCGAGTCATTGTCTGCTTGGGGAAGTATGGAGATTCTCTTGCAAGGAAACTCAGCCCCATAGGCTGAAGGTTCACCCCAATTCTATGTTTTTAAGTGCTTTAAAAAAAAAAAAGCCTATCTTCCATTTGCTGCGCGAGGTTACTTTTCCAACTTTTGGTTCTCTGGGCTTTCCCTGTGTCTTTGCTGAAGGCACCTCTGATGTCTGCTACTGCCTCATTGTCAAAGGTGTGTCTTCAAAACTGTTGAAAGACCAAACCTGTGTTGCCTTTTCATTTCCTTGCAGCTGTGGTATATCTGTCTGGCTTAAGTAGATTTCGAAACCCATTGGTAATAGGGTATCAGGGAAATTACTTGTGCTGCATTTCCTCGCGGGTGATTCCATGAATAGGGAAGGAGGAGATTGCCCCGGAGGCCTGTTGTGCACATGTACTTCATGGTGGCTTCCTTGCTCGGGTGCGATGGGTGGCCTGCATCATTCAGGACGCTAAGGTCTTTACTAGAAAGGGTAGTTGTAGGGTGCTCTAAGTTATCTTAACATGTTCAGATATCGGCCTCAGAGCTTTTTTCCCCTGATCTGTCTTTTCTCCTTGGAATTTCCACGAGCACCTCTGTGTGGAGGAGACTTTTAGATGGTGCTACAAAGAGCGAGTCCTAAAAGAGAAATAAATTTTTTAAAAAGGTTTTATTTATTTATTCATGAAACAGAGAGAGAGAGAGAGAGGAAGAGACACAGGGAGAGACACAGGGAGAGGGAGAAGCAGGCTCCCTACGGGGACCCTAATGTGGGACTCGATCCCAGGACCCCGGGATCATGCTCTGAGCTGAAGGCAGATGCTCAACTGCTGAGCCCCCCAGGTGCCCCCAAAAGATAAATAAATTTAAAGCAGGATGTAAACCTCTGTAGAGAACCAAGGCTGACTTGCAGAAACTCAGTGGCACGTCAAACATTGAGTCTGTTAAAATGTCCTCAGTAGGAGTCGTCAGGAAGTTTACTTTCCCCTCCAAGCTGTTGGTACATGAAGCAGTTTCCGCTCTGGAGTCGGTGGCAGGGGAGTCTGGTTGTGGGACCCCCTGCCAGCCTTTCAGGTGCCATCCGCCTACTGGAGGAGCCGGAGAAGGCGCGCTCAGGGTTCCCCGGCCAATGCCGTCTTGACTGAGGACAGGTAGGTACGTGATCCTGAGTTCGAACTCTGTGGCGGGCGCTCTCCTGAGTGCTTTATGTGCATCGACTTGGGGTTACCCTTCCACGACCCAGTGAAATCACTGCTTTTATCACCCCCACGTTACCAAGGCGGGACGTGGACGACCTGGTGACATCACAGGGCTCTTGTGTTGGAGCCGGGATTTCATTTCGGGCTGGGAAGCTGGTGCTCTGCACATGGGGCCGTACCTGCCCTTCCGTGCAGGGGGATGTCACCCTTGGCACCAGTGTGTGCGTGAGCACGCCCCTCCATGCACGCACACGCACGTGCACACACATACTTTCTGGGACGCCCGCATAGCCCAGCTGCTTTCTTGTCCTTTCCTCTGCTGGTCTGCGGTCCCCTGTCCCCACGTGTGATGTGACACATGCCTCTTGCTCCCCGACAAGCGACGACATTTAGGTGCCTCTGGCTCTTCTCTGCCCAGAGATGGGTACTCCCCACACCCCCTGCCCCTGGGTGTTTCAATTTAGTGCTCCCACACCCTAACCCGTGCCACTGTGACTGCTTGCACAGATGACCCATCCCTCTGAGACGAAGAACTTCACCGTGAGACGGTGAGCTCTGAATCTCATCCACAGCTTTCATATTTCCCGTTTTGCCTCTTTTCCTAAGTCAGGTGATAGTTTGGCACCTCAGTCCTGTACATGAAATAGGCACAGCATAAAGTGACTCATCCTCCCAGGAGCGCCTAGGCCGTCGCCGGGATGCATGCAGGTCAACCAACGGGCGGCCCGGCTGGCGTACAGAGCGGACAGCCTTGTCACTGGGCGCACAGAAGGCAGTGGACCAGAACTGGCTTTCTGGAACTCTGGGCTTCTCCAGTTGCTGTGATAAGAGCAAGCAAAACAGTGTGCTGACATGGTGATAAATAGACTCCTTGACATTATTTTTCCAGGCTGGCTAAATGTAATTTCCTGATGAGGTCTGTAGATAAAGTGCTGTTGCACATTTAGACCGGGCAGGCCTCTGAGTAAAGAGAATTATGCTGGGAACATGGGCTTAATTTTTTGTTTTTGGTTTTTTTTTTTTGTGTTAGGGATATATTAACTGGAGTCCCATAGGCTTTTCTGTTCTGAAAGTACATATATATATATATATTTATATGTATATGTATACATGTACATATATTTTTTTTTTAGGGCACCTGGGTGGCTCAGTCGATTAATTGTCTCCTTTCCCAGTCTGCTTTTCTCTGTCTCTCTCTCTCTGCACCTAAGCCCGCTCTTACTATCTCTCTCTCTGTGTCAAATAAAAATTTAAATATTTTATTTATTTATTTGACAGAGAGAGAGAACAATCAGGGGGAGAGGCAGGCAGAGGGAGAGGGAGAAGCAGATGGATGCCCTGCTGAGCAGGGAGCCTGACAACACAGGGCTCGATCCCAGGACCCTGCGATCATGACCTGAGCAGAAGACAGATGCTTAACTGATTTAGCCACCCGGGCACCTGGAGTCAACATTCTTGTTAGAAAAATTCAAATCTCTTGATCTTGATGCTGGGAACTGGTTCTGTGTGATTCCACAGAGTTCTCTGTTAAAAACAAAACAAAATGAACAAAAGGGCCCAAAAAACCCTCTCTTTAGGATAGTTCTTGCCCCTCTTCTCCCCCCAGCTGGGTGACTGGGTGATTTTTATGTGTTTTCTTTCTTTTTTTTTTTTTTTTGGAAAATCTCTGTGGCTGCCTGGGTCATCTGAGTGCGGGTGACTGTCCGCCCTTCCCTGGGGGAAGCCCTGCAGCCGTGAACCCAGCCCTTGGAGTGACTCTGTCCGTTTCATATACTTAGTGGAACTGCTTTTTAAACCTTGTGATCCTAGGAATGGACTATCAGCAATGAAAATCAGCAAGATGTAATGCCTTCCTTTCTTTTCCTGTTTGCGTGAGGGATCTTGAGCACACTGGAAGGTGTTGTGGGATATTTCATTGGCTCTGAACTGCAGACTTTCCCTTCTTTTACCGGGTGTTGGCCATGGATTCTTAACCTTCAGCTTTGCAAAGTTAGCCTGATCTCAGACTGTAAAATCAGAACCCAAGATTTGATTAATCAAAAAAAAAAAAAAAAAAAGAAAAGTGTGTGAGCCATTTTCCGCTCTACACTGTCCAGTCGCTTGTCCACACTCCACGTTTAGTGTTCTTTTTCTGTTGTTAGCAAATACGCCGGTCGCCTAAATAGCCTCCTGTTTTCCACAACTGGATGGCCGCTAATGAGCACGCCTGTTTTCTTTTAAAATGTGAAATTTTCTTGGTCGCGTTTCATGGCCTGCTTTCATTACATCATGGGGAAAAACGCTTCCGACCGGTGCCTTGGCAGAGGAGGGAGGTTGTCAGAGTTTCCCTGATAAAATGTTTATGGGTTTAAGAGGTTTATGAATCAGCTGTAAATATTTGCTCTGGGTTTATGAGACCTCCACTCATAAACAGTGTGTGTGTTTATCTATTGCTCATTGAAACGTCTTTAGAGAATGGGCTGTTCAGGGCACACGTGCTTGGCGGACGTGCCATGAGTTACAGGTTGGCAAAGGCCTGAGGGTAGGGGACCCTCAGTTTTGTGTATGATTTTATTGTTCAGGCTACCAGCGCTGGGCATACAAGCTTTAATTTTTAAGGTCCCATTCCAGGGCCGACTTTTCAGTATTTTCTATGGACTGTAGAGCCTGTAACAGCTGCCTGCAGCCGTGAGCCACAGACTCTCGCTAGGGAGTCACGGGGGGACCTTTCCATCTCTTGCTGACTTGGATGAACTCCCAAGGGAGTGTGAAAGCCATCTACAGCCTGTTCATTGATGGAAGAGACCCATGGTTGATAACAAATTAAGAATTCAGGGGGAACATCGGTGTAGAATGTGAGGCGCCTCGATTGGAATAGTTTGAAGAGTGAAGCACCTTAACGCGCAGCCTCGAAGCTGACGCCGGGATATTTAGGCCACGGTCTCCCCCACATGGATGGTGATGGAGCTCATCAAAGCCTTCTAGTCCCAGGCACCGGTTCTGTCTCCAGGCAGGTGTTTCTGATGCCAGGGAAGCGATCACTCCCTAAGAGAGCCTTTCCATTTTCTGGGAGCTTTTAATCCACCCAGAGGCTCTCCCAGGAGCGTCTGCCTCCAAAGGCCCAGGACCAAGTCTTGTGCCCGTTTTGTCGCCCTGGTTGTGTCCTCCTGCAGAAGGCTCCGGGGGCTCTGCGCCCTCCGTTCTCTCCGAGCGTGGCCACTGCCTCTTGCCTTTCCGCATCTTCCTGCCACCTGGCTTGGCTCTGGATTGCTCTGGTGCTCTCCAGCACAGAAGTCAGAGAAGCTGGCCCTGGAGCCTGCCTTGGATTCTCCAGAAGAGGAACCAGTGATAGTGCTGGTGGTGCAGATGTGCCCCATGTGTGATGCAGGCAGAAGGGTGACATGGAAAGGTGTCTTGGGAGAGTTCCAGCTTGACACCGGGCAGCCTGAGTTGGATCCCTGCCTCTATGGCAGGAGAGTTGCATGATCCTGGTGACCCCCTAGCCTTTCTGAGCTCTGTCATCTCTTCTGTGAATCGGGGATGGTGGTAACCATCTGTCAGGGTTCTTGGAAGGATGGAACAGGATGATGCACATAAAGCAGTTAGCAGGGACCTGACACCCTGGTGATGATGTAGCTCTTAGGACACTGCTGTGACCTCGTGGTGGGTCTGTGGGGCTGGAAGTGTGTGACCCTAGCTGGGGTGGGCAGGCCTGTGGGTGGTGTGGGCTTGGGCTAAAGCTGGACAGGTAGGATGTCGAGAAATTACAGACTTCCCTTGTGCCAAGTTAGCTGCCAGCAGACACCGTGCCAGGCACCCTGAGCAAATAAGAAGTGTGCAGGGATGCATCTGGCCAGTGCATCAGAAAGCAAACTTGGCAATTGGTACCTGCAGCCTTTTGGGGAAAAGAATTAGGGATCAAGCCGCAGGGCAACACCCAGGAGTATTTTCCAGAATGTGACTGCTTCCCCTGCGGGTTGGCCCCACTGTGCCTCAGCAGTGTCTCTTGTTAGCTGGCGGCTGCAGGACCCGCTGACTTTTTTCCAGGGACCCTGTTTCCGACAGAAGGACGTAAATCCTTGGGTAAGGTAAAATGTTGGGGGGAAAAAACAAGGAAGAGGTTTTCTCTTCAGGTAGCTTTTATTTTTCTTGCGCATTTAATTACAAGCCACCTCATGGAGGTAGAATTTGAGGAGGCAGTTCTCAGCAACTTTTGATGTAGAAGCCAAAGTGTGGGGTAACTGCTTTTAACCTAGCATCTTCTAGCTTTACCCAAAAAAGGATCTTCTGTGCATCACTGAGACTGTACAGAGCATCGCAAGAAAATTATTTTTCTTACTTAAAATTGGAGAAATCTTTCGTGGAAGAAGGGTAATGATCGCTTGCAAGAACACTGCTTCCTGAGAGCCTCCTGTTGCCGATTACCCTGGCTCACCTGCCACGGGATACACCGCTCCTCCACTAATACCGTGCCTGAGAGCAGCATCTGTTCTTGGCCAGTGACATAGGTTGTTGCTTAGAGAAGATCCACTGGCTGAACATCAGCATCCGCTGAGCATCATTGCAAGAAAAGAGAAGAGAGACTTTGAAGCTCCTACCTCCCCTCCTGTGTGGGTGGCCCTCCGGGGCTCTGTTTTCTCTTTAGGACTGATTTGCAGATAGGTTAAGATAACGTTTCCAGGTCATTAGCTCTTTCTCCTGGACACTAGGATGTAATAGTGTTGTCCGTGCCATCAGATGAGTTGCTTGGTGCTTTCTGACTATACAGATTTGTCTCCTACACAGAGTCTTACATGTTTTGAGAATTGCTTGATGGGCAGCTTGTTGGTTTATGTCACTAAGTTGCTAGGTTATGACCTTCCCGTACTTGAGCAATCCTTCTGGACCTCAAATAGTTTTCTTTTTTTCTTTCTTTTTTTTTTTCCCCTTGGAATAACATCAGAGTCATTGCTTCCCAAAGTGCCTCATGATACTCGCAGTCTGTGCTGTTACTTTATTGTCTCGAGTCAGAGTATGTAAGGAGTGGTCAGATGCTCATGCTGCGTGCACGTCCTGGTGTCTCCCCAAAACTCAGTGGCTTCTGTTACCTGGTCTTCCCACCTCCCCGAAGATGGGAGTGGCCGCGGGGACAGTGGCCAATTCCCAACAAGTACTCTCATGGGTGGCAGGAAGGCCCCGAGACCAGTCTCATTCCAGTTGCCTGAGAGCTCTTGGTTTTACTAACCTCGATTTTGCCAGGGTCGTGCAGGCAGGATTTCATCCGTTTCCCTTTCCAGGGTCAGCACTCTGCCATGAGCTCGCCGAAGCTGACCGTCGGCAGCCTCATCCTCAGCAGGATCCTCCTGCACCATCAGATTCACGTGTTTCTTGCATGAAGGATTTCCTGCCCTTTGTGGAAGGCCAGCACCTTTCCGTTCTTCACTCCAGTGTTGATATTCTTCTGGTGTTTTATTTTGTTTTGTTTTGTCTTTGGCAGAAGAAGGTTCAAGCCTGGAGGAAATTGGCTTTAACTGGGGAGAATATCTGGAAGAAACAGGTGCCAGTGCAGCTCCTCACACCTCCTTCAAACATGTACGTAACACACCCATGTCTTTTTGGTCTGCATTTGGTGGGGCGGGTGGGGCATCTGCAGGAAGATGCTGAAGCTTTGGAGAGAAAAGGGAAATTGAGGCAGGATTTCTTAGACATCAAGAAGAGAGGTGGACATCGACTTGCTTTCTGCAGATCGCTGCGGGAAAGATGGGCCTTGTCCTTACGCTTGATCTCTTCTGGTAACGGGTGCTGGGCCCTCGGTGGGGCTCCGTGTGTGGGCTACAGTGTGCACCTTACCCTTGTTCTGCATCCTAAAGGGTCAGAATGCACAGATGTGGGCCTGCACGGTAGACAGACATGGCTCTACAAAGTACACAGAAATGGCCCTACAAAGGGTACACAGCCTGAAACGGGTAAGAGTGATGTGAATCAAGAGCCAGCAAACTAGGCAAATACGTGTGATGAATAATGTCATCTAGGAGGAGTAATGGCTGTATATTTCCATTTTGAGTTGATATTTTTATTTCAAAAAGACACCTAAAAGTCTTATAGCCAACTTTGTGGGCGGATGAGTGAAATTAGAGGAAATAGCTATAAATATTCAGGGCACTTTTGGATCAAACCAGGAAATCATTTTCATCGGTAATATTTCTTTGAACGATGCCCATGGTGTGCCCAGCCAAGGGCGAGTCCCAGAAAATAAAAGATTGAGCTTTTATCAGATTTTTGCTTATGTATGAGACTTTGGTAATATATCATTAGCCAGGGAAAGACTGAATTTCCAGGACCCAAGTTCTGAGGCATTACTGTTGCTTTACTGGAAATGAAAATTTAATTCTGAGAAACATTTCTTTTCCCCCCACTGTGCTATCCAAGGCAAAGATTTAGTCCAAGGATGGTAAGCAAACTGGCGTACTTCTACAGCATGTTCTTGCTTTTGGCTCTCTTGCCTCTTACGATGCTGGGATGACTTGGCTGGATCCCTTGAGGTGGTTTAGGAAGGAGATGCTGATCCATAAATTTTTCCTTCCTTTCTGTACCTGCAAGTTATCAGTCTCTCTCCATGTGGAGCTTCTCTGTTCTGTTTGATCCAGTTACTTCTCCCACTTTCCTTTCTTTCTTTTTTAAGATTTTATTTATTTATTCATGAGAGAGAGAGAGAGAGAGAGAGGCAGACACACAGGCAGAGGGAGAAGCAGGCTCCATGCAGGGAGTCTGATGCGGGACTCAATCCCAGGACCCCGGGATCATGACCTGAGCTGAAGGCAGATGTTCAACCACTGAGCCCCCCAGGGCGTCCCTCCCAACTCCCTTCAGCCACAGTGTCGTGTCCTTCTGGGTGCACCATTTCCCTAGGCCCGTGTGCCAGGTTTAAAGGAAAAGTATTGTAGACCCATGGATGAGCTGTGTATCATTCCATCATCTCTTAAGCAGCAGCTCCTCATGGATGTCGGGTGAGCTTTCGATGTTACGGCTCACTAGGCTGCAAAGCTTTCTTTTCAGGGGAGGGCTGGCAAATATTAATAGACTATAACCATTAATTTAAAAAAAATAGGAAATCTAATCTCTATGGCTGTGCTATTTGCACAGTGGCCACTAGCCACGTGGAGCTACTGAGCACTTGAAAAGTGTGCTGTCCAAATGGGGATGCGTGTCTACATGTGGAATGTGTGCCAGGTTTTGCAGGTTTCAATGGGAAACAACAGTGTAAAACAACTCAGTATTTTTCATGTTGATTACATCTTGCAATGACAATATTTGGGATATATCAGGTTAAACAAAATACATTATTAAAACTAATTTCATCTGTTTTAGCTCACTAATTTTTTAATAAAGATTTTATTTATTTATTCATGAAAGACGCAGAGTAAGAGAGGCAGAGGCAGAAACACAGGCAGAGGGAGAAGCAGGCTCCCCAAGGGGAGCCCGATGTGGGACTCGATCCCAGGACCTTGGGGTCACAACCTGAGCCAAAAGCAGACGCTCAACCCTTGAGCCACCCAGGCATCCCTATCTTGCTAATTTTTAATGTGTCTCCTAGTAAACCTCACGTCTGGTCGGTGGCTCACATTGTGTTTCTAGGGCAAGAGGAATACCATGTTTAAGTGCTGTATTTTTAATAGTTCTCGTGATCCTCTGGGTGTTGTCTGATATAATAACATTTTCCCCATACTTTCTCTTTCCCAAAGGTTGAAATCAGCCTTCAGAGCAACTTCCAGCCGGGGATGAAACTGGAAGTGGCCAATAAGAACAACCCAGACACGTACTGGGTGGCCACCGTCATCACCACCTGCGGGCAGCTGCTGCTCCTGCGCTACTGTGGTTATGGCGAGGACCGCCGGGCCTGACTTCTGGTGTGATGTAGTGATAGCAGATCTGCACCCTGTGGGGTGGTGCACACAGAACAACAAGGCCTTGATGCCCCCGGATGGTAAGCTCCCTGCATGCAGATGTCGAGGCGGCCCACATCGCAAGGCCTTTTGATTTGCAAGCGATCATCGTTCATGATGTTTGTAGAGAAGCCTCGTAGACATCTGAACACTGATTTAGTAGGAAGGTCCGGTGCTTTATGGGTTCCTTCCTTTGAGTTTCAGGGTCTGGTGGGCTCTCGAAGTGAGGGCAACCTGGGTGCAGCTGAGCCCACCGTGACCTTCTGGAGACTAAGGCTCTGAGTCTAATCCTCAAATGAGCATTGCGGGTAGGAGACAAGGGCTGAGGGATGGATGGGCGCCGACTTGGAGAAACCCGGCCGCGTATCACACACGTGTATCACACAGGCACCTGGAAGGAGCTCGCCCGACCTTGTGAGTGAGAAGAGGCACGTTTCCAGATACCTGAATACTTAACACCCTGTTTTCAGGGTTTGATTCCATGGTGACGGCAGCTGTTTTGCTTGAAGACTTTCAATGCTGATTCTCAAGCCTGTGTAATATCCTCGTGGTAGCTTGTCTGCCTGTTTTAACTTTGACTTGATACTTTTATTCCCACCTGACACGTAGCTTTCGCAGCTGAATTCAGAGCTTCTTTCTGTCTACTGTACTGGCTGTTGCTTTTGCCTGGAACTTTTGGATTTTACCTTCCTTCTGAAGTTCTGATATATTGCTCTTCTGATTGGTGGGAATGGTCTGTGGCTTCCTACTGGCCTGTGTTGTACATGATTGAGAACCTGCTAAGAGGCGGTCAGAATAGACCCATAAAGCTTGAGTTGTGATGTCTATAAGGACTGAACAGATTGCATGGGCCTCAGCCGACATCATTTGCCTCATTGCCTCAGAGGAAAGAGACACAGGCCCTTTGGTCCTGGTTTGGGCCGTTGCACCTGTGATCCCCTCATGCATGGGCTCTTTCCAGTCCTCTGCCCCAAGGTACCCCTTCCTCCTCCAGCTGTCAGCTCACCTGTGGCTTCCTCAGGCCACCACGGTCAGACCCTGTCTTGACCCCCTAAGCCCCTGATGCCCTTAGACTTGACTCACATTTGCATCTGTGCGTCTCCCCCTCTTGCTGATCTTTGAAAGAAAAAATTGAGTTCCCGTACACACACTGTAAAACTCATCCCTTTAAAGTGTGCACATCAGTGATTTTTGGTGTAGTCACAACGCCGCGCAACCGTGGTCATCGTCTTAATTCCAGAGCATTATCGTCACCCCGTAAAGGGAACCCCATAAGGTGCCCACTGACTGCTGCTCCGTTCTTTCGTTCCCCAGGCGCTGGCAGCCACTAGCCTGCTTTCTGTTTCTACAGCCTTGTTTATGGAAACACGTGGAAACACATAACGTGAGAGTGAGGCTGCTTGAGTTTGGCTTCTTGGGCTTCGCGCCCTGTGCTGGAGGCTCATCCCTGTTGTCCGTAGCGTGGGTCAGGCCTTCATTCCTTTTTCTGGATGAATGTCGTTCTGCTGTGTGGCTGGACCGCACCGTCCCTCTGCACGCAGCAACGGTGGGCGCAGCTTTGACCCCGAGCAGCCCTGGGCAGTTGTTCACCTGTATAGTCCTGTGCTAACACCTGTGCCCGGCGAGGTCTCAGTGAGCGTTCATGGGCAGACTGAAGGCTCTGGAAGGAAGTTATTATCTGTGCTTTCATAGATGCCCTCGAGAGAGGAATGCTGTAGTGCCTGTCTCCCCGTCTCTGAGTTGGTGCTGGTCCTATGCTTGGAGCTGCACGTGTGAGCCTTGTTTCTGGTCTCACTGCGGAGCGAGGGGTGCTCTGGTGATTGCTGGCCTGGGACTTTGCTCCTGCCTCCCATCCCGGCTGTGCAGGTGCACGCAGTGGGCCGAGCAAGGTAAAGCTCTGCCTCAGCACGTCCTAGGCCCAGCTTGCACTGTGTCTGTCCCCAGCGACACTTTTATGTTTCTCTTATTTTTTTTTTTACCCCTTTTATAAGATTTTTTAAGGGGACAGAACCTTGTGAAATGTAAGCACCACGTCAGCCCATCTCCAGAACCTTTTTGTCTTGAGTAACTGAAGCTTTGTACCCACTGAACAGCAATCCCCCACTTCCTCCCTTCCTGGAAGCCAACATTCCACCATCCGCTTCTCTGGGATTGATGGCTTCAGAGGCCTCACGTAACTGGAGTCCTGCACTATTTGTCCCCTTGTGACTGGCTTACCTTCCCCTCAGCATCATGTCCTCCAGGTTTGTCCACGTGCAGCATGTCCCAGGATTTCCTTTTTTCTTCTTTCCAATTTTGTTGAGATAGAATGAACCCACAACCCTGCATATGTGTAAGGTGCATAGCATCATAAGTTTTTAAAAAAACTTTTTTAAATTGGAGTTCAATTTGCCAATATATAGCATAACACCCAGTGCTCATCCCGCCAAGTGCCCCCCTCATTGCCCATCACCCAGTCACCCCAACCCCCCGCCCACCTCCCCTTCCACTACCCCTTGTTCATTTCCCAGAGTTAGGTATCTCTCATGTTTTGTCATCCTCACTGATATTTTCACTCATTTGCTTCAACGTGGAGGGACCTGGAGGGTATTATGCTGAGTCAAAGAAGTCAATCGGAAAAGGACAAACATTATATAACATCATGAGTTGACTCACGTACGTGTGAAGCCATACAGCAGGTTAGGTGAACATCCGTCATCTCATAGAGATACAAAAAAGAACAAAGAGAAAAAAATGTCTTTTCCTTGTGATGAGAGCTCTAGGATTTATCATCTTAGAACCTTGAAATATGCCACGCAGCAGTGTTAGCTGGCGTCCTCATGCTGCGCCTTCTTATAACCTTTCCACCTTCACCCATTTCCCTTACCCCCCAATCTGCTGCCGCTAGCAACTGCTGCATATCCCATCCCTTTTTAAAATGTTTTCTGTGGGTTTTTTTGTTTATGTTTTTTTGATTCCACGTGTAAGTAAGATCGTACAGTATTTGCCTTTCTCTATCTGACTTATTTCACTTAACATAGTGGCTCCAGGGCCGGTCCATATTGCTGCAAATGGCAGGATTTTCTTGTGGCTAAAGAATGTATACACACACACACACTCAATGAATATTTAGGTCGTTTCCACCTCTTGGCTGTTGTAGATCATGCTGCTGTGAACATAGGGGGTGCACATATCTCTTCGACGAGTGTCTTTGCTTCCTTTGGGTAGACACGCAGTCACAGAATTGCTGGATCCTGGGGTAGTTCTCGTTTTAATCTTACGAGGACCCTCCGTACTATTTTCCGAGGGGGCCACACTGAGTGGCAGTTCCCCCAGCCGCGCAGGAGGGTTCTCTGCTCTCCGCATCCTTGCCAGCATCCCAGGTTATCCCTTGTCTGTCCGAGGAGAGCCATTCCACAGGTGTAACGTGATGCCTCCTCGGGGTTCTGATTGTCATTTCCCTCATGATGAGTGATGTGGAGCAGGACCCGTTTATGCTCTTTGGAAAAATGTCTCTTGGAGCTTCTTCTCACTTTTTTTTTTTAATTGATGTACGGTTGACACACAGTGTTTCGTTAGTTTCAGGTGTCCGACACAGTGACTCAGCTTCTATCTTGGCTGTGCTCCCCGCAAGTGGGGCTGCCGCCTGTGCCCATAGAACACTGTTATCGATTATATTTCCCTTGCTATACCATCAACTATATTCCCCTTGCTGTATCTTTCATCCCCATGATTTATTCATTCTGTAACTGGAAGCCTGGACCTCTTGATCCCCTTCACCAAATACATGAAGGGAAATGGGTGAAGCTTCTGCCCATTTTTCTTTTTTTTTTTCTGCTCATTTTTAAATTGGATTGTTTGTTGTTGTTGTTGCTGTTGTTGTTTTTAGCTATGGAATTATAGCAGTTCTATATACATTTTGTATATTAACTCCTTATTCAGATACATGGTTGCAAATATTTTTTCCCCATTCTGTAGGTTGTCTTTTCGTTTTGTTGATGGCTTCCTTTGCGGTGCAGCAGCTTTTTAGTTTGATGTAGGTCTGCCTGTTTTTATTTTATTGCTTGTGCTTTAGGTGTCCTATCCAAAAAAAAAGCATTGGGAAGACCGACGTCAAGGACTTTTTTTTCTTCCTGTGTGTTCTTGTAGGAGTTTTATGGTGTCTGGGCCTAACATTCAGCTCCTTGGTTCATTCCGAGTTAATTTTTTTTTGCTAGTCCTGTAGACAGGGCTCTCTTCTTTTTTAAAGACTGAATAATATTTCACTTGCGTTGAATTAAAACAGCCACAGACGTGAGAAGATACAGTGTGTTATATGATTATTTAATTTCCTTGTGGTCTCTGTTCTCTCCTGAAGTGAACCAGTCTTGACAGAGGATTTGTGCTGATGGAAAATTGGAAAAACATCAGGGCTACTCGAAAACCAGACTTCTTCCCGCTAGCCTGGCTCCGCTCACGGCGGCCCTGCCACGATGGCCACACCTGCTGGGGAGGGTTCTCAGGCTGCCGCCCCCCCTCTCACTGTCCTTGCTTATCTCATACATGACTCACTCTCCAAGTTTGACATGTTAGCAGCTAAATGCCCTTGGAAAGGCTGCACGATGGTTTCACTTTCTAATAGATTCTCTAGTGAATCGTTTTTAGAGACAAGTTCCAGAGTGCTGAATTTTAACACTCTCGGAGCTAATGGGTTCATTTGGTAGAAATCCATGCTGTTGCTTGAGAGAGAGGGCATAGTTTATTAATCAATTCTTCTTTCTCGCTTGGATGAAAAATGTGGCAGCAGTCACAGCTCCAGAAGCAACATCAAATTTGTATCCTACTGACTTTGCGCTATTAGGCGAGACAGGGACACAGTTAAAATGACAAATTCCCAATGAAAAATGGGAACACTCTGTAAAGGGGGAAAGCATTAATGTGACGGAGAGATTTGAAGCCCGCTCAAACAATAACAAGTTATGCTAATTTGAGAATTTCTTTATTGCTCGTTTTAGAGAACTTGAAAAAAAGAATTTAGTAGGTAATCAATATGGCTTGGAAATCTTTAGCGCAGAGAACAAAGTCAGGAAATAGCAGGTTCATGGGGGCAAAAGGTTTTATTGATTGCTGTAGTACAGGATAATTATTGCTTCGTAGCCAGAGGCAGCAGTTGTTCCACAGGGAATCGGGGAATCTATTTTTGAACAAGGATTCTTGTTTGTGTGGTTTTCTGTCTTGGAGAGCTAATATCATTGTAAATTCTGCAACTGTACCTGGTCAATCTTTGTCGTGGTTAAACTTGAAAGGCATCCCAGGATATTAACACAAGTTAGAGTCCACGACACCACAATGCTTTTGTTTGGGATGCTCCGTGGTGATGGATTTTCTTACGCCATCTCAGGAATTGGGATTTTTAGAGGGAGGAGCAGCGCGGTTGGAGTAAGGGGATCTGGTTCTTATCTTGCCTCTGCCATTAATTTAGCTACCTCGGTGAGTTTCCTCTCCGCTTTCTCATCTTGGAAACGAGACTGTATAATCTCTGAAGAGCTTTCTAGTCTGACATGCTTCGGTCTGCGGTCCTTGTGAAGGAAAGGGGGAGCAGGGGCACTAGTTTGCTCAGTGTATATATGAAGAGTGGTGTTTTTTTTTTTTTTTTTGGAATGAAGATCTGTGGAAGTCCAGCACAAGAAGCAGAAGCACAGAAGTTTCTGTGTTACTGTTGGGGTGGTCAGGTTTCAGTGGATCGGGGTGGGGGACAGATGAGGCTGGGAAATTATTGGGAGTGCCTGGGTCCATCGTCACCTGCAACGGATAGAATTTCACTCGCTAAAGAATGAAGAGTCCTAGACTCTGGTTCCCTGTTGGAGCCCAGAGGACTGGGATTACTCCTTCCCCGAGTGAGAGTCGGTGGAGATGTCATCGAACCAGTCAGTAGGTGCATGAGCGCTTCAAAACATGGGTGGGCGAAGCAAGGGGCTGACGGTGTGTGGTGTTTTGCCTCACGGAGGGAGGAAGAAGAGGGCCGCCTCTCCTGCTCAGACTGGGGTCGTGTAGTGCTCAAGACCTCAGAGGACATTTTGCGATTGTCCCAAGTAGTCTTCCATCTTCTGAAGTCACGGCACTAAAGCATCATTTTGTGAATTGGGATGATAGTTTTGCCAACTACCTAGCATCCTTCACGGTCCCATATTTTCTTGCCTTGCTGTTTGAAATGAACTAAAGTTTGAATTAATGCAAACCATCATTCTTACATTCAACGTTTCAAGGAAGGAAGCGGCCTGATGGCAGCGCCACCTATTTCCTTAAGATGTGATTCCAATCAGCAGGTGAGAACTCCATTACTAAGGACTTGTTCCGAGAGACCCGAGTGCAGTGGCCAGTTGGCCGTCCAGAGAGCAGTGTTCCTGCTCGTGAGCTAATCGGTACTAATCTTTCATATTAAAAGTATTAAGAAACCTACTACATTAAAGCATCGGTAAGTGCAGTGGAGGATTATCGTTCTTATTAGAGGAGCTAGATGTAAAACGTTTTGGCTTAGTAAATCAATAAGGCTTGATTTATTCATAAGCACATGCAAAGCTCGCAAAGGGCAACTGCCAAATAATTATTGTTTATGGTGATAATGTAAGGAAATCATTTAATCCGGTGACTGTTTCGCTGTTATTTATTGAGAAGTGGCAACACTACCTCTCAGTGTCTGGGGTCGGGGAGATTGGAGCTCTAGCAGGTGCCTACTGAGTCCCTGAAAGGAATGCTCCTGTAAGATTGCAGGTAAGTATGTGTGATGATGCCTGTCCAAATAAAACCCCTCGGCTTATAAATTGAGAAATATTTATGCGTGCTTTCGATTGTTGCAGTAAAAAGTATTGGAATTACTGTGCCTTAGGAATCATGCCACTAATTTTTATTTTCCCCATTATTAAAATTTCTGTAATTTGAATTGCAAACTCTGCAGTCTTGCCAGAATGACTCTATTTACCATCCAAAGTTGAATCAAAATTACTGGGAGTTAAGTTATTATATAACTTATTTGAATAAAGGGATGTTTATTCATGAAGTGTTAGAAGCAAGTGTGAACATGGCCTTATGTTATGCGGGTAGATGCTGGCAGGCTTTGAAGCCTGGTCTTAGGACTGTTTGGGGGGAATTTTGTTTTTACCGTAGTTGATTATAAAATAAGAGCTGTGGCAGGTGGTGCATAGGACTCTGAAGTCATGGGATGACAGGCCTCCCGGGTGTTTAATGGTGGATGCTGAGAGGTAGGATGTGATCATGTTATACTTATTACTTAAAATTTAAATTTGGGGATATTAATGAAACTTTAAACAGTCTCCTTGTTTTCGTCAGCGGTCCTAAGTGTGGGACCAGGCACCTGCCTGGTCAGGTTGTCATCTGCTTGCTCTTCCGGTCTTCTGTCCCCTGCTTGTTGGTTCTCATTTGCGTGGCTCCTGGAGGCATCCGGGCTCATACAGACCCTGAGGGTCGGGCACAGACCAGGACAGCCACACATGTAATTGCGCACTCTCTGAGCACGTGACCTTAGGTTTCTGAGGCTCCATCTTCTAACATACCACCCCGGACAGATGATTGCTAAGTTTTCCTTCTGTTCAGAAGTGTTCTGAATATAAGAATTCAAAGGGCAGGAGCACCTGGGTGGTTCAGCGGTTGAGCGTCTGCCTTGTGTTCAGGTTGTGATCCCGGAGTCCTGGGATCGAGTCCTGCATTGGGCTCCCTGCGGGGAGCCTGCTTTTTTTTTTATAAATTTATTTTTTATTGGTGTTCAATTTGCCAACATATAGAATAACACCCAGTGCTCATCCCATCAAGTGCCCCCCTCAGTGCCTGTCACCCAGTCACCCCCATCCCCCGCCCACCTCCCCTTCCACCACCCGTAGTTCGTTTTCCTGAGTTAGGAGTTTCTCATGTTCTGTGGGGAGCCTGCTTTTCACTCTTTCTGTGTCTCTCATGAATAAATAAATAAAATCTTAAAAAATAAAAATTAATTCAAAGAGCAATGAATGAGATTTAGAAACGGGCTCTGAAATAAATAGGCTCCATGGATAGGCGCCTACAAAACTGTATGTGGGTTTTGTTTTTGTTTTTGCTTGTGGAAGGAAAAAAAAAAGACAAAAAAAAAAAAAGGCAGACTAAATGGTCTTTATATAAATAAAAAAACCTATATAGGTAGTGGCGAACAACTATTTGTTCATGAGTAAGAAATTAGTTTCTTCTCTAATCCCTGCTTGGTGTTTGTATTTATCTTTTGAAATTCGCTTTAAACCACATATCCCCTTCATCGATGTCTTGCCCAGTGATTAAGTTAATCACGAATTTTTATCCTGTTTACATCATGGCTCTTCAATTGAAAACACTTTCACCCACACAGTATTTCTATTGTGTGCCTCCTGTGTACCAACTAACTAAATGTAACCCTATCCTAAGAAGACCCTTGTAAAATGGCTGATAGAATTCTTACTTTACTTTTGAAAAACATGGCTTTGGCAAGGGTAAATAAATTGTACCCAGGTCAACAGCTTGAAGTAGATCTTAAGGTAAGGACCATTTTTTTTTCCTCCTCTGCTTCTGAAATCAATGCTTTGAAAATAGCAGGAAGTCAGTAAATATTTGTTTATTGATCAAGTTGTGTCAGTAAGACTTTCGAATCTTTAGACTTGAAATATCGGAAACGCACATTACCAAGAAAAGTTGTGGGATTGGCTTCTGGTAGAATGCTCCTTGTCCAGAATGTTTTCCATCCTGTCATTTTTGGAGGCAAATAAATGGAAGAGATGCGGTCTGGAGCTTCTTTGCCAAATGGTAATCATGAGATTATGTAAAGTTATGTAAATTGTATCAGATGCTATTTGGGTGTTTCTGCACTACATGAAAACTGTAAGCACAAAGCGGCACCGTGAGATGATTTTCCTTTTCGGTGTCAGCCACCAGGGAATTCGCTTTCTCCTGCTCTGAGTCCAGCAGCGGGTCCTGTAGGTCAGGCTCCTGGCTGATTCCGTGCGGGATGTGGGCCAGTGTGCGGGTCTCGGGGCCTCTTGTCGGCCTCTGTTCACCCCTCATCTCCCTGTCGGGGCCTGTCCTCTCTGACCCCTCCCCCGTTGAGCGTCTGGGCCCTAGACTGCTACTGATGGGGTCCACGTCCGGGCTGGGCTCCCATGCCGCTCGCGTCTCAGCCCCGGTGGACCCTTTAATCCCCCCGCTGACCCTGGGGCAGTGCCTCTGAGAGAAGCCTCCTGTTGCCTTTGGGCAGACGGGATTCCGTAGCGCAGAGTGCCCTCCTGGGACCTCTGGCTGTTCCCAGTCTGACCTGCCTTTTTTGTCTCCCCGCCCAAGCTGGGAGCCCTCATGCCATCTGTCCCCCTCCATCGTGCCACTGACTGTCCTCTAGCCTGTTGGGCTGGTGAGCTTCTCCTGGCCCTTTTCCTGCCCTGGGCTCCTGAACAAGACTCTTCTTTCCTGCCTCTTCTTGTCAAGTCCTCTGCCATTAAGGCTCAAGTTTCCAGAGCCGTGCCTCCATCCAGGGCCATGCCCTCCATCCAGGGCCATGCCCTCCATCTAGGGCCATGCCCTCCATCCAGGGCCATGTCCTCCATTGTAGGGCCATGTCCTCCATCCAGGGCCATGCCCTCCATCCAGGGCCATGCCCTCCATCTTAGGGCTATGCCCTCCATCCAAGGGCCATGCCCTCCATCCTAGGGCTATGCCCTCCATCCAAGGGCCATGCCCTCCATCCAGGGCCACGTCCTCCATTATAGGGCCATGTCCTCCATCCTAGGGCTATGACCTCCATCCAAGGGCCATGCCCTCCATCCAGGGCCATGTCCTTCATCCAGGGCCATCCCTCTATCCAGGGCCTTGCCTCCATCCAGGGCCATGCCTCCATTCAAGGGCCATGCCCTCTGCATTTATCTGAGAGGTCAACAGGACTCACCCATGGTGAGTGCCTCTTCCAGAGCTCTGTGCTGTTCTGAGAGTACCTGCCCACTTGGCTTACTTATAAGCGATGTGCCAAATGCAGATGTCCTTCTGGATACAAAGTTCTACGACATGTTTAAAAAGTGGGTAATGTGACTTGATCATGGCTTTTGCTTTTTTGAGTGCTTGCATCTTAATTTTATAGCCTGTTCCCAGCTCTGAGAAGTGCCAGACATAGAAGTCAGGATAGCATAGGCCAGTGGCCTCCGATGTTAGGACCACACGTACACCGGACAGGAGGGGCGTCTGGCCTGGGCTCCGCATTCTAGAAACTCCATGAGTCACAAGTATAAAACAACTACATTTATTAAAGAATGCAGAACCATCTTACCCACCTGGGGATCTTGCACTCAGGCTGGGCACAGCCATCCCTCATTCTGGGACTAACATTGGTTGGGCACAAGGGACATGATTCTGTATATGTTTTGAGCCCTTAGAAAAAAAGGCCTGTGTCTGATTGCTGTGGATTTTGTGGGTGGTGGCATTGCCCTAAAGAAGAGGTAATGCATGCGTTAATAAAGCTCCATATTACTAAAGAGAGAGCACAGACAAGACGCTTTTGCATACGGAAGTGTCCCTCTTCAGGCGTGCTGAGCATCCTCATTTTTGTTGTTGTTGCTTTTTTTTGGTGTCCCGTTGTGTGGTTTTACTGGCACTTAGTAATTGGTGCAGAATTTGCAACACTCCTATACATTGGTGGAGGAATATTGTCCAATATTAAAATTTGATTTTGGTTATGAAACAAAACTATTTTACGATATAAATTCATGCTCATCTCACATGTGTGTATGTAGCTCTAGAGAGCGTGTGTGAGGCGTGACATCAATTTTTTACATTGGCAGCTGAAGGATATTGAATGCTAGAACCATGGGTAGTTTAAATTTTTATAAACATATATAATAAAAGGTTAAATATTCAGAAAACCTGATAAAATATTTAATTTTACTTAAGTATTTTGGATAAAAATTTTGATGTTCGCTAATTATAATTTGTAATTTTCCTATTGATTTCAGTCAATGATTTGGAATATTTAGAGGGAAAATAGCTTTTTTGGAGATGCATAGTAAGATAGTGAGTGACCAAAGGAACCATAACTGATTTAATGAGCCATTCGCAGTTTCACTTGAAATTTTGATTTTTGCATTTGGATTTACATTGTTTTAATTGAAAACATTAAAATGTATAGAGTGGATATAATTATATTTTATAATTTAATAATTATTTTATAATTTATAATATGCATTAAGTAAAATTAATATTAAATATTCATAAAATATGTAATTTATAACTTGCAATTATAAAAATTATAATATTTTAATCCCTTAGATGATTTCTATTTAGTATGATTTTATTTAATAACATGTTATTAAATAAAATGTATATTAAATATCATGTTTATAAATAAAATTTATATATAAAATTTGTAATATCAATAAAATATATAATCATTTTATAATTTATGATATAGTTATAAAATATAATATTTTTAATTTTATATTTTAATCTCTTAAAGGATTCCTGTGAATATGGTACAAATTATGTGAAAAATCTTGATTTTGCTTTTAACTAGGTAGTGCTTTTTCTAAAAAATAAAGTTAAGGAAAATAATTTTTGTGGAGTAAATATGTGATGATCTATGAATTATGTAAATCTCTAATTTATTGCTCATCCAAACACTGCCAGTCCATCAACAGGCAGACACACCATCATCATCAAATTTATTAATCTTCAGCATTTTGGCAACTTGCAGTCGTATATAAACCATAGCTTTTTTTTTTTTAAACCATAGCTTTTTACATACTTTCTGATTCTGTTATGATGAAAATCTATGTGTCAGCAAAGGAGGATGGGACATGCTCGACCTCACAGCCTGTTCACTTGATAACAGCTTGATAATAACTTGAGAATACTTCCACGTGTGGCACGCAGGTCCGTATTTGTGCTGTTGCTAGGCCTGGACAAGGCTTCCACCCCGGGCCTCTCACGGCTCCCCTGACCCAGACGTCTTGGGAGGGCTTGCATCCTGGGAGTCAATTCCCAGACCCTCATATTCTGTCTCTTTCCTGAAACCCGACTGCCTGTGAAGACACCTCTGGGTGTCCTTCCCTGCCACCCCAGCCAGCCCGCCTTCTACTGTAGACACCGAGCACAAGACATCGGTGTTTTAAGGGAAACCTCCTCTAATTCAAGACCTTATGTTAAAGTATAATGCTTTAATGCTAAACCATCAAATTTTGTGATGTTACTTATGTTTTGCTTGGGACCAAAAATAATTTTATTTATTTATTTTTATTTTATTTTTTTAAAGATTTTATTTATTCATGATATACATACTGAGAGAGAGAGAGAGAGAGAGAGAGAGGCAGAGACACAGGCAGAGGGAGAAGCAGGCTCCATGCAGGGAGCCTGATGTGGGACTTGACCCCAGGACTCCAGGATCACACCCTGGGCCGAAGGAGGCACTAAACTGCTGAGCCATCCAGGGATCCCCCCAAAATAATTTTAATGCTCTGAGCCTAGAGAATTTTTTTTTTTTTTAGTTTATGGCTGGAGGGATTTAAAAACGTTTTAAATTACATATTACATTTTTTGTTGTTGTGGAGAAGTAAGGCAGGAGGAGCAGTAAGTGGTGGGCATGAAAAGATAGTACGCGAGGCACGAGTTAGAGGGATGTGCGACGGGGCTGCACCATACAGATGGTTAAGGTAGCGCTCATTCAGGTGCATTTAAAATTGCACAGTGGAGAGGTCCAGGTCATTCTTTCGGATACAGTTATGGGAGCGATATGGCCGTTTTATTCAAAGTGTTGTATGTGGAGTCATAGGAAATGACATCCTTTGCAACCATTTAAATGACTGAACGATTTTGGAATGCTCAGTTGAAAATATGTGACCAGGGAGCATAGTTTTTCAGAATTATTTGGAGGAGGGATGTGAGCAATAGAATTTGACACCTGTATCAGCTAAAAGGCCATTCTGAAAAGCCAATTAGTCCCTCTTGCTCTCCTGGGCAGATGTTTGGCCTTTATAATCTGGAAGGTGTACTTTCATCCCCAGGGGGTCATTGCCTGAGCCTTGCCTGGCAGGTGTCTCAGTATTCTGAATGTCCTTCCATGTCCATCTTAGACTTGTAATTTAGGTGTTTAGGAGATTTTTAGGGCTTTGAAAGGATTTCTCATAATGGGGCTTTTACAGAATTTATATTCAAGTCATGGTTCCCTGCAAGTATTTGTCCAGGGTTCTTTGGTGATGGGAACACTACCTTGGGTTGATGGGGAGGAGCCCTCTCATGGCTGCCAGCAGCTGTTCTGGTCCACAAACTATATTTCTATTGCTCTAGGAATGGAAAAAATTGTACGTCCATTTAAGGATTATTTAACCAGGTTCTACTATGTACTCAGGGGCTTTTTTAGTGGGAATGTATGATATGGTTATTAGTAAACATTTTACGCAAAGCTCATTTATAATATGGTTAACTGTTGGCCAATGGCATGTACTCAGATGATGGGCTTACTTTTGGAAATGAATTTTTAAAAAATATTTATTAGAGAGAGAGAGAGTGCACACATGAGCGAGCATGAGTGGGAGGAAGGGCAGAGAGAGAATCTTCAAGCAGACTCCCTGCTGGGCGTGGAGCCCACCGACACTGACATGGGGCTTGGTCTCACAACCAATGAGATCATGACCTGAGCTGAAACCAAGAGTTGGATGCTCAACCGACTGAGTCACCCAGGTGCCCCTAGAAATGGAGGTTTTACATGACAGCTGCTAGTGTACGTATTTATTTGTTAGTATGATCTGCTTTGGCCACACATTCTTAAAGATCTCACTCTTGTTTTGCTAAGATGGATTGGAAGGTAATTTGAAATTCTGATCTCTGGAGACTTTGGGTAGGATCTTTCTTCTTGCCTGGGTGGGAACTTCTCTGAGAGCTTTTTTTTTTTTTTTTTGCATTTTTAAACATTTATTATTATTATTTTTTATGCTAAGCATTTTTTAAAGGGTGGCTGGCTTGTAGTGGGAATTTACAAGAGCTGGAGATTGACCTGTTGGGTAATGAAATCCGACCCCTGACTTCTGTGGTGGTCAGCCAGAGGCGGCTGAAAGCAAAGGTCTCTCTGCACCGTGTCCTGCTGGTATGTAAATGAAATCAGTGGGTGTATCTGGAGCTGCCTCCTGTGCAGGGAAGAGTGGTCTTCCGGCCACCTGGGGGAGGACGAGTATTGGCCTGAGTCAGGGGGTCTGGCTGGTGGCTCAGCTCTGCCTCTCACCCGTCACTGGTCACTGGCGTAACCTTGGAAGGAAGGAACCTTGGACTTCCTTGGAAGGAAGTCACTTAACCTGTATACATCCCCCTCTGCATCTTCAGAAAGGTTGATTAATGCCTGACCTTGCTCTCGTTGACTGGTAGTGTCAGCCCCGAGTCTGATGGCAGACTTGGAAGCTCTCTGGAACCCCACAGTACTATGTGACGGACACTCACCCTCACCCTCATGTTATTCCTCCTTTTTTGTTTAAATGCAACGGGTCCTAAGGGCCCCCCCTTCCTAGGTGAGACAGAGGGAAGTGTCCGCGAGGGAGCTCTTGTGTCTAATGGGGGAGCCTTCTCAGTGCAGTGACAGTTCCCGTAGCTGGGAGCCCCCACCCAGCTGCTCTGTGCCCAGGATGATGATGAGGAATTTACTTTTCCCCCACAATCTTGGGGAATTTTGGTCATACCTCTGTTCAGAGTTACCCTGATTCTCTCAATTAAATGTGTGAACCTTGGACAAAAGCCCCCATTTCTAAACTTTGTGACTTCCAATATTCTCATGGAGGGTAATTGCTAGCTGCCTTATTGGATTGTTTTGTATATTAAATGGGATTTGTATGAACTCAGAGCTGAGTTAAGAATACAGGAGGAAATCTAGAAATATTGTCTTTTTCTTCCTTCATCCTCTGGCTGAAGATGGTATTTTTTTTTCATTTTTCATTTTAGTTATTGATTGATTTTTTACAAGGCCTTACTTTTTTAGAGCAGTTTTAGTTTCACAACAGAAACTGAGGGGGAAGGTACAGAGATTTCTCATATACCTCCTGCCCCCACACCGTGCAGAGTGTCCCCCACTGTCAGCACCCCCACCAGGTGGTCCAGGTGAGCCTAACACAGATTCACCAGCATCACCATCTTTTTTCAAAAGATGATCAAATACTGGAAATCAAATACTGGTTGCATCAATCTGATATGTGTCTCTATGGTCACTGGGTGCTGTACAGTCTGTGGGTTTGGACACATGTATAATGACGTGTACAGCATCACAGAGTCGTTTCAGTGTCCTGAACATCTCCCCTGGTCCACCTTTCCGTCCCTCCTCCCGTCCCCACCCCAGGCAACCACTGATCTGTAACACTCTTATTTTTTAGGCCTGGCACACAGTTAAAGCTCCATGTTTGTTAAGGACAAAGGCCCTGCACTAATTGCAAGAAATAACAGCAACCACCAACAGAAACTAATTGGTAGCAGTGTGTGCATATTATTTAGGGAAGAGCCTTTTGAATATTGTTGCACTCACACACACCGGGATCTCACTCCTGGGTGTTGAAGCCTAGTGCGTGTTGGAAGCGGTGGTTCGACAGAGAGGAGAGCCACTAGTCACATACCCTTGTATTGAAGATAATGATGACCAACAGCGTGGCTGCAAGGGAAGAGAAAAAGTCTGGGGAAGGTGGTATCAGTGGAAGAGCAATCTGATGCCATTTACTGTAGGAGCAAATAGCCCTGTCAGTGGGTCTGGAGAGTACAGGGTTATTATACAGGGAAGTGTCAGCTGTTACTGGGAAAGCTGAGTAATTGGTTTATATGATTCTCAGTCTTCAAAAAAGTTTTACATTTATTTTGTATATTAACTAAGTAGGTGGCAACAGAGGGATAACATATGGAGAAATAAAGATTGTAAAGAACTACTGCTCTTTGACGGACAGGTGCTTTATGAGTAGAATGTGTCATGATTATAAGTATCTTAGAATTTTCCTGCCAGAGCCATACCTGCAGTGTAAGACACTGTCTCCCCTGAAACATGGTAAATCCCTAAGATAACACAGCCTTGGGGCATTGGCCCGGTACACAAATGATTGATTTTAATGATTTTTTGTATTTTGAGATGTAGTGAGGTGAGCTGTGTTGGTCAGCCAGAGGACGATGCTCCAAGTAGGCATTTACCTGGTGAGGACCCAGGATGGTGCTCAGATGGAGCCCATGGTGGGGACCCATGGCGGGGGCACCTGTCACGATGGAGAATCAGGCCGACCCGCAGTGTGGCTCATTGAGGCAAGCTCCGTGATACTTTGGCTGTCTGTTGAGATTGGGCGGATGGTGAATCCAGATGGGAAATCCAGGTCATGTGGTCCAGGCCTGGGGTCTGGGACTGGCCCGAGCAAAGCAAGACCCCAATCAGTAGCGTGGACCATGTGGGAAAAAGATCTCGAACCTACAACAGGATTGGATGCTGGAAGGATCAGAGCTGGCCTGGCCTCATGGGCAGTGTAGACCAACCAAGGCAGGAGGAGGGAGCTGTGAAGTGGAGCCCTAGGTGATGCTCCTGGGACCCCAAATGGATGATGTGAGCGAAGGGAGCTTGGATAGGATGTGTGTGTGTGTGTGTGTGTGTGTGTGTGTGTGTGTGTGTGTGTGTGTTCTAGGAGTTACGGCTGGGCTCCCGGGGCCTGGGATGAGTGGCTTGTTTACTTTCAGGATGTGGCCGTGAGAGGGCTTCTGAGCCTTCTTGCCTCTTTGAGAACTGCTTCCCCACAGGGGCATCCTACAAACTGGGTGATTTCTCCTTGGACAGCAGCTAGTCCTTGATACACAGGTGTCTTAGATCGGTGATGAGGAGGGTGGCCATCAGCTGGCTCAGCCTAAGGGTCTGGGGAAGGCAAAGGTGCCTAAAAGAGGCAGACCTGAAGCCAGGGAGCATCCAGCCTGTCGTTGGTTCCATCTGCTTTAGGTCCTCAGTGGCATCCTGGACCCACACCCGGGGCTGGCTGTGGGGATAGGACTCTGGGGATGGTGCTGAGGACTTCATCAAACATTGAGAAATTGAGCACCTGTAGCTTTTATTAACTGAGTGTCACGTTGTTTAGGTTATTTTCACATTTTTCTCTCTGAGATTGGGGAAGAGGCCTGTGATTCTCTCTGCTGTCCTAGTGTCAAGGAGGGGACTTAAAAGACATAGGGAAGGTCATTACATATTATAGATTCTTGAGATGTCAGAGTCAGGAGGAAAGCTGGAGAGGGTCTCATGAGCCCTCTGGGCTGGGGATCTTTGAGTGTCTGATGCTTTTAAAAAAATACTTTTTATTTTTTTAAGAGCAGTTTTTAGGTTTATAGCAAAATTGTGGGGAAAGTACAGAGAGTTCCCATACATTCCCTCCCGCAGCTCAGAGACAGCCTCCCCCAGAATCAGCATCTCCCCGCCATTTGTACAGATGGATGAACCAGCATCATGCCCCCCAAATCCATAGTTGACGTTAAGGTTGATTCTTGATGGTGTACATCCTATGGGCTTGGACGACGAATGATACTCTTAACATCTAGCATCACATACATGAAGCAGTTGTACCGCCCAGAAAAGCCTCTATTACTGCACCTGCTCATCCCTCCCCGCACCCCTTGGCCACTGCGGCTCTATACTGAGTCTCCAGAGTCTTGCCTTTTCTAGAATGTCAGATAGTTGAATCCATAGGGTAGGGGACCTTTTCAAACTGGCCTGTCTATGCAATCATCTGTACTTAGGATTCCTCTGTGTCTTCGTGTGGCTGACTAGGGATTTTTTCACTACTTCACTGTTTTGTAGGTGTCTGGTCTTTATCTTGGCGATTATCACGTCACACCCTTAAAAACCCTGAGCTCTGGACGCTGTAGCAATAACCAGGTATGGTGTCCTGCCCCGTGCGTGAGAACATGGATGTGCCAAAGAGCTCCCGTTCAGAACAGGCCAGAGCAGCCCATGGGTTGTAGAGGTTGTCTTTCCTGTGAAAAGAATTTATATGTCCAACATTTCTTAAAAGAAGGTATCAAAGATGAGCCCGAATCTAGTTATATACAGCAACTTTAAGGATGGAAGGATTACACAAAATGAAGCCCAGCTGTTCATCTTTTAAAATGTTCTGAGAGTATTGAAGAGAAATATGATTTTAAAGGTTTTCATAATTTATTATTTTTCTGGTTATCTCCTACCAATTGGCAGAGCTGTTAAGCATTGTTGATTAAACAATGCAGATTTTCTAAGAAGCCCATTTGACATATTTACACAATGATGACTAATAGCCCCCCAAAGCCCATCGTGGATTATAGAAAGGAGTTATTGCCATTAAAATCATCTTTAATGATTTTTTCCTCACTAGACAGTTATGTCAAGTCATTAGGATCTGCTCAGCTTATTTCTTAGAAAATTGTATGATGAATATCTTCTGAGACTGTCATAAAGCAAAATAATTTGCCAACCCACACCAACTTCCCACTACCCTCAAACATAATCAAAACAAAACTCTTTGAAAATCTCCAAAGAAAATAAAATTTATTTAAAACCTAGTTTCTGCTTTCAATGTTTTATGGCCCTTTAGAGATTAAGGGATGATTTATATGTCTTGTTCAGTGTTATTTGGAGTAATACTTAATCACAGATTTGTTTTTTGAAATGAATAAAGCAACTTTTTTTATGTTCTTCATCTGTATATCTAATGTATAATTTGTTAGCTCATCAAAATTAATTTTATATTCCTAATGTACATGGAGCTTTAGATTTATAAGTCCTGCTAATGTTCTTTCGGTAAAGTGTATGTATTTATGTGCCCTTCCAGCGTGGATTTCTGCAAAGCATTTATGCAAGGAGGGTGTTCACATAAATAACCAACTGGCAAATAAATGTCAATTAAACATTCTATTAACGTAGCTGGCAGCAGTTCTTTAACAAATATTTAAGTGTAGTATATTAGATTAAATTAAATTTTTTTGAAATGCTTGCCTATTTAGCTTCCCAACTTAACTCGTCTTTCTGCTATCAAAAGCATGTTTTATTTTACACTGAGAGAAGTATAGGTTGACTCTGTGTACATATGAATACAACTTGCTTAAGTACTGTTGACCCTTGAACTTGATGGGTTCCTACTGTGAGGGTCCGCTTGTATGCGGGAATTTTTTTCCAGGGGGGGGGGGCGTAAATACAGTACCTTAAATGTATTTTCTCTTCCTTATGGTTTTCTTCCTGACTTCATTTTAAGAATACAGTGTATAATACATTTAACACACATTCATATACAAAGGATGTGTTAATCCACAGTTTATGTTGCCAATAAGGCTTCCAGTCAACAGTAGGCTGTTAGTAGTTAAATTTGTGGGACTCAGAAGCTATATGTGGATTTTGACTGCACAGAGGTCAATACCCATCACCCCCCATCACCCCCATGATCCTCACAGTTGTTCAGGAGTCCAACTGTATTATAAAGATTTTTAGTGGTTTTTAGATGTACAGAGAATTGATTATTATTGATCTTTTTCTTCTAATTTCATGGTACCCTTTCTTCTTTTTTTCTAGACCCTCTTTCCATTTTTTCTTTTTCAAAATTTTTCTCGTTTAGGGATTTGGTTTTTTACCTTACAGCTCATCTAAGGTCCTTGATTGCATGGTTTATGTATTAGGGTGAATTGTAAACTTCTATTACAGAAAGACCCCCCCCCAAATACGGTGGCTTACAGCCATTTAGAATTATATTACCCTTTCTGGCAGCAGGCCAGGGGTGAGTGGTTCAGGATGGTGGACCATCTTGGGTCCTTGCGGCACTGGTTTCTCTCCAGTTTGCTCTGCACCAGTGGATGGTAGAAGCTTGAGTCTTCGCATTCCCAGCAACAAAGACAGAGAGAGTCCGGGGCCAGCTGCTCACTTTCCATGGGCCAGAATTTAGCACCTGCCCATCCCTTGTTGCAAAGGAGAGTGAGAAATGCACTCTGTAGCCATGGAACCCAACTTCATAGCTGAAAATCCTGGGGTGTGGAAGCTTCTTTTACTGAAAGAAATAAGGGAAGAAATACTCCTCTGGGACGGTTAGCAGTGTCTGCTATAACTCATTTAGCTAACACACATTTTTTTAGGTAACTATTTCATCTTTCCAAACATCTCAAGGAAAACGTAAAAGTGCTTGAAATATAAAACCAAACCAAACTACTTTTTTTTTTTTCCATTTGGGAGTCAAAGTGCATTTTTTGGTAGGTTATAAAGTACCTTAAATTTCTAGCTTGCAGCATTTGTTCTTGATTTAATATGATACGTGCTTTTCCCCTGTTTTAACTTTTAAAGAGATTAATGGCTCATGATCCGATTGCCTTATAGCTGGGGTACACCAGCCACACTCTTCACTGTGTTTTTAAGATGTAGCATATCTGTGGCACAACATAAAATCACTTACTACTTCTGCATTTCTGTGTGCTTAAATATATCCTATTGAGCCTAGATTCACCTTTTTCATTTTAAAATTCTATTTTTTAAAGTTTGAGTTTATCAGTTAATGTGTACAATATTTTCAAGAGACAAACAGTTCTAAAAGGCTTGTTTTAAAAATTAACGGTGTCTTGTTACATCCCACAAAATACTCTCACTCTATAAGTAAGTATTTTTAACTCTTTAAGATGAGTACATGGGATAAAAAAAAAGCCCCCTCCTCAACAAGCATTGTACAGTTTTCAGATATACCAGGGATAGAAAGATCTTGCATGTGTCTTCAAAAACCAAAAATCAGATTCTATACAGACTATTGATTACAATATTTTGATTCAGTTACCTTATACAGAGAGATGGAAGTGAATGTTACTGGATGTGTATTCTGTGTTGTGTATAGTCAAGACCAGACAGCCATCAGCTCTTGCCATTTTGAACCTTAGTAGTGGAGTGGGAATGAGAGAATTTGAGATCTGAAGATAACAGTCAGGTGTTTGATGCCTTTATTCTTGCCTTGAACTTGGTCAGAATTTAGTGCTCAGCTGGGTGGCGGTGATTCATTCCGTTTTCAAAAGTGTCAGTGGTTTTAATAATATCGTTTCTCAGTTACTAGATGTTGAATAGTTAGCTGCATAGATGACTCCTCTACCCTGATCGGACTACATTCCTGTCATCATATGCGATTCCTTGTAAGAAACCGACGGAGGAGGAGTGCCATTTACACAGAGATTGAGCACCACATTTGGATGGTGTGTCTGATGGATGAGGGGAGAGTGCAAGGTCGGACCTACGTGTCTCTGGAATTGATCACAGGGTCCTTGTAGATATCTATCATTCTGCGCTTGTAGACTTGGCCACAGAATAAAGGATGTCAAAAAGATTTTTGAGGTTTTTACTTTACGTTAAACTTCGGTTTTCTTATTTCTGTTTGTTTGGAGTGGTCATGAAGGGACTCGGTGACTTTTAGGAAGGTCTTTTTGAACCTGCAAGCTCTGGACTCTAGAGTTTATTTTTTGTAGGTTGGCCCAGTCTTCATGGACAGAGAAGCAGGATTCTCTACTTCTCGCTTGGCGGTTTTGCTTCTGGAGGCCTCCTGGCTCTGCCTCCCTGTCCAGCCCTCTCCCATCTTCTGTCTTTCCCTGTGGGTCCTCTTTTTCTACTGATTACCTGAGATCCCTTCACAACCTTTTACTATCATCTTATCCATGTGCATTTGTCACAAAAAAATAATTATGAATTATAGATGAAATAGCCAAATAAAAACTCTCTTTGTTCCCTTTTTTTTCTTCAGGATGTCACAGCCACACATTGATCTCGTGTTCCTGACCCATAAAAGGCAAAAATTCCTAAGACTTGAGCATTAAGTGGGTAGGATGATAGAAAACTTCCCTCTTCTAGTATGAGGGGCAAGTCCATGCATGTGCGCATAGCACAGGGCTTACACCAAGAGCCGTTGACTAATTTAGTCAGAACATACCATGGCTTCTTATCAGAGGCACATGAATAATTGTGAATGGGTAGATGATATTTGCATCAATGAATGAGAATAATATTAAGAATGAATATTTTCTCCTTTAATTTTACTGAATTTTCAGGAGACTATGACAACCCTGCCAAGAATTTGGGGGAGTTGTGGAGATAAAGTCACATTTTCTGCCCCTTCACCTAAGAGTCCCCATGGCCTTAATGGTGTGTTCCCAAATCAGAATTATAAGCTCATTCTGCCTAAATCAATGTTGGTTTTCTTGTATGAGAAGGTTCCTGGCACTATGTTCTTGTCTATGCCTCTGACACATGTCTCTCCTCCTTTTCCCCAACAAAGGCTAATATGATTCTTTAGAAGACATCTTATTATTAGTGATATTGCTTGTATTTTTAATTTGTTTCAGGGTAGTTCATGTTTTGGGTCTTTGAAGCAACTGTTTTCCTGCCAATTCCAGATAAAACAAAGGATATAGGACAGGAGTGATGACTTTTTCTTAAAATCGAAGTTAGGCATATACACA
Organism: Vulpes lagopus; assembly: GCF_018345385.1. Classification (NCBI taxonomy): domain Eukaryota; kingdom Metazoa; phylum Chordata; class Mammalia; order Carnivora; family Canidae; genus Vulpes; species Vulpes lagopus. The sequence continues at coordinate 77,980,299 of NC_054831.1, forward strand.
TATATTTTTTTGGTTGAAAGACTTATTCCTACTGATAATCTTGTAGACTTTCACTCCCTTCAGAATATTCTAGAAGGGCATCTGATCTCCCCCATTCCACTCAGTACACAGGTGAAATTTTCTCAGTTGTGCAGATTTAAGTGTGCACCCACAGCATGTTGGTAGTAGGCTAATAAATGTGATCTGAACTCATGATGTTCATAGTTTTCTTGTCATAAACAGATCTGTATGGGAGTCCCATTGGGATTAGTACCAATTGGCTGTTAGTTTCTGAGGTTCTTCCTCTGGAGGCTGTGGTACCTTTACAGTGAACACGTGGTAAATCCATTTTAATGAGGCAGTGAGCTGTGGACCAGGTAGGTTTAAGAAGACAAAAAGAATTAATGCCCAAAGTCATCAACTTCACAACTCTATGTTGGCACATAAAATCTGGAGCTCTAGTCATTACTTGCTGTGGTTTTCAGCTTGCCTTTTTCCAAATGAATGTCAAAATGCCCCTCCCATTCTTCTTTTTTTTTTTTTTTTATGATAGTCACAGAGAGAGAGAGAGGCAGAGACACAGGCAGAGGGAGAAGCAGGCTCCATGCACCGGGAGCCCGACGTGGGATTCGATCCCGGGTCTCCAGGATCGCGCCCTGGGCCAAAGGCAGGCGCCAAACCGCTGCGCCACCCAGGGATCCCCCCATTCTGCTTTTTAAAAACTCTTTTATTGTGGGACATTTCATCATACCCAAAAGTACATGTGCTATATGGTGACACCCTCCTCCCCATCTGTCCATTGCCCAACTTTGATCATGGTCAACCAAGGCAACCTTATATAATCAGTACTCCCACCCATTTTCCCAGTGTGTTTTATCGTGAAGTAAAGCCTGGACTTCATATGTCATCTGTAAATATTTCAACAAGTGTCTCTAATGGATGATTCTGCACAAGCTGCATCTCTGAATCAGTGGCCATGAGACTTCATCATATGTGCTGTCGTGGTGCATATCATCACTGTAAAGGAAACAGACTCTTTCACTGGATTCATCTAAGTGGATAGATAAAATACTCTAGAAATCGGTATTGCAAATAGTTGGCGTTAACAGTGCACAGTCTGTCTTCATTCCTGGAGTTGTTCTCACCTGATGTTCCCTGTCTCCATGTCCTCTCACCCCATCCATCCTGAGGTTCTGTCTTCTGTCTCTTGTTGTAACAGGGCACTTCAGGTCACAGAAACCCTCCTATGTACCACTGAATTCAGTGATCTCTTCCTTGAGCCTTCTCATCAGTGATTGCATTTGTCATTTGGTGGCTCCTTCTTCTCCCGACTGCCATCTTTTATTTGATCGTCCTCCTGATGGTTCATCCCATTCGATTTCCAACTATCCTTGACTTTCCTGCTGAATGGCACCACCGTTTTAATTTGCCGATATAATACAAGATGAAATAAAATAGCCACATTCTCCCAAAGAGTTTTGAAGCGTGCGTATACGGTTCTGTCTTTACGGCCCCCAAGCATTGGTTAGTCTTTCCCCGGCCAGGCTGGTCATGCTTATGTTCAGCTCTGGGCTCTTCCTATTTGTAAAACTCTTGTAATGAGCCAGGAATTGCTATTGTATTCAAATAGAATTCTAGCTAATTCCAGCGTAAAGAAATTAGCGACTTGAAAAGTAAAACATAATTATGCGGGAAAATAGGCTGATTTAATGACTCCATGAACAACACATTTTACACTTTTATTATTTCAGGGTGATATTTCATTTGCAAATGATTTAGGATCTTTAAAACTGTTGGAACTGAGTGAATTAAGATGGGTTGAATGAAGTACTTCAGTTTTTATATATGTTTGCCTGATACTTCACACCAGCAGGTGCAACACTTGTTAAGGGAATGTTTGTTTTTCCTTTGAGGTGTTTTCTTTGCAGCGCCTGAGAGGCTTTTGGAAGAGCCCTGGTGATGTGCCATGCCATAAGGCATGATGGCCAAAAATGTTTTGAGTACAGATGCAGTGACTAAAACAATCAAATTAGAGGGTTGTAGCCCAGAATCGCTGGCCAGTTTTTTTTAGGTATAATCCTTTGTTACTTTCTAGTACAAAGGATGTAATGTAGTATCTTTTGCCTAATATGCTAAAAGTGTTATTCCTGATCTGGACCAAAATTTAGCTCATTTGTAGGATACCACACATCCTACACACCACAGCGGATGGATTCCCTTTCTAAGCTAATGTGAAGTGTTCTATGCAGTTTATATATATATCTCTGTGTTCCTGAACATGCTCTTAAGGATGTTCCTTTTTTGAGAAAGAGAAGATGTTTATGTGAAGTTTTAGTTGCGGTGGGCTGCAGATTCTTTGTAGCAACCAGGATGCTAATCCAGAAGCATGTGGCAGGTGGGGTCAGCAGGTAGTGCTGCTCTACAGATTTTACCACTGAGCTATGTTTTTTTTTTTTTTTTTTAAGATTTATTTATTTGAGAGAGAGAGAGCGCGCGCATGAGTGCAGAAGGGGCAGAGGGAGAAGGAGAGAGAATTTCAAGCAGACCTCATGCCAAGCCTGGAGCCTGATCTTAGGACCCTGAGATCATGACTTGCACTGAAACCAAGAGTCAGACACCTAACCGACTGAGCCACCCAGGCACCCCAAGCTATGTTTTTATTTCATGCCTCCCAAGGCAATGTAATATAGTTGGATTGCAAAACATTGGGTCATGTTTTTATTTTTCTGATTTTTTGAATTGTAAAATACACATCACATGAAATTTACCATTTTGATCCTTTTTAAGTGTACAGTTTGGTGGCATCAGGTACATTCACAGTATTGTGCAGCTGTCACCACCATCCAGAGCTTTCTTATCTTCCCAGACTGGGACTCTTTTCCCCATGAAACCCTAACTCCCTGTCCCCCCTGCCCCCAACCTCAAGACCACCCTAGCTTACGGTAACCCTTCTACACTACTACAAAGTTTTTATCTGTGTGCTGATTTCTGCTGGTAAAATTCCTTGATGCCAGGTTCTAAATGTTGCTTCTTGCATTCCTGGCAGTGTGATGTGGTGCAGGGTTTAGTGGGGCGGTAAGCAAATGAAACTGAATTCTGCAAGTCAGCCCTGAAGCACTTGCCTTAGGATTTCAGTTGATGGGAGATGGTAAAGAAACAGGATAGGGGTGGCCCAGTGGTTTAGCGGTTTAGCACCACCTTTAGCCTAGGGCCTGATCCTGGAGACCCGGGATCAAGTCCCACGTCCGGCTCCCTGCATGGAGCCTGCTTCTGCCTCTGCCTGTGTCTCTGCCTCTCTCCATCTCTGAATAAATAAATAAAAAGTCTTAAAAAAAAAAGAAACAGGATAGTACTTTTTTAGGCTGAGCCAAATGGGTATTGCTGTAGTTAGGAAGAGCCGTGGAAAATCCTTTATCCTGCCACTGGCTGAACGATGCTTTAACTTGCAATTGGTATCAGTATAGGTCATGCTTCTCATTAGCAGCGTGATTTTACGGTGTGCGCATGATTGGAAGCGCACTGTGCTCGTCCAGAGCATGGGATGTGCTAGTTCTAGGTGTGGGTTTTTTTTTTCTTCCTTCCTTCCTTCCTTTCTTCCTTCCTTCCTTCCTTCCTTTCTTTCTTTCTTTCTTTTTTTTTTTTTTAGTTGGTGTGGGTTTTTAATGGCATTTCTGCCTTATTCTCTGATTCCACTTTGGCACAGGATCAAGAGGGAAGTAATTCCAAACAGAAGTTTTTTTTTGTTGTTGTTTTTGTTTTTTTTTGTAGGGGAGAGAGCTAATGAAAAATCCAGCTACTGTGAAAATGTAAGGTAGCACAGAGTGAGCCCTGTGGTGTGTCCAAGAGTCCAGTTTCTGGCTCTGGTTTGCTTCTGTGTATGTGGAGGGTACAGAGGAGGCCCTGGGATTTCACAGCGAGTTCCCATCCTGTTATCTGGCCAGTGGCTGTGACAAGTGAGCCGCCGGGGAGCCTGGGATGCGCTTGACCTTTATTCTCCTTCCACTGTCATTATTTGATCCCATTATCAGCAGTTAAAGGAAGTAAGCCACTGGCCCTGGGGCTCCGAGGATGGTAGTAGGATGCTCTGAGAGTTTCCCCTGCCTCCTCTTTGTCAGGCCCATGTAAAAAGTTGCATTTTATTTATTTATTTATTTATTTATTTATTTATTTATTATTTTTAATCTTATTTATTTATTCATGAAAGACAGAGAGAGAGGGGCAGAGGGAGAAGCAGACTCCATGCAGGGAGCCTGACATGGGACTTGATCCAGGGTCTCAAGGATCACACCCTGGGCTGAAGGCAGGTGCTAAACCGCTGAGCCACCCAGGCTGCCCAAAAATGCATTTTAAATATGAGATTTCCCCTAGGGGGCACCAGGGTGACTCCGTGGTTGAGCATCTGCCTTTGGCTCAGGTCGTGATCCCGGGGTCCTGGGATCGAGTCCCGCATCGGGCTCCCTGTATGGAGCCTGCTTCTCCCTCTGCCTGTGTCTCTGCCTCTCTGTGTCGCTCAACCACTGAGCCACCCAAGGTGTCCTTCATAAAAGCATTTTATAAGCGGAGAGAAGTGAAAGTTGTTAAAGTTTATCAAACTTTTTTTCTTATGAGAACAAATAAATATTAGTTTAATCTAAAAAGTGAACTCAAAAAAAAAAATAAATAAATAAAAAATAAAAAGTGAACTCACTGAAGGATTTCTGACTTTTTCCTCACATTTCCTCCCTGGGTAAAGCACACTATTAAAAGAATAAGCACAAATGGTAGTGCTCTGATTTGCCATTAATATGAATTAGCACTGTTTTAAATTTCTTTTATCTTGCCATGCCCTTGGGTAAACTCTGGGGTTCTCTGGAGAACAAAACCAATAGGATGGATGTAGATAGAGGGAGAGACAACTGGAAAAGCAGATTTGCTTTAGAAATTGGCTCACAGGGGTATGGAGGCTGAGGCGTCCCCCGATCTGTGTGTGGAGGGTGGAGACCAGGAAAACCCGGGGGTGGGATGGTGGGAGTCAGTCTCAGTCCACAGGCCTGGGAACCAGGCTGATGGCTTAAGTCCTGAGTCTGAGACTGAAGGTCCAAAAACCAGGGGCGGGAGAAGATGGGGACCCCAGCTCACACACAGAGCTGATTCACCCTTCCTCTGCTTTTTCGTTCTGCTTAGGCCCTAAGTGGATGGGAGGACACTCACCCACCCTCCCACACTGGTACAGGGATCTTCTTTATTCGGTTTGCCAGTCAAATGCTAATATTCTCTAGAAATACCCTTGCATGTACCCAGAAACCATGGCTTGCCACTGTCTGGGCATCCCTTTACCCACCCCCCCCCCAAAAAAAAAAAGTTAACACCATTGTTGTCTGACTAAAAATAATTGTAACATCCTTGTCACTTACTAGAATGGAGAACTTCTCAGCTACTCTTGCTTCCCTTACTTGAGTGCATTCACTGGAAAAACTTGAAAGAAACAGAATAAAGTTTAAACTTGTAGTTCTTGGAGCATCTGTAACTAATCTGTGTTCTTTTTGGCTCAAAGGTGCATGTGGCTTAGACATGGCGCAGAAGCCGGGCTTCTCTGGGTCTTCGTTCCTTTGTCTGTAAAGTGGGAGCGTTGGCCTTGATCATGGGGTCTCGGTGTCAGCTGCAGGATGGGGGTAGATGGATGATGTTGTTGGCAGGTACCCCCAATGTGGATGGGCTAGAGAAGGAAGGGTGTGAGACACAAGTGCTATTCTGGAAAAGCTCTCCCTGTGGGACCTCACTTTAGTCGCCCATTGCCTCCTGGGAAAACTGTTGGATTCAGGAGCACAGTTGGATATATACATTTAAAGATGGTTATTCAAGTTATTATAATGGTCAGTTTTGACCTGGTTTTCTTGTCCAAATGCACAGTGAGAATTCTTTTCCTTTTGTGAAAAAAATTTACAGGCTCACAGACAGTGTGTCAGAACTAATTATACGAGCTGCGGAGTGATGGAAGGGGGAGAAAAAGTCTTAGCGTGTGGGAGATTTATCAGACACGGCTCACAACGTAAGTCTTATTTCTATATGGTAACATGGTGGATAAGGAAGATTTGATAGGCTGGAGTACTCGTGTCAGAATACGAGTACAAAAGAAGTCACAACAGAATATCAAGTGACATGGTTTTTAAGAAAAAAAGAAAAAATACCTCCCCTTGTGCTGTGCTGGGGGTGTGGCAAGGGAGGGACGGATGCTTTGCTCTTTCCAGGGCTTGCAGCACCTGAGTTGGATGTAACTGGGTTTGAAAATGATGTCAGACTGCTGACACTCACCCTGCAACAAAGGGCTTTTCAACAGAATGACTCAGAGAGAGGAAAAAGGCATCAGAAGTCCCTCCGTTTCCTGCAGCAAAAAACAAAAACAAAAAACAAAAAAACAGGAGTTTCAATCAGAGACTGGTTTTGTGGAAGCTGCCAAAATTAAGTAAGCATATCTGATAGGGAAAGAGCATCCTGTATGTGAAATGAGAGAGACAGAGACAGAGACAGAGGGACCCAGAGAGAAAGAGAGAGAGGGGGAGGGAGGGAGGGAGGGGTGGGAGAGAGAGACTGGCTAGGGTGGCCTAGCTTGATGGAGTTTTTCTTGATTAGGTAATTACGGTGATTATCAATGACTAAGTGCTCCTTCTAGCTGACACACCTCCTGGGGTGAGCCTCACCGTGGCTGCCTGAGGAACAGATCAAAGGGTGTGCGATGTCTGTCCATGAGGCCACTGGGCGTGGATTCACTCAGCTGACATGATCCTTCCATCTGGGGCGACACAGATTCATTACGTTTGATCATAACAAGTCAGGTGATGTGATTCAGATTAATCCCGGGGCGAGCTGGAGAGAGAGAGAGTGGGCCTGCCCAGGTGAATTGATGGGACTTGATGGGAGTCTCACGACAGCAGCCTTGGAGCTAGCTGGACTAGTTGCTTTTGAAAACAATGAGAACTGTTGTAAAGTTAGCTGCAAGTATTGATTTATCTTTCAGGGTGTTCGGTAGCAGAATCTTGAGAAATAGGCCGCTACGCAGCTGCAAGAGAGATAATAGAGAGAGCTCCCTGCATTAAAAAGCCTTTGCCAGCCCTTCTTTGGCAGAAAAAGAAGAAATATCTAAATGCTAAGGGTGGTCCCCAGGGCCAGATTGATCTCAGGGAATCTTCCTCCCTTTCCAGAAACCCTGAGAGGCATGTCTTCAGGGGCTTCTCAGACCCCTAAGGGTTTGGCAGCTATGGTGGTTTTAAATAGAACTCCATATTTCTTTGACATTTCTTCCATTGAGGGTGGGGTCTAGTCTCTTCTTCTGAGTGCTGAAACATGAGCCATTGGGAGCCTGAGCCAGTACGGACTAGCGCCCCCCCCATGTTGTGAGGATGCCGGCTGGGGGTTACCCCAGCCTTGGAGTCTCCCAGCCAAGGCCTTAGTATTTGTGGAGCAGAGGCAAGCCAGCCCTCTGTGCCTGTTGGAATTCCTGCCACAGAATCCATGAGCACCAGTGAGTGACTGATGTTTGAGGCCACTCAGTGCTGGGCTCATTTGTTACGTGGCAGTACTATGGCTGTGGCGCTACCTCCCCTTAGTGCTTCTCCAGCTTGTGCTCAATGAGACCCATCAGGCAAGCTTTCCAATCCTCTCTCCACCTGTTCTGTGTGGTCACTGGTGACTCTAAGGACTAGACCTGCCAGCGCACAGAATGGTTCATGATAAACACCTTGTGACCAGGACACCTGGCATCTGAGAAAAGGCTCTTCTTTCTGTTTATGGACTTGGGTGGAAATACAACGTGATGGTCTTAATGTCTGTCCACTGTCATTTCAACCTCAGGAGTTATGTTTGCTGGTCCGTGGAAGTCTGCTGTGATGGCACCAGTGGTGATTTCATGGACTTTGTTACCTTGCTGTGTTTCATGTGGAACCAGGAAGAGAGTTTTGAACCTGCTGAGAAAAAAGAGCCACATATTCATGGAGTAGTCAGTGAATGTTAGATGCCTGTCTGCCTTATGTGCATTCCCAGGAAGGCTGAGTTTGGGAGAAAGGAGAGATTAGGCAAGTTGTCAGGGTTTCCAAGGCTTATGGCTGTTGGATCTTTCACGGCAGGTGTGCATGATGCTAGAGATACTTCAGAAATCATCAGAAAGGGCATGATCCACCGTTATAACCTTGGAAAGAAATTGCTTGGTTGGTTATAAATCAACAAGGAGAGGAAAATCCTGGGTTCAGACCATCAGAGAAGGTAGCCTTGGTCTCCTATTTATCAGAAACTGGTAAGGATTTGGGGCTACACATCTGAATTCTTCACAGTCACCTCGTTCGTATAAACAAACATTTTTAAAAAGATACACATGTTTTTGTATAAAGAGAACCTCTCTTGTCTTATAGGCACAAAAGAAAGATAACCTCTAGAAGTGAGTTCTGTCTGGGACCATTGAGATTTCAGCATTTAGTTTACCAAAGAGGAAATTGTTTTTGCTCGGAATCCAACAATGGGACAGCCATATGCAAAGCCTTGAAAGTGGATGTAAGCCACACATAGAAACTATATAAAAATAAAACACATTATAGGTCTAGATGTAAGATGTAAAACTATAGAACTTCTAGAATAGAACATGGGACAACATGTTCATGACCTGAGGTTAGACAAAAAGTTTGTAGAAGTGAGTTGGTTAATTTGATTTCATGAAAGTTAAAAGCTTCTGCTGTGTGGGGGCTCCAGGGTGGGGCACATGGTAAAGCGTTTGACTCCTGATTTCAGTTCTGGTCACAATCTCAGGGGTGTGAAATCAAGCCCCCCATCAGGCTCTGCAATGGGTGTGGAACCTGCTTCAGATTCTCTCTCCCTCTCCTTCTATCCCTCCACCCCTCTCGCCCACCCTGCTCTCTAAAACAGAAAAACAAAAACAAACTTCTGCTGTGTGATGCACACTGTTGAAAGAATACAAAGACAACCTGTTACCTGGAGAAAATGTTCGCAAATCACATATCTGGCAAAGGATTTTTGTTTATTTTTTAAAAAAGAATTTATTTATATGAGAGATACAGGGAGACAGGCAGAGATACCAGGCAGAGGGAGAAGCAGGCTCCCTGCGGGGAGCCCGATGTGGGACTCGATCCCAGGACCCCGCGATCATGCCCTGAGCCAAAGGCAGATGCTCAACCACTGAGCCACCCAGATGCCCCAGGATTTGTGCTTAGAATCAAAAGGACTCTTAAAATTCAACATTGAGAAAACAAACAACCCAATTAAAAAATGGACAAAAGTCTTAAAAAGACATTTCACCAAAGAGACATGAGGATGGCAGACAAACACAAGCAAAGGTGTGCAGCATCATTAACCATTAGAGAAATGCAAATTAAAACTGCACTGAGATACTACGATACTCCTTTTGGAATTACTAAATATATATATAAAAAATCACTGGTAGTACCAAGTGTTGGCAAGGATGTATAGCAAGTGTTAACTCTCATGCATTGTTGGTGGGAATGTAAAATGGGGAAGCCATTCTGGAAAAAGTTTGGCAGTTTTCTTTTTAAAAAACAAAATCAAACATATGTTTACTGTAATGATCCAGTAATCATACTCCTAGGTACCTGCCCTGCAGAAATGAAAACTTATGTTCACCTAACATCTGCTTATCAACGTTTATGGCAATTCCCTTCATAGTTGTCCAAACTGGAAACAACTCAAATGTCTTTCAGAAAGTGAATGAATAGACAAACTGATACATCCTTGTCATAGAGTATTGTTCAGCAATGAATGGAATGAACTGTTGATTGATATGCGCAGCCACTCCTCTTGGAACAATCTCAAAGGCATTACGCTTGGTGAAAAATAATAGTCTCAAGGGGTATGAACTGTGTGATTCCATATATATGACCTTCTTTAAGTCAGGGCAGAGAGAAGGTGAGTCTGTAAAGGATAAAGGAGAGAGCTTTTGAGGGAATGATGGAATGGTCCTGATCCTGATTGTGGTGGTGGCAATGTGATTCACACATTATTCATGCGTTAAAACTCGTAAGACTGTACACCCAACAAAAGTCAGTTTGGCTGTATGATAGGAAAAAAAAAAAGAAAGTTACAGAAACAATTCTTGTATCTTCTTTTGTTGATGGAAGCGTGAGAACAGTTCCTTGCAAGGAAAACCTGGTTTCTCTCTGGCAGCCGGCTACCCAAATGAGAGAGGTGAAGAAAACGGATTGATTGACAAAACTCCCTGGTGTGAAGGTACCAGCAAGGAGGCACATTTCTTCCTGGTGGTCCCCAGGACATGGTGATACCTCAGAGCTTATCTTCTTTAAGGTAGACCTCCTGAGATATTACCCAAAGAAATGCATGGATTGGAATGCCCCCACCTCTCACCTACACACACACACACACACACACACACACACGAATTTGATTGGTTTTTAAGAGCAAATTTGGAAGAGAAAGAAATTTTTTGAATTTTTAAAAATTTTTAAAATTTTTTATTTTTTTAGTTTTTACTTTTTTATTTTTTTTTTTATTGGAGTTCAGTTTGCCAACATATAGCATAACACCCAGTGCTCATCCCGCCAAGTGCCCTCCTCAGTGCCCATCACCCAGTCACCCGAGAAAGAGAAATTACTTTTGGGATCAGGAAACATGGTCATGAAGAACCAGAGATTTGAAATTTCTGTTTTAACTGTAATTCAGAATTGAGGCTAATTAAATTAGCATGTACTGTTTTAGAAAATTAAAGAGTGAGCTTGATATTCTTGTGTGATTTGAAGAAAGATTTAATTCAAGACAACATGAGAAGTTATCATTGCCATTTATACTACTACTACTACTTACATGGAATGTCGGCAATGTTCTGTAGCTGACCAAGCTGATTTTGAATAGGAATTCAGAGCTAAAGTTATGGAACAGGAGAGATCTGTGATTCCCAGGAGGGCACTCTGTTGTAGCTTGGGAACATTTGGGAATTAGCCAGGCAGTTACTGACGCGGAGGTGCTGAAGACGCCAAATGTCCTGCATTGCATGGGGCCGTCCATACCACAGAGAATTGTTCCCGGGACCTTGGAATGTCCTGCTGGACAGTGGAGGGGAAACACCTGTGTGTCATTCATGGAGCCCGGAACCTGATTCCAACTCCCAGGTTGTTTTTGTATACTCTGTATAGTTCTGAAATAGTCTGAAGTTTTCAGGCATGTGACCACCTAGTAAATGGAGAGAAGATTGTAATTGTTTTGTCTGGAACCCTAACGAGTTGTTCACTCTTAGGAAACAGTCTTCACTGGCAACAACGTCCCTGGTGATATTTGAATAACATGCAACACGCAAGAATCTGCACGTTTGTGCTAAGTAGCCTTCAGGACAGTTCCACGTATGAGAACACAGATGAATATCCTTGTGCCTCTTTCAGGGTATAGAAAAGAGTGCCAGCAATATTTTGTTTACTACTATCTCCTTTTAAATCCCAGCTGATTTAGTCTAAGTAGATAAAAGCTTTGACTACCACATTTTACATTTTGGGGGGGTCGTACCTGAGTGTTTACACATTGAAACATACTTTATTTTAGTACAAATTACTTTCCATTTATTATTCTTTTATTTCAAAATTAGGGCATTAGTTTTTTTTTAAATATTATACTTGACATGGACATCATTTCAGGATAGTTAAAGGAATGTTACGAAATATTTATAGGAAGAGAGGTTATACATGCATGGTTCAGCACTGATGCCTTGAGATAAGTAATATATACATATTTTACATTTCTCCCAGTGCAGCTTCATTCTTTCAGTTATGCTCTATTTTTACTGCATATCATCAACTGAATGTTTGTGTTCCTCCAAATTCATATGCTACCCCGGTAGGAGTATATTTGGAGAAAGGGACCTCTAAGGAAGTAATTGAGGTTAACAAGGTCGTAAAGGTGGGGCCCTACTCTTATGGGATTTGTGTCCTCATCGGAAGCGACACCAGAGAGCTTTCTGGCTCTCTGTTCTTACTCAGAGAAGAGGTGGTGTGATCCCATGGCAGAAAGGTGGCTGCCTATAAGCCAGGAAGAAGGGGCCTCAGAACGAGACCTCCCTTGTGGGCACCTTGATTCTGGATGTCCAGCCTCCAAAAGTAGGAGAAATAAATGTCCGTGGGTCTAGCCACTCCCTTTGGGATTTTGTTATGGCAGGCTGGGCAGAGTAACACACTCGTGGTTTCTTCCAGCTGATACAAATCACCACTTGGCAGGGGGTGTTAGCTAAAGTGAGTATGGCCGTGATCCTTCTTTGGACGCACTTGGCTTTGGATGTGAGAAGGGTCCCAGGACCATGAGAACCCACAACAGAGGTCTGAGCTCAGCCTGATGGCTCCAGGAGTTCCTGATCCCCTCCTGGCATCCTCTCCAGAGTCACCCGTTACTGCCCCGATTCTGTTATTGTCAGCGTAGCGATGTTAACTGAACCGTTGTTGGGCAGACCTTCATTCTCTAACTACCTGAAGATGCTGCAGAGAGAACTTGGCCCCACAAACACAAAATAGCCAGATGTGTATTTTTGTGTGTGTGATTCTAATGATGATTTGTACTTAATCGTGAAACATTCAGTCTGTTTAGCAAAGGACAAAAAGAAATGAAAAATGTTCATTAAATACCACTATATAAGATACCCCACTATTAACATTTTGGGGTTATCTTTCCATGCAGCTTTCTCTGGATGCATGGCCACCTATCCCTACACACTCAAATTTACAATAACAGGAGAACAATTTTACGTTCATGGGGGCCTGCCTATCTGCTGTTCAGTAAATTGCTTTTTAATGGTTTTTCATGGATGTCTTTGGCAGTAAATATGGATTATATATGACATATTGAATAGCTGCATAGAGTTCCATTGTATGTACACACTATGATGGATGTAACTGGACCCCATCTGATGGACTTTTAGGATATATATATATCTCCAAATATAATGTATGTGTTTTTGCTAAAGAGAAACAGCACTCTGTGCAAAGTTCTTGGTACATATCTCTTTGTTTTAAGAGACTTTGCATCAATCTGTACTTTCTTTTTATTTATTTATTTTTTAAAAATTTTAATTTATTTATTCATAAGAGACACACAGAGAGAGACAGAGACACAGGAAGAGAGAGAAGCAGGCTCCATCAGGGAGCCCAATGTGGGACTCGATCCCAGGACCCCAGTCAGGACCTTAGCCAAAGGCAGATGCTCAACCACGGAGCCACCCAGACATCCCTGTACTTTTCTTTTTTAAAAAGCTTTTTTTTGTGGCTTATATCAAATATACAGAAAAAGCACAGAGATTAAAATAAATAAGACCTGCACCATCCCATGATAGCGCTGTCAAATGCTCACATTCAACATACTTCAGATTGAAAAAATAATCTGGGGGGGACCCCCTGTTTATCCATTCCCTTTCTCTTCTGTTGCAACTACTCTCCTGAATTTGGGGTCCATTTTCCCAGCAGTGTTTTATATTGCATGTGTATTTCTCCACTAATAACATATAATGCTTTTACATATTTTTAGACTTGACACAGGTGGCATCAAGACAGATAACTCTTCAATTTGCCCCTTTTGCTTCTGCTACAACTTCTCAGTTTTCTGCATGGGAGACATGTCGTCCTTCCCAAGTCTTCACGGTGGTGAACAACAACCCCGCAAAGAACAACATTGGCCAAGTGTCCAGTTTCCATGTAAAGAATTTCTCTGGTGATAATAAAAAGTTTGCCGTTGTGGTTACACGGTCACAGCAACATGCAGAAAGGCTTGTTTTCCCATATCCTTGTCAACACTGAAGTTTTGCTCCTCTGGTAGATGTGAAGTGCTATCTTTTTGTGGTTTTTAATCTGTATTTCCCTGATGACTAGTGTGGTTTTGTGTGTCTTCATATGTTTATGGGCTGTGAGGGTTCCTCTCCACCATTTTCACAGTGTTTATCAGAGATTTCCTTCGTTGTCCGTGCTTCCGTATATCTTCTGGAAGCATTCTTTCGTCATTCCAAATTGTTCTTGTATACTTCTAGAATTTCTAATGTGTTAAAAGGAATAAGTGCCTGTGTAGGGTGGGAAGGGGCATTCTGTTACTTCTTTCTGGGATGATAACCAGTGTTGTCACACTGACTTTCCCCAATGCTGTGTGGTGCCTTATCTGTTAGAGTCTGTTTGTGTGGAGGTAGCTTTTTAGGTGCCTCTTTTGTTCCATTGTCCTGCTTTCCTTTCCCCACACCTATCCATGTGTCTTAGGTACTGCTGCTTTATGGACAAAGTCCTTCATACCACACCCTTGGCTTTTTTCTCTTCACGATGGTCTCAGAAAAACACGTTCTTGGTCTGTGTGGCAGGCAAGCTGAGGGTCCACTCGACTGTTGGGGATGCTGAGGGAGATCCAGGGCAGCTGGTGTTCAGGGCTAGTCCCTTGTTTTTGGAAGCTTCCTCTGGTAGCACAGTGTGAGTACAAATAAGATCTTGTTCCACATGGACCATGAAGTGTAAGGGTTTGGAAAGTACTAGTCCTAGCTATCCGTTCTCCTTTGACATCCCACATCAATTTAGACATCATATTTGTCCAGTTCTCTGGAAACTCCTATTGGACTTTTGATTGGATTTTCACTGAATTTATTATTAATTGAAGAATTGGAATCCATATGCTATTGAGTTCAGTTTGCATTTTCCAAAGAAGTGTGTTGTGCATGTAAGCATTTCTAGTTTAATTGTTAAAGACTTGGTCCCCAGTATCTCAGAGCTCCCAGATGAGTAGTGAAACCCTACCTTCCAGCAGTAAACATCTTTGGAAGTCGACAAAACAGGGAAACAAAATATGGAAGGTAGAATATTGTGATTATCCTAAGGAATGTATGGATTCTATGATAGATAAAGAACTCGTGGAGAATCGACCGTATCTCCATGGCGGCCCTTATGATTCGGTGTTTTGTCCTGGACACTCTTGCCCGTAGGAACTATGATGATGATCATAAATGCTTTCATGAAACTTTGGGTTTTAAAAGGAGAGATACACATTATTTTCCTTTTTTTAAATGAGAGCTTCCCTTCTCTTTCCTTTTGGAGAGATCGTTAATTTGTTTTATATATGAGTAATCCTGTAATAAAACTTGTCATATTATTAATTAAAAAGAACACATGCTGGGTCCTGAGGGAAATCAGTTTTATGGAGAAGAGCGTATAGTGAAATTTTGAATAGGAATGTCTTTTGGGCAATTGATTCATTCTCTTGACTGTTGCAGCCAGTAGAGGAGGTGGGTGCTTGGCAGGTCTGCTCTGCTGGTGAATGGGGCTGGCTGACTTAAACTACAGGGCAGTTTACATTTGTAAAATCAGTCATTCATGTCCCCATGAAGAGTAGCATTTGGACCTAGCATGATGTAGTGAAAGATGTGGATTTGGGGGCCAGAAAGACCCATTATTGAATCCTTGCTACAGCCCCTTACCACTCCTCACAGACAGAGTGGACTCCAGGACAGACTCTCCTCATCTGAAAAAGGGGAGGGGGAGTGATGTTATTTACCTTATAGAATCTGGTGGTGACAATGAAAAGAAATCCCTGTATTGTGATGGACCTGGTTGCCAGGAAGCATGGCTTCTGCTTTTCTCTGGGATTTTATGTCCTATTTCTGGTAGCTTGAGTGGTTGTCCTGGAAAAAAACATCTAAGGAAAGAAGGTTTCAGAGTGTAAGCTCTTTTCTCCCATCACTGAAGATTAATTCTCTCTTGATGTATGGTCTGGATTGGGGAATGAGTGGCTGCAGCCCTCTGGCTCATTGGTGTGTTTCATTTATATCACTGGGCAAGATACTGGAGAATACTTACAAAAAGGGTTTCAAGTCCTTTGAGGAAGAACTAAAAAAAAAGTGAGCCATTAATTAATTGTTAAGAGTCAGCAGCTGCACACTTAGGCATCTAGTCTGATAGGAAAGGAAAACAAATTCAGTGAGTTTTAAATTGCCTGGCGTGTATGACAGCATATTAAAGTAATGAGGGCAATTCATCTTGCCAACTTGGAGTTGTCAAGCTTTGGTTCCTCTCTCTCTCTCTCTCTCTGTCTCTCTCAGCACCTAGTTTAATTCCTATACTTTATATATTACAACCTCATATGTGGAATTTAAGAAACTAAACAGAAGATTATAGGGGAAGGAAGGGAAAAATAAAATAAGATGAAAACAGCAAGAGACAAACCATAAGACACTCTTAACTATAGGAAACAAACTGAGGGTTGCTGGAGGGAAGATGGGGAGGGAATGGGGTAATTGAGGGATAGACATGAAGGAGGGCATGTGATGTCATGAACACTTGGTGTTCTGTGCAACTGATGAACCACCGAACTCTACCTCTGAAACTAATAATACACTATATGTTAATTAACTGAATTTAAATAAAAAACCCCAACAACAATAAACAAAACAAAACTGCAGGACATACCTTAACCAGAAACTTGTGACTCTTGGGATTTCTTAAGATATCCAGGGACAAGTTTACCTTCATGGAGAATGTTTCTTTTTCCCAAGGGTTAAGGTCTACTACTTTGGTGCAAGTTCTCTCTGGGACCTTGTTGGCAGCATTGTAACAGTGATCAGTTTTATATTTTGGAATTAGCTCACCTGAATGAGGGAAATTAATGCATTTGCAGACACAGAGAAAGTAACTGCTGCTATATTTTGATGAAAGGCGATTTGATCAGTTCCTAGCTCTGCATTCGCTCCTCAGGGCTACTATGAACTTGTTGATTTTAGTTTAGTAACTTCTTTACAAGCAGACTTATGGTTTTTTATTCACATATTGATCACTTTGGCTAAAAATTCTGTGGCACATATTCAATGGTGAAAGGATGAAACCTTTCCCCCTAAGATCAGGAATAGCACTAGAAGTCCTAGCCTGAGCAATAGGGCAAGAAAAAGAAAGAAAAATCATCCATCCACACAGGAATGGAAGAAGTAAAATTATTTTTGTTTGCAGGTAATATGATTGTATATATAGAAAACCCTAAGACTACCAAAATGCTGCTGCAAATAATCTGCGAATCGAATAAGGTTGTAGGATACAAAATCAACATACCCAAATTGGCTGTGTTTCTATACACCACCAACAAAATATCTGAAAAAATAATCCCATTTCACAATAGTGTCCGAAATAAGATAATTAGGAATATATCTAACCAAAGAGGTGAAAAATCTGTACAGTGTAAGCTACGACACCTTGATGAAATTGAAGAAGACAAAAACAAATGGAAGGCTATTCCGTGTTTATGGATCAGAAGAATGTTATTAAAATGTCCATACTACCAAAGCCATTTAATAGATTTCAGTGAGGCACAGGGTTTAAAAATGTCTTTCTGTGCACACAGTTTAATGAATCCACGCACGGCACTCTTCTTCCCACCTCCTCTGATTTTGTCTTCTATCATGCATCCTTATGACTCTGCGTTTGTTAGTTTGGCTTCCTCACCATCGTGCAAATGCACCCAGTTCATATATATCCCAGGCCTTTTGCCCAGGCTGTGTCTCCTGCCTGGAACACCCTTTGCCCAGATAAATGCTGATTCACTGCTTTTAAGTCTCTTTTAAGTCTGCTAAAATGTCACCTTTTCAGTGAGTTCACCTCACAGTGAACGAGTATAATCTCACCCACCTAGGCAGATTGACTTCTTTCGTTTTTCTTTCTTTTTTTTTTTTTTTAATTTTATTTATTCATGAGAGACACAGAGGGAGAGGCAGACACATAGGCAGAGGGAGAAGCAGGATCCATGTAGGGAGCCTGATGCAAGACTCAATCCCAGGGCTCCAGGATCATGCCCTGAGCCAAAGGCAGATAGATGCTCAACCACTGAGCCACCAGGTATCCCTTCTTTCTTTTTTTTAAAGCACTTACCATTGTCTGACATAGAACATATTTGCCAGCTGACTGGTCCTTTCCCTAAGCCCAGAATGTATGAGCATAGAACAAGAGTGTTCACTGTTTTGCTCTGTGCAGTTCCCTCAACATCTAGGCTGTGTATTTATCAGAAGAACGATTGACTGGACATTCTTGGATTGGTATGTCATATTATGGCTCAAGACATATTTAAGAGAGTCATTGTGTTAAAATTCTGCTAATGAAAAGTTAACGTTATTTAGCTGCTTAAGTCATAAAATTCATGTCTGAGCCGAAGTACCTGCTTAAAATCTGACAACTTGGCCATTGGTTGTCCTGGGGATTCATGCATTTCTAAGTAGGGGGAAAATGATACTTTTCAAAAATCAGATAAAGCATAAATACACTTACAAATACATAAATACCTAAACCGATACATGGTATACTCACTGTTTTAAAATTCCATGACAATAATATTGCATTGTGGTGTCCTTTGATGTGGCAGTTGATCCTCAGCAATTTATACTGAAATCAAATGTCTTCTTTTGTCCAGAGATACATTTTTGTCATCTGCCTTATTCTCACCAGGGTCTTTCACGCATCTTCTTGTTCATTTAATAGAATTTGAAACTTAACATTTGATGTAATTTTGATTTATGAATTCAGTATTTGTCGTAAGCAGGTCAGTTTTCTGTAAGGACCTGGCTTTGATCTTTTGCATCCCCCTCTGTTGACAATGTCCGCGTGGCCATTCAATTATGGTATTGCTGATATGTGCATTTTTATTTTGGTTTCCAGGGATGGGGTCATGAGACTGTCCCCATAAACGCTTGTTTGTTTAAACTCTGCCCTAATGTACTGTGTTGGCAGCCCTGCTCTGAGACTGCCTGGCTCCATCAGCCAAGACCGTGCACAGTTGCAATATGTAGGTTCTGGAATTTCTTGTGTTTCCAGAGGATTGGGGGGGGGGGCGGTAGTGAATGCTGCTTTCTCTGCTTCCCACAGTGTGAGTGAGGCTGCTTTGTGGTGAAAAGGCTTCCAGGAACTGCTCTTTCTTCGTAATCAACTTCTCATCTCCTTGGATTTTGAGATGATTAACTTTTCTGGAAGAGCAACATCTGTATTCATACTCTGGTGGTACTTTGCTAAATGACTTTGTGTTAAGAATAAAGGTTTAAATACTATGTATTCTTAGCATTAGGAGCGATAGGGTCTTATAGCTGCAGTTTTAAGGAAGGGATGGGAAAGGTTTAGAATCATATGTGAGACGTATTCGCTTCCAAACAGCCAATCCCTCAAAGGTGCCCCAAGCAACAAAAAAACTGTCTCTGCTACCTACCCTCCACCCCCTGATGTACCCATCACGAGGTCATAATAATTAGGATGGATATTTAATAATATGAGGATGGAAAAGATTAGACGAGGGTGTTGTAACTGCCTGGGCGTCTGTATGACCTCCAAGGCTAGAATTTGGACCAATGAGCAGAAGTTACTGGGAATCACATTTGGGGGCAATGCAAGAAAGAACTTTTTCATGGTTGAGAGGAATGAAAGTAGTACATTTCCAGTTACTCTGTTGAAGGAGAAGTTGGGTTATCAGAAGTAAATGTCAAATGGATGGTAAATCTAGTAGATTAATGACTTTTAGGGTTTTTTGACTGTGACTCAGCACGTACCCACTCTCACTCACTTAAATAACACAAATATTTCACACAGCGGTACTTAACCCTTAGAGGATTCATTGCATTATCTTACCGCTCAAGAGGGGATGTTTCAGTTTAAGCCCAGTGTCCCCGCTCCAGTTGCCAGGCAGAAGGGGTTCCCTCTCAAGAAGGCTTTGTATTCATTCCATCAGACCCTTAGTTGATTGGATGAGGCCCACACACACTGGAGAGGGCAATCTGCCTTATTCATAGGCCACTGATTTGAACGTTAATCTCACGTAGAAAAAGCCTCACAGACACACCCAGAATAATGTTTGACCAAATGTCTGGGCACCCTTGGGGCCCAGACAGATTGACACAGAAGATTAACCATCACAGTATATCATGACAGTTTACTTTTCTGTGCTGGTAAATTGGGTCTGGTGCTTTATGCATTATTTAGGTGAAATGCCCCTGCCCTTTCAAAGAGCTCTCTTCACAGAAAGGCTAGGTCAATAAACTCACGTCTTACACCACGTGTGCTTGAGATATAAGTCCCCGAGATCATATCATCATTAAGAAATCCAATGGGCAGTGCTTTTGTATTTTTAAGAAGGATCTCTTGTTTTGTTTTGGTTGCCTAGAGGTTAGAGTTATGGGTTTACTGTCACATAGCAGTAAGGCAAGGGGTCGTCTTGTCACTGTAAGTGTTTGGTCAGTTTTTCTTTAACCATACATTAGGCTAGCCGACTAAGTTATTTTGCAAACAAGCAAATGGAATCTGCTAGAAACAGTTCCTCATTAGTATATTTGGGTAGCCCTACATTATCTGCCTTTCATTTAAGAACCTGCCCCCTTTTATTTTTATTTTTTATTTTCTATTGAAGGTAAATACTAGTTTGGAATAAAGAATAAAACCAAAAGGACAGGGCAGCCCGGGTGGCTCAGCGGTTTAGCGCCTGCCTTCAGCCCAGGGCGTGATCCTGGAGTCCCGGATTGAGTCCCCCATCGGGCTCCCTGCATGGAGCCTGCTTCTTTCTCTGCCTGTGTCTCTGCCTCTCTCTCTCTCTCTCTCTCTCTCTCTCTCTCTGTGTCTCATGAATAAATAAATAAAATCTTAAAAAAAAAAGGATAGTGATTCTACACGAGGCTTTTCCTAAATGTTCTGACATACGTATATTTAATCACATAATTTTAATGGAGTTCAGTGGAATTTTTCACTTCAGAAAATAACAAAAGTGATAAAAATTAAGATGGTAGATCAATATGTAAAGTAAAAAGTGAACTTCTTGTGCTTTGGACTCACTTCTCAGAAATAGCTGCTGAAAGATATATGTTTTCTAAGTATTACTCTATGTTGATTATGATATTCTTACGGAGATATTTTAAGGTAGAAACTTAAGTGATGAAACTGGCTTCATCACACCCATCTTTTGGAGATTTGTTTCCCTGAATCGTGGCCACCTTCACATCTTACACTGAGCACGTGTCTCTTCACTACTGCTGGGCAGTGTGGGTGGGTCGTGTAATTTATTTAGTGAACATGTGATATCTGCCCTAAGTTTTTCTCTGTCATCCACGGTGCTGCAGTGAAAATAGCTATATTGTACGCACCACCTTGTAAAATTCATTTTCTTAGTGACGTCTAAGATGCACAGGTCTGCACCTTGCAGGGAGAGGTGTGAATGGTTGGTAGGAGGGAGATTTTTTCAGGTTTACCACCTTCAGGTTATGTCTTGGGAGCAGAAATCAGTGTTTTGCTTAGGTTGGTTCTCCAAAGGTGGACTGAATTCTTCGTGTTATCCCATTTCAGCAATTTTACATGGTCAACACAGGACCGTCCCCCAAATGTTGGTGTGTCTATGCCGCTTTCACTCCTATCGTGTTAATGCTCTCTGGCTTCTTCTGAAATTGCGTTACATAGCACGTTTACCTGGCAAGTAATGAAATCCCTGTTTGAGGGCTTTATAATTAGCCATGGGGAAAAAATAACCCAGTCTAACTTTCTACTCTGTGAGGTTCAGTAAATACCATTTTGATATGCTGACAGCCCCATATGGAGACAGCTACCAGCTATAAAGTCAACGGACCATTAAGCTGCAAACAGAATTATCAAAGCAGTTCCAGTGTACTCATTTGCTAATTATTGATGGGTATTTATGTAAGGATATACAGCGGAAGCACGAGGCTGGTTTTGGCCTGTTGTCCAGTATGTAGGATCTAGGGCAAAGTTTCTAGGTTCCCACACTCTTCTTTCCTCTGTTTAATTTGTTTTACTTCTGGCTTGAACACTCCCGTTCATCCCAATCTTTGCTGCTCTGTTGTCCTTTTTATCTTATGACAAGGTAGACCATGGTTTCTTGAGTTCCTCAAGGGCTTGTAATCAGCTGCAGGAGCAGGCTGGCTGCTTTGGAAAGTGGTTGTGGCTCCTTTAGACCACTAGAGCCCCAAGTCTGTGGTTAATACTTCAGTGGCCTGAAGGAAAGAGTGTAGTTTGCTTAACGGTGTATGCCTTAAGGATAGTCCAACTTTTGTAAGTGATTTAATAAACAAGTTTGGGGCCAGGGAAATGAAAAGAGTTTTGCTAATGATTTCTACAGTGAAAAAAAGGTAATTTGAATGGGTAAGCTGCTGAAGCCTTTTCTTTGACTGTCCGCTCGCTCCAGCACTTACATAAATCCTTTTTTAGAGGCATTAAAAAGTGCTGTGACAAGTGCAGTTACTGTGGATAAATTTAGCTCCTGTATTTTATCTACATAATCTGATTGTAATTTATATATCTTCAGCCTAGATAAAGCAAAGCCATTTCTTATTACCAAATTTTTCTTGTTGTCAACATGATGTGAGTAGGATATTGGCTTTAACTGAAGGGTAGTGATTAATCATAACAGCTCACGGAGAGATCGTTTATTGCTCTGTGTGGCTGAGTGACTGCTGGTAGAGCTGCAAGTCACTCAGGATAAACCCAGGTGGGTTAGTCACTCTCAGATGACGGCAGATGATGTGATGGATTTATTAGCCGAATTCTCTTTTAAAAATCACTTCACATTCTTAGCAGGTGGAATCGAGAACAGAAAAATTATGAGTCACCGTTGAGGGAAGAATCTGTTCGTTTGCAAGGAAGAGTGCAGCCAGCCTAAATGTCACAATAAAAGACAAACTACCATGAAATAGCCACTGGGAATGTTTAGTTCAGAATTCATCTTGTTAAGTGCAGAGAGGGGTTTATGTAATTCTTAGTAATTCTTAGTAATTTAGATGTCTGATATGCTAAGAGGGAGATGTTCATCCTGTGTAGGACTACACAGGTTGTGTCATGAGGTTTTATTGTTTTAAATTTAGGGTGAAACTTGGTTTTCTTCACCCCACCCCCCCAGGGAGCACTTTGTAACCCAGGCTGACATCCTCATGCCAAGCCTGCCTGTGACCTACCGTTTTTCTTGCCAGACTTAGTATGTCATCAGGAAATGGATAACAACTTAATATCAACCTTAAAAGAAAATTCTAAGGGAAATGCACTTATGAAAAGAAAAATCAGACACACTCTACCCACATTAAATGCTGGTGATTTCTGGATTATGCCTCCATTTCATCATCTGCACCATTGTATTGTTCATGAGAACAGATCGAGAGGGGGCTATCTTAAATTAAAATATGTAGCAGATAAAATGTATGCTAGTAAATTATCCTTTGTAGCTTCCTTCCCGTTTGTTGCTTGGGGAAATTGGACAGTGATGATGTTCTCTTTTGAGGTTGGGAAGGCAAGCCACATGGTAGAATGATGCACCATAGGTATGGGCACGGGATGTGCCAGCAGCGGGAGTAGGCATCTTGGGGCATTGGGTTCTCATCTCCTGACATTTGTGGCAGATCTTGCATTTGTCCACACTTGGACATTTCTCTTGGGTCTGGAATAGGATCATGTGTACATGTTTTGGAGGCACTTCCACACATCAAGTGAACTTGTGGTATTTGTCTAGACATCAATGACATCGTTAAATACATTTGATTAAAACTGTTTGCCAGTTGCTTTGTCTAAACCAGTGGCTTTTAACTGGGTAGGATTTCCCCTAGGGAACATTCGGCAATACCTGGAGAAGATTTTTATTGTCACAATGGGAGTGGAAAAGATTTTTGTTGTCAGAACCTAATACCTCTTGGGTATTGTTGGCATTAGTAGGTAAGGTCTAGGGATATTGCTAAATATACTGCATTGTACAGAACAGCCTCCCCCCCAAAACGAAGAATGATCTGTTTACAAATGTCAGTACTGCTGAAGTTGAGAAACCCTAGTGTAAACTATTGACATCTCTCTTCTTACTAAAGGCCTTTGGGTCTTTACAAATATTCCCAGTTGAATTGTCTTTGGATTTTCATTGTTACAGATCTGTCGTCTTCATTGAGATGATGATTATGGATAGAAGAAGCTGCGAGAAGTCTAAGGAATTATTATTATTATTTTTTAAGATTTTATTTATTCATCTAGGAGAGAGACAGAGTGTGAGCAGTGGGGAGAGGCAGAGGGAGAAGCAGACTCCCTGCTGAGTGAGGCTCCATCCCAGGATCCGGAGATCATGACCTGAGCCGAAGGCAGACGCTTAACCATCTGAGCCACCCAGGTGCCCTCAGAAGTTATTATTTCAATATTAGAATAAACTGAGGATCTATATATTATTTTATGAAATATATTAGGGAAATCAGGGTAAGTCTGTAGGGTGCATAGTGAGCTGCTATGACAGACAGACATGAAGTCTCAAAGGCCTGATATGATTGAGTTTAACTGTACTGTTCTCCTCACAGTCCAGCGTGGTTTAGGAGGCAGTCTTTGCCATATGCTTCATTCATGGGCCCAGACATTTTCCATCATGTGGCTCTGCTATTTTCAGAAAGTCACTTCCTTTGCTGCATTCTCTGGGCAGATGGGAAATAAAGTGCCTAGAGAAGGCACAACCTCACTTTTCATCAGCTAGAATGAGTCATGGGGCCCCAACACAGATGCAGGAGACCCACTAAGAAGAGGGAGCAGAGGTGGTGAGGCCTGGTCCTTGACCACAGGGAGCAATGGTGGCTGTGCACCTCATACAGGTATCTGCATCTGGCCAGGTCCCTGGACCCCCAGGGAACTGAACTGTATTATAGTTCAGTATTTATTGAATATTATGCAGATGATGAGATCATCTGTCTATAGAATACAATAAGACATGCCACATGTTAATAGGTGTCGGTCAATGAATATTTATGAAGTCTCTTTAATTGTTGAACATATAGCATTCATTTGTTTCTTCCAAATACTTCTAAAAAGTCTTTTTTTTCCTTCGTAAAAAAGAATTTTATTGAATGTTGAGCTGACAGCTTTATTTCTTCTCAGAATAAGATATAGGATTACCAAATTTTCTTTTATTTATTATTTTGTGCCCCAAAATCAGGATTAATGAAGGAGGAAACAGTGAATCTAAAGGGGTAAGTCTTCAAGTACTCAGGTTCTTTAGGGATTATAAGACTACTCTGATTTTCTATTTTTTCTTGAGTCAGTTTTGCTCACACATTGGTTTTGGAGAATTTATCCATTTCATTTGTATTTTAAGAATACTGGCAAAGATTCCTCATATTCTCATATTACCTTATTTAATTAAGTTCTTTATAATTTGTAGATGTAACATTTTATTCCTTATATTCTTCCTTTAAAAAAAAAACAGTCTTTGCAGAGCTTTGTCCATTGTATTAGCTTTTATTAGCTTCTAAAAACAATTTTTGGCTTTGTGTATGCTCTGTTTTTGTTTTGTTTTGGGGTGGTTTATTTGTTATTTTTCTGATTTCTAAAATTGAGTGTTAGCTCATTTTTCAACCTTTCTTATCTTTCAACATACTCATTTCAGGTTATGAATGTCTCTTAATTTCTCACATTTTAATAGTAGAGTTGTATTTATATTATCCTGAGATTCTAAATATTTTCTAATTTCTGATGTGATTATTGTACATAGTGTTCACTTAGATCTATGCATATAATGACCACATTATTTTCTTGTAATTCAGTTTTACATTTTAGATCTTCCTCCTGGGATCCCTTTCCTTTTGAAAGAACAATTGAGGGGACTATTGTTGAAAAACTCTGTTCTTCTTTGTCTCAAAATATCTTTATTTCTCTTATACTGTTGAGAAGTATTTCTGCCATGTATATAATGCTGGATGGACAGGTGTTTTGTAGTAGCACACTGACAATATAATTGTGTTCTCTTTGGTTTTTTAATTGTTGCTGAGACATCAGTTGTCAGACTGATTATCACTCTTTTAATGATATTCAATCTTTTTCCTTCTAGCTCCTTATAAAATTCTCCTTATTTTTGGTGTTCTGCAGTTCTACTGTAATGTTTCTAAAAGTAGATTTCCTTTTACTTACTCTAATTGGGTTTTATGTGGCTTACTGAGGTTGTAGATTATTCCGTTATCGGTACTGGAAAATTCTCAGTTATTACGTTTTCAGATATTGCCTCTTCCCTATTCTGTCTTTAGAATTCCAGACAGACTTCTTGTAGATGTAATCCTCAATGTTTCTTAATTTTTCTTCCATATTTTCATCATTTTGTCTTTGCTGAAAATTTTCTTGGTCATTTTTGTAAGGTGCTTTTATTGTTTTCTTGTTCCTTACAGGATTTGCATTTCTTCTTTTATTTCCTTAAATATATTAAGTACAGTTGACTCTTGAACCACATGGGAGTTAATGGCACCCACACCCCCACTCAGTGCAGTTGGAAATACATATATAATTTTTGACTCCCTCCAAAGCTAAACTACTAATAGCTTACCAATAACATAAAGTTGATGGACACATATTTTGTATGTTTTATGCATTAACTGTATTTATGTATTATACTGTAAAAATATCTGCATATAAGTATTATTCAAGAGTCAGCTGTATACCAATATCTGAAATCTTTTAAGATCTGATTTTTTCCTTTTTATCTTGTTAATGGACCTTGTATGTTTTTTTTTTTTTTTACCTTGTATGTTTTGCCTCTTTTCTGATCAGTTGGAAAGAAGCAATAACAAGACTGTCCTTATAATATTATTGTTAGGATTAACCAATGAATATACTCCATATACTTTGAATGGTGAGTGGTTCATAGTAAGCTCTTAATAAATGTTACGCATTGTAACAATACTACAAAAAGTGATGATCCTTATTGTTTAGTGATTATTGATAGTGAGCTCTTTTTGTTTAACTTTGTGAGAGCTCGTCAAATGTTGCATTGAAGAGAGAGTCTCTCAAAACAGATTTGCTTGCTTCTATCAGACACCTGTGGGCAAATGACTCACTTTATTTTTTTTAAGATTTTATTTATTCATTCATGAGAGACATAGAAAGAGAGGCAGAGACATAGGCAGAGGGAGAATCAAGCTCCATGCAGGGATCCTATTGTGGAACTCGATCCCAGGACCCTGGGATCATGACCTGAGCTGAAGGCAGGTGCTCAACCGTTGAGCCACCCAGGTGCCCCAAATGACTCACTTTAATTAAATGTTCAGCTTGAGGGTGTTTTGGCCTACTGGGTTGCATGGGCTGGCGTGTGGTTATGAATTCTCAGGGGATGTTTCCTCACCTACGTATACATCCCACTATCCAGTTCAGCGCCAAGGTTTTACTAAAGATGGCCTTCTGCAGGCCTTTGAGGATGTGTGCTTGGGTCTCAGCCTCATGGGGGGAGTCTGCTTTAGACACTGTACTGCAAGTGGGCTTTGGTTCTTGTCCACCGACTCTCAGCACCATGAAGCTGTTCCAGCGGGTCGGTCAGATGGCCTGCAAGGAATCGATGGCTTCCCTACTAAGCTTTACCCATCTTATGTTTGGGTTCCGAGCATTCTTTCCCTTTTGCTACTCATTAATCCATTTCCCTCATGCTTTAAAACAAAACAAAACATTTTTTAGTTATTTTCCTTGCAAGAGTCAGAGTATCTTCTGCAATACCATTGTAAATAGATGTTTGTGACTTATTTTTTGAGTGTAAACCAGCCTTTAAATGAGAGCAGCCAACTCTTTTTATGTTGTTGGTTTTCTCCGACTGGACAAAACTGAGTGACAGTCACGCTCAAAGCTGTGCTACAGATGATGTGTATCTTTCTGGAGTTTGGCTTTGAAGGATAATAAATAATTTAAAGCATTATTTTTATATTGTATTAAGCCAGATTTAGATCTGTAATGAAGTAGCAAGCGAGGTTTTCATGAATATTTTTGCTATACATTGTGAGAACAGGAGAAAGTGTTGCCCTAGAGCACACTCTGTGCACTACTGGCTGTTAGTAGGGGTGCTTCAGGATGAGGAGCTGGGGTGGCCGTTTTCATTATTGTCCCCTCCCCCAACCCAGTAAAAGTGACCTGCTCTTGGAGCTGTCAGCAGTGTCACAGCACTATCAGTGATAACCTGGCAGTCGAGAGCATTGCATGAAATGTCCCAAAGTGGACACATTGTTTTCTTTTTTCCTTTGTCATTTGTCATTATTCTCTTTTACTTTTTTTTTTCTCTTCCTGGGATCTTTTCTTACTTCTTTCCTCTTTTATTTTCTTTCTTTTTTTTTTTTTAAAGATTTTATTTATTTATTTGAGAGAGAAGCATGAGAGAGAGCGCGAGCAGAGGCGAGGGACTGAGGGAGAGGGGAAAGCAGACTCCCCGCTGAGCAGGGAGCCTGATTGGGGATCCATCCCTGGACCCTGAGATCATGACCTGAGCCGAAGGCAGATGGATGCTTCACTGACTGAGCCACCCAGGTGCCCCCAAAATGAGAATTCTTAATCAACTTACTCAGGCTTTCTCAGTCAGTTGGAAACGCATCAATTTTAAGTTGATCTGCAGTACTTACCAAATTGTTCCTTTAAGCTTCTCCATCCCTCTCCTTTGCAGAATTTATTTTTGACATGAATAAATGGAAGTAAAATGCTCTTAATGGTGGATGGCGCTTACGTGATATGTAGGCCTGGTTCAAAGGCTCTATGGTGTATTTTGTATATGTAGGCTCTCCCGTGGCCCTGGCAAGCCCTTCCCCTCCATCACGTTGCTGTGATTATGACTGTGTTAGGGATTTATTAATAGACCCTTGATGCAAAACCAGTTTGTAAGCTGGGGGCTCCCGGTAAGTCTCGCAAGGAAACCAAGTTCTCTAATGAGTGATGTGTTCGTGCTCTTGCTGCTTATGGACCGCCAGCGGTAGGAGAGGCTCTCTGTGCCCCCTCACACACCCCCAGTCTGCGGCAGAAGATACCACTGATGGTGATCTGTCTGTGATCCTCCAGCACTTTGTTACTTCAGGCATGCAGAGCAGAGAGCCAAGATGAGGGAAGAATGTAATAATTTTGACTTTCTGCATTCCTCTGTAATCTTACTCCTCTTCCTGTGGTCAGACAAGATAGGTTCCTGTCCAGCTCCTCTCTGAGCCTCTGTTTATATAACCGCTGGTAAAATCACCCTGCGATAATGACAGTCGAAGGATTCCTTTTATCTTTTTATTCCTGAAGAAATATTCTAAAAACAAATAAATAAATAAAATAAGAATTATAATTAGGAATGGTTACCAAAAGAGATGTATTTCCAGATTAATGCCGTTTGGGGCTGGTTTTAAATCCCAACACTGTAGTGGGTTGGGGTTATTGAAACACTGGATAAAGTGACAAAAATCAGCCAGAGCTTTTGAGTTTTTGACAAGTCAATTCCAGGCTGTGGTGAAAGTCAATGTCTAAATAAGGTCCTGTTGCATTATATACTCCCCTCTTTTAAAATCTCAAATTACCCCATCTTCTCCCCGTGGAAGAAATAATGGTTGCAAAATGAGCAGGAAATGTATTCTTCTATACTCATCTGGCATGAATTGTTTGCCTCACGTAAGTTGATGAATTGCTGCTTCCAAGGCTGATGTGATAGTTTTTGTTTTGTTAAACAGCTGTAAATCTCACCTAATACAGTCTTAGTGATAACAGGAGGGAAAAAACCATAAGTTACTATCTGCTATATTTCATTGCTTAAAAATAATTGTTACTAGTAAAACTTCATTTTTACAAACATAATTTGATCTCACATAATTGATAGGAGAAAATTCAGGGAATTTGTCCAGACTCTGTTTACAGCTGATTTTTTTCAAGAACTGCCACATGCAATAATCCAAATGAATTCTGTTTATGTAATAAAGCAAGCAGAATTTATAGTGAGCACTCAGAATGAATTACTGACAGCTACAGAAGCAGCATATTATTATTATTTTAACATATTCTGATTCTTTTGCAAAATTGAAATATTTTGTGATATACTTTCCTCGCATTTTTGTTTGGTTTGTTTTAAGAATCACAGAGGGACTTACTTGAAATTTCCTGTTCAGTTACTTGAGGATCATGACAGAGAGAACGAGAGACGATCAGATCTACACTAAAATATTCCTCCTTTCAGGGCTGCTCCTGCCTGCAAACCAGCGTATCTATTGTTTTAGGCACTCAGAGTTTCCTTCACTGGGGAGGGAAAGGCATGCCATGATTTTGGTGCTTTCTGGACAGTTTTATTTTAATTACAAGCTGATCTATGTTTTTGATGCATGATTCCAGCATTATGGAATATTCCTTGTAATTAATCACTTTCATTAGACTTTTTTCTTTTTCTTTTTTTCTTTTTTTGTCACTGCAACAAAAATCAAGCCATCTGATGGCCCGGTATCTCTGTTTCTGGGATAGTCACTGAAACTCCTGTTTGTTCAGGAACTGCACCTGGGTGATGCCAAGGGTCAAGGTTCCATATCAAGGCCAGTGTTGGTGCTGCAGTTCCTACTCAGCTGCTTGGCCCATGGTTGACTGATGAATGGTGATCAGCTCCCACAGCAGTCCTGTGGGAGGAGGTACAATGACTCAGGTCATACTAAATTTTGAAGATTAATTCAAACTCTAGAAACCAGATTTATTACTGAACTATTTCACCTGCATGAGGAGAAGAGGGAGGGAGAATAATGTCCAGGGTCCTTATATTTGGGTAGACCATATATTGTTTGATTTGGAGCTGTCTCCCTTGGACCAACATCTCTAGTGCTCCCTCCACCCCTTTTCTCTCTGCTATTCTGTGTGGCCAGCGGAGGTTCTGGTCCACAAAACTATACTAGGTTCATTCTTGAAATCCTCCACCCTTGGCCTGATTTAAAAATATATATATATATATTATTTATTTATTTGACAGAGTGTGCACAAGCAGGGGGAGCAGACTTCCCCCTGAGCAGGGAGCCCGATGCAAGACTCCACCTCAGGACCCTGAGATCATGACCTGAGCTGAAGGCAGATGCTTCACTGACTGAGCCACCTAGGCTCCCACCTTGGCCTGATTCTTAAAACAATACTGAATTAGTAAATTTTTTTCCCCTTGATGATATAGAGCCACTTAGTTGTATTTCCCTCTCACTGGGCAGTCTCAGAAAGAAGCAGGGGTGAGGACCCTTGGGAAAGAGGGAGCCATGGCGGAGATGTTAGTTAACTTTGAGGGAGCCTAAGGGAAGCCTGGACAAGTTCCCTGAATTTTCTCCCATCAGTTATGCGAGATCAAATTATATTTGTAAAAATGAAGTTTTACTAGTAACAGTTATTTTTTAAACAATGAAATGTAAAATATTTATTCAGTCCTCCTGAATAAAATGTCATCTGAGCAGAGACCTGAATGAAGTGAAGGACCAAGCCTTGGCTATATCTGAGGGGATGAATGTTCTGGGCAGTGGGAACAATGAGTGCAAATGCCCTGGGGCAGGAGCATCCTTGATGTATTAGAGGAGAGCCATGGAGGCCAGCGGAGTGGGACAGGAGTGTGTGTTGGGGAAAACACTAGGGACAAAACAGAGCTGTGGCTGATAAGAGTCTGTGGGCTTTGGTAAAGACTTTGGCTTTTCTTCATCAGGATTTTGAACAGCAGGGCACTCAGTCATGAAAGGTGTCCTAAATGGATCATTCTGACTACTCTGTGGTAGCAGTGATCCAGGTAAGAGATAATGGTGGCTTGCATCAGGGTGGTAGTTGCGGATTTGGTAGCAAAGTGATTGAATTCTGGATGTATCTTGATGGTGGTTGCCAGGGTTTGCTGATGGGCTGGATGTGAAGTGTGCTTGTTTGTGTGGTGGGGGGTGGAGGACGTGGTGCGAGGACAGGAGAGAGAGTGTGTCAGAGCCAATGCTGGCTCCAGGACCTTTGGCTTGAGCGCCTAGAGAGGCACACTGCTCATAGAGTCTGGAAATTCTGTAGGAGGAGCATGATGGAGGTGGGAACGAACAGTTTTCTCTTGGCCCTGTTACATTGAGTTGTTGGGAAATGTCAAGGTGGAAGGTGTATGTGCGTCTAGTGTTCAGAGACAGTCCTGGTTAGTGCTAGAGTTGGATGCTGTCGGCTAACAGTTGGTGTTTGAAGCCATGAGATTGAGTGACCTCAGTTGTAAGATGAGTGCAGATGGAGACGATGTACTAGGGCTGGGTTCTGGGAAATTCCAGAGGTTGGCTGATGAGAAGCAGCCACAGAGGAGTCTAAAGAATGATAGTCAGGTAAGCTGAGAGTACTTGATGGCTCAGGGGCTAGCTGCCCTGGTCTGCTCAGGAAGCTATAACAGAACGCCACAGACCGGGTGGTTTATCAACAACAGAAATGTATTCCTCACAGTTTTGGAAGCTGGAATTCTGAGGTCAGGGTATTGGCATGGTTGGGTTCTGGTGACGGCTCTCTTCTGGGCTGCAGATGGCCAGCTTCTCCATGGCATCCTTACTTGGTGGAAGGGGTGTGGGAGCTCCCCAGGGTCTCTTTTATAAAGGCGCTAATCCCGTTCATAAGGGCTCTCCCCCCTCATGACCTCATCCATTCCCAAAGGCCCCACCATCAAATACTGTCACATCAGGGGTTAGGATTGCAACATACAAATTTTGGGGAGACACAGAAATGGAATCCATAAGAATGTTTTTAAGGGGGAGGGTAGTGATCAGACATAGGGAACACTGTTCATTACATCAAATAAGCAGAAGACTGAGAATTGGCCATTGGATTTGGCAATCTGGAAATCATTGGTGATCTTACCCTACTAACTACTTAATTTTTCCCAGCCTATCTTTGTGCTCTGCAAGTCTGGCCTCAACCTGGTTCATGGTACCTGCATAGCTTGCTTCCAAATACTTGTACCCTGCCACCTGTTGTAGCCGTTGCCCTTGGTTTTGACAGGCAAGAAATTGATCTGTGAATTGTGCCATATAGAGTTGTCAGGGCAGAAAGTTCCTAAGAGAAGAAATGTGTGAAAGAGTGAGATTATGTTGGGATTACTCTCCAGTTCACAGAGCTGTAATGTAGATGCTGTTCCATCTCATAATTTTGAGTGGCTAGTGACTCTTCTAATTCAGATAGACCTACAAAATGTGTTTTGATTTTTTAAAAAAACACATCACTAATATTTTTTCACTAGTGTGTTTAAAACATGTACAGTCAATAAAAATGTCCTCATGTAATGTAGTGATGGGAAGGATTTAGATCTACAATAACCAGATAGTAAGTCTTGTTGTTAAGAGCACATTTTCTAAGGTCTGTGTTTTGCCAAGAAGTCCTGCTTTGGGGTAATTCAGTGTTTTTAGAGGAGGACTTGTTCGTAGAAGAGAGTTTGGATTTTGGTAGTATTCACCCAAATGGTAGGTTTAAAGAATTGAACCACATCTGGGGCCATGTTTTATATTCAGACATGACTGGTAGGTCACAGTATTTGTCCATCAACAGCAGAATGCCCGCAAGCTATCGGTGCTTTGGCTTGGACCTAACTGATTATGTATGAATCATGCCTCTTCTCTTGAAGAATATATTCTGGATCTTCCTCACCTGCAATTTAACAAGAGGGATTTCACTGCACATCCTAAATATGTCAGATCTCCGGTTGGATGCTTATAGATAGAGTCATCCCACTTCTTTTCTCATGGTATGGTTCATATTCAGTGCCAACACACTTTCAGTGAGGTGTAATTAAAGATGCCTTTAATTATTGTAATTAGGATGTTAATCAGATTTGTACATGAAGAAAGTAATCTTCAGTTGCGTGTTTCCATAAAAGTAGTACTCTTTTTAAATATTTCATTCTCAGGGAAATAACATTTAATGAGGTGTACTTGTTGGAGTAAACAGGAACTTCTCTTTTAAATAATTTATTTAGGATTGACTTACCAGGCAATATAAATCATTGAAAGGAGATCCACAAGTAGTAGTTCCAAGAAATCTGACCCAGAATCTAAGGCTTTCTTGAGTAATCATGTTTATGTCCTAGACTTGTAAAATAATTTGTGTTTTGCATCTGTTTTATTCTCTTAATTATACAATACATATGTTTGGAGGAGTTATTCTAAAATTGACATTTTATACATAGTTAGCATGTAAATTAAGAGACATCTGTCTGTTGCAAATGTACTCTTGAGTGTACTAGTTCCTGGTTATAGGTCGGCCTCATCCCTCTGAGTGTTATTTGTTGAATGAAGTTAAGAATAACTAGTTCATTGGACTTTTTGGAAGCACTAAAGTTACGTGTGTGAATGTGTTCGGTACACAGTGAACACACTCAGTAGATGCTATGTAATCAGAATTGCCGAGCTCATATCTGTCGGGCTGGGGAAAGAGGATAGATAACTTGCTTCCCTTTTGGAAGCTGTGTGAGGAACATTTACTGGGTCCTCAGTGCTGGGCACGAGGATGGTGAGATAGAGCATGTCTTCCTCAATGATCTTCTTGTCCAGTGACTTACATCATAGCCATGTTTAATATAATAATTTTTTTCTGCAGTCCTTCTTAATCTTTTTGGGGTCATAGAGTCCTTTAACAATCTGATGGACTCAAAAAAACTTCTTGGAAGGGGCCTTCAGCACACACATGCATACTCACAATTTCGCTTTCCATTTTATGGGCTACAGTTTAAGAATCTTTGCTGTAGGGAATATAATAACTGGTCAAACTGAAACTGTAGTAATGGGCCTGTCTGGGATTAGAAAATTGATCTCGCTGTTGGGCTTTTGGTTAAGAGAAATTCCTAGTGGTCCAAGTATGGCGGCTGAAGAAATGGAAAAACCAAGCCTGAGTTATATTAAAGTCATATGCAAAGGGTGGGTCTTAAGCTCCAGTTTCTCTTTTGGGGATGCTTTAGGAATTTGATGGAAGCATGATGTTCTGGCTTTGGAGCCAGACTGAAGAGGAACTAGAAGCACAGAGGATGTTTGTGGTCTAGTTCCTGTGAAACATCCTGAAGAGGATGGCTGCTAGGTTAACAGTGAGAGCCTGGATCGCTCCAGATTGCTTGAATCTCTAACTCTTTTCTTTTTCTTTTCTTTTAAGATTATTTTTTTATTTGAGAGAGGGAGAACCAGAGAGCACAAGCAGGGGGAGCAACAGAGGGGGAGCGGCAGAGGGAAAGGGAAAAGCAGGCTCCCCACTGAGCAGGGAGCCCTATGTGGGGGCTCCATCCCAGGACCCCAGGATCATGACCAATGGAGCCACCCCAGTGCCCCTCTCTAATTATTTTCTGAAGCAAAACTAATAGTCACGTGGTTAAAGCAAATTTTAGTTTATTGTAAGGGCCTTTGTGTGTAGGGTATGTGACCAGCAGCAGCAAGACCAACCCCAGACCTCACCTGACATTCTCACTTAGGATGGATTTAACCACTGGACTAAAACAACAGTGCCTGAGAGAGAGAATATCAGTCTGTGCAGCTTGGAGTGTGGAGACAGCAGGGGCGTGTGCAGGGTGGAGCATGGTTTGTGGCAGAAATGTATTGTGAATACTGCCTTCATCTGTATCCTCTTAACTAAGTCGTATCCTTTGGTTAGTTGACTGCTCAGAGCAGCTGTCAAGCATGTGAAAACTCTAAACTCATACTTGATTTAAAATTTAATTCAATTTTTGATTCCTATTTGAAGCAATTATATGATCTTTGATCATTGTCTGGTTTTAGTTTTGACATTTAAAAATGTAACTTCTAAATGAAAATCTTCTTGAGTTTTTAAAATTGGTTTGTTTCCATGAAAACAGGCCATTGGAGTGGATGTAGTCCTATTACCACCACACCTGATGGTGCATTTGACCCTCCTCCTTCTCCCCCAGAAATCTCCCCTCCTCCTTCCCTACTCATCTTTATTTAACACTTAGCCCCTGCCAAGCCGTGTGCCAAATGCTTTGTGTGGGTTCTCTCACCTACTGGTCATGAGGCTCTCCCAGGTGAGTACTGTTAAGAGGCTCCTTTTTGTAGGTAAGGAAACCCACCTAGATAGGTTAGGTCATTTTCTGATGCCACACATCCAAGTCAGGTGCAGCTGGGATTCCACTCTGTACCAACTAGAGTCTCTCATTTCCTGTGTGGCATGGCTTCCTCTGTAGGTACCAGGTAATCTCAGGCTCCTGGAAGATACAGCCTACGAGAAGACCTAAGGATTGATTCATTATAATTTTCCCCTTGACTAGGTGTCTTTTTGTTCTTTTCTTTTGCTCTACTGACCCTTTAGAATGGTAATAAGATGGTGTCTTCATTGGTCAGGGTTCTTCAATAGAAGCAATTTTTACATCTAGGTTTATGATCCATTTTGAATTAATTTTTATGCAGGGTAATTTTTGTAATTAATTTGTAATTGCAAAGTCTCTGTCTAGGTTCATTTTGTTTTCATGTGACTGTCCAGTTGTTCCACTACCATTTATTGAAGAAACTATCTTTGGTCTAATGCATTGCCTTTGCTCTTTTGTCAAAGATCAGTTGACTGAGTATATGTTTGTCTGTTTCTGGGCTCTCTCTTTTGTTCCACTGATTTCTATGTTCATTCTTTCATCACTACCACACTTTCTTGGTTACTGTAGCTTCATAGTAAATCTTAAAGTCCATAAAATCTTGAGAATCATTTTGCTAATATCCACAGAATAAGTTGCTGGGATTTTGATGTGAATTGCCCTGAATCTATAGAGCAAGATTGGAAGAACTGGCATCTTGACAATATTGAGTCTCCCTATCCATGAACATGGAATATCTCTTTATTCAATTCTTTGGTTTCATCATAATTCTTCCTTGCTCTGATGAGATAGATCACTCTTTTGTTCTATTCAAGCCTTCACCTGATTCAGGGAGATCCATCCACACGGGGGAGAGCAGTGTGCTTCAGTCAGATTCCATTGATTTCAGTGTTAATTCACCCAAAAATGTCCTCACAGAAAAATCCAGGATCATGTTGACCAAATATCTGGGCACTTGTGTCCCAGCCATGTTCACACATAGAATAAGCCATTACAAATAGCAGCTGTGAAAACTGTTAAGAGATAGGCTGACTTATGTAATTAGATCTATACAGCAGGCATGTTAATGTAAATTTTATGCAAGCTTGTTTTTTTCTTTTCAAAGCTTACACCTAAGGGAAACTTTTGAATGGAAGTTATTTTGCTACAGCAAAGAAAGTAACTTTAAAGAAAGAAATAAGTCAAGTATGTGTGTGTGAGAGAGACCTGTGAGAATAAAATCTTTAACAAGAAAGTGTCTTTATTCTATTGAACTTGGAGCTCTGGACCTTTGTGATATGTCAATTCAGTCTTGACAGTTTCTCTGCAGAGTGAGCGAATAAAAGACCTGTGGGAAGTTTTTCTGAGTAGAGAGAAAAAAGGTCTCTGACTCTTTGGAAGGATATTCTTTAAAAAGCAGGAATATGTTTAAAGCAATAGCAGAAATGCCTGTAAAGTGAGATATTGGCAACTGGAGAAGAATTGGAGAGAACATGCTAGGAAGGGAGAAATTCCATATTTTATTGGATAAAAATCTCTAACCAGAGAATAATGATCAGGGTTTAACTTTCTCCTAATAGTTTTAAAGGCTGTGTATCCTCTAGGCTCTTAAAGATTTGATGCAGAGTAATATGAGTTATTCTTTGAGAATGTCATAGATAGTTCTTATCTTTATGGCTTTTGTTTTGTAAATCTTGGTTGTTTATAGTGCTAAGAGGTATTTGGGAACTCCAGAGAAGCAATTGGCTCCTTGAGGATGGGCAGTACCTTGTATTTCTTTCATTTCTGGGTGATGCCCTCATGTGAAATGAACAGTACTAGTGTTGCCTAATGAGGCTGTAGTGCATATTCCTTCAGAAGAACTCCAGAGAAATAGTAAATGTCTGTCCAACCTCCTAAGATGTTTATGATGCCAACTCAATTAAATGGATAAATCTCTGGCTTTCTGGGTTATATGCGCTGCAGCTGCCATCTAAAATGACTGCTTATATCAATGTGTAAGCAGTTACAAGCAGGCACATGAAAGAAGTGGCAGTTCATTTGTGAATGCTTGTGGTGTGCTATTGAGTTAAATCGTACTTTATTGAAAGGTCTGTGTAATATCCATGGTAACAGTGGTTCTGCGTCTGAATCCAACAACTTATATTTCAACAAAAGATTAGTAAAACAGACACAATTTGCAAAGCCATTGAATCTGTCTGTCCTTCCTCCTGTGATAGAAATATACCAAACACCTGCCGTGTGCGTTTGTTACAGGTACTAGGCATGCTGTAGTAATGCAAGGAGCATGGATGGAGTGGATGGTGAGGCAGGAACTGCCGTCAGGCAAATGAGTACAAATGCGTACAAATGTGTAATTAATTATACATTGTGTATAATTGTGAATGGCTGTGAATGGAAAGACTCTGGGACTCCAGCTGATCCTGGAAGTTAGGGAGGACCCATTAGGAAGTGATGGTTAAGGTGGAGAGTTTGCTGGGGATGCAGTGGGGAAAGTGTTTCTATGCCAAAGGAGGAGGGCATCCAGGCCAGTAATGATGTCGCTGGAGGGGAAGACTCTAGAGAAAAGCAGTGTGGAGAGCGAAGGGAAGAATAGTTGGAGAGGGACCCAGTCGGGCAGGACATCAAGTAGGTTTGAGGGGTTTGAAATTTATTCTAAGATTCATTGGCTGTGTGAAATGATTCGTGTCTTATTTTAAAAGGCTTATATTGCATATAATATTCAAAGTCAAGAGCTGTGCCATATCTAACAAAGAAGATCTAATAGAAATAAAGAGCTCTTACAAATCAATATTTTTTTTTAAAGAGCAAAGCTTGATTTTAATAAATAACAGGTATGAGAGGACTCCCAGACACTCCTGGAAATTTGTGAAGCCAGGCAGTGGAATCTGTGATTCTCAGGCTCGGAAAAGAGATCTGGTCTGTAGGGGTAAATGTGGCATCTGTTGTCATTGCTGGGATTAAAGTCATATGGGATTAAAGTACTTTGTGTCGGTTCCATGGGTGGCTTTGTACTTGTGTGGGAGGAAGTTGAATGGAGGCAATAGGGAGTGAAGAGTTAAGTCTTCCTTGCTTAAGTTTGGTTTTGGGGGGATCCCTGGGTGGATCAATGGTTTAGCCCGTGGTTTTAGCTCAGGGTGTGATCCTGGCGTCCCGGGATTGAGTCCCACACCTGGCTCCCTGCATGGAGTCTGTTTCTTCCTCTGCCTGTGTCTCTGCCTCTCTCTCTGTCTCTGTTTCTCATGAATAAATAAATAAAATCTTAAAAAAAAAGTAT
Source organism: Vulpes lagopus (assembly GCF_018345385.1). Lineage (NCBI taxonomy): Eukaryota > Metazoa > Chordata > Mammalia > Carnivora > Canidae > Vulpes > Vulpes lagopus. The sequence goes on from NC_054831.1 coordinate 78,019,297, forward strand.
GGTTTTGGAGGGGAGCAGAGAAGTAGGGTATTGACTGTTCAGAAAAGAGTTCAAGGGAAGTTTTTATACAAGATTGCATCATTCTAGGACTTGTAGGGGATGGCTTGGCTCAGTCTTTTTTTTTTTTTTTATGCTGCAGTGATAAGTCTGGTCCTTCTAGCTTTGGAGAGGGCAGATGGGCATCAGAGTGGGGGCAGGAATGGGGAGGTGAAAGACTCAGATTTCCCTGGACCTGGGTACAGGATTGGAAGTGGTCAGGGATTTTGTTTTGTTTTGTTACTTATTTAATTTAAATTCAATTAGCCAACATATAGTACATCATTAGTCTCAGATATAGTGTTCAACTATACATCAGTTGTGTAGAACAGCCAGTGCTTGGTTTTCACGTAAGGAGAACACGCATGGCGGCTGGGGTGGTCCCTTCAGACAAGCACCACTTAATCTGTGTGTCATCGATGGAGGCACCCCTTGCAGCTCTTGCCCTACATGGCACTGCATGCCTTTCTCAGGAGCTGGCAAAAAAGCACTATGCAGTCCCCTCAAATATCCTCAACAATGCATTACTGCCAATAGATATGCACTGATGTACTTGCCCCATTTAAACAGGCAAATGAAATACCATAAGAGCTTATTAGAATGCATTCATTTTCCAAGGAACTGTGACTTGCAAGAACTGTAGGAGCAACTTCACTACAAGTGATGTGAAGTTGCAAAGCTACTGCTTATGCCAGATTGGAGTGCCAATGTGAGGAAATCTGATTTGAATTCTGAGTTTTAGGATGATCTCACGTGTGCTAGTGTTCTTGTTTGTGTGTGCTTTTATACGTAATGCAAAAAACAGAACTTGGGCTTGGATGTGCAAGACATGTAGACTATGGCACTATAGTGTGCTTTGCAGGGTCAATTAAAAAAGTAGCTGTTGTGTGTAAACATTCATACTGATGAAGTAAGCATTGTGTATTATCTATTCACTATTGATCTTGGCCTCATAAAAAAACTTCAGCAAGTGACTGTCTTTGTGCCTGATGTATCCTATTGTATTAACACTATTACTGCCAAGTGTAACTGGAGAGATTGGCATTTTACCACTAGATAACAGGTGGTGATCAATTTTATAATAATGTGATGAAGCAGGAATAGAGGCTAAAAACAAAGTGGATTCCCATCACAGTTTATATTAGGCATTATTAAATTGTCAGGTAGATTTTCTTTCTTGGTTCCAGTTTGTCAGTGTTTGAAGATGTGATCATTAGCATTAATTAGAATTAATATCCAAGTTAGGGAGAGGTAGTTAAGGGATTAGTAGGCTAAATAGTATCATCTCAGTCTGGAAGAAATTTTTATTCTAATTATAATTTCTGAAATTAATAAAATATTAACCATGTGGTTTGTATACCCATGGCCATCATTTCGTATTCGTGATCTGATATACGGGTTTATTAAAAGTTTAATTTGGATCATAGGGAATTCATTTGTGGATCATTAAAGCATCATTTTGCAGTATTTCATATACGTTCTTCTAAAAGAATACTGAATAAAAAAAAAGTAACAGAAGACTGTGTTATGTAAACATTGAATGCATTAAAGAGGGAGCAATGGAGAGCATCATCAAAAAATACTTCACTTTCAACATGGTCGATCCTGTGCCACCAGACTGGTAACTGCCAGGAAGCTTTTTCTCATTCAAGGCTTACAACCACCCAATGAAATCATCCCCAGGAAAAGTCACGTATGACCCCGGAAGAATCTAATTTCAACACAAAGGAACTCTCCTGCTCTCATTCCCAATATTGAGGAAAATTCTGAACAATGTGTAGAATGTTAAGTAGCAAAGGGCTTTCTTGTTAAGAGTCTGTAAATACCGACCCAGGTTTTAAAGATTATAATGGCCTAAATATTGCATGTTTTACTAATGTAGACTATTCTGTGGTTCATACCACCACTCATTGTTTCTATTGTAACCAAAAGTCATCACTCTCTGTCAGTTGCTTCCAACAGTTCTTAGATTGTATTTTTGTGAAATTCTGATCTTCAGAGCAAAATAATAATATTCTTTTTTGTAATTGTTCAAGTACATTTATATAACTGAAAGAGTCCCGGAAAATTGAATTGAGATTTTTTTTTCCTACAGTCTATGATGGCGAGTACTAAGGAATTTGTGCATGTATGTGTGTGTGTGGCAGGATAATTTTTTTTGGCATTTCTCACAAGCTACTACTATCTTCATCTAAGTTGTATTGATTACTGAAGACAGGGCACTTTTATCTGGATGTGGTCCCTTGCACACAGTGGGAACTGACCGATCCCGTGGACCTGTCAAGTCATTTTGTGATCTCCCCTTCTGTTTGTGGGAATAGTTTAATTTGAACCCTGTATGAAAAATTAATGTAGATACTTTCCTTCAAAAACCTCCAAGGGAAAGAACTTTACAGTCTTTTATTCTTAATAGTAAGTATAAGCGCTTCCATTTATAATTCAAGATCCACTGTTGCCAGTTCTTTTCTTCAGTGAAATCAGTGTTAAAGAATAGTTTCCTGATAAGTCAAAGGCTGCTGCTGCCTGACATCTTATTGTAAGGCCCAGTTCTGTTGTGCCAGGAGTTTCTGTGGATTGAGAACTCTTATTTATCTCTTCTTCCTCCAGAGACCCCATTAAAATGATAGTAAAGGAATCAAAAATACATATACCAACAACAGAGAGAATCGAAGAGAGACCAGTGCAGAAAAGAAATTTGAAAATGTTCCTGACCGCTTGAAAGCCCATGAAGGCTTGGTGACTACCGAGGCTTTTGGGGGGCTGCTCTAACCCCACAGCTGGGGAGAGTTTGAGGGGGCCTTGGAGCCCCTACAGTGCTGGTGGGTAGGAGGGAGTTCTAGGTGGGGCTGGGAATGGCAGGGTTTAATGGGGCACCTGATTTGGTAGTGAGAGTCAGAGGCTAGCTTGGGGGGTTGCTTCCCAAACAGGACTTAGCTAACGCCCACTGGGAGTCACAAGGCCCCTGCTCGAGGTCACAGTCTCCCATTCAGGTTTGCTGTGGTCTGTAGTTGAAGTGTGATACGTGACCGAGGGCCATTGGACACTCCAGGGGAGCCTTGCACATAGGAGAGAAGATGGGAGATAGAGAAACAGCAAAACAGACCCCCCAAATCAGAGGATGCTGGGAAGGCAAGAGGAGAGAATCCTTTGGTTACTGTATTGAGAGGTTTTGAAAATGGGAGAAAAAGCCCTAGGAGAAGGGAACACCCCAACAGCAAGACAGAACCAACAGCGTGACCAACAAAATAAGTTCAGAGAAGCTTTGGTTGAAAGAGTGTCATGAAAATGGCCATAAAGAACCAAAAACGGGGATCCCTGGGTGGCTCAGTGGTTTAGCACCTGCCTTTGACCCAGGGTGTGATCCTGGAGTCCCAGGATCAAGTCCCACATCGTGCTCCCTGCATGGAGCCTGCTTCTCCCTCTGCCTGTGTCTCTGCCTCTCTGCCTCTCTCTCTCTCTGTCTTTCATGAATGAATAAATAAAAAAAACAAAAATGAGTTAAAAAGAAGAACCAAAAAAGCCTCTGTGTGTTTAAGCTCTGCAGATACAGAAATGTGACTCTTCTTTTACATGGAGGATACCCGAGCAAAGGTGGCCTGACTGCTCGTTGTAATTCTTCTCATCTTTCCAGGGAGTGGAAAGGCATGATGCACTGGACCTGTTCCACCTGGTGACGTGGACAGAGCGGGGAGGAGTGTGTCCCTCTGACTTCAGCTTGGGTCTCAGTGTTCAGGATCTGCCTGAATGGGCAGTGTGATGAGCAGCTTTCTACCCATAGATGCGTGTCCGCAGCAGACGGCCTCTTGGAGAAGTGAAGAATCATTGAATTCTCTCTGTTTGTAGGCATGTGATGGGCCTGGGAGTCCAGCACAACTGGTGTTTCCCCAAATCCTGAAAAAAAAAAAAAAAAGATAGTAATCTTCTGCCTTTCATTTGAAACCTTTTCTTTTTTTATTTTTTTTTAAATTTTTTATTTATTTATGATAGTCACAGAGAGAGAGAGAGAGAGAGAGAGAGAGAGAGAGAGAGGCAGAGACACAGGCAGAGGGAGAAGCAGGTTCCATGCACCGGGAGCCCGATGTGGGATTCGATCCCGGGTCTCCAGGATCGCGCCCCGGGCCAAAGGCAGGCGCTAAACTGCTGTGTCACCCAGGGATCCCCCTTTTCTTTTTTAAAAAAAATCTCTGCACCCAATGTGGGGCTCGAACTCATGACCCAGACAGAGATCCAGAGTGGCATGTTCAATCGACTGAGCCAGCCAGGAGCCCCTATTTGGAACCCTTTTTATTTTTTTATTTTTATTTTTTTAAACTTTTTTTTTTTTAATTTTTATTTATTTATGATAGTCACAGAGAGAGAGGCAGAGACACAGGCAGAGGAAGAAGCAGGCTCCATGCACCGGAAGCCCGACGTGGGATTCGATCCAGGATCTCCCGGATCGCGCCCTGGGCCAAAGGCAGGCGCCAAACCGCTGCGCCACCCAGGGATCCCTTTTTATAGACAGCTCTGTAAACCCCATAATGCTGTTGTGGGATTTGGGGGCCACCTCTGAATGTCTTCATAAGAAGTGTGTGTACGCACGCATGTGTTTTCTTTATCTGAAACTTGTGTTCATGATCCCTTCCTTCAGTGAGTGAGATGTGGGTTTCTCCCCCCAATGAGGTGTTAAAGTGAGGAATGTGACTTGGATTTTTAAAAAAAGCAAAGTTGGATAAAGTATATATATTACCTCTGCTGAGTTTATATAATATTAAAGCTGAGTAGAACCTTGAAAACATGTTCATGAGAGGATTGCACAAAGATCCTGATTTTATTCTTTATTTTTAAAAATATTTCATTTATTTATTCAGGAGAGACAGAGAGAGGCAGAGACATAGGGAGGGGGAGAAGCAGGCTCCCTGCAGGGAGCCTGATGAGGACTCAATCCTAGGACTCCAGGATCACGCCCTGAGCTGAAGGCAGACTCTCAACCACAGAGCCACCCAGACGCCCCTAATTATTCTTGTGAATAAAGAATCTTCTTCTGAACTCTCAGGAGTGTCTCTGAGTGTCTCTGTATGAGTTAAAAACATGAGGAAGTCATTACAGCGTTATGGAAAAACTTTTATCCATCTACTTTGTTTTCACTTTAACTGTGTCTTTCTTGCTGGAGAGTTCACATCTGATGTGGCAGGTGGTAGGTTTTCTGGAATTTGATCTGATGGAAAAGAGAATGACCATTGGGCAAAAAATTGGTTATCCTATTTGGGAAAGATTGTTCTGTTCGATATCCATGCTAGTTGACTTTGAGTCTTTGCAGAGAGATGTTCTATAGTAAATGAACATCTGTAGTCTTAAAATTTCTAATTAGAGACTTATGGAGACTCCCTGGAAAATAAGATCAGCTTCTATTGCAATGAATTCTAAGGAATTTCTGGGCAATTTTCATTGTACTAAATTTTTTTTTCATTGTACTAAAATTTAACTGAATTCAATATTACTTAAAATAAGTCCATTGACTGAGAATTGTAGACTTGTTACTTGAATTTTTTAAAAAAATAGATGGCAGAATTTTCTGTAATAGATCTTACATGTGAACATTTAGAGTTTTGAAAACTAAATGTTGACTGACAGTTTTTCTTTTAAATGTAACGATATTCCTGAGAACTGTTTCCTTTCTACCTCCTGATCAAAAATTGTTGGTGCATCTTTACAGCTAAGGTACATTTTTCAGGTAGAGTAATTTGTCCAGATATTCTATGGCGCATAAAAGATTGCTTCAGAGCCTCGTGTAGAGTCGTTAATAGATAGTTATAGGGCCTCTGGAACGGAAGGCTCACAAAGTATAAATTTCGGAGCTATCTCTAGTGTTCTCTCACTGTGACTCAGCCCAGTTTCAACATTGCATGATGTCTTCATAGGGTGATGGCATATTTAAAAATTTTTAACTTAAATGTTAACTTTGATTATGTGGATGTTAAAATCAACCCTTAAGTGAAGAATTGAACCTTATTCTTGCAGTGGGTATGGACATAAAGTCTGTCAAGTTCAGGTCCATCCTTCACTTGGCTATGCTGATAGGCCTTTTTTTTTTTTTTTGTAAAGAGATATGAAATGCAGAAGCACCTGGGTGGCTCAGTGGTTGAGCGTCTGCCTTCGGCTCAGGTCGTGACCCTGGGGTCTTGGGATTGAGTCCCACGGGCTCCCTGGGGGGACCTGCTTCTCCCTCTGCCCGTGTCTCTGCCTCTCTGTGTGTCTCTCAATGAATAAATAAATAAAATCATTAAAAAAGAAATATGAAATGCATATTTACTGGGTGCAGTTGTATATTGTCCTCTTGGAACTTTTGGTTAGACAGTGATTTTCATATTATCTCTGTCGTGCCTAGGGTTTACATTCATTCCTGATTTCTCTCCTTGCAAAAGCTTTGAGAATCCTGGATTCCCATGGAAAGACTCTTGGTAGGCTTGGCATCTGCTTACTTGAGTTTGAGGCTGGCTCTGACCCTTGTTTTTTCTATGAACTTGGGAAAAATTAGTTAGAAACATCCCCCTCAGAGCACTGTTAACGATGATCACAAGGTACAGAGTAAGTTATAGTTACGCTTGTGAAGTTTAAGGTGAATGCAGATTTTAATTCAATTGTCTCGTATGCCGTTGCCTTTGGTTCCCTCAGGAACTGTGGGCACGTTGGAGGGCTGTTTCCGCCCATTGAAGCCACTACAACAAAAATATCACACTCTGCATGCCTTGTAAACAACAGCGATTTATTTCTCACCGTTCTGGAGGCTGGACGTTCAAGATAAGGCACCAGCAGATTCCACGTCCTGGTGCAGAGTTGAGCGCTCCTGTTGTAATTGCACATGGTGGTGGAAAGGTCAAGGAAGCTCTCCCGGAGTGGGGATGTCTCATTATAAGGGCAGTAACCCCATCAGGAGGGCTCCACCCTCATGACCTCCCAAGGGTAGCCCACCTCCTAACGCAGTGTCGGGCATTAGGATTCAGGAAGAATTTTGAGGGACACAGATCATTTAGTACAAACCAAGGGACTAATTTAGAAACAGATATAGCATTGAAAGATGATTGCTGTGCTTTCTAATGTTGGAAAAGGACACAGTAACACTTCCTGCCCCAAATACATGCATTACCCTTTGAGTGCGTGTGTAGAAAATGAGGAAGATGGTATTTTATTTGAGAAAGAACATTTGGTGGTAGAAGCCGATGATGAGTAAATTGCTGCTTCTTCAGCAGGGCCGTGGTCAGGATGTTGTATGGCATAAAGCTGGACTTTGCAGCCTTGTCTGGATCTCTTTTACAGTGTCTGAATTCTCCCACTGGATTTTTTCTCAGGGTCTTATGATCATTAATGGGTAAGAGAGGGATATTGACTGAGGTGCGAGGCAAATAGCAGGTGTTTCGATTGTTCCCCCTTCTGTTGGCAGGCATGCCAGCACGTGTTCATAGTTTCAGCCTGGAGTTTGAGGGAATGAACAATAAGTATTTGGCAAGAGTGTAGTGTAGTGTAATAATTAATACACACTTATAACAAAACAAAAGCTGCTACTTACCAATTGTGTGTTATGTGCCCGGGATGCTTATATTTCATTGACATATGTATCTTCTTTGATCCTTATAGCAGCCCATAAGCAAAAATGTTAGCACCGTTATCCCAATGAGGAGAAATTATAAGATAAATTGGGTAAATGACTCAAAGTCATAGCCAGTTTCGGCAGAGCCTGCTATGGCGCCCAGGTCGCCCTCATGCCATGACTTTGCCTTTCCCTCTACACCATTATGGCCTGGTTTCCTTCTGTGATAACTCTGTTCCTTGAGGTCTGGGCAAAGAATTGTTGCATCATGCCTTTGCAGAACACAGGGGATGTGCAAACCACCTGAGTCTCGAACCTTTCACAAAGGGTAAGTATTGGATGTGTTCTAGGCAGTGCTCACCGGCCTACTGGCTCTCCAGGTGGCCCACAGACTGGGTAGACAGCAATCTGGGCCATGCTTCTCCTCTGTTGCTGACTTCCTGAACCCTGTGATGCCCCAGGAAGGTTCAGGGCCTCTGCTGGATGTGGATATAACTTATGGAAGCCTTTGGAGATCTGTGATTTGGGAGATACTCCAGGAAGTTAATGTGTTTCTCAAGGTTTGGGGGTCTAAGCACTCGGAGATTGTTGGCTTCCAACATCTGAAATTTCTTTCTCCAAAGATGGGTCTGGTGCATTCCTTCCTTGTTCACAGAGTGGTCCCAACTGTTCAGGGCCCCATCACTATTGTACTCAGAGGGCTGTCGCAGCTTCTCACCTGGGTGTCTGTGCCCAACAACCCCTTTTGTTTCCACTGAAACCCCTATACTATTTTCAGATTCATTTTATGCAGGGATTTCCTGTTTATTGAGTGTGCACCCTGGTTCTCTGGGCTGCTGCTCGGAGTCGTTGTCATTTTGCAGCGTCCAGAGCTGGTGATGAGGGCGCTGCCTTTGCCTGCTTCCTCCCTCCTGGGGCAGGCTCCTCAGCTGGTGCCTCTCCATCCGGAAAAAATCCCTCCTCCTCTTCTCCACCTGCCTGTGTAAACCTGTTGTGTAATTCAGAGCCCATCACTCTTGTTCTGCCTGTGAATTGTCCTCTGACTCTTCTGCTCCTCATTGGTCTCTTCCTTATTGGACCCTCCCTGAATTCTGTGCTTCACGATCCCTTCTTTTTGCCCACGGAAGTTTCTGGGTGGATTATCAAACTTCAGGGCCCCATATTCTTTAATTCCCCCTTCTCCCCCATGCCCAGCAAAACTGAGGCACGTGGTAGACATGAAGTTACCCCTCGTGGACAGATTTCTTGCCCCCATTTCAACGTGGTGCTTAAAATGAAGAGAAATGTGGAAATAACACATGTATACAGAAAAGTGCCGTGATTTTACACTTATCTGATCATCCCTTGCTGTGCTAACATGTGCATGTGTGTGTGTTTTTTCCCCCATTCTTTTGTCTTGCCAGCAATCAAAGAGAAGTACACAGACTGGACGGAGTTCCTCATTCGTGATTTGACTGGCTCCCGGACAGCACCTGCCAACCTTCTAGAAGGTGTATGTATTGTTGTTATTCAGCTATTCTGTGTCTGAAGCCTCACGGTTACATGAGCACCTTTGCCTATATCCTTCAGCAGGTACATGTGTACATGTGGATATCTCTCTCCAGAGAGCCTAACTTCTTGTTCCTCCCTGAATTGTTTAGGTTAATGAGTCTCATGGCACTGAAACATCTTCACCTGTGGTACAATCAATAACGTGGAAAAATTGGTTCTGTGTGAACATGTTTGTAAATAATCACTATATTAGGGTATCTTTCCCACTATCCTGTGCGTGTAAGCCTCTGTCCTAGATTAGTGACTGTAAATAAAATCCCGGAGGATAGCTGTTTTGTAGAGGTGACCACAAAGCCTGGATGTGCTCTACTGTAGTCTTGGAGCATGATGATAAATGGTCTCGTTAACAATTCCATTCTGGATGTGTAACCTGACGATAACACACGTGCGTTAACGTAATAATTGAATTAGCCTCCCTTGTGAAAACAAGAGGGGACCTGATCAATCGTATTTCAGTGTGGTTTTATTTTTATTTTATTTTTAAGGTATTGAAGAGAACATCATTTAATATGCAATCTTAATGTTCATTTGACAATAATTTTATGATAAAGCATTTTAATATTTACTGTATATTGTACAACAGAAGGAACATGGTACTGTCATAAATGATTATCGAGTCACCAAATCTGCTTGAGGAATGCCCCCCATCAAAAGGGGGAATCATACTAAATAACAAGGATACGATGTGGATTTTGATATTATCATTATTCTCTTAACATTAACTGTGCATTTCCCTCCTCTTATAAATGACATTGACTTTTGGAGCACTGCTGTCTAACATACTATTATCCAGTTTTGTTCTGTGAAGATTTTTGCCTGGTATATTTGTGTATCTTAATGGCTCCTAATTTGTTTGGTTAACAGACCAAAATGATGATTCTTCACCCCTTGTATTACTCTGTTCATTCTTTTTTTTAAAACATATTTGCCTACAAGGCTGACTGAACAAATACCCTTTTCAAGTGCTAACATATGCTGAGAAGGTTGCTTATATGGGGCAGTAATTATATATATATATGTGTGTGTGTATATATATGTATATATTCTCTAAAACAATAATCAAGTTAAGTGTAGAAATAACTTTACATAATTGTCTGATGTATCTGATCGTTAATGTGTATTGGACATGTCATGTATGCATATTCATACTTTGCTCACATAAAGTATGAGAGCATCTTAATCATTAGTGTGGTAGCCTTTGTAAGATGAATGAATGTCTGTTGAGTCCCGGGGTAAGTCTGTACCCCACCGTCTATGGGCAAATAGACATTTAGCTACCACATATTTTCTAGCTGGAGGCCAATTTGGTGTGACTCTTCTTAAAAGCATGCTTATTTCTAACAAATGCAGTTTTATCTGGGAAGGGTGATTTGTTTGTTGAGAACCGAGCACAAACTGTTATGTTCTGTTTACTTATGATTCTTGTTGGTGGACAGAGGGCTGGGGGGAATGAACGTGTGTGTGGAAGGAGCGGGATGAGGATGGGGGTGGAGGGAGACACCAGACTGTTTGCCAGTAGCTTGGATGATGGTGTGAAAAAAATATTATCTTCAACTGTCATCTGTTTCCATGAGAACCTTAAAATAAAGTTTAAAATAAGGAGTTTTGCTTCTGTTTAAACAGCCTCTGCGAGGGAAAGGCCCTATAGACCTCATTACAGTTGATTCCTTAATAGAACTTCAGGATTCTCAGAGCCCTTTTCAGTACTGGATAGTTAGTGTGATTGAAAATGTTGGAGGAAGATTACGCCTTCGCTATGTGGGATTGGAGGACACTGAATCCTATGACCAGTGGTTGTTTTACTTGGATTACAGACTTCGACCAGTTGGTTGGTGTCAAGAGAATAAATACAGAATGGATCCACCTTCAGGTAAGGGCCAAAGCTTTTGATGCTGCGAAGTATTTTGGAAAAAGATGTGGTATTTTCCAGGATGTGTCTCTGGAGAGTGGTATGTGTACGTGAATATGAAGCATTTTAACCTCAGAATACTCAATGGAAACTAGAACTCAAGACCTCAGTTAATAGTGTCCTAAAAGGAGAAAACCATGGAAGCTGTGGTGATGCTGATCTCTCTCCCCTGGAATCACTGATTCACAAATGAAAGACACAATGAACTGGGGCTTGGTCATACCCCCCCCCCTTTTTTTAGGAATTTTGACAGTCTTGGAAGGAGGTTCCAAAATATGTCTGTCCATATATCCTCTATGGTCCATCCACTCATTCATCCATTCATTTATCCATCCATCCCCATTCATCTATATCCCTCCCTCCATCTGTCCAACCACCCATCCATCCACCTATGCATCTACTCCATCTGTCTAGCCTCCCACCTATTTTTCCATCCACCCATCCATCTATCCATGCATCTGAATATCCAACCAAATGCATATCATCATATAATCTGTCCTGATCTGGAACTAGCAAAGAGAAAATCATCATACGTTTTTCCTGGCGTGTCATGGATTTTAATTACCTTCAAGGGCACCGTCAAATGACTTTCCACAGACTTAACTGGATAAGACAGTGCATTATGCTTCCTGACATACCTCACTGGGCAAAAATCTCACCGTTCACAAACTAACCATTCTTGAATGTTTACTATGTGCCAGGTGATTTTCTATCTGCTATGCCTTTGTTTTGATTACAAAAAAGTGTTCCTTGTTTGGTGTGAATATTTCCTTTTCCAGCAGAGAAAATTGGAGACTAAGGTTAAGCTACTTGTCCCAGGTCATCGAGCTTGGAGAGGGGGATGTGCTGTAGTTCAAATTCCTAGGCCCCGTGTTCGTTTCTTCCCATTCCCCCTGCTGCACCTACTGGCCTTACAAACCTTTTGATGGGTATCCTCAGAACAAAAAAAAAAGTTGGATCCTTACAGAATTAAAGGTGCCAAGGTAGAAATATTAATTTCTTCCAGAAGTTGCTGTTTCTCATTCTGATCAACTACACCAGGTATATTGGAAGCAAAGAGCCAAATCATTTGTTAAAATTGCCAGAGATTTTTTTTCTTTCCTATTAGTTGCCAGTGCTAGTTTCAAGTACATGAAACTGAGGAGTTACATTTTTTTCCTTTTCTGTCACTCAGGGGCTTTAATTGAAAAAAAAATTCTTGGTTCTGTATGTCATGTATTTGCATTTGTGTTGAGTTTGACAGGCATATAGACACGTAACATGGTATTTTATTAGTATTATTGTTGTCAACGTTTTGAGAAGCAGCCAGGAAATCCATTTATACCCTGAGTAATTTTGGACTATGATGACAAACAAAGGGCCTGTCAGTGCTGAGAAAAGATCTAAGCTCACATTTGCCTTGGGATTCATAACCTAGCAGGAGAAATTTACTTTGTGTGGGAAGTTGGGTGTATAAATCTTAGCTTAGTATCTTAATTGCTTTATAAATTTTAGGAGATCCCTGTATTTGCCAGTGTGAACATTTATAGCAAAGCGAAGGATTATTAGTGGCTTCTTAGGTTCTGTGCAATGTTCCTTTGCTGTGAAGTCATAGGACTCATACTCAAAAGCAAGAATGGAAAGTGTCACCATAGAAACTTGGGAAATATTTGCATAGGAGAGCTCTTTCTCTCTTTTTTAGATCATTTAATATCTTTATAAGATAAGAATAAATTGCATTTACTTGTCTTAGTAATTTTCTGGACACGAGTTTTCCATTTCATGGAAGAATTCATGGGTTTCCTTAAAGTATGTGGAGAAGGCATTCATCGTTAAGAGGTTATTTTCCCAACATTTAAATTGTTGACAAGAGAAGCTTTGTAAGGGCAGAGGAAAATAAAAGGCAAAAGGACACTCCAGCTGTGGCCTTTAGTTCTTCGGATGTGGCAGTTACAAGATGAAAACTGGATTCTCTTGGCTCATTTAGCAGAGCAACATGCAGGGTGATGATTATTACCCATGTTTTTATTATTTTTTAAAGTTTTTATTTAAATTCTGGTTAGTGAACATACAGTGTTATGTAAGTGGACAATACAGTGAGTTGCCGCTTTTGTACATATCCCAGGGTTCATCATGACAGGTGCACTCTCCCCTCCCCATACCTGTTTCCCCATCCTCTCACCACCCCTCTTGTAGCCAGCAGTGGGTTCTTTAGAGTTAAGACTGTTTTGTTTTGCCTCTCTCTCTTTTTCCCTTTGCTCATTTGTTTTGTTTCTTAAATTCCACCTATGAGTGAAGTCATACAATACTGTCTTTTTCTGACTGATTTTATTACACTAAGCATAATACTCTCTAGCTCCATTCAAGTCATTGCAAATGGCAAGCTTTCATTCCTTCTGATGGCTGAGTAACATTCCATCATATATATATATATATATATACATATATATATATATATATATATATATATTCCATTCGTTAGTCAGTGGACACACAGGCTGCTTCTATAATTTGCCTATTATTTACAATAATAAAATAATAATAATAATAGTTACTTTGGGTTTGTGTAAATTAATTTCAAGACCCAGCGTAACCTAGAAGTTACATGGTAGTACCCATTCCTCTTTTCCTTTGCTGAAATATAGGTGGGAATGAAACTTCAGACTTGCATAAAAAGATGAGCTCTTATTCTTACTCCCAAAAACCCTGAACTAAATGTGAAGTGTTAAGTGTGAGAGGGAGATTTGGAGGTGTGGGGGCAGTGGTGAGAGGATAGATGTTTAGGGTGCACCATGAGAGAAAGCCATGTGACCCCCACCCCCATGCCCGCTTGGCTGTGTGGCCCCACTGACTGCCACCATTGCTAAAATGAACCATAGTTCTTTTTCAGTTCTACTGAATCTTCCCACTCTGTAAAGGGCATGATATTTTTCAACTGTTCAGTACCGATAAAGGTAGAAATGGGAAATAGGAAGTGCAGTTAGTTTTCAAAAACCCTAGGAGAGGGGGCTGCTTTTATGCCATCCTCCAGAGAGGCTTACAGTCACTGTGCACATATCGGAGAAAATAGGTTGGGGCTTCCCACCCAGGGCTGAACAGGGTGCATGTAGGTGTTGGTGGAATCCTGCTTCAGTGAAGAATGGGTGAGGGAACAGGAAGTGGTGAAATGTGAGGTGATCAAGTCCTGAGTGTTTCAGGCTTCATCAAGAAGTGTACAATACAGCAAGTCAGCACTTCCGTACATCACCCGGGACTCATCACAGCAAGTGGCCTCCTTCATCCCCATTACCTCTTTCCCTGTCCCCCTCATCTCTCCTTTGGTGACCATTAGTGTGACCATTTTTGGTCACCTTTGGTGACCATTTTTTTGTTTTTGTTTTTCAGTTTTTTATTTTGTTTTTGTTTTTGCTTGAGGAAAAAAATGTGGTGCAAGAACATTGCAGAAGGGGTTCTGTTTCCAGTTAGTTTCGCCCTGTACAAGTAGAATGAAGTCATTGGGGCAGAGTTTTAACTGACATTATTTCAGGCATCATTCCAAACCCCTTCGTTTTACAGTAATGAGTCTGAAGCCTAGAGAGGTAAAAAGACTTGGTGGTTCAAGGTCACACCACTGGAGCAGAGCTGCAGCTGGAACTCTGGTGCCCAAACTCCCAGGCCAAATCTCCTTCTCCGTTATACTAACGTTGGGAGGCTTAAAAAAAGTGTGTGTGTGTGTGGAAGACGAAGGTTCATTTTCCCCCCCATGAATTAAATCAACTTTATAAGCTGGGCCTGGAATTGTCTCTTTCCTTCAGTATTGGGTGGAGGGCAAACTGCCCCCATGTAGTGATTTTCTGGCATGAGGGCCTCCTTTGTGTTCCACTGGGTTGCTAAGCATGTCCCGTTGTTGGGGTCTGTTTTTCCAGATATGGCATGGCCAACCCCCCCACCTTGCTTTGTTTAGAACCAAGAGGATTTTTGTAGCCACTTGAACTGAACATCGGTGTCTGCTTCCCCTCTCTCTCCCAATGCCTGGAGCAGTGCCTGGCACATAGTAGTTGCTTAGCGAATATTTGTCTAATGAATTGACTGAATAGAAAGTTGGGTGTGTCTAAAAGGGGGAGGAAATCAGCCACATCCTTCCAGGAGCCCAATAATTGATGGGGCTTTGGAAGCCAATCTGGAAGGGAGGGCCTGTTGTGAAGACACCCCCAAAATGGCCAGGGCTGTGCTGTCCTCTTTGACCCTGATATATGAGGGGAGTTTTTGAAGATGGGTCAGATCAAGTGGAGATGCTCTGTTATTTAGCACCCAGCATAGCTCTGGGATCTACCCAATGCACAAGAATATGGTCTGTGGACTTCACGGTAATTTTTGTTCCCCTAGAAGGGGATGTTTACCCTCAAGCTTGAGGGAGCTAGCAGAATAGGAACCAACATAGGTCCAAGTTAGCTTCTTGCACTCCTGTTCCTCGCTGCAGAGCCCCGGGTAGTCCCTTTGCTTTCCTCCTCTGGAAAATGGGGAGTGATTGTGAATTTGCTGTGCTGCTGAGCCTTACCCCAAATGATGGGCGTTTTTTGAGTATTCAATCTGTAGTCAGAGTTTTATGGTCATATTTGCTTTTCTAAGAAATTTAAGTAGGTCGTTGAGGTCAGGAGGTTTTTATTTTTTATTTTATTTTATTTTATTTTATTTTATTTTATTTTATTTTATTTTATTTTATTTTATTTATTTTATTTTAAGATTTTATTTATTCATGAGAGACACACAGAAAGAGGCAGAGACACAGAGGGCGAAGCAGGCTCCATGTGGGGAGCCCAATGCGGGACTTGATCCTAGGACCCCAGGATCATGCCCTGAGCCAAAGGCAGACGCTTAACCACTGAGCTCCCCAGGTGCCCCGAGGTCAATAGGTTTTTAGAGACCCCACCTGCTTTCATGTTTCTGGATACTCAGAAATCAAGGTAGAGTCCTCCATGTTTTTGCAGAGACTGAAAACACATAACTTTGTGAGGTCTTTCTCACATGTATCTATCGATGTTTTCCTGTAATTTTTTTTTTTTTGCCTTCACAATCTTTATGTCAACCATTTCTTTTTCTTTTTCTTTCTATTTTAGACAGTTTGTGGAGTCAGGAGGTTTCTGAGCTGTTTCTTAGTTGAGAACAGTCCAAAGACACTTTCTATAACTGTTAACTCAGGTGACCATGATGAAATGCTATTGCAGAGGGTGGAGTAGTTTCGGACAACACAGATGATTTTCTCACAGTTCTGGAGGATGGGCATCCCAGATTAGGACCTTGGCAGGGTTGAGTTCTGGGGAGAGCCCACTTCCTGATTTGTGAGTGGCCTTTTTATGTGCACACAGGGAGAGAGAGAGAGAGAGCTCTGGGGTCTCTTTCATAAGGGCACTAATCTCATCCTGGAGACCCCACCCTCATGATCTCCTCTAACCTTGATACCTCCCAAAGACCACATCTCCAGACAGCATCCCATTGAAGGTGAGAGATTCAACATAAGACTTGTGGGGAGACACAAACATTCAGTTTATAGCCTTCCCAGCATCTCTTAACAACTGAAGACCAGTCTTTGCTTGCTGGTAAAAGAAGGAAGGAGTGGTGGTTGCAGGGTCGCAAGGAAGGTGATCACCCCTCCAGGCCTTCATTGAGTCTGAGGCTTGAGCTGATGGTCTCACACTCTGCTCTTGCTTTCCGCAGCTCTTGCCTTGCGAGAGTCCACCAAACGCTTGCCCAGAGGGGATTTGCCTGATTTTCATGTAGGCTTCTAGTTAAAGATGGATCAGGCCAGATTTTAATTGCTTATTACTTCCCCACAAACAGAAATCGACATGATACACTCTATTAAATCACCTGCAACACAATCATTTTAAGAAAATAGTTTATGTTCTTTTAATGGTGCTACTTATTGTCCATAAACTTGCTGGTGTAACCAAGCGCCTTGCTGTCTAATGAAACACACACATAGAATATTGTTCTCTGCTTATTGAAACCATTAGGTGTTTAGCTTTTGCAGGTGGTTGAGCATACTGCAAAAACTGCAGTTGATTTTCACCTTTTAAGAGAAGTGTGCCTTGCCATGGGGTTACATTCCATATTAGGGCTTTGTAGCCTCAGAAAGAAGACAAAGGGTCTTAAGAGTGTAGGACAGAGACTCAAATCCTGTGGAACCTCAGTTTCTCAGTCGATTCAGGCTGCTGCAGGGAATATATAGCATAGAGCGAGCGGCTTAGAAATAGCAGCATTCATTTCTCACACAGTTGTGAAGGCTGGAAATCTGAGATCCAGGCAACTGCAGGTGTCTGCTGAGGCCCTGGCCTGCTTCCTGGGTCATAGACAACTGCCTTCTTGCAGTGTCTTCACGTGTTGGGAGGGTTGAGGGGGCTCTCTGGGGTTTCCTTGGTAAGGGTACTAATCCCATTCATGAGGGCTCCCCCCCCCCGCCTTATGACCACCCAATGGCCCTGTCTCCTGAGCATCACTTCAGGGGTTAGGATTTCAATGTAAGATTTTGGGGAGACAGCAACATTCAGCCCATAGCACCAGGCTTTTGGTTTTGGTAGGAGAAAGACAATATCAAGAGGACCAGGAGCTCGGCTTTCTGGGGCAACACAGTGGGTCCCATCGTGCTCTGCCAGGTGTGTGGACACGGTTGTCAGGAAGGGCTGCTTGCGTCCCTATAGGGAGGTCACCGGGTCACCTGACTCAGTTCTAAGTGTCCAGCTTGAACTCTGGCCAGGTGGGCTTTGGCTCTGTCTGGCATAGTTTTTTTGAGCCGCAATTCTCTTACCCTCCTCTTACCTTCTGCCACCCCCAGACTGTGGGACTCCAGACACCAACACAGTGGACCCTCTACTGCCTTTTCCCACTCTTCCTGTCTCATCGTTATCCTTTCTCATGCCTTGCTTCTCCTTTTACCACCACGCCAAGGCTGAACTCTCTGTTGGCCAGCTTCCAGATCCCTGGGGAAGTGGATTTATTCTCACCTACTTGGGAACTCTAGGTTCTTGTGTGTTGTTTCCATGCTAAGCCCCCTCCTGACCTGTGTCATGGGCATGCTTAGGGCTCTGGAGCCGTCTGAGCTGCTTCCTCTCCACTGAGATGTTGGTGCAGTGGCCCTGGGCTGAACCATCTTCTCGTCCTCACAGGACAATTTAGAAGGCTGTGAACTGGCCCCTCTTGCTCCTTTGTGGGACCCTGTGACAAGCAGTTTCTCCCTCTGCTCCCCTTGCCCAGCTGTGGGTGATACAGGTACCATTCATCTGTTTTCTGCACAGGAGATAACGGAGGCCTCACTGTGTTATATGTCAGAAGCTCCTAAGAGGAATCCCATTCTATTCTTATTCTGATATAGAGATGCCAAATTGGGAGAGAAAGAAAATTCTCCCGAGGTAGAAGAGTATGAATAAAATGCTAAAAAAGGATTATAGACAGTATCTACAGTAGAGCCCGTCTTGTCATTAATGACCCTTTACGTGACTTTGCATAACTGACCGTGAGTGACAGTGGGCTGTGCCTTGAACACCTGACTCCTTCTGGTGGCATCTCTGTCCTGCGATAATTGCGGGAGCCTGAAAAGGCTCAATAAACTGCTTGAAACACAGCTTTAGGCTCAAGGTGAGTTCAAAAGCTGTGGGCATCGAAATATATGGCTGTGCGCTGAAAAGCAGACATGCAAGAAATTAAAAATATGGCCCCAAAGGTTTAACGTTGCCTTTTAACTGTGCTTAAATTCATATTCATGTCCTGACGGTCTGTCTGAAGTAGCCTGGGTTGATATAGGGAAGGTATAAACATATCTCCTTCAACTGAGTGCTTCTGCAAATCCTATTTTGATAAGGTCTTAAATCCGTTGAGATCAGATCATAAAATCCCCTGCAGTCTCAGCAATCGGTGAAAACAGTGCTCAACAAATTTTTTCTCTCTATTTTGCATTCAGCCAGAGTAACCTCCCTTCATAAATCCCTCTGCCCACCCCCCCCATCTCTACACCCCCACTACCGCCTGGGGGAAAATATGGGCAACATGTGGTGTGTTAGCAACATTTCAAGTGTAAATATTAAACTTGGTTGGTAAATTTTAATTTACCTTTTAATAATTTTCTGGCTTACATGGGCTATTTTTAGCATATGAGAGCTTAGAGATTTAGTGAAAAATATGCTGTAATAACTGAAAATGCCAGACAAGAGTCATTTCAAGTTTAGAAATTTATCCGATAATAAGTTCTTCATCAGTGGATATTACTTCCCAGGTGATGCATGGAATTTGGGGCAGCGGATGACTGGAGATGGTGCTAATGTGATTTGTGCCAATAAATTACATATGGAATGCCCACAGAATGCATGCAAATGTTCCCTGAAGGGGCCCTGTGAAGTTTATTCTTCATTTCTGATAGCTGAGTCTCAGGTTGCTCTTAATCATCGGAAAATCCCATCAGCAGGTGGCCTTTTATGGGGCAGGGTGTGAATTCTCACGGTTGCTGAGTGCACGGAGTGACTCTGAAAACTTGGAAGATAAAATTCAAGAGAGAACCACCCGCAGAACATTTGAGTCCTTAAATGCTTATGTGGTTTGCTGTTGATACAGAAATCTATCCTTTGAAGATGGCCTCTGAGTGGAAATGTGCTCTGGAAAAATCCCTCACTGATGCCGCACAGTTTCCTCTTCCGATGGAAGTATTTAAGGTAAGATGTCGGTTCCTAGCGACTTGTTTATTACTTTTCTCAACAGCAGCCGTTCTTGAGTGAAAAGTTTCTCATAGTGAATCCTTTCCCACCTGCTCAGCCAGGTATCATTTGAAATGTTTAAAATGTTACCTGTGAGCTTGTGCTTTGTTTTGTCATCTTCCCAAGTACTCGTGTTACAAGATGCTGATTGAAATTCTGTGGCTTTCTTGTTTTTCTCCATAATGTATTATTATAGAATAATAACACCTTCACCCCTCACAAAGGGAACAACATCAACAGCAAAAAGTTAGCAAGTCTGTTTTTGGTATTTGTTTGGTAAAAATAATAGAAAATGATGCTCCTCTTGACGGGTCGGTCGGTTCTCTGGATGGACCAAGAAGTTTGAGTGAGTATCTAATGGGCCATAGGCCGTGAGGGTTGGGGGTGCCAACAGAAGGGGAAAGAAACACACAACTGAAATGGATCACTGTGTTCCTGACACTTGAAAATTAGGCCTAACACTTCCATGTAGATGAATATGAAGCTGTGGGCGAGGATGATGTGTGCGGCCCAGAGGAAGTCCTGAAATGTCCTCTTCCTACCTGGACCTCGAGTCCTGGGACAGTTCTAAATGTGGTTGCTGTCACCTGGCAGAAAGTGGTCTTCCCATCCCGAGGGGGCACATTTCCGCAGTGCTGTACACATCCCCTGTGGAGAATACCCGGGCAGCAAGAGCTTAGGGCCTGGGTGTGGGCGCTGGTACACCAAAGTCCTTACTCAGAATTTAAACCCATCATGACAAATTGTGAACCTTCTCTAGCTGCACATTTCCTTGTTTATAAAATTGGACCTAAAGAGATGGCTTTTAGGGACCCCTGGGTGGCTCTGTGGTTGAGCATCTGCCTTGGGCTCAGGGCATGATCCCGGGGTCCAGGCTCCCCTCGAGGAACCTGCTTCTCCCTCTGCCTGTGTCTCTGCGCCCCCCCCACCTCATGTCTGTCATGATTAAATAAATAAAGTCTTTAAAAAAACAAGATGACTTTTAAAACTAGTGATAAAATTATGTTCTGAAGTTTGAGTGATGACTTCTACAGTGTTTGGATCCTACTGTATAAGAGGAGCAGCATCAATAGACTAGGCTAGTAGGGGTAGTGATCACTGGCAATGAAACAATGTTTTGAGGGTTTTGTTTTGTTTTTGCTAACTCATCAATGACTTCATTCCTCACTTCTCCCTCCCTCCTTCCCTTGCTTCCTTCTTTCCTTCCTTTCTTGCTCTCCTGGTAACATCCTCCCCTGGAAAAGGTAAAAGTAATAACTAAAAACAACTTTTACTTTTCCATTACATATCTGGCTCTACGGCCTCTTTGCATCCCCCTTTTTGACCTCTATGGTCAATGTCCACTGTCTTCATGGTGGCCTTAG
Source organism: Vulpes lagopus (assembly GCF_018345385.1). NCBI lineage: Eukaryota > Metazoa > Chordata > Mammalia > Carnivora > Canidae > Vulpes > Vulpes lagopus. The sequence goes on from NC_054831.1 coordinate 78,040,423, forward strand.
TCATATTTTATTTAAACATAAACATAAATAAAATTTTATTTTTTAAAACATTTTACTTATTTATTCATGAGACACACACAGAGAGAGGCAGAGACCCAGGCAGAGGGAGAAGCAGGCTCCTCGTGGGGACCCGATGTGGGACTCGATTCTGGGACCCCGGGATCATTCTCTGAGCTGAAGGCAGATGCTCAACCGCTGAGCCACCTAGACGACCCCTTAGTAATATTTTAAAAGCATAAACTGGATCATGTCCCTCAGGTTTGAAAAAATAGATTTTCTTTTGAAATACATTCCACATCTGTGGGGCGCTCTGAGTAACAGGTGAGGTCTAGACTCGGGAAGTCACCACCAGAAAGAAGCCTTCTCCGTGTCCTTCCCAGACATGCTCTCCTGGCTCTGCCAAGGCACCTAGTGCCTTTGCCTTTGCGGCGGTCATTTTCTTGCTTCTCTTTGTAGTGTTACTGCTGGTGTATGTTTTCCTAAATGGCTTATTATTTGCTCTTGACAAAGTAAGAAGCAGGTATAAGCCTACTTTTTTCAGAAGAAACAAGGCTTTTCCTGGGGTGCCTGGCTGGCTCAGTTGGTGGAGCATGCGGCTCTTGATCTTGGGGTTGTGAGTTCGAGTCCCACGTTGGGTGTAGAGGTTACTTAAAAAAAAATAAAACCTTAAAAAAAAGAAAGAGGCCTTTTCCTGCTCTTTGGAGGGGAAAATAGCTGAATGATGTCTGGGTAATAGGCTGGCTTTGCTTTTTCTCGGTTTACAAGAGTCGAGTCAGCAGAGTCATGAGCTGGTCTTTAGAGAATTAGAGTTTATCGTAGTTGAGCTGCCGTCTGCCAGAGCTCCTATGAACTCCAGGGACCGGCCATCCCTGAGACATACGGACAGGAACCAGTTGGTTTATATTTTCTGCTTTTATAGCTTAACTCCTGTTCCCGGAACAGGCCCGAGCGCTACTTTCTGTGACGTGAATGGAATGTTCTCCTCGGCTCCGGGCAGCTGGGCCGAGAGCAGGGACTGGGAACCTGTTTTGTATTTGATCCCAATGAGCCCGACGCTGTTCACGGTCTCCGTCTGCCTTGTTTGGCCTTCTCCCCTCAGGTCATGAAGCTGTTACGACACGACAAGCCATCCTGGTGGTGGCGGCCCACAGCGTGTCTCGCGTTGAGTCCGGGAGAATGTCTTTATTCTGTCTTCATGCTTCAGTGAGAGTTTGGGTAGAGAATTCTAGGCTTTTCTCAAGAATTTGGAGGTATCACTCCCTTCTCTATTCCTTCCCTGCAATCTTGTGTTTTCCCCCACCATTGCGCAGTTTCGCAGTAGAATGCCGTGGTGGGCATCCGTTTCCTTCCATGATGCTGGCCACCTCTGGCACCTGCAGCTCGTGCCTTTAATCTGGGGACGTTTCTTTTTTTTTTTTAATTTTTTATTTTATTTTATTTGTTTTTTATTTATTTTTTAAATTTCTTTTTTCGAACGATGTCTCATACCTCTCTTTGGCTCTCTTGATTTGTGAGTATGTGGATGCGGTACTCCTGGACTGGCTTTTTACTTCTCTCTCTCTCTCTCTCTCTTTCAGTTCTATTTTCCATTTCCTTGTCTGTTTGCACCACTGTGAGAAGTTTCCTGAACTTATTTGTGCCGTCATGTTTTTACGACCACTTGTCTGGTGTGTTTTTGCTGGATGCTGTTTACAGCCTCGTCTTCTTACTGCACAGATGCATGAATTTCTCTTGTTGGAATTACTGATTTTTAAAAGCTTTTTTTTTTTTTTCTCCCCTGAATGATCTGTTTTCTCCATGTTGCCTTTGGTTCTGGTTGTCCTTGTCAGAGGCTTTCCGACGATGTCAGAAAATCCTTGACCGTGGCTCTCGAGTAAGGGGGGTTAGAAAGCCGAGGGTGGAGCTGGTCCATGTAGGTGACCTTGGAGAGCTGCTTCTTTATACGGTGGCTTTTTCTCCTTAGCTGATTTTCCAGGGGGGTAGTTTTCAACTTCCAGCTTGGGGCTCAAAATCCAGCTGTTGGTGGTGTTGGGTGAGCTGGGGAGAAGAGGGCTGGGGGTTTTGGCACTGAGGGACCAGGGACCCACACCTACAGCTCAGGGGCCATCTGTTTCACCCTCTCCAGAGGAGACTGGGGAGGACGGTTGGTCTTTCAGGGTAGGGAGGGGACCCCTTCCCTCACCTGCTCCCATTTACCTCCAGTTTGTTCATTAAGATTTTATTTATTTATTTATTTATTTATTTATTTATTTATTTATTTGAGAGAGAGAGAGAGATAGAGAGAGAGAGAGAAGGAGCATGGGGAGGCAGGGAGGAGCAGAAGGAAAGGGAAAGAGAATCTCAAGCGGACTCTGCACTGAGTGCAGAGTCCAACGCGGGGCTCCATAACCCTAGGATCACGACCTGAGCTGGAACCGAGAGTCAGTCGCTCAACTGACTGCACCCCCCAAGTGTCCCCCCATTCACTCCCAGTTTTGGACATATGTGGTTATTACTGGTTTCTGAGTCTCCTAAAGATGCCACAGTTTCCCTGGGTTGGTTCTCGGCTTTGCTGCTGCAGCCTCAGGATTTCCTTCTGTTGATTGTACTAAATTAGTCACTGCTGGTTCATCTGTACTTTTGCTTCCATACTTTTGTTGCTACTGAGCGGGTTCGTGTCTGCAGATTTTTTTTTTTTTTTTTTTTTGCTGGAATTTTGGTTAGAGTTGAGGGAGATGCTCGGTTAAGGCATCTGGCATTGGCATCTGGCAGCTCCTTTCAAGCAGCCTCATTGCCTGGACTGTAGCTGAAGCTCCTTCCAGGTTGTGCCGGGTCTGCCGGGACTCCGTGCCTGCCTGCCTGTATGCCTCCTGGGAGGCACCTCCCCCGGGGTGCCGGGTGCCAGCCTCTGCTCTACTCTTCACATACTCTCTGCCCCTGTCTTGTTCTTTCTGTTAAATCTTGCTGAAGATTTGCTGCAATTTGACTGCAAATACACATCTGTTCACCAAGCCTTCCAGGGGCCCCTGGGCTCTGCCCTTACCCTACATGAGGGGCTCCCTCTTGGGTCCTGTCGCCCAGCTCACACTTAGACTGTGCTGTCTGTGTGGTTCTTGACGGTCTGTCCATGTCTTTTTGCCTAACCGAAGCTTTCGGAAGGCAGGGACCATGTTTTTCTTGTTCAGTGTTGAAGCTGTTGAACCAGACTCTGTAGCTGCAGTAGAGCTCAGAAAATCCTGTCGGATATGTGAGCAAATTTGTGAATAGACAGATGCCTTTAAGTCATTGATTTAAAATACGTTGAGTTCATATAGTTGTGGGTTAACTGGATATGCAGACTTACTGATCAGAACGTGAATGCTAACACTGAAAAGGTAGAAATGTTAGTAATCCTAATGCATTTTTAATTAACGATTTACTAATTCATTACCCATTTATTGAGCAGCTACTCTCTGCAAGATGCTATTGACCAGATTCCAGGGTCTCATCATTTGTCTACATTTTTTTTCAAAATACAGTGAACTTCTTCCCTCCCTTTCATGTTTTCCTATTAGAATTCAGACACTACTGTGGGTGGGCTGCTGAGAGTTATTGCACTCAGTGTTTTGTTCATAATGAATAGTTGCTTTAAGAGTAGATCCTGAATATTTCCTGCTTTCCACAGGATGTATGGAATGGGCATTTCATGAATAAAAATGGGTCAAATTGAAAGTTATGTGTTCCCGAGGCACTTCTATGAATGTTTTCTCTGATTTCAATTCGATGGAAAAGAACTGGGCAGTTGCACTTTCTTAACCATGCTTTGTATGGAGTAGATATTTATACATTTAATTTTGGAATCCTAAGAACAACCACCACCCCAAGGCTGTTGTAATAAATTACCACAAACTGGGTGACTAAAAACAATGAAAATGTATTCGGTCTTAGCTTTGGAGGCTAGAAGTAGAGATGGAGCTGTCTGTAGGACCACACTCCTTCCCACGGCTCTGGGGAGTGTGTCCTGGCTTCTGGGGGTTGCCTGCGATCCTTAGCATCTCTTGGGTTGTGGCGGCATTCCCCCAGCCTCTGTCTTCGTGTTCCCTCTGTGTGATTGTCCCAATTTCTCCCTGCTTATGGGGACACCCATCATATGATGTCGGCCCACGTTAGTGCAGCATGGCCGCAGCTTAACTTGCCTGTGTCTGCAAAGACCTCGTGTCTAAATAATGTCACATTCCCAGGTTTAGGGTGGATGCGAATTTTTAGGAGACATTATTCAACTCAGTAAAACCACATTTCATGTATGAATAGTAATTTAAGAAATCATATAATAGTATTCTCTACCGAGTTATCCTACTCACACAGGAGTCCCTAAGCTCAGAGAAATTGCATGGGGGACATGTGATGGGTTCTTCAGACTGTCTTAACAGTTGCTTCACATTAATAAAAATTAGAGGGTTTTTTTTTTTTTTTGTCTCAGGTTTGGAAGTTTCAGTGAGCAATATTCTGCAGGCAGGGTGCAAAAATAGAACTTGTATATGTTTTTCTTCCCCTCTTATCACTGTTTGATCATCACTGTTTCTCACCAGGAAAACTTACTTCTATTATTTTCATTATGGTAAAAGTATATATGTCTGGATTCAGTCATGAGTCTTCCTAGATGCGTGTCATTATGGAACATTGCCATAGTGTTTAGCTGTTGCAAGACAGAAGTCAAAGCTATGCACATTTAATGCCTAGAGATGAGCAGTATTTCAAAGCAGTTCTTTTTAAATTATTTTTACACCATAGATAAAATGGGTATTTTGATGGAATACATCTTGTTTTGCTGCGGTGTTTGCCACTCTGAGGATGTGTTCATCTGTGTACTTTGGTATCTGTGGTTCTATGCCTATAAGTGTGGTCTGCTAGTGTTAATGTACAGAATTCTTCATCTTGCATGAATATAGACAGTAATTGTGTAAAAACAAGCTCATCTTTAGTATTCCTGCTGTTATCTATCCTTGATTTGAGAGAACACTTGGGATGGCTTTTGGTTACCATTTTAGTGGGAATTCTGATTCTCCTGATTTGGAAAATGCAGATGATCTTTAAAAATGTACACTCATTTGAAAGATAAGTACCTAACAAAATGGCAATGATACAGAGGGAAAAGGATTTAAAAAATGCATTATATTGAAAACTGAATAATGAAAAAGACTTTTTTTCCTGATAACCAGCCTCATTATTGAGGGACCTAATAGATGTGCTAAAATAATCCATATATTACTATTAATTTACTCCTGAAGGAAGGTAAATTTATAGAGGGGACTACAGTGCATGTCAACATGGTGTCTCATGGCTTCCTCTTTTCATTTATTAGGCAACCTTTGCAACCCGTCATTGGCTTGTAGGTCAAGTCCTACTGTTATAGTAATGAGAACAGAAGAAAGGGGCTGGTGATTTCTGTTCTGTTTCAGTTTTCAATTGCACTAAGTCTCCACTGCATGGATTTAGGGGAATTCAGTTACATCTTAAAAATGGGGCCAAGGGAGATGTGAAAATAAGAGTGTAGCTATCATTAACATAACCTTCCATGTGTCAGACATTCAGAAGCCTTCTCTAATCACTTAACTTTTCATTCTCTACAGTCCTCATAAGCTGCGATTTACGTTTGTAACCCCACTCATCTTCGAGTGTTAAGTCATGGACATTTCAGTGACAACTCATACACACATCAAAGAGATGTACACGTAAGAAGCCCAAGTTCCCAATTTGCCAGTTAAGTACAATAAAGCATTTTTCCCTTAGGGGAATACCGGTGTGTAGCCCAGGGAAAGCCCGCTCTCCACCTGACTTCATTTGTTGAGCACACCTTGTAATTACAAGGAAAGAATGTTATTTAAAATGTCACTGAAACCCGTTACCCAATTTTATCCCTTAAAGAAGTGAACTTGCTCGAATATTTTTTTTCATTCCACTGAAAAAAAAAAAAAACAAGTTTAAAATCTCAGTGTGTCTGAAATTCCAAAGAAGCTGTTTAGAGATAGGCAGTAGAGTGAAAGTGAGGGTAAGCCACAGGGACGTGAGGCCAGCACCATGGCTTCGTCCCTGAAGCCCGGTTCTTTCTGATGCCTGTGTCAGGTCCCCAGCTCTAACCCCCAGGTTTTGTGAATACCAGGACTCATAGGACTAAGATGTGGTTATGCTCATGGTTGGTTAATTACAGAAAAAGAGCATAGAGCTAAATCGGCCAAAGGAAGAGCAGCATGGTGTGGACTCTGGACATGAATGCACAAGCCTCCATGGGTCCTCTCCAGAGTGTCCCAAGGGAGACTCTGAATTGTGACAATGTGTGCTAACCATTGCCTTCCAGGGCAGCGCATCTAAGGCCCCACTGGCCATGTAGGTGCCATCTGCTCAGTATGTCCCCAATTCCTCAGCTCCCAGAAGGAAATCATATTGTTTGTACAAACAGCATTGGCACAGCGGGCTACGCTTCTACATAGGGGAACTTTCTATCAGTGCAGAGTGCTGTCTATAAGCCATAACCCCGGATGGCAGCCCAGGGCTAACCCCTTCCCAACGACTGCCGCCTCTGGCCTACTCTACATGTTAATCCTCTTCTGCCCACCTCCGTTCCATCTGTGGACCAAGCCTGGCAGCTCTGCGGTCACGGTCTGTCTCAGATTCAGTCACTCTTCTCTTGGTCCATCGCCACAACCCCTGTGTCCTGGACTGCTGCCTTAGTTACAGAACCGTGTTCCTGGATGCTCATCATTGCTTCCCTGCAGTCTGTTCCTTAGAGGGTGGCCAGAGTGATTCTCCTGAAACAAAATTCAGATCCCATCACTCTTCTGCATGTGACTCTTCCTGGGGCATCTCATCCTGCCCCTGGTCCCGCGTGGTCCTGTTCCCTGTGAGCCCGTCTGCCACCTTACCCTTCGGTGAACTGCTGCCCCTCCAACACGGAGATGCCCCTGCTCAGGCCTTCACAGTAAGGCTCTGTCTGCCTGGAAAGTGACCCCAGAGGCCTGTGTGGTATCTTCTCTCACTTTATTCGGGTCTCTGCTTAGATTCTCTGCCACCATCTGTCCTCCTTCCATCATCATGCCCATCGTAGCACTGATCCCCACACATTTTCTGGATTAATTTGCTTTTTCTGCATCTGATGTTTCCCCCAGCTAGGCGGAAGCTCCATAGAACAGCCTGCGGCTCCATCCCCAGTGCCTTGAACAGTGCCTGGCACATAGTGAGCATGCGATAAAAATTCCCAAGTGGTTTAGTGAAGAAGTAACTACAGAAATCTGCTCAGAAGAGTGGAGACTCCGAGGCCATGAGTGTTACGTCAGTGGGGCAAGTCTCATGTGAGTGGTTCTGAACGATGCAGTGACCACGTGTAGCACACGTGAGAGCACCCAGAGGAATATTAGGGATGAATTGGAGTGGAGGAAACATCTCAGCCTCTGTGAGGTCCTGTTGGCAGTGAAGTTGCCATGTCTGTGTGTACATCTTGCTGACGAAGATCGGAGTCACTCATGTTGTGTGTGGACTCGTTTTCTTCTCAGAGTCTCCGGCTTTTATTACATCGCCAGGTATTTGCAGTAATGCATCATAAGGTGCTGGGTGTGATGCATAATTTACTGATTAAACAGATCTGTGCAGATACAAGGAGCTTGAGGAATGTACTGGAGAGGCCGTCAGGCAGGAGCTGGGTCTGAGTGGCTGTGTTTTGCCTTCTGGGCATCTGGTTTCCCACTGTACGGCCTGTCTTTCCTAGTGTTGCATCCATGTTCCTCTGATCCATGTCATAGCTGGGTAGATGAGATGTGTCTGGGTGGTGACAGCCAATGTTTTCGGATCACTCCATTTTACCAGAAGCTGAGGAGAGCTGTGTTTTTCGATGGGACGTGTAGATCTAGCCTCTAGCCATGGTCCATCCCATTATTGCCAAGTCTCGATTGACATCTGTGGCTGATGTGGAGGTTACTGGGAGCCGAGATCATGGTAACTGGCGCTTTTCCTTCATCAGGACTCAACAGTGGGTCAGAAGACAGTGCTTGGTCTAGTACTTGGTCTAGAACTTGGAAAAACCACCAGGTCTCTGGCTGTTTGGCTTCTTTGACAGAAGTATCTGTTAAAAGGATCCCAGACTATTCGCACTAACGGGCCTCCTGGCAGTCTGCAGATAGAGGGCTTTCACGATGGCCAAACGACCTGCTAGATGTCCTTTGATCCCACCTCCAGCTGTATTTGTCATGATTTCTTCATTGCACCCTGCTCTCTAGAGCTGACAAAGGGAGGGGGCCACGGGGAGGAGGTTCATTGGTAAGAGAAGGTGCCGCTCGCAGCCATGATTATTACTATTTTTCAACACCAGCAAATTGACAAAGAAAGGCAGATATTCCATGCACGTTCGTCTTCTCTGTGCAGAGTGTTGGGGCTGTGCTCCTGCCACACTGATGATCCCCCGGCCTGTTATTTCTTTAGCTCTCTTCAGCTTTGAAGTATGTACCTTTCGGTGTGATTGTAGGTTTAACCCGTTGGAGGGAACCTCTTCTGTGGTTTAGGGTCTGAGACCTAGCTAGGTTAGAGGCCGGAGAGGGAAGGTGAAGTGGAGGCAAGAGAGAGGAGAGCTTTTCTTTCTCATTCTATCTGCTGCAGCCAAAGGGGTAGGGAAGCATGTGAGCTGTTGTGTTACGATGGATGGTGATGTTGTGGTTTCTATGGTGACTGATTTCTTTCTCTCTTGTTCCACTGCTAAATACAGCAACAACAACAACAAAACCCCCTTGTGGCTAAGTTTGGCCTTCAGGTGGGATAGTTAGATTCTCCGGAATTTGCTGTGGGCCCCCTGTGTCGGGCCAGCCCTTAATTGCTGACATGATGTCCTCCGTCCCACATGGCAGACTGTGTGATACCAAACAGCATAGCAAATAAGCGGTCTCATCAGGTTAAACCCAAATGTTCCTTTTAAAGAAGGGCTGTTGGGCAGCCCTGGTGGCTCAGTGGTTTAGCATCGCCTTCAGCCTGGGGCCTGATCCTGGAGACCCAGGATCGAGTCCCACATCGGGCTCCCTGCATGGAGCCTGCTTCTCCCTCTGCCTCTATCTCTCTCTCTGTGTCTCTCGTCAATAAAATAAATAAAATCTTAAAAATAAAATAAAGAAGGGCTGTTTTAGACCGAGGGTCCTTAGACTGATGGCTTGCCCCCTGCCACCCTGTTGATGCAGTTGCCCTGACCTCGGGGGTCTCCCCGCTGCCCGTTCCAAGCATTCCTCCCTCGGGGCTCCTTCACTGCACCCCTGGGCCTGAAGGCACGGCTCTGCCAGACATGTGCGGCACCCCTCCCCTGTCGTCCTCATTTCTTTAAAGACTTCGGAGAGGGTTTTGCAGCAGAGCCTCTCTGGGGTGCTAGATCGAAGAGGAGCTCAGTCCTCCCTGGTGCGTAGAAACGCGAGGGAGGGCTTATGCCAGGCTGCCCCTCGTATGCTCGGGTTCATGAACCATGGCACATGAATTCCATTAATGGGAAAAGGATGATGGGGGCCATCTCGTTTTTATGAGCTTTGGAGAGAATCTTCGGAGAGACACACTCGAGAGGGCAAGTCTGGTCAAACAATAAGCATAACCATAAAAATTGCAAAGCCGAGGTATGTGGAGTTCACCGTAACGACGGCTCGGTTGCTGCTGCTTGCAATCTGCTAGATAGCAACTCGCTTCTAATTCTAAACATTAAGAATTTAAGAATATAGGCAACTTTCCATTATCTGCTCTGTGAGTTATCATTCCCAAATGGCTTCTGTTCGCCGCTGATTATTCTGGCTCCCACCAGTTACTGCGGTTTCGGGGACAGCAGGATAATATTAGCATGAACTCAGTGTCATTGGTTTTGGGATGTAGGGTGGGGGGGGTGCAGCATGCATCTCGAAGACAGAAACGTTTCAAAGTGATTGTCGTGTCAGATTTTTGTTTGTTCAGACTTTCCACGCCACTCTCTATCGATAAGAATAATTAAGAAGTGATTCGACTCGTTTCTTCTGTAGAGGATTTGGTAATGAGCCGCAATAAAATTGTATAGAGGCAGTATACACACACACACACACACACACACACACACATAGATCCTTTGTGGGTTAGGTTGGACCTTTTTTTTTAAAAAAAAAAAAAGATTTATTTATTTATTTATTTATAGAGAGCGTGAGCATGTGAGGGTGGGGGAAAGGCAGAGGGAGAGAGAATCCTCAAGCAGACTCTGTGCTGAGCGTGGAATCCCACACAGGGCTCGATCCTACAACCCTGAGATCATGACCTGAAATCAGGAGTCCGGTGTCTAACTGATTGAGCCACCCAGGGGACCTGGTTAGGTTGGACTTTTAATTACCGTGTGCCTTCCGTGAACAAGCATTTGCAAATCGCAGTATTTCAAGGAGGGAGACTGTGTAAGGAGGAGCCTAACTCCTTTCTTTCAGGGGTTAATGGTCTAATGGAAAACCAGGACCCACAGCACAGCGATGCTTCTGTGCTGCGAACCCACAGCTTTCACTAAGCTCCATCCTTCCTTGAGAAAGGCCCCCTGAGGGGTTTGTGTATAGCTCGGGTGTAAATGAAAGCGTGGGGATCTCTCAGCTTCCCTTCACTTCCTTGGACAGCCCTCTGAGTTGCCTTGTCTTAATGGTATGAAGTCAAGGGCAAGATGAAAATCTGCCTCCAGGATGGTCTCCAGCCCCACTTCTAACCAGAAGGATAAACAGATAGACTTTTACATGAATATGTCATGTTGTGTTTAACATTTAAAAAGTGGAGTAAGTTTAGAATAGTAGAGACCAGACTTAAAGCTTGTTAATATTTACTGAAATGTGCTGTAGTTGCTGGCGAAATTTCTAAGTCCCAGGGATACCTGGGGGGCTCAGTGGTTGAGTGTCTGCTTTTGGCTCAGGTCGTGATCCTGGAGACCTGGGATCGAGTCCCACGTCAGGCTCCCTGCATGGAACCTGCTTCTCCCTCTGCCTGTGTCTCTGCTTCTCTCTCTGTGTCTCTCATGAATAAATAAATAAAATCTTTAAAAAAAGATTTCTGTGTCCCCTTGATTTTCCTAAAGGTACGTACATGCATACATAACTTCAGGCTGTAAAGGAGTTCAGAAAATTTAGTCATTTTGGTTGTATTTGTACAAATTGGCCCATTCACTGGACCTCACTTGTTTCTGAGCTACTAGTGATTAGAGAGGCTGCAGGTGCATCAGTGAGAGGGTGGTGAGCAAGGCCAGGCCGGAAGCGTTCTTGTGTTATGAGTCGCACACCTTCGGAGTGTCTCTGGAATATATAGAAACCCTTTCAGAGGGCACCTGGGTGACTTACTTGGTTAAGGACCTTCCCTCGGTTCAGGTCATGATCCTGGGGTCCTGGGATCGAGTCCTGTATCGGGCTCCCTGCTTAGTGAGGAGTCTGCTTCTCCCTCTCCTGCTTCCCCTTGCTTGTGCTTGCTCTTTCTCTTTCTTTCTCTCAAATAAATAAATAAAATCTTTTAAAAAAGACTCCTTGGGGTGGGGGGTCTCCAGGCCCAGAGAAGTTCATTCTTTGTCCTTCCCTGGGCTGGGAGCCCGTTGTGGATCCACAATGCGCACACAGACCTATCTGAATCCCAGGGCCAAGATCTTTTTCCATTTGCTTTTGTAGAGTCTTTAGAAGTAAACAAGGGTATTTAAAGGCTGAGCCCAGGAAATGTCATTGCAACAAGGAATGAGGAAATAAATCCTGAGGGTGTTAAGTATGTGCCTACCGAAATATCATACATGACCTGGAATATGTTGAGTGACCCTGCGTTGCTCAGTCACTTCTGACAGAGGCTCTGTTAGATATTAGGGTGGGATGATTCTTTATTGTCATAATGAACACGTGCTCCCATTTCTTTCAAATGCTGGTATCCAGAGGCTAATGGTGCTCCCTGTGTGGAAGTAGACCCACTGGTGTAGGCCAGTAGGAGTGGCCCCGTTTTTCTTGACAGCGATTGGCTTGGGAAGATGCATGTGACCACTTTGGGTCAAGGGTGTATGAGGACGCCGGTTACATGGTTTCTAGCATAGGTGACCTGGCTTTTCATAAGAGGCATGGGGAAGAGGTGGCTCTCTCTTCTTCCTCTGTACTTCATCCCATTAGGCTGAGGATCCTGGGACCCTGCAGCCATCTGCAGGCCCTGAGGAGAGCTGCCCTATGGAAAGTGGTTCCCCCAGAGTGGTCCCTCCACTGAACGAACCTGGGCCATGTGTGACGTTGTTCCCTCCTCCCTTTACCAGCAGCCTTGAGTGGAAAATTTTGTTATGGGACATAATGGATGTCCTTATGGCTCAGGCCAGTGTGAGTGGGATTTTGTGGCCTGGCTATGTCAACGTGGCCAATAGATAAGGCTTTCCTTAGGGAATGGTACCCACTGGGTGACTTGGTCTACTTGTCTCTAGGTTGGAAGTGATGGTCTTATCTCTAGGTTGGAGGTGATAGTTTACTCCTTAAAAATAACAAACCCTTTGCTACTAGGGTGGCAGGCAGGTTAACAAGTACCTAAGTCATTTATCATCTTTATTTTATACACAGAGTACCTGTTGCGTGACACCAGATTGTGAGTAGGGTGTGTTTGTGGTGGTTCTCTTCATCCGGCATAGCATCTTCTCATGTCAGACACCAAGTGTTCAGAGAGGTGGCCTTGGGAGGCTAAGTAACAACACTGGACCTGCAGTGTGGACTGGCACAGATGCCCAGTCAGGATCTTCAGGCCTTGTTGGGATGACATGTAGTAAATCAGAACTGAAAGGGTTGGCCTGCATGACTCATCGAACCAAGACAGGAGGGAGCTTCCGGGTTCACTAAATGTTGGAGACAGAGGTGCAGAGAACCAAGGGACTTTGAGGGGCTCATCAAAATTGAAGGGTGAGGAGCCCACACATGCAGGTGTCCCCTCTCCAGTGTGTCTGAATCGGGGAGACTTTGCCTTCCAGGGGGCATGTGGCAATGTTGGGAGGCATTTTGCTGGCCACAGCCAGGAGGGAGCTACCGGTGTCTTGTGGGTGGAGGCCAGAGATGCAGCCAAGAGCATTGTGTAGTACACAGAACAGCACCACCAACAAAGAATTATCCGGCCTCCAAATGCCAACAGTGCTGAGGCAGAGATTGAATACTTTTCTCCCCTGGAAACAGGTGGACGGGGAGAGGTCGAGGACAGCCAGGATTGAGGAAGGCGCTTGGGACTCTGTTATTAAGCCTGTGCCAGGCTTCCTGGCAGTTGGCACTTAAAAATGTGGGATCTTCTCCATCCCACACTGTTCAGAGGAGCGGACCGCCCTGCGCTACAGAAGCTGCTGCCTGTGTCTGCACGGGTCGGAGCACAAGATCCACCTGCTATGTGGAAGAGCGTTGCTCGCTATCCGCTCTACTTTCTATCACTGAAGAGTGGCATCAACCCAACTGGTGACCGTTCAGGGCCACGGTCGTATTTCCAAGACAACAGTTGGGTTGCACTTGGGGCTTCTTCAGCAGAAGGGGCACCCAGCAGTATTTTTGTCAGTCATGTTCCATCTCTGGGCTGTGAAGCTTGGATCCCCCCTGCCCCCCACCAGGAGCGGCCACCAAGCTCTTCCAGAGCCCAGGGTGCCTGGACTGCCCCCCTCCCAGCCCCCCGGAGGGTTGCTGTGGAAACGGGAAGAGATGCCCTGGCTTTATCGGGAGAGGATGAAATAAGTGTGGGAAGAGACACTGTAATCACTGTTTACCTACACACACAAAATCAGCCGTGGTTTTTTCCATGACGCTGCTGTAAGTGAGGTCGAATTCCTTGCCACTTACAAATGCTTTTATGGTGCTAAATGTTAATCAATGAAAGGCATTCTCAGTACTCTGGGTTTTTTCGTTTTTTTTTTTTTTTTTTTTTCAAATCTAGTGTACCACTTTTTGGATTTACTGTGAAATAGGTCTACTCTAGTTACCGGTTATAAATCTTGTGGTTCAAGTTGAAGTATATAGTACTACATTTCCTCATGACTATTTTTTAACTTGATTTACTGTATGGCTAGTAGATAAAACTGCTATTTACAGCTGTAAGTAAAGAATGGAAATGCTGATTAGGGTGCAGCATACAGATTTTTTATTACATTTTCATTATAAATATTTCATTGGCTAAATTTAATCCAGTGCAGTGGAATTAAAATGTAATAATGCTATTGATTTAATAAATGCTGGCTTCCTAATGTCCATTTTTAGATGAAACTAAGATAATGAGAGTAATTTTCTAGTGAACATATGAGCACTAGATCTCTGGTAAAACAAAGAGGAACAAGATGATAAATTGCACTGGCTTTTTTTTTTTAAGCATGTCATACCATGCTGATATAAGTAAAGGCATTAAAGTGCAGTTCATTATATATCAATTTGAACGTAATACTAATTAAAACCTTCCTTTGACTTCACTGAAGCCTATTCTTAGAAATTATGTAAATTAATCGAGGCCTTTGAAAAGATGCAGGCGCAACATTTGAGTACCCTGTGGTATGTTGGAACTGAAAAAAAATTACACTGTGCAATATTTTTGTGTAGGTATGACACACAAGAGATTTTGATGCTGGAGGTGCCTGGGTGGCTCAGTCAGTTGAGCATCCGTCTCTTAATCTCAGCTCAGGTCTAGATCTCAGGGTCATGAGTTCAAGCCCTGCATTGGGCTCCACTCTGGGCATAGAGTCTGCTTAAAAAAAAAAAAAAAAAAGAGATTTCGGTGCTTAAAAAAATGTGGGGCAAGCACCAAATTGCATATCTCTTTTTTGCCCATATTCTTTTTTTTTTTTTTAAGATTTTATTTATTTATTCATGAGAGAGAGGGAGGCAGACACAGGCAGAGGAAGAAGCAGGCTCCCTGCAGGGAACCTGATGTGGGACTAGATCCCAGGACCCCAGGATCATGATCTGAACCAAATGCAGATGCTCAACCACTGAGCCACCCAGGTGCCCATTTTATTTCATATCTACATAAGCAAAAAGGAGAAAGCAAAGAATTGAAGACCGAGGCTCATATTGCCACCACTGCAAGACTTCCTGGAGCAATTGATTGTGGAACTTGGGTTAGGAGTCTGGTTTCTGCACTGGGAAAGGATGCACTGCTTTCCTTACATTGACATCCTCACAAAGTGCATTTTTATTGCATTGTGTTAATTAGTTTGAACTCATTCCCTCCGTGCCGCATCCTTCATATTGTTCTATCATGTGAGACGTATTTCTCTAATGAAGCAGGGGTGGGGGATCCCTGGGTGGCGCAGTGGTTTGGCGCTTGCCTTTGGCCCAGGGCGTGATCCTGGAGACCCGGGATCGAATCCCACATCAGGCTCCCAGTGCATGGAGCCTGCTTCTCCCTCTGCCTATGTCTCTGCCTCTCTCTCTCTCTCTGTGACTATCATAAATAAATAAAAATTTAAAAAAAATTTGAAGCAGGGGTGGCAGGAAGCATCGACTATTTTAGGAGTCTGTGATAGCCACATAGCAAATTTTGGGGGCATAACCTGCAGCTCTTCAAGCCTCTAAAATAAATGCAGAGGGATGAGTCAGGTTCAAGTAGGAATGTGACCAATGAGGAGGACCCTAAACGATGGAACATTCCATCTTTCCCATCTTTTCTTTCTTCTGTGTCCTGATGAGTATATGCTTCATCTCCTCCTGTAGATTAATACTCACAGTCGTTTGCCGTTTTATAAAGAACTCAGGTGCTTGCCCTGATGCTTTATCACTCTGCCAAATAAGTTTGGGATGGTGCTTACTCTTGGATGACGAATATTAAGACAGCTCTAGGCAGTGACGTTTGATTCTTCTGGAAACAGCTAGTACCTTTTCCAGGCATGGCAACTCTTTCCAGGGCAGGGATCACATCAGAGGCTGATGCTGGAAGCTGTGGGTGACCAGCGTGGGCCTGGTGCACCCCAGGGGATGCTCTGAGGTTGGCCGGTCTACCTGGCCTCTGCATCTCAGGTAAGATAAAACAAGACATCAATCAGCCAAAGCTATAAAACCAAACAACCAAAGACACTGTGGTTTGTCCGCTTTTCTTTTTCCAGCGTGACATGTTATTTATTCCTCCTTAGTCATTTTCTAACTAAATTTCAAGCTTCTCAACGTCAGGAGCCACATCATCTTCTTGCTCTTTACTCTGTATAAATGAACGCTTAACACATAGTATTTAAAATACTACTGACAGATTGAGATTCGTGTGCACTCTGCAGCCAGGAACTAGATTAACCACGTTTATCAGATGAACCTGTCTGGGTTAACATTGATCACGTGAGAAGATAGATATTGATGAAGGATAGCTTGCTTACCAGGCCCCAGGGGCATTTTGCTGCACACGGTTCTTAAATCTTCATTGCTTAAAGAACACACGAAAGCAGTTAGTAAAAATCACCTCTTAATTTTTTGAAGACTGATGGTATATAAACATTTTAGGGGGTAAGTTTTTAGTGTCACGATTCTCTGACACACTTTTTTCATAAGCCATTGAAAAAGTATTATGAATTAACAGCAAACATTGAAGGTTAAGTCAATGATCAGTATTTAGAGCTGATATTTTTTTAATCTGGCAACATCTGTCTTTGAAATAAAACCTTAGGAGCTTATGGGCTTCAAGAGTGTTTTCTTTTTTTTTTTTTTTTTTTTAAGATTTTAGTTTATTTATTTATTTTTAAAGATTTTATTTATTTATTAATGAGAGACACAGAGAGAGAGGCAGAGACACAGGCCAAAGGAGAAGCAGGCTCTGTGCAAGGAGCCTGATGTGGGACTCGATCCCGGATCCTGGGATTAGGACCTGAGCCAAAGGCAGATGCTCAACTGCTGAGCCACCCAGGCGCCCTGGGCCGCAGTTTTATTTGTTTATTTATTTACTAATTAGTGATAATAAATAAAAGATCCTTTTTGGCCTTTGTTTCCCAGTCCAGTCTATAACCTGAAGCTCAGCATGGGTGTAGTCAGACCACTTGGATTTGAATCTGGCTTCTCTGGTGAGCTCTGTGTCCTTGCTTAGATGACTTAACCTCTCTGTGTCTTAATTTCCTTACTATAGGGTGGATACTCCCCTCCCTAGTCTGCTGTGAGGGAAAAATGATAATACAAGGAAGTGCTCACAAGTATTTACAATGTGCTAGGTTGTTACTGTTTCTCTACTTGATACCATGTGCCAAACCAGGTTATTCTCCATGCAGAGACTAAGGGAGCTCCTGGGTTCCTAGAGAGAATAAAGCTGATGGAGAACAAAAGTTGATGTATACATAATCTCTTGTACATTGTCATGCCACTAAAAATAAGGTTCCCTGAAGAGCGATTGTTAAGGTAGGCTGCTAAGGCAGTCCTCCAATAAATTGAATGGCATTTTACTTCTGATCAATATAAAACTACTTTCAGGCAAGAATAAAATGTGTAGCAATGGATGTAGATGGGAATGACACTGCCCGCATTTCTTAAACGGAAGTTTTTCTGTAAGCAATTTAACTGGACTCTGGCACATTTAAATAAACAGTATTTCTTGAGTGTGACAGGCATATTTGTGAATGTACTGAGGATTTAGTAATCCCTCCTGATTTCAGGAATAACATCATTCTTGATCCAATAATTGTGAGGTGTGAATGATTCTCTAGAGCTTTGCAAAGGCCAGAATGCATCTTTCAAACCACAGTGAATTTTCCATTATCTCTCGGTAGATAATCAGTTTTGCGAATCATCTTCAGGGGCCAGGAACCCTGTCTCTCTTTTTAACATTGAGAATGATTAGCTGGTGTTTGTGTAAATGAACGCATGTACTCTCAGTGCATTAGCAGCCCAAAGTAAATGGTCTGGGGGCGATTAAATTTGTTTTTCAATGAGTGTATCTGTACTTTTCCTCATATACTTATATATACACACACAGAGCTCAGAAAATCTGTACATTATCTTATTTGGAAATTTACTGGCATTGAATTAATTATCATAAATAAAACTCCATATTTTTTAGGAGTGACAGTGACTCCCTTTGCCTTTTTTTTTTTTTAAGTCCAGGATACTGACTTCCTGCCTTCTTTTTTTTGAGATTTTATTTATTCATGAAAGACAGAGAGAGAGAGGCAGAGACACAGGCAGAGGGAGAAGCAGGCTCCATGCAGAGAGCCTGATGTGGGACTTGATGCTGGGACTCCAGGATTGTGCCCTGGGCCGAAGGCAGGTGCTAAACCGCTGAGCCACCCAGGGATCCTCTCCCTTTGCTTTTTTTGATCAGCCTTAAAATGCCTAAATCCAGTATTTTAAGGCCCAGCCTCCCAAGCTAAATTCACCAGGCCATTTTCCCATAATCTTTTCTTTACCCTTCCGAGTCATGTGCTTTCCTATTCCAAATTAAGATTCACTCCTGTAAATCCTCGGGTTGACGTCATCATAGGAGTCGTGATTTTTGCATGCTGCAGTAAAGAAGTTCATTCTGGAATTTCTTCTAAGCCTGGATCTTCCATAGCTGTTTCTTTTCCTTCTCCCTCTGATAATGTCACTGTGTGTGTGCTCTACGTCATGTAGTGCTCTGTGTGTGTGGTACCTTGGTGGTGTTTAATGTGTGCTTATTGAGTGAATGATGGACTATGGCATTGGGATGAATATCAATAAATCATCTAGTTTTGATCATTTCTTCAGCTTCATTCAATAAGCACTTGTTGGGGTCTTTATTGGAAGAAACAAGGAACACACATAAGAGAGATCAGCCTTGGCTGAGAAGAATTGCACCGAACACATGGCTACCTGTCCTGTTTGTTGAAAGGTCTCCAGTGGCCAACTGGAGGTTTCAATGGCAAGCCTTTTTGAGCAGATACTGTTCTCTCTTGTAGTAAAAAAAAGTTTCTGACATCATCATTCATGAGGGACATAAGCATTAAAGCAGTAGGGGTACAATCATAACCAAACTCAGGATCATCATGTGTCTTTGTTCCTGGATTTTTTAAAACATTTTCATTGTATTGATTTGCCTTTGAAACAGGTGGGATTTTCTACATGGTCATTGAAGGATTGGTCTTTTTTCTTTCTTTCTTTCTTTCTTTCTTTCTTTCTTTCTTTCTTTCTTTTTCTTTCTTTCTTTCTAAAATACTGATTAAAGGTGAATTTAAGAAAGTGGAAGCTGGGTCTGGGAATACAGGAACATGTTGTATAGTTTCCAGGCTTGTTTCTGAAATTGAGGGTTCGAGTTTAAAAGGCTATTCTGGATAGATGTGGATTATTTGAGGCCAGAATATAAACACCTATGTTTGGATGCAGCCATGTCTCATAACATCTGGCTTCCTTTCTTAGTGTATTAAACAATAGGATTGACGAGTTTTCACATAGTTTGGAACAAAAACTGATGTTTTCCATGAGTAAGAGGTCCGTGTGCTTGTAAGTAATTGAAAGCTAGTGGAAATAGTTTAAGATGTAGGAAATTCAAGCTGTGATTGGCAATGAGAAGACTCATTTGTAAACCTTTACTCTGTAAGCATTATTTTTAAATGGCTTAAAAATAGTTTAATGTCACTGAGATGAAATACTGTCAACACCATTTTAATTTCTAAAAAATATCAATGTCGCTAATATTTTATTTTCACCTCACACATGGCCTTGTATGATTTTAATGTGAAAGGTATTTTTTATGGATAAGCAGAGACAGACACTCGGTGGTTGACAAACAAGCACATGGCCTCTCCAGAAAAAAAGGAAGGAGAGTGTGTGATTTCTGCATGAAATTATCCCCTCTTTACCTAGAGTTTGATGATGAATACACTGAAATCATTAATGATAAACGTTGATAACACAAGCTAGCAGCTCTGAAAGGAGGTTATCCAAGGAGCAAATTGTTGCCCTGAGCCTTTATGCTTTATTTCTAAGGAAGAACAGCCATTGCCTGGTCCCACCTGACAACTAGGAATAAGGATAAGACAGCTATTAAGGGACATCTAGTAGTGTAGGGTGCCTGGTGCCATAGAGTTTTCAACACAACGTTGGGAGCTGTGATGGAGAAATCTGGCAGAGCTTGAAGCATTGACCCAGGAGGGGTGTAGATTTGACCAAAGACTTCAAATCAGTGGTCAAGGTCACACTGCGATCCCGTGATGTTGAAAGGGTCCGGTGGTCCTGTGTCAGTCCTACTTAGAAAGCTGGCTCTCCTCCAAGCAGAAACAGAGGTATCTGGAGCAAAGAGTGGGCACAGAGCTGAAATCAAGGGGGGGGCCGATGACGGTGGGTAGACCAGAAGCCCAGAATGTCCTCAGGCAGAAACAGAAAGGAGAAGGAAAGCAGGGGATGGATCGAAATTGCAAGGAGAGTGCTGGTAGCGGAGGCAGCCAGAAGTTACAAATTTCCTATTATTGGTGAGCCGCATCTCAAGAATGTTTAGCCTTGTAGCTGTGAGTAATGAGAGGGAACACAGCAGCAAGGAGGGACATCTGATAGCAGAGAGAAGCCCAACTTCTGTGAAAATATTACATTCGTCTGGGCCATTTATTATACAGTTGACCCTTGAACAGCATGGATTTGAACTCCACTTACACACAGATATTTTTCGGTAGATACGGTAGCGTGCTGTAGATGTGTTCTTGTCATGATTTTCATACTAACGTTCTCTTTCCTCTTACTTTATTTTTTTATTTTTTAAAAAGATTTTATTTATTTATTCGTGAGAGACACACACAGAGAGAGAGAGAGAGAGAGGCAGAGAGACAAGCAGAGGGAGAAGCAGGCTCCATGCAGGGAGCCGACGTGGGACTCGATCCCAGATCCCCAGGATCACACCCTGGACCAAAGGTGGCGCTAAACCGCTGAGCCACCCAGGCTGCCCCTCTCTGGCTTACTTTATTGTAAGAATACAGCATATAATATACACAACGTACAAAATAGGCATTAATCAACTGTTCATGGGATTGGTAAGGCTTTTCTGGTCCGTAGCAAGCTAATCTTTTGGGGGAGTCAGAAGTTACACATGGAGTCTTGACTGTGCAGGAGGTTGGCACCCCAAAGCCCTGCATTGCTCAAGGCTCAACTATAGTTACATTTGGGTCTTTATTAGTACTTGGGGCCATTTCTGTCTCTCATCAAGCAGTAGAATCATGACTGCTTAAACTTGCTGACAGTATTTGGGCAAAGTGTGTGTTGTATTATGATTTTGGAGCCATTCCTTATCTCAAAAGGGGGAAAGGTTCTTGTATGTAAAATGGGGAAAGTGGGACGCCTGGGTGGCTCAGCTCGTGATCCCAGGGTTCTGGGATCAAGTCCCATATCGGGCTCCCCTTCAGGGAGCCTGCTTCTCCCTCTGCCTGTGTCTCTGCCTCTCTCTGTGTGTCTCATGAATAAATAAATAAAATCTTTTTAAAAAGGGTGTGTTTTTGTGCAACCGACTACTGTGCCTCAGTTCCCACTGATCATGAGACATAGGGGGTGTTGATGTCTGACAGGAACTGTAACTTTTAATCTTTTCATTCAGGTGTCAGGTCTTGCTTTTGGGTGTAAGTTTCCCACTGTTGTCTCATCCCCCTGGGCACTGTGGTCGAGGCGTGTTAATATGCATTCACTCTCTGTGCTGTTTCTTCTGTTTTTTTGTTTGTTTGTTTGTTTGTTTTTTTTTTTTCCTGAGCCAGCTTCCCAGCCACCAATAAAAAGAAATGCTGTAGAGGCATCTGGGGGGCTCAGTCAGTAAAACGTCTCCCTTCGGCTCCGGTCATGATCTCAGGGTCCTGGGATTGAGTCTCAACATCGTCAGGCTCCCTGCTTCTCTCTCCCTCTCCCTTTGTCACCTGCCCCCCGCCCCCGCCCCAGTCACTTATGCTCACCATCTCTCAAATAAATAAATAAAATCTTTTTAAAAACCCGCTGTACTGTAAGTATAAAATAATAAAATCACCTCCTGATATTCCTTAAGAATATTTCCTTGTGTTTGGTTTCCTATGCATGTGATTTTTGTAAACTGTTGGTAGTTAAGTTCTCAAGGAACTTATAAAGGCTGAGAACGGGTTAGTTCTCTCAGTGAGCTTGTGTCACATGTCCTTGCACCCTGAACACATCCTTCTTATTGGCCTGCCTGCCCCCCATCCCCAGACCCAGCATTTCTTGTGCGCGCACTGGGCATTGATACCTTTGCAGACTGTGGTGTGATGACCCGAGACGGGGTCCTTGGGGTTCTCTGGGTATCTAAAGCCTCCCCCTTGTTTGGTGAAGCAGCGCAGTGGTAGGGAGTCATGTAAGCAGTTCTCTGCTCTCGTGTCCTCCCCCTGCTACCCCGACCGGCTTTTGCAGGGGGGAGCAGCCCCAGCCTGGTGGGACTCTTCGCGATGATCCTTGGAGTCACTTGTCGAATGACATCATTGAATTAATTAAAATTCCACTTCAGATTTGCAGATAAAAGAAAGTAATAGATCCCTCGGTATTTCTGTATGTCTCGGCCAACTGATGTATTTAGAAATAGCAGGAGGTATTTGCAGCTGTTACTCCCTCAGGGACAGGCTGCAAATACGTTTATTTATCTACTAGCATTTATACAGGCTGTGAGTTACGAGATGACCTCCGTCTTTGCAAAATAAATCCTGGTATCCAGAGTCCAGCCAGCCTCATCTATTGCTGTATAGGGAAAGTGGATATTGAAATTTGTTTTCTTGGGAAAGCGGGAAGGCTCCATCTCGCACGCATAAGGTTGCTGTGAGTGGGTTATAAAACTGCCAGACACCTATTAAACAGGGGGTGTTGCTCATCTTTATTGAGCAGGAGTCGGGTTCTGATTGTGTGCAGGGCTGTTTGGGGCCTTTATGTGCACACATTCCCAAGATCGGCGGCTCTCCACCGCTGACCGATAAGCTGTGTGCTCTTGGGCTCAGGAGACAGGGATGAGCCGTATCAGCCACAGAGTCTCCTCGAAGCCCTGCGAACTAGTCCCATAGCAAGAGGCCCCATCTTCTGAAGATGCGCCTGCTGTGTGTTTCAGATGACTGATTGCCTGCATTACTCTGCTGTGCTTCAGTTATAGCACCTAGGAAGATCAAAGCAGTGCAATGTGAATTTTTTTGCTCGGTGTAAATTTAAGCATGGCCACAAAGGCGTGTTTCCTTCCCTTGGAAAAGCAATTTAGCCTGCAGAAAATAATTAAATCCACAGTATCTCGCAATAATGAGAAATTTGAAAGGGGGAGGGTTAATTATTTCAATCCGATTTTAGTTACCCAATAAAATGTTTAAGGAGAGCGTCCAGACAGGGCCCGAGTTAATTTACGATACCATGACTTTCAGTGTTTCTGTCCTTTCCCTGCAGGATCATGCAGATCTGCGAAGCCATTTCTTCACAGTTGGGATGAAGCTAGAAACAGTGAATTTGAGCGAGCCCTTTCATATCTGTCCTGCATCAGTGACCAAGGTGAGCTTCCCTCCCTTGCTCTTTACCTTCATGTCCAGCCGACTGGACGAAATGTGCTGGCGCAGGGGGTGGAGCGCAGCGGGGCGAAGCAGCCCCAGAGCAAGCACCTTCTCCTCGGGCCACGCTCTCCTAAGGGGCTCCTTTGGTCCCTGGCCCCACAGAGCCAGGCCGAGCACATGCCTCCTGTTGCGGCAGATTTGGTTCTTACGGGCTGTCGGGGCTGGTGGCCTTGAGGGACCCGGAGGGAGGCTCAGGTGCCCTGCTGACTGTACGGCCGTGAACTCCGCCGCCAGTACACGGCGCGCCTTCTTCGGTCAACCAGGGTCACATCCACACTGCTGTTTGTCCCCATCCTTGTTCACTTGGGCTGCTCTGGATTCACCTGCTGTAATCGTTGCAGTGGCAACTCGCTCCTCTTCCACAGTCATTCGTGGGATCCGCTTGTATTTTGGAAATGCCTGACAGCGGTGGAAAGCACATTCCCATCTCCAGTGTGTGTCTCCACGTCCGCTTCCTTGTTGCCCCTGGCTCTCATTCACTAAAGGGAGAGCATGCTTCTCCGTTTTGCAGATTCAAAATGAGATTACCTTTTAAGGTAAAGTCCATTTTCCTGACGGTCTGATGGTTTTTCAAGATTATAATTTCCCTCGGCTGTGCCAATCATCTAGAGGAAGTCACCTGTGGAAGTCACACCTCCAGCATGTGTCTGTACCTGAAGCATCCTCCTACAGATGGCCGGGGAAACCGAGAAACCCACCTTTCTTACCCAATGTATGCTTTAGATAATGGCCTTTTGTGTGGGAACTTAATTAACGGTCCAAAAGTCAATTCCATTTTAATTTCTTTTACCAAGGAAGACTGGATTTGTTAATACAGTGATGAGTGTTTCAGAGTCATTTTGTATGCTCTGTCTCTCTCTTTTTTTTTAATTTATGATTTGGTAAGGCTTGAGAGATACAGTGGTGATAATGTATTTCAGAGTCTGGAAAACGGCTGTAATCATGAAAGACCTTTCTCTTTTTTTCTCAATTTTTTTTCTTTAGAACATAAATTACTTTTATGTAACTGTTACAGTAATTTATTCAAAAAAATAACTGCAGCTTCAGAAAAAAATACTGACTTATGCTTTGCAGGATGGTTTTTTGGGTTGCAATATATGTTCTTAACAGTCATAAGCCATGCACTAAAAGCCTTTTTATTTAAATTGACCTTTGGGGCTCTTCAATGTGTATTCTGGTAGGTGCACATTTTCCCAGAACTGGTGAGTGATACCTTGCTGAAGCCTGGCCAAAATTTTCCTTTATTCCAGCTGCAGCAGATACACTGATGCCAGCTGCCCATTTATCTGGATATATATTACCCTGTCCTCACTCTAAGAGGTCACGGTGTCTGCTTCACCTGGTGTTGGTATAGTAAATAGAGATGCCTGGTGGTGTCAGTAGTAGGCTGACACTCTTATGTCTGTAAATAATTATAATCTATAATGTTAGAATGTGACATAGTACTTATGCTTAGTTTCAGCCCAAATATCCTTACCTTGTTGGATAGATTTCCAGTCACTATAGTTTCGTTTCCCGATACAGAATTTTCTAAGTAAGTCTTATTGAGGGTGGGGGCAGGGAGGATATTTTCTCTTAAATTTTTTAAGGTACATTTTTTTTTCACTTTATTTTTTTCTTACCCATTTTACCAAAGATAAAGCACTCAGTCTCTGTTGCACAAGCACCCCTCTTTTGTCTCTTACTGGCCCTCAGTTGTCAGACCCATGGATGGCAATGTGCACTTCGATGGGCACGTCCCCAGGTCCGGACTCCCCTACATAGAGTGCAGTATCAGGATATTCTTTAATGCAGTAGGTATTTATAATTAAATATATTCCTCCCAACATCGGAGAAGGTTTTAGAATATTACGATTGAGAATATAACACTCTGCTGTTAGTACTCACTGTAATGAAAATGTCATTCTCATTTTCCTCAAGGCTTTTCTTCATGGCACACCTATTGAAGAAATAAATAAATAACATTAAAGCCCATAGACAGGAAAGCAGTTAACTATGTAGCAGACACTGAATAAAATGCCCAACATTTAGCCATTTAGTCGTACAGTGAGATTATAGATTATGGGGTTTTTTTCTTTTTCTTTTTTTTTTTTTGGTGATCCAAAACAGTATGATACTGACAGATGATGATGACATATCATCTGTGTATGTGAAATATATCATATTATTTAGACCAAGAGTCTTGGTTCCATTTTTTCTATGGCTAGCTCTAGCCACATAGTCTTGGGCCAGTTGGTTAACTGCTCTAGGTTATAGTTCTGAGACCTGCAGGTTATGGACCCAAGAGCTCAGTGTTTCTGTACCATGTGGGATGTGACCCTCATGGATTTGAAAAAACTGATTTAGCTTTTTTCTGAAGTATGCACACACGAATGTGCATGTTAATAGGTTTTGGAGATCCCTTAGTGCCCATCGTTACAGGGTCCAGTGGTGCTAAGAGGTTCAGCCACCAGAATTCCACGTTTTTTTAATAAAGATTTTATTTATTTATTTATTTATTTATTTATTTATTTGAGAGAGAAAGAGAGAGAGAGAGCGCGCACACACAAGCAAGGGGAGCAACAAGCAAAGGGAGAGAGAGAAGCAGGTTCCCCACTGAACAGGGAGCCTGACATGGGGCTCAATCCCAGAACCCTGGGATCATAACCTGAGCCGAATGCAGATGCTTAACTGCCTGAACCACCTAGGCATCCCAGAATTCCACATTTTTAATATGCATCTGTGTGTGCATGCGCACACGTGTATACACACACACACACACAGACACACACACGCATGTGAGACTAGGTCCTGTTGGCATTTGTAGGAGCTGGTCTGGACAGTGGGAATATAGACAAAAGTCCCTGGTTTTACAAAGCTTATATTTTAATGGTGAGGGCGGGGAGACAAAGTAAGCAAATCGATACAGAATGTCCCATGTTAAACGCTAAGGGGAGAGACAGCAGGGGCGGGACAGGCGGAGGATGGAAGGCTGGAGTGTGGCAGGGGAGATGGGGTTTGAAACTGGGCTGCAGGGAAGATCTCACTGGGAAGGTGAGGTTTGATCCTTTGCTCTGTAAAGTCTGCTTCCAAAGGCAGACCTCAAGCAGTAGAATGTTAGCTATTTACTGGAATGAACATCGAGGAGAACAAAAGTGAGTGCACTCTGCAGCTTTTGCTTTTAATTTAGACTGCTTCCAGAAGATATTTTGTAAATGAAGGAACCAGGAATCACAGCCTCAATGAGAGCGTTAGGATTTCCTGAGAAACTACTGGTTTATGGCTGTTGAGCCCATAAAGTGATCTTTTTTTTCTGGCCTGTGTCACATACTAGACTCTTTAAAACCATCACGCTTTTAAGTGCCCGGGTCCATCTCGTTTTTGCATTCTGTTCTTCCCACCAGCATACCTTGTTCTGTTCCTTCACCAACGTGTTTTGTTTTTTTTTTCCTACACGCTGTGGCTGTTTATGCAGTTCCTTTGTACAAAGCGTTTTCTGGGCCTTGTGGGAACACCTTGACTGAGTGACAAAGCAGAGACTGCCCTCCGAGGATCTGCTGGATGAGACCAATTTGGGATGAGGAGTTTTGGGACACAGGTGCAGGGCTGAAGCTTTGCGGGCACAGAACCGGAGTGGTCAGGAGAACGTTCCAGCAGCACTGACTTTCAGGATGTACCTTGAACCATGCTCTTGTGCTTTTTTGCAAGAGCCTCAGCGGGGCGGGCATATGTTCTAGGCTGGGAGGATGCTGAGCAGGGATGTATGTGCCAGGGGGAGTGATCCTCCTTGGGCTGCAGCCTGAGGTGGTTGGAGGGCTGTGATGCCGGGTGAAGCCAGAAGTCCCCAAGCCAGAGACGGTGGAGCTTCTCGAGTGATCTGACGTGAGGACGTGAGTCCCTGCTGTGGACACGGAGAAACCACTCACCTTTCAAGGCCCGCCTTTGCTTGGCCATAGGCCTGGGTTTGTTTCACTGTGTGAGTTTGGTTTCTTCCAGCCTGAGCCATCAGTTTACCTCTCTAAAGCCACCAGTGTTTTCTGTGTCTACTACTCTTTTCTCTGTATTCTACTCATTGGCTTGTCTTTCCATTACAGTGACCACAGGGAATCAACTCATAACATTTTTAGCAATTGGATCGATTTACTAAAGTGCCAGTTTGTGCTTGAGGAAGTACATTTATTCCATTTGGAAGCTGGAACAGCTTTTCATACTAGTTTTGCCTGAAAAATTCTAAAGGATTAACACTTGGTTCTCTGGTTGTTTTTTTTTTTTTCTTCCAGGTTTTTAACAATCATTTTTTTCAAGTGACTATTGACGACCTCCGAGCAGAACCTAGTAAACTCTCGATGCTGTGCCATGCGGATTCTTTGGGAATTTTACCAGTCCAATGGTGCCTTAAAAACGGAGTCAATCTCACACCCCCCAAAGGTCTGTATTCTGTGCAAACGCACAGGGTTGGGGCGGCTCACGAGGGTGTTCTGCTGTCAATGAAGCATGCCTTGGTTGATCTCGAGCAGTTTACCTTATAAAGGATTTCGATGTTATTGGAAAAATGTGTCCCACACGTGGCTCGACACAGGAGTCTGTCCCAGCTCCCTACCCCCACAGGGTGTGTGACTATGGGCTTTGCGGGAAGCTACTTCCGTCCTCAGCTCCTTGCTCAGTTACTGCTGATGCCTGGTGACAGAGGACATGCATCATCACTAAGTGATCAGGGCTCGACACTTAAAAGTATCTGAGAAGTGGCTTTAAAAATGCAACACGGGCACCTGGGTGGCTCAGTCAGTTGAGCATCTGACTCTTGATCTCACGTCTCCATCTCCAGGTGGTGAGTTCGAGTCCCGTGTTGGGCTCCACACTGGGCGTGGAGCCTTCTTAAAAAAAATGCAATGAAACACTAAAGAAGCATTTCTTGCCATTTTTATTTCCAATCATTTAAATTTCCCCCAGAGCTCAGTCACTCTCTGATAACCAAGAATTTGATGCCACAACACATTAAAATAATTAAATCGGGAGCCGGGTTGCACTAAAATTGTTTCAAGTTGGGACCCACGAACCACATTCTTGTTGGTAAGGCCGGTGCTTGGTGTGCTGTGACGTGGTTTGCTGTCCCTGACCGATCTGGTGCTCGTTCAGGGAAGACAGCAGCTGGATGGAAGGAGACGAGGTGGGAGGGAGAACAGAGGGGATGGAGTGATAGCAGAGGAGATGGGAAGGCATTAGACAGAAGAACAAACATGTGGCGGGATTTTAATAGAGACCCACAGATGACACAGGGGCTCTGTGCTGACCTTTCCAGATCGCCAGGGACTGGATAATCGGTAGCGGTCACCCTGTGGGAAGGTTGATACCCGCAGGTCAGGCTCCAGATGCCTGGTGTCAACAGATTCCAGAGGACCTGTTGTGCTGCTCTCGCCTCGCTCGTCCATCCTGTGATCCACTGGGCGCTTCTCCTCCATCCTCCCTATCCTCCCTCTGTCCACCTCCTTCCTCCTCCATGCTCATCCCCACCCGGGAGATCCCTGGGGGTATTTCCTCCTCAGCTGTTGATCCTTCCCCTTAGGGTGCTGCGGGGGCAGAAAGTGGCCTCGTTACAACGTGGTGAACTTTCACAGTCACTGTTTGCCCTGCTGTATGCATCTGACTCATTCCATCCTCAAAACGAGCACAGCCCTGGGACGAGGCTTTGTCACAGCACGGTTCTGTGACCCTCCCAAGGTCACCTGGCTGGTGAGGAGCAGGGAGGAGGTCCACCTGCTGGTGCGGTGCTACCCAGGGTGAGGACTGCAGTTCCGGAGAGCTCGCCTGAGCTTCCGGGTCGGTCCTCACAGGTGACTCTGGCCACTTCATGCTCTGGTTTTCGAGACTGTCCTGTGGGACGCCTGCCAGATTCCATGGCTGCTCTGTAGAGTCAAAGACGGACTCAAGTCTGGGTATCTCTATAGTCCTCTTCGGATGGTTCTACAGGGTTTTTTTGTTTGTTTTGTTTTGTTTTTTGTTTTTTGTTTTACATCGTGAACAATCTAGTGGTAGCAGAGCAGATCGGAGAAGTCTCTTTCTGCTGCAAAATTTAGTGACGGGTCACTTGGCTAAGTTTGAGAGTCCCGTGGACCGTCTCTCCTTCCTGACTCATTTGTGTGACTGGGTCTGCATCACTGAAGAAAGACTTCTTCTAGATATCTAAAGTGTTGCGTGGTTGGACTTTCTAAATACCTAGGTAGTAATAAGATCTACTTAAGAATTTTTTAAAAAGATTTTATTTATTCATGAGAGACACACAGAGAGGCAGAGACACAGCAGAGGGAGAAGCAGGCTCCCCATGGGAAGCCTGATGTGAGACTCGATCCCAGGACCCCGGGATCGCGACCTGAGCCCAGAGGCAGACGCTCAACCCCTGAGCCACCCAGGTGTCCCAATCTATGTAAGAATTTAAAGAAAAAATGAGTGTGTGAAAAGGAGGGGGAAAACAGTCATATATGCATTTCATCGGCTTCATTATTCCCTTAAGCGGAGGTTAAATGTTTTCCCGGTGTTTCTAGATTTTTAAAAAATATATTTCTTATGAACTTTAAGTGTTAGAAATATGTCTTAGAAAAGAGATTGTTGGCACAGTTTGGATATTTATTTGGAAAATGGGTGTGCCTATTTGGTTAATTGCGTTTCATGATATATGGAGAAATACAGTTGGGGAATTATAATTCTAGGGAATAATTTTTCCAAGTGCCTGCGGCTGTAACAGAGTCTTGGCTTTAATTACTGAGCTCTCGTCGTTTTGTGAGAATATGTTATATATTTAAATATATGTTATGCACATAGTAACGTATTTGTTTTTGTAATTAAAGTGAATTAAAATGGAGAGGTGGAGGTGGGGGTTTCTGTAGCGGTGATTTTATGGTTTCCTTGGGAGGTTAATTTGTTACCTGTCTTATGTGTCAGAGCAGGGCTGAGTGGGGATCATGCTGTAGAATTTTTTCAAACACCGTTCTTTGCTTTATTAATGTCTGAACATCTGCACTCTTTTTTTTTTTAAAGATCTTATTTATTCATTCATGAGAGACACAGAGAGAGAGGGAAGCAGAGACACAGGCAGAGGGAGAAACAGGCTCCATGCAGGGAGCCTGACGTGGGACTCGATCCCAGGTCTCCAGGATCAGGCCCTGGGCTGAAGGCAGCGCTAAACCACTGAGCCACCCAGGCTGCCCTATCTGCACTCTTCTTACAAAAGCTGTTTTTAGCTTAAATTGTGAGCTCTATACATAGAGCATCTTCGATTTCTTAGACGTGTTGAGAAGTGATATAAATGTTTTCTTGCATGTTTGTTTTCCATGAGCATATTACATTGCTTAGATTTCTGTTTGAACAGTAAACACCACTTACAGTCACAACGTATTGCCGATCCCTGAACGATATTATCCCAGGTGTCCCCCAGTGGGAAGCAGTGGATGAAACAAAAGATACCTGGTTTTGGGAAGTCTGGGTGTCTCAGTGGTTAAGTGTCTGCCTTTGGCCCAGGGTGTGATCCTGGAGTCCTTGGATCGAGTCCCATATCGGGCTCCCTGCATGGAGCCTGCTTCTCCCTCTGCCTGTGTCTCTGCCTCTCTTTCTCTCTCTCTCTCTCTTTTTTTTTTAAAGATTTATTTATCCATTCATGATAGACACACATACACACAGAGAGAGAGGCAGAGACACAGGCAGAGGGAGAAGCAGGCTCTATGCTGGGAGCCCAACGTGGGACTCGATCCCGGGTCTCCAGGATCACGCCTTGGGCCAAAGGCAGGCACCAAACCGCTGAGCCACCCAGGGATCCCCTGCCTCTCTCTCTCTCTCTTTCTGTGTCTCTCATGAATAAATAAATAAAATCTTTAAAAAAAAAGATATCTGGTGATATAGGGGATTGGGAGAGAACATAGACTCATACTTACCTTGTTTTGACTCTATTTCTTAATTTAAAAAAATCTGTATGTGGAGTTTGGAGAAAAATAGTGCGTAAGCTAGAATGGACAGGAAGGCTTCAGTCCGTCTCTGAGAGCAAATGCTTCCCTGGTCAGCAAAGGACAGAACCGTGAACCTTGGAAGGCTTATTCCATTCGTTTAAAGCCTGCAAACAGCAGTTCAATATTATAGGCACTATAAAAAGTGATCAAGCAAGGAAATAAATCAGCTAAGCAAAGGTATCTATCGGTTATTAACCATGACTTGCTATTTTTAAACTATTTCATTAGCCTCGTTGGCACGTAACATCAAGGATGAGTCATAGAATAAGAGGAGTAAATGGCTCCCCCAGAGGGATCTTAGTGGAAAATAGTAAATAAGCCTTTACATTTGTTGTAAATCTGTTGCGAAGTGGGTGCGCAAAGACTCAAAGTAAATCGCTAAAATAAAGCGCTGTGTCTCCACAATTTGGCCGTCTTAATAATAGGCAGATAAACTGTTAACATGATTTAAGAAGTAAAAGTGTGTTTTTCGTTATTACCAAGCTGCAAAGCCCCGATCCCCTATTTGGTACTGTCTTTTCCTAAAGCAAGACCTCATACACTGGCTGATGCACTTGCCCCGTTTTGTAATCTGTTATATTTCAGACGTAGCGAAGGGGATAGAAAATAATAAATACACATGCTCTTGGACCTCCTGCCGTGATGGAACACAGTGCTGGCATTTGGCCACATTTGATTCAGATTTTTAAAAAGTGATGTAAAGCATTACAGTATATAATAGAGGACCGAGTCCCTTCTGTCTGTCTGTTCCTCACACTCCATATCTGTTCCATCGGTGGGAAGTCCCGTTGATATTTTCGGGATCTGACCGGGTGTCATCACGACCACGCTGGTCCAGGCCACCATCACATCTGTCCTAGGTTAGTGCAGTGGCCACCCTGGCTTCCTTCATGCGCTCTCAGATGAGATGGCCAGGCTGGTGGTGTTAGGATGTGCATCGCACACATCCCTGCTCTGCTCGGACTGTCCAGGGCCTGACACCTCACTCAGAGCCAAGTTCAGGTCACAGCCAAAAGCGTCTCCGTGGTTCCCTGTCTGGCCTCCATCCAGGCTGTCCCCAGACCCACCAGCCTCCTTGTCCTTCCTGGGGCTTGGCACTCGTCCCCCCTTGTTAGGTTGTTAGGTGGTCTGTCCTCCTCCTCCTGCCTTCCTGGGCAGTGTCTTTCTTGGCTGTCCTGTTTAGTGTGAATTAGAGATCTCTCCCCCCAACCTTTGTATCTCCTCCCCTGCATGGCTTTGCAGCAGAGAACTTTCTAGCATGTCAGATACAAGTAATGTGTATTTTCCTTCTTTGTCTCTCTGCTAAAGAGAAACATCGCTGAGAACAGAGCGGGGACTTTGCTCTGGTTCTCTGCTCATCATCAGCGGCTAAAGTAGTGTGGCTCTTGGTCGGTACCTTTTGAGAGTTGAATGGACTCAAGTCCGGCCCTCATTCTGTGCTCCTCCCTTCCTCCTGGCCCCGTCTCCACCACCCCACCCAGGCTCCGCCGGGATAACCCGCCTTCCCAAAGATGTTCCACTTTTACTGCTGGATGTGCAGGCTCTCAGTGTTAGCTTTCCAGCGCATCTTTTTGATATGTGCATAAACCGGATCGTGCTCTATCTTTATGTAACTTTTACACCCTCCAGCGTTTTGCAGATCTTTGTCAAGATGCTGATGCATGTCGATTATTCATTTTGCTCATTGTGGGATTATGCGTTAATTCTTGAAATCCGCTTCCCATTGGGAGACGTTGAGGGTCTTTCCTGCTTTCCCTGTGGTGGATGGTACTCAAGGGTGCATCTTTGTACATGCGCCCAAAAGCGCGCGATCTCTTGGGGTGTGTACCATGAATGAGTGAGGAATTGCTGGAGCTCCATTTTGCATCATGCTCACTATTGTTATCATGCCTGGACATTGCCATTGTGAGGACCACGAGACAGGTCTCCTCGTTTCGCTTTCGTGTCCCCAGTCCCTCGTGCAGCGGAGCAGTTCGTCGAAGGCCTGTGGGCAATTTGTATTTCCTTTGCATTGTTGATTATATTTTTTTGCCCTTCTCCTGTTGATTATAGAAGCATTTATATGTTTGAATATGAATTCTTCTTTTGCACTTCACAGTATATAATAGTCTTGCCTGTGGCTTTTCGCTTCACTTTTGAATGGTATTTCATATTATATTGAAATACAAAATTGTAATGGAATCAGATACCAGTCTTTCCCATTATGATTTGTTTATGTCTTTAGAATTTTTTTTTTACTGATGTTCTGCAGTGTTTTCTTTAAAAACCTTGCAGTTTCATGTTCTGCATTTAGCCCTTTAGTGTACTTGGACTCCATTTTTTGCAAGGCATGAGGAAAGAAAACAATGTTATTCAATTCTTTTGCTTAAGTTGAATTGGATTTTCAGATTCATCCTTCGTGGAAGCATCATTGATTGAATCAGAGATTTCCCCTGGGATCTGTAACGCCACCACGAATGTACAGCAAGTCCCTTTAACGGCTGAGGACCTTAGCTACGTCATTCTAGTTCATTGGTCCATTTGTCCATCTCTGCATAAACAACTTCACTTTTGTTAAAAACTGATTTCATTTTATGTCTTGATATGCATCAGGTGAATCCTTCCACTTTTCCTCCTTTTCAGAATTGTCTTGGTTGCTTTTGGCAGGTTACTGTCGTGCATGAATTTTGGAATCAGTTTAGGAGACAGTATGCAAAACCCCATTGGATTTTCACAGATAATGCATTAGACTTAATTAATTTAGAAAAATTGACATATTATTATAGCATCTTTTATAACTTTTGGTCTACTGGTAGAATTTTTCCAGGCACATTGTCCTTTTGCTTGCTGTCATGAATGGCTTTCTTTTTTATTACTATTCATTTAATTTTTTTACTGGCTATGGCCAGTATAATAGAATACCACTGGTTTTTGCATGTTTATTTCCAGCTGCCTTGCTAAGCAGTGTGTCTCCAGAACAGTTTGTGTAAGATATGGATGACCTGACTCTTGAAGGTTTGGTAAAACTAGCTTGTAAAACCATCTGGGGCTGCTGTTTCAGTTTGTCTTCTGTTGACTATGAATTTATTTCCTTGAATGTTTGTTCATTTAGTCATGGTTACCACTTCTGTTTGAGACAATTTGGGTAATGTATGTATGTTTATGGAATTATCTGTTTTAGCTGTGCTTTCAAATGAACTGTCAGAGTGTTCTCTTAGGTCAAACTTATTAATTGAATTGTTCCACCATTAGATATTCACTCTCTATTTTTGTTTGTTCTGTAATTTGCTAGAAGGTACATCATAATATTATGAGACTGAGGATCTGTCAGTTTCTGTGTGTGTGTGTGTGTGTGTGTGTGTGTCTGTGTGTGTGTCTGTGTGTGAAGCATGCAGGGTGTTCAGGTTCGGGACTGTTGGAGCTTGCTGGTGTTAACCCTCTTTATCCCTAGCCAGTCATTTTGTTTTAAAGCCTTTTCTTGTCTGAGTCTCATGTTTATTTGTTTCCTTATGCAGGTTGTGATTTTTCATTGTGCACTAATTTTCAGTGGTGGTTGTTATTTCTGTGGGATTTCCGTAATCCTTAGAGTGAAGTACTTCCTTCCATCTAGCTATTTATTAGGGTCTACCCAGTGTTCTAGGATTTTTGCAAGTCCTAGGGTATTTATATATCACTGTCTTTATCTCCCCACTAGAAAGTAAGGATTTTTTAGGGGCACCAGGGTGGCTCAATGGTTGAGCGTATGGCTTCGGCTCAGGGCGTGATTCTGGAGTCCCGGGATTGAGTCCTGCATCGGATTCCCCGCAGGGAGCCTGCTTCTCCCTCTGCCTCTGCCTCTGTCTCTTATGAATAAATAAATAAATAAAATCTTTTTTTTTAAAAGTAAGGATATTAAAAATCACTTTTATTCACTTCTGTATCCCCAGCACCTAAAACGGTGCCCGGTACATGTAGCTGTCCCTGGATATTCAAGGAATGAACGAATATCACATTAATTTCTCAGCCTGTACCATACAGAGTTGTATAATTGTGCAGCATCCCTACATGTGCCCCTGGCTTGGTGGAGCACAGGTCTCCACTCTTTCCCTCCTTGACCAGAGCCCTGGGCAGGGACCAGTCAGGTCTGCACCTCCTCTCTTTCAATGAATTAAGTGTGTCTGGTTCCGTTTCTGCAGACCCAGCATCCGACTGAGACCAGGCATTATAGGACAGTCACAGACCCCGATGTTCCTTTCTCTTGACCCCATGGCTGTGTTCTGCTCCACGTGGGCTCCAGATGTTCTCTGGGCTGGTCAGCTCTGCCTTTGTGTCCCAGTTGGGTTTTTGGCATCTAGAGATTTCCTTCTCTTTTGAGTTTGGCTGTGTAATTATTTTTACTATATTTTGTCTGGCATCTGAGAAGGATCCACCTTGTTGCTGGACTTGGAAGTTGATTCTCATTTCTAGCTTTCTGATTGATTATTGAACAAAAATTCGCTTTTGATTTGAAAAGAGTGGAGTAAAATTCTCTGGGTCATTTTTTTTTCTATCTGAAAGTATTTCCAATTGTTGGAAATGGCCTCCCTCTCATTCATTTATTCCTCGTTTTGCTTCATTGTTGAGGATTCTTACCATGGCTTTGCCATTGGCAGCTGATACTTATATGATGTTAGACTCCATCTTGGAGACGTGTCCACATTTCCTAACATTGTGTTTATAATTCAGATTAACATTTTGATCATGTCCCTGGACAGAAACTATATTGTCATACTGTCACCTATATGCATTGATTCTTATTCTAAAAGATAAGGATGTTGGAATGGCTGGGGTTTATGTTCACTTGACTTATTTGTTTCCGTCCTCTTTCCTTATTTTCCATGGTTCTTTTCCCCCTGTCTTATTCTGTGAGTGTAAAACCAGAATAATTTAGTTGCAAATGAATGTGTCCCTTGTAAAGATCTACATCAGGGACAAATTTACTGAATGTCCACCGAGAAAATGAGGGAGCTGGCTGAAATTTTTCATTAATATTTGTTTATTTATTTATTTAACTCCCATCTGTCTTTTACCCTTAGAAATTTTGCTATTAGTTTTTTGTTTTAATTCTGCTCCTTGGGGTGCTTGGGTGGCTCGGTTGAGCATCTGACTTCGGCTCAGGTCATGATTCCAGGTTCCTGGGATCAATTCCCAGGTCAAGCTTTCTGCTCAGTGGGGAGTCCGCTGCTCCCTCTCTCTCTGCCCCTTCCCTGTTTGTGTTCTTTCTCGCTTTCCCAAATAAATAAAATATTAAAAAAAACAAACTCTCTCCTTTCTGCAGAACTTGTAGTCATCATCGTTAGCATGCCTGCCCTTTTAGTAGGTCAAATGCCTTTCATTTGGTTCCAGTATCAAGCCTTTCCTTCATTATCACCCCAAACAGAATACACTAAAAAATGACCTTCAGGGGAGGGGGACGTGTAGCTCTTTAGCAAACAGCATGGGTAAGA
Source organism: Vulpes lagopus (assembly GCF_018345385.1). NCBI lineage: Eukaryota > Metazoa > Chordata > Mammalia > Carnivora > Canidae > Vulpes > Vulpes lagopus. The sequence continues at coordinate 78,077,235 of NC_054831.1, forward strand.
AAATGGGTTAAAAGTGTCTTTGCCTTCCTGCCTATGAGCCTGTAGGCAGCTGGTCATGAATGGAATTGGGGATTGTTGGGGACCCTTGCTCAGGAAGGGGCAGGCTGGTTCCCGGGGCTGCATCTGCCCCCTTGATCCTGTGGTCTTCTTTCCTTACCTGGGTGGTGGGGATGAGCCTCCTACTTAACTACAAGATGGCAGAGAGAATCACCTGAGACGATGCCTTCCGGTGCTTCTCCTTAGTGAGCATCCACAGACCTCAGTAGGAGCCTGGAGAGACACCCCTTTTCAGTAAGACCCACCTTTACTGGGCTGTGAACAAGTCCAGTAAAGCTGCTCTAATCATTCATAAGATTCTGTGAGACAGGATCAAGAATCTGTTCTTACAATGTGGTTTCTTTGGGGTCTTGTCATGAAGAGATGATCACATTATTTCTTCCTTTCAAAGAGCCATTGAACTAAAAGCTAAATAAGCTTGCTCTTAAGACCCGATGTCCACATCTCACACTGGGTGTAGACGTGCTCCGAGGTGGACATCTCCTTATGGGGCTGCATGTTCTTCAGTCAGCGTGGTGGGTGTCTTCTGAACTTTCTTTCCAATTCCTCCAATGTCTGCCTCTGTCCTGGAGCCACAGGTAGCACACAGTATGTGTGTGTGTCCTTCTCAGTACCTGCTGGAGCAGGTGACATCAGCCGAACCTGTGCCTGTTTCATCCTCATCTTACCCTCAGCGAATGAGAGTCTGGCAACCTGGAGACTCCTAGGGAAAAGTTACTAAGTTAAATGCATTTCCTTGTTTGAGAAAGTGTTACTTCTTTTTAGAACTTCCATTTATTTTGTTAAAGACTTTTTAAAAAAGGATTTTATTTATTAATTAGAGAGAGGGGGAGAGGGCATGAGCAGAGGGGAGGGTCAGAGGCAGAGGGAAAAGCAGACTCCCCGCCGAGCAGGAAGCCCAGTGTGGGGATCAATCCCAAGAGCCTGAGATCATGACCTGAGCTGAAGGCAGATGCTTAACCAACTGAGCCCCGGGTGCCCCTTAAAGAGTATATTTTAATCATAGGTTTAATATGCGTTCATTCTTTAAAATTTTGGAAAAAAAAGGAGAGAAGTTTCCCATCCTGAAGAAACTACTTTTGGTGTACATTCTTTCAGATTTCTGTTTCCCAGAATATGTAACTTTGTGTATTGATTTAATTACTTTATATGCACCAATTTGCCACTTCCATGCCAAGGTGTCTCCTCCTTTCAATGACTAGGAAGTTCCATGATTCGTAGGTAAATAGTTGATTTAAACACGTCTTCATTATTTGTATTGTTCTCAGCTGCTTTGATGCACAAAATGTTTGCACAGCATTCTGTTATTTCTCTAGGATGCTCCCTAATGTAGTTACTGCTCTGTCCTCACCCCAGCTCACTCTTCCCAGCCCTGCAGGACCCCCCTTGCTCTTTCCAGAACATTCCAGACATGCTCCTGGAATCCCACCGTTGTCGTCGGCCCCTCCCCCTGGCAGGTTTTTTTCCCAGTGGCCGCCAGGCTTGCTTCCTCCGTTCTTCGGATTCTCAGCTTTTCATCAAGACCTTCATCCCTCTCTTCCCCTTCTCTGCTTCTCCCCGTGATGCTCTGATCACCTGATGTGTTATATTTGTGCACTGTGTCTCCTCTCACTGAAGTGTAAGCGTCCCTGGGTGCTGGTTTTCGTTGGTTTTATTCACTTCTGGTGCTAGAACCGGAACGATGCCTGGCACAGAGCACCACTTAGTAAGTGCTTTTAAGTGATTGAATACGCGGATGAGCCAATAGCTAGGGTGGATAGTTGACACCTTCCTGAAAGATTTTCACCCATTGCCCGGTTGACACCTGCAATGGCTTTTTGAACTATATGCCAACCAGAAATGCATAAAGGCACCCACTTCCTGACAGTATTTGCAGTGGTGGATTCTTATTATTGTCTTTCATTTTGCTGATCAAGTACATGGTGAAGATGGTATTTTTTGCTAATGTTATTTTATTTTATTTATTTTTTTAAAGATTTTATTTATTTATTCATGATAGTCACACAGAGAGAGAGAGAGAGAGAGAGAGAGGCAGAGACATAGGCAGAGGGAGAAGCAGGCTCCATGCACCAGGAGCCCGACGTGGGACTCGATCCCAGGACTCCAGGATCGCGCCCTGGACCAAAGGCAGGCGCCAAACTGCTGCACCACCCAGGGATCCCGCTAATGTTATTTTAGAATATTGTACAGTTTTTTTTTCATATTCACTCAGCACAGAAGAGCAGCTCTTACTCTGTGTGTCTCTTTTATTAGAGAGGGATGTCCTTTTTAAAACCCTTCCCTCCATCCTATTATGATTATCTCAGGGTTGTCATGGTTTACTTCCTGGTGCAAAGGGCATGAGACCACCATGATTATCTAGTGGGGAGAGGTGGTCTTGATTCACTTCCTGGTGCAAAGGGCATGAGACCACCATGATTATCATGATTATCTAGTGGGGAGAGGTGGTCTTGATTCCCTTCCTGTGCAAAGGGCATGAGACCACCGTGATTATCTAGTGGGGAGAGGTGTTCTTGATTCACTTCCTGTGCAAAGGGCATGAGACCACCATGATTATCTAGTGGGGAGAGGTGGTCATGATTCACTTCCTGGTGCAAAGGTCGGGATCAGGGGTCGTGATTCACTTCCTGGTGCTGAGGAGAGCCCTAACTGTCCTTTCGGAACTGATCAAACCAGGATTCAGTTGGCAGGTGGGAAGCTGAAGGTTGGCTCTCAGGAGGTGGTCACGGTGCATCCCAGGTGCTGAATTAGCTCTTGTTTGATTGATTACTGCCTTATCTCTTAAAATGGAGCCAGGTTGTTACACTTTCTTTTTTTTTTTTTTTTTAATTTTTTTTTTAATTTATGATAGTCACAGAGAGAGAGAGAGAGAGGCAGAGACACAGGCAGAGGGAGAAGCAGGCTCCATGCACCGGGAGCCTGATGTGGGATTCGATCCCGGGTCTCCAGGATCGCGCCCTGGGCCAAAGGCAGGCGCCAAACCGCTGCGCCACCCAGGGATCCCAGGTTGTTACACTTTCAAATAATTTTTATCGAAATAATTCGTGACCAAAACCTGAAAAATACAAAGAAATCAAAAAAAAAAAATCCGTGAGTGCCACCATCCAGATAACTGCGTTGATATTTACCATTCCTAGGTTTTCCTTACATTCCCTCTGGTCTTTTCCTTTGCATGCTTTTATGTAAATTTGATAATTCTGCATATGCTGTGCCAGGGCAATCTTTCCATCTACATTTATAGCAAAAATGTTTTCATATATATGTGTATATGTACGTATATTTGCAAACTATGTGCAATTTCCTGCCCACGTGGTTTTCTGTGGACCTTGGATAAGTTTCATATCCTTTCCGATTCTGGGATGTCAAGTGGTCCGTGTCCCCAGAATCACCAATAAGAACACGTAGGACACTTTTTTTCAGGTTTTTTAGGATTGTTGTGAAATTGTTGTGTCAGAGTTCGTGAACACTTTTACTCTCCCATCGTTTTCTAAAAGAATTGTCCGCTGGTACTACCCATAGTAATGTCTGCGAGTGGGGCTGTTTTGTGCCAATTAATTTGTATCATCAGGAAATGGGTCATCGACCTGTTCTCTTTTGGACGTGTAACAGTTGGAACCTCGTTCAGAATAAACACTAATAAAAGCTTAAATAACTCCAGTGGCCACGGTTCAACGGTCCCCTGTGGCAGCTTGTTGCAGATTTTAATAGCACAAGGGGTTTTGATTTCCTTTTATTTTCTTTTCCCCCTTCTACTATTTTCCTCCCTCCTGGGTTTAAAACATGTTTTCCTAGCTCCAGTTAAGCCTCAGTACTTCTTGTTCTGTCTTTGTTGATTAATGAGTATAATTGACCCCTGTTGTCTCTATTATACAAGCCACAGCAATTTGTTTTTATGTAGCAGTTATATTCTGAGCTGTCACAAAACCGCCTCACAAAGAGCGAGCTCATTATCAGCCTGAAGGAAAAGAATTTTAAGTGATGAAGTGAATAAAGGTCCCTAAGAGGAGGAGGAGGAGGAGCAGAAGTCTAAGCTGTTGGAAATGTTCAAGGAAACGAAGAGCTCTAGGGGCAAAATCACCCATTGTTGCTTAGGTACCCGGCGAGACTCGGTTATATCTAGGAATTACTAGATTAAAAAGGGCTCCCCATAGAGAGGGTCTTGAAGACTGGATGTAGAAGGATTGAATGTAGGTCCAAGAAACCACAGAGCATGACATTTGATGGAGTGGGTTGAAGCCCATGGGAAGTTCATGGTTATAAACATGATTATAGAACGCCCAGCTAAATGCCTCTGTAGGGGGAGCGGAGGTGACTTCTACGCTGGAAAGTTTCATCTGACCATCAAGAACACCCACGTTTCCACAGTATTTCAGAAAATGGCCGTTATTCATTTATGTTGTTGTTTTTTTTTTTTCCTCCCCTACTTTCCCTCTTCCCCCATGATCTCAATGACATTTTCATCAGCTCACAAAAGTAACAAAGCAGCTGAGGTCCAGGGAAGAGACGTTGGAAGGGAATGAGATCCTGGCTTGAGCGAAGTCAGTCTGCCACAAACCTTAAACGAATGGGGTCCTTCTGTTGCAGAATTCATCTTGTCTTCAGTGATTTTATGGAGAGCTCTTGGAGGAAGTGTCCTGTTGCATAACCTCTCTTTATGAACCTTGACACACTTTTTCTCATAGGAGGAGAGGAAGGAATTAACCACAGAAGGAAGGGGAAAAAATCCTAAGTAGCCACAATAAAATAATTAATAAATGGCGGCTCCGAATTATGAAAGGCAGCATCTAGAGGTGACTTAAAAGATCTTCTCTTTATTTTGTGAATAAGGGAGGTCAGGCACAGAAAATTCCATTTGCTTTCGCCTTGTTTCTCCCAGTTCCTGGTAGAGCTGGCTCTCAAATCCCGAGTGTTCTCCTTTCATAGGTTAGGTAGCTCCTCAGCAGTTTGAGCTGTCTTTTGGGCAAATTCTTCTGTTCTCACACATTCATGTAAATATTTGACCTAAAACAGCTCCAGAGAAACCATTCTCAAAGTGGAGGGTTATAGTAATTGTAAAGAAACTTGAATTATCTTATTTAAACCATGTCTTGTTTTTAAGTGTTCAGAAGAAAGTTGATTTAGTTCCTTGCAGAAACCTCTGATGCAACAGCCATGTGGCTCTGGAGAGAGTGGCAGGGGCAGGTGGAAAAGCTTTGAGAATCTCTCTGAAACTCTCTACAAAGAGTAGAGCATCCCCAAACTATAAGACTTTTTATCTCCTTGTTGGAAAGAAATGAGGAGTTTTCAACCTTTATAGAATGGCAGGGATGTCTTAGGAAGAAAGGAGGGCATTTCTGCCACTGACCGTCAGCAGGGTATGAGAAGCCTAAGGGTCAGTGTCTGGGCCGGAGGAGAACAGGTACCTCTTGGTTAACTTACCTCCACTTGGTTAACCCCATCTTCTAAAAAAAAAAACTGGGCAAATTGAGCTTCCTCAATGAAAAGAGTACTAGCTCATACTTGGGTGTACAAATGGAAGTAGGCACCTGGTGTCTTGAATTTCTTCAATGAAGAATTTCTGGAGTCACTATAGCTGTGGCATTTAGTCACCACAAGTCTCTGTGTTACCTGAGTTTGTAGGTGTAGAATTTACGATGGTAGGAGGAAGAGAAAATAGGGATACGGCTCAAAAACATACTTAAGCACTCCCTTGTGGATTTTTCCCCCCTACACTAAAACCCATCAAGAGAGAACACTCAATGGGCAGGCCAGGTGGCTCAGCAGTTTAGCGCCGCCCTCAGGGTGTGATCCTGGAGACCTGGGATCGAGTCCCATGTTGGGCTTCCTGTATGGAGCCCGCTTCTCCCTCTGCCTGTCTCTCTCTCTCTCTCTCTCTCTCTCTCTCTCTCTCCCTCATGAATAAATAAATAAAATCTTTTAAAAAGAGACAGAGAACACTCAAGTGTAGAATATGGTGAAATTTTACAGTTTCAGTTTATCCTAATTGGGATCACACTCTGCTTTCCTCGCCATCCTCTGTGGCACATGCAGGAAATGCCGATGACACTCCTGTGAAGAGGTGTTTTGCCATCCAGGGGAAACCCTACCCCCAGTCTCTGCTAACTGTATGATTTAGAACTGTTCCGTCTTCCCATGACCTTCCCAAGACCTTCTCCTGTGTCTTGTCATGGCGGGCATGACGGATATACTCTAATTTTGCCCCTCCTACCGAATGAAAGGGATGATGGAAGGAAAAAACCCACTTTGTAAAGATCTGGATTTCATTAAGTTCAGTGTGTGGTAATAGATGGTTCTCGAACCCCTACCTCCGTGTGCCCCCAGAGCCTCACCTGGAGTGGAGGGGGCCTCCCTTGGATTCGCATTTTTCCTTCCTCCTCTGCAGTGCAACCAGAAGGCAGGGCTCCTGCTGCTTTTCATGCCTTTCGAGGCTTTCTCGCTAAACCCTTGACTCCTTGTATGCTATTTGCTCTGCCTTCTGTTATCCTTTAAAAAACCATCCCCCTGAGGTGGTGCTTTCTAATAAAGTCACATGGTTTTCCTCAAAGATATTGAGAAGCAAGGTCATGTGAACTGAGGATTTCCGTGGAGGGAGGTATTCCTGTATATTTCTGCAAAATGCATTGTGGGGACGTGTTGCGTATATTTTCGTGTCTAAGCTGCTC